>NC_064826.1:60445000-62945000 GCF_024166365.1 Elephas maximus indicus | reverse complement strand
GTATTATCAAGCCAGATAAAGAAACTGAGACTCGGGGAAGTTATGGAACTTAGTCAAGGACATAAAGCTAACAAGTGGCAGAGCCTGAATTTGAAACAATATAGTCTGGCTCTAGTGCTTCTATTCTTAAGCAATATGCTACCTCTCGGAAAACCCTGGTGGTGTAATGGTTAAGAGTTCACCTGCTAACCAAAAGGTTGACAGTTCGAATTCACCAGGTACTCCTTGGAAATCCTATAGGGCAGTTCTACTCTGTCCTATAGGGCTGCTGTCAGAATCGACTTAACAGCAACAGGTTTTTGTTTTGCTTTATTTTGTTTTGTTTTATGCTACCTCTCACTGGGTCTCACCAGGCATGCAAGAACTTGGAATAAAAAGATGATGGGATGAGAAAACTACTGGAACTAATAGAAAGATTCAGCAGAATGGCAGGATACAAGATAAACATACAAAAATCAGTTGGATTCCTTCCTATACACCAGTAAAAAGAATGATGAAAAGGAAATCACAGAAACAATACCACTTATAACAGCTCCTAAAAAAATAAAATATTTAGGAATAAATCTAACCAGGGATGTAAAGGACCTATACAAAGAAACTACAAAACACTACTACAAGAAACCAAAAGAGATCTACATAAATGGAAAAACATATCATGCTCATGGATAGGTAGACTGAGTATTGTGAAAATGACAATTCTACCCAAAGCAATTTGCAAATACAATGCAATCCGATCCAAATACCAACAACCTTCTTTAAAGAGATGCCAAAACTTATCATAACTTTATATGGGAAAAGAAGAAGCCCCAGATAAGTAAAGCACTATTGAAGAAGAAGAATAAAGTAGAAGGACTCGCACAGCCTGGTACTGGTACAATGACAGATACATTGACCAATGCAACAGAATTGCAAACCCAGATGTAAATCCATCCACCTACGGTCACCCGATCTTTGACAAGGACCCAAAGGCCATCAAATGGGGAAAAGACAGTCTTTTTAACAAATGGTGCTGGCAAAACTGGATGTCCATTTGCAAAAAAATGAAACAGGATACATACCTCACACCATATACAAATACTAGTTCAAAATGGATAGAAGACCTAAATTTAAAGCCAAAAACTATGAAGTTCATAGAACAAAAAAACCGGATCAATGCTAGAGGCCCTAATACACAGCATTAACAGGATACAAACCACAACCGACAGCACACAAACACCAGAAGATAAGCTAGATAACTGGGATCATCTAAAAATTAAATACTTATGCTCATCAGAAGACTTCACCAAAAGAGTAAAAAGAGAAACTACAGACTGGGAAAAAATTTTGGCTATTACAAATCATACAAAGTTCTAATCTCTAAAATCTACAAGAAAATCCAACACCTCTACCACAAAAAAACAAATAATCCAATTAAAAAATGGGCTAAGGAAATGAACAGACACTTCACCAAAGATGACATTCAAGCGGCCAACAGACACATAAGGAAATGCTCAAGATCACTAGCCATTAGAGAAATACAAATCAAAACCACAATGAGATACCATCTCACCCTGGCATTACTGGCACGAGTCAATAAAACAAGAAATAAGAAATGTTGGAGAGGCTGTAGGGAGATCAGAACTCTTAGGTGCTGCTGGTGGGAATGGAAAATGATACAAGCATTTTGGAAAATGATATGGCACTTCCTTAGAAAGCTAGAAATAGAAATACCATATAATCCAGGAATCCTCCTCCTAGGAATATATCCTAGGGAAATAAGAGTCATCACATGAATAGACATACGCACACACATATTCATTGCAGCATTGTTCACAATAGCAAAAAGATAGAAATAGCCTAGATGCCCATCAACAGATGAATGGATAAACAAACTCTGGTACATACACACAATGGAGTATTACGCAACAATAAAGAACAACGATAAATCTGTGAAGCATCTCATAACGTGGACGAATCTGGAGAGCATTATGCTGAGTGAAATAAATCAATCACAAAAGGACAAATATTGTATGAGACCACTACTATAAAAACTCATGAAAAGGTTTACATACAAAAAGAAACAATCTTTGATGGTTACAAGGGAAGGGAGAGGTAGGAATGGAAAAACACTAAAGAGACAACGGATAAGTGGTAACTCTGGTGAAGGGTAAAACAGTACACAGTACTGGGGAAGCCATCACAGCTTGTACAACACAAGGTAATGGAAGCTCCATAGACACATCCAAACTCCCTGAGGGATCGAATTGCTGGACTGAGGGCTGTGGGGACCATGGCCTCGGGGAACATCTAGCTCAATTGGCATAACAGTTTATAAAGAAAATGTTCTACATTTTACATAGGTGAACAGCATCTGGGGTCTTAAAAGTCTGTGAGCGGCCATCTAGGACACTCCACTGGTCTCACCCGTTTAGGAGCAAGGAAGGATGAAGAAAACTAAAGACACAAGGGAAAGATTAGTCCAAAGGACTAAAGAACCCCATCTACCACAGCTTCTACCAGACTGAGTCTAGTACAACTAGACAGTGCCCAGCTACCACCACCGACTGCTCTGACAGGGATCACAACAGAGAGTCCTGGACAGAGCTGGAGGAAAATGTAGTACAAAATTCTAACTGAAAAAGAAAGACTAGACTTGCTGGCCTGACAGAGACTGGAGAAGCTCTGAAAGTATGGCCACAGGACACCCTTTCAGCTCAGTAATGAAGTCATTGCTGAGGTTCACCCTTCAGCCAAAGATTGGACAGGACCATAAAACAAAATGAGACTAAAGGACCACACCAGCCCAGGGGCAAGGACTAGAAGGCAGGAGGGGACAGGAAAGCTGGTAATAGGGAAACCAAGGTTGAGAAGGGAGAGTGTTGACATGTCATGTGTTTTTAACCAATGTCGTAAAACAATATGTGTACTATTTAAGGTGAAACTAGTTTGTTCTATTGATTGAACATGCAATCGGGATGCATTGATAGTTACTGGTGAGTGGAATGCAAAAGTTGGAAACAAAGAAGGATTGGTAGTTGGAAAACATGGCCTTGGCGATAGAAACAATGCTGGAGATTGAATGATCGAATTTTGCAAGACCAACGACTTCCTCATTGCAAATACCTTATTTTACCCATATAAATGGCAACTATACATATGGACCTTGCCAGACGGAAGACATAGGAGTCAAATCGACTACATTTGTGGAAAAAGACGATGGAAAATCTCAATATCATCAGTAAGAATGAGGCCAGGGGCCGACTGTGGAACAGATCGTCAATTGCTCATATGCAAGTTAAAGCTGAAACTGAAGAAAATCAGAGCAAGTCTACGAGAGTCAAAATATGACCTTGAGTATATTCCACCTGAATTTAGAGACCATCTCAAGAATAGATTTGACCCGTTGAACACTCATGACCAAAGACCAGATGAATTGTGGAACAACATCAAGGACATCATACATGAAGAAAGCAAGAGGTCATTGAAAAGACAGTTAAGAAAGAAAAGACCAAGATGGATGTCAGAGGAGACTCTAAAACTTGCTTTCGAAAGTCGAGCAGCTAAAGCAAAAGGAAGAAATGACAAAGGAAAAGAAATGAACAGAAGGTTTCAAAGTGGTGCTCGAGAAGGCAAAGTAAAGTACTATAATGACATGTGCAAAGCGCTGGAGATAGAAAACCAAAGGGAAGAACACGCTCGGTGTTTCTCAAGCTGAAAGAACTGAAGAAAAAATTCAAGCCTCGAGTAGCAATAGTGAAAGATTCTATGGGGAAAATATTAAACGACCCAGGAAGCATCAAAAGAAGTTGGAGGGAATACACAGAGTGTATTAGTCAACTTTCCAAAAAGAATTAGTCAACGTTCAACCTTTTCAAGAGGCAGCATATGAATGGATCCAATGGTACTGAAGGAAAAAATCCAAGCTGCACTGAAGGCATTGGCGAAAACCAAGGCCCCAGGAATTGATGGAACATCAATTGAGATGTTTCAACAAACAGATGCAGCACTGGAAGTGCTCACTCATCTATGCCAAGAAATATGGAAGACAGCTTCCTGGCCAACTGACTGGAACAGATCAATATTTATGCCTGTTCCGAAGAAAGGTGATACAACCAAATGTGGAAATCATCAAACAATATCGTTAATATCACGACGCAAGGAAAATTTTGCTGAAGATCATTCAAAAGCAGCTGCAGCAGTATATCAACAGGGAACTGCCAGAAATTCAGGCTGGACTCAGAAGAGGACATGGAGCCAGGGATATCATTGCTGATGTCAGATGGATCCTGTCTGAAAGCAGAGAATACCAGAAGGATGTTTACCTGTGTATTATTGACTATGCAAAGGCATTCAACTGTGTGGATCATGACAAATTATGGATAACACTGCCAGAATGGGAGTTCCAGAACACTTAATTGTGCTTATGCAGAACCTGTACGTAGATCAAGAGGCAGCTGTTCGGACAGAACAAGGAGATACTGCATGTTTTAAAGTCAGGAAAGGTGTGTGTCAGGGTTGTATCCTTTCACCATACCTATTCAATCTGTATGTTGAGTAAATAATCTGAGAAGCTGGACTATATGAAGAAGAGCAGGGCATCAGGATTGGAGCAAGACTTATTAACAACCTGCATTATGCAAATGACACAACCCTGCTTACTGAAAATAAAGAGGACTTGAAGTACTTACTGCTGAAGATTGAATACCACAGCCTCCAGTATGGATTACACCTCAACATAAAGAAAACAAAAATCCTCACAACTGGACCAATAAGCAACATCATGATAAATGGAGAAAAGATGGAAGTTTTCAAGGATTTCATTTTACTTGGATCCAAAATCAACACCCCCATGGAAGCAGCAGTCAAGAAATCAAAAGATGCATTGCACTGGGCAAATCTGCTGCAAAGGACCTCTTTAAAGTGTTGAAAAGCAAAGATGTCACCTTGAAGACTTGAAGACTGAGGTACGCCTTACACGAGCCGTGGTATTTCAATTGCATCATATGCACGTGAAAGCTGAACAATGAATAAGGAAGACCAAAGAAGAATTGATGCCTTTGAATTGTGGTGTTGGCGAAGAATATTGAATATACCATGGACTGCCAAAAGAATGAACAAATCTGTCTTGGAAGAAGTACAACCAGATGCTCCTTAGAAGCAAGGATGGTGAGACTGCGTCTCATATACTTTGGACACATCATCAAGAGGGATCAGTCCCTGAAGAAGGACATCATGCTTGGTAAAGTACAGGGTCAGCGGAAAAGAGGAAGACCCTCAACAAGATGGATTGACATAGTGGCTGCAACAATGGGCTCAAGCGTAATGACTGTAAGGATGGTGCAGGACCAGGCAGTGTTTCGTTCTGTTGTGCATAGGGCTGCTATGACTTGGAACCGATTGGACAGCAGCTAACAACAACAAGAAGAAGTTTGTTCTGTAAACCTTCATCTAAAGTACAATTTAAAAAAAAAAAAAAAAAGATGATGGGAAAGAAGCATAATAATGGACTGAGGCATGAATCTGGC
This sequence comes from Elephas maximus indicus, assembly GCF_024166365.1. Taxonomy (NCBI): domain Eukaryota; kingdom Metazoa; phylum Chordata; class Mammalia; order Proboscidea; family Elephantidae; genus Elephas; species Elephas maximus. Next base: position 62,939,496 of record NC_064826.1, on the reverse strand, counting down.
TACCTCTGGCTTCCAAACTGCCTCCCACTCCTTACATGAGGAGAGACAAATGTTTAAAACAAAACTTGCATTTGTTACACACACATTACAGAGTAAGAGATATTTTCAGTCAATTGAATATACTTACTTTATAATCTTAGTAATTTTAGATATAATTTTTTAACTGTAATTTAGGTGAATGTTTACGGCTCAAGTTAATTTCTCATTCAAAAATTTATACACATATTGTTCTGTGACATTGGTTGCAATCCCCACAATATGACAGCATGCTCCCCTTTTCCACCCTGGGTTCCCTGTGTCCATTTGTCTAATTCCTGTCCCTTCCTGTCTTATTGTACTGCTTTTGGACAGGAGCTGCCCATCTGGTCTCATATATTTGAACTACGAGAACTAAGAAGCACATTCCTCAAGCGTGTTATTTTTTGTTTTACTAAATCACCAGACCCACTGCCGTCAAGTTGATTCTGAATCATAGCAACCCTATAAGAGAGAGTAGAACTGCCCCACAGTGTTTCCAAGAAGTGGCTGGTGAATTCCAACTGCCAACTTTTTGACTATCGGCTGAATGCTTAACCTACTGCACTAACCTTTGTCTGAAAAGTGGGCTTCGGGAATGGTTTCAGTTCTGGGTTAGCAGACCATCCAGGGGCCATAGTTTCGGAGTTCTTCCATTCTCTGTCAGACAAGTAAGTCTGGTCTTTTTATATGAATTTGAATTCTGTGCTACATTTTTCTCCTGCTCTGTCCAGGACTCTCTTTTGTGATCCCTGTCAGGGCGGTCATTGGTGGTTGCTGGGCACCATCTAGTTCTGGTCTCAGGCTGGTGGAGTCTCTGGTTCATGTGGTCCTTTAGTCCTTTGGGGTTGTGTTTTCCTTGTGTCTTTGGTTTTCTTCATTCTTCTTTGCTCCGGGTGGAATAGGACCAATGCATATATTTTAGATGGCTGCTCACAAGCTTTTAAGACCCCAGATGCTATTCACAAAAGTGGGATGTGAAACATTTTCTTTATAAATTTTGTTATGACCATTGACCTAGATACCCCCTGAGGCTATGGTCCCCAGGCCCCAACCCCAGCTACTGGGTCCCTCAAAGTGTTTGGATGTGTCTAGGAAACTTCTATGCTTTTGCTTTGGTTCACTTGTGCTGACTTCCCCTATACTGTGTGTTGTTCTTCCTTTCACCAAAGTTGACACGTCTACTATCTACTTAGTGATTTTCCTCCCCCTCCCCTGCTCATAACCATCAAAAATGCTTTTTTATGTGTGTCAACCTTTTCTTGAGTTCTTGTAATAGTGGTGTCATACAATATTTGTCCTTTTGTGACTGACTTTTTTCACTCAGCATAATGCCCTCCATGTTGTGCGATGTTTTGCAGATTCATCATTGTTCTTTACTGTTGCGTAGTATTCCATTGTGGTATGTACTATAATTTGTTTATGTATTAGTCTGTTGATGGCCATTTAGGTTGTTTCTATCTTTTTGCTATTGTGAATACTGCTACAATGAACATGGATGTGTTTATGTCTATTCCTGTGACGGCTCTTATTTCTCTCGGGTATATTCCTAGGAGTGGAGCTGCAGAATCATACAGTATTTCTATTTCTGGTTTTTTAAGGAGGTGCTGTATCGTTTTCCAAAGTGGTTGTACCATTTTATATTCCCAACAGCACTGTATAAGAGTTCCAGTCTCCCCACAACCTCTCCAACATTTGTTATTTTGTGTTTTTTCAATTAGTGCCTGCGTTGTCGAGGTGAGATGGTATCTCAGTGTAGTTTTGATTTGCATTTCTCTAATGGCTATTGGGAAACCCTGGTAGCATAGTGGTTAAGAGCTACGGCTGCTAACCAAAAGGTCAGCAGTTTGAATCCACCAGGCGCTCCTTGGAAACCATATGGGGCAGTTCTACTCTGTCCTATGGGGTCGCTATGAATTGAAATCGACTAGACAGCAACAGGTTTGGTTTTTTTTTAATGGCTATTGATCGTGAACGTCTCCTCATGTTTAGATATAATTTTACCTATGGCTTGTGAAACAAGTTATTCTTAAGTAATACCTTTGTGAAAAGGTACTACTGAAGTCCCATAGCAGAAAGTAGGTTGGCTATAAAGTAGCTAATTTTAGGGAGATTGTACTATGGTATATATTTATAGACAGTTGTGAGTTGGAATCCACTCAGCAGCAACTAGCAACAACAATAACAACAGCATTTTTAGTTAACAAACTGTCACCCAACTTGTTGGCTAGTTGTAAGGTTGGGTAACAAGGGGAGAGTTCATTTATTCATTAATTCAACAAATATTTATTTACTGCTCACTATGTGCCAAATCGGAAACCCTGGTGGCATAGTGGTTAAGTGCTAAAGCTGCTAACCAAAGGGTTAGCAGTTCAAATCCACCAGATGCTCCTTGGAAACTCTATGGGGCAGTTCTACTCTGTCCTACAGGGTCGCTATGAGTTGGAATTGACTCAACGGCAATGGGTTTGGTTTGGGTTTGGATATGCCAGATAGTTGAACATTGACCAGTTCTTTTTGATAGTGGTTTTGTGTATTGCTTTCATCTTCTTTGGACTTTTCCTGCATCATTCAATATTCTGCCCATAGAATCCTTCAGTATTACAACCAGAGACTTGATTTTTTTTTTCTTCAGTTCCTCCAGCTTGAGAAATGCCGAGCAGGTACTTTTGGTTTTCTAACTCCAACTCTTTGCACATTTCATTATAATACTTTGCTCTGTCTCCTTGAGCTGCCCTTTGAAATCAATCTTCTGTTCAGTTCTTTCACTTCATCACTTCTTCTGTTCACTTCAGCTACTCTACGTTCAAGAACAAGTTTCAGAGTCTCTTCTGACATCCATTTTGGTCTTTTTTTTTTTTTCTTCTGTGTTTTTAATAGGGACCTCGATAGGAACCAATGGAGAAGAAATTTAGGATCTGTGTGAGCAAGATACCTGAAGGCCCATGGGTAGGGTAAGAAAGCTGTAACAAAAATGGCTAAAAATGTAGCATTTGAGCGCAAAGGGCAAGAAGTTGAGAAACTGTGGAAATATCCTTGGGAATTAAAATAAAAAGGGGGGCCCTCTTTGAGTGTTTTTAGGGAGAGAGTATGGGGTAGGAAATAAAATGTCATCTAAGGAGAAGCAAACTTCTGCTAAGGCAAGAAGATAAGGTGGAAGGGTAAAAAAGACTTTCAAGCAGGAGAAATGGAGGGGACGAAGTGACTATGAAAGAGTAACCAACAGGAAGATTTGGGGACTGTTGTTGTTAGGTGCTGTTCAGTCGGTTCATTCGGCCAGAGCGTAACACTGCCCGGTCCTGCACCATCCTCATAATCATTGCTATGTTTGAGCCCATTATTGCAGCCACTATGTCAATTCATTTCACTGAAGGTCTTCCTCTTTTTCTCTGATCCTTTACTTTACTAAGTATGATGTCCTTTTCCAGGGACTGGTCCCTCCTGATAACGTGTTCAAAATACATGAGATGAAATCTCACCATCCTTGCTTTTAAGGAGCATTCTGGCTGTACAGATTTGTTTGTTCTTTTGGCAGTCCATGGTATATTCAACATTCTTCCCCAACACCATAATTCAAAGGCATCAATTCTTCTTCAGTCTTCCTTATTCTTTGTCCAGTTTTTGCGTGTATATGTGGTGATTGAAAATACAATGGTTTGAGTCAGGCACACTTTAGTCCTCAAGGTGATATCTTTACTTCTTAACACTTTAAAGAGGTCTTTTGCTGCAGATTTGCTCAATGCGATACGTCATTTGATTTCTTAACCCATGCTTCAGTAAGCGCTGATTGTTGATCCAAGTAAAATAAAATCCTTGACAACTTCAATCTTTTGTCCATTTATCATGACGTTCCTTATTGGTCCAGTTGTGAGGATTTTTGTTTTCTTTATGTTAAGGTGTAATCCATACTGAAGGCTGTGGTCCTTGATCTTCATCAGTAAGTGCTTCACTTTCAGCAAGCAAGATTATGTCATCTGCATATCAGGGTCCCTGTGCTGAGAAGCTCCTAGACCAAGGGAAGATTGATGACAAGAACATTCCCCCAGAGCCGTCAGAGAGAGAAACCCTTCCCCTGGAGCTGGCACACTGAATTCGGACTTCTCGCCTCCTAGGCTGTGAGAGAATAAATTTATGTTTATTAAAGCCATCCTTTTGTTGTATTTCTGTTATAGCAGCACTAGATAACTAAGACAAGTACCATCAGTTCTTGATGATATGTTACCTCCTGAAATGGTTGGACATAGACCAATTCTTTTTAGTACAGTGACTCTGTGTATTCCTTCAATTTTCTTCAGATGTTTTCTGCATCATTCTATTTTTTGCCCACACAATCCTTCAATATTGCAACTTGAGATTTGAATTTTTTCTTCAGTTCTTTCAGCTCAAGAAATGCAGAGCGTGTTCTTCTCTTTTGGCTTTCTAATTCCAGGTCCTTGCATATTTCATTATAATACCTTACTTTGTCTCCTGGAGCTGCCCTTTTAAATCTGTTCAGCTCTTTTACATGATCATTTCTTCCTTTCACCATTCAAGAGCATGTTTGAGAGCCTGACATCCATTTTAGTCTTTTTTTCTCTTCTGTCTTTTCAATGACCTTTTGTTTTCTTCATGATGTACTTGATGTCATCCCACAAGTTATCTGATCTTCTGTCATTAGCATTTTATGCACCAAATCTATTCTTGAGATGGTCTCCAAATTCAGGTGGGATAGACTCAAGGTCATACTTTGGCTCTTTCTTCAGCTTCAACTTGAACTTGCATATGAGCAATTGATGGTCTGTTCCACAGTCGGCCCCTAGCCTTGGTCCGACTCTGATATTGAGTTTTTCCATCTTCCCTTTCCATGGATGCAGTCAATTTGATTCCTGTGTATTCCATCTGGATAGATTCACGTGGATAGTTGCAATTTATGCTGCTGAAAAAAAGGTATTTGCAATGAATTAGCTGTTCATCTTGCAAAATTCTATCACCAGATCTCCCATGTCATTTCTATCACCAAGGCCATATTTTCCAACTACTGGTCCTTCTTCGTTTCCAACTTTCTCATCCCAATCACCAGTAATTATCAATGCATCCCGATTGCATGTTTCTTCAATTTCAAACTGCAGAAGTTGGTACAAAATTTTGTATTTTTTCATCTATGGCATTAGTGGTTGGTGCATAAATTTACATAATAGTCATAGTGACTGGTCTTCATTGTAGGCATATGGATATTGTCCTATCACCGAAAGTGCTGTGCTTCAGAATAGATCTTAAAATATTCTTTTTCACAATGAATGTGACTCTGCTCCTCTTCAGTTTTTCATTCTCAGCATAGTAGACCATCTGATTGTCCAATTCAAAATGGCCAATACCAGTCCATTTCAGCTCACTAATGCCTAGGATGTGGATCTTCAAGTGTTCCATATCATTTTTGACAACTTCCAATTTTCCTTGATTCATACTCTGTACATTCCATGTTCGAATTATTAATGGATGTTTGCAGCTGTTTCTTCTCCTTTTGAGCTGTGCCACATCAGCCAATGAAGGTCTCGAAAGTTTTACTCCATCTACATCTAAGGTTGACTCTACTTTGAGGAGGCAGCTCTTCCCTGGTCATATTTTGAGTACCTTCTAACCTGAGGGGCTCATCTTCTGGCACTATATTAAACAATATTCTACTGTTATCCATAAGGTTTTCACTGTCCAATATTTTCAGAAGTAGATCACCAGGTCCTTCTTCCTAGCCTTTCTTAGTCTGGAAGCTCTACTGAACTCCATCCACCGTGGGTGAACGTGCTTGTATTTGTAATACAGGTGGCATAGCTTCCAGCATCACATCAACACACAGGCCAACACAATACAACAAACTGACAGATGAGTGGTGGAGATTTTGGGGACAGGCAGCAAAGTACAGGATTTTTAAAACAAATGTCAGCAAGTACAGAGTACAGATTTAAGGGGCAGAATAGCCCACACCAAAGCAGTGGGAAAAAGAAGAACAGTTAGGAAGAGGGCAAGGAAGACCATGAGGAACAGACTAAAGAGTTGAGCAGTACCGAGGTAAGACCTGGAGAAGAAAGAGGTGGAGGGAAATCTCAGATGAGACAACCCACCCTCTCCTCCATATACCTAGAGACAGCTGAGGTTTTCTCAAGGCCCGATAGAATTTTGGGTGTGCTCTGTTTTCTAGGGTTATTCCCCCTGCAATGGGTGGATGTCTCCATCAAGTTAAGAAGAAAGAAAAGTCTGTCAAAGGGTAAGCATTCCCTAAGAAGAGAAAGAATAGGAAATGTGGTTTCACAAAAGGAGTATTGATAGTATATTAATATTTATTAAGTTTCTACTAAATGCCATATGCACATAGTAGGCATTTATTTCTTACACCAACCTATTTAGGTGGATAATAGTATCCTTACTTTAAGGGTGAGGGAAACTGGAGATCTCCAAGTTTAAGAACCTTGCCCAAGGTCAAACACTAGAGCCAGGCTTCTAATCCAGGACCATCTGATTCCAAAGGCCTAAATTTCTCCTTCCTGTTCCTCTAGCCAAACCAAACCAAATCATTTGCCTTCAAATTGATTGCGACTCCTGGAAACCCCAAGTATGTCAGAGTAGAACTGTGTTCCTTAGAGTTTTCAGTGACTGATTTTTCAGAAGCAGAGTGTCAGGCCTTTCCTCTGAGACCCCTCTGGGTGGACTCCAACCTTTCAGTTAGTAGCTGGGCGTGTTAACCATTTGCATCACCCAGAGACTCCTTGCACCTCTAGGGAGGACCTTAAAACCATGCACACGGTTGATGTGGTAGAAGATGAAAACAGACTATTCCTCTACACAAGCTTTAATAATGGTTTTTGATCAGCAACTCAAGGAATATCTAATATTGCTGGAGCCTCAGATTCACAGCATACAGCCTTTGACTCCTCCACACACACCGCCCCCCCGCCACCTTCCTACTGCCTCACTGGACTCCAGCCACCACTGACATTTGTAATGGTGCACAGATATATCACATCTCCCAAAGTTATGTTTCCTGATAATGTTGAAGGGTATCTGTGATCACCCAAGATTTCTAATCTTGGTTCTGTTTGTACTGTTATAATTTATTTATCACATTTTATTAATGAGGGTTTATTAGCTTAATTCATCATATTTAGTTTAGCCAAATAATTACTTATGTAATAATTAAGCCTGGTTCCTCTCTGTGTCTTTAATGGAAATGCTAATGAGGCTCCCTATAGAACTCTTCTTTTCTATTCAGTTTTGACAATCTAGAGGGTTAACTTACAGAGAATCCAATATAAGTCTCATTTGAAATCCAGACACCTTTCTGGATTGCTGAGGTCAGAGTCTCACCCCATGGCACTACTCTCATTTAGGGGATTTACAAAAATAGATGAATAATGATGGTGTCTTGTATAGTATGCTGATGGGAGCATAGCATTTTCAAGCTGCAACAGCTATAGAAATCATAAAGTGTAATCATCCCTTTTTCTGATGAGGGCACTGAGCTCCAGGAGCTTAAGTGTTTCGCCACAGCTCACATACATAGTTTGTGGCAGATTCCAGGTTAAATTTCAGGTCTTTTGACACCCAGACCCACAACTTCCATTCTACCTCCATACTTTCTCTTGTGAAGTAAAACTCTTTCCAAACTATTTTCATAAAATCTTCCTGAGTGATCAGCAACCCCGTTTAATCAGCATAAACATCAAAAGTTAGAAAGGTTAAATGTCTCACCCCTGAGGTTTCACAAACAACAGTGAGGGAAAAAGACCTAGAAATAAAAACAAAAGTCTCCTGACTTAAAAATCAACAATTCTGTCCTTTTGGATATAAAAAAAAAAAAATTTGGATATACTCACATAGATATTGAGGATATTGACAAACAAATTAACAACCTTTTCCGATTATGGGCTATATAGTATCTGATTTACCCCAGAGTTTAATATTTGCTCTTTTGAAGAAAAACCACTTAATTGGAATTTTGGGGAGGGTGGTGGTAGGGAATGGAGAAATTTATCTGAACATATTTTCTTTCAGACAGGATTTTAGAAATATGTCTTTCAGACAAAGATATTTTAAATGATTAATATCTGCAACACAAGAGAAAGCATACCAAAGTCACTCAGCGCAGCAGGATGACCTGGTTCTCCCCTGTTTAAGCAAAGTGGAACACTGGACCTCAACTTTCAAATGTTACTCTGGTTGTCACATCTGTCGCATCCTTTCTGTGCCTGCTTGATTCGGCAACACTCCTGAAGGGAGACAAGAACCATTGCTGCATTCATCGAACATTTACTATGTCCAGAGGAAACAGCCAAGAGCTGGAGAGTAGTTGAATGGAGTAAGGCATGGTGGAAGCTCTTAGGGAGCTCAGAGTGGTGTATAGCAGACATCGATCTTTTAATAAGCTACAAAGTATGGATGCCTCAGGAGTATAGAGCAAGGAAGGATGCCTTTCACCTGAAGGCATCTCAAAAGATTCATGGAAGAGCTGGGACTTGAAAGGATGGCAGGACTTAGAGATGTGGGCTAAAAAAGGGAAGAACAGGGAATTGCAGGTAGAGGAGACACATTTCTGGGGCCCTAAAATCAGCATAGAAATCCTGAAACTTGATTCAAATGCTCTGCTGAGATTATATAAAAAATGATTCTAACAGATCCCCTGAGGTAAATCGAAAGAGATCGTCCTGAAGAAGAGGGACTAAAGGATGCAAAGGCAACTTTTTTGTTGACAAGTATTTATTGGACATAAAATATCTGCCAGTTACAGCAATAGATACTAGGAATATGAAGATCTAAGTAGCTTTGAACAAATTTATAGTAGGACTTAAACATTGAACCCTCTCTTCAATTTATGGTAAAATGCTTAATCCACAGAATTACGCTATCACGTACTTTCTTCTAGGCATTCAAAGGATCCAGCAAAGAATTCCATTCGATACTATTTTCATGGAAAATCCATAATGAGACAACATAAGATAGAATTACATAAATATGGATACATGCACTATATAATCTCATTTAATATGACAGGTTCAGTTGCATAGTAGGAAAGACATAGAATGCAGTTCATTCTGAAAGAATTAGGTTTCCTGGATACACATACCTAGAGTGCTGAGGCTGCATCTCTTGGCCACACAGCCTCAGCACACACTTCCTTCCCTTGCCCAAGCTGCCAGGTCTTTCACAGAAGCCTCTCCCCAGGGTTTCTTTCTTCATCTTTCCTCATACAGCCCAGGTCTCACTGTATCATAATTCACCCGCACTGTGTTGTGCCTTCATCTGAATGGTCTACCTAAAACATGGACACACCTTTTGGCTCAACCAAAACCAGCTAAGCAACACACTTGTTAGGTCATGTGTGCAGTTAAGATAAAAATATATCTCAAAAAAGAAATTTTAGAAGCCAGTGAAAATTATAGGGCACAGCAAATTGAAAGGAAATGTAGATATTTCAATGGGATTATCATTGTCTTTTGCAGTTAATTTCCAGTTATTTTTCTGATTACTCAGAATTCTAATGCAGATGATCAAAGGATCTTAAGAACATGTTTCAAACATGTCACAGCAATATGCCAAGAACATGTAGGTATTCACATACAAACACACACAAAGGAAAAAGGAAGATATGAGTGTCTATCAAAAAGGAAAAACATGAAAAGATGATGACAATTAAACAAATGTGAGCACAGTACTGACATGTTGCACAGTGATAATTATAGAGTAGTAGAACCCATGAAAACAGAATGTTCCTGTGTTGGTTAATGTTTATGTGTCAATTTGGTTAGGCCATGATTCTCAGTATTATGTAATTATCCCTCATTTTGTGATCTTATGTAAGGGGAGTTTCCTTGGAGGTGTGGCCTGCATCCAATATATATGGATAGTCTGGCAAAGCACCCTCTCTCTCAATCCTGCATCTGACTCATCATCATCTGACTTCTAGTTCATGGGATGTGAGCCAGCAGCCTGCCACCTGACCTGCAGATTTTGGGATTTGCCAGCTCCTGCAGTTCTGTCAACCAGCAGCCTGCCATCTGACCTGTTGATTTGAGGTTCATCAGCCCCTGCAACCACGTGAGTCAGGAGAAACCTTCAGCCTGATGCCTCACCCATGGGTTTGGGACTTGCCAGCCTCCACAACTGTGTGAGCCATTTCCTTGAGGTAAGTCTCTCTACATATATTTGTGTACATACAGTATTTATATACATTCGGTTCACTGGTTATGATTCTCTAGAGAATCCAGCCTAAGACGTTCGGTACTGAGAGTGGTTCTAGAGGAACAAAATTATAAGGATGAGTTTTTTTAATTGGTTCTCAAGTCTGGCTCATCTTAAAGGCACTGATGACTCTGCCTCCAGTAGTAAAGAGGGCATTGCTAGTCCGTGGAGTGAGGTGGCAATAGAAATAGGCAAAATATCACCACCACTAGATCAAATATTTGTGAAAGACAAGGTTCGAGGTGATTACATATTTGATACTTTTCTATAATTTTGTTAGGAAGAGCATAAAGAAGCTGGTTGGTTGGTCTTACTTTTGCTAGACAAAGTGATGAAAGAAAAGGATAAGCTCAAATCTTCAGAGTCACAGCTCAAGTACTGCATACAAGACCTGAAAGTTGCCACTTGTGACCTGAAAGGAAGCCTTATTCTTGCAGTAACAGAGCTGATATTCCCAAAAGTCAAACCCAGAGTCCTATCATAAGTGTGGCTGAATTATAATGCCAACTGAATTCCCAAACTCAAATGTGTCTGAAATTAAAGTGAGGGCATTGATTAGGAAGAAATGGGATCCTGAAACTTGGGATGGGGACATATGGGCAGATAATCAAGAAGCTGGGGACATTGAGTACCTAAATTCCATTGAATCACTCCTGCCAACAGAACCAGTCCTTTTATTCCCATCTGAAGAGATCGCTCCATCTTTGTATGCTAAGCCACCCTCTACAGTAAAACCATTAGATTTGACAGTGGGAACTTCCTTAAGTGAATTAAGACACCTGACTACAATGGCACTGATTGGATCCTGGGGTGGTAGGAGCCAAGTGGCAGCACTCAATTGACAAAGACAAGGTGGGCATGGTTACCATAATGGACGGCAGTACTCAAGAATACTCTGACTCGCATGGACTTACAGCTTTGGCTACTTAGTCATGGTGTCGCTAAGAGTTATATAGATGGGGAATCTACTATTTACTTGATCTGTGTAAGCAGAAGAATCCTAGGTCATGTGAATGGCAGTCAAACTTGAATTGCCAGAATAGAGAGTCATAGTCCCGCAATCAATTTCCAGACATGAGTGAGTTTAAAGACCCACAACCCCTTGAATGAAGGCGAGGAGGGTTTCATTGAGGAAGGACCCTACTACATGTCAAAAATTTGTACTGTTAATATTTCTCTCAGCTTTCCCCAAAGGGATTCATGACCTTTCATGAGAGTGACTATTTACCTGGAAAAAGGAAATAATTGGACTTTTCAGAGATTACTGGGTACTGGCTCTGAACTGACACTAATTCCATAAAACATCATTATGGCCCACCAGTCAGAGTAGGGACATATGGAGGACAGGTTATTAATGGAGTCTTAACTCAGGTCCATTTCAGAGTGGGTCTAGTGGGTCCCCAAACCCATCCTGTAGTGATTTCACCAGTTCCAGAATGCATAACTGGAATGGACATACTCAGCAACTAGCAGAACCCACACGTTGAATTCCTGACATGTGGAGTAAGGGTGGGAAAAACTAAGTGGAAGTCATTAGAACTGCCCCCTATACAGGAAAATAGTAAACTAAAAGGAATACTGTATTCCTGGAGGGATTTCAGAAATTACAGCCATCATCAAGGACTTGAAGGATGCAGGGGTGGTGATTCCCACCACATCCCCATTCAACTCTCTTATTTGACCTGTGCAAGAAACAGATCAATCTTGGAGAATGACAGTGGATTATCATAAACTTAACCGCTTGGTGATTCCAATTGCAGCTGCTATTCCAGGTATGGTTTCATTGCTTGAGCAAATTAATACATTTCCTGGTACTTAGTATGCAGTTATTGATCTGGCTAATGTATTTTTCTCCATACCTGTTTTGAAGGACTACCAGAAGCAGTTTGCCTTCAGCTGGCAAGGCCAGCAATACACCTTCACTGTCCTACCTCAGTGGTATATCAACTCTCCAGTCCTATGTCATAGTTTAACCCACTGGGAACTTGATCATCTTGGCCTTCAACAAGATGTCACACTGGTCCATTACATTGAAAGGTTATGCTGATTGGACCTAGTAAGGAGGCAGTATCAATGACTCTAGACATATTGGTAAGACATTTGCATGCTAGAAGGTGGGAAATTAACCTGACAAAAATTCAGGCACCTTCCAACTTAGTGAAATTTCTAGAGGTCCAGGGGTGTGGGGTATGTTGAGATATTTCTTCAAAGTGAACAACAAGTTGTTGCATCTGGCCCCTTCTACAACTAAAAAAGGAGGCACAATGCCTGGTGGGCCTCTTGGATTTTGGAGGCAACACATCCCTCATTTGGGTGTGTTATTCTGTTCCGTTTATCACAAAAAGCTGCTACCTTTGAGTAGGGTACCGAACAAGACTCTGCAACAGGTTCAGGTTTCTGGGCAAGCCACTTTGCCACTTGGCCCATATGATCTAGCTGATCCAATTGTGCTTGAAGTGTCAGTGGCTGATAGATATGCAATTCCGAGTCTTTGGCAGGCCCCTACTGGTGAATCACAGCGCACAACCGTAGCATTTTGGAGCGAAGCCCTGCCACCCTCTGCAGATAGCTACTTTCCTTTTGAGAAACAGCTATTGGCTTATTACTGGGCCTTAGTAGAGACTCAATGCCTAACTATGGACCACCAAGTCACCATGTGGCCTGAGCTGCCCCTCATGAACTGGGTGTTGTCTGACCCACAGAGTCACAAGGTCAGACATGCACGACAGCACTCCATCATTAGATGGAAGTGGTATATACAAGATAGGGCTTGAGCAGAACCTGAATGAATACTCAAGTAAATTGCATGAGGAAGTGGCCCAAATGCCCACGGTCTCCACTTTCTTCACATTACCTTCCTTCTCCCAGTCTGCACCTATGGTCTCCTGGGGAGTTCCTTATGATCAGTGGACTGAGGAAGAGAAAGTTTGTGCCTGGTTTATAGATACTTCTGCACGATATGCAGGCACCACTGGAAAATGGACAGCAGCAGCACTGCAGCCCCTTTCTGGGAGTTCCTTGAAGGACAGTGGTGAAGGAAAATTCTCCCAACGGGCAGAAGAACATCAGGCATTGCACCCGATTGTTCGCTTTGCTTGGAAGGAGAAATGGTCGAGTGTGCGATTCTATGAGCCGTGCCCAATGGTTTGGCTAGATGGTCAGAGACTTGGAAGGAACACGATTGGAAAATTGGTGACAAGGAGGTATAGGGAAGAGGCATGTGGATAGATTTCTCTGAATGGGCCAAAGAAGTGAAGATATTTGGGTCACATGTGAATGCTCACCAAAGGATGACCTCAGCAGAGGAGAATTTTAACAATCAAGTGAATAGGATGACCTGTTCTATGGAAACCAGTCATCTTCTTTCCCCAGCCACTCCTGTCATGGCTCATAAACAAAGTGACCATGGTGGCAGGGATGGAGGTTATGCATGGGCTCAGCAACATGAACTTCCACTCACCAAGGCTAACTTGGCTACAGCCACTGCTTAGTTCTTGCCCATTCTGCCAGCAGCAGAGACCAACGCTGAGTCCCTGATATGGCACCATTCCTCGGGGCAATCGGCCAGCAACCTGGTGCCAGGTTGATTACATTGGATCACTTCCATCATGGAAAGGGCAGCATTTTGTTCTTACTGGTATAGACACTCTGGATACAGATTTGCCTTCCCTGTATCCCATGCTTCTGCCAAAACTACCATCCGTGGACTTACAGAATGCTTTATCCACCGTCATGGTATCCCACACAGCATTGCCTCAGACCAAGGGACTCATTTCACAGAAAATGAAGTATGGCAATGGGCCCATGGTCATGGAATTCACTGGTCTTACCATCTTTCCCATCAATCTGAAGCAGCTGGCTGGATAGAGTGATGGAATGGCCTTCTAAAGACACAATTACTGTGCCAACTAGGTGGCAATACCTTGCAGGGTTGGGGCAATGATCTCCAGGAGGGTGTATCTGCTCTAAACCAGCATCCACTATATGGTGCTATTTCTCCCATAGCCAGGATTCACGGGTCCAAGAATCAAGAGGTGGAAACGGAGTGGCACCGTTCACTATTATCCCTAGTGACTCACTTGCAATACTTTCGCTTCCTCTCCCTGCGACCCTATACTCTGCTGGTCTAGAATTCTTAATTTCAAAGGGAAGAATGCTTCCACCTGGAGACACAACACCGATTCCATTGAACTGGAAGTTAAGAACGCCACTTGGCCACTTAGGGCTCCTTATGCCTCTGGATCGACAGGCAAAGAAGGGAGCTACCATGTTGGCTGGTGTGGCTGATTCTGATTATCAAGGGGAAATTGGATTGATACTACATAATGGAGGTAAAAAGAGTATGTCTGGCACACAGGAAATTCCTTAGGGGGTCTCTTAGTAATACCATACCCTGTGATTAAAGTTAATGGAAAACTATAGTAACCCAATTACAACATGACTACTAATGGCCCAGACCCTTCAGGAACGTTATCAAAACAATAAACAGGAGACCTTTATAGACAAAAATGTATACATTTATTTTACACAGACCTTCATTTAAAATTACTATGTAGTATATGATACAGTACCTAAGTTCCAAGTTTCTGGAATTAAAAAAAAAAAAATTAAACAGCCAATATAAATCAGAAAATATTTAGAATTAGATGTACCCTAATACAATAACTAGAGCCCTGGTGGAGCAGGGGTTAAGAGCTATGGCTGCTAACCAAAAGGTCGGCAGTTCGAATCTACCAGCTGCTCTTTGGAAACCCTATGGGGCAGTTCTACTCTGTCCTACAGGGTCGCTAGGAGTTGGACTTGACAGCAGTCGGTTTGGTTTTTGGAATGTAATTACTAATCTAAGTAAATTAGTAATTTCTTAAGCAATATTATCAATTATAGAACAGAGTTTTAAAATTTATTTTTATTTCAGTAAAAACAAGAATTTAAAGGTGCTTGATTTAAAAGTGTTCACACATGGAATACATCCCTTATGTGACACTAAGAAACTTTTCAGTGTAAATTACAGTACCATATTTGGAGATACATCCATGAATTCTAATTTTTTAAAAATCCTTAAAATGATTTGCAGCTTTAGAAAATCTGATATGTAGAGTGAAAACATCGCTGCAAGCAATTATTCTTGAATGCTATGTATTCATTCATAGAAGATTCCTAAAGAAGAGAGTAGGAATTTGGTTCGCAGTTTGTAAACCTTGCACAAATTTTGTTAAGATAACCTGTTACCCACAGAGGAAGCCACCCATAAACAAAAACGATCTTGTTGTGTACTAATTTTATACAATCCATTGTAAAACCTCCTTGAGTCTGAAGCTTTAACCAACTGGAATTTAACGTGAACCATAACTAGAGAGAATGAACAATGATAAACTAACATAAAAGATAAGCAATATCAGAAAAAGCAGATGATACAAAGACAATCAACACTAGGTATTAACATGTATAGTCAAATCAAATTTGATTGTTTTTTACATTGCCCAAGTGTAGTGAATACATCAATTTTTATTTACCTAAAATATAACCATTTTTATTTACCTAACCTGTTACTTGATATTATAATATAGAATCAATTTTATGAAGGCAAAAATCTGATTTTCTGTGAAATTAGCAGCATAGTTTAACTCAAAGGTCAAAAGATATTTAGGAGATTTCCAATTCAAATAGAATTTTGCAGGATTTAAATTGTTTCACAAAGCACTGAAATTCTAGTTGCCTAAATCAAGAAATTTCCAATCCAGCTATGATTTTTGACAAATTCAGTAATTGAAAATGCAACACTCTGTAGAAAAGACTCTTTTCTGTTAATTTTAAATATATTTACAGCTTAGGACTTTTTAAAAAACAAATTATTTACTCAAATAAGTTCTTGCCATCATGTGCTGCTTTGTATGATTATTTATTGACAATTATTTCTGGGTTATATAAACATCTGAGTTATCAGCAAGTAAATCTTGTTTTAAAAAGTGTTGAAAAGTGTGGGCAATTATCAAAATGGATTCTATTTGTGTCTCTGGTTTAAATTCTAATTAGTGATTAAGAGTGATTGAATATTTTATATAAATACAAAATCAAATTTGCTTTCTTAAATGTAGAAGGTGTATGTGATTACAAACATCTTTATGAATACAAATTTTGTTTAGAAATTGGATTTTATTTTGGAGGATATGTTCCTGAACACAAAATGTATTTTAAGAAGTATCTTAGGCTTAAAGAAACACAACCATTGATTTTCATTATTTAAAAAAATTATAATGTATTGCAAAATATTTGCTAGTGGAAACACAACAACTTTCATTTACCTAACCTATTACTTCATTTTTTTATTACTTCATATTGTAGTATAGCATCAATTTTATGAAGGCAAAAATTTGATCTTCTGTGAAATTAGAAATTAGCAGCATAGTTTAATTCAAAAGCCAAAAGATATTTAGAGGTAGCATTTCTAATTCAAACAGAGTTTTGCAGGATTTAATTTTTTTTCACAAAACACTGAAATAGCTTTTTTTTTTTAAGCTTTGCTTTAAGATGTTTAAAAAAGTTTCAAGTATTGTACAGATACGGAATTTTGGAGAGCACTGAATTCTTTCCCAAAAGACAGCTATTTTAAGTTGTAAATTTTAAGCTAGTGTAAGTTTTCTTTTATTCCCCTGTAGAAGTCTTGCAGACCTTCCAACCCCAATCTCATTTTCACCTGAAATAATTGTATTCAGGTTTTCTCAGCAGGTAAAGTACACATTCTTCGTTTCTCACAAGGTTTCAAATTTCAGAATTCCAATAATGCATTTAAACTGAGAACCCACCGAATCACGTTCTCTCCTCTTTGTGTGTGTGTGGGGGGGGGGGGGGTGCCCATTATCTTGCAATTCTGTTATTTGCACTAAATTTTAGTATTTTTAGCTCCCGAGAAATATCTTATTGAACCCTCAGCAGTTGCTAACCACTTAATAATTGTGAACTAGCCAGCCCTTTCAAGTAGATCGTTAACCACAAGAGTGCCTGACAATTTCCAAACCATATCCTCTGTCCAAAAGGAAAAGATAAGGCTTTGTGAGGCCGAAAGGAAGCGAAGGAAAACAAAACAAATGTGGCTCAGGCTGAAAGTGAAAAGTGCTTGGACAGATTAGTATTTTCTTTTCTGCAAGGCGTCCTGCCAAAATTTTTTTTTTTAATAGAGAAGAGTTATTTTTTGGTCTGATTTTTTAGTTTCTTGGAAAGTGTTGATATTTACCACTCCCTCCAGTCCCTCATAATTACTGTTGTTTGTTTTGTGTTTTTCCCATCCGTCCACATCACTGACTGAAGATACCCCCGCCTCACCCTGTCAAAACCCTAACTCTGCACCGCCCTGGGTTTGCAATCTCCGGCGACTCCCGACGACACTCTTTCCTTCTCACGCCTCGCATTTAGGTCGCGAGATCCCCCACTACAGTTTCAGTGAAAGCCAGAAATTTTCATTTAAACTCCCCCTTATTGACCCCCACTCCGAGCTGAGGGCTGGGGAGCGGGGAGGCTCCTAGTACGGCCGGTTCTCCGCCGCCTCCCCTCCCTCCGGAAGGCTTTAATTTGCACACTTGCTTGCCACTGTGCCGCGAGACCCCGGCCCCGCCGCCGGGTGGGTCCTCGGCAGGGGTGGCCTACCGGGTCTCCGTCCCCGCCCCCGCCCCGCGGCCGCCCCCGCTGCCTCCCGGGTTCGGGCCGCGATCCCCGGCCAGAGCCCCACGGCCCCCGTCCACCCCCGGCGAGCGAAGCAGGCGGCGCCCTCCGCCGTCCCTCCGCCCTCCGCCGCTGTGCCCACCCCCTAGCCGGAGAAAGTACTGGTAACTCCTTCCTCTGCGCCGCATTACCTGCTCTGCACGGCCCTGGGTAAGTGCCGAGGTCTGACAGGCACTCGAAGCCCCTTCGGGTGGCCGGACGCGGCTAGGTCCCTCAGGTGAGGAGCTGTGCGCTCGGGTGGGTGGGTTTCTTGGTGGGGAGTCCCGAGGAGATTTGGAGGCTTGTACAGGGTCGAAGGCGGGGTGGGGGTAGGGGTAAGAGTGGGGGGGCTGTGTGTCCGCCGACTTGGCTTTGGTTAACTCCTTCCGAACCAAGGCGGGGTAGGTTACGGGGGCCAGTTTTGGGCAGCTACAGGAGTCCCTCCCAATCTGGCGTGACGTGAACATCCCACCCGAGGGACACCCCCTAACAGCGAGATCCCGTCTCCACTTATCCGTCTGCACAAACACCCACATGTACACACACTCCTTATCCAGCTTCTCAAAACGGAACTGCACTCGGACACTCGTATAATCCATATTTAGTGTTTCAAATGCACTGCCTCTGGGGACTCCATGCGGGAGAATGTGTTTCCCTGCCCCATTTTATTTCTCCACGAAAGTGCCTCCAGCTCGCTGAGGTGTGGGTGTGGGCTCCACCTTCCCCACCACGAGATCTATGTTAACGAAGGCTTCCTGCTGACAACCCCTGCGGACGTGTTATGCACAACTAGAGTGCACGCAGTCGGCCAGTGCCCAGGCTTGGAGCCCTTGCGAGGTCACCGTTTTGCTTTAGTGTCCACGTTTACTTTTATCATTTAAAAAAACCGCAGCTAAAACGCACGCCCCGCAGTTAGAAGCTCCTAGGTCCCGCAGCGCGCCCGTCTGTGTGCACGTGGGCGCATCTGCGTGTGCGCACAAGCCGCATTCGCGGTCCCCGGTGCGGCCTCTTGTCGCTGCGCTGGTGGCGACCCTTGCAGTGCTTGGCAGGCTTCGGGAGAGGCACATGAAGGATTTCATTGAGTGTGAAGACAGAGAGCAGAGACAGAAAGCAGAAGGAGGCGGCTGCAGCCTTTGTAGTCGCAGAGGAATGCGGAAATGTTGAAGCACTATGTCAAACTTTTTTGAAATGGGGTCAAGTCACATTCAGCCAGCGTGGGAAAGCAACAACAGCAAAAAAAAAAAAAAAAAAGTGGAGGGGGGGAAGGCACTGCTGCTCCTGTTTCTCTCCGCCGGAGCCAGCCGTCCGGGGAGCGAGGGGGGGAGAGCCAAGGCGAGGGCTGCGGGCGGTGCGGGGCCAGGCGGGGCGGCGGGCGCAGTTCCCTGCGGGGGTGGGACGTCCCTCGACGCTTCCTTCGCCGCTGAGCCCCACGCTGGACTCGGGGGAGGAGGGACGCGGGAGGGCGGACTGGGAGGCCAGCGGCGGCTCCCCCGCTACCTGTGTGGCCCTCGCCTTCGCCCAGACCCCCAGCCAGGCTCTGGGGGCTTGTTCCTCGGCTCCCCAGGAATCGTCTTCACCTTTTAAGAAGAGCTCTGGATGGCCGGAGTGTGAGGGGCTCTGTCCTCGTCGCGGTCCCATCCATCCGCACATCGTGGGGTTGCGCCGTTTGTTTAGTTCCTGGCGGAAGGCGAGCGGGCCAGCGGTTGCGGGAAGGTAATTCCGAGGTGTCCTGGGAATTCCAGACACGCGGCTGGCGTAGCGAATGTCCGACTGAGGCTGCGGCGGCGGTGGGGCGGGAGGTCCCCTCGGCCCTGAAATGCAGCTGAATGGGGAGGGAAATTGGGGGATCCCCCCGCCCGGCGCTTTGTTGTGCCGAGGGCTCCGGGGGACGTCTGGCCGCAGACAGGACCGGGCCTCAACCCGAAGGGGACTGGCGCAGCTGCCTCCATTGCCTACATCGGGGACAGTCCTTGGAGTGGGAAAAAGTCTGCGTGTCTCGATCCCTAGGGCGCATCCCTTTCTCTCTCACCCCGGGAGGCGCAACATATATATACTCTTCTTCTTCCCTTTTGGGAGGTTGGATTTTGCTCAGGTTGAAATCAGATGAGAACTTCAGGGTGAGTCACAGTCATGCTACATTTTTCCTGAAGTTATTTTTTAAGGAGGCGAAAGTGTCTCACACCCTTGGGGTCCCGTGGGTGACTGCCTTCACTAGGGCCCCTCGTTCGCCCACCCCTTGAATAGCGGAAGCCCAAGTCGTCCTGGACCAGATGGATTGTCCTCCCTGGGTCTACACCAGGGAGGTCCTCTGAGGCGAAGGAAGAATTTCGTTTTCCAACCGAGACTCCTTTACCCCAAAAGACTATTTGTGTGTGCGAGTCGTTTTTAAATGTCTCCTCGTAGAAAAACTGAAAGCAGAAAGAAAGGAAGCAATTTCCGAGCAGATGTCTGACCACCCCTTCTCGCACACTCCTAGCATCGGGTTACAGGGTCTTGGGAGCCCCCTCCAACATTCTGCGGCCCCACACGGGTGGACCCCCAGTCTCGCCACACTGGCTTGTGCACGACCCCTGAACGCCCCCCGGGACCCCTGCACCCCCATACCCCCTTGTCCCTGCACGTCCAGGCCCCGGCGGAGTGGGGATGGTAGTAGTGCAACAGAATGATAAAGGGATAAGTATTAAGCCGTGACATTGGCGTGCCCGGCGCCTCCCCTCCCCCGCGCTCCCGGCACACTCTGGGCTGCTCGGCACGCCCCCTCCCGTTCCACTGCGCCCCGCGCGGCGCGCTCATCCCCGAGGGGCCCCTGCAACCTCTCCGCGCGAAGACCGCTCCAGCTCTACAGGGAAAGAAAAGTAACTTCGCTTTTCTCGGAGGAACCAGGAAGGATTGAGAGGCCTGGGAGAGGGCAGGAGAGCGCGGCGGGTAGCGATGGGGGCTTCTTGAAGAAGGAGGGGAGACTGCCGGAACCCCGAGGAAGACGACTGGGATGTCTGATTGTATTTTCTTCTTGTCCTACCGCCTCCTCTTTTAGGTGAAGCGATTTTGCCCAGTGAAGCGCTCGGGCAGAGACTATGTAATCGCCTCGGTGTCTGAGCAGAGGACTCCGCTTCGGAGAGGGAAGAGGAGGGATCGGCTCGCTCCTCCGGCGGCGGCGACTCAGCAGGCGGGGTTTCGCAGCGGCGGTACCAGGGCTGCGCCCGCCCGAGGGGAGGTCGCTCCATCCAGCCCCGGCGGCCGCGAGAGCCAGAGCCCCGGAGCCGGCGGGGGCGAGGGAGAGCGAGACCAAGCGCCGGAGCTCGGGAGGAGGCGAGCGGCGGCCGCAAGCGAGCCGAGCGCGCTCTCTGCCCGCTCCAGCGGCGCTGCGCCGGGCGGTGTTAGGACGGTATGGAGAAGGACGGCCTGAGTCGCGCGGACCAGCAATACGAGTGCGTGGCGGAGATCGGGGAGGGCGCCTATGGGAAGGTGTTCAAGGCCCGGGACTTGAAGAACGGAGGCCGTTTCGTGGCGCTGAAGCGTGTGCGGGTGCAGACTGGCGAAGAGGGCATGCCGCTCTCCACCATCCGCGAGGTGGCGGTGCTGAGGCACCTGGAGACCTTCGAGCACCCCAACGTGGTCAGGTGAGCGAGGGAGCGGTGCCCGAGCTGTCCGGGCCGCGCGCCCTGGCAGGGTCGGGGGTCCTCAGGTCCAGAGGGTGAGGGCGGGGGTAGTCGCTAGGCAGGCCCGGAGCGACCCGTGGATCTTACAGAGTGCGAGTAAGTTTTGTCAACAGAGCCCTGAGCCAGCGTCGGTGACCTTGCCAGACAGCGAGCAGAAACACCAGTCAGAAAACGTGACCTGCGCAGGCTTCCCTACTGGTGTGCAAGTTATTTGTTTTCTCCCTGTCTGCCCTGAAGGGGGGAGTCCGGGGAAATTGAGTGGCCCTTAGGGCCAGAACAGACCAAGCTGAAACACACACGCCCTCCCGCCCCCCTCATTGTTCCCGCCCCCCCGTCACTGGGGAATTTTTGAGAGACTGAGAGGTAGCAGTATGCGGTGTGGTAATTAGTGGGAAGACAACTTCACTAGTCTGGTATAAATAAGGTATAAAAAATGTAGAAACTCTGAGGAATTTTTTGCTAATTACACCCCAGAGTTAAAGCAAAATTGCTGTGGAGTCAATTTTGACTCTTGGCGACCCCATGTGTTGTACTTTGTTTATTAAAAGATGCGTGCGATAAGAGTGATTCGTGATAGTACAAGGAGCATCAGTGCTAATGCCCAGCTGCTAACACTGTCCTTTAAAACTTTTCTTCCGAAAATGTTACCTACTTGTCATTACCCAGTGCTATTACTTTATATCTCTGGGTTGCCATAGCCCTTAGATTTCTTCAGAGCGTTAGACTTGAGTCCAAGATGTGGTATCCTTAGATTCTGCCTTTTGCCGTTGCTTTTCCTGGACTGGTTCTGCGATTGGTTGGGAGAAAGCAGTCTTTAAAGCTTCTCCTCTTTGGTAACCGATATTAAAGGAAAGTGTGTGTGATTTAGGATAATGGTGTTTTCTTAGTGATACTGGAATTTCCCCATTGCGTGGTTGACGTTGTGTCGTGTGTCATCCCTTTTTTTTCCCCTTGTTTTATACAAAGACATACAGTTTTATGTAGCAGAGGAATACACAAAAACTTCTATAAATTGGGTTGTAATTTTACCTTTCTCAACTGTTAAGCTACTATGTTGGAAAAAGAAGGTCTTGTGGGGTTGGGGGGAGGTCTTCTCCCTGTTTTCTCATCCATCTGGGGATTTTGTTCAACAGATATGTGCCTACTGTGTGCACTGTGGATGAAATTATGTAAATAAGCACAGCTAAATATTTTTATAAAGAGTCAAACAGTTTAACATTAGTCATCAAAGTGGAGAGACTCAAGACTGACCTTTGAAATACGAAGTCCTCTGCAGACTCAGGGAGCACAAGTGTGTACAGAGTCTTCCTGGGAGGTTTTAACTTGTCTCCTCCTATCCAAACGGCGTGATTTGTGTGGTGCTTTGTTCCCAGGACAGTTAGACACAGCCTAGAAGGCACCCAAGGAGTCATAAATACATAGATAAGGTAGTATGTGGTTATAAAGATACACTCCAGTGTACTTCCACTTTAGCTAGTGAAGGAAGGAGAGACAAGAGATAATAGGATTGGGAGAATGGGTATTTTAGGAAGATGAGATTATATATAAAGCAAAAGATTACTTTGGCGGGGGCATGTGTTTTCTTTGCTGCAAAACAGCAAAAACCCTACTTGGAGGTCTTTGTGAGATTGGAGAGAAAAGGGAAGGGCACATTTAGCCCCTCCTCCCACAACCTAGTTATCTTCCCAAAGTAATTACCTAAGCCCTTCCCAATGGATGAATTCCACCACTAGAATTTTAAGAAAAATGTTCTTATTTTGTAATCTATGGAGTATTCAATTAAAAGTGATATAATGCTATAGTTTACAAAGCACAGGTATTTTTGTAACAGAAGAAGGGTGAGTTGTTTTTGCCATTGTACTGGTAGATTTTGGATGATCTCTTTTACAGATTTATCCACTTGAGATTGGTGTGTTTTTGAGATTTGTCCTAGTTGACTCCTGACTTGTATTTAGCACCGTGAAATTTCAGGAAGATATGCTTGTGAATTGAAGACAAAGGCATCATTTTCTAGAGTTATTTTTGTATGTTACGTGGTGACGAAGACACTTACCTCAGAGTTGTCTGAAGATAAAGTGAGACAGTGTATATGAAAGCACTTCGTAAATTAAAAGTACAAGCAGTCTTAAACTTCAGTGCAAGAAAAGGCTTGAAGCCTTTTCAGTGATTTAAAAGCTGACGTGCAGCAAGTAAAGGTGATTGTGATGAAGAATTTGTTGTAAGAAGAGGGGTTGGTTCAGTCATTTCAAAGTGAGGGCAAATTTACATAACGTTAAAGAGCAAGTATGAGCTGTCTGTTGTCCATGAGTTGGGTAAATTGGATGTAACCTGTAACCTGGGGACGGCCTTACTTCAAACTTTATATTCAGGCAGATTAGTGAGACCCTTGCCCTGGAGCAATTTTCCAGTAAGGCTTCAGTTCACCTGAATTTTTCACAGAACAACTCACAGACAAACCCAGACATTGAAGCCTCCAGAACCAAGAGGCTCTGTGAGTGTAATTAGCTTTAGTTAGAAAAGACTATTAGTTCTATGTCATGCAGTTCAGTGACACTCGAGGATATTATCAATGATGATGTCACTTTCATGAGCTCACAGATGTCCATTCCCTTTTTGTTTCCTTCCTGTTCTCTTTTACCTCTGTCTTGGAGCAGCCGTTGGCCTCGGTGACTTGCTTGGCCAGACTAGGAATTCTGGGTTTTAGACGTTGCTGATATTTGTTGTAGCAGGGTCAGGAAATTAAAGACAGGTGACAGCAATTCTTTCCAAGAGTTGTCAAAATTGGGCCCCCAAACCTGTGATTTATTGTTGCCCCACAGGATCAGTTTTAGAGTCCTGTTCTTTGAAAAAGGTTCTCAAAAGGGCAGATGCCTTTATAAATACTTTTAGGTTATAAGTAAATGATCATAATTATAGGCTCTCCCCACAGATAGTTAAGCCCCTAAGTATGAAGGGAGCATAATAAACATACTAGTTTTTTTTTTTTTCAAAAGTTTAAGATTTAATTTTGATGGATTTGCCAGAAAAGCTTACTTGTTATTGCTGGCACTGGCATTGCCTACAGGCGCAGGGATGATGGCTTGAAGTTCTTGCTTACCTGCTCTTGATGTATCCCAGGCCTGGGCTTGATCAGTATCTGGGATGTAAATTCACTGTTATTTTACAGTTGGTAATCCCAAAGCCTGGAGCCTTTGCCAGAATCAGACCTCAGTAGGAACCTATATGGGGGGCTCTTCAGTCCTCAAATGAATCCTGTTTTATTTACATCCTAAACTAAAAACAAAATAGATTAAATAACATGTGTTATCAGTAGCCTGTTTATTAAACAAGTATTTATTGTGGGCCTACTTTGCCAGACACTGCTAAAAGCTGAGGGTTCAGCAGTGAACAAGTCGGAAAAAGTCTCTTCCCTTTGTGGATGGAACTCAGCTTGTAATAGCAGTTTTTTTTGTTGTTGTTGTTTGCTTTGTTTTGTTTTCTGTTTAAAAATATATGTCCTATTAATTTGATTGGCTTTTTTTTTTTTTTTGCTCTAAATCTTAACCAGTTTTATAGAGCAACTAGTATTTGTGATAATTTGCTGATTTAGTAGGCAAGATAACCAAAACACTAATCACATTCAAATGCTTTTCGGAGATTAAATTTCACCTCGTTAGTTGCTGTCCTTAAATCCGTTGCCATCGAGTCGATTCCAACTCATAGGCATAGAGCATAACAGCCCCATGTGGTTTCCAAGGAGCGCCTGGTGGATTCAAACTGCTGACCTTTTGGTTAGCCGCCGTAGCTCTTAAGCATACGCCCCCAGGGTTTCCTTGCTGTCCTTAGGAACATACAAATAGCTCTGTATAAGAAGGCGTTGACATATAACTAATATATCTGAACATTTAAGCTCCATTTATTCAACAAGTATTTAGGAAGGACCTATTCTTTAAATAAGGAGCCCTGGTGGCGCAACAGTTAAGTGCACGGCTGCTAACAGAAAAGTTGGCAGTTCTAACTCGCCCACTGGTTCTGAGGGAGAAAGACCTGGCGTTGTGCTCCCACAAAAATTGCAGCCCAGAAATCCATATGGGGCAGTTCTCTGTCAGATAGGGTCACTATGAGTCAAAATCAACTCAATGGCATCTAAGGACAACAACTCTCTAAAAACAACAGGCCTAGGTGCTGGGAAAGATACTGGGATAAATCACACCTAGCTCTACTCTTAAAGTAGTTCCTCCTGTGTTTGAAGGAATAAGATGGTAGATGATGGAAAGTATCATGTGTCATAAGACAGACAGATAAATGCTACCTGTATTGTACCAGGGATTAAATTTATTATTGTAACAGTAAATGTAATTCAAATTTGAGTACAATTCTGGAAACTAGAACTCATGTGTTTCACTGGATAATCTTAAATGTCTAAATATGTTCAAGTTTTATTATTAGAGTATTTAATCACTGCTTAACACAGAAAAAGCTGTGCAGCTCAGTGATTCTTATTTAAGGAGAGCTTGCCAATTTTCTGTTTTAAAGATCTCAGTAATATATAATATAAAAGGAGAGTGAAAATATGATTTTCTGTAGGAAAATCTAATCACTAACAGAGTAGAAGAAACGTGACGTATTATCTGATGCAGCGTAATGCCAAGTCCTCGGGTGGCGTTAATTCATGGAAATCCTTCAGAATAACGGTGTTATTTTGTGGGCGAATAATACGTTTATTTTAAGGGCTTGTTTCAATGCAAACAGTTTAATTTTCCTTTTAAGTTTCAGTATGTTGACAGTATGTTTGTTCCTTCATTCTCTAAGGACTCCTTGAAAACTTTCCAATTCGTCAAGGTTATTTAGTAAACGTTTTCGCAATGGTATCCTGCCCATCCTTCCTGTAGAAGAGTTTGATAATGCTGAATTTTTGGTGTGGCAGTTGCATCCTTTTATACAACTGTCATAAATATGGGATTATTAGAATTTCTCTAAGGAAACAAGGGAAAGTGGTCAGTGAGAGGGAAGTTTATATAAACTTAAATATCTTTGGGGAGATTTTTCTATGTTTAAGACATGAGCAAATATTAATGAAAACAGTCTCCTTGTTAAAAGTAAGTTATCTGTTTTTAAAAAATATGCCTCACTATTAATAATTCCCTAGGAATGTTTTTAAGAATGAAACACTTGATACTTACACTCTATCATTGTAAAATCATGGGATATTAGAGTTAGAAGACACTCTAGAAGTCTTTCAGCCCTTTTATGTTATAAAGAAACGAAGCCCAGAGAAGTCAAGCCATCTTCTCTATCATGACATTATTAAAGTTGTTGACTTGTTCTTAAATCTGAATAGCAATTAAAAAAAAGAGAGAGAGAGAGAGAGACACCTTTTGTTTGTTTGATAGAAATTAAAGGGAGTACAATTCTAGTTTGGAAAAAAATGAACTGTATGTAGACAAAGGTTATGATTTGCCAGGAATAAATGATGTATCAATTCAGGAAATTCCTGAATTCTGCGGTATGTCCTACTGAAACATATCTGTAAAAAAAAGTATTCTGACTGTTAAATAAGCACCCTAATACTTGAAAATTAGGCAACATAATAATCTCCAAACACATAGGTAAGTATGTGTTACCCATGCTTTTTGAAGAACTAATCACACTATTGTTATTTCTCCTGAGATTCAGGTTAGCTCCTCTCTGTCCCTAGGGAGTAAATTCATTGTGAGCTTCCTGGTGTAGTAGGACATGGCAGAGATGAAATCTGGGTGCAGGTGAATTGGTAGCAGGACGAGGTACTGTGTGTGATGTTGGCCTTGTCCAGGGTTCACAAAGCAGCACTGCAAATGGGCACTGGTGATCAGTGACAAGCATTCCTACATAAGTCACTGTTTGAGTGATGACCTATAGGTGGTTTAAATCTGATTAGACAGGCAGGTCAGGAATTTGGTGGAAGGTGTTTTGTAAGAGCTGCTGGACGGTTTTTGTTTTAATACTTTATTTTTGTTGTTGTTGAAAATATACATGGCAGAACATATTCCAGTTCAGCAATTTCTACGTGTATAATTCATTGACGCTGACTGCTTTCTTCTGATTGTGCAGTCATTCTCACTCTCCTTCTCTGAATTGTTCCTAAACTCACTGCTCCCCTAGCTTCCTATCTAACCGTTCAAGTTGCTGTTATTAATTTGATTCCATATAGATAAGAGAACACAATGCTCAAAGGGGCAGTTGTTTTGAATATCACCGGTTGTTTTGTCATATCTGATTTTTCTTTTACCGCCTGCACAGGTAATTGCTTTCACCCGAGATGTGTAGTAAAGGCAGCTTGAGGCATGTGGTAGGAATCTGTTGTGTGTGTGGCAGTAGCAGTAGCCTGGAAGTACATTCGAGACAGGATAATTATTAAACATTCTTGACCTATCCTTTGCCTATAATCACCACACACCAGTTGCTATCGAGTCAATTCCAACTCATCGTGACTCCATGCGTATCAGAGTAGAACTGTGCTCCATAGAGTTTTTAATGCTGATTTTCAGATGCAGATCTCCAGGCCTTTCTTCTGAGGCATCTATAGGTGGACTAGAACCTCCAACCTTTGGTTTAGCAGCATGTTAACTGTTTGTACCACTTAGGGACTCCCTGCCTGTAGCCGTTTACCTGAATTTGGGCAACCACTGGCTTTGCGATTTAAATAGTTTTTTTTTTACTTTTTGATTCCTGCTATCCAGCCTTCCTAAAGGATTCAGTTCAGTAAAATTAGAATCTTAGTACGATAATTTTTAAATTGGAAGACATCTTAAATTTAATCTAGCCCAGTCCCCTGTGGTCTGTGTAGGAATTGTTTTACAAATGAAAAAAAAAAAAATTTTTTTTTTTAAAAAATTTTATTCGACAGTACATGCGTTGTAGATACAAACTGAGGATAGCTCAGGTTCAAACATATGTTTATATCCAGCATTAGCAGGACAGGATGATTGATGGTCACTGCATACCAGAAAACACTCCTTTGAGATGTAGGAGTATTTTCAGTTTAATGATTTTTTGTTTGCTGACTTGAGAACAAAAATGTGTCTTTTATACTCATAAATAATGGTGTCCATAATATTAGTTGCCCAATATGTTTCCTGAGTAAATGAAGTAGAATAAATTCAACTATAAACCCTTCAGGGGAGGGCTTTTCATTCTTTTAGTTATACACAGCATTATCAAGTATCTCAGGCTGACACTGACATCAGGAGATTATTGGGTTTTAACTGTAATGCACACACACGCCAACACCAAGTTCACTTAGTAAGAGCCGTCACATACTTACTGATACTTTAAACTTTTCCTGTCACTGTCCATTTTTTGTCTTCGATTAGCCCACTGCCGTCGAGTTGATTCCTACTCACAGAAACCCTGTAGGACAGAACAGAACTGCCCCATAGGGTAGTATTCCAAGGCTGTAATCTTTATGAAAGCTGATTGCCACATCTTCCTCCTACGGAATGGCTGGTGGGTTTGAACCACTGATCTTTCAGTTAGAAGCTGAGTGCTTTACCCTCTGTGCCACCAGGGCTCCTTTTGTCTCAATACTAGCTTTGATTTTGATTTTGTGTTTGTTACGTGCATCCTACAGGCAAATGGACTGCTCCATTTCCCCTGAATACGTTCCATGCCATCCACCTCTGTGCCTTTAATTTGGACTCACCTCGGAGTGTTTCTTCCATGCCCTTCCCTGCAGCACTGATTTCCCCCTATTGAAATGCTACTCATCCTTCAGGGCCAACCTCTAATGCCACCTTTTTTTGTGGTATACTTTAATACTTCCATTTGGGTAAAATTTCCACTTCCTTTGAACCCTGACAACTCTGGACCTCCTTTTTGGCACTTAGCATGTTTGTTCCCTTACATTAATTCTAAACCCTCACCACCACCCTCTTCTGACCCTCTACCCTTTCTTCATACCCCAGTCATAAGCTTCTCGAGGCAGGCAGTGCCAAGTGATTATTCCCACTTAACCCTGTATCCAGTAGAAATAAAATGAGTAAATGAACACATGAAAGAAATAATGGAAGAAGGGATCCGCTTATTAAGGAGGGGACCATATGGATTATTTTTGCACATGGATGACTATTAACACTGAGGAGTGTCGAAGAGGGAGAGCAGATCTGTATACTGGATTCCACTTAATGGGTTTCCTGGGAAATAATAAAAAATACTGAAAAAAGAGCTTTATTTTTGTTTTACTGTCATCTATATAGTTTACTGGGATTTTATATAGTTTACATTGAAATGAGTTTTAAAGTTTAAAAAGGTAATTCCCATAGTTAACTGTATAGTCTTGAACTTAATTTATGTACTGTGAAGAAGACATTAACATTAGGAAATGTGCATATACATTCAGTAAAAGTTTTTAAATGTATAGGGTATTAAAAATACATTTTAATCAATTGCTTGAATTGTTTTTTTACCAGTAATTTTAATATCTTTGGTGTTCTACACTGAAAAGATGATTAGGAAGAGAAGAATCAGGTAAAACCTTTCTAATAATTTGCGAAAGGATATCAAGATTCTGCATTCCATTCAGGCTTTGTCTTCTACTACTCCTCATAATTTGTATGCAGAGAATTTGGATTCTACCTTGACAAACTGGTAGGTTTAGTTAAGAAGTAGTGGTCTTCCAGCCTGAACTAATTCCAGTTATTCAAGACACACGTGGTTGGTGTGTGTGTGTGTGTGTGTGTGTGTGTGTGTGTGTGTATTCAGAACAGTTGAATGCAAGGTCCCTGAAAGAAGGGACTATGTTGTTTAATCCTTGCTGTATCTCAAGCACTTAATGTGATGCCTGATATTTCATAAGGTCATAATAAATATCCGTGAATGAACAAATAAGATTGTGGCTTTTAGGAATTAAGAATTTTATAATTTTTTATAAAAAAATAGTGAATAAGAGCCTAGGAGGTGGGGCCAAGATGACCGAGGAGTCAGATGCTTCCGGTAGTCCCTCTTACAACAAAGACCTGAATAAACTAGTGAATCAGTTATATGTGACAGTCTAGGAGCCCTGAACATTAAAGACAAAGTTGAGGAATCAGACTGAGTGGCAAGGGGAGGGAGAGACTGTTCAGAAGCAGGGAGGAGTTGCCAGACCTGACCTGGTGGGAACCGGCAGCCTGCAGGCCAGATAAGTCACTGTGCATAGTGAGGCAAGCAGAGGCATTCAGGATGCATTTTCCACAGTGGAGAGTCTACTTAAGCCTCCAGGACCAGTGAAGAGTGGCCCTCAGTCAGCAAAAGATAAGTACACGTGTCTAACCTACTGCGTGAATGAAAAAAACACCCCATTTGGGAAGAACCTCTCTCCAATTTACCTGCTCCCCTGCGCTCTGCATCAGGTTCTGGGCCGTCTTCAGTGATTGCCAATTGCTGCTTCCCCTGGCCCGGAAGTACGACCCAACACTCACCCTGAGCCATTCTTCCGGCCTTGGAGAGGGAACAAATTAACAAACTGGAAAAAATAATCTGCAAGTTTCCCTAAGCCGGGAGCTCAGGCCAGGCACAACCCCTTTGCCTAGGCACAGGCATAAGGAGCCTACGGACTTTGAATGCCTTTACCCCTGCATGGATCTTTGCTGGCCCATTTGAACAATGTAGGCCCTCATTAGCACAGTACAACAGGGTACATACTTGAAGCCTCCCTTCACTGTATCAGCTGTATGGTGGAGTGGCACTTCATGACATTTGATACCACTCTGGCCATTAAGCAGGGTCCTCACCTACCCACATCAGGGGCCTGAGGACTGGTGGCTCCACCCATGCCACCTAGCCACCTGCCACAGAGGTCTAAGAATAGGTGGTGCCTCCCAGTTCTTCCAGCCAACAGCATTGGGCGCCCACAGTCCAACTGCAAAAGCCACCCACCTATGCACTCTAGGGAACAGGGACGTGCTTTTCTCCAGACACTTGTGCAGCTGTCAGCCCCCTGCCTTGCTCAGCACATGACCCCCTACTGTAGCCAGATATCTGTGCCTACTCCAGTCACCTTGCCCATTTGCAACTGTAGGTGAGAGCTTGCACCACACACTTGGTGACTGACTACCTGGACACCTGAGCAGAATTCATACAAGAAAAGTAAACAGAATCGTGGGCTCACATGCCTAGTAACAGAGCTAACCACCTGGTGACAGGATGTTAGAGCTTCAAAGGCTCCAATAATCAAACTAGCACACTTGAGCACCCTATTTGGGCATATCAAAACAAAACAAAACAAGAAGCTACGGTACAGTAAGCAAACATAAAATAAATGTAATATTGACGGCTCAGAGACAATAGTCAATATCAAATCACATAAAAAGGCAGGACATGATGGCTTCAGCAAGCTCCCAAAACAAAGAATCAAAAAATCTTCCAGAGGAAGAGAATTTCTTGGAGTTACGGTAGGTAGAATACAAAAGATTAATCTACAGAACTCTTCAAGAGATCAGGAAGTAGATGAGGCAAAACGCAGAACAGGCCAAGGAACGCAAAGACAAAGCAATAGAGGAACTTGAGAAGATTATAGAAGGGCACAATGACAAATTTAACAGGCTGCAAGAATCCATAGATAGACAGCAAACAGAAATCCAGAAGATTAACAATAAAATTTCAGAATTAGACAACTCTCAATAGAAAGTCATAGGAGTAGAATTGAGGCAATGGGAGTCAGAATTAGTGAGACTGAAGATAAAGCACTTGGAACTAACTTATTTGAGGAACAATAAGATAAAAGAATTAAAAAAAAAATGAAGAAACCCTAAGAATTATGTAGAACTCTTATCAGTAGGAATAACCTACATGTACCAGAACAGGGGTATAACAAAATATGGAGAGAATTGTTGAAGATTTGTTGGCAAGAAACTTCCCTGATACTGTGAAAGGAAAAGATACCTACCCAAGATGCTCATCAAACCCCACGCAGGGTAGATCCCAAAAGAAGGTCACCAAGACATATTATAATCAAACTTTCCAGAGCCAAAGGTAAACAAAATTTTAAGAGCAGCTAGGGATAAACAAAAAGCCACCTACAAAGAGGGTCAATAAGACTAAGCTTGGACTACTCAAAAGAAAGCATGCAGGCAAGAAGGCAATGGGATGACATATATAGAGCCTTGAAGGAAAAAAATTCCCAACCAAGAATTATATACCCAGCAAAACTGTCTCTCAAATGTGGTAGAGAAATGAGGGCATTTCCAGATAAACAGAAGTTTAGGGAATTTGCAAAACCAAACCAAAATTACAAGAAATACTACAGGGAGTCCTCCAGTTAGAAAATCAGTAGCATCAGATAACAACCCAAGACTAGAACACAGGACAGAGCAAACAGAAACCCAGATAGGGAAGTCACAAAAATAAAGCTAAAATGATGAAAATAGGGAACCAGATGTAAGAGATGACAACATTAAAGCAAAAAAGAAGGACTAAAAATGTAGCTATAGATCTTTCATATGGAGAGGAATTCAAGGTGGTATCAAGAAATAAAAGATTGGTTTAAAATTAGAAAACTAAGGATAAATACAAAGATAATCACAAAGGAAACTAACAATCCTACACATCAAAGTAAAAAGCGAGAAAAACATAAAGACTCAGCAAATGCAAAAAGAAAATACATAAAGAAAAATTACTCAGCACAGAGAATTAAATGGAACAAAGAAACTGTCAGCAATGCACACACAAAAAAATTACATCAAAATGACAACACTGAACTCATACCTATCAATAATTACACTGAATGTAAACGGACTAAATGCACCAATAAAGAAACTGAGTAGCAGACTGGATAAAAAAAAACCACAGTCTGTCTATATGCTGCCTATAAGAGACACACCTTAGACTTAAAGACGCAAACAAAAACTCAAAGGATGGAAAAAAATATATCAAGCAGACAACAATCAAAAAAGAGCAGGAGTGGCAATATTAATCTCTTACAAAACAGACTTTAAAGTAAAATCCACCACAAAGGATAAGAAAGAACACTATATAATGATTAAAGTGTTAGTACACCAGGAGGACCTAACCATTATAAATATTTACACATCCAACCACAGGACTCCAAAATACACAAAACAAACTCTAATAGCATTGAAAAGAGAGACAGCTCCACAATAATAGTAGGAGACTTCAACACACCACTTTTGGTGAAGGACAGAACATCCAGAAAAAAGCCCAATAAAGACACGGAAGAGCTAAATGCCACAATCAACCAACTTGAACACATAGACACACAGAACGCTCCACCCAACGGCAGCGAAGTATACTTTCTTTTCCAGCGCACATGGAACATTCTCCAAAATAGATCATGTTAGGCCATAAACAAGCTATAACAGAATCCAAAACATCAAAATGTTACAAAGCATCTTTGCTGACCGTAAAGCCAAAAAAGCAGAAATCAATAACAGAAAAAGCAAATGAAAAAAATCAAACACATGGAAACTGAACAACACCTTGCTCAACAACTAATGGGTTATAGAAGAAATTAAGCATGGAGTAAAGAAATTCACAGAATCAAATAGGAATGAAGACGCATCCTACCAGAAACTTTGGGACACAGCTAAAGCTGTGCTCAGAGATGAGTTTCTAGCAATAAATGCACACACCCAAAGAGAGGAAAGGGCCAAAATCAAAACATTAACCCTACAAGTTGAACAAATAGCCGCAAAAGAAACGCATGGTTACCAGAAGAAAGGAAATAATAAAAATTAAAGCAGAAATAGAGAATGGAAAAACCATTGAAAGAGTTAACAAGACCAAAAAAGCTGGTTTTTTGAAAAGATCAACAAAATTGATAAACCGTCGACCAAAATGAAAAAAGAAAAACAGGAGAGGAAGCAAATAACCTAAATAAGAAATGAGATGGGCGATATCACAACAGACCCAACTGAACTTAAAGGAGTTGTAACAGAATACTATGAAAAATTGTACTCCAAGAAATTTGAAAACCTAGAGGAAATGGACAAATTTCTAGAAAACACACTACCTATCTAAACTAACACAAACAGAGATAGGAAAACTAAAACTAGAGCACAGAAAAGGATGGAATACTTCCAAACTCATTCTGTGAAGCTAGCATAACTCTGATATGAAAACCAGGTAAAGACACTAAAAAAAAAAAAAGAAAATTACCGGTATTCCTCATGAACATAGATGCAGAAATCCTCAACAAAATTCTAGCCTATAGAATTCAACAACGTATCAAAAAAATAATTCACCATGACTAAGTGGGATTCATAGCAGGTATACAGGGATGGTTCAACATTAGGCCAACGATCAATGTAATCCATCACATAAATAAAACAAAAGACAAGAACCACATAATCTTATCAATTGATGCAGAAAAGGGAATTGACAAAGTCTAACACACATTCATGATAAAAACTCTTAGCAAAATAGAAATAGAAGGGAAATTCCTGAACATAATAAAGGGCATTTATATAAAGCCAACAGCCAACATAATCCTAAATGGACAAAGTCTGAAAACATTCCTCTTGAGAACAGGAACCAGACAAAGATGCCCTTTATCACTGCTCTTATTCAACATTGTGCTGGAAGTCCTAGCCAGAGCAATATGGCAAGAAAAAGAAAGAAAAGGCAACCAGATTGGTAAGGAAGAGGTCTAAGTATCTCCATTTGCAGATGGTATGATCTTATACACAGAAAACCCCAAAAAATCCACAAGAAATCTAATGGAATAGAAGATTTCAGCAAAGTATCAGGGTACAAGGCAAACATACAGAAATCAGTCGGATTCTTCTACATCAACAAAGAGAACTTCAAAGTAGAAATCACCAAATCAATACTACTTACAGTAGCCCCCCAAGAAAATAAAATACTGAGGAATAAATCTAACCAGAGACATAAAAGACTCATACAAAGAAAACTACAAGACACTAGTGCAAGAATCCAAAAGAGACCTATATAAGTGGAAAAACATTGCTCATGGATAAGAAGACGCAACATTGTGAAAATGTCAGTTCTACCCAAAGCGATCTACAGATACAATGCAACCCTGATCCATATTCCAATAACATTTTTTAACTACATGGAGAAACAAATCACCAACTTCATATGAAAAAGGAAGAGGCCCTGGATGAGTAAAGCATTACTGAAAAAGAAGAACAAAGTGGGAGGCCTCACACTACTTGATTTTAGAACCTATTATACTGCTATGGTAGTCAAAACAGCTTGGTACTAGTACAACAACAGATATATAGACCAGTGGAACAGAACTGAGAATCCTGACGTATATTCGTCCACCTGTGAACAGCTAATATTTGACAAAGGCCCGAAGTCCGTTAAGTAGAGAAAAGACAGACTCTTTAACAAATGGTGCTGGTGTAACTGGATATCCATCTGCGAAAAAATGAAACAAGACCTATACCTCACACCATGCACAAAAACTAACTCAAAATGGATCAAAGACTTAAATATAAAATCTAAAATGATAAAGATCATGGAAGACAGTATAGGGACAATGCTAGGAGCCCTAATACATGGTGTAAACAGAATACAAGCCATAACTAACAATGCACAAACAGCAAAAGAGAAACTAGATAACTGGGAGCTCCCAAAAATCAAACACATAGGCTCATCAAGAGACGTTACCAATAAAGAGTAAAAAGCCTACAGACTAGGAAAAATTTTTTAGCTACAACAAATCTGATTAGCATCTAATCTCTAAAATCTACGTGATACTGCAGAATCTCAGCAACAAAAAGACAACCCAATTTAAAAAATGGGTGAAGGATATAAACAGGCACTTCACCAAAGAAGACATTCAGGCAGCTAACAGATACATGAGGAAATGCTCACAATCATTAGCCATTAGAGAAACGCAAATCAAAACTGCAATAAGAGTCCATCTCACCCCAACAACGCTAGCATTAATCCAAAAAACACGAAATAATAAATGTTGGAGAGGTTGTGGAGACACTGGAACACTTGTACACTGCTGGTGGGAATGTAAAATGGTACAACCATTTTGGAGATTGATTTGGCGCTTCCTTGAAAAGCTAGAAATGAAAGCACCATATGATCCAGCAATCCCACTCCTTGGAATATATCCTACAGAAATAAGAGCCATCACATGAATACATATATGCCCACCCATGTTCATTGCAACACTGTTCACAGTAGCAAAAAGATGGAAACTACCTAGATGCTGCCCATCAATGGACAAATGGATAAACGAATTGTGTATTTACACAATGAAATACTGTGCAACAATAGAAAACAATAATGAATCTTCAAAACATCTCATAACATGGATGAATCTGGAAGGCATTATGCTGAGTGAAATTGTCAGTCACAAAAGCACAGCTGTTGTATGAGACCACTATTATAAGAACTCAAGAAAAGGTTGAAACACAGAAGAAAACATTCTTTGATGGTTATGAGGGTGGGGATGGAGGAGAGGAGTATTCACTAACTAGCTTGTAGATGAGAATTATCTTGGGTGTAGGGAAAGACAGCACACAATACAGGGGAAGTCAGCACAAGCTAGGAAGTTTCCTGAATTCAACCAGATACTTTCAGGGGACAGAGTAGTAGGGATGGGGGTCTAGGGACCATAGTTTCAGGGGATATCTAGGTCAATTGGCATACCAAAGCTTATTAAGAGAATGTTATGCATCCCATTTTGGTGAATGGCATCTGGGGTCTTAAAAGCTAAAGAATGGCCATCTAAGGTACATCAATTGGTCACAACTCACCTGGAGCAAAGGAGAATGAAGAACAGTAAAAATGCAAGGAAAATATTAGCCCAAGAGACAGAAAGGGCCACATAAACCAGAGACTCCATCAGCCTGAGACCAGAATAACTAGATGGTGCCTGGCTAACACCAATGACCGCCCTGACAGGAAACACAACAGAAAGCCCCTGACAGAGCAGGAAAAAAGTTGGGTGCAGAACTCAAATTCTAAGAAAAAGACCAGAGTTAATGGTCTCAGTGAGACTGGAGTGTCTCCCTGTTAGCCAAGAACTGAAACCATTCCAGAAGCCAACTCTTCAGACAAAGACTGGACTATATGACAGAAAGTGATACTCATGAAGAGAGTGCTTATTAGCTCAAGTAGATACACGAGACTGAACGGGCAGCTCCTGTCCAGAGACGAGATGAGAAGGCAAAAAGGGACAGGAGCTGGTTCAATGGACACAGGAAATCTGGATTGGAAAGGAGGAGCGTGCTGTCACATTATAGGGAGAGCAACTAGGGTCACATAACAATGTGTGTATAAATTTTGGTCTGAGAGACTAACTTGAATTGTAAATTTTCACTTAAAGTACAAAAAAAAAAAGACCACAGCCAAGAAAAAAAAAAATAGCAAATACCTGAAAGCATATGTAAGGTCAACTCATAAAGGGATTATTCTGATTAATCTCTAGCTTTCAACAAGGATTTATTGAGCATCTGCTATATTCACCACTTCGTTAGATGTTGTGATTAAAACAGTGATCACAAGACGTACCAGCATATTGAAATGTCTGTGAATAAGATGTCATGAGGTGTGGAATTTGTTTCAAAATGGTGTATAGACGAAACAAGACTGAGCCATAAGTTGATTATCATTGTTGGAGGAGGTTTGTTTTGCTGTCTTCTCTTAATTTGTATTTATTTGAAGTTTTCCACAATAAGTTTTAAAAATGTTCCTGGTTGTGGACTAGAAATCAGAAGACTGAATTCTATTCTGACTCCTCCATTTATTAGCCAAATGGCCTATTCTTTAATGTCTCTTGTCTGCAGTTTCTTTACAATAAAACAGGAATTATTACTACCTGTTGGACCTTAGTGGGTTGTTATGATCAAATGATTGTATGTATATGAAGGTCAAATATTATTCAAATATGAGGTATTATTAGCAAGTTAATTCCTGCCCTCAAATAGCTTGTAATTTGGTGGAAGAAATGGACATGTGCACAGATACCTGTATTACTGATTGGTAGCACTTTCATTTTATCCACCTCCCCCCGCCCCGCCCCATGATATGAAAGTATGAATGGAGCGAGGTGTTTCTGAAAAGATGTGTATTGGATTTATAATAATTTAGGATATGGAGCTCTGGTGATGCAGTGGTTAAGCGCTTGGCTGCTCAGCGGTTTGAACCTACCATCCACTCCATGGAAGAAAGATGTGGCAGTCAACTTCCGTAAAGATTACAGCCTTGGCATCCGACAATGTCCGTCACCCCTTCCTGATAAAAACTCTTAGTAAAATAGGTATAGAAGGGAAATTCCTCAGCATAATAAAGGGCATCTATACAAAACCAGCAGCCAACATCATTCTTAATAGAGAGAGGCTGAAAACATTTCCCTTGAGAACAGGAGCAAGACAAGGATGCCCTTTATCACCACTCCTATTTAATATTGTGCTGGAAGTCCAGGCTAGAGCAGTAAGGCAAGAAAAAGAAATAAAGTGCATCCAAATTGGTGATGAAGAAGTGAAAGTGTCCCTGTTTGTGGGTGATATTACATAGAGAACCCAAAAGATTCCACAAGAAAACTCCTGGAACTAATAGATTCAGCAGAGTAGCAGGATACAATATAAACATGCAAAAATTAGTTGGATTCCTATACGCCAATGAAGAGAACTATGAAAAGGAAATCAGGAAAATAATATCCTTTATGGTAGCCCGTAAAATAATAAAATATTCAGGATAAACCTAACCAGGGATATAAAAGACCTGTACAAAGAAAACTGCAAAACACTACTGCAAGAGACCGAAAGAGACCTACATAAATGGAAAAACATGCCATGCTCGTGCGTAGTAGAGTAAACATTGTGAAAATGTCAGCTCTACCCAGAGCAATCTACAAATACAGTGCAATCCCCATCCGAATATCAATAGTATTCTTTAAAGAGATGGGAAAACTGATCATTAACTTTGTATGGAAATGGAAGAGGCTCCCGGATAAGTAAAGCACTCTTGAAGAAGAAGAATAAAATAGGAAGACTCACACTACCTGGCCTCGGAAACTACTATACAGCTATGATAGTTGAAACAGCCTGGTACTGGCACAATGACAGGCACGTTGACCAATGGAACAGAATTGAGAACCCAGATAGAAATCCATCCACCTACAGTCACCTGGTTTTCAACAAAGGCCCAAAGTCTATCACATAGGGAAAGGACAGTCTTTTTAACAAATGGTGCTGGCAAAATTGGATGTCCATCTGCAGAAAAATGAAACAGGACCCCTACCTCACCCCATACACAAAAACTAATTCAAAATGGATCAAAGACCTAAGTATAAAACCAAAAACTATAAAGATCATAGAAGAAAAAGTAGGGTCAATGCTAGAGGCCCTAATACACAGCATTAACAGGATACCAACCATAATTAACAATACACAAGCACTAGGAGATAAGCTAGATAACTGGGATCTTCTAAAAATTAAACACTTACGCTCGCCAAAAGACTTTGCTCCTGATGACTAGCCATTAGAGAAATGCAAATCAAAAGCACAATAAGATACCATCTCACTCTGACATTACTGGCACGGATCAAAAACACAAAATAACAAATGTTGGAGAGGTTGTAGGGAGATTGAAACTCTTGTGCACCTGGTGGGAACACAAAATGGTACAACCATTCTGGAAAATGATAAGGCATTTCCTTAAAAAGCAAGAAATAGAAATACTGTATGATCCAGCAATCCCACTCCTAGGAATATATCCCAGAGAAATAAGAGTTGTCACACAAATGGACATGTGCACACCCATGTTCATTGCAGCATTGTTCACAATAGCAAAAAGATGGAAACAACCTAGATGCCCATCAACAAATGAATGGATAAACTATGGTACATACACACAATGGAATACTGCACAGTGGTAACAGTGATGAATCTGTGAAATGTCTCACTACATGGATGAATCTGGAGGGCATTATGCTGGGTGAAATAAGTCAATCACAGAAGGACAAATATTGTGTGAGACCACTACTTTAAAAACTCATGGAAAGGTTTACACACAAAAGAAACAATCTTTGATAGTTACGAGGGAAGGGAGGAGTGGGGATGGAAAAACACTAAATAGACAATAGATAAGTGGTAACTTTGGTGAAGGATAAGAGAGTGCATAGTACTGGGGAAGCCAGCCTTGGTCTGGACCAAGGCAAGGTCATGGAAGCTCCATAGACACATCCAAACTCCCTGAGGGACCGAATTACTGGACTGAGGGCTGTGGGAACCAGGGTCTTGGGGAACATCTAGCTCAGTTGGCATGACATAGTTTATAAAGAAAATGTTCTACATCCTACTTTGGTGAGTAGCATGTGGGGTCTTAAAAGCTTGTGGGTAGCTGTCTAAGATACGCCACTGGTCTCACCTCGTGTGAAGCAAGGGAGAATGAAGAAAACCAAAGACACAAGGGAAAGATTAGTCCAGAGTACTAATGGACTACAAATACCACAGCCTCCACCAGACTGAGTCCGCAACAATTAGATGGTGCCTGGCTGCCATCACTGACTGCTCTGACAGGGATCACAATAGAGGGTCCCAGACAGAGCTGGCGAAAAATGTGGAACAATACTGTAACTCACACACACACACAAAAAAGACCAGACTTACTGGTCTGACAGAGACGGGAGAAACTCCAAGAGTATGGCCCCTGGACACCTTTTTTAGCTCAGCACTGAAGTTGCTCCTGAGGTTCACCCTTCAGCCAAAGATTAGATAGGCCCATAAAACAAAATGAGACTAAATGAGCACACCAGCCCAGAGGTAAGGACGAGAAGGCAGCAGGGGACAGGAAAGCTGGTAATGGGGAATCCAAGGTCGAGAAGGGGAGAGTGTTGACATGTTGTGGGGTTGGTAACCAGTGTCACAAAAACAATAT
Source organism: Elephas maximus indicus (assembly GCF_024166365.1). NCBI lineage: Eukaryota > Metazoa > Chordata > Mammalia > Proboscidea > Elephantidae > Elephas > Elephas maximus. The sequence continues at coordinate 62,898,100 of NC_064826.1, read as the reverse complement.
GTGTATTAATTGTTTAATGAAAGATTAATTTACTCTGTAAACCTTCATCTAAAGTACAATAATAATAATATTACAGAGTTGGAAACCCAAGGGAGGTACTTCCACCCTGTCCTGAAGGGTCACTATGAGTTGGAATCATCTGGACAGCTTTGGGGTTTGTGTTTTTTTTTTTTTTTTTTTTTTAGTAAAATATAATCCTTATCCCAGTGCTGTATCCTACTCATTAATGGATTTTATTGTAGGAGAGTCTGACAACACAGTGCCTCTAAGAAGAGATCAAAACTGATGGAAACTTGATTTCTACTCAGATTAGCTCAAAGAGGAGTAGGGTTCTCTGTATGTTCGCTTTCCTTCTTTTTAAATTCCAAAATCTCAAACGATTATTCACTTTTACATCCCACATTGGAATTTCTGCTTGTTTATTTTTTCAGGCTGTTCTATGGCATGACTACCTTATGACATTTAGAATTTTATTCCATGTGCTCTGTGTTTAAATCATTAAGAAGTTCTGTCTACAGCAAGGAAGCAATTCTGTTTCAGAGACTCTGACCTTCAGTGAATTCTCTTTCCTTCTTTCCTTCCTTTTATTATTAGATAATCTCATAATTGCTATGTCAGTTATTCCTAGTGGGTAATATAAAGCCTTTACTTGTCCTAAAATGCTTTTATTTTTAGAAGGCATAAAAGTAGAAGGTATAAGGCTGAGAACATTAACACTTACACCTATTCAGCAACCAGAACAATGTAAACAAGAGATCTGTACGTTTCAAGGGCAAGCTTTTAAAGTTTAGGTAATTTGCTCTGACCAGTACATTTTAAAACTTTTTAGTGGAATCCAAGAAAGTGTCTAAATGGTTTCAAGTTGGAAGTTTTAGATGATGTAGTCTACATTCCAACCATGTAGTCACTGAAAGAAGTTATCAAATGGCCTTCGGTAAAAATGGGACATTTTCATGGAGAAAAACCATGAGAAACCAAGAGACAGGTCTAGAGATTGGGTTAGAAGGGCTTCAGGTGCATGCTAATCATGAAGGAACCAAACCAAAAACCAAACCTGTTGCTATCAGATTGATTCCAACTCATAGCGACCTTATAGGACAGAGTAGAACTGCCCCATAGGTTTCCATATCTGTAAATCTTTATGGAAGCAGACTGTCATATCTTTTTCCTGTGGAGCGAATGGTGGGTTCAAACCACTGACCTTTCATTAGCAGCCCAGCCCATCAGGGCTCCTCAGTCATGAAGGAAGTGCATTTAAATTATGTAAATTCCCTTAAGGAACTGAGAGCATATGTTACATGAAATAACACACTTTTATACATTTAAGACACAAAAGGAAAATGATGACATACTGCCAGTCATTACAAATTATTTTAAGCCCATGGGATTTAATTAGTGGTTTTAATAGAGCTAACTACTATCTCATTAGACCAGAACTTGGGGTAGACGATGCTAATGTTAAAAAACCAAAACCTGTTGCTGCCAAGTCGATTTCGACTCATAGCAACCCTATAGGACAGAGTAGAACTGCCCTGTAGAATTTCCAAAGTGGATTCAAACTGCCAGTCTTTTGGTTAGCAGCCATAGCGCTTAACCACTACACCACCAGGGGTTCCGACACTAATGTTACAAGTTGGGAACTCAGCTAAACCAGTGCGTTTTGCAAAGAGAAAATATCTGTTTCAGAGTCATTGCTATACCCCTTCAACATTGGCTGACTTATAGAATGATGAGATTGGTCACAAGGGGGGCCGTAGGTAACTCAAAGGTACCAATTCCTAGTCCTAGAAAACCAGGAGTTTTGAGGTGAGGCTAGAGATGTAACTTTGTTTATGAAAGATAGTGTAGGTTTTGTCACTTGAGTTGGCCAAATAAAGTTAAGAAATGACTCCATCAGTAGTTAGAGAATGGTCTAGAGAAGACGTATCTGTGACCTGAAAGGGCCACATGCACATTAAAAGAAGGGAAAAAGGGGGCACAAGATTAGCTAAGTTGAAGTAGAGGTGATAGATATAATAAAATAATTGAACCTGTGATAGCAACTGTGTCTGCTTCAAAATGATCTGAAACATGGTGATCTGAAAGTAGACGAAAATTCTGGCATGTTTAGAAAGCCCTTAGCCAGTGTTTGTTGAATGAGCGTGATTCTTATAATTCTGTAATAATGCAATAGCATAGCTGTCAGATTGCTTTTTGGGGGGGGGGCGGCGGGGGCAGACCTTCTTTTGACCTTCTTACATTGCCACCATGCCTAACATTGAAATATTTGTTGAAGTAATGTATGAATTAATGTAAAATGTAAGCTTCCCATTAGAATATAAGCCCATGAAGGCAGGAAATTTTGTCTCTGTTATTACTACTTTATCCCAAGCATCTAGAACAGTGTCTGCGACATAGTTCAAAAAATATCTGTTGAGTGAATGACTCAGTGAATACATAGCTAAACTGTGCCTAAAGATCCCTCTTTTTACAGTATTCTTATTGAGAGTAAAAGTGTAAATTAACAGCAAAATGTAGCAGATATTTTTCTGTTCGCACATTAGTATCGCATTTAAAACTCTTTAGGATTAACTCCTTGGAAACTCTATGGGGCAGTTCTACTCTGTCCTATAGGGTCACTATGAGTTGGAATCGATTTGACAGCACTGAGTTTTTTGAGGATTAGATAGCCTGTACTTCCGTTAGAAAAGCGCCCTGATGGCACAGTGATAAAGCGTGTGGCTGGTAACCAAAAGGTCAGCGGTTCAAACCCATCAGCTGCTTTGCAGGAGAAAGATGTGGCAGCCTGCTTCCATGAACATTTACAGCCTTGGAAACCGTATGGGGCAGATCTGCTCTGTCTTACAGGATTGCTGAGTCGGAATTGACTCAATGGCAACAGGATTTTTTTTTTGGCTTTACGTCCACTAGATAGTGGTAAGTTGGATTGGAAACTGAGATATATTCCTCTAGTTCTTGCACTAATGTTTTCATGAAATTATGAGCATAATTTTATGTTATTAAGTGATATTTTAATGATATTGTAAATGGTCATATCATTCATGGCACAATTGGTTTAGACGCTGTGGTGGAAAATTTTAGCACTTGGTTTCAGATTCTCTGGGCTGTGCACTTTTATAAAAAAGATTAACATACATTCTCCTGAAGAGTTTTAAATGTACTCTGTAAAGCACTTGTATTAATGGCAATAGCTGGCCTTATAAACAATGAGACCCAAGTGGTCAGTACTAGTCCCTGATACTCCTGTTTGTTGCTACTGCACCCACTCCACAGTTACCGACATGGTGGTTATGCAAAAATCAGCATTATAAGAAAATGGAGAATGACTATATTAAATCAAAAAATGGAGGAATACAACATCATTGCATAACTGCCAAATTACATCATTACGTAACTGCCAAACCACTGCAAATCAGGGCCCAGCCAAGTTGACACATAACCTTAACCATCATAGCCAGTGTTACTTTTGCCTCGAACCATAACCTTAACCATCATAGCCGGTGTTACTCTTGCCCCAAACCTTGGTGTCGATTACTGCCAGACATACATCGTTAATGCCCAAAATAGTCAGATAGTAGATTTTTTACTATTGTCGTAAATGTGAAACGTCAGATGATGCATAGTCATTTAGTGAGGAGTAGGTATGTTCCAGGCACCTTACTTCTCTGCTTAGAACAGTGAATTGTGATCATCTAATGGGTCCTGATGTCACTTGATCGTGACCAGCTGCAAAAAAAGAAATAATAATAAAAGAAGGGAGGAAGGAAAGGAAAGGGAGAAAAAGGAGAGAGAGAGAAAAGGAGGGAGGAATGGAATAGAACAGAATAGGAAAAGCAATGTATAGTGTTCCAAGTCAATTGTGAGGTACGTCGCAAGGAAGTTCTTACTGAAGTAGAGTACCAGAGTTTGGGATGAGGGGAGTTTTCAGTTTTTTACTTAAAAAATTTTTTGTTTTTTCATTAATTTGGTATGTAGAGCGCCTACATCAGGCTTCTCCTTGCAGCCTGGGCTCCCTCTCGGCTTCAGACTTCAGAGTATTTGCACTTATCCAAAACCCAGTTTCCTTGGGAGCAAGCAGTGTCACTTCTGCCACATTCTGTTGCTTGTGAGTTCAAAGCCCCACAGATTCAAGAGAGTACATACACTACTTCTTACTGGAAGGCGTATTAAAGAATTTGTCCTCCCCTATTTTTTTTTTTTTATCTTAGTTTCCTAATGCTATGACAAAAATACCACAAATGGATGGCTTTAACAAAGAGAAATTTATTCTCTCACAGTCAAGGAGGCTAGAAGTCCAATTTCAGGGTACCTGCTCCAAGGGAAGGCTTTCTGTCTCTGTCAGCTCTGGGGAAGGTCTTCGTCATCAATCTTCCCCTGGTCTTGGAGCTTCTCAGTGCAGGGACCCTAGATCCAAAGGACATGCTCCCCTTCTGTTTCTTCATTCTTGGTGGCATGAGGTTGCCCCTGTGTCTCTGCTCGCTTCTCTCTCTCATATGTCAAGAGAGATTGACTCAAGGTATAACCTAATCTTGTAGATTGAGCCCTACCTCATTAACTTAACTGCCTGTAATCCTGCATCATTAACATCTTAGAGATAGGATTTACAACACATAGGGAAATCACATCAGTTGACAAAATGGTGGACAGTCACACAATACTGGAAATCATGGCCTAGCCAAGTTATCACACATTTTGGGGGGACACAGTTCAATCCATAACATCCTCCCTCCCCTTTTTTTGTAATCATGATTTTAATACTTGGTGATTAGTACAGAAGAGCTTACAATACAAAAAAAAAAAACAAAACATGTTTCTGCCTCAACGATCCCTATTCCCAGTTGTCAGATGTAATTTCTTCTGTTTTTGGTACATCTAGTAGTTATGTCCATAAATCTAGACAACATGCTATGCCCGTTTATTGATATTGAAATTTCAGATATTTATTGAATTTCTATACTATTTATCTTCTCCATCTGAAAAATGAGAATTTAGTTTATTATTGCTACTCCCTACTTATCTCCTTCACTTTTTGTTAGATAAGGATTTTGGTTTATGTAATAATTCTAAATAATATCCTTAAATATGTATTTTTTATTCCTTCACTGTTGACAGTATCTCTTGATTCTACGTTTAGTTAAGAGAATATTTTAGTCCCCTAATGTTTCTTCCACCTTTGTCCTCCCTTTAACATCATGAATTCTATCAGCTACTTAGCTAAGGCTGTTAAAATCCTCTGCAGGTCCAGTGTCATAACCCTCTGAGGCTGAAGGAGTCCTTCTTTCTTAAAAACAGACATCTGTGTTCTCTTTTCTTATTCTACATTCTTTGTTTAAAAGTACATCTGATTTTAGTGTGCATCTCATTGAGACTATGACTTTCTTGTATGGTTTTGTTTGTCCTGGAGTTTTTAATTGCTTTCTGTTTTTTCTTGCACTATTTACCTTTATTACAGCCTCATTTTTTTTTCAAACTTTTTATCATACCATCTATTTATTTTTATTAAATTGTCCCAGTTCCTGAAGTTTACTCTCAGAGTGTTCTATCCTCTTGGTCTACTCTGGACTAGTTATTCACTATACCTGCTGAACAATTGTCTTTCTGGAACTTTTTTCCCTGCTCTCCTGGATTGGATCCACTCATTCCTGCATTCTGGCTTTTCCTCTTTAGTGGTTACTCCCTTGTTTTGCTAGTGTACATCTGTGAGTAACTTCCTAAGCAAATGTGTATGGGAGATAAACTTCTAAATCCTTGCCAATTTGGAAACATATTTATTTTCTCTCACGTTTGATTTTTGTTTGACTGGTTATAGGATGAAAATAATTTTACCTCGGTACTTGAAAGCCATTGTTCTCCTTGCATCTTTGTATTCTGTTGCCAATGAGAAATCATCTGCCAATACGATTCTTAATTAGTTTTTAGTGACATTTTTCCTGGAAGCTCCTGGGATGCATTCTTCAGAAATATTACGTGTCTGGGTGTGATGCTTTTTTTATTCAGTGTGCTTGGCATTCTGTGGTATCTTTCTAAGTGAAGATTTGTTAATTTCTTCCTCTCAGTTGCTCTGTTCTCTTTCTGGTGTTCTCCTGTTAGATATATGATCTTTCAGTTGGGACCTCTTTGTTGCTTTCATTTCCATCTTACTGTTTGAGTAAATAGATTGGACCTCTTTGTCTCTTACCTTGTTTTCTTCTATTTTCTAACTCTTCTACTTTTTCTGTCCTTTTGCCCTATATTCTATAAGAAATCCTCTGTGTTATTTTCCAAATGTTTATTGAATTTATTTCTATCAATTATATTTTTAACCTGAAAGCATCTTTCTTCTTTTGTTCTCTGATTTTGTTTAGGTTTTTTTTCTTTTTTTAGCCATCTTATTTTGGTTGTATGGACATAGTATTTCCTTGAATCACTCTAATTTTCTTAAAAGTTCTCCAGATTATCTGTATTTCTGTCAGTGCTTTGGTTTTGGTTTATCTTCTTTGTTTTTCATGTTACTAGATTCCTCAAATGCCTGGTGATCTCTGGCAGTCCTTTATTTTTTTGTTTTTAATCAAGATTATTGAGGTATAATTTATTTGCAGCAAAATGCACCCACTTTGTGTATTTTTTATGAATTTTGACAAATTCATACACCCGTATAACTACCAAACAATTGAGATCTAAAACAGTTTCATTGCCCTTTCAGACCCCCTACCAGGCCCCTGGTGACCATTAATCTCCTGTCATTATAGATTACATTTATCCTTTCTAGATTTTCATATACATGGTGTCAAACAGCGTGTGTTCTTTTGTGTATGGCTTCCACACATAGCATTTTCAGGAATCATTTGTGTTGTTGACCTTATCAGTAGTCCATTCTTTTCCATTGTGTTGATTTACCCCAATTTGTTTGTGCATTCACCCGTTGATGGTGTTTGTGTTATTTTCAGTTTGCGACTGTTATGAAGAAAGGTGCTATGAACATTTGTGTGCAAGTCTTTGTGTTGATACAACATACGCTTTCACTTCACTTGAGTAAATATCTTGAAGTGGGATTGCTGGGTTGTATGGCAAATGTGTGCTTAATTTTTAAAGAAACTGCCGAACTCATCCAAAGTGGTTATACCATTTTATGTTTCCACCAGTAATTTATGAAGTCTCCATTTGATTTACATTCTCCTCAACACTTGGTATTACCAGTCTTTCTGATTTGAGCCATTCTGTAGTGGATCTGACATGCTTTTAATTTGCGTTTACCTGATGACTAATGATATTGAATATCTTTTAATTTGCTTATTCGCCATTCTGATACCTTCTTTTGGAAAGTATTCAGATATTTTTACCATTTTAAGAAGGTTGGTTGTTTCTTTTAGTTATTATAAGAATTATTTATTATAGATATAGCCCTTTGTCAGTTATGTGTTTAGCAAATATTTTCTCCAGGTTTGTCTTCATTTTCTTAATGTCGTCTTTCAAAAAGAAGATTTCAGTTTTGCTAATAATATGTTTAGTGCTTCTATTCTACCTTCTAGTTCAATGCATAGTGCCCGGGGACTTAAAAGCTTGCAAGCAGCCATACCAAGGCACAACAACTGGGTTGTATTTGCTTGGAGCAACAGAGGAAGAAGGAGAGTCAGGAATAGGAGGAGAATATGGAATGTATGGAATGTATGGCTAATTACCTCCATGAGCAACTGCCTCGTTTGCCATCAGACCAGAAGAACTGGGTGGTACCCAGCTACCATTACTGAACATTTTGATGAAAGATTCTGTAAAGAATCTTGATCAACCAGTGGGAAAATGCAAAACAGAATTTAAAATTCTCATGGACTCCAGACTTCCTGGAGCCATGGAGGTTGGATGAACCCTTGAAACTATTGCCCTGAGATAACCTTTAAACCTTAAACCAAAAATATCACCTGAAGTCTTCTTAAAACCAAACAGTAGTTTAGTTTAACTAGTAAAAAATGTCTGCCTTGAGCATTATGCTCTTTTAAGACCTGTCTATATGGGATCAAATTGACAACAACAACTTGAAAGATTAGATAGGAAACTTACGAGGGCAGTGAGTGTTAATGGAGGAGGACAACTCAGAAAAGGCAGTTGAGAATGGTTGCACAACTCGAAGAACGTAATAAATGTCATTGAATTGTACATGTAGAAACTGTTGAATTGGTGTATGTTTAGCTGTATGTATTCTCAACAACAAAATAAAAAATTTTAAAAATATTTTAGTTTTGTCAAAGTGTAATTATCTTTTTTTCCTTTGATGATTTTTGCTTTTGTATTCTAAGAAATCTGCTTATTCCAAGGGCATGTAGATTTTCTCCTAGAATTTTATAGTTTTCACTTTTATGTTAGGTTCGTGATTCATTCCAAGTTACTTCTTTGTGCATGGCTTGATGTAAGAGTTGAGGTTCATTTTTCTCTATATGGGTATCGAGCTGTTCTAGCACTAATTGTTCAAAAGATTATGCTTTCCTCATTTTGAATTACTCTGGCATGTTTGCCAAAAATAGGTTTGTGTCTATTTCTGGTGTAAGTCCTCCAGCTTTGTTGATTCTTCAAAAATTGTTTTGATTGTTCTCATTCCTTTACATTGCCATGTAAATTTGAGAACCCATCAATTACTATGAAAAAATCTGAGATTTTCAGTGGGGTAGCATTAAATCTCTATCAACTGAGGGAAGAAAGAATTAATATCTTAACATTATTGGGACTCCTAGTCCATGAATATAGTATATCTCTCCATTTATTTAGGTTTTTAATTTTTTGTTAACAGTGTTTTATAGTTTTTAGTGTAAAGGGATTGCAGGTATTTTGTTAAATTTATCGCTATGCATTTCATAGTTTTGGCTGGTATAGTAAATGATAGTTCTTTTAGATTTCAGCTTCGAATTGTTCATTACTAGTATATAGATGGAAACCCTGGTGGCATAGTGGTTAAGTGCTGTGGCTGCTAACGAAAAGGTCAGCAGGTTGAATCCACCAGGCACTCCTGGAACCTCTGTGGCGCTGTTCTGCTCTGTCCTGTAGGGTTGCTATGAGTCGGAATTGACTTGATGGCAGGAAGTTTGGTTTTGTTTTTTTAGTATATGGACGTAGAGTTCAGCTTTTAATATTGACCTTGTATCCTGTGACCTGCTAAAACTCACTTATTAGTTCTGATAGCTTTTTGTTGTTGTCGTTGTTTCCTTAGGATTTTTTACATACATAGTCACATCATCAGAGAATAAAGACAGTTTTACTTTTTTTTCTGGTATATTGTCAATTCTCATTATTTGTGGATTTCGCATTTGTGAATTTGCCAGCTTGCTGACATTATTTGTAACCCCAAAAGCAGTACTCATGGTGCTTTTATGCACACGCGTAGAGCAGTGTCTTAGTTATCTAGTGCTGCTGTAACAGAAATACCACAAGTGGATGGCTTTAACAAAGAGAAGTTTATTTTCTCATAGTAAAGTAGGCTAAATATCTAAATGTGTCGGCTCCAGGGGAAGGCTTTATCTCTCTGTCAGCTCTGGAGAAAGGTCTTTCTCCTCAGTCTTTCCCTGAACTAGGAGCTTCTGTGCAGGAACCCTGGGTCTAAAGAACGCACACTGCTCCTGGTGCTTCTTTCTTGGTGGTATGAGGTCCCCCTGTCTCTCTGCTCACTTCTCTTTTTTATATCTCAAAGAGATTGGCTTAAGACATTATCTAATCTTGTATATCTCATCAATACAACTGCCACTAACCCACCTCATTTCATCGTAGTGATAGAATTTACAACACACAGGGAAATCACATACAATGGTGAACAGTCACACAATATTGGGACTCATGGCCCAGCTAAGTTGACAGATATTTTTGAGGGACACAATTCCAACTATGACAAGCAGCAAAAAATTTGAGTCACCCAATGCGTACATTCCCAATTGAGCTTGAATAAGGCAATGCTCTGCCTCCTTGTTTCACCTCTTACACTGTAAACAAATGTCTCTCTCGTGGTCTGTTTAGTGCCTGTTATGGATTGAATTGTGTCCCCCCCGCCAAATTGGATTGAATTGGCTAGTTCATGATTCCCAGTATTATGTAATTGTCCACCATTTTATTGTCTGATGTGATTTTCCTATGTGTTGTAAATCCTATCTCTGTAACGTTAATGAGGTGGAATTAGTGGCAGTGATGTTAATGACACAGGATTCAATCTACAGTATTGTGTCTTGAGTCAGTCTCTTCTGAGATATAAAAGAGAAAAGTGAGCAGAGAGACATGGGGACCTCATACCACCAAGTAACAAGAACCAGGAGAACAGCACATCCCTTGGACCTAGGGTCCCTGCACTGAGAAGCTCCTTGACTGGGGAAGAGTGATGACAAGGACCTTCACCCAGAGCTGACAGAGAGAGAAAGCCCTCCCCTGGAGCTGGCACTCTGAATTTGAACTTCTAGCCTCCTCGATTGTGAAAGAATAAATGTCTCTTTGTTAAAGCCATTCACTTGTGGTATTTCTGTTATAGCAGCACTAGATAACTAAAATAGTGCTGTATTTTCCATTTTTTTGGGGGAGGGTGATTTCACTGTTTAAAATGGTCATGAGCATAGTGTTGAAGTGCTGTTTAGTGGTCCTAAACACGAGAAGGCTGTGATACACTTTGCAGAGAAAATACATGTGTTAGATAAGCTTTGTTCAGGCATGAGTTACAGTGCTGTTGACCGTGAGTTCAATGTTAATGAATCAACAGTATATATTAAATAAGTTTTTTTAAACAGAAAAACATATAAAACAATGTTATACATTGGTTGGACAATAAAAATGTATGACTAGAGGCTTGTGGGAACTTAACCCTGTATTTCGCCTAGAAGCAGTGGTTCAGTGTTTGCCGTGACTTTTAGCTACTGTGAATAACAAGAATCAACTTTTTTTTTTTTTTTTTTTTTGCATTAGCTAGGACCTCTATTAGAATTTGGCTGCTAACCAAAAGGTTGGCAGTTCAAATCCACCGGTCACTCCTTGGAAGCCCTATGGGGGCAGTTCTGCTCTGTCCTATAGGGTCGCTATGAGTCAGAATTGACTCAACGGCAACAGGCTTGTTTTGGCTTAGGACCTCTATTATTTGTTGAAGAGAAGTGGTGAAAGCAGATATATTTACCCTGTTCCCAATAATAAGGAGAAAGCATTGAGTCTTAAGCACGATGATAACCAAAAAACCCATTGCTGTTGTGTTGATTCCAACTCATAGTGATCCTATAGGACAGAATAGAACTGTTACATAGAGTTTCCAAGGCTGTAAATGTTTATGGAAGCAGACTGCCACATCTTTATCCCTTGGAGCAGCTGGTGGGTTGGAACCACTGACCTTTCAGTTAGCAGCCAAGCGCTTTAACTATGATGATGTTAGCTGTAGTTTTTAATAGATGTCCTTTTCAGGGTTGATAAAGTTCCCTTATATTCTTTGCTGAGAGTTTATCGTGATTGGATTTTGTTTGAATTTTTGGATATTGAATTTTGTCAGTGTTTTTTGCATCATTGAATTGATTTCATGATTTTTCTTTAATTTTTTTTAATACATTGTGAATTATATTGATTGGTTTTTGGATGCTAACCAACCTCGAATTCCTGAGATAAACCCCACTTGGTGATAATGTAGCCTTTTTATATATTCCTGGGATTCAATTTGCTAAAAATTTGCCAAGCATTTTTGTATCTTTTTTCATGAGGGATACCCACCCAGTGCCGTCAAGTCGATTCTGACTCATAGCAACCCTATAGGTCAGAGTAGAACTGCCCCGTAGAGTTTCCAAGGAGCGCCTGGCGAATTCAAACTGCCGACCCTCTGGTTTGCAGCTGTAGCACTTAACCACTACGCCACCAGGGTTTCCATCAGGGATACTGGTCCATAATTTTCTTTTTTCATAATGTTTCAAGTTTTGATTTTGGGGTAATGCCAACCTCATAAAATGTGTAAGGTATTTCTGCCTCTTCTAGTTTCTGAAATATTTTTTGTAGGATTGGTATTATTTCCTTCTAAAACATATAATAAAATTAACCAACGATGCCATCTAGGTCTAGCATTTTCTTTATGGGAAGGTTTTTAACACAAATTCTATTTCTTTAATGGATATGGGACCATATGGTTTGGCTCAGTTTTTGTAATGCTTTTTCCAAGGAATTTGCCTAATTTATCTAGATTTTTTAGTGTATTGATATAGATTGTTTATAGTATTCTTTTGTTATTTTAATGTATTTAGAATCTGGTAATGTCGCCTTTCATTCCTTATGTTAGTAATTTGAATATTACCCTTTTTCTTGATAATATAGCTGAAGTTTTGTCAATTTTATTAATGATAAATCAGTTTGGGGCTTAATTTTCTCTATTGTCTGTTCCATAGATTTTTCACTTTTATCTTTCTTCATGTATTTACTTTGGGTTTAATTTGCTCTTATTTTGAGCTTCTTAAGATGGAAGCTTAGATCGTTGATATTACAATTATAATCTCTCTAAATATAAGCATTTATGTTGTTTTAATTTTCCCACAAATTTTGATATATTGTGGTCCCATTTTCATTCAATTCAAAATATTTAAATTTGTTTTTAGCGGTTAATTTTTTGGGCTGTTTAGATTGTGTTGTTTCATTTTCAAATGTGCAGGGTTTTTCAAATAGCTTTCTGCCTAATTAAATTCTGTTGTGATCAGAGAACAATGCTATAATTTCAATCCTGTTTAAATTTTTTAAGACTTGTTTATGGCCCAGCACATGATCTCTCTTGGTACCTGTTTAATTATTTTTTAATATTTCCTACTTTTTCCTCATTCTGTTCAGATTTTCCTTTATGTCTTTGAGCATGTTTATAATTTTTTTATAATTGCTGTTTTAATATTCTTGTCTGATACTCCATAATCTCTGTTGTTTCTGGGGTTCTATAGCTATTGACTGACTTCTCTCCTGGTTATGAGCCACCTGTTATTCTGGATGCTGAACATTGTGAACATGTTGACTGCTGGATTTTGTTCTATTCCTTTAAAGAATATTTGACTTGGATCTGGTAGGTAGTAAAGTTACTTGCAATTCTGTTGATCTTTCCAAGGTGTATTTTTAGTTTAGTTTGTTGTTGTTGTTGAGGGGGAAAGGGTCTGGTGGGGGGCGGGCTGTGGTAGGGAATCTAGTGTAGACTTCACTTCAGGACTAGTTCAGCTCCACTACTAAGACATTACCGTTTTGTGATCTCGCCTTTTTGGCTGATAGGAACTGGAAAGATTCTTGTTCTGTATGAGCTCTGGGAATTGTTTTTCCCTTCTCTTGGACATCATGGTCCTGTACCTGTAGTCCAGTGTCTGAAAACGGTTGTTTTATATATTTTGTGCAGCTTCTAGTTGTTTGTGGCGGGTAAGTCGGAACTCTCTTGGTTTGCTTATCGCTTTGTGTATAACCCTTAGTTTTTTAAAGGCTGAGTAGCTAGTGTGGCTGTTATAAAGTAAGTTTTCCCCCCTGCTAGATCTCATTTCTGAGTAAAATTTCTGGGAGCCTGGTTTGGAGGATGGAACCTGGGTGTGGGAGGCTTCAGCAGGCTTTACTTTTGGGTGAATGGGAAATCTAGCTGTCAGAATGTAGAGGAACCCCCCAAATGCCATAATACAGGTTTTACCCCAGGGGATATTAACTCATACAGTTACCTCATATGCAGACCTTTAGTCAGTTCTCTTGTTTGGGCTGTGTTTCTCATTCCCTCTCTCCATCGCACCTGCTCACTCTTAGTTGAGTTCTGACTTCCTCCACAGTGACCTCAGAGCTTTTTTAGGCCAATGGCCACCCTCCCAGCAAAAATACTTGAGTATGCCACTAATATTCACTGACTTATAAAAAAAAAGAATGCATATACAGCTATTCTATTATATATATACTAAAATGCACAAAAATGGAAATTTTGAAAGGAAGAGATAAAAATACCTATAAATAGGAGTTCTGATCTTTTCTTAATAATCCCTGGAGTAGTTCTCAACTTTGGAGACCACTGCCTCTTTGGTAATTTTTTCCATCTATTTCTTCCGTCAACTTGCTTCTATTTTTTTTCAGTCATCCAAAAAATTTACTAAACTCTCTCTTTTTTTGTGACACCCCACTACCCTTCTGTATTTATAGGCTGATTTATTTTACTTTAGCAGTGTGTGGTAAGACTGGAGGCCACTGTTGGTGCTGGGTCTGCCATTTTGAACTGGAGTCCCTCTGATATATTTCTTAAAATAATTTTTGAATAATTAAGATGTCATTCTTTTTGCTTGCGTGAATGAGAGCAGGAGGGTGAAGTTAAAGGTAGTGGCCTGAGAATTGCTTATAATCTTCAGGAGATTTTATTTATGCAGGAGTCTTTAAATTTGGGTATGGCAAAGGCAGTGTGGCTCAAGGGAGTAAGTCTGCAAATTTGACCAGGAGCAAGACTTTAAGAACAGTTGTTCTAGAGAAAAATGGGGATCTTGTGAGATGTACTTCTCCTCTATTTATTCTATATTCTATATACTTTCATATTGGGGATGGTATAATCATCAGGAGAGGAGCAGGAAATGTGGAAAAAACATTGTCTCATTTTCCATTCATGGTTGCACCTGGTTATCTAAATTCATTTCATATGGGGTAATATACTGTCCCTAAAGCTAGCATAAACTGTAACATGCAAAAGCTAATTTGACATATTGAATGTTAATCAATTGGTTTTTCTTAAGAGAAGCAAACTGAAAAAATAAGCCCACTATGAATTAATTCTTTGCAGGAATTTCCCATGTCTGATGATTTAAAAGAATTAAATTCTGCATGCAAATGAATCATTACAAGCTTAATTGAAGCTTGTTGGATACTCAAGATTACTCACTGTGGTGTGTTTTTGATGGAGACAGGAAGTGAAAAAGCAAGGTTTATGAGTTTTGTTTTTTTTTCTGTGAAGTCTCAGCCAGTCTTTTAATGTTTCTCATTGAGGCTTTGGTCGCTAGGATAAATGACTCAAGGTATCTATTGCTGCTTAGCTGTTTTTAAGGGGGAATTTCCCCCCACATTCCTCCTCTCCCCAAAATAGCTAATTATATACTAGAAGTTTCAGTACATTGTTCACAGTTTGTGAAGTCAGCATATTTCTGGAAGCTCACTGTGAATGTAATTCTTAGCTCTACTGATGCTTTTGTTTCTCCATCTCTGGAGCCACCATTATACTGTAAGGACACAATCCTATCGCTATTTTTTCCCTCACATTTGATGTGGTAGTTTGCATACAGCTGCAGAGTAGACAGTTACCTTTGAAAGGAACATTTGGCCGCTCTAATTTGATTAAAGAAAACCACCTCAATCATTTCTAGACTGAGAACGTTTTCATTTTAACTTGGCGGTAGGAGTCGGGAATGTACTCACTGCAACTTAGATACGTGGGGGACCAGCTAGGGAACAAAACCAACTGCTCAAATGAAGAAAGCTTCGGTGCAGTTTTTTTCTTTTTTTTATATAGGATTGATTCCCTTCCTCTTTCCCTCCCAAGTTTTTTACAACCTTAATTTTCCTCTCCATCTCCTTTTCACGGTTATTTACTTAATAATTCTAGTGGATTGATTCTGGCAGGGGTAGAATGCTACCCTAAAGGGATTTGAAGAACTTTGAGGCCCTTAAAAATTACCACAGATTTATATACAAATAAAACTTCAAATCATAAATGACTATGAGTTATGAGTGCTTGATTGGCCACTATTGGGAGTGGTTAAAAAAGTTTTTAGACCATGGTACACAGTCTAAGGTTGGAAATTTAATTGTAGCTTGCATAAAGGAAAATTGGTCCCTGTCAGAAGCCTGCAGCCTTAGTGCTAGGCAATTCGCTCACATATATGTACTCCACTTCTGAGGTAGAAGGATCTGATCTCTCAGTTAGTATGACAGTTAAAAATATATTCTATTGATTGTGGGTTGGCATCAATTTCATACATGTTATTGAAAATGACTGAGTAGGGGGTTAGCAGCTACAGTGTAAACTGTAAACAAATTCATGAACCTCAGTTCAGTGATTCTGTATATGATGTTTTTGTGACAGCTCATATGCTGTATCTTAAATTTGAAAAAAGTTTGTGTGTGAAAACTTAAATAAAAAAATTTGAATGTGCACATGAGGCCTTGGAAATACAAATGCATTACTATTTATTGGTCATTTGTTACTGTTGATGATCTAAGAATAGAGGTCAGATGTGGGTTCACATTCTTAATTCTGTTACGTGACTATGTGATTGGGCCACCATATTATACTTACTCCTTCTAAGCTTCAGTTTCTTCATTTGTAAAATTAGGATACACATCAAATGATGTCTCTGAAATCATGTGCCAGTTACATTCTTGGCAAACATTAGTTACCTTCCTGCCTCTTCCACTCCTCCCTGGTACTACCAATCAACAGGAGTATTCTCAAGGAGGGTGATTTTGTTTATCAGCTGGGTGACTGAATTCGATAAATTCCCCTACAAATTCTAATATTGTGTACATTTCTCATTCCCTTGAACAAAATGATCAAGTCCAGCAGGAATCTATCAGTTCTGCCCAGTCTTTCTCTGGATAACGAACCTCAAAGCAAACATTGTATTAGGTAATAGTTCAAGGCATGGACACGGGAACTGTTCAATAAATGTTTACTATTTGATGCAGCTAAGTTGTCATTTTGAATACCCTGTCACCTTCTGCCATCATCAGGTGCTAGAATTATTTCCATATTTAATGTGCACTTCAAGCCACACTAATCTGCTCTTCCTTCAGAGAGTCAAGGATCAAGCAGGAATCTTCCTGGTTTGGGATTTGTTTTCTTTTTTTTGCACACAGTAAGGAGAGTGTAGATCCCTTAGTCACACCTACATGATCCAAGTAGAAGAGAATGGCACCCGTGGGAAAACAAACCCGTTGCCATTGAGTCGATTCCAACTTATAGTGACCCTATAGGACAGAGTAGAACTCCCCTGTAGGGTTCCCAAGCTGTAATCTTTACAGAAGCAGACTGCCACATCTTTCTCCCATGGAACAGCTGGTGGGTTCAGAATGCCAACCTTTTGGTTAGCCGCCGAGAGCCTCACCCCTGCACCACCAGGGCTCCCTACAAGGATGATAACCCAAAAAAACCAAACCCACTGCCGTCAAGTAGATTTCGACTCATATCAACCCCCATAGGGTTTTTAAGGCTGTAAATCTCTGTGGAAGCAGATTGCCACATCTTTCTTTCACAGAGCCACTGGTGGTTTCAAACCGCCAACCTTTTAGTTAGCAGTGGATCGTTTTAACCACTGCACCGCCAGGGCTTCTTAGAAGGATGATAAAGGGATTCAAAAGATGATTGCCCAAAGGACACTGCCACATCAGGGTTTGGGGACTCCAAGTGTCTAGTAGATGAAACTTTGTACTTGAATTCCAGGCTAAACCGAAAACCAAACCCACCACCGTCGAGTCGATTCCGACTCATAGCGACCCTATAGGATAGAGTAGAACTGCCCCATAGAGTTTCCAAGGAGCACCTGGCGGATTTGAACTGCCGACCTCTTGGTTAGCAGCAGTAGCACTTAACCACTGTGCCACCAGGGTTTCCGAATTCCAGGCTAGCTAGTGCTAATTTGTTCCATAATATAGCTGAATACTACACAGTGAAGTTAAATATTGCAGAAAACAGTGCTTGCTGTTTTTGTTCAATTACCACTATTATAACATTAAGTAGGACTAGAAAAATTAAATGCTGGTGATTGAGGAAAAATTGATTCAATTTGAATAAGGTATCGGGAGGCCTGTGGGGATTCTGCAGGAAAATGCTGAGTACTAATTCTTTATGTTATTTCAGACTTTCTTTTTCCTCAGTAGGCAAATAGTATTGTGATATTTCTCATATACAATTGCCCTTTTTTAAAAATATACTTTTATATAGCTCAATACTATTGAATTCTGTCCCATGTTTAATTCTTGACCCCAGGTTTATCTTGTGTCACTTCTAAACTGAGTGAAAAGTTAAACATTGAGATCAATGAAATTATTGAAAATTTCTGATGAGATGAAATGCATAAGAGCTAGCTTGAGCTTGATTTTTTTTTTAACTGCATAATGACTGCTTCATTCCTTTTTACGTGGCACTTGTCTACCTCTTAAGGAGCCCAGATGGCACAGTGGTTAAGCACTCAGCTGCTAGCTGAAAGATTGGCGGTTCAAACTCACCAGAGGCTCCATGGGAGAAAAGACCTGGCGATCTGTGCCCATAAAGATTATAGCCTTGGAAACCCTACGGGCAGTCTATTCCGACTTGCAGCAACCCTGTCCTAGAGGGTTGCTGCAAGTCGGAATAGACTCAACAGCAACAGGTTTATCTACTTCTTAAGTGCCATTATATAGTTATTCTAGCCATCAGCATAAGAGGACGTGGGGGAAGATTCTTGTTCCCATCTTACAGATAAAGAAACATGGAGAATTTAAATGACTTGTTCAGGTCATTTGTCTGGTGGCAGAATCAGGATTATACCACAGGTCTAACTTCAGGTTATTTCCCATATCTCATTAGTTTTTATATCTAATGCTGCAAGTGTTTTAGTCAAAGGTCATTTGGATTTGACTGTTTTGGTAGGGCCTGTTTGGGAAATTCCAAACCAAACCAAAGTCACTGCTGTTAAGTCGATTCCCACTCATAGACTGTGTGCTGACAAAAGCATGCTGATTACTTGAGGAGGAACCCATCTCAACTTCTATTGCTGGAGACTAGAGATATAA
This sequence comes from Elephas maximus indicus, assembly GCF_024166365.1. Lineage (NCBI taxonomy): Eukaryota > Metazoa > Chordata > Mammalia > Proboscidea > Elephantidae > Elephas > Elephas maximus. Next base: position 62,879,395 of record NC_064826.1, on the reverse strand, counting down.
TCACTTCATTCTGAAAGGTATTAAATGCCATCCATATATTCTAGTATTATACAATTTGTTTTAGTAGCCACATCTAGAGACAAATGCATATGGAATTGGGACTATTAAAGTGTTGTTCAGTAGGGTTCATGCTGTTTTTCTGCTTTCAACTTGGTGACAGTCAGCTGCCATTGCCTACCCTAGCCAGTGAGGGAAGGAAGAGTTACAGGTCAAAGGAAGTACACTCACCTTTGAATCTGGCACCAGAAGTGCTGACGACGATGTCACATATGCTCGCAATGACTCAGCACTTCCTGGTTTCTCTTTGCAGCCACACTCTGGCTAATAATATCGAACGACTTTGGTCCAAACTGAGAGTGTCAGGGAACCTTTGGTTTCCTCACCATCAAAAATTTGAAATGAGAAATCATTTCTTCTTTTTGTTTCTTAATTAATGGTACTGGGTATGAACTATTGTACTCTGCACTGTTAAATGCTTTTTGTTCTTAAGATATTTACAATCCAAGGAAGTCGCTTTGGCTCTGGACTGTAAATAAATATACCCCATACCTCTCAATTTAAGACAGTTCTGTTATAACTCATTTGGCCTTTTTATTGTTTCTGTGCAGTCTGAGAACTAGGGCAGGAGTAGAAGGAAATGGAGTTCAAGCTACAGTTGCAATGTCTTTGCTACTTGGAGTTTAGAAAAGAGGCTGAATGAGGAAAATTGTGAATTCTGTGCATTGGGTCCCTCATCACTTTCTGAATGGTTTAGAGCAGACCCACTATGTGAATGAAACCAGATTATTTTTCTTAATTAGCATTATAGTTAGGACTAGCCAAAGTTGTTAGTCTCAAAAATTATTAATATTGATTGAGCACAATTGAAAAATTTTGGAAAACCTTGAAACTTTTTTACCTACGTTTTCCTGCATTGTCATAACATTAATTTCAGGGCATGTTTGAGAGTTTACTCATGTCGAGAACCAATTTGTTTAAAAAATTATGAAGCCATTTAAAAACTGTTTTACAGACTATACACAGTTTCTTTAGAAATATATTTTAATTATTAAAGAAAACCATAAGTATTGATTTCCAATGAAGAAACAGCTATACTGGAGCAAGAATATGGTTCTATTTAAAACATAAATATTTATGATTAGATTTATTTATGTATATTCATTTCTGTAGAGGTCTCTAAATAGCAAGAATGTCTGGCCCTTTAACTGCCTCCAAATAAGCAAAAGTAAAAATTCCTACAGAAAACATAGCCCTGACCTTTTTACACATGTAATCCAAGTGAAAAGTTGGCTTTGAAGTGGAGTCGTGTTACATAATCATACTGAAAATATGCAGTAATATGTATTCCTTTGAATGTCTTTCATTCAGAAACATATTTTTGTTTATTTGACTGTCCCACCAGCTGAAAATGGCTTATGTTCTGGTTGTTCATCTAACCACCCAACCTCAAAATACTTGAGAAATTACATGAAGAGCTTCATTCCAAAGCATAAGATTTTCAGAAAGCTCCGAACCATTGGAATATCGAACAGAGAACTTCACTCCATTGATGATTAAAATAAAACCATGTAACTGGAGAAGATAAACAGAAATTACAGACCCAATTTTTACCAGGCAGGATACCTGTCAGATCAGTACTAAATTTTTAAAAAAATATTTATTTCCAAGAAGGTGCTTAATGTGAGTCGTTTGTTTCAGATGTAACTATAGCATTTCTAGCACACTATTTGGCCCACTGAACTTTAGGGTGTAGAGTGTTTCTAAGCATTACAAGTTATTACAGCAAATATGAGAGTAATGATCAATACAGGAAAAAGCAAGTGAAACCCCTTCTTTCCTTGTGCTTCATCTGAGATGCTGCTTTAGAAATCTGCAGATTAGTAGCATGTGCCTGAAAGTCCAAGCTTCTGATGGTGCCTCATAACAACACAAAAACATTTTAATTCCTTTTGCATTTTACTCATCTTTTGCTGATTTAGTGAGCATTCTGTGTACTGGGCTATAGCAGGAAATTCTGTTTAATTACTACTAAGAAGGAAAACCACCATACAGAGTTTCTAATTTTTTATAATTGTTTTTAAAACAGTTATAGGGAAGTTTTTTCTGTTAACTTGCATAATTGTGGGATAGAGCACTCCAGTTAATAAAAAAGTCTAGTTAATAGAACGTCGTCATCTCTTCCGAGCTGTAAGTCACGTTTTCAAAGAATAGGATACAATAAGATTCATTTAACACAAAAATTCATAATTTATTTCTTTGTTGATTGATAGTTCAAGAAGATGCTTCAGCATTGTTATAATGAATGACTATGGCTACTCTTAGAGAATTATAATTATGGAATTTTCCCTTGTAACATAGTTTGGCTCTTTGTGCTGTGTGAGAGAAGGCTTTATGTCATGTCTGTTGGAGAAACAACCAAATGCTGAATTATGTTTTGGTTAGATAAATATTTCTAGGAAGGGATTAGGGAGGGAAAAGTTGAGAGGTTGAGATAGTAGTAGTGAAGGGAAAATGGGGCATTTAGGTGGAGAATAAAATGATGAAGAAGAAAAAGAAATTAAAAGGTATTGGAAGAAGAAAAATCTGCAAGTGTATAGATAAACATAATAGTAAATGACAATGTAACCATTGTCACTGGTCATTATGTTTAGAAATTGTGGAATGGAAGCAGGTTTTGCTGTGTATATTTTCACCAAAAATTAAATTAAATTTTAAAACAAAGCTTGACGAACATTAAAAAAAGGAAAGAAAGTGCCCCCTCCCCCCACCAAATTAGAAGAGATAAAATTAAGGAAACAAATTTCTTAAAGTTTTGAAATACTATTAAAAGGAAAACATTAGTATGGGAAAAACCTTGTGGTTCTGACAGATTCTCTAGACTGGGCAGAGAGAGGTATGAAGCAAAAGGCTGAAAATGAAGAAAGATCTAAAGCTGCAAGGAAGTAATACAGAATTAAAATTTGTTTGGCTCCTAAATTGGATAAAAGCTACAACTTCAGGGTGGTTTATCTTAAAATGTTGACCTGTTGCCCAAAACCTAAATAAACATGCATTTGTTTATTCTCTTCATTTTATGTATCCTGTGGGAAACAGAAGGTAGATCCATTTTGCATTCATCTAGCTTTTGGTCTTATAGTAGAAAAATATGAATAAAAGAGTTGTTATGCTTGACATGCAAACAAGGGCTTTGGTCTTTTTCGCATGTTGTAAAATTCCTGTTGGTTTTTATTGTTGGCATTATTATACATGGTATCTGGTTACAGAGACATTCTGGTCATGTTATGTTAGGACATGAACAGACTGCTTTAAACATATGTATATGTGGTAATCAGTGTAGGTAATTAGGTTCTTTATTCTTCCCTTACATCCCCTCACCTCACCTCTCTAGGTTCTTCTCTTCTTGTGGGTACATTTGTACATACATTTTGCGTTTAATTGCGTATTTTTATAAAGATGCTAATAAAGGTTTAAGTAGCGATCAAAATAAAGGAATGGTGGGGAAAATCACAGAAAAACAAAGAATCACTTCAGAGTGTACAATTGTTTACTTTCTAACAGGGTCATTTAAAAACTTTTATTGTGATGAACTATGTATAACAAAATTTGCCGTTTTTAAGTAAATAATTATATACTTACATATATATGTATAATATATACAACCGTTTTTAAGTTTCCAGTTACATGTGCAACCATCACCACCATCTATTTCCAAAACTTTTTCTCACAACAGGGGAATTTTTAACAGTCCTAGATAAAGTCTCAAGATACTTTACTGAATTTGGGGGATTTTTGGAGCAGATTATATATATATTCTATAACTGTAGAGGGGAAATCCCCCACTATCTAGTTTTGCTTAAAATGTTGAGGATTAGAAACTTTTATAGATAAGGTATTTCAGTCATGCTTTTCTTAAGAACATAGATGTTTTAAGTAGTATTTTAAATGAGAATTAGGCAGTAGTTCATGCCATAGCCAGCAGAGTGGTTAAGTGCTATAGCCGCTAACCAAAGGTAGGAAGTTTAAATCCACCAGACGCTCTTTGGAAACTCTATGGGGCAGTTCTGCTCTGTCCTCTAGGGTCGCTATGAGTCAGAATTGACTCCATAGCAACAGGTTTTTTTTTTTTTTTTTGGAAAGCTAGCTCAATAGAAAATCAAAAGTCAAACCAGTTACCGCGAAGTCAGTTTCCACTCATAGTGACCCCAGGTGTGTCAGAGTAGAACTGTTCGCCAGAGAGTTTTCAGTGGCGGATTTTTTGGATGTAGATCACCAGGCCTTCCTTTTGCGGCATCCCGGAGTAGACTCCAGCCACCAACCTTTTGGTTAGTAGAGCAGCTTAACCATTTGCACCACCTGAGGCAGCTGACTGTAATGAAGCAGGGCTCTCGTGAGAAGCTACTCATTTGGCCTCCTGGGTCAGGGGTTCCGGATTCCAGGAGTCTGTAAGGAGTGCCCTGTTGTCTGTCCTGCATCAGGGATTTGCCCTGTGCGTCCTTTTGAGTGTCTGCTCTGCCTCCTCTCTCCTCACTGCTTCCTGTGCTTCTCCATGCCTGTAACCTTTGCTTCCATAGGTCCATCGAAGCCTTCACAGCACTGACTAGCATGAGGTTTGGGTGTGGTGCCCCTCTGTTTCTTAGTTCATATTCCAAAGGGTCTTAAGGCACGGTGTGGTGGAAAAAACCTGCTTCTGGGAAAGACCAGATTTTGGTCCCAATTTCAGGTAGTTAAGAAAATGGGTTGACATTTGATTTTTTTGTTGTTCTAACTTAGATGTAAGTCTTTAAGAAGCAAAATACCAAGTTTGTCATGGAAGCGCAGCTTTTGGATAATTCTTAAGTCGTTTCGAAGTTTGACTCAGCATTTGAAAGCCATTTATGTGTTACTAGACAGGTTTAAAACTGCAGGCCAAGATTTAACAGTACCTTTTTTTTTTTTAATCATAAAACCCTCTCTAATTTCAACCATAGCACATCTTCAGAAGGAAGGGGTTCATGTGAAGAGTAGGTTACATGGATGAGCATAATCAGATCCTGGCCACAGTGATGCCTTGAGCTTACTTGTTTTGGTGGGAAAATCATGCTCTTCAGAGTGAAAAGTTGGAAGATCATTATAGAAAATGGATTTTTATTTTAAAGCACTGAGCAGAAATGCTGGTTGGCTTTATGATGGCTAGAAGATACCTTCCATGTAATTAACTCACTCTGATTCTTGTACTAACAAACCCCAAAGCAGCATCTCTTTGCTCTCAAACGACTTGAGCCAAGGGAAGTGGCACCATGTGGTGGTGATGCTACATGGTGAGTCAGCCTCTAACTCACCCCAGGTCTGGCCGTGCCATTCTTCACAAAGAAAATTCAAAATGTCAATAGTGCTGAGGCTCAGAAACCCTGTGTTAGAAAAAGGGTCTAGTAGTTAGCATCAGCTTGTAGATGGCAACAAAAATAAAGGCCTCTGGCATAAATTGGGGGAAACACACTGGCCCAAGACCATCCAGTATTAATAAGCTAACATTCGTATAATTAGTGCTCCCAAAGTCAGTATTTGCCATTATCATCGACTGATGAGAAGAGGACAGTCCAGCGTAGGGATCACTTTTTTCCTTAATTGTTTAATTGGAAGGTGAGATGGCTGAGATGGATGGAAAGAAGAGTTAAAAGCAACCAGATAATTGGATTTTCTTTTGTGTGTGGCAAAGAACTGGAACTCATGATGATGAACATTGAGAAACAAAAAAAAAAAAACATTTTATTGAATTTTTGAGTTAGTCGTGTTTGGATCCTGCTAGGAAATCAGGGGTTTTAAAAAAGGAAGTTAATCAGAATGAGGCGTGGGGAAGTGAGATGGCTCGATGACCAGCCTTTACAAGGGGAGACACACACACTCAAGTGAAAAGTCTAAGGTAATCCCAGGCAAATAGCACCTCAGATTAGGGCTCCCTCCAAGTTGAAGTATGATTACCTCATCTCTGGTCTTTATTGTCTTGATGTATATCATTGTGGGAGGTATATCATGATTTATGGTTTTCCTTTTAAAGCCTCCATTTTTAAAAGTCAAGTTTTCTTAGATGCTAACATTATTATTGTATTTGTGCATATTATTTTAGTGTAATTTTTTAAAGAATAAAATATCTCACACGATCAACCAAATGAGCATTCACTGGCAGTATAGTTAGGGTATGCTAACCACCACGGGAAGATGATAGTGTGAGTTCTGCTCACAAGGAGCTTTCAGTAGAGTAGAGGATGGAAGACATGCACCTGTGATATAGCCGTGGGCATTATTACAGGCCAGTCTAACACTGGGGTTAGGTGGGAAGGGTATGTTTTCAAAATTGAATGAGAACACTGTCAGAACGAACTGTCTCCTCCCTCTATGGTAGGAGTTCTCCGCTGAGGGTAATTTGCCCCCTGGGGACATATGGCAATGTGTGAGGACATTTTTAGTTGTCACAGCTGGGGAATACCACTAGCATACTATACCACCTGAAGGAATGAGAATATGCAAAAGGCAATTTTTAAAGTAGTACATTTTTATGTAGCATAAACTCCTAAACAGAGGGAACTGCAGCTATGTATATAAACCAGAATAGTGTGACAGTTAAAAAGATGTCATTGCCACTTGTATAATAAACGGGCATTTTGTATCTTTGGTCATGCCTTTGGGAGGGGATGACAGTAAGTAGAATTCTTTTAATGCTGAATGCGTGTAGCCTTGATCTTAAGAAAATGAGGAACTTTTGCTACCCAGAAAGATATATATTGAAATATTAGGTCAAATTTTTAGTAAACTGGAATTACTTCAAAAGGATTGATAGTTGTATCACAGTATTGAAGCATAGATCCTTCTGTTTTTCCAAATATTTGAAAAGCTGCCTTGAAGAATACTTGACCATTTTTAAAGTGTAAGGATAATACGCTTTCCTCCTGAAATTAATTTTGGGAGATAGCTGTGCTGTGTTCAGTGGTGAAGGGGTATAATGAAGAGAACAGTTCGGAGAGAGATCCTGGGCAGGTCACCTTAACCATTCAGTGTCTAATTTTCCTCATTTTCAAACGAAGGGACCGAAGCTTGATGACCTCTAGCTGTAAAATCACATGTTCCTATAATCTCAGTTTCAAATAGTAAAAAAGAGATTGTTTATGCAAAGTTGCTTGTGAAAAAAGCTTCTACTCCAGTTCATTTCCTAGAAACCTCAGAAATGTCCCTTCCTATAAAGGCTTAATTCCAGTGTTTAAAGAAAGAAGACAATTCCTGTTATAAGTAAAAGTCCCCACCCCCAAACAAAATAAAAAGAGTCAAATGTAATTTACAACTGATTTTTAAAAATTGTTGTAAGATCATTATGAAAATTCTACCCATTTTCTTTTATGTATTTATGTTTAAGTATGAAGAAAATATTTTGATAGTACTAATAATACTGAACTTTTCACACAATTCATGTTAAAGTAGAAATTTCCAGATCTGAGAAATTCGCTGTTTGTAAAGATGGAACACACTTGAAAGTTTTATTAAGATTTTTAGTTTATTATTTAGTAAGTTATTGGACTCAGAACAAAATGATGAAGCTTTCCTCTTTGCTGAATGGGAAATTAAGTGGAGCCTTCATAGTTTTCTCCTTTTTCCATTCCCAAAGTCGGGAGCTCAGATAGGCACAAGAATGAGATATTATAGCATTCCAAGAAACACAGCTTGCCTCTGTGGTGCCTCTGTTCTGAAGAGTTGTTGTTAGATGCTGTTGAATGGATTTTGACTCATAGCAGCCACGTTTGATCTGCCCCATAGCGTTTTCTAGGCTGTAATTTTTGCAAGAGCAGATAGACAAGTCTTTCTCCTGTGGAACTGCTGGGTGGTTTGAACCACCAACCTTTCCAGCGATTTACCATTGTGCCACCAGAGCTCCTGGGCCTGTATTCTGAATTTACCCCATACCTCATTCTAGAATTTGGGTAATGAGATTGCCTGAATTGAAGCAGCTTTTAGGATAGGCCCAGAGATGCTGAGGGTGTGCAGCTTGAATATCATCCCCAGGGTTAACGTTGCCTACAAGGATAGCAGTGTGTGGCATGGTATTGGCTCATAGAATAATACCTTAGGCGACTTTCATTGTAATAGAGGTTAACTGAGCACCTCCTGGATGCCAGGTACCTACTATAGGTGGTATGCACGGCAGGGGGGATCTAAATGTGTAAGATTCAGTCCCAACTTTCAGTGAGTTTATAACCTAGAGGGAGGAGAAGAGAGACTGATGCAAACTACTGTTGTACAAAGGATAAAGTCGTAAGTAATAAGGACCATTCAGAGATGCCCAGTCCTTCGCCATCTTCTTAATTGTCGGTATGTTTGAATTCATTGTTGTAGCTATTTGTGTAATGCCCTCCAACCTAGGGGGTTCATCTGCTAGCACTATATTGGAAAATAATTCTGTTGTGATCTATATAGTTTTCATTTGCTGAATTTTGGAAGTAGATCACCAGGCCTTGCTAGCCTGTCTTAGTCTGGAAGTTCTAATTAAACCTGTCTCCCATAGGTGACCCTGCTGGTATTTGAAATGCCAGTGGCATAGCTTTCAGCATCATAGCAACACATAAGCCACCACAGTATGACAAACTGACAGAGGAGTGGTGGTAAATTAGGGTCACATCCATTGCCATTGAGTCAATTCCGACTCATAGTGACCCTAGAGGACAGAGTAGAACTCCCTCTTAGAGTTTCCAAAGAATGGCTGGTGGGTTTGAACTGCTGACCTCTTGGTTAGCAGCTGCAACTCTTTACCACTGCACCACCAGGGCTCCAAATTAGGGTAGAACACTTGAAATGAGAGATTGAAAGGAGAGATAATGAGTACTAGAATTGGCCAGTCTTAGTAGCTGGTTGAGTGTGTGGGTGAACAGAGCTATAGAGCCAATAAGATGAATCCTGGTTTTATGCTTGTGTGAGGGGATGGTGCTACTACTGTTAGAAATTACTTTCACAGGAGAAGGAGCAGGTTTGATGGACAATGATGAATTCAGTTTTGAAGAGTTTTAAGGGCTTTCAGGAAATAGTCAAGGCAGTTATACTTGAAGTACAGGAAATTAAGAGCTCCAGAGAAGAGTCTAGAAAATCTGTGATATTCTAAAAGGAGACATACTCAGTTCTTTGTGGGTCCCAATGTTTGGAATACCACTGTTGTACTTAATTTGTTCCACAACAAGAAGCAAACCACAAATGTCCTGATGATGATACTAAGCACAAAACTAATCAGTTAAGTGACTTGTTCATACACACCAGCCTTTACAGCACAGGTGGTTCACATCCCTGCTTCAGCCACAAATTGCTGTCTGTGGTACATCTTCAGGGTCACTGGTAAAAAGGACCCTACCTGCTAAATCACTGAATGAGCAAGAACTTCCATTAAAAAGAAAAAACAAGAAGAAGAAAAAGGACGGAGTATAGGACGTTGAGCATACCTGCGTTAAGGATGGAAAGAGAAAAAAGGGCCAAAGAGGACAGCAGAGACAAGAGAAGTAAAAGGAAGAATAGAAGAAAACTGTGGGAGAAGCCAAAGGAGGGAAGAGTTTCAAGGAAGAGCAGACATTTCATTCAGGTATCTCAGGTGCTGCCAAGAGGTTAAAGAGACTGCAGGTTGTATTTATTAAGGGGGAAGTTAATGGTGTTCTTTTGAGAAACACACTTTGCCGAAAGAGAGAAAAAGGAAGCCAGTTAACATAAAACTAAACAGCAAGAAAGTACAGCAGAAAGCGTAGACTGTCATTAAATAAATCAAGAGGAATGAATGTGGTTGGTAGGATGACAACCAGATTGAGATAAGAGTGGTTTAAGATTTGTTTTTATTATTATACAAAGGAAATATGAGTATGCTTGTAGGTGTATAAGCCCATTGCCGTCAAGTCGATTCCAACCCATAGCAACCTTACAGGACAGAGTAGAACTGACCCATAGGGTCTCCAAGGCTGTAATCTTTACAGAAGCCAACTGCCACATGTTTCACCCATGGAGTAGCTGGTGGGTTCAAACCACTGACCTTTCAGTTAGCAGCCGAGTGCTTAACCACTGTACCACCTGGCTCCTATGTAAGTATATAAGAAAGAGACAATAGAAGAGAGATGGAGGGGAATGATAGAGGGTACAGGGCATGTTGGGAGTGATTTCATCTTGGAGAGAAGGATACATTCCATGAATCACGAGGGACAAAAGATCCATAGAAGAAGCAGATGGGTTTTATTTCCTTCTGTCACGAGAAAAGCCATTTGCAGAGAAAGGGGAGGAATTGGGAACTCAAATGAGGGCTGATGGAAGTGTCCGGAAGTAAGGAAGCAAAGGGTACAAGGAACAGAGGGATTAGCTCCGAAGGAGAGACTGAATGTGTGGAAGAATCTGAAGTTGTCAACCTTGTAGTCACTTAGCCACAGACACACTCTCATGCAGCAGTCAAGGAAGGTTTTATAGTGGTTTAAAGGCATGCATCAAGGGAAGCCTTATTTAAAAAAAAAAAAAAAAAAACTCTAATAAATGAAATAAAAACAAATTCTAAAGAATGAGTTATAAGCATCATCATCATCATCACACAACTAATGTTTGAGTGGCTAACGTGTTCCAAGCCCTATACTAAATAGTTTGCCTGCGTAAATAATTCCATCCTTGCAGCAACCTTACTGTATAGGTGAGCTTACCTTAAAGTAAGTTTCCTTGTTTTGTGTTTTTTATTTATTGTTCAGGAGCAATGTATATATGTACACATGATATTTTGATATATGTACACATAATATTTTGATATATGCCAAGAGTGGATTAATTCACTGATGTGTAAAATCATTAAGTGACATATTTTATAAAAATAAGAACTCTTAGATAGCAAATTCGTCAAAATTGTTACGCTTATTGGGCTTAGTAAACCTTGGGCAAGCCTTCCACAGCTACTATTTGCTGAATTTCCTTTTCATCAAAATGTTAACATAGAGTTGAAATGCAAAAGAAAACATTTGATACAGCATTTTGACATTTAACATTTTAAGGTAATTTCAGCAGGTCATCAAGTGTGGGTTATTGAAGACTGTTCTACTATAAACAGTTTTTTCCCATGATCTTTCTTTGGCTAAGAAACAATTTGGATGCCATTTCCCTGGAAGAAAATAAATGTATTATGTGCTAAAATATGACATGTTTTTTCTGCTTTTTTAATTAATGAATTCTTTTGTTTAATCTTACATTAGATGAATAGAACAAATATATGTTTTGACAAGCCAAAGCTAGAAACAAAATTCTCTATAACAGTGTTGGCAAATTCACTTGAAAAGTGAGGTCATCATTCAAGATAAGTCATTTTGAGTTTTATTTCCATCTCAGCTCACCTGAGATAGAAAGTAGACTCATTGGTAAGAGTGACTTCCCAGGACAGTGATTCCAGTAACTTCCTGAGGGGACACTTTTGCTCACTGGCTTATCTCCAGCACATGAAAGGTATCCAAGAATATTTAACTGGCTGATTTTCACTGGAGAATGAGAAGATGTTTGACAGAGCCCCACAAGGGATTTTGATAGTGCTGGTCATCACACTTCAGCGTTTGCCACCCTATGAAAAAAAAAAAAAATTGAGGCAATGCATAATCAAAACGGTTCAATATAATCAAGTTTAAGAATTAGTCTTTTGAAAAATTCTCATCTGTGCTGTCCAAAGAGATGGTCTCTTTAGAAGTTCTTCTAATGTGAGTAAATAATTCCTGAGGCATTTGTCTTTATTCTTGCAGTTTAAAAGTATACAAGTTAAAAGTCAAAGTACAGGAATACTACGCATCGATAAAGAACAGTGACGAATCTGTGAAACATTTCATAACATGGAGGAACCTGGAAGGCATTATGCTGAGCGAAATTAGTCAGAGGCAAAAGGACAAATATTGTATAAGACCACTATTATAAGATCTTGAGAAATAGTATAAACTGAGAAGAACACATACTTTCGTGGTTACAAGGGGGGAGGGAGGGAGGGTGGGAGAGGGTTTTTTACTGATTAATTAGTAGATAAGAACTGCTTTAGGTGAAGGGAAGGACAATACTGAATACATGGAAGGTCAGCTCAACTGGACTGGACCAAAAGCAAAGAAGTTTCTGGGTTAAACTGAATGCTTCAAAGGTCAGCGGAGCAATGGCAGGGGTTTGGGGACCGTGGTTTAAGGGGACTTCTAAGTCAATTGGCATAATAAACTCTATTATGAAAACATTCTGCATCCCACTTTGAAATGTGGCGTCTGGGGTCTTAAATGATAACAAGCGGCCATCTAAGATGCATCAATTGGTCTCAACCCACCTGGAGCAAAGGAGAATGAAGAACACCAAGGTCACATGGTAACTAAGAGCCCAAGAGACAGAAGGGGCCACATGAACCAGAGACTACATCATCCTGAGACCAGAAGAACTAGTTGGTGCCCGGCCACAACCAATGACTGCCCTGACAGGGAGCACAGCAGAGAACCCCTGAGGGAGCAGGAGATCCGTGGGATGGAGACCCCAAATTCTCACAAAAAGACCATACTTAATGGTCTGACTGAGTCTAGAGGAATCCCGGCAGTCATGGTCCCCAAACCTTCTGTTGGCCCAGGACAGGAACCATTCCCGAAGACAACTCATCAGACATGAAAGGGACTGGACGGTGGGTAGGAGAGAGATGCTGATGAAGAGTGAGCTATTTGTATCAGGTGGACACTTGAGACTGTGTTGGCATCTCCTGTCTGGAGGGGGGATGGGAGGATAGAGAGAGTTGGAAGCTGGCAGAATTGTCACGAAAGGAGAGACTGGAAGGGCTGACTCATTAGGGGGAGAGCAAGTGGGAGTACGGAGTAAGGTGTATATAAACTTACACGTGACAGTTTGACTTGATTTGTAAACGTTCACTTGAAGCTCAATAAAAGTTAATAAAAAAAATGACAAAAAAAAGTCAAAGTGCAGAAACACTCTGTTACAGTGTGAAGAAAAGGTGTGTTTCAAGGTCAAGGTAACCACCGTTGCCTTTTCAGGTGGCAGTCAAAATGATGGTGGCTGGCCGCCTGTACACAGAGCCAATTCTGCAGTGTGGTTATTATGTTCCAAGACCTGCCTGGCTTTAAAGGCAGGGAGACCAATTTCTTTAGGAGCCGTGATGGCGCAGTGCTTAAAGCGCTTGGCTGCTAACCAAAAAGGTCACTGGTTCGAACCCACCAGCCACTCCACAGGAGAAAGATGTGGCAGTCTGCTTCTGTAAAGATAACCCATGAGATATACAGTCTTAAAAGCTGGAATTGACTCGATGGCAATGGATTTGGTTTGGTAGAGGGGTTGAGAGTGCAGGGATGAGAGACTCATACCAACCTCACAAGAAACTACGGTTTGTACCAAAATATCAATTTGCTCTTTTCTAGTACAAAACCGTACTTCTCAAGTGTACTTGGATCTGCCCATCAGAGCATTGTCTTCCTTGTGTGCTTATCTATGGGAAAACCAAATTACAATGGGACAGTTGCCTGTGAGCATGGAACCAATGAAGGGAGTTGGCTGGATGATCTTAATATCTTGTGGCCTCAAGCTCTGATGCCCAATGCATTCATCTTGACTGTAGGGAAGAAGTTTCATTTGTCACAAGAAATTTCCTCACCTATTGTAGGATCTGAGGCACAATGCCATATTGTTTTTTCAGAATTTGCTTTTAGGTAGATAAAACCCTTACTGAACCAATTCGAACCTGTTTTTTACCCTCCGATCTCAAATTTGTATTCTGCAAATGGATAAACTGGAACAATTTCATCTGAAGAAATGGCTATCAAATCCGTTCCTTATATTGCAGATAATATTGCATTTTTATATGAACTCAAATTTTGTTCCTCTCAAGATTTTGTAATTAGTTTTGAAATTAGCAATGATAAATTATCTGTTGTTGTTGTTAGGTGCCGTTGAGTCAGTTCCGACTCATAGCGACCCAATGCACAACAGAATGAAACGCTGCCCGGTCCTGCGCCATCCTCAGCAATCGTTGTTATGCTTGAGCTCAGTGTTGCAGCCAGTGTGTCAGTCCACCTTGTTGAGGGTCTTCCTTTTTTCCTCTGACCCTGTACTTTACCAAGCATGAGGTCCCCCTCCAGGGATTGATCCCTCCTGACAACATGTCCAAAGTGTATAAGATGCAGTCTTGCCACCCTTGCTTCTAAGGAGCATCCTGGTTGTACTTCTTCTAAGGCAGATTTGTTCATTCTTTTGGCAGTCCATGGTATATTTAGTATTCTTTGCCACCACCACAATTCAAAGGCGTCAGTTCTTCTTCGGTCTTCCTTATTCTTTGTCCAGCTTTCATGTGCGTGATGCATGTGGGTCAGGCGCATCTTAGTCTTCAAGGTGACATCTTTACGTTTCAACCCTTTAAAGAGATCCTTTGCAGCAGATTAGCTGAATGCAATGCATCTTTTGATTTCTTGACTGCTGCTTCCATGGGCATTGATTGTGGATCCAAGTAAAATGAAATCCTTGACAACTTCAGTCTTTTCTCCGTTTATCATTATGTTGCTCATTCGTCCAGTTGTGAGGATTTTTGTTTTCTTTATGTTGAAGTGCAGTCCATACTGAGGGCTGTGGTCTTTGATCTTCATTAGTAAGTGTTTCAAGTCCTTTTCACTTTCAGCAATCAAGGTTGTGTCATCTGCATAACATGGTTGTTAATGAGTCTTCCTCCAATCCTGAGCCCCGTTCTTCTTCATATAGTCCAGCTTCTCGGATTATTTGCCCAGCATACAGATTGAGTAGGTATGGTGAAAGGATGCAACCCTGACGCACACCTTTCCTGACTTAAAACCCCACTCAGTATCCCCTTGTTCTGTCCTTGTTCTGTCTCTTTCTAGACATTCATTAATAATTTAAAGTGGCAGTGATGTTCAATTTTAATCACCATCTCAAAACATTTCAATATAAAGAAAGACAATGTAAAATGTATTATTTTTTTTTAATATGCTAAAATTCACCACAGCACTGAGTCACTTAAAAAAATAGTATTGTATCACATGAACCATGGCCTGCACTAGCCTGAGACCAGAAGAACTAGATAGTGTCTGGCTACCACTACTGACTGCTCTGACCGGGACCACAAAAGTAGGTCATAGGCAGAGTGGGATAGAAATGTAGAACAAAATTCAAACTCATAAATAAGACCAGACCTGTTTACTGGTCTGGTAGAGACTGGTGGATCCCTGAGACTATGGCCCTTAGATGCCCTTCAAACTTGGAACAAAAATCATTCCTCGAGATCAGATTATAGCTGTAATAGACAAGCCTATAAAATGAACAGTAGCACCAGGAGGAACGTACACCTGAGAACAATCAACTATATGAGACCTCAAAGGCAGCATTTGCCCAAAAGCAAAGTTCAGAAGGATGGTAGGAGCAGGAAAGCTGGGCGAATGAACACAAGGAACCAGGGAGGAAGGGGGAAGAGTGCTGACATATTCAGGAGTTTGCAACCAATGTCAGGAAATAAGCTGTGTATAAATTGCTGAATGGAAAACTAATTTCTTCTGTAAACTTTCACCTAAACAGCAATAAAATGTTCCGCTCGTGCTCCAAATTTTTAAATAAAAAAAAAGAGAGAGAGAGAACTATTCCTTCCCCTGTTGATAGGCATTTGGGTTGTGTGACCGTTAAGATTGTGTGTCAACTTGGCTGGGCCATGATTTTCAGTGTTTTGGCAGTTGTATAATGTTGTGATCACTTCCCTGTTGAAATTTGATATGTGGTCACCCCCATGATGGAATCTACTGAGTGGTACTGGCAGGGGCAGAGCCTGTGGCAGTTCACCATCCCTTCAGCCTTCATCGCTCCACCTTCTGCCACCTACTTCCTTCGTGCTCACCTTGCCAAGGGTTTTTTGACTTGTTCTGGATCCTGCAGCTGCCTCTTGTTCACCTGACCTCCAGTTCCGGCAAATCTTGGGTTTGCCAGCCCTGCGGCTGTGTGAATCAGAAGGCTCTATCCTGATCTGTGGAAACTGGGGTAGTGTAGTAGTTAAGAGCTACGGCTGCTAACCAAAAGATCGGTAGTTCAGATCCACCAGGCGCTTCTTGGAAACCCTATGGGGCAGTTCTACACTGTCCTATAGGGTCGCCATGAGTTGGAGTCGACTCGACAGCAGCATGTTTTTGGTTATCCTGATCCATGGACTTGGGACGTTTCAGTCTCTAATTGCATGAGCTGTTTCCTTGATATAAATCTCTCTCTCTTGATATATATGTATATTTTTACACCATACTGGTTTTGCTTCTCTAGAGAACCCAGCCTAAGACAAGTTATTTCCAGTTTGGAGCTATTACGAATAAAGCTTTACAAGTTTTGTGTGAAAAAAAATACAAAAGTGTTGTGATAAAAATTCTTTCTAACATACTGCATAAATATTAAATTGAAGATTTGAAATACTTTTTTAGTAGGAAATTCTCAACTTAGTTCTATAAAATACACTGAAAACAAACTTAATTTTGGTGTAGGTAACATTTCACTACTAACACTTAATAGTCAAGTAAAATTGATAAGAATTTACTCACAAAGTACTAGAAATAAGGAAGTGTGCTATCATACCTAATACATCAATACATAAAGGCAAAGTACAATAAAATATTTAATACTTCAACATTTGCCCTAGCTCTAAGCTGACAAATTGCCATAACATTGCATAAAACATTTTACTACAAATATAGACTTAATCCATACACAGTTGTACAGCTCATTTAGAAAACATCGTTGCAGCAAACCATAATTATGCCTAATTAAAAGAATGTCCTGTAGTATTTTTTTCATTTAAGCTATCCCTCTTGTCTTGCACAATGAATTTCAACCCAAGAAAGTTCTTTCAATACTGACCTGAGTAGCTGGTGCACCGGCAACTACCATAGCAATTTCATATATCTGAAGTATTGTGTACTGTTTTCTTTCCAAAATTCAAAAATACTTTTTTCTCTCAACCCTTTGTACACAGTCAAAGCTTGTTAATATAGAGTTGATATTAAGAGTACAGTCGTTTGATCTCAGTTTAACTTTCTTTTCTTTAATTTTGATAAATTCCATCTCATCAACGTCACCACTTGAAACGAGTGTTTCCTGAATTGCTTTCCTTTGTTACACTTTCAGTATTGCTGCTTTTCAGATTTTCTGTCATTTCCCAAATGCTTTTTAAATGCTTTTTAAGGCCTTCACCTTAAAAGTTCAGAACTAACTAGAATTTGGTAATGAGGATCTAGATAAATCGGGCCTAATACACAGTCATTTTCAATGATAACTTTTTCCCTGACGTTAAAATTTTCAATTAGTGTGTTTCCAAATGTATTATTAAGAGTTCTTAATTTCAGCTTAGTTTCCACCCACATACCAAAAACATTACTCATGGTTAATTGTTCACTTTGCAGTCTTACTTTCTTTAGAGGTTTTAAAGTTTCCAAAATTAATTTGACAATATGCCCATTTGTCATTAGAAAAGTAATATACCTACTCCTCACATATTGACCATCTTGTTATCCGACATGTCACATTTACTACAATAGTAAAAAATCTACTGTCCAGCCATTTTGTGCATTAACAATGTAAGTCTGGCAGTAATGAACACTTATACATGAGGCGAGGGTACACTGGCTGTGATGGCAGTTACGTAATGATGTCATTTGGTGGTTATATCATGATGTAATTTGACAGTTATGTAATGCTGTAGTCATCCTTCATTTTGTGATCTGATGTGGTCATCTTCTATTTTTGCATAACACGAATTTTTGTATAACAACCTAGTCTTTGGAACCTAACCATGTCAATAAGTGGGGAGTGGGTGTATTTCGTATTATTCTCAGTTAATATGTCAGAGATTTTTGCATCCTGGTAAGGTTTCTGACATGGTTTATATACTGTTCCATCATGTTGAGCAATCCAGTACAGGTTTCCTTAAATTATTTTCCAAAAATTTAGTAGACAGTGCCAGAATATGAAGTATTCAAACAAGTTCATGACTAAAAATTCTTCCAGTTCAGCTTCCTTTACTGCATCTTCAATAACTAATTGACGTGTGTGTGCAGCACACTTTATACCAGTCAGTGTTTTCCTATAAACTTGTCACTTGCAGCATACTCTGCGATGGTTCATGTCTGCACGTCAGAGTGCCCAAAGTCGGAGTCTTCAAACTTGTCATTTTGCCCTAACGTTTGCCATTTGATTTCAGTATAATTTCTGAGCAGATCAACAAATTTAATCATATTAGAATTATTATCCATGGCTACAGAATAAACCTGTTGTAAATCAATATTGTACTTCTCTAAAATTTGCTGCAGTGACTTTTATGTACAGACCTGTGTGTCTTTCTTTTAATTCTCTTGTTCCCAGTATCAACAGAGGTATCTTACTGTCTTGTGCAAACTGAGCATTAATTCCTAGAATTAACTCATTCTGCTGGAAACATCCACTTTCAAAGAGAATATTTGTTTTTCAAGATTACTGCTAATTTTGGAGCTAAATTTTAAGGAAAATAAGGTATCATTTCCCTAATATTCTCTGAGTTGATTGAAATTTTTTGACCAGTTGACACAATAATTGCATTTAAAATTTTATGGAATCCCAAATATTCAATTAACAAATGATTGTTAACAGTCACTAATTCAGCAGATGCATTGACAATGGTTTGTTTGTCTACTTTCACCTTAAGACATTCTGGAACAGCAGACTCATATGATGTTTTTTGTTGCCTATTTGGAACACTTCTGACACTTTCATCAATCTTCTTTGTCTTCTTGCTTTGCCTTGCATTGTATTCATCTGTATGGTGACACTTCAGGTGCCTCTCTAAATTCACTGCATGATCTCCAACCATATCTGTGTTGCAAATTTTTATTTTCAGTCCTCATACTTGAAAAATTCTCAACATGGATTTTCTCTGGTTCATCCCATACTAGAATTCAAGGGATAAGAAATAATATTGCCATTAAAAACCTGTTGGGCTCAAGTCAATTCCGACTCATAGTGACCCATGTTGCTGTAAAAAAATTAGCATAATGTACTTACAAAAATACCTCACAGGGGGAGGGAGTGATTGGCAAACAAACGTAAAAGGTACACGCTATTTGTGTAAAAATAGGTACAGTAAAAACAAGTCTTAGACTTTGGTAATGTAGAGAGAACAGAATGCATAAATAAATTTGTAGAAATGAATTAGAACCAGTACGTACTAAAATGCTCCTAGCCATGTATTGTCAGTACCCTAGAAAAAACAGAGTAATTTCAATTTTATGTTCATAAGATTTGTCGATTTCTTCTATTCATAGTCCCACTTTACAACATTCTCCTATATTTTTATCCAGAACCTTTTGAAGAAAAATCTCACTTTATAATGATACCATCTAGTTGTTTTCAGTGAAGTAACAGTACATCACAACTGAAACATTAATTTTCTTCTCGCTAGTTGCTGATGTTTGTTACCATTTCAATTTGTGAGATAAATATCAAATATAAACATATAAGTACAAACAATGTGCGATAGTACATTTAAATTGAGATTGAATACAATAATAGAACCATCAAAAAATATACACTATTTTCCGTTGTGTTTCCTGTCAGGGCAGTCATTGGTTGTAGCCGGGCACCATCTAGCTCTTCTGGTCTCAGGCTGATGTATCCCTGAATTCTCATAAAAAGACCAGACTTAATGGTCTGACTGAGACTAGAAGGACCCCGGTGGTCATGGACCCCAAACCTTCTGTTGGCCCAGGACAGGAACCATTCCCAAAGCCAACTCTTCAGATAGGGATTGGACTGGACAAGGGGTTGTAGAGGGATGCTGGTGAGGAGTGAGCTTCTTGGTTCAGGTGGACACTCGAGACGATGTTGGCATCTCCTCTCTGGAGTGGAGATGAGAGGTTAGAGGGGGTTAGATGCTGGCGAAATGGACACGAAAAGAGAGAGTAGAGGGAGGGAGCAGGCTGTCTCATTGGGGGAGAGCAATGTGGAGTATGTAGCAGGGCATATATAAGTTTTTGTGGGAGAGACTGACTTGATTTGTAAACTTTCACTTAAAGTACAGTAAAAAGGTTTTTTAAATAAAAAAGAATTATAAAAAATATATACACTGTTTTCTATTTCTTGAATTTATCATACTTAAAAGATGTGAATAATGTACATTTAAAATGTTGACACTCACAAATTTCTATTCACATGAAACTGTGTTCAGAACTCGATGCAGTTTAACCAGCATTTTCAGATTTCTGACTATGAGTGTTCTCAATCACTGAGCATTTCTCACATCTTTACTAGGCACAGCTTGCATTACTGTGAGAGAGGTCAAGCATAGAGTGGAAATAGCGAACTCTGACTGCCTTGTGAATCATTTCGCGTAACAGTAGATATCACCTGTAGCTGGGGTGGCACAACGTTGCTTGCCAAAGCAATGAACTGTGCACTTCCCAGCCATGTGCCAGAGCAGCATTTGGCATACATGGGCACCAGGTGAGTATCAGACATAAACGATCCAGTGGTCTTGTTTACACTTAAGTATTAGCAGCCATCTAAGATACATCAATTGGTCTCATCCCACTTGGAGCAAAGGAGAATGAAGAGAACCAGAGACACAAGGAAAATAGTAGCCCAGAGAACTAAGGGACCACATGAACCAGAGACTCTACCAGCTTGAGACCAGAAGCACTAGATGGTGCCCAGCTATCACCAGTGACCATCCTGACAGGGAACACAACAAAGAGTCCAAGACAGAACAAGAGGAAAATGTAGAACAGAACTCAAATTCACATAAAAGGGGCAGCCTTAATGGTCAGACAGAGACAGGAGGAACCTCTAAAACTGTGGCCCCTGGATGCACTGTTAACCCAGAACTGAAACCATTCCTAAAGTCCACTCTTCAAAGATTAGACAGGACTATAAAACAAAAGATAATGTATATGAGGAATGTGATTCTTAGTTCAGTCAGGTATATGAGACCAGATGGGCAGCTTCTATCCAAAAGCAGGATGAGAAGGCAGGAAGGGATAGGAACTGGCGGAATAGACAGGGAACCTGGGATGAAAAGGGGGAGCATGCTGTTACATTGTGGGGATTGCAATATGTTGCAGAACAATATGTGTATAAATTTTTGTATGAGAAATTAACTTTATCTGCTGTTAGCTTTCACCCAAAGCACAATTAAAAAAAAAAATTATCGTTGAACTGAAAAGAGTCTAATGAAAAAATAACTTTTCTATTTCGGTTCAGGTTCAGAAAAACATTTTTTTTCTTTTTTGATTCGGGTTTTGGTTTCACTCCAGCAAAAATTTGGGGGTTTTTCTTATTTTGGTTTTCAGTTCCATTCCAGTTCAAAGCCCTGGATAAAATATAAGCTTTTTTTTAAAAAAGTGCTATTCAATTGACTACATTGTGCCACGATTACATCATAGCCAAGTCCATAGGATTTGGAGTGGTCAGAGTTTCTTGAAAGTTTTCTACTGATAGTTAATTCTTATCACCTACATTTTTACTTTTCCTACTTCAGTCTTAAGAGTTTTTCCTAAAATTTGGTTTGTGGGTTACCATGTTAGATGGCCCATACCCTGTTTACAGATACTTTTGTGTCTATTCATTGAAATAATTTTCCTGAGTAAAACTAACCTCTTAGATATCACTGTTCAGCACATCATTTGATAGTAGTATTTGAAAAAAAATTAACTAGTGTAAATTTTAGGAGTATTTTATAGTTCTGCATTATTTTATTTACTTCCATGGTTAAACAAGTACTAAACTATAAATTGTACCCTTATTTGGAGGTTTTAAAATCTTGACGAAGAGGCCATTTTTTATTGAATATCTAAAAATGTATATAGGGAAAAGCTTCCTATTCTTACAAACTGAGAGTTTTCCTTCAGAAACTGTTATTTAATTCTGAAATTGAAATTTAGCATACACCTGAAAAACAAAGAAGTGAAATATCAAAGAAAGAAGTCAGAATTAATACAACGGTATTTATGCATTTAGCAACTGGTAAAATACAATTTTTTTCTCAAATTATTCTGTGGAAATAATTAAAAAGACTAAAAAGAGACTGTGGAAAGTATCTGACTTGTTACCACTTTAGCATCTAGAAACAAGTCAGTAAAATGTATGATCTCATAGAACTACTTGTTATCTTCTAATTTCTCTATGCCAGTTAAGGAGGGCTGTGTGGCCAGTTTTGTTTTTTGGTTTCACTTCTCACAAAGAGATAAAAGCCAATAGAGCAGTGATTAAATATCCATATGTCTATAACTTTTAAAAATTGTGTAAATATATTTATTCTTAGTGTCATATTTTTTATAACTAAACTGAAATATTCCAAGTGAGACTCCCTTTTTAGTTTTTTGTTTGTTTGTTTAAGATGGGATGTCTTTTTTCACCAAATTAATTTCAGCTGCTGGTGATGTTGCCTTTATTCTCTATTTGATAGCATTGCTCTGGTTTACTATTTCCCATCTTAGTTCAATTGGGTATTCTGCAGAGAGTGACTATATACTCAACGTCTATACCTAAGATAACGTGAGGGTGGACTTAGAGTAACATCTTGTAAACAGCTAAGAAACACTAGTAACCGACATTGACAGGTGTGTACTTACTGGACTAATGCTTAGATTTAACCTTTGTACGTAACCAAATGCATAATGCAAAAAATCTATAAATTTCTGACATAAGGAAAACTGATTAAATTTAAATATCTGGATATTTGTACTTTTAGAGAATGAACAAAATCTTTGAAGGAAGGTAAAATACAGATGGGCTTACTGCTATATTAAGGTTTAGACTTGAACGAAACAGTGTGATTGAATGTGTGCTGTGGCGCAAGTTAGTCATCTTCTATTGTTTGAGAAAGTGCCCTACATCCACATCGGGGTGGGGCTTATCTAGCACATGATTTAGGGTATGAAGTTGTTTGTTTCAGAAGCTTTCTTTCTGCAGTTTCTTAGAAACTTCTCAAAATGTTGGAAGAGTAAAACATGTTGTCGTCCTAAAATGTTTTGTGACCTAGTTTTAGTCTAAGTATACTTTTGTACTGGCAAGATACACAGGGGATTTAGGCTTTACTCTGACAGCTAAACAAACTCAAATGTATATTAAATGTAAATTGCTTTGAAGGCTCTGGATCGCAACTTAATAGTTTCTGGACTTGGTGTTTTCTTTCATGAGCCAGACATTCCTTGGATTTCAGGGAGTTTTAAATTAAAGAGTAGCAAATTGCTTCCCTCTTTGGAAATAAGCAAAATCACCCTTCTAATAATATATATATTTTTTTCTTTTTTTTTTTAACATGTCAAGACAGTTACCCAGGAAAGAAGGCACAAGGAAAAAAATGGGGATAACTTTTTTAGAGGTTTGTTGTTTGAGAAATGGAATATGTTTAATAAAAGTGTTATTGCCTTACACTGTGTGACTCCAAAGTAATGAGACAAAGAAAAAAACAGAATACTCCATACTAGAACTTACATGACCAAATAAATCCTGCTCCTTGGGAGACAGTCCAGTTTTTCTGGCTCTGCTATAATTGAACAAAACATTTTCAAAGTCTTGTAATTGTCTTCAGAAGAACTGTTTTTCAAAGCCAAACCAAAAAATCAACATCTTTACTTTATTATCCCACCTCTGTTTGGACCGGAAAGATTATTACTCAGGTATTAGACGTGGCTCTGAATGACTATAGGCTGTGCAGTGCACCCTCCTGTAGGACAGCTGAATGTTTTTATTCATCTATTTATTCATTCAACAATTGTGGCTGGGCGCCTACAACGAGTCAGGTATGTTGTGGTAACATGGAGGCTTACTGGCTCTGCAAGTGGAGAGTTGGAAGGGAGACCAGTTAAGAGCACAGAGGATGTTCACCTCTGAACTGAGTCTCTGAGGATGAGTAGGAGGTCACCAGATGGACAGGGAAAAGAAGAGCTTTCTAGGAAGAGGTAACAGTTTATGTCAAGGCACAGAGGCACAGAAACTACAGCACATTTTGGGAAATGTCAAGTATTTCAGGATGGATAGAATCCAGTTAAAAGGTCAGGCTGGAGTGGTAAGTGGGGACAAGATCATGAGGGCTCTAATAAGCCATAGAGTGGAGTATGCAGTGGTTAAGAATGAGGGTTCTCAAGCCAGAATGTCTAAGCTCAAGGCCTGGCCCCTTCACTTACCAAGTTTCTGTTTCTAGTGATTTGTGTATTCTAGACGTTTCATGGAAACCGTGGTGGTGTAGTGGTTAAGTGCTATGGCTGCTAACCAAAAGGTCCTTGGAAACTCTATGGGGGCAGTTCTACTCTGTCCTATAGGGTCGGTATGAGTCGGAATCGACTCCGACGACAATGAGTTTGGTTTTTCGGTTTAGATATTTCATATAAATGGACTTACACAGTATGTAGTCTTTTATGACTGGCCTCTTTCAGTTAGCATGATATTTTCAAGGGTTATCCATAGTGTAGCATTCCTTTTTTTTTTTTTTACTGAATAATATTCCATTGTATGCTTACACCATATTTTGTTTATCCATTTGGCAGCTGCGGGACATTTGGTTGTTTCCAACTTTTTGGCTATTACGAATAATGCTGCTATAAACATTCGTGTAAAGTTTTTGTCTGGGCATAGGTTTTAATTTCTCCTGAGTATACACCTAAGAGTGGAATTACTGGGTCGTATGATAGCTCTATTTCGCTGAAGATCATTCAAAAATGGTTGCAGCAGTATATCGACAGGGAACTGCCAGAAATTCAGGCCAGTTTCAGAAGAGGACGTGGAGCCAGGGATATCATTGCTGATGTCAGATGGATCCTGGCTGAAAGCAGAGAATACCAGAAGGATGTTTACCTCTGTTTTATTGACAATGCAAAGGCATTCGACTGTGTGGATCATAACAAACTATGGACAACATCGGGAAGAATGGAAATTTCAGAACACTTAATTGTGCTCATGAGGAACCTTTACATAGATTAAGAGGCAGTTGCTCGGACAGAACAAGGGGATACTGATTGGTTTAAAGTCAGGAAGGGTGTGCGTCAGTGTTGTATTCTTTCACCATACCTACTCAATCTGTATGCTGAGCAAAATAGTATGAGAAGCTTGACTATGTGAAGAACGGGGCATCAGGATTGGAGGAAGACTCATTAACAACGTGCGTTATGCAGATGACACAACCTTCCTTGCTGAAAGTGAAGAGGATTTGAAGCACTTACTAATGAAGATCAAAGACTACATCCTTCAGTATGGATTAAACCTCAACATAAAGAAAACAAAAATCCTCACAACTGGATCAATGAGCAACATCATGATAAACGGAGAAAAGATTAAAGTTGTCAAGGATTTCATTTTACTTGGATCCACAATCAACAGCCATGGAAGCAGCAGTCAAGAAATCAAAAGATGCATCGCATTGGGTAAATCTGCTGCAAAGGACCTCTTTAAAGTTTTGAAGAACAAAGATGTCACCTTGAAGACTAAGGTGTGCCTGACCTAAGGCATGGTATTTTCAGTCGCATCATATGCATGTGAAAGCTGGACAGTGAATAAGGAAGACCGAAGAAGATTTGATGCCTTTGAATTGTGGTGTTGGCGAAGAATATTGAATATACCATGGACTGCCAAAAGAACGAACAAATCTGTCTTGGAGGAAGTGCAGCCAGAATGCTCCTTAGAGGTAAGGATGGCGAGACTGCGTCTTACATACTTTGGACATGTTGTCAGGAGGGATCAGTCCCTGGAGAAGGACATCATGCTTGGCAGAGTGCAGGGGCAGCGGAAAAGGGGAAGACCCTCAGCGAGGTGGATTGACACAGTGGCTGCGACAAGGTGCTCAAGCATAACAATGATTGTAAGGATGGCGCAGGACCGGGCAGTGTTTCTTTCTGTCGTGCATAGGGTCACTATGAGTCGGAACCGACTTGATGGCACCTAACAACAACAACGATAACTCTATATTTAATTGTGTGAGGAGATGCCAGACTGTTTTGCAAACCGACTACGCCATTTTATATTCCCACCAGCAGTGTATGAAGGATTCCAATTTCTCTACATCCTGGCCAACACTTGTTATTGACTTTTAAATTTTAGCCATCCTAGTGGGTATGAAGTAGATATCTCATTGTGGTTTTGATTTGTGTTTACCTAATGACTCATGAGGAAACCCTGGTAGCATAGTGGTTAAGTGCTACAGCTGCTAACCAAAGAGTCAGGAGTTCGAATCCGCCAAGCGCTCCTTGGAAACTCTGTGGGGCAGTTCTACTCTGTCCTATGGGGTCACTATGAGTCGGAATCGACTCGACGGCACTGGATTCAGTTTTTTTGGTTTAATGACTAATGATATCGAACATTTTTTCATGTGCTTATTGATCCTTTGTTTGTCTTCCGAGAAACGTCTGTTTAGATCCCCTTTTGCCTATTTTTTAATTGGGTTATTTGTCTTTTTATTATTGAGCTGTAATATATTTGGTTGCAGGTTCCTTATCAGACATGGGATTTGCAAACATTTTCTCCTAGTCTTTGGCTGTCTTTTCACTTTATTGATGGTGTCATTTACAGCCAGAAGATTTTTAATTTATTTCTCTGACTGCATTTCTTTTTTGGGAGGGAGAGAACAGTTTTTTATTTTCTTTCGTTTTTTAATTTTCTTTGTGCTTTAGATGAAAGTTGACAGCACGAATTAGTTTCTCATTCAAAAATTTATACATGTTGTTTTGTAACATTAGTTTCAATCCCTGCTTTGTGTCAACACTCTTCCCCTTTCCTTTTCTGCCCTGGGTTTGCCTGTGTCCATTTGTCCAGCTTTCCTGTCCCTTCCTGCCTTCTTGTCTTTGCTTTGGGGCAGGTATTGCCCATTTGGTCTCGTATACTTGATTGAACTAAGAAGCACATTCCTCACATGTGTTATTTCTTGTTTCATAGGACTGTCTAATCTTTGGCTGAAAGGTGGACTTCAGGAGTGGCTTTGGTTCTGAGTTAGCAGGGTATCCTGGGGCCATAGTCTTGTGGTGGGGGGGCCTCCAGTCTCTGTAAGACCAGTAAGTCTGGCCTTTTTTTGTGAATTTGAATTTTGTTCTACATTTTTCTCCCACTCTGTCCGGAACGTTCTATTGTGATCCCTGTCAGAGAGGTTGGTTGTCGTAGCCAGACACCATCTATTCCTTCTTGTCTCAGGCTGGTGGAGGCTGTGGTTCATGTGTCCTTGTGTCTATGGTTTTATTCATTCTTCTTTGCTCCAGACAGGATGGGACCAGTAGATGTATCTCACATGGCCACTCACATGTTTTTAAGACCCCAGACCCTACTCATCCAGACACTGCTGACCTAAGTGGGATGTAGAATATTTTCTTTATGAATTATATTATACCATTTGACCTAGATGTCCCCCAAGACCATGGTCCCCAGCCCTCAGCCCCAGTAACTCAGTCCCTCAAGGTGTTTGGATGTGTTTAGGAAGCTTATATGACTTTGCCTTGGTCAAGTCATGCTGACTTCCCCTGTAAGGTTTTTTTTTTTTCAATGTTGATATAGTCAAGAACTTTTAAAAAGCGTATATATTTTGATACAGAGAAGTGCATACTTTTTGATTTATTTTATTTTTATTGCTGTTGAAAATATGCACAGCAAAACATACACCAATTCAATAATTTCTACATGTGCAATTCAGTGACATTAATTACATTCTTCAAGTTGTGCAACCATTCTCACCATCCTTTTCCAAATTGTTCCTCCTCCATTAACATGAATTCACTGCCTCATAAATTTGCTACCAGACTTTTCAATCTGGTGTTGTAAATTCGATCCCTTATTGTTTTTTAGAAGAGAACAATACTTAAGGCAGACATTCTTTACTAAATAAGCCAAGCTATTGTTTGGTTTAAAGAAGACCTCGGGGGATATTTTTGGTTTAAGGTTTAAAGATTATCTCAGGGCAGTAGTTTTAGGGGTTCGTCCAGGCTCAATGGCTCCAGAAAGCCTGAACTCCATGAGAATTTGAAATTCTGGTCCTCATTTTTCCCCCTCTTGATTAAGATTTATCTATAGGCTCTTTGATCAAAATGTTTAATAATGATAGCCAGACACCATCTAGTATAGGTCTCATGGCAAGGGAAGCACCTGTTCATGGAGGCAGTTAACCACACATTCCATTTACTCCTCCTATTTCTGACTTTCTTCTTCTGTTGCTCCAGGTGAATAGAGTCCAATTGTTATACCTTATCTTTTGATTTTGCAGTGCCATTTCCAGGAATTTATCATAAGAAGATAATGAGCCAGTGTTATAGGGATACATGTACATTATAGCATTTTGTACAAAATAGCATACCATTGGAAAAACCTGATGTCCAGCAATAGGGGAATAGTTTAATAAATTGCATATAAATTTTTAAAAATTACATAGGCAACTTAAAATGATAACACAGGTGTATATTGACATATGAAAACTTGGCAAATTGTTAAACTTTTTAAAATTGCAAAACATTATATAAAGTGTGATTTTATTTTTGTTTAATGATAATAGAAAATAAGCTCTAAGAAAGCAGGGATCTTGTCTCATTGACTGCATTATCCTGTGAAGAGTGTAGATGCTCAGTAAATATTTGTTGTTCATATTGGTCTCCCTCTGCTGCTCCTTTTTTTCTTTTCAGTCTATATTTCTTATTCTGGTTTTTTGCGGATACTTTGTATCTGTTTTCCTCCCTTTTAATTTCATTACCTTACAATCCAACTTCCATTCCACAGCTGGAATGGTATTTCCAAGCGGCAAGTCTGGCCTTGGCCTTGACCACTGTGAAGTTCTTAGGTTCTTCCCCAGTGTCCATAAGATAACTTGCAGACTTCTTAGCCTAGACTACCAAACACTTCGTAACTTTGCTTCTGTGTACTTTTCCAGCTCTTCTCTTGCCATTTCCAAGATATTCACCAAGTCATGCCAAACTATCCGCAGTTCCTCAAATATGAATTTTCTTGCCTACCTGCATACCTTTGGACATACTGTTCTGTCTGCCAAGACCATGCCAAACTTCCTTTATTTATCTGGCAAATTCCAGATCCTCCTTTGGGACTGAGCTCCTCAGCTACTTCCCCACTGGGTGCAGTTGAGTGGCTCTTCTTCAGGGCTTCCATAACCTCTTGGACTCTTTTACAACTCTTAACACGTACAGGATCGATTTCCCAGTAGGGCTAGACAGTTAGTGAGGGCAGGGACTGTGTGTTCTTCAGCCTCAACTCATCATCTTACTGTTTAAGTGGCTCCTTCTCGTATATCTACATCTTAGGGCTTCCCAATGTGGTCTGGTACCAATTTTCCCTCATCTGTGATGAAATTAGAAAAATAAGGGCCCTGTGGTGAACTTTTCATAAAGCTAAATCTATTCACTTCTTGAGTGTTAAAATGCACTTTCTGTATTAAACGATGTTGATAGTAGATGGTAGAGTTTATTTATGTCTTTAGTTGGCAACTTTTTCTCAGAGCCCTAAATTTGTTGGAAATTTTACAAGTCCCTGAAAACCAAAGGTCTGGGAACACTGCTGTATCTCGTGGGGGTGGCACCAAGTCCCCAGAGTCAAAAGCCTGTGAGTCATCCTTGGCTTCTTCCCTACCCCTCCGCCCCCGCCACATTCAGACACTTAGCAATTCCTGCCAATTCAACCTCCTAAATATTTCTGGAATCTGTACTCTCCTCTCCATCCTTGCTGCCAATTCCTTAGGACAGGCCCTCTTTATTTTCTCTGTACTACTGCAGCAACAGACGCTTTGCTGGTCTTCTTGCTACTATTCCCCTTATCCATACCCATCAGAATGAGCTATTTAAAAATCAAAAGTAGAAACTATTTTCTATAGGATAAAAGTTCCTTATGGCATAAAACGATTCTGTCCAGTGGACTTCTTGCTGTCCTCTTGCTCACACTTTCCTTTTTTTTTTTTTAATTTTTATTGTGCTTTAAGTGAAAGTTTGCATGTGAAAGCTGGACAAAGAATAAGGAAGACCGAAGAAGAACTGACGCCTTTGAATTGTGGTGTTGGCGAAGCATATTGAATATACCATGGACTGCCAAAAGAACAAACAAATCTGTCTTAGAAGAAGTACAACCAGAATGCTCCTTAGAAGCAAGGATGGCGAGACTGCGTCTTACATACTTCGGAAATGTTGTCAGGAGGGCTCAGTCGCTGGAGAAGGACATCATGCTTGGCAGAGTACAGGGTCAGCAGAAAAGAGGAAGACCCTCAACAAGATGGATTGACACAGTGGCTGCAACAATGAGCTCAAGCATATCAACGATTGTAAGGATGGTGCAGGACCGGGCAGTGTTTCGTTCTGTTGTGCGTAGGGTCGCTATGAGTCGGAACTGACTCGACAGCACCTAACAACAACAAGTGAAAGTTGACAAATCAAGTCAGTCTCTCATACAAAAATTTATATACACCTTGCTACATACTCCTAGTTGCTCTCCCCCTAATGAGACAGCACACTCCTTCTCTCCACCCTCTATTTTCGTGTCCATTTGGCCAGCTTCTGACCCTCTCTGCCCTCTCATCTCCCCTCCAGACAGGAGATGCCCACATAGTCTCGTGTGTCTACTTGATCCAAGAAGCTCACTGTTCACCAGTATCATTTTCTATCCCATCGTCCACTCCAATCCCTGTCTGAAGAGTTGGCTTTGGGAATGGCTCCTGTCTTAGGCTAACAGAAGGTCTGGGGACCATGACCTCTGGGGTCCTTCTAACCTCAGTCAGACCATTAAGTCTGGTCTTTTTACAAGAATTTGAGGTCTGCAACCCACTGCTCTCCTGCTCCCTCAGGGGTTCTCTGTTGTATTCCCTGTCAGGGCAGCCACCGGTTATAGTCGGGCACCTGCTCACACTTTCCCTTGATCTTGAGTGCCTTTCTTTGCTACTTGCTTGGGTAACTACTGATACTCAGAGAGTTCAATGATAATTTCCTTTAGAAACCTTTTCCTGCAAGCCTAGGTTGGGTACACCTCTTTATTCCTCTTATTTGTTGTTATTATTAGTTGCTGTGGAGTTGATTTCTGACTCATGTTGATCCCATGTGTACAGACTAGAACTGCTCCATAGGGTTTTGTAGGCCGTGACCTTCTAGAAGCAGGCTGTCAGGCTCATCTTCTGAAGTGCCTCTGGGTGTTCAAACCACCAGCCTTTTCAGCTAGTATTCCGGTGCTTAACCCATTTGTGCCACCCAAGGACTGCATTTCTCATAAAATCCTGTCTCTATCTCTTTACCACAACATTTCCAGATTAGTTGATACTCACTTGTTTATGTCTGCTTTCTTCACTAGACTTTGAACAACTTAAGAAAATGTATTTTGTTCTTTTTTATTTCTATTCCTAGCATTCAACACAATGCTTAGAAAATAATAAATGTTTGTTGATTAAATGTATTTGTTCAGTGTTACGATCACATATAAACACTGTAGAAAGTTCACTGGCCACAAGTAAGGCGTGAGGACAAGGAGTCTTCACAAGGCAGGAGGACAGGTTGATGGGCCTCTGTAGAAGTCTAGGCAAGAGTGATGAGTATCTGAACTCAGGCAGTGGGAGAGGATGGAGAAGAAATTCATGGTTGGTTGGATGTATGGGGAAATGGAAGAATCTAGGATAACTTGAAGGTTTATGGGCTTAGAAAATTAGTTGGAGAATAGTGTGGTTCATTGAAGGGAATGAGCTCTGTTTTAGACACTTTGAAACTGAGGTGCTCAGAATATTGAGTGAAGTTGTCCAAAAGGTAACTGGGTAGGAATTTGGGAAGAGAGCTGTTTTGGAGAGACAGACTGGGGGTTCACCAACCTCTAGGTGCTATTGGAAGCCATGGCTATGAATAAGATAATAATCATTTGTTGTTGACTGTCTGGTGGTTGTGCACTGGGTGAGAAGAGAACAGGATCATGGAACTCCAGCTATTGAAGGTCCAGATCAAGGAGGAGAGAAAGGCCTGCAAAAGTTTTGAATTTGAACCCTGGTTCTACCTCTTATCAGCTCTGTCACCCTGGACAAATTGAATCTCAGTTTCTTCATCTGTAAAATGGGAATAATAGTATCTACGTTATGGGGATATTGAAATAATTCAGTGAGTTAGTATATGTAAAGTCCCTAGTAGAGTCTCAAGTTAACTGTATTAGCTCCAGAGATACAGAGAAAATATACTGGAAAATATTCCTCAGGTTATGAAAACAGTTTCAAAACAAAGAATTTCTTGGTGGTTGCCCTGGAAATTACAATTAATGTCTTAAACTTATAACAACCTAGTTTGAATTAATACCAATTTACATTCCAAATCATTTTTTGCTGGTGTGTAAGAAAGCTGGTTTTTTGCATGTTGATCTTATATTTAGCCAACTTGATAATTATTATTCTGATAGCTTGACTCTTAAATTTGTGAGGTAGACAGTCATTTGTACAAGGGATTTTTATTTCTTTTTCCCAATATTTTTATCTTATTTATTTTTCTTTATTCATTGGCTAAGACTTCCAGTACAATTCTCATTAGCAACAGTAATTAATGGAAATCTTTTTCTTTCTTAATATCAATGGGAAAGCCTTGAAACTTCAGCATTAAGTGTGTTTGCTATAGTATGGTTGGCAGTTATTATAAGGGAGTTTGTTTCTTCTAGTCCTTATTTGCTAAGTTTTTTCTTTTCTTTTCAATTAGAAATGGATGTGGAATTTTATCACTTGCTTTTTTCTGACCTTTTGAGGTGAGTCTATGTTTCTTAATCTGTTAACGTAGTAGGTTATATTAAAACATTTCCCAATATTGAATTGGTTTCTTCTTCCTAGAAAACATCTTACTTGATCATGGTGGATTATTATTTTAATATGCTGTTGAAGTAGACTTGTTGAAATTTTGTTTAGAATTTTACACCTATGTTCGTAAGTAAGATTGACTATAACATAGCTCTCAAATTTTATTGTACATAAAAATTTTTATTTGTGTGTTAAAAAAAAAAAAAGCAAGTTTCTGGACTATATCCAAGTGAAGCCCTTGAATCCGCATTTTAACAAGTACCCGAGGAGTTTCTGGTACATATGTCTGAGGCCCACACTCAGAGAAGCACTGGCTATTATGTGTGAGTGAGGTGGGATGGGAAGACATGCCTAGACCCTTGCACGCTATGCTGACCTGGTTGTGGTGTCCAGGTTATGTTCACCTTCTACAACTCTTTTCTGTCTTTCTGTATACTTGCTGTTGAAGCTTTCCATTCTGCTTGTATGAGAATCACTGGTCATATAAGGCTACTTTGGAATTCAGCTCAGCAAATATTTAGATAAAAAAAATAATAATAGCATTCAAAATATGTGTGCTAGTTAACAAGAAAGAGGAGCTTTCTTTTCTCAGTTAAGCTGAAGAACAATTAATATATAAGACTTTCCATGTTATATAAATCCTTAATCCATAGGGGCTATTTGTTGTTATTGGAAGAAGTGAGGTCAGTAAAAATATTTGCAAATTGACAAAGATTGTAGGTACCAGCTTCTTTCATTGAAATTATTGCAAAATAGGCAGTAGAACAAAGGGGGAAATGCCTTGAACAACAACAACAAAAAAAAAAACGTGGCACTGTGAGTATCCGTACACTTTAGAAATTTAGTAATTAGAGCAACAATTTTCATGTTGTATTAATGTGCTGACCTTCACATATAATGATGAAACCTTGGCCATATGTCACACTTGGACACTTGAAGTTTTTTCAGAAATGCTGCCACCAGGCACCCATTCAGCCTCACTCTACTCTGGGCTCATTTGTTACAAATGGGCATATGTTTGGTTCTGTGACATGTCTTAGTATATAGATGCAGTCTGCGTTAAAGTCAGCTGGACTAAGTGGGGAATCAAACCCAAGAATTTGACTGCATTCTTAGAAAGATGTCTATCCAAGAAATGGATGAAGGATAACTTAGCAACTTAAGACAATCACAACAGAATACAAAACAGGAAACAAACTGAAGGGACAAAATAGTTATATCTGTAAGAGTCATTATAGAGTGCAGACACTAAGGTTTGTTTACCAAAGGGGTCTTCACTGAGGACTTGTTTTATTTTAATTACAATTCTGACAACCTTGGCTATCTGGTTTCCCTTTCATCATTAAATCAGAAACAGAAAATTAGAATGCGGAGAAACTTCTCAAGACTGACATGCTGACCAAAGTACAAAGTGGGTGCGTGATCAGCCTGGCAGTTTAAGAGGACAGAAAAACTGAAAATAAATCCAGAAGACCTCAGTCTGTCGGAGCATCAGATAGTAAGCTCCCTGAAGGTAGAAACCAGATCTGCCTCATCTTCATTTGCCTAGTAGGCATTCAAATGATCATGATAATGGCCCTGAACTAAATGAACATAATTTAATGATAATGACCATGAACCATCCATTGGTAAAACTTGGTGAGTATATTGTACTCGGAAAATCAAGAAAATGTTCAATACATAGTACAAAGAATTCCGTTAAAAACTTCAATTTTTAAAAAATAGTTTGGGGGCTTAAAATGGATAAGACTTAGGTATCCGAGATAACCTAGTTGCCTGATAGTTTCCAGGTATGAGGTGTTCCTGTGGTTCTTTTGCAAAGTCTGCCCTGGAGGAGTTCTAGAACAAAAGTCAAACTCTAAAATAAAATCGATTTACAAGCATATCAAATCATAATTTAATTTTTTAAAGTTTTTACACCTTAAGTGCATAGAGATCAAAGTTTACTAGTGGTTACCAGGGGCAGGTGGGAGGAAGTGGGAAAGGAAGACACAACGTTTAGGGGACACAAAGCTTCTTTTAAGATTGATGAAAAAATTTGAAAACGGTGATAGTTGAACAACATGATGAATGTCATCGGTGCCATAGAACAGCACATGTGAAGATTACTGGGACGGCAAATGTTTTGTTACCTGTACATTTACCACAATTAAAAACAAAAAAGTTTTTACACCTGAACAAAACAACCTAATTTTAGGTCCTTCAGTTTTTTCTCAGTTTAGCCTTTGAAATAGAGATAGCAATTCTTTTAACGTTTCCAGTTATGTTCTCTTTTCTAATCTTTCAATATAATTTTGCAGTACTGTATAGGGTCGCTGCGAGTTGGAATCAACTCAACAGCACTGGGTTTGGTTTTTTTTTTTTTGGCTCTTGAAATATACTTACAGAATTCTTCCCAGTTCTTAACATAAAAAAAAAAAAGACCAAACCCGCTGCCATCGAGTTGATTCCGACTCATAGCAACCCTATAGTAGTTTCTGGAATTTTTGACAGAATAGATTTAATTTTAAAATGTAAGACGTTATGTGTTAATTTTTATAAAGACTTAAAAAGAAAAAAAAAAAACATGCTTTAATTATTTTGGTTGCTTTTCCCTAATCTGTGCTCTTAACCTACTTTGCTATATATTACAAAGGGCACTAAGCTCCTAGTTGTGAGACTGGGGCATCCTGCTCCTTCATTAGCTTTGCCATCCTCTATTCCCTTAGCTGTGTGTCCTCGTATGTAAAATAACTGTACAGAACTAGGTGATCTCTAAATTTCCCTGTACTTACAAAGCTTCATAATTCTACCCTGCAGGATTTTTTATCAGCTTATATAATGAACATTAGAGTAAGTTGAAGACTTTATTTTTCTTTCGTTTCATTGTAACTCGCTTACTTTTGACCTGATTATTAACAAGAAATCAGAAAAATAATTTCAGTTTTCCCACATTCTTTTTTTATAGAGTCATTCCATATTGGGAGAGGATTGAAAATTACGTGCCTTCAATGAGGCCATACATACAACATTTATTTCTTCTAGAAAAGCATTAAGAACTTGTCCGTTAAATTTTTGATTTAAAAAACTATCTTTTCAGGATTGATGATCAGGATTTTCTCATTAACTCAGAGGTGCAGTTTGAAGAAAAGCACATGAGTGACAAGGAAAAAACCTTGAATGAGAAAGATGCTTTTATAATTCTTCTTATAATGGTGATTTTTTTTTATTGTTGTTATTAAAAATTCACAGGTTCTCATTGTAGAAAGTTCATATGTACAAATAGTGGAGAACACAATTCATTTGTAATCACATCACCAGGAAGTGATCACTGTTAGCGTCTGGATTTATCCTTCCACCATTTTGTCTGCATATATGGAGTCATACTGTGCATACTCTTTTGAAAACCGTTTTTTTTTTTTTTTGTAATATGAATGCTTTTCCATGCTCAATAAATATGAAATCTGTATCATCCTTTTAAGGACTACATGATATATAGATTGCCAGATTGCTGTCCAGAAAAGTTTTTAGAAATCTGTACTCCCACAGTGCTATGGGTCCTTTTTTTTTTTAAATAATATTTTATTGTATATAAGGTGAAAATTTACACAGCAAATTAGGTTCCCATTTTTTTTTTTACACAAATTATTCAGAAACCCTGGTGGCATAGTGGTTGAGTGCTACGGCTGCTAACCAAAGGGTCAGCAGTTCAAATCCACCAGGCGCTCCTTGGAAACTGTATGGGCCAGTTCTACTCTGTCCTGTAGGGTCGCTATGAGTCAGAATCGACTCGACGGCACTGGGTTTGGTTTGGTTTTGGTTTACACAAATTATTCAGTGATATTGGTTACATTTTCCAAAATGTGTCATCATTCTCATTCATTCCATTCTGGTTGTACAATTTCCAGTACTGTCGTTTCCCTGCCCCTTTACCTTCTCATCTGTGCTTTAGAGTAATTTTTGACCATTTGGCCTCATAGAGATGGTTTTTTAAAAGAGCTCTTTACTCACGGATGATATTCTTTTATGAACCAGTTTGTTATTTAGCTAAAAGGTGACCTAGAGGGATAATTTTGGTTAAAGGTTTAAAGGGCACCTCTGGGCAGTAGCCTCAGGGAATCGTCTAATCTCAAATGGTCCGGTAATTCTGGACTTTTTAAGAACTTGAGTTCTGTTACACATTTTTCTCCCATTCTGTCAGGATCCATCTATTGTAGCCCTGATCAGAATGGTTGGTAGTAGTAGCCAGGTACCATCTAGTTCTTCTGATCTGATGGTAGATGAGGCCGTGGTTCGTGTACACTACTTTCTTCTCTGAATCTCTGGTTTCCTTCTTAGATGAGCCCATTTTTACAAACCATCACAAACACTGTGATATTTTAGCATTTAGACTTTTTTTCTAACCCAACGTGAAAGGCTTCAACAGTTAATCACTGATGTTTTCATTTTTGTTTCTTTAACTTACTAGTAAGGTTTAACGTTTTCTCATATGTTCATGGTCATTTGTGTTTCCTAAAAAGGAACTAACTTCAATGGTTGCTTTATTAGATAAGAACCTAATAATAAGTACCTGAGTGAATTAGTGCTGGAATAAATTTACTCATCTAGTAAGGATGTGATAATGGAAGATTTTCAGCTTTATGTTGTGGGTAGAACTTGTTTGGTTTTCTTCTAAGACTCAGCAGACAGTCTTCATCACAGAGGGCTGCCTAGTTTTGGC
Source organism: Elephas maximus indicus (assembly GCF_024166365.1). NCBI lineage: Eukaryota > Metazoa > Chordata > Mammalia > Proboscidea > Elephantidae > Elephas > Elephas maximus. The sequence continues at coordinate 62,841,959 of NC_064826.1, read as the reverse complement.
TGATGGGTCGTTTTTCCTCAAGAGAGGCCCAAAGCTGGAGAACAGGGCTTTTACAGGTCAGAAATAGAGACAGAACTGAATGTTGAAAGTTGTCCAGAATGTTCCTGCACTCTATCTGACTCAAGCCAGAGCTGTTCACTTTACTTGAATAAATATCACTTAACTCGTATGTAGGAGATCAGAATATCTTTTTCAAACCCCATTAAGCAAATTGAATCCTATCATTTTTCTAACAAGTCAAGTGAAGGACATAAAACGCTTTAAGGGATCACTAGTCCTCTTTTTCTTTTAATTTTTCCTGTGAATTTTCTCAACGCATTTTTTTTAGCCCAGCATGTAAAGGGTATGCTGGGATTTTCAAGTTTACCAAAGACATTTTGGGATTGGCATGCCCACGATGCTTGTCAGCAGTATGCCTTTTTTTTTTTTGCCACAAAGAGCTCCCTGCGTCACTGGTCCCTGCTTACTGCAGCCCCAAATGCTATATTTCATACAGAGGTAGGATTGCAAAATAGTTAGGAAATCAGACTCACTAGACAGGCTGACTTCAGATCCTGTCTCCACCACTCACTGCCCCTGTGCCTTAGGCAAATCACTAAACATCTCCATGGCTGTTCCTTTCCCCTTTTTTTTTTTTTAATAAACTTTATTGAGATACAGTTTTTTAAAAACCAGTTGCCGTCAAGTTGGCTCTGACTCATGGTAACCCATGTGTCTCAGTGTAGAACTGTACTCCATAGAGTTTTCAATGGCTGAGTCTTCAGAAGTAGATAACCACTAATCTACTTTTTGTCTCTACAGATTTGCCTGTCTTAGAAATTTCCTATAAACGGAATCATACACCACGTGGTCCTCTATGACTGGCTTCTTTCACTGTATAATGTTTTCAAGGTTCATTCATGCTGTAGCCTGTATCCGTACTTCATTCTTTTTTATGAATAAACAGTATTTCATACATGGGTACGTTGGGTGCTGTCGAGTTGATTCTGACTCCTAGCGACCCTTTGTGGCAGAGTAGAACTCCCCATGGGGTTTTCTTAGCTGTAATACACCCAGTGCCCAGTGCCCTCATGAGTCAGAATCGACTCAAGGGCACTGGGTAATACTTTACAGAAGCAGATCGCCAGATCTTTCTCCCACAGAACGCCTGGGTTTGAATCACCAATCTTTTGATTAGTAGTCGAGCACTTAACCATTATTCCACCAGGGCTCCCTAGGAAAAAACCCGTTGCCGTCGATTCCAACCCATAGCGACCCTATAGGACAGAGTAGAACTGCCCCATAGCGTTTCCAAGGAGCAGTTAGTGAATTCAAACTGCCAACCTTTCAGTTAGCAGCTGAGCTCTTAACCACTGTGCCATCAGGGCTTCCCTTAGGAAAAGGCCAAACCTAGGTTAATTGTGTCCAGGTAGAGATCTCAAGAGGTAAGCGGGTAGTCTCCCATTTCCTGAGCTGGTGTTAGGGAATTGATGTTTATTCTGATCTAGATGTAATAATTCCTAATTTTCTCAATTGACACGTTTCTTCTTTGTGTAGTTGGCTTTATCTTCTATTTGAACTTTGAAAACTACTTTTGAACTGGACTCTTAGCAAAAGTATCAACTGATCTTTGTTTAGCTGCCTGTGATTTTTTTCCTTTTGTCTTTGGGGAGATAATGATTCATGTGGTGACTCAGAATTCACTTGTTGAATATTTTACCCTTGCTACCATTCTCTTCCCTATAAGAAAACAAATGCTTTATGATTTTCACTGTTTGTTTTAGCACTAAAATAATGTTTCTACTTTTTTTTACCATTCTCTTCCCTATAAGAAAACAAATGCTTTATGATTTTCACTGTTTGTTTTAGCACTAAAATAATGTTTCTACTTTTCTGTATTAACAGGTAGCATAACAGAGTGACAGTACTACCTAATTCTTTTCTCTGCCTTTCATTCGGATAAAAGGCACGAGAAGTTTGAAGAATTGTTTGCTAATGCAAGAGTATGTCTAGTGTTTGCTGTAGGACTATGAAAGAAATCTGAGCTCTATTATTTATATTGTCCGTCTCAGGAATTCATCTTGAATATGAGCAGAGCCATAGATAGCCAGCCTTTATACCCATTAAGACATCCTAAGTAGCTTATTTGGGGCCTAGCTCATTGTACACAACTTTTGTTGCCGATCATGTGGTAGGAATGTTTCCATATACACAAGTTTTATTGTTTGCTCTATTTTCAATATTTACTGTAGTTCAAGTCACATCTTGTAAACTTCCCCAAATTGGGGGATTCCCATTTAATGTGCAAAACATTTTTTTGTTAATGGAAACAGAAGATGATAACTCATAGAATCACAGTGCCAAGTGTATGTAGATAGAAGTTGAAACTGAATCCGTAGCAACTCTGAAGGTGAACTGGAAGAAGATGGACTGTGAAACTTTCTTACGAATCATCTCCTTATGGCTGTAGGAATAAAATGACAGCTTAATAAAAGATGTTAACTTTGCATGCACTTGTCAGATTATGGTAGCCTTAAACTTAACAGTATGATCACAGAGTGGTTTTCCCTGCCTTGGAGTTGTTGATTTGATGTTCGTGTGCATTTCTACTTTTCTGCAGTAGCTAGTGGAGAAGGGAGGTTGTTTAATTGAGGATTTCAGGAGAACACTCAGAGAGGAGCATTGGTTCAACCTTGAAATTAATGGAACACCTAATCTCTGTATTATTTTTAAGTACTTCTTTTTTTCTGCTCACTTCTTCTCACCCACTGAGCCCTTTGCTGTTCTGCATTCGCAGTGCTGTGTGTGATGAGCTTGGGCGTCATGTCTTCTTCTTCCTTTCTCTGGTTTTTCTCCATAAAGTTCCTCTGAGGTCAGACCAGGAACCTCCAGTAGGAATCTTGAGAGGAAGCTGCGTGGCTCCTTAAAAAAAAAAAAAACAACTTTTTTTTTTTTTTTTAGAAGAGATTAATTAGTCTGCTCTGCTGGGGCAGTGGAGTGGAGGATATGCTAATGAAGTAGTCATGTAAGGTGAATTTTTTCCCAGCAAGTCAGAGAAATGTTGTAGTCACTTAAGACGACACAGCTATTCTTAATGCGATTGAGGATAATTCATTTTGTTTAATATATAAGACTTATTTAAGGTCAGGTATTGAGGTTTCAGAGTCATTTAATCATTTAAAAGTATTTATAAGTAAATTAGCCAGAATGATTTTTTGTTATAAGTAATAAAGAAAATACATTTTTTTGTTACAAGTAATAAATAAAACAAAAATCTCCACAACTGGACCAATAAGCAACATCATGATAAATGGAGAAAATATTGAAGCTGTCCAGGGTTTCATTTTACTTGGATCCACAATCAGTGCCTGTGGAAGTAGTAGTCAAGAAATCAAATGATACATTGCACTGGGCAGATCTGCTGCAAAAGACTCTTTAAAGTGTTAAAAAGCAAAGATGTCACTTTGAGGACTGAGGTATGCCTGACCCAAGCCATGGTATTTTCAGTTGTCTCAAATGCATGAGAAAGCTGGACAACAAATAATGAAGGCCAAAGAAGATTTGATGCCTTTGAATTTATGGTGTTGGCCTCAAATATTGAATATACCATGGACTACAAGAAGAATGAACAAATCTGTCTTGAAAGAAGTACAGCCAGAATGCTCTTTAGAGGGGAGGATTTGGAGACTTTGTCACACGTACTTTGGACATATTATCAGGAGGGATTAGTCCCTGGAGAAGGACATCATGCTTGATAAACTAGAGGTTGAGCAAAAAAGAGGAAGACCCTCAAGGAGATGAATTGACACAGTAGCCACAACAATGAACTCAAGCATAGCAACAATTGTGAGGACGGCACATGACCGGGCAGCATCTTGTTCTGTTATATGGGGTCACTATGAGTCAGAACTGACATGACGGTACCCAACAACAACATTAAAAATCCAAATCAAGCTGCGTAAACAAAGAAATGCAACTTTACTAGCTAACATAACTAATAAATCCAGGGATAGATGGGCACAAGTGGCCCCAGGTGATTAAATAATATCATCCTGAATCTCTTGCCTGTCATCTCTCTGCTCTGGCTCTCTTCTTCGTGGTCTCACTCCATGGTAGGCTTACTGAAGTAGTGACAAAGATGGCCATCAGCAGCTGCGGGCTTATCCTTTGCTAGTTTGGTAATCCCAGTATAAGTTCCAGAAGTTCTAGCAAAATTCCTGGGACTGACTCTCAAGGTCCTGTCCGGCCCTGAACTAAACATTGTAACCTTGTTTGTCACATTCCATTCCTGCCCACCCCTTCACAAACCACATTGCCTGAGTGTGAGGCAGGAGTGATTCCTCAATGAAAAATGAGGGCGTGGTTTCCAGAAGAGATAACAGATACTGAAAAGACAGATCAACCATGGATGTCCATTGCCATTGGATGTAGAATGAATTTACTCTGATGTGATACATAAAGTGGCACATAGTGTTTTTAGAATTTATTTGGTACTAATACGTAGCCATATAAATCCAAAACCAAACTCATTGACATCAAGTTGATTCCAACTTGTAGTATAGGACAGAACAGAATTGCCCTCAAGGGGTTTCCAAGGAGTGGCTGGTGGATTCAAACTGCCTACCTTTTGGTTAGCAGCTGAGCTCCTAACCATTACACCACCAGGGCTCCACATAGCCATATAGCGTTACTTTTGTTTTTGTATGTCAGCTTTCTCACCCCCAACTAGATAGAGTTCTTAAAAATAATAAGTCTTCTTTATGTCTGTTGGAATATCTGCAGCTTCTAGTACAGTGTCTGCACACGGTAGGCACTCAGTAATGTTTACTGATGATGCTGAAATGGTGATTTCCTTCTAGCTGCATTCTCATTACGTTGGTGCCAAATACTTCTGGAGTTATACCATTCAGTGTTCGTTGAGAATAGGTACACACACAGGTCAGATGTAATGAGGAAAAAAAACTCCCTGGGTGGCACAAATGGGTAAGCACTTAGCTGCTTATCAAAAGGATGGCAGTTTGTGTCCACCTGGAGATGCCGTGGAAGAAAGGCCTGGTGATCTACTTCCAAAAAATCAGCCATTGAAAACCCTGTGGAGCACAGTTTTACTCTGACCCACATGGCGTCACCATGAATCGGAACTGACTGCATGGCAAATGGGTTGGTTTTTTTTTTCACTAAGATATGTGAACATAAATTTCATGGATACAATCTATAGCCACAGAGTGTGCTTAGTGGACTATCGTGGAGTAGATGAGAGATAAAAACTGTCTTCTCGATTCCAGAGACTGGCTCTAGTTCAAATAATTTTTTTTTTTAAGTGCCCCATGGCAGCTGTGCCGAACATCTTTCAGCTCTTGAACTATTTGATATCCAAACACTGAAGACTATGGAAAAAAAAAAAAGTGACAGGAAAAAAATCCTCATAGAACTTCCTGTGGAGGTCAAAGTTTAATCACAGAAATAATGCAGATTTCCCTTTTATTAAAACCACAATGGAAAGACAGGGCTTGTGTTTACAAAGCATGTTGTTTGGGAGACCTTTATAAATTGTAATCTTTGGAAATCCCAGACCTATTGGATGTAATCCCATCCATTAGATGAAGGCAACTTGCCTATGCAATAGATCCAGAATAGCAAGTTAAATTGAGAACATGAGCAGGAAGCAGTCATTAAGGATTACAATGGGTAGGATGCAGAGTTAATTCACAGAGATATTTTGTTATGAGATAATTACATCACTGGGACAGCTGGAAAGCAGAGTGCTCTGCTGGACGGCAGGGTTTGTTCTCTGCCCTGCAGCTGGGGGGTCAAGACAATAGAGACAGGGAGAGAACTTACTTTATGGGATAGTTAAGGGCTTGGCTGGCTTAATTGTGAAATGATAATGACATATCTGCCTTTTTTGGATGGTGTTTTGCACAGCTAAACTGGACTCATAGTAAAAGCTGAGAACTACTTTTCTCTTTTGCTTTTTGAACAGACTATTCATTTAGATCACATTAAGTAAAGCTCTAATGGATAAACACTGAATGATAACTTTCTTTTCCTCTAAAACTTATCTGAAATATTTTATCCATATTCGACACAGCACAGTTAACTTTTTTCTTACGAAATTGCAGTCGTGCAATCATTGAAATGGTACTTTTGCCAGTTTACTGAATATCTGGCCAAAAAAAAAAAAAAGTTGTAGAAAGTTTCAAAATGTTGGTCAACACAAGGAATCATATAGTTGGAATTATTTTTCAGGGTTTATGTTCAGATGTTCAGACCTGTCTGGATCTTTTGTTTTGCAAGTATAGGGTTATAGGCAGCCTGGCCACATTCCTCATTGGTTTATATAAATACATTGCAGATTGTTAACCTCCAGCCAGATACCGGAGATTTTAACTTTTGTTTAGCTCAGTTGCTATATGTGAGACTGATCTGTTATATGAAAGCATCTATTTTCTCTTTATTGTCCACCAAAGTGACTATGATTTGATTGTGGATAATTCAAGAAGGAGTCATCGTGCCCAAAAAAGCATCATAAATACTATATTCTAAAATTCCTAAGGTTAATATTTGTTGTTATTGTTAGGTCCAACTCACAGCGACCCTATGAACAACAGAAAAAACACTCCCCAGTCCATTTTTTTTTTTTTAGTCCTGTACCATCCTCACAGTCGTTGCTATGTTTGAGCCTACCACTGCAGCCACTGTGTCAGTCTGTACTGTTGAGGGTCTTCCTCTTTTTTGCTGACCCTCTACTTTACCAAGCATAATGTTCTTCTCCAGGGAGTGGTCCCTCCTGATAACAAATCCAAAATATGTCAGACCAAGCCTCGCCATCCTTGCGTCTAAGGAGCATTCTGGCTGTACTTCTTCCAAGACAGATGTTCATTCGTCACCAACACCATAGTTCAAATGCATCAATTCTTCTTTGGTCTTCTTATTCACTGTCCAGCTTTCACATGCATCTGAAGTAATTGAAAATACCATGGCCTCGGTCAGGCACATCTTAGTCCTCAAGGTGACATCTTTGCTTTTTAACACTTTAAGAGAGGTCTTTTGCAGCAGTGCAATACGGCCTTTTGATTTCTCGACTGCTGCTTCCATTGGCGTTGATTATGGATCCAAGTAAAATGAAATTCTTGAAAACGTCAATCTTTTCTCCATTTATCATGATATTGCTTATTGGCCCAGTTGTGAAGATTTTTGTTTTCTTTATGTTGAGGTGTAATCCATACTGGTCTGTAGTCTTTGATCGTCATCAGCAAGTACTTCAAGTCCTCTTTACTTTCAGCAAGCAAAGTGGCATCATCTGCATATCGCAAGCTGTTAATGAGCCCTCCTCCAATCCTGATGTCACGTTCTTCTTCATATAGTCCAGTTTCTTAGATTATTTGCTCAGCATACGGATTGAATAAGTATGGTGAAAGGACACAACCCTGATGCACGCTTTTCTTGATTTTAAACCACGCGGTATTCCCTTGTTCTCTTTGAACGTCTGCCTATTGGTCTATACGCAGGTTTTGCATGAGCACAGTTGTTTTGGAATTTCCAGTCTTCACAATGTTATCCATAATTCGTTATGATCCACAAAGTCGAATGCATCTGCATAGTCAATAAAACACAGGTAAACATCTTTCTTTAGACTTGACAGCAGTGGGTAAACATCTTTCTACGATTCTTTGCTTCAGCCAAGATCCATCTGACATCAGCAATGATATCTCTTGGTCCACGTTCCCTTCTGAATTCAGCTTGACTTTCTGGCTGTTCCCTGTTATGTACTGCCGCAACCGTTTTGAATTATCTTCAGCATAATTTTACTTGTGTGTGATATTAATAATATTGTTTGGTAATTTCTGCATTCCATTGGACCACCTTTCTTTGGAGTGGCCACAAACATGGATATATTCCAGTCAGTTGGGCAGGTAGCTGTCTTCCAAATTTCTTAGCATAGACAAGTGAGCATTTCCAGTGTTGGAGTCGTTTGCTGAAACATCTCAATTGATACCCCATAATTCCTGGAATCTTGTTTTTCGTCAGTGCCTTCAGTGCAGCTTGGACTTCTTCTTTCAATACTATCGGCTCTTGATCATATGCTGCCTCCTGAAATGGTTGAACATCGACCAGTTCTTTTTGGCATAATGACTGTGTATTCCTTCCATCTTCTTTTGATGCTTCCTGCGTTGTTCACTTTTTTGCCCATAGAATCCTTCAGCATTTCTTCTCAAGGCCTGAATTAATATTTACAACTGTTTATTCAGAATGCATTTCCTACCCATTATGATTAAATACAACTATTAATTTTTACTATGATAATGTTTACCGAACAAATTTAATCAGACAAAATTTCATAGTTTAGTGTAGAACAGTATTTCCCAAAATGTCTTCCACGGAATACTGGACCTATATGATGTTGACGACCATCATTGGAGCCAAAAATGGGGGTATCCTACATGTTCTCCTAGGACCTTCACTCCCATTAATGTCACTTGTGACTCTCCAAGAAGGTTGTGAAACACTCCATTTCCCTAATGTAATTTAAATGACACCTTAAAAAAATAAGATTACTACCTTCTTGAACCAGAATGGACCACTTCTACCTAATATCATTCTTTTTGTAGCCTAGAAGAATATGTAATTATATACACTAAAATTCACATAAGAATGTTCTGCTGTATGCACTGTCATGGGTGTCTCTTTAAAATTCCACTTTTTAAACATTGCCAATTAAAATTAGTGCTCTTTCTCCATGGCTTATCATTTACGGCAATTAGCAGTGGCTTTTTTTCAGTGAGCTTGCCTTTACGTATCTCAAGCATTCTTTGAGAGCTAGTGTGGAGTACAGTTGCCACAGGTGGCATTAGTCAGTCCTAATATTTTGAAGAGAGTGATAAAACTTTGAGGAAAATAACTTGGGTGTGTTAAATGTTATTCTTGAATTGTGTCATACAAAGAGTGCTTGAAAACGGTTTCAGTGAGATGAAGTAACACAGCATACTGCCAGGACTGTTAGGTAACTTCTAAGACAACAGTTTGGGGAACAGGTGGCCTTTTGGCTCAGCAGTGTTTTAAGATCATTCTCCAGTTATGCCCTAGTCAGTTTTTTTATTATGAAAATTACTAAAACATCACATATATATGTATATGCATACATACATATATGTGTAATAAACTGTAAATACAGTAAGAATCCGAGTTGTTAAAATCAATTGTTGACCCCAGGCAGTGATGAGCAATGTGTTTTTTCATTAAGGAAATATGTTAATTAAAATGGAAAACATTTTTAAAGTAACGTTTAGGAAGCACAGTTGTATTGGTGCATAGTATGACCCAGTTCCCATGTTTGTACTTGATTTTAGTACATGTCAGTTTTGGTTCATTGCTGTTTTTATTTTATTTCAAAAATAGAAGCAACAGATATAAAAAGCTTGGTGGTTGTGAAAAAGGAAGGAAAAAAGTGAAGCTGTCAAAATATTTGAGTTTTATGTAAAGAAAATGGTTCAATGAGCCTCTGAATAAATGATAATCCCCTAGAACTACCAAGTTGAAAGCGTTGTTGGGGTAAACTGCCCAAGTGTCAAATCCATTTATGATACCAATCATATTTTTTTTCAGCAGCATGGGAGTAAAATGATTTATGGCATTATCTTTCATAAATTTATGAATTAGGAGAGTATATTTTATCAGAATAATATTCTAGATTAAATCACATTAGGGGAAAAATAAGGTTAAAAGTAACTGGTTAAATTTAGAAATCAGAGTATGTGGAAGTAGATACATGTATGGGAAAAATTCATTTGACTCTAACTGATTTTAATGGAGTAGTAGAACTTACCCAAACTACTCATAATTAAACAATAGTTTGGACCTGGCTGTGTGTGTGGTAGTTGGTGTTCTGTTGTTCTGAATTGTCTCAGCAGTAGATTTAACTTACAGTGGTCTTTAGCTTACTATAAAGTTTAGTTTAGATTCCCAGAGAAGTACCAAATGTAATAGCCCAGAAATGTAGTTGAGTGGCATGATGAAACAGCTAGACATTAAAATTTTAACAGAGCTCATATACAAAGCGAAGCCTTGGTGGCGCAGTGGTTAAGCATCCAGCTGCTAACGCAAAGGTCAGCAGTTCGAATCCACCAGCTGCTCCTTGGAAACCCTATGGGGCAGTTCTACTCTGTTCTATAGGGCCACTATGACTCAGATTTGACTCAACGGCAGTGGTTTAATATACAAAGTGGATAACTGAGAGTCAACCTGAGTTTAGCACTTGGGTTGTTTGCACATTTATAGTTAGTCTCTTGGAAGAGGGTGTTTATTCAGTTAAAAAAAATGGAAGACACAAAAGGATAAAATAACTGAGAATAAATCTAACCAGGGATGTAAAAGACTTCTGCAGGGAAGACTATACAACACTACTAAAGAAACCAAAACAGATCTGAATAAATGGAAAATCATTCCTAGCCCATGGATTGGAAGACTTAACATTGTTAAAATGTCAGTACTACCCAAAGTGATCTATAGATATAATGCAATGCCAATTAAAAAAAAATGAAAGAAAATACTAAAAGAGCATATTACTAGCCTTCTCTTAGTGTTTCCATTGCATTCTTGTCAAGAAACTTACTTACAGCTTGTTTAATTCTTCAAACATTTGTGAACATCTCACATAGCAGAGGGTGTGCTGTGGCTTGAAAAGTCTTTTGACTGCTGAAGGCTCTTTATAACTTATATTTTGAATTAGCTGTAAGATTTTATTGAAGAAATTGGATATTCCCATCCAAACTTAATTGTAATGTTTGTTTCTTTATCATCTAAGAATGATATAGTTTTCTAATGAAAGGTTTTTTTCCCCCCTCAAAAAACCAATGTTAAAATTCCTCAGTTTTGATTAGCATGGCATTTGAAATTTTGAAAGTAATTACAAATGTGTGTGTGCCTTTCCAGGGGAATGGTTTGGTACAACAGGATGAAGCTTCTCTATATTCCTTCATACTTATTTTCACAGGCATGATTCTAACACCGTAAATTCCAGGAAAGTCCTCGTTGCAGGCTCTGCTATCTCAAAAGAAAGCTCAATTTGTTTTTTGGATAACCCTCAGACTACAAGCTAAGAAGAAGAATATTTCTTCTAGCATGCAGTTTTAAAAACTATCTATCAGCAGTCCTACCTAAGATCACCAAAGAAACTCTCCGAGCAAGCATTGTTGTGCCCCGGTCCTCTTGCTTTCTTTTTGCCAATGGAGATGTCATCGGTACTTAACCGAGGGCATCAAGTGCTCCTCTCCTGAACATTCTTATTAAAGTCTCAGATACCGTTAGGTATCTTCACATATGATCACAAGAAATGATCAACACGGATCTTTTTTTTTTCCCCATCATGTGATAAAATTGAGGGATATGGGTAAAAGTTAGAAGTTACTTCTTTGCTTACTGCCACTTACTTAATATCTCTTTCTTTTTCCTTCTAGGTTGTTTGATGTATGCACAGTATCACGAACAGACAGAGAAACGAAACTAACATTAGTGTTTGAACATGTTGATCAAGACTTGACCACTTACTTGGATAAGGTTCCGGAGCCTGGAGTGCCCACTGAAACCATTAAGGTACCAAGAATCATCTTTCTGCCTGTCCAGGCAGCCACATTACTGTAGTCCTCTTAGTAATGGCATTCTTTCCTTGTGAAAATTGCCAGAAATAGAGCCTTTAGAGCTCAAATATATAAATAAAAATATCAGCTAAGTATGATGTTCAAAGAATGGGATATATGCCAGTTCATTAATTTTAGGGCTAAGGGAAAAAAATCTTTTAGTTTTAATACCTATTAAAATGATTGTAAAATACGTATTTGTACATTATCTTGCCCTAACCTTAGAAAACATAGGATGTATGTGTATGTGTGTATGTATATGTGTGTATATATATATATACACACATATGCACACACACATATTTCAATCTTTTTCTGATGGCTCATGATGTCTGGAACACATAAATTGAAACATCATTTATGAGTACGTTGTATAATTGTATCCTGACTCCAGGACATATGCATGCATCTTTTGAATAAATCTGAAATACTGTTTGTTAAGCCTTTCTTCTTTCATTTTTTCTCATTCATAAAAAGTTTATAGGAGGCGTAAGTGCTAGGTACTATGCCAAGCACTTGGAATTCACAGATGACTAGGACATGCCTTCTGCCCTTAGAGGCCAGCAAACTAGATGCACCATATTGACTTGAGGGTCTTTCTTACGCTCTAATAGGAAAACCTGCTTGTCAGATTTTGTTGGTCTTGCTTGTATTCTGTTTAATTGAACTTCCCAATAGTTCTTTTAGATCTGTGCACATTGTGTGCAGGTTTTCATGAAGACCTTTTTGTCTGTTTGAATTAGGTAACTTAACTAAACAGATTGCCCAACTTATCATTTATTGTTGAGTGATTTATTTCTTTGATTTTAGACTAATACAGGGTATATTTTCTCCCATCTGGCTTTACTAAAAGAATATGGTACTCAACATTATTCCCATTTCTTCCTGAGTAGTTTCAAGGACATTGTTGTTGTTGTTAGGTGCCGTTAAGTTGATTTTGATTCATAGGGGCCCCATGTGACAGAGTAGAACTGCCCCCATAGGGTTTTCTAGGCTGTAATCTTTATGTGAGAAGATTGCCAGGTCTTTCTCCCGTGAACCACTGGGTGGCTTCTAACAGCCAGCCTCTCAGTTAGCAGCCAAGCACTTAACTATGATGCCACCAGGGCTCCTTTTTCAAAGAGGACATTAAGGCTCTCTAAATGTAGGTCTTCCTAGTTACCTTTTTTTTTTTTTTTCCGGCCCTCTTTCACCCCCTACCCCTATCTCTTTCCTATGGCATTCTGTTCCAGTCCTGTGGCTTCAGTTATCTCCTCCATGTATTTGTCCAAAACCCCATTTTCAGCCTGTGGGGCACGTCACATGCCTACTTGCATATATTCTACTTTCTGGCCAAATTTCACTAATCACCATTCTCCAACGTGGCCCATGGTTTCCTACCTCCCTGGCCCTGCTTCTCATGCCATATCTTTTGTCCTTCCATCCTATGACTAGCTGTCTAAATTTTTCCAGGCCCACCCAGGTACTATTTGATCAATTTTTACAACTGAAAGTAATCTCATTAGTCTTACACTTGTTCTGCATACCTCTTTATTGTGTTTTCTACCTTCTGTTGTGATTATTTATGTACTTATGTATGTGTTCATCTTTCTGTCCTGACAGTGCCTTGGACAATGATTTATATACATAGGTACTCAATAAATAAGGCACATTGCCAAGCTTTCTTCAGATATAATTATTTCAAAAGTATTTTTAAGTGATTTCAAACTCCTTAAGCATGCTATCAAAATAATCATTGGCTTTTTCTGATACACATCGCTAAGTTCAAAAAATTATTGTTTTGGGGGTTCATTTATTTTAAACGGAGGGATACTTGGGGTAACCATGTATTTATAGTCTGTATTGTCACCTACATGGGTCTTTCGAACTTCACATTAAATTCTACGGAGTGGAAACATTTGCAGAAGTTATCTCTGTAGTTAAAGCGATTGACAAAGCAGAGGCACACTAGACTAAGGCCTGATCTGACCGAAGTAGAAGTGAAGTACAGTTGGGGGCTGTGGAGTCCCGACAGATGGGAATAGAGGGGCGACCAGGATTAGAAGAGGAAGAGGCAGAAGGATAGTCACCAAAGTAAGGTAAAGAAGGAGAGGAGGTGAATGGTAGAGTAGCTAGGCCAGAGTTGGGGTCCGGGTGGGTTGTACTTAGTACCAGAAGCTTTTTAAAAAGATGACTTGGTTAAAAGTTAAAGTTTTTCTGAGTCTTTTATCTTTCTCTAGGGAAGAGGGAGTGGCATTTCATTCTATGTTGAACGGGAGAGTCTCCTGGAGGCTGTTAGATTTCTTCAGCCATCCGTGTAGCCCCTCCACTGATCTTATAGGGGCTGGTAGAGTGGAGGCAGGAGCAAGGACTCCAGTTATTTAAGATTTGTGGTTGATGGTGTATCGATGTATTCATAGTAAAATAAAACCATGGTTAACTGAAATATTTCAAAATGGCAATTAATTCGTATGTTAATGGTTAATTGAACATTTTTTGTTAACTACTAAAAAGGCTAACCAGAAGACGCTTTTGGTTTTTGTCTTCTTTTCTTTTTAATTGTCTGAAGTATACTAATCTACTTTTCTTCCTTCTTAAATATTACATATCTTCTTATATATATAGGCTATATAGATATAATAATTTGAGAGTTTGTGATGCTTAAAGGTCATTATTAAAAACATGAATAATCATTTAAAAGCATGGTAAAACCATAAGCATATAGTTTTAGGCTGAATATATATTTGATACCAACTTATTTTTAATAAACTCTTACATCTTTTGTGTCTGTGATTGGCTTATTTTTAAAACCTGCACTGCAGGACAAAAAAATATTAAGAGGGAGGTTTGGGCTAGTTGAATTCTGGTTAAAGTTTTCAAGCACATAACCAGAGATGAGATACACTTTGCTATTGTTGTAGAGGCTTATTTATGGGAAGTCTCAGAGTCCCTGACTGGCAAAAACGGTTACCTAACTACTAACCAAAATGTTAGCAGTTTAAACCAACCCAGAGGCACCTTGGAAGAAAGGCCTGGCAATCTGCTTCTGAAAAAAGCCCCAGCCATGAAAACCCTCGCCCTATTCTGCAGCACGTGGGGTTGTCTTGAGTCAATCAATTTGACAGCGACTGGTTTGGCTTCTTGGTATGGATAGTCTCAATAACTAGAAGACGGTTATTATGAACAATCTATTGGAAACACAGAAATGGATTCTTTGTACAGAATGCTTTGTTGTAAAAAGATTTTTCTGAACATACTTGAACAGGTATTTATTGAGTGTTTACTCTGTTCAGAGAGGGTTATGTGCTAAGACACTCTGAGGATACAAAATTGAATTAGGTATGAGACTGCTCTCAAGGACCTTAGAGTATAACAGAAGAGATAAAGTGCACACAGAAGTATGTAGTACATATAGTGTATGGTTATTTAAGTATTTATATATGCGTGTGTGTGTGTGTGTGTGTATACACCAAACCTGTTGCCATTGAGTTGATTCCAACTCATAGCGACCCTATAGGACAGAGTAGAACTGCTCCATAGTGTTTCCAAGGAGCAGCTGGTGGATTCAAACTGCCAGCCTTTTGGTTAGTAGCCAAACACTTAACCGCTGCACCACCAGGGCTCTACATATATATAAATATACATATATATATTTAAATAAAATATATGGAGAGAGACGCCTTTGGAAAATACTATATAAACTTTCAAAACGTAATGCCCTCTTTTGCTGTCGCACTAATTTGGCACTTAGGCTTGCCTGTATAGTAAATTATCTTTCCTATTATGTGACCCTGGTGGCTCAGTGGTTAAGAGCTCAGCTGCTTACTGAAAGGTCTACAGTTGGAATCCACCAGCCGCTCGTTGGAAACCCTATAGGGAGGGCAGTTCTACTCTGTCCTATAGGGTCACCATGAGTTGAAATCGACTTGACGGCAATGAGTTTGTTTTTTGTTTTTTTAATATGATCAGGCTTCTCAACTGTCTTAAAAACTCTTTGAGAACCTGGTATCTTTTTTGGACGTTCTAAACGACTCTTTTTTTTTTTATGCATATAACACATTTGATGAACTTGGCACGGAAAGATTACGCAGAAAATCAGTAGCCTTTCTAAAATTGAACATGGTCTTTCAGCTCAAGACCATATGGCCTCTTTTGATGGATCAATCTGGGAATACAAATTATATTTTATTTATTTATCTCTGTAAGTGAACTTTGTAGAGCTTGAGAAAGCCAGAAAAACTCAAGGTTTATGTGTTTGTGTGGGTCATTTTCTCTGTGAATTAGATTTCATTTTATCTTCAATCGAATGTTTCTTAGAGATTTCTGTTGGTTGTAATATTTTTCAGTAAGAGATAAAATGTACTATTAGGTTTATTTTACAAAATCCAGACTTCAGAGACTAACACACCCTCTTAATAGCACCTGTTTTCTGCCTCTGGGAAATATCTGTTTCCATGAATCATATCTGCTTGCAATAAACAGTGGCTCTGATGTCAGTATGGATGCCCAGGGCTGATTTATCTTTACGGATTTGACATAATGCAAAGTGACTGACTGGTCCCTGTACTGCTGATGAAGGAAGTCCCAGATCCTCCTCTCCTCTCACCCCTAAAGGAATCAAGCCCTGGCCCCTCTCGGCTCCTGGTGGTCTCCACTTTGCCTGAATTAGGAGCAGGTGATTTGTCTCATCTTTGCAGGACACAGAGCAAATTAACATGAAAATATCGCTTCTCCGAAAACAAGGCAGGCTTCAATGCCCTGTCGCTGCTGGTCATTAGCCATCTGCCACCGACACTCATACTCTGTTTATCACATTTGAAATTCAGAGCAGATGTTGCATAATAAGGTGATCCCCAAAACGAGGCAAGAAATGCAAAGAACAAATACACCACAAAAATGATAAAGATCTTAGAAGAAAAAAAAATTTTCAATCTGATATCTTCATGGCTGGACTAAATTGAATAGACCCTTTAAAAAAATTTTTTTAACACACACATCTTTTCTGGTGTTTAATGCAAACTACTTCTTATAGGAACATGAGAGATATTTTAAAAGAAAGGGCATATTTGAAAGATGCCTGAGAGGACCGTTTAATAATTTTTTTTTTAAATAAGGAAAGTGGAATGCTGTAATAACACTGGTTTGGATGCAAAGGACTAATGGATGCCACCTAGGTCAGTCATGCCAGTGTTGACTTGTGCTGTAAGACGGGTCTCCACGAACAGCAAGTAGCACCAGCACTGCTGGATCTCAGAGCTCAGAGCTCACAAACGTGGTTTTCCAGTCAGTTTATTTCCTCCTTGGTACTCAAGACTGACCCTGTCTTTCCTATCCCCTTTCCCTTTGCTACCCCTACCCCACCACCATTCCCCCTCTTCACTCTGCCCCCAGCTCTTTTGTCAGTCCCTAACTTTTTAAGCTCTTCCCATCCTGAGAACTCAGTCTTTCGTTTTAGTTCTGCTGCCCCTCTACACTGGCACATCTGATTGAAGTGGTGATCATAGCATTATACCTAATTGATGTACATACATAATTTGTTGTTGGTGGATGCTGTTGAGTCAATTCCAACTCAGAGCGACCCCATGCAACAGCAGAACTACCCCATAGGGTTGTCTTGACTGTAGTCCTTACGAGAGCAGGTCACCAGGTCTTTCTTCCGTGGAGCCACTGGGTCAGTTCAAACTGTCAGCCTTTCAATTAGCATGCAAGTGGTGTGCTTTATAAAAAAAACTTTATCATTCATAGTATATTAGCTGTTGTATACAGAATCATTTCTATTTTAAAAAACAGATATCACCTTTCATGAGGAATATCACCCTATGTTATAGCTTTTCCTGGGCAAAAGTCAGCTTCAAGTATAGTTTTTTGACTGAATGAAAGGTGTTTTTCCACATAAACTGCCACTCCCATACAGACACAGGCTGTATGTATGTCTGTATCTGTTTATTTTTAAGGAAAATCAGACATATTGCCAAGCAAAAGTTAAGTAAGCAGTCACAGAGTAGACAGAGGGTTAAGTCAAAGTCGCACCAGCAATCGCTCATTGACTCAAATAGGAGAGATAATGAAAGGGTAGTGAGTCAACACTTGAGTTTACTCCAAATTTAGGGAGAAATGTAGACTGAGTGAGAGCTGTAACAACTGTGATAACTTATTCTCCTAAACTCTAAAATTCAGATCAGAAATTTGAAGAGATGAAATCTTTAGTGTAATCTCCATCTTCTGGTCACTTACGAGTAATTTCCATTTGCTTTTCCTCTCCCCTCGTCAGAAACATGCATATTGTCCATTCTGGTGTCTTTCATTTCAAGTGAAAACTTTTGGTAAGTCAAGGAACTTCTTCAGGGAGGACATTTTTAGGTAATCCAGATTCTGAGGACTCTCCCAGAAATAAATCTTTATGCAATTTTCCAGATGCTTCTATTAGCTGAAAACATCAGGCGGGAAAGAGGACAGAATTGTGAAAATAAAATACATAATATCTAAAAGTATGTGATAGCAAACTTTAACAGGGTTCTTTAGTGGTTTTTGTTTTTGTTTTTGAAACAGAACTACTGGTTTAAAAAAAAAAAGCTAATGTCTTTCTAAAGATACTGTAAGACTGACTCACTAAAAAAATACTGACTCACTCAAATAGCGCAAATGATCTTTTCATCATTCTAGTCCCAAATCATGTAATATCCTCACAATTCCTTCTCTGACCACCACAGCTAAAGCTCCACTTCTAGTTACAGTTTACCACATTATGCCACATTATCCTATTTTATCCTCTTCATAGCATTACCTGAAATTATCGCATTCATTTTTTATATTTGTTTTCTGTCTTTCCCAACTAGAAAGTAAGAGCCTTGAAGTCAGGACTCTAGTTGACTGCAGTATCCCCAGTACCAGCATACTGCCTGGAGCATAGTGCAGCCTCAGTAAACATGTTTTTGTATCTATCTGAGTGCCTACTTTATTAACTCTAATTGTCTGAAGTGCAGACACCAATGTCCCCATTGTACAAATGAGGAGATTATACTTTTCAAGGATACGTTTTTCTTATAATAGAAAAATAGGCTAAGGGATGTCATATCTCAGCACATCTATTTGGCTGTTTCACAATCAGTTCTTTATGGTGGACAGGGATACTGGTGGGACTTCCTCTACTGTAACTAAGATTGCTTGGTTGGCTTTGTTTAGATATAGTCTAAAAACAATAACTCATCTCCATTAGGACAGTAAAGCATTTTTCTTCCTTATAGTACTGACTTAATTAAATTCCAGAAATTGTTTCTCTTCACTGTTGGACTATGTTAAATACCTTTTATACTAAGGCTGGGGACACCAAGTCAATGAAGAGAATGATTTAAGCTGTGAATCTTAGACCCCAGTCTCACTTCTCAGGATTATATATCTAAAAGATACTTCAGTAAGTGAACATTTTACAGACATTAACAATAAGTTTCCATTTATCCACCATTGTATGTATCTACCATCCCCACCATGAGAAATAGAAGCTTTAAAGGATTAAATTATTTTTTTAAATCAAATTTAAAATACTGTCCATTATATATTCGTTTGAATCTTTATCCTTCTTATACAGAAATTTCAGATACCTGTATGTACTATGGAGCTTAGAAGCTAAGAAAGCCCCATTCTGTTAAACCAATTGCTAACAATTTGTAATATTAGCATCACTAAATTGTAAGTTAGTGAAAGGCATCTAGAGAAGGTATCCATCATTTATCCAGAAGAGTATCATATTTCCCGTAGCTAAACAAGGTAGGAAAGATTAATCATTAGCTGAACTGTTGCAGTTAAGAATTTTGTTGCAGTTAAGAAAGTGATCATTGAGTCTAGTAAATATTTGCCGAATGAATAAGTGCTTTCACAAGCTGTCTTGTAATAAAGCCTTACAAACCCTATGGAGGCCATTTTGACAATCAGATGTTTTCTGAGTATATGAAATACTGTTGTGATTTTTATCATTTTGTGCTTCCTCGTCATCATCACTCTTAAAGAACAAAACTCTCCTAGAAAATAGACTAAAACCAACAAATTTTACAAAAATGAGTTACCATCTAATAAAAGGTAGATGAAGGCTTAGGTGAATCCTGTAAACCCATTGCCTTCAGGTTGATTCTAACTCATAGTGACCCTATAGGACAGAGTAGAGCTGCCCCCTGGGGTTTCCAAGGAGCACTGCCGACCTATTGGTTAGCAACCATAGCGCTTAAACACTACGCCAGCAGGATCTCCTAAGGTGAATACTATGGCTGTATTTCTCCAAGTGTGGTCAGTGAATCACCTGTATCGCCACCACATGGGGTGTTCATTAAAATGCACAGTCCTGCCCTAACTGACCCCCCATCAGGCCCAAACAGAATCTCAGGAAGGAGTTTTTCATAAGTACCCTGTAATAATTCTTATAAGGAGCTCTGGTGGCGCAACAGTTAAGCACTTGGCTGCTAACCCAAAGGTTGGTAGTTCAGACCCACCCAGTAGCTCTAGAAAACTCTATGGAGGATCTAGAAGACTCTACCATTGTCACATAGGGTCGCCATGAGTCAAAATCAATTACATGGCACCTAACAACAATTCTTATGGACACTGAAGTTTAAGAAATACTGCCCTAACTTTTGACATATGATCCAACCAGGAAATGGAAAACTTCTTTACATTGTAAGATGATTCAAACCTCTGAAATATTTGCTTGACCTGTGAATAGGTAACCCAAGCCATTCAGAAGGCTCTAACCTAAGCTCAGGTGAAGTCAGGTGGGAAATTTTAACTAAAGTCGCCCCTATGTTTGATACTTGTTTAAAAGTACTGAAGTTTTATTCCCTAAGCTTTATTCCTATTTAAAAATGCTAATTCCTTAATAGGAAATAAGAATTGAAGACAATGTACTGAGAAATAGGAAAATTTTAACTAGAAATTCTTAAGCCACCTAGAAATCCTTTTAAAAACATTGTTCATCACACATCATGATTTGACCTTTGAAAGATGGTTTTTGTTTCATCTTCACTTAAGTTTTCACTGTTTTCTGAAGTCTTAAATTATTAAACCATAAGCAGACTTGCAAGTGTAATTGTTCAGAATTCTTAAAAACCCTGTTTAATAGGTGAGGAACCAAAAATTTGAAACATAAGGGGCTAATAGTCACAGGTTTTTAGTGCTGACAACAAAGTGGCCAAATATAGTATTCACGTATTCCCTTTCAGGCTTATGTATTAGAAGCCATGAGTGATTAGAATCTGAATTTTTTTTCCAGTTGTGGTTCTAAGCACTTAACAAATATATGCTAGTAGCTTTGTTGAGTTTTATATTTACCACTGTTCTCTGCTGTCCCTGACCATACTTGTTAATTTTTTCCTTTCTTGGACAAAACTAAAGAAATATTTATCATTCTACTCTAGTTTAGTCACGCCATTTTTAGATTGAAAAGTTAAAATAGAACATAGCAGAGAATTAGGAAATGCAGGGCATAGGAGGTTACACTATGAATTAAGTTTATGAACTGCCACATTAAATGTCATATCTAAATAGAGCAGTCAGATATTTATTGATCTAGAAATAGCTATCCTCAATTTAAGATATTCTACAAATATGGTTAGCATGGAATGAACACTGGAAGTGCTCCTTGTCAGCATTTTAATTTCACTAATACATCACATTTTAACGTTCAGATCTGCAACTGAGAAATTCACCATCACCCATACCAAAAACCTGAAGTGTTTGTTAGACTAAGATGAAGTGGAAGCTTTAAGAGAGGGTCCTAGGGATATGTATTCCAAGTCAGTAGGATGGAGTACAAAAAGAGGAAGAAATAGGTTGGTAGTAACAAGAGAATTGATTAAATGGGGCCCAGGAAAAAGGGAAAGGTTTGTGTACCCTAAACAAAATAGCCTTTCCTAATGCATGTGATAATGCTGGGTATAAATTGCTGAAACATTACATTGCTAACTTTTGTCCTCCATTATGATTATTGCCCTTGTTGTTGTCATCATTAGGCGGCGTTGTGTTGGCTCTGAGTCAAAGCAACCCTATGTACAACAGAACAGAGCACTGCCTGGTCCTGCACCATACTCACAATCATGGTTGTATTTGAGTGCATTGTTGGAGCCACTGTGCAGTCCATCTTATTGGGGGTCTTCCTCTTTTTTGCTGACCCTGTACTTTACCAAACATTGATGTCCTTCTCCAGGGATTGGTCCCTCCGGATAACATGTCCAAAGTACATGAGACAGTCTCACCATCTTCCCTTCTAAGGAGCATTCTGGCTGTACTTCTTCCAAGACAGATTTGTTTGTTCTTGTAGCAGCCCGTGGTATATTCAATATTCTTTGCCAACACCATGACTCAAATACATCAGTTCTTCTTTGGTCTTCATTATTCATTGTCCAGCTTTCACATGCATATGAGGAAATTGAAAATACCATGGCTTGGGTCAGTGTACCTTAGTCCCAAGGTGAAATCTTTGCTTCTTAACACTTTCAAGAGATCTTTTGCAGCAGATTTGCCCAGTGCAATACGTCGTTTAATTTCTTGACTGCTGCTCCATGGATCCAAATAAAATGAAATCTTTGACAGCTTCAATATTTTCTCCGTTTATCTTTATGTTGTTTGTTAGTCCATTTACCAGGATTTTTGTTTTCTTTATGTTGAGTGTAATCCATAGTGAAGGCCGTAATCTTTGCTCTTCATCAGTAAGTGCTTTAAGTCCTCCTTGCTTTCTGCAAGCAAGGTTGTGTCATCTGCATAAAGCAGGCTGTTAATGAGTCTTCCTCCAATCCTGATGCCCCGTTCTTTTGCGTGTAGTACAGCTTCTCAGATTATTTGTTCAGCATACAGATGAGTAAGTATGATGAAAAGTATAACCCTGATGCACACCTTTCTTGATTTTAAACCATGCAATATCCCCTTGTTGTGTTCGAACAATTGCCTCTTGGTCTATACACAGGTTCCACATGAGCACAATTACTGTATATTTACCCATATAACGTGCACCTTCTATGTTTGTTTGCTAACCATTCCCTCCCCATTATGTATTTTCATAAGTGCTGCTATGCTAATTTTCTTTCCATGTTGCTGTAAAAAAAACTAGCGTAGCACACTTATGAAAATACCTTACGGGGGGAGAGAGCAGTTGGCAAACAAATGTAGAAGGTGCACCTTATTTGAATAGAAATATGTTAGGTGTTCTGAAATTCCAATTCTTTGCATGTTATCCATACTTTTTTATGATCCATACAGTTGAATGCTTTTGCATAGTCAATAAAACACAGGTAAACCTCTTTCTGGTATTATCTGCTTTCAGCCAAGATCCGTCTGACATCAGCAGTGATATTCCGTGTACCTCATTCTCTTCTGAATCCAGCTTTAATTTCCGGCAGTTCCCTGTTGATGTACTGCTACAACCTCTTTTGAATGATCTTCAGCAAAATTTTACTTGCATGTGATGTTAATGATATTGTTCGATAAATTCTGCATTCTCTCACCTTTCTTTCTTACGGGCATAAATACGGATCTTTTCCAGTCAGTTGGCCAGGTAGCTGTCTTCCAGATTTCCTGGCATAGACAAATGAGTACTTTCAGCACTGCATTCTTTTGTTGAAACATCTCAATTGATAGTTCATCAATTCCTGGAACCTTATTTTTCTCCAGTGCCTCAGTGCAGCTTGGACTTCTTCCTTCAGAGTGTCATTGGTTCTTGATCATATGCTACCTCCAGAAATGGTTGAACATCAACCAATTCTTTTTGATACAGTGATCCTATGTATTCCTTCCGTCATCTTTTGATGTTTCCTGAGCCATTCAGAATCTTGCCCATAGAATCCTTCAATATTGCAATCCGAGGCTTGAATTTTTTCTTCAGCTCTTTCAGCTTGAGAAATGTTGAGTGCGTTCTTCTGTTCCAGGTTTTTAACTCCAGGTCTTTGCACATTTCATTATAATACTCTACTTTCTCTTCTCGAGCTGCCCTTTCAAATCTTCTGTTCATTTCTTTTGGGTATTCTTTTCTTCCATTTGCTTTAGCTACTCTACATTCCAGAGCAAGTTCCAGAGTCTCTTCAAACATCCATTTTGGTCGTTTCTTTCTTTCTTGTCTTTTTAAAGACCTCTTGCTCTCTTCGTGTATGATGTCCTTGATAGCATCCCACATCTTTTCTGGTCTTCTGTCATTAGCATTCAGTGTGTCAAATCTGTTCTTGAGATGGTCTCTGTATTCAGGTGGGATATACTCAAGGTTGTACTTTGGCTCTCATGAACTTGTTTTAATTTTCTTCAGCTTCAGCTTGAACTGGCATT
Organism: Elephas maximus indicus; assembly: GCF_024166365.1. Lineage (NCBI taxonomy): Eukaryota > Metazoa > Chordata > Mammalia > Proboscidea > Elephantidae > Elephas > Elephas maximus. The sequence continues at coordinate 62,818,071 of NC_064826.1, read as the reverse complement.
TGAGCAATTGAAGGTCTGTTCCACAGTCAGCCTCTGGCCTCGTTCTGACTGATATTGAGCTTCTCATCAGTTCTTTCCACAGATGTACTTGATTTGACTCCTGAATATTCCATCTGGTGAAGTCCACATGTATAAAACCAAAACCAAACCTGTTGCATCAAGTTGATTCCGATTCATAGCCACCTTGTAGGACAGTAGAACTGCCCCATAGGGTTTCTAAGGAGAAGCTGGTGGAATCAAACTGCCAATGTTTTGGTTAGCAGCCAAGCTCTTAACCACTACACCACCAGGGCTCTTCCATGTGTATCATTGCCTTTTATGCTGCTGAAAAAAAGGTATTTCCAGTAAATAGGTTGTTGGTCTCGAAAAGTTCTATCATGCAATCTCCAGTGTCGTTTCTATCACCAAGGCCATATTTTCCAACTACTGATGGTTCTTCTTTGTTTCCAACTTGCATTCCAGCTATCAATTATTCAAGTGATTATCAGTGCATCTTGATTACATGTTTGATCCATTTCAGACTGTAGAAGTTGGTAAAAATCTTCAAGTTCTTCATCTTTGGCTTTAGTGGTTGGTGTGTAAATTTGAATAATAGTCGTATGACCTGGTCTTCCTTGTAGGCATATGGATAGTATCCTATCAGTGATAGAGTTGAACTTCAGGATAGATCTTGAAATTTTTTTTTGACAATGAATGCTACCCTCTTGCTTTCTAATTTGTCATTCCCAGCATAGTAGACCATATGATTGTCTGATTCAAAATGGCCAATACCAGTCCATTTCAGCTCCCTAACGCCTCGGATTTCTGTCTTCAAGGGTTCCATTTCATTTTTGACAACTTCCAATTTTTCCTAGATTCATACTTCATACATTCCACATTCCAGTTATTAATGAATGTCCGCAGCTGTTTATCCTCATTTTGGGTGCTGCCACATCAGTAAATGAAGGTCTCCAAAGCTTTACTCCATCCACGTGATGAAGGTTGACTCTACTTTGAGGAGACAGCTCTTGCCCAGTTGTATTTTGTGTGCTTTCCAACTTGAGTGGCTCATCTTTCAGCACTGTATTTGACAGTGTTCTGCTGCTATTCATAGATTTTCACTGGCCATTTTTTTTTTTTAAAGAAGTAGATCACCAGATCCTTCTTCCTAGCCTGCTTTAGTGTGGAATCTCCACTGAAACTTGTCTACCATGAGTGACCCTGCTGTTATATTTGTAATATTGGTGGCACAGCTTCCAGCATCACAGCAAAATACCAGCTACCACAGTATGACAGAGTGACAGACAAGTAGTAGATTATTGGCCCAGCTGTAGCAATTTATCTTAAAAGCCTCAACATCCTTTAATATTTCAACCAGAAATTAAAGATGAATTGATTTATGTCTTTAGTTCAAAACTATATCAATCCAAATGGATGACATATGAGTGCATAAATATTGGTAAGGTTTTGTCTTTGACATCATCTGTTCCAAATGTTGCTATTATACTTAGAGCCCTTGATGTGCATTTCATCATTCCTGTAAGACCTTGATAGATCCTTACACTTTGGAGCTTGGATGAAAGAAAAATATAAATTACATTAGAATGAATTAAGAAAAGAGTTCCATTTTGGTATCCTCCCAAGTGGAGAGATTTATGAAAGCATCCCTCACCAAGAGAAAGGACTTCTTTCCTTCTCTGTTTCAACTCCACCATCACTTTCACCACCACAGTTTCACAGGACTTCTTACTTTATTTATCACCAAGGTCCATAATTAACATATGGTTCATGTTATTGATTTCTCAGGTTTCAAAGTAAAATAAATTGAGCTTTCTTCCACGTTTAGAATATACAGTTTTTTTAAGGAACTCTAAACAAAGACATGCATTATTTGTAAGTTAGAGAGCAGCTGCCAGAAAACAGAAAATTAGGAATGGAGTCATGGGTGAAATAATGGAGATACTGTTCAGAGGTAACCCTTTGTACCGCAGGAAATTTTCCTTAGAAAAGAGACAGCTGAGTTTGCTTGTAAATTTTGCTAGAAACAGGCCTGATTTAGTAACATTTAGTGCTGGTTAGGAGGCTGAAGACAGCACTTTGAGCATTGGATATCAAGCAAGTACCCTCTTTAATGGTTTTGTATAAAGTCAAAACACTATACTTTCTAAAGATACATGTGTATGGAGAGACTATTTTTATTTTAATGAGTAGAATAGTATATATAAGTGCTTATCAGATCTGGGACTAAAGAAGTGCTTTCTAATTGCAAAAACAGTAGACAGTATCACAAAGGAAAAGATTCATAGGGTATAAAAATTTCAAACTTGAAATATTGTAAATAAAACTAAAAGGTGTAAATGATCATATATTTATAAGATATATGGCAAAGATTTAATATCCTTAACATATAAAAAGCTCTTACAAACCAATTGAAAAGGAAACTACCCTATTTAAATATGGATAAAGAACATGAACAGACACATTCACAAAGAAATACATGTACACAGAATGGCTAGTAGACATGTGGGGAAAACGTTCAGCCTCAAAAATAATCAGAGAAATTCACTTTAGAAATTAGAATGTACCGTGATAGGAGATGATTAAATAAATTGTGAAAATTCCATCTAATAGAAACAGTACTTCTAACAAAATAATTTTCGGAAATTTAGATATGATCTAAACAGATAGATATAAATATAGTATGATCCTAATTTTTAAATATATTTCAAACACATGTATGGAAAAACTACAAGGAAATACACTAAAATGTTAATAGTGTATATCCATGTGGAAGTATTATGGGTTGTTTATATTTATGGCCTGAAATAGCGTGTATGTACTGCCGTTACATTAAGCCATATGAAATTGCCCATGATTGACTATTTTTGTCCAACAAAAATTGTCAGTTTCATATGATTCAACTGAATGCTTTTATAATCCAACAAAATGGTGTTTTAATGCCCATTTGAATGGAGAAGTCCCTCTATTACAGAACAGTTGAAACTCTTACATCTGAATCTTTTATTTATTTCCCGTATTATAGCCTAACATGAGAATTAATGGCAGGGCATCACTCCTTTTGCTGTCAGGCAGCACAATAGAGATTTTATAAAATAATTAATGTGTATACATTAAAAACATTCCATACATGCTTATTGATGATGATGATGATAAGTGTTGACAAAATGGTAAATGTTGAGAGGCCAGAAAAAAATGATGCTGGAGTTTTTTCTAAGACTTAAGGATATCATTGTTATTATCTCTTTTAATCTTATTGGCATTTTACCACTAGATAATACAACTGGGCTAGGGAGTAATTTCACTTGTTTGTAAATGGAAGTAATTGCTGGTGAGCAGTAAACTTTTAAAATGTGTGTATACAGAATAAAGTTATAAGCCTGCTTTTACTCTAGTAGGCACTGGAATGGGTTTCTTTAACAGTCTCTAGGTTTTTAATATTTTTTTTACTTGAAATTAACTTTCAGCCTTCTTGTAATAATGACCTCACAACAATTACATTATATATTTGAGCAAAGACTTTTTTAGGAGGTATGTGTTACTCTGCACCTGCTAAAATAGGAAAGTTTCTTTTCAAACCATGGATCGGCCTGTACAGGGAGATTGCTAAAGTAAGATATTTAATTTGAGACTTGAAATGTTAACAGTGATTTTTGTAACATGCACTTGCTCTTATAACAACACGTTTGTATAGAACACCATTCTCCAGTCGGAAACAACCTACATTTCTCCAAAATTAAAGGAAAGAAAAGCACTTAGAAAATGATGCCAAACTAAGGAAACTTGGATGTATGTTTATTATTTTTTAAGCGTTTTTGGAAGCCTTCCTTTGAAGTCTGTTATCTCTTTCCATTGAGGCCCTTTGAACTTAAAAAGATGAAAATATGAGTGATAGTAAATGAAGACTTCTAAGTACACAAAGATAAATACTTGCAGCCTTGGTAGTCAGTCCCCTTGTTGGATTTACAAAACAGGCCTCACCAAACGCATTAAAAATAGTTTTTATCCCAGACTGAATCATTTACACAGAGGCTAAATTGCTATGTTCCAGCCTGTGAGCCCGGAAGCCATCAAGGCAAGTACTCTCAAGGTGGAGGCAGCAAGCAAGCCCTTCAAGATAATCTGAAGTGTAGTTAGGAGAATACCATTTCACTGGGACAGAAACTATTGAACTTCCTCCAGTGAAAATAACAAAGTCCTATCATTTGGTGATTGATGAGCATGTTGTTCGGGGAAATGGACTGGAAAATCATCGCCTTGTCTTTTACTTGCTACGGGAAAGCCATAACAGAGAGATCTCTATTCGTGTTCTGATAAGAGGCCTAAGGAAGCATCAAGAAAGTCTGTGAAGCCTGGAAATGTGTTACACCCAGCTGCCTGCTGGGTTGCCTTTTAAAATACGATTCATAGTTCCCTAGTTCACAAATAGAACATGTGTGGAGCTGGATGGTGTTGACAATCCACCTATTGCAATGTGACATTTGAGCTGAGAGAAAGCTATTTTAATAAGTACAGGTAACCCATAATAAACCTAAAAATATGCATTTCTTAAAAGTATCTATGTAATAAAATTCCATATGTAAAATTCTTTTTCTCCTTTTAACTCACTGCTGTCGAGTTGATTCCAACTCCTAGCGACCCTATAGGACAGAGTAGAACTGCGCCGTAGAGTTTCCAAGGAGTGCCTGGCGGATTCGAACTGCAGACCTTTTGCTTAGCAGCCGTAGCACTTAACCACTATGCCGCCAGCGTTTCCGTTTCTCCTTTTAGCATTTTTAAATTGGATATTTATACTGTGGGAGAACTTGGGAGCTCAGAAACGTAAGCTGCAACTAAACTCATGAATGAATACAATATTTTAATGGATGAAAAACAGTTTGGGAAGCACCCATTCCATTAGCACAGCTGGACCAGATCTTCCAAACAGGCCACCAGTGATATGACTCTCCTAGAAGCATGGGTAGCACACCCTCCAGCCTTCCACCCCACTGCCAACACACGAACATCACAGACCTCTTGTTGCAGCCATTGGTGGTAGGCAGCAGAGCTGCTGGGGAAGCTATGGCATCACACAATTCAAGCTTAGAATTTCACACGCACATCACGTCTTCGACAATATATGCACAATCAATTCAGAGAGATTCAAATTCAGACCATCTAGTTTTCACATACGAGGGACTGTCTGAAGTCGAATTAGATTCCTGTTTGTTAATGTTTCCTCCTTGGTCTTGAACAAAAAGAACCTATTATTTAGTCGGTATGTTCTCAGCACCCTTTGGACTAGAGTGTTTGAATTTTCATAAAAATAATACTTTATCATCAGAAAGCAGATATCCTTGAAGAATATATTGGTACTGCACATTAAGAAGGCGCAGATTGCATTTTATAGCATATTTTAGAAATGTGCTTGTTTAAGGGATTAGCTCACCCTTTGAATGACTTCTCTCTTGTTTTGCTTTTTGATGTATTAAATATTTATTTCTTCTACTTCCGTGACTTCTTCCTTTGTGTTTCTTTTCCAGGCCTGCATTCAAATTCTGAGTCACAAAAAAATGTTAAACCTTCCTTAAATCAGTAGATCTCTCTCAAATTATATTTACGGAATAGATTCCATCCATTAAAGTTATTCCCAGATCCTGTTCTGGTGGAGGCGGGCATGTGTTTCTTGCCAGACGGAGTTAGGGAACTTAGTTAATTCCATTTGTTGGTGGCAAAATAGACTGCCTGTCTCTCTGTAACTCTTTGAGGCAAAAAAATGACCATCCTGAGACCACCACTCTAACGTTGACTTGGAAAAACCTCCTCGTAAGTTGAAACCCACTTCCTCTTTCTCCCAAGAGTCAACTTGGTAACCCTGTAGTTGATTGCACTCTGTCCCCACCTCCACCCGCACCCCATACCCCAAAACTCTAGAGGTTTTGCCTCCCTTAGACCAAAACCCACACTTTGTTCATTTGCTGAATTCCCTGGTTGCTATGTTCCTTATGTTCTCGGAAACTGGCTATGCCCCCTTCATATTAACTTGTACACTTTAAAACTTTAGACAGGAGAAAAAGTGAATTAAATAGATGCTTGTTTTTATGAGAGTATCCACTACTTCAGAGCACCAAAAGTTCACTACATGCTGTGCACAGCCACAAATTTGAGGAGCCTCTTTGTTGTGCCTTTCTGAAATACCCTTAGGGCTTCCCAAATTTGTTACAAAACTCTTACCAGTGTAATTTTCCCATTACAGCTTTCTGTCTTTTCTCCTCAAACTTTTGAGTCTTACACAAGATCATGGTTAGGTGACTTTTCTGCTGTGACCTTTCTTTCTTTTCTTTTTTTAAATTTTGTGCCTTAATTTATTCCTCTGAGCTGAAATCAGCAGTGCCTAATCTTTAACAGAGCCACCATTTTAAGTGACCACCAGCTGAGTTTGATTCTTGATTACAATTAGAAGGAGAAAGTAGATTCTGCCAGGGTTGGGGCATATTCCCCAATCTTGCAAAACGTTGCAGGCAATTAATGAGCTTCAACTCGAGATTCTTTTGTGTGTGTGCTCGTGTGTGCAAGAAAGGGTGAAAGAGATACCCATGCATAGAATTTTTAAGCTGGGCTAGCTAGAGGCAAGAGATACCCTCTTGGCTCCCAGACCTTCCTGAAAGCTGTCTGCTGAAAACCTCCTTGGAGATGAATCTTGAGTGGCTTTTTTTTTTTTTTTTTTTTCCTGAATGATGTTCCCATCCTAGCTTATACCTTAAAAGGCTTTGGAAGAGGAATACTTCTTCTATCCAAAGTACTTTGGAGATTGGAGTCGTGCAGTTTGCCACTGAGGAAAATAAACCAGCATATTTACTCCCAGCAAATGCTACCTCCTTGGTCTGAAGCGGTTTGTAAAGCATTTTCTTCCTGGTTTGTGCGCACCACATTGTTTCGGCTCTTCTCATCACTGACCAGCTGGCTTGTTGGTGAATAGAACTGTGGGCCCCTCGCCATGTTTCATGTGAGGTCTTGGCTGGGTGGCAAACAGGCAGCCTGTAGCCAGTGTCAGCAATTCAGGAGGAATTGGCACAGCAGTGTCCCCATTAATTTCTGCTTGTCACATACTGTCATGCAAGTTACACCAGAGAGGAAATGACCGTTAAAAAAAAAAAGGTACCCTTGTGGCACTGGGTCCCCTCCAGACGTTCCCTGAGGTTAAACAAGTGGATACAATTAGCTCTACACAGACAGCTGCGGGGAAGGGAAAGCCTAGAAGTGGGCCCCACGGCAATGTGTCTTTCCTGTTAGCAAGGAGTGTCAGCTATCAACATCTGCCATATTTTAACCCTTCAAAGGGACCGGTAAATTGAGGGGAGCTATTATCCCACGCTCTGCTGATCATTATCAATCATAATGCCTTAGGAAATTACCACAGTACTGCTGCCTTGGTGGCAGGTTTTGTCCTTTGGGGATGGTTTTTATGTTTTTGCTGGGAGCAGAGAAGTCGGCGGGGGAGGGAGGTGGCGAAGAGGGTGGGGGGAAACTGGCTCTTTAATCATTGGTAATTTACTGCCACAGATCCTGGCAGGGAAGGGGACTAGAGCTGCAATAAACATCTCTTCAGTTCCAACTGAAGAAGTTAAAATTGGTGGGCTCCAGAGGGCTTCCATTTCCAAAGAGATCTATCTTGCTGACTGACTTTGTCAACCCGCCTTCACCAAGAGCTATGGCAGCTTTTAGGGAGTACAAACAACAGCTTTGGGAAATGAGAACCAGTTTTAGAGGAGAAAGGCGATCCAACATGAGAAAAGAAACTCTAAAATAAATAGAGGCTTCCAAAAACTGTTGTTTTATTTTTTAAAGATTGGAATGATTAAACTGCTGTTATCCAAATAGAGTTCTTGATTAACCTTTGTAAGCACATACTGTGCTTTGGGGTGGATTTGTCCAGTGAAAATCTCATTGCTAGCACAGGATAGATGAATGAGATGATTCCATGTGAAATTATGTTTGTTTAAATTTATTTTGAACTAATCATTAGTTTTGAATTAATCATTACAACTGTTTAGAGAAAAAAGGAATTGTTTCTTAACCTGTTTTCTCCAACAAGTATTGGGGTTCGTGTTTGTGTACTTGGAACTTTCTCTCCTGAAAAGGTACCATTTAGCTTGGGGACATGAGCACTTCTTTATCAGACAGGAGTTCTTCTGGAAAACAATCAGGAGCAATGTGTATAGAGATATGAGCTGATGTTTACCTGTATGATTGCACCAAGAACAGAGCATTGGAGGAAATAATCTTACCTGGGTTTTGCTGAGTTATTCTCAGCTATTGAAGAAGATCCAGGCACCATTTAAAATAAGTAAGGGATGGAACCTCCCATTGGTATAATTAAGGAGAAGTAGCACCGTATTATATTTTATACGGATTTCATCTCTTTCTGATATGAAAGAAGGTGGCATGTTCACCAAAGAGATGGGCAGTACTCTCAGTGATGAATAGTAAGACTGTTCCAGTCCTACGACGCCATCTAGTATGAGATCTTCATTTTATAGATTAGAAATTAGAAATTCGGGGGGTTAAGGAACTTGTCTAAGATCTCACAATGAAGTAGAGGCAGAACTTACCTCCTGGTTCACCTTCCCAGGTGAGCTGTTTACAGTATTCTATGGGCTAACTCAGTGGATACTACAATAGGAGCCATTGCCAATCTCAGCAGCAGCAAAGGGACTCCCCATTGACAGCAGGTGGTAGAAAGGAACCAGTAATAAGGGGTAGAGATGATTTCTTCGGTAGCCACCACAGTGTTGTCAGACTGTATATTTGAGGCTTCAGTTTTAGTTGGCCCCATTAGAGCAAGAGATACCAATTTCAAAAGATGACCTTCTTGTCCAATTTTAAGTATTTCTAATGATACATAAAAGTGTTTAATTTTCATGTGAAAATAATACCTAGATTTGGAGAAATTTACCCTTTCAGGTATTTATAGTCTTTCGAATAGTAGCTCACAAAAGAGAATCAGTAAAGTATCCATAAACGTGGACCCACATGAATATGTGCTAAGCCTCTAATTGTGGGATCTCTTCTTGTCTTACGCATGGGTAGACTACATGTGACTTTGCTCTTCCCCAAGTTATTGATCGCTGATATTAGGGAATAATCAATAATTGACTTCTATCTGAACATAGGTGAACATTGAGGCATATAGTTTAATAAGTTAATAAATAAGTGTCACGATCTGGTGTTCAGAAGTGAATTTATTCACCATAAAGTAGATTTTTAGTTCAGCTAAATATGAAACATACAGAAATTAAATAAATCATACTTACTGTTAAAATGGCATTGTTTTCTCAGAATTTTTTTCTAGGCCTGATTTCAGGACCTGTCAGGCTTTACTTTGAAGCACATACCTAAAGATCGTATAGGCTCCAGAGGAATACTAGATGATTAGAAACAGGAATAGCAGAGAAAACACCGATTTCATGAACAACGATGAGCCAATTAGACAAAAAACATTGGCTTGAACTTCATGGGAAGGCACCGAATCATTACTAACTCCTGTGGTATTCAGAATAATAACATCAATCACAATAAACTGCTTCGGTAGTCATGTGTCCATAATATGTAATTCCATAAAAATCCTCTTAGTTTTGGCGTTAATTAATAGTGACTATATTTTATAAAATGGCCTGTTTCATTGAAAACACTTGTGTCTAAATATGTCAACCAAGAACTTGAAGATCTTCCGTAACGTTCATTAAAGTTAATAATTGCTGAGTTCTCATGGGAAAAAGTAGTTTCTCATTTTAAGTCCTGAAGTTTCGACAGGATTTGGTATAGCGTTTCATTTCACTTCTAGTCCTAATGACTCATTGCATTCTTTTCCCCAGAACTTATCCCCTGTTTACCCTCCGAGTTCTCTCTCATGTAGACACAAGCCTGGTGAATCAATAAACACGACTATTTTCACAAACAGTTGAGAAGTTCAGCTTCTTCAATGCTATTGGAAGACATCGGCTATTCTACAAGTTTAAAGAAAATTCACGTTTCTGTATATTAACATCTTGATTGGATTTGGCTTTTTAAAAAGATTAAATTCAGAAGGATGCTTCTCCAGGCTGAGCCAGGGATACTCACATGCAGTTGGGAACTAGCAGTGCCCTCATTCTACAGATGGAGGCAGCTGGAATAAATAGCTAATTAATGACTTGCCCAAGTTCACACAAGTAAAGAGCCGGGAGCTAGATTTGAGACTCTTGCCTAATCCATTAGAACTGTTTTCATCTAAATCACCATAGTAGAATTAAATATAATTTATATCTTTGTTGATGCTATTTAGCAAGTCCTATTTACATAAATATTTTAGCATTTCCATGCCCTCTGGGCCATATAAGATCATTTATTTTTATAATTTTTGTTATTATAAGCCTCTGAGTATACAAAACAAATTCAGAAATGAAATAAAAAGAGATAAATTTAATTTTCTTATTGGTGTCAATGATAGGGTTTGGAATTAAAAGCTTTTTATTAGATATTATCTGTTCATTATATATTGTTTCATTCAACATCTCTAAAATTATATTCCCCATTAAGGAGAACATATCCTTATTTCTGCAGATTTAGTTTAAAACTACCGAAGGCAACACGCAGTGTGTTTTTCAAAGAGCCTTGTTTCTTTAAGACTTCAATCATGTAAAAAGTTAACAGAGCTGCTTATGTGTTGACTCCTTTAATGATATTTCCTCACAGATCTGCAGTCACCTGTTCGTAACTGCTGTTGTCCTGTTGTTGCCTCTGAAAAAAGTCCACATGAGGAGTCTCTGGTTACGTCCTCTTCCCTACAAAGAAAAGACCCTGCCTTAAAAAAAAAAAAAAATTCTGGGAGCATGACACTTACACCAACTTTAACTCAGTTGTAAATTAGACCCAACTTAGCACAAGGAAAAATTTTGTCCTGAACGCCCCTTTTCTCATTAAAATATTAGCAATAATCTAGCATTTAAAATAGGAGATTCGTCATCACCTTAAGACTTTTTAGCAGTTTTCCCTGTTGACTTGGTATTTCCCGCTTTTAGTTTATTTTAGGACAGATGATTATGAGAGACTACAGAAAATAGACATTTAGTGTGTTGAAGGAATTATTGTATTACATTGTTCCTCCAAGCAGTTCAAAAACCACTCCTAGAAATTCTTTAGCATTCTGTAGATACTAGAATTTGTGTTGACTTCCATTGTTCAAAAAAAAAAAAACAATAGAAAGGCCTCTGTCATGGAATGAATTGTGTCTCCCAAAAATTTGTGTCAACTTAGCCATGATTCCCAGTATTCTGTGGTTATCCTCCATTTTGTGATTGTAATTTTTTGTTAAAGAGGATTAGGGTAGCATTGTAACACCCTTACCCAGGTTACATCCCTGATCCAGTGTAAAGGAAGTTTCCCTGGGGTGTCGCCTGCACCACCTCTTATCTCTCAAGAGATAAAAAGGAAAGAGAAGCAAGCAGAGTGGGGGGACCTCACACCACCAGGAAAGCAGTGCCTGGAGCAGAGCATGTCCTTTGTACCCCCGGCCCCTGCACAGAGAAGCTCCCAGTCCAGAGTAAGATTGATGAGAAGGCCAACAGAGAGAGAAAGCTTTCCCCTGAAGCTGACACCCTGAATTTGGACTTCTAGCGCTACAAATCGACTCGAGGGCACTGGGTGCTGGGAGCCTGCTTTACTGTGAGGAAATAAACTTTTCTTTGTTAAAGCCATCCACTTGTGGTGTTTCTGTTATAGCAACACTTAGATGACCAAGACAGCCTCCTAGGCTGTAACTTCTACTATCAACATTTGTGATGACCTATCAAATACAACACCCCATCATGTGCAGCCATCTCCCTTCTGTTCTTGGATTCTTGTGTGTTGCTGTGATGCTAAACAGGTTTCAGCAGAGCTTCCAGACTAAGACAGACCAGGAAGACAGGGTTGGCGATGTACTCCTGAAAATCAGCCAATGAAAACTCTATGGATTACAACAATCTGTCCACAAGTGAGCATGGGGATGGCATGGGGCGAGGCACCTTTTTGTTCTGTTGTGCATGGAGTTGCCAGCAGTTGGGGACCAACTCCACGGCAGCTAACATCAGCAACAATGTAGAAAATATATTTCATGTTTGGTTAGCTAGTAATCCACGTTTTGCTTCAAAACCTAGAAATGGTTTTAATAAGCCGTTAAAAATGTTATCATTGAATCTTTTTTATACTTCACTTACACTGCGTAAATTTTTATATTTTGAGAGCTGGATTAAGCCAAACCAGGGCTTGTAAAGAATGCATATAAAGAAAACAAAAATCCTCACAACTGGACCAATAAGCAACATGATGATAAATGGAGAAAAGATTGAAATTGTCAAGGATTTCATTTTATTTGGATCCACAATCAACATCCAGGGAAGCAGCAGTCAAATCAAAAGACATAGTGCATTGAGCAAATCTGCTGCAAAACACCTCTTTAAAGTGTTAAAAAAAAAAAAAAGCAAAGAATGTCACCTTGAAGACAAGGGTGCACCTGACCCAAGCCATGGTATTTTCATTCGCCTCGTATGTATGCGAAAGCTGGACAATGAATAAGGAAGACCAAGGAGGGTTGACGCCTTTAAATTGTGGTGTTGGAGAATATTGAATATACCATGGACTGCCAAAAGAACAAGCAAATCTGTCTTCTTGGAAGAATTACAGCCAGAATGCTCCTTAGAGGCAAAGATGGCGAGACTACATCTCACATACTTTGGACATGTTGTCAGGAGGGATCAGTCCCTGGAGAAGGACATCATGCTTGGTAAAGTAGAGGGTCAGCAAAAAAGAGGAAGACCCTAAACAAGATGGATTGGCACAGTGGCTGCAACAGTGGGCTTAAGCATAACAAGGATTGTGAGGATGGCTCAGGACCGGGCAGTGTTTCATTCTGTCGTACATAGGGTCCCTGTGAGTGGGAACCGACTCGATGGCACCTAACGACGACAGCAACGACAGGGCTTGTAAAAAGCGATTAGAATACACTTGAAATTCACACTGCAAATTTAACAAGACAGATTTTTAAAGCTAATATTCTAGTTGTTGCATCGGGTGCCAAAAGATGACTGAGGTGTTGAAAAAAGCTTACTTTGCACAATGTGACATAAATCCATCTCTTTGTTTTAACTTTGTCTTATATTGAACAATAGGGGACTACTGTATGATTCAGATTTACATTTTAAAAATATCACGTAGTCAACACTATGGAGAAAAGATTAAGATTCCTAAATCCAAAGACAGGGAGCTATCTGTGTTGGAACACCATGGCAGTAACCTAGGCAAGAGGTATTGGGGACTTGACAGGGGCTATGGAGATGTGATTTGAGAGGTGAACTGGGAAATACAATCACCAGGACCAGGTGACTCATTGGCTATGTGGTCAGAAGGAGAGAAGGAATCTTGAATGTCAGTCAGACTTCTGGACTGATCATTTGGGTAGATGATGGTACCATTATTCAAGATAAGGAATACAGATTGAAGAACAGTTTTTGACAGGGGTGAAGAAACTGTGTTATTTTGGGACATTATTATGGGACATTTTCTGGAATAGTCTAGAAAACATAAGCAAAAAGCATTGAGATTTGCATGCCTGGAACTCGAAAGAGCAGTCCCAGCTGTGATTATGACTTTGGACGTCTCAGAATATGACTAAATGTTGAAGCTATGAATGCGTGAGGCGAGGAGGTATAGGCAGAATTTAGGATTTAGGATGCTTGGGAGAGGTGTTATTGCAGAGGAAAGGAGACAAGGAACTCAAACAAATGGTATATGTTTGTGGTAGCCAGTGTGGACAACAGAAAACAGAGGCTACCAGAGACTCATAGAAGATGGTTTTAAAACCCAGATGAAATTGGAGACTGTGATATGTAACTATGCCAGTTTTCATGTGATAATTTTCTCTCAACAATCTATTTGTAGGAGTAGGGATGGGCAGGTGGTCCTCAAGGTCAGGTCTTAGAGAGCCTGTGTAAGGAGAAATGGAAAAGGACTTTGTGCTGCCTGGAAAGAGAGCAATCCAAGAAGTTCACTGGAGGTTTTAGATGGGCCAGAAAAAGAACTGAAGGCAAGAGAGCCATGTTTGAGAGAACAGCCAATTCAAGAAGGTACAGAACCCTGCATGGGGGTGGGGGGTGCAGAGACATTCTTCAACCATACAGCACTTACTGCATAAATGTACCTATATCTGAATAATTAGGACTTAAGAGTTTCCTAGCCATGGTGATACTCACCTTTCCCTGATTTTGTGCCTATTTTAGTGTTAACCTTCTAGATTCTTCTTTCTAAGAAAGTCATTAGATTCTAAACCCAGTTCTCATTTTTCCCACGGTGAATAGTTCCATTTGGCCTAAAGATCCCCTTTCTTCTTGGCTTCCCTGCTTTCCATGACCACCCAGCCTCTTCTTCCTGTAGACCGAAGACGTTACTAGTGAGAAGCATATGGTCTTCCTGCCCCTGGAGATGCATATGCTGCCTCAACCCTAACAGGCTTCAGCTTAAAAATTCAATCCTTGCAACAACACAAAATAAAAAATGTTACGGAGCTGCCTCTTCTGAGTCCCCATAAACAGCTGTGCATGCAGCTTTACCCGAGACAGATAATATGCACAGATGTGCTTATGGGGAGAAGGGACGAGCACTCTCAGTGTGTTGTTTTCGACTTCTCATCACTGCAAGGATTTCTTTTCATTTTCAAGGAAGAGGTACACCGTGGTAAGCAGTGTTTTATGACCTGTAATAAAAACCCTTGTAAAGACCATTTTTTGACCAAATGAAGCTAAGAGTTCTTTTCAGAGTCCTCATTTGCTCCTCACCCTCTCTCTGTATTGGAATGCACACAGTTGAGCATTAATGGAGAACATAAGGAAATAATGTCACAAATTCTAGTTCTCATTTGTTAAGCTGGGAAAGCAACCAAAATTAATTATGTAAGAAAGTTCATTAGCAATGTTTTTCCCTCTTCAGCTGTAGCTTCTGAATATATATGGTCATTAAATAAAGATTTATATTGCGTTTTTATAGTATACAGTTATCATCCCATAAAGGCATCCATAGAACAGTTTGAGGGAACCTTAACAGAGCCCCACTGAAAAATCAGCCAGAGTTCATACATAGGTAAAAAAAAAACTTAAAACCATCTTAGTAAGTTGGATTATTTACCAAAAAAGAGACGTATAAAACATTCAGTGAATAATAACAGATGCTTTCTAAGGACTCTTTCGGACCTAAAATCTTTACACTTTCAAATTAAGAACAAGGAATATAAAACTTGATTTAATTAAAATAATAAATATTTTAAAAATTGTATCCTCAAATATGTGCACAGTTGTGTTTGTTAGTCTTAATAAAGGATGTTAGGGGAGGCCAGAGGCTGTCTTTTGTACAAACTGGAGAAAACTAAGTAGATCTAAACTTACAGAGTTGTCAGATGTCATTGCTAGTGGTGGGTACCAGAGACACTTCTTGATTTAGAGGCATCACTTCTGTGCCTTTCATCCAAGTTGAGATGCTCACATAGTTTCTAGTCCTCACGACCAGTCTGCAAGAAAGTGTTGTTCCATTTTACAGACGAGGAAACGGAGGCTAGATGCTAAAAAAGGTTAAATAACAGGCTCATGGTCACCTAATGTGTGAACTGGAGCTATAGCAGAGCCCTGAAAAGATGGTCCATTAAAGTTGACCTGTGAAAACAAACATTAACATATTGCGTCTGTTTCTTGAATTGCATCTTCTCTTGCTTTCTCTGACATTCTAGTTCAGACCCTTACTGTTTTAACCCTCGTACATTGTTTTCCATCCGTTCTATATGGTAAAACCATCAACAATGACCAAGCCATTCTTTTACACGTTTTTGTTACTTCTCTGTTGACTGTTGTTGTGTGCCGTCAAGTCAGTTTTTGACTCATAATGACCCCGTGTAATAGATGAGAACTGCCCTGTAGGGTTTCCTTAGGCTGTGATCCTTACAGAAGCAGATTGCTAAATCCTTCCTGTGGAGCCAGTGTGTGAGTTCGAACCACCAACCTTTAGGTTAGCAGTCAAGCACTTAACTATTGAACCAGGGCTCTTCCCCATTGACTTCAAGACATTATAAACTTCCAGCAAAGCAGTAAAGTCTTTGCAGTGTGGTCCCACTTGCCAGTGTGCCCTCTCCAGGATCCTGCCTTTTTGGGCTGTTGCTGGTCTCCCAACATCCAAGCACTTGACCTTCTCTAAGCTTCTTCTAGTGTTTTCTTCCATATCAGATGCTTCCTTACCCTAAACCTAAAATCAGCCCACTTCCAAGGTCAGCTTAGATGCCACCTCCTCCTCTATGCCTCCTCAGTGCCTGTAACACCTGTGCCATTTGTGGTTCTTGCCATGTACTGACTTGAAGTGTGTAGGTATGCGTTTATGTTTTCTCTCCCTGTTAGACTAGGACCCCCCTTGGGCTCCCTCTTCTAGTATTTCTGTGTAACAGGTTGCCTTACACATAGGGGCTTCTTCTATCTTTTGAATAATTGATAGCAATTCTTTATGCATGTTGTTGTTGTTAGGTGCCATAGGTCCCTACGTACAACAGAACGAAACACTGCCCAGTCCTGCGCCATCCTCACAATCCTTGTTATGCTTGAGCCCATTGTTGTAGCCACTGTGTCAATCCGTCTTATTGAGGGTCTTCTTTTTTGCTGACCCTCTACTTTACCAAGCATGATATCCTTCTCCAGGGACTGATCCCTCCTGACAGCATGCCCAAAGTGTGTGAGACGTAGTCTCGCCATCTTTGCTTCTAAGAGCATTCCAGTTGCACTTCTTCCAAGACAGATTTGTTTGTTCTTCCAGCAGTCCATGGTATATTCAACATTCTTTGCCAGCACGATTCAAAGGCACCAATTCCTCTTCGGTCTTCCTTATTCATTGTCTAACTTTTGCATGCATATGAGGTGACTGAAAACACCATGGCTTGGGCCAGGTGCACCCTAGCCTTCAAGGTGACATCTGTGCATTTTAACACTTTGAAGAGGTCTTTTGCAGCAGATTTGCCTAATGCAACATGTTGTTTGATTTCTTGACTGCTGCTTCCATGGCTGTTGATTGTGGATCCAAGTAAAATGAGATCCTTGACAACTTCAACCTTTTGTCCATTTATTGTGATGTTGCTTATTGGTCCAGTTGTGAGGATTTTTGTTTTCTTCATTAATAGTAAGTTATAATATATAAAGTACTTCAATATATATTCTCTTACTTAAACCTCACCTAACCTCTTTTTTCAGGTTATTTCCGTTTTACAGATGTGGAAACCAAAATCCACAGAGGTTGCAAGTGACCAGAATCAGATTGTGTATCTATATGTTAACTCCAAATCTAGTGCTCTTTTAATTCATACTGCTCTCAAAAATAGAAATTTACTAAGCACATGTGAAGGTGGCTCTCTTAGGTTATATATTTCCAATAGGAACTTCTTTTGTCTTTTGTACCTCCACTTGGCAAGCATTTAATAAGTTCTTAGTGGATAACCAATAAACCACAATGCTGGATCATGGCCTTTTCACTAAAGAAAGACTCAGGAATTAATTAGTGAGAATGCACTATGTAATTCCTGTGCACAGAGCCGAGAGCAAAAATCATTATGCTGCATCTTAATGCATAGCTATAAACTATTGAGTGATTCATTAAATCAAGTAAAATCAACAGATTTCTCATATAAGGCAATTTGCAGGACTCTGTGGAGAATATAAAGATGCACCACGTTCCCTTTCCTCAAGGAATTTACTGTCTAGCTTAATAGCACTTGACAGTTTGAAAAATACTTTTATTATCTTTCTTCTCTCCATAGAGGCAGAGCAGGATTTATATGAGTTTTACCAATGAAAAACGAAGTCTCAGAAAGGTTGGGACTTGCCCAGTCAGTTGACTATAGTGGCTAAGATGAAACGGAACTTAGTCAACAGCACTGGGTTAAGAGACCACACTTCGGGAAACGCTGACATGATTTTGTGAAATTAGTAATATTAGGTGACTTACCCAGCAATCTAATTCGCACCCAAATGATGACTCAAGAAAAAAATGATGCGATGCTTCCTCTTCGGGATGAGAGGATACGTTACTTGTTCGGAGTCATACTACTAGCTGTGGTACAGTATGCTAAAATCCATGTCTCTTCATTCACTGAGCATAATTGCTAAAAGAATGCTGAGTAGAGGCAGTAAAATAAAAAGGAAATGTTCTTGATTGTTTTTAATCCCATGCTTTAGTGTTCATCATAGGACCGGGTATACTATATTTCTCAGGTAGTGAACCAAAGAACTTACCACACCCATGAAGATGTTTTAATGATTACTAAGTATGAGCCTCTTTGCTCCCTTCCCCTTACTCCTAACCTGGAGTTTTATCACCTGCTACAGTATTCCTCCCTGGAAGGAGTCAGTGAGTTCTTTTTTGAGCTAACAGCTTTTGTAGGTTTTATGGCCATATCCATTTATATAGTTTGGGCTTCACTTCTCTGTGAAAAGTCATTGAACATTTATTGACACCTGTTAATAAAATGTGCTGTGAGTCCAACTATATTTGGGGGAGGAATGATTAAAAGCAGACCCTGCTCTCAGAAGATGGGGATGGTAGGCTGTGAGTGAATAGAGATAGAGAAAGTCCACAGTGTTTGGAGGCAAGGGTGGAGAGCTAGAGGGCAGCTTTGTATGAAGGTGTTCAAGCAGGAGAGTGACTTGATAGGTCAGACTTGCGTGTTAAAAAGATCAGGCTGGCCAGAGAGTAAAAGATGGATTTGAGAAATGAGATTAATGGGGAAAATGATCAGTACAGTACACATGAGGAAGGAAGAGGACTATACCCATTGCCGTGGGGGCCTTGAAGATGTAGGAACTATACAAAAAAAAAAAAAAAAGACAAAACTTTAGTGAGGGACCCAGAAGAAGACTTAAATGAATGGAGAACCACACCGTGTTCCGAGAAGGAAAGACTCAGTATTGTAAAGGTATCCATTCTCCCCAAATTATAAATTTTAGAAATCAGTAAAAATACTAAAGGGCCTTTTTGGGGCGGAGATGAAAACTCAGTAAAACTCAGTCCTGAAGAATAACATGAGAATATCCAGGAATGTTTTCTGAAGAATAGAAAGAAGAAAGTTGTCCTACCAGATAATAAAATTTGTTCTAAACCTTTAGTAATTAAAGGAGAGAGGTGCTCCAAATAGATCCAAACTGAGGCAGAAGAGTAAAAGTCCAGAATCGAGTTAAAACATTGTAGAAGCCAATAGAAGTGGCATTTAAAATTAGTGGATTATTTAATGTTGTTGCTGCGGTTGTTAGGTGCCATCGAGTTGGTTTCTACTCACAGTTGCCCTACGTACAACAGACCAAACGCTGCCTGGTCCTGTGCCATCCTCACAGTCGTGGTTACGCTTGACTACATTATTGCATCCACTGTGTCAGTCCATCTCTTCCAGGGTCTTCCTCTTTTTCGCTGAGCCTTTACCAAGCCTGATGTCCTTCTCCAGGGACTGCTTCCTCCTGATAACATGTCCAAAGTGCGTGAGACAAAGTCTTGCCATCCTTGCTTCTAAGGATCATTCTGGTTGTACTTCTTGCAAAACAGATTTGTTCATTCTTCTGGCAGTCCATGGTGTATATTTAGTATTTTTCACCAACACTATAATTCAATTATTTCTTCAGTCTTCTTTATTCATTATCCAGCTTTCACATACATATGAGACCATTGTAAACACTGTGGTTGATTATTTAATGAATGCTTAGAAATGTGTAACTAAAGTATGAAAATAAAAATAGGTTAGTACACAGCCATTAAAAATTGAGCAGTAGATCTATATTTATTGATATATACCTTATTATGTGAAATGCCATTACAAAACAGTGTACACTAGCACTCCATTTATGAAACATAGAATAACTGTCTTATGAGTTTTTATGTATTGAAAAATAATGGAAGGATACACCAGTATGTTAGTTGTGGTTATCCATGTATGGATTAATTGTGGGTGGTATTTTTTTCCTTATGTTCTGATTTTTTTTTCTAGCAGTGAACATGTGTTACATTTGTAAATTGAAACATAGACAACGCTTCTCCTTTGGAAGAAGTGAAGAGGAGGGAGGGGTCCAGTGTGAAATGCCATGGCAAAGTTAAGTTAGAAATGGAATGCCCCATTGCTGTGGCAGGCAGGTGGTTGTTGGTAACCGTGCAAAGGCTGCCGCATCTCCATTTGATGCAGTAGTGTGAAGTGGATGAGAAGTGAGAAATGTCTACTGCTCTCTAAAGACTATTGATGCAAAAGGACAGCAGGTTGGTGCTTGAGTTTGCTTATTGGTTAAGGAACAGTAGAGACACAAGGAGGAGCCCTGGCGAAGCGGTGAGTTAACCACCTGACTGCTAACCAAAAGGTCGGCAGTTCGAACGCACCAGCAGCTCCGAGGGAGAAAGATGTGGCAGTCTGCTTCCATAAAGATTATAGCCTTGTTAAGCACAAAGAAAGTTAACAGGCCTACTCATCAAAGGAAAAAAAAATAAAGACTCAGTAAAATAAAACCTGTAATAATGAAAGAAATGAAAAGAAAATCCACAAACGAACTCAGCACAGGAAAGTAAGAACAAAGAAAACATCAGCACCACACAAAAAAGAAGAAAAAAAGCACAATATGACAACAATAAACTCATACATATCAATAATCACACAGAATATTAATGGCTTAAATGCCCCCGTTAAAGAGACAGAGTGGCAGAATGGATTAAAAAAAAACACGGACTTACTAAAATGCTGTCTATAAGAGACACACCTTAGACACAATGACAAAAATATTAAAAATCACAGGATGGAAAAAAATATATGAAGCAAACAGTAACCAAAAAAGAGCAGGAGTGGCAATACTAATCTCAGATAAAATGGACTTTAAGACAAAAACCCACCATAAATGACAAGGAAGGCCATTATATAATGATTAAAGGGACAATCCACCAAGAAGACATAACCTTAATAAATATCTATGCACCCAATAACAGGGCTCTAAAATACACAAAAAAAAAAACTCTAACAGCACTGAAAAGAGAAATTGACAGTTCTACAATAATAGTAGGAGATTTCAACACACGACTCTCAGTAAAGGACAGAACATCTAGAAAGAAACTCAGCAAAGATACAGAAGATCTAAAGGCCACGATCAACTAACTTGACCTCATAGACATACATAGAACACTCCACCCAACAACAGCAAAGCATACGTTCTTTTCCAACGCACAAGGAAAACCTTCCAGAATAGATCACATTTTAGGCCACAAAGCAATCTTCAATAAAGTCCAAAACATTGAAATAATACAAAGCATTCTCTCTGATCACAGTGCTATAAAATTAGTAATCAATAACAAGAGGAGCAAGAGAACAAAAAACAAATGCATGGAAACTGAATAATGCCTTGCTTGAAAACAACTGGGTAATAGAAGAAGTCAGAGAGGGAATCAGAAAATTCCTAGAATCAAATGAGAATGAAAACATATCATACCAAACCCTTTGGGATACTGCAAAGGCAATGCTCAGAGGTCAATTTATACCAATAAACACACACATCAAAAAAGAAGAATGGGCCAAAATCAAAACGTTAGCCCTACAGCTTGAACAAATAGAGAACAGCAAAAGAACCCCATAGGCACCAGAAGAGAGGAAATAATGAAGATTAGAGCAGAAATAAATGAAATAGCGAACAGAAAAGCAATAGAAAGAATCGAGACCAAAAGTTAGTTGATTGAAAAGATCAATAAAATTGACAAACCGTTGGTCAAACTGACAAAAGAAAGAGGAAGCAAATAACCCAAACAAGAAATGAGATGGGGGACATGACAATAGACGCAGCTGAAGTTAAAAGAATCATAACAATACCATGAAAAAGTGCTTTCCAAAAAGTTTGAGAAATTAGAGAAAATGGACAAATTTCTAGAAACACACTAGCTTCCTAACACAAGCTGAGATAAAAATCTGAACAGACCCGTAACAAGAGAAGAGATTGAAAAGGTAATTCCAAAAAAAAAAAAAACTCCCAGCAACAAAAAATAAAAAAGCCTTGGCCAGGACGGCTTCACTGGAGTATTCTAACAAACATTCTGAGAAAAGCTCATGCCAGTACTACTCAAAATATTTCAGAACATAGAAAAGGAAGGAATACTCCAGAATTCATTCTGTGAAGCCAGTGTAACCCTGATACCAAAGCCAAGCAAAGACACAACAAAAATAGGAAATTACAAACCAGGATCCCTCATGAATATACATGCAAAAATTCTCAACAAAATCCTAGCCAATTTCTGCATCATATCAAAAAAATAATACACCATGACCAAGTGGGATTCATATCAGGTATGCAAGGGTAGTTCAACATTAGAAAACCAATCATCATAATTGTTGTTGTTGTTGTTAGGTGCCGTCGAGTTTGTTCCGACTCATAGCGACCCCATGCACAACAGAAGGAAACACTGCTGGTCCTGCACCATCCTTACAATCATTGTTATGCTTGAGCTCATTGTTGCAGCCACCGTGTCAATCTACCTCAGTGAGGGTCTTTCCCTTTTCTGCTGACCCTGTACTCTGCCAAGCCCAATGTCCTTCTCCAGGGACTGATCCCTCCTGACAACATGTCCAAAGTATGTAAGACGACATTTCGCCATCCTTGCCTCTAAGGAGCATCCTGGCTGCACTTCTTCCAAGACAGGTTTGTTCATTCTTTTGCCAGTCCATGGTATATTGTATATTCTTTGCCAACACCACAATTCAAAAGCTTCAACTCTTCTTTGGTCTTCCTTATTCATTGTCCAGCTTTCACATGCATATGATGCGATTGAAAATACCATGGCTTGCGTCAGGCACACCTTACTCTTCAGGGTGACATCTTTGCTCTTCAACACTTTGAAGAGGTCCTTCGCAGCAGATTTACCCAATGCAGTGCGTCTTTTGATTTCTTGATTGCTGCTTCCATGGCCGTTGATTGTGGATCCAAGTAAAATGAAATCCTTGACAACTTCAATCTTTTCTCCATTTATCATGATGTTGCTCATTGGTCCAGTTGTGAGGATTTTTGTTTTCTTTATGTTGAGGTGCAATCCATAGTGAAGGCTGTGGTCTTTGATCTTCTTTAGTAAGTGCTTCAGGTCCTCTTCACTTTCAGCAAGCAAGGTTGTGTCATCTGCATAACTTGGTTGTTAATGAGTCTTCCTCCAGTCCTGATGCCCCCTTCTTCTTCATATAATCCAGCTTCTCAGACTATTTGTTCAGCATACAGATTAAATAGGTATGGTGAAAGAAAACAACCCTGATGCACACCTTTCCTGACTTAAACCAATCAGAATCCCCTTGTTCTGTCTGAACAACTGCCTCTTGATCTGTGTAAAGTTTCCTCATGAGCACAATTAAGTGTTCTGGAGTTCCCATTCTTCACAATGTTATCCAAAGTTTGTAATGATCCACACAGTCCAATGCCTTTGCATAGTCAACAAAACACAGGTAAACATCCTTCTGGTATTCTCTGCTTTCAGCCAGGATCCATCTGACATCAGCAATGATATCGCTGGTTCCACGTCCTCTTCTGAAACCGGCATGAATTTCAGGCAGTTCCCTGTCGATATGCTGCTGCAGCCGCTTTTGAATGATCTTCAGCAAAATTTTGTTTGCATGTGATATTAATGATATTGTTCTACAATTTCCACATTCGGTTGGATCACCTTTCTTGGGAATAGGCATAAATATGGATCTCTTCGAGGCAATTGGCCAGGAAGCTGTCTTCCATATTTCCTGGCATAGACGAGTGAGCACCTCCAGCACTGAATCCGTTTGTTGAAACATCTCAATTGATATTCCATCAATTCCTGGAGCCTTGTTTTTCACCGATGCCTTCAGAGCAGCTTGGACTTCTTCCTTCAGTACCATCAGTTCCTGATCATATGCCACCTCTGGAAATGGTTGAATATCAACTGATTCTTTTTTTTTTTTATATAATGATTCTGTATATTCCTTCTATCTTCTTTTGATGCTTCCTGCATCGTTTAATATTTTCCCCATAGAATCCTTCACTCTTGCAACTCGAGGCTTGAATTTTTTCTTCAGTTCTTTCAGCTTAAGAAACACCTAGTGTGTTCTTCCCTTTTGGTTTTCCATCTCCAGCTCTTTGCACATGTCATTATAATACTTTACTTTGTCTTCTCAAGAGGCCCTTTGAAATCTTCTGTTCAGTTTTTACTTCAATTCTTCCTTTTGCTTTAGCTGCTTGATGCTCAAGAGCAAGTTTCAGAGTCTCCTTTGACATCCATCCTGGTCTTTTCTTTCTTTCCTGTCTTTTCAGTGACCTCTTGCTTTCTTCATAGATGATGTCCTTGATGTCATTCCACAACTCGTCTGGTCTATGGTCACTAGTGTTCAATGCATCAAATCTATTCTTGAGATGGTCTCTAAATTCGGGTGGGATATACTCAAGGTCATATTTAATACACCACATAAATAGAACAAAAGAAGATAATCACATGATCATCTCAACTGATGAAAAAAAGGCATTCGATAAAGTTCAACACCCATTCCTGATTAAAAAGGAAAAAAAATCAGTAACAGGAATAAAAGGGAAAATCCTCGACATAATAAAGGGCATCTATACAAAATCAACAACCAACGTCATTCTCAACAAATCAGCAACCAACATCATTCTCAACAGAGAGAGGCTGAAAGCATTTCTCCTGGGAACAGGAACAAGACAAGGCTGCCCTTTGTTACCTCTCCTATTTAACATTGTACTGGAAGTCCTAGCTAGAGCGGTAAGACAAGAAAAAGAAATAAAGGGCATCCACATTGGAAAGGAAGAACTAAAACTGCCCCAGTTCTCAGATTATACAACTCTATACATTAAAAAAAAAAAAAAAAAACAAAGATTCTACAAGAAAAATACTGTAAATAGAAAGATTCAGCAGAGTAGCAGCACACGAGAACAAAATACAAAAATCAGTTGGATTCCTATACACCAACAAGGAAAACTTAGAAAAGGAAATCAAGAAAACAATGCCATTCATTATAGCCCCTAAAAAGATAAAGTATTTAGGAATAAATCTAACCAGGGACGTAAAAAACCTATACAAAGAAAACTACAAAATACTATGGCAAGAAACCAAAAAAGATCTACATAAATGGAAAAACATACCATGCTCATGGATAGGAAGACTCAACATTGTGAAAATGTCAATTCTACCCAAAGCAGTCTACAGATATAATGGAATCCCGATGCAAATATCAACAGCTTTCTTTAACGAGATGGAAAAACTAATCACCAACTTTATGTGGAAAGGAAAGAGGCCCTGGGTAAACAAAGCATTACTAAAGAAGAGCAAAGCAGGAGGCCTCACACTACCTGATCTCAAAACCTGCTATACAGCCACGGTAGTCAGAACAGCCTGGTACAGGTACAACAGCAGACACACAAACCAATGGAACAGAATCCAGAACCCAGATGTAAATCCATTCACCTGTGGTCAGCTGATCTTTAACAAAGGACCAAAGTCCATTAAATGGGAAAGAGACAGTCGTTTTAACAAATGGTGCTGGCAAAACTGGTTGTCCATCTGTAAAAAAAATGAAATAGGACCCATAGCTCACACAATACACAAAAACTCAAAATGTGTGTATCAAAGACCTAAGAATAAAACCTAAAATGCGATAAGGATAAAGGACGGGGCACACATTGCAGGGATTACAATCAGTGTCACAAATCAAACTTTCACCTAAAGCACAATAAAATAAAATTTTAAAAAAAGATTACGGCTTTGGAAACCCTATGGGGCAGTTATACCCTGTCCTATGGGGTTGTTATGAGTTGGAATCAACTCAGCAGCAAAGGGTTTGATATTTTTGGTTTAAAGAAGCAAGAAATTACAGATACATGATAGCAAGGCAAGGTACTTGAAAAAGCTAGAGTGAACAGGATCCTGCGTGGAAGGAAGATGAATACCGTATAGTAGGAAGGAAATCGTTCCCGCTGAGAGACGAGGGAGGCAGGGGGACGCCAGTGCATATAAATATATAGGTGGAGTCAGTAACATTCCTTTGATGGTCTCAGTTTTTCTCTGAAGTATGGTGTACGCTAGTTTGCTCAGAGAAGGAAGGGAGATGGTCAGCCAGAAGGCTGACTAGGAACCTGCACATCGTGGCACTGAGGTAGTCAAAGTTGGAAACTGACATCATTGATAACGGACATGTGTCTGATCTTTTTGCCCCTGAAACGGCTCTCTGCATCACAGGTATTTGTTGTCGTCGTTGTTAGTTGCTGTCAGGTTGATTCTCACACATGGGAACCAAGAAAAAGAGTGGTTGGACTACTTGAAGATTAAGCTTTGCGTAGAGGTTAAAATGGAATGACCTTGGAGCAAGAGAGATGGGAGAATAGGCAGACCTAGGGAATGCTATGTAAAGAAAGAAATTGCTTTCCAAATTTAATTATGCTGTGCAATAAGCTTATGTAAATTACTGCTTTGATAGCCAAATATATGGAACTTAAATTTTTTTTTAATGAAAAAAAAGGTCAGAGATGAGTAAAAACACATTCCTGGCTTTGGCCAATGGGAATAGATAGTAAAAAATGGAATGGGATTAAAGGAGTCAAAGTTCTGTGACGCTTGGGTGTTAGCTGGAACTTGCTAAGGATGTTGAAGTTATGCAGGAAGATGGTGAATGTGGGGTAGAGAGAATGAGCCATGGTCCCTGATGAATATGAGGAATTGACAGTAAATGAGTGATGAAGAATATGCCGTGAGTATTAATGGCAAAGATATGTGTAAGTTTCAAGAGATAAGGAAAACGAGCCCCACCTGGAAGGGATAAGTGGCAAGAAGAAAAAAGGAACGTTGGTACAGGTCCCATGGGAGGGGTGGTGAATAAAAACCAGTGTCCTTAACAGATTTTAAATAATATAATTTTAGTTGTTACATTTGTTGGAATAATTTTCAACTGTGGATTACAAACTGTCCAGTGAAAAAGTGGCTTTAAATAAGGGCATTACTGTTTATACACGTAGAAGGCCTTAGGTAGGCAGCCCTAGAGTTGATTCGGCTATTCAAGGATGTCATCAAGGACCCAGGCTCAGCTCTCATTTGAGTGGGCTGATGTCTCCTCTTACCTTGCAAGATAGTTGCTACAGCTGCCAGTTCATAACCTCAAACAGTAGCATTCAGTATAAGATGTGGGTGGGGGCTGGGAGGTGAGGAGGAAGTGCAGCAGATGAGCTTTGTACTGTGCTTCTGTTATCAGGTAGGAAAATCTTTCCCAGAAACCTCCAGCAGACTTGCCCATAGGTCTCATTGGCCAGGATCAGGCCTCATGTCTATCCCTGGGTCAGTTACTAGGGGAATATGATTGTCTTCATTGGCTTGGACTGATCCTTCATGGCTGGCAACCAACAATGTCTGCTGCAGCAGTCAAATAATAATATGCTCTGCTCTGTGGAAAACCTACTTCTCTAATACATTACCTCATTTGGAAAGGAGGAAAGTACGGAGTGAGGGGAAAATTCTCAGAAGAGGGAATTGAGAGGGCGAGTGGGGAAAGATGAAAAGATATTTTGTCCAAACGCAGCCATTAAAAAAACCATATTGTTAAAAAATTTTTTTTTCTTATAGCAGAATATTTGTTGAAGTGGGAAAATATTCACAGTGTATTTTTAAATGTCTTTAAGTGGGTCACAAATCAGCTTGTACAGAGCAGTAACCATTTGGGTCATTAGTCCAACAACTTAGGCACTTGTACTTTATAATTTTCTTATTTATTTATGCTATGTTGATCTTTATATCTTGCACTGAAGAAGTTATAATTAATGTTGCGTATTTGTAGTTTCAGTTCCTGATGACTTTCCACAGTGGGTTATTAATAGCCATCATGATGAGGTAATGATTCCTTCTTTCAGATTGCCCATTTAGTCATTACATTGTTCCTTAAACACCAACAACATTTCCAGGCTTGGTAGAAATTGGTTGTTATTTTTTAATGTCTAGCTAGTTGAGAATGATTTTTTTACTTAGTATTATCATAACTTCCAAGAATGAATAATATATGGATTCTTTTAATTCTCTCTTCAGAATGCATATTTTAGTAACAAAATTTATATACAAAGCCACATTTATGCTTTTATTCAGTTGCCTGGAAGCACTAAAAATAGAATGCCATCATCTCCAATTAGGGGTCTCACCTTTGTTTCTGCTAAGAAGTCCCACGGTGATGTGTGGCCTTCCTTGTTTTCCTCACCCTCCTCATACACGATGGTAAAGTAACGGGCCTGTGGCATAGCTTGACTATGCTCTTCATCTCCCCTTTGGGAACCAAGCTCATGAGTGACTCTTAGCTTGTTTCCCAGGTTTATCTCTTAGCTTGTTTCCCAGGTTTATTGCATGCCTTGAACTCACCGATTACACCTTTCCTGGAGGCTTGAAAGTTTTAAGGAGCCATCTTTAACCATCCTCTTGCCTCATCTTAAGCACTTCCTCAACTAGGATTTGTTTGTTTTGTTTACCCTTTGTAGTTATGGATGAAGTATTCTTTGGGAACTCCTGAGGACCAAAGGGAGAAGTAGAGGGAACCAATTTGTAAAGCAGTCTTTGAAGCCCATTGTTACTGTGAGTTGATCAGTGGAGGCATGAAGGAGCCCCTGTCATGTGTTGAAGTAAAGTAAAAGTGGAATACCGTTTCATTAAACTTGGTGTAGTGACTTATGGAACGGTTCTCCCTGAGCACAGTGGTGGAGGGAATACGTGAAATCGCCAGTGAGGGAACCCAACTGGTTGACTTACAAGACTTTAGCGTGGCTTTGCTATTCACTACTTCATTGTTTATATAGTAATATTCTACCACATTTTATGGAAGAGCTGTAATTTTAAAAGAGATATCTCTCATCGTTGTCAACAGCCCTCTACCTTCTTTTGAATCCCGTTGTGTACAGACTCAGGTGATCTTTTACCTCTCCTCCTATAATCATAAGCCCTATCTAAATTTAAGATATTGTTATCAGTTCAGTTTAAAAAGTCTTTGTTATATTTTAGACTGTAGTGAATAGGGACCCTTCATAGTAAACAAACAAGCCAATGTGAAAATATTTCAGTTGAAATTTGGGTAGCAAATTTGAAAAAACTGCTATAGGGTCTCTATGAGTCAGCAGCGGGTTTGGTTTTTTTGCGTGGTTTATCCATTATAAGGAGACAAGTGATTATTCTTGTTTACAAGTTATATATATCTTATTTTGAATTTTTACGTAAATAAACACGGAGTCCCTGGGTGGCACAGATGGTTAAGCATTAGCCTAAGAGTTGCTCATTTGAACTCCCCCAGAAGCACTTCAGGAGACAGGCCTGGTGATCTGCTTCTGAAAGGTCACAGCCTTGAAAAACCTACTCTTTGCGCATGGAGTCTCCATAAATTGGAATCCACTCAGTGGCAACTAACAACGACAGATGAACAAATGACATACACTTTGGATACTAAAACTTTGAGGATGTAATTATATCACTCAAATTAGCTAGATAAATCCAAATATTTAGAGTTGACCATCAAAGCCATCATTTCTGTGACTTACCATGTGGTGTTTTCAGTATGTTTTGGAACTAATGCTAGTTTTTTTTTACTTGGGAAATAGGTTCCAGTGATAAAAGAAAAAGTTGAGGCAGACTTTTTGTTTGGTTGTTTATTTTGTTTTGAAAGAAATGAGAAGATTAGAGCTATAGAACATTTAAAAGAAACAACTACAAGGCTTTACAGATTTCTGTTAATCAGACCGAAATCTGGAGTCTTTTTAGGGGAGTTGCCAAGAGCAAAGCCACACCTAAAATTACTGAGAGCCAGACTTCATTCCATAATGGTGTCCTGTTGAAGCACGCTTCCAAGTCATGTGGAATAGAGTGAGGGCCCCACGTGACTGTTTATCACAGGTATGACTAGATGTTCCAGCTTTTTATACTAGAATTGTGCATTGTTAACATAAAGAGGGAAACTTTTAACCTGTGTTTAACTTAAAGAGCCTTAATTGGTAGTATCCATAAGTTTCATTGCATTGCATCACTGGGAGTACTGTGATTTCATTTAGATTAAAATCTTGTGGAGCTAATTTGAAAGTAGGTCTCAAGATATTATAAATTGAGGTGATAAAACAGATAATAAGCTTAAGTAGAGAATCCTTTGAGGTATCTTCGATCAAAACACTTTTCATGATTCCAAAGGGAAGGCTTTTTTTTTTTTTTCTTACCTTTATGGTGTAGGTAATGTTTTTGTAATTTATTCATTTATACGTCATTCTCTGGAATTGAAACCAAGCCTTATTCTTGTTTGCGACCAGTGTTCCTGACACAGCTGAGTGTACTTCCTTTGAGATTAGGCGTTCCAGTGAATGACGGTTGAAGATTGAGGGGGTTCCCAAATCATCCATACTGCAGGTCCATAATTGCTCATCAACCTAACTCGAAATTGAATTACTGAAGGTGATTAATAAGATTGTGGCAATGGTTTTTGAAATCATTAATTCAGAAGTCACTGATTGAGAGTACTAATTGTATCTGGTATTGTAAAAGAAAACCCAGTTTGCTTAAACAGGAAAATTGAAAGTAGCCCAATAAAATCTGAAGAATTATAATTCTTTTGTAACCATACCTCTATGGGTACTGTTTTGGCGTCCTGGTGGCACAGTGGTGAAGAGCGTGGCTGCTAACCAAACGGTCAGCAGTTGGAATCCACCAGCCTACCTCTTGGGAACCCTATGGGGGCAGTTCTACTCTGTCCTATAGGGTCGTTAGGAGTAGGAATCAACTCCATGGCAATGGATGGGTACTGTTAACATGAAATCAATACGAGAGCAGTCATGTGGATTCTCAATGCCTAAACCCTGTTTTGATATGTTAACAAATCATCTTAATCTACTTAGTCTTTAAATAAGGAACTAGACCTATAGTATAAATTCCAAAATATCACAACAAAAACCTAATGATAATGATGATGTTATATCTCTGGGAGGAAAACCACATAGCCATTAAAAATCATATTGTAAAAAAAACGTATATATGTTGTAGAAGAATTTTGTTCCTGTGAAGAATATTCACAGCAAATTGTTAAATGTTTTTAAAAAGGGTCACAAAAGAATGTTTGCAGAATAATAACCATTTTTATTTAAATATATGTCATATTTATTTCTGCATATATGATAATTTATGTAATGTTTAAAAGACAGGCCAGAAGGATACACAAAAATTGTTATTTAGCAGTGGAAGTTTTCTCTGGTTTCTGTGTGGTGGGATTTTGAGTGATTTTTGTTCTTCCGGTTATTTATTTATCTATATATTTTATATATATATATATGACTCGACGGCACTGGCACTGGGTTTATATATTTTAAGTTCTATAAGTGTCTGCATTAAGCAGCATACATCAATTTTATAATTATGGAAAATGTAATATGGACTTTAAAGAAATATTTAAAAATACATGTGATTTTTTTTTTTTTTTGTGCTTTGTAGTTCCATCTTCTTATCAATTTAGATGGGTCTTATTGTTAGTTAATTAGCTCAAATGTTTGAATTTTATTTTTAATTGACTGCTTAAATTGTTTGAACCCTGAAGCATGAACCAAGCAGATCTGTTCTTCCTGCTATTTTAAATGATCCGTGCTTAGCGTATGGGAAGCTAAATATGACAAACTAGCATGGCATTACTCTAGGTTACTCATGCTTTTTAATACAAGTTGTGCTCGTGCGTTTCCAAAACTCACTACAGCAGGGGACTTTCTCTACCTTTTTGCAGTTCTTTGCACACTCCTGTTTATTCACTGCAAGTTGTTTGACCTGCAGTGGTTCTCAAGCCATGAGGCCCAGTACCTGCCAGCGCACTCTCCTCTAGGGCTTTCATCTTGTTAAGCTTAGAAGGTAACCCCTGCGAGCCACCATTAGGTGGACCCCAAAAAATGAGTCCAGTACACCGTGTGCTGTCTGTGCCCCCTCATAGCTATTTGTTCATCCCGGCAGTGTAGTGCCAGCTACATTTTCTTATATTTGTTTATGAATCTGTTTCCCTCTGGAAAACACAGCAATTATTTTGGGAGTAATCATCCTAATGGTTACCCTTTGTGAAAATGCTTACCCTGTATTAGAAACTGTGTTACCACTTTGCATACATTGCTGCATTTAAACCTCATAACATTATTAAAAGTAAACATTATTTACTTTATAGATGAGAAAACGAAGGTTTTTTGGTTTTAAACAAGCAAAGATGTGAAAAGAGAACTCCCGGCTCGGAAGGCAGAACCAGAACCATAAACCAGTAACCAAATATGCTGATCTCAGTGAGAGAGCTCAGTGCTCCAGCTGATGGGCAAGTGCATCCTCGGAGCCCCGTCCAGCTCCCGAGTCCATGATGCTGCCTAATCATTTTTCTAACTCTTGTATCAGCAGAATAGCTCCCTTGTACACACCATTCTCACAATATCGGGGGAGGGGGGAGGTCCACTCTTAATGCCCTGACTTCAGAGGAACATGATCGAGGTCTTAACTTCCTACTTTCAGACACTATTTCTGAACTTTAAATCTTATATCTAATTTCATTGGTCCTGAAATTATAAGCTACCACCCATCTGTCCGTCTGTCGTACCGTGATGTCTTACAGTTTGCTGTGCCATCGGTATTTCAAATACCAGCAGGGTCACCCATAGTGGACAGGTTTCAGCAAACCTCCAGACTAAGACAGACTGGAAAGAAAGGCCTGGCAATCTACCTCCAAAAATTAGCCAATGAAAACCTTATAGATATGTCACTCAACTGTACATGTAGAAATTCTTGAATTGGTGTGTGGCTTGCTGTGTATATTCTCAACAACAACAAAGAATTAAATAAATTATACCATTTAAAAAAAAAAAACCCCTAATGGTTAACAACAGAATATTGTCTAAGGTTGCTAATGAGCCAGAGGTGACTTGATGGCAACTAACAACAACAAAGTTAAAAGAAGGTGTGACATTGGTGTAGTTACTGCCTGCCTACTCCATGCTGGTTAATGATAATACCAATAAGAACTTTCATTTATTGAACACTTAATATTGTGCTACTCCTAGGAAGTGGTTTTGCTACTTTCCCACTTAACAGATGGGAAAACTGAAGCTCAGAGGAATTAAATGGCTTGTGCAGTTTTATATTTTTACTTTTTCAGTGAGTTACTAAAAAAGTGCACTGAGGATTTGAATCCAGTTTTCCAGACTCTCCTTTAAATCAAGGCTCTGTCTCTTGCTAACAGGGTGGCTTTGGTCTAATTACCTAACCTACTCCTGCCTGTCAGTTTCTTGACCTGTAAAATGAGGGTGATGGCCTGTCACTTGCCTTAAGGTTGTGGTGTGAATTAAATGACTTACTAAATGCAAGGTCTTTGGAATAGTGCCTGACACATAGTGTCTGCTTAGTATTTCGGTGCTATAAAAATAATAATTACTGTTAATATTATTACTCACTGGATTTTAACATTGAAAATAATATATCAAACAATACAGAAGTACATGCAGCCAAAAGGATCCTCTTCTCACCACCTCCTTTCTCTCCCCAGAATAAAGAATTTGATGTTTGTCCTTCCAGAACATTTCCTACGCCATCTCAAGCTATTTTAAAGTTGTCCTTTTGTAAGTAAAGTACAGGTTGAGAGTGAAAATTCTTGTAGGGTCCTTGAGAATGGGAGAGTGGAGAGGTAAGAAGGGAGATGAATTCATTTAGCAAATATTTATTGAATGCTTACTGTGTACTAAGCACCTCTAAGTGCTGGGAGTTCCTCAGATATGGTATGTATTGAATTTCTGTTTTGATCATTTATTGATTTTATTTTCTTTTTGGATTTTATTTAGGATATGATGCTTCAGCTTCTCCGAGGTCTGGACTTTCTTCATTCTCACCGAGTAGTGCATCGCGATCTAAAACCACAGAACATTCTGGTGACCAGCAGTGGACAAATAAAACTGGCTGACTTCGGCCTGGCCCGGATCTACAGTTTTCAGATGGCGCTTACGTCAGTGGTGAGTGAGACAGTGTTGTTTTTTTACTAAACTTATCTTTTCCCCTTTTAAATAGCAAATTGCCCCCTTTCATGTCCCTACTGCTCTTAATGCCTGCAGTCAGTTGGTGGACAGAATGTCTGCGCGCTTTTCTTAGCAACAGGTAGGGGGAAAGCATTCTACTTACAACTGCAGACACATCCAGGCTGACCTTGTTGTGGACATGACCCATTGCAGAAATAGCCTATTGCATCTTAGCCACTAGAGAGGAATCAGTTACAAGTTTCCAAATGCTTTTTGCCATAGTCACTATTTTCAGAACTGCATATATAATGTCCGGGGAACACAGCTCAGTGTCAGGGAACAGAGAGCTCTAGGAACTTTGCCTGACCTGTCTGCAGCTTCCTAATTTGAGAAACAGCCAGAGCACCTATGCAGGTGTGTGAATGTACTCCCTAAACTGTGGTGCTGATGGTAAAGAAGAAATTAAATTTACAGTGAACTTGAATGACCTTTGAGCATGTAGCACGCCCTGCCATGTGAAGGCTTCATCCAAGCCAGAATAGAAAGAATGAACCCAAGGGCCCTGTTTTGACAGAGTGGCAGTTAAGATATCCTGTTCTTTGTCTCATTCAGATACAAAACCATAATAGCTATTTACTTGGGTTAGCTTCTATTCCTCTTTACATTTCATTGTTTCCAAGATGAGTTTTCATGAAATTCTGCACCCCAAATATAAAAAGAGGCTAGGCTAGGCTGTAGCTCAATAGGAACTATAGAGGAACCATGGTGGCGCAGTGGTAAAGCACTTAGCTGCTGACCCAAAGGTCAGTGGTTCCAACCCACCAGCTGTTCCACAGGAGAAAGAAGTGACAGTCTGCTCCTGTAAAGATTACAGCCTTGGAAACCCTGCGGGGCAGTTCTGCTCTCTCCTGTAGGGTCCCTGTGAGTTGAACTCAATTGGACGGCAACAGGTTTAGGTACTAATTACTTTCCCCTTTGAAAGACCTATTTTACATACGTGAATTCGAATTCGTTCAAAGATACAAAAAGCCAAAGAGTGCTCCTCTGCTATGCTACTTATTTTGGGCAGGAGGTCGGAGTGGAGAATCCCTTTGATTCAGTGACGACTATAGAAACGTTGCCGTCACAGGTATAAACCTTGAAAAAAAAAATCTTCTTGGGTCAGTATATCTGTCATTCTTCACATATAGTTCATTTTTACCCTTGAAGTGGTTCTCAGTCAGGGTCAGCACTGCCCCCCACCTTGGGGCAGAGGAGAGATTGTTAAGAAATGTATAGGGGTATCTTTGGTTGTCACAAGAACTTGCGGGGAGATGGGGATAGCTGATCCTGGCATTTAGTGGACACACTTCAAGGAGGCAAACATTCTGCACAAAAAGAACTGTTTACCCCAAATTCCAGTAATGCTTCATCTGGGAAACCCTGAGGGAGACAGACGTAGAAATTCAGGGAGAGAAGCTGGAAATTCGGAGAGAGATAACTTGCCTTAGAAGATGATTCAATGTACAGCAGTCTCCTACCCCCCACCACAGGAATATGGATACAGCCTGCACATAATAAGACCACTTTAATTTCCCAATATTATATACTTGACCCAGAGCTTTGGTGTTTTTGAAAGAGCCCTGGTGGTGCAGTGGTTAAAGCACTCAGCTGCTAAGCAAAAGGTTGGCATTTCAAACCCACCAGTTGCTCCCCAGGAGAAAGATGCGGCATTCAGCTTCCATAAAGATCACAGCCTTGGAAAACCTATGGGGCAGTTCTACTCTGTCCTGCAGGGTCCGAATCGACTCATCGGCAGTGGGTTTTAGTTGGTATTTCTGTGGCGCATTCCTTGGAGTATCAAGGTAAATCCTGCTTGTTTCCTCTTTGCTCAGCACGTACCATTTCTGTTAAGACAAGGCACAAGATGATGATAAAAGGACAGTCCTTAGCTTTGGGCTGGGTCAGGTGAGCCCTTGTATTCTTTAATAATCAGCCCAGAAAGGGTTGAGTCTGTGTTTCCCCAGTGGAAGGGTGAGGTAAGCTGTGGGCTTCCCTAGGAAGTTGTTGCACATTTTGTTTCGGGGGCCCTGGGGAGAAGCTTGAATAGGCCTTGTGATCTGGAGAGCCATCAGGGGAGTGGGTGGAAGGAACTGGTCTCCTAGGGTACAGTAATTGAGGGAAGGGTGAGACACTTTACTTTGATTCCCCCCAAATGGGCGCTAACAACCATAAATAAAAACAGGAAACCTAGTTGGTTTTTGGTTTGTTTTTTTGTTTTTTTGCTTAATAAATTTGAGGAATGATAGCCCAGCTTGTGTGTAGCATCAATTAACATTCCATTCCTGCTGAAAGTTGATATGTTCAGACAAGAAAATGTAGACAAATTATTTCACAGACAGAGAAAAGGGGAGAGGCTGTCACATATACATGAGTTTTCAGTATCTGGTCTGTACTGCATGCTCTGTATTTCCTACGGTGACATAAAGAAATGTTAGCAGCTGGGAAAGACACGAACAAATTGAGACTTTATTTGAAAGAATGATAGCTGGAATTTAATGGCAGCCATAAAATTATATGTTTCCTATAAGGTATTGCATTTTTTAATTTTCCCACCATTTTAATAAATCTTGATTTTGTATTTTTCTACTTAAAGGAAAAATCCATTTAATGAAGGAATCCATTGATTTACGTGCACATGGCAATGTGTAAAGACATCACAATTTTTCATATGGAAGTGGTATTTATTTTTAGTATTTCTTCAAGAGAAAAAGACTGCACACCACTTCCTGGACATAAACATTTTGAAATGGATTATGTCATACAGGAACTAGGACTGAATTTGTGGAACATTAAAGGAATTATAAGTAAACTGACATCTTACAGCCATGAGAAATGCTAACATGTTTCTTATTTTTCAACGCCTGGCTCAAACGTCTCCTTCTGGTACCCCCTGCGACCCTGGGTGACACAGCAGTTTTGCAGTCAGCTGCTAAGCTAAAGATTGGCAGTTCAAACCCCCACCCCCCTGTGGCTCTGCAGAAGAAAACCCTGACAGTCTGCTTCCAAGCCAATTACAGCCAAGAAAACCCTATGGAGCTGCTCTACTCTGTAACACATGGGGTCACCATGAGTTGGAATCAACTCAACGGCAGCGGGTTTGGGTTTTTTTTGGTACCCCAGCTGAAATTAATCTCTCCTTCCTCTCAATGTTACCAAGGTTATGTCTTATTATTTCCCTTATCAGGCTGTGATATCCTTGAAGGCAGACATTGTGTCTTATTCATTTGGCATCCCTCACAGTCCTACGGTGTAAAAAAAAAAAAGTGTAGGACCTTGTTTATTGAGATAGGCACTCCGAAAACGAGTGAATGAATTGACAGATGCTGACTTGTAGATATAAACAGTTGGTCGTAATGAAAATAGGGGAGGAATTATTTTATATGTTCATGGTCTCATTTGATGTTTCATAGGTATGTGGTGGTGCTAAATGGAAAAACTTATTAGAACATTTAATTTAAAACTTACGTTTTGTACCTTAGTCCTGATTAATCAGCAGGTACCTGTGTTAATGATCATGAAAGGTACACTCTGGAGCTCCAGTCCATGTCAGGATTGAAAGGATAATTTGAGCCCAGATTCACAGATTGAGCATTGTGTTTATGGTAATCGTCTCTGCTGCCTCCCAAAAGAGTTACATATAGGAATTAAACTTCCTACCCTACTCTGAAAGCTGTAGAGATAAAGGAATGCAGTACTGTTGTAATTTGACTACTTAATTGAATTTTTTTTTTTAAAGCCTGCAGTATTTTGGTATTAGCAAGCATTAGAAGAGGGATCATATTCCTCTAGGATAATTAACATTCTCTAAATGAAGATTGGGTGAATTATTAGACAACCTTTACTGTGTATCAATCAGTATCATTATATACTGTGTATTTTCATAATGTTTATGTGTATATGTATATGATATTTCTATTTATTTGGATCAATGACAATAGCTTTTATCCTCTCTGAACGCTTCAGAATTTTTTCACATGTAATGTAGCCCCTTTGAGGTGCCATTTAGCAGCATATATTCCCATTATAAGGCATCACATGACAGATCCTGGACTACCCAGTGCCGTCGAGTTGATTATGACTCATTGTGACCCTATAGGACAGAGTAGAACTGCCCCAAAGAGTTTCCAGGGAGCACCTGGCAGATTCGAACTGCTGACTCTTTGGTTAGCAGCCATAGCACTTAACCACTACGCCAGCAGGGTTTCCAATCCTGGACTACTGCTCTGTAATTCCTAGACCACTATGCTTTATGCCAGTATTCAATAAAAGGCATCTTTTCTGGGTTAATTGGGAAATTAGCTGTTCTAGATAAGTGAGTTGTCCACGCATCTTAGGATATAACCTTTCTGTTGTTGTTGTGTGCCGTCAAGTCGATTTCGACTCATCGTGACCCAATGTGACAGAGTACAGCCACCCCATAGGGTTTTTTTTGGCTGTAATCTTTATGGAAGTAGATCTCCAGGTCTTTCTCCTGTGCAGTGGCTGGGTGGGTTCCAGCAGCTAGCCTTTTGGTTAGCAGCCGAGCACTTAACCATTCGCATCACCGGAGCTCCTTATATCCTCTATATGCTTGTCTTTAATAATTTTGCATTTTTTCATGAAAGGTTCTATTTCAGTCTTTTCATAAATGGAATATACTTAATGTTAGTTGGCCTTTGGATAGAAATTAATTTAGGACAATCACTATAAGTCTGAGCTATAGCTGTAGGTGGTGTGTAACATAGGGCCATGTCCCCATTTGATAAGTGAGGGTGACTGCCCCTTAGACATCTAACTTTTTGTGCTGCCTCCAGAATAATACACGATGTCTTTATGGGGCATTGCCGCTCAACATACAGTCATACATGCACATGTGCCCATACAGAAGAGGGGTTGTTAATACCTATTTCTTTAAAGGTTGTAGAATTAAGATGAAGATGGCCAGTGTATGTATTAGACCCAGCCATGAGGGGCCCCTACCCTGGGTCTCACACATTAGAGGAGCCTGCTCTGACCCTGGTCCAGCCATGCCTCCCTTCAGGGGGCACAGAATTCAGGGCGCTAAGGAGACATGTCACCTGGAGGCTAAGTCCTCTATTTCCACCAAGACCACACTCTGAGAGTCAGAATTCCCTGACCAGGTGGCGCTGAGTATACTTCTAGGAACTGCAAGGGCTCTTAACAGTGGATTGTGCCACCTGTGTGTTCACCCCTAAGTCGAAGGGGCAGTTGTTCACAGGCATGGAGGCAAAGTTGGGGCATGTGGACTGGAGTATCCAGAAGCATGGATGTGAGGCCCCTTGCGGTGCAGGAAGGAGCTGAGAATGTGAAGAGAAGTGGGGGCTGTTGAACTGAGTCCTTGACATAGGCTATTTTTATCAGAAGAGTTTCCCTGAAATCCTGAAAAATCAACTTTTGTGCCCTTTACTGAAATACTACATTTGTGGAAATCCAGAGAGAACAGGTTACAGGGAGGTTCTTTCCACTGTACATAAGTGACATATAAGGATCATGACTCATGTGGTTATGTAATGTCTATGGCAAAAGTATTTCAAGAATACACACATATTCAATAAAATGACTATAAGACTAGCTAAAATTATATTTAGAGTCATTGTAAAATCAACATCTCTAAGTACTTCCCATGTCAAACGTGGTCTATGGTGCAAACTCATTTTTGTCTGTTGAGATAAGGGAAACAGAGACCACTGCTCAGCTGGCAGCTTCAGCCATACCTGATTGTGCCCCTAGGCCTGACATGGACAATCTCAGAAGCAGAGCCTGGAACTTCGCCAGCAGCCCTGATGATGACTCTGATAATCCTGAAGCACAATGGCCAGCAGCTGAGGGAAGGAACAGCCTCCTCCTCTGTTTACGATACAAAATCATCTTTTTTTTTTTTTTTTTTCCTAACCAAACCATAGAGCATGCAGGGCGATAATGTTATTAGACTGAGGTGCTTTGGGGCCTCTTTGTCAACTGTCTTATTTGGACAGTGGGGAAAATGAGACTCAGACAGGCCATTTGTGAGCAAAATAGATCTGAATTCACCAAATAGATTGTAAATGACCTGGAAAAAAAACCAAACCCAGTGCCGTTGAGTCGATTCCAACTCATAGCGACTCTATAGGATAGAGTAGAACTGCGCCGTAGAGTTTCCAAGGAGAGCCTGGCAGATTTGAACTGCCAAACCTTTGGTTAGCAGCCGTAGCACTTAACCACTACACCCCCAGGGTTTCCTAAATGGCCTGGAGAATTCTAATATTTATTCTGGCCCTTGCACACAGCCCCAACTCTCTCCTTCTCGTCTCCACCATAGATTCTAATACTTTAGGAAAACTATCTTCTGTGGAACGTAGAGGGGTTCTGTGAAGGTTACCCAGAGGTTCCACAAATATCCAAGAGTCTATTTTTTAAAATATACTTTAAATCTTGTTAAAATTGTAATTAAAAAAAAAAAAAAACTAGTTCATACCACATTTTGACACAGTGGGGAACACTGAGGCATGAACGTGTGCCTCCTGGTTAACTTTTTTTATGCAGACCTCATAGTAAGACTTCTGTCACACTTACACACACCTGGATGTTTTGTAAATGTATCATTGCTTAGGAAAAACGAGTTATTCTCTTGAGTTCCCTCCTGTGTGTGCCTGTGCCCTTGAAATCATTTAAGTGCATAATCTCAATGGCAATTACATTGTGCTGCGCTCACTCTATCTGAGACTACTTTGAGGACCATCCAGGGCAATGCCAGTTTTGGTGTTTTTATATCCAGGGGTGATTGCCAGCACCCGGGCAGTTGGATCCAGTCACTCCTAAGGACGTTCACAATAAAGATGCCCGGGGGTAAAGAGGAGTCTGCACCTTAAAATGTTGTTGTTCCTTTTGGTATTTCAGTAACTTCACCTCCCGGGATAAAGTCCAAGATTAGCCTGCCTTAAACCAATTTCTGCTCTGCAGTGAACAGTATTACAGTGACTTTCCAGCATATTTAAAGGGCCTTTATAAAATCATTAGACAAAAGGAAGATTTAGTATTTTTTCTTCAAATACCTGTGCCTACCACACACATAATTTAGAGTAAAATTCCACTGTGTACGGTAATGGAAGAGTGGAAATGTTCTCCCGTCTTTTCAGTGACTTAATAAAATTTTCACTGAGCGAATTTCATTCCCTTTCTCCAAAGGTCTTTTTTTCCTCATATCGTCTTCTCTGTCAAAAGATGTACATGGCCTAAAAACCTCTTTCACTATGTAGAAATAACCAAAAGGCAAGAAGTAAGTAGTAAACAAAGAAAGACTTTGCTCATACAAGTTTTATAAAATACAGAAATTCATTTGGGGATATTTTTAATATGGACATTATAAAATTCCCAAAATTGCTTTATTTAAAATCATTTATTTAATGCCAAAAGTATTACAAAAATTATTTTGCTGATACTCTCTTCTTCTGCCTCTGGCAATAGATGGTTTCCTGCTCTGACCCCAGTGTTGGTATCATTCGGTAAACACTGAAGGAACACTGTGGCTCTAGAAACTTTTTGATAAGCCTAGGGGAGAAGATGAATGAAAAGGAGTCGTGGCATTCAGTCAGCGAATATTTACTGATCACTTTTTCATGTGCCTGGCTCTGTCAGTGACCCTGAGGGATGATGGTGAACAGAAATGACAAGGTCCTTGCGCTCGTAGAACTTAGAATCAAAATCCTAATCAAATAGTCATGCAAAGAACTGTATAATTGGGAACAGAGAAAGGAATTCTGTCTTAGTCATCTAGTGCCACTGTAACAGAAATACCACAAGTGGATGGCCTTAACAAAGACTAATGTGTTTTCCTTACAGTGAAGTAGGCTAAAAGTCCAAACTCAGGGTGTCAGCTCCAGGGGAAGAAGACTTCTTCTCTGTGTCGGCCTTCTCATCAATCATCCCCCACACTAGGAGCTTCTTTGCACAGGGGCCCCAGGTCCAAGGGACGCACTGTTCTCCTGGCACTGCTTTCTTGATGGTATGAGGTCCACAACTCTCTGCTTGCTTCCCTTTCCTTTTATCTCTTGTGAGATAAAAGGTGGTGCAGCCACACCCCAGGGAAACTCCCTTTACATTGGATCAGGGATGTGACCTTAGTAAGGGTGTTACAATCCCACCCTAATAACATAAATTTACAATCACAACATGGAGGACAAGCACACAATTCTGAGAATTGTGGCCCAGCCAAATTGATACATACATTTTTGGGGGGACATAATTCAATCCATGACAGATGCAGCTCTGTGAGGACTCAGGAACCCACCTAGGCTGGGTTGGGGAAAGCACTCCCTGCCCATCCACTCAATGTTACCGGTATCCTCCTTTTGGAACCCACCTGGCTGTAGGATCCATGGATGTGCACACCATGCAGTCTGAGCTTGTTTTGTGTGTGTTTGGAATAGTTCACTGTCCAGCACCCAGTTGGCACCACCAAGTGACAAAGTGAAGTAGGACCAGAGATTGGAGAACAATGTCATCTTTTACAGGAGAAAATAAATTGTTTATGCTTGTTTCCTCTTCGTGCATGTTGTATTTACTATGGAGACCTGGCAGGGTCTGTGCCTCGGCTTGGGCAGCCGAGTTGCTCCCACAGAAGTCTCCAGACGCTGCCAGTGCATACTGAATAAATCAAACCAAGAGCATTACATGCGCATAATGGAAAAAACCCAAAGCCCTGTCGCCTCAGCACCTCAGCGAAAGTGCAGGACACACCTCTGAAGCAGGAAAGGCTCCTGTAACTCCCTCCCCACTCAACATCTCCTTGCCATGACACAACCAGTTCTGTTTTGTTAAAACTTCCAGTTGCCAGTACATATTTCATAGTTAACAATGGAGTGTTTGTGCCGGTTTCGTTTTCACTTTCGCCAGTGAGGGAAGTGGAACACAATGGGGGCAGTGCACAGAGCTGGGAACAGGACACGTTTTCTTTAGGATTCCCAGGGCTGGGTATGTGGAAAATGCCAGAGCCAAAACAAACATGAAAACCCATCCAGATCCTCAGTTGGGCGTTCTCGGTAGTAATAAAACACATTTTGAGTTACCGTCTGATAGGTTAACTCTGCCACTGCGGTGAAGGCAAACGTTGGTGACCACTGTGAGAACTTCTCCCACGGAGAAGGATAATGTGTTCCATATTGCACAGAAAGCTGTCATAGGTGTGTGTGCACGCATGTGGATATTTAACTGCATCAAGTATATTTGTGAAGTTAATCAAATCACTGCTTTCCTTTTTTATAAAAGATAGTCATTCATTTGACTCACCTCATTCTAGTTCCTTCGTAACTGGTCACTGTTGTGAATTAGTTCTGGACTAAAACAGTTTAACTGTATACTATTGCCCAGAGGAGGTTTTGCTCAGAGAAAGGACAGGATGTTCTTTGCTTCCTCCATACATCTCTTCTGCCAGCATGTCCTATCAAGGTATGGCATACCTAGTGTCTGGTTGTATAAATCTCAGAAGCCTGAGGTTACATTTGAAATGTGAAGACCAAGCATTGTATTAGGGTTAACAAGACCAAATGGTGTAGAGAGGTTTTGCAAGCAAGCAAAGGGATGCAGGAGATTTAAAAAAAAAAATGGGTGCCTCCTTACATTTAACATTCTTAAGGTCGTATTCCTTCAGTGGTTGGCCAGGGGCTAGTATGACCAACTGTTTGATGAGATAATTTCATCGCCCCTAAAGTTGCTTAACTCCAGTGCTGCGTTACGTGCATTCAAACGAGTATGAAACATGCGTGGTCTTGGAACTGAATATATAAGAATGTTTATGTAACTTGGATTTTTATACCCTCTTTAAATCCGTAAATACTGGTACTTCTTGTGTTTTCATGTCACCACCTCCTTATAAGGAAGGGAAAGGTAGCAGTATCTTCACTTTACTTGAGTTTTGGTCATCTCAGTGTGAGTTCCTAAGTCCAAGATGTATTATTGAAACCCCACTTTTCTTACATTGGACATACCCATTTTTATTCACTCAATCCAAATCTGATTTTAGTGATTCCCCAGTGCCTAATGAATGAATCCCAAACTCTGTAGCAGGGCACACCAAGTTTTTTGCAGCGTAGCTCCAACCTACCTTTCTGTCCTCCCGTCACTACCCCCACCCAGAGACCGCCTTCCTACACTTAAACGCATATTCCTCGTGGTCTGCTAACACCATCAAATTTCTTCACTCTTCTCTGAACCTAATTAAGTTCTTGCACAACTCCCAGATTTCACAAATGAATCAGTGAATGAATTTCCAACTCTGCATTTTCCATGTTGTTGCTGGTGTCATTTCATCATCAATTATAGCATCTAAAGACTTTATTTGTTTTAGACGCAACTTTCAGCTAATCTCCCAGTGGCCTGCGTCACCCCCTGATAATTTGAGCACTGAAGGAGTAACACTGACGCTTTGAATGTGTGTCTGGGCATCCATTCCTAACCTTCAGATAATTACGGTATTTATCCGTTTGTTTTTTTTTTTTTATTCAAGATCCTAAACCTTCCTATTCCTCCCCAATTTATGCCCTTAGATTTTCTATATGGCGTGTTTTAGTTTAAAAATTAAAACTCTTGGGATCTTGGGAGAAACTATAGTGTCACTCATAGGAAAAGGTTGAAAATACCTGCATTGTAGTTTTTTTTACTCGTTTTATTTAGTCTACTTGAGTCCTTGAGAAGATTAGGTGGTGTTTCTGTTAATCTGGACAGGCCTCTCCAAAAGTTAACCTCAAATTTGTCTT
Organism: Elephas maximus indicus; assembly: GCF_024166365.1. Taxonomy (NCBI): domain Eukaryota; kingdom Metazoa; phylum Chordata; class Mammalia; order Proboscidea; family Elephantidae; genus Elephas; species Elephas maximus. The sequence continues at coordinate 62,773,253 of NC_064826.1, read as the reverse complement.
TGTTATTACTTTATAATACTGGATTTTCTTTTGTATTTTGTTGACTTTATTGTTAGCATTCTAAATTTGTTTCTAATAATGTTCTTTGGTCTCTGTTGTTCCAGCTTTCTGCTTTCTTTCAGTCTAGGTATTGAAACACAGCGTGAGTGACATTGTTGCACCCAACATCTGTAAGCATACAGATGATTTTTAAATCTCTCATAAGTTTGAATATTAAATATTACAGTTGGCTGTGGAGGAATACTGTACCTTCAGGTCTCAGGGAAACATCCAAAAGAAAGAAGGGGAGAGCGTAGGAGAATTTACTTTAGTGCTGCTCATATATTTATTTTCAAGGCTGGCAGAATCTAAAAATGGGTCTGTAAATTTAACAGCTCAACCATAAAAACCCCAAAATAAGGAAGAAAAATCTCTACTACTTCTAGGTTTGGGTACTAATATAAAGTTACAAGACTTATTTTCCTGGTCTCTTTTGTCTTTTGTTGTTTTTGTTTTGTTTTTTTTAATTTCTAAAGCTGTCCTTCCTTTTCTTCTTTCCCACTTTTATTTTGATTTTTTTCTTTTTAAAGGTTGCTGATGCATTGTAATGTATAGAGGTGTTTTCGGAAACTTGGCTGGCATACTTCAGTTGTAGATTTCTCTGGTGACGTTAAATACTATCTGCACCTTATGTAACGCTTGGTGATTTCAGTGAGGTGAGGATTGCACATGGCATTAGTTCTTGTGGGAAAATATGCTTCAGTGGCTTACTGGCACTGGTTTTGGAATGTGGCATTTAAAAGTACCTTTTTACAGTGGGAAAGAATTCTGTCAAGAATAAACAGTCTGACCTTGTTAAAAGGGCCAAAGTCTGTCCATAACCTAGTTCCAGAAAACGAGCTTTTCCTCGTTTAGAAAAAGCAGAATGGAAAAAAAAAAAAAATACAACTAAACTTTCTAAAGAATGGGAAAAGTTACTGTCAAAAGTAAGAAAGAAATTCCTAAAATGATGGTCTTCACATATATTCATGAAACTCTCTTTACCTGATTATAAAACCACCCCTTTGCAGAGTGGGCCAAAGATCAGGACTACAGTTAGTCAGAAAAGCTGATTTTCTTTTTCCTGGAAAGACAAGACTGGCTTCCAGAAAGGAGCTGCAGCAGGGGCTATGTATCATGGACCAACCGTGGGAAACCAGCAAGCTTGGGGAGCTAAAGAAGGAGTAAAAATTGCTACTGACTCCATTGCCTGTAGGATAAAGTCTGTAACCCTGAGCTCTAGAATGCACGGGTCTGTACCTAACCTTTCTGTCCATCCCTGCTTTCCCACCCACCCCAGCCCATTCACACACACACACCTCCCCGTGATCTTGCCGCTTCAGATTTTTCTCCTTCCCCTTAAAACGACTCTGTGCCAGTGTGCTTAGAGCCCTGGTGGTGCAAAGGTTAAGTGCTTGACTGCTAACGAAATGGATGGTGGCTTGAACCCACCCAGTGGCTCTGCAGGAAAAAGCCCTGGCAATCTGTTCCTGTAAAGATTACAACCTTGAAAACTCTATGGGGCACTTCTGCTCTGTCACATGGGGTCACCATGAGTCAAAAATTGTCTTGATGGCACCTAGCAACAACTGCTTAATTGCCTTTCCCCTTCTCAGCTTAGGTAACGAACTCCTACCCATTCTTCAAGTCTCAATTCAAATGCCACCTCCTCTCTTAGGTCAGCCTGACTCTTCCAGGATAAAGCTAGGCACTTCCTCTTCTGCATACTTTTGATTTGCCTGTAATGTAGCAGCTATTATATGATATTGTCTTCATTGTTTAGCTTCTGTCTTCTATTTTTTTAAAAAGTAACATTGTAAAATAACCAATTTCAGCCCTTGAAGTAACAGCCAGGCACATGGTAGTTGCTCAGTTAGTGTTTGTAGAATGTGTATATGTAATGAAGTAAGAGGAGTCAGAGTAGGGGAGGTAGAGCAAAGCTGGACTGGAGGAGACTGAGTGAGCTTGGGAAGGAATTCTCTTCCGTAAATATTGACTTCCCTGGAAGATGCCAGTACAGCTCGTATCTACATCCATTTTGAAATTTCAGCACCAGGAACCAAACCCATTTCGTTATTAGTTACTTTCATGGCTGAAGCCTCGCGTTTATAATGAAATTCTGGAAAACTTTTACCTGGATGCATGACTAGTTGGTTGAGTGGTTGGTTGTTGTCAGAGAGTGTGCTACACCTTGATGGTGCTAGTTTTGGTTGTAACTATTTCTAATGTTAAACAACTAATTTACCAGAAATAATTCAAGTTGGGGGACATTTTTAATACGATTACAGTGGAAAAATACCTTTAAGAAAACTGCATATGTTTTAAAAAGTCAAATGTGTCAAATAAATAATGTAGTACCTTGCAGATAGGCTTATAGCAAAGGTTTTCAAAAGCAGCCTATGCAGTTTAAAATATGATTAAATAGATTAAAATGTACTTTCTTGAGCCTTCTCAGGATTATTAAATATGTTTTGTAAGGCTGCTTACTGTATCTGTAGCCACTCTAATAAGAACTCGATGATCTAGGTGTATGTACAAAGGTGCTGTAACAGGAAAAGCCAGAATGGGCCATTGTGAACTTAAAAGATGTCAAAGTACAGAAAAAAAGAGACATGTTCTTCTTATACCTGGACACAAATTGACCGCAGTAATGCCTTTGTCAGGCAAGTAGAGGTTAAAAACAGAGCACTGTATATAAGATTTTGATAAGATTAAGTAAGCGACCCGTGTGAAGTGAGAAAAGCATCTTCAAGTATGAACTTTCTTTAGCATTTGTATAGCAAGTCAAAATGCAATCTGCCTTGTCCTTACTGTCTGACTTCCCTGCCTTTTCTTTATATTTATTATTCCATTTTAATTTCTATGAGGATTCCTTGATCTTTGGACGTGGGACTGAGATACCACATCTAAATGCCACATTGCTGCTATCAAACCTGCAGCAAAATCCAATTTGTATTTTCCGTCAGGGGTCATTTTTATTTGTAGTTTATGTGTGCTCTTGTTTTTAAAGGCACTAAATTCCCAAATGTTCAATTATAATTCACAAATCTTTTTAGCTGTATAATATTTTAGGAAAAATATGCTTATCAGTTACTTTAAATATCCAATAGTTATATCGTCCATTTACTCCGTAAGTTCATGTTTTTTTTAATTTGCTACCAGGAGTCGTTTTTTAGAGAGAAAGAGGTAACACTATTTGTAAGAGATGATTTATCCAACCCTTTGGCCTTTTCTGTAGTTTCTTCTGCATTCTTTTTGCAGCACTTGTGTACATGATTCTTACCTTTAAACTCTCTCATCCTTTTCTTTTATCAGGTAAAAAAAATCTGCATTTTTTTCTGATTGCAAAAATTATTTAAAAATTGAAACATTTCAGGAAGATAAACAGTTAACAGTTTGATAATGAACTTTCGTACATTTTTCTATTTCTGTGCAACTCTTGGTGTGTGTGTGCATGCATGTGCACACGTGCACACTTACAGTGTACATATGGTTTTTGTCTGCTTTGGAGTTTTTTACTTACTTTTCTCTATTTAATTTCTCTCAGGCATTTTTCATGTATCATATATAGCCTATTTTTTTTTTCTCCCTTACTTGCATTGTATAAATGCACCATAATATTTTTTACCCAGTCCCCTAAGGTGGACATTTGGTTGTTTTCTCGTTTTTTTGGCTGCAGTGAACATCCTTGGGCTTATATATTTTCACCCAAATACTAATATTTTTGCAAGATAAGTTTCTAGAAAAGTCATCATCAAGGCAAAGGACAAAGAATGTGCATATTTAAACATTTAATAGATAATGCCAAATTGTTCTTCAGAAAGGTTTTGCCTCACACTTCCACTCTCCCTAACAGAGTCTGAGTGAGCTCTCTCCTCTGTCCCTTCTGGGTGTCTCTGGCCATCGCCTTTGCTGGCCCATCCTGCTCCTCCTACCCACTAATAAACCATCCTAAATGTTCTAATTTCAGCCCTGTCTCGGATCTCACCCATGTCTATGACTTTAACTTTTATCTCTGTGCAGGGAGGCTCCCAAGTCTTCAGTTCAGCCTGAGAACCCCTCTAAACGTCAGACCCTCATCCCCACTCTTCTCTTCACATCACCACCTAGTGTCCCATGGACAACAGAAACATAATGTGACAAAAATGTCACTTGCTAGTTTCCCCTGCCCCAGGCAGTTCTGCTTCATTTTTCTTTCTTCAACCCTTTTACTAGTAACCATTCGACCTGAGCATGCATTTGGTTACAAGTACGGAATGCCCAACCAAAAGTTACTTGAATAATAGGAATTTTTTAAACTGACATAAGAAGTCTAGAGATAGATAATTCTGCAGTTGATGCAATTGCTCAATGGTGTCATCCCTCATATTATATTGTTCCTGTAATCAAATATTAAGAAAAGTCCTTACTGAGTTGATTATTTCCTCCCTCATGGTCTCAAGACAGCTGCTGAGGCGCCAACCATCACATCCTTGCATGAGTGTTCCAACCATGAGTAAGAAAGCAGGGACCAAGAAGGGTTTCACTGCCTCTTTGATCAGGGAGGACAGTTTTTTCCAGAAGCTGTCTCCAGACATTCACTTATGTGCCATTGCCTAGAATTAGATCACATATCTACGCATAGAACAATTACTGAGAAAAAGGAATCATTACCCAAATACATGTCTGATAGTCTACATGAACAACTGCCTTCTGTGCAGTGAGACTGGAAGAACGGGATAGTGATGGTACCCTACCATTGTGGAACAGTTTGATCAAATGCTTTATAGAATTTTGATCAAAAGGGGGAAAACGTAGAACAAAACTTCAGATTCTCAGTGAAATCCAGAATTTCTGGAGCCATTAAGGCTGGATAAGCCCCTAAAACTATTGCCCTGAGATAATCTTGAAACTTTAAACCAAAACTATCCCCCTAAAGTCTTCTTTGAACCAAAAGATAGCTTATTAAAGTACATCTGCTTTGAGCAGTATGCTCTTTTAAAGAATTGTGTAAGATAAAATTGACATCACCAACTCAGAAGGCTGATGGGAAGCTTGGGGGGCAGTGAGTTTAAGATAATGGCGGTGGAATAATGTGGAAAAGGAAAGCAAGAATGGTAGCACAACTTGAAGAATTTAACCAGTGTCACTGAATTGTACATGTAGAAATTGTTGAAGTGCTGTATCTTTGGTTGTGTATACTTTAACCAAAATAAGATTTAAGAAAAAAAAAATTTCTTAAAGGAAACATTACCATGGTTGACTTAAACCAATCTTGCTGTAGGTAGGCACACTGGTGCCCAAAGAAAATCAGGGTTATGTTAGCCAGGAAAAGGAGGAATGGCTATTGGGCAGACAACCAACAGTGACAAGCCCTTCATTGATCTAGGAAACTCCCCAAGGCAGCAGGGCCACTGTGTAAGTAGAAACTTACACTGCAGGTTCCTTTCAGAGGTCCACGAATATACTCAGTGATGTCTAATAAAATATTTTATGAAGTACAGTGCTTTTTTTCTTAGTACTCCACATATGTTGAAAGCAGAAAGCTTTAGAATTTCATGGACATGTTGATCAGGCTATGAATACTTACCACACTCATCAGGACTATGATGCCTTAGGCTCTTTAATAATAGTAATTAGCAGACACTGAGCTTGAACAATCTGCAAGTAATCTACAGATAACACTTTCATATGAGAACTTGATTAGAAATGGCAGAAGCTAAGTATGGTTTTTTAGAAACAGTGAGGCAGCAAGAAAAAATATGTTAAAGTAATGAATCTTTTTTTAAAGATGTATTTTATTAATGTATTTATATAACTTATAGTATTTAACATTTATTAATGCATTTAAATATGTTTAAAAGTAATATTAATTACTTTAAGTATATATGTGTGTGGAAACCCTGGTGGCGTAGCGATTAAGTGCTACGGCTGCTAACCAAGGGGTTGGTAGTTCAAATCCTCCAGGTGCTCCTTGGAAACTCTACAGGGCAGTTCTACTCTGTCTTACAGGGTCACTATGAGTCGGAATCGACTCGACGGCTGTGGGTTGGTTTGTTGGTCATAAACAAAAAAAATGTATGTATACCTAAATCTGAAGTATATCTAAATCTGAAATATATCTAAATCTCTCACCTAGCCAAATAAACCTTGGTGAACCTAGAAGGCGAACATTTTTAGACTTAGGAGAGTCAAGGAAGTTTTCACAGGGGAGGTGACTTTTGAGCCAGGTCTTCAAGAATTAGGAGGGGTTTGCATGGCAGACAAATAGGAAAGGTGCATTCTAGATAGAGGTTTGGGAAAGGACAGAGCATGTTTACAAACGAAAAAAGTCAGACCCGTTGCCATTGAGTCAGTGCCAACTAATAGCTACCCTATAGGACAGAGTAGAACTGCCCCATAGGGTTTCCAAGGCTGTACATCTTTACAGAAGCAGACTGCCCCATCTTTCTCCCCAGGAGCACGAGGTGGGTTCAAACCGCTGACCTTCTGGTTAGCAGATGAACTCTTTAACCACTGCGTCACCAGGGCTCCCTGCATGTTCAGCAAATAGTGAGCAATGTGGAGTTGGTGATCAGGATATCTTGGGAGAACCTGATCAAAATTGGTTTTGGTGTCCCCCCCTCCCCCCACCAAAGATTAATACAGTGTGATGAATGGATGGGTAAGAAGAGTTAGGCCTGAATTAAGAAATTGCTGTTAGGGAGACCAGCTTGGAAGCTATTTCAAGAGAAAGATAGGATGAGGATCTGAAGGAAGGCAGGAAAGGAAGGGAATAGAAACTGGAGATAGAGCCGGAAAAAAACTAGGGAAAAACAGGTCCATGCCAGAGTCTGATATGAAACTTACCTTATGAAGGAAACAAGCTATAAAAAATAATATTCCTTTATATAATAAAAATATTCCTTTAAATAATAGAATAAGAATCTGTGGTCATAACTCTTCATATGATACTGAATAGTTGATAAGGGTGGGCACATGCTCAGAACATAGAAGCCACCCACTATTGATATATAATTATTATTTTTTTATTAGCAGTTACATGAATATGTAATTTCTTTTGATATGATTAACACGTCCATTTGAAATATAACAGATCATATAGAGTCTGCATAAGACTTCTCACTAGTAGTTGTGTGAACCAGAAATTTTCTAATGGTTTAGTGCTTGTCCCAATTGTAATTAAGATGAATCCATGAATTTTTTTTTTTTACTAACAGAACCTTGTTCTCAAAATATTTCTTTTCATCTGGACTTAAATAGGAGGATGCATTACCTTATTGGATGTAAAGTGCCAGTAACATGGTTATGTTCTGTCTAATTAGCCACTTGTCTTTCTATTTCTCCTTTTTCATCCCCATAATCCAGCTTTTGCTGAAGTTGGCAAATTATATAGTTTACAAGTGGTCATTATATGACTAAACCCTAATGAGGATTATGTAGTGTAAACAGCCACAAAATACCATGATTTCTTCTTTTCATTAGACAACAAGCACCTTGAGGGAAGAAACGGGACATCACGTGTATTATGCTCACTAAATAGTAATTGGTAACGATGTACTTCAAAGATGTTTATGTCCATTATAAAAGTAATATATACTCATTATAGGCAAATTTGTGTGGTCTTGGTTTATCTTCATTCTCCACTCTCTCGGTTAAGCTTGTCCATTCCTTTAAAAAAATGTAAAATTGATTTTCTTTTTTTTTTTTTCAATTTTTAGATTTAGAGAAACCATACTGGGTATGATTGGGCTTTGGAAGAAAGGTGGAAATCAATAAAGAAAAGTGTAGAATGCTTTTTCACCCCTTTGTCAGCATTTTTTCTGCTTGGGCTGCTTCCCTTAGCCTTTCCTCCCTTACTGCCGGTAAGGAATAGCAAATTTAAACATTAAATATTGGATGCAATTCCAAAAAGAACCCATTCAGTTTGAGATTTTTGTAAAACTAAATGTGCCTGAATTTTCACCACCACTACCATGTATTCCCCCCTACCACTACCCACCATATTATACACTAGGTAATGGTAGTTTCCATTAAGTACTTCCCTTTCTTGAGGCCAGACATTGTTAAGTTGGAAGAGTATGGGAGGACATTAGAATTTAAAGCATTATATACCTGGTGTTCTTTCTAATACTGGATTAGTTTATTTTGTGAGTGTATGTGTTTTCTATATCTCATCAGGTATTGGTGAATAAATAGTTCACACCCTCCCAGGAGAATAAGCCCTTTCTTTTCTTTAAACAGTGACTCCATTGATCCTGTTTTAGAATTTCTTCCCTTGTTTCTCTCTTCCTTCTTGGTAACATTGTTTTTGAAGTCTTAAATTGATTCAGGTGTTCCTGGAATGCTCCTTTTTCTCCCCTGCTATTTAACTATGGCAAGGAGATAATTTTTCCAAAAATTTTGTTTCATCCAAGAGGCAGTAGAGCACGTTCCTTAAGGGAACAGACTTTGGAACCAGATCTTGTATTTGAAGCTTCTCTTGCTGCTTAACAAGCTGTGGGACCTTAGGCAAATTCTTTAACCTCTCTGTGTCCTGGGGTCTCTCTGTTAAAGTGAAGATAATAATAGTACTTTAAAGGATTATTGTGGGAATTAAATGAATTAGTTCATGAAAAGAGTAAATACTTGATCAAGTCCTGTAATTAAATTACATAGTAGTAATATTCATCTGGAAACCCTGGTGGCATAGTGGTTAATTGCAACAGCTGCTAACCAAAAAGGTCAGCAGTTCGGATCCACCAGGTGCTCCTTGGAAACTCTGTGGGGCAGTTCTGCTCTGTCGTATATTGTTGCTCTGAGTTGGAACCTAATTGACGGCAACAGGTTTGGTTTGCTTTTTAATATTCATCTTTGCACCTGAATATGAAGACAAGTACAGAAATGAGTATAACAAGTTAAACCATTTTCTTACTCAAGTGTAAGTTATTAATATCTTAGAGAGACCCTTCTCTTTTAATATTGTGTAAGTATTTTTCAAAAGGAAAAATGTTTCTAGACTTCCTGAAATGAGTACATTGGAGAAATCTAATTTCCACTTTCAACATTTGTTAAAACAGTGTTAACGTTTGGAAAAAGCAAAAGATTCTTTCCAAGGGCATACACATATCTGTTCTCTGCATACAAAAAATTCAGTGTGCAAACCCAAACAGTTGCAGAATTTTCACTAAGAGACTAAGAATGGGTGAGCATGTTACTGTAAATGAATGTATAAACTGTCCAGCTTTCAAGGACCTCTCTCAGTGTGAAACCTCAGAGTTCCAGAAATCCAGTGCAGTTTCTTCAGTCCTTGCTTCTTGCTTACTTTCCACCACTAGGCAACTACTTGGGGAGGGAGAGAAACTGAGTTTTGGCCCTGCAGCACAAACCTTCATGATTGTACTTCTTTTCTTCTTTATTTCACCTACAGGACCAACTCTAGGAAGATAAGAAAATAATTTATCAGGAAAGACATTACTATATTTAATTGCTGTAGGGAAAAAGGTAGATGACTGAAAAGTAACAGTTCCTAAATTATGAAATTAAATTCCTTTCCTTATTGTAGTCAAAATGGGCCTTTTAATCTTATTTCTAGGCTAAACCATTTTGTATTCCACTTATCACTTTCTCTTGGGAATAAGTGCTCAGTAGTTAGTATTCGGAAAGTTTTATTTCCCAGATAGGTTAGATTCTTCCCTAGTGAATAAGTGGCTCATTGTATCATGGATTCGGCATTAATGTCACAGATAACATACATTTCTTTCCCATAGTCTACTTAAGATGTGTCACATAAGTACTCTTCTTGCTATTAAGCTTTCAAAAAAAATTAGTTAAAAGAAATTCCTGAGGCTTTCAGCCCAGCCCTTGTATAACCTGCACTGTCTTGTTTTGTTTTACAAAGCAGTGCAGGAATGCCCCCCATTCACAAAAGGAGTCAGTACTTAAGCTAATAATTCAATGGCATATTCATTCTGCCATTCAGGTGGCACTTCATACAATTGCTTACTCTCTAATTTAGTTTTTAAGATTTTTTTTTGTCTTAGTTTCGTTGTTACCTACCTTGTGCCCTGATTTAGGATTCAGATTAAACCACGATACTATCTCTGAAGAAAACGTACTCTGGCATTTCTTAGATTCAAGGTAAAGGTGTGGTTGGGCCACATAAGCTGTATTGTGTGAAGTATGTGATTCAGGAATTTCTGCAACACGACTTGACTCGGATCCAGCTCTCTTTGGATACTTCCTGCCCTGAACTCCCACAGCACTTCATAAACCACGTAATTCAACCTTTACATGAAGCTTTCTACTCTGTACTTAAGTTTCACATGATTTTCATTTTTCGCTCGTGTTGCTCAAAGCTCCTTGTGATCAGGAACTGTGACTTGTATTTGCTAAGCATTCCTAGTGCCATTAGCATGGATCAGAAGCCTGGGAGAGGGTTGATTGCAGTGAATAACTACTTGTTATGGGTCTTGTTCTCTTGTTACCTAAAGGACACTGTGGTGGAAATACCACTACTATTCCAGATATTTTATTACTATTTATGTGTATATATGGAATTCCAAGTACAGAATCTATTCTTAAAATAGAGACATTTTCAGATAAACAGAACCTGAGAGGGTTTAGCCACCAACATTAAAAGCCATTTCTAAAGGTTGTACTTCAAAAAGAAAGAAAATGATTCTAAAAGGAAGACCTGAGATGCAAGAAAGATTGATGAGTCCATAAATTGGTACGCATGTCCAAATGAGTCATTAATCACAATAAATGTAAATGGACAGAACTCATCAGTTAAAAGACAGAGAATGTCAGATTGAATTTGAAAGATATATAGCAGCACTGGGTTTTTGTTTTTTATAGCAAAAACCAACTCAGTGCTTTTTCAAAAAACACCTCAAAGTTTGATCCTCCACTGGTGGGAACATAAAATGGTATACTACTTTGGAAAATAATTTGGCATTAAGTTTGAAGTTGAGTGTGCTCGTACCATGCAATTCTGCAATTCCATTCCTATTTATATATCTTGGAGAAATTCTTGCACATGCACATCAGGTCATATTCAGGAATATTCATAGCAGCATTGTTTGTAATGGCACAAAACTAAAACAGTTCAAATGTTTACAGACAAGAGAATGTATAAATCAACTCTGTTATATTCACATGATAGAATTATACAATGGTGAAAATGAAAATGAATGAACTACAGCTACAGGCAGCAACATGGATAAATCTTCGAAACAGTATTGAGTGAAAAAAGAAAATTAAAGAACACCACAAAGATTATGAAATATTTATAAAGTTTGGTAACAAGCAATACTAAATGTTATGTTATTTCAGAATACTTATGTGATAAAACTTTTTTTTTAAGCAAGGAGATGAAAAATATGAAATTTAGAATAGCAGTTACTTCTGGGGCAAGGAGGTGAGAGGAAGCAAGGGAGCAGAATTAGGAGTATAAAAGAACATAGTGGAAGGACTCTGAGCACCGGAATGGCTATAACATGATTAAAGCCTTGCACTTAACTTTTGGGACTCTTATTTAGACTCAGACTCTTCATTTAACACTACTTCTTAAAGTTTTGCTGGGTGGTTTGTGCTGGCCAGGCCTGAATTGAGAGTTCAGAAGTTTGACAAGACAGATAAGATCTCCCCTCATTAATAAACAAGTTGATACGTTATATAATTTCATGTAGTGATAAGTTCTAGGAGGCATGGTGAGGGGATAGAATGTGACAGACTGGGAATCTATTTTAGAGAAGGAGGGTGGTCAGGGGATGTCTCTTAGGAAGGAGGTGAGGAACAGAAGCACACTAAGATCTGGGGAAGAGCAAGTCGCACAGAGGAGACAGTAAATTCAGAGGCCCCAAGGCGGGAAGAAGTTTGGCCTGTCCAAGAAAAGCAAGAAGGTCAGTGTAGTGGGCTGAGGTGGAGCAAATGAGAGGGAGAGTGGTCAGGGCTGACATCAGGAAGGTGGCTTAGGGTCCAGTTCTGGGAGGCCTGGAGAAGGTGTTTTAACTTAATTTTTTTTATTTTGGTGAAAGTATGTACCACCAAAGATGCACCATTTCAACAATTTCTACGTGTACAATTCAGGGACATTGATGACATTTTCTAAGTTGTGCTACCATTCTCATCATCCTTTTCAAAATTATCCCACCACCATTATCTTAAACTCATTGCCCCCTAAATTTCCCATCCAACCTTTCGAGTTACTATTGTCAAATTGATCTCATGTAGACATGAATTCATTTTTAAAAATGATAGGAAGCCATCAGAGGGATTTGAATGTGGGACCTAATTCATATTAGAAACAAAGTCAGAAAGGAGTTAAGTGATAAACACAGGCAGCATAACAACAGGAAAGATGACAATTGATAATAGGACTCGAGAAAGAAAAAATTTTAAAAGATCCAAAAATATGCTTTCAGAGCCTGAAGAGAGATACATAAGTCATCTGGGAAACTCAGTTAGCTCTAAGTCTTCACATATTCATCTTACCAGATAAAAGAGATGTTAAAATATTAGTTACTTACGTACCTACTTACACATACACACACATTTTTTCCAAGACGCATTTGTGTCCTAAAAAAGGAGACATTTTTATCTAGAACATTGAGAACCCTTATTTTGTGCTTTAATTATTGACTGTAAATGATATTGTGACAATTAATGTGATCATTTGAAATGTATTCACCTATCCCACAATAAGGAAACCCTGGTGCCATAGTGGTTAAGTGCTACAGCTGCTAACCAAATGGTTGGCATTTCGAATCCACCAGGCGCTCCTTCAAAACTCTATGGGGCAGTTCTACTCTGTCCTAAAGGGTCGCTATGAGTCGGAATCGACTCGACGGCACTGGGTTTGGTTTTTTTTTTTTTTTTCTGTTATCCCACATTATGTGTGTGAAGTAGGTAATAGTGCCATTATTATGGAGTGTAAAAAGAGAACCTTTTAAAAACTGCCATAGTCCATGGCTAAATGAAGTTTAAAATAGCTAGGATTATTCATGATCAGAATCAGAGTTTCTACGCCTAATAAGTTTTAAGCCTCAGAGCCTCTCATTTGCAACTCCCCATGCACACCAAGACCTTGGGAGAAGCCTTAGCAATGTGTGTTCGTGTGGACTTTTTTTTTTTTTAATTGTAGAGGTAAGCTGTTTTAAATGCGGTTGACCCCACTTCATCCCTTCCCACTTTCTCTTATGTCAGGTGGCACTGGAGTGGCCATAGGCATTTTTGAGATCTAGCTAAGGGAATATTGAGTTAGTTCAGATCTCATGGGATCTACACGGGGTTCAGAGCCCTTTTGGTGCAGTGAGCGTTCGGCTGCTGTTAGAAAGTTCAGCAGTTTAAACTCACCAGCTGCTCCGTATGTGAAAAATGATGCAGTCTCCTTCCGTAACGATTTACGGCCTTGGAAACCCTATGGGGCAGTTCTACTCCTATAGGGTCACCAGGAGTCAGAAATGACTCAATGGCAACAGGTTTAGGTTTTGTTTTTTTTTTTTTTTAAATACAGCGTTCAACATTACCTACATACATATCAGTAGTTCTCAACCAGGAGTGATTTTGTCCTCCAGGGGACATTTGTCAGTGTCCAATGAGAGATTTTTGATTGTCACAATCAGAGGAGGGGATTCGATTATCATCTGGTAGATAGACATCAGGGTTGCTACTAAACATCCTGCAGTGCAGAGGACAGCCCCTTCCAGTAAAGAATTATCCAACCCCAATAATCAGTAGTCCCAAGGTTGAAAAACCCTAATATATATGCTGAAGTTATCACTGGCTACCCCAGTGTATACCTCTGCTTCCACTGTGCCAGCTCACCTGGCATTGTAACTCAAAGGTGCAGAGTTAGAGGTCATTTCACAGTATGAACATGTCCTAAGGCATTCAGCATCTGAAGTCTGTGGGTAGTGGAGTAGAAACGGGTTGAAACATACAGCGCCAGAAGCTAGTCTGAGGGAAATTCTTTCAAGCAACAGACATGTAAATTATAAGCAGAGGGTTCTCTTATCAACGCCTAGTCAAAATGGAAGTCCTTTCATGATAAGAATATACTGGATAATGCAACATATTAATTACAAGCACCCTATGCATTTTTTCCCTTTTTCATAAGAATCATCCAAAATAAACTTTATCAGAACTCCTCTTCTTAGAGCTAAAACCTATAGCAGTACTACAGACAGTAAGCATGTGGGAAATGGCATGGTTTTTGCATCACAACTATCAGTAATCATCTTCTTATTCTTTCTGGAGAAAAATACTTCAAAAATGTTGTCAAATGAAAAAGTGTGTGGCAAAAAATGTAGGACAAAAAATTTATAGAGAAGCGTCAGTGTATTAATGAAAATATTTTTGTTTTGATATTTGTGTTGTCAGCTTTTTAAAATTGTATAAGCTTTAGACTTTACAAAACAGGGATCTGCTCCTAGCGATGATAATATTAGGTCATACTTTCATCAAATGAATAAGGCTTTAGGTGTGAGATCCCTTGACACCCAATCCCTAAATGATTAATCTGTGTTTATATTCGCCCATCCTAACCTCTGTATTTGTTACTTTAGAGGCAGGAGTCTTCTAGTCTCACCACTTGTGTGTTTGATTTTGTCTAATTTAATCCCCCCGGATCTCGTTTCCTTTGAGTCTCTGCTGCCCTTGCGTCTTTAGGCACAGTCTGCCTCCCCTGTTTTCAATAGAAGGAGCCTTGAAGGGGTAGAGTTAGAGGGTAAGTGAGAAAGAGATGGTAGGCAGAGAAAGCAGCTTAGACTCGACCACCTGCCTCTTCCTTCCATAACTAAGGAAGGATGGCCCTCCGCCTGGATGCATTAACCCTTTAGTTCTGTGCAGGCCAGCTCCTGTTCCCGCCATGTTACTGTGGTGGATATCCTAAAGCTCTTGACTTACATGGCATCCTCTGATACATGTTGACTTTGCTTTCCTTTGTTTTCTATAAACATCCACCTTGGCTTCTGTGACACCGCAGCTCCCTGCTTTTCCTCTCACTCTTCTTTGCTGGATGCCTTTCCTCTGACCACACCATTGGTTCTTTCCTGTGGTGCACAGCCTGTCCATGCTGTCTCCCTCGACAATCTTCCTTACTCCGCAGAGGCGATCCTGGAGACAGGGAGCTCATCTTATGTCCAGCTCGGTCCATTCCCTTGATCCGCAGCCTGATATATCCCATTGGACATCATCACAAGCATTAAGCCTGCCTTTTGCCCTCCTTCTATGTTCAGATTGATGGCCCCGCCATCCACCTGGTCACCCAGGCCAGAAACTTGGGACTTATCATAGATTCCTTTTCTCTTCCTTCTTGAATCATTTCAGTCATCTTTAATTATACCTTCCACCTTATCTCTTCTCACTGCTGTAATTCCGTAGGCCCTTCCAGCACACGTGGACCACTGTAGCCTTTTGATTGAGCTCCCTGCCTCCAGAATCATCTCCAGCTTGATCCTCCAGAAAAAGAAACGATTACCAGAATATTCATTCTAAAATACAAGTCTGATATATATCGCCTTCACAAAGCCCTAAAGTGGCTTCCTTTCCCCTCAGGATAAAGTCCAGCCAGTCTCTGTCATCTGACACTTGAAGTCTTTTGTGGTCTGGTCCATGCAGTTTCATCCTTCTCAACTTTGGCTAAGGCTGCCCCACCTTCATGATACAGCTCAAGCCATGCCTTCTCCCTGAAGCCTCTAAATCTGTGTGCCCCTATTCTGTGGCCTCCCCACCCTTTTGGAGTTGAGATATATAACATTTTTTGATAGCTATAATTTATAGAGCTAGGCATATGTAAAGTACCGTATGCACCTTACATCATATAATTCTCCGTCTTATGAAGTAAATACAAGGATCATGCGTTTCTGCAGATTAGAAAGAAGCAAGAAGTTAAAATTTGCCCAGCATGATACAGCTCATAATAGAGGAGCCAGGATTTGAACCCAGGTTCTTAAAACACATACTTCTACTTGTCACAGAGCATATGCAATTGGTAGTTACGTGTCTGCCTTCCCTGCTCAACTGTGAGCTTTCGAGGGCAGATACCATGTCTTTAGTCACCTTTGTATCATCTTTGTAACTGGAATCCAATGCTTGTCACATAGTAGGCACATTGGTATATGTATAAATGAGTGCATCATTGAAGTGACATTGTAAATGTCTCCTAACTGCATGAGAAGTGATACTAAGAGCATGTGAGGATGGTGCAGATATGTCTGTGTTTCTCTCATCATATAGTCCATGAGAACAGAAAAGAAGTAAAAATGCATTTCAGGAGAGTTTGGTCTTGTTGAGAAACTCAGATAGTTGAAAGAGCTTAAATATTGAGCTTTAAAAGCCATTCCTATTCCTGATACCAGTGGACATTATTGGTATTTAGAGGAATCATCTTTTTAAGGGTTCATTATGTTCTAATAGCTAACAGCACCAGCAGTTTAATTATTGACTTAATCAAGGTCTAGGGCAGGCAGATCCCTAGTATTTTGAGAGCTGCTGGCCACTTTTCATGTAAGCCTTGATTCACAAGGAATCTTTAACAAGTAAAAGCTTCCCATCTCTCTGATGTGAACTAGTTTATCAGTTAATATGGAAGGAAGCTTCCCAGCCACAGCAGTTGAAATTGGCACAAAGGCTATTCATCTTACATATGTCAAGATATATATAAAAGAAAAATTTCAGCTCTATTTTAAATACAAAAATAATATGCTTAAGAGATAGATATGGGCATACCGTGGTTTCTGGAACAGTCCTCATGGAGAATCGTTGAAACATGGTCTCTGATGTTCTTTGTAATAGTTGCATGCTTATTTCATAAAGCAGAGCCCATATAGGAAAAAGCCTTTCTCCCCATGCAAAGGCTTACGTATAACTGAATGAGAAAAAATAAATTAATTACATGAATATTAAGAGGTTACTTATCTATTATAACATTGGGCCACAAGTTGACTAATTAAAAGGAATGTGGGTTGGAAAGCTGCCACAAATCTGCTCCTTTCATTTAGAGGGCCACAGGCTGAAGCCAGTGATTGTGCGGGACAGACTTGGGAACAATGGAGCAGCGCACAGACCGTCCAGATGAAGCATGCTCGTCTGAATTACACCGACAACGGGGTGGCCTACAGGCAAACAAAATGGTTAAACAATGCATAATAAAGTTTTTATTTGGTATTTCCTGCGAGGCTGTGCCAGTTGCCAGGGAGTGTACTGTATTTTTTCTTCAGCTGTATTAATTGTTGACCATAGCTGGCAGAGCACCAAACAGGGACAGATAAGGGGGAAAATGGCATCTGGACATTAAAGCCCCAAGTGTACTGGGGGGAGAAAAAAAGCACAAAAAATTACAGCATATATCTGGAATTTTCCAACTAACGATGTGCGGATGTGGTAGCGCGAGGGAAAAAGAGCCAAACTGAGCTTGCTTTGTTCACTAAGAGAGGCCCCCCTGTAACATTCCTTTTAGCTGTGCATATTTTGGCTTCATTTGTACAGTTTTAACTTTATACTGTGTGTGGAGAAGCTCACTTGTAACTGGTTGTGCCTAATAATCCCATTGCAATAATTAAAGTTCATGGATAACTGTTACGTTACTAGTTACTTAGAAGCCTCTTCAAAACCCAAGTCTAAGCCGAAACCTTTTTTTAAGTGACATGTCACTGCTGTGTAAAAGATGGCAACAACTTTTTTTTTTTTTATTTCACAACAGTTTTGTTTTTTGTTTTAAAGGCAAAATTCATTTATGGAGACAGACAAGAATACAGCGTCTTAAAAGCTCGGGGGGGGAGTGGGGAGATAATGTGAATAGAAATTTCTATATCCTGTAAATAAAATATCCTCCAACTGGTTTATAAAACATGAAGGTTTATGATAGGAATAATCCCATTTGCCACTTTTCAGCTCCATTGAAAATATGAAAGTAAATTATAAATATTAGTGAATCTATTGCAAAAACAAAAGTATTGCGGTCTCGTTACCTTCCGTGGAAGTCATGTTAGTGTTTTAATTCAGTAATGGGACGAAAAAGCTCCAGCTCAACACACACACAACTCCCTTTTTTAAAAGATATGAAAGCCTTGGAGTCCCCAATAATGATCATTTTAATGTGTAAAAACCATTGTTGTTGTTGTTGGGTGCCGTTAAGTCTATTCTGACTCATAGCGACCCCATGTGACAAGAGTAAAGCTGCCCCATAGGTTTTTCTTGGCTGTAATCTTTATGGAAGCAGATCACCAGGCTTTCTCCTCCTGAACCGATGCATGGGTTTGAACCACCAACCTTTCGGTTAGCGGTGAAATATGCTTCTGGGAGCTTATTTTGCAGTGTTATCAATCTGCCTATTGGTATGGCCATTGTGCTGAGTGGTTACATATGCAAGCTTTGGGTTACACCTGGATTTGAATTCTAGCTTTGACACGAGGCTGGCTGTGGACTTGAGTTATTAACATGTTCTGAACATCAGTTGCTTACCTACAGTCTGGGTAAAGATGCAGTGCCTACTTCCCAAGTTGTTATAGGATTTAAATGACATTAAATTTTTAAAGCCCTTAGTAAAGTTTCAGGCACATAGAAAACCCTCGATAAACATTGGCTGTTGCTATTACATCTTCTGTATTGTGAAGCTCTGGGATTTCTTTTTAGCTTCTCAAAACATTATTTCTAATCAGCATCTGCATGAGAGTTGGGTGTATTCACTTAACCGCCGTTAACTTCTACAATAGATACCAAGTAGCAAGTTGTTTGGTCTGTAATAAAAGCCAGGCAGTGGTTTTGATTATTGTTAAGCATTCTTTGAGCAGCTGAAATTTTAATAGCTGTTTTCAGGAGCACCTATTAAGAACCAATTATTAGTTGATAAAAACTGAAAAGCAGGACTCTCTAATAGCTTCGTTCTTCCTGAAATGGACTTCCAGCTCCAGGACGCGCATACTGTGAAAGCCGGGGCACATCGTTTTCACCAAATGTTAAGAGAAAACCCTCTCTCTGATTACTGCCTCGTATGTGATTGAATGACTTATAAGACTGGTTTTAATGACTTTCGTGCGCATCAATTACGTTTTCTGGTGTGTGTTGTTTTTCATTTTCTTCTCCATAAGTTTTAACCCTCTTGAAGGCAGGAAAGACGTGTTCGGGGTTTATAACCAGTGAGCAGTTCCCGTCAAGTCAGTTCCGACTCATGGTGACCCCATGTGTGTCAGAGCAGAATTGTGCTCCATAAGGTTTTCAGCGGCTGGTTTTTCAGAAATAGATCACCAGGACTTTTTTCCAAGGCACCTGTGGGTAGACTCGAACTGGCAACCTTTAGTTAGGAGCTGAGTGCAGTAACCATTGGCACCAGCCAGGGACTCCTAGGGGTTCCTGTGAGAATTAGAATTGCACGATTCTTTCTAACACCCCACGAATATTGTGCTCTCTGTTCAATAAAGTGGTGACAGTATTAATGATGATCACTGTATCGGTCTCAAACATCTTTATACCCACAAAACTTCTCATAAACCAAAGCATTTGTTTAAATGGACATGAGTCCCTGACAGCAAGCCAGTTTTTCTCAAAGTAAATTTTATGTCCCGAAAACATCTTGAGGCCTTAAATAATATAACCATTGAATAGCATCTTTTGCATAATTTAGTAAAGACGGTAATAAAACATACACATATGTGGTCAGTTTTTATGAAATCTTTACTTCTTAGCATTAGGAATAAAAGGTTATTAATTCTCTCCCACAAAACAATAACAACAACAATAATAATAAGTTAAATGTGGTCAGCTTTGACTTCAGAACCACGAGAACTCCCTTTTCATTTCTACAATTGGCTTTTTCTCTTCAGCTGCTTTTTAAGTTGGACTGCTAGCAATTTCGCCTGTCTTTAATTTTAAGCACCATTCTTCCAGTCAGGAGATCCCTATAGGAAGCCCCACTACCAGACTCTTGCCTCTCATTGGCTAGCTGGGAAAAGAGCATTTCTGCATAAATTGGATGCTTCCTTCTCCCCTGGAGACCGAATATGCTCATGTTTCACAATCCCCTGGTTTGTAAGCTTGAGTCCATTGCCTGAAGCTGGAAACTTTCACTTTGTAGAACACAGTGCACATCGAAATCCAGATCCAGTGGCCCCAATGTGCCTGTGGGTATGATAGCAGATTGAATACATGCTTCTTAACCCAGAGTTTCTGAGCTGCTACAACTGAAATCAGAAACCGATGTGCTTGAGAGAGGTGTCTTTCAGAGAAAGGTATTTCCTTTGTGCAGCTCCAGCGCACACAGAATCCAAGGGGTTAACCTGAGAGCTGCTTTGAAAACTGAGGCGAAGGTCACTGGCGGCAACAGCAAAGGCTTTTAAAGCCTGCCGTCCTGAGCCTTTCACCCTGCCTTTCCCACCCAGGGGATTGTAAACATTGGCTCCCGGCCACCACGTCCCACAGCACAAAACTTCTCTGTGCTTTCAGCATATACATTTAT
Source organism: Elephas maximus indicus (assembly GCF_024166365.1). Lineage (NCBI taxonomy): Eukaryota > Metazoa > Chordata > Mammalia > Proboscidea > Elephantidae > Elephas > Elephas maximus. The sequence continues at coordinate 62,752,819 of NC_064826.1, read as the reverse complement.
GCTTTTTTATGGAAACTGAAGCAAAGGCACGTTATTGCCGCGAGCCCAGAGAACATGTTTCTGTTCAATGAAAGGGGAGGAATCCTGTCCTGCTGGAATGTGAAAGCATGCAGATACGCTTATTTAGCGGCACTTCACATGTAACTTAGCCTCTGCTCTTAGCCTGACTTTCTCAAGTCGAAAGAATGTGTAGAATGCTGTCACTTAATCAGAACCCAGAAGAGCTCTTTTATCTGCCATTTGTTAGTAACTAGCAATATTGCCCTTATCTCTTTGTCCTTTAGCTCGATCCAGTGCCCTCGGATATGAGAACTGGTAACATGAAAACACTTACTACCTTGAGGATTCATTGCTCCTGGTTTTTCTTTTTAAAACTCAGAGTTCCCTAATCGCCAGCAAAGAAGTTGGGAGTTTATTTTTTATTTCAATAAAGTTGTCTTAGTCATCCAGGAACCTAGTTGTTTGGTAAAGTTGGAAGGAAACCAAGATGATTCATATATTTATGTTGCCATTTATACTTGATTCTTTAAAAGTCTGTTATCCACATAATAACTTATTATCATAATAGCCTTCATTGATCTATTTGCATGAAAACAGAGTGGAATTTCCAGACAAATTATGTGCAGCTTCAAATTTCTCCTTCCTAGAATTTTTTTAATGTTAAAGGGTGTTAATATCCTTCTGTCCATAAATAATTTCAGTCATTTGGTATAATATTTTTCTCTTTCGTGACTTACAGACAGAAATAGTGAGTTCTTTTTGATGAATCCATAGTTTACAATAATAGGAGCACAAAAAACATACCTCGTCCTATTCCTTTTTTGCTGTAGTCTGTTTTCACAAGTGACTGTTCTTCAGGGGCAGACAGATAAAATCTTACCCCTTTCTTCTGAAATAGCTCGTATGACCATATTGTGTAATATATTTGGATCCTTGCCTACAGAAAGCCCAATCAATCGCTATACCTTCCTGTTTGAATAATGATGGCTGATTCTGAAAAGAATATGAGACAGCCGCTACTAGTATACTGCACAGACACGATTGTTCTCTACCCTGTAACTGCAGTTGATAAGAGATATGTGACTTTGCATTTTGCCTCTCAGTCTGAAGGACTCTTTTAAAAGTTTTTCATAGACTCTTCTAGAATTCCAATTTTGCTTTATGGATTACAAATTCTATTCGGTACTTATTAAGGTCCTTTAACTTTGCATCTTAATCAAAGTTCCATTCTTTAAAGTGAAGCTTCTGTGAACAGCATTACTGACCTGGTTGTTTTGGTACATGGTGCAATGTCCAGATAGTGTCACGGGGCATGTAGAATTTACTTATTCTTAGTTACGGGATTCTGGGGTTGGAAGGACTTTAGAAATAATTTAATGTAATTTTATAGTTGAGGAAACTGGGGATGAGTAATGTAAAGTTCCTCTTTTTTTTTTTTTTCTCTTCTTTGCAAGATGATATATAGAGATTATTTAGTAGTGTATCTCGGACTAGAAACCAGGCCTCCAAATCTCAATCCAGGGCTCTTTGCTTTACTCCAGCCAGTCCTGTACTCTTATCCTGTGTGATGAGCTCACTAAAGACCAATGATGAGATTAATAAATGCCAGTATTTAAGATCATGGGTGCACCTCAGCAGGTAGAAAGCTTCTTTAGTGATTATGAGCTCATGTTTTGTACACAGAGTAGGTGAAAACTTGAAGTTGTTGTCTTTACTTGTTCCTAAGGCATCTGGTGACTGGTGTTTCCAAACATCAGCTGATCAGTTTGTCACACCTCAATTTCACTATGATGAGCATTTCACAGTTTCTGTAGTATCTCCTTTTACTTTTGGTTACTAAACATGGCCTCAAGTAAGAGTGGCTTCACATTACAACAACGAACTCTACATCAAAGCTTACAGTGTGACCAAAGCTATGCACAGAGGCTAATTCATAGCATTAAAAGCTTTTATGCTTAGATGAGAAAGAGTGAATGTAAATTTTAAAAAACTTTCAATCCAAGGGATGTAAAAGAAAAGGATTTTTTTTTTTTTTTCAAAAAGCATATATTGTATTCACTGGCTTTTAAGACAAATATATGTACTCATGAAAAATGAAAACATTGTTGATCCATTAATTAGAAAAAATACCTATATAAACTAAGAGATAGAAGGAAATAAAATTTAGAGCACAAAATGAATGAATTAGAAAACAGAATAACAGTAAAATGGAAAAATAATCCTAAGAGTTGAAACCTCCTAAATACTAGTAACAATCCTCTGGCAAAGCTCATCTAGAAAAAAGAGTAGAGTTGCTGGACACATACAAAAAAAACAGGTCAGTTTTTTTACAGGTTAGCAAAACTTTTGAAAGAACTTGTGATGCAGAGTCAGGTAGAGCAGGAGAGAGTGCTGATGTTCACAGACCTGGAACCCAGAGGATTGAGGTTCCTCACGTGAGCCCAGCCCATTCTCAGGCCTCAAGCCTGTATGCCCCCATTTTCTCCCTCCATTTGTGTGTCACTTTGCATTAACCTGGGTAAGAAAAACAAATGGGCCTTGTTTACAGATGTTGTAGCTTTGCATAAAAGCAATGGAATGGAGGAAATAACTCCTGCAAAAAAGAGAGTTTGGGACTATGCAAAACACATTCCTTTTCTCATTGTTCAAAACTCATTTAAGTCATCATCAACAAACACTGATTACGCACGACCTCTGCGTAAGGCATTTTGCTAGGTGCTAGTGGAAACCCATGGAAATCTTGGTGGCATAGTGGTTAAGTGCTACAGCTGCTAACCAAAGAGTTGGCAGTTCGAATCTGCCAGGCACTCCTTGGAAACTCTATGGGGCAGTTCTACCCTGTCCTGTACGGTTGCTATGAGTTGGAATCGACTCGACGGCACTGGGTTTGGTTTTTTTTTTTTTTTAGTGGAAACCCTGGTGGCATAGAGGTTAAGTGCTACAGCTGCTAACCAAAGGGTCAGCAGTTCAAATATACTAGGCGCTCCTTGGAAACTCTATGGGGCAGTTCTGCTCTGTCCTACAGGGTCACTATGAGTCGGAATCGACTCGACGGCGCTGGGTTTTTTGGGTTTTTGGAGTGGTATGCAGTGTTAGGAGACTCAGATTATCCTTGAGAGATTCTAGTTCTAGAAGGTAAATCAAATGCTGTAAAAGTACCAGCTGAGAAGGGTACAAGAGGTGATCTGTAACGAGCAATGATGGTAAAGTATTATGGATGTTCCAGAGGTGAAAATGATTTTTGTTAATGAACCATTTTGCTCACAATACTTTCCATGAGGAAAATCATAGACAGGCTTAGTCCTGTATAACACTATCATAAAATGAATTTATCACAACATTCAAAAGGATTTGTGATCCCCAAGTGTAGAAGTTTGCGCTCTCTTGATAGGCAGCAGTTTCTTAATCTTCGAAATTCTGATGAAAATGTACTGGGATTCGTGTATATGGACATATCTTTGGAGTCAGACTGGCACACGGCAGACCATAGCGCATGCTGGTTAGCAAATGTGCCAGCTAGTTAGATTTTGCTGCAAGACGTGTTTTACAGAAGTTTCTTATCGCAGAGGCTTTCAGATGGATACTTGCAGTCCTGTCTCTTTGTTGCAGTAAAATGGCATCTTTCAATTTATTCAATGATTGCTTGTCAGTCTCTTGCATTATACTTAAGGAATTTAAAAATATAGTTAAATTACTTTATATTTGAAATATGTGTCTCTGCACTCAGGTTTTCTTTTATGCAAAGACTTCTTTTTATGTGAAAAGCCTTACATTTCTCCATCTATACTGGAGAGTTTTCTTTGAAGAGGTTTACTCCCTCTGCTGGTTCTAACTCTGAAATGAAGCATGTAATAAATACATTTCTGACTATAAATCCCAGAGATTGCTTGCATATGTGTTCTCTGCCTTAGACTTTTTCAGAAGTGTAAAATTAAAATTTAGCTTGGCTCTTTCTAATTCTGGATATAAAACTGCTCCAGATTCTGAGAAATATTTCACATTGTTTTTGAGAACAATACAAAATTCTCTGAGAACAGTAGTGATTTGATAATTAAGAAAGTCAGGCATGCAGAGTTATGGTATATAATGGATGCTCAATAAATACTTTTTAGTTTCTTCAATGCTGTCGTATTTTCTTGTATACAGAGAGCTTGTGTGTATTTTATTGTTGTTGTTGTTCTTAGGTGCCATCTGGTCAGTTCCGACGTACAGCAACACTGTGTACAACAGAACAAAACACTGCCTGTTCCTGCGTCATCCTCGTGATCATTGTTATGCATGAGCCCATTGTTGCAGCCACTGTGTCAATCCATCTCGTTGAGGGTCTTCCTCTTTTCTTCTGACCCTCTACTTTACCAAGCATCTTGTCCTTCTCCAGGGACTGATCCCTCCTGACAACATGTCCAAAGTACGTGAGACGAGGTCTCACCATCCTCACTTCCAAAGAGCTTTCCAGCTGTGCTTCTCCCAAGACAGATTCGTTTGTTCTTCCGGCAGTCCGTGATATTCAATGTTCTTCACAAACACCGTAAGTTGAAGGCGTCAGTTCTTCATCTTCCTTATTCATTATCTAGCTTTCACATCCATATGAGGCGATTGCAAATACCATGGCTTGGATCAGGCACACTTAATCCTCAAAGTGACATCTTTGGTTTTTAACACTTTAAAGAGGTCTTTTGCAGCAGATTTTCCCAAGGCAATATGTCATTTGATTTCTTGACTGGTGCTTCCGTGGGCATTGATTGTGGATCCAAGTAAAATGAAATCCTTGACAACTTCAATGTTTTCTCCAGTTTATCATGATGTTGCTTATTGGTACAGTCGTGAGGATTTTTGTTTTCTTTATGTTGAAGTGCAATCCATACTGAAGGCTATATTCTTTGATCTTCATCAGTAAGTGCTTCAACTTCGCTTTCTGTGAGCAAGGTTGTGTCATCTACATATTGCAGGTTGTTAATGAGTCTTCTTCCAATCCTGATGTCATGTTCTTCTTCATATAGTCCAGCTTCTCAGATTATTTGCTCAGTATATAGACCGAATACAAATGGCGAAAGGATACAACCCTGATACACTCCTTTCCTGACTTTAAACCACACAGTATCCCCTTGTTCTGTTTAAATAACTGCCTCTTGGTCTATATACAGGTTTGGCATGAGCACAGTTAAGTGTTCTGGAGCTCCCATTCTTTGCAGTGTTATCCATAATTTATTGTGATCCACACAGTCAAATCCCTTAGCATAGTCAGTAAAACACAGGTAAACATCTTTCTGGTATTCTCTGTTTTCAGCCAAGATCCATCTGACATCAGCAACGATAGCCCTCGTTCCACATCCTCTTCTGAATCTGGTTTGAACTTCTGGCAGTTCCTTGTCAATGTCCTCCTGCAACTGCTTTTAATGATTTTCAGCGTAATTTGACTTGTGTGTGATATTAATGATATTTTTCAAAATTTTCCTCATTCTTTTGGACTGCTTTCTTTGGAATGGGCACAGATATGGGCCTCTTCCAGACAGTTGGCCAGGCAGCTGTCCTCCAAATTTCTTGACATAGACAGGTGAGCATCCCCAACGGTGCATCCTTTTCTTGAAACACCTCAATTGGTATTCCATCAATTCCTGGAGCCTTGTTTTTCACTAATGCCTTCAGTGCAGCTTGGACTTCTTCCTTCAGTACTGTCGGTTTTTGATCATATGCTACCTCCTGAAATGGTTGAATGTTGACCAGTTCTTTTTGGTACAGTGACTCTGTGTATTCCTTCCATCTTCTTTTGATGCTTCCAGCCTTGTTCAGTATTTTGTCCATAGAATCCTTCAGTATTGCAACTCAAGGCTTGAATTTTTTCTTCAGTTCTTTAAGCTTGAGAAATGCCAGGTGTGTTCTTCCCTTTTGGTTTTCTAACTCCAGATCCTTGCACATTTCATTATAATCCTTTATGTTTTCAAGCTACCCTTTCTTTTAAATGAAGTCATTTGTGTTTCGGTAGCACTTTCTCTGTGTCTTATTATAGTTCCAGCTACATTGTGTTACAGTTATTTCTTTTTATATTTGCCTCACTAGACTTTAAACTCTTCCAAGACAGGCATGGTGTTTGGCTGCTAACCAAATGGTTGGAGGTTTGGATCCACCAGCTGCTCCTTGGAAACCCAATGGGGCAGTTTTACTCTGTCATATGGAGTCACTATGAGTCAGAATCAACTGGATGGCAATGGGTTTATAGTCTCAATTACTATTATGGTAGCTTGCCCAGTTGGTGAACTTCAAGATACATTCCGATAAACTCCTTCCCAAATGGTGTACAAACAGCCAAAGTTTAAGTAACCAGAATCTTTTCTGCATTCTGGTTTTACCATTAAGAGATTATTCCAAGTAAATAAGGTATCAATTCAAAACAGCCATTTCCTAAATATGAGCATATCTGTACCAACAGAAAAAGTATTGTTAATACAGATACAGCAAGACATCTCTGTCAGTAATAATATATAGTGTTAATATATAGTTCCCATAACGGGGATACCAAAGCTCTGAAGCATAGTTTTGTAACTTATTTTTAATGCAATACCAGATTTTCATATATGTTGCTTGCTTAAAGCAAGATATGCCAGCTTTTGTTTTTCAGGGCTACATTAATTAAGAATGTTAAGTTGCATGTATGCATATATTCCAAATTTTATTTTAGATTATTTGTTCTCCTGACCCTGTCCGTTATCATAGACTAGTGCTTTTCAAAGATTTTGTTTTCCAAGGAACACTAGTTTTGTAGGATGGTAGTAGGTGTTTTATGAAAAATAAATGATTCCATGGACAAAATCAAAAAATAGGGGTTCCAGAACACTTGTGCTCGTGAGGAACCTGTACCTAGACCAAGAGGCAGTCGTTAAAACAGAACAGGGGGATACTGCGTAGTTTAAAGTCAGGAAGGGTGTGTGTCAGGGTTGTATCCTTTCACCATGCTTATTCAATCTGTATACTGAGCAAATAACCTGAGTAGCTGGACTATATGAAGAAGAACACAGCATCTGGATCGGGGCAAGACTCATTAACAGCCTACTGTATGCAGATGACACAACCTTGCTTGTAGAAAGTGCAGAGGACTTGAAGCACGTAACCGGTGAAGATCAAAGGCTATAGCCTTCAGTATGGATTATACCTCAACGTAAAGAAAACAAAATCCCTCACAACTGTACCAATAAGCAACATCATAATAAATGGGGAAAATATTGAAGTTGTCAAGGATTTCATCTTACTTGGATCCACAGTCAACGCCTGTGGAAGCGCCGGTCAAGAAATCAAATGACGTGTTGCATTGGGAAAAAAGTGTTAAAAAAGCAAAGATGTCACTTCAATGACTAAGGTGCACCTGACTCAAGCCATGGTATATGCATGCAAAAGGTGGATAATGAACAAGGAATACCAAAGAAGAACTGACACCTTTGAATTATCGTGTTGGCAGAGAATATTGAATATACCATGGACTGCCAGAAAAACAAACAAGCCTGTAAGAAGTACAGCCAGAATACTCCTTGGAAGCCAGGATGGCAAGACTTCATCTCACATACTTTGGTCATGTTATCAGAAGGGACCAGTTCCTGGAAAAGGACATCATGCTTGGTAAAGTAGGGGTCAGTGAAAAAGAGGAAGACCCCTAACAAGATAGATTGAAGCGATAGCTGCGACAGCGGGTTCAAGCATTATGATTGTGAGGATGGCACAGGACTGGGCAGTGTTTTGTTCTGCTGTACATAGGGCCACTACGAGTCAGAAGCAACTCAGGGGCACCTAACAAAGATAACACAACATGGACAAAATTAAATGGATGTCTTTTTTAACTGAAGGACTTCTCAGAACTTTAATATGTCATTGGGCAATGTGAATTTCGAGAGAGTGGTTTCAGTATACCCTTATTCCCAAATTTGTTTGAATAGAACTTTTTTCGTGGAACATTTCTGAGCATTGCTATCTTCTGAACTCCCTTTCAGAAATAGGCAAGTTGACAATCAGAACTTAACAGTAGAGCCAGATGGATTCCTTCCTCCATCTTCTCTAAGGTACTATCAGTATTTCTGTCTTATCAGAAGTGTTCTTATTGATGAAATCACTTTAAATCTATTTCTCTTTGAAACTGAGTAAAGAAATCTCACAGATTCTACATATTTACCTCAGTATGCATAACTTCCCGGGCTCTGTCACAGTATTCCCATGTTCATCACCATGTTTCTTGAATCAGCCAGACTGTAAGCCTTCTAAAGACAAGGACCATGTCTGGCTCATTTACCACCACTGAGTGCCAGTAACAAAGCAATACTCTATGTTTATTGACTAAATGAGGAAAATAATCTCTTCAGTTGTTCAGAGTTTCCAGAATACAGGGGAAAATAGTACCACATGCATACTGATCATTGATCATCAGCCCACCTCTCTGAAATAGTTACCATGGTTCCCCTTGTTTAAATTCTATGCCTGGGTGAATGTGACTGTAGTATCACCACAGATGAAAATATCACTACAAGACCTCTTCAGAGGGAAATGTGACAACAGCAGCCAATAGCTTGGGATTTGTCCCGTACTTAAGCTACTGGACTGTATACTGACAGGTATGTTTTTGTATTTTAATTTATAATGATGTTTTGAAATTATGTCCATAGACAAAATCAGGTAAAAAACCATCCTTCAACAACTTCTAAGGTTTTTAAAATACTAATATTTTAACTTAGCATCTTTCGAAAACATCTCTAACAACTTTCTAGTTTACTTTCGTTATTAAACACCTAAATTGCCTAAGCACTCTGTATTAGTACGTAGCTTCTGTGCCTCTGGAGGACAGATGATTAAAGAGTTGGGAATTTACTAAAAGTCTGAAATAGCAGGGACAAAAAGAAGAAAAGAAACCTAACATTTTAAAATTAAACTATTGAGCCACACATCTGCATACAGATGATAGCCATCAGTATTTATTCTTTCCTTGCAAAGAGAGTCTAGTTAGTGCTTTAATAAATCCAGATTATGTTATTCATTTTTTTAGAGCCTTATATTCTTATAAATTGCTCAATCAAAAGTATAGGAAGTACCACTGCACACTAACTTGAATGGTTGGGAATATAAAGTGTTGGTGAAGATGGAGAAACTGGAACTCTCATACCATATATACGTCCATGGCAGGAGTGTAAAATGGTTCGACCACTTGGGAAAACTGGTAGTATCTACTAAGCATACTCCTACTCTACATATATACACAAAAGAATTGAGCGTCTGTTTAACAAGAGACGTATACAGAAATGTTCATGGCAAAATGTTCATTCATTATAGCCAAAAAACCGGAAATACCCATCAACAGGAAATTGGGTGAAGAAATTCTGGTATATTGATACGATGGAATACTAAAACCAAAAAAACCAAACCCAGTGCCATCGAGTCCATTCTGACTCATAGCAACCCTATAGAACAGAGTAGAGCTGCCCCATAGAGTTTCCAAGGAGCTCCTGGTGGATTTGAACTGCCAACCCTTTGGTTAGCAGCCGTAGCACTTAACCACTATGCCACCAAGGTTTCCAGTGGAATACTGCACAGCATTAAAAGGGAATGAAGTACTGATATGTACAACAACATGGACAATTCTTAAGTAGTATGTTGAGTAAAGAAAGCCAAATACAAAAGAGTACATACTGTATTATTCCTTTTATATGAAGTCAAGAACCAGCAAAATTAATCCATGGTGATATAAGTTGGAATGTGCTGCAGGAGTGGTATTAACTAAGAAAAGCACAGCAGTGATGTAAATATTGTATATCTTCATTTAAATGGTGGTTACATAGGTGCGTACATATGTAAAAATGCATTGTACACTTTAAAATTTGTGTACTTTACTATATGTAAGGTATGCCTCAAAACAGTAAGTGCCTTAACCACCCCTAAAAAAACAAACCCACTGCTGTCGAGCCAATTCCAGCTCATAGTGACCCTATAGAGCTTCCGAGGCTGTAAATCCTTACAGAAGCAGACTACCACACCTTTCTCTCGAGGAGGAGCTGGTGGGTTTGAACCGTCAACCTTTTAGTTAGCAGCGGACTGCTTTAACCACTGCACCGTCAGGGCTTCTAAATAAATGCCTTTGTGTGTGTGTGTGTGTGTGTGTATTATATATATATATACACACGCATGTGTGTCTACACACACACAGATGCTAATAAGTGGCTAAAACTTACTCGCACTTTACAAGGAACTTCTGTAAGGTGTGATGCTTTAATTTTATTCCCTTGCCATATTTATGAACCTAGAACAGCTTTTCTACCCTTGAACAATCCAAAGACGAGTGGATTTTTTTCCTCCCTGGTTTGTTTGTTTGGTAGTTTGGGGGGCAAATCTGGAAGAACAGCTTTGTCAGAGAAGGTATTTTCTGTGATCTTTTGTTTAACAAAAAGTCATTGAAGGCTGCTGTGTGCCAGACAGTGTGCCAGGATTGGGAATCAAGAGAAAGAAAGACCCAGTCCCTGCCTTTGTAACATTCACAGTGTTGTGGGGATGACAGAGATGGAAGCAGATTCTTGTGGTCATGTCAGCAGGAGCCATAAGAGAGGTGTGTTGTGGGAGTATAGAACAGTGAGCCACACCCTCTCTCAGAATGTTCTGGAAGGCTTTTATAGAGGGCATCACCAGGCCCTGCTGCTATTTTTGCTATATGGCAGAGTCCTCTGTATATTAACTACCTGCATATAATGGCGATTTAAGAGGACTTTTTAGTTACCAAAGAATTATTAAAATATTTTGTGTCATCTACATGTTTTCTTGTATATAATTTTTAATTACTTCTTAGACCATTTATCACAGCCTTAAATTTCAGTGATAAAATTTACCTGCCAGAGATTTCTAGAAAGCAGCAACATTCTATGAAATGTTTATAAATGGAAAGGTAATGTTTCTTTGAATTAGTTCTGAGGTAAAAGCCAAATTTTGCCCAAACTGGAGGATTATTTTTCCTTTCAGGTAGTGTTTGCACGCAGCAAGCACGCTGTCCTGAGCACGTGTGCAGCATGAGCCTCTTGAGTTTAGGTGAGAAGCCTTCCGCTGGCTTCTGTGTTCACACATGTATCTCCCTGATAGCGGATGTACCTAGAAATACTCTGTCAAGTCGTCAGTATTAGTGTGGTTCTTCCTAGAAACTAAGACAATTTTAAGAGAAGCACTGTGGCTCATAAAGAACAAATGAATGTGTATCTTGTGCAGTTATATATAAAATTAACAGAACTATATTCCCTTTCATTGATCCTTTCCTTCTGTTCATAGAAGATACAAAGATATTTAAATTTCTATAAGTATAGAAATGTGTTTTATAAAAGAAAGGGAGGAAAAATTAAGTATCAGATTTTTTTTAGTAACTTTGAAATCAGACAGTAAAATTTGGAGTGTTGTCATCAGTCATCATGTCCATACAACTGAGTCTTTGAACACAAAAAATTCTTATACATAGTAATGTGAAATTTTTTTTACTCAGGAATCATGTTATAAAGTGGTGGATGATAGCATTCAGGTTCCCCAAACTGTATATTTTGCATTCTCCCATTTCCACAATTCTAGTCCTCAATGTGTTGTTCTTGTTGTTTTTTTTTTGTTGTTGTTGTTTTTTTTTGGTAACAATAAGAAGGCACCCTTTTTATATTGTCCGTGTCTGCATAAATGGGTGAGGGGTGAGTTTGAGGAAGAGTCTGACTCAGGGAACTGGTTAGATGGTGATTTCATTTGTGGAGATAGAGAATACAAAAGGAGAACAAATTTTGGAGGGCAGATGGTGTCTTAGTCATCTAGTGCTGCTGTGACAGAAATACCACAAATGGGTGGCTTTAACAAGCGGAAATTCATTTTCTCACAGTTTAGGAGGATAAAAAAAAAAATCAGGGTACCTGCCCTAGGGAAGAGCTTTCTCTGTCAGTTCTGGGGGAAGGTCCTTGTCTCTTTGGAGCTTCTGCTCCTAGTGATCTTCATGTAGCTTGGCATCTCTCTCCCCCCATCTCTGCCTGCTCACTTGCTTATTTAATCTCTTTTATATCTCAAAAGAGATTGACTTAAAATGCACTCTACACTGATACTGTGTCTTTAACATAACAAAGAAGACCCATTCCCAAATGGGATTATAGCCACAGGTATAGGGGTTAGGATTTACAACACATATTTTGGGGAGGACACAGTTCAATCCGTAACAGACGGTACATGACGTCTCTAGGAAGGGAATGTTCTGGAGGAACAGCCATGAAATGTTTGTCAGCAGAAACCTACCTATTCACAGCTCCAGACTTCTGCCCCCTGTGCAGAGCATTGTGGGTAGGTAGATGTTCCCTGCCCTCCTTCCAGGACCCAGCCATTTGCATATCCATGATCCTGATCCCTCAACTGGTAGCCATCTTGGTGAAATCTGTTGGGATACTATTATTCTAGAAAAATACTTCCTTTTGTTCTTGACAACTATTCTGGTAAACCTTCATTGCTATGGAAATGTTGATTATTTTGAAAATACAGACATTCACTATTTTAATTAGGCTTAAGAAAAGACTAGTCATTTCGACCTCACAGTGAGGAGAATGGATCTGAGTTAGATAAGCCTGGTTTCAAATCCTGCATCTGCCATTTATTAACTCGTTAGTCCTGGGCAGGTTACTTCTCTGAGCCTCAGCTTCCTCATCTGTAAAAAATAGTCATTGACATCCACCTCCATTAAATTGAAGATTATATAAAATAGCAGATGGAGTCAGTTCAGCACAGTACTTGACATCTTTGGTGTGCTCTTCAAATGTTGTCTTCCCTTCTTCCCTAGCCTACGTTTTTGCCCCCAGTTAGGATACAAAGTTTAAATTTTTAAGGAAAAGACAAGAGCACAATCTATAATCCATTCTGATATTTAACAGTTCTTATTGTTAGAAAATACCTCCTCCTGTTTAACACGCATTCCCTCCTGTTTAACATGCTTCAAGTCCTTCTCTCAGTTGTGCCCTTCTCCCCTTTTCTGTTTCTTTTAGTCTTGCCAAATGAATATCGTGAAATATCCTAATCTTAAGATGCATATTTTTCTTAATTTCCTGCTTTTAGTCATTGAATGCAGAAATATAGTAAGACTCCAGAATCCTGTATCAACATTAACTTCCTTTATAGCAGCCAGAGTATTTAGAAATTGCATGGCTGATCTTCCATGGCTGAGTGCATCTCTGTGAAGCTTTCTAGAAGAAGATTTGTAGCTGAAGATAAGGCGGAAGCAGAAGGAGTTACCTTGGTAGCTCCTTTCAGCTTAGGATCTCCAAATCCTTCCCAATTAAGGAAGGCAATGCTCGCAGAATTTTAAGATGTTCAGGAATGTTCATGGCTGAACTTAGATTTTAAAAAGAAAGCTGCCAGGAGTCCCTGGGTGGTGCACATGGTTAAGCACTCAACTACTAGCCGAAAGCTAGGTGACTTGAACCCACCCACATGCCTTGGAAGACAGGCCTCGTAATCTATTTCAGAAAGGCCGCAGTCTTGAAAATCCTATGGAGCAGTTCTACTCTGCACACATGGGGTCTCCATGAGTCAGAATCAACTCGGCAAGAACTTCACCAGCAGCAAGCTGTCATTTCCCTCGTTACTTGCACTAACCAGATAATTTGCAGGTACTCATATAGTGGGTTTTCATATAGTAGGTTTACAGGCAGAATCTGCAAAAACGAACATAGTAACCCAAGAGAAAGAAGGCATAGGCCTCAAAGGCATCTCACTGTTTCCATAACAAAAAATCAATTTTCAAATTCCCTTAAAAACCTGAGTACTTCTATGGCCTCTCAAAGCATATAGATTTTCTTAAGAGTTAAAACAGCTTTTAAAGAGGAAACGATGAGCTATGCAGCCTGCCATATCCTGTGTTCAGAATAATTTTCATTTCTATACTTATCTGTGAAGGTTGAAGGAATGTCTACAAATATTTGCTTGGTTTCTATGGTGAAGGCAGAGAGAGATCAAGTGTGTGATTGTTTAGTGTCAAAATCAAAACTACACTATACTGTACTTCTAAAAAGAGAATGAGTGTGTTACTTGAAACATAATAGACATTTAGCAAGTGGTAACTATTTTAAGTTTCACCAGTTTAAGACGAAATTTAAACAATATAGCCTGAGGGAAAACTTGGGCCTTAAGGCATTTTAAAACTTCATTTTACAAAAATAAAATAGTCCTCACACTTTATTAAAAAGTCACTTGTTGACCAATAATAGTGTTGGTGAACTCTCAGAATGCTTGGTGCAGGTATGGAGACAGACAGAACATTCTCTAACCATGATCTGCAAGTTTATAATATGATAGAATTGCCCTCCTTCCTGCCTAGTTTATACCTTCCAACCCCGTAAGCCTCCATTCAGCTCTCTACTGATGACCCATATCTTTGTTTGAATGTACATTTATTTTATGCCTGCTGTATGCAGCACTCTCTGAGGTGACAGAGAGAAAAAGTCAACTTAGAAATTGTCTCTACTCTCAAAGGGCTGGCTCTGGGTCTTGTAGGCACTAAGTACACAGTGAATGGGACACAGTGTGATAAGTACTGTGATCACATGTTATTGGGGAGGGACTAAGCAGGGCATGGCTCACAAGAGGTAGGAATGGAGTTGTAAGGAGGGCATTCCAAGGGAAGGTCTCAGTGTGTGGGAAGAAGGCCACTAGGCATGACAGAGCATGCATGTTTGAAGAACCTCAGAGCCTCGTGAGCGGGTTAAGGAAAGGCTTTGTGTGAAGGAGGAGCAGGAGATAAAACCAGAAAGAGGGTGAGAGTCAAGTCATGAGGACATTGTGGGTTAAGCTGGACTTGAACCAGACCCTGAAAGCTCTGGCGAATGGATGAAGGATTTTAAGCAAGAGAATGGTGAACACAAATTAAAGTATAGAAAAATTGACTATTTTGACAGCATAGAAAGGACAGAGTAGAAGGAGGCAGACTGATAGGAAACAACCCCAAAAGTAGCCCTGTGGCAGTCCATGAGGGGACATGTTCATGATGGAACTGTCAGGGTCTGGTGATTTCATTGATAGTGGGGATGAGTAGGAAACCTGGGTAGGTAGTGATTATGCTTACAGAGAGAGGGAATATAAGAGGAGAAACAAGTTTCAGAGAAAAGACAGTGCATGCCTTTAGAATTTGAGGTACCTGTGGAAGACTGAGGCAGTGGGATATGTGGTTCAGGTACTCTGCATAGTTGTGGATGCAGTATAGATTTGGGTGACATCCACATTAGTGGTCCTCAAGGGTTGAGCATTATTTAGGAAGAGCAATTGCCCGAGAATGGAACCTTAGAAGAAACAGTTATTTGAGGGGTTGGTGGAGGAAAAGATTGCAAAGAGTCACTAGAAAGGTGGGAGGACCACAAGGACACAGGACCCGAGTATTCTGCACTTAAATCACGACACAGACCCCTACTCGTCCTTCAGCCAACTCACTTGACTTGCCTGCTTTTCTAATCTGTGATGGGACTAGCATGATGCTTCTCATAGAGTGGACACACACATGATCAATTGAATTGAAGCTCACTTAGAACTTTAAAGGCTTTCTTTCTGGAGTAAGACCTTTTTTTAGGTAGACTAAGGAAGAACTGGAAAGTGCTGCTGGTATCACAGACAGTCAGAAGCTTGGATCCCTGAACTCCACCTCCATTTATCCTTCAGTGGGTCATTATCACCCCTCCCCAGACACACAGCACATGGGTCCCTGTCTCCCAAATGGCTCTGTTCCTCAAGATATCCTTCTTGTCTACCTGAAGGAAATAGCTGTCTTGTTCATTTTCCCTGTGCCGCTGTACTGTGAGTCTTCTTACACTTTGTCTGAGTCAAATCAGGTTCAGCCACACCTCTGTCCGTAAGTCCAGTTCCTTTTATAAAGACAAATGATCACTCAAAGGTATTTGTTCTTGGACATTATTACTCTTAAACTCTCCAGTTTAGGGAGTTGCCCTCTGTCTACTTTTAGCACTGCCATTGGGCATTCCCCGTGGTGCATTCTTGTGTCCAATCATCCCAAAATTACTGAGCACTTTCCATGCATAAGACACTAAATGTGTGCTGTGGACAATGAATCAAATGACTATAATGGAAAGTTAAAAAGGTCAAATGGTTCATAAGTACAATGAGAGCTCAGAGGAGTCATCACTTGCAACTGGGAGAACAGG
This sequence comes from Elephas maximus indicus, assembly GCF_024166365.1. Lineage (NCBI taxonomy): Eukaryota > Metazoa > Chordata > Mammalia > Proboscidea > Elephantidae > Elephas > Elephas maximus. Next base: position 62,736,656 of record NC_064826.1, on the reverse strand, counting down.
AAAGGTTTCATGGAGGAGGTGATTGTATGAGCCAGACCTTGAAAGATGGGTAGGAACTGGACCTGCAAAGACTCAGGGAAAGAATATCCCACAGAGAGAACCACACAAGTGATAGCCAGGTGGTGGAAAACCAGTGCATCAGTATGGGTGCCTGTGACCCCATGTGAGCTAGAGCAGCTGGAATCCTAGGAAGGGCAGCCTTTCTGCTGGCGAGGAAGGAAGGCATCAGAGCAAAGAAGATGACAGAGTTATTGACGTGGTGTCAGTGCTCGGAGAATTTTTCTATGAATCTCAGTCATTTTTTGTAATGTGTCAAAGCATCTCTTTCTGGCTTCTTAGATTTTAAATAAGAGAATTAGAGATGGTTCTACTATTAATTACTTGTTGCAAAGTACTTTGTGTGTTAACTTGTATTAGTGTTTAACTCAATGTTTTCCATTTAACTGGCCTTATACTGGGAAGACTATGCTTGACAGATTCAGAATTCTGATTATTTATGATATTCCTAATTTAAATGTGAAATTTTGAAGAGCTGAATTTTAAGACTTTATGAAGAGTCAGTGAAATTACCACTAGGGTTTGTGTGTATGTGTGTGTGTGAGTGTTTGTGTTTTGAAGTTTTTGCTTTTTTTTTAATAATATTTTACTGTATTTTCAGTGGAAAGGTACAGAGCAAAACAGGCTCCCCTATTCAACAATTTCTACACATACTGTTAAGTGATATTGGTTACATTCTTCACTTTGTGTCAACATTCATGTTATTTCTATTCTAGTTGTTTTGTTCCTATTGACCTAGTCTCACAGCCCCCCAACCTTCCATCTATGCTTTGGTATATTTGTTAACCATTTGGTTTCATATAGATGGTTTTTTTGTTTGCTTTTTTTTTTTGAGTTCACAATACTCAAGGGTAATATTCATTACTTTATGAGCTAACCAGCTATTTAGCTAAAAGGTAACTTGGAACAATTTTGATTCAAGGCTTAAAGAATATCTCAGGGTAATAGTCTTGAGATTCCTCCTGTCTCAGTGGGTCCGTTAAGTTCGAATATTTTTTAATTTAAAGTTACACATTTTTCTTCCTTTCTATCAGGATCCATGTAACCGGGCACTGTCTAGTTCTTCTGGCCTCAGGGTAGAGGAGGCTATGGTTCATGTAGACAATTGGTCCTGTAGACTGGTTTCTGAGTTTTGGATTTTCTTCTCTTGTGCTCTAGACAGTACTGATCAGTAGTTGTGTCTTAGATGGCTGCTCACAAGCTTTTTAGACCTCAGATGCTACTCACCAGACTAGGTTATAGAATATAAGTTTTATGAACTATATTATGGCAATGAACTGAGTTGTCCAGCCAGTCTATGACCCTAAGTCTTCAAACCAAAAAAACAAATCTCATGAGATGATTGGTTATATCTAAGAAGTATCAGTTTCTGTGACCCGTATTTGCTTTATTTCGTATATATACAAAATATTTATTTGTGTATATATTTGTGTGTGTATATATATATTTAGTATTTTATTTGTGTATATATACATGTATATACACACATATACACATACATATATAAATTGAAATTACCACTAGATTTGGTTTTCAATTTGCAAAAGCATACTGGTCTTCAGTAGGAAAAAACATATATATTAGAGAGTTTTATATTGGTATGAAGTAAATAGACAGATTAGAGCACAGAAAGCTTTCACTTTGACAAAATAAAGACTTCTAGGTATTTCAGGGATTGCATTTACACAGGGCCAGATTAAGGCATGTGAAAGCCCTAAACACTGATAATCTGTGGTGCCCCCTCCTCTGCTTACTCATGCATTCGAACGGGATATGTGAGTTGTATATATATATACACACACACGTGTGTGTGTGTCTTAACTATCCATGATGTAACTTCTTTTAAAATGTGACTATAATTTTAACCATTGAACATCAAAGTGGCGTGCCATTTTAGTGAAATGAGATGAAATGGACTATAAAATTTTTAGTGGATGCAGATACTAAGATTTTTACTATATACCACATTTTCTACAAAAAGCCCTACCAGTTCCCCTCCACCGCGATGCTCACTTTTCCTTGTGTCCTCTCTACTTGGCATCTATGGGTTTGTTTTGGACAACTCGTGTCCCCATTTGGTTGATGCCCTAGACACGTGCTTACCTTGCTTATTGGATAATCCATCCCTGCATCCATATTCCTTATAAACCATGATCTAAATGTGAGATGTTGTTGAGGTGGGCCATAGGAGGAGAATATCACCACACTGGCACACTTCATAGTAATAAGTAATCACTAAACCAAAGGACAGGAAATGGTATCCAAAGATAGAGTTCTTGCATTACAGTGCATAACTTTTAAATATTAATTACCAGTGCCACAACATCATAGACTCATAGAATGCTAGCAGAGGACACCTTACAGATCATGTAGTCCAGATGCCTTCTTTTAAAGATGAGGATACTAAGGCTTATAGACAAGGAGTTGCCACCCACAGTAGTTTCTTCATCAGTAAATTGGGTGTATTTGTTAGGGTCCCAACAGGAAGTACAAGTAGACAGCGTACTCAGAATAAGAAAATTTAAAGAGGGTTTGTTTACGGTGGCATAGTTTAAAAAGATGTGGGTTTAGGGGACTCGTAGGGAATAGTGCTGTAACTTGAGTCTTAGTTGCAGCCAAACTGTTACCATTCCCAGGCTTGAAGGCAAGAGGAAGGGGGAGCAGTTACTGTAATTCAGAGGGAAAGAATCATGTGGACTAGGCTGCCCAAAGGTGCAGTGACTTTGTAATGGCAGCACAGCCAGCTCTAGGCACCCTTGCTGGGAGGAAATCAAGGAACTCAGGACTCTGACCTCACTCTTCTGCCCCCTACTGAACTCCTGCTGGGGCTTCCCATTGACCAAACCCAATAAGAAGCCTGAGGCATGGGGTAAAAACAGGTTTACCCACCAGGACAGAGAGCAGGGTGGACACACCATCCAGAGAAGTAAAAGGAAGTTATCTGGCACAGTGGTCATAACATGCTTTTCTCATATTTAAGAATATAGCCACATTATAAGGTTGAGTCAGATAATATCTACAAAGTTTTTTTCAGGATCTTGGTGAAAGGGTACATGAATAAAAGACTGTTAAATTGAATATTCAGTGAGGGAGGTTTTCTCCAGCATGTATTTTGAGCCAGAGTTGGCCTTGTCTCCATATTACTGAATTGCTTCCAAAAGTTGTGAATAGAGATCAGATACAGGCAGTCCCCAAATTACAGATGAGTTCTGTTCCTAAGTCTGTCTTTAAGTCGAATTCATACATAAGTTGTAACAGTTAGGTAGAGTTCATGTCTAACGTCAGTTAGTCAAATGTTTGTCTTAGCATATGGTATATAGTGTACCTTTCTGACCATAAAAAAATTAGAGAAACAATTCCGGATACACCAAAACATCTTTAACAAAATAATACAGTAATAATAATAATGATGTTTTGATGTTCATCGCAAAGTAGCTCCATTTGTTATTATGAACCATTTTGTGTACCTCGAATTTTTAATATTATAGGCTTTACGGGGTTGGTTCTTTGTAACTACAGGTGTACGTACATTGGACGTTCATAGCCCGGTAACTGCCTGTACATCCACTTGCATAACTATCCTTGAACTCCCCCACCCCACTCTCCCTCCTGTTGCCAAATCCATTCAGCACCTCTAGAGGCCATTAATACATGTAATGATTGTAATAAACATGGTATTTTCTTTGGTTCCAGCTGGCTGCAGTGACCAAACTCTGTCCATAGTTCCTGGTTTATCTTTCCGTACTAGACAACTGCGTTGTTATCATTAGAAGCCACCTTTGTCATAGATTTCTGAATGTTGGTCTTTATGTATTGCATTCATTGTTTCCCTCAACATGTTTTTACATTTAAATATACCATTATATTTTGTCTTTAAGGATATTTAGAATTATTAAGCTTAAAGAATTCTGGGGTAGAAATTAATTGACTGTATTGTTGAGAACTTTCCTTACTTAATGCATTGAAACCTTGAAACATTTTTATCGGTATTGTCCATTATTTATAAAATTTTCAGAATAAAAATTAATAAATTTATGCTTAACTTGTGACTTAAACTGATTTTAAGTTAGTCAGTCTTCCATCAGAAGTTTCGAGGCACAGAAGTATAATAATTCCTCAGCAAAGGGAATTTATATTTTACCATCAGGAAAACTTACGATGTTTTGTTCTCATAAACTTGGAACCAAACTTGGTTGTAGTAGATATTTTAAATCCTATGAAATTATAGGAATTGTCATTATTTGGGATATTTAAAATTACAGTTTTAGGATTGGAAATCTCTGGGTCAGAAACTGTAGAATAGCCATGTAAATTAGCAAGTTAAGACTGAGGAAGCTCTCTTGATATATGAGACAATACTACATAAACTAGTGAACAACTATTAGGAAATGCTGTTCCATTATATTTGATTGCAAAAGGTAGTGATTTAGTATTTTTACACATAGGCACTTGGCTTTGTTAGGATTATTTTATTTAAGAACTGACTAGAAATTTGTCTCATACAGTTCACACTCTCTTATGGAATAATTATATATAATTTAGTTGTATATATATAAAGTTTTATATAGATATAAATTTTGTACATCATAAATTGTATTTCCCAAAAACACAAGGCCAACGTGTATGAGGCAGAAATTCTTATAAATACAAGGAGATACTGAGGGAAAGAAAACAAAAACTCAATTCTCCTTTAGAATTTGACAAATAGAGTAGACAAAAAGATAAGTAAGGATTTGTGTGAGACACACTTGATAAATAAACAGTCATACCCATTCTCCCCTTACATCCCGTGGAACACAAACCAGTTATGCACGTAATCATAAAGAAAACCATAATAAATTCTGCCAAGTAGAAATTGTCTAGGTTACATTCTCTGGCTATGATGTAATAAAACTAGAAATCCAACAAATGAAAGCCAAAAATAACCTAACCATATGGAAATTTTAAAACACTTTTCTAAGCTATTCTTCAAAATAGTTTACTCTTTGATTAAAGAAAAAATTAAATTACATATTATTTAAAAGATGAAGAAATATACAAAAAGTTTATTTAAAAATCTGTGAATGTGGATAATTTAACATTCAAAGGACAATTAATAGCACTAAATATTCTCTCATTAATTAAAACTGAAAATAAGTAAGCCAAGCTTCAACTCAAAAAAAAAAAAAAGAAGAAGAATCAAAAACAAAGAAACTAGGAGGGGAATTTTTTAAAAGATAAAAATAGAAATCAACAAAGCAGAAAATAATACAGTAATCCTCCCCAAATGGAAATAAAACTCATATCAGTTTTTAAAATAAACAACATAGCTAAACTCCTGACAAACCTAATATAAATAGAAAACAAAAGTATACATTGGGAAAGGGAAAACCACTATAATCAAGGAAGGATATGAGATTAATTATTAAAAATACTATGTGCAAATTTAAGTTGATGCATTTTAAAATTTAGAATAAAGATTTTCCTACCAAAAAAACAAAAAGGGTGGTTGAGGGGTGGGGCATCAGGATATGGGAGAACTGTGAGAGATAATGCTGAAAAGATGTATTGGCTCAGAAAAAGGTTGAAACGTAAATAGATCAATTACCAAGAAGAAATTAAAAAGGCTATTAAAGATATACAGCTAAAGAAGATCCGGACCTAGATATTTTTTACCAGTGAGTTTGTTTAACCTTGAAGGGGACTGATTATTCTTAGGCTGTTTATACCATTCCAAAGTATAGAAAAGGATGGAAAGCTTCCATATCTCTAATACCAAAACACGAAAAAGTAACCTCAAAAAGAAAAGTATAGAATAATAATAATGTTATTAATAATAAATAATTAATATCCTAAATAAACATGAGCACATACCATCCAAGGGTGTATTAAAAGAATAATACACCATGATGAGGAATGATTTATGCTAAGACAAGGATGGTGCAATATTAGTAAATCTATTGATGTAATTAATATATCATTAATAAAATACAGGAGAAAGATCATATGGTCATTAGGAGTAGACATTTCAAAAAGCATTTGATAAAAATTTATGAACCATTTTGAGTGGTAACTAAATTTTAAAGGGATTAGGAGGGGACTTCCTAAGCATATCAATATTGTTCTTGTTATAATTTCGACTGTACAGGTAGTCCCCAACTTACAACAGGGTCCCGTTATGACCACTTCGTCCTAAGTTGATTCTGACATAAATCAAATACCTCTTTTTTTTTTCAGTTCTAATTATTATTGCCTTTTATTACCTGTATCTTTATAAATTGATTTTTATTTGTCTTTGGGAAGTGGCATGAGAATGATAACATCAACAAATTAAGTGCCACAACCCTGTATTAGTACATATTAGTATCCATAAGATGTTAAAAAAAAAGAAAGAATGGTCATAAATGCAGTTTGTAGCAACTCGAATCTGTCAGGTACAACCTGACATTTACTTGATGATCATAATAGGTGTCACTGATTAAAGTATTTAAAATAAATATAGTCATTCAGAGATCATAGCCTTTTTAGAACAGTTTAAAATAATCCTATATTCAGATTAAACTTTTCATCTCATATGAAACTAGAGTTTATTTCTAATTGGGACGAGAAGATAAATGTCCGCCCTGACAATGCCTGTGTATGTCTATAAATCAATGGAGTGGAACTTCCTGGACAGTTTGCACCTGCAGCTTTGTTTGCAGTGTGTCAGAGAAGCAGGAAAATGTTCCTCCAGCTAGAAACATTGATAAAGCAGAAATAAATTATGTAACCAAAACTAGAGTCAAGGGTGTCCAACCCTCTTCTTGGTGAAAATAGTACCTTCTTTGGAAATGACTACTCATTGAATTTTGCCCAGTTATCTTTATAGGAATGATTGCCTTAAAATCTTTAGTTTGATATTTTTAAACCCCTATGTTGTGTGTTTGGTGTTGTGCTAGGCTAAATTAATATCCTGAATAAACATTAGCACATAGAATCCAAGAGTGTGTTAAAAGAATAATACACCATGATTAAAAAAAAAAAAATACACCATGATTAGTAATGATTTATTCTAAGAAGACAGAATGGTGCAATATTAGTAAATCTATTGAAGTAATGAAAAACTTTTTAAAAAATGAATATATCATTAATAGAATACAGGAGAAAGAGCATATGGTCATTATCAGAATATGTTTTAAAAAAGCATTTGATAAAAATTTATTATCATTTTGAGTGGTAACTGAATTTTAAATTAGGAGAGAACTTTATAGACATAGCCATGGATCAGATCACACCATGTCCATGCCTGTGGGAACAAACCATATTATGAACGGTGTTACAGGATATGATTTTCAAGTAGCAGTGGGTTCAGGGAGGTGATGGGATCAGAGCTGGGCCTTGTAGGATAAGTGGTATTTCCACATAATGGAGAGGAAAAAAGAGCTTCCCAAACTAGGAGAACAATGTGAACAACATGGAGGCAAGAGCTGTAGGATATGTTTGTATAATGCAGTAATGCTCAACCCTAGCCAAGTGTCAGGGTTATGTGAAGAAGAAAAAAAAATTCTTTTTTAAAGGAAACAAAAGAAAAGGAAAAACTCCCAAGGCCATTACCCATGGAGACTAATTCACTAAGGGTGAGATAAGGCCCGAAAAAAAAAAAAAAAAAAAAAAAAACTGTTGCCGTCAAGTCTATCCTCACGCATAGTGACCCTATAGGACAGAGTAGAACTGCCCCATAGGATTTCCAAGGAGCGACTGGTGCATTCGAACTGCTGAACTTTTGGTTAGCAGCTGTAGCTCTTAACCACGGCACCACCAGGGCTCCATAAGGCGCGGACACCTATGTTATTCTAAAAGCCCTGTGGATGATTCTGATGCACAGTAAGGGTGACTAGGGCGTGAGGATATGGGAGTGCTGTGGCAGATGACGCTGAAAACCTGTATTGCAGCCAGATGATAACCAGAGTAACGTTGTTTTGGTATAGCAGGCTTGCTTGCTTGTTTGTTTTTTAATTTGTGTTACATTACCAGCATCTTTCCATTAGACAGCAACCAGAGCTCCCTTAACCAAAACTCCACCCCTTGTGTTAATTCAAAGCAAAACATGTTGAGTGAGATGAAGAGGAAGGAGGAACAAATAGATATACCTGTCAAAAATCTTGGAGCCCTGGTGGCACAGTGGTTAAGAACTCAGCTGCTAACCAAAAGATCAACAGTTCGAATCCACTAGCAGCTCCTTGAAAACTCTATGGGGCAGTTCTGCTCTGTCCTATAGGGTCGCTATGAGTTGAAATCGACTCAGCGGCAACAGGTTAACAGGTCAAGAATCTTGTTCCAGTTAGATATTCCTGTACTAAAAAAAAAAAGTTGCCGTTGAGTTACTTCCAACTCCCAGTACCCCAGTGCCGTCGAGTCAATTCCAACTCGTAGCAACCCTGTAGAGGGACTATATATATATATATATATATATATATATATATATATATATATATATATATATATATATATATATATATACAAAACCACCCTGAAATTTAAAACTACCATTTTATTGTCACCCACAATCCTGTGGGTTGACTGGATTCAGCTGGACAGTTCTTCTGCTTTGTGTAATGTTCACTGGGACTGAAGTTATCTGGGGGATCGATTGACCTCAGATATCCAGGATGGGTCACTCACTTGGTTGGCAGCTGATGTTGGGCTTCTCAGCATGAAGGCTGGATTCCACAAGGAAGCATCTCAAGAGCAAGCATTCAGAAAGATCCAGGCTATAAGGTTCCTTTTGACCTAGCTTTGGTAGTCCCAGAACATCACTTCTACCATATTCCATCAGTCAAGCAAGTCACTAAGACCAACTCAGATTTGAGGGAAGGTGAATTAGACTCTATCCCTTGATGGGAGGAGCAGCGTACGTGTACAAGAAGAGAAGGAACACGATGGCAGCCATTTTCGGAGACTTGGTACCACAATCTTTATGCAGCAAATAATGTAGCATCGAAATACATACAGCAGAACGTGAGGAAATTTAGATAGATGTTAACAGAAATACAGTTAGGCAAAACAATAAGAAAGAATAAAAGTGATCTGAATAATATAAAATTCTATGTAATAGATTTCAGTATTGAATTTACCCGACAATAAGGAATATACCTTTGTTTCAGGCATCCATGCAATAGCTGCTCTCTTCCCCCCCAAAAAAAACAGTTGGACCCTTAATTGCTCTTACAAACCCAAAACCTTAACAGTTGATATGTTTTCCAGATCTCTTAACCTAACAGAAATAATTACACATTTGCTTGTGTCATCTCATATTATGCACAGTTCTACATTAAAGGGGTGCCCTCGTTTTGGAATCCCTTTCTCTGAGTGACTTTTTTACACATAGTATAAACAATTTTGGGAAACCGTGGTGGCATCGTGATTAAGAGCTACAGCGGCTAACCAAAAGGTCGGCAGTTTAAATCCACCAGGTGCTCTTTGGAAACCCTGTGGGGCAGTTTCTACTCTGTCCTGTAGGGTCACTATGAGTTGGAATCAACTCGACAGCAACAGGTATAAACAATTTCACATTACAAATTTTCTCAAGTTCTTTTCCCATTTTTGAGTTGTTTTCTGTAAAGGGCGACATTGAAAGGGGCTTTATTTCGATTGCCCACAGTCTCATGATAAGAGCAATTTTGACTTGTCCTGGGTGCTTTGTAAGCTTCAGGGCCACCATCTACCAGGCACTGGAATCAGCCTCTAATTTTCCAGTGATGCTGCCTTGGGAACTGAGCTGGAATCATTGCTGTCACTTCTTTTCCATGTATTATGTTTTTAAGCTTAGGGAAAAAATAATAGTTTAACTATCTAAAGTTAAAACTATTTTAACTATTTAAAATAAGATTTTTTTTTAAGTCTTTCTTTTCTTTCAAAACTGGTATCATTTTTGCTATCCTAGTAAGACAGAATCTAAGGTAGAAGCCAGATCATGGGGATGATATAATCTCCCAGCCTGTGAGTGATGATCAGGCTTTGGTTGTGCGGTGGTTAAAGTGCTCAGCTGCTAACCAGAAGATCAGTGGTTCCAATCCACCAGCCACTCCGTGGAAGAAAGATGTGGCAGTTTGCTCCCACAAAGATTTACAGCCTTGGAAATCCTATGGGACAGTTCTACTCTGTACAATAGGGTCACTATGAGTCAGAATCAACTCCACGGCAGTGGGTTTTGGTTTGGGTCAGTGATGAATCCTATTGTTGCTTCTACCTCAGGATCACCATATGATTTATCAGAGTCCTTTCCTAACTGAATCTTGGCATTAAATCACCCAGGATGAAGAGTTTAAACAAACAGCCGTCTTCCTCAGTAACACTCAGTTTGTTTGCCGTTGCAGGTCGTCACGCTATGGTACAGAGCTCCAGAAGTCTTGCTTCAGTCCAGCTACGCCACCCCTGTGGATCTCTGGAGTGTTGGCTGCATATTTGCAGAAATGTTTCGTAGAAAGTAAGAAATACGTTTTGTTTCACTCTGTTTTCCTTGACAAGAGGCTTGGGATCTTCAGTAGTTTATGTGGTGGCATAGCAGTTCTGTTTCAAGTAGGGTCATAATATCCAAAGCCACCTATTTGGGCCACTACTTCCAAGCCTGTCCTGGAACTACCTTCTCGATCGTTACAGTTTTGTGTATAGTTCTGTATGACTCTAGCTCTCAGCTCTTGGAAGCTGTGTTTGGGAAGGAAGATTTCGCTATTCTTACAGTTTACATTGTTTTTGTTGGTGATGACAAGACATGATGAACATGCAGCATATTATGGTCTTTTTAGTGAAAGAATATCAAGATACAGACTTTGTGCATAACAGAAGGACCAAATACATGGAAATTTTGATGGTGAGAATAGTTCAAAGAACAGAGAATGTTTATGTTGGCAAGGAATAGGGAAGAAAGATGTCAGTGCTGTTTTAGAATACTTTAATGTTGTCATGTGGAGGAGAAATTAAACGTATTTGAGGCTCTACAGAGGGCAAACTAAGATGATTGTTGTTAAGTGTCATCAAGTAGGTTCCAACTCATAGTGTCCATATGTACAACAGAACAAAACATTGCTGGGTCCTGCACCATTCTCACAATCATTGCTGTGTTTGAGCCCATTGTTACAGCCACCGTATCAATTCATCTCATTTAGGGTCTTCCTCTTTCTCCCTGACCCTCTACTTTACCAAGTGTGATGTCCTTCTCCAGGGACTGTTCCCTCCTGATAACATGTCCAAAGTATGTGAGACAGGGTCTTGCCATCCTCACTTCTAAGAAACATTCTGGCTGTACTTCTTCCAAGACAGATTTGTTCGTTCTTTTGGCAGTCCATGGTATATTCGATATTCTTCCCCAACACCATAATTCAAAGGCATCAGTTCTTCTTTTGTCTTCTTTATTCACTGTCCAGCTTTCGCATGCATGTGAGGCGATTGAAAATACCATGGCTTGAGTTAGGTGACCCTTAGTCCTCAAGGTGGCATCTTTGCTTTTCAACACTTGAAAGAGGTCTTTTGCAGCACATTTGCCCAGTGCCATACTTCATTTGATTTCTTGACTTCTGTGGGCTTTGATTTGTGGATCCAAGTAAAATAAAATCCTTCATGAGTTCCATCTTTTCTCCATTTATCATGATATTGCTTATTGGTACAGTTGTGAGGGTTTTTGTTTTCTGTATGTTGAGGTGTAATCCATACTGAAGGCTGTATTCTTTGATCTTCATCAATAAGTGCTTCAAATCCTCTTCATTTCAGCAAGCAAGATTGTGTCATCTGCGTATTGCAGGTTATTAATGAGTCTTCTTCCAAACCTGATGCTGCATTCTTCTTCATATAGTCCAGCTTCTCAGATTATTTGCTCAGTGCACAGATTTAATAAGTGGGGTGAGAGGATACAACCCTGACACACACCTTTCCTGATTTTATAGTCCAAGCTCAAATTGAAGGTGAAGAAAATTAAAACAAGTCCACAAGAGCCAAAGTACAGCCTTGAGTATATCCACCTGAATTTAGAGACGTATCAAGAATAGAATTGATGCATTGAACACTAGTGACTAAAGACCAGACAAGTTGAGAGATGACATCAAGGACATCATACATGAAGAAAGAAAAAGGTCATTAAAAGACAGAAAAGAAAAGGCCAAAATGGATGTAAAGAAGAGACTGAAATTTGCTCTTGAACGTAGAGTAGCTAAAGCAAATGGAAGAAATGATGAAGTGCAAGAGCTGAACAGAAGATTTTGAAGGGCAGCTCGAGAAGACAAAGTATTATAATGAAATGTGCAAAGACCTGGAGTTAGAAAACTAAAAGGGAAGAACACACTCAGCATTTCTCAAGCTGAAAGAACTGAAGAAAAACTGGGACTGAGGATACAGAAGTGACAGAAATAAAATTTTTTGCTCAAAGCGGGAGGAAACTAACCATGAGAACATTATCTGAAAAGAAGATTGGGGTCTTGTGAAAATAATGTATGCTTCTCATTGGATGTCCAAGAAGAAGCTGGACCACCATTGGATTTTTTTTAGCAGCATTCATAGGATGAGTGGATGGGCTAAATGATCTCCAGGGCCTCTTTGAGTCTAAGAATCTGTGATTCATTTGTTTGATTTTCAAATCACAAGCAATAGCCAAACAAGGTAATAAAGATCTGCCAAGACAATAATCCATACCTGTGTACTAAATTCAGCCTAGTCAAAATTAAACAGAGAAACTAATTGTAATCTAATCTCTCTTTCCTTTTTTTTCTATTTTTATTTCCATGGAAAAATGTGAGTTGGGAAGCTGAGCATATTTACGTTGAACATGTTATGTCCAAAATGTAGCTACATGAGAGCTAGCTCACAAGGAAAAGGAGTGGTCAGTCATTATTTGCGTGTTTGTTTTAACAAAATAAAGTTTTGTATGCGTAATAAATTTTGGAAACTATTTCTCGAACTCAGCTAATTAATTTGTGTCTTGCAGTGGAAGAGTCCAGGAGAGGATCATGGCAAGATCAGAGCACAGATGTTTATTGCAGGCCTACTATGTGCCAAGTACAGTGGCAAACCTCATCCTTGTGTTACCCAGGGCTTCTAACAAGTTTGTTCCAGTTAGACCCCCTGCTGAGAATTTGTTCCCCGTGCCCCACTACCCCAGATATACTGAATCAGAATCTATAGTGTATCTAGGGTGCAAATATAAATTCTCAGCAGGGGGTTGAACCAGAACAAACCGATTGGAAGCCCTGATGTTACCTTATTTAATGCTCACAGTAAGAAGAAACTGAGATGGAGTGGTAGGTTTATTTGTCTAGACCCCTGGTGGAGCAATGGTTAAGTTCTAGGCTGGTAACCAAAAGGTTGGCGGTTCAAACCCACCCCGCGGCTCCGGGGGAGAAAGACCTGGAGATCTGCTCCCATAAAAATTACAGCCAAGAAAACCCCATGGGGCAATTCTACTCTGTCATTTGGGGTTGATGTGAGTTGAAGTCAACTTGACAGCACCTAACAACAACAAGGTTAGTCAGCTAAAAAGTAACAGGGGTATGATTTAAAAGGAAGCCTTGTGAGTCCGAATCCGATGTTGATTTCTGCTAGGTAGGACAGAAAAAAGGTAATATTGAATCCAGCCATGGTGTTTTCCAAATAGGCTAAACAAGTGTGGGATGGGCAGCATCAGCATCACCCAGGAACTTGTTAGAGATGCAGATTATCAGACCCCAGCCCAGGCCCAATGGGTCTGACCCATGGGCATGGGGCTCAGCAACCTGTGTTTTAACAAGCCCTCCAGGTGATCCTGGTGGTGAAGGGGTTAAGAGCTACAGCTGCTAACCGAAAGGTTGGCAGTTCGAATCCACCAGCTACTCCTTGAAAACCATATGGGGCAATTCTACTCTGTCCTGTAGAGCCACTATGAGTCAGAATCGACTCGACAGCAACAGGTTTCCAGGTGATCCTGATACACCTCAGGCATGAGAGCCACTGGGTTGGGTGATAGGATTACCAGGGAGGAGCTCTCCCAGTGGAGCTCCCAGGCCTCCCAAAAGATTCTGATTCATTACTGGGCTGGGGCCAGGAATTCTTGCTTTTAATGTGCCTCTCAATCAATTCTTTTCATCCATTAAGAGTTAAAGGCTTGTAATTAGAATCAAGAGTAATTTACCATCAGCAGGGCAGGTCAGGTAGCACAAGTGCTGTGCAATCCACTGGCACAGTGGTAAAAGGAGCCCCGGTAGTGCAGTGGGTAAAGCAATTGACTGCTAACTGAAAGTTTGGCAATTCGAAACCACCAGCAGCTCCTTGGGAGAAAGATGTGGCAGTTTGCTTCCGTAAAGATTTACAGCCTAGGAAACCATATGGGATCAGTATGAGTGAGAATCAACTCCATGACAGTGGGTTGATTGGCACAGTGGTTAAGCACTCACCTGCTAACCAGAAGGTCAGCAGCTCAAACCCACCAGTGCTCCATGGGAGAAAGATGTGGCAGTCTGCCAAGTACAGCCAAGAAAACCTATGGAGCAATTCTACTCTGTAACACATGGGGTCACCATGAATTGGAATCAGCTTGATGACAATGAGTTTTTCTTTTGTTTTGTTTTGTTTTTTAAGAGCAGGGTAGGAGTTAGGACAGTCATCCCAGGAATAACTTGGTGCAACTGAGAGTTGATTGGAGAAGTGTTTACTGGAATTACATTTATGTGACTAGAATGGTCCTCCAGATGTAAAGATGAAGTCCTGCTTTCGGTATGGGGGTCAGGGGGTCAATTATTTATCAACAATACAGACTTGAATACCAGCAATAATTAATGATAAAGCTCATATTTTTTGAGTGATGTTAAATTTAAGATATATAGTATTAAGCAATCACTAGTAAAGAATTTTAATTAACCAGAGCTGTGGTAAGTGTTATGAAGAAGTATATAGTACCATGAGTGGTTATGATGAGAACACCATTTTCGATGAGTAAAGAGACTTCTTGCTGGAAGGTTAAAAGTTGGGATTAACCTTCCTTAGAGGTCACATCTAGTTGGATATATAAAAACCTTTGAAGAATAATAATTTATGTATCAGTAAGGCTCACCATCCTTCATAACCTAAGGAGAAGAAGGGAAGCAAAGGGAGTTAACTATTCTGTTGTGTGATAGGCCCAGGGTTGGGCCGTTCACGTGCATTATCTCATTAAACCCACATTGAGAGGGCTCTTATCCGGAGTTCACAGATAGTGAACTAGAGGTTTCCACAAAGCCGATAAATAGCTTGTCCATGGGCACACAGCTATTAAAGTGCAGAGCCAAATTTGAACCCAGGTTTGCCTTACTCTGAAGCCCTTTTTTCTACTCTGCCATGTCACCGTTCTTTTTTAACCTAATTTGCCTTTTTTTTTTTTTTCTGGAATGCTATATACATTATTATAGTATGATAGCCATGATACTTTAGAAAGGTCAAGAGCCAAACCACACTTGTAATAGCATTGATTTCCAGTCTCTTCTGTATTGTTATAGGTTGACCAGAGTACATGCCTTGTATTCTGAAATTGAGTACCTAGAAAATATAAACTCAGTGAAAAGAGTCACATGGCAGATGGTTGACAAGGAGTCAGGGAGTTTAAATACCATTTGTCACTATTATCTAGGTTTAATAATTGCCCACACTGACCCACAGAAGCATTCTACAAAACAGGTAAGAGCTAGATTTTTTTATCTTCCTCCATTTAACTCTTCATTCAACTTTTTGTTAAGTTATATTTTAATACTAGAAAACATTGTTATATGTTTGGTCAGTAGCCAAACATGAATGGGATGGATGGAATGGGTGAGATTGATTGATTTTTAGAAAATCAAAATCCAACTAATCAGGAATTGACTTTATAGCAAAATAAGTTCACAGTGTTAATGCTCTAGGTATCACTGATTGCCTTGTGCATCCTAGTCAGAACTGTTGCCTGTGGTTTGAAAGTTGTGGGGTTTTCCAAGTTACAGCAAAGTCGTAAAAAAGAAAATACAGATTTAAAAAATAAAACTTGCTACTAATTCTTTGAATATGGAGATTGTGGTAAACAGATAGTAATTCTTAGAAGTTCTGGCTTGCCAACTCTACTGATCCCTAGCTAGAAATGCCAGATGCCACCAGGAAGAATATAACAAATACAGTCACTGTTAAATGGAAACAAACAAGACTTCATAGTTATATTGCCCCTTGTATGATGGCCTCTTCAGGCTTGTCGTCATTGATTTCTATGAATTAAACACCCAATAGCTGAGAAACTGACAGTGAAACCGTCCTTTGTGGCTGAGTGGTCTGTGAGCAAGTGTCTTTAAAATGTCACTGAGCATCTTGCCAATTTTCCCATTGGTTACTGTGTTGGTGTTTCCCCATATTTGAGCATTCTCCTTAGTGACATCAATGAACTGAGGTCCTTAACCAGCTGACCCAACACCTAGGCCCCAGAAGGCAAGCCTTAGCCTCTGAGGAACCTCAGGGTAAGTCAGAACATGTGCATGGAACCCAGGACACTGGGCTGGAATTTCAGATTTCTTATCTCCCCTTTGATATTTCCCTAGACTTTTTTTTTTTTTTTAAAGAGCCAGCCAAATGGGAAGAACTCTTAAGGAGCATTTTCTTGACCTAGGAAATAACCCGAGATGGTACCCAGGAAAAAGACTGATCTTGGTCAAATAATGCATTACAGGGCAGTTTTAAGTAAAAGCAAATGAGTACTTTTTAATATAATCATTGTTGATTTTCTAAATTCTTAATACGTATCTGACTTTAACATGAATTTGAGAAATGTATCTGTTTTCATGACATACGCTGAGAAGCCACCATCACGCCTGGCTGTTCCCTGTGTGAGCAGCTCTGTGGCCCTCCAGCTCCCCAACCTGGTGCCTTTCCACTTTGGTATTCTGCTTCTGAAAGATCACAGCCTTGAAAACCCTACGGAGTAGTTCTCCTGGGTCTGCATGTTTTGCAGCCTTCTAAAACAAACTAGATTTTATCTTCTGAGTCCTCTTCCTATCATTCCGCCATCATGCCTTTCCACCTACTTTCCAAGTCATTTCTTTCCTTTTATCGACAATTTTTGGTCTATTACTTCCTCCCATGTTCCCATCCCTGCTCTGATGAGCCAACACTCCTCTGGCTCCCTATATCTCTTTCTGTCTCTGTTAATCTTCTCTACTCTGCCTTTTGGAATCCCCGTTCTGTAGGAACAAGTTTCCCTGCTTTTCTGAATTTTTCCTCACCGTCTCCTTCTTCAAGGTAACTGAAACCAGGCCTTTTATCCACAGGTGTCCTATCCACTTTGAGAAGGGACTTGGGATATTCTTGGCCACCTACTGCTTGGGGCCATGTTCTGCCAAAGCCTCTTAACTTCTTTTTGCCATTCTCTTACACACCCATTTCCCCAGCCTTAATCACACCATCTGCTGAATTTCACGTAGTGCAGTGATTAAGTGCTTGGCTGCTAACTGAAAGGTTGGCAGTTCAAACCCACCAGCCATTCTGAGAGAGAAAGATGTGGCAGTCTGATTCTATAAAGATTACCACCTTGGAAACGCTATGGAGAAGTTCTGCTCTGTCCTGTGGGGTCACTATGAGTTGGAATCAACTCAACACCGACAGGTTTGGTTTGGTTGGCTAACTTTCAGGAGCAGTAATCTCTTTTTGTTTTTATTGTACTTTAGAACAAACTAATTTCTCATTAAACAGTACACATATTGTTTTATGACATTGGTTAACAACCCCACGACATGTCAACACTCTCCCTTCTCAACCTTGGGTTCCCTATTACCAGCTTTCCTGTTCCCTCCCACCTTCTAGTCCTTGCCCCTGAGCTGGTGTGCCCCTTTAGGCTTGTTTTGTTTTATGGGCCTGTCCAATATTTGGCTGAAGAGTGAACCTCAGGAGTGACTACATTACTGAGCTGAAAGGGTGTCAGGGGCCATACTCTTAGGGTTTTGCCAGTCTCTGTCAGGCCAACAACCCTGGTCTTTCTTTTTGAGTTAGAATTTTGCTCTACATTTTTCTCCAGCTCTGTCTAGGACTCTTTTTTCTGATTCCTGTCAGAGTAGTCAGCGGTGGTAGCTGGGCACCATCTAGTTGTACTGGATTCAGTCTGGTGGAAGCCGTGGTAGATGTAGTCCATTAGTCCTTTGGACTAATCTTTGCCTTGTATCTTTAGTTTTCTTCATTCTTCGTTGTTCCTGAAGGACTAGTAATTTTTAAGCATACACCTTAAAATTTTCTTCTTATGGGGTAAGAAGAAAAGTTGCCAGAGAAGTGCTTTGCACATAAAAGGAGACAGAACGCTGAGGGCCCTGGTTGATTCCACAACTGCGTCACTTGGTTTGTACTTTCCCTGTACCCCAGCCAATACTTGCGCATTCAGTGATGCCCTGATGAACTCAGTCTCTCTACTTACTTCCCAGGGGCTGTCTCTCCCTCTCCCTCAGCTACATGTGCCTTCTGCACCTTGGAGGACATCATCATCCAAACACTCTACTGCTAAAAAGAAAGCTGGGCTTACTAACAGAAATAAAGGCATCTGGTTTTTTTTTTTTTTTTTTTTTTGGAGCACACGTGCTGTTCCCACCTATCCGGCTCCCCTCCCTTGGGCTCAGACCATGCCCCTTGCTAGGATTCCCTCCTCCTCCAACCCTCATAGTCCTTAAGTCCCAGTCTGCTCCCCACCCCAACCCACCGTTCAGCCTCCTCAGTTACTTGAGATGAGTGAGTTAAGCTACCCAAAGTAAGTTCCTTCTGCTGTCCTTCCAGCCCAGAATCTTCTTATCTTCACCCTCCCTCTTCCTTCTCTCCTCTTTCTGAGAAGGATGCATTCTCCCTCCTTACAGGGCACATTCCCTCATCCTGTGCTCTTGATCCTGCCGTGCTTCTGGGCTCTTATTCCAACCATTATCCATTATGATTTGCCTCTTCAGACCCTGCCCATCTACTAGCTCTCATCTCCTCATCTTAGGAAAGACACTCCTCCTTTCTCTTTTTCACCACCTTAATCCTTTCCAATGATAAAAACAATAGCACTTATTGAGCACTTACTGTAAGCCAGGCATTGTATTCAGTGCTTAAAAATACACAATTTTATTTAAATCTCAGAATAACTTTCTGATGTATTTTTGTCCTCCCATTTTACAGGTAAGAAATCTGAGGCCTGTAAAGGTTAAATACCCCAGAGTACCTTAGCTAATAAACAATGAGAAGATCTGAATCCAGGCCTGTATGACTACAGGGTCCTCTTGCCACTCAAGCTGTTCCCTTAGAGGTTGATGGTGACCTCCCCATCACTGCATCTAAGAACTTCTTCCCAATTCTCATCCCACTTACTGCTGTCAGCAGTATTTGAATCTTGTGACTGCCCTTTCCATGAAACCTTCCCTGCCCTTGCCATTGAGAAAGAGCATGCTCCTGTGTACCTCTGCCTCTGTCTCCCTTACCAGCTCTTCTTCATCTCCCCTCTCCCAAACCTAGATGTTCCCAAAGAGTTCTGTCTAGATAAGATGCACATGACCTGCAGATGGGCTCCAGAGCCACATTCGTTCCCTGTTGGACTGACTGTCCACCTGGTCATCGCAGACACCACACCTTCACTGAACCCCTCAAACCAGGTCCTCTTCTCACTTCCCTTTCTCTGTTAATGGAACCCACATCTCCACAGTTACCCAGCTGGGTCCCCAAAGTCAACTTGGAATCCTCCTCCTCCTTCACCTCCTATATCCAAGTCCTCTGGATTCTGTCTCCACAGGGTCTTGTACCTTTCTAGCATTTCTTCCATCTCCCTAATTTAGGCCTTCCTTACCAGTCACCCTGCCTGCAGCAGTAACCTGCCAGCCCATTTCCCTGTTTCCTGCTCATTCTTATATCTAGGATAAATTAATCTTCCTCTTTCCCCTTTTCAAAAACGTGCTTTCTAAAAGTGGCATAGGATCTTTGACCTTCAAGGCCTTCTAAAGAGGGCGCCAACTTTATTCTGGCCTTAGCACTTACATTTCTCAAGATTTAGCAATATGTTAGTGAAAGTGACCCACCTTTGGCCCCAAAACACACCTTAAGGCTTTCCTCCTCAGAACCCTTGCCCTTCTCTTGTCCTAGGTATCCACCTGCCTTCTCTCATCTTCCAGAGCTGGACCTAGAAGCTGCCTCTTCAGGGAAGAAGCCTACTAGGCTCGCTCCCACCTCAGTGGCTCCACAGCATCCTGTCTGCACCTGTCTCACAGCACTTGTCTCAGCCACGTTGTTTATGTGCACACAAGTTGTCCACAGTAGCTGCAATAATGGTATAATGGAGAACACAATGTTCTTTCATGGTAACCATTTCTTAAGTCTGTGTGCCAGCCCTATCCCTACCAGCTCTGTAACTGAAGGCAAGCCATCAACCTCTGGATCATAGTATCTTTACCTGTAAAATGGAGAGTCTGGGATACCACATCTGTGATATTCAGATATTGTCTCACTGACTCTTCAGCTCTAACTCATGTCTATGGTCTAGGAGGTCCCAGCCTTGACCCCACACCCAGCTTTAATCAGAGCAGCTTGCTTTCACTTTTTTTATATATTGGGCTTAAAAAGGGTTCTAAAACTTTGGAATGGATAATGTCCAAGATTCACTCCAAGTCTGATACTCTTTGCTTCTAGGTAGAACTATGTCTTAGTCATTTCTGGAACTCTTACTGTGTGTAACAGTTAACACTTGTTGACAGAGCTTATTAAACATCAGGCACAGTCCTAGGCAGTTGACACACTTACTCCATTTAATCCTCCCAAGTGACTTATCCAGAATCCCACACCCACATCTCATCATTCTCAGAGTTCGAACTCAGAGCTGTGTGACCTATAACAAGCTACACTGAACTGTAATGAGCTACACAGGAAAATCAGGCAGCATAAGATAGAGAGGAGCAATATAGCAATTGTGTACGTGTGCTTTCCTCCCTACCCTGCTAGTCTTCCTCTTTTTAAGTTGCCATGTGGAATATCTATAAAAGTCTAAACTACCTCTGTCCAACAGAAATATAAGCCACAAAAAATAATTTTAAAATTTTCTAGGAGCTGCATTAAAAAGGAAACAAGCGAAATTAGTTTTAATGATATATTTAATATAATATATCCAAAATGTTATCATTTCGATATGAAATCACTATTTTAATGATGAATGAGCTGTTTTCATACTTTTTTTTATACTAAGTCTTGGAACTCCAGAGTATACTTTATAATTAGAGTACTTCTCACTTTGGACTAGCCACATTTCAAGTGCTAGTAGTCAGCTCAGGTCTAAAGCATCAAATAAATGGATAAATTAAAGAAGAAACAGACAACTGGCCATTTATTGGGAATGGAGAGAGAATGAATCAATGCCCTTCTACCCTAGCCTCATTGGTTTCTCATTCTTTTGCCTGCGTCTTCTTCTGGGTTTGTGTGTGGGCTATAGAAGTTGGAGTTCTTGTATCTTAAACCACTGTTGAGCTAAGGTTGGCACAGCCACCAGCGTTCTTCCCTGGAATTAGTGGTGCTTGAGCACCAACCTGCAAGTATGAAGTGTATTTATCAGCACTGGCAAATCTTCTCCAACATGTCCTCTTAAAAAAAATAATTGCACTTGGGAACCTCACTGACTCTATGTTCTCTGCTCCACTTGCCACTTTCAGGAACAAAAGTTAGCTTTCTTAAAAATAATAATAACCAAAAAGTAAAATAGTTGTAAAATCTAAAGACTTCACCAAAAGAGTAAAAAGACCACCTACAGACTAGGAAAGAATTTTCAGCTATGACATCTCCGACCAGCGCCTGGTCTCTAAAATCTATATGATTCTGTCAAAACTCAACCACAAAAAGACAAACAACCCAATCAAGAAGTGGGCAAAGGATATGAACACGTACTTCACTAAAGAAGATATTCAGGCAGCTAACAGATACGTGAGAAAATCCTCTCGATCATTAGCCATTAGAGAAATGCAAATTAAAACTACGATGAGATTCCATCTCACTCCAGCAAGGCTGGCATTAATCCAAAAAACACAAAATAATAAATGTTGGAGAGGCTGCGGAGAGACTGGAACTCTTATACACTGCTGGTGGGAATGTAAAATGGTACAACCACTTTGGAAATCTATCTGGCGTTATCTTAAACAGTTAGAAATAGAACTACCATACAACCCAGAAATCCCATTCCTCGGAATATACCCTAGAGAAATAAGAGCCTTCACACAAACAGATATATGCACACCCATGTTTACTGCAGCTCTGTTTACAATAGCAAAAAGCTGGAAGCAACCAAGGTGTCCATCAACGGATGAATGGGTAAATACATTGTGGTATATTCACACAATGGAATACTACACATCGATAAAGAACAGTGACGAATCTGTGAAACATTTCATAACATGGAGGAACCTGGAAGGCATTATGCTGAGCGAAATTAGTCAGAGGCAAAAGGACAAATATTGTATAAGACCACTATTATAAGGTCTTGAGAAATAGTATAAACTGAGAGGAACACATACTTTTGTGGTTATGTGGGGGAGGGGAGGGAGGGTGGGAGAGGGTTTTTTACTGATTAGTTAGTAGATAAGAACTACTTTAGGTGAAGGGAAGGACAATACTCAATACACGGAAGGTCAGCTCAACTGGACTGGACCAAAAGCAAAGAAGTTTCTGGGATAAACTGAATGCTTCAAAGGTCAGCAGAGCAAGGGCTGGGGCTTGGGGACTATGGTTTAAGGGGACTTCTAAGTCAGTTGGCAAAATAATTCTATTATGAAAACATTCTGCATCCCACTTTGAAATGTGGCGTCTGGGGTCTTAAATGATAACAAGCGGCCATCTAAGATGCATCAATTGGTCTCAACCCACCTGGATCAAAGGAGAATGAAGAACACCAAGGTCACACGATAACTATGAGGCCAAGAGACAGAAAGGGCCACATGAACCAGAGACTTACATCATCCTGAGACTAGAAGAACTAGTTGGTGCCCGGCCACAACTGATGACTGCCCTGGCAGGGAGCAAAACAGAGAACCCCTGAGGAAGCAGGAGATCAAAAATAAAAAAATAGTTTTAAAAACATCAGTGGTACAGAAGTATGAAAAGTAATATTTTCCTTTCTGTACTCCCATCCAAAATCCACTTCTCAAAGATAACCCCGTGGATATACTTCAGTCTTCTTTATTGTAAATTAAAATGTGTGTGTGGGTGCGTGTGTGTGTGGGTGTTTATAAATACATACCTACATATATACACATGTTGTTAACTTCTCTTACAGAAATGGGCTTGTACTATATACTGTACTCTTCTGCACATTGATTAATTCACTTCATTTATTTTATTATATTATGGCCCTCTTTCCTTGTCAGTACATAAAAATCTAACTCATATTTATAAATTGCTGAATATTTGTCAGTTCATTTATTTCATAATTTAACTAATTCCCTGTTATTGGACATTTAGGGATTGTTTGTTTGGGGTCTTACTATATACAATGTTGCATTAAAATCCTTGTACTTACCTTATGGAACATTTGTCCAAATATTTCTGTACAGTGAATTCCGTAAGTGAATTTATAGGGTCAAGTAACAAACATCTTTACAATTCTGCTGCAAAACCAAATTACCCTCTAAAAGCATCAAGTGTACTCTGTTTTCAACTTAAGGTAGGAGATAGGATTGAGATTCTCAAAGATTAAGAAAAGTTGTCAAGGATAATATGGCGATTTTATAAAACCGTTGTTAAGCTTGGTTTGAAGCATCAGAGGCCTCTTTCAACTGTAAAATTTACTGTGGGTTTCCTTTTTATCGCTTGGGTAGTGATAGGGAAAGAATCAACCTCATTTTTGTCAGTTAAAAATAATTATCTTTAGATACAGTCCCAAGCAGTTTTTCAGACTAGTTTTTTTTCCAGTGCACAGACAGTCTGAAGACCCTTCATAGTGCCTTGGCTTGGAGCATAATGCATTTTGAGTTCTGATCTTTCTTCCAGACAGAAAATGGAATCTGGGCGCCTTCTTCACATCATCTGTTCTTCTTAATTGCCCGAGCTCATGCATCTTTACTTCAGATTTTGCTTTCTGGGTCTACTCATTGGAATAACTCTGGAAGCCCTTGCGTCAGCCTCTTCCTCTAAAAAGAAAAAGAATCGGACTAAGAGTCTCAGGTCTACCTGGTCATAAAGTCTCAGGTCTACCTGGTCACAACTTTTGACCGTTGAGTCACGTAGAAATACTCTGTTTGAGGCATGAAGTCACCCATTTTTTATTATAAAACACTGACAGAGTAAGTAGATACTTTATACATAGAAAGCCAATTCTTATGAATCTAAACTTTTGAAAGTCATGGCAAACTTTCATCATTATCTTCTTCTAATGAATATGAGGTACATCCCAGCCCTACAAAATGAAAAACTGCCAGGCCTGCAGAAAACTGTTTTAGCTGGAGCTTGGACCTGAGTTGAGTCTAGCTTTGATGGTGCCTTCAAAGCGTGATTAACATTTACATTTGTTGTCTCACAGCATTCATGCAAATGTACTAGACAAGACAATAAATACAGTGAATAATACAAGGTAGTTCATGTAAATGGATATGTGTGAAATTTTATTGTATGCCTAAATAACTTTCTACAGAACAGTACTAAGGTGCTAAAAAAAACTAAATTGTAACAAATGGTAAGATAAACACATGATAACCAATTCTGCTTGGTCTTGTACTAAAATGATAGGTTATGGTGACAATCTGTTGGTAACTCCACATGACCCCTGTGGTGGGGTGGTCTGTGTCTGTGTGATACCCAGGCTACATTGTTTTGCACTGAAGCTCTGCCTCCCATCTGGCCTTCCCATGGTTCCTGTAGGAGCTGGTGTCTGATAAGACCCAGCACTTGGTCTAACTGAGAAGCATTGGGCATTTTTCTTCTAGAAATGAAAGATATTACCTAGTTAGTTGTCTTTCTCTTCCTCCCTTTCCTCCTTTTCCTCTGCTTCTCTCCCTCCATACTCCTTCTCTCCTTCTCCTCTCTTGTCCTTCTTTCTGTCTCTCTGCCTTCCTTTCACCTCTCTTCCTCTTTTGCTCTCTCTCCCCTCCTCCCATTTTAACCATGGGAAAGATGGAGCATTCAATGTGGCCTTATATATCTACCTCCTCTGATAGTACATGGTAGTGTTGGGTTTCTGATTTATTGCTCCAGTTATTACATTACAAGGATTAGAATTTACTCAGAGATAGGACTAGAGCTATTACCTGCTAAAGTGTGTGTCTGTCTGTGTGCGTGTGTGCGTGTGCGTGCGTGCACTTTCATAAAACCAGGAATCTGATAAATGAATTTTTGAATCTTCCTCTTTTTTTTTATAGGCGTTTTACAGTCTTTATATGAGAGAGTGAGAGAAGGAAAGCTGTGACAAAAAAAGTTATAGAAATGTGGACTGCATTTACTTGCAAATTGAAATATTGCAAAGGACAATTCAAAAGGGCAGGTTTCCAGTGGAAATTAAATTTTACTACAAGCTGAGCTGGATACTACCAGCTTTTCTTTTATCACTGGCAAAGTCAGAGCTGGACATTCTTGGTCCAAAACCTGGGAGGAGATTGAAAACGTTGGAAGTCAGGCATCAGGAGCCTGCCAGATGTATTTATGTTACATTGTCCAACCATTTAATTGATAATAATTTGACATACTAATATTTCAGTATTCACAAGTAATTTAGAAGCTGATTGCTATATCTGTTATGCCTTGTCAGAGCCATATTGAATTCTCTGGGTACCAAACCCAAAAAAACCAAACCCAGTGCCGTCGAGTCGATTCTGACTCATAGCGACCCTATAGGACAGAGTAGAACTGCCCCATAGAGTTTCCATGGAGCGCCTGGTGGATTTGAACTGCCGACCCTTTGGTTAGCAGCAGTAGCACTTAACCACTACACCACCAGGGTTTCCTCTCTGGGTACCAGCATGCAATAAAGTTAGTTTCAAAGACACTCAGTTAAATGGTATGTAACTGCAATTAAAAAATGGCACTGAACTTAGTTAATACTGAGAAATTTCTCATTTTTTTCTCTATAGTGGTATCTTTTACGTGGATTACATATTAACAGCTTCTTTTTGCATTACCTTTGCGGAAACCCTGGCAGCTTAGTGGTTAAGAGCTACAGCTACTAACCAAAAGGTTGGCAGCTTGAATCCACCAGGTGCTCTTTGGAAACCCTGTGGGGCAGTTCTACTCTGTCCTTTAGGATCACCCTGAGTTGGAATGGACTTGACGGCAATGGGCTTTTTGGTCTGTGAACCCTCCAGCAAAACTTATTAAAAATCTTAGGTGCTTTTAGTTTACAGTGATACTTAGTCAACAGGCCCTAGTGCTTCTTCCTCAATTTCACACTAAAAAGACAAAAACATCCAGCACTAGTAACTAAGACTGGTAGTAAAGCAGTTATTAAAATTATTTGGAAAAATTCCTATTTAGCCAGAACTGGATTTAAAAGCCCATTTGGCGGTTCACTTTTGTTATGTGCACCTGGGAATACATAGGTAGACCCTTTTCCCCCTCTCTTTCCTGCTAGTTCCACAAGTACAAGACTGATTTTATTTAAAAACTGGATGGTTGTTTCCACCACTCTTCCTGTTGAGGTCTTCACAGTGCCATTGACCCCCTCTGCCATTGGTGTTAAATCTCTTCCTCTCTCAGATAAGAGCCTACAAATCCAGAAAAACATATGTGCAAAGAGATCGGTGATTGAGGAAGTTAGAAAAATGGGAAATTTAGTAGGTAGGGACAGAGACATAGAGCAAAATTAGATGAAAGCATGCTGGGTTCTCGAAATTGATCTGAGAACTATTAGGACAGCATTAAATGTTTAAAGAATTAGTTTCAAGTATGAGTCATAATCAACTGGACAGCAACTAACAACAGCAGTGCCTACACTGCATTGACTAGCAAATTGTTTGGATAGATTGCTGCTCTTAGAAGAATGAGAAAACAAACTAGAAAGAAAAACCATTCTTGTGACTTTTGAAACTTTACTACTGAAAAAGGCAAAGTAACACCATCCAAAAGACTCAAAAAAAAAAAAAGATACAAAACTCTGAAAATGATTAGTGAAACCAGAAGAAAATTTCTAAAAAAAACAGTAGACTAACTCAAAAGAATGCTAGAAGACATACTCTCTAAAACAAACAAAAATGCTACAAGAATTGAACATTCTGCTGTGTATGAACAGCAGGCTGATATGATATGACATAAGGAGCTGGGGAATCACAAGGAAACCAAATATCGTAGCACAATTAAACTCTGATAAGAGAGAATAAATTAATTTTTATTGTAGCGGTTAAGTGCTACAGCTGCTAACCAAGAGGTTGGCAGTTCAAATCCGCCAGGTGCTCATTGGAAACTCTGTGGGGCAGCTCTACTCTGTCCTATAGGGCAGTGGTTTAAGAGAATAAAAAGTAGAATTAACGCTGTAGGAAATGGAATCATTGAGGTGAAGGGCAGTATTGAAAAGTTCTCACAGAATGCTGAGAAAAAGAACAAGAGGGCTAAAATGGTGAGAAAATGATAAATGTGAAGGAATCAGACCTAAGAAATTGACAGTTCTGAAATGCAGTGATCAAAAACATAGTTAAAGAAATATGTTCCTTAACTGAGAAAAGACTTGAGTATGAAGGTTGAAAGATCTTATAATATTTTGGGGGAAATCAATGAAATGAAACACTAGTATTTGGCATGCTCAGGGCTATAAGTACAGAAAATCCAATTTGAACTGGCTAAATACAAGGAAACTTATCGGCTGAAATAAATGGTGACTCCAGACATACATGAGCTTCAGGGTTGGCTTCATTCAAAAGCTGCAGTTCCGTTTTCCTGAGATTCCCTTTTTTGTGTCTTGACATCTTCAAAGACTGTCTTCTCTCCTGGCAAAGTGGTTTTGGTAGTTCCAGGTTTCATACATAAACAGCAGGGCACTCAGACAAAGAACGTAACTCTTCTGTACCTGAATACCAAGCAGGAGTCCTGCGATTCATCCTGACTGGACTGCTTAAGTCATATGCCTACACTCAGTCATAGCCAATGACTGAGACCAGCTAAATGGTTTGCTGGTTGGATGGTAGTTCGAATAACCAAGAAACCAAACCTGTTGCCATTGAGTTGATCCCGACTCCTAGTGATCTTATAGGACAGAGTAGAACTGCCCCATAGAGTTTCCAAGGAGCACCTGGTGGATTTGAACTGCCAACCTTTTGGTTAGCAGCCATCACACTTAATCACTATGCCACCAGGATTTCCTAACATTTTGTAATACTATTACAAAACGGAAGGGAAAAATGAATACTGAGGAGGCAACTCATGGAATCCACTACAAAGACTGACACAACGCACATCCTGGCAAAATGTTTGACTTGCATGGAGAAAGAGAAAGCCTACAAAATGAATTTATTTTAAAGCTATACAAAAAGGAAAGAAAATCAGGCAGGCCTCAGACTTCTGTTTTGTTTAACTAAATGCCAGAAGAGAATAGATAAAAATCTACAGCTTGGGATGGGGGTAGGCAGGCTGTGACTCAAGAACTTTCCACTCGGCTGAGTTGTCCTACATGTGTGAAAGCAACAGAGAGTTTTAGATATACAGGGATTCAGTTACTGTCCGTTTGTTTAATACAATTTTTCGCCATACTTCATCTGAGAAATACCAAAATAAGCACTTAAGAACGGGGAGGTCACAGTGTGAAAAGACTAGTGGGATTCCCTGTGGGACTATCAACAGACTCAACACCTAGCTTTTCACAGAAGTGCTGAGGGGAACTGTAACTTCCGCAGACTACACCTGTTTGAACTGGCCACACTAATGACCCTAAAGGAATGTGGATGGTTTAGTGTATTTTTCATAACAGCATCTGAAAGAGGCTTAAAAGCAAATAATTTCATTATGAATTATTAGTCCTTATTTTATTATGAGAATAGCCCTGTAATTGGACTTCAGAAATTCCCTGAAAAAAGCCTCAGGCAGGGTATACCATCAGATTTAAAAGTCTAATTAAATATGACTAAAATTGTTTTATTTTAGTCCACCTATGACTAGAAAGAAATGGCTTCCAAATGACTTTTAAAAAAAGAAAAGAGACTAGACCAAAATGAAAAGCCAAAGATAAAATGGAAAGGGAGATGAAAGAGATAAAGAATTGTTGTTATTGTGTTGTTAGGTGTTGTGTCAGGTCTGACTCATAACAACCGTCTGTACAGCAGAATGAAACACTGCCCAATCCTGCGCCGTCCTCACAATCACTGCTGTGGTTGAGCCCATTGTTGCAACTGTGTTAATCCATCTTGTTGAGGGTCTTCCTCTTTTTTGCTGACCCTCTATTTTACCAAGCATGATGTCCTTCTCCAGGGACTGGTCCCTCCTGATAACGTGTCCAAAGGATGTGAGACAAAGTTTCACCATCCTCACATCTAAGGAGAACCTGGCTGTACTGCTTCATTCTTTGTTCATTCTTCTCACACACACACAAAAAAAAGGCCATGGTATATTCAGTATTCTTTGCCAACACTGTAATTCAAAGGCATCAGTTCTCCTTCTGTCTTCCTTATTCGTTGTCCAGCTTTCACATGCATATGAGGTGATTGAAAATACCACGGCTTGTGTCAGGCGCATCTTAGTCCTCAAAGTGACATCTTTGCTTTCTAACATTTTGAGGAGGTCTTTTGCAGCAGATTGGCCCAATTCAACGTGTCTTTTGATTTCTTGACTGCTGCTTCATGGTCATTGACTGTGGGATCCAAGTAAAACAAAATCCCTGACAACTTGAATCTTTTCTCCATTTATCATGGTGTTGTTTATTGGTCCAGATGTAAGGATTTTCGTTTTTCTTTATGTTGAGACGTAGTCCATACTGGAGGCTGTAGCCTTTGATCTTCATCAGTAAGTGCTTCTAATCCTCTTTGTTTTCAGCAAGCAAGGTTGTATCATCTGCATATTGCAGATTGTTGATGAGTCTTCCTCCAATCCTGACGTCATATCCTTCTTCATATAGTCCAGCTTCTTGAATTATTTGCTTATCTTACAGATTGAATAATATGGTGAAAGGATACAACCCTGACACACACCTTTCCTGACCTTAAACCACGAAGTATCCCCTTGTTCTGTTAGAACAACTGCCTCTTGGTCTATGTACAAGTTCCACATGAGCACAGTTGAGTGTTGTAGAATTCCCATTCTTCGCAATGTTGTCTGTAATTTGTTAAGATCCACACAGTTGAATGCCTTTGCATAGTCAATAAAACACAGCTGAACATCTTTCTGGCATTCTCTTCTTTCAGCGAAGATCCATCTGACATCAGCAGTGATATCCTTCATTCCACAGCCTCTTCTGAGTCCAGCATGAATTTCTGGCAGTTCCCTGTTGATGTACTGCTGCAACCATTTTTTAATTATCTTCAGCAAAATTTTATTTGCATGTGATATTAATAATATTGTTTGATAATTTCCTCATTCTGTTGGATCACCTTTCTTTGGAATGGGCACATATATGGATCTCTTCCAGTCAGTTGGCCAGGTAGCTGTCTTCCAAATTTCTTGGCATAGATGAGTGAGCACTTCCAGCATTGCCTCTGTTGAAACACCTAATTGATATTCTGTCAATATTCCGTCCGATAAAGAATTAATAAGGACATAAATGGAGTAGCAAAATTACAGTCCCCTTTTAGGAGGCAGCAAAGAGCAGAATTGACACTTAGGAAGATGGAGGCAGTGATGCAAAAGGCAAAGTGGGTTAAACTTCCATGTGGATATGTTCCTTCTGATATTAAGATTTCTTTAATTTCTCTATTTTTCCTTTAAAACTGAGATTCTCTATTTGAAACATTGTCTACTAAACCAAAAACCAAACCCATTGCTGACAAGTCGATTTCAACTCATAACAACCCACGTGACAGAGTTGAACTGCCCCATAGTGTTTCCAAGGCTGTAAATCTTTACAGAAGCAGACTGCCACATCTTTCTCCCTTGGTGTAGCTGATGGGTTCAAACTACCAACCTTTCAGTTAGCAGCCGAGCACTTAACCACTGCGCCAGCAGGGCTTATCAGATGATCTGCTGTAATACAAATAATCCAGTAATGGCTGTTCAGCATTAGTGCAGTTTCTTAATAAATGATGATTCGCCAATACAAATTATGGAGAATGTTGAGATATGAAAGTATTTGTGCTATAGCGCCCCTCCCTAGAAGTGAGAGTGTTAATTCTCATGTCATTGATGTTAATGGATGTCTTGGTGTTATTAATGTTACTGAATCCTTACAAATATTGTAATATTTACATGCCCATTGATAAAAAAGCCACTACCCAGAGTACCCTGGCTCCCTAGGTGCCCTACTCCTCCCCTGAGATCTCCCCATTGCCTCCCTTCCTAGGGACTTAAGGGTTCCCTTCCAACATTAAAGGCTTAACTGGCATAATGTGGTTCTCCAGAACACTGCTCCAGCTTTTCCTTTGCCTCAGAAGAAATCATCATCTGTATTAAATTGGACGGTTGACAAACCTGCCTTCTGCTCTATGGGGAGACACTATCTTCCAAGGCTGTTTGCGTGGCAGTAGAGCCCAGGACAAACGCAGTCAGTGCCTCTGCCCTCAGGATGTGCAGAAACACAAGGAATCCATGGAGAATTGTCTCCCAACAGGTGACAACCATCCCCTCCATCCCTCCATCACTGTCCCCTCCTCTGGAACAATTCTGGTTTTGTTATATACATACCGAGATCTGTGACCAGACCTGTAGTATTTAGATGAATATAAGTTAATGCTTTTATTTCTAAATAGTCCTAGAACAAAAACTGCACAAGGGCAGGAACCTTTGCTTTGTTTACTTGGGTGTCCTAAAGCCATAGAACTGTGTCAGGCACATAACTGGATTCAGTGAATATTCATTGAATGAGTACATGAATATCCTTTATTTTTTTTTATGGGGATAAAAAAAATTTTTTTTTTAATAAGTGTATTGGCTTTTCAGTATAGATGTGGCAATTATATCATTGATTTAAGAGACTGCCTGTAGTGATTCCTGGAGTCCCCTTCCAGGAACACTCCCTACCCACCCCACAACCCTTTTTCTGGCTGCTCTGTCTTTCTCATTTTTCAAATCACACCTTAAATGTTATTTCTTCGGACTTACTTTCCCTGACCCAGTAGAGAGTAGGTACCCTCCGTGTTCACTCTCATGGCGCCTGTTCTTTTCCTTTACAGCACTTACCACAGTTCATAATTACATATTTTAGTGTTTTCTGGTTTAAAACCTGTTTGCTCCAGCCACTTCATGAAGCTAGCAACCACACCTGTTTTGCCTGCCACTGTGTACCTAGTACCTAACAGAGCATGGCATAAAGTGAGCACCATGACAGTGAACATATTGCAGCCTGTAGCTCAGAGCTTATCATTCTACAAGAAGCTTTGGCATTAAGTAGGCCAAACGTATTATTTAGCCCTTGCCTTTATCAAAACAGTTTTGCAACATTTTTTCCTAGTCACAAAACCTCAAGATTTTTCTTCAGTATAGTCTTACTCTTTTTTTATTTTACTTTCCCAGAAGTATGTAAGGGTTTACATTTATATATTCGACCTACTTACCTCATAAGGAAATGAAACTTACTGGAACCATGGGACACCTATGGGATTCTCTTTCAATTCATGAAGAAACAGACCATGTTTGTAAAACCTTTTGGGTGCTTAAGATTATTCCAGGCACTGTGGGAAGATAGCAGAGAATTGTAAGAGCAAGCCTCAGGGAGCTTATAACCTGCATAAGCAAATAAGAAAAATTACATGATATGTTAGCATGAAATAATTAGCAGGCAGGATTAGACTATGCGTATATATGTACTATGTTGTTTATATATGTACTAGGAGCCCTGGTGGCACAATGGCTAAAGAGACTGACTGATAAACCCTAATGTTGGCAGTTCAAAACCACCAGAAACTCCACAGGAGAAAGATGTGGCAGTCTGCTTCCATAGAGATTTACAGCCTTGGAAATGAGTCAGAATCAAGTCCATGGAAGTGAGTTTGGTTTTTGTTTGGGTGTGTATGGACTAAGCTGCATGGTACAGACACTACAAAATCTCAGAAAAGTTAAATATCCTGAGCGGGAGTAGAAAATAGGGACTTCATGGAGTTGGCGCCAAGCTGGATTTTGAAGGTGTTTGATTGGCTGTTTAACAGGAACTGCATTGAAGCAAGGCACGTATTCTTGGAAAAGCAAGACCTGGCTGGAGTGGAAGGTACAAATTGGGAAATTGTGCCTTTGAAGCATGATCACTGTTTGACTGTAAGAATCACACACAATCTTTATGACTCCTTTTCCATTCAGTTAAACAGAGTACAGCCGTGAAGCCACACCTTTAGTCAAATACGGCTGGGGTGAGGGAGGCCAAAAGATGGAGCCATTCTGTATCCCTGAAGTAAATAAACTCTGAAGGAAAGACTTGGAAACTCATCCAATGTCCTCATAAACTCCAGCTATTACCAAAGATGAAAGAGAAGTGAGAGGCACGAGGAACAATAGGAAATAGTGTTCCCCAGTCTTCTCTAACTGCCTGTTTATGGTAGGGGAGGAGCAAAGGCCTGCCCAGATGGCAGAGCCAAAGTGAGAATGATGCTTCCTTGCCCTAAGACCTCTTTAGGAAATCCTGTTTGTGACGGTGGCTTCACTGTGGAGTAATAGGAGCATGGTTTCTAATGCCGAGTTTGAAATCTTATTATATCATGTGCACTCAGCAAGATAGAGACTGCATATCAGGTGAAGCTTGGGTCAAACCTTGTTTTGCAAGCATTTGCTTATCTTTCTTGTGCCATTTAAATGCTCTTAACACAATAGCTTAAAAACAAGATAAGCCTCATCTTTTTTCCTGTATGAGTATGTTAGGGAATGATGGGTTTTGATGGCCTTTAAAAAGCCGGAAAAGGCAAAGCCCTGTGATGCCATCTCTTTGGCATTGCATTACTTCATTAAGAGAAGTATCTTAAAAGCATTGTAACTGCAAGCACGGCTTATAATTGGAGAGAGCTGGGTGAGAACACCATAGGATCCAAACCAAATTAACCAGGAGAGGGTTCATCCCCAAAGAGATCCACTTTTACGTCCACTCTCGGGGTCTGCACTTTTTGCCTCTTTTCCTTCTGCCGCTTAAGTGCTTTTGGGTGTGGGGGTGGACAATTTGCTTTCCATGCCAAACCTCATATAATGGGATTTGTCTTCCCTCATAGACAGGTGGCCAAGCTATTATAGAGAGGGCTCTGCATGGCTGCTGGCCTCTTTGGACACGCAGCACTGTGGCGGCGCAGCGCCAGGCCACGTATCTGACCCTGTGGCCTCACAATCTGGAGGCCCACATTGGCAGCCCAGGGTGGTGGCAGCTTCGGTCAGTTGGTGTAGAGTCCAGTGGCAAACAAAGGGGAGTAGGAGAGCGTGCTGATCCATGTCATTTCTGTGTGATAGAAAAAACCTCTGAGGTCCTAGATGTTTGTGAAACAATCAAATAGCTGCTCCAACAAATTATAGTACAGGCTTTCCTCCCTCTTGTTCAGGGTGGACCAGGCCTTGAGAGAGGAGTTTTGGCCTTTTCAGTCTGTACACATTATTTAAATGCATCCTTCTGCACTTATGACATGCATCAGGAGCTGATTTCACAAGCCTTTGTCCTATGAGACTAGGTTAGTCCTTAGGGTTAATTATCCAGTACTTAGAGGAAATATGATGGGGGGAGAAATAGATCTCTAGAAGCCAGGGGGTAGTAGAGGGTCTCAGAATATCAAATTGCTCCATGAAGAGAGTGCGTAACTATTACAGTACAGTCTTTAAGTGCAAGAATATAATCATGATTTGAATCTTTGACTATCCGGAATACTCCCTTCTTAGCCGTAATGGCCTCTGGTCCCAACCCCACATATCTTTAGGGAACTTTTGTTCTGCTAGAGAAAATGCAATCAGATTATAACAACAACAACAACAACAAAAAAGACTCTAGGTCTTCTGTGCTGTTGCTTTTAGTGGTTGTCCAGAATCTCTGCCTGTGAGATAATGAAATAATCACTTTGGGAAATGTAAAAAAGTTGGGTAAGGACTTTCCAGGGCTGGACGTGAATGCCTCGTGTGAGCACTGCACAGACAGCCTTGATAGAAAAAACTTGGACCTGATTGACTGGTTTTGCCTCCACTGTCCCACTAAGGGCCCACGTGAATAGCAAGTTTGGCATTGTTTTCTTAGGACCCTCTGGGCCCATTTCTTTTCTTTCATCATCTTTCCTAAAGCTGATTTGAAAACTCCACAGGGAAGAAACAAATAGTACACTTGGATGAACTCTGCAGAAACACAAAGACCTTTCCTCTGATCCCAGATTCTTAAGTGATTTTCTGTATTTTAAAAATGAGGACAGCCTTAGATGAAGAGTAAAATCTCATTTATATCATATGTGTGCTGTTTTGATCAGGCTGAAGGAAAGCATTAGTGTCATAGCACATGGTTGCAAAAGTAATGGTTGACCTGCTTAAGAGAATCCAAGTTATAAAGCACCTTTGAAAAGTTCTCAAAAATTCTGGCCGTATTACCAAAGATGAAAAGAAAGTGAATAGACTGGATCAGCCCTGCTTCTTCTGTTTTCATCCTTTAGGTTAATGTAACCTCCTAAGAGAGGCCCTTTCTGACCATGCTGTTCTCCACCAGAGCATCTTATTTTCTTCATGGCACTTACCACTTATTTAACTGTTGTTTTCATTTCTCCCTACTGTGTAAGCCCCACCAGGGCAGGGATCATATCATTCTTATCATTTCTGTATTCCCTGCTCTTAACACAGTGAAGAGCATATTACAAACCCACAAATCTGCTGAATTAATGAATAAAATGCTCAAGTGCTGTATGGCAAACTTGTAGTACCTTGTTCTTGGTGGGCTCACAGGCTTCTTGTGATCACCTTTCTTACAATCAACTAAAGGATGCTACTTGGCCTCAACATCAACCTTGCCATTGTTGTTTCCATTATTCATTTTTCTTAAAAAAAAAAAAAAGAAACCCGGAGCCTTTGTTCAGCCTATGTCAAGTCCACTAACAGTTGCACAGTTGTATCTGAAGGACACTATATAGTAAAGTGGGTGAGAGAACTGGCTTTGGAGCATCTAGTTCTGTCTCCATCCTTTCTTAGCTGAGTAATGATGACTCAACCTCAACCTCAGTTTCCTCAACTATTAAATGAGGATATTAATACCTCCCACATAGCGTTGATCTTAGCTTAAATACAACAGTGCATATAAAGCACTTAGCTTTGTCTTTTGCTTTATACATTTTCAATGAAACATAACCCATACCCGTTGACATCGAGTGGATTCCGAATCATAGTGACCCTATAGGACAGAGTAGAACTGCCCCATAGGGTTTCCAAGGAGCGACTCATGGATTTTAACGCCAGCCTTTTGGTTAGCAGCCGAGCTCTTAACCACCATGCCACTAGAACTCCAAACTTAGCCATAAAAAAAAACAAACCCATTGCCGTCAAGTCGATGCCAACTCACAGCAACCCCATAGGACAGAGTAGAACTGCCCCATAGGGTTTTCAGGGTACAGCTGGTGGATTCGAACTGCCAAACAGCCAAGCTCTTAACCAATACACACCACCAGGGCTCCAAAACTTAGCTATAGCCATTGTTATTGTTCTTCATGTTGTTAAAGTACCCTGGATGTAGCTTCTTGTTATCTCCTGTCTTGAACTTTAAAACCAGTTCCCGTGGAGTCTATTCTGACTTGTGGCAACCTCATGTATGTCAGAGTAGAACTGTGCTCCTCTTAATTGAATTTGCACTGCCCATTGCAATTTGAAAAGGATCTGTGTGTCGTCTTGGTCAATCCTGGTGGTCTGTGTGTTATCTCTAATCATTGCACCACCTTCTCCAAGCCTTTGCCCTGCTTCTTCCTTGTTCTTTTTGCTTAGAAGATAACTGACAACCCTGTTTTATCTCTGTGTTTTCATTAGACTTGGTTCGTTTGAAACTTAAGCCTTTCTGATAGATTTCTACTGCAGTTAGCCATTTTTTTGTTTGTTTTGTTCTGTTTTGGGTTATATGACCTTCCTACCATCTTTTGAACATGCCGCTTTTAAAAAATAAAATTCACTGTTTTCCAATCATCAGTTGAAACTTAAATTCATTAGGTTGGATATTATTGTCTTTGATTCCCTTCTGTTCCTTCCCCTTCTTATTGAGATAATTCATGGCAATGGATTGGAATTTCAAATTATAATTCTTCCATACTTTTTTAAATAATATTCTTTTTTAGTGTCTCTGGCTATTTACCAATACCTTTTTTACCTCTATATGGAGCCCTGGTGATGCAGTGGTTAAGGGCTCAGCTGCTAACCAAAAGGTTGGCAGTTTAGATCCACCAGTTGTTCTTTGAAAACCTTATGGGACAGTTCTACTCTGTCCTGTAGGGTCGCTGTGAGTCAGAATCGACTCAACAGCAACAAGTTTGGTTTTTTGGATTACCTGTATATATTTTATGAGCCCTGGTGGCACAGTGGTTAAAGCGCTTGGCTGCTAACCGAAAGGTCGGCCGTTCAGACCCACCAGCTTCTCCAAGGGAGAAAGAAGTGGCAGTCAACTTTCATAAAGATTTACAGCCTTAGAATCCCTATGGGGCTTTTCTGCTCTGTCCTGTAGGGTTGCTATGAGTAAGAATCAACTCGGCAGCACTGAGATATACATATTTTAATCTACTTCCTCTTATAGTCTCGTTTATATGTCTGTGAAAGTTTCTTCCTTGGCAATTACCAACTCTAAGATATATTAGACTGCTGCTTCACAAACTTCAGTGTATTTAAAACTGTCTTGGGGATTTTGTTAAAATGCAGATTCTGATTCATTAAGCCCAGGATGGAGCCAGAGTTCCTGCACTTCTCAAGATCCCAGTTGATGCTGATGTTGCTGGTCCATGAACCATACATTAGTAGCAAGGGATTGGGGTCCCCCAACTTAACCAAGATTGTCCTTTCTTGTTAATCAGAGTTTAGTTCAGAGAAGCCAGTTCCTCTCTTTAACGTCTCAGCCCTGAGAGAAGAATTTACAATGAGACAACTCAAGAATTTATTATATAATCTGTTTTTAGCAAGGAGCCCTGGTAGCCCAGAGGCGAAGCACTCGGCTGCTATCCAAAGGGTTGGTGGTTCAAATACACCATCCACACGTCAGAGAAAGATGTGGCGGTCTGCTTCCGTAAAGATTTGTGGCCTTGGAAACCCAATGGGGCCATTCTACTCTGTCCTATAGGGTTGCTATGAGTCAGAATGACTCGATGGCAGTGGGTTTTTTTGTTTGTGTTTTGTTTTGTTTTCCTGCTTTTAGCAGAATTAAATTTATAGAGTGGCTTTCCAGATAATTGAAGTACCTCATCACCACTATTTTGCCACTATACCAATTATTGTATGTCCCTAAAGTTGTTTAAATTTTATATTTTCAAATTATTTCAGGTATTAGTCTACATAATTCAGACTTTTCACTAATTTACACCTGTCCCTCAATTAATCCTAACTTGTTTTCATTCAGTGAGTTCCTGAAAACCGTATCATAAAGCATATTATAATTTCCATAGGAACAATGTTCTAATTGGAAGTTACATTTCTGGTATGAGCTGATGTCAAATAAATCATGACTGTGATAAAATATAGTGAACAAAGATATGAAAATGTTAAGAATCTCTAAAATCAGTCAAAATATTTTAAAAATATGTATAGTATAAAATTGGTATAAATTGTATACAGGGACCTAAATTTTCTGTAAAATAGACAGAGAGCTAGAAGTCTCCCACCACCAGTTTCCATCCAGTCAGCGCCCACTCATGGCGACCACATACGTGTCAGTGTAGAACTGTGCTCCGTAGAGTTTTCAATGGCTAATTTTTGGAAGTAGATTGCCAGGCCTTCCTTCCAAGGCACCTCTGGGTGGACTCGAACTTTCAACCTTTTGGTTAGCAGCCGAGCACTTTAACTGTTTGCACCAGGCAGGGACTCCTCTATGGCGAGGCATAAACTTGATAGGCACCCTGGATCATTTGAGCCTGTGTATTCAACAGCTTCTAAGACTTGACCCCGTGACATAAATCAGCCACACTGCCCAGCCCATGTTTTTGTATCCATGTATGCATTCCTTCCTTTTTTGTTTGTGATGTCCGTGAGACCCAAGGAAGTGACTTGCTTATCTTTGTGTACCCTGCATTCACATAGCAGACATTTATTGAGTTTTGATCCATCATATACATGAATGTGAGGCATTTCAAATGCAGGCTACAGAATAGGACTGTCCAAAGTCCATACTGGGTCTGAAACCCTGGGCATCCATCAGTCCATGCAGGAGTGGGTCAGACATTTGGTTGATGTCAGAGATAACATTGGGCATTAGAAGAATTCATAGTCAGAAAGCCTCAGGCCTGGGGTACTAGGATTCTAGACAGAACCGCAAGCCTAGTACAAAGCATGAACTCAGGTCACAGTGAACTGGGCAGTATGGCTAAATGACTCAGTGCTGAAGTAATGACTAATTGTCATAAGGCCTCTTAGGTCTCTTCCCCTCCACCCCACCACAGCCACCACAGCCACCACAAAGCTAGAACTGGCCCTCGAGTCTGGTAAGAGGCTGAGCATGCAAGTGAGTTTCAATAAACCCGTTGAATAAGATTAGAGAAACCAGGCAGGGTACTTGGGGTAAGGGGTCTGCTAACTCCTCATCAGGAAGAAGTTGGGGATTCCTACCCTGGCTTCCTTTGTTTTTCATAGTACCTCCCAGAATGTGGTGTTTTCCCCTTTGTGTGCTGGCCTTCATAGACAGTCTTGTTCTGAGCCACAGGAAGTACCTCACACCAGCTCATAGGGAAACTCCAAAGAGTCAGCAGTGAAAAACTCAATCACAGATGAACATGATTGTGCCTCACCATTCATCTACGCACAGGTTTCTGACTGGGAAACTAGGAGACATTAATTGCAGAGAATGTACTTTAACTCTTTCCTTTCATATCTGGGGCCGTGTGGCTGGCTCACTTGTTTCAGTCAAGAAAAGAGCAATGAGTTATGCATTTAATGACCTTATTGGACATAACTGCGTTTTGTGTTGCTTTATAAGTTGGGCTTCCCCTCCCCTATCTCAACTGGGACTCAAAGAAGCACCCCATTTGCTTTGATGTTTCTGAACACCAAAGGGTCAGTAATCGGAATTTTTAAATAATCCTACATTTTATGTAATTTCTTAAATAATATGTATTGTTTTTTTGTTTAATGAAAGTAGTACATGGTTATTGTAGAACATTTTTAAAATAGGGGTAAAGAGTACAAAATAAACCTGGAGCACCTGTCTTATTGTACCAAAAAGTAAGAAAGTACTCAAAAAAATAATGGGAACCTATCAAAAGGACATAGAATTTAGCTTGAAGGGGCTCCTACTGGACAAATTTGGGGATCTAAACAATAGTAGGAATGGGTTATAATCCACTGAATACAATAAAAATTTATAAGTCCATACGAATATAAATAGATAAATAGGAGAGAAGAGATAGCTCTTTCTTACAGTAAAGTGACAACTAATAAATATAGAAGGAATGATGGCATTAGAAAATCCTCAGTGGACACTAAAACTAGTAAGTGAAAGTATGATGAGGCTCAGGGTGTTTACATAGTCTCAAAATAGCTCCCCACCAGGTACTTAATTTTTTAAAAAGGGGCAAGGAGATAAAAGAAGAAAGAAAAAAATACCATAAGCCAGTGACCAAGAGATGACCATTATTGTTCTAATAGGTATCTTTCATCTGTTTTATCCATGCATATGTAACATTTCAATTTTCTTATGAAGGTGAAATTTTTTTTATAACCTGCTTTTCTCATATAGATTATGCTCTTCTTTATGTGTATTTAAATATTCCCCAGGACATAGTAGACATGGTAGTAAATATTTGTTGAATGAATGAAATTTGCAAAGCTTTTTTAAACAGGGTTGTTATACATGTTATTTAACTAAAGCTTTCCATATTCCCAGCATTATGTCCTTAGGAATAATTCCTGGAAGTGAAATAGTGAGGTAAAGAATATTCAAAACTCTATTAGCCTTTGATACATGGAGCCAAATTGTCCTTCAGAAAGATTTTTCTACGTTGTTCTCCCAACAGTGGTATATTAAATGCATGCCTTTCAGTGAATTTTTAAGATAGAAGAGTGGAATTAATGTTCGTGAAACGCCAGAGTAGGACCCAGCAGTAGTCAGTCAGTAAATAATTGCCATCTACGACCTCTTCTCTCTGTGTGGGTTAGGTTCTATCAGAATGCAAAACTGGGGATTACTAACAGTTTACTAAGGCTTTCACTAGTACGGTGGGGTTTTTGTTAAAGCTGGAAACTCTGAGTTAGAATAGAATCTGATTCTGGGTGAGCCAGTGATGAACCATATCATATCCTTCTTGTTGTTGTTATTAGTGGCCCTCAAGTCTGCTCCAACTCATGGTGACCTTATATATAGCAGAACAAAATGTTGTCCAGTCCTGTGCCATCTTCATGATCTTTGATATGTTTTGAGTCCATTGTCGTGCTATTGTGTCAGTCCATCTCACTGAGGTTTTCTCTCATTTTCATTGGCCCTCTACTCAAAACTCTGTGGACCATATACCATTCCACCCTCTAATCTATTGGAAAATCCTAGCAGCTGCAGTAGGCCTGGAGTCAGCTAGCGTCACAGTAAATAGTGAAGTAAAAACCTCGTTTCTGTTTGTGGTAGGCTAGCATTGAGCACCACTATAATCAGCACAGAACCTACAAGAGGGCTTCGTTCCATTAGGACCTTAATACCAGGTATGTAACGCACTTGAACACCAGCATCCAATGCAGTTTCCTAAAGTGGACAGGGCAAGGTGTAGAACAGAGACACACTCCATGAGCAGCTGAGCAGTTTGCCCTCTTACACTGCCTGGTATCCATGGCAACCTTTAGCAGCTGACTTAAGCCTCTAGCTAGTAGTTGGGATAGAGGGGTATATTATCTCCTAATCCATACATTATGTAGATGGTTAAGGAGAATCAAGAAGAGAATATTCAGAGAGGTGCCGTTGGTTTCAAAAGATGAGCCGTCAGTAAAACTATACCATGATTTGAATTTGCTTATATTTTCCCTTTTGGCTTTCACTGGCTAGCAAGTTCTTTCAAGTGATGACAGTTGGGCTGATTGAGAGCCGTTAGTCAAATCCAGTAACAGTATTAATCTGTGGTTGGAAATGACTGTTAAACTGAGTGCCAGGCTATTCAGTTGTGGTTTTTCTTCCAGCTTCCAATCGTGCCAGGCTTCCAGCAGGAGGAATAGAGGCTGTGGTAAAGGAAACCGTTGATAAACAAAAGAAACCAGAAACTGTCACTACCCATAACAACGCAACAACAAAAAAAAATTTACAGAAAAGTGGGGGGAAACAAAGGAAACTGTACAAAGCATTTTAAGCCTGTGGAGTCTGATGTGATCATTAGGCGTGAGGCTAGCGTGGTGGTGCCTCAGGCACTGACTCCAATTTTCCAGTGAGAACAGGAAGGCTTTAAGCACCAAATCCGTGCTCTCCAGTAATACTGCTGAGCAAGAAAGCTTTTCTTGAGGGAAGAGAATGACTGGAGTTTAATTGAAGCTATTTTTGTCAGCTTCCTAACATGCTCCTCAGACCACTGATACACAAAGGAAGCTGGGAGTCTGGTCACCAGATATGTCAAGAGAGTTCACCCCATAATCCTCTTTACT
The DNA here is from genome assembly GCF_024166365.1 of Elephas maximus indicus. Classification (NCBI taxonomy): domain Eukaryota; kingdom Metazoa; phylum Chordata; class Mammalia; order Proboscidea; family Elephantidae; genus Elephas; species Elephas maximus. The sequence goes on along the minus strand of NC_064826.1, from coordinate 62,693,882 downwards.
GAATTTTCGAGAACAAATGTTGAATAATGATGCTACCAGTTATTTATCAAGAAATGCATGTTGTAACCGAGAAATGCTTAGTAGTCAATCTGTCTCCTATATGCTTTTTTAATTTCAAGAACTTTGAATTGGCAGCTCTCCACGTGTGTTCTCCAGAGCTCTGAAATTTATTTTTATATATGTATGTGCATGTGTGTGTATATATATATACTTTTATTATTAAAAATTCAGTAAATCTGTATTCAGTGAACTGAAAGATCAAATGGATCTATAAAGAAACGGAAGGGAGCCCTGGTAGCGCAACAGTTAAGTGCTCAGCTGTTAACCAAAAGGTAGGTAGTTCGAACTCACCCAGTGGCTCTGTGGGAGAAAGACCTGGCAGTCAGCTTCCAAGATTACAGCCTAGAAAACCCTGTGGGGCAGTTCTGCCTTGTCATATGGGGTCACTATGAGTCGGAATCAACAACAACGATAAAGAGATAGAAGGCATAAGTTCCAGGATAACATGCAGTTAATAGCCTGAACACATTACACCTGAAGCATTTACCACCTCTCAACAAGAAAATAGCTGTTTGCCAGTTGTTCTACCATATTTCAGTGTTTCTAAGATGTACATTTTTTTCACATTTGATTATTCTTAAGATCAGGATATATATTGCAATCAGTTGGTAGCAACTTAGATTTGATGACATATGGTGGTTTTCCTTGAAAAGCAAAAGTTAGTGATTTTGTGCATATCATTGGCATCCAGTGACTGGTTAGCGCTCAGTGCCAAAAGGTATTTTCAAGCACAGGTAAGGAAAACCCATTTAATTTGTGGATATTTTCAATATACTTTAATATGTAAATTATGTTCCTTGGGAGCATTCAAGGAACCTCGAACCTGGAATCAGGGGCAGATTATCCAATAGACAGGTAAGCATGGTGCTTACCAGATCATCTGTAGTGAACAGTTTCACATTTTTCACATCAAAGATTGTGCTTCTAGATACGGCTGGCATCTGTCTCTATCCCAACCCCACAGCACCTTCCTACAGAATTAAAGCCTCTTTTCAAATTTACAATCCTTGTAAAGGACAGATTAGCCAGTAAGCAAGGTAAGCATGGGCTTACTTATTAATCAGTAGTATTTCACCAAACCCATGTGAAATTGTTCGCTACAGACTAGTAAGTAAGCACAAGTAAGCCTGTGCTTACCTTGCTTACTGGGTAATCCTCCCCTGCCTAGAATAGACTAAAGGAATTGAAGGTCAGTTCGTGTTGCCCTTGTGGGTCACAGCCCACAAGGAGTCCATTCCCAGGGTGGAGGGTCAACACAGGGTACGTGGACCTGCTGCCTGTCCTTACAAAGCAGGACTCAGTGAGGCACACCCCACATTTGCTCTGAAGTGTCCTTCTATCTGGGCATTGGCAGAACTCCCAAATGAGTGGGTAAAGGTACAAGTTCAGCCTCAAATGAGTGGATCAGCAACACATAAGACAGTACGACTTTGTTCAATGATAGGAGTGTGGTATGTTGAGTTTGGTGTGGTGGAATTGGTGTGGCGCATTACTCAGCTGCTCCAGGCTCAGCCTGCAGACTCCTGCCCTGATATCAGGGTCTTTGTAGCCTTCTACTTTCAGGGGCCAGATTTATCTTTTGAAATAAACCATTTATTTAAAATAAACTATGGATGACAGTAAAATAACAATGCCAACATTTGTTTTTAATATTTTTTGGTAAATGAATGAAGAAGAGCAATTCAATTACCATATAAAAAAAATTAAATGTGTTTTATGCCTTTTACCATGTAAAACCAAAGTAATCTAAAGTATATATTTTGTGCTGAAGTTACACAAACAATCCTAAAGTGCATTTTATAAGTAAAGGATACAATGTGTATTATAATCTAATTATGGCAACACTTGGGGTCAACATGACTCAGAATCAACTCAACAGCAACTGGTTTGGTTTTCTGGTTTTTATGTTTTTATAATATATTAAATCCCTTTACCCATAATACTTGGTAAGTTTTGTGGCTGTTAGTTGCCATCAAGTAGGCTCTGACTCATGGTGGCCTTATGTATAACAGAATGAAACTGTGCCCAGTCCTATGCTGTCCTCATGAGCGTTGGCATGTTTGAGTCCTTTGTTGCAGTCATTGTTATCAGTCCATCTCACTGAGGGTTTTCCTCTTTTTCACTGACCCTCTGCTTTACCCAACATCTGTAAATTTTAAGGGGCCCTTATTAATTTATTAATTAGCTTTTGTAGGCTGTAATCTTTACAGGAGCAGATTGCCGGGTCTTTCTCCTGTGGAACCACTGGGCAGGTACAAACTGCCAACCTTTCATTTAGCTGTCAAGCACTTAATTGCAGCACCACCAGGGCTCCTTTTCCTTTCTCTAGTCTTTTTAAATATATATTTAATATATGATATTAATATTTTTGTTATATATATAGATAAATGTCTAATATATATCCTGCAAAAATGTAATTGTTACTGTACACACTGTTTTTTCACCAAATGCTATTTGTTGAAATACCTGACATAAAACCTTTGCCAGTGATGTCCTCTTCTTGTGGTTATAAATGCAAATACCTGGCAGATTAGAGTCTTATCTCTCTGTTGTTGTTAGTTGCCGTCAAGTCAGTTCCGACTCACGGTGACCCCACATGTGCAGAGCAGAACTGCTCCAGGTTTTTGAGGCCATGACCTTTTGTAAGCAGATTGCCAGACCTGTGTCCCAGGCGCCCCTGGGTGGGTTCAAACTGCCAACCCTTCATCTAATAGTTGAATGCTTAACCATTTGCACTACCCAGGGACTCCCTCTGCACAACATGTTTTACTACAGACATATCACAACTAAAATCATATGCCTTGAGCCCTCTCATTCTTATAAGCTAATTTCTTTCATAAATAAACTACGTAATTTGTACTGAGGCCAAAAATTGATTATAATATTTGTTTTGTAACATATTTTAGAAATATGCTGTGATAAATTGTATTTAAATGTATGGTAAAATACTATTGATAAGGGATTGTGAGGAACAATATTGATTCCAGCCCCTACTTAATCACGTCCATGACTGTCTGTGCAAGTTACAAAACTTTCCTGAGCCCCCGTTTCCTCATCTGTAAAATGAAGGTAATAATGCCTGTATTTCAGGATTGCTTGTCAGGAATAGAAAAGTAAGTATTAATCTGTAATTTTTACCTTGTTACATGAAGCAAAAACATCTGACTGTGTTGGAAATTGGGAAGTAGAAATTCACAGAAGTATTACCAATGGTAAATAAACAGATGAATAAAAATGTTCAAACTCACTACTAACCAGAGAAATACACATTCTAACAACAATTTATTAGTCATCCAGAGACAAGGAGGATATTTTATTTACTACTCTATTTATTCCTGGCATCCAAGACAGCGTCTGATATATAATTGGCACTCAGTAAATATTCTTCTCTAAAGGAATGAACAAAACCTCAGGCAGATTATTTAATCTCTCAGGGCCTCAGTTCTTCATCAGTATAAGACGACATTCCAACTCAGTTGAAGGGAAAGCAGAATGCTGTAACTGATTAGCTTTACTGCCATTGGCACTGAATAGGGAAACACATTTCCCCCATATTTGTCATTTTCCTGACTGCATCATCTTTAAAGCTTCCTGAGTCAAATGATCTTTGTAAATAGCACAGCAGAGTATCATGGGCAAATTAAATCCAGAGATAGGATCAAAATAACAGCATTGAATTTTCCTTGCATGTTTAGACATAATGAAATAAGGAAAAGAAACCACAGGGATGAAAAGAAAAAGAAGACAGTATAGTGTGGAACAAAAATGAGTAACTTTGGAAGGAGTGAGAGTTCATTGTATTTGCTGTTGGATGGGTGGCATTACTCTGATTGAGCAGGCTAATTTTACTTCTCAGCAGTTCCAACTGCTTCATCCACATGATTTTTTATTTGTGTAGCATGTCTGTGATATAGAGTGGGACAGAAGCTGTGACATCTGTTTTTTAACAGATGAGCAGAGGTCGAGTGACCTGCCTGCACTAGTGGCTTGTTAATCAGTTACAGAGCCAGCAGTAGAAGCTGGGTCTTTTGTCTCCTGGTTTATACACCTTTCCATTACACTTGGCTAAATGCTTCCGTCCTGTACTAAAGAAGTCTCTACGGGGACACAACTGATCCCTGCCCTGTTCTAGAAATAGTGTTGTTACCTGACAGGCTGATCTGCCAGGGTGATCATTTCATGTGTTTTAGAGAGCTAGTTTAATCGCTTTATTTCCCAAAAGGAAGTAGCAATAAATTGTGCACCAAAAATAACACTTTAACTGCTAAAATCTACTTAGTAGGTGCTTTCCCAAGGATGATCCAATGCCATGAGTCATCACTCTGAGTTCTTATTAGCACAGTATTTCTCTTTTTTACTAAACCCCAGTCCTTTTGGTTACATGTTTTTTAGCCTTTAGAGCCTCCCTGGGAGTTGAGAGTCTTCTCACTGTAAATACAATACAGACCACTTCATCCCCTACAAGTGCCCCTTTTTATTTTGCCTCCACCTTTCACCAACATGGTGGGCCTAGCTTCCAGGAACACACAAAATTAAGTGATTTTGGTTTTGTACAACATTTGGTATTTGGATTTTGAGGTCTTCAGAAGAGAGTTCTGAATTGTTTGCATGGTGCATTCAATCTGTGAAACAAGTGACAAATTCAGATAGCCCACGATTTGGGAGAGCAGTCAGGATTATGACCTCATACTGTTACTTATGAGCGACAGTAAATTTCCCCAGATTTGGTAGCAGCTCCATCTTATTCCTGGTAAAAACCAAAAAAGTTAGACTAATATAAAAAATACATGAGACCTCTATCAAGAAAACTGTAAAACCTGATTGAGAGATATGAAAGGCTTATGTGAATATAAAGAAAATAGTTGAATCTTAGAAAGACCTTCCATTTTCCTGAAGGAGAAGATTTAATATTGCAAGGATGTAAGTAAGATCTTTCCAAATTAATTTATAGGTTAATGCTACTCCAATCAGAATCCCAGTGGGATTTTCTAAATCATATTTGAAAGAGTTAAATTGTCAAAGATAGCCAATTTTTTTTTGTAAAAGAAAAATTATAAAGAGAAACTTCTACGACCAAGCACTAAAATGCACTATGCAGCTACAATAATAAAAAACAATGTGGCACCAGCAGAATAAGTGACAGATATTAATGGGACGGTCTAGAGAGCCCAGAAAAAGACCCCAGCTTAGGGATTTATGTAATTTATCTGGAAAACAGAACAAACGACATAGGGTAATTGGTTACCTTGTTGGATGAAAAAAAATGGTAATCTAGTTAGATTCTCACTCTTTCTTACCACAAAACAAATGACAAATGCCTTAAAGAGTTAACTTTTTTTTTAATGACACCATAAAAGGATAAAGAAACTACCGTAAATATTTACGACTGTAGTATGGGGGTAGCAGATTGATTCAGTCTGTATGATGAGCAAATAATCCAAGAAGCTGGACTTCATGAAGAAGAAGGCAGTGTCAGGATTGGAGGAAGACTTATGAACAACCTGCGATATGCAGATGACACAACCTTCCTTGCTGAAAGCGAAGAGGACTTGAAGCACTTACTAATGAAGATCAAAGACTACAGCCTGCAGTAGGGATTACACTTCAACATAAAGAAAACAAAAATCTTCACAACTGGACCAATAAGCAACATGATAAAAGGAAAAAATATTGGAAGTTGTCGATGATTTCGTTACACTTGTATGCACGATCAACGCCCATTGAAGCAGCAGTCAGGAAATCAAACAACATATTGCAGTGGGTAAATTTGCTGCGAAAGACCTCTTTAAAGTGTTAGAAAGCAAAGATGTCACTTGAAGAACAAAAGTGCGCCTGACCCGAGACATGTATTATGAATTGAATTGTGCCCCCCAAAAATGTATGCCAAATGGGTTAGGCTATGATGCCCAGGGTTGTGTGGTTGTCCACCATTTTGTGATCTGATGTGATTATTTATGTGTTGTAAATCCTAGTCTCTATGATGTTACTGAGGCAGGACTCAATCTGCAGGATTAGGTTGCATCTTAAATCATCTCTTCTGAGATATAAAAGAGAAAAGCTAACAAAGAGGAGAGGGACATCTTACCACCAAAAAAGAAGCACAGGGAGCAGAGCGTGTCCTTTGGACCCAGGGCCCCTGCACTGAGAAGCTCCTAGACCAGGGGAAGATTGATGACAAGAACCTTCCCCTAGAACTGACAGAGAGAGAAAGCATTTCCCAGGAGCTGGTGCCCTGAACTCGAACTTCCAGCCTCCTAAACTGTGAGAGAATAAATTTCTTTAATAAATTTGTTAAAGCCGTCTACTTGTGGTATTTCTGTTATAGCAGCACTGGATAACTAAGACAGAATTTGGAACCAGGAGAGTAGGGTGCTGCTCTAACAGATACCTACAATGTGGAAGCAGCTTTGGAATTGAGTAATGGGTAAAGGCTGGAAAAGTTTTAAAGTTCCTAATAGTAAAAGCCTAGATTGCCTTGAAGAGCCTGTCGGTGGAATTATGGACATCAAAGACAATTCTGGTGAGGACTCAAAAGGAAGTGAGGAAAGCTATAACACTGGAGACAACGCAGACGAAGCAACAGCAGAGATATGGCAGCACAGAACCACGAAACTGGCACAAGACAGCACGGGAACCAACCCATGGAGTGAAAACACTGAGTACCTTTGCACAGGAAGCTTCCTGGTGGAGTGGGATGCGTCCAAACATTTATCAGTGAATCTCGGCTTGCCCACCCACAGGGCAAGATTGCCGAGTGCCTTCTGGCCAAGGTTTACTGGTGGAGTGGGGTGCCTCCAGGCATTTACCAGTAGAGCTAAAGAGCTTTGGAACACTTGCCCAAGTAGGACAGATGGCAGGCCAGCCCAAGAGGCCTAAGGGGCCAAGAGGCCAAGAAACCAGGAAGCAGAAGCTGAAGAGACAAGGAACACAGGAAGCAGAGCTGCCTCAGTCTCAAAAGGTAGGGCCACAGCCTCAGGAGTCTCAAAGGTTTCAAGGGGTGGGGCCATAGCTGCCTCCTAGGTTTCAAAGAGTCAGATCTTCACCAACTTGGTTCCAGAGTATGGGGCTGCCTTTTAGGAGTGCCAGCTGGATGGGGCCAGATCCACTGCCCAAAACTGAGAGGGCAAGGCTGCCATGCTCAAGGAGTAGAAGAATGGGGCTGAGGGGGTGGGGTGGCCACTCAGCTAGACTAGGAGGATGGAGCCGCCCAAATCCAAGGGAGCAGAGTTGCTGTCCAAGTGGGCCTGGAAGGCGGAGCTGAAACCCAGAGCCAAGGGGCCTCCACCCAGAACTGGGAGAGTGTGGCCAACACCCAGAGTCTGGAAAGCAGGGCCATTGTCCAAATGGTCTTAGAGAACAGGCGGTTATTTTCAAGGCTTGAGAGGTAATGTAATGTGTTCCGCTGACTTGCTTGGTACCTGCTATCCCTTCTTTACCTCCAGTTTCTCCCATGTGTAATGGAAAAGGCTAGCTTGTGTCTGTTCCACCATTGTACTTTGGAAGCAGGTAACTTGTATTCTAGATATTACAGATGAAGAGGAATTTTACAGAAGAAGAGCTTTTGGACTTGGAGGGATTAAGTGTTCGGCCGCTAACCAAAAGGTTGGCAGTTCAAATCCACGAGCCACTCCTTGGAAACTCTGTGGGGCAGTTCTACTCTGTCCGATAGGGTTGCTATGAGTCAGAATTGACTCAATGGCAATGTTTTGTTTTTTTTTTTTATGATAGAGTGAATGCGCTTTACAGGTGGCAAAGCCATGAATTTGGGGGGAGGGGAGCCAAAGGGTGGAATGTTATGGATTGAATTGTGCTCCCCAGAAATGTGTGTCAACTGGGCTAGGCCATGATCCCCACTATTGCGTGGTTGTCCACCATTTTGTGATCTGATATGATTATTCTATGTGTTATAATTCCTACCTCTTGTGATGTTAATGAGGCAGGATTAGAGGCAGTGTGTTAATGAGGTAGGACTCAATCTACAGGGTTAGGTTGTATCTTTAGTCAATCTCTTTTGAGATACAAAAGGGAGAAGCTAGCAGAGAGGAGAAGGACCTCATACCACCAAGAAAGTAGTGCCAGGAGCAGAGCATGTCCTTTGGCGCAGGAGTCCCTGTGCTGAGAAGCTCCTAGACCAGAAACTTCACCAGAACAGACAGAAAGAGGAAGCATTTCCCAGGAGCTGGTACCGTGAACTCAGACTGCTAGCCTCCTAGACTGTGAGAGAATAAACTTCTGCTTGTTAAAGCCATCCATTTGTGGAATTTCTGTTATAGCAACACTAGATAACTAAGACACTATGGTGTTTTCAGTTGTCTCCTATTTCCATTTGACTATATGAAATATAAAAATTGAAAACTTTTGTTCATCAGAAAAAAAAATTAAAACACTGTAGACAGAGTTTAAAAGCATATGGCAGTCTTGCATAAAATGTTTGCGATAAATATGGCATGGCAAAGGCATAATATCCTTAATTAATAAATGGCACTTAAAATTAATTGGGAAATCACTAGTACACCCCAGTGTGGCTACACTGCATTCAAATCACATTATGTGTGTGTCACAGTACTAAGTGGGTTTTATAATCAGTTCATGACACAAGAGAGTGAAAGAAATTCAGATCTTAATTTCTATTTACATATTCTTTGTTCGAAAACAGTTTAAGGAAACTACACATTATACTATAAATACTTCAGTATTGTTTGTCCACATTGACACTTCCATTTCCTGAAACGAAACCCTCACGGGCCCCCAGGGAGGACAAAAAGGCTGGCTTTGTTAACCAGCTTTATTTCAGCAAGCAAATCCATATGGTAAGAACCTCCTCTAATGACTCATCCACAGTTGTCAAACACCAACTTTCCTTTGTTTGACCCGTGCAGAAGTAAGTCTGTGGAAGCACAGTGCAAGAGTCTGAATCATTTGTTTTATTCATATCTGCATTTGCATCTGTTACAAACCCAGTGTGTCCGCCTTGAAAAATTGCATTCTTTTAATATCGCTGAAAAAAATTCCCATTCAAATGAGTCTGTTCTGTCTAGATAGTCTGTAAAATTTTTAAGGAATGTTGTGGTCGTTGTTTCCTGTACCAAATTGTTGAGTTATCACACATTATTGGATTCTACCCAAAATATGCTGGGTAGGAATATGCATACAGAATACCAAGTCGTTTTTAACCATTCATTTAAAAAAGAAGAAAGAAAAAAATTATTACTACTCTCTGTCATAAGATAAATTCTAAAAGGGTATGTGAAACTGTGTGTGCAAATAGTTTTTGTTTGTTGTTTTTTTTTTACATGTCCTTGATTCCTTTCTTCACAGAGGCTTGAGTTGTATTCCATCTTGGCTTTGTTATGACTGCTAACCACTTTCTCATCTCTTTGTACTTGTTCAAACCAAGCACTACACAACCAGGATTCAGATCTTGCTCTGGGGTATGGTGCCATCTTAGCCTGTTTGAAAAAGAAGAGATCTTTAAAAATACCATTCTATCCATTTGTATATAAAAAGAGCAAAGAATGGAAATAGTGTTGCTGTGTGATTTCTTTTCTTCTATTGACTTTTCTCTATTTTCCAGATTTTCTGCAAAGCATATATATTTTATGATCAGCAAAATAACCTATTTTTTGAAGTATTCATCCTTCATTAAAAATAAAAATACAGTAAATAAACCTTTATTGGCACTTGGTCAATAAAATTTTATCATAACAAAATAAATGCTAACTTTTGTTGATTGATCATCACACTAATCTCTCAATACTAGAGACATATGTAGACGGCACCACTGACATTCAAGGGCCAGCACCCATATTTGTATGCTGAATAGATTTTTTTTTTTTTTTTTTAAGGAAGTAATGAGAAAATCAGTCTTCTGCTGTTAGGAGTATTTTTAACCAATGGTTAAATCCAATTTGAGGATATTTTTGGATCATTTGTAATACTCTGTGAGTGATACTTTTAGTTCCCTTTGGAGCAAAGTTTCTTTTTTTAAATAAGCTACTTCACTCAGATGGCGGCTTCCATTTCAGAAAATTTCTAGTGATTATTTTCCAAAAAAAATGAACATTAAAGCTTCCAATCTTGGAAAGACATCATTTTGCTGACAGCTGACTAAGGTCAATACTCCAGTTATTGCAAGAGAAAGCATGTGCATATGAGCTTAAAGAGAAGTGATCATAATTATTTACTGGAAGACACACACCCCAACATAGCCCATAAGATGCCCTTAGGTAAAAATGTGTCAAGAATAAGTTTAGTGGATTGAGAGATGTGTTTCGAGTGTCACTAAAAGTAAGAAATGGCCTTGAAAAACATAATTTATGTTACCATAATGTATATAATAATTGCTATTGGAATATGTCTCTATTAGATGAGATTACTTTTATGTTTTATTCCTTGGGTGTTGTTTTGATGTCAGCCTGTCAGAGAGAACTTGACTGACATAGGTCACTTTGACTCACTTGGGTAGTTTATTTTCAGTGGTATGTGTTGCTGATTAATCTCAGCACTCTCTCCTGCTACACATAGATAGCACTTCAGAATCCTTCTGAACCCAGCATGCAACCTATCGCTACCAGTCAATCAGACTGAAGAACCAGATGCATTATCCTTGTCATGCTAGATATGTAGGCAGCTCCACCTCAGTGACCCTCCACGGGTGGCTGCCTCTTTAGACCTTACCCTTCCTCAGACTTGCTTTATGTATGTGGGCTAAGCCACGGGCAATGCTCTTTCCCTGCAAAAGAGGAAAGAACGGATGTAGTTTTAGAACATCGTTTGCCAGTACAGAGTAAAAACGTTTTGAATTATGATGTGAGAAAGGAGCTACCTCTGGTCTTAACCCCTTGTTAACTGCCTATTCTGAGTCTCTTGGGTAGGCCGACCCAACCATCTGTTTGCCTGGGATGGAGGGTTTCCCATGACACAGGCTTTTCAGTGCTAAAACCAGGACCATCCCAAGCAAACTGGGTTGGTTTGTCACCCTACTCCTGGGTCCTTACCCAAATGGCCACGTGTTGAGGAACAAAAGTGCTGAACCTCTCACTCATGGACCAGTGCCCTGTTAAGGCCTTTCTTTTTTCCCAAGAAGACACAGCATGGAGCAAAGCTAGGAATGGTGAGTCAGAATGATTTTGTTATGGGGTATGGTGAGATTCCAGTTTGGGAGAGTGATGTCATAGCACTTCTACAGAATGAAAGTAATTGATAAGCCCAGTTGGTGCGGTGGTTAAAAGCTCAGGCTGCTAATCAAAAGGTGGGCAGTTCAAATCTACCAGCCACTCCTTGGAAGCCTTATGGGGCAGTTCCACTATGAGTTGAAATCAACTCAACAGCAACAGATTTGGTTTTTTGGGGGGCTTTGAGCCCAGTTAATAATCAAAGCATGACTAACCCTTAGTGCCAGTTTTGCCAGGTGTCTCTGGTAATCTCTGATAGTCTGTTCTGTGTCTCCACACACCACCATCACCCTTGCCCGCAAACGATCTTCCAGTGTGTCGTCATTAAAGTTTTTTAATACCAAACCCACCGTAAAATATAGTGAGGAGGAGGTCATCCAAGCTTTGTGCTTATACGAAGAAACAAAAAAAAACTTCTTGCACTTGAGTCGATTCCAACTCATAGCAATCTCATGAGTTACAGAATAGAATGGCTCCATAGGGTTTTCTTGGTTGTAATCCTTACGGAAGCAGGTCACCAGACCTTTTTTCCTTGGTGCTGATGGGTGTGTTTGAACCACCAATCTTTTAGATTGGTAGCTGATTGCAAACCCCTTGCACCTCCCAGGGACCATCTGAAGAAATAGAAGACAGTATTCCCCAGAACAGTGAGCCTGGGATGTCTGACCATTAAAGAAACTTGTTGCTCATGAAAGAGAGGGGTGACTCTGTAGGTATCCCAGAGCTTTGACTGTCTCCCAGTTTCTTTGTAAAAGTTACGTAATGCTTTACCCTCGAAAAGGTACAGCTTCCTAGGTTACTCAGATTTCTTTCCCTCCTTCTAAACCTGTCTTTCAGATGCAGTTATTCATTGTCCTTGCTAGTTCATCTGACTTTAGAGTTAGAGTGAGAATTAAAATGCAACAAAGTAGTTAGGAAACTAGCCCTGAGAAAGTGCCCGATGTATGGGCATTCGTTTCCCTGCCTTAAGAACTCCCCTGAGAAAATGTGATTGGCGAGGAGAGGTAAGAGAGGCTTTGGTGAGTAATAAACGTGTAATTTGATACGAAAAAATTGTCAGAAAATATATTAATTAAATACTGGGATCCCAGATACAGAATGAGACAAATCATGTTTGTTGCTGCTGTATAAAAAAAAAAGTTTTTTTTTTTTTGGCTGTATAGACAGGAACATATCAGCCAAGCTTTCTAATATTAAAGGCTTGGAAGGTATACTGTATTCAGTAACATGAGGAAAAGATACCACTGGGAGAAGAGAACTGCAATTTTTTTAATAAGTATTTAAGAGAAACGGTTATGTCTGACAAATAGGAGCTACTCACTAGGTATTCGTTGAAGTGACTAGGAATGACTTTTTTAGGAATGACTTTTTTATCTTAATGACCACTTAGACTTCTTTCGTCATCTACTATATAAGACTAAGTCAGTACATTATTAATTTGTAAGTTTTATAGAGTTTCAGAAATCTCGGGTGGTTTGGTAAGCTCTAACTTACTTTTAATTCTCAATTTTGTAATAAAAAACGATGATTCCCTCCCTCCCCCCCCCCCCCCCCCGCCCCGGGGAAGTTACTCTAGTCCAGTAAATATGAGCCCTCTGTGGAGAAATAAATTATTCACATCTGGTAGCAAGGAAACATTAATTCAGCTATTTTTAAAGAAATTACCAGACTTATAATCCCCTCCTATGAACACATAGGCCTGCACATTTTCGAACTTTTGTTGTCTGGTCTTTCCTGTAAGTGGCACCTCCCTTCCCAGGTAGAGGTTGTTAAATAATAATCAGAACTTAAAAAATTTTGAACATAAGATTTATTCAGAGCAGTTATCCCATCTGCATATATGGAGGCCATTTTGATTCCAGAAAACACAAATGGCTCAAAGAAGCTAGGTACAATGAGGCTTATAAAGAGGAGGGAGAAATATAGAAGATCAACCATTGGCTAATCTTAACATGATTGATTGAACCCTGTCCTTCCCCTTTTACTGAAATCAACTGATGTCAGGTCACAAGACAGTCTCTGGGCCTCCACCCAGCCATGTTATTGTTGTTGTTGTTAGGTGCCATCAAGTCGGTTCCAACTCACAGCGACCCTGTGCACAACAGAATGAAACACTGCCCGGTCCTGAGCCATCCTAACAATCATTATGCTTGAGCTCATTGTTGCAGCCATTGTGTCAGTCCACCTCGTTGAGGGTCATCCTCTTTTCCGCTGACCCTGTACTCTGCCAAGCATGATGTCCTTCTCCAGGGACTGAGCCCTCCTGACAACATGTCCAAAGTATGTAAGACACAGTCTCGCCATCCTTGCCTCTAAGGAGCATTCTGGCCACACTTCTTCCAAGACAGATTTGTTCATTCTTTTGGCAGTCCATGATATATTCAACACTCTTCACCAACACCACAATTCAAAGGTGTTAACTCTTCTTCAGTCTTCCTTATTCATTGTCCAGCTTTCACATGCATATGATGCGATTGAAAATACCATGGCTTGGGTCAGGTGCACCTTAGTCTTCAAGGTGACATCTTTGCTCTTCAACACTTTAAAGAGGTCCTTTGCAGCACATTTACCCAATGCAATGTGTCTTTTGATTTCTTGACTGCTGCTTCCATGGCTGTTGATTTTGAATCCAAGTAAAATGAAATCCTTGAAAACTTCAGTTTTTTCTCCGTTTGTCATGATGTTGCTCATTGGTCCAGTTGTGAGGATTTTTGTTTTCTTTATGTTGAGGTGCCTTCCATACCGAAGGCTGTGGTCTTTGATCTTCATGAGTGCCATATCTTTTGAAATTCAAATTCATCAAGCCTGGCTTCAAACAGGAGAGAAAGTATTTGGGATTTTGGGTGCGAGATAAAACGGTGGTAGGGTTAATTTTGGTCAGGAATTTCTTTAAAGTGAATATTTGGTTTCGTGGGTAAGAAAACCTCAAAATCACAGCAAGATATCTGCTATCAGCTTCTCTTTTTGACAAGGTTTCCTTCTGTCTGTCTAAATAACAGAACTTCATCTCAGATTCTTCTGTTTGCCACTGTCCTTCCCTGTTATCACTTTGCTTTTTATTTTTTCCTGTTCCTTCCCTTTCCCACAAGCTTTTCTCCCTCTCTGGGCTGGTTTCCTCCAAGTGCCTCTTTCCTTTTCCAAACCAAAACCAAACCCAGTGCCGTCGAATCGATTCCAACTCATAGCGACCCTATAGGACAGAGTAGAACTGCCCCATAGAGTTTCCAAGGAGGACCCAGTGGATTTGAACTGTCGACCCTTTGGTTAGCAACCATAGCACTTAACCACTGCGCCACCAGGGTTTCCTTTCCTTCTCCACACCCTCTTTAATCCCTTAGTCATTACTTTGCCTTTGCTACAATTTTTCTCAGCTTTTCTTTCTTTGTCTTCCAGTGAGCCCATCCCTGTCCTGCATACCCGAATGAAGTAAGCACCTGAGGGCAAATTTCCCGTCATATATGCCTCTTGCTACTTTTGTGATGGTTTTGGCAAGATTTTGGACCTGGGGAACTAATTGTCAGCTTGGTTTTTAAATACTCAATATGTGCAGGCATACGTTGTCTAGCACCGCAGAGTGATTAAAGCAGAGATACATAGAACAATATAAATCAAATCCAATTTGGGTTCTAAGTGTATATACATCTGTTCATATATGCATAATTGTGTAATTTTTTTACATAGAACAATATAAATCAAATCCAATTTGGGTTCTAAGTGTATATACATCTGTTCATATATGCATAATTGTGTAATTATACATGCTTGCACTTGAATTATACAGAGATAAACCAAGGAAGTAAATTTTGAGACAGGAGACACTGAAGTTGATAAGAGAAAGCCTTTTCAATGGGAGGAACAGTAACCATTCAATACATATTAACTGAGTGCCAATTATGGACAGGCTGGGTAACCCATTGCTATGTCCAGTGGATACAGAAGCAACTGAAAGAGCTTCCAGTTCAGCTGTAGAGACAAACAAGTGAACAAGTTATGGAAGTGGGTAGTATAGAAGTAGGGAATGAAGAAATTAGGGGAACAGATCCCACACATGTAGTATATAGCAAGTAGCAGTGTTGCTTGTTTGTGTTTATTTTCCTTTCTAATTTTAAAAAAATAATTAGTGCCCATTAAATACTAAGCATAGAAAAATGTGGCAAACAAACAAGTCACCCATAAACTCAACAGCTTTATTGAGATATAATTCACGTACCATATGATTTACCAGTTGTTCAGTTCAGTGGTTTTTATTATCCACAGAATTGTGAAACCATCACCACATTCAGTTTTAGAACATTTTCGTCACTCCAGAAGGAAACCCCGTACCCATTAGCAATCACCCCCTATTTCTCCCCCAAGCTCCTCAGTCCTGGGCAGCTACTAATCTACTTTCTATCTCTATAGCTTGGCCTATTCTGGCCATCTAATATAAATGGAATCATACAATATGCAGTGTTTTGTGACTGGCTTTTTTCACTTAGCATAATGTTTTCAAAGGTCATCCATGTTATATCAGTACTTCGTTACCTTTTATGACAGTAATATTCCATTGTATGGATATACCACATTCTGTTCATCTATTCATTATTTGAGAACATTTGAGTTGTTTTCACTTTTTAGCTGTTTTGAATAATGCCACTATGAACATTCATAAACAAGTTTTTATGTGCACATATGTGTTCAGTTCCCTTGAATATGTACCTAAGAATGCTTCACTACTCCTTTGTGCATATATTTTCATCCTCAAGTTTCGAAGAATTGTTTTATGCATTAACTTTTATTATAAAGAAACATGTTTAAAACCAAATTATCTTCTAATCCCCTCCCCTGCCCTCTCTCCAGCTATCTCATTCATCCTGGCTTTCCTAATAATAAAAAACCCAAACCCATTGCAATCAAGTCAATTCCAACTCATAGCGACCCTATAGGACAGAGTAGAACTGCCCCATAGGGTTTCCAAGGAGCACCTGGTGGATTCGAACTGGCAACCTTTTGGTTTGCAGCTGAACTCTTAACCACTATGCCACCAGGGTTTCCTTCCTAATAGTACAAAACTTAAATCATGCTTCTGCTTCCAAGTCATGTTCAGTCTTTCCCTAATTTCTGATCATCTTCCCTTAACTGTCTTTGCATCCCTTCCTGTTCCTTTTTCCCACCTATTTTAAGCCCTTGTTGCGTCGCTCATGCACTGGCCTTCCCATTGGCCTCCCTGGTTCAGTCTCCATCCCCTCTGATTCATGCGGTAAACCCCGGGTGTATTCATCTTTCCAAGATACTGCTTCTGCTTGGTTGTTCGTTGAAGTCAGCTAGACCTAATTCAGAGTCTAGCCTGGGTACTTACTGAGCTGTATTTCCTTGGACAGGTATCTTGCTTCTCAGCTGTAAAAGTAGGTTGATCTGACCACTTCATAATGTTCTGTTGTTGTTGTTATGTGCCATCGAGTGGATTCGGACTCATAGTGACCCTATGGGACAGGGTTGAGTTGCCCCATAGGGTTTCCAAGAAGCAGCGGTGGATCTGAACTGCCAACATTTTGGTTAGCAGCCCAGCTGTTGTCCATTTCACCACCAGGACTCCTCATCCTAATGTTCTAGTGAAGATAAAATGAGATGATGTAGGTGAAGTGCTTGGTGTGATTCTAGACCCATGGAAGTGGAAGTACAGGTGATGATAATGAACAAGGAGAAAAAACTGATGATGAAGGAGCACTGAATGGAGTGAACTCTGGGCAAATACAGTGCATGCCCTGGACTTCTGTCACCCACCAGTAAAATGAGAGAAATTTCTATTTCATGATCTTACATTTGTGTATCTTGTCTCCTGTGGGGGCAGAGATTGTTAAGATTGTGTGTGTGTGAGAGACAGATTGATTGATTTTGGTATCTCCCAACACCTGATGCAGTCCTGTGTGCTTAGCTGGTGGTCACTCAATTAACGTTTACTAAGTAAATCATTTAATTGGTTTTCCACTTAACCTGGTTATTTGAGTAGGTGGTAATTGTAAGGTGAAAGTTAACTTTTTTAACTGAACAGGTAGCAACTCTAAAACAGAACATAGAAATGAGTATAAAATAGTACACGTTCTCCTAAGGTAATTTTATGAACATGGAAAATTCCTCTACTAATCAAGAAAGAGAACAGCTAAACCATAGCTGCATGTCACATGCAGGTTACAGAAATGCCTTATAGGGTGACCCATGACTTCCTCATCTTGTTAGTACAATGGAAGTATTATAACTAAACAAAATCGTTCATCTTCTATTATGCCTGAATCACTCCCTTTCTGTAACAGACATATCAGTATATACTTCTCATCTGCTGGAAAACATACCCTACTTCTAAATGCTGTTTTCCATCAGCCATTGAGTTTACAAATGATATTTATATGTTCTTTGACTTGTTTGTTTAAAAAGCCATGTAATCTGAAACTTAGTCCCCTTTGTAATTTGACACGTGAAAATTTACTTCACTGATAACAAACTTTAATACGTGGCGAGGTTTTTTGGTACAAGTATATAAAGAAGGGGAAATGATATTGCCAATTCAGAATTAATTAATCCTGATTGGATTAATTTGACATTCATTCTTCAGAATGTTTTCTTTTCTTGGTGATAAAGTTGTAGGTGTTGTAACAGCTGTAGGGAACATATAGTGAAGCCAGAGAAAAAACCTAGACTTAAAATGTGACTTGGGAGCTCACCACATGGTGACAAGTAGCCCGTTCCTTTTTCTTGTTCACCATGTGAAATACTTTACATTATCATCTGTGTCTAATAGTGGCCCAAGAACAAGAGAGATGTCCCACCATGTGTGTGTGAGAGAGAGAATGTGTGTGTGTTTGTGTGTTTAGTTACCACTTACTGTGACCTACTATGAGCTGGGCATTCTAGTAAAAACCCAAAAAATCCATTGCTGTCGAGTCAATTCCAAATCACAGTGACCCTATAAGACAGAGTAGAACTGCCCCATATGGTTTCCAAGGCTGTAATCTTTACAGAAGCAGGCTGTCACATCTTTCTCCCACGGAGCGACTGGTGGGTTTGAGCCACCAACCTTTCAGTTAACAGCCAAGCGATAAACCACTGCGCTGCGAGGACTACTAGGGCATTCTAGTAGATGATTTGTATTCATAATTTCACTTAAGTCGATCCTATAAGTGTTATCATCTCCATTTTACAGATAACTAATGTTCGAAGAGGGTAAGTGACTTTCTGAGGTCATACAGGAAGAAACAGGGATTTACATCCAGGACCAGTCATCACCAAAGTCTGTGCCCTTTGAACAAACATGCTGTAAAATCAACTTGTTAATCAAAAGGAAGGAGGGAAAAAGTATTAGGACTTAAGCCCTCACAAATCCAAGTGAACCTTGGGGAAAATCCTTGCTAAAAAATCCCAAGAATCATATTTGTTTTGGCATGGCAGCGCCTAAGGTGATAGGACAAGAGAAATGACTTTGCTACAGTTTGAAATGAATGCAATTTTGCCATTGTATTTTGTGATAATCTCCTCTTAGGGGAAAAAAGAATGCTTTTTTTTTTTCCTGGGTGGGGCGGGGGAGGAGGTGTATGTGTAAATGGAAATGTGTTTCTTTCATGAAGAGTTTATCTTATCAGCGTTAACTATTATAGAGTATAATGGTGAAGGGGGATATTTGAAGGAAATACTTGGAAATCACCTAAAATTCTCTTTCATAAAAACATAACAGTATTCAGTTTTCAGATATTTTCCCCCAAATGTTGCTTATCTCATCAAATAAATTGGTCTCAACAGGGTGGCATGGCAGTGCCCTTCCAGTAGGCTCCTCTGTAGTTTATGTGGGAGTTCAGCATAGGAAGAGGCTCAAGGGAATGAGAGACAAAAGAAGCACTTATGCAGTAGAATATAATTCTAAGGAGTGATTATGGAGAAAATACTCTGAAAGAAAAGGAGAATCATAAGCTAGGTAAAGAGAAAAGAAACTGAGATACAAAAGCAGAAATATCATCCATGCAATTTAGATCCAACAAAGGTGATTAGCAAACTTTAGTTTGTATACTGTTCCCCCCATAGCACCTGGCTAAACAACTGGAAAGTCATACAAAGTAAGAAATTGGTGGTCGATTTTGATATAATAAAATGTAGGAAAGTTATGAACCATAAGTAATGTCCTGTATAATAATTTTTTTACATGCTGATCCAGTAAAGCGATTGCAGTCTTTATTTCGGATGTTCTCAGTGAGTATAGGTATAATCTTTCAATTTTGTTATTCAAACCCTCCTCCCCCCCAAAAAAAGTGTATATAAGGAAGGAATATTTTAAAAATGTGGAAACAGACTTCAGATTTGCTAATATTGGTAGAATATATCTCTGTTGCTAATTTTGTCTTTAAATAATCAATGTAAAAGAATTAGTATATCATCTCGGGAGGGAAGGGATATATCTAAAAACAGACAAGATGATATTTCTTAGTGGTTCCTTTTCCTACAGTGGTTTGAAAAAATATAGGACTTTTATGAGCCTCTGTCTTATGGTAGACAGAACATTCCTTTCCCATCTTCAGTCCTCTCACATAAGTATGCCCTAGGATTTCCAGATGGACCAATTCTTTTTGGTACAGTGACTCTGTATTCCTTCCATCTTCTTTTGATGCTTCCTGCTTCATTCAATTTTTTGCTCATAGAATCCTTCAATATTGCAACTCGAGGCTTGGATTTTTTCAGTTGACATTCAACCATTTCACAAGGTAGCATATGATCAAGAAGCAATGGTATTGAAGAAGTCTAAGCTGCACTGAAAGCACTGGCAAAAAACAAGGCTCCAGAAATTGGGGGAATACCAGTTGAGATGTTTTAACAAATGGATGCAATGCTGAAGGTACTCACTCCTCTATGCCAGGAAATTTGGAAGACAGCTACCTGGCCAACTGACTGGAAGAGATCCGTATTTGTGCCCATTCCAAAGAAAGGTGATTCAACAGAATTCGGAAAGTGTTGAACAATATCATTACTATCACACGCAAGTAAAATTACGCTGAAGATAGTTCAAAAACGGTCAAAGCAGTGCATCTATAGGGAACTGCCAGAAATTCAAGCCAGATTCAGAAGACGATGTGGAATAAGGGATATCATTGCTGATGTCAGATGGATCCTGGCTAAAAGCAGAGAATACCAGAAAGATGTTGATCTGTCCATGATTACAGTCACTGTTTATTTATTGGAAGAATATATTTGCGTGGAAGAAGTCATTGGTCTTGCAAAATCCTGTGATGCAACCTCCAGCATCGTTTTTATCACCAAGGCCATGTTTTCCAACTACCAATACTTCTTTATTTCCAACTTTTGAATTACAATCATCAGTAATTATCAATGTATCCTGATTGCATGTTCAATCAATTTCAGACTGCAGAAGTTGATTAAAAATCTTCTATTTCTTTATCTTTGGCCTTAGTGGTTGGTGAATAAATTTGGATAATAGTCATAGTAACTGGTCTTCCATGTAGGCATATGAATGTTATCCTATCACTGACAGCGTTGTACTTCAGGATAGATCTTGAAATATTCTTTTTGATGATGGATGCAACGCCATTCCTCTTCAAGTTGTCATTCCCAGCATAGTAGGCCATATGACTGTCCAATTCAAAATGCCCAATACCAAGTCCATTTCACTTCACTAATGCCTAGGATATCAATGTTTATGCGTTCTGTTCCTGTCATGGATGGAATTGTGTCCCCCCAAAAAATCTATCAACTTGGCTAGGTCATGATTTCCTTGTATGATTGCCTGCCATTTTATCTTCGGATGTGATTTCTGTGTATGTTGTAAATCCTATCACTATGATGTAATAAGATGGATTAGTGGCAGTTATATTGATGAGATCTACAAGATTAGATAGGGTCCTAAGCCAATCTCTTTTGAGATATAAAAGAGAGAAGTGAGCAGAGAGACAGGGGAACCTCATACCACCAAGAAAGCAGCACCAGGAGCAGAGCGCCTCCTTTGGACCTGAGGTTCTTGTGCTGAGATGCATCCAGACCAAGGGAAGACTGATGACAAAGACCTTCCTCCAGGCTGACAGAGGAAGCCTTCCCTAGAGCTGGTGCCCTTAATTCAGACTTCTAGCCTACTGGACTGTGAGAGAATAAACTTCTCTTTTTTAAAGCCACCCACTTGTGGTATTTCAGTTGACTAAGACAATTTCATTTTTTACAATTTCCAGTTTTCCTAGATTCATACTTCATACACTCCATGTTCTGATTATTAATGGATGTTTGCAGCTGTTTTTCTCAGTTTGAATTGTGCCACATCAGCAAGTGAAGGTCCCAAAAGCTTGACTCCATCCATATCATTATTTCATTTTCCTTCGATCCACAGTCAACACCCATGGAAGCAGCAGTCAAGAAATCAAACAAAACATTGTGTTGGGCAAATCTGCTGCGAAAGACCTCTCTGTTAAAAAGCAAAGATGGCACTTTAAGGACTAAGGTGCACCTGACCCAAGCTGTGGTGTTTTCAATCACCTCATATGCATGGAAAAGCTGGGCGTTGAATAAGGAAGATGGGAGAAGAATTGAAGCCTTTGAATTATAGTACTGGTGAAGAATATTGAATATACCTAGACTGCCAAAAGAACAAACAAATCTCTCTTGGAAAAATACAGCCAGAATGCTCTTAGAAGATAGGATGGCGAGACTTTGTCTCCCATACTTTGGTCATGTTTACCAGGAGGGATCAGTCCCTGGAGAAGGACATCATGCTTGGTGAAGTAGAAACACAACGAAAAAGAGAAAGACCCTCAAGAGGTAGATTGACACAGTGGCTGCAACGATGGGCTCAAGCATAACAAGGATTGTGAGGATGGCGCAAGACCAGGCAGTGTTTCTTTCTGTTGTACGTAGGGCCACTCTGAGTGAGTCAGAAGTGACTCAACAGCACCTAACAACAACATCTGTCTCTATCTCAGTCTCAAATCTTTCAGTCTTTCTGTTTCCTTTATTGTCCCCCATTTTGTTCTTTCAACCTCTAGTTCCTTCCAGCTCAGCTTTAAGTCATAGTAATGAAGAACCAGCCAAGTCCGACTCATGTTTGTTTTGTGTGTTTTAGTTGAATCATTCCTACAGTCATAAAATGATTCAAGAGAGTAGAATTAAACCCTCCGTCACCACTAAACCAAAGACTATACTCGAAGATTATGTTCAGATTTTTCCACCTAAAATATGCCATAAATTATATGGATATAAGGATATTTAACGCAGCTAATCTGAGGGAGTGATTATTCATAATAACTTCAATGAAAATACTCAGTGTTTCCTCAGTATATGGCGCCTATAGGTCACAGACCTGATAGAGCCCAGATTTTTACCATAGAGCCTTATTTAATGACAGATTATATCATATAAGGGTTCTGTAGTGGTCTTACATCTCAGTACAGCATCCACCCGTCACAGCACACCCAAGATTTCATCATGGTGAAAGATTTCATTTTTTCTTTGCATCCTTGTACTTCTCTGTACCCCTGATGGACATAGTATCCTCAATCATAAAAACCAGCTCATATGTACTATTTGTAATTTTCAGCAAAAAATGGAATAGATTGTTTTAAAAGTTTGTTTTCCTTCATCACCTACCTCTTGGTCAGCTGAGACTGTTGATTCAAATTAGACCCGTTCCTCCCTTTCATGTGACCCATTTCCCCTGTCTTGTGATTATGTATTTGTGTCCAAAGATCCATTTTATGGAAGTTAATTGCATGCATTCAGGGCTCAGAGGCTCTCTGTAAGTCAAGCCAACCCAAATCTGAATGTTTATATAATAATGAATATAATGCAGAACTTCTGCTTGCCACACTCCTTATTAAAGGAGGTCAAACTGATGGGCCAGTTTTAACTCAAGGGTGGCAAGCACATTTCATTTTATGAGCCAAGTGCACCAATAGGTAGAGATGATACTTGTGGTTCTGGCAGTATGGTAGACTAGATGACTCAAAGTCACCTGTTCCAGTACCCACCTAAATGCATAATGAAACTATCAAGAAAGTTAAGGATATTGCCAGGGGCTAGAAATAAAAAACCAAACCCGTTAATGTCAAGTTGATTCTGACTTATAGCGACCCCACAAGACAGAGTAGAACTGCACCATAGGGTTTCCAAGGAGCAGGTGGTAGATTCAAACTGCTAACCTTTTGGTTAGCAGCCGAGTTCTTAACCATTGTGCCACCAGGACTCCAGAAATGAAAAGGGAGCTAGAAACTGAAACAGTAAGGGTATGAGCTTGCTGCAGCTGAGCTTCGGGCATGGATTTCAGTGCCCACTGGGGACGGGAGATGGTTTTATGCCTTTGCCTAGGAGGAACACCCGTTCAGGTTAGTGTGCTTTGTTTACCTCCTGGTACTGCTCCGTTGTACTCAAAAGTACTTTCATACCTGCCTCTGTTGGATACCAGTATTCTTCAAGAAGGGTGAGGGGGCTTGGCATGTTACATAGCCATTTAACCAACTTATCAAATTAACTGACACTCTCTATTCACTCTATAAACTTACTGATTGATGCCCTGACACACCCACCACTCCAGCCGTTTAAGATCTGTGCTGCCCAACAAGGAGAGGTCAGTTGTGTTTGTTCCCAACCCTCATTAAAGCTAGTTATGCTTAATTTTGTAATTTCATAATCTAATTTAATATTATGGAAACAGATAAAATAAGAATGTGAAAAGAAAGATAACTGTTGTTTCTGTGAAACCTAAGTTGAATGATTTGGGAAGAATTAAAATTTGTGTATTGATTAAGGCATGGGCAAAACACCATAAAAGATTGGGCTAGGCATAGAATTTAGAAGTCCAAAAGAGCCATCAGTAAGTTTACAGAGAGAATAGAGAAGACCAGTCAGTCTAGCGAGTTGCTTTGTCCCTTGTTAAGGTCGAGCAAGAATTTAAAGGCACTTGCAAAGCAATTTGAGTACAAAATAAAATTATTACAACATAAAAATGAAGCATACAGGCAAACTTCATTATTATGTTGTAATAATTTTATATAGGTTATTAATGTCCTTTGCAATCATATACAGTCTCTATAGCTCAGCCTCTGGGATAAAACAGCACAGGGGTTTGGTGAAGAGTATTTAGCAGAGGAGCTGGGTGTCTCACAAAGGAGTCTCTCGGGAGTTGTGTACTCAAATTGCAGAAGTTTGAGGGGCAAACTTGGTTTGATTCTTAATTCTGCAGTTTGTTATATGTCCTTAGGTAAGTCATGTAACATCTCCAATAATCCGTTTCCTCATGTGAAATTAGGAATTTTTATCATGGAATTTTTGTGAGGATTAAATGAGATAGTGTTTGGGGTGCACTTGGCACCATGCCAGACAAAAAGTTAACTGTTGATAAATGATTACTGTTAAGTTTCCATTTTCTGGTTTTTCCAAAATTTTCACTTTTTACTTTGCTACCTTTTAAGACCTATCTGAATATCTTTTGAACCCAACTCTGTGATTCTTTATGAATTTGTCTCCATTAGTGATATTCTGTGAGTTGCCAGAAATAGTTCTCTATTGCACTTGAAAATAATTGTTTTCAGGAATAATCGCCCAAATAGAAACAATGGTTGAAGAACTTTAAAGTGTCTTCTAGCTAATTAAATGCAGAGATTCTTCATAAGTGAACTTTATAGCAGAGGACCTGGGACATTTCACATTTACAACAGTAGTTAAAAATCTGCTATCCGACTGTTTTGTGCATTGGCAAGGTATGTTTGGCAGTAACGAACACCAAGGTGTGAGGCAAGAGTAACACTGACTGTGATGGTTAAGGTTATGTGGTAACTTGGCTGGGCCATGATTCTCAGTGGTTTGGCAGTTATATAATGAAGTAGTCATCCTCCATTTTGTGATCTGATGTGGTCATCCCCTGTTTATCACATAACACCAATTTTCGCATAACGACCTGGTCTTCGGAACCTAACCATATCTGTAAGTGAGGAGTGGTATAATCAGAAAAATAGGTGGCTCACTGCAGTGTTCAGACACACTGAAGGCAAAAGACCCATGAGGAAGTACTGTAATAGCAGAGCAGTGAGGAAAGCATGCTCTGAGGACCTGAGAAGCATCTAAGTGGGAACAGTTTCAAAAAATCCCACACACCCATGGTTTAAGACTAGGACAGTGATGCATTTCACCATATGAAATTTAGTAAAACTTTTAAACTTGGACCAGGCATATGATGGTGGTAGTGGTGTTAGTTGCCACCGAGCCCCTCCCCCTGCCATGGCAACCCCATGCACAACAGAATGAAATGCTGCCTGGTCCTGCATCACCCCTTGATCAGTTGCAGATCAAACTATTGATCTGTAGGGTTTTCATAGGCTGATTTTTAATAGCCAAAAATTTTTTCCCAGTCTGTAGGTTCTCTTTTTACTCTCTTGGTGAAGTCTTTTGATGAGCATAAGTGTTTAATTTTTAGAAGATCCCAGTTATCTAGCTTGTCTTCTGGAGTTTAAGTGTTGTTGGTTGTGGTTCGTATCATGTTAATGTCATGTATTAAGGCCTCTAGTGTTGATCCTATTTTTTCTTTTGTGAACTTAATAGTTTTTGGCTTTATATTTAGGTCTTTGGTCCATTTTGAGTTAGTTTTTGTGTATTGTGTGAGGTGTGAGTCATGTTTCATTTTTTTGCAAATGGACATCCAGTTTTGCCAACACCATTTGTTAAAAAGATTGTCCTTACCCCATTTGATGGACTTTGGGCCGTTATTGAAGATCAGGTGACCACAGGCATATGGATTTACATCTGGGTTTTCAATTCTGTTCCATTGGTCAATGTTTCTGTCATTGTAGCAGTACCAGGCTGTTTTGACTACCATAGCTGTATAATAGGTTCTGAAGTCAGGTAGTGTGAGTCCTCCTACTTTAGTCTTCTGCTTCAGTAATGCTTTACTTATCCAGGGCTTCTTCCATTTCCATATAAAGTTAATGATAATTTTTTTCATCTCTTTAAAGAATGTTTTTGGTATTTGGATCAGGATTGCATTGTATTTGTAAACAGCTTTGGGTAGAATTGTGATTTTCACAATGTTGAGTCTACCTATCCATTTATGTAGATCTCTTGATTTCTTGCAGTAGTGTTTTGTAGTTTTCTTTGTATAGGTCCTTTACATGCCTGGTTAGATTTATTCCTAAGTATTTTATTTTTTTAGGGGCTATTATAAATAGTATTGTTTTCATGATTTCCTTTTCATCGTTCTCTTTATTGCTGTATAGGAATCCAACTGATTTTTGTATGTTTATCTTACATCCTGCTACTCTGCTCAATCTTTCTATTAGTTCCAGTAGTTTTTTCATGGAGTCTTTTGGGTTTTCTATGTATAGTATCATATCATCCACAAATAGGGACAGTTTAACGTCTTCATTACCAATTTGGATGCCCTTTGTTTCTTTTTCTTACCTTATGCTCTAGCTAAAACTTCAGCACAGTGTTGAACAGGAGTGATGGTAAAGGGCATCCTTGTCTTGTTCCTGTTCTGAAGGGGAATGTTTTCAGCCTCTCTCCATTAAGAATGATGTTGGCCATTGGTTTTGCATAGATATCCTTTATTATGTGGAGAAATTTCCCCTCTATACGTATTTTATTCAGAGTTTTTATCAGGAATGGGTGTTGGACTTCGTCAAAATGTCATAGGCTGATTTTTGAAAGTAGATTTCCAGGTCTTTCTTCCTAGTCTGTCTTAGTCTGGAAGCTCCGTTGAAACCTGTTCAGCATCATAGCAACATGCACACCTCCACTGACAGACGGGTGGTGGCTGCACATGAGGTACATTGGAGCACTGCTGTTATAATGATTGCGTGATTACCCATGATTGTAAAACATGGGATTTGGGAGCCTCCAGGTATTGATGAGAAATCTTTACCATAAGTAAAATGCAAGAAAAACCTTTATTTACCAAAGAAAAGATGTCTCAATTCTTCACTTCTGTACACATAAAGAATATTTTCTTCCTGTTAAAAAATGATAACTTATGTACACCCGAGTACCTCATGAGATTTGATTCCTTGGTTTGGAAGTTTAGGTCAGGGTTTCATGACACATCCCAGTTTATTGGCCTAATAATGTATTTAGCACTTACTTTCTACCTCCTAGTTCATTGTGTAGTGCCTGGGGTGCTTGACAGTTTACAAGCGGTCATCCAAGGCCTGAGGACTGGTCTGTATTCACCTGAAATAACACAGGAAGGAGAGCCAGGAATAGAATGAAGATATGGCATGTATGGCTAATTCCTGCCATGAGACCAGAACTGGATGGTGTCTGGGCATTTTGAACATTCTGAACATTTTGATCAAAGATTCCATAGAAGAATCCTGATCAGAAAGGGAAAAATGCAGAAAGGAATTTCAAATTCTCATGGACTCTAGACTTTCTGGAGCCGTGGAGGGTGGATGAACCCCTGAAACTATTGCCCTGAGATAATCTTTAAACCTTAAACCAAAAATTTCCCCTGAAATCATCTTAAAACCGAACAATAGTGTAACTTAACTAGTAGGAAAGGTCTGCCTTGACCATTATGTTTTTTAAAGAACTATCTGCATGGGATCAAATTGACAACAGCAACTCAGAAGATTAGATAGGAACCTTGGGGGCAATGAATTGATGTTAATGAGGGAGATGAACAACTCAGAAAAAAAGGGTGAGAATGGTTGTACAACTCGAAGAATATAATCAATGTCACCAAATTGTACATGTAGAAACTGAAACAGTGTATGTTTTCCTGTGTATATTCTCAACAAAAACAAAATAAAATTTAGGAAAAAAATGATAATGACGAATATGTTTGAGTTGTTAATCTAAGAAAATTCCTTGCTTAAATGTATCTTTATTCTTTTAGGCCTCTTTTTCGTGGAAGTTCAGATGTTGATCAACTAGGAAAAATCCTGGAGTAAGTAATAACTATGATTTTATATCAGTGATCGTAGCATTAAAACATTTACCATGACTTTCTTCTGCTGTTCATATAATGTGTTTATCTCTTGTCTTTCTTACTCCAAGCTGCTGCTGCAGACAGTGTTACTATTTGTGTGGTGAGTGGGCACATGGTACAAGAGTTGTTTTATGCAGAGCCTGTCATGACATGTGGCCTAACTGCTCTGATCTGAAAGCTGTATGTTGCTTGTGTGGGTCTTTTGGCTGCCCTGCTTTCCTTGCTTGGCTGAGCTCCACTTATTTAGTTCAGATGCGTTGTCTGTTTCTGGTCACTTCAGATGCACCCGCCATGAAAGGTAACGTGCTCGGTGGCCAGGTAATCCATCCCTGCCCAGTGAGTTTACTGTCCCCGTTGAGTATCCTCGGTCATCCAGATTGATTTTTTGCACTGTTTTGTTTTGTTTTCCTGGGCAAAAGATGGTATGCTACACAATCCCATTTTTTTTTGGAGCGCCTAAATAAGAAATAAGAATCCTAGGTTCCAATCCTAGGTTTGTGATTAAATAACTATGCAGCCTTGAGCTAGTCCTTTAAAACACCCTATAAGGACTTACACAGTGCCTGGCACGTATTAAGTGCTTTAAAGATGTTAGCTATTATTATTATTCATTATTATTTATTCAACCTTTTTTGCTCCTTAATGTCTTCATATGAGAAATGAATCTCTGGACTTAAATTCCCTGTAAGATCCTTTCTTGTGTTCAGATTCTTTGGTTCTAGTTGTCTGTTACATAGCTGATGATTTCCAAAGTTTCAGTCATATCTACATGTTTGTGTATGTGAGAGTATGGATGCTCTTATGTTCCTAGAATGTAACAGGGGCTTTTCTTCTCACCAAGCATGTGATACGGCATCATTTTGGTATCCAGGCATTTGCAAAGCCCCATCAGAATTGGGGTGGAGTAGGAAGAAAGTGGGAGTCCAAGACCAAAAATAACCCTGATCGTTGGTCTCTGACGTTTTATAGGAATCCCAGTGATTTTTGTATTTGCAGTCTATAAGGCTGCAAAAAACAGTGCCCCTAAAGAACAGAATTATACTTTAACACTATACTCAAGGATGACTCCTTAAAACAGTTGGAATAAAACTGGAATCTGACTTTTTCTTTTGGTGACTGGAAGCCTCTCCAGTAGACTTCTGTCAATGCCAGTGCCACAGCTAAGTCAGAACCCAGTGGCTTTAAGGCCTGAAGAAACATCTGCCAATTTTATTATCTGAGGGCTTCCCAGGTCCAGGGCAGCTGCCATTACTGCTGCTACTGCTGGTACTACTGACCACGCCTGTAAAATGGTTGAATTTAGCGCAAAGGCTTCATGTCACTCCCCTGCTTCTGGGTATCAAGTTCTTTTATTATATTGCTATACACTCCCATCTTCCCATGACCATTGACTATATTTTGTGTGCATGTGATCCTGAAGAGGGAACAGTGAAAGCCACTCATACCATTGACCCTGTGTTAAAATGAAAATCAATCTTTACTGAAACCAGCTTGCCAGGGATCAAAGGCAATCAGTCACCTGTTCTCCCTCACTTACACCACCTGGGAGTTCAGTTCACCTCCAGCACTGACATCTGCAATCTTGTTAACATTGTTAATACCCCTTAAGCCAGGGAGATGGACCACAAGGAACATTTGATGGTAAGTTTTACTTGCTTCCAAGGGAAAGCCAGTTTCACTTTTGGCAAAGTCTGGCAACCCGAGGTTGCCAACAGAAGAGAAGCCATAAAGTTTGATATGTTTTGTGCTTTTCAAGCACAGTTTTGCGTCTTGGTTTCTGACATTGTTTCATCAAAATTATCTTTTATTTCCTCTGAATGCATTACCTTGCCAGAGAAAAGGGACAATGCTGCACCCTAGTGTCACTTCTCAGGTACTTGAAAAATGTCTTCTGTCCCTGCCATCACTGCCATTTATAGGATTTGTGTCCTGTAAGTCTTTCCAGTATAAATGTCAACTTTTAAGGCTTATATTCAGCTGTCCAAATAGTGAGATTAGATTCAAGCACTTTTTAATGGACCTGTCGGAGTTTCACAATGCTCATTTATGGGCCATCAAAGTTCATACTGGACATTAAATTGAATTTTTTTGTTTTTTTTAAGGAAAGTCATTTTTTTTTTAAGGGCAAAAACATTTCTATGTTTAGGGAGATTTATGCTTTCAAAAACCAGCAAGTGCTTTGAAAGTGAACCTGAATGCTTTTTAGTCCATGGCATTGTAGAGCATTTTTAAAAGCAGTATCATGGTTAAATGGAAGCAAAACATTGGATTTGGAATAGGAGAATGCGGCTCTGCAGCTGAATTCACTGTGTGTGACTTTGACAGTTCATTTCATTCCTCTTTCTCAGTTTTCTCATCTATAAAATGGGAATAATAATGGCCGACCTATGTATCTCAGTGAGTTGTTACAGGAATCAGAAGAAGTGATAAATTTAAAAACACTTCTCAAAGTTACATATATAAATGTATGTTGTATAGATTTAATTATGTACCACATAATTAAATACATTCCTAAATGCACAGAAACACACTATTTCTCTGAAGGCTTTTGTCATCCTGTTTCCTATATGGCAAGATTTAACTCAGTATAGATATACTCAAACCTGTGGATAAAAAGATTTTAAACTATTACCAAAAGTTGTAACAATCAATTTCTAAGTGACTGTGCAAAATGTTGATATAAAAATGGCTAAAAGGCTGAAAACGAATGAGAGAAACCATAAAAAGATCTTTAATAAACATTCTTCCTTCTTTTTTCTGCCCTGTCCCATTCTTTCCAAACATAGACACTTGTACATTTCCTTTAGTAATTACAGTGGTATTTTTGTTTTCTTCCTTGTACTCCTATTTTAGGCCTTGCTATTAAAACAAATTTTCATATTGTTCCAGTTGTCATTTATGTTCATTTGTCCTAGTAAATCTGTCAGTCTGCTGTCTTTGCCTCACTAACACGGCCACCCAGCATGCCTGACAGGCAAGATCAAGGTGTTTTGTGTGTCTGATGATACAGGTGTCTGCTCCTTGCAGGTGAATTCTTTGACCTGGGCTCTGTTGAGGTGAGGGAAGAGGGAACAAAGTCATACAAAAGTCCTGAGACCTTTATCACCACATCTTCCCGAAACCTGGGAATATATTCATGAGAACACCCCTCCATGGGCCTTAATCCCAGGGAATGCAGACCGAGGAGAAGACCCTGACATGGACCAGCATCATTTCTAACCGTAGTTAAAATAGTTTGGTCCAGTATTTAAATAGTCATATGTACAGAACATTTTACTGTCCACAGAGCTCTGATTTTTTAGCTCAGAATTAACCAGACTCTATGTGAGATGTAAGTTTTTGCATCCCCCAATTTCCCTTGTTCAAACCTACTTACTACCTACACATTATTTTTCATTGGAAACTATCAATTCTATCTAAATTGCATATATATTATCTAGGACCACTGACCTAGTAATATTTCTGAAGAACGTTAAGTTACACATGAGTAGAACTCAAGCTGTTCATATTTTAGTGTGGTAGTCATGCATTTCCTATGTATTTTGGATTAATAACATTATTTTCTTATTATGATAACAATGCATTACGTATTGATGTTGCCAAGTACTCTATATAAATGACTACTGATCCTCACAACAACCATAAATGATTATCCGTATATAAATAAGGAAACTGAAGCTCATAGAGGCTAAATAATTTATCCTTAGTCACATAGCCAGTAAGTGGCAGGTGCAGAATTGTAACCTAGGTCTGCCTATTTCCAAAGCTTGTGTTCTTTTTATCGCTTGATGCTGTCTGCACATTGCTGATCCCAGAATGATTTTCAGGGGAAACATAAATGATACTCTTTTTATTTATTCTGTCCTCATATTTGAATATCATAGACTTTCTTTATAAAAAAGTATTTGCATAGGACAAGACTACCATATCTTCTAGCCTCACTTTCTATCTAATTCTAATGTGTGTACATAATTGCTGTTTGGTGAATTGTTCTTTAATGGAAAATGCAACCAAATGTACATGTTAATAAACCATGTTGGATGAGCAGGCTAAAAGCACGCCAATACTGCGTGTTCAATCAAAACACAAAAAGCAGTTGGGCATAAAGGAAAATATTATATGCCCGTGTGGTCTCCTTTGAATGCATACATCCCACATCGTCACTTACGTCAGGGCTTGCCCCCTAGTAATGTCATATTTTCCATTTCTACATTATTTCCTACATTTAGTGTCTGTACTGCCAGAGTGATATCTTATCTCTTCCCAGTGAAGTTTGCAATTCTGCTGTGAGATTACTCTCCACCCAAGGATCACCATATTGCAGTAGGACAGAGATAAATGTCAGCCATACAAATGAGGGGCTCCTGGGGCCCTGCGCACCCTGTGCCTGCCCCCTTGGACTTTGCCTTCATCTAGAATCTGGTGGAAAAACAGCTTCAGCATAGCAGCTAATGCTTCTGTTCACCTGTGGTTCTTTTGTAGTGTAATTGGACTCCCAGGAGAAGAGGACTGGCCTAGAGATGTTGCTCTTCCCAGGCAGGCTTTCCATTCAAAATCTCCCCAACCAATTGAGAAGTTTGTAACAGATATTGATGAACTAGGCAAAGACCTACTTCTGGTAAGTTCATGGAATGCATAGTTGATCTCCACTGTACTGATGAAAGACCTGCCTTATCCAAGCTGAGTGGTGGGCACAGGTGTCAATGCAGCACCTGCTACCAGCAGCACGTGTCCCAGTCACACAGGGCAGGAGGCTACAGTCTCTTCACAGGTTTCATTTCCACACCTGTAGTAGCTGGTGGCTTTTGATTCTGGAATGTCGTCAGTTCTTATGGAAAGAAAAAAATTCTGGTCCACACTCTAAATCCATTCTTTTTCATTCGTTTGAATATAGTCTTAGAAGCCTTTCAATTTGTTTGGACACATGCTTCTTTAGAACTAGATATTATGTTTCCTCGTTTACAGTTTCATGCTACTTTAAGCAACTTGAGGTTATTTTAATATGCCTTTTCTTAAATAGGCACATCTATGGGGAGATGTTTTTCCAAAGGAACGGTATAGCAGTACTCCTTCTAGTTAGCCATTTAATTAAAAATTAGTAAGCATTTAATGTGCCGTGCATATTTAAAGTACCTCGCTGAAATAAGTCAATCACAAAAGGGCAAATATTATATGAGACCACTACTATAAAAATTCATGAAAAGGTTTACACACAGAAAGAAACAGTCTTTGATGGTTACAAGGGAGGGGAGAGGTGAGGATAGAAAAACACTGAATAGACAATAGGTAAGTGGTAACTTTGGTGACGGGTAAGACAGTACATAACACTGGGGAAGCCAGCACAACTTGTACAAGGCAAGGTTATGGAATCGCCATAGACACATCCAAACTCCCTGAGGGACCGAATTCCTAGGCTGAGAGGACCACGGTCTTAGGGAGCATCTAGTTCAATTGGCATAACATAGTTTACAAAGAAAATGTTCTACATTCTGCTTTGATGAGTAGCATGTGGGGTCTTAAAAGCCTGTGAGCAGCCATCTAAGAGACTCTGCTGGTCTCACCCCTTTGGGAGCAATGCAGAATGAAGAAAACTAAAGATACAAGGGAAAGATTAGTCCAAAGGACTAATGGACCACACGTACCACACCCTGTAAAAGACCGAGTCCAATACAACTAGATGGTGCCTGGCTAACACCACTGACGGCTCTGACAGGGATCACAATAGAGGGTCCCAGACAGAGCTGGAGAAAAATGTAGAACAAAATTCTAACTCACAAAAAAAGACTAGACTTACTGGCCTGACAGAGACTGGAGAAACCCCGAGGGTATGGCCCCTGGACATCCTTTTAGCTCAGTAATGGAGTCACTGCTGAAGTTCACCCTTCATCCAAAGATTAGACAGGCCCATAAAACAAAATGAGACTGAAAGAGACACCAGCCCAAGGGCAAGGACTAGAAGGCAGGAGGGGACAGGAAAGCTGGTAATAGGGAACCCAAGATCGAGAAGGGAGAGTGTTGACATGTCGTGGGGTTGTTAACCAATGTCATAAAACAGTATGTGTACTAACTATTTAATGAGAAACTAATTTGTTCTGTAAACCTTCATCTAAAGTTCAATAAATATAAATAAAATACCTCGCTGAAAATAAGGACTTCAGTGGCATAGTGGTTAAGAGCTCAGCAGCTAACCAAAATGTCAGCAGTTTGAATCCACCACCTGCTCCTTGGAAAGCCTGTAGGGCAGTTCTACTCTGTCATATAGGGTCACTATGAGTTGGAATCAACTCGATAGCAATGGGTTTTGTGAGAAGCCCCATTTTAAGGAGCCCTGGTGGTGAAGTGGTTAAGCACTCGGCTGGTAACCAAAAGGTCGACAGTTCAAACCCACCAGCCGCTCCGAGAGAAAGATGAGGCAGCCTGCTGTTATAAAAATTTACAGCCTTGGAAACCCTATGGGATAGTTCTGCGCTGTCCCATAGGGTAACTCTGAGATGGAATCGACTCATTGGTAATGGGTTTGGTATGACCTGTTTGGAGTCCCTGAGTGGTACAAACAGTTAACACACTCAGCCACTATCCAAAAGATTGGAGTTTTAAGTCCACCCAGAGGTGCCAGGTAAGAAAGGCCTAGCAATCTACTTCTGAAAAATCAGCCATTGAAAAACCCTATAGAGCGCAGTTCTACTCTGAGACACATGGGGTCACCATGAGTCAGAATGAACTCAACAGCACCTGAAACTCAGACGCATAATCTTTGGCCTTGTACATAATTCCCTGTACTTGGAGACCCCTCATGGACTGGCCTTGGTATCTGGGACCCTACTGGATTCACACAGTGGCTGCACCAATGGGTTGAAACACAGGAACGATTATGAGGATGGCGCAGGACCGGGCAGTGTTTCGTTCTGTTGTACACAGGGTCACTATGAGTCAGAATCATCTGAACAGCACCTGACAACAGCAACTGAGTAATATGTAGTTATCGTTTACTGTCTGAGTCATCTAGTGCTGCTATAACAGAGATACCACAAGTGGATGGCTTTAACAATGAGAAGTTTATTCTCTCACAGTCTAGTAGGCTAGAAGTCTGAATTCAGGGTGCCAGCTCCAGGGTAAGGCTTTCTCTTTCTGTCACTCTGGAGGAAGGCCCTTGTCATCAATCTTCCCTGGCTGAGGACCTTCTCAGTGTGGCGACCCCGGGTCCAAAGGACACGCTATGCTCCCGGTGCTTCTTTCTTGGTGGTGTGAGGTCCCCATGTCTCTCTGCTCACTTCTCTCTTGTATACCTCAAAAGAGATTGGCTGAAGACACAATCCAATCTTGTAGACAGAGTCCTGCCTCATTAACATAACTTTCACTAATCCCACCTCATTAGCATCGTAGAGATAGGATTTACAAGACATAGAAAAATCACATCAGATGACAAAATAGTGGACAGTCACACAATACTGGGAATCGTGGCCTAGCCAAATTGATACACATATTTTTGGGGGACACAATTCAATCCATGACACCTACTAAATTAACAACCTTTGGTATCTACTCAAGAAAGTGCGCATAGGCTCCAAGGAGGCAGTGCTCCCATTCTGTCAGTGTATTCTAAATTTCACATATAGACCTATGAGTCTGTAGGCCTTAGTAGAAATGTTATGCCTCAGTTCTTAGTGGAAACAGCCATTGTTTGGCATGTGTATGTTTGCACAGCCATGGATTTTCCCAGCAACAGCCCTAACCTCATCATCACCTGGGGGTGGCTCATTTTCTGATGCTTAGGCAGTTTCCCTCCACTGCCAAGTTATGGATAGGAATCGCCATGTTCCCTCCCCACCATTGGCTTTTCCTTCAGTAAGGACCTTGGCCCACATCCCTTGAAATATATTAATTAAAAAGGAGAATATTTGCCTAGATGAAAGCTCACACATATATCACACTCACTGGTTCACATGCTATTTAGGTAGATTTTTTCTTTGGTTTCAAATAACAGACATATACTTGTGTTACCTTAAGAAAAGGGGGTTTGATGGAGTGTTTCACATGGCCTGGACATGGAAAGGAATCTGGAGTGTCAGTTCTTTATCTCTGCCCTGTGCATCACTTGCTCCTAGCATCTCTGCTTTTCTCTGTTCTTTATGCCTCTTCTCTACCCCATTGCTTCTTCTGTCATACTGTTTGCTCCCCTTAACTTTAGTTCATGCCTTTGACTATAAGAGCTTCAGCTATTTCATGGATCCTTTCAGCTCCAACCCCACTGCTTTCCCTGTCAGTGTTTCCTACGTCAAATTCCAAGAAAAGTAATCTGGCCAACATTCTCAGCTCTTTGCCAAGCTATGACCTGGGTTGCTACCTAGGGTCAGGTCACACTCCTGGTCCAGTCAGCTGTGCTGTGAGGGGGCAGGATCACGTGCCATAAAGCATCACCACCATAGGCTTTCCTTTTCCACAGGAGCTTTGGCTGAAATGCCCTTCTTAGAAGGGAATTCTGGGCAGACAGTCACTGTAATGGACATCTTTAGTGAAGTAGCCCACTCTTCTAGCTACCAGAACATCCAGAGACAACCAAGAACATCTCCCAGCTTTAACCTCAGTAGAAATCATCAAGAAGCACTTAAGATGTGAAGATAACAGACACCGCCACGTGCTCTGCTCATTCAGGGTCCCCCACTAAGAGGGTTAGCTTTCAACGTCAGACCACACACTAGTGCCAGACTGGAGAAGTAGCAGGAGAAAAGGCACAAATACCTACCAAAGAGAGAAGGAAGGGTGTGGGCAATAAGAGTGGCAGCAGAGATTAGAAAAAGCAAGGGAGAGGTGTAAGAAGCAGAACCAGTGACGTCAGGAATCAGGGAAATTCAGTCATAAAAGATAGTATCCAGGGACATTCGGGGAAAGGACAGCCCACGACCTCAAACCTCAGAAGCCTTTGGAGGCTCTCGCTGTTCCGCGCTGGAGGACACAAGCTAGAACTGTGAAGCAGAGGGAGGAGGGCTGTTTGTGAATAGTACAAGGTCAGGAGCTGTAGACTCCAGTAGTACCCATTGCCCCTACTGAAAATGAATTACTGAAGAAAAAGAGTACAGGATGTTTTAGAAAGGATTTTTTAAGAAACAACATTTTAAAATTTAGCATGTGGAGAGTTATACCTCATTTATCTGAAAAATGCTTTTACTATATTTAATGCCTCAGTCATCTGTGTACAGATAAATACATATACATCTGTGAATATTCCTATGTACATACATAAGTAGGTAGAGTTTGAGAGAAGCTGTGTGTGTGTGTGTGTGTGTGTGTGTGTGTGGTAAAGTATATAGAATGTAACATTCACCATTTTAACTATCGGAAGCATTATTTTTATCACCCAAAACCTACACAGTTTACCGAGTAGTATGCCCTTTGTCATGGTTAACTTAGAAGGCTGGGTGTTATTCCAAACATGATTGCTGAAAGCAGTTTCAGAGCTCCTGCCATCTAAATGCTTTCAGAGCCTGAGGTACATTCTTTGATCCTTATATTAGTCAGCTTTTGCTGCATAACAAACAACCCAAAGTAATCTCACTGGCATGCGACAGTAGGCATTTATCTCCTACTCGTGGGTCTGCGGATTGGCAGAGATAGCCTTGTGAGTCATTTGGATCAGCTCTACTCAGGCTAGGGGTCAGGTACAGGTCTACTTGTGTACCTTGTTCCGGGTCCCAGGCCAGAAGGGCAGTGGCTCCCTGGGGCATGTTCTTCTCACGGTGGAAGGTGAGTACTCCCAGAAGGGCAAGCAGAAACGTACGATATTCTTGGAACAGGCACCCTGCCACTTCTGACCACACTCCATTGATGAAAACAAGTTACATGGTAAAAGCCAATTTCAGTGGAGGGACGGAGATGCCTTCCCTGAAGGAAGGGTAGAGAGGGAATATGTGCTGAAAAACCATTGTATCGAACATGTCTTGACTAAGTTGCAATGCTAGATTTTATCCTGTGCTTGTCCCTTCCCCCAAGCACCCTTGTTTCTTACACCTGAACAAGACAGCCACTTCCATCCGCTGCTCATTGATAAACCTTATGGCATAGTAAGAAGTTACAGTGAAGTCTCTGACTATAGCACTGAGTTAACTAGCATTAGAAGATTCCGTGTGTAAATGAAGTTACCTGCATATCACCAAGACTAGTAATAATGATTAAAATCCCTTTTAAGGGACCTAGAGTGGCTTGGAGAGAAATCCTGGGTAAGTAATAGTCCTCAGGCCACCCAAAAAGTTTCAGCTTTTCCCGAGGGGCAGTTTATACATCAGGGCCATACAAAAGATGAGTACTGTCTA
This sequence comes from Elephas maximus indicus, assembly GCF_024166365.1. Taxonomy (NCBI): domain Eukaryota; kingdom Metazoa; phylum Chordata; class Mammalia; order Proboscidea; family Elephantidae; genus Elephas; species Elephas maximus. Next base: position 62,655,408 of record NC_064826.1, on the reverse strand, counting down.
CATATTTATTTTGTCTCCCTTGAAATAAAACATTCATTCTCATTATACCAGTAGCCAATTGCCTCTGAGTCTGTTCCAACTCCTGGCTTCCCCATGTGTGTCAGGGTAGAACTGTAGTCCATAGGGTTTTCAGAGGCTGATTTTCCGGGAGTAGATTGCCAGGCCCTTCTTCTGAGGAGCCCCTGGGTGGATTCTAACTGCCAACCTCTCAGCAGCTGAGCGCACCGTTTGCACCACACAATACGTGGCATGGAATAGATACATAAGTGTATACACACATTATGTACTTGACATGGTTTATGTCAGTCAGTTACTTTTTTCTTTATCACAGAAGTGTCTGACATTCAATCCAGCGAAAAGAATATCTGCCTACAGTGCCCTGTCTCACCCATACTTCCACGACCTGGAGAGGTGCAAGGAGAACCTGGATTCACATCTGCCGCCTGGCCAGAACACCTCGGAGCTGAACACAGCCTGAGGCCCCAGCGGCTGCCTTGAGCTGATTGTACCCACAACGCCCTTGGTGGCTGGCAGGTGCCCCTGGGTAGACTCCGCAGAGCTGATGGGGATTGCCGTCCGGAGGCCTTCCAGCTGCCGTCTTCTGGCTGGGCTCTGCTTCTCCAAGGAAACCGCCTAGTTTACTGTTTTGAAATCAATGCAAAAATGATTGCAGCTTTATGTTCGTTTGTTTGTGTGTCTGTCTGTCTGTTTCAAGAACCTGGAACAATTCCAGAAGAAGAGAAGCTGCTGACCAATTGTGCTGCCGTTTCATTTTTCTAACCTTGAATGCTGCCAGTGTGAAGTGGGCAATCCAGGCACAGCTGAGTTATGATGTAATCTCTCTGCAGCTGCCCGGGCCTCATTTGGTACTTTTGAGTGAGTGTGTATGTGTGAGTGAGAGAGAGATTCCGTGATCTCTTAAAGCGTTACTTTTTGTAAGCAACAAAGAATAATTGAATTTTAAAGACTCAAGGTGACTCATAAATAATGTTAACTGAAGGTGATTCATCAGACTAGGTTTCTCAAATTAGAAAGTTAAGTCTATGTCCTCAGCATTTCTTTTCTGGCCAAAAGCAGTGTACTTGCTAGCAGTAAAAGATTCACTATCTAGTTGAAGTTTTATACACACCGCAAAAAGAAAAAAAAAAAAATCCTAATATCTTTTAAGAGACTTGTTTTAAAAGCACACATTCTCATTTACTCTTCAGAAAGCTGAATTTGCTCATTGTAAGTCAGTTTTAGCCTTCTATATAATACTATACTTTATAGTTTCTTTCGGAAAATACCTTGTAAGCTTTTTATTACCTGCTGTAGATTTAGAGAGTGTACCTCAAATAGGGAAAAAAAAAAAAAAAAAAAATTTAAATAGAGGAAGCCTTTATTTCCTGGTTTGAAATTTCTTTATTTCCTTTATTTTTTGTTGTTGTTTTTGTTTTTAGGAATTTGTCAGAAACTGCTTCCTGTTTTGGTTTGGAGAGTAGTTCCCCCTGACTAGAGACAAGAATGTCTTTTAGGTCTTCCCCCTCCCATTACACTGTACTTTCCATCATGCACTGCCTTGTTTGCAAAGTGTCCGTCTTGTTTATCCCCAGCACCTCTAATATCTGTTGCTACCATTACATAACTAATCACGGATTGCTTAAGCTGTCCCCACGCACCACCTGCTTTCTTGCTTGCAATGAACCTTTCATAAATAAGCACAGTCAGATTATGGCTCATGGCCTCAGTTCCACAATCCTAGCAAGGTCCATATGTTCTCACTCTAATCTCGATCTTCCTACGTGGCGTTCACTGTTGTTACCTAGGAAATGAGCTGAATACTTGTTCTGCTCAATCACCAGCACATAGACTGCTTTAAACAGTTACTTACTGTTTTACCTTTTATAGAATATATTGTCAGTGCAGTAGCCAAGGCGATGTTTTTTAGAGATCTATATTTACTCTATAAAGTGATCTTTCCCCATTCCCCAGGCTTTGCTGGCCTTTAAGTGCCTTGTGCACACCCCAGCTCTGCAGAGCCAGTCAGCCGTGGCCACTGAGAACAGCTTTGCTTTCTCTCTTGCTGTTCTCTTGCCTTCTACGGTACTTCATATTCTATACCATCTCTGCCTTAAACGTGGTTTAGTGCTCAAGCAGTTGGCTTTAGCAGCCAGAAAACACAGAAGTGAACAATCTTTTGGGAAGTCTAGCTGCTTTTGCTATCTAGGTCATGTTTTGAATGCATGGAACAGTTAGACCATGTTCAGAGTTAAGATTTTCAAAGAGTGGACATTGCCTCACTCAGGAGAAAATGTTCAGATGATATTTATTCATCGTAAAGCCTTACTAAATTCTTGACAGCTTAATATTGCATATGACTATCTCGAACAAGAGAAAAATCAGGAGACGTTTCTCCTGAGAGCTTTTTGAGTTGGGAACCTTTTTTTTTTTTTTTTTTTAACACATGCATTGTTAGCATTGGTCTAATTGTATAGTTTGAAAAACGGGAAATTTTTCCTAACACAAGATAAGAATGAGAAGCTGGGCTATAAGGATGTTTTATACTTTCTTCTTGTGACAACACTGATAATGTTTTGTCATCACTATAAATGCTTGAGATATAATGACTCCCGACCATTCAACACAAATTGTTCTCAGTCTCACCTGGAAAAGTGATTTCTGCCTTTCCTTGGATCAAGGATCAAAATACAAAGACAATTTTTTGTTGGAGCCCGCAAATTGAAATAAAAAAACTCACTGCACTTGATTCCTCATGAGCTTTTTTTGGTCAGTATCCATGGCTAGAGTGAACATAACTTTAGTTTTTGCTTTTGCAAAAGTTTATCATAAGTTAGCTCAAGAAAAATGCAGCTCTTCTAAAACTGGAATTTTTTTCAGCATTCTTTAGGATTTTAAACAAGTAGAGAGCTCAACTTTTATTTCTAGCATATGCTTTTGACTCATTTCTTAGTAGCATTTGTAAAGAAAAATTAAAGGACAAACATTTTGTCTATTAGATTCTTGGCGAATTTTCCAATTTTCCCAATGAAAGGGCGTCTCAGCCTTTCTGAACTTCATTAAGACTCCTTCCCCAGTTCACCCCTCGGTGTGGCTGTTGCACTTGAGGGATTACTCTCCTTTTATGTCTTGTGCATCGTGTTCACCATTCCTGAAACCCAGGTCCCACACAAGCAGCCTGGCCATCGGAGCACTTTGAAGCATGATAGCAGATAAAGAGCTTACTGAATACAGCTTATTCTTCTGTGACTTATGGTTTTAAACATCTTTGCCAAAAGTTAGGCAATGGTTTGCTGAAAAGGTCATACTGCCCCAGAATTACACCAAAGCAGTTTATAGCAAGTAAAAATATGGCGACAGATTTGAAAAGCACGTTTTAATTTCTTACTAGGACTAGTGCAAGAACGTGCCTGATAGTTTATGATGTTTGGTTCTGGTGGCCCTCTCATTTCGGGAGTTGTTGTGTAGGGTGGAGAGTAACAAACCATGATTAAAAAGAGGAAACCTGTCCATTTTAGCCATCGTAAGCTATCACATGGCAAAAGGCCAATAAAGGCCTAACTTTAAAAACACAACTGACAAAGGGCTTGTAAGAACCCAGTGGTTTGGAGCCTCCCACTCTGTCCCTCCTTTGAAGTGGGTGGGAATTCAAGGTGCAAAGCACTTGTCCTGGAAGAAAGCTCAGGGCATTTCAGCTCCCTGTACTCATGATTTTCTCTTGGGAAACACACGCCGTGAATGGCCAACTTTTCGTTTAGCTCCAGATGACTTACTGGAACTGTTGAAAATTATTCATTTAAAAATAGGATCTCAGAATTTTATTTTTAAGTAGAAATGAAAATTGCAGAGACAGTATCTTAAAGGAAGAGTAGAAATGAAAATTGCATCGGCAGTTAATATCTTAAAGAAAGCATGTTCCTTATTAATAGAGAAATCAGTAGTTTGACTTCAGAATGTGGTACTGTCTATCTTCAAGAGAAAACTCTTAAATAGTACCAAGCATTTTGAACCTCAAAGTATGTATTCGGATTGAATTTTTAAGTAACTATAGTTGCTTCTCTTAAAAGTGGTGCCTGTCAAGTTCAGTAATAGCAATTCTCGTTCCATTAAGGAAATTAAATCATGTAAGCTTCCTAACATCGAAAATGTATTAAAATTCATTTATCCAAAGAATTGCTGTCTTTTAATTAAGTGACAACTTGACTGTTTTTATGATAAACACCTGAGAGGACCTCATATTTTTCAAAAGCAGGCTTTTGTTGCATAGTTTGGTACAAGAAAGAATAATGTTAAAACTTAATATGCCACCGGAATTACATAATTGTGTTACAACAAAAACTACAGAATATTTACCTTGGAAAGAAAATATTAAAATATTATTTTAAATATTTAATATTGATGAATGCAAAAGAATGCATGTGTTACATTGTGAGAGATAAAAATAAAGATGTATAATTTCTAAATCTTTAAAAATTATTTGTAAAATAGTGAACAACAGATAGAGGAAATTCTGGAGAAAACAAAGGTATTCAAAGAAGGATAATTTCAAAGTTAATGTTGAAGGATATATATGTTATTAACAAATACATTATAAGAATTTATATTAAAATTACCTAGTAACTATGGACTTCATACATTCAAAGACATGTTTTATGGAGATGCTATTCCAAGCACAGTTACCATTTTTCAGGTTGAGCTGAGCAAATTAAACCTTATTACCTCCCTTCATGGGGATGAAACAGCTTCGTGAAGCTATATTTTATACATCCCTAAGAATTTTTTTTTTTTTGTAATTTGTAAAAAAGAAAAAATAATAGAACAAATTTTTAAAAGGTATATGCTTCCTGTGCCACCAGGATTTTTGAAAAATTGTGACCTTCACTCAAAACCACTTATCATGTGTATTAAATTTATTCAGGTATGTAATTAGCAAGATACTGACAGGTTTCTTCTGCACAATGGAAAAAAACTGCTTGAGGCTACCAAAAGCCTGTTAAGCAATTGAAGTCCTTAGAAAATTAGTAATGGAGTTTTCCTAAAAAGCATGAGAGAATAGCATTTTCATTTCTTACTGGCTCCCTTTTTTATATCAATGCAGCTCTCAACCCAGTTTTGTTGGCCGTGTGGTATGTACGTATATCTCAAGCATTTCAAACTTGTATTTTTTCAGAAAATAAACCAAAAATATTCCTTTGGCCTTATCTTCTGACCTTTGCAAACAGCAGAAGTGAAGAAACAGAAAGGGGCTGATTTTTAAATGTTTTCTTTTTTTCTCAATTTTTCAGAGTGTCGATCAGCTTTTCAAAATGTTTTCTTTTTATTAGCGTTCCCAGGAAGTTAATTCAGATAAACAAATGGACTTCTATGAGCACATTCATATTTTCTTAATACTGATGTTCTGCACTTCTTGAAGAAGAAACTAAACAGCCACCTGAAAATGAATACAGGCTTTTTTTTCCAAGCACCTACAGAAGTACTGTTATAGCTATCTGAAGTTAATGTGATAGGGAAGAGGGGTGGCTTTTCTCACAAAAAGAAAAAAAAAAAGCCTCAGTTTTAAATTCATACTGACCTTAGGATTGGGCTTTCTTGTTTTATTCCAGTGTATCCCACAAGGTGGCACTTTTAGGGAAAAAAATCTGGATGACCAAGGCTAAAGAGATACTTCTAAAGACTTTATTCTAACTTTATTTTTCTGCACCTGTTTAACTCTTACCTAGCACTTGCCTTTCAAGATGACTGATAGTCTCCATAATGTTCTATAGCCTAGAATTTTTAGCTGTTAGCTGGGTTCTGAACAATTGTTTGCAATTAAATTGTGGTTGGGGAAGGATAATACACCCATTTTGATCATTTCAGTGAATACAGAAAGCCTAGCCATTCATTTCTTCAAGAAATTTTTTTTTAAGGTAACTAATTACCTACCTGGACACTTTTCTAAGTACGGAAGTTACAAAGATGGGCAAGGCTTATTGCTTTTAAAAAAAAAAAAAGTCAACCCTCATTTGTGAAAAGGACAGCTTTGTTAGGAGTATAAAACTTCTGCAATGGCAGGCCCCTCTCAAAACACCCATACCCTAGGCGGTTGCTTTCACGTTTCCTACCATGGTAGCTTTTTTTATACACTGATTACGCTTTAGAATCAAACTAAAAAATACAATGAGCAAAATAAGTAGCAGATTAGTAATCAAGTAGACAAAACTTTTTTTTAAAGAACGGCTACCTGGAAACAACCCTAAAATCCTTTAAAATTTTTTTTTTCATTTGCATAATCACAAATGTAAATTCACAACAAATTCTCATTTTTTAAATCTTGTTTAAGTATATGTACAGAATAACTTAGGAGTGTATCTTGCATGTAAGTTTTAATGGCAATTTTATACTTTGAAATATGAGTTTTGTTTTTTCTTTTAAAGGTTAACTCACAGGCCCATTATCCTCCAGATTATTTAAATTAATAATTAGCATCACAATTAATAAATAGTATCACTGAAATTTAGAGGGAAGTTAATTACAGGTCTCAGTTTCCTCAGCATAGCCCGGCAGAAGGTAGTTTATTCCTTCTGAGCTGCAGAAACTCAGTAGTGTCCACTTGACTTTCCTCCAGAGTAGCAGGCAGGCAAGTCTCAGTAATTGATACTCAATCAAGATACCACGCACACGAGGGCCTGTAGAAAGCTCTTTGTGAAATCATCAGCCTCGTCCCTCCGCTCAAAATCCCACCCAAGTAAATTTCAGCTTAAGCCCCTAAAAGGAAGGCCGAATTCTGACCTCGAGTTAGTTATCCGTGGGCCAGTTGGAACTCTTACTCGCTCGTGTTCAACACTGAAAGCCTTCGGGTGCGGTGCCTTGTCACCCCGGCCCTGTGACTGAGACACGCCGCCCACTCACCTGTCGGTGCCTGAAACCGTGTGCAGACCCGCAGGATACTGTCCGAGGTCTAAAATGTGCCCTGCTGCTGTCTCAGAGGCATCCGCTTTGCACTCTTAGGAAGTAAAACGTCCCGAGACTCAAACGGGTGTCTTCTGTGTATAAAGAAGTACAACACAATTCTCCGAAAGCTCGGGTGTGACGAGATGTGGCAGAGGCGGCTCTGTGTCGAGCTGCCTGCCAAGCATCTCTTAAGTTCTAAGCTCCGCTTTTTTTTTTTTTTTAAGAGAAGATGTATAATTACAGGAAAGATGTTTTTATTTTTTTATTTTCTACCATGTTACATATGTGACGGCAAAAGATACACCTGGAAAAATTTTGTTCTGAAAAAGTGTGTATTTTCTGCTTCCTCTTCAGTTGGCAAAAGCTCCTATTTAGTTTCAATTTTCTTCTTTTTCCTTGTCAAATAGTTAAAGATAGGTAAACAAGTGACCCCATGTACTAAGGGATTTTCCTGTTGAGAGGAATTTTTTTGAAGGAGGCACATCTCTGCACATACTGACTTCCGAAAACTATGACTGTAGCACTAATCAGCAAGCATAGAACCACACAATTAATTTAATTCTCTCTGTGGTTTCTAGCCAAATTCCGTTGATGTGCTTAGGTTAAAATTCTGAAGATACCCTTTGTACCTTTACTTAAAAATTTTTCATCTTAACATTTATGAAATGCAATAATATGTGTTTGCTAGCAATATTTCTCTGACCACCAGCAACTCCGGATTTGACCTTGAAGTTTCTGAATAATGAAAGTATTCTAGCAGTAATACATTTCCTGAATCCCCGAGAGCATTATATCATCTTTTCATTCTAGTCCTGTGTTTGCAACGCTGTACAACTGTATATTAGAGTTACTTAGTTGGTATTCATTTATATTCCTATGATCAGTAATAAATGTATTAGTACATGGAATTAATAGAATCAACTACCCCTAGGATCAGCACTTGAGGAGATGGGGAATTTTTATTTCAAGTTCTACATCTACATAAATTATTTCTATTATTATTCATGTGTATTATTTATTTCTGAATCACACTAGCCCTGTGAAAGTGTAACTGAAGGCAGAAAGTGATAGGACTTGCATTTAATGTTCATTACCGTGGTCTTGATGAGCTAAGAAAATAAAAATTAGACTAAGCCCCCAAATAAGCTGCATGCATTTTAACATGGTTAGTAGAATTTAAGTCTATAGATACAGTATTTTTGGCGTCTAGGTGTTTTATTCTTATATAAATGAATTAAAGCAAAGGACTTTATAGTTATTGCTTTTGTCAAATATGCATATAATATAGTGTAATAATATAGCAAAATAAAAACTAAAGTTAGAGAAGCATTTCAGATACAGCTTTAATTTAGGAACTCTGCCATGTGGCCATTGGAGTAGCTGCCAGTCAGAGATAGGTGATGGGTGGTGCCTTCTCTCGGCTGGCCTTAGAAGCTTCCCCGACAAGGTCAAGTCCCCTTCTAGGTGTCGTGTGCAGTAGCAGGAACAGGTAGTGCTGTCGAAAGGCGAGCAGTGTGAGAGTTTTCTGTAGAAGCAGGACTGTGTCAGCTTGTGCATCGAGGCTTCCAGAATGTGTCAGATGGAGGAGTCCAATTTTCCATGCTTCAGGCAACTTGAGTTTGTACAGAAGCAGTCCAGTCTGGTAATAAACAAGGATTGCATGTACAATAATCAGCAATGGGATTTTTAACAACTGACGGTCCTCAATACCTCAAAAGCTTGTTGCATTTCTGGTATTTTAGATTTTGATCTGAAGGTTAAAGGGCAAGTGTTTGGAATAGAAGAACAGTAAGTGTTAAGAAAAGCACAATATCAGTTCCCATAGGGTACAGGTTAGAACTAGAGAGTCTTCTAAGATTATCATTTCTGAGATGTGTAAAAGCACGTTTTCACTGTAAAATGCCTTAGTGTTTCTGCATTCCCATAAGATCTAGTGAAAGCTTTCTTCAATGTTTCAGCAAGGCTATCCCACACAGTAAACTTTTTCTTCGATTTATATAAAATATTTTAAAAGTTTTTAAAAAAAATCTTAATTTGGACATTTGACCTGTTGGATTCTGTGTTTCTATGCAGAGGTTATACTTGTCAGGTGTTAATCTAGACTGTGTGAGCCAGCCCAGGATGACCGAACCCCCCCTTCCCTGTATCTCCCTTTCCCTCCCACTGAAGTCCTCCTTGCCACCACCCTGGCCTGTGCACATGGTGCTCTCCCATCCACCTCTGCCACTCTTTGGTCGTCTGGGACGTGATAAGAGATAGTTTAAATGGATGCCATGGGTATGCCTGCCTAGACCTGGCCACCATCCCCACTTGACCTTCAGCTGGCCACAGTTATCAAGAGAAGGTTCCTCATCCTGGGCGTCAAATGTGCTCATGACAGCACACACAAATGCACTCTAGCTTCTTTGTACACATCATGATTTTTAAACCAAGTGATTCTACAGAGCATTCAGTTTGGGCTGTGGTACAAAGAGAAAAATTAACCAAGAATACAAACCACATTCCAGGCTGCTATTTTCTACCCACCCACAGACCGTACTTTTACTGTATTTCTTCATACTTGAAACTCATTCTGCTGTGTTAATATCAGGGTACAGACTCACAAGGGTGCATGTTCCTCAAAGGTGCGTTATTACTCTCATTCCGTTTGCTCATACTGCTACAAAATGCTCTGTTTTGGTGCTTTGGGTGCAGCAGGTAAAAGAAGCAGTGTGGAAATGCACTGCTTAGAACACAGTCTTACAAGAATTTTGGCAGGTGACTTGGTGTTAGGTATTGCTTCTGCTTTTTTCTCTGTACACATGATTAAGAATGACCACACTGGCCTGTCAGGTCCACCTGGGAATCCTTACTCACAGGGCATATAAACCCTGTGCTCTCCCCAAGTGTGGGTGCAGCCCAGCTGTCTGAAAGCAGGGACCTTCCTATGTATTTGAATCGTTTAGCCCTCACAAAAAAAATGGCCTCAGATATATAGACAGGAGCATCTCACTCTATTGACCATTCCTCCATTTCATACAGAAAGCCCTCCTAAGACAAAAAAAAAAAAAAAATTATTCCTAAGGTTACCCTCCTCATAGCTTCTTGAGCTGAATGTTCTTCCTTCCTCCACTTGAAAACCAGTTGCCATCGAGTCGGCTCTAACTCACCTCTGGGTGGACTAAAACCTCCAACCTTTCTCTCGGATAGCAGCCCAGCATGTTAGTCATTTGCATCACCCAGGACCTTGAGGAAAATGGAAATACAGGTCAGTTTATCTAGAACCTTCATGCCTTAAGAGAAAAATTGAAGTGTTTATGTCGTGTAAAATATGTAATCCAAAGACCACAAAAATTTATATGAAGTACCCCATCACTAGAAATCTCTGTTTAAAAGTGTAGCTCAAGTAAGGGATGCTTTATGACCTGAAGTTTCTGAGGTCAAATATAGCCATTTTAGCGTGGGCCTCACTGTATGACTTAATTGGAGAGGGAGGATGACAGTGGTAACTCTGTTCAATGGCAATGGTAACATGTCAGAAAATTCAGAGGGTTACAGATAAATAATCCTTTGGAAACTGGATGTCTTACTGGGTGCTAGAATGCAAATTTAGATATTTATTGTCAGATAATGAAATTCATTGTGTTTTTTTTTTTAATTGGTGTTGAAACATCACTGTCAACTGTTTTCACATATGCACAAGCTAAATTGAAGTCAATAGAGAAAATGGTTTGTATATTTATCATACCTTTTGTACAACTTCTTACAATAAAAAATATTGGTAGCAAATAAAGATAATAAAAACAGCAATTTTTTGATTTATTTCATTTTTATTGAGAATACGCACAGCAAAATATACACCAATTCAACAGTTTCAATGTACAATTCGGTGACATTGATTACATTATTCAAGTTGTGCAGCAATTCTCACCCTCATTTCCAAATTGTTCGTCCCGCATTGACATAAACTCACTGCCCCCCAAGGTTCCTATCTAATCTTTTGAGTTGCTGTTATCAATTTGATCCCATATAGCAACCAAAAACCAAACCCACTGCTGTCGAGTCGATTCCGACTCATAGCAGCCCTATAGGGCAGAGTAGAACTGCCCCATGGAGTTTCCAAGGAGCACCTGGTGGATTTGAACTGCCGACCTGTTGGTTAGCAGCCGTAGCACTTAACCACTATGCCACAGGGTTTCTGTCCCATGTAGATAGTTCTTAAAAAAGGACACTGCTCAAGGCAGACATTCTTTACTAGTTAAGCTAAACTACTGTTGGTTTTTAGAAGACTTCAGGGAGTATTTTTGGTTAAAGGTTTAGAGATTAGCCCAGGGCAATAGCTTCAGGGGTTCATCCAGCCTCCGTGGCTCCAGAAAATCTGGATTCCATGAGAATTTGAAATTCTGTTTTGCATTTTCCCCCTTTTGATCATGGATTCTCTATAGAATACATGATCAAAATGTTCAGTAACAGTAGCTGGGCACCATCCAGTTCTGGTCTCATGATAAAGGAGGCGGTTGCTCATGGAGACAATTAACCACACATGCCATTTCATCCTCCTGTTCTTGACTCTCCTTCTTTCTTTGTCGCTCCAGGTGAATAGAGACCAATTATTGTACCTGGGATGGCCACTTGAAAACATTTAAGAAACCAGGCACTGTGCAATGAACTAGGAGGTAGAACAGAAGCACTAGGCCAATTAAACTGATGTCCCATGAAACCATGACCCTAAACCTCCAAACCAGGAAATTGAATCCCGTAAGGTGTTTGAGGTGCTTGGTTGTGCATAAGCAGCCTCAGCAAAGAAACAGCAATTTTTAACTGCTTTCTTGGAGATGAATAACTATTATATTTTTACTTTAATGTAAAATAAACATAACTGCAGTAAGTGAGGTATAACTAAGCAAGTTTTAGCAGAATGTGTTTTAAACTTTTAAGAGGCTTCAGGCTTCAAATGTTAAAAATAATAATAGTGTATTAAAAGTAAGTAGCAGCTCATTAAGTTTAGCATTCATTCAACAAATTGTTATTGAACCCTTATTAGTTGACTATGCTAAACATTGGAAATGCAAAAATGAGTAAGGAATGGTCAGCCAGATCCAAAGCTTAGAAAATGAGGAGGGGGGCTGGAAAAAAAAAAAGTTTGTGTGACCAATTACTGATAACCTGGGGATCAGTGAAGATTTCATATCATATATGATGCTTGAGTGGACTCAAAAACACAAGTCAATGTTTACCAGTCATTCAAGGGGCAACACTGTATGAAGAGCAGCGTGTGCAAAGGTCTGCAGTTATGAAAGAGCAAGCAGGAAAGGGCAGGAAGATTGGTGAGACTGCACCTAAGACAGTGGCTTTCAAATGTTTTGATCATGACCTATAGAAAGACATAATCCAACACCATGATCTGGTACACACACATACACACATCAAAAACCGTGTGTCCTGCTCATATTCTCTATTTTATTCTATTCTACTCCTTGAAAATACTGGTGGCAACCCACTAAGTTGATTTCACAACCCTGCTAATAGGCCATGATATATGTACAGTTTGTAGAAACACTTCGCGGGGGGCTGGGTATGGAGGAGAGGCAGGTGAGGTCAAGAAGGGCTGTATAAGCCATATAAAGGAGTATGAAACCACTGAAGAATTTTAAAGAAGGGGATAATTTCTGTTCATGTTTGCCCATTTTGTTTGACCACTTATGTATTAGATGCAGTGATGAGGAGACAAAGCAGCCCCTGAGATATTGCACAATAAATCAAAAGGGGGACCATGGCTGCTGTCGGACATATATTTATTTTCCTCATTGTGTATGCACCACTGTACCTAATGTCAGTTTTTTTTTTTTAATTCGTTCTCCAGAATTCCCTCCCAGCCCTCAAGAGAACTTTTTTTTTTAATTGCATTAATTTTTTTTTTACTTACAGGAAATATTTAGGAGGGATGATACAAAGAGTAATAAATTTGACCATAATTAAGAGGCCAGTTAATAACTATACATTTCCACAAACTATAGGCATCAACGACCAGGATCAACTGGCCCATTTTTAGAAGCTGTATATAAGAAGGTCCTTAGGTTGTCTCATTATACTCACTTAGAACCATACGCCCCCCCCAAAAAAAACCCAAACCCATTGCCATCCAGTGGTTTCCAACTCATAGTGACCCTATAGGATGGAGTAGAACTGCTCCATGTGGTTTCCAAGGCTGTAAATCTTTACAGAGCCAGACTGCCACATCTTTCTCCCCCCACCCCCACCCTGGAGCAGCAGAGGGGTTTGAACTGCAATCTTTTAGTTAACTAGTAGCTGAGCTCGTTAACCACTGCGCCAACAGGGCTCCTTCACTTAGAGTGGCATTCCATTAAAAGCCTAGTAGACCTTTGCCAAAGGAGACCTGGTGTCACAATGGTTAAGTGCTCGGCTGCTAACCAAAATGTTGATGGTTCGAACCTACCCAGGAGCTCCGTGGGAGAAAGACTGGAGATCTACTTCTGTAAAGATTACAGCCAAGAAAACCCTGTGGACAGTTCTACTCTGTTACATGGGATGGCTTTAAGTCAGAAATGACTCTATGGCACCTAACAACAGACCTTTGCCCCTGATTTTTACCCTTTCTGCCTAGTTTACACTTCCCTATTGACTTTTTTTTTTTTTTTATTGACTTAGATACCTAGTGCTACCATAACAAAAATACTACAAAGTGAGTGGCTTTAAAGAACAGGAATATATTGTCTCACAGTTCTGGAGGCTAGAAGTCCTAATTCAGGATCATGCATTCTCTGTCTGCTTTCAGAGAAGCTCTTTCCTATCTCTTCCAGCTCCGGTAGCCCCAGGCATTGTTTGGCATTCCTTGGTTTGGTATCTTCACATCTTATCCCAGTGTGGCTTTTTCTCCCCATCTGTTCTTCACTTCTGTAAGACACCACTCGGAAGGAAGGGATTAGGACCTCCCATGCTCCAGTATGACCAAGTTACCATAATTGATAAGATCATCAAAGGAAGACCTTATTTCCTCCAAATAGTATCACATTCATAGGTACAGGGGTTAGGACTTCAACATACCTTTGATGGTGGGGCGGGGGAGGACAGAACTAAATCTATAACACCTATGCTCAGGGAAAGAATTCCCAATGTCAGGGATGGGTCCCAGGAGACCGTATTTGTTCTGCAAACCCCATTCTCCTGGACATAGCAGATGGAGCAATCAGGTTTTCCCCATGGGATTTGGGACAAAGAGACTGACTGTGTATTTATTCTTATATGCCTGGCACTGCTACATATATATTCAGGGCTGCAGGTGGCCATATTTCTCCTCATGTGCACAGAGGACCTTGAGGGTGCAATCTGAGAAGACAGAAGAAAACATGTAGAGAACCTCCAGAGAAACTTCTTGTTCCTGTTCCCTGGGTTCTGAAACTCCCTGTATCCTTATAATGAAGTCTGCTCCCAGCTTTTTTTTTTTTTTTTAACTTAAGCTAGCTCAAGATTGAGGGTGAAAGAAAGAGAGGGAATAAAAGCCAGGATAAAGTCATTTAAAAAGGGTGCAGGAAGGGGACCAGGAGCACAAGAGGTCTTTGATTTAAAAGAAAAAAAGTTGGTCTTTGGTAGAGAAAAGGATTGTGAATATAACAGGAGGTTTAGGCAAAGACAGTGGTGAGTACAGGTGAACACAGGTTTGTAGATTTAGTGATGTGAAAATTCATTGATTTATTTAATGAATATTTACTGAGTACCTATTATTTGCCAGATACTGTACTAGGCACTGGGATATGGCTGTGAACAGAATATTCAAAAAATTTTTGCCTTTATGGAGCTTATTTTCTACTAAGGGAAGACAGACAGACACCTATGAATAAAATGTCTAGTACAATAGGTGAGTGTCGTGGAAAAAAATAAAACAGAGAAAAATAATAGAAAGTGCTGAGGGGTGCAATTTTAAATAGGGTGGTCAGTGAGGACCTCATGGAGAAAGACCTTAAGGAAAAGGAACCAGTTGGATATGGGATAAAGGGAACAGCCTGTGCAAATGCCTTGAGGCAGGAACATGATGAACATATTCAAAGAATAGCAAGAAGGCTAGCATGGCTATGGCTGACTATGCTGGAGGAGAAAGCAGATATTTCAGAGAAGTAAATTATAGAAGGAAGCATAACTTGTAGGGACTCATAGGCCAATGTAAAGAATTTACTCTGAATAAAATGGGAAGTCACTGGAAGAAGCACAGACGTGGCATATGGTCTGACATGTTTTAAAAGTAACACACTGGCTGCTCTATTAAGAACAGACTTTAGGGCAGCAATAAAGGAAACAGGAGAACAGTAGTTAGAAGGCTATTGAAATAATCCAGGTGAGGGATAACAGTGGCTTTGATCAAAATGAAAGCTGTGGAAGTGGTAAAAAGTAGAGAGAAGATTATATTTTGAAGGTAAAGCTGACAGCATGTGCTGATGAAATGGATGTATCATTGAGAGATCAAGAAGAAACTAGGACATCTCTAAGGTTTTTGGACTGAGCAAGTGAAAAGATCAAATTTCCATTTACTGAGATGAGAAGAATCTAGGTGGAGCTGGCTTTAGGGGGACCATTCAGGGTTTGATTTGAACATGTTAAATTCAAGATACATATTAGACAATGAAGTGGAGATGCTGAATAGGCAGTTGAATACTTGAGTCTGGAGTCCAGGGGAAAGGTCAATATTGGAGATAAAAGTTTGGCAGTTGTCAGGTACAGGTGGTATGATGGTTTAAGTTGTGTGTCAACTTAGCTGGCCCATGATTCTCAGTGATTTGGCAGTCGTATGATGTTGTGATCACTTCCATGATTAGATTTGATATATTGTGATCACCCCCATGGTGGGATCTCCCGTGAGTAGCCAATCAGTTGAAAGGGAGTTTCCTTGGGCGTGTGGATGCTTATTGATTATAAGTGGATGCTCTGGAAATGCTCCTGGGCTTTTGCTCACTCATGGACTTAGGCCGTTCCAGCCTCTATAACCGCATGAGCCACTTCCTTGACATAAATCCCTCTCTATCTATATATATTTATATGCTTTACTGGTTTTGCTTCTCTAGGGAACCCAGCCTAGGACAGGTAGTAATTAAATCCATAAATTGGATGAGATCACCAGGAAGAAAGTGTATAAATAAAGAGAAGAAATCCCAAAACCAAGCTCTAGAATACTTCAATGCTTATAGTCTAGGAAATGAAGGGAAAAAAGCAACAGAGACTAAGAAAAAGTGGCCACTAGGAGGAAAAGCAGGTGAGCATGACGTCCTGAAATCCAAGTGAAGAAAGTGCTTTCAGAAGACAGTCATCACTGTGACAGATGCTGCTGATCAGTCAAGTAGAATGAGGGCTGAGAACTGACCGCTGATTAAGAAATGTGGAGGATAGGAGTGAGCTTCAAAAGCAATCTCAATGAAACAGTGAGGATACAAGCATGATTAAAGTCACGGAAAAGCTGGCTGAGAAATGGTACATAGGAAATATTAGGCATGAAGTAAAAAGTAGTAAATATAAAGTGTCAGGTGTGAAGTGTGATCTGGTAGGATGTTGATTTTAAATAGACTTTGATAAGTTTGGCACACTTTCCTCCCAAGATCAAGAAAAGGCAAGGATATCACCTTTCTCCATTTTTATTCAACATTTACTGGAGGTCCTAACTAGTGCAACTGGCAAGAAAACAAAAGGCTAAAATAGATTGGAAAGAAAGTAAAACTGTCTTTATTTGTAGACAACGTGACAGTCTATGCAAAAACTCGTGAAGAATCTACCCAAAAAGCTACTGGCACAAATAAGTTTAGCAATTAATTTAGTCATAGGATACAAGGGCAATATATTAAAAAATCAATTGTATTTCTAAATAACTGTAATCAAAATTGTAAACCAAAATTTTAAAAATACCAATCACAGTAAAAAATCCTGAAAACCCATTGCCGTTCAGTTGATTCCTACTCATAGCGACAGAGTAGAACTGCCCCATAGAGTTTCCAACGAGCACCTGGCTGATTCCAACTGCTGACTCTCTGGTTAGCAATCGTAGCACTTAACCACTATGCCACCAGGGTTTCCTCCCCCAATTAGTAGCATCAAAAAACACATGCAATATTTAGGGATAAATTTAACAAACTACATGCAAGACCTAACCACAGAAAACTATAACACCTTGCTAAGAGAAATTAAAGAAGACAAATATAAAGATCTAGATGAATATACTATGCTGATGGTTTAAAAATTCAAGTTAACATATCATTCTCTCCAAAATGATCTTTAAAGTTAATGTAATCACAATCAAAATCTCAGATATTTTTGTACAATTGATTCTAAAATTTAGATGGAAGTGCAAAGTACCAAAATAGCCAAAACAATTTTGAAAAAAGAAGAAAGAAGGCTACCTTATTGTTTGCCTATATTTAAATGAAATTCTAGAAAAGTCAAAACTTACTAAAAAGCTAATCAAACTAGTGTTGGTGCAAGGGTAAATATATAGATTAATAGAACAGAATAGAGTCCAGATATACAGCCACACATATATTGGTGAATTGATTTGTGTGTGTGTGTGTGCGCGCGCGTGCGTGCTTTGGGTGAAAGTTTACAGCTAAAGTTAATTTCTCATTCAAAATTTATACATATATTCTTTTGTGACATTGGTTGCAATCCCCACAATGTGACAGGTTTTATAAGCCTGTCTAAACTTTGTCTGCAGAGTGGGCTTCAGGAATGATTTCAGTTCTGGGTTAACAGGGCATCCAGGGGCCATAATTACAGGGGTTCCTCCAGTCTCTGTCAGACCATGAGGTCTGGTCTTTTTATGTGAACTGGAATTCTGTTCTACATTTTCCTCCTGCTTTGTCCGGGACTCTCTGTTTTGCTCCTTGTCAGGGTGGTCTTCGGTGGTAGCCAGGCACCATCTAGTTCTTCTGGTCTCAGGCTGGTGGAGTCTCTGGTTCCTTTGGTCCTTTAGTCCTCTGGACTAGGATTTTCCTTGTGTCTTTGGTTCTCTTCATTCTCCTTTGCTCCCAGTAGGATGGGACCAGCAGATGTATCTTACATGGCTGCTTGCATCCTTTTATGACCCCACACACTACTCACCAAAGTAGGATGTAGAACATTTTCTTTATAAATAGTTATGCCAATCGGCCTAGATGTCCTCCAAAGCTATAGTCCCCAGGCCCCAGCCCCAGCTACTCTGTCCTTCAAAGTGGATGTGTCTAGGAAACTGCTTTTGCTTTTGTCCAGTTGCGCTGACTTCCCCTGTGTGTTGTCCTTCCCTTCACTGAAGTGGACCCTTGTCTGCTATCTAGTTAGTAATTTCCACTCCCTCTCTCCCCACCCTCGTAACCATCAAAGAATGTTTTCTTCCATGTGTAAATCTTTTCTTGTGTTCTTATAATAGTGGTCTCGTACAATATTTGTCCTCTTCTGACCGACTTATTTCAATTAGCATATGCCCTCCAGATTCATCCATGCTGTGAGATGTTTCACTGATTCATCATTGTTCCATTGTGTGGAGTCCATTGTGTGTATGTACTGTAATTTGATTGCCCATTCATCTGTCGATGAGCATTTATGTTGTTTCCATTTTTTGCTATTGTGAACAATGCTGCAATGAACATGGGTGTACATATGTCTATTCATGTGATGGCTTTTACTTCTCTCAGGTATATTCCTAGGAGTGGGATTGCGGGATCATATGGTATTTCTATTTTTAGCTTTTTAAGGAAGCTCCATATCATTTTCCAAAGTGGTATACCATTTTACATTCCCATCAGCAGTGCACAAGAGTTCCAATCTCCCCATAACCTCTCCAACAATATATTGGTGAATTGATTTCTGACAAAGGTGCCAAGGTAACTCAAGGGGAAAAGGACAATGTAATTCAAGGGGAAAGGGACAGTGTTTTCAACAAATGCTTCAGGAACAACTGGATATTCATACGGGGAAAAAAAATGAACCTTGGTCTTTACTTCACACCATTAAAAAAAAATGGATCTTGGACCTAAAAATAAGAGCTAAGACTATAAAACCTAGAGAAGAAAGCATAGGATAAAATCTTTGTGACTTTTGGTTGGGTAAAGATTTTGTAGATAGGACACAAAAACAAAATATTGATAAATGGGACATCATAAAATTTTAAAACCTTGGCTATTTGACACTACTAAGAAAATGAAAAACCAAACCACATATTGGGAGATAAAAAATGCAAAGCATATACAAAGGATTAGTGTTGGTGGAACTGTCTGCCTCTATGCCTCCTATTCAGGCCGCCTAAGTAAAGGCCTTGGGCCCAGAACATTCTCCGATAAGGAGGCTAGGAATTGGGTCGCTCTCTCTCTCCCAGTTTCTTCTCTTTATCAGAGAAGACTTCCCCCTGTACTGCGCACTCAGTAACTTTCTCTGTCTCTCACACATGCACAGGCACCATAAAGTAGCTGTCCAACTCCACTTCTATATGTTTCCTGTGGGAAGGGAATAGGGTCTCTCGACCATGGCATGAGAGGGGTGAGCATAGAACATCTGCCCTGCCCTGGCCATACGTGGGGACTATCCTGCTGGCCATGGAAGACCAGTGCCCACTAGTGAAGCTGATCTCACTATGTCTCTTCTCTATGGGAGTAAAGCATTTATTCATGTACTAATACAGCATCATGTGTGGTCTGTGTCTTTTGTTGGCGACCTCAAACCCTCGTACAACAAATAGTATTGAAATAGCCTGATTTTTAAAATAGGAAAAAGATTTGAATTTATCTTCACCAAGGAAAGGAAACCCTAGTGGCGTAGCGGTTAAGAGCTATGGGTGCTAACCAAAAGGTCAGCAGTTCTAGTCCACCAGGTACTCCTTGGAAACTCTACTCTGTCCTTTAGGGTCACTATGGATTGGAACTGACTTGATGGGTTTTTTTGGTTTGGTTTCACCAAGAAAGACAAACAACAGGAAAATAAGCAACTGAAAACATGCTCTACCTCCTTAGTCATTAACAAAAAAAACCCAGTGCCATTGATTCAATTCTGACTCATAGCGACCCTATAGGACAGAGTAGAACTGCCGCATAGAGTTTCCAAGGAGCACCTCGCGAATTCAAACTGCCGACCCTTTGGTTAGCAGCTGTAGCACTTAACCACTACGCCACCAGGGTTTCCCGTTAGTCATTAGAGAAATGCAAATTAACCACAATGAGATATCACTACACATCTACTGTTGTTAGGTGTCGTCGAATGGGTTCCAACTCATAGTGACCCTATGTACGACAGAATAAAACACGGCCCAGTCCTGCGCCATCCTCATGATTGTTGTTAGGCTTGAGCCTATTGTTGCAGCCACTGTGTCAATCCATTTCATTGAGGGTCTTCCTCTTTTTCTCTGACCCTCTACTTTACCAAGTATGATGTCCTTCTCCAGGGACTGGAGCCTCCTGATAACATGTCCAAAGTATGTGAGACGAAGTCTCGCCATCCTCACTTCTAAGGAGTATTCTGGCTGTACTTCTTCCCAGGCAGATTTGTTTGTTCTCTTGGCAGTCCATGGCATATTCAGTATTCTTCGCCAATAGCATAATTCAAAGGCATCAATTCTTCTTCAGATATTCCTTATTCGTTGCCCAGCTTTCGCATGCATATGAGGTGATTGAAAATATCATGGCTTGGGTCTGTCACACCTTAGTCCTTAAAGTGACATCTTTGCTTTTTAACACTTCAAAGAGGTCTTTGCAGCAGATTTGCCCAGTGCAACGTGTCATTTGATTTCTCGATTGATGCTTTCATAGGTGTTGATTGCGGATTCAAAGCAAAATGAAATCCTTGACAATTCCAATATTTTCTTCTTTTATCATGATGTTGCTTATTGCTCCAGTTGGGGAGACTTTTGTTCCTTTATGTTGAGGTGTAATCCATACGGAAGGCTGTAGCCTTGGGTCTTTACCAGTAAGTCAAGTCCTCTTCACTTTCAGCAAGCAAGGTTGTGTCATCTCCCTATTGCAGGTTGTTAATGAGTCTTCCTCCAATCCTGATGCTGCGTTTTTCTTCATATAGTTCAGTTTCTCCGATTATTTGCTCAGGAGACAGATCGAATAAGCATGGTGAAAGGGTACAACCCTGACAAACGCCTTTCCTGACTTTAAACCACACAGTATCTATCCCCTTGTTCTGTTCGGACGACTGCCTCTTGATTTGTGTACAGGTTCCTCATGAGCACAATTAAGTGTTCTGGAATGCTCATTCCTTGCAATGTTATCCATAATTTGTTATGATCCACACAGTCAAATGCCTTCGCACAGTCAACATCAACTAGAATGCCTAAAATTTTTTTAATTTGACAACTGTAATTCTCATCATTGATAGTGGGAATGCAAAATGATACAGTTACTTTGGAAACAGTTGGGGAATTAAAGTTAAAAATATACTTATCATTCAATCCAGCAATATCACTTCTACGTATTTACAGGAAAAAATAAAAACAGATGTATATACAAACACTTGTATATGAATGTTCATAGCAGCTTAATAATAAGCAAAAGTGGAAACAAACCAAATGTCTACGAAAAGCGGAATGGATAAGCAAATTGTGGGTTAGCTGCAATGGAATACTACTTAGCAATAAAAAGGAACAACTATTGATACACACTACAACATGGATGAATATCAAAAGTATTATGCTGACTGAAATAAGCCAAACATAAAATGCTACCAACTGTTTAATTAATGAGCCCTGATAGCACAAAGGTTAAGCACTGGACTGTTAACCGAAAGGTTAGGGGTTCAATCCCACCCAGCTGCTCCGTGAGAGAAAAACCTAGCAATCTGCTTCCATAAAGATTTCAGCCTAGAAAACCCTATGGAGCAGTTCTACTCTATCACATGGGGTTGTTAAACGAGTAGAAATCAAATGTCATCAGCAGTTTCCAGGGATAAGGAGAGAGGGAAGGGGGTTAAGTTGCAAAAGGACATGAGGGAAGTCTTTAACCAAAACAAACCAAACTCCAGTGCCGTCAAGTCGATTCCGACTCATAGCGACCCTATAGGACAGAGTAGAACTGCCCCACAGAGTTTCCAAGGAGGCCTGGCGGATCCGAACTGCCAACCTTTTTGGTTAGCAGCCGTAGCACTTAACCACTACGCCACCAGGGTTTTCGAGGGAAGTCATTAGAGGGATGAAAATATTCTGTATCTGGATTGTGGTGAAGGTTACACGACTGTATACATTTATCAAAACTCATCAAACTGTACACTTAAAACTGGTAAGTTTGATTATATGTAAACTACATCTCAATACAGTTGATTTTTTTTTTTAATTGAAGGTGTTCTCTTTTAATGCTAACAAAAGCCAATTTGAAATAATTCACCAAGAACTTTTATAGCTTAGGAGTCACCTCAATGGGGATGTAACAAGAGGAAAGCTAGAGTGAAACTATAACCCATTGATTCAGTTAAGTTCATGAACATCAGGAATTTTCCTTTCTGACTCACTGTACTTCTTCATTCCCACTGCCTTCATCCATTAAAAATACTAAACCTGGGATTTACAAAAAGAAAATTAATTAAAGTGAATGGCTATCTGGTCTTCATGATTCAATATTTTTTTTTAACCCCCTGAATACACACACACACACACAAAACAAGATATTCATGTTTGCTGGGCACTGTTTATTCTCTATGCAGGCAAAATTACATCCAAAAATCCTGTGGTTAGTAAGAAATCAGAAAAAGCATAGCTAAAAAGATGTACAATCTTTCATAAAATAAATCAGAGCAGAAGAGGATACAGTGGAAAATAAAACTTCTTATGCCCACACTCTGAACTCACTAATATTATGCCCTGAACCACCACTAAGGATTTACTGTATAAACTTTTCAAAAATTTCCTGGACATATTTCAGCATATGTGTGTAATAAGTTGAACCCTATGAAATTGTATTTTTGCAGGTTAAAAATTGCTGAATAATGGCGATTTGTATGGTTGAATCAATACATCCTCTCATTTATGCACAGGTTATCATACTCCATGTATGGTTCTATAATTCTCTTAATAATGTAGAATGGCATTTTTCCATATCAACACTTAAAGCCGTATATCACTATTTAAATACCGGCAGAGTTTGCCACTGCATAGCTGTACCATACTTCATCAACCAGTCCTCTTCTGATGGATGTGTAATTTGCTTCCTGTCTTTTGCTCTTTCAGTTAATATAGTTGGATGACCACAATGGCAGTTGTCTTCAAACATGAATTTTCCATGCTTCCATTTCCACTCTAGGGATATGTTCACCCATCAACCAGACACTTGGGTTTGTGGATTGAATTCCTGTATTCCCTTCCATGGTTGAAATTCTCAAATACCCACATGAAAATTGTATGAAAGGTAACTACTTTGTTAAATTTGGATATAGACCCAAGTTTGTCCAAGTGTACATAATCATAAAGCTGCAGTTTGAGTTATAATCTTTGAGCGTCATTCAAGTTGAAAATCCCTCTCCCCTTTGACTGTCACTATTTACAGCTTTGCCCCTTGTCAATGCTCACATCATGCCCCTATTCAAAAGACTTTGCCTGCTGAATAAAATCTAACTTCTTTCCTTGGCATTCAAAGCCCTTTACCTCCGGCTCCAGTGTACTTTCCCAGCCCTATTTTTTTGTCTACCACATGTGGTCTATGCCACCAGACCTGACCACATCCCCTTTCCTTCTACTCAGACTTTTCCCTCAGTTTTGGAATGCTCTTCCCTCTCAGCTCCTCTATGGGAAATCTGCCCATCTTCACTGTTCACACGTAATCAGGTCCAGTAGAAGATACTTTTGCATCCAGAACCTAGGGTGACAGCGGTCCCCTTTAATACAACAGCACCAGAAAAAAATCTACTTACTCACTTACTTTATTTCAAATAACAAATTGACAAATTGAGGAAAAGAATGTAATAAAAATATATTTATAACAAAGTAAGAAACAAACATTAATTCGTTTCTTGAACACAAGAGTATTTTCTACAATGGTGGTTCACACACCCTACTTACGTGCCACTGTGCCACAGGATAGTTTGAGAACATCTGTATTAACCTAAAGGAGCCCTGGTGGTGCAGTAGTTAAGCACTCGGCTGCTAACCGAAACATCTGGGGTTTGAACCCACCAGCTGCTCCATGGGAGAAAGATGCTTCTGCAAAGATTTTAGCCTTGGAAACCCTGTGGGGCGGCTCTACTCTGTCCTATGAGCAGAGGCATATCTATGGAAATAGCTCCTATGGCAAGGACACCATCCTTAGTAAAGTAGAGTGTCAGTGAAAAAGAGGAAGACCCTCAATGAGATGGATTGACACAGTGGCTGAAACAATGGGCTCAAGTATAACAACGATCATGACGATGGTGCAGGACCGGGTAGTGTTTCATTCTGTTGTGTATAGGGTTGCTATGAATCGGAACTGACTCAATGGCCAATGGCACTTAACAACAACAACATGACAAGCACTGAAATTGCGTCCCCGTCCAAACATCTCACATTCCTCTTCTAGATAATTTTACCATAATATCGGCTCAAAAATACAACTCAAGCTTGTTAATCTTTCACTTAACATATTATGGCATTACATGAAAATTACAGCTGTACCTTCCTTGCTTTCACTGACGAAAATTGGTCTATGATGTGCTCGAAGTCATTTTGTTCAGTATCTTCTCTTTCTACACTCAGCAGAGTAAGACCACACAGTCTGCCTTGACCCTTGAAGGCTCTCAAATATGGAAGTATTAGTTTTAACTTGGTGAATGATCTCTCACAGCTGGCAATGAAAACGCGATGGCTAGCATTACCTGAATAGCAATTTGAAGATTGGGGAAGACGCTCTCATCTCCACACTGAACAGTAAGTTCGAGAAACTCTTCAGGTCTTGATATTTTCATGTTGGCTCAACTTGATAGCAACATTTTGCAGTCCAAAATTTTTTCATATAGCTGCTGTCCATCAATATCACAGCTGTAGAATTCGCCCAAATTTTCACACTTTTCTTTAGATCATTACTGTTGGCATCATAACACCATAACACAGTCCCTCCACATCCAGAAAGAACCTAAACTTGGTGTCAGTGTCATGCAAACTTTTCTCTGCAAAGATGGTCAGACTCTTTCCATTTTCTCCTTAGCTGTTAACCCAGCAGCTCTCGAGTTCTCACCAGCCATTTTTTTTTCTTTCTTCTCTGACACCTTTCAACTGTTCTGTGCCTTCCCACTTCAAGTGATGCCCGGGGCACATCCCGTACCTGCCATCCTTAGATGTCTCTACTAATGAGGTCACTATGAATTGTATGTGAGGGCAATGTTTGTTTGTTTAATATTAACTCCTGTTAACTACTTGATATTTAGGGTTTTTTTTAATAATATTTTAGCCCCATTAAGCCTAGTGCCCCAGGCTGCCACCCATATATCCCACCCCTTAATGCTACTTCTACAAGGAGCCCTGGCAGAGCAAGGGTTAAAGAGCTTGGCCCCCAGCAGAAAGGTCCCTGTTTCCTAACTACCAGCAGCTCCACTGAAGAAAAGATCAGGTGATCTCCTCGTAAAGATTACAACCTAGGAAACCCTATGGGGCAATTCTGCTCTGTCCTCTAGGTTCATGAAGAGTTAGAGTCAGCTTGTCACACAACAACAATGCTACTTCTCAATTTGCCCCCCCACCCCCCAAGGCAGTGTCTTGTTGTAAGAAAAGCCCATGCTTTCGAGTTACACCTACCTTTAAATCCACAATTTTTCTGCTTTCTTGCTGTGAACCTGAGGCAAACTACCTGGCTTCCCTTAGCTTCAGTTACCTTATCTGAAAAAGGGAATATAATCCCTTGGTTATTTCTAGAATATTTGGGAGAGAGTATAGGTCCACTGCTAGAAGAAAAGTATGTTTATTAGCACATCACAAATGTAGAGAGGATATGTAAAACATTTCTTTACTCTTCCTTTTGAGTCGCTGTGAGTCATATCATGAGAAGGCCTCAACAGATCCAGTCTTTATGGAGTCCACTTGAGGCAGCTCCCAATAGCTCTGGCCTCCTTCTATATTATCTGCTCAGGCCCCTCTATCACTCTGCTGTTTTTCTGTCCTCCCTTGGTGTCCACGTTCCATCAGGGAGGGGCTGTGTACACTGGCACAGGAAACTTCAGGTTCTTTCTGGGAGTCATCAACAGGAAACACGAACCTTTCTGTTGACTCACAGCATCATTATATTTAAAAAAAATCTTTGTACTTTATAAAACCAGCCATAGGTTAAGGGAAGGAAAGATAACAGGGAGGTAAAGGGGAAAACAAAAACATATTCTCCCATAGGTAGTATAATGCATATCACGACAGGTTGTTAGACATAATATCTATAAAGTGCCTTGAACATTAAAAACACTATAAATGTGCCACGAAAAAGAATAACAGAATATTCAAAGATTTTCCCCTTTCCCCTTCTGTCTTTGGTCAGAGAGCCCTAGCTTAAGTCAGGGGTAATAGGGGAGAAGAAGACATGAAAGACTAGACACTCTCAATTTACATTGAAAAGCAAAGTGGGTTACTCAAGAAGAATTAATGTTTAGTTGGTAGTAGGGCCACGGAGACAATTGTGCCCTGTCCTATAGGGTCGCTATGAGTCGGAATCAACTCAGCTGCAACAGGTTTGGTTTAGAGCCACCAAGCGCAGCATTTCTGAGTTTGAGAAAGAAAATTGGAGTCTGGAGCATCTGTTGTGCAAGTGAGGTAGGGAAACAAAGACTAGGAAAGATGCTTTTAAGGAGTTTTCTTATATGCAATGAGTGTAAGCCCCATTTTGCAATTTTCCAAGAGTCCAGAAAAAGATCCAAATTGATTTTCAATTACTTTCTAATGACACTGTGCTGAGATAGGCCCAGAGGGGCCTAGCTTTATCCAGGTCTTGTAAATACTGAATAAATATACTCTGTCCTGGAGCCCAGGTCACCTCCCTTTAAGTTTCAGTACTGTAGTGACAATATTATGCCATGTATGTTGCAGAGCTGACGTTTATGTAGTAGAGCTGACCACGTGTATGTCAGCTCCTTTACCCAGTTATAAGCAGGTCCCTAGAAGGTAGAGATTGTTTCTTAGTCATCTTTGTGTCCTGCCCCAGCTCCAGCTTTCGGGCACCTATCAAATGGCTTACACAAAGCTGATGCTCAATAAATACCTGTGAAATTAATGCATTAATGATGGATGACTGCAATTAAGCTCAAAGGGCGATTTCGTTAGCTTCACCTGTGACAGCACTGTCTTTCTCCCCTACCAGCAGATGGCCTCTGTGATGGACCACGTCATTTCTGGTCCTCATATTATCCCCAGCACTTGCACAACGCCAAGCACACAATGTGTTGGAGTGTTACAACAAATCTTTGTATCCCTTACAATATTTCTGCACATCAAAAAAGGAAGAAAACAAAACGATCCAAGGCCAAACGGAAATGAGTTGTCTTGGTGAGGCTGCGGGGAGTACAGACGAGCAGTGCGTGCCGGATCTTGGGTGGGTGATAACAGGAATTCCCACGCGACCCGTTGAGACCCGCAGGTGGTCGCCGTCGCCTGTCTCTCCTCCGCCGCGGCAGGGGGCGCTGTGGCCAGGCGCGGCTGCCCGAGTCCGCGCGGCGCCGCTCTCTGGGCGGGGTGGGCAAGGGCAGAAGAGGCTGCGGCGGGCCGGCTTCGGCGGCCTCTCAGGCCTCGTCTCTCTCAGCATCTGACTGTGCACTCCTCAAGCCCTCCGGCACCATGGGGAAGCGGGACAATCGGGTGGTGAGTACGCGACGGAAAAACCAGTGGGCTGACGTGGAGCCCGACGGCAGGAAAGCCGAACCCATCTTCCTTCCCTGCCCGGGCTGAGGGCCAGCGGCAGTGTTCGGACCTCAGGCCGGGAGATCCAGCAGTCCCGCCGGCCCTAGATGCGCGTGCGCCGCTCACATAGTTGGCGGCTTCGCGCCCCCTGTTCTCTCCCCCACCCCGCCGCGCCCTCTGGCGCCGCTGCCTGACTCCTTTCCCGCCCTCACCCAGGCCAGTAGTGCCCAGTTTTTAGAGGCGTAAAAGCTTGGAAGAGATCTGCCCGCTCCCGTGTGTTCCTGCAAAGTCTGAAACCCATGGAGGCTCTGGGACACGCCCGTGCCTCCGGTTAGCTCACCCCCGCCTCCACGCCCCTTTTCTCTTGAGCACCCAAGTGGGATGGAGGCGCTTTGCGCAGCGCGCCTCGGGGATGCGTATTCCTCGGACGCAGCTCCCGCACTCGGGGGCCCTGCAGAGCCCCCAGTTACAGCGGCAATAGGCTTCAGTTTTCGAATGGTGATCAAGGCATTTGGCTTTATGTCCCCAACAGCCAGCACTGCTTGGCACCTAATAGGCTTTGCGAAGGAAAGAAAGGCGTGAAAATAGTTGGCTTTGGAGTCATGGACAGACAGGAATCTCAGTTCTAGATCCTTGGGAATTGGGTGACCCAGAACAAGCTGGTTTTCTTCTTTGAGCCTCAGTTTCTTCATTTCTTCGTCTGTAATAGGGGTTCATTGTTATCCACACTTTGCAGAGTAGTTGAGACCACATAAGACAAGATGCCCAACCAAGTGCTTGGCATGAAAGTTATTACTTTGGTAAATGAGATAAAGGAGATACATTAATAACTAATAGCAGAAAGAGTAAGAACTGGTACCTGGTAGAGATTTGAGGTTCTGAGGGGAGAAGGGCATGTCAGAAGTAGAGATCTGTGGGGAGAGGAGGGTGGTTGGTTTGGAAAGCCAGGTTGTATGGGTGGAAATGTAAGGGAGTAGCAATAAGATTAGCTTCCAGCCTTATAGTTTCCAGGCTTGTTTATGATAGAGTTTTTAACTAAAGAGCAGCAATATGAGAAAAGTGCAGTTAAAGCTAATGTACTAAAATTAATGAACTAGCTTTTTTATTTGATGTTTATTTCCTTTGTGCTGTGTGTGCGCTTTTTAAAAAAACGTTTTATGGAATGATGACATTTCCCATCTTAAAAATATTTGTTTTAATTTATGTTTTCATAATTAAAAATGGCTTTGAACTACTGTGGTAGCCAACCTTGGTTACAAGGTTGAGAAGTGTTTTTTTCTCCTACTTTCCTGACTGCAGGGGGTTAGACCTCACTGTAATACCCTGACTCTCACAGAGTTGAAATAGTATTATGCTGGAGCACCCATAGGCTTGAGGTGTTAGTGTTTGAACTCTTGAATGCCTTTGGGCCCTGAATGGATAGAAATTATCTGACCTTGGATTCAGTTTCGTACCAAACCTGTTGCCACCGAGTCAATTCCGACTCATAGCGACGCCATAGGACAAGCAGGACTGCCCCATAAAGCTTCCAAGGAGTGGCTGGTGGATTCGAACTCCCTTTGGTTAGCAGCTGAGCTCTTAACCACTGCACCACCAGGGCTCCTACAATTTCATACAGAGCCGTAAAATGTTTTATTGTACTGGAAAAAGTATTGGTTTGCACATCCCGTTAAAGCATCTGAACATTTTATTTTCCAGAGCATTTTTATAACAACTCTGGGCTCCACTTACTACTTTTCATATGCTGTCATAGCACAGAGTGTTCTGGTAACATTTTGTTTATACTTCAGAGGTTATGGGAATGAAAAACATGACATTAAGAGGTAGGAGACACTTACAGATTATCTAATTCAGTCTCGTCATTGCATGGCATCAGAGGAAAGGGAAGCCTGAGAGAACTGTTTAAACTTGTAACAAAACTTGGATCATCTGACAGTCAGTCCAGTACATCATACCACCATTTGATTTTGAGTAATAAAAATGAACTTTTGTTTGCCTCTGAAAATATTGACATTTTTCAAGATTGTCTTCAGAGTATTTCTAGTTCTTTCTTATAAGATGGTACAGTTATTGTTTTAATGATGATAGGATTGCTTTCCAAAAAAAATCATTAGGTTTCAGTTTGAACAGTCTTTTTAACTTAACATTTTTAATTCTCAGGATTTGTAAAAGGTTTTTAATGATGGCCACCCTTTGTGCCCATTGTTTTCCTGAAGGTTCCTTCATGTTCTTTTCTGTTGTTACATTGTGTCCTCTAAAGCAGATACAGCCTTAAGATAAAAATAGGTAATCAAAGTAACATATGACATTCTGCACACTGTCCTTAGCCGTTTTACTGCATTGCTCTGTTCATACCTGCCCACATTTATATTCCCTTAAGCCTAATTTCCCATCCTGAATTTCAAAAGCGATTCATTTTCTGTTACCCAAATTCATGCAGCAGTTGGACTCATAGACAGTTCCAGTTACATATGCTTGTAGATGATTTGATTTACAGGGTCATGGTACTTACAATGATTAAGTCATAATAAGATGCTTTGAGAAACTGCACAATTTCTATATCATGGCTAACCATTCTATAATGCCTAACCACCCACCCCATTAGTGTGGGGAACATTACTTCTCAGACTGATGCGTAACACCTGTAAAACCTTGTTGTTAGTTGCTGTCATGGATTGAATTGTGTCCCCCCCAAAATATATGTCAATTTGGCTAGGCCATGACTACCAGTATTGTGTGATTGCCCATCATTTTGTCACCTAATGAGATTTTCCTAAGTGTTATAAATCCTTTCTCTATGGTATTAATGAGGTGGGATTAGAGATAGTTATGTTAATGAGACAGGACTCAATCTACAAGACTAAGTTGTGTCTTAAGTCAATTTCTTTTGAAATATAAGAGAGAGAAGCGAGCATAGAGACATGGGGACCTCATACCACCAAGAAACAATTGCCCAGAGAATTGTGTGTCAGTTGTACCTGGGGTCCCTGCGCTGAGAAGTTCCTCAACTGGGAAAGATTGATGACAAGGAACTTCCCCCAGAACCAATAGAGAAAGCCTTCCCCTGGAGCTGGCACCCTAAATTTGAACTTCTAGGCTCCTAGACTGTGAGAGAATAAATATCTCTTTGTTAAAGCCATCCACTTGTGGTATTTCTGTTATAGCAGCACTAGATGACTAAGACAGTTGCCGTCGAGTCAGTTCTGATTCATGGCGACCCCCAAGTGTGCAGAGGAGAACTGCTTCATAGGGTTTTCAAGGCTGTGACCTTTGGGAAGCAGATTGCCAGGCTTTACTTCTGAGGTGACTTTGAGTAGGTTTAGAACCACCAACCTTTCAGTTAGCTGTCCAGTTCTTAACCATTTGCGCCACCCAGGGGCTCCTGAAAAAGCCTTACTTTTTGTGAAATAATTATTTTCTGTTTGTTTTAAAAAACGTTTTCTGTTGCCCATAGTAAATGAAGGGTTATTGTTTAATAGCTAAGAGCACAAACTACCAGATGTTTTGCATGGAATCTTGCACATAAAATGCGCATATTAATATTGCTATTATAATTAAAATAAATACCGGAGATATTTGTAGTGTATCTAATTAAACTAAGGGTAGTGTTTATTGTGAAATGCTTGAAATTAAGGCTTATTACTACAATTGTAGCTCAGGTAATTGTACCATAAATTGTCTATAATTAATAGTCCTAACATGCTTATATACTGCTTTACTGTTTTATTTGCATCTCAAAAGTAAGCAGTAAGATCAGTTGGTAGGTACTTTGGGAAAGCAGTGTAACAGTAGACGTTAAGCCACATAAAAATGTTAATGTACTTTTAAGATATATGCTAGAAAATTTGAATACTGTAGAAACATGTTAAATGATTATGCTGTGATTTTTTTTTTTTTAATTAGAATGAAAATTTGCCACTGTACTATTTGCAGAATTTTTACTTGAGGACAATTCAGCTCTCTGAATTGGAGTTGCAGTATTGTGATTGAGTTTTTCTCATTTTAATTACCATTAATACTGTAACGATGTTTTTGCTTACCTGTTTCTCTTCCAGTAAAAGCAATGATTACTCATTGTTTTGAAAAGCTTTTCTTCAGTGTATGAAATGATGCAAGTAGACATGTTCCTTCACGTTTTAGCATACATGCATTCAGATTTTTAAAAATTTATTGTTTTTATTAAAATGGTATCTTTTATTTTTTTCAACATGCTTGTGCTTTTCACTTGAGAAATCTTGGACATCTTTCCATATTAGATCTACCTCATTTTTTAATGGGTGCATAGTTCATTTTTGGAGTATACTTTAATATATTTAATGAATCCCAATTTAGTAGGTATTTGAGTGCTTTCAGTTTTTTAATTTGTTAGTAATTCAGTCCTGAACATTCTTGTATATATTTGCATTCTTTGGAAATAATTTTTACAGTTTTGAACTTAAAATATTTTACCATTGTTGTTCATAGTTGCTATCGACTCAGCCCCAACTCATGGTGACCCCAGTGTACAACAGATGCAACATTCCCCAGTCATTTGCCATCCTCATGATCACCGTCATGCTTGAGTTCATTGTTGCCCTTCAACCTAGCGGCTCATCTTCCAACACTATATTGGATAATACTTTTTTATGTGTGTGTGTGTACTTTAGACGAAGGTTTACAGAACAGACTAGTTTCTCATTAAACAGTTAGCACACATATTGTTTTGTGACATTGGTTAACAACCCCACAACAGACATATCAACACTCTCCCTTCTCAACCTTGGGTTTCCGATTACCAGCTTTCCTGTCCCCTCCTGCCTTCTTGTTCTTGCCACTGGGATGGCGTGCCCCTTTAGTCTCGTTTTGTCTTACTGGCCTGTCCAGTCTTAGGCTAAAGGGTGAACCTTAGGAGTGATTTCATTACTGAGCCGAAAGAGTGTCCAGTGTCCATCCTCTCAGGGTTTCTCCAGTCTCTGTCAGGCCAGCAAGTCGTCTTTTCTTTTGGAGTTAGAATTTTGTTCTATATGTTCTCTAGCTCTGTCTGGGACCCTCTAGTGTCATCCCTGTCAGAGCAGCCAGTGGTGGTAGCCGGGCAGCATCTAGTTGTAGTGGACTCAGTCTGGTGGAGGCTGTGGTAGATGTGGTTATGTTGGACACTGTTCTCTTCTGATCCATATAGGGTTTTCATTGGCTAATTTTTGGAAGTAGATTGCCATGCCTTGTTATGAAGGTGGGAAATGTTGGTGTCTTAGTTATCTAGTGCTGCTATAACAGAAATACCACAAGAGGGTACCTATAGCAAACAAATTTATTTTCTCACAGTTTAGGAGGCTAGAAGTCTGAACGCAGGGTGCTGGCTCTAGGGGAAGGTTTTCTCTATCTGCCAACTTTGGAGGACGGTCCTTGTCTCTGAGCTTCTGCTCCTGAGCAGTCTTCATGTAGCTTGGCATCTTTCTTCCCCCATCTCTGCTTGCTTGTCTAATCTCTTTTATATCACAAAAGAGATTGACTCAAGAATGCCCTACACTAACCCTGTGTTACTAAAAGACAGCTCTTTCCCAAATGGGAGTGTAAATAACCACAGGCATAGAGGTTAGGATTTTCAACACATATTTTTGTGGAACACAATTCAATCCATAACAGTTGGTCATTTTTTACAGATTTTGTTAAATAAAATGCAACAAATACATTGTATTATTTTGCTTCTTTTGGAATGTTAAGTATTAAAGGCGTCAGGGTTAATCTTGAGAATAGTCATTTTCAACCAAAATTCTTTATATTTAAAAATTTGAAGAGATTTTTGTAAATATTTGTTCACTTGAATTAAATTTGAAAAAACTGACCTAGTATCAAGAAGTTGAGACTGAATTAAGACCATATTTTATATCTGTAGCAGATAAAGTGAATTTTAACAAAATAACTGCATCTCTTTGCATTAGTGAAGAAACCTTTTGCTTTGTCTCAATATATTTTTGGAAAAATTATCTAAAATATAGTAGTGTTTTCCTGCTATAGTAAGTACAGTATACAGAGCATAATTTAATTTTTTGCAATCTTAATTTGTGAATAAAATTGTCATCAGTATGACACAGTATTTTCTGGAATAGAAGGTAAGAGTAAGGAATAAATTTAGAATTAGATCTTTTTAAACTTCTATGGAACTGAGTTTCTCCTGACAATGAACATAGTGCCGTCAACCACTCAGGGTTATTGGCCTTTAAGGAGAAAGCACTGTAAAACCCTGCATGAGTGAGAAGTATCATTACAATTTTCATTAAATCCCTGGTAAAACACATTTTCTGTGAATTGGTGATATTATCTCCTAACTTGCAAGGCTTAACAGAGTGTCGAATTTAGTTTTCATTATGAAAAGTTGGTTAGTCAGATTGTTCATGCGTAGATGGATGTAGTACACATTTATAATAAAGATTGCTTGATAAATGTATGTGCTTTTGCATTTTTAATAGTTACTTTAATGGAATTAATTTTTTGTTCTTTTCTCAAGGCCTATATGAACCCAATAGCAATGGCCAGATCAAGGGGTCCAATCCAGTCTTCAGGGCCAACAATACAAGATTATCTGAATCGACCAAGGCCCACCTGGTATTTGTGAAACAGTTTACTTATTTATGAGCTTCTTATAAACTTTTTTAAAGTATATTTTTACAATTGTTAGATTTTTTGAATATTTGATACGTACTTTTGACTATAATGAAACATGTATGACTATAAGACAAATATTTGAGACCCGACCACCCAATATGGCTGAAGCACTGCCAGATAACATTTTATACCAATCTTTTCTCTATCCACTAAAAGATGTTAACCTTGCAGATGGTACGTAAGCTATTTAAAATGGTGAGTTTGAATAATTTCACTCTTCATTGAAATGTAACCAGTTGTTAGGAAGGGTAATGTTTGATCTTATTTCTAGTTTTATCCTTTGGCTTTTCAATGAGTTAGAACTCCCTATTGTAAAAATTTTTTTTGGCATTTTTTGCCATCATTGAGTGACTGATCTTTTGTAAATAAAGCATTGTAGCACTGGCCTTATTATTGTTTTAATATGTATTTTTTAGTATTAGGGCCATACACCTGAAGTGATATATGACATGCTTCAGAGCTATTAGCTTCATAATCCTTCTAAGTGCCTCTGAAAGCTTGGCAACTATGGTTGAAAGGTGTGCTTATATATAATAGGGAATCATTCCTTTGAGTAAATAGGAATTAAGCCTTGCCCACCTTTTAGAGTGGTCATCAGTGCTGTTGTTAACTGCTGCACCATACCAGAGAATAAATTTTCACAAAACAAGTATATTTTGTCTTTAAAATTGGGGAGAGGGAATGATCTTTAAAAGAGAAATGTTTGTTGGGGGTCCCTAGGACAAACCTCATGTTTGATAATTTCCTAGAAGGACTCAACATATATTTGTACTCATGGCTAAAGGTTCCCCCGCTCCCGCCCTTGCCACCAAAAGTGAAAGGATACCAAGCACAATCAGCAAAGGAAAAGGCACAGGGGGCAAAGTCTGAGGGAGACCAAGCCCAAGTTTCCAAGGATCCTCTCCCAGTAGAGTTACACAAAACATGCTTAATTTCCCCAGCAATGAGTTTTGACAGCATATGGAAATGTTGCCAACCAGCGAAGCTTGATAGAGACTCAGTGCCCAGGCTTTTTATTGGGGGCTGGTCACATAGACAGCCTCTGCCTGGCATGTAGCAACTTCTAGGCTCCTAGAAGAAAAGAAGTGTTCAGCATAAACCATGCTGTTTTTACAAACAGTTTTTAGGCATGGTGAGCCAGTCTTAGCAGAGAAAGGTGGAAACCCTCCCGAAATGCAAGTTCCCAATTGTCAGCCAAGGGCCAACCTTATAAGCAACCCTTCCTAAGGATAAGTGTCAGGCCTGCTATGTTAACACTTTTCTGTACAACGTGTGAGTACATTATAAAATGGGTGGTTTAGTAATAGTATATAGTATGGTAATAGAATATATAAAATATAGTAGTTCAGTTAAATTGACCTTACCACACCCTAACACTGAAACTAATAGCTGTGTGTCCTTAAGCAGATTTCTTACCTTCTCCAAGTCTCAGCTTCTTTAGCTGTAAAATGGGCCTAATAATAATAATACCTTTCTTACAGAGTTGCAAGAATTAAAATGTATTGAAAACAATGCCTGTTATATAGTAAGTGTTCAGAAGTGAGATGAATTTGCTTTTATAAGAGAAGTGACTAGTGTTATCTAATGGGCTTGATTATGATCATTGCTTTACATGGAAGGGAACAAAGAACCTTGCGAGTATCAACACCGAAATGGAAATTTATTAGGATATTAAGAAAAATTCATTTAAGAAACTTTTGCTGTCTTATTTGTACTTTTTTCCACTGTTAAAAGATGCATTTTTATTGCAGTTTATGAAATTAATATTTTTGTGCTGAAAAAAATTTTGAAGCATCCATCTCCAATTTGGATTTCATGAAGACCTGTTTGTACATTTCTGTTTTTTAAGGGAGGAAGTGAAAGAGCAACTAGAAAAGAAAAAGAAGGGCTCCAAGGCATTGGCTGAATTTGAAGAAAAAATGAATGAGGTTTGTAAAGAGTACCTTGAGAAAAAAGACCAGTCTTTTTTTCTTACAGGAAGAAAAATGAAATCATTTTCATATATTTAATTTTTTTAATAAACCAAGGGTTTAGGCATAGCTGTTTTACAACATTGATCTGTTTGCCAAGTCTAAACAATACATCACTCTTTCCCACTAATCACAATATCAATTTTAAGTTTGAATCTTAAAAATACTCTCTCATTCTTGTTGTAACATTGATGTTGTGGATGCCATATGGACTCTTGAAAGGGGAGCATCCATTTGATTTTTGGGGGTAGAACTTATACATTTTATATTTTTGTTTTCTACCAAAAAACAAAAATGCTAACTTTTAGGAATCGGTGTGTCATTGTCACAGAAGGCCCTGCTCCCACCAGTTTTGTTTTATATTTTTTAAGTTTTACACTTTTCTTAAAAGAATTACTGAGAGGAAAAATGATATGAGTCTGCTAGTTTTAAATGCAACAGTTTGTGACTTTAACATTGTTGGATGTGAATGGTTGCCCTAAGCAGCTTGCCACTTACCTTTTGGTTGGTAGTGCTCGATTTTTTTTCTGCTCACTCGGTGTTTCTGTTCTTCCTCTTTCCTCATCCACTTTGTCTAAAATTTCCTCTTCTATGTTACTGTTAGGTCTTTGGGGCACATGACAAAATCAGCTTGACTTTGTATAAACAAAAATATGAATTTTTTGGCACACAGACTCCAAGGATGAAAAGGGCAGGATTGTGCTGGTCTTAAAATACTGAAACCAGGATTTGATGTTCCTTCAGGAACATCCATTTCTTATCTCTGCTGTTCTCTGTCTTTCACCTTAATTCTCTCCTACTACAGACTTGGATAGAGGCAGTGGTGGGTGGTCCATGGGGAGTAGCCCCTATAATTCCAGATTAGTGTCTTTGGAGCTTTGATTTTTAAAGGAAAACGAATATTTAAAAAATCAAAGCTTTCTTCCTCCAGCTCAATTTAGAAGTTCTCAGGGAAGGACTCTGATTCAAGCCAACTTGAATTGCATTCCCAGCCTTGAGGCTAGAAGAGTGGTGTCTATCACCAGAGGAATACATTTGCGTCTACAACAGATGCTCGTCAGACATTCCTGAGTGTTTCCCCTCAGCTACCATTACATCAGGAAACTCGTGGCTTTAACTACAGTTGCTGTGTACTTTGAATTCTATCTACCCGCTCTGCAGACTTCCTGGCCATTGGGAAGTATACAGCCTTCCCACCATTCCTCACACCTTTCTAACACAGGTGCCCTAACTGAACCTATCTGTTGTAGTGCTGGGAATCTCCTTCCTTCCCTTCTGTCACTTCTAACTCAGCTCGCATGCTAAAGGAGCACCATCCTAGCTCCCGTTCTGTATGTTTTTCTTAAGGAGGGGGCGGTACTTTATAATAAGAATAAAGTCAGGACTAATGTCCTGTTCTCCACCTTAAACTTTGGAAATTAATTTCCACAGCGATAGTTGTCTTCATTTTCCGCCAATTATTTATTTTGAGCACTAGACCATAGCCTAGAATCGGCTTTCTGAAAGCTGTACCACATATATGTAGCTTGTAGTTTTTTAGGTTAAGAGGGCTCTGTATTTTAGAAGTGTTTTTATTGTATTGAAATAAAGGCTTTTATGTAGATGTATGCTTTCTTTAAAAAGTAGAGAACAAGCATTTTATACTTGGCAATTTAAGTTATCTAAACTATCTGATGTTAGATTCTTCTCCCTCCCCCATCCTACCTTTAATTTCCATAGTGATGTTTGCTTGTTTGGATTACAAACATGTATGTAGTATTTCAACCACTAAAAAAAAAAAAGAAAAACCACAGTAGGGATTAATTCAACTTTTGCTGTCTGGAAAGAGACTCTAACCATGTTTATTGATAAAGTAAAAAAGCCTCAGCCTCGGTAATAATGCCTACTCCTCTTCTCAATAGACAGTAGAGAACTCTGACCTCTTAACATCCTCTCTAAAGGGAGATAGTAGGGACTTCTTTGGTGATATGGTTAAGGATTCTGGCACCTGAGTATCTTTTGACTTTAACTAGAGGCTGAGGATCCACTCTCAGCAGTTCCCTTTGGGATCCATGAAATGCGGAGTAGAGAGGGACTTTGATAGCTGTGATTTTCAGAGGGTGGGGTTGGGAAGTGCAGGGTCTTTGAGGGCACTGGTAACAGGAGCTCTGTCACAAGATGGGAGACATACATTAGAGGATTGAGGGAAGGAAGTGGTGACTGGCAATCTCTATAGATTAGGTGTTTTATAAATTGTTATCACAGGGGATAGATAGCCTCTGATGGTGTTTATACCCTTTTTGCAGAACTGGAAGAAAGAACTAGAAAAACACAGGGAGAAACTATTAAGTGGAAGTGAGAGCTCATCTAAAAAAAGACAGGTAACAGCATTTTTGGTTTATTGCTATTTTTAATCTCGTAGTCGGATTTTTCATAATAATGCTGTGTACTACTAGTGGTATATATATTTAAAAATTCACACCAATTTATTTAGACTTTTATTTGTTTCCATTTAGAGAAAGAAAAAAGAAAAGAAGAAATCTGGTAGGGTGAGCAAAAGTTTTCCGTTTTTCTAAATGTTATAGTTAAGAGCTTACAGAAAAAGTAAGAATGATTTATTTAACCTGTATGCTAGATAAGCCAAGGAGCAGGAGGCCCTTTGAGTGTAATGGGTGGTTTTGTTCTATCAGTGACATGAAAGAAATGGGTCAGCCTCCTTCTAACCTAGTAACTCTGCTGTTGGTATTAAAGGAGGAAAATTGAGTACCATTTGCCACATAGGTTGCTTTGCTTAGAGTTTTGGATTTTTTTATTTTTTTGCAGGAGAGTTTGATATTTTAATACTTAAGTCTTGTGAATATGAGCATCTGTTTCTTAGACACTAGATTGATTTCCTTATGTATTTGAGAGCTGTAACAGAAAAAAATTCCTGCATCTCACAAGCTTTAATTGTTTTATGCTTGGTCAAGTATTCATCTTCTTCTTCATCAAGCTCTGATTCTTCCAGCAGTTCTTCAGATTCTGAAGATGAGGTAAGATTTGCTTGTAATGATTGATGAAATTGTATCTAATTTTTTTCATGGCAAGATGAAACTCATAATGGAATACGTTAGAAATGTTTACTTCGAGGTTTTGACTAATTATCCATAACTGAAAGTGCTGACATGAATGATTGATAGCTAGATATTTAAATATTTTTTATGAAACAGGAAAGTGATATGTTACATTTTAAGTACTAGTTATTAAGTAAAACTATATAAGCTGGTCCTTTCATTAAGTTTTGCTCAACAATAAGGGTTGGTATTAATAAAATGCATAAATTATATTTTAGAAACAGAAAGCAAGTGTTTCTAAAACTGTTTTATATAGGATAAAAGACAAGGAAAAAGGAGAAAGAAAAAGAAGAACCGTTCACATAAATCTTCAGAAAGCTCCATGTCAGGAACTGAATCAGACAGTAAGGTAAAAGGATTTCAATTTGCAACATTTTGAATAGTAAAGACATTTAATTTGTTTAAAAAAAAAAACCTTAAATTTTAAATTGCTCTCAATTAGAAATGAGGTCTATTTATTTATTTTGTACTTCAGTGTTCTCTTCTACTTAGTTGATATACTTATATGTGGTATTTAATTCTTTTCAGAGTAGTTTCACATATATGATCTCCATCTCCTTGACACCTTTATGATAAGCAATCATACATTATTTTCTATGAGGAGGTTACAGTTGATGTATAAGGCAAGGTCACGGAAGCTGCGTAGACACATCCAAACTCCCTGGGGAACCAAATTGCTGGGCTGAGGGCTGTGGGGACCATGGTCTCAGGGAGCATCTAGCTCAATTGGCATAACATAGTTTATAAAGAGAATGTTCTACATGCCACTTTGGTGAGTAGCATCTGGGGTGTTAAAAGCCTTTGAACGGCCATCTAGGATACTCCACTGGTCTCACCCCTTCGGGAACAGGGGAGAATGAAGAAAACTAAAGACACAAGGGAAAGATTAGTCTAAAGGACTAATGGGCCACATCTACCACCGCCTCCACCAGACTGAGTCCGGTACATCTAGGTGGTGCCCGGCTACCACCACTGACTGCTCTGACAGGGATCACAATAGAGGGTCCCAGGCAGAGCTGGAGAAAAATGTAGAACAAAATTCTAACTCACAAAAAAAGACCAGACTTACTGGCCTGACAGAAACCAGAGAATCTCTGAGAGTTTGTCCCCCAGACACGCTTGTAGCTCAGTAACAAAGTCACTCCTGAAGTTCACCCTTCATCCAAAGATTAGACAGGCCCATAAAACAAAACAAGCCTAAAGGGGCACACCTGCCCAGGGGCGAGGACGAAAAGGCAGGAGAGGACAGGAAAGCTGCTAATAGGGAACCCAAGGTCAAGAAGGGAGAGTGCTGACATGTTGTAGGGTTGTTAACCAATGTCATGAAACAACATGTGTACTAACTGTTTAATGAGAAGTTAATTTGTTCTATAAACTTCCGTTGAAGGTACAATAAAAGAAAAAAAAGTCATAGTTGAGAGAAAAAACATCTTGCTTAAATTCATATTCCTAGTGTTAGAATTGGAAGTTGAAACTGTCTTCTAATATCTGGTCCAGTGCCCCGTCTGCTGTACCATACTTAAATTTGTTCTGTACTATTCAGAATTGTGATACACAATTATTGCTCAAACTTTAGTACTCATAAGAAACACATGCTGTTCTCATTAAAAATATGGATTTCTGGGCCCCTTCTCTAAGAATTCTGATTGGACTCAGTAATCTCTATTTTTAACATGTTCTGTGTGATTCTTATATATGGGTTGGGGTCTATGGACCACACTTTGACAAACACTATCCTAGGGAGACCAAAGCAATAAAAATGCTGTCTTGGTGTTACAGCAGGTATCTGTTTTCGCCTAGTGAGATTTCTGAAAAAATGCCCGGTGTCTAGAAAGTACTTAGTAAATGTTGGCTTTCTTTTTGTCTTTTAAAGCAGAAGAGCTTGTATCCTGTTAATAATAGCTAATGTTTATTGAGTGCGTGTTATGTGTTAGGTACTGTTCTAAGCACTTGACACGTTAACTCATTTAATCCTCTCAACAGTGCTATGAAGTAGGTATTTATTATCCTATTTTATTGATAAGGAGACTGAGACTCAGGGAAATCTAGAATTGAAAAGCAAAAAGTCTTGCCTCCCCTCCTGATGGGGAAGTAGAGAAATCAGACTGTGGGTGTCTGAGCACGTGTGAATTAGAACTTTAGTGCATGTGACCACCACAGGCAAAGATAGACAATCGCATGAAGTCCTGTTTTAAAATAAACTGTAAATAGATTTGATATACAACCAGATAAATTAAGAACTCTTGTTTCCTTATGAACAAGTATACACATAACACATATTTCTCTTTTATTTTGGGGATAAAATGCTGGTATTGAAGAAAACATTTTCAGCCATAGAGCAAATTTGTTTGTTTTTGTTTTTTTTGGTTTTCTGTTCTTATTCTGTAATGCTGTATCCTTTACATTTAAAATTGATAAATATATTTGCTTTTTTGTTTAGGATAGTTTTAAAAAGAAAAAGAAGTCAAAGGATACAACTGAGAAAGAAAAGGTAAAACATAATTAACTGTTATTTTTACATTACTTTGAGATAGGCTAGAGTCTGCTGTACAGTACACAATCTACCTTAAGAAATTAATAGTAATGTGTGTCCTTTTTGTTTATGAAATTTATTTCTTTGCTTTTATGAAATTTCATGTTGATTTAAGGAAATGACTTACTTGGGTTCATTATTAACGGTAAAAGAGTTTGAACTTGTATAGATTAGTAGATTATTTTAGACTAAAAGTGTTAATTGAAATTAAACATTATCCTTTCATTTCCTCAAGTCATTGTAAATAATGCCTCTATGATTAAAGAACCTGGACTTCTGTTTCTAACTGAACATACCATAGATAAGTTTTGAAAAATCTTCATTTTGCTATTGGGTATTTTATCTTCATTTATGATCTGTAATTAATGCTAAATTTGTCCCTATCTAAGTTTCTGGTTTGTATTTTTAATTTTTTCTTATTACTAAAAATAAAAAAAGTCTGAAGAAAGCAGTTAATAATGAAAGAAAACTATAGACCAGTCTCACTGTGTTTTACTTGGTATTTTTATATCAGTTTGCAAATAACAATCCATTAAGATACTGAAAAAAAAGAAACCATCATGACCAGGTTGGCTTAATTCCAAAATTCAGTGATAAGAAATCTATTAATTTAATTTGCCATGTTAACCGATCAAAGGAAAGAAACCATATGATTGTTTTAGTAGTTGCCAAAAAGATGTGATGTAATTCCACATTAATTCCTGATTTTCAAAACCTCTAAGATAAAAATAAATGGCTACTTTCATGTTTTAAAAAATGTATGAATTTGAAAGCTGATAATAAACGTGAAATAAAACAAGAGCATTGTGATTTTGAAATACATCAAAATAATATGAAGTACATAGGTATATAACGAATACGCACGTCATGTACACACCAGCTAGAATTAACAGAGGGTTTGCATTTTGTCATATTTGCTTCAAATCTTCTTTTATTTCTTTAAAATAAAGTCCCAGATCTCTGTCCTTTTTTAGAGACTGCAGTTCCTGAGATTAGTATGTATCCTTCCTATCCACGTTTATACATCCTTATTACATATGTATGCATTCATAAATAACATAGTGTTTTGTATTTTTAAAATAATATTTCAAAATGGTATCATTTCCTTTTCAACCTTGCTTTTTTGACTGAGCATTGCTGTTGACATTTATATTGTTGATACTCTCAAGTTCATTTCTTTTGCTTACGGTATTCCATTGTATTAATTCACCACTCAATTTATTTATCCATTTTTCCTATTTGTGGACATCTCAATTGTTTCCAGTTTTCAGTAATATGAACAGTGCTGTAGTGAGTATTTCTTGTCCATTTCTCCTTTCCACAAAGGTGATTGTTTCTTTCCTAAGGTATACTGGGGATTATAATTGTTAGGCCCTAGGATATGCATACTTTCGGCTTGTCTGCATTTTGCTCCCCAAAGTTCTTATTAATTTGCATTCCTGCTAGTTCTTATTAAGTTGCATTCCTGCTAGTAGTGTGTGACAGTACCCTTACTCAACATACTTGTCAACATTTTGAGACTTTTATTTATGCCATTTTTATGGGTGTAAATGGATGAGTCTCTTCATTTGTTTATTAGCCATTCAGATTTTCCTTTCTGTAAACTGCCTATTCATAATCTTTGCCCATTTTTTTGTCGTCATCAAATAGTTTTTGATCTTACTGATTTTTAAGAGACGTATTCTGGGTACTGTTCCTTCATTCTTTCATATACATGACTTAAATTTTTTGGACTGTGGCTTCTCAACTTTATGGTGTATTATAATCATATAAAGGTTTTGTTTTGGGGCCATATATATCAGTCATTGACTTTAGCCCCATTATTTAAAATGTCCTAAAAGCACTAGGCAATGCACCTGGACAAAAAACCGAGAAAACCAAACCCGTTGCCATTGAGTTGATTC
Organism: Elephas maximus indicus; assembly: GCF_024166365.1. NCBI lineage: Eukaryota > Metazoa > Chordata > Mammalia > Proboscidea > Elephantidae > Elephas > Elephas maximus. The sequence goes on along the minus strand of NC_064826.1, from coordinate 62,611,567 downwards.
CATCTCATAGCGATCATACAGGACAGAGAAGAACTGCCCCATAGGGTTTTCTAGGAGCGGCTGGTGGATTTGAACTGCTGACCTTTTGGTTAGTAGCCAAACTCTTAAGCACTGTACCACCAGGGCTCCATCTGGATAAGAGAGCAAATTTAAAACTGTAAAAATGATCAAGAAAATGATATGAGTATATACCTGGAAAACACATGAGATGAAATGACAAAACAATTAAGAAAATTCAGTAAGGTAGCCAGTAATGTATCAATACACTTGAATCTTTAACTTTTCTATATAAAATATAAAAAAATGGGTAATACCCAATTAGAAAATAAATGGAAGAAAATAACCCACTTATAATTATAGCCAAAAATACACAGGAAAGTTTTAAAGAAGCAGCAGAACTTATTTGAGGAAAATTATACTATACAAGACTATTCATGGATATATGTGAAGATTTAATAAATGGAGAGTTGTAAGATGCTCCTGATCATAGCTTGCCTTACTAGATATTAAAACATTATTAAAATGTTTTCATTAAAACAGTATGGTATTGGTACAGAAGTAAACAAAACAGTGGAACAGTGTAGAGAACAGGTAACAATAGAAGTATTTGTGGAATTCAGTATATGATAATGATGGCATTTCTTGGGACAAAATGACCAGCCATTTGTAAAACATAAAGCAGGACATCCTTCAGGCCAGATAAATCCCAGATAGGTCAGAGATTAATGTATGAAAAGGTAACTAGAGAATTGCAAGGGTAAGTATTTTTATAATTTTGGGGTGGGGAAGCCCTATACCTCAAAACTTAGAAGTTTTTAAGGAGATTGACTAGTTCAGTTAAGTAATTGAAATGAAAAATAAACCATGAGCAAAGTTTAAATGCAATGAACAGACTAAGAAATAAATAAGAAAGAAACTTAATAATCTTCCAAATAGTTAGGAGAAAGAATGCTTCACCAACAAAGACAAATTGGCAATATACATGTTTAGGCAATTCTAAAAAAATAAAATTCTAGTTATCAGAGATTGATATGATTGGGGAAAAAAAGCCTGATAAAGAAGCTTATTTGGTAAAGTGTGACATATAAACAAGTGGCAAATAAGCAAGATTTTGGAGGCTGGCTGGGAGAATGAGAAAATCATCTTAGCGAAGGCTATTTTGGCCTTTGATTTAGTCATTAATATTGAATAAAGACTTTGCACTTGAATGCTTTCACTCTATCTTAACTTTCTTTTTAGTAGCAGAGAACCCATTTATGTCTGTCTTACAGAAGAAGACGTGTTAGTAAACTGGGACATACTCACAATGAATGTCATAAACTGGCATAATATTGATGTAGTTGGAATGGAAAGATGTTCTTGATACATTATTAGTGAAAAGAGCAGGTTCAAAACAAAAAGTATTTATGTGAAATTGTAAATATACACAGAGAAAGATACACCCAAGATTTCTTAACAACGATGCTTATAATTTTTACCAAAATAATACAGCTATTTGCAGAAACAAAATTAAGACACCTATAACCCAACAGAGACGATCACCGTTATTTTCTACTTGAATTTTTCTGCATATCTCTCTCTCTGTTTCCCTAAAAACGAAATTTAGCCCATATATAAAGTTCTGTGTCCTGCTTTTCTTTATAAGATTAGGTGGTTAGCATTTTTTCCATTGTGTGGTTTTATTGTTTTTGTTGTTACGAAATGCTGCCAGGCATGCAGAAAAGTATATAGAGAATAGCAATACAAATAGCCATTACACCACTTTAGTAAATCTTAACATTTTGCTATACTTGCTTCAGATATTTTTGTAATGTTTTATTTCTTAAAATATACGTTTGAAATGGCCAATAAGCATGTAAAAAGATGCTCCAGGTCAAATGCAAATCCAAACCAGGTGAGATACCATTTCATCCCCACTACGATGACTAGTATCAGAAACACAGAAAATAACAAGTATTGGCATGAGTGAGGAGAAATTGGAACCCTTGTGCATTGCCAATGGGAATGTAAAATGATGCAGCCGCTGTGAAAAACCATTTGGCTGTTCCTCCAAAAGCTAAACAGAACTACCATATGACCAAGCAATTGCACAACTAGAAATATAACCAGAAGACTTAAAAGCAGGGAGCCAAACAGATCCTTGTACATCAGTGTTCACTGCAGAATTATTCACAATAGGCAAAAGTTGGAAATAACCCAAGTGCCCATCAGCAGATGAATGGATAAATGAAATATAGTTTATACATACAATGGAATATTATTCAGCTATAAAGAGAAATGAAGTTCTGATACATGCTGCAACATGGGTGAACCTTGAGAACATGCTAAGTGAAATAAGTCAGACATAAAAGACCAAATGTTGTATGATCCTGCTTACATGAAATATTTAGAATAGGCAAGTGCACAGAGACAAAAAGTTTGTTAGTGGTAACCACAGCTGAGTGAGGAAGTTACTGCTTAAGGGGTACTGAGTTTCTGTGTGGGGTGTTGAAAAACTTTTAGAAATAGCGGTGGCAGTTGCACATCATAGTGTATGTAATTAATGCCAATGAATTGTATGGTTAAAATAGCAAATGTTTCATTAAATACAATTAAAGATACATTTAAACTTTAATTTTACACAATAAAAGGTGTACGTGTGTGTATACATATGTGCATGTCTGTATGTATTTGAAGTACCCCCTCAATCCCATTCCCTTCTTCCCCAGAGTTACTTTCATTTTCTCATCATTAAACATAGAGATTAAGATTATTTAAAATCTAAATTTAACACTTTAACACACTGAAGGAATTACTGTACAGAGACCCTTTTAGGTGATTGCAAATAATTACCCATTGATTTTCTTTCCTGTAGCATTAGGCCTGTTTTTTCTCCAACCCTGAGTAGAATCAAAAGAATTAAAATGTAGGGACCCAAATCTTATTTCCTATCATCAGTAATTTAAGAAAACAGTGATATTATGTCTAAATGCATATGTTATTTCTATTTGTTACTTAGTAAAAGCATTGATTTAGTGGAATTAAGGACTAAAATCCTGGTAAATCACAATTTTTAGACATTTCTAAAATAAAAATGGGTTTTTTAAGGGAATTGAAAGAATTGTTCAATAAAATTTAGAAATATAAAATGTCTGTGGTAAAACAGTATTGTCTTTGAGTGGAGACATGTATTTATATTTTATAGGACATTAAAGGACTCGGCAAAAAAAGAAAGCTATATCCTGAAGATAAACCTTTATCAGCTGAGTCCTTGTCAGAATCAGACTATATTGAGGAGGTAAGTATATGATCAGATATATTTTCCTCACTTTAAAATGTTTAGTTATTTGATTTAATAAATATGAATTAGTAAAAAGAAATACTTCGTAAATACTTGATTTGTTCACTGTTATAGAATGAGGTAATATGAAAAAGAAATGGAAGTTATTGTATTTCAGAACTAGTTCTGCATTTTTTACAGATTGCATGACTGTTGTTTTGATGATTAACCATATTTCCACATACTGTCTCAATTTATTTGTTTTTGTTTTGAGCTACTATTTGGGGAGTAGAAAGGTGATGAGAAAGAGAAGAAATGTTGGCATGGCCTCAGTTTTCCTATCTGTAAAATGAGGGATGTCAGTTAGGTAATCACCACAGTCCTTTTTCGCTTTATTAATACCTGCATTAGATTTTGTACTGTATTGGAATTAGAGTCCATTCTTAGTTAATTTCAGGTCTATAAGTGGTCATCTTTAAAGGGCTTCTCTCTTGGCCTTGGTTTTCTCATCTAAAAATAGGAACCTGTCATTTTATTGTGAGAATTAGATGATGAATCATGAAATGTTTTACATAATCTGTGGGCCAAGTAAATGGTGGCTAAAGGTTGCACAGTTTTTATTGTGTGTTAAAATAAACTCTAACCCATAGTTGCATTAAAATCATTGCTTTTTAAAATGGAACTTTTCTTTTAGAGACCAGCATTCCACAACCATGTAATCTAAAAAAGTTGAGGGCCTCAAAGTCAGTTAAATGGGGAAAAGACAGTCTCTTTAACAAATGGTGCTGGCATAACTGCAAAAAAGAAGAAACAAGACCCATACCTCACACCATGCACAAAAACTAACTCAAAATGGATCAAAGACCTAAATATTAAATCTAAAACGATAAAGATCGTGGAAGAAAAAATAGGGACAATGCTAGGAACCCTAATACATGGCATAAATAGTATACACAATATTACTAACAATGCACAAACACCAGAAAAGAAACTAGATAACTGGGGAGCTCCTAAAAATCAAATACCTATGCTCATCCAAAGACTTCACCAAAAGAGTAAAAAGATTACCTACAGACTGGGAAAAAGTTTTTAGCTATGACATTTCCAGTCAGCATCTGATCTCTAAAATCTACATGATACTGCAAAAACTCAACTACAAAAAGACAACCCAATTAAAAAATGGGCAAAGGATATAACAGGCACTTCACTAAAGAAGACATTCAGGGAGATAACAGATACAGGAGGAAATGCTCACGATCATTAGCCATTAGAGAAATGCAAATCAAAACTACAATGAGATTCCATCTCACTCCAACAAAGCTGGCAATTAATCCAAAAAACACAAAATAATAAAAGTTGGAGAGGCTGTGCAGAGACTGGAACACTTATACACTGCTGGTGGGAAGGTAAAATGGTACAGCCACTTTGGAAATCAATTTGGCGCTTCCTTAAAAAGCTAGAAATACAACTACCATATGATCCAGCAATCCCACTCCTTGGAATATATCCTAGAGAAATAAGAGCCTTTACACAAAAAAATATATGCATACCCATGTTCATTTCAGCACTGTTTACAATAGCAAAAAGACGGAAGCAACCAAGGTGCCCATCAACGAATAAATGGATAAATAAATTGTAGTATATTCACACAATGGAATACTATGCATCAATAAAGAACAATGATTAGTCTGTGAAACATTTCATAACATGGAGGAATCTGGAGGGCATTATGCTTAGTGAAATTAGTCAGCTGCAAAAGGACAAATACTGTATGAGACCGCTGTTATAAGAACTCGAGAAATAGTTTAAACAGAGAGGAAAATATTCTTTGATGGTTATGAGAGTAGGGAGAGAGGGAGAGAGGTATTCACTAATTAGATACTAGACAAGAACTATTTTAGGTGAAAGGAGAGACACACACGACCCAGGAGAGGTCAGCACAACTGGACTAAACCAAAAGCAAAGAAGGTTCCTGAATAAAAATGCTTCGAAGGCCAGCGTAACAAGGACAGGGTTTTGGGAACCATGGTTTCAGGAGACATCTCAGTCAATTGGCATAATGAAATCTGTCAAAACACTCTGCATCCCGCTTTGGAGGGTGGCGTCTAAGATGCATCAACTGGTTTCAACCCACCTGGAGCAAAGGAGAATGAAGAACACCAAAGACACAAGGTAATTAGGAGCCCAAGAGACAGGGCCACATAAACCAGAGACTACATCAGCCAGAAAACAGAAGAACTAGGTGGTAAAAAGTGGTATCCGGCTACAACTGATGACTGGCCAGATAGGGAACACAACAGAGAACCCCTGAGGGAGCAGGAGAGCAGTGGGATGCAGACCGCAAATTCTCATAAAAAGACCAGACTTAATGGTCTGACTAAGACTGGGAGGACCCCGAAGGTCATGGTCCCCTGACCTTCTGTTAGCCCAAGACAGGAACCATTCCCAAAGCCAACTCTTCAGACAGGGATTGGGCTGGAATGTGGGGTAGAAAATGAAGCTGATGAGGAGTAAGCTTCTTGGATCAAGTAGACACATGAGACTGTGTGGGCAGCTCCTGTCTGGAGGGGAGATGAGAGGGCAGAGGGGGTCAGAAGCTGGCTGAATGGACACAAAAATAGAGAATGGAGAGAAAGAGTGTGCTGTCTCATCAGGGGGAAGAGCGACTAGAAGTATATAGGAAAGTGTATATAAATTTTTATATGAGAGACTGACTTGTAAACTTTCACTTAAAGCACAATAAAAATTAAAAAAAAAAAAAAAAAAACCCATTGAGGGCCTGGTGCTTGATTACAGGGGTGTAGTGGTGGTTTGTCACAAGAACTAGTTTTTCAGGTTTCTTCTCCTTTCTGTGTTGACTTCCTCCTACATCAGCACCACCCATCTGTGTCTTTGTCTGCTCTTTTCCTTGTCTCCCCATTCAAAGAGTCCTGTCTTTTCCATTTTTTTGTGCCTGTCTATCTTTCTGACTTCATTGCACTTTGTCTGCAGCAACAACCCTCAGTCCTCTCAGGCCTATTGCTCCCTTTTTATAGCAGTATTTTGTAATGCCGCCAGAAATTAAATTTGTAGTTAATATAACCCATCTACACAGATTTTTTTAAATGAATGTCTCCTAAAAAATATAAACAGCAAATGATAATAATTTGTAATTTTATAAAATGTATTTCAATATGTAAATGCTTGGGCCTGATGACACTAACCAAACGTGTCGCCATCGAGTCGATTCCAACTCATAGTGAATCTTTTAGGACAGAGTAGAATTGCCTTACAGGGTTTCTAAGGAGCTGCTGGTGGATTTGAACTGCCAACCTTTTGGTTAGCAGCTGAGTACTTAACCACCGTACCACCGGGGCTCCTATGGAAGATATAAAATCTTAAAAGAGACAATAAAGTGCAGACTGTAACAGGTGCATTATAACCTAAATACCATACAACAGCATTGCCATCAGGGACATGTTCCAACACGGTAGACATTTCTCATTAAAGCTAAGTCTTCCTTCTATTTCCATGATAGTTGCACCTGTGGGACATTCAGTGTATCCTGTAACCATGCACAAAATGCTTGTGTTCATATTTACATGAAATTTAGTTTCTATAAGTGGGTTCACTGCAGGAGTGTTTAGCAGGCTATTCAAAAGTCATGCAGTATGTGGGACAGTTCTTGAATGGGCAAGACTGTCTTGAACATTGCATGACAGCATCCCTTGTCGCTGCCTGGCTGAACGTGGATGACATAACTACCACCACCCCCACTTGTTGTGATGACAACAACAAAAAGTTTTCTAAAGGCTGTCCTAGAAAGAGCTGCCACCCCTATTGAGAGCTAATGGTCTCTCATGTTTATGTGTTCTCTTCCTTTAGTCCTATTGTTCCCTTATATTGTTTGTTATGTTTCTATGTATTTCTATCCATATATTTAATATGTAGTCACTTAGGTAAAATACACAGTAAACACAGGATTTAGGTAATTTTTATCCTCTAGCATTGACACAGCGGTTAAGAGCTCAGGCTGCTAACCAAAAGATTGGCAATTCGAATCCACCAGCCACTTCTTGGAAACCCTATGGGGCAATTCTACACTGTCCTATAGGGTCGCTATGAGTTGGACTCAACTGAACTGCTGCGGGTTTTAGGTTTTGGTATTATGTTGTATTAATTATGTTGACCTACTACATGATAACAAGTACAACTTGCGTAAAATGTTATGTTTGGATTTCACATCAAATATACATGAGCTTTAGCAACTTTAAATTTTATTTAAATCTATTATATCACACTTAAAAATATTTAAATGAAATATTAATGGGATGATAATTGTTACTTAAAAAGATTTTAATCGGTTGATTTATATGTGCAATCTGTGTATATATATAAAAAAAAAAAAAACCCGTTGCCATCGAGTCAGTTCCAACTCATAGCAACCGTATATAACTGCCATTTATTGGGCACCATAGAGTAAGAGAAATACCTACTAAATTTCTGACGCTTCCCCTTGAGAGTCGGTACTGTCTCCATTTTACATCTGATGAAACTGAGGTGAATTAATAGCAGAGGTAGGATTCAGGTTTTGGTCTGTCTTATTTCAGGCCTCATGTTTTTATCCACTTTATCACACTGCTTTTTTAGGTGCTGAAGGAGGGAGTATAAGAGAAACCGTCTAGGGGTTTAAAATCTTGATTTTATTTCCTTTAAATGTTTTTCATTGAAACCTCACTGAGATATAGGGTTGAGGTATAACAAAGCATTTAAAATGTTACTTGATCATTAAAGTGATTTTTATATATAAATCTTAAAGATGCAAGATGTATTAGGATTAAAAAAAAAAAGAAAAGCTTTGGTACAAATTACATATCTGTCTTCTGTTCCTCCACAAAAATTTAAACTTTCTAGGCACGAGCAAAAAAGAAGAAAAGCAGTGAAGAGCGAGAAAAAGCAACAGCAAGTATCACTTACGTTTTTACGTGACAACAGTATAGCTGTTTTTAATATGACATGAGTCATGATAGATGTTTGATTGAATTTACTGAGATCAAATAAATGTTAGGAAGTGTGGTCATCGGCAGCTTCACTTAATAGATAGGACATAGTTAAACGCTCAGTGAAAAGAAACAGACTTGCATTGATAGCACACTTTTCTATTCCCATTTTAGTATTTCAGTGTGAGAAATGTAAGCTCAAGCTTTTGTTTGCCTTTCTTAGAGTATGAAATACGAGATTAAAGTATGATGATTCTTACAAATCTTTGATATTAGTTACTTCCAGATCAGCCAAAAACCTGGTAATAACAGGTAAGGCCACTCTGAGCACAAGCTGCAATGAAAAATAAGCAGGAGTATGACAACATAAGTGACTTAATTAATAAAGATGATTCTTTCGATAGTTTTTAAAGGCAGGCTCTGCTATTTCCAAATTTGAGAAGCAGTAAAAGAGAAAGAAAGCAGAGGAGAGTAAGGGGAATGGAAGTAGCATCCTAAATGAGAAAGACACTAACTTGAGGGAAGTTAGGTAACAGATAATCTGAGAGTAATGTCAGCCATATCAGCAAAGTGACATAAGAGCACTCAGTGTAAGTGCAAGCTGTGGCCTTTAGAGGCATTTTCTTAGGCAGAGGTAAGAGAAAAACAGCATCATTTGTAGATTTGCAGGTACAACTTCCCAGAACTTTCCCTACCTTTTGAAATGAAGGACCTCTTGTGATAAGGTTCACATGGTAATGTGTGATTCAGAAATAACATTTTATATGCTTTAAGACCAAGATAAAAAATAAGAGACTTTTCCTGAGTGAAAAAGAAAAAAATTTGGGTGAAGACTGCTTTGGCCTTTGGTTCAGATATTAATTTCAGGTAATTCTAATTTATCTTAACACATCTTCACTATTTCATTCATTCAGCTACTCTTTATCTCTTGAGCACTTCTATGTAGGCACTGCTATGGGTCTTAGAGATATAATGGAGTACAAGATAGATAACAGTGTGATTTGTGAAAGTGACTACAGGGAAGGGTAGAGAAAGCCTCTCTGAGGAAATAAAACTAAGCTGAAATCTGATACACAAGAAATAGCTAACCATATGACAATAGAAGAAAAGAACATCCTAGGCAGAGAGAAGAGCTAAGGACCTATGGTGGGAATGAGTTTGGTATGTTTGAGAAACTGAAAGGAGGTAAACGTGGCTCAGTTCTAGCAGGTAAGAGGAATGGCATCAGATGAGCTGGATTGTAAGCAGAGGCCGTATCACATAGCACTGTTTGGATTTTACTCAGTGTTATAGGAAGCTGTTTTGAGGATTTTAAGCAAAGAAGTGACATGAATGCTTTAAATTTTTTAAATTGTTCAACTATCCTTTTATGAAAAAGTAGCCTATATCCAAAACTTAGTTTTAAAAGCCCAGATTAGAAAATTTTGGACTGTTTGTAAAATTCCCTGTGTATTTTTAGCTTATAGTGAAGAAAAAAAAAATGATTAAAATTAACTTAGAGCCACAAAGTAGTAGAGGCCTTTGAAAGAGAGAAGGGAAATTGTGGATAGTGCTAATAGATGGGGAGGTGGATAGGAAGCTCTGCTTTTACTGCCCTGATATGTCCCTTCTCCTTTCTTGCTCTTCATTTTCTTCTCCTGAATATCAACACTAGCAGCAGTCTTTCATTTGATACCACCTTTCCAAGTATGTCTGTTTTTAAAAGTTTTCCCTTCTCTTCTATAGTAGACAGTCAAGATAGTCAGATTCAGCAAATCACCAGCTCCCTTTTATCCAGTCACAATTTGACTCTTTTTACTAGGCTTCAGTGACATTTTCCTCTAAAAATAAAGCATCTGTTTTACTAAGCTAAAGAGATTTTTCAACTGTACATCAATGTTTTATACTAATTAATTGGTATTCATTTAATTAAAGTAGTTAAGGGAGTCCCTGGGTGGTACAAATGGTTAGTCCACTTACTTGGCTGCTAACTAAAAGGTTAGAAATTTGCCTTGGAAGAAAGGCCTGGTGATCTACTTCAGAAAAATCAGCCACTGGAAACCCTGTGGAGCACAGTTCTACTCTGACGCACATATGGGATCACTGTGAGTCAGAGTTGATTTTGGCAGCAGCTAGAAGAAGAACAAAAAAGTAAAGCAGTACACAACAGCTGCATTCCACTTGTTCGACGGTAGCAGATTTAATATTTCTCCTCTGGAAAATGTCATTTTACAAAAACATTTACATTTTGCTGTAGTTTATGTAGTAACTGCAGTTTATACATAACATGAAATAGAGTAGTTGGTAGCATGGTCCAATAGAATTTTTTTTCCTCAGGAATTTTGATAGAAACTACATTAATGTGCTAATGATTTAAGAGTTTTTCCTTACCTTTTTGAAAGTCAACAAGTACTGTCTTAGTCCTCATATGACATTGGTTGTTGAGACTTTCAGAGAAATGTTATAGGACGTGCTATTTCATCTTTATTTTGAGTAGCTTGTTTGTGTAACTTGTTTGAAATAACTCTGTAGTAGCTCATAAGTACCATGTTAAAGTTGTTTTCAGTTTTCATATAATAATGTCTAACATGTACTAACTGTCTTTACAGGAAAAAACAAAAAAGAAAAAGAAGCATAAGAAACATAATAAGAAGAAGAAAAAGAAGGCTGCTAGTTCAAGTTCTGACTCACCATAACATTAAGAAAAATCAGGATTCCCTTTGAAAGAAAGTGCAATGTCTAAGGAAATTTCAACTGTGAGAATTAAGACGTATTTACTAAAATGCATGAATTTTCTTGTTTTTAAAATTACTCCTGGACTTTCAGTAGCCACTCAGATGCCGCTGTATGAAAGGGCCATAATTGTTGCCTGCTGCTTGAATACCCTTTCTTTCTCTTCCAGCACTTAGTAGCTTTGGGAGATGATACACTGCAGTTGTACTAGTGGTTAAGATATTTGAGGATAAAGTGAGTATTTTTTACTAGAAGTATCTTCAGCAGAAATTGAAGCTGGATACATCTTTAAAATATATGCAGAAATACCCAGATGACTCTAGTTAACATTTTTGAAGTAAGGATTACATTGATATTTCAAAATCCTTACTCTGTAGATAAGCGTATTTTATTTTTTTCCCTTGTATACTTTTCTTTACCTGGGGAAGGAGCTTTTAGGGAAGGGGAGGGTGGTTTGCTATCTCTTTAGCTAGTGGAATAGCGTGCCTTTGATCCTCACACATCCTATTTTTGTGGATGCAGCAGCCCTGCTTCCTGGGGAGGTCAGAGCTGAATAGAAACAGTCTTGTTCTTTAGTGAGCTTAGTGACATCCTTGGACTCTGCTGCTCTGAGGGAACCAGAGAAAACAGCCCTTTGCAGTACGAGAAAACCCCAAAAGCTCTGAAATTTACCTCCACTTTAATAATACTGAATATTTTTTAGCATTAGAATGTGTTATGTCATCTGAAGTTCATTTTGACTACACTTTGGCTTTGGAGAGTAATCATTTCAGATAGACACTGGTACTTTTTGAACTTGATAGTCAAAAGATTCTAAAATGCATGTTTTATACTGTTAAATTTTCACCAGTTATGTAACCAGTAATAGTTATTTTATTTTTATATGGATTTTGTTTAGGCTGCAATGTTTAGCTTTTGTAACTCTTTACTCTTGCCGTCTTAAGTTCATTTCTGTGTTTAATGGCATACTTGCTGAGAAATTTAGCATGTGAAAAGCAGGTTTTTGATTTTTTTTTTTTTTAACAGCTTCATATTGAAGCTGAGATTTACCATAAACAAATTGAGTGGCAGGCCTGGTATGCTGTGTCTTGTTACATACTCTATTGCCAGAATCTTAGTAAATACAGTGTTTTAAAAGTTTGTTGTCTTTGTATATTAATAACATTATGACAAGTTAAATAATTACATTGCTCTTCCTATGTCATATTTTACTAAGAATTTGTGCCTCATATCTCTTGCTGAATTGTTCACTAGTAATGTTAAAAGGAATTGATAAATCATTTTACTTTACATTTTTATATAACCAGGTAACATGAAATATTATAATTTGATATAACCAGTTATGCCTGTTACAGAGGGTGTGGTGATTATAATGGTATATGCACAAAAAGATTTTGGCATGACAAGAGGCTGAATAAATAGCTATTTTACTTAAAAATAGCTTTGTTCTTATGTCACCTCCCTTTGGGATCACAAGTAAAGTTATAAAGATGATAAACACTACTAGGTGTTAAGTTGTACGTAAGTCATGTCTCCAAGTTTTAGCAGTAGAAATAACATATTTTTAGTAAGATTCTTTAAATTTTATGCTTAAAGCTTCATATATTTATCTGTTTCCTAATAAAAGATTGTATGTTCTTGAGTATGTAACAAATTTGAGGGACGTTTTGTGTCCAAAAGAAAGTTTCTCAGAATTGTTTTTCATGAAAATGCTAAAAGATAAGTTTTATCAGGTTATTTGTAGATCAGTTTCACTGTGTACATAAAAGTGAATCCTTGCAGACTGGTCCGGTGTATGATGGTTAAGTCCTACTAGAAGCAACCATTCATTTTATTAGACTGGAGAAGAAGGTAATCTAGCAAAACATTTTATTCTTTCCAGGCACTGTTAACTGTCTGGAAAACACCTTGTTCCTCTGATTATAGCCATAACAGTCCTCCAGCAGGGTACGGAAAGAAAATTCGACAGGTTATCAATCATTCCAAAGTTATTACAAGCAAGTAATAACATCTCTTACTTTGTCCCCCCACCAAGCCATCCTTTTTCCTGAATAACTTTACTACCAGTTTTATAAACACAAAAACCTGTTGCTGTTATGTCCATTCCGACTCAGAGCAACCCTGTAGGACAGAGTAGAACTGTCCCGTAGGGTTTCCAGGGCTGTAATCCTTACGGAAGCAGACTGCCACATCTTCCACCTGTGGAGCTGCTGGTGGGTTTGAACCTTTGATTTAGCAGCTGAGCACTTAACCACTGTGCCACCTGGGCTCCTGCTTTTATAAACACAAAGCATGCTATTTGAATATTGATGCTAGGCAGGGGAATGCCAAGAAAATTGATTCGTGTCTGGATATAAAAGTCGCCTTTATAGTAATGTCTTGGATTTCTTTGGCTACCCTGTAGCATAGTTAAGTGTTTTAGGTACCATAAGATTGTCCTGAATTTATTTTATCGAAGGTACAGATTCACATCCCTTTAATCAAGATGTGCTAAAAGCCTGTTGCCGAATTTTCTTTCATTTTATGGAGAACAATAGACTAACCTCAGAGAAACTAAGTGAGAATGGCCATTCTTCAGACTTAAATGGTAGGTTTCACAGTTTTAAAAAATTACCAGTTTTCAATTTAAAATCTGTAAACACTCATCTGGTATTTCCTTAAGATGCCATCGAGTTGATTTTCAACTCATAGCTTCCCCGTGTGACAGAGCAGAACTGCCCCATGGGGTTTTTCTAGACTCTCATCTTTATGGGAACAGACTGCCAAGGTTTTCCCACAGAGCCCCTGGCGGGTTTGAACCGCCAACTTTTCAGTTAGCAGCCGAGTGCTTAACCAGACTAGTATTTAGTCCCCCCCAAAAATATAGATGTTGGAATTGCTGTAATATTGCAGATTACAGTAACCTTAATAAAATTACAGCATTTATTCTAGGTGGTAGCAACAATTGTTGCGTATTTTTTGTTACTGAGAACCTTCTGTGTCTGGTTGCTGGGAGGTTGCCGTGGTAACATTCTGTGTTGGGTAGGGAGTGATGAGCTGTGGAATCAGTGGCAACCCAGGGAGCTCAGGCTTGGAGCTAGGCTGTCTGGGAAGTCTGCGGTGTGTTGGCATCACACCCAACATGGACCAGAAGGCTCTGAAGAAACTGGTGGAATCCATTAGTAAAACTGTCAGGAGCTGTAAGTACTAACTAGACATCCAGCACTACCTGAACATACTTACTTAATCAGATACAAACGTTGGTAGACGTCAGTAAGTGTTTTTGCAACCCTAAAATAACTAGTTCCTATCTAATATTTTGGCCATTTTAAAAGTAGATAAGCAAGAGAACAATTATGCTGTACTTACACAGAAAACTTGTAATCATCAGTGTCCTAAAATATATTCGGGTATGTGAGAAGACTAGCTTGAGGATTTTGAGGGCATCTTAAATGCCAAAGGGTTATCAGTCAACCAAGAACTAATTTTATTATAGTATGAAATTCAAATTTAATAAAAATTTTCATAAAGGTTTGCTCTGACCAGATCCCTGAGTTCTCTAGCCTCACAGACTGTTTTCACACAAAACCCATACTGGCAAATGGGTACTTCTAGGGGTTAACAGAGATACATAAGATACTTCAGGTGTTGAAGAAACAGTACAGTGTTTGCACATGGCAAGTGTTCAGTATTTTTTGCAGCTAATCAAATTTAACAGGTCTTTAAAAGTTATCTTGCAAATTTTGTTTCTCAAACGTGACCACAAGCAATCCTGACAGTTTTCAGAGAATCTGTTTTTAGACCTAAAGGAAGGAGCTTTATATCAGCAACTGCTCCACAGCTTCCTTATTGGCTACTCCCATTTTTCCATGTGTGACCTTGGGGGGATAGGTACCGCCTCATCGGGGAATCTCATGTTAGACTTAATTCCGTTTTCTCTTATTCCAATTGGGCTTTAAACTTAACTTGGTTCCTCAAGCTCTTAAGGGCCTGTTTTCCAATCCTGATATCATGCATCCCTTAAATTGTATAGTTAGAACGCTCCTGCAGACTTAGCCAGTACTGAATGTAATAAGAAATATCTGCTGTCATTTGCTGCTTTCTAACACAGCCTGGCTTTTATAACATTTAGAAGGAACTTTGCATACTTTCAAAGTCTAACACCTTTCCCAATCCTAACAAAATTATGTTTAGGGGTATCTGCTACCCCTAAGTGTGTTTGACTTCATAGTTTGCTGTGTTTGAAAGCAATTCCTTAAAATAGTCTATGGGTGTGAGTATGTAATACTTGATCAGGACCATGTCTTATACAGTCTACTGCAAAATAGATGTTTGTAATTATTGTTTGAAAAAGGAATGAGTGGCAGTTTTCCTCCATTCTTCCAAAGCATTAGACACTTGTGATCAAAAGTTCAGACCCTGAACACTTAAACATAGCAGTTTACTCAATATCCTACACCAGTGTAACCAGATTGTTTTTTTTTTTTTTAAACTGGACTATTTTACATGTGCCTGTTTTAGAATGTTTTATATTCTAGAGCTAGTATAACTTCTACCCATTGATTTCATATGCTCTCTAAAGTTACACTGTCCAGCATAGTAGCCACTAGCCATGTGCCGCTGTTTAAAATTACATTAAGATTAAATAAAATGTAAAATTCAGTTTCTTGGTCACTCTAGCCATGTTTCAGGTGCTACCAAATTGAATGGCTGATAACAGAACATTTCCATCATCTCAGAAAATTTCCATCATCTCAGAAAGTTCTATTGGACGGTGCTGCTGTAGAGTTACACGAAATAAATCTAACCCCTTTACCAAAGGTTGTTAGCTGCTGTGGAGTCGGCCTCCGACTCATGGCAACCCCAGGCACTGTGGAATGAAATGTTGCCCAGTCCTGCATCATCTCTGTGATCGGTTGTGAATCAGACTATTGTGATCCATAGGGTTTTCATTGGCTGAATTTTGGAAGTAAATTGCCAGGCATTTCTTCCTAGTCTGTCTTAGTCTGGAAGCTTCGCTGAAACCTGTTCAGCATCATAGCAACACACAAGCCCCCCCTGACAGCTGGATAGTGGCTGTGCATGAGGTCCATTAATGTAGTAAGGGAGGCAGGTAAATACCTCAGGATAATAAAGGCAATTGTGAAAGTAGTACAGGCTATAGAGGAGGGGCTAAAGGTAGATACTTCAAAAGAGGTGGTGTCTGAGATGGCTTAGGAACATGAATTGTTGAGGGAACTGTATATGAATATAGGAAACATGGTAGTGTCTTAGAAGACTGGTGGTATTTTGGTATTGCTGGAATGTAAGGAATGGGCAGAGATTCAAGAGGCAAAGGCTGGCTAGTAGAAGGCCTTGTATTCATTCCGTGTTGAGGAGCTTGTACTCTTTCCTGTAGGCTATGGAGGTATTGCAAAGTGTTTAGAGCACCCCCTTAGGCAGCAGCATGAAGAAAGAGCTGAAATAACTCTCCACGGAGTGGACTATATGGAGGTGCAATCCGTGCAGTCTCACAGGGCCCCATGCTTGGTGTAGTAGTTTGCTGTCATTGACTTTAACACTTTTTGAAGGGATCTGCATATTCATTTTGCACTGGGCACGAGAAGGTATGTAACCAGGCTTGGTTATGTACCTCTTATTCAAAGAATGGTAAGAGTATCTCCACCTTCAGAATCACCTAAAGGTTTGTGTTGGAAATGCGGATTCCTGGTTACCATGCTAGACTTACTAAAAATTCCCTGGAAGTTAGGTCAAGGATCCAAATTTCTGACTACAGGTATTCTCAGACACACTGAAGTTTGAGGACTCCTGACCTAAGTTGTTTTTGCCACGTGAAATGAGGTCTATCAGCTTCATATCGATCCCAACTTGACTGATACTGAGCAGGGAAGCAACCTCGTCTTTTTCCCATGTACCGTCGTTTAGCCTTAAAATTTTAATGCTTATGTAGAACAGTGGCTTTTTTTTTTTTTTTTAAGCTAAGTGCAGAATTTTAAAACTATTTCTAGTAAATTTCATGTTCAACTGATGGTTTTGGTGTCTAGAGGTGATTTTGGATCCTGACTCATCCAGAATATTCCTTAACCTCTCCAACATGAAGTACTCTAATTCTGACATGTGTTCCAGTTTGCACATGGTTGATAAATACGTTTATCACTGTATTTATTCAACAAACCATTACTGAGAGCCTACCATTGTGCTAGGCACTACCAGATATTGAGTAGATATTAACATGTTAAGGAGCACCTTTAGAATAAAAGTGCTCCATCTGCTATGTCTGTAACTTTCTAGTCCACGTTTTTATATTTTGTCTATAAGAATGGCATGAGATTGTATCAGATGCCTTGATAAAACCCAGAATACTTTGTGAACTGCATTTCTCTGATCCACTCCTTACAGAGAGAGGAAATACAATATGATTTGCCTTTGTGAATTCACGAGCCCCTCTTCCTGAGCGTTCATGAGTTTTTAATACAATTGATCATCTCTCCTGACACTTAACCCAGTACCACCTCTAAGTCCACTAGTCCAATGTTTGTCATTTACTTTTTTTCTGAGACAAAATAACATCGACTAATATGTGTGTATAAATAGATTTTAGTATACATGCATATTTCCTATCTCTGAGAGGGCCTACAGACAGTAACATCAAACACACAAGTTCCCAGACCTTCATTTTTAAAACCATTCTCCAGTAAAAAGAACTAGGACTCCTTGGAGAAATAGCTGAGCAGGGGAAAGGCAAGATGAGCCTGGAAACATGGTGCCAGAAAGCAAGGAAGTGTGCAAAAAGATAGGGGTATGTCAAAGACACAGGAGCCAACTTGAAAACTTCCAATGCCAAACCAAAACAAACCTATTGCCACCAAGTCGATTCCAAAAGTTGGGATGATAAGCAAGAGAATAACATAATATTGGAATATAACCTGTAGTAAAAACAAATGGCCATGAGTTCATACTGATCCAAATGATTGAATAAGTAAATGGAGGAAAAAGTCATACCTTATAGAAGAATCCCAAGTAATAATATATAGATACCCCTCCGAGGAAGTAGAGTGTGGGCTGGACTTAATGACTCACATCTAAAGAATAGATTGTGGAAAGGGAAAAGTAGTATAGTAGAGAAATTTGGTAGACTCTACCTTAACCAAGTGATCGAAGTTAACATCACCAGTGATTAGGCATGTTCTCTATCCCCTGATAGGATGTGATGAAAATGGCATTTTACCTCTATGGTATTCTTCCCCAAAACACATAACCACTGACTAATCCTGAGAAAAAATCAGGCAAACCCAAATGGAGGAGCATTCTACCAGACACCTGACCAGTACTCCTCAAAATTTATCATGGTTATGAAAAACCTAGAAAGACTGAAAACTCAAAGATTGGAGAAGATTCTGGATTGGGTCCTGGAACAACAAAAAAATGGACACTAGGGGAAAAACTGGTGCAGCCTGAGTAAAGTTTGTGGTTTAGTTAACAGTGGTGTACCAATGTTAAATTTATTAGTTTTCACAAATGTGCCACGGTTATGTAAGATGTTAACATACGAATATTCTGTGTACTATTTTGGCATCTCTCTGTAAATCTAAAATTCTTCCGAAATTAAAAGTTCAGTTAAAACAATAATATGAGTTCATCTCTAGCATCTCAGTGCCATTTCAATTACCCATGATTTCCCAAATACCATTTATGATGGTTAGATAAAATGAGATGTGAACTACATGGATAAAACTCAAAGGTCTGGGCCAAGGCCTTTAATCTGCTATTTAACAAGTGTGGGATGGTGGAGAGGTGATTGAGTCTCATACAGATGACTCAAAGATCACACCATGAGAAGCACAGCTCCAATAAATGTTAATCCTCTGACCAGGTGTATAAGGCTCCCATCTTCAACCTGTTTTTCACTTCCATCTCATTGCTATGCTCCCAATAAGGCATGGTCATCCTCACCTCAATTTCACGTCTTTTCTTTACTCATGTTCTCTCCTCCTGGGATTTTCCACTTTTTTACCATCTCCAGCACAGTCCGTCTTACATAAATACTATGCATCTTTTAAGGCCCAGTTCAAAATCTGAAAATGGCCTGGCTTCTCTTTCCCATACTGATTTCTATCCGTGTGGCTATGGTGGTGACCTTTATAGTACATAATTTGTCAATTATATACTATAACTGTCTTATGGGGCTTCTTAACCCATTACTGTTGAATCAATTCCGATGCATAGCCACCCTATAGGACAGGGTAGAACTGCCCCATACAGTTTCCAAGGAGTGCCAGGTGAATTTGAACTGCCAACTTTTGGGTTAGCAGCCGTAGCTCTTAACCACTATGCCACCAGGGTTTCCTGGGACTTCATAGGAGGCCCACTTTATGTGTAAACTTTAAGTAACAAATTCATGCCGTACTTTCTGTATCAACAGAGCACATAGTGTCATAGGAACAAAATAGCTGCTGAGTAAAATGGATTGGGTTGAAAAACTCAGTAGTTAAATCCTAGTTGTATTTATGTCTTTTCATTTTACAGTCAAAAAAAGTGAAATTGAGTGTCTCATAAGGCTTTTTCACAGCTTGGTGAAAGGAACTGATGAAAGACTTAATAAGATTGGGCTAGATCGCAGTGCATTTCAAGATATCCTACACAGCATATTCGGAATGACTGATGATATGCTGATGGATAGGGGTAAGAACTCATAAGAGACTGAAATGGGCCAAAGGGAGATATGGCAAATAAATATTACCTGTGGCTGTGTATGTGCTTGATTTCCATCAAAGATTCAGCTTTTTCAATGCCAAACTAGAAAGGCATAGTTGCTAGTGCTGCCAATGTAAACCAGTAGTTTGTAGTGAGGATGTTTCTTAAAAGCTCACTCAGAATTTCGTAGCTATGAACTAAATAAGCTAGCAGTATTGTTTTTTTAAAAGATAAGCACGTAGCACTTACAAGCTATACCAAAACCAAAAACCAGACCCATTGCCAACTGAGTCGATTCCGACTCAACAACCCTATAGGACAGAGGAGAACTGCCCCATAGGGTTTCCAAGGAGCACCTGGTGGATTTGAACTGCTGACATTTTGGTTAGCAACCCTATCTCTTAACCACTATGCCACCAGGGTTTCCTCACACGCCATAGACATGTAAATTATTAAATGACTTCACTTTCCTCATAAAGATGAAAAATAGTACAAAAAAAAACATTGAAAAAAATTTTTTTACATGTTTAAAATAGGAAATTAATGTGATTTAGTTGATTTTATAATGAATTTTTAAAATGTACAGCTTGGTAAGTTTTAACATGTATACACCCATGAACCATGACCCCAGTCAAAATAATAATTAACATATCCATCACCCCCAAGAATAAGTATTTTAACTTATTTACCAGAAAATACTAAGATTTCATTGGTAATATTTAAAATAATTATTGTAGTAATTTAACATTAACTAGGCATAATGCAAACTCTAGAATTTTTGCCACTCTTTTTAGAATAAAATTAATACCACATTGATCAACTCCTCTGTTGGTCTTGGTGTATAGTAACTGTATGAAAGATACAAATGAAGTTCATCATTGTTAATGGAGAATGACTGTAAACATACTCCTTTCAAAAAGTTTGGTTCATTCAAGAAAGACTGCCAGAACCTTTTCCCCTTTCAACTGGAGAAAAAGTTTTTCTATCTGCATACATACTACTGAATTATAAAATGACTCTAAATTACAATGCACATACACATTCTTTTTGTTTCAGTGTTTTTTGCATTTGACAAAGACAATGATAGCCGCATAAATGTAAATGAATGGGTTAAAGGATTATCAGTGTTTCTTCGAGGGACTTTTGAAGAAAAGCTGAAGTGTAAGATTTCTATATGTGATTACTGGCTTTATCGTCAATTTTTTATTTAGTGAATGCTTAAATATTTAAGAATTGTGAAATCAGTGTGTCTTCTATAGCAACCTCGAAAAAATGTTTCATGACTGCTTAAAAGCAGATGAAATGAGTGGCCCAATTGTAGGGTCACAGGGGGGAGTCCCCAGCCCCAGACTCCTCAAGCATTTCCTTCACTGGTTCTGTAATGCCCAAATGTCACCCAGATGGGCCTTTGGCTTAAGGCCTAGTCTAAGGACAAGCGTCAGGGTGTACGCCAGTGGCTGAGGTTTCTGAGGCTGCTTCTGGGCTCGGCAGGAACCGGGCCTGGCTACCTGCTGAGGTTACAGGAAGAGAAGGAGCAGGACATATGTAGGCACCATTCCTTGTCTTTTCATCAAAGAAAATGTGTGGGATTGACACAAGAGGAGGTAAAACACATTAACCACTGGGTATTACTACCCCAATGTGAGAGCTGGTTCTGATTAGTGAAGAGAGGGAAGAGAAAAAGGGACAAGAAAGTTGATGACAACCGGAGCCCAAAGGGAGAATGACTATAAATGAAGCTTCCTACAGGAAGGGAAAGTTAGGAATTCCAAAGACCAAAAAAAAAAATTCACAATTTTTCCTAGGCATAGCTTTGGCCTCACCTCACTGTTTAATTGGTGTGATGTGTGTTTCCCATCCTTTACACCTCTAGTGTCAGGATCTGAGAATAGAATAGGAATTATTTTAAATAGCAGTTTTCAAGAGAACAAATTGTCTTATTAAGGTGTCAAATTGTTTAAGACTGCACTGTAAGATTTCTGTGTACCTATACTGCAAAATTTTATCTCATTCTTTCACTTGAATTTGAAGTGGAGCATTGAAAATGATCTCTGAATTAAATCCACATTTAAAAAATGATAGCAACATTTTTTCAAAATCATTTTTTCTGACATTTATGAATTTTTAGTCTTTTTTTTTCCTTAAGTTCTTTCCTCTGGTGCTATTTTTTATGGAGTAACACTCAAATATAGTTTCTGCTTAAGTGTGCTGCAGTGTTCTTATACAAAAGTCTCCCTGAGAAGTTAAAAGCTAAGTTTCATGGATGTAAATTCTTTGTAGTAATACTATTACTTTGTGAAAGTGCTTGTGATATTCAGTGCAACTGTACTTGGTTTAATAGCATCATGCTATCAAGAAAGTTTTCTTACTCTACTCTCACTTCCTAAAAATGTTTCATAAAAACTTGTTGCTGTTGAGTCGATTCCAACTCATAGCGACCCTGTAGGACAGAGTAGAACTGCCTCACAGAGTTTCCAAGGAGCACCTGGTAGATTTGAACTGCCAAGCATTTGGTTAGCAGTTGTAGCACTTAGCCACTATGTCACCAGGGTTTCCAAAAATGTTTCATATACATTGAAAATATGTTAGAGGAAATATTTCTGGTAGGCTTGTGTTGCAAACTCCTATGTATGTTATAAGTTGGGGAAACTCAACAGACACAGCTAATCTGTTACTCTGGAGTTTTATTGCTGGCTCTATTGCATTTGCTAAACCATTTAAGTAGACTACAGACTCCATGAGAGCTCCTTCCCTGTCATATTCCCAGGATGTGAGTAAGAACATTTGTTGGGTGAGTGAGTGAACTGTGGTAGAGGTTACATAGTGAAATGGAAGTCACCTCCAGGGAAAGATTATTTGATAATTTTGGATTGTGCAGAGGAGTAGGCCCCCAGGAGATGATGGACTCTCCTCCTAAATACAGTTGACACCTGTCAGAGGTGGAACTGGACGGGACTGTCATGTTTTTCCAGGTTGCACAAGTATTCCACCTTTGACAGGGTGCAGTCTTAACACGGAAACCCTAGTAGCATAGTGGTTAAGTGCTATGGCTGCTAACCAAAAGGTCAGCAGCTTGAGTCCGCCAGGTGCTCCTTGGAAATTCTATGGGGCAGTTCTACTCTGCCCTATAGGGTTGCTATGAGTCGGAATCAACTCGACCGCTGTGGGTTTGGGTTTTTTTTGTTTTGTTTTAGTCTCAACACTTTTCTATTGCTCTCTTTAGTCAGAAATACTAGAGTTTTCCTTCTCTGACAGGTTTCCACCTTACACAGGTTCTGGCTTCCTCAGGTTTTACTGTATACTGAAAAATGTTGTCAGTGATGAAGTATGTACTTCTATTTTTGCACTCTGTGTAAGAGAATCATAATATTGGTTGCTCTATATATAAAAAAATAGAGCAACCAATATTATGATTCTCCAAAAAATACACATGCATACATATACTTGTGTATATGTATTGTGTAATCAAAGGCTTCAAAAATACCTCCTTTATTTTAGCTTCATAACATTTTTAAACCCTCTCTATCAAAAACCAGATATTATAAGCCTTTATTTCTACATCTCTAGCGGTATTTAATCTTGTGGAAGAAAATACAATAAAGGGTGCTTTTCTAAATTTGCTGTACCATATAGCAGATTAAACTAGCAATTGTATAGTGTATAATTTGTTTTTATCCTTTGTTACCATATATTGAAATAACT
The DNA here is from genome assembly GCF_024166365.1 of Elephas maximus indicus. Taxonomy (NCBI): domain Eukaryota; kingdom Metazoa; phylum Chordata; class Mammalia; order Proboscidea; family Elephantidae; genus Elephas; species Elephas maximus. The sequence continues at coordinate 62,588,242 of NC_064826.1, read as the reverse complement.
AAGACTAATGACATTTTAACTGGTCTTATGAAAGTCCTAAAACTTCTTATTCTTTGAAAAGTCTGTTTTGAAGTTTATTATTTGAATGGTGATGGTTACATTTCTCGAGAGGAAATATTTGACATGTTGAAGAACAGTCTGCACCAACAGTCATCTGAAGAAGAGGCTGATGAAGGAATAAAAGAATTAGTAGAAATAACAATGAAGAAAATGGTAAGAATGAAAACTTGTAATACATTCATCACATGGATGTTGTATGAATCTAAAAATGAAGACATGGTTTATTTTCCTCCTCAGTAAATGTAATCTTTATAAGGGCAGAAGTTTTATTGATTTTTGTTCTCTGTTTTATCCAGTGCCTAGAAGAGTGCTTGATTCATAGTGGGTGCTCAATAAATATTTCTTGAATTGCTGGCTGATTGAATGAATCACTGTACAGAATGAATGTTGATTTTATTATTTTAAAATAGTTCACCATCAGTAAAACCTTATTAATTTGAGGGGAGGTCAGATTCAATTCGTGTAAAATCAGGTGTTACCATAGTCTCTCTTCATACTTCACCCCTCCAATCCATCGAAACACTCATTATAACAAAATAATAAAAATCACTGCCCCATGACAGAGTGCTCACTAGATGCCAAGCCCTTCTGAAGAGCTTTAATGTATGGATTCATTTTATCCTCAAAAAAACCCCTATGTAGTTGAAACTGTTATCTCCATTTGCAGGTAAGAAAACTACAGATAGGTTAAGTAATTTATCCAAGGTCACACTAGAAAATTGGGTGCAGAATTCATCTTTAAAGAAAATCTACAGTACCTCTATATTATCCGTGTAGTTATCTCTGTCCCTTTTTTTATTATGACCCTAAATTACATACCAGTGAGGTTTTGTGTCAAGGGCAGCCAGCCCCAGCTCACCTCTGGAGTTCAGGAAAAAACAAAGATGGTGGGGGCTGCTTCCTCAGTGTCAGATTTAGCTCACTCAGGCTCCTTCAGTTAGAAGTACTCTCACTAGCCACTTTAGGGCTGAGGGCAGACTTGTTGAATGATAGTATGTTCCTCAGTCCATCCACTCATCCCTTCTTGTTTGAAAGGCAATGTTACAGAATGAGCATTTTTCTGACAATTATTCAAACCTTTCTCTAGATTGTACTCTCAGCAACCCTGATGTGGTTATGCCCAGAACTTAAAAAACAAGAACCCATCAAATCAAATCCAAATTCAATTAAGTAAAGGCATTCATAAGGTTACCTCCCCCTGCCCCCCAACCCCACATATCCTATTTAATCTCCCATAGTTCTTGTCATGACTGCTCCACTCCAGGCAGATCTTACTTACACCTCTACTTATTCTCCTAACTCAAGTTGGGCCACTCTTCTGCATTTCTCCCACCTCGCCACCTACCCAGATCCCAAACCACCTTAACGACCCAGCAGTGGTGTGCAAGGCTCTGTCTCATGACTCTAGTCCATCCTGAACTCTTACTGCTATTACTCCAAGTGCCTTCCTCCTTCTCAGAGCAACTTCATGTTTATCCTTTATATATGAACTCCCAAGAGATACTTTGATGAACAAGTTCTACTAAAAATTAAGTCTGAAAATTGTTGCCCTAATGTACTTATCACAAAAATAGCAAATGGGTTTTCTGTAGTATGAAAGTCCTTTATAGACAGGGCTATACATTGAAGATAACCCATGTATGCCTATTAGGACAATAAGAATAAAGTCAGTGGTCTCCATAAATAAATACCTTTTGATTTACGTTAAAAAAAAAAAAAAAAATTGCCATTGAGTCAATTCTGACTCATAGCGACCCTATTGGACAGGGTAGTGCTGTCCCATAGTTTCCAAAGAGCACCTGGTGGATTCAAACTGCCAACCTTTTGGTTAGTAGCCATAGCACTTAATCACTATGCGATCAGGGTTTCCTTATGTAAACAGTGCCTGCAAAAATGTGATCTTTTTTTTTTATCGGCAAAACTTTTTCATCTAGACAGCTACTTTCCATGCAAAATTAAAAACTACATTGTCATTTACCAAGAAATCATCTTCCTCTCTAGGATTATGACAACGATGGCAAGATATCTTTTGCAGACTTTGAAAGAGCAGTAAAAGATGACAGGCTTTTGCTGGAGGTGTTTGGACCATGTTTACCAGAAGCACAGGTAGTTAGAAATGCCAACCACCAAATAAGTTGAGAGAAAATAATAAGCAACTTTATAACCATAAGGGTCAGGAAAGTCGTACTTGCTGGACACTTAACGTCTGTTGTTTAGATGAAGTCCGGCAACCATGAAGGGCTCGTCCCCACCCTAACATTTGTGCCCCTAAGACACTAAACCAAAAAAACCCATTGCCATTGAGCCAATTCCGATTCATAGTGACCCTAACAACTATTTACATTTGGTAAGCTTTTTTTGAGCCTTTCACCTCTCCAGCCACATACAATTCCTGATTTTTAAGTATGACTTTTTTCCAAAACCAAAACTCATGGATAGAACATTGAAAAAGGAGTCATCTAGTTACCATAAAGTGGACTCAGCAAGTAGCTACTATCAGCTTCTAGGAGAACATTTGATCCCTTTCAACCCAAATGCTGTGAAGAATAAAATTTTGCACACATGTATAGTATTTGACTTGTGCTCATGAAGGTTTTTCGTGTATGAGGCTGACCAAAGTTTTCTTACCTGGAAGGGCCAGCCTAATAGTTTATTTGGCCCAGAAAATGTCTTTCCTTATTTTTCCTTTGATCAACTGCACTTTGCAAAAGCATCTGATACAAGCAGAAACTTCAGCTCCCTTCTCTAACTTATCCCACCGTAGTTTATTCCCTAAATAGAACTTTAATTCTGTCTGGAAACATGGTAGGAAGTGTGGTATGAAAGGCAGACTTCTAAGCTTAAGAGACCATGTGGCTGCAATCATACAGAATAAGGGACTGGATACGATAACTGCTTAGGATGGAAAAACCAACAGTTCTTCAGCTGTTCCCAGAGAGTTCATCTGCAGCCAAGTTATCCTGGGCCTTGCTGTTCAGTGTTCTCCGTGCATCAGCAGCACTAGCATCACCTGTGACCTTGTGAGAAAGCAGATCTTAGGCCCCAGCCAAGATACTTTAACAAGATTGAGGTGATAGTACCTTAAAGTCTGAGAAGCCCTGATACAGACACTTGCTCCTTCCAATTCTATGCTTAGAACTCTAATATATCTTTTACCCGAGATTTCAGGAAAAATATATTTATTTCCAGTTAGCTCACATGCAAGTAGGGCCAACCTCCTTCCTGAAACTTCTTTTAGTACCATCTACCGCCCAGTGTCATCCTACCAAGTGCGTATCAGTGTCATCCTACCAAGTGCGTATCAGTAGGTCATGATAACTGAAATTGAGCCTCATTAACTTTTCTAGTAACAATATGTCTAAATTCAATCCACTAGGCAAAAGGCACTTAAGAATAGAAGAAAGACATTTATGGGCCTTCTCAAGTTACTCCGATTAAAAAAAAATGGAAATAGCCTGGACGCACTTGGATTTCCAATTATGTGGTCCACTGACTGAAAAAAACAAAACAAAACGTAGATGTGCCAAAAGTACTGATAGGGGTCTAGCATTTACAAGTACGGATGTTTTTGGGGGGGGGGGGAAGGGCATAGATCAAGTAAATTCTTAGAATTTAAAGCATATAAAATTCTATTTCATCTTTAATAGTCTATTATTAACTTTTTTTTTAACTTTACAGAAGTGTCTTGATTTTGAAGTCCTGGCATTCAGAAATATCCTGACTTCCGGTTTTTGAATGTGAATCACAGGCCTCTTTCCACTTAACTATAGATCTTGAAGAGTTTTTCCACATCATTAAGAAAATCAGAAACAGATCCTGCTGCCTATCTTTATTTATAGTGTAAAGACTTGTATATGATTCAGTTAATTTACATGCAGTTATTGTAACGTGAGATGTAATGTTATATAACGATTTTAAAGTATGTATCAGAACATGTAAACAAGGAATGACAAACTAATTTTAAAAGATGATACTATATTAGAAAAACAGCTTGAATGAAATTACAAAGAGTGCATTAAAAAATACCAGCAGTAAAGTCTCTTTAAAAATTAAAATGACAGATTAAAAATAAAAGTATTCCCTTTAGAAAGTATTAATTTGCTGCTGGTATTCTATATTCTTCTTCTTTGTTTTAATGGATGACTTGTAGGCACATCTTTCAGTGTGTCTTCTGAAGGCTTTGGCACAGGTGAAATTACCTAGTTTGAAAAAAAGAAAACCACCAAAACTTAGTTCTTACTGTACAAGAGTAGATAAGCCACTAGAAGAGGCAGAATGTGTATCCACTAGTTCAATCCTGGCCATCACATTTGAGAGAGTTCACCCACAGATCAAAGCTTTCTGTCCAAACACTGATGGAGTAAAATTTCGAAAGCCATTTACCAAGAAAAAAATTTTGAGGGGAGAAAAGTGAACATATGCTCCAATATTTGATAACTCTGAAGTCACTTGTTTTATGGATATAGATATATATATCCTGATTATGTATAACCTGAAACATTGTTAATGTTTGATATGTTTAAAAACAAGGAGGCTTGAGAGGGAGAAATGAAAATTTTGAAGAACTGAAAACAGTTTAATCCTTCACTTTTTTAGGGAAAAATGAAAGCCAAAACACATCATCAGTGAGGGTGGACAATAAGTCAAAGCAGAGTAAGACAGTCTTCACTTAAAATGGGAAATTATTAGAAACTGTAGTAAACTGTATTTAGTATTTCTTTTTCTTGTTCTATCATTTTTACCTCGAAAATGCTGGCCACTCTGGCTGAGATAGCTCTGTATCTATGCCTTGCTTCAGCAGTATCTGAAGGTAATGCGGGTACCAGCATGAGGCTTAAGTATAGAAATTATGCCCATGGATTTTTATTATTATAAAACAACCCTTCATCCTTAGTAATTGTCAGGTAAAAATTTTACATAAAAAAGTGAAACTACCTTAAACCCCCAAAAACCCACAAACCCATTGCCATCAAGTCGATTCCAACTCATAGCAACCCTGTAAGACAGAGCAGAACTGCCCCATAGGTTTTCCATGGAGCAGGTGGTAGATTTGAACTGCTGACCTTCTGGTTAGCAGCCAAGCTCTTAACCATGCCACCAGGGCTCCAAAACTGTCTTCCAGCCAAAACAAACCCACTGGCATCGAGTCGATTCCGACTCATAGCAACCCTATGGGACAGAGTAGAACTGCCCCATAGAGTTTCCAAGGACCACCAGGTGGATCTGGACTGCTGACCTTTTGGTTAGCAGCTGTAGCACTTAACCACTACGCACCCAGGGTTTCCAAAAATACCTTAGCCTCCCTTAAATCACATTGTAGAATAGATGTACAACTGAGTGAAAAGCACTTTGAGTAGTGTTTCCCACCCATTTTATGATTTCTAAAAGGCCCACTTCCCCAACCCCACAAAAAGGAGCCCTTCAAAAACCAACTCAAATATTAACTTTCACTTGTGCTTAGGGAAAGTGATTGTGTAAATAATGTTAAAAGTGACTACATAAATAGCACAATCTAGTTCTAATCTCTTTAGTTGAAACACAGACCTTAAAGCCCAATGTTTAAAAAATCTCTCCTTCTCTGGCTTTCTCACTGAAACAAAGTCAGCATCTCCATGTACTTTCTAATAACTTTGAATTTAGGAGAAATATTTCTAATAATTTTCCTTTAATACAGATTAGATTAGAACCATTTGGGGAGCTTTAAAGAATGGAGGGGCTTGGGCTCCACCCTCAGAGATTGATTTAATTGAATAAAGCCACTGCCTGAAGATTTTATATCTAAAGTGATATAAAATATGTTCTATTTATTGGTTAAAGCAAGGGTTTAATGTTATCAAAACAAATAAACTGGTCAGATTCAGTTAATTCAACAGAGAGAACTGTAGAAAAATACATCAAAAAAAACTAAAATGTAGGAAAAAAATTTTACAATACCACAGTTCCCAGAAATAATTCTCCATTTACTTGTTAGTTTTAAAACTAAATCAACTCTCAAGACAGTTATTAAAAATGACCTTACCTCTTTAAGTTTATCCCGAATTAAATCTGCAGTTGTATTCAACGAGTCATCGTGCATGTCTACTTTAGGTATGCCTGGTAATTTTGGTCCAATCATAACCTCATTACTACTGGTGCTTGTTTCAAGAAAAGTTCCAAGTCTACAATCGTTTTCTCTTCTTCTCTTCCGCTCCTGCAGCTGTGTTGTCCTAGGCATAAATCTGTCAATTGCCTCTGAAGGAGTAATAATCTTTTGTGCACCTGGACAGGCCACTGATGTTTGAAAAGTTTTCATCTGTATTTTCTGCAAAGAGTTATTGTAGTTACAATGCTCCACTGTTTCATCATGGTTTCTACCATCCTGAGAGGAGTTTGATGTTCTGTCCACATGCTCCCCTGATGAACACATACATTTTGAGGAGAAGTAACATAAAGGCAATTCACAAGAATAAGGATCTGAGTTCCCAGTAGAAGTGTTCCAAGCCGATGCACCAAACCCAGACGTCTCTGAGTGGAAGTTCTGCCTAACATCTCTCGTGTCTTTATGCTCTGTAACCAGTTTCTTCTTTGTCGTGTAATCATCTTTATGTTACAATTTAAAAGGTGGGTGGAAGGAAAACAGAAATGGTTCATTTATTGTTTTCATCATTCAGAAATGTATAATTTTTTAAAACAAATATTTATCATTTAAAAATAACTAACAAATACTATACTAAGAAATTTACTTCCTGAGCAGGCAATACATTCATGTGGTTTAAAAGCTGAAAAGGGTAGAAAGGTTTATAGTGTCAAGTTTCACACTTTCCTTGCTCCCCCCATCCAACTGCCAACCCCCAGAAGTAACACTATTCTTATTTTCCTATTCATTTATTCGGTATGTCTTACTTTTAAACATGCAGTCTAGCCTACCTTCCCATCTCTTCCTCTCTCCTTCCAGCTAACGTCTACTACTTATTCAAAACGCAGGCACCTCTCACATCCTGTAGGAAATCTTCCATGAACCAACATGTCTCCTTTCCCAGCCCGGTTTACGTAAAGTGCTTCACAGAAGCCTGTGGCTTACAATTACTTAATATTGTGATTGTTTACTTGCCTCTCCTTCCATGGGAACTCCATGGTGGTATACCTAGTAGAGTACCTGACATATAGGAAGCGTTTAGTTAAACAGACTTTCCATACCTTTATTTTTAGTAGTTCTTATTATATAAGCCTTTCTCTCTTGTAACTTTTTTCTAGTTTCTTCAACTGTCTCAAATTCTGGAGCGTAGCAGACGTGAAGCAATCCACCAAAGAAACTCTGTTCATCCATTTTTCTCTTTGCTGTCCTAAACAAATACATGATAGCATGGTTTATTAATCAAGATTTAAGCTTAACTATTATACAATAGGTTGACCTAAAGAGCAAAGTCCACCTTTTGTTATGTGCCCACACCTCCTCTGGTTTGGAAATTAAGATGTGCTGCTTGTGGGTGGTACTAACCCTACTGATCCAGGACTGTGGTACATACTTTTGGTGACTTTTGCCACCTCTTCCAATAGTGTTAACAGATTTTAAGCTATCCACATATACCCAGACTTCCTTTAGCCAATTTAGAATCTAGTTGGCTGGCCTGAGGTACACAATCTGTAGCCATGAAATAGGGCTTTTCTCTGTGTTAAGCTAAATAGCCCTTGAGAATCAGTTCATACCCAAACTAGCCTCTTTAGCACATTGTGTTCCTATAATCAGATTCATACATTAAAAAGTAGTTTAAAATATTGTAATAATAGGTACTGTAAATATAGTACTACTGTGTCCAGGGATAACGATAAGAAACACTTACTGTTTACCACATGCCAGACAGTGTCCCCAGTGCTTCAAGTGAATTTACACCTCAAAACAACCCAATGGTGAATTAGAGGCACAGGGAGATTATATAGCTTGGCAAGGTCACACAGCTGGTTCAGTGGAGCTAATATGCAAATCCAGATGTCTAATCTAAAGTTCACTGCACTAAGTGCTGTAGAAGATGCAAAAGCTCTAAAAAACACCATGGGGTGCTGGCAAGATGGCTGGGAAATGAGATTACATAAAAGAGCTGCCTTAAAAGAATCATAATCCTATAGAATCAAGTGCTTTTGTGACATAGTATGAGTGCTATTGGTAGTACCGAAAAAATATCAACTGTTTTAGCCAGGGAAGAATGATTCTTGGAGCAGATTAGTGACAAGAGTAAGGGTCAACATGAAAAACAGATGAGGCATTTCATACTTCAGCCTTATTGGAGCAGAGAATTACACAGCAAGCTGGATAAGATGGGGTCAATCCACACACGGCCATAACAATAAGAACGTCGATAGTTAATGTTACTGCATTCTGAATAGGAGGTGCTATGCTAAGCGCTTTATATGAATTGTCTGATTTCATCCTGACCCAACCTCAAGAGATTTACAAATGGATTTTACAGAAGAGGAAAACAGGCTTAGAGAGGTTAAATAACTGGTCCAAAGTCATAAAAGCAGTGGGACTGGAAAATCTACTCCAAACCCAATTTCTCGCCTACTATACTACACTGTAAAAAATGGTTAAGCATGGAAATGACATGATGGGAGCAGTGTTTTGGTAAGGCTAACCTTTAAGAAACTGTCCTTGGGTGGTACAAACAGTTAAACACTCAACTACCAGCCAAAAGGTTGGTGGTTCAAACCCACCCAGAGATGCTTCAGAGCACAGGCCTGGCCATCTGCTTCTGAAAGGTCACAGCCTTGAACACCCTGTGGAACAGTTCTAGTCTTCACACATGGGGTCTCCATGAGTCAGAGTTGACTTAGTGGCAATTAACAAACACCACCACAACAATAACCTTTAAGAAGACGGAAGGATGATATGAGAAATACAGGATTAGTTCAGGTAAGAATGAGGGAAATCTGAGGCCAGAGTGATAGCAATGGGAATGGAGGAAATAAGACATGGCTTAACTTGCATATTACCTTGCACTTTGTAAATTCAGAAATTTAATAAGATAAACTTCTGTGAAGTCTTCTGCTGGGTATTCATCTAGAGCATTATACTGTTCAATTGTACCATATAAGGCAAATCGCTCAACTAATTCCTTCATGGCTCCCACTGCTGGAACTCCTTGTATTAATAAATACCGAGATTCTAAATTGATTGTATATACCTAAAAGAAATGCAGATTCATTAAACATACTTCACAAATAAGCCTAGAACAAACGTCCTATTTTTTTTTAAACAGCTTTGAAAACATACTGTTCAGCACAGTTCGCAGAAAACATACAGAATCAGAAACTTTGCCACGTTCTGCATAAATAATTCACCCTACGTTTGAGGGCCTCGGACTAAAGCACACATCAGTCTACCTTCAGTCGACAATTTTTCCAGACGTTAGATCGGTAGAAGCGGTTCATGTTTCTGGGAAGATTCGCTCGACGAATATTTAAGTGCTTTCCACGTGCCGTGCACTGTTGAAGCACGGAAAATACAAGGAATAAAACAAAATCCTGCTTATGCAGAGCTAACGTCTTAGTGGTTGACTAAAAGAGAGCTTTGGTGCCTGCTTCGCGGTTACTCACACTCAACTCCAATGAGGGACGGACGTGACAACAAACAGCCTTGTCAAGCCTTTATTTACACTTTTAGGAAGGCGGAGCGAGCACACATACGTAAAGCTACCAAGAAAGCGAAAAAAACAAAATTACTTTACCTTGACGGCGCGGGGCCGTCGTCCCTCCCGATACTTAGCCCGCGTGTCGCATACAGCCTTCTGGATATGATGTTCGAATAAGCTCCCAAGCTCCCCACTACTCGACGCCATGTTGTTAGCTTCGGCACTCGCAGAGAAGACAACATCTGCCTTGCTGACCTCCCTTTCATCCAATAAGAAAGCGGGATGCGTCAAGACGTGACCGGATTGGCTGGAGCATCGACAGTGTCGGCCATCGTTTCCTGCGAGAGAAGATACGGTGAACAAGATGCCGCCCCCTAGTGGCGCGGCGGAGAGCCAAGGAGGGTGAGTGAAGGCTAGCCTGTCTCTACCCCCTCAGGCGTGCGGTGGGGTGCGCTGCCGGAGAGGGGGAAGGGCCAATCGATTTTCTCCGGGACCGAGGCCCTCGCCTGTCCCGTCCCAGGTCGGCCCCGGCTCTAGGGAGGGCGGCCCGGAAGCGGTGCTCGCCGGCGATGTGGGGCAGTGATCGACTGGCGTGTGCGGGGGGAGGCGGGGTAGCCGTGACAGTGGCCTTCACCAACGCTCGCGACTGCTTCCTCCACCTGCCTCGGCGTCTAGTGGCCCAGCTGCACCTGCTGCAGGTAACGCTCCGGACCCGGGCGGGGCCCGGACCAGGGACGCCGCGACAGTCGCCTGGAGTCGGAGGTGGCCGAGGCCTTGTAGGGATACGGCAGCTGTTCAGGGCTCTCCGCTGCGGGGGAGCCTACAGGGGCACCACTGGCTTCCCGGCGCCGCTGGCCAGTGCAGAGGTCAGATTGAAGGCCCCTCGAGGGCAGGGCGGTCTGAGCAGTCCATGCTACCCACCCCCATGCCTCGTGCAGCCCCGGGCCATTAAGTTACCTTGCTTATCCCAAGTCTTCTCACTCGGTGAAACTGGGCTTTTAAAAATCCTCTACCTGTTTTTAAAAAGTCTACCTCTGCGTTCAGAAATACTTCTCACTCCGCGTTGGGAAAGCTTTTGAAAAGTCGCTTATTTTATCGTTTTAAAAATGTTTTCCCTGCCAGAGATTTCCAGGTACCTGCACTGCTGCTGTCTGGGCCTCGAGAGGGAGGAGACAGACTTTGTGGAGTCCCTGTACGTTAATGGAGCTCTGGTGGCACAGTGTTTAAGAGCTACGGCTGCTAACCAAAAGGTCAGCAGTTCTGATCCACCAACTGCTCCTTGGAAACCCTATGGGGAAGTTCTGCTCTCATCTGTAGGGTCAGTATGAGTCGGAATGGACTCGATGGAAATGGTTTTGGTTTTTATTGTGTGTTAACGGGCTGAACACCTCCCAGGAGCGGAAAGCAGAAAGGTTAATAAAATGATGGGTATTCCCTGCGCCGCCATGTGCCAGAACGTGCAGTGGAATTAGGTATACTTGGAAAGATTACTTGGATGTTGTAGTGTTTCGCTAGTCCAACCACGGGCAGAAATACAGCATCTGTGTTTTCATAATTAAACATACAGGCATGTGGTCTCACAAAGTATGAGTGCGCTTATGGGGGCAAAAGGATAAAATTTTATTTTAAATCCTGAAGAACCCTGAATGCATGGTATCCACACTGGATAATTCATGCAAGAAATATTTTAAGAATTTGCAATAATGTCAAGTATCTCACCTTTTCACTTTGTTGTTGTTGTTAGGTACCATCTAGCGGGATCCAACTCATAGCAACCCTATGTACAACAAAACTAAACACTACTGGGCCCTGCACCATCCTTACAATCCTTGCTATGTTTGAGCCCATTGTTGCAGCGACTGTGTCAGTGCATCTCATCCAAGGTCTTCCTCTTTTTTGCTGACCCTCTTAACTTACCAAGCATGATATCCTTCTACAGACACTGGCCTCTCCTGATAATATGTCCAAAGTATGGGAGATGAAGTCTTGCCATCTTTGCTGCCAAGGACATTCTGGCTGTACTTCCAAGACAGACATGTTCATTCTTCTGGCAGTCCATAGTATATTGTATTCTTCGCCAGCACCACAATTCAAATGTGTCAGTTCTTCTTCAATCTTTGTTATTCATTGTCCAGCTTTTGCATGCAAATGAGGCCAGTGAACACGCCATGGCTTGGGTCAGGCACACCTTAGTCTTCAAGGTGGCAGCTTTGCTTTTTAACACTTTACAGAGGTCTTTTGCAGCAGATTTGCCCAATGCAGTATGTCATTTGATTTCTTGACTGCTGCTTCCATGGGCATTGATTGTGGATCCAAGTAAAATGAAATCCTTGACAACTTCAATTTTTTCTCCATTTATCAGAATGTTATTTATTGGTCCAGCTGTGGGGATTTTTGTTTTCTTTATGCTGAGGTGTAATTCATAGTGGAGGCTGTAGTCTTTGATCTTCATCAGTGTCATGGATTGAATTGTGTCCCCCCAAAATATCTGTTAACTTTGCTAGTCCATGATTCCCAGTATCGTGTGATTGTCTAGCATTTTGTCATCTGATATGATTTTCCTATGTATCATAAATCCTTCCTCAATGATGTTGATGAGGTGGATTATCAGCAGTTATGTTAACGAGGCAGGACTCATTCTATGAGGTTAGGTTGTGTCTTAAGTCAATCTTTTTTGGGATATAAAAGAGAGAAGTGAGCAGAGAGACATGGGGAGGTCATACCACCAAGAAAGCAACACCGGGAGCAGAGTGCATCCTTTGGACCCAGGGTTCCTGGGTGGAGAAGTTCCTCGACCAAGTGAACCTTAATGACAAGGACCTTCCTCCAGACCCAGCAGAGAGAAAAGGCCTTCCCCTGGAGCTGGCACCCTGAATTTGGATTTCTAGTCTACTAGACTGTGAGAGGATAAACTGTTTGTTAAAACCATCCACTTGTGGTATTTCTGTTAGAGCAATACTAGATAACTAGGACAGTCAGTAAGTGCTTCAAGTCCTCTTGGCTTTTAGCAAGCAAGGTTGTGTTATCTGCATATTGTAGGCTGTTAATGAGTCTTCCTCCAATCCTGATGCTGTGTTCTTCTTTATACAGTCCAGCTTCTTGGCTTATTTGCTCAGTAGTATGGTGAAAGGATACAACCCTGATGTACACCTTTCCTGATTTTAAACCACTCAGTATCCCCTTGTTCTGTTCAAATGACTCCCTCTTTGTCTATGTACAAGTATCTGCATAAGTGCAATGGAGTGTTTTGGAATTCCCATTCTTCACAGAGTTACCCATAATTTGTTATAATCCACACAGTTGAACGTCTTTGCATAGCTAGTAAAACACAGGTAAACATCTTTCTGGTATTCTCTGCTTTCAACTCAAATCCGTCTGACATCAACAAAGATGTCACTTGTTCCATGTCCTCTTCTGAATCTGGCTGGAATTTCTGGCAGTTCCTTGTTGATGTACTGCTGCAACCACTTTTGAATGATCTTGAGCAAAATTTTACTTGCGTGTGATAATGATATTGTTTGATAATTTCCACATTCTGTTGGTTCACCTTTCATTGGAATAAACATAAATATGGATCTCTTCCGGTTGGTTGGACAGGTATCTGTATTCCAGATTTCTTGGCATAGACAAGTGAGCACTTGCAGTGCTGCATATGTTCGTGGAAACATCTCAGTTGGTATTCTGTCAATTCCTGGAGCCTCGTTTTTTGCCAGCGCCTTCAGTGCAGCTTAGACTTCTTTCAGTACTACCAGTCCTTGATCATATGCTACCTCCCAAAATGGTTGAATGTCAGCCAGTTCCTTTTGGTACAGTGACTCTGTGTATTCTTTACATCTTCTTTTGATGCTTCCTGCATCATTTAGTATTTTGCCATAGAGTCCTTCAGTATTACAACTTGAGCCTTGAATTTTTTCTTCAGTTCTTTTAGCTTAAGAAATGCTGAGTGTATTCTTCCCTTTTGGCTTTCTAACTCCAGATCTTTGCACATTTCATTATAATACTTTGTCTTCTCTGGTTGCCCTTAGAAAGAATTCTGTTCGGCTCTTTTACTTCATCAGTTTTTCCATTCACTTCAGCTACTCTGTGTTCAAGAGCAAGTTTCAGAGTCTCTTCTGACATGTTTTTGTCTTTTCTTTCTTTCCTGTCCTTTTTTTTTTTAATTCGTTGTTGTTGAGACTATACACAGTAAAATATACAGTGATTCAGCAGTTTCTACACGTACAATTCAGTGACTTTGATTACATTCTTCCCATTGTGCAACCATTCTCACCCTCCTTTACTAAGTTGTTCTTCCCCCATTAACATAAATTCACTGCCCCCTAAGGTTCCTCTCTCATCTTGCTAGTTGCTTTTGTCAATTTGATCCCATATAGGTAGTTCTTAAAACAGCATAATGTTCAAGGCAGACATGTTTTAGTAGTTAAGCTAAACTATCATTTGGTTTTAAGAAGACTTCAGGGAATATTTTTGGTTTAAGGTTTAAAGATTGTCTCAGGGCAATAGTTTCAGGGGTTCTTCCAACCTTCATGGCTCCAGGAAGTCCGGAGTCCATGAGAGGTGTCATGGATTGAATTGTGTCCCCCCAAAATATCTGTCAAATTGGCTAGGTTATGATTACCAGTATTGTATTATTGTCTATCAATTTGTCATCTGATGTGATTTCCCTATGTGTTGTAAATTCCATCACTATGATATAATGAGGTGGATGAGTGGCAGTTACGTTGATGAGATCTACAAGGTTAGGTAGTGTCTTAAGCCAATCTGTTTTGAGATATAAAAGAGATAATCAAGCAGAGAGACATGGGGACCTCATACCACCAAAAAAGAAGCACCGGGAGCAGAGCACATCCTTTGGACCTGAAGTTCCTGCACTGAGATGCTCCCAGACCAAGGGAAGATTGATGACAAAGACCTTTCTCCAGAGCCAACAGAGAAAGCCTTCCCCTGGAGCTGGCGCCCTGCATTCGGACTTCTAGCCTACTGGACTGTGAGAGAATAAACTTCTGTTTGTTAAAGCCGTCCACTTGTAGTATTTCTGTTATAGCAGCACTAGATGACCAAGACAAGAGGGAATGACATAATCTGAGATAGCAGTTTAAATTCTTGGCTCCTACTAGACTTCAAATTCAACCTGTGGTTCTGGCTAAAATGTCAGATTAAATGAAGAATGAGTGAAGCATGTTAGACTTAGTAACTGGAAAGCTTAGCCTGGCTTACATGGGGAAAAGGGTCATGTGCTTGCTGAAAGGAAAGTTGGGCTTTAAAATTCGATCTTGTTTTGACAGCTATTGTGAGTCCTTGAGGAGAATGAGTAACTTCTTTTACCCTCGGTTTTCTTGGTTATAAAAATTATGAAAAAAGGAGAGACTGGAAGGGCTGACTCGTTAGGGGGAGAGCAAGTGGGATTACAGAGTAAGATGTATGTAAACTTATATGTGACAGACTGACTTGATATGTAAACGTTCACTTGAAGCTCAATAAAAGTTAAAAAAAAAAGTTATGAAAGATCTTCCTAGGGTGGTTGTCTCAGTCATCCTAGTGCTGCTATAACAGAAATACCACAAGTGGATTGATTTAACAAACAGAAATTTATTCTCTCACAGTCTAGTAGGCCGGAAGTCCAAATTCAAGGTGTTAGCTCCAGGGGAAGGCATTCTCTCTCTCTCAGCTCTGGAGGAAGGTCCTTCTCAGACTTCCTGTTGTAGAGGAGTTTCTCTGCACAAGGACCCTGGATCCGGAGGACACGCTCTTCTCCCAGCCCTGCTTTCTTGGTGGTATGAGGTCCCCACACTCTGCCTGCTTCCCTTTCCTTTTATCTCTTGTAAGATAAAAGGTGGTGCAGGGCACACCCCAGGGAAATTCCTTTACAATGGATCAGGGATGTGACCTTAGTAAGGGTATTACGACTCTAATCCTCTTTACTATAATATTACCATCACAAAATAGAGGACAACCACACCATACTGGGAATAATGGCTTAATCAAATTGATGCATATTTTTGAGGGACACAATTCAATCCATGACACTGGCTGTGAAGATTAAGTGAAAGAAAGACTCTGAAGTATCTGTTATTTATTTATTATTTTACCATAAAGTAGACAACCTTTTAGTCCTGATAGTCTTCTTTCAGGGTTGTTAGAAGTCCCAGCTAGACTCTGTTCAGTACTCTCAGAAATCAGCTTTTTTGAAGATTTTCACATTTTTTCAAATCCTCACCTAATGAGTTTATAAGAATGCTTCCTTAAAACAGCAGTTTTAATAATTTGATCCTAAATATGGATGTTATGTTACATTCATCATTGTTTAAGAGTTTAGGGGTCTTGACCTTTGTTTTAAATTTGGAACCTGCAGAATGATGTCAGTAAGTATTCATAAAGATTATTTTGTGTGCTATCTTTCTGAAATTTAAATTAAACTTTGAAACAAATTGCTGTTTCCATCTAGCCAATATCAGCAGAAGAAGCTGCTTTTCTCCCCAATTATAAAAATAATACACGTTTTATGAAAAATTTGGAAAATACAGAAAATTATAAACAAAATAAAAGTTATCCAGAACCTAGAGAACTAATGTCAACAGTTTGGATCAAATCTCCCAGTTTCGTTTCAACTCTTTATTTATAAAGAAATGAGGCCCTACACACATATATACATATGTTTAGTTTTTTGCTCTGCTGTTTTCATATAGTATAGTGTTTTCCCATTTTCTTAGAAAATTTCATGTTTAGTGCTTAACCAGTATTCGATCATAAATGTGCTGTGATTTAGTTGTTCGTTGTGAATAAAGGTTTTCTGACCTTGTGTCAGACTGACTTTGGAGCTTTTAAAAGTACAGATGTTCTGGACAATTCATCAGACATGAAAGGGACTGGACAGTGGGTGGGAGAGAGATGCTGATGAAGAGTGAGCTAATTATATCAGGTGGACACTTGAGACTGTGTTGGCATCTTCTGTCTGGAGGGGGGATGGGAGAATAGAGAGAGTTGGAGGCTGGCAAAGTTTTCACGAAAGGAGAGACTGGAAGGGCTGACTTATTAGGGGGAGAGCAAGTGGGAGTAAGGAGTAAGATGTATATTAACTTATATGTGACAGACTGACTTGATTTGTAAACGTTCACTTGAAGCTCAGTAAAAGTTAATAATATAAATAAATAAATAAGTACAGATGTTCTAGTTCTTCTCAGACCTGCTGAATCAAAACCTTGGTAAGTGCTCTTCAGGTATCTGTAATTTTTAAAATATCTTCCGGCCACTTGGATATTTAAGAGAGCTGAGACTCACCATTCTAGAATCGTGGAATCGTAGGACATTAATGGTGAAAGGGATCTTAGGTATCTTACTTTTAAATTTTAAACATAAGAAAGCTGGCCCTTCTGGGCCAGTAACCCACTCTGCATCATGCAGACTAACCTCGCTATTTCTTCCGTAACTGGGCTCATTCCTACCTCTGTACTCTTCTGAATGCTATTCTTCCCTAGGACATTTTCCTCCTTCTGTACAAATTCCATTTAAAATTCCTTTAAAAATTTAGTGTAACCCTGCCTCCTCTACATAGCTTTCACAATTCTCTGTTCCCCAAATTTGTCTCCTTTTTGAAACTTCGCTAATGTGTTTATATGACACATCTCATTTGTTATACCCTGCTTTGTTATATCCTGCTCTGTCTTTCAGAGGAGTGCTGGTGGCATAGTGGCTAAGTGCTCAGCTGTTAACTGAAAGGTTGGTGGTTCAAACCCACTAGCTGCTCTGTGGGAGAAAGATGAGATTACAGCCTTCGAAACCCTTTGGGGCTGTTCTACTGTGTCCTATAGGGTCGCTATGAGTCGGAATTGACTTGATAGCAATGGGTTTGGTTTTGGTTTGGGCCTGTGTTTCAGATACTGTCTTTTTGTGGTTTCTCAACTTTGGCACTATTGACATTTTGGGCTGGATAAGTTTTGTTGTGGGAGTTGGGGGGAGGCTTGTCCTATGCATTGTAGGATGTTTAGCAGCATCCCTGGCCTCTACCCATTAAATGCCTGTAGCACCCCCTAGTCGTGACACCCAGAGATATCTCCAGCCATTGCTGAATGTCCCTGGGGGAAGGGGCAAAATTACCCTTGGTTGGGAAGCACTGCTTTAACTCAGCTACCTAGTGCTAGTGTATTCTGCTCAGGACTTGCTGTGATCGCTAAGACAGGGAAGATTCATATCCACACTGAAAGCAAACGTGTGAATTTCAGTAATAGTTTATTTTTTATGTGAATTTCAGAAAAGCATATAAAAACTTTCAAAACCTTTCCTCCCCACCCTCCCCCCCATTTCTTTTTCCCAAATGAATAGAATCAAGCTATAGAAGTAGCCTGGGGTAACCAGCCTACGTTCTTAAGCTGGGTGGAAGGCAGGCATTTTAGTGACCAAGGCGAAAATGTGGCTGAAATTAACAGACAAGTTGGTCAGAAACTTGGACTTTCAAATGGGGGACAGGTAAGTACAAAATATGATGGCAGTGAATTTCTTCTAATCTTATATAGTATGTTGTTATTGTTGTTGTGTGCCACTGAGTGGATTCCAACTCACAGCGCCCCCATAGACAGGTAGAGCTGCTCCCATGGGGCTTCCTAGGCTGTAATTTTTACAGGAGCAGATCACTAAGTCTTTTTTCTCACAGAGCAGCTGGTGGGTTCAAATCAGCAACCTTTCAGTTAACAGCCGAGTACTTAACCATTAAATAGCCAGGGTTCCTTGTCATATAATACAGCAAGAAATAAAAGTACAAGTTCAGATTTATTTTTCAGGAGGTAAGAAGACAACCTAACTTGTACTCTACTGTAACGAGCTCAGGATATTCAAGTTGACGGTACTCTGTGTTAAGTTGTCGTCTTGTAGTCTGCTGTGTTCCCTCATTGATTTTGTGTTTTACTCACTTTCCAGGCTTTCTAGTTTTGTTCTTGTGTGTTTATTTTTCTTTTTTGAATTACCAGTTTTTACTTACTATTATTGAACTTAATTCTACTTGTTTCTTACAAATTGTCTAATCTTCCATAGTTGTACTTAGTAAATAAAAAGTCTGTTCTCCAAAAGATGTTTTTTTTTCCCATTTTTTGTGTTGTCTGTGAATTTAATGTGCTTAGATTATAAATCCCAAAGTTTAAAGACTCTTGTCTTTTTTTTTATCACATTCACCAGTTTATTCCTTTAAAATTTTTTTAAACCAGAAGAAAACATGTTCGTTATAAATATTTTACAATCGAAAGTAGAAAATAAACTTTTTCCCTTTCCCGAACCTTAACCTTCATTACACTCCTCAGAATGAGTGTTTAGTATTGTTGGGATCTCACTTGACCTTTAGAATTTAAAGAATGAGATCACGCATATTTTCTGCAACTTTTTTTACACAAAATATATTGGGGATACCTTTCAATGTAGTGGAGCCTGTAGTGGTTAAGTGCTCAGCTGCTAACCAAAAGATTGGCAGTTCAAACCTACCAGCCACTGGAAGAAAGATGTGGCAGTCTGCTTCCTAAAGATTATAGCCTTGGAAACCCTATGGGGCAGTTCTGCTCTGTCTTATAGGGTTGCTATGAGTAGGAACTGACTTGACAACACCAGGTTTTTTGGTATGATTTTCTATGTATTATAAACAATATGAATTGAACATCTCTCTTTGAACATTTATATTTATATGAAATTGAATACTTAAAAATTGAATTGCCAATTCTAGGAGGCTGCACGTTTAAGAATTTGATATATGGGGTAAATTGCTCTATTACCAATCTCCCACAATAGTACCTGAGAGTTCCACATCTTTTTGACTGGTTTTGAACACAGACTAGTTTTCTTCACACATGTTTTTGATAATGATTCTAGACCACTAATGAGTAATCCTTTGGCCTAGGACTAGTCCCTTGCTTATCTTAAATTTTTGCTGGAATCTTAAAATTTTAGCAGCAAGGGGACCTTAGAAATCACTAACTTTGATGTCATGCCTTACAAACCTAGGGAGATGGAGTGTTTTGCCCAAGATTGCGTAGTTACAGTTCTGCTCTCTTTGTGTACGTGGCACTTTCCTGGGGGAAATGACAGCTTTCTATTCTTGATCTTGATATCTTAATCAGCACTCTGAATAGCCCTACTTGTTTTTTTAATTTCCATTTGCCTCTAAGTGAATTTTTACCTGATTTTCTGCAGATCCTCTGTTTCGTAGCGACACCCTAACTCCCAAAGTATTGTTGATAAAAGCAGTGACAGGCCAGCCCAGGACTCCTCAGATTTTGGCGAGCAGAAGCTGCTTTGTGCTTCCTTAGACGTATCCTACTTGAATAGTGTATAAGGGAGACACTGAAGGGAAGCTCAGTGAGGAGTCAGGGGTAAGGCCCTTGGAGAAATTCAGCCAAAATCCCCAAAGAGCAGGGAAAAAAATGGCAGCCACCCTTTATTTCCACTGAGCATTTAACACTTGGTAGCTCTGGATTTTGCTCTTCTAATCCCCGCAAATGCCTATAGAAAGGGAAGGAAAGTGAGATGATAGAACCCAGTTTCTGGGGATGCAAGATGTTGATTTCTTTTCCCTTTTGGCTTGGTTGCTGAATTAGTTGTACATATTTTGATTCCAAGAGAACCCTTCTCCTTACAGTGATCATTAGAGCTAGCTCTTACATCTCCGTTTCATATATCTTTAGACTGGAATGAGGAATATTTTTGTTTATTTTCACTTGTGTAGGATTATACTTTGAAATAATTGGCTCCAATCTCTATTTCAGTGTGTTTTCTCACTCTTCTAGAAGCACAGTGGCTTGGAGTTAGTTATAAGACTAATGGTTGCAAAGCTCCTAACAGTAATAAAAAGAGTATATACTAGATCAAGAAACTGGTGAAGGTCACCGTGAGTCAGAATTGACTCAACAGCAACGGGTTTATACTGGATCAAGGGAATACACGAGTGGCACAAATGGTTAAGCACTCAACTACTAACTGAGAGGTTGGCAGTTTGAACCCACCTGGAGGTGCCTTAGAAGAAAGGCCTGGTAATCTGCTCCTGAAAGGTCCCAGCCTTGAAAACCATGTGGAGCACGGCTCTGTGCTGCAGCACATGGAGCCGCCATGAGTCAGAATCGACTTGAGTGGCAACTGGTTTGGTTTTTGTTTTATCCTGGATGAAGCCATGATTCGATGACACTTTCATTTCTTGTTGCCTTTTATACTTAAAACAGTTATTTTTATGATTATTTTTATTTATTTGAAAAATGTGCTAGGTTGTATTTTCCTTTATTCTGTAATTAGTTGTGAAACAATATTTCCTAAAGTAATGCTGACTTGGCTCAGAATAAGTGTTTAATGCAGTAAATATATAGGAACAAAACTTTTGCCATTTTAAGTCTTAAGAGCATATGTGTTTAATTTCTTACCTAAAGAGAGAATTTCTTATTTTATGGAGATACAAAAAAGTATTTCAAAGGTAGTTTTAAAGTTTATATTTTTTCCAGGTGTTTCTCAAGCCATGTTCATGTGTGGTATCTTGTCAGCAAGTTGAGGTGGAACCCCTCTCAGCAGACGATTGGGAGATACTGGTAAAAACATAAAAAAAAAAAAAACTATCCCATTTTAAGGCTAAACTATTTCAAAATATACATGCCTTTAAATTTCTTTTCTGAGCTTCATTATATGTCTTGAGTTGGTTTAAGTTATAAGAGTAAGTGGAGATTGCCTTACTAGGCATGGAAAGGGCAAAATACAAAGTGAATTGATGTTTTTGTCTTTTGGTTCTAGGAGCTGCATGCTGCTTCCCTTGAACAGCATCTTCTAGATCAAATTCGAATAGTTTTTCCAAAGGCCATTTTTCCTGTTTGGGTTGATCAGCAAACTTACATTTATATCCAGATTGGTAGGTGCTGTTATGATATTTAGGAGCCATGGTGGCGCAGTGGTTTAGTGCTTGGCTGTGAACTGAAAGGTCGGCAGTTCGAACGCACCAGCTGCTCCACGGGAGAAAGATGTGGCAGTCTGCTTCTGTAGAGATTGCAGTCTTGAAAACGCTATGGGCAGTTCTACTCTGTCCCATAGGGTCACTATGAGTCGAAACCGACTCCTCGGCAGTGAATTTGATATTGGGGGTTGTGGTGTTGTCCATCATACTCTACACCGTAAGACTGAGTTCAAATCAGAGAGAGAGATGCACACTAATGAGCTTTATTCCCCACACAGTTTCACTAAGGCCAGCTGCCACCTATGGAAGGCTGGAAGCTGACACCCAACTCCTCGTTCAGCCAAAGGCACGCCAAACCAAAGACAACACACTTTCAAAAGCAGATGATGCACAAGGAAAATATCATAATTATGGAAGAGACCAAGAAAGAATGACAAAAGAACTTCATACCAAACAACTTCAGTCTAACACTGTGGGAGTCACTGCATCTAATGGAACAGATTCAGGACTTACAATGGAGTCATCAACACCAAGCTTATGGACTATGATAGGAAGCGTTTTTTCTTTTGGCTCTGAGAAAGAACAAAAGACTTCCTGGGGTTTAACTGAAATTAATGCATTCAGAAATATACAGTCAAAGGTTGTTCCTCTAGACAACATTTTCAGAGTATGTAAATCTCAGCCTCCCAGTGTATGTAACACCTCAGCAACTTCTGCATTTCGGAAACACTGTGCCATTCATGTATTTCCATGGGACCAGGAATACTTTGATGTGGAGCCCAGCTTTACCGTGACCTATGGAAAGTTAGTTAAGCTTCTTTCTCCGAAGCAACAGCAAAGTAAAACAAAGCAAAATATCCTGTCCCCTGAAAAAGAGAAGCAGGTGTCAGAACTATTGGATCAAAAACAAATTAGCTCAGACCATAGTCAAGATGCTGGTAAGACCTGCGTACTAAAGGTAGTCTGGAATGGACTTGAGGAACTGAAGAATGCCATGAAATACACCAAAAATATAGAAGTTCTCCATCTTGGGAAAGTCTGGGTTAGTGCAAACTTTATAATTAGGAGAAAACTAATTTAATGTTGCTTCCCCAGATTGTGAGTTAGAATAATGTTTTATATATAAATTGAAAACTACTATAATAAGAAACACATTGTCTAAAATCCCTGGGAGGACACCTTTCTGATTACAGGATAAAGTCTTTGTTTAGGGCTACAGACTGTGTATTTTCTGGCTAAAGAATCTTGGACAGGTACAGTAAAGGATACCCTTCTCATTTGTTATAGAAGTCTCAGTTTTAGATTTCATTTAATGAAGATGTATTCTAGGAAGTTACCTGTGTAAAAAGAAATGTAGTGAAATAAATGAACAAGAACACTTTGAGTACTTTCTAGGTGTCTAACGTCTGGATTATGATGATTTCTTTTTCCTTTCGGGTTGGTTCCTGAATTAGTTGTGTATATTTTGACCCTAAGAGAATTTTTCTACTTACGGTAATAACTAGAGCTAGGTCTTATATAACACATGCAGTGCATTAGGTATTGTTTCTAATCGCATTACCCGTATTAGCTCCTTATTAATACTCACAATAACCTGAGAAGTGGTACTATTATTATCTCTGTTTTGTAGATGAGGAAAATGAGGCTCCAAGAGGTCAAAATTACTTGCCAGAGGTTGCAGAACTAGTAAGTGGTAGAACTGGATTCATGGTTAGCGTGTAGTAGCCTACAAGGCCTCACATCTTCCGTGCCTACAGAAAATTTATTCCACCTTTTAAAAGCAAAGACTTGTTGTTACACCTTGAGGAAAATGCTGGTGTAGGGAGAGATTCACAGCATGAGATAGCTGTCCTGCTGCCTGTGATGATACCTGGATTGGAGTACACCCAGAATCTGATTACCCTGCTGGTATTGGCACTTAAAAGGAGCCCTGATGGCACAGTGGTTAAAGTGCTGTGCAACTAACCAAAAGATCGGCAGTTTGAATCCACCAGCTGCTCCAAAGGAGAAAGGTGTAGCAGTCTGCTTCCATAAACATTTACAGCCTTGGAAACCCTATGGGGTAGTTCTACTCTGTCCTGGAGTAAACATTGCTATGAGTCAGAATCGAGTCCACAACAGTGGGCTTGGTTTTTTTGGTTTATTGGCTCTATAACTTTTGTGTAACTGAGAGAGGAAGTAGAGCAACTAGTTCTGGCCTCAGATGTTAACACTAAATTTATGCAAAATGAAACCCAAGCCCCATTTACTTGAACCTAATTTTGAACCATTGTGAAGTAAGTCTTCACAGTGAAAAAGGGTGGCAACTACTGGGAAAAGCAAGAAAAGGGAGTTTCCTTTGTAGATCTTCTGTTCCCACAATTTTAGCTATGACCTTTATACAGGTGACTTACAAAGATTTAATCTCTTTGGCCTATATCGTTTTCTAAAACTCCAGACCATTGCCTTGTTACTTTCTGTTAGCTCTAAACTGTTAGACATTTAGGAGATTCCACTGCACCCTAAATCAAAATGCTGAACATAACAGTGAGGAATCAGCACTTCCCATTCTACTTTGAAGGTGCAGGAGCCATAAGCAATGAGGCATGACGGTAGTTGCCATCAGGTCCTCAAACAGGCTTGACTTGATAGATCAAAACTGATCACTTGGAAATACCTAATCTAATATATTATTGTTGATTTGAGCCTTTATTACCCTGTGGAGTAAGGTAATTTTTGTTTTTTCAAAAAGGAAACTTGATTGATAAGTTACTTAGACTTTAAGTCAGGATATGTACCTTAGAGTTTTTGTTTTATGCTTGTACATGGTCTTTAGAAATCAATAGAGATAGTAGAGAGAGATTAAAGACTTCTTTATGTCTTTAAATACTTACCAGTATTGGGAGATGAGAATTTTTTTAACATCTTTATTTAGACATAATTTAAATTGTACGGCTCCACAGATTTTTGTATATTCAGAGTTGTATAACCATCACCACAGTCTAAGTCTGGAACATTTTATCAGTGGGGATGAGAAATTTATCCTTTACCTTTTAGGTTAAGTCACTATCTGGATTTAATGGGGCCCATGGCAGATTGTCTGTGATTAGCTTTGATTCGCTCCAACGTTTTGATTGGTTCTCATGTTTCACAGATGAAGATTGCTCAAAGGTTGCAAATTTACATTAAATTTGAAGGTAATTTTACCACAGTTAAGAGGGTGATCTTTGTGGACAGAGTCAAATATGTCCATTTAAAGCTCTAATTCTAAAGAGGATGTACAGGGAAGGAAAGAGACTGTAGGGGAAAAAAGTAAAATGCTTGTGGTGAAACAATACTTGAACATTCATCTGGTTGTACAGCGAATCATTGTGATAGCTTTTATAATTTCACCTGAATTCATAGAAGTTAACGTCAATATTTATGCTGTGGAATACTTTTTAATCAAGCTTTAAACATATTTATATTTTTGTTTATATGTAAATTTCAGATTCCAGATGACCTGAGAAAGAGACTAAATATAGAAATGCATGCAGTCGTCAGAATAACTTCAGTGGAAATTACCCCCCAAATTCCAAGATCTCTAAAATTACAACCTAGAGAGAACTTAGTGAGTGCAAGTTTATGTTATATCGAAATTCTTTTACATGTGCTGTAAAATTTCTAAAATTGCTTTAGCTAGGTTATAAGAATGTTGTACTCCTTTCTGCTAGAAGGGCAAAGAAGTCTTGACTAAGAGATACACATATTATATATATAGTGCCAGTGCAAATATAGATAATTTTGGCTTTTAAAAAGTTGATATCGTTGCCATACCCATGTAATTAAAAAAATTTTTTCCCCATATTTCACTATTAATATTGCAGTCCAAAAGAGTACTAGACTGTTTTATTTTCTTAGTTAATTTTTTGGAAACCGATATGGTCAGGAAATAAGATACTGAATGTTATTAAAAATTATTTTTAAGGGAGTATTATCGTATGTATAGCATTTGGGTTACCAATTTTTAGAGAATTATAATACAGGAGAATTACTATATTATATGTTCAAAAAATTCCGAACATAATTTAATCTTTTGCTAATAATTCAGATGGTACTTTTACATCCTCAGGACCATGATAGTCATTATGTCGCAGAAAACCCAATTTAACAGAACTTTTTAGTTGTTGAAGCAATGAGCTTATATGTATGACTGGAGAGGAGGAAAACAAGAATAAGTGCCATTTGCGTAACAGTGTGTAACTGAACACCTGTGGCATCAGCTGTACAGTACACGGTGGTTTATAGTTTTGTTTTAACTTTTTAGTTATTGATATTGGTATTTTGCAAAGATTAGGTACCTTATGTAAGAAAAAACAATTAGCTACTAGATATTAGATTTTTTTTCCTTTGTATCAGTATGGGTTGGTTACTACACAATTCCTTTCCTATTCTGAGTTGCATATTTTAGTGGAAAGCAAATGCAGGAAGCATTATGACCTTTGGCAGGTCGCTGGGCTGTGATTATATCACTTGGGACATAGGAATGTTTGATTCTAGAGGAATTGTGAGTTCCTTTCTGATTTAGAATTTTTTCATTTTAAATAGTTCTCATTTTCATTTTATGATTTCCTTTAGGCCCTTGTGGGAGAAAAGATGTGACAGTCTGTTTTTTTTAAAGATTTACAGCCTTGGAAACCTTATGGGGCAGTTCTGCTTTGCCTTATAGGGTTGCTGTGAGTCAGAATTGACTTGACGGCAATCGGTTTGGGTTTTTTTTGTTTGTTTATTGTTTTTTGGTTTAGATCTTTAATCCCATTGCCAATAATATCCAAAGAAGTACATGGCTTCTCTGATTTTAAGAATGGGAATGTGATACCTTTTTTTAGTTTACCCTGCTTTTGGTAGTCATCAGTTTCTGAACTGAGCTTAACAGCAGATCTAAGCTTGAATCTGAATGAAGAAAGGTAGTAGAAATGAACCAATTTGAGAAATGGTAGAATAGAGGTTTATTTTTCTGGGCAGATATTAACCCTCTTATCTGAATTTTTGATATCCCTATTTTTAATTTCAAAAAGGTTTTTAAAATCTTAATTTTAATTTAAAAGCTTTAAAACTCAGCAATGTTTTACTCAATTTCCTCGTATCTTTTTTTACTGTGATAATATATATAATAAAATATTTGTCATTTTAATTATTTTTAAGTATACAATTCAGTGACATTAATTACATTCACCATGTTGTACAACCACCACCAGTATCCATTCCCCATTTTCTTCATCACTTTTAACAAAACCTCGATACTCTATGCAATAACTCCCTGTTTCCCCCTCCCACCTGCCCCTGGTAACCATTTTGGCTTCTACGCAATTTGCACATTTTTGATACTTCATATAAATGGGATCATACAATATTTGTTCTTTCCTCTGACTCAGTTCACTCGGCATAATGTTTTCAAGGTTCATCCATGTTATAGCCTGATCAGAACTTCATTTCTCTTTATGGCTGAGTAGTATTCCATTGTATGTATATACCTCGTTTTGTTTATCCACCATCTGCTGGTGGTTACTTGAGTTGTTTCCACCGTTTTTGGCTGTTGTGAGTAATGCTGCAGTAGACACTGGTGGACAAGTATATATTTGAGTCCCTGCTTTTAGGTCTTTTGGGCATGTGCCTAGGAGTAGAATTACTGGGTCATATGGTAGTTCTACATTTAAGTTTTTGAAGAACCACCAAACTGTTTTCCATAGCGGCTGCACCAGTTTTTCATACCTTTTGAATAATCTAGTAACACTTTGCTTACTAAGTATATTAGGATTGTGGTCAGCTGTAACAGAAGAAAAAGAATCAGCAGCTTAAACATATAAAGGGCTTTTTTGTCCTCGTATACGAAAAAGTCTGGAGGAGCTCACGGAGAGTTAAAACATGGCCCCACCGATATAGGTTCCTTTCATCTTTCTCTTCCGCCATCCCTAGCCTGCGACTTTCTTCCTGTTAGGTGCAGGGTAGTTGCTGTACTAATAGGCATCATGCCTACATTCCAGGCAGAGAAGAAAAAGCATAGACAAAAGCCTTCTCCTTGCAGGATTTTCCTACCTTTTAATTAGGAAGAGAAGCCCTTCCCAAGGATTGTGACTGCATGCCATTGTTCAGAGTGAGTCACATCCAGCACACTCACACAGCTCCAAGCTGAGAATTGAGTATTTTGCATTCCAGCCTCTACAATAAAGAGTGGCAGGGAGAGTGGAGCTCGAAAAATTATCGAGTGAACTAAATTATGGTGTGTGTATTGCATATCACTGCATATGGAGAAAAGGAGCATTTAAAACTTTGCCTCTTCCTTAAATGTTTCTTCAGGCTACACTGTACTGATTGTAATGTCAAATCCCAAATCTCTGTCTGTACAGCGTGAGCATCCTCCCCCAGTTTTGTTTGGTGAGGTTTTCGTTTTATCAGCAAGATGAGGCATTAAAATAAGGATGTTAAGGTTAAGATCAGGTACTAGGATAATTCATTACCATTCTTTCCTTTCTCTGACAGCCTAAAGATATAAGTGAAGAAGCCATAAAAACTGTGTTCTATTCATGGCTACAACAGTCTACTACCACCACACTCCCTTTAGTGATATCAGAGGAAGAAACCATTAAGCTGGGAATTAAAGATGGTAGGTAAATTTGTTATTTTGATATTTTCCCATTAAAATAATCATAATATTTTAAATTATTTTTCCGAATTGTGACATATGTGAACAGTGAAGCATAATAATAACTAAAGTTGATTTTACACATTGAAGAAAGTACACGCTTGATGCTGCCTTTATTTAAGTTTAAATTAATTTGATATTTAGAATTCTGAATTATTTCATCTTAGATCCAATACTAATTTTACATTATTGCTTTCTTTCAATAGGGCTGAAGGAATTTTCTCTGAGTATAGTTCATTCGTGGGAAAAAGAAAAAGGCAAAGCAAAAAATATTTTTCTGTTAAGTACCAATCTGCTGCAGAAAGCCACAATACAAGTAATTATATACTGTTGAATATTTAATGAGGTATTTGTCACATGTGATTGATAATAAAGTGTGAATTTACTCATAAGACCTTGCATCCTGAATGTAATAGAAACTTGAATGATAAGAGTAAGGACTAACTTGGTTTAAAATATTTTATTCTATAATCTCTTTAAATTACAGTAATCAGTGGTTTATCTTACAATTAAAGTCAGTGCCTCAGCACAATTAAGTTACAAAAATAGAGTTGATTATGTTCACTGGCAAATGGATGTTGATTTAAAATTCTTCTAGTATTGAAACAAAGGAAAACTTGGTTTGGGGGGTTGATTTTAAGAGTTAATAGTTTCACTTACACTTTTGCTACACACCTGTGTTATTTTGGCATTTCTTAAATTCTCAACTTTTTACAAATATTATCAGATAACTTTTCTTCCACAAAGTGGAAGAATTTACAATTTTAGTGGTTTGGAACTAGGAATTTTTTTTTTTTTACTTTGGAATATAATTGAAGACATACCATTCAGAGAAGATGCAAATTTAAGAATTGTGAAAATAATTTTGACACAAATCAAAATTACAAATATAGATATATCTGTAATATGTGAGGAGCTAGCATTTTTTATTGCTTTTTGATCATAAATATTTATGTTCCCTGAATGAGTAAAGTATTGTCAAGGCTGTTTTAAGTAATGATCTTGCATGCACAATGTATCTTTTTCTCCCTGAATTGAATCAGCAATTCAGGTTCCTGGCACTTGGGAAAAACATGCAAAAGACATAACTTTGAAATGTAAAACTGACTTCTCCTTGCTGCTATAGGTCCTTCTAGATCCTATTGTTAAAGAAGAAAACAGTGAGGAAATTGACTTTGTTCTTCCTTTTTTAAAGCTGAATTCTTTGGGGTAAGAAGTATTGGCCAAGCTAGCTTGTTTAGAGATATGTTTTGACAGTATCTCTGGCAGGATCTTTATGTTTAAGTATTAAAGTAGATGTTACTATTGATGAATCAAAAAATTGATGAATAATCTTACTAATGTATTGTTATTAAGTACCTTCAAGTGGACTTTCAACTCACAGCAACCCCATGTGACAGAGTAGTACTGCCCATAGGGTTTTCTAGGGTATAGTTTTTACAGCAGCAGATCACCACATTTTTGTCTTGCGGAGCTGCTAGGTGGAATTGAACCACCAGTCTTTCTGTTACCAGCTGAGTGCTTAACCTTTGCACCAGCAGGGATTCTTCACTGATGCATTCAAGCCAAACTCATTGCGTTGAGTCAATTCCAACTCATAGCAACCCTATAGAACAGAGTAGAACTGCCCATAGGGTTCCCAAAGCTGTACCCTTTAGGAAACCAGACTGCCACATCTTCCGAGGAGCGGCTGAGGGTTCGAACCACCAACCTCTCGGTTAGCAGCCGAGCACTCAACCACCGTACCGCCAGAGCTCCTCCTGCTAATGCATTAGTAGATACTTTTTCCAGAGTTATCTCTGTCTTCACACCTAACTTAGTAATTTATCTTATCTTGTCGGATAACTAAAAGTCTGAAGCTTATTAGAAATTTTACTTTGAGAATTGATTTGAGAGAAGAAAGCAACCAGATGTGACCTGGATTATATGTGATTGAATAAAACAGTTCATAATCCTTAGAGCAAATAAATGTTGAATCTAAAAATATGTTGAATGTTTACAAATATTTTAAATTAAGTTATTCCTTCGCCATTTTATTAATGTAATAAAAAAAATTTTTTTAATGTAATAGTTGGGATTATTGTGTTTTCTTCAACTTTTAAGTCAGACAAATCTAAAAAGAACCTCCTTTTAATTTCTTTCTCTCTCATGCAATGTGAGAATCTCATGTGAATATTACCTCATAAAATTCTTCACAGAGGCTTTTCACAGAAGTCATAGTAGTGATTTGATTTACTATAATAGTATAATTTATATGTGTTTTGGAAACCCTGGTGGCGTAGTAGTTAAGTGCTACAGCTGCTAACCAAAGGGTTGGCAGTTCGAATCCTCCAGGTGCTCCTTGGAAACTCTATGGGTCAGTTCTACTCTGTTCTATAGGGTTTTAGTAAAAGGATTAAACCATAAAGTAAAATATTTAAATACAGCATAATATTCACTAATATAAAGTAAAATCTCTTTAGTTCAGACTCTAATTATTAGGAGTTTATGATATTCTTATTATCAGAAATAAAGTGGCAGTCAGAGTCAAGAAGTAAGTTGAAGTTCAAGTTTATATAACCTAACCTATGGGTTGAAACTGGATTTTAAAGGTGATGTTTAATTTAAGAGGAAATAAGTCTTCAAGTGTCTTAAGTTCTTCAAAAGCACACTTGATGATTATTTTAATTAGCAAGCCAGAAATTATTTTGGAGGGAGTCATAAGAGTATGTGTGCATTTTAAGGAAAACTCCTTAAGGACTCCTGTTAGGGCAAAACTTTAATTACTGCACATGTTTGCAAGTAATAAAACTAATTTTAAAAGCCGTGAATTAGATTTGACGTTAACTGGTATACTTGTTCTCAAGTAAGGGAGGATAAGGTTTTACTCTTAAAATTCCTTAACTAGACAGGGTAGAAAAGCTTTAGAATTTTATCCTACCTCAGTGTTTTATCACCTAACAGCTTGTGTATTTTGCAGAGGAGTGACTTCCTTAGGCATATCCTCCATGGAGCACATCATTCACAGCCTCCTGGGACGCCCCTTGTCTCGGCAGCTGATGTCCCTTGTGGCCGGACTTAGGAACGGCGCCCTTTTACTCACAGGAGGAAAGGTGTGTGGTTAAAATGTGCTCATTTTCACTGACTGGTATCTTTTAATTCATTCATCTTTGGGTTTTGATCATCTGTTCTATAGGGTTGTTAGTATGAAAGATGAAAAGCATTCATTCACTAATTTAAAAATTTTTTTTATTGTAATAAAATATATATATAAAATTTGCCGTTTTAACCATTGTTAAGTGTATAATTCACTGACATTAACTGTATTCACAATGTTGTGCAGACATCATCACGATTTATTTCCAAAACTTTTTCATCGCCCCAAACAGAAACCCTGTACCCGTGAAGCAATAACTCCCCATTTCCCCCTCCCCCAGTCCCTGATAACCACTAATCTACTTTGTCTCTACGCATGTGTCTATTCTAGATTTTCATGTAAGTGGGATCATACAGTATTTGTCCTTTTGTATCTAGCTTATTTCAATTAGCATAATATTCTGAAAGTTCATCCCTGTTGTATCAAGACTTCATTTCTCTTTATGGCTGAACAATATTCTGTTGTAGGACTACATCCCACATTTTGTTATCCATTCATCTGTTGATGGACACTTAGTTGTTTTCACCTTAGCTATTGTGAATAATGATTCTGTGAACACTGGTGTACAAGTGTCTGTTTGAATCCTTGCTTTCAAGTCTTTTGGGTATATACCTGGGAGTGGAACTGCTGAGTCATATGGTAGTTTGGTGGTTGCCACAATAACAAACTATTTCTATGATTGACTATACTGGGAGTCCTTATGAAACAACTATTTTCTAGGGGAGTGGAAAATCAACTTTAGCCAAGGCAATTTGTAAAGAAGCATTTGACACATTGGATGCACATGTGGAAGTAGTTGACTGTAAAGCTTTGCGAGGTATGTATATGATAATACTCTACATAAATGACTTTTTTGATAGAAAGAAATGTCATTGTTTAGTGCTGTTACTCTAATACATACAAATATAATCTGATCTTTATTCTACTTTTCTGTTTGTCATTTAGTCATTGAAATTCCTGAGAAATGGTAAATCTTTGGCTATCTAATGTCTTTGATAAGATTTCTAAACCTTTCCATATTTTATGGAGGTTTACTTTCTGGCCAAAATTCTTCGTAGACTGTATTCCTGGAAATGCCCACTTAAATCATTCTGGAAAAGTTAATATTTAGAATGTAATTTAATGGATATAAAATATCTCTGAACTGCTATGGAAAACTGGTGGACTGGTTGCCTCAGGGGAGGGGAAGTGGGCGGCTACAGAGAGCGACAGGAAGGACAATTACTGTTTACCAAATGTATTTTTGCACTTCTAAAATTCTTTGACATTTACATTATTACCTAATCAATGAAAAAAAAGATTGAAACCATTTTACTTTGAGAACTTAATTTTTTCTCTTAGCTACCACTACCATATAGTCCCAACCGATCACTATACCCTTAGTTTCTATACTGTACAAAATTAAGAAATAGCCTTTGGAAACTCATTACTTTATTTGCTGTAGAATGGTTTTAGAAACTTTGTCCATCTCTTAGCATCCTGCAAGAAGCCTCATGTGAAAGTTTTAATTGAGAGCTAAGTAACAGAAAAGTTTTATATCCTCATATAAATGGGTATGTTGTCTAGCCTTTGAAAATTAAAACCTTGTAACCAAACAAGAAGCTTGAAGCCAGATTTGTGATTGAAATACAGCAAATCTAGGATCTCAAGGCAGCTACATTTGTGTCCTGTTTAAATCTGAATCTTTTTTTTTTAATAGTCAGAGCTCTTTGTCACATCCAGTCTTTTTTTTTTTTAATGACTACACTTTGTTTTTATTATACTTTAGATGAAGGTTTACAGAACAAACTAGGTTCTCATTAAACAATTAGTGCACACATTGTTTTGTGACATTGGTTACCAACCCCGTGACATGTAAACACTCCTTTCTTGAACTTGGGTTCCCTATTACCAGCTTTCCTGTTCCCTCTTGCCTTCTACTCCTTGCCCCTGGGCTGGTGTGCCCCTTTAGTCTTGTTTTGTTTTATGGCCCTGTCTAATCTTTGGCCGAAAGGTGAACCTCAGCAGTGACTTCATTACTGAGCTAAAAGGGTGCCGAGGGCCATACTCTGGGGGTTTCTTCAGTCTCTGTTAAGCCAGTAAGCCTGGTCTTCATTGATTGATTTCCAAATGTTAAACCATCCTTGCATACCTGGTATGAATCCCACTTGGTCATGGTATATATATTTTAATACGTTGTTAAATTCTACTGGCTAGAATTTTGTTGAGAATTTTTACATCTATATTCAAAAGAGAACGTAGCCTGAAATTTTCTCTTTTTGTGGTGTCTTTGCCTGGTTTTGGTATCAGGGCTACACTGGCTTCATAGAACGAATTCACAAGTATTCCTTCCTTTTCTATGTTCAGAAATAGTTTGAGTACTACTAGTGTAAGCTTTTCTCTGAATGTTTGGTACAATTCTCCAGTGAAGCCATCTGGGCTAGGGTTTTTTTTTTTGTTGGGCATTTTTTTCAATATCTTCTCTTGTTATGGGCCTGTTCAGATTTTCAACATCATCTTGTGTTAGTTTGGGTAGGTGGTGTGTTTCTAGAAATTTGTCCATTTCCTCTAGGTTTTCAAATTTGTTGGATGTTTTATCTGAATCTTGGCCTCCTCCTTTCATGTATAATTTCCCACTTTCTGCTTTTATTTGACTGTTTTGTTTTAAGTCATCTGAAATCTTCTATGGAGGAATTTAGAAATTATGGTAGCGTATTTCATTTTCAGTTTTACAAAACTCAGCAGTTTACTAAGTCCTTTGAGGCTGTATTAATTGAGCTTGTTTCTGGTTAACAAGTTTTAGAGAGTAGCATATTCAAATATGGATCCAGTTTTTATAGTTAAGTCAATATTTAGCTTTTCTGATGCTTTGTAAGTGGCAACCTGAACTTTCCCAGCCCTGAAATAACACTAAAACCGTTTCATATCTTTTGGATATAGGAAAAAGACTTGAAAACATGCAAAAATCCTTAGAAGCCGCTTTCTCAGAGGCAGCATGGCGGCAGCCATCTGTCGTTCTGTTAGACGATCTCGATCTCATCGTTGGCCTGCCCGCCCTCCCTGAACACGAGCACAGCCCTGATGCAGTGCAGAGCCAGCGCCTCGCACACGGTAATGCTTCCACTTACTGTGTCGTGCAGCATTTTTAGTCTTGATAGTAAATACTCTCTTAGAGAATAGAATATACACTGCGTTCTGTACTGCCTTTGGGCTTCTGGTAGCATTCTGCAGTTATCCTGTATCAGCAGACGTGGTCATGTGGGAGAACTGTGAAAATTCTTCAACTTCACAGTTAGTCCTGTGGGGCCTTCAGCTTGTTTTATAGCATTGATTTATTCTTGCTTTTGTTCATCTGACAAATATTTATTAAATGTTTTTGTTCAGTCCTGGTTTTTGAAGTCTAGAAGAGGACAGAAAAATAAACAATTTTAGTACAGAGTAATAATGATAGCTACTATGTAGGGCTTCCTAGAGGAGTTGATAACTCAGCTAAGTTTTGACAGAGGAGTAGAAATTAGCCAAATGAAGAAGTGAAGGAAGTATGGTCCCTAGGAAAAGTCATGAAGGTACAAAAAACATGGTTATATTAGAGAATACGCCATTGACTGGAGCTTAGAGTACAAGCAGAGGGCTAGGGAGAGAGGGGCTGGAGAGTTTGACAGCGTTCAGCTGCCTTATGGTTCTTAGAGAGCTGAAATAGTAAATACAACCATGGTGCCTAGTGTTAATCTCAAGTATTGAATCCCATAGCATCTGCATGACTTGTTAACTTAGTGCTAAAGGGAGTGCTGGAAATATCTAGGTCTAAACACATCTCCATTAATAATGTCTGTTTCAGTTCTGACCTTTAAGGCTACCAAACCTTGGAAGATTTGGGGGTGGAAAGAGATTGTTCATGAAGTCATAGGAATATGAGCTATATTTTGATTAATAAGCAGAACACAGTATGGAAAGCTATCACCCATTCATTATATTGATATTAGAGACCCCTCTTTACTATTCATTCACTTACTTTATAAGATCTCAGAGTAGGGAGCCTCACTAGACATTGGTCTGGATATACAGACTTGAGTTTACAGTTCTTCCTGCACCTCCATTGTCTTGATTAGATCCTGGCCCATATTAGGTTCTCCATAGATAAATCAGTGATGGGATGCATGAATTAAATTTTAAAAGGTATGAAGGAGCCATACTGTACATATTCAACCTTAAAGCTCAACTTGAGTTTATCATTATTTTTAATTAATATGTCATTTAAAGTTACAGTTTATGTTTCCTAAGCTTTATATTATACTAATAAGGAAATACTATTTAATTCTAGCATTAAACAATATGATAAAAGAATTTATTTCCGTGGGAAGTTTGGTTGCACTGATTGCCACAAGCCAGTCTCAACGTTGTCTGCATCCTTTACTTCTGTCTGCCCAAGGAATTCACATATTTCAGTGCTTCCAGCATATTCATCCTCCTAATCAGGTAATACACTGTTTGTAAAGGTTGTTGAAATATGCCCCTCTTTATCATCATCGTTATTTTTTTTACTTGTAATGTATGGTTTTAAATTTATTTTTATGTTAATGATCTTAAGGATATTTAAAAGTCAGCACTCAATACATACTGTACTTAGGTGCACAATTATAGTTTATAACTGCCTGAAATGTTAGGCATTTCCCAAGGAAATGGCTCTTTTGAAAACAGTATTTATTCTTAATGAGAAAGAGCAGTGAGGAATGCAGGAAGATGTCTTTGTAAAAACTGATTAACTAAATATTTTTTTTTTAACTAGCATATGTGAGGGGAGCCCTGGTGGCACAGTGGTTTAGTGCTTGGCTGCTTACTGAAAGGTCAGTGATTCGAACCTACCAGCCACTCTACTGAAGAAAGATTTGGCAGTCTCCTTCTGTAAAGATTTACAGCCTCGGAAACCCTATGGGGCAGTTCTACTCTGTCCTACGGGGTCACTTTGAGTTGGTATGGACTCAGCTCTGGGTTTGGTGGGTTTTGGTTTAGCATATGTGACTCTTAGTCCCCTCTGGGGACTCACGCTTATGATGATTTTAGGGGCAGTGAGATCAAAGAAGTGGGTCCAGAACTGGCAAGCATGTTTTAGACTCTCGTTTAAAATTCTCACCTAGAGTCTATCCTAAATATTCAGACGCTATGCTAATTAACTGTTATTGAAGAACAAAATACTATACTTGTTATTAAGCATAGCAGAATGGTAGTGATACTGGCCATTGAATATGTTTTTAGAAATAAGTTTTATAGAAATAATAATAACAACAAAAACACAATCTTAAAGGGGTGCACATATTACTAAAAAAGCTTCTTATTAGAGAAAGAAATGGCAGTCATTTATCAATCTGATATTTTTTACAACTTTATTGAAATATAATTGAATTACAATCAACTCATATACTTAAAATGTACAATTTGGTCAGTTTTGACATATGTATATACCATGAAACCATCAGCACAACAGACATTTCCATCACTTCCGAAAGCTTCCCAGGGCCCCTTTGCAGTCCATCCCTCCTGTCCAGTCCACCCTCAGACAACCATCAATCTGCTTGCTGTCACTATAGATTATGTCAGCCTGATTTTTCTCAGAATGTATGTTCCAAAATTTATACACAGATAAAATTAAAAATTTGAACATTGTGTTTTTTCTTTAGGAACAAAGATGTGAAATTCTGCATAGTATAATAAAAAATAAACTGGACTGTGATATGAGCAAGTTTACTGATCTTGACTTGTACCTTATAGCTAAAGAAACAGAAGGCTTTGTAGCTAGAGATTTTACAGTGCTTGTGGATCGAGCCATACATTCTCGTCTCTCTCTTCAGAGTATATCCACCAAGGAAGGTATGTTTACTGTCAAAATTCAAACCCTCTTTCCGTTGTTGAGAAGTGTCATTGTAGTAGGGTAAGAATTCAGCACATTCCATTTTAATATTTGAATAAGCAGTTACTTAAGTAAAGAAATTTACTTCTCCAGCTAAAGTGATGGTATATCTTGAAAATTCATATATTCAGTATGTCTACCAAAATGAGTTTTGTTTATTTTTGAACAGAATTAGTTTTAACAACATTGGACTTCCAAAAAGCTCTCCATGGATTTACTCCTGCATCCCTGCGAAACGTCAACCTCCATAAACCTAGAGACCTAGCCTGGAATAAGATTGGTGGATTACATGAAGTTCGGCAGATACTCATGGATACTATCCAGTTACCAGCCAAGGTGCTTTAAAAATAAATACCGCCCCCCCACCCCCCGCCCCCGCCAAAAAAAAAAAAAAGTATTTGCTCCCAGGAGAATCACAGACTCCTTGGCTTTGGCTTTCCTTATGTTGCTTGGCTTGCTTACTCTCACTTCGATTCAACAAGCATTTACTCTGAGTTACCAAATTAATGTCCTGCACTATTTTAGGTACTAACAGATTGTTAACGTACTTGATATGCTCATTGCACGTAAGAAACTTATAAGGAAATCTGGGCTGACATTTATAGTAAATACATTTAATGTGAAGTTCATAATTTTTCTGTGTTACTTTAATCATTCAGATTATACTAAAGCAAAATGAACTGTAAAATAGGACTCAAACAGAAACAGATAGGAATAAACTGAGAAGTAGGAGAGTTGGCTAGGTCTATAGGGTTGATGAATTAAACTAGATTTGCAGACTCTGCATTAGCCCTGGAAAGGCAGTTAGCAGGCAGTGTAGACCAGGCAGATGGTACAATCAAGGTGGCAGATGTGGATTGTTCTTCAGAAGATCAGACAGTAGCATCTAGGAGGTAGTGTGGTTGAATCAGAGACCTGGGAGGTGAGAATCACTGCATGAGATCAGGGACCCATGCAGAGAGAGAAAGAAATGGGTGAGTGAGGACCTTGGGTTACATGTAACTGGATGGTGAGTCCTGGTAACTATGGCCACCAGGGCCTGGGCCATGGTGAGTACAGCCCAGGACTGTGGCTTACAGCCTAGGACTGTGGCTTATAGCCTGTTTGAGAGAACATGGGCATGGCAACACTAGTCAGCAGGATCATGACTCCAAATGCAGGGCCTGGGCACCAAGCATTACTATCCAGATATATGGAGACCATGTGCTGAACTGCTGACTTTGGGCCCTGTTTCAAACTAGAGCAGAGGTGGAGGTGAGGTTGAGATTTTGTCCATGGGTGGAACTGAATAGGCATACTTGATAGAGGAGACCAGGATATTTCTTTCTTTGTTTATTCTGCTTTAGGTGAAAGTTTACAGCTCAAGTTAATTTCTCATACAAAAATTTATACACATATTGTTATGTGACCCTAGTTGCAATCCCTATAATGTGACGACATACTCCCCCTTTCCACTTTGTGTCCATTCACCCAGCTCCTGTCCCTTCTGCCTTCTCATCCCACCTCCAAGCAGGAGCTGCCCATTTAGTCTTGTGTATTTACTTGAACTAAGAGGCATAGTCTTCACGAGCATTGTTTTGTTTTATAGTCCAGTCTGATCTTTGTCTGACCCCCACGTATCTGTCAGTTTGTTGTACTCTGGGGGTTTGTGTGTTGCTGTGATGCTGGAAGCTATGCCACCAGTATTCAGATACCAGCAGGGTCACCCACGGAGGACAGGTTCCAGCTGAGCTTCCAGACTAAGACAGACTAGGAAGAAGGACCTGGAAGTCTACTTCTGAAAAGTATTAGCCAATGAAAACCTTATGAATAACAGCAGAACGCTGTCTGATATAGTGCCGGAAGATGAGCCCCCCAGGTTGGAAGGCACTCAAAAGATGACTGGGGAAGAGCTGCCTCCTCAAAGTAGAGTCGACCTTAATGACGTGGATGGAGTAAAGCTTCCGGAACCTTCATTTGCTGATGTGGCACAACTCAAAATGAGAAGAAACAGCTGCAAACATCCATTAATAATTGGAACCTGGAATGTACGAAGTATGAATCTAGGAAAATTAGAAATCATCAAAAATGAAATGGAAACGCATAAACATCAATATCCTACGCATTAGTGAACTGAAATGGACTGGTATTGGCCATTTTGAACCAGACAATCATATAGTCTACTCTGCTGGGAATGACAACTCGAAGAGGAATGGTGTTGCATTCATTGTCAAAAAGAACATTTCAAGATCTATCCTGAAGTACAATGCTGTCAGTGATAGGA
This sequence comes from Elephas maximus indicus, assembly GCF_024166365.1. Taxonomy (NCBI): domain Eukaryota; kingdom Metazoa; phylum Chordata; class Mammalia; order Proboscidea; family Elephantidae; genus Elephas; species Elephas maximus. The sequence continues at coordinate 62,548,731 of NC_064826.1, read as the reverse complement.
TAATATCCATGCGCCTACAAGAAAGACCAGTTAATACGACTATTATTTAAATTTACGCAGCAACCACTAGGGCCAAAGATGAAGAAAGAAGATTTTTACCAGCTGCTGCAGTCTGAAATTGATCAAACATGCAATCAAGATGCATTGATAATTATTGGTGATTTTAATGTGAAAGTTGGAAATGAAGAAGGATCAATAGTTGGAAAATATGGCCTTGGTGATAGAAACAGTGCTGGAGATCGAATGATAGAATTTTGCAAGACTAACAACTTCTTCGTTGCAGATACCTTCTTTCACCAACATAAACGACGACTATACACACGGACCTTGCCAGATGGAGCACACAGAAATCAAATTGACTACATCTGTGGAAAGAGACAATGGAAAAGATCAATATCATCAGTCAGAACAAGGCCAGGGGCCGACTGTGGAACAGACCATCAATTGCTCATATGCAAGTTCAAGCTGAAACTGAAGAAAATCAGAGCAAGTCCATGAGAGCCAAAATGTGACCTTGAGTATATCCCACCTGAATTTAGAGACCGTCTCAAGAATAGATTTGACACATTGAACTCTGGTAACCGAAGACCAGACGAGTTGTAGAATGACATCAAGGACATCATACATGAAGAAAACAAGAGGTCATTGAAAAGACAGGAAAGAAAGAAAAGACCAAGATGGATGTCGGAGGAGACTCTGAAACTTGCCCTCGAACGTAGAGCAGCTAAAGCAAAAGGAGGAATTGATGAAGTGAAAGAAGTGAACAGAAGATTTCAAAGGGCAGCTGGAGAAGACAAAGTAAAGTATTATAATGACATGTGCAAAGAGCTGGAGATGGAAAACCAAAAGGGAAGAACACACTTGGTGTTTCTTAAGCTGAAAGAACTGAAGAAAAAATTCAAGCCTTGAGTTGCAATAGTGAAGGATTCTATGGGGAAAATATTAAATGAGTCACGAAGCATCAAAAGAAGATGGAAGGAATACACAATCATTATACCAAAAAGGACTAGTCAATGCTCAACCATTTCAAGAGGTAGCATATGATCAGGAACCGATGGTACTGAAGGAAGAAGTCCAAGCTGCTCTGAAGGCATTGGCGAAAAACAAGGCTTCAGGAATTGATGGAATATCAATTGAGATGTTTCAACAAACGGATGCAGCGCTGGAGGTGCTCGCTCGTCTATGCCAAGAAATATGGAAGATAGATTCCTGGCCAACTGACTGGAAGAGATCCATATTTATGCCTATTCCCAAGAAAGGCGATCCAACCAAATGTGGAAATTATAGAACAATATCATTAATATCACAAGCAAGCAAAATTTCGCTGAAGATCATTCAAAAACGGCTGCAGCAGTATATCGACAGGGAACTGCCAGAAATTCATGCCGATTTCAGAAGAGGACGTGGAACCAGCGATATCATTGCTGATGTCAGATGGATCCTGGCTGAAAGCAGGGAATACCAGAAGGATGTTTACCTGTGTTTTATTGACTATGCAAAGGCGTTCGACTGTGTGGATCATAACAAACTGTGGATAACGTTGCGAAGAATGGGAATTTCAGAACACTTAATTGTGCTCATCAGGAACCTTTATATAGATCGAGAGGTAGTTGTTCGGACAGAACAAGGGGATACTGATTGGTTTAAAGTCAGGAAAGGTGTGCACCAGGATTGTATTCTTTCACCATACTTAGTCAATCTGTATGCTGAGCAGATAATCTGAGGAGCTGCACTATATGAAGAAGAACGGGGCATCAGGATTGGTGGAAGACTCGTTAACAACCTGCGTTATGCAGATGACACAACCTTCCTTGCTGAAAGTGAAGAGGACTTGAAGCACTTATTAATGAAGATCAAAGACCACAGCCTTCAGTATGGATTACACCTCAACATAAAGAAAACAAAAATCCTCACAGCTGGACCAATGAGCAACATTACGATAAACGGAGAAAAGATTGAAGTTGTCAAGGATTTCATTTTACTTGGATCCACAATTAACAGCCATGGAAGCAGCAGTCAAAAAATCAAAAGACGCATTACATTGGGCAAATCTGCTGCAAAGGACCTCTTTAAAGTGTCGAAGAGCAAAGATGTCACCTTGAAGACTAAGGTGTGCCTGACCCAAGCCATGGTATTTTCAATCACATCATATGCATGTGAAAGCTGGACAATGAATAAGGAAGATCGAAAAAGAATTGATGCCTTTGAATTGTGGTGTTGGCGAAGAATAATGAGTATACCATGGACTGCCAGAAGAGCGAATAAATCTGCCTTAGAAGAAGTACAACCAGAATGCTCCTTAGAAGCAAGGATGGCAAGACTGCTTCTTACGTACTTTGGACATGTTGTCAGGAGGGATCAGTCCCTGGAGAAGGACATCATGCTTGGCAAAATACAGAGTCAGCGGAAAAGAGGAATACCTCAAACGAGATGGATTGACGCAGTGGCTGCAGCAATGGGCTCAAGCATAACAACGATTGTAAGGATGGTGCAGGACCGGGCAGTGTTTCGTTCTGTTGTGCATAGGGTCGCTATGAGTCGGAGCCAACTCGACGGCACCTAACAACAACAATCTTTGCAGAGGTGGCTTAGGGAATGCTTTTAGTTCTGGGTTAACAGAGCATCTGGGGGCCATGACTTCTGGGGTTCCCCTAGTCTCAGTCAGACCATTAAGTCTGGTCTTTTCATGCGAATTTGAGTTCTACGCCACAATTTTCTCCTGGTCCGTCCTGGACTCTGTTATGTTCCTTGTCAGGGCGGTCATTGATGGTAGCCCAGACACCATCTAGTTCTCTGAGGCAGGATATTTCTGATGTAGCCTGATGTTTGACTCACCTGTTCAGAAAGTTTTATTTCTCTCTGAGTATTGGTGATTTAGAAGGTAGTTTAGAAATAATCAGTTATTTAGCTTGAAGACTCTTGGGAGATTTTATTGTCTATAATCATTAAAGATACTTCTCTATTTTTTTTTCTTTCTTTGAGTGAATATATTTGAATATACATAGCTGTCAGACTTTGCCCAGTGAAACAATACAAGTAGAAGGCAGTATACTCTTTATAAGATGGTTTTTTATTTTCTTAAAGTAGTACTTTTATAATGTTCAAAAAGAAAAAACAAAGACCTTTTGATACAGTTACGTGCATGTTATGTAGCCTGTATTCCATGGTCCTCGTTTCTTTATATCCTTGTCAAGTAGCATTTGGAAAAAATCCATGGTAGCTTCTTTGAGTTCATTTATTATTTTTAACAGGAATTTTATTTACTATCATTGTGCTGTTAATAATGAAGGGTGACAGTTACCACGACTTGCATACTTTTTCTATACACTGGTCTTTAGCTGCTGCCTAGTCATTTCTGTTTTAGACTTGAATGCTTTATCATATTTTTGTATTTTTCAGTACCCAGAATTATTTGCAAACTTGCCCATACGACAGAGAACAGGTGTACTATTGTATGGTCCTCCTGGAACAGGAAAAACCTTACTAGCTGGGGTAATAGCACGAGAGAGTGGAATGAATTTTATTAGTGTCAAGGTATGTTGCCCATTTATCTTTCTTGATTGTGGGTTAGTCTCCTATTTGGAAAGCTGATAGAGCAGTGCTTCACATACTAGTTAAAGCTGTGTGGGAAATGGAGTAATGAGCCACCTCTCTTTTAGGGCTTGTGTTCTTGCTGAAGGCAAATCTTCATGCATTACAAAATAGAAATATACATAAATATTCAGATAAAAAGCAAACTATAACTATAAAGAGGGTGAGAACCAAGACATCTAGAGGCAGGAAACTGGGGGTTTTATGATTCTGTTACTTGTTGGCTGCATGCCACCCGGGTTTGTGTCACTGGGTCTAAATTTCTCAGGTGTAAGGTGAGTGTAGGAATTTGGGCAGTGCCTCACAGTCCACCCCTGCTGTGTCAGTCCTCATGGTGTGGGGTGTTAGTTGTATAGCTTCAGCACCTCAGCAATATTAGTCGACCAAAAGATAATTAGCTCCCAAGGCACAGGGATCATAGAGCTAGCCTTTTTCAAAATTGATTTACAGTCTGAATGCCAGGTTGGTAATTTGCGGTTGGGTTATGCCTACCCTCTTTTACCACATGATTTTTTGTGTTCTGGCAATCATGGAGAAGCACTAATACGTTTTAATTTTCCTGCGTTCCTTTTTCTGGATCTTCACGTAGCCATGACCATACTTTCCTTTCTACACTTACCAGCAGAATCTAGTTTCACTTTTTTTTTAAACATATAATTTTCAAGATTATTCCCATTAGGGAGGACACCTTATCCCTTTTAGTAAGTCTTCAAATCACGATTTGGGATGAGTTCAGAATGGGAAGGTTTCAGCAGGTTGCTAATTCCATCTTGGTGGGTCAGGGTGGATTCTAGGAGCCCCTTGACTGACAGTGTGTTGCCTTGTTCTGCCCTCTCATCCTCTAGTTCTGCAACTGTACTGAGGAAGTTTAATTAAATGCTAGTACATTAATAGATGGGTAGGTGGCTGAGTATTAGAAATTCTCTATTTTGGTTACATATCCTTAGCATATTTGGTCTTTGAGAGATAGAGATCACTGGGGCCTAGTCAGCATTTAAAAGAATCCTTTTGCATAAATGCTATCCCAGTTTAAGAGAAGACCATTCTCAGGACTCATTTTGCTGTATGTAGTGTAGTTTGTTTTGAAAGTTTTTTCAATTGACTTTTAGGAAATATTCTTCAACTTCTGCACAAATAAATTGGTTTCAGTAATCGAAGATGGTGATCAAAGTAATTCATGTCTCTTTAGAAATTTTTCTTTTTTTTTTTAGTCTCCAAAGGCTAGAGATAAGTGGGACATTTTCCCTTTTTAAAACATTCATTGACTTCATTAACTGGATAATTATTGGGTACTTTTTATGTGGCAGGCACTGTTTTAAGCCCTGAAGATTCAGCAGTGAATAAAACTACCTTTTTAGAATTTACATTCTACTAGGGGAGAGACCATGAACAGACTAACGTAAAAATATACCATATAATGTCAGGTAGTGCTGCCTGGAAGAAAAGTGAGATCAGGAGGTATAGTAGGTATATTCTAGTTGAATAACTGGAGTGGGTCACAGATGGGGTTGTAAGCAAGGCCTTTCTGAGAAGGTGGCATTTTGCAAGAGATCTAAATGAAATGGAGGAACAAGCTATGAGAATACATACTGACAAATGTCACAAGCAGAGGAAACATCAAGTGCATAATATTTGTTCCATCACAGTTTATATTTAAGATACGTCCATTTAATCATATTAAAAATTTCACCTGACTGAATTTAGACCTAGCCATAAACAAAAATTATCTTTTAAATAATTTTATCTCAATTCTAATTTAATTTTATTTTACCTAATAGGGGCCAGAGTTACTCAGCAAATATATTGGAGCAAGTGAACAAGCTGTTCGTGATATTTTTGTTAGGTTGGTTCCCTATGAATTTTTTTTTTTTTAAGTAAATGACATCATTATTATTGGTCAGTCAGTGCTTTTTGGTCTTAATCTTGCTTTTTGAAGAGCTGGTGTTCAAAACCTGTGATTTATGTGAATTGATAATCTAGAGGACAAAGATTCTCTGTTTTACCAAATACTACTTAAATGTAAAACATTTTAGATATTAAATTTTGGGAGTTATTTGATTTTGTACTCACAATAGAAATGCAAAAAATGAAATCATAAGTGATTATTTAAAGGAATCTCAGACAAGTAAAAAAAAAAAATTAGAAAAGTATAAAATGGAAAGAGAATTTTATAATTGTCCGCATATTTTGATTTAACAAGCAGGATAGCGCAGAATTAGGAACCATGTGTTAATTTATAGAAGTGTTAATTATAATTGTTTACAGTAAGAATGTGGTATGGTGGTACACGTGCACTGGATTATTAGTCAAAAAGTCTCGGGTTTTTGTTTAGTCCCTGCTATTGGAGCCCTGGTGGTGTGGTGGTGAAGAGCTCAGCTGCTCACCAAAAGGTCGAATCCACCAGTCACTCCTTGGAAACCCTATGGAGCAGTTCTTCTCTGTCCTATAGGGTCACTATGAGTCAGAATCAACTCAGCGGCAATGGGTTTGTTTTTTTTTTTTATTATTCTATCCAGAAGGTGCAGTGGTTACAGCACTAGGCTGCTAACCAAAAGGTTGGCTGTTCTAACCCCCCAGCTGCTCTGTGGGAGAAAGATGTGACAGTCTGCTTACATAAAGATTACAGCCTTGGAAACCCTATGGGGCAGTTCTACTCAGTCCTATAGGGTCACCATGAGTCAGAATCAACTCGATGACACCAGATTTTGTTTGTTTGTTTTAATTTTATTCAGAAGACATGGGAGAGAGCAAATTCCTTCCTCTAAGACCAGTTTACTGAAAATGTGAATAATAACAAATGTCTTACCTTCTTTAAGGGTTTGTTGTAAAGAAGATTTAAAAATATATGTGTGTATAATATTGATAATGTATATTTGAAATCACTTTGCAAGCTCTGAAGCCCTATTCAAACAGGAAGTGTTTGTTTATGTTTCCCAGAGCACAGGCTGCAAAGCCCTGCATTCTTTTCTTTGATGAATTTGAATCCATTGCTCCTCGAAGAGGCCATGATAATACTGGCGTTACAGACCGAGTAGTTAACCAGTTGCTGACTCAGTTGGATGGAGTAGAAGGTTTACAGGGTAATAATTGTAAACACACAGATGTTTTGTTACAACACAATTTTACCAAGTTTTAGTAAAAGAAGTTCTCTTTTTCCCTTAGGTGTTTATGTGTTGGCTGCCACTAGTCGCCCTGACTTGATTGACCCTGCCCTCCTTAGGCCTGGTCGACTAGATAAATGTGTATTTTGCCCTCCTCCTGATCAGGTGAAAATTTCATATTTAGTGTCCAAAACCCAACAAATGCTATACTCTTTCCTTCTGAACTGTCCTTCTGCCAGGTAATAACAATTTGTCCTTAGAAGACCAGCTTTCTTAGGCTTGGGCCTTGTCCACCATTTGCTCACAGCATAAAAAGATTCTGAATTAGGTGCAAAGCCTGTCTTTGGCCGTTTCCTGGCAAGTTTTAAAAGCTTATAATCCTTCAGTATTGGCCAGCTGGAAAAAAGGGAGGAAATATGTAGTATTGTACGTCCACATTCCCTGTGTTGTATTAGCCTGATACACGATCAAACATATGAATAGTAAGCATGTAAGCAGGTTATGTGGGAAGAGGCTTTCGCCACTGCTTCTGGTCCTGTGTTGTTACAAACCTTGTTCTCAAATTTAGAAAACAATGAGTAAATGAGTGAAAGAACAAATAGATATTCAAAGTATGTGATATCAGAATGTATGTCACATGTAGCTGTTATTTAAATTATTTTAACTTACTTTTGAAAACTTTCTTGGCATACTTTCCCAAGTCTAGAAAATAAGCGGTTTCTGAATAAAACGTGATTTATACTGAATAGTTAAAAATGTTCATTTTCATTCATACGTTCCTTTTGTCAGGGAATGTGTCCCAGGAAGACTGAAAGTAGACTGGTAGTACATTTCTCAACTTGTTAAAGCTTATTAGATATATAATGTTAATTTACGAAAAATTGTAAGACACCCAGTTTAAGAAAATATTTCATTTTTTATTTGTCAGATCAGCTAGTTTTTTCTTCCTTCAGGTGTCGCGTCTTGAAATTTTAAACGTTCTCAGTGACTCTCTGCCTCTGGCAGATGATGTTGACCTTCAGCATGTAGCATCAGTAACTGACTCCTTTACTGGAGCGGATCTGAAAGCTTTGTTCTGCAATGCTCAGTTAGAGGCCTTACATGGAAGACTGCTCGCGTGTGGACACCAAGTGAGTTATATGAGAAGGTAGTTTCTGTGGCCTTTTATGATTGATAAGAGCAGTTTAATGTCAAAATTTCAACCTTAAAAATTCTGTTTTTTAACAACTTTGTTAAAAAGCTATAAAAATTTAAATTTACCTTTAGTTGAATGTTCCACAGTTGCAGTATTGGTTTTGCAGAGAACTTTGTAATTATGAAGAGTTTGGCGTCTTTTTCTTTAACATTACCTTAATATTGTCAAAACCGCGTTGGTGTGTGGAAGAATATTATTTAAATTGGGATAGTATCTATTAGATAATATAAACAGAAACAATTGAGATTTTTAGTTTGGTTTGTACTTTGCTTTTTTAAAAAATAATTACATGTGTTATTTATTTTGATGCTTATATTGTCCTAGATTTGGCCAATAGAAGCCTTTTCTAGGTGGCTTCTGTGTCCCTATGATATGTCCCCATCATTCCTTGAGGTACTATTTCCTGGTACAACAACAGATGCTATAGGTTTATCTTGTAGAATCTGCCTCTTCTCCAGTATAGTATTTTCATTTTAATTATTGCAGTAGATCACTCTGCTGCATTATGGGCTTTACCACATTGTTTTCTAGGAAGGGTTTTTCTGCATACTGTCCCCATTTTGCTGAATATTCTTATCCTAAATCAGATGCTACCAGGTTTTTATTATTTGTTTTGGCAAGCCATTGAGGTTCTCTTTTTTTCACTTTCATTACCAGGAAAGATACGCATTTGTAGAGTCCTCTTTGAATTTAAATGTTATTAACACAGTTGATTCGTCATTTCAGAGTAGAAAACCAAACCAAACCTGTTGCCATCCAGTCGATTCTGACTCATAGTGACCCTATATGACAGAGTAGAACTGCCCCATAGGGTTTCCAAGGAGCATCTGGTGAATTCGAACTGCCGAACTTTCGGTTCACAGCCAAGCTCTTCACCACTGTGTCACCAGGGCTGCACTAGAGAATTAATAAAATTTTTGAACAATGCCTTGAGTTTCTTTGTATTGCTTTATTAGAGTGCTGTCTATGTTGTTATTTATTTTGGAGTTGTGGATTATTTAGAGCTTTATAATCAGTTGCCCTTTTGTACGTTCTAGGATGGGAATTCCAGCTCTGACAGTGACCTGAGCCTGTCTTCGATGGTTTTTCTCAACCACAGCAGTGGCTCTGATGATTCAGCTGGAGATGGAGAATGTGGTTTAGAGCAGTCCCTTGTTTCTCTAGAGATGTCTGACCTACTTCCAGATGAATCAAAATTCAACATGTACCGGCTCTACTTTGGAAGCTCTTACGAATCAGAACTTGGAAATGGAACCTCTTCTGATTTGGTATCTTGTGCAGTCGTCATTATACAGTTCTGAAATATAAAGCCGTATGTTGGTGTAAAGATGGACAGTGATTTATCTCCTAACCAGCCCTCCATGTTCTTTCTGGTTGGTTGGTTCTTCGGTAAAATAGTCTTGTTTTTCCACACCAACTAGTAACTTTTATTCCTATTCAGAACTTTAAGGCAGGACCGGCAGCAAGGGTGAGCCAAAGTAATGAGAGGCCAAGATTACTCGGTGGCTTCCTTCAGGTTACTCTCTCTCCAACTAGTGGTTATAAAACACCCTTAGTAGCAGGTCCACGTTTTACTGAACTTAAATTCTGTTGTTGTAGGGCAATTGAGGATAATGAGAAATTTGGTACAGTAATGTCAGAAATTCCTGACAACAAAATTTTATCTATTTGTAATAGTTTTCACAGAAAGCATAAGCACAGTGCAACAAGTTAGTAGTGATAGCGCTTCAAGAAAGAAAATGTTTTGATTAAATGTGGGCAATTTTATTCTTTTTTCTATTTAATGAAAATAACTTTCAACACATCTCCAAAAAAATTTAACAGTGATTAACTCTTGCTTTTTTGGTACTCATAACATTTTTACATATATTTTTCTTATTTTTTGTAAATTTTTTAATTAATTCAGGCTTTTAAAAAGGTAAAAGTGACCAATTTTTATTTCCAAGAATAATAAGTAAACTGTTGTCATAATTCCAGTTTTTAATTCTGTTTTCTATTTCTTAACTTCTATCTAAAACATCCCAGGACTTTAATGTAACTCTATTTGCTGAAAAATAGCAGTAAGGATCATTTAGAACCTATCCCTGGGGCAATTAGTGTGGTGGATTTAATAACAGTATAAAAACTAAAAACTCATGTCATGGCCGTTTTCATTCTATGGTGGTTCTGTAACACAGATGTCAATGAACTTTTACAGAGTATTAAACATCCTTAATTTCAGTTAGTTAAAATGTAAGCTGTCAGTGTTAAGGCTTTATTGTTTGAAATTTTTAGTTTTATCTTTAGTAAATACATACTTTTTTTTTTCTCTCTTTCCCTCTTTCCTCTTTTCCTCCCTTCTTTCATTACTGTATTTACCCATGGAGAGCTCACAGTGTTTGTCTGCACCAAGCTCCGTGACTCAGGATTTTCCTGGAGTTCCTGGGAAAGATCAGTTGTTTTCACAACCTCCAGTGTTGAGGACAGCTTCACAGGAGGGTTACCACGAACTTACACAAGAACAAAGGGACCAACTGAGGGCAGACATCAGCGTTATCAAGGGCAGATACCAGAGCCAGAGTGGAGTACGGGGCTTTTCTCCATTTATAATTACTAAAACTTCTTAAAAATTAAAAATTGTTTATTCCTTTTTTGATATATATCACTTTGATTTGTAAATAAGCTACATTTATAACATATTGACTCAGCCCAATTGTTACGTGCTTTCTTGCTTTCAAACAATTTTCAGTAACATTACCAGAAAGGGAAAGTATAGTCTTCTGAAAAAACTGACAAAAAGAAATAACACCTCGGACTGATTCTTTTTTCCATCGGGTCCCTAAGTTAACTTTTTGTCATTTTCTTTTTTATTTAAGGAGGATGAATCCCTTAATCAACCAGGACCAATCAAAACTAGTCTGGCTATTAGTCAGTCTCATTTAATGACCGCACTTGGTAACATGAGGCCGTCCATTAGTGAAGATGACTGGAAGAATTTTGCTGAGCTGTAAGTAACAGACCCTGATTTGGAAGTGTGGATATTATTACAGGTCCCATGGTTATTCACTTAAACTTTTAAAGTTCTTGCTAAAAATCAAACATAATAGTTTAAATATTTAAAAGTCAATTCTGAAAATCTGTGCAGTGGCTGTGTGTTTAAACACCTAAGTACTTCATGAGTACAAAAATAAAAAATGAATTTTCATTAACCAGTTCGTTTGATTATATTTGAATTATTTAGAATTAACTATTTTAATATTAATTACATTGAAGAAATTAGAAAAAGGAAAATTTAAAGCTCAAAATGATTCCAATTGAGAATTTGCAAAAATTATTATAAAAAATATTCCTGTTTTGCTTTCAAAATAATTTAAATTTTATTAATCTCAAGAACACGTAAATATATTTGAATGTGTTCCATCCGTGGGCCATGCTTAGTACATATTTGGATGTATGGGCCTCTTGGACTTGACTCTGTGACCTCCCAGGAGTCTGAGGGCCATTAACTAGGATGATTCAGCCTAATTTTTTTCTAAATTTTATTTATTTTGTTGTTCTTGAAAATATGCACAGCAAAACATGTACCAATTCAACAGTCTCTACATGTACAATTTAGTGACGTTGACTACATTCTTCGAGTTGTGCAACCATTCTCACCCTCCTTTTTGAGTTGTTCCTCCCTCATTAACATAAACTCACTGCCCCCCAAATGTTCCTATCTCATCTTAAGTGGCTTTTGCCAGTTTGATCCGATATAGATAGTTGTTAAAAGAGAATAATGCTTAAGGCAAACCTTTTTTACTAGATAAGCTAAACTATTTGGTTTTAAGATGACTTCAGGGGATTTTTGGTTTAAGTTTCAGAGATAATCCCAGGGCAATAGTTCCAGGGATTCATCCATCTTCCATGGCTCCAGAAGGTCTAGAGTCTATAAGAATTTGAAATTCTGCTCTATATTTTCCCCGTTTTGATCAAGATTCTTCAATGAAATCTTCGATTAAAATGCTCAGTAATGGTAATCAGGCACCATCCAGTTCTTCATGTCTCATGGCAAAGGAGGTAGTTGTTCATGGAGGCATTTAGCTACACATTCCATATCCTGACTCCTTCCTCTGTTGCTCCAGGTGAATAGAGACAAATCGTTGTGCCTCGGATGGCTTCTTGAAAGCTTTTAAGCCCTCTCCCCACCAGGCACTACTCAATGAACTAGGAGGTAGAACAGAGGCACTAAACACGTTATTAGGCCAGTTAACTGGGATGTCCTATGAAACCATGACCCTAAACCTCCAAATCAAGGAACCAAATCCCATGAGGTGTTTGGTTGTACATAAGCAGCCTCAGCAGCTACTCTTTTTTTAATAGGAAATATGTCTATCATACAACTTTTGCCAATTCAGCTTTTTATAGGTGTACAACTCATTGACAGCAATTACAGCAATTGGCTGTACAACCCTACCCTTAATCAGTGTGATTTTCCATCACGGTTAATCCGCCTTTTATCCCTGCCTCCCACCCTTGGTAACCACTAGTAAACTTTGGTCTCCATACATTTGCCTTTTCTTGTCTTTTTATGTAAGTGAGATCATACAATCGTATCTGTCCTTTTGTCATGGGCTTATTTCACTCAGCTTAATGCCATCAAGTTCCATCCATACTGTAGCATGTATCAAGACTTCATTTCTCCTACTGGCTGAGTAGTATTCCATTGTATGTATGTACCACATCTTGTTTGTCCATTCATCTGTTGATGGGCATCATGTTGTCTCCATCTTTTGGCTGTTGTGAATAATGTTGCAATGAACATTGGTGTACAAGTCTCTGAGTCTCTGCCTTGAAGTCTTTTGGGTATATACCTAGGAGTGGAATTGCTGGGTCATATGTTAGTTCTAAACCCTGGTGGTATACTGGTTAAGTGCTACGGCTGCTAACCAAGAGGTCGGCAGTTCTAATCTTAGCCATTCTAGTGAGAGTGAAATGGTGTCTCATTGTGATTTTGATTTGCATTTCTCTGATGGCTAATGATGCTGAGCATCTTTTCATGTGTCTGGCGGCCATTTGAATGTCCTCTTTGGTGAAATGTCTATTCAAGTCCTTTGCCGGTTTTATGCTTGGGTGTTTGTCTTTTTTGTTGTTGGTGAAGTTTTATATATATTTTAGTTATTAGATTTCTGTCAGGTATATGGTTTCCAAAGATATCCTCACAATCGGTAGCTTGTGTTTTTACTTTTTTGGTAAAGTCTTCTGAAGAACAAAAGTTTTTAATTTTTATGAGGTCCCATTTATTTATGTTGTCTTTTGCTGTTTGTGCTTTCATTATTATATTAGATAATCCATTGTTGAAAGCTAGGCCTCACAGTGTTGGCCCTACTTGTTCTTCTAAGAATTTTATGATTTTAGTTTGCACAGTTAGGGCCTTGATCTGTTTTGAATTTGTTTTTGTGTGTGTAAGGCATGGATCCTGTTTCCTTTTTTTTTGCATGTGGAAATCCAGTTTTCCCATTACCATTTACTGAAGAGACTCTTCTTTCCCCATCGAATGAACCTAGCGCCTTTGTCCAAATTCAGGTGACCATAAATATGTGGTGACTCAGGTTAATTGGATTCAAGAAATGTTTATTCCTGCTCTTTAAAAGTTACAACTCTTGTTTAATTTAAAATTTTGAGGGGGGTGTGTATACATATATGTAAATGATATGTGCGTAATGCATAAAAATTAGAAAATAAAGATAAGGAAAAAGAAGAAAACAAATTTCCCTTAATCCCATGACCTCACTAAGCATATTTGTTCATATACATACGTATTTTTTTCTTACTAAAATAAGACCACATGATGTATATTGGTATATAGCAGTCCCCTTTCACCCATGCTTATATCCTGAACATTCTTTCACATTTTAAATATGGTACTACTTTATTGTTTTTAATGTCATTCTGTACATCTGTGCCACAATCTCCAACTTTTGGGCATTTAAGTTGCTTCCAGGTTTTCATTACTATAAACAGTGTGATAATGAACATTCTTGTAGCTGAATATTTGCATACATGCTTAATTATTTCATTGGGATAAAGGTGGAATTGTTGCATCACAGGGTACGCATGTTTTTTAAGACTTTTGAAACATATTGCCAAATTCCCTTCCAGAAATATTGTACAATGTCTATTCCAACAGCAGTATGCAAGAGTGCCAGTTTCCCACACCCTAACACTGAGTATTTCAGTATTTTTCTAAACTCAGCCAATTTGATTGGAGAACTATTATACCTCATTTAAAATCTTGCATTTCTCACACATCCAAAAACAAGAAAGGGCCAAAATCAGAGAATCATCCCTACAACTTGAACAAATAGAGAGCAACAAAAGAAACCCTCAGGCACCAGAAGAAAACAAATAATAAAAATTAGACCAGGACTAAATGAAATAGAAAACAGAAAAGCAATTGAAAGAATTAACAAGACCAAAAGCTGGTTCCTTGGAAAAAAATCGACAAAATTGATAAACCATTGGCCAAACTGACAAAAGAAAGCGGAGAGGAAGCAAATAACCCGAATAAGAAATGAGATGGGCGATATTACAACAGACCCAACTGAAATTAAAAGAATCATACCAGATTACTATGAAAAATTGTACTCTAACAAATTTGAAAACCTGGAAGAAATGGATGATTTCCTAGAAACAGACTACCTACCTAAACTAATACAAACAGAGGTAGAACAACTAAATAGACCCATGACAAAAGAAGAGATTGAAAAGGTAATCAAAAAACTTCCAACAGAAAAAAAGCCCTGGTCCAGACAGCTTCGCTGCAGAGTTCTACCAAACTTTCAGAAAAGAGTTAACACCACTACTACTAAAGGTATTTCAGAACATAGAAGAGGATGAAATACTCCCAAACTCATTCTATGAAGCCAGCATATCCCTGATACCAAAACCAGGTAAAGACATCACAAAAAAAGAAAATTACAAACATATATCCCTCATGAACTTAGATGCAAAAATCCTCAACAAAATTCTAGCCAATCGAATTCAACAACATATCAAAAAAATAATTCACCCATGACCCAGTGGGATTCATACCAGGTATGCAGGGATGGCTCAACATTAGAAAAGCAATTAATGTAATCCATTATATAAATAAAACAAAAGACACAAATCACACGATTTTATCAATTGATGCAGAAAAGGCATTTGACAAAGTTCAACACCAATTCATGATAAAAACTCTCAGCAAAATACAAATAGAAGGAAAATTTCTCAACATAACAAAGGGCGTTTATACAAAGCCAATAAGCAATATCATCCCAAATGGAGAAAGCCTGAAAGCATTCCCCTTGAGAACGGGAACCAGACAAGGATGCCCTTTATCACTGCTCTTATTCAACATTGTGCTGGAGGTCCTGGCCAGAGCAATTAGGCTAGACAAAGAAATAAAGGGCATCCAGATTGGCAAGGAAGAAGTACAAGTATCTCTATTTGCAGACGACATAATCTTATACACAGAAAACCCTAAGGAATCCTCAAGAAAACTACTGAAACTAACAGAAGAGTTCAACAGAGTATCAGGATACAAGATAAACATACAAAAATCCATTGGATTCCTCTACATCAACAAAAAGAACATCGAAGAGGAAATTGCCAAATCAATGCCATTTACAGTAGCCCCCAAGAAGATAAAATACTTAGGAATAAATCTCACCAGAGGTGTAAAAGACTTATACAAAGAAAACTACAATACACTTCTGCAAGAAACCAAAAGAGACCTACATAAGTGAAAAAACATACCTTGCTTATGGATAGGAAGACTTAACATTATAAAAATGTCTATTCTACTAAAAGAGATCTATAGATTTCATGCAATTCCAATCCAAATTCCAAGGACATTCTTTAATAAGTTGGAGAAACAAATCAACAAATTCATTTGGAAGGGAAAGAGGCCCCGGATAAGTAAAGCATTGCTGAAAAAGAACAAAGTGGGAGGCCTTACTCTACCTGATTTTAGAACCTATTATACTGCCACAGTAGTCAAAACAGCCTGGTACTGATACAACAGATACATCGACCAACGGAACAGAATTGAGAATCCAGACATAAATCCATTCCACATATGAGCGGTTGACATTTGACAAAGGCCCCAAAACAGTTAAATGGGGAAAAGACAGTCTTTTTAACAAATGATGCTGGGATAACTGGATATCCATCTGCAAAAAAATGAAACGAGACCCTTACCTCACTCCGTGCACAAAAATGAGCTCAAAATGGATCAAATACCTAAATATAAAATCTAAAATGATAAAGATCATGGAAGAAAAAATAAGGACAATATTAGGAGCCCTAATACATGGCATAAACAGTATATAAAACATTACTAACAATGGAGAAGAAAAACTAGATAACTGGGAGCTCTTAAAAGCCAAACACCTATGCTCATCCAAAGACTTCACCAAAAGAGTAAAAAGATTGCCTACAGACTTGGAAAAAGTTTTTAGCTATGACATTTCTTATCAGCGCCTTATCTCTAAAATCTACATGATACTGTAAAAACTCAACTGCAAAAAGACAAATAGCCCAATTAAAAAATGGGCAAAAGACATGAATAGACACTTCACTAGAGAAGATATATTAGGCAGCTAACGGATACATGAGGAAATGCTCACGATCATTAACCATTAGAGAAATGCAAATCAAAACTACAATGAGATTTCATCTCACTCCAACAAGGCTGGCATTAATCCAAAAAACACAAAATAATTAATGTTGGAGAGGCTGTGGAGAGATTGGAACACTTCTACACTGCTGGTGGGAATGTCAAATGGTACAACCACTTTGGAAATCGATTTGGCACTTCCTTAAAAGCTAGAAATAGAATTACCGTATGATCCAGCAATCCCACTCCTTGGAATATATCCTAGAGAAATAAGAGCCTTCACACAAACAGATATATGCACACCCATGTTTATTGCGGCACTGTTTACAATAGCAAAAACATGGAAGCAACCAAGGTGCCAATTGACAGATGAATGGATAAATAAATTATGGTATATTCACACAATGGAATACTATCCATCGATAAAGAGCAGTGGTGAATCTGTGAAACATTTCATAACATGGAAGAATCTCGAAGGCATTATGCTCAGTGAAATTAGTTGCAAAGGGAAAAATATTGTATAAGACCACTACTATAAGAACTCAAGAAATACTTTAAACAGAGAAGAAAATATTCTTTGATGGTTATGAGAGGGGGGAGGGAGTGAGGGTGGGAAAGGGGTATTCACTAATTAGATAGTAGATAAGAACTACTTTAGGTGACGTGACGGGAAAGACAACACACAATACAGGCGAGGTCAGCACAACTGGACTAAACAAAAAGCAAAGAAGTTTCTTGAATAAACTGAATGCTTCGAAGGCCAGGTTAGCAGGGGCGGAGGTTTGGGGTCCATGGTTTCAGGGGACATCTAAGTCAATTGGCATAATAAAATCTATTAAGAAAACATTCTGCACCTTGGAGAGAGGCATCTGGGATTTTAAACGCTAGCAACCGGCCATCTAAGATGCATCAATTGGTCTCAACCCACCTGGATCAAAGGAAAATGAACAACACCAAGGACACAAGGTTGTTACTAGGCCAAGAGACGGAAAGGGCCACATAAAACAGAGACTGTATCAGCCTGACACCAGAAGAGCTAGATGGTGTCCGGCTACAACCGATGACTGCCCTGACAGGGAACGCAACAGAGAATGACTGAGGGAGCAGGAGAGCAGTGGGATGCAGACCCCAAATTCTCATAAAAAGACTAGACTTAATGGCCTGACTGAGGCTAGAAGGACCCCGGTGGTCATGGCCCCCAGACCTTCTGTTGGCCCAGGACAGGAACCATTCCCAAAGCCAACTCTTCAGACAGGATTGGACTGAACAATGGGTTGTAGAGGGATGCTGGTGAGGAGTGAGCTTCTTGGATCAGGTGGACACTTGAGACTATGTTGGCATCTCCTCCCTGGAGGTGAGGGAGTGAGCTGTCTCATTAGGGGGAGAGCAATTGGGAGTATATAGCAAGGTGTATATGAGTTTTTGTGTGAGAGACTGGCGATTTGTAAACTTTCACTTAAAGCACAATAAAAATTTTTTTTTAAAAACCTTGCATTTCTTTGATTAAAACTGTTGAGATTAAAATTTATTATTATTATTATTCATTGCCATTTGTATTTTATGTTTTCTAACTTGCTTCTTCATTCCCTTTTCTCTTTTTTCTATTGTTCGATGTTCAAAAATTTATATGTAAAAACTCTAATTTCTGTTGGAAATATTTTTCCAGTTGTTATTTCCCTTTTGGAAACCCTGCTGGCGTAGTGGTTAAGTGTTACTGCTGCTAACCAAGAGGTCAGCAGTTCAAATCCACCAGGCGCTCCTTGGAAACTCTATGCGGCGGTTCTACTCTGTTGTATAGGGTCGCTATGAGTTGGAATCGACTCAACGGCAGTGGGTTTCTTTGTTTTTTTTTTCCCTTTTGTTTTTCAAGATATAATTCTGTTTGCAAACTATCCATTATATTATGTTTTGTAATTATTTACATGTATTAGATATTAATTACCTCTTTTTTTTTTTTTAAGGTATGAAAACTTTCAAAATCCTAAGAAGAGAAAAAATCAAAGTGGAACAGTGTTTCGACCTGGACAGAAAGTAACTTTGGCATAAAATATATGTCTGATTTTTGTGTGTGTGTGTGTGACTTGTAACAGTAAAAATTGTGTCTGTAAAATTTCTTTTTAATTTAACAAATCAGGTTAATTTATAAAATCGCAGATTGGTAAATGCTGTGATTATGTAATGATCAATATAACTTGAGATTAATGCTTTAGAAAAGTTTGATATTTATAACAGATGCTGTATTTTATTTCCTATAAAAGTCTATATTAAATCTTTAATGAAATAGTAATAGCCAAATGGTATGACTAATTCATTTCTCCTTTTAAGAAAAAATAATACATATAGTTAATCTAATTAAATATATTTTTGAAACTCACCGGTAGTTGCATATTCAGCATCTTTTTAGCATTTAACAAATTTTATGTATAGCGAATTCTTGACTGTTTTGGAAATAAAAAATCCTATTATTTACAGATCATATTATCTGTTGTTCTTATATCAGAAAGTGCACTATTTACACACAATTCACATAAATTTAATTATCACCTCACCCAGAAATGAGGTCATACCCCCTGGCATACTACATCCAGCTCCAAGTCTAGGATCTTTGAGTGACGTCTAGATTCCATCATGATTTTATCTAGATAGTCTCCAGTCTGTGAACTACCGTGTGAAGTCAGCTACCACCAACACAAACTATGTGTAGTAATGGAGTAAGGAGAAAGGAAGAAGAAGGAAGTTAATTAAAATACATAAATAAATAAATACACAAGACAGCAAAGGACATATAGGCAGTAATCATTGTCCTTTCTACAGTTAACCATGAGGCCATGGCTGGGCCATGCCTGGAATTTTTGACTTCCATGTTCCTCTGACTTCAGCCAGCACCTCAGTGAATTAGAGTGCTTTACTAGGTTGTCGTTGGTAGGTGCCATCAAGTAGGTCCCAAGTCCTAGCATACCCTATGTATAACAGAATGAAACGTTGCCCAGTCTTGTGCCATCCTCATAAACGTTGCTGTATTTGAGCCCATTGTTGTAGCCACTGTGTCAGTCCATCTCGTTGAGGGTCTTCCTCTTTTTCGAAGATCTTCTACCAAGCGTGATGTCCTTCTCCCGGGATTGGTCCCTCCTAATAAGATGTTCAAAGTGTATGAGATGAAGTCTCACCATCCTCCCTTCTAAGGAGTATTCTGGCTGTACTTCTTACAAGACAGTTTTATTCATTCTTCTGGCAGTCCATGATATATTCAATATTCTTTGCCTACACCATAATTCAAATGCATCAATTCTTCAGTCTTTCCTTATTCATTGCCCAGCTTTCGCATGCTTATGAGGTGATTGAAAATACCATGGTTTGACATTACTGAAAAAGAAGAAGAAAGTGGGAGGCCTCACTCTACCTGATTTTAGAACCTATTATACAGCCACAGAAGTCAGAACAGCCTGGTACTGGTACAACAACAGGCACATAGACCAATGGAACAGAATTGAGAACCCAGATATAAATCCATCCACATATGAGCAGCTGATATTTGACAAAGGCCCAGTGTCAGTTAATTGGGGAAAAGATAGCCTTTTTAACAAATGGTGCTGGCATAACTGGATTTCCATTTGCAAAAAAATGAAACAGGACCCATACCTCACACCATGCACAAAAACTAACTCCAAGTGGATCAAAGATCTAAACATAAAGACTAAAACGATAAAGATTATGGAAGAAAAAATAGGGACAACGTTAGAAGCCCTAATACAAGGCATAAACAGAATACAAAACATTACCAAAAATGACGAAGAGAAACCAGATAACTGGGAGCTCCTAAAAATCAAACACCTATGCTCATCTAAAGACTTCACCAAAAGAGTAAAAAGACCACCGACAGATTGGGAAAGAATTTTCAGCTATGACATCTCCGACCAGCACCTGATCTCTTAAAATCTATATGATTCTGTTAAAACTCAACCACAAAAAGACAAACAACCCAATCAAGAAGTGGGCAAAGGATATGAACACGCACTTCACTAAAGAAGATATTCAGGCAGCTAACAGATACATGAGAAAACGCTCTCGATCATTAGCCATTAGAGAAATGCAAATTAAAACTACGATGAGATTCCATCTCACTCCAACAAGGCTGGCATTAATCCAAAAAACACAAAATAATCAATGTTGGAGAGGCTGCGGAGAGATTGGAACTCTTATACACTGCTGGTGGGAATGTAAAATGGTACAACCACTTTGGAAATCGATCTGGCGTTTTCTTAAAAAGTTAGAACTACCATACAACCCAGAAATCCCACTCCTCGGAATATACCCTAGAGAAATAAGAGCCTTCACACAGATATATGCACACCCATGTTTATTGCAGCTCTGATTACAATAGCAAAAAGCTGGAAGCAACCAAGGTGTCCATCAACGGATGAATGGTTAAATAAATTGTGGTATATTCACACAATGAAGTACTACGCATGTATAAAGAACAGTGACAAATTTGTGAAACATTTCATAACATGGAGGAACCTGGAAGGCATTATGCTGAGTGAAATTAGAGGCAAAAGGACAAATATAGTATAAGACCACTTTATAAGATCTTGAGAAGTAGTATAAACTGAGAAGAACACACACTTTTGTGGTTACGGGGGGGAGGGAGGGAGGGTGGGAGAGGTTTATTTGCTGATTAGTTAGTAGATAAGAGCTACTTTAGGTGAAGGGAAGGACAATACTCAATACACTGAAGGTCAGCTCAACTGAACTGGACCAAAAGCAAAGAAGTTTCTGGGATAAACTGAATACTTCAAAGGTCAGCGGAGCAAGGGCAGGGGTTTGAGGACTATGGCTTAAGGGGACTTCTAAGTCAATTGGCAAAATAATTCTATTGTGAAAACATTCTGCATCCCACTTTGAAGAGTGGCATCTGGGGTCTTAAATGCTAACAAGTGGCAATATAAGATGCATCAATTGGTCTCAACCCACCTGGATCAAAGGAGAATGAAGAACACCAAGGTCACACGATAAATATGAGCCCAAGAGACAGAAAGGGCCACAGGAACTGGAGACTTACATCATCCTGAGACCAGAAGAACTAGATGGTGCCCGGCCACAACCGATGACTGCCCTGACAGGGAGCAGAACAGAGAGAGCCCCAGAGGGAGCAGGAGATCAGTGGGATGCAGCCCCCAAATTCTCATAAAAGGACCAGACTTAATGGTCTGACTGAGACTAGAGGAATCCCAGCGGTCATGGTCCCCAAACCTTCTGTTGGCCCAGGACAGGAACCATTCCTGAAGACAACTCATCAGACACGGAAGGGACTGGACAATGGGTAGGAGAGAGATGCTGATGAAGAGTGAGCTACTTGTATCACGTGGACACTTGAGACTGTGTTGGCATCTCCTCTCTGGAGGGGAGATAGGAGGGTAGAGAGGGTTAGAAACTGGCAAATTGTCACGAAAGGAGAGACTGGAAGGGCTGACTCATTAGGGGGAGAGTAAGTGGGAGTATGGAGTAAGGTGTATATAAGCTTATATGTGACAGACTGACTTGATTTGTAAACGTTCACTTAAAGCTCAATAAAAATTATTAAAAAAAAGAAAATACCATGGCTTGAGTACATCTTAGTCCTCAAAGTGACATCCTTGCTTTTTAACTTTGAAGAGGTCTTTTGCAGCAGATTTACCCAGTGTAATATGTTGTTTGATTTCTTGACTGCCGCTTCCATGGGTGTTGATTATGGATCCAAGTAAAAAGAAATCCTTGACAACTTCAGCCTTTACTAAATGGGATAGCATAAACCTTCATCCCCAAGTATCTGGCTGGTAGTAGGTCTGGCTGTCTAAGGTCACAGAAGTCTGTCATCAGATATTACCATTGGCCAGTGTAATCCACAAGGTTTCATCCTTACTTCTCCCATCCCTCATTTTGTCACAGCAGCTCTGTTCTCCCCCATTAGAATCATTTCACTCAACCAACATCATAACCCACCCTTTCCAAGTCATTGGAATCATTGCTGTGTTCCCATGGTAGAACCATCCCTCCTTTGGTTACCTCTAAGCTAGCAAAACCCAGAATCATAGAGAAAGAAAAAACTGAGAAGCCTCACCCTCCATTGCACCCAGTTCCCAGACCCTTGTATTAGGGCTGTGGTCACTGGTTCAGAGCATTTACTAGATACAGTATATCTTGTAGGACAGTACCTTAACTTACAAGGCTTTATCTTCCCAAAAGACCAGCTATTTCAGGGTGATAGGTGTTTGTGCTAAGTTCAGTGAATTCCATAGGTAGCTACTCCCTTATTCTTTTCACTAAGGGAGTTTTGTGATCAGAAGCGGTCTTACATAGGATACCATAACAATGTGAAAACATTTGGTAAGTCCATGAAATGTGTGGGCAGAAGTATGGAGGACAGACAAAGCAAATCCAATTCCAGAATGCATCTCTCCTCCAGGGAGGACAAATTGCCGCCTCCTCTGTCATAAAAGAAGGCCAATGTAATCCACCTGCCACCAGGAGTAGGCTGGTCTCCCCTGAGTTCAGACCTACATGGGCAATGCTACTGACAAGTAGGTTCTCAGAAGAGGTGAACTAAAGTCAGCTACCACCAACACCAACTGTGCGTAGTTACGGATTACGGAGAAAGGAAAAAGAAGTTAATTAAAATATGCAATTTTGCTTAAAAGGTCAGCCTCAGGAGAAGTCCACCTTGTTGAGTCCACGCATAGACGCCCCACCCCTGCCACCTTGTCCGCTTTGCACATGAACCTCTTAAGCACTGGCTGGCTGGAGAAGAAGGCTAATTGGTCATCCTGACCTCCTGATTATTAAAAGCCCTGAGAGTTTTTAGCTGAGCATTCACATAGGACACAGATATTTTCACTCTCTGGGCCCATCCCAAGAGCTCTGGTCATACATTTCCCCTGACCACTTGATGGCCAGCTTTCAGCTGTGTTCTTTCCAATTCCCTGGTCATGTGGGTATTAGCCACTGCCCATGGATCGGCATAGATTTTTTGCATTAGACCTCTCTCCTGGCAAATTGGAGCAGTCAAGCAGAACATTCCCAGATGCTTGAACTAGCACACTGAATAAAAAGTGCATTAGTAAATTCAATTTGACCAATAATGAACTGTGTTCTTCCTACTTAGCCTAACATCCACGCACACAATCCATCCTCGTACATATTCTTCAAATTTTCAATGAAAAACCGAAGTCTAAGCCTTCTGGTTTGATGTTTTATTGGTGTCCTGAGGCATGCTGAGATCTCACAGTGGGTGGGAGAGTTGGAGTGCAAGAGTTTCTTCGTCTTGCAAGATTGATCCCCACAGATACTGGCGTTTCAGGGTCTTCAGGTTGAGGGGCAGAGGAGCTGCTTAACTGTAAAGAAAAGCTCAATTGGGGTGGGAGTTCAGAGGAATCCAAATCCTGCCATGTATCCCTATGCAAACGATCAGGGTCTTCCTCATACTCTTTCCCAACCAATGCCTTAGCTTTTATGTAAGAGACCTGACATAGCTATAAATTCAACAGATAATGTAATCTGTTAAGCTGCGGGATCAAACTCTGCATTTGATTTCAGCCCCTAGCCTCATGGCTCCAAATGACAAGAGATTCTTTTAGCTGTCATACAAATCCCTGGTTTTCAGCCTGTGCCTTCAACTGAAAATGTAGATATCTGAGCTTATCTTTTTCCTTAAGCTTTCTGGCGCTGTGGTCAACTCACCCATCTGAAATCCTTATGCGTTTCATACTATCCTGTAGCAGCCACTTCTTCAGTGGGTACTTCATTCCTGGGAGTACTTTGTGACACTTTAATTAGCTCTGTTGCCACTGCAGAGCCCCGGTGGCACTGTGGTTAAGAGCTCAGGCTGCTAACAAAAAGGCCGGCGGTTGGAATTCACCAGCCACTCCTTGGAAACCCTATGGAGCAGTTCTACTCTGTCTTACAGGGTCACTATGAGTTGGAATCGATTCGACAGCAATGGTTTATTGCCACTGCATGCCATAGACTGCCAAATTGATTCAACTCGAGGGCAACGGGTTTGGGTTTGGTATTCTTTTTTTTTTTTAATAATTTTTATTGTGCTTTTTTTTTAAGTGAAAGTTTACAAATCAAGTCAATCTCTCACACAAAAACCCATATACACCTTGCTACACACTCCCAATTACTCTCCCCCTAATGAGACTGCCCGTTCTCTCCCTCCTCTCTCTCTTTTCATGTCCATTTCGCCAGCTTCTAACCACCTCCACCCTCTCATCTCCCCTCCAGGCAGGAGATGCCAACATAGTCTCAAGTGTCCACCTGATCCAAGAAGCTCACTCCTCACCAGCATCCCTCTCCAACCCATTGTCCAGTCCAATCCATGTCTGAAGAGTTGGCTTCAGAAATGGTTCCTGTCCTGGGCCAACAGAAGGTCTGGGGGCCATGACCACTGGGGTCCTTCTAGTCTCAGACCATAAAGTCTGGTCTTAGGAGACTTTGGGGTCTGCATCCCACTGCTCTCCTGCTTCCTCAGGGGTTCTCTGTTGTGTTCCCTGTCAGGGCAGTCATCAGTTGTAGCTGGGCACCATCTAGTTCTTCTGGTCTCAGGATGATGTAGTCTCTGGTTCATGTGGCCCTTCCTGTCTCTTGGGCTCGTAATCGCCTTGTGTCCTTGTTGTTCTTCATTCTCCTTTGATCCAGGTGGGTTGAGACCAATTGATGCATCTTAGATGGCTGCTTGCTAGCGTTTAAGACCCCAGATGCCACTCTTCAAAGTGGGATGCAGAATGTTTTCTTAATAGATTTTATTATGCCAATTGACTTAGATGTCCCCTGAAACCATGGTCCCCAGACTGGGTTTGGTATTCTTTTAATACTAATTGAACTTTCTTTGTTGTCAGCCTTCATTGGGGAAGATAACCAGTCCCAAATTTCCCTGTATTTTCTTGAGCACCTGTTGCCTACAGGCTACTTCTAGTACTGGTTCCGTACAAGTTTTTAGTGGTAGGCAGCAGAAACCTACCCTGGCCTTTTCAAGGAGAAAAGGAGTTTATTGAAAGGTTATTGGGGCTAGAAAGCAAAGGGGTATTCAAAGACTAGTGGGGCCATGTCAAAGGAACACGGGAAGTGGCTTAAAGGGACTTCACCACCCCAGTAAGTATGCCTGTGTGTACCAACCAATCAACACCAGCATCACCCAAGTAAACCACTAGGGATGACATCATCCCACTCATGCCTCTGAACGTCAGCCCATCCCTGCACTCCCAGCTTCAGCTGTCTATTCTGCTAGGGGAGTCTGTGTTTGACAGATGTGGCTTTCTGTTATCATAAGCAATAAATTCAGCTTTATATTTCAATTTCCGATTTAATTCAAATGAATGGCCTTATCCTTGATACCTCCCTAATCAAGATTGAAGAATCCCTGGAAGATGCAAACAGTTAAAACACTCAATTGCTAACCAAAAGGCTGGAAGTTCGAGTCCACCCAGAGGTGCCTCAGAAGAAAGGCCTGGTAATCTACTTCTGAAAAATCAGTCCTTGAAAACCCTGTGGAGCACAGCTCTACTCTGACACACGTGAGGTCACCACGGGTTGGAAACGACTTAACGGCAGCTGGTTGGGTTAATCAGTATTGACACTTCCTAACCTGAAATCTCGCCATCTGTTAAGCATCTGACGGGGAGAACACCCAGTGTCAGCGGTGACTGATTTGCTGATTTTTAAATGTGATACCCAGTTGTCTAAAAGTTCCAGGAAGGACTGATTTTTGTCTGTGTTGCTCACTGCTGTAGCTCTAGAACGTTGCCTCAAGCACTGATGGTCACTCAATAGTAAATAACAAACATCTATGGCTGAATCAGACATTATTTTTCAACTGATGTTGAGATAACCCTCCAATTGAAGAAAGGAGGAAAAAGAAAAAAAATATATATATATATAATATTTTAGTCCTTAACTTTTTAGGTTGATATCTTCTCTGCTCCATGGAAACTGTGGCACACTGTACGAGGACAGTCAGGTGACGGTGTCTGAAAACGGATCAGTGCATTCAACTGATGAATATAACATTAAATAAGTTTTAATTTAATTTGAGAATGATGAAAATCCTGACCGCATTTCTAAAGTTTTGGGGCAGGGCCTCAGTTGATGTAGTCTCCTCCCTCCCTGCAACTCAGAAGTGTTTGCAGTGGCAACTGGCAGGGCCAGAGAGCCTGGAAAAGAGGGGGTGAGCCCAGAGTCCCTCCTCTCTGGGGCCTCCACCACGTGTGGTGGAGAGCGAGGTGTGGCTGGAAGACACTGCACTTAAAGACCAGAGGCTGTTAGGATGCCCTTCTGTATCTTACAATGTGATCAGTGTACATTCATCCTAACCAGGACTGGGGGGAAAATGAGATGGACATCACAATCTACCACCACTACCAGGGAAAAACCCTCAAAGCAAACCAGTGGTGAGTAGTGGGGGTTTGTACCACCAGTGAGTGATAAGCATCCCTGGGTGCAAACAGTTAAGGCATTCAGCAGCTAACTGAAAAGTTAGAGATTCAAGTCCACTCAGAAGTGCCTTGGAAGAAAGGCCTGGTGATCGTCTGAAAAATTAACCACTGAAAATACCATGGGGAAAAAAAGCCTGTGGAACATTGTTCCACTCGGACACACATGGGGTCATCGTGAGTCAGAGTCAACTCAATGGCAAATGATTTCGTGTTTTGGTTTTTAGAGTGATAAGCAGGGAGCCAGGCCTAACTTGACTGGTTAACACCTAAATTGCATGGCATCACCGGATGTTCCATTCTGTGTTTAAAATCCATTACTGTGTTACACTTAGCTGGACCTTCTAAAATGTAATGATAAATAATAACATTACTGAGCGTTTCCAACGCGTCAGGCAGGTGCCTAAGCATCTTATATGGATTATCATGCTTAATTCCGTCACCAGCCTGAGAAGGTATGTAATTTGTCCAAGATTATTTCAGTGATCTTTTATTTAACCCAGGCAGAGTCCCAAACCCAAGGCCCTACTGCTGTTTCACCTTGTCATCTTGGCTCTATTTCTGTGCGTTCAAGGAGAACGCTCTAAAACCAACTGCCCGTCCAAGCCTCCTGAAGCCCTCTGTTGTGTTAAACTCAGTTAGGATATCACCTAGATGTGTGGTGCTGACTTTCAGCTTCTTTTGCCAATATGTGCTGATAATACGGATTATTCTTCTCTGGTTTTCTTGGCTTCCTGTATATGTCTTACAATGGATTTTGTGCTTTCGCTACTTCCCAAGCAAAAGTACCTAATTATGAAAACACGCAGTCTGAATTCAAAATTAAGTGCTGCTTTAAAGCTGTGAAGTGACCTTGGGGAAGTTGTACAATTTGCTCCATATAGCCAGAATTAAAGGATTAAATGCTTCGAGAAATTAATTAATGCATGTAAAGCACTCAGATCCATGCCAGGCACATAAAAATCACTATATGAAGTGTTACTATTATTGTCATCTTAGTTTTTATGCAGCCACAGAATTCACTGTAGAAGTATTGATCAGATGTTTGCTTTTTGTCCACTTTCCTCCACCAAAGCAAGCAGCATTTCTAAGGAAAATAAAGAATAATGAATTAACTATGCTAAGTAGGAGTCCTTGAGTTGTGCAAATGGTTACTCGTTAGACTACTACCTGAAAGGCTGGCTGTTCAAACCCACCCAGAGACTCCTCAGAAGACAAGCTTCTAAAAGGTCATAGCCTTGAAAACCCTATGGAGAAGTTCTACTCTGCACACATGAGGTTGCCATGAGCAGGAATCTACTTGATGGGCACTAACAAGTAGAAATAAAAAACCTTTAAGTGAGAAACACGTCTGTGACCTTCCGTGCATTCCAGGATGTCCAAAATAGCATCTTGCTCCTCTGTAGTTGCTCCAGGGCATCTCTCCTGAAGAGGTATGCTCAGTGAGAGCAAGTCCCCAGCCAAAGGAAAGCCCTTATTCAATAAAGGAAAGGCAAGTAGCCAGGCAACTTCAAAGCAGAGAAATATAGCTGTTAAAGAAATAACCTTGTAACCTGAGTAGGTTTGTTACATTTTAAGGAGATAAAATTCTAAATGCAGTTTGCCGAAGGATTAACCAATTTGGGAACAAGTGAGAATAAACTTAATTTTGATATAATTTAAAGAAAAAGGCTGTGAAAAATAGTTTGGCAGTTCTCAAAAAGTTAAACACAGAATTTTACCATATGACTCAGCAGTTCCACTCCTAGGAATATACCCAAAAGGCTTGATGCGGGGAAGCAAGAAGACACATGCACACCAATGTTCATTGCAGCTTTATTCACATAGCCAAAAGGTAGAAACAACCTAAGTGCCTACGAACAGATGAATGGATAAACAAAATGTCATGTATCTATACCATGGACTATTATTCAGCCATAAAATTAGAAATGAAGTTCTGACACAAGCTATGACATGGATGAGCCCTGACAACATTATGCTGAGTGAAATAAGGCAAACACAAAAGGTCAAATATTGTATGATCCCACTTACATGAAATATCTAGAAGAGGCAAATGTGTAGAGGCTAAGGTTTATTCGGGTTTACCAGGGGCAGGTGGGACAGGGAGCTATAGCTTAAGGGGCACTGAGTTTCTGTTAAGAGTAAGAATGGATAGTGGTGATGGCTGCAGACCATGGTGGACATAATTAGTGACACTGAATTGTACACATACAAGTGGCTGAAATGGTAAATACATATATATAGTTTGTTATATATATTCCACCACAATAAAAAAAAAGGGGAGAGTTAGTAAATCTGATCCTTGGTAGCATTTCTCCCAGAAAGTATTAATAATATTAGATTATTTTCCTTCTTGTTACCACAGTTCTGAATTTCACAAATAATATATAAAAAAGCACTATCAGCAACTGAAAGCAATTCAGGTGGAGCAATAACTCGCCTGGCATCACACCCCTAATCCACTCTTCTCTCTTGAAGTATCTGCTGTGAGCAATTTGGCCTATGCCTTTCCAACCTTTCTGGACAAATTTATGTACTTATATACACATACGTCCTATGGTTGCTATTTGTTGTTTACATTAATGGAACCATAGGGTGTGCATTAGTCTATAAATTTTTTTTAACTTACTGCTATATCTTGGAGAGTCTTCTATGTTCACACATACAGGCTATCTTCTTTTTTAACTCCTGCAAGGTATCCACATCCTGGATGTCCCAGAATTTATTTAACTTGTTCTATTGATGGTCTCTTTTTTCCAAAAGTTTCCAAAATTTGAAACCTTGCTGCTGTGAATGTCCTTTGCTCTCCACCTTCTTTGCTCTCTGGGTCAGAGCCTAGAAGTGAAATTGTTGGATCGAAAGATATGCACATTAAAAATTGTAATAAAAGCTGCCAGAGTCGCTCCAAAAAAAAGTTGCTCCAACGTATTCTTCCACTGACAACAGACGAGGATAGCTGTTTTTCCACAGCCTCACCAACAGTGGACATTATCAGTTTAATTTTTGCAAAGCTGCCTTGCCAAAAATATATCTTTTGCATTTCCCTAATTACTGGCAGGAGTCCCGGGTGGTGCAAATGGCTAACGCTCTTGGCTGCTAACCAAAAGGCTGGAGGTTGGAGTACACCCTGAGATGCAACAGAAGAAAGGCCTGGCAATTTACTTCTGAAAAATCAGCTGTTGAAAACCCTATGGAGCACAGTTCTACTCTGCCACACATGGGGGCACCATGAGGTGGAGTCACTTACCACCACTAGTCCACAATGATGGTGATGATTACTGGTAAATTTGAGCATCTCTTCTTACTTTATTATTTATATATATTTTTTAATTTCCATTGTGCTTTGAGTGAAAGTTCACAAATCAAGTTGGACTCTGATACAAAAATGTATAAACACCTTGCTATATACTCCTAATTGCTCTCCCCCTAATAAGACAACACATTCCTTCTCTCCACTCTCTACTTTCGTGTCCATTCGGTCAGCTTCTGACCCCCTCTACCTTCTCATCTCCCCTTTGGACAGGAGATGCCAGCATAGTCTCATGTGTCTACTTGATCCAAGAAGCTCATTCTTTCACAGTACCATTTTCTATCCCATAGTCCAGTCCAATCCCTGTCTGAAGAGTTGGCTTTGGGAATGGTTCCTGTCCTGGGTTAACAGAAGGTCTGGGGACCATGACCTCCAGGGTCCTTCTAGTCTCAGTTGGACCATTAAGTCTGATCTTTTTATGAGAATTTGGGGTCTGCATCCCACCGCTCTCCTGCTCCTTCAGAGGTTCTCTGTTTTGTTCCCTGTCAGGGCAGTCATTGATTGTAGCCAGGCACCATCTAGTTCTTCTGATCTCAGGCTGATGTAGTCTCTGGTTTATGTGGCCCTTTCTGCCTCTTGGGCTCATAATTACCTTGTGTCTTTGGTGTTCTTCATTCTCCTTTGCTCCAGATGGGTTGAGACCAATATTATTTATATTTTTATTCTGTGAATTGTCTGTTTATATCCTTTGCCTATTGTACTTATAATTTCATTGTTTTGAGTTCTTTATGTATTATGATTAATCAATTTGCAAATATTTTCTCCCATCCTGCTACTTTTATCTTTCATGTTTTTGTATCTTTTAATTTCAGTGTTTTTGAATGTATCAATATTTTCAAAAAAATTAAGGGCTAATTGGGATAAATACGCCTTAATTATTTTTCTCATTTGCCAAAAGACAGGATGCTATCAGATGTCCTCATCACCTTGTAGAAATTGAAGCTTCTATTAGCTGAATTTTATGTGCTCAGAGAGAAGTAGCATAAGCAGTGATTCTCAATCCTGGCTGCTCATTAAAATCACCTCGGGAGCTTTTTTAAATTTTATTAAATTCTTTGTAATCTAAATAAAGCCCACTCCCAACAGTTTTGATTTAATTGAGTGTGGGACCAGAGCATAGTAGTTTTTGTTATTATTGTTGTTGTGTGTAGACAGGTTTGCGATTCACTAGTGTAAAGAAAGGAAATGACATTTGGGGGGCTGGTGGCACAGTGGTTAAGAGCTTCACTGCTAACCAAAAGGTCTGCAGCTCGAATCTATCAGCCGCTTCTTGGAAACTCTGAGGGGCATTTCTACTCCTCCTATAGGGTCACTAAGAGTTGGAATTGACTGGACGGCAATGGTTTGGGTTCTAAAAAACATATGTTCAAAATCCAGGTGACACTTTGAACTATAAAATGGGGATAACTGAGATAATGTCTGCTTGTGAAAGTGCTAGGCACAAAGCATTGATAAGTGCACTCTTCAGCCTAAGGTTGCTTTTTGGCCATTGTCTGTAAATTCAGGATTTCTTAGTGCTGTTAACTAAACTACCATGATGAGGACCACCAAGTATGGTTATTCACGTTATGCTCTGCCCAAACATACCTGGGTGGGTTGAGACTGGAATCTAGTCCTCACTCTGTCACCAGTTCCTATTCTCCCGCTTAGGACTTGATCAGCCGACACTGGCCACCATTTTGAAATTCTCACAAAGGTACCTGTATGCAGTAATAAAAAAAAACCCAAACCTGTTGAAGTCAGGTGGTGACCACATGTGTTAAACAGAGTATAACTGCTCCATAGGGTTTTCTGTGGCTGTAAACTTTACAGAAGCAGATCACCAAGTGTTTCATTTGTGGCACCGCTAGGTGGGTTCAAACCACCAACCTTTCGGTTAGCAGCTGATAGAAAACCCCTTGCACCACCCAGAGATCCATTTATGTAGTCATAACCCACTGTCATCAAACAGATTTCAACTCATAGCCACCATATAGGACAGAGTAGAATTTACCATAGGGTTTCCAAGGCTATAAATCTTTACGGAAGCAGACTGCTTGGAGTGGATGGTGGGTTCAAACCACCCAACTTTCGGTTAGCAGACCAGCACCTTAACCACTGCACCACCAGTGCTCCTCTTATGTAGTAAAAACCAAATTCATCGCCTCTGAGTGGATTTCTATTCATAGCACCCTTATAGCACAGGGTAGAACTGCCCCATAGGATTTCCAAGGAGCAGCTGGTGGATTCAAACTGCTGAACTTTTGGTTAGCAACCAAGCTCTTATCCACATTAAAAAAAGCATTGCCACTGGGTCGATTCCAACTCACAGTGACAGCAGCCCTGAAATGAGGATCTGAGTAAAAGTCTGCCTACTTCCTCACTCTTCCAAATTTAGGGTGGGCATCTTCAACCTGTTTTGTTCTAAAGTTGCTGTCGTTTTTACTCACAACTTCCCTGGCCATGGCAAGAAGATTTTAAGGTCAGAGGTGTTTTTGTTATAAACCTTCACCTTCCACCCAGTTTCTGATAACTAGGTAGCACAGAGAAGTTAGAATAATTAGAAATAGTAAGGATGTTAAAGGAAGTTGATTATGATTGTAGCTTTTCTGTTTGTAATCGGGTCATTACTTCATGCCAGTCTGTCATGTGATTCCCACTTCCGTAACAGAGGGGAAAAAAAGTTATTTAAATTCAGCCATGTGCAGGGATTTTTTAAAAACAAAGTTTAGATTTTCAAGTTTTATTAGCTTTTTTGAAACCTGGTATTTCTCAAAGTATTATTTTCCCAATCTCTTTGAATATCTTACATATTGCAGTTCTGCAGTGACATTTATTTAACTTTGTTAGACCTCAGTTTTCTCATCTGTAAAATAAGGAAGTAAGATTAGAAGGTCTTTAAATCCATAGGTCTACAAAGAGTATGAATCTGTAAAAAACTATGTTCTCCTGATGTGGATCAAGAGTCACAGTAACATCTATGATAATTTGTGTTTGAGTTGAAGGAACCAGCTATCTAAGTTATCTATTGCTGTTGTTGTTAGTTGCCATCAAGTCGGTTCCAAATCCTAGTGACCCCGTGTACAACAGAACAAAACACTGCCTGGTCCTGCGCCATCCTCACAATAGTTATGCTTGAGCTCATTGTTGCAGCCACTGTGTCAACCCACCTTGTTGAGGGTCTTCCTCTTTTTTGCTGACCTTTCACTTTACCAAGCGTGATGTCCTTCTCCAGGGACAGGTGCCTCCTGATAACATGTCCATAGTACATGAGATGAGGCCTTGTCATCCTTGCTGCTAAGGCGCATTCTGGCTTTACTTCTTCTAAGACAGATTTGTTCATTCTTCTGGCAGTCCATAGTATATTCCGCATTCTTCGCCAACACGTAATTCAAAGGCATCGATTCTTTTTCTGTCTTCCTTATTCATCGTCCAGCTTTCGCATACATATGAGGCATTGAAAATACCATGGCTTGGGTCAGGTGTTCCTTAGTCCCTAGAGTGACATCTTTACTTTTTAGCACTTTAAAGAGGCCTTTTGCAGCAGAGTTGACTAATGCAATGTCATTTAATTTCTTGACTGCTCCTTCAGTGAGCATTGATTGTAGATCTACAATGTGCTGCTGTAACAGAATTACCACAAGTGGGTGGCTTTAAAAAACAGAAATTTATTTCCTCACAGTTTAGGAGGCTAGAAGTCCAAATTCAAGGTGCCGGCTCTGGGGGAATGCTTTGTCTCCCTTTGTTGGCTCTGGGGGAAAATCCTTGTCTCTTCAGCTTGTTCCCTGGTTCCTTGGAGATCTCTGTGTAGCTTGGCATCTCTCTTCCCCATCTCTGCTTCTCTCACTTGCTTGTTTAATGTCTTTTATACCTCAAAGGAGATTGATTTTAAGACACACCCAATACTCCCACTGCCATTGAGTCAATTCCGACTCATAGGGATCTTATGGGACACAGTAGAACTGTCCCATAGGGTTTCTAAGTCTGTAATCTTTACGGAAGCAGATTGCCACATCTTTCTCCCGCGGAGAGGGACCTTTTGGTTAGCAGCCAAGCACTTTAACGACTGTACCCATTGTGGCTTCTTACAGTAATCCTGTCTAATTAACATAACAAAGACAACCCATTCCCAAATGAGATTAGAACCACAGGCCACAGGCGTAGGAGTTAGGATTTACAACACATATTTTTGGAGGACACAATCCAATCCATAACTCTAGCTGTATTAACAAATCTTGCTTGCCCAGAAGTATCAGTTTATAAAACCTGACATGAACTCTCTAGAAGTTCATTCACAGCATTACTCTGATGCTCCAGGCATTAACATTGCTTAACACCTGGGCTCAGTGGCTCACCTGGAGACCCTGCAGGATTCTCTAGCTTGCTGTGAGGGAGGATGCCTCTGCCAGGGCCACTCTTCTGGTTGTCTTTCTCATGGTCTGCCCTCCCCCTCAGCACCACCTCACGGATTCCCCTGCCAATATGCAACAGCTCTGACAGTTTTGCCATTTTTCGTAGTTCCCAAGGCCTTAGTCCAGGACACAAGGACAGGTGAGCACAATTTCTAGGCTTGCGGCATTTGCACCAGAAGACTGGAGTTGAGGGAGGGAGGCTTGGCTGTGATGGGCTTGAATCTGTTTTAAGTTTGGACATCACCTCAGAGTCAAACTGAGGTTGGCCCTGAGGCTTGGGTTCCAAGAACTGCATGGCTGCCTGCCTGGACCTCCTGCCTCACATGGCACAGTCCCATGAAAACATTAGATTGGGAGACAGAAATCACAGAGCAGAGGTTTTTTTTACTGTGTTGCCTCTCTCTCTCTCAAAATCCCACTCCATATTTCCAGTTAACTATTGGATACCAAAGTCTAGAGGATGTCTCATAGTCTTCATGTTACAAAATAAAACACAACTCACCAATGATCTCCTCCTGGAAAGCTACTGCTACTTTTTATCTTCCACAAAGTAACACCCATGTGTCATTTTACGTCTTATAGTCCAGTCTAATCTTTGTCTGAAGAGTTGGCTTCAGGAATGCTTTTAGTTTTGGTCTAACAGAGAGTTCGGGGGCTATGTCTTCTGGGGTCCCTTCAGTCTTGGTCAGACATTACATCTGGTTGTAAATGACATTTCTGATGATTGTGTATAACTCCATTTTGAGCATATCAAAATCAATTTTCCTTTTGTTGAATCTTTGTTTCTGGTTTTTCACTATTTTAAACAATGCTGGAAATAACCTCTTTTAAACACATATTTCTCCACTTTTGCATTTTCTTAGCATGGATTCCTACAAATGGAATTACTAAACCAAAAGGTATATTTTTAAGATTATTGATACATATTGCCTTTCCATAAAGACTATGATAATTCACATTTACACCAGCAGGACACAGTGTCTCTCTGTGCCTGTAAGATGTCCCCCAATGATCCCCATCTCCTAGAATTCCTCTTGGGTAGTCTCTCCCACATGACCAATAGCCTACAGCAGAAATGAGGGTATGTCACTTCCAGATTAGGTTATAAAAAGACAGTGGCTTTGGTTTAGGGGTATGTGTTCTCACTCTGTCTTTCCCTGTATGATCATTTGCTTTGAGGGGAAGCCATGTCATAGCAAAGCTATGGAGAGGCCAGCACAGTGATGAATTAAAGGTTCCTGTCAA
Source organism: Elephas maximus indicus (assembly GCF_024166365.1). Taxonomy (NCBI): domain Eukaryota; kingdom Metazoa; phylum Chordata; class Mammalia; order Proboscidea; family Elephantidae; genus Elephas; species Elephas maximus. Next base: position 62,512,815 of record NC_064826.1, on the reverse strand, counting down.
CAGCCACAGGATTGAGCTGTTTCCCCTATTATGGACGGAATTGTGTCCCCAAAATATGTGTTGGAATACTAACCCTATGCCTGTGGATGTAATCCCATTTAAGAACAGGGTATTCTTTGACATGTTAATGAGGCCACATCAGTGTAGAGTGTGCCTTAAACTAATCACTTTTGAGATATAAAAGAGCAGATTAAGCACAGAAGCAAGGACAAACAGGAAGATAGTTGCCATATGAAGATCAACAAGGAACTAAGGAACAGAAGCTGAAGAGAGACAAGGACCTTCCCCCACAGCCCACTGAGAGAGAAAGCCTTCCTAGTGAGCTGTTGCCTTGAATTCGGACTTCTAGCTCCTAAACTGTGAAAAAATAAATTCATGTTTATTAAAGCCACCCACTTGGGTACTTCTGTTACGGCAGCTCTTTGACACTCCTTTTTGTTCTTTGATTTTTAATTTTGTATATGATCTTTTTGGCAAGCAGAAATTTTTAAAACTTTTTTGTAATAAAATCTGCCCTATTTCCTATGTAATCCCCTTTATTACTTTTCAATTTAAAAAATTTATCAAAGTAATACATATACTTATTTTTTAAAAAGCCAAACAATTCTAAATTGCTTGTAATGAAAAATAGTAGTTTCTTGTCTTATCCTTCAGTGTCTGAGTAAGTTTATCAGTCAGGGTTTGACCACAGAAGCAGAACAACTCGAATGGCATGGAGTAAGAGATCTATGAGAGGCCTTACCTAGCACAGTCATGGGGGCCCATTAAACAGTCTGTGTAACGGTTGGCTTGACAGATTCAGCCTGGGCTCAGACGAGGACATGGAGCCGGGGATATCATTGCTGATGTCAGATGGATCCTGGCTGAAAGCAGAAAATACCAGAAAGATGTTTACCTGTATTTTATTGACTATGCAAAGGCATTCAACTGTGTGGATCAAGACAAATTATGGGTAACATTGCAAAGAATGGGAATTCCAGAACACTTAATTGTGCTCATGAGGAATGTGTACATAGATCAAGAGGTAGTTGTTTGTACAGAACAAGGGGATACTGAGTGGGTTAAAGTTAGGAAAGGTGTGTGTCAGTGTTGTATCCTTTCACCATACCTATTCAATCTGTATGCTGAGCAAATAATCTGAGAAGCTGGACTATATAAAGAAGAATGGGACATTGGGATTGGAGGAATACTCATTAACAACCTGTGTTATGCAGATGACACAACCTTGCTTGCTGAAAAGTGAAGAGGACTTGAAGCACTTACTAATGAAGATCAAAGACCACAGCCTTCAGTATGGATTACACCTCTACATAAAGAAAACTAAAATCCTCACAACTGGACCAGTAAGCAACATCATGATAGAGAAAAGATTGAAGTTGTCAAGGATTTCATTTTACTTGGATCCACAATCAACAAACATAGAAGCAGCAATCAGGAAATCAAAAGGCCCATTACATTGGGCAAATCTCCTGCAAATGACCTCTTTAAAGTGTTAAAAAGCAAAGATACCACCTTGAAGACTAAGGTGCACCTGACCCAAGCCATGGTATTTTCAATCATATTATATGCATGTGAAAGTTAGACAGTGAATAAGGAAGACAGAAGAAGAATCGACACCTTTGAATTGTAGTGTTGGCGAAGAATATTGAATATACCATGGACTGCCAAAAGAATGAACAAATCTGTCTTGGAAGAAGTAGGAACAGAATGCTCTTTAGAAACAAGGATGGCAAGACTGCGTCTTAAATACTTTGGACATGTTATCAGGAGGTGATCAGTCCCTGGAGAAGGACATCATGCTTGGTAAAGTACAGGATCAGTAGAAAAGAGGAAAACCCTCAACGAGATGAACTGACACAGTGGCTGCAACAATGGGCTCGAGCATAACAATGATTGTAATGGCGCAGGACTGGGCAGTGTTTCGTTCTGTGGTACATAGGGTTGCTATGAGTCAGAACCGACTCAAAGGCACCGAACAACAACAACAACAAGTGTTGGCTTGTGTCTGGTGCTGGGACTTAAAACCAGCAAGGCAAGCAGTCTGGAAGGGAAGATGGACTTGAACAGGAGACCAAGGACAAACAATTCTGCAACAGCAAGCTTAAACCTGCATCAGTCTCTCTCCCTCCCCTAGCCTCCAGCTCCCCTCGGGAGAAGCTACTGCCCTTCATCACTGAGCTAAACATGTACCTGGCCCAGCAGCTAATGCTGGTGAAGGTCACCCCTGAGTTCTTCCTGAGAATCACCATTTGAACTAAATCACTGAATTAATTTTCTCAGTGTTATGGATTGTGTCCCCCCAAAGTATGCTCTATAAATCCTACTATACCATGGTTATAATTCCATTTAAGAATAGAATTTTCTTTATGTTAATGACATAGTATTAGTGTAGGTTGTGTCTTGAATCAATCTCTTTTTAGATATAAAAGAGATTAAACAAGCTAGCTAGCAAGCAGAGATGGGGAGAAGGTTGTTGCCAAGCCACAGGAAGATGGCCCATGAGCAGAAGCTCACAAGAGTCAACTTTCTGAGCCAACAGAGACAGAAAGCCTTCCCCTAGAGCCAGTACCCTGAATTTGTACTTCTAGCCCCTTAAACTGTGAGAAAATAAATTTCTGTGTGTTAAAGTCAACCATTTGTGGCATTCTGTTATAGCAGCACTAGATAACTAAGACAGCATGTCTTTTATCTCCCTTGAAAGGGTACAAGAACCATTTTTTGTAAAATGTTCTATATTTGTATGGACCAAAAAGCAGTGGTCCCTCAGTTGGGCAGTAAGCAAATTACATGTACATCAAAGTATACATACATATTGACGATAAATCTGTCACTCTCAATTCTGAGTGCTACAACTTTGGTGTTCCTATTTATGCCATTTTGGGGGTAGAAAGCTCTATTTAAACTGTTTAAATGAAATAAATCCAAAGTAAATATACTGTGAAAAATACATTTTAATCTAAAACTTTTGAACATTAGCATTTAGAAAGTTATTTACAATGGTATTTGCAATCAATTTTACTATAACGTTTGTGAATATATAGATAACTATACAGTCGCTATGAGTTGGAATCAATTCAACGTCAACAGGTTTGGTTTTTTGGGTTTATGTACATAGAAGTCCCTGGGTGGTGCAAATGGTTAACATGTTCAGCTGCTAACCAAAAGGTTGGAATTTCGAGTGCACCCACAGGCACCTTGGAAGAATGAACTGGAGACCTACCTCCAAAAAATCAGCAGTTGAAAACCCTATGGAGAAGGAGTGTGCTCTCTCATTAGGGGGAGAGCAACTAGGAGTATATAGCAAGGTGTGTATAAATTTTTGTAAGAGAGACTGACTTGATTTGTAAACTTTCACTTAAAGCACGATCAAAACTAAAAAAAGAAAACCCTGTGGAGCACAGTTCTACTTCAACACATAAGGGGTCACCATGCGTCAGAGTCAACTTGACAGAAACATTTTTTTTAATTGTGCTTTAGGTAAAACTTTCAAACTGAAGTCAATTTCTCCTACAAAAACTTATACACACGTTGTTATGTGACCCTTTCTGCAATCCCTATAATGTGACACCACACTCCCCTTTTCCACCCCGGGTTTCCCATGTCCATTCAACCCTACCCCTTTCTGCCTTCTCATCTCCCCTCCAGACAGGAGTCATCCATTTAGTCTCGTGTACCTACTTGAACTAAGAAGCACACTCTTCACACGTATTATTTTATGTTTTATAGTCCAGTCTAAGCTTTGTCTGAAAAGTTGCCTTCAGGAATGGTTTTAGTTCTGGGTTAACAGAGAGTTCGGGGGCCATGTCTTCTGGGGTTCCTCTAGCCTCAGTCAGACCATTAAGTCTGGTCTTTTTATGTAGTTTTGCACCACACTTTTCTCCCACTCTGTCAGGGGCTCTCTGTTGCATCCCCTGTCGGGGCAGTCAGTGGTAGTAGCTGGGCACCATCTAGTTCTTCTGGTCTCAGGCTGATAGTCTCTGGTTTATGTGGCCCTTTTGTCTCTTGGGCTAATACTTTCCTCGTGTATTTGGTGTTCTTCATTCTCCTTTGCTCCAGGTGGGTTGGGACCAATTGATGCATCTTAGATGGTTGCTTGAAAACTTTTAAGACCCCAGACACCACTCACCAAATTGGGATGCAGAACATTTTAATAAAATTTGTTATGCCAATTGACCTAGATGTCCCCTGAAACCATGGTTCTCAGACCCCCACCCCTTCTACTCTGTCCCTTGAAGTGTTTGGTTGTGTTCAGAAAACTTCTTAGCTTTTGGTATAGTCCAGTTGTGCTGACTTCCCCTGTATTGTGTATTGTCCCTCCCTTCACCTAAGATAATTCTTATCTACTATCTAGTTAGAAAATTCCCCTTTCCCTCCCTCCCAATCCTTGTAACCATCAAAGAACTTTTCTTCTGTGTTCAAACCTTTTCTTGAGTTCTTATGATAGTGGTTTCATGCAATATTTGTCCTTTTGAGACTAATTTCATTCAGCATAAAACCTTCCAGATTCATCCCTGCTGTGAGATGTCTCATGGATTCATAATTGTTCTTTATCGTTGTGTAGTATTCCGTTGTATGTATACATCATAATTTGTTTATCCATCAGTCTGTTGATGGCCACAAAGGTTGCTTCCATCTTTTTTGCTATTGTGAACGGTGCTGCAATGAATATGAGTGTGCATATATCTATTCGTGTGACTGCTCTTATTTCTCTAGGATATATTCCAAGGAGTGGGATTGCTAGATCTTATGGTTCTTCTATTTCTAGCTTTTGAAGGAAGCGCCAAATTGATTCCAAAGTGGTTGTACCATTTTACATTCCCACCAGCAATATGTAAGTGTTCCAGTCTCACCACAACCTCTCCAACATTTATCACTTTGTGTTTTTTGGATTAATGCTAGCCTTGTTGGGGTGAGATGGTATGTCATTGTGGTTTTGATTTGCATTTCTCTACTGGCTAATGATCGTATTTCCTCATGTATCTGTTTGCCACCTGAATGTCTTCTTTGGTGAGGTGCAAGGTCACTTCCTTTGCCTATTTTTAATTTTTTTTTCTTTCTTTCTTTTTTTGTCTTTTTGTTGTTGAGGTTTTACAGTATGTTGTAGATTTTAGAGATTAGACCCCGACTGGACATCTCATAGCCAAGAATTTTTCCCCAGTCTATAGGTTGTCTTTTTAATCTTTTGGTGAAGTCTTTTGATGAGCATAAGTGTTTGATTTTTAGGAGCTCTCAATTATCTAGTTTCTCTTTTGCTGTTTGTGCATTGTTGGTTATGATTTGTGTTCTGTTTATGCCACATATTAGGGCTCCTAGCATTGTCCCTATTTTTTCTTCCATGATCTTTATCATTTTAGATTTTATGTTTAGGTCTGTGAACCATTTTGAGTTAGCTTTTCTGCATGGTGTGAGGTATGGGTCTTTTTTTCTTTTTTTTTGCAGATGGATATCCAGTTATGCCAGCACCATTTGTTAAAGAGACTGCCTTTTCTCCATTTAATGGACTTTGGGCCTTTGTCAAATATTAGCTGCTCATAGGTGGATGAATTTACGTCTGGATTCTCAATTCTGTTCCATTGGTCTATATATCTGATGTTGTACCAGTACCAGGCTGTTTTGACTACTGTGGCAGTATAACACTTTCTAAACTCAGGTAGTTTGAGGCCTCCCGCTTTGTTCTTCTTCTTCAGTAATGCTTTATGTATCTGGGGGCTCTTCCCTTTGCATATGAAGTTGGTGATTTGTTTGTCCATCTTGTTAAAAAATGTTGTCGGAATTTGGATCGGGATTGCGTTTTATCTGTAGATTGTTTTGGGTAGAACTGACATTTTCACAATATTGAGTCTTTCTATCCATGAGGTAAGTATGTTTTTCCACTTATGTAGGTCTCTTTTGGTTTCTTGCAGTAGTGTCTTGTAGTTTTCTTTGAATAAGTCTTTTACATCTCTGGTTAGATTTATTTCTGAGTATGTTTACCTTCTTGGGGGGCTATCGTAAATAGTATTGATTTGGTTTTCTTCTTCAAAGTTCACTTTGTTGATGTAGAAGAATCCTACTGATTTTTGTATGTTTATCTTGTATCCTGATGCTTTGCCAAGCTCTTCTATTAGTTCCAGTAGTTTTCTTGTGGATTCTTTGGGATTTTTGTGTATAAGATCATATCATCTGCAAACAGGGATACCTTTACCTCTTCCTTGCCAACTTGGCTGCCCTTTATTTCTTTTTCTTGCCTTATTGCTCTGGCTAGGACCTCCAGCACACTGTCGAATTAGAGTGGTGATAAAGGGCATCCTTTTCTGGTTCCTTTTTTAAGAGGAATGCTTTCAGACTCTCTCCATTTAGGATAATGTTGGCGGTTGGCTTTGTATAAATGCCCTTTATCATGTTAAGGAATTTCCCTTCGATTCCTATCTTGCTGAGAGTTTTTATCATGAATGCGTGTTGGACTTTGTCAATTGCCTTTTCTGCATCTTGTCTTTTATTTATGTGTTTTATTTATGTGATGGATTACATTGATTGCTTTTCTAATGTTGAACCATCCCTGCATAACAGGTATGAATCTCACTTGGTCACGGTGAATTATTTTTTCGATATGTTATTGAATTCCAGTGTCTAGAATTTTGTTGAAGATTTAGGTCTTCCATGTATTTATTGAGCTTCTTTCTGGATGTTCTGTCATTCACCAAATGTGGTGTGTTGAAGCCTCCTACTATTATTGTGGAGCTGTCTATGTCTCTTGTCAATGCTGTTAGTTTGTTTTGGAGCCCTGTCGTTGGGTGCATAAATATTTATTATGGTTATGTCCTTCTGGTGTATAGACATTTTAATCATTATATAGTGTCCTTCCTTACCCTTTGTGGTGGTTTTTACTTTAAAGTCTATTATGTCAGAGATTAATATTGCCACTCTTGCTGTTTTTTGTTTGTTTTGTACTTTAGATGAAGGTTTACAAAACTAATTTCTCATTAAACAGTTACTACACATTGTTTTATGACACTGGTTAACAACCCCACGACATGTCAACACTCTCCCTTTACAACCTTTGGGTTCCCTATTACCAGCTTTCCTGTCCCCTCCTGCCTTCTAGTCCTTGCCCCAGGGCTGGTGTGCCCCTTTAGTCTCATTTTGTTTTATGGGCCTGTCCAGTCTCTGGGCTGAAGGGTGAACCTCAGGAGTGACTTCATTACCAAGCTGAAAGGGTGTCTGACTGCCAAACTCTTGGGGTTTCTCCAGACTCTGTCAGGCCAGCAAGTCTGGTCTTTTTCAGTTAGAATTTTGTTCTACATTTTTCTCCACCTCTCTCTGGGACCCTCTATTGTGATCCCTGTCAGAGTAGTCAGTGGTGATAGCCAGGCACCACCTAATTGTACTGGGCTCAGGCTGGTGAAGACCATAGTAGATGTGGTCCATTAGTCCTTTAGACTAATCTTACCCTTGTATTTTTAGTTTTCTTCATTCTTCCTTGCTCCTGAAGGGGTGAGACCAGTGGAGTATCCTAGACGGCTGCTCACAGACTTTTAAGACCCCAGATGCTACTCACCAAAGTAGAGTGTAGAACATTTTCTTTATACACTATGTTATGGCAGTTAAGCTAGATGTTCTCCGAGACTATGGCCCCTGCAGCCCTCAGGCCAGCAATTCAGTCCCTCAGGGAGTTCGGATGTGTCTATGGAGCTTCCATGACCTTGCCTTCTACAAGTTGTGCTGGCTTCCCCAGTATTGTGTACTGTCTTACCCTTCACCAAACTTACCACTTATTTCAACCCACACCCCTCCACTCCCTCGTAACCATCAAAGATAGTTTCTTTTCGTGTGTAAACTTTTTCATGAGTTTTTACAGTAGTGGTCTCATAATATTTGTCCTTTTGTGATTGACTTATTTCACTCAGTATAATGCCCTCCAGATTCATCCATTGTCTTGGTCATCTAGTGATGCTATAACAGAAATGCCACAAGTGGATGGCTTTAACAAAGAGTTTATTCTCTCACAGTCCAGTAGGCTGGAAGTCCAAAATCAGGACACCAGCTCCAGGAGAAGACTTTCTCTGTCGGCTCTGGAGCAAGTTCCTTTTGATGCACCATTCTTCCCTTGGTCTAGGAGCATCTCAGCACAGGAACCTCAGGTCCAAAGGACATGCTCCACTCCCAGTGCTGCTTTCTTGGTTGTATGAGGTCCCCATGTCTCTCTGCTCACGTCTGTCTTTTATATCTCAAAAGAGGTTGGCTTAAGACACTATCTAATCTTGTAGAACTCATCAATATAACTACTGCTAATCCATTTTATTACATCATAGTGATGGGATTTACAACGCATAGGGAAACCACATCAGATGATAAAATAGTAGACAATCATGCAATCATATAAGGGAATCATGACCTAGCCAGGTTGACAGATGTTTTGGGGTGACACAATTCAATTCATGATATCCATGTTATGAGATGCTTCACAGATTCATCATTGTTCTTTATCATTGCATAATACTCCCCTGTGTGTATGCACAAGTTTGTTTGTCCATTCATCTGTTGATGGGCATCTGGGTTGTTTCTATCTTTTTGGTATTGTGAACAATGCTGCAATGAACATGGGTGTGCATATGTCTATTCGTGTGACGGCTCCTATTTCTCTAGGATATATTCCTAGGAGTGGGATTGCTGGATCGTTATGGTACTTCTATTTCTAGCTTTCTAAGGAAGCGGCATATCCTTTTCCAAAATGCTTGTATCATTTTGCATTCCCACCAGCAGTGCATAAGAGTTCCAATCTCCCCACAGCCTCTCCAACATTTATTTCCTGTTTTTTTTTTTTTTTTAATTTGTGCAAGTAATGCTGGGGATGAGATGGTATCTCATTGTGGTTTTGATTTGCATTTCTCTAATGGCTAGTGATTGCGATCATTTCCTTATGTGTCTGCTGGCTGCTTGAGTGTCTTCTTTGGTGAAGTGTCTGTTCTTTTCCTTTGCCCATTTTTTAAACTGGATTTTGTCTTTTTGTTGTACAGCTTTTGGATTTTCTTGTAGATTTTACAGATTAGACCTTTGCCTGATTTGTAAAAGCCAAAAAATTTTTCCCAGTCTGTAGGTTCTTGTTTTACTCTTTTGGAGAAGTCTTTTGATTAGCATGTTTAATTTTTAGAAGATCCCAGTTATCTAGCTTATCTTCTGGACTTTGTGTACTGTTTGTTGTGGTGTGTATCCTGTTAGTGCTGTGTATTAGGGCCCTTCCTGTTGATCCTATTTTTTTCTTCTATGAACCTCAAACTGTTTGGCTTTATATTTAGGTCTTTGGTCCATTTTGAGTTAGTTTTTGTGTATGGTGTGAGGTATGGATCCTGTTTCATTTTTTTGCAGATGGGCATCTAGTTTTGCCAGCACCATTTGTTAAAAAGACTGTCTTTTCCCCATTTGATGGACTTTGGGCCCTTGTCAAAGATCAGGTGACCATAAGTGGATAGATTTACATCTAGGTTCTCAATTCTGTTCCATTGGTCAATGTATCTGTCGTTGTACCAGTACCATGCTGTTTTGACTATCACAGCTGTATGTAGGTTCTGAGGTCAGGTAGTGGTAGTCCTCCTTTATTCTTTTTCAATAGTGCTTTACTTATCTGGGGCTTCTTGTCTTTCCATATAAAGTTAGTGATAAGTTTTCCCATCTCTTTAAAGAATGTTGCTGGTATTTGGATCAAAATTGCATTGTATCTGTGAATAGCTTTGGATAGAATTGTCATTTTCACAATGTTGAATCTACCTATCAATAAACATGGTATATTTTTCCATTTATGTAGATCTCTTTTGGTGTCTTGCAGTCCACTCCTACTTTTTTGATTGTTGTTTGCTTGATATATTTTTTCCACATTTTTGAGTTTTAGTTTATTTGTCTTTGAATCTAAGGTGTGCCTCTTATAGGTAGCATACAGACAGATTGTGTTTTTTAATCCATTATGCCACTTTCTCTTTATTGATGCATTTAGTCTATTTACATTCAGCATAATTATTGATTGGTATCAGTTTAGTGCTGTCATTTTGATGTTTTTTTGTGTGTTGTTGCCAGTTTCTTTGTTCCACTTAATTTTCTGTTCTTAGTCGTTCTTTTCTGTGAATTTTCTTTCCATTTTTTCATTGTTGATTTTGTATTTTTTTTTTTAATTTTGATATGTAGAATTGTTAGTTTCCGTTTTGATTACCTTAATTTTTTACCTCTATTTTTCTAAGTTTAAAGCAATCTTTTATTTCTTGATATCACGGACTTCCTCTCCATATGAGAGTTCTATGACATTATTTAGTTCCTCTTTTTTGCCTTAATATTGTCATCTTTTACATAATGATATCTGTTCCCCTATTTTCACTGTTACAGCTCTGATTTATTTTTATGACTTCCCTTTTGGCTTGATATCTGGTTATTCTGTCCTGTCTTCTAACCTTGGGATGTTATCTGATGTTATTGTCCATCTAGAGGACTCTCTTTAGTAGTTCTTGTAATTTTGGTTTGGTTTTTACAAAGTCCTGGAACTTCTGCTTATTTGGAAATGCCCTAATTTCGCCATCATATTTGAGAAACAGTTTTGTTGGATATGTAATTCTTGGCTGGCAATATTTTTCCTTCAAGGCTTTATATATGTAATCCCATTGCCTTTTGGCTGGATGGTTTCTGCTGAGTAGTCAGAGCTTAGTCTTATTGACTCTCCTTTGTAGATGACTTTTCGTTTATCCCCAGCCGCTCTTAAAATTCTCTCTTATCTTTGGTTTTGGCAAGTTTGATTATGTCTTGGTGAGTTTCTTTTGGGATCTACCCTATATGGGGTTTGATGAGCTTCTTGTTTAGGTATCGCCTCATCTTTCACAGTATCAGGGAAGTTTTTGCCAACACATGTTCAACAAGTCACTCTGTATTTTTTGTTATCCCCCCGTTCTGGTACTCCAATCACTCAAAGGTTATTCCTCTTGATAGGGTCCCAAATAATTCTTACAGTTTCATTAAAAAAATTTTTTTTAATCTGATTTTTCCTCAAGCTAGTGTCAAATCCTCTATCTTCAATCTAATTCTGACTTCTATTGTCTCAGTTCTGCTCCTGTTATTGTCTAGTTCTGAAATTTTATTGTTAATATTTTGGATTTCTGTTTGCTGTCTCTCTATGGATTCTTGCAGCCTGGTAAACTTGTCATAATTCTCTTGTATAACCTTCTTAAGGTCCTCTGTTGCTTCCTGTGTTCCTTGACTTGTTCTGCATTTCCCCTGATCTCTTGAAGAGCTTTATATATTAATCTTTTGAATTCTACATCTGGTAATTTCAAGAACTTATCTTCCTCTGGGAGGTTTCTTGGTTCTTTGTTTTGGTCACTTGCTGAAGCCATCAGGGTCTGCCTCTTTATGTGATTTGATATTGACTGTTGTCTCTGAGCCATCAATAAGCTACTTAATGTTTGCTTAATGTGTCCTAGCTTATTTTGTTTTGATATACCCAAATATGCTGGTCTTGTGAGCTACTTTGATTATTGGTATCTCCGAAGCTCTCATGTCATGTCTCTAGGTGGATGGAGCTGTTGCTAGGTATGTGAGCCCAGGGGTCCATTTACTTTTCTTATGTCGATTCGGCTTAGCTGTCCAGGTCATCTGTCGCCAAGTGTGTGGTGGAGGCTCTCACCTACAGTCCTAGACAGGAAGGGCTACGTACGGGTGATTGCAGTAGGCACAGGTATCTGGCTGCAGCAGGGGCCTGACAGCTGCCCGAGTGCCTGAGTGGGAGGTGTGTCCCTGTTCCTGGAGTGCGTAGGTGGGTGGGTTTTGTAGCCAGACTTTGGGCACCCAATGCTGTTGGCTGTAATGACTGCAAGGCACCACTTTTTCTTGGACCCATCGCAGGCAGCTAGGTGGAGTGGGTGGAGCCACCAGGCCTCAGGCCCCTGATGTGGGTAGGTGAGGACCATGCTTAACGGGCAAGGCAGTGTTCAATGTCATGAAATCTGCCACTCCCCCTCAGCTGTTGCAGTTGAAAATAGGCTTCAGGTATATACCTTGTTGTACTATGCTAATGAGGGCCTATGCTGTTGAAATGGGCCTTCACAGGTCTAGGCAGGGGTGAAAGGCATTCAATATCCATGGACCCCTATGGCTGTGCTTAGGCAAAGGAGCTGTGCCTGCCCTGAGTTCCCACCTTGGGGGAGCTGACAGATGTTTTCCTGTTTGGTAGTTTGTTCTCTCTCCAAAGCCAGACCAGGACTGGAGAAGAGTGGGGAGGGGGCAGGTAAATGGGAGAGAGGTACTTCCCAGCGGGGGGAAGAACGTCTTTGATTCCACGTGGTAGGTCAGGCGGTTGAATTTAACTTTTGCCAATTCAGTGCCGCTTCTCCCTGGCTCCAGACATTTTCAGACTCTGCCACTCAGTTTCTTCCAGCTTGGAAAACGTGTCCCAAGTGCTACTGCTTGTCTTAGCGTGCACGCAGGTCAGTTCTGGCAAATCTTAGCTGCTTCTGAGCTCACACCCTCTCCCTGCTGTTCAGTCCAACTCAACTTTGTCTTTGATGTTTAGGGTTTCTAGATTGTCATACATAATCACCTCACTTGTTTTTTTTGGTCTTTGCTATTAAGAGGGAGCACAGGAAGTGTCTGACTACTCCACAATCTTGGACCCGTCTCCCACAACTTTTTTTTAATGTACATGGAGCTTTCTTAAGACTTATTTACAGTTGCTCCTTTCCAACACACAAATCATAACTGTAGAAAAAGGGTAACAGTTAACACTGCTATAGTTCAAAATCATGATGATTAGACCAGATTCTGACATATTTTTCTGGGGTTAAAACATGCTGGTTAAATTAAGAGAGGAGAGACAACCTCCACTTTCCCTCGTTTTCTACACTGTTGCTCTCTTGCTTAACCAACCTGCACAATTTCATGTAAAATAAGCCTTCTAAGTTCAGGACATTCTTTTAGGCCTGTTATTATCAGTCCAAGGCAGATGGTTTATCTTTAGGATGAACTTTTTAAAAAACATCAATACTAATGACTGAGTAATCACTGCCCAATATTTGTTCCAGAAACCATCAAGTGGGATGTCTGAACAGTATGTTCCCAAATGGTTTTAATGAAGTTGATGGTCTTCACTATAAAATCTTATGATTTGGAAGCTTCGTTTTGACTGAGGAAGTAGTTGAGAACAATTAAGATCAACTGAGTGATTCTGTATACCAGCTTGCTACAGAATTAAAGTTTTCAAAAGCCTGAGCTAATAAAACCATCTATGAATGACTTTTTTTTAAAGGTTAAACTGACAAAGTATTTTGAGCTATCACATTTTCCAGATGAGGAAACTATGATACTGTTGGTCACGTCTACATTTTATTTGATCATATGCCCGTGGTCAGAAATCTAATCCTTAACTAATACTTCGTTGTTGTGAAAAAATACAATCAGTTTTATGGCAGTTTCTAGAAATACATCATGGAGAAAAATGGACACAACCTGTTCGTAACGGTGCCCCCTAAAAATGACAGGCTTTGCTTGGGAAGATACACACATAGAATGTAATATTTAACTTCAAATATATTTCTTTCTTTACTATCCCTTTACTTTTCCAAGTGGCTAATAATAAACAAGCTAGTGATTATAGCAGGGGAAAACTTTTTTAGGTCATTTTTCCATCTAAGAGTTTCATTAAAGAAACATGTGCCGTATCTTGTATGACTACAAGACAACTGGAAACCCAGTTTTCATTTTTAAGCTACAAGTGGATGGCAACAGTTTCCTTAATAGTTATTGCAGGAGTAGGTCCAACATGTGTCCATATGTAGCCCTTTTCTGGCCTCGTGGGAACAGTGGGAAATGGTGATGATCGTGACTTGAAATATTCAGAAGGTGCATGACAAACAAATTCCAAGTATTCCATTTTCCTTGGAAGATCTTCCTCTGGTCCTAAATGGGAGCCAATGAAAAGTTAAATACAGTTTTGTATATATACATTACTACCATAAAATATTAATACCTGGACACTAGCAGCTACCAGAGCTAGTGACTTGCCGTAAGTCCTGAAGCATGCATTACTCTGGCTCTCATTTTTTTCTGTTAATCTCCTTAAGGAATGTAACATTCTCCCCCATATATCCACTCAATGTAGCAAAAAAATCTAAAAATAATATTTAACAACTGTATATGTACCAGGTACTTTTCTAAGCACTTTATATATATCAGTACTTTGAATCCTTACAATAGCTGGGAGATAAGGATTATTATTTCCATTTAATATATGAGGAAAGTGAGGGAAGAGAGAGATTAAGGACCTTGCCCAAAGTCACACAGCTAGTAAGTGGCTGGCCTATGAAACTAGGGAGTCTGCCTCCAGAGTTCATGCTTTTAACCTCTATGCTACACAGCTCCTCTGGAAACCCATTGCTGTCAAGTTGATTCCAACTGACAGTAACTCTAGAGAGTAGAACTGACCCCATAGGGTTTCCAAGGCTGTAATCTTCACTGCCACGTTTCTCCCACACAATGGCTGGTGGGTTTGACCCACTGACCTTTCACTTAGCAGCTGAGTGCTTAACCACTGTACCACCAACTCCCCTCCTCTGGTATGGGGTTGCATATTGGAATTATTGGGGATCAGGAAGAAGAGGTGAGAGGGTAGCCCCAAGGTTGATTCTGACAATCACTGCCTCTGCAGAGAATCCTGCCCTACAGATGAGGTAACTGAAATTTCATCTATGTTCTACTCTGTCATATGGGGTCACTATGAGTTGAAATCCACTCTACAGCACCTAACAACAACAACGTACTCACAAGGAGTCCCTGGGTGATGCAAAAGGTTAATGAGCTTGGCTACTAACCAAAAGATTGAAGGTTTGAGTCCACCCAGAGGCACTTCAGAAGAAAGCCCAGGCAATCTACTTCCCAAAAATCAGCCACTGAAAACTCTATGGAGCACAGTTCTACTGTAACACACCTAGGGTCACCATGAGTAGAAATTAACTCTGTGGCAACTGGTACTGGTAAGTACTTATAAGCAGGAAACTAAAACTTTTTAACTAAAACTTTTTATCATGTAGCAAACTTGACACGTAGGTGAGAATAATATGGGAACATTATTTGTCCTTGGGTTCTCTTTGAAGAACACATCTTTTTTCCTCACAATGAAAAAATAATGCATACTCATAGAAGAAAGGTTAAAAGCTCAGAGTAATTAAAAAAAAATGTGAATACTTTTGAAACTGTTATCAATCAGTAATTTGTGAGGCTAATACTTGTTTTACATAATAACAAAGACTTAATTGTGTTCAAGAACCTGTACTATTTGCTCCAAGAAACTCACCTATGATATATGATGAGGGGTCAAATTGGTCTCTGGGGCTAGAGAGCGTGGGAATGAGCCACGTCAGAGCTGCACTCTTCTCACAGTACTGATCCTGAATAAAACCCCGGATCTGAGCATAGTAGGGCTTTCCATCTTGTTCATCAATCACAGAAACAACATCTCCAATTTGGTAATATACTCCCTTGGGGAAACAGAAGATAATTTCATATTTCAAATAAAAGCTGTAGCACAGCTAGTCTCTTAATATGAAAGTGTCTCAGTCATTTAGTGCTGCTATAACAGAAATACCACAAGTGGATGGCTGTAATAAAGAGAAATTTATTCTCCCACAGTCTAGTAGGCTACAAGTCTAAATTCAGGATGTCAGCTCCAGTGGAAGGCTTTCTCTCTCTATCGGCTCTGGAGGAAGGTCCTTGTGATGCATCAGTCTTCCCTTGGTCTGGGAGTGTCTCAGCACAGGAACCTCAGGTCCAAAGGACACACTCTGCTCCCAGGGCTGCTTTCTTGGTGGTATGAGGTCCCTTGCCTCTCTGCTCACTTCTCTCTTTTATATCTCAAAAGAGATTGGCTTAAGACACTATCTCATCTTGTAGACCTCATCAATATAACTGCCGCTAATCCACCTTTAAATCCACCTTATTACATCATAGTGATAGGATTTACAACATATAGGGAAATCACATCAGAAGATAAGATGGTAGACAATCATACAAGGGAATCATGACCTAGCCAAGTTGACAGATATTTTAGGGGGACACAAATCAATCCATGACATTCCACCCTTTGGCCCCCCCAAATTCATGGCCTTGCCACGTGTAAAACATATTCACCCCATCGTATTATAGCAAAAGTCTTAAATCAACTCCAAGTCCAATATCCAAAAATTCTTCCTTATCTATGAAATCTAGAATACAAGCTATCTGCTTCCAAAGGTACAATGGCAGAGCAGGCACAAGCTAGATGTTTCCATCACAAACGGGAGAAACTGGAGGGAAAGGAGGCATAACAGGCACCAAGCAAGTCAGCAGAACACTTACATTAGCCCGCAAGGCTTTGAAAATAATCCTCTGTTCTCTCAGACAATTTACACAACGGCCCTGCCCTCCAGAATCTAGGTATTGGCCACACTCTCCAGATTCTGAGTGGAGGCCCCTCAGCTCTGGGCTTCAGCTCCACCTTCCAGGCCCACTGGAATGCAACTCTGCTCCCTTGGCTTTAGACTCACCATTCTCCTAGTCCATCTGAGTAGCAACTCCACCCTTAGAAATACCAGACGCAATGGCTCCACCCTTTGGAACCCCAGAGGTCATGGCCATACCTTTTGAGACTAAGGCAGTTCAGTTCCTTGCGTTCCTTGTCTCTTCGGCATCTGCTCCCTGGTTTCTTGACCTCTCGGCTCCTCGGACCTCATGTGCACATCTGCCCTGCTGTAGCAAGTGTTCCAAAGCTCTGTAGCTATACCCATAAGTACTTGGAGGTAAACTTTGGCCAGAAGGCACTCAGCCTTCTTGCTCCACGGGTCGGCAGGCCCAGCTCCACTGATACACACCCAGAGGCACCCTACTCCACCAGGAAGCCTCCTACACACAGGCACTCAGCTCTCTTGTTCTGTGCGTCGGCTCCAGTACTGTTGGACACTGGTGTCCTGATTCTGCTGCTGCCGCTGGTCCTCTCCTGCTGTTTCTTAACATCTGCGCCTTCTCTGGTGTTAACAGTTCTTCTTACTTCCTTCTGAGTCTACTATCCATTCACGGTCTCAAAACTGCTTTCGCATTTAGGTATCTGCTAGAGCAGCACCCCACTCTTGGTACCAAATTCTGTCTTGGTCATCTAGTGCCACTATAACAGAAATACCACAAGTGGATAGCTTTAATAAAGAGAAATTTATGCTCTCATAATCTATTTTTTTTTTTTTTAATCTATTCGGCTACACGTCCAAATTCAGGGTGTCAGCTCCAGGAGATGGTTTTCTCTCTGTTGGCTCCGGAGGAAGGTCCTTGTGATGCATCAGTCTTCCCTTGGTCTGGGAGTATCTCAGCACATGAACCTCAGGTACAAAGGACACGCTCTGCTCCCAGTGCTGCTTTCTTGGTGGTATGAGGTCCCCATGTCTCTCTGCTCGCTTCTTTTATATCTCAAAAGAGATTGGCTTAAGACACTTCCTAATCTTGTAGACCTCATCAATGTAACTGCCGCTAAACCATCTTATTACATCATAGTAAGAGGGAAATTCCATCAGAAGGTAAAACAGTAGACAATCATAAAAGGGAATCATGACCTAGCCAAGCTGACAGATATTTTTGGGGACACAATTCAATACATGACAGAAAGCAATGGTTTCAACGCGGTCAAGAAAGATCTTTGTGAGAGTCCAGTGTGTCAATTTTACATGGCTGTGCCAATTCTAAAGTTGTTTCACTTCTGAATGAAAAAATCATATATATGTATATATCTTTATGACAACTTGCATCTGAAGAAAACATTTCTTTATAAAAGTACTTTATGTCACAACAGTACTATCCCCACTGTTTAGCCAGAGATCCGAGCTATGGAAAGGTCAAGTGACTTGCTAGGAACCAAACAATGTATAAACAGCGGCCCAAGCTCCTGCACCAGCTCAGTGGTCTTTCTCTCTATTGTCTTAAAGATCGCACTTCACTGGTGAGAATATACTCTACCCTCTTCCCTCCCCTACATTCCATTAAAAGAAGGTATCATAAATTCAAATTAAAAATGACCAAAACTCTTTTAACTATAATCAAGTCTTCAGGACATGTTTACTCCCAGCTTACCAAATATTTCCCCAGACTCAATGCTGTTTGTCTCTTCTCCCTATTTAGTTTCTTTCAAGGGCACAGACTTGAATACATGTTTTCAAGAGCCGCTCTACTGCCCCCAGAATGGAATACAATTACTGATGTTACTAGCATTCAAGTTTTCACACCTTATTCATTTCCTGCTCCACTTCATACTCAGCTAATGGCTCTGTACACGTGTACTAAACCCCTCCCATCCCTCTGCCTCTGCTCTTCCAGCCCATGTTTCTGTCCTGGTCTTAAGCTGGAAAGAATCTCTCCTTTGGAATATCCATACGGCTGACCCGTATCTTTATGTCACTCAGCACTTCCTTAGGTGGGAGTAGTTCTTTGTAGGCTATACTCTCCTTGTCTGCAGGCACAGGGTCTGAGTCATTGCTGCTTCCCTCAAAACAGGCCCTGGCAGCAGTAAAGCTGCTGGGTGTGCACTTCAACCATAAAAATCATCTGAAGAAATAACTTCCAGTAAACTGAGCTGACATGTAACAGGCCAGGGCTGTCTACTGGTGGGCCGCTTAACTGTGTGTCTAAGAGTGAAACCCTGAATCTGGATCAATGTGGACTGGGTATAGTCAATATGGGCCACAGACCAGTACTTGCTAGAGCTTCACCATTATCAGCTGGTTCTTCCTCCCAGCTCCTCCTGCAAAGTTCTAAGTTATTTATCACATGCATAATTTGCACTTATGGTTTGCTCTGTCCACAGGTACGATTATTCCCAAATTACAAATTATATTCTCTCACATGCATAAAAAACAGCGCCTCGCTTATCACAAGCACTCAAATATATTGCTAAATGAGTATTAACCCAAAATATGGAATAGTGTGAAAGCAGAAGAGCAATGCAAAGACAGTGTCTTAGTGGAAGATTCCAATGGCAAGACTACTACTTGGCACATAGTAGGTATTTAATAAATATGTTGTGTGTATATATACCTATAACACCAAATAGGACTACAACACTTGATCCAAGGGGTTCCCAGCCCATCATTTGCTGGGAGGTTTAAGAATCTCTGGCAGAGAGAAGGGGGGTCAATACAATAAGTTAGAGAACACTGGACTGGAGTTACCACACCTGGACTCACAGAGATGTCCTGCCACAATATTGTTCCAGGGAGGTCCTGTAACCATTCTGGGTCTTGGGCCCACACTCTTGGCCATCACACCCAGTTCACATTTAGCTCCCTCTCACATGCCTGATCTGGGCTCCAGTTCAGCAGCTGGCAGTGACCTCTCAAGCTCGCCCACAATGGTCCTGCCTGCCAGTGGCACTGCCCTGACAGCCTCTGCAACAGTTGGTATCTGCAGCATTATTTGAATATTTTGTCGCATTTTGCCCTTATCGTTTAACTTGCAATAACAGGTCCCACATGCTTTTTATTGAAACAAGCCTGGAAATCACTAAATCCTTAGCTCAACCAGTTGCTTCTGGACTTACCCTGTAAACGGTATGTTCAGCTATGAAGATAATGCACACATTTAAAGAAATAATAATGATAATTTCTACCATACTGTGATGGTTAAGATTGTGTGTTAACTTGGCTGGCCATGATTCTCAGTGTTTGGGCAGTCGTATAATGTTGTGATCACTTCCCTGTTAAAATTTGATATGTGATCATCCCCAAGATAGAATCTGCTGAGTGGTACTAGCAGGGGCAGGGCATGTGGTGTCTCACTGCCCCTTCAGCCTTGATTTCTCCACCCTTCGCTGGCTACTTCCTTCTTGCTCACCTTGCCAAAGTTTGGTGGCTTGTACTGGATGGATCCAGCAAATGTCTCTTGTCTGACTTCTGGTTCCTGGGACTTGAGCTAGCAGCTTACCTGTCGATCTTGGAATCCTTCGACCTTCACAGCTTATGAATGAGAGCCCTGCTCTCCAACCTGCCAATCTTGGGTTCAACAGCTTCTATGGCTGCACGAATTGGGAAAAGTCTCTATCCTGATCTACGGACTTGGGACGTTCCAACCTCTACAATCCTGTGAGCTGTTTCCTTGATATAAATCTCTCTCTATATATATTTATACATTTTACTGGTTTTGCTTCTCTAGAGAACCCAGCCTAAGACATCTGGTATGGAGAGTGGTTCTAGAGAAAAAAAATTGGTTCTCAAGTCTGGTTAGTCTTAAAGAAGTTGATGACTCTGCTTCCACCAGTAAAGAGGGCACTGCTAATCCACAACGTGAGGCAGCAATACAAATACACAAAATATCACCACCAGTAGATCAGGTATTGGTGAAAGGCGAGGCTCTGGGTGAACACGTGCGGTATCTTTCTATAGTTTTGTCAGAATGAGAAGTATAAGAAGTTGGCTGGTTGGTCCTACTTTTGCTAGACAAACTGGTGAAATAAAGAGATGCACTCAGGGCATCAGAGTCAAAGCTCAAGTGCCATATAAACAACCTCAAAGCTTCCCTTGTTCTTTGAAAAAGAGCCTCATTTCTTGTAGTAACAAAGCTGATACTGCCGAAAACCAAACCCAGGCTCTTATTTTAAGAGTGGCTGAATTACAATACCAGCTCAACTGCCAGCCTCAAGAGGTGTCTGAAGTTAAAGTGAGGGCATTGACTGGGAAGAAATGGGATCCTCAAACTTGGAATGGGGACATACGTGGAGATAATCAAGAAACTAGAGATACTAAAAAAAAAAAAAATTTTTTTTTTTTTTTTTTACAGAGACACTAAATTCCATTGAATCACTTCTGCCAACAAAACCACTGCCATCTGAAGAGATTACTTCATATTTGTCTGCTACACCACCCTCACCCAGGTCACATCCCTGATCCAATTTAAACGGAATTTCCCTGGGGTATGCCCTGCACCACCTTTTGGCTCTCAAGAGAAAAAAAGGAAAGGGGAGAGAACAGAGGGCAGGGACCTCGTACCACCAAGAAAGTAGTACCAGGAGCTGAGTGTGTCCTTTGGACCCGGGGTCCCTGTGTAGAGAAGCTCCTAGTCTGGGGGAAGACTGAAGAGAAGGCTGACAGAGAGAGAAAGGCTTCCCCTGGAGCTGACACCCTGAATTTGGACTTTTAGCCTACTTTACTGTGAAGAAATAAATTTCTCTTTGTTAAAGCCATTCACTTGTGGTATTTCTGTTATAGCAGCACTAGATGACTAAGACCCACTGAGTGCTTACTCTGCTAACATACATGATCTCACCACTTGGCCCAATGAGGTACTACTTTTTACAATCCCTCTTTTACATGTGAAAAAACAGGCTTACCACGGTTGGGCCTAGCCCCGTCACACAGCCACTTGACCAAGTAACAGAGCCAGGATCAGACCTGGTCTCTAAGCTCTGGGCTTGGGTTCTGGCATCAGATTGTCTCCCTCCATGACTTGTTGGTTGTGTCATCTTGGATAAGTTAACTGATCTTGTGTGCCTCAATGTCCTCATCCACAAAATGAGCCTAACAGAACCCACACCATGGAAGGGACTGAATGAAATAAAGTATGTAAAATGCTCAGCTCATGCCTACTACATGGCAAGCACATAATAAAAGTTAGCTATTTTATTGATTATTAACCATGTATGAAATAGTGGGAATATAAAAGAGATGTTTGCCTGTAGACTGTCTTAGACTATATGGATTTGGGCTAATAACAACAATTAAAAAAATATACTCAAGGAGAATAATCACTTAAGTGTCACAGTGTTTGGCCAGCTTAACCCACACCCATTGCTGCTGAGTCAATTCCGACTTGCACAAGGTCAGGTGTAAAAGAGTAACTCACGTCACCGCCCCCTGACAGTTCAAGGCTTCAAAGTACCAAATAGCTTTTAACGGCTTCTGCCTGTACTAGGCCTGCCAGGCCTTGGTGGTCTTTTCTACGCTCCAACTCCTTGGCTAAGGCTTCTGGTTCAAAAATAACAGTACGTCTTCGTTCTCATTGAGATATCAGATATCCCTGGGCTTTGGCCTTAGGAATGCTGAACTTCTCTTGGCCTCTCTTACCATAGACTTCTAACAGGGGTTAGTTCCCATTACTGCCCTTATTCCTCTCACCTCTGCTTTACGATGAGGATCTCTGGGCTCACTCTGCCCACTAGACATCACAGGTCACCTACTCATCCTTCAAAAATGACACCATATTGACTCAGGAAAGCTTGCTCTTACCCAGCTCCCCGACACATATTTGGATTTTAAAAACAATTCCCGTAATCTACATTAAAAAAATACTTAACACCCCACATCATATTTCAATAGGCAACTTCACCTCACACCTCAGCTCTGGATGTTTCGTAACAGCCACCTATAGGGGAAAAATAGCTTAGAAAAGAACAAAAAGCATAAGCATAACTTATACAAATACAGAGTAGCAGATACCTTTAGACCAATACAGCATTTTCAGTAGCATATTAAACAACTGGCCCATATCTTCCTTCGGTAACTCTGTAGATGCTTACCTTGTAGAAAATTGATTCTGCAGTGATTATGGTGGAAACGGACTCCGGAGCTTTGATGGGCTATGAAAAAACAAAAGTAAAAACATGAGCACAATCATGGTGTGTATGAAAGGTATTTTTCCAGCCATATATGAGAGTTCTTCAATTTGAGAAATACTAAAATTTGTTAGTGACAAGAACTGGAATAAAAAGATAAGTGATTTTCTGAAAGTATGGCAAAGCAGTGTGAATATTTCTACTGCTATTTCTGCTACGATTAGCTTAAAAATCAGAGAACCAAAAGGACAAGTGTCTGATTATGCTGCTGAGATCTAACACGAAACCCTCTCAGAGCTTTACCACATATTAACATTCCAACTATAAAATAGACTGGCTCTAATAGCCTGAGCATGACAGAAGTGGAAGTAATTAAAAAAAAAAAAAAAAGTGTAGGTAGGTAGAAAAGGAACACAAAGTGAAAAAATATCTCCTTGGAGAGATCCTTCATTTCAATTTAACTATGGAACCAGTTATGAAACTCAATAGCACCAGAACTACGGTAATTTTCTAGCAAGACTTAACTAAGGATAAAAGAAACTTTCTTGGGAGTTCTCAGTATTTGGCTACCACCCAGCCATCTTCTTAACCCCTTCTTAAATGACAGTACACATTTTTATACCACAACATAGAAATTAGCCACCCGCCCTCCCAGTCTGTCTTGGCACCAAGCTTGAAGGGGTTGCTAGAGAAACTGATATTGAAATTATTGCAGAGAACATGTTCACCACACTTAAGAGCAAACAACATGTGCATAAGTGATATCTACTATAACCAAATGAAGTTACTTAAAAACACATCTTGTCCAGCCAATAAATGCCTCACTTTAAGAAAAGTAAATTATAAAAATCTTAAATAAATCAGGGATAATTACTCTTAATGAATCTGCCCCAGGGACCCTCTGTGCTTTATAAATGAATGCATCCAACTTCAGAAAGGTTTTGCTGTACATGAAGTATGCCTGTTCTGAAAGGAATACCATAATAAAGTTTAAAAAAAAAAATCTAGAATGCACTGTCCATTGTGTTTGATCACTGTCCCCTTGTGTTTACAAAGCAGTGCTTTCTACTACCTACAGCACAGGTCTTTCAACAATCTCTTCATTTTCTTACAGAAGGAAAAGAAAAATTTAGTAACATTTTTGATTCACAGCCATCCAACTCATTATCGTAAATCAGAAAGATGTATTTTCTGAGGCTATAATAACAAACGAATAAGTAAACTCCAGTATTATTATTTACTTAGGTCTTTAAAAAAATGAAAAAAAAATTTTTTTCTAGTGTAGCTAGCTATACCAAAAACCATAATTCCTTCTCTTCCTTTGTATAAAGAACACAATATAATAAGTTCAAGTTTTATATTTCTTTTAGATTAGATTTTGTATTTTCCAGAGGAAAAAAAAAAAGCTGTAAGAAGGGAAAGGGTATTGTTAACTTTATGAACAGTAAGTCTCCTGTGACAGAGCTCACTCCTGTCTAGGGAGTCTGGGCCACTCCCCACAACAATGCAGGCAGGTTCAAGTGCAGAGTCAAAGCTCAGTGGTGAGAAAGGAAGGCAGTGGCAGGACACACTGTAGTTACATTTAATTACAGTAAGAGACTGTCCACAATCATCTTACATTTTTTAACTTAAAAATATGTCTTCTCCCTTTTCCTTTAGTGGAAACTTTCTTCTCAGCAGCTGGAGCAGATTTGTATTTAGTATTTCTGAGCCGAGCAGACCTCCTGTGAATTTCCTGTTTACTCTGTTACATGAACAATTAAAGAACAAAAAGAGTAAGAAATAAAAACTGGAGAAGGGTTGCTGTCCCAATACAACCATCTTACAAGGATCCCAGGTTATGTGCTTTACAAAGATATTTTAAAAATACGCATCCTCCATTTCTTTTTAAAACAAAACAGCTGGGTAATTACACAAACTGGACCAAGGAAGACAGGGAGTTAAGTGCCCTAGGCAAGCACTTGTAGAGCTTCTGAATCACCAAAAAAGTGTGAGCTGCTTAAAATACGACAGGGGGCAGGAGTAGGTACCAAAGCAATAACTATTTTGGTGTTTATCAGAGAAAAACTCTTAACAACCTAAGTCCCAACGGATTAAGCTATGGCACCTTCTACGATGCAGTATTTATGCTGCCACTTTAAAGAATGACATAACAGTCTTAGATGACATAATGACAAAACAACCTTTATTAACAGGGAAAGAGGTCCCGGGCATAAACATACGTAGAACGATTTCATTTTGGTCTCTGCGTATAAAGGCGTATATCGAGAGCCTGGAGGCTCCCAAAATGTTACAGTGGAGGATCACTGAAGACCTTCTGCTTTTCTTGCTTCTTTAAATTTTGAATTTCTCACAATAAAAGGCATTTAGAATAGGCAAAAACAATGAAGGTCTTTTCATCTGGGGGTGTGAAGGAGGCGGCCCGGCCCAGCATGGGCATCGGGGAAGGCCCCGACCACCGCCCCCTCCCAGCCGGCCTGGCCTCCGTTCGCCTCGCGCCCAGGTCGGCCTCGGGCGGCGGGTGGGGCCGGCGGAGCTCACCTGCTTGCCGCCCCCGCCCCCGTTGCTCTGCGGAGGGGCGGCCGAGGTGCTGGCGAAGGCTGCCGCGCCGAAGCCGCTGCCGCCGCCGCCCCCCGTCCCGCCGGCCGCCCCCGAACCGGCTCCCCCGCCGCCCGCGCCGCCCCGGCCCGTGCAGTGGTGGCAGAGGATCTCTCCCTGCGGGCCCTTCTTCCACATCGAGGATGACGTGGTCTTGCAGACGCTGCAGGTGGGCTTCAGGCCCAGCGGCATCGTGGCCGACTCGGGCGGCCCCCGCGGACGTAGCGATACGGGAATGGCGGCCGCTGGCTCTGGCCGCCCGCTGTCGGCCCGCCGCTCCCGGAGACAGGAAGAGCGCGTCGGAGCCGGCGCCGCGGCCGCCGCCCCCTGGAGGCTGGGAGCCTGCTCGCTGGCTCCGCGCTCCGCAGCAGCCCCAAGCGGCTTTAGAGAGCAGGAGGCGGGGCCGCGAGCAGGGCCGTGGAAAAAGAGAAGGTGAGAGCCGGCCGGAAACAAAAGCCGGACTTCCGGCGGTGGGCTGGGCCGAGCCCTGCGGCTGGCCGGCCCACCTGACCGGAAGTACCGCCCCCTGAATTACAAGGAGCGCGCTGCGGCTCTGGTTGGTTGGCTGGTGGGGTAGTGTTTCTCAAACTTTTTTGCCTCAGGTTTAGAATTGCCAAATAAAATACAGTATAAATTTTAGTATAAGTGTGCGCGGAGGCTTACTCTTGCTTACTTACAAATCTGTAGTGCACAATTTCCCGTTTTTCAAAGATGTGGTGAAACCCATGTGAAATTGTGTACTACAGATTAGTAAATAAACACAATTAAACCTGTGTATACCTTGCTTACTGGTTAATCCGCCCCAAGAAAGTGTTGTTGTTTGTCTGAAATTAAAATTTAACTCAGCATCCTGTGTTCTTATTTGCTAACTCTAGCAAACCTACTCAGGACCCCTTTATGTTCTTAAAAATCATTGGAAACCTCAAATTCTTTTTCTTTGGATTATATCCGTGGACATATATGTATTAGAAGTGAGAACAGACATTTTAAAGCATAAAATGTCAAGCACACATTCATTAGCCCTCGGGTGATGATGTCACTGTGCCTCAGGTAGTCTTCGGAAATCTGAACTGTACACTAGTGAGAGGATGAGAGTGGAAAAGGCAAATAAGTGGCTTAGCATTGTTGGGGAACAGTTTTGAATCCAAGAATCAAAAAAAAAAAGTTCTCGGTACCAGGCAGCCCCTAGACCACACGTGAGAACAGCTGGCCTAGGACATGCGCATTGAGAAGCCAGCCGGCCTCTATTAATGTCACGGTTCAACACAGCTCTGGCCAACGAAATGAGTCGTGCCTTCTCACCTCACTTGGTAGAGCGGTGGTTGCATACCCTTCTTCAAGCTCCTGGGTTTCCTGGATTTGTTATGCTAGGAGAGCTCTTGATGGTGTGTGGGGGATGAGGAAGAAGAAGAATGTGTGGAACGCCTATGATGTCATAAAATCTCATTTAGTGCTTACAACATCCCTGAGAATGAGATATTATTATCCCCATTTCACCATTGAGCTGATGGTCAACTGAGGTACCGCAATTTGAGAGCTGCCATCCCAGCCACTGCTCTGAACACCACGTTGGGACAGAGCTTCCAAGCAGCCCGGGAGCCTGGGCTGTGGCTCAAACTTGCTCTGAGCCTAGATTTCCCCAGCAGTAAAACCAAATAATATTAACTACTTTCCAGAATCGTTGTGGGGTTAAGACCAAATGCAAAAAGGTTCAGCAGAACAGCTAAAGAGTGCTGTCCTGTTTTAGAACAAGGCACTCTTGTGTGAGAGAATCTAGGCACTAAATTCCATGCTAGCTGATGTACCTATCCCTCTTGGTACTGACTCTTGCTTTGTCCCTCAGGTCCAAGTTACTTCCCTCTCAGTCACTAAAAACTTTGACCACCCCTCCCCCCATCAGCTTCTTCATCACACAACACTGCCCTGGGTCACATCAACCATTCTCCTTGTGACCCCAATACTCCCCAGCATGTTTTCTCCTTTTTCAAAATGGGAAACTGAGAGCTTAACATAACTAAGGCCATGATAAACATATATGTTGTTCTTCCTCTGCCTGCCTCCTTCACATACCTCTGTTAATGACTTTGTTTTGACCAAATGTTAATGACTTTGTTCTTTGTTTTAAACTGATGCAAATAACCTTTTGTTATATCCAACCACCTGTGGTCTACAACCCCCACAGGAAAATCGGAGCCCAGGTATCTGTTATGAATATCTTTAGCCTAATAAAGAAATGTCTGACAGGGGACTACAAAGACACTTGTAACCCCTGTAAGATTCTATATAAGCTGTAATGTAAAACTGCTCTTTGCGTCTCTGTAGAGACAGGCTGTGTCGCTGCCGGGTCCCGGTGATGTGTACATCTCCTTAATAAACTTTCTCACTCTTTCTGACTTGAAGTATGTTTCATTGGCTCGATTGCTCCAGGGCACAGACCCTAATCAAGTAACAAATTTTTGGCGCCCAACATGGGGCTCGAATTACTCAGCCCCTGGTTCCGTCTCCCTAAGGACCAAGCCCCTGGGATGGACCCCGGAAGAGAGAAGGTGCAGCGCTCTTTGAATTGTGGCGGTCTCTCAACCTGTGGTGGCCCAGAGGTCTGGCGAAGGGGGAGGACTCCACGGCAGCGAGCTCCAGACAGAGGGAGAAAGTTTCTGTTGGCCATGGTAGGTATCTGGGCATCAGGTGGTAAATGCTACGTAAAAGCCACAGGGGCCTCTGTTCTCATAGGCTCCCTCCAAGAACGGGTGACTAGGTCCTGTGAGGTTGCACGAGAGACGGTGAGGTTTCTCGTTGCAAGTGGGTACCCAGGAGGTAAGGTTCCGGCCGAGAGTCCACTAAGAGCTGGGCTTATTTATGGTGGGATTCCCTAACTAGGAGATGTCATAATATTTCGCGTAATCAAGTGTGGTCTGTAAATGGTCCTGGAGATTTTGCTACTATTATGAAGCTTGATCTGTTCTGTATTGGAACTGACAAGCGAGATGAAAAGCTGTATGTAATATGTTAATGACTTTATGGCATGAAAAAAAGGATAAAGTCTCTGTTTTAGCCCTTCTTGTGCAGGTGAATGATGATGAGGAGATGAGAGATGAAGAACCTGAGGTTGTCCTTATTCACCCACCTTGAAAAACCCCATTTGTGACCCCTCCCAGGTGGTATCAAACGATGAGAATGGGAAGGCCCTGAAAGGGGGGGCGGAGGAGAAGGGACAGATATGGTCTCCCCACCCCATACTAGCAGTGGGGTACAATTCGGCCCAGTTCCCACAGGAGGGCTTTACCCACTCCAGGAGGTGCCAGTCCCTGCTGCAGAAGGGCCACCTTGGACAATGTGAGTCCATAATCCATCCCTGGCGTCTGAATGCATTTAAGGTCTTTACCAACAGAGATCAGGTAAAAGAGGTCAAGAAAAAGAAAGTAAAAGACCAGGACATGAAGAAACAACGCCAATCTACTGGTTGCTGCTGTAGGATCTTCTGGAAGATGACGACACCAAGGTAAGGATGGGCCCTGACTGAAAGAAAAACCAAAGTGCATTTTGCAAGTAGGAGGGGCACTGGAAAAATGAGTGCCCCAAAAAGAAGAGTGAAAAGGGCCAGGCAAGATTGAAAGGGGGAAAACCTTTTTCAAAGAATTACGAAAGAGCAGGAGGAGGATAGCCAATAGACTTTTTGGTTGATACTGGAGTGGTCTTCTCAGTACTTACCCAGAAGCCTAAAGGGACTACTCAAGTTGTCAGGGTGACTGGAAAAGAGGTGATTAGATAATTTTTGGAGCCAATAGACTGTAAAATAAGAGAAACCAAGCTATCCTGCCAGTTTCTATACAGGCCCAAATGCTCAGTCCCCCTTTCTGGGACAGGATTTCCTAAGTAAAGCACACGCTGAAATCTCTTTTGATGAAAAAGCCCTGTCTCTGATGGTACCGCCAGCAAACACCTGAAAAGTGCAAACAGCTCTCTTAGCACTCACCCAACCACTACTATCCCCAGCGACTGTCTCACCCATGGTTCAGAGAGTGGTTGATGCCATGGCCCCGTGGGTTTGGGCCAGTGGCTGGCTAAGATGAGCTTGGACTGTCCTCCCTGTGGCTGTGGAGCTGTTACTCAACGTTATGCCTGCGGATTAAACAAATTGAGGCTTTGCTCACCTGGGGCTGCAGGGACTGACCACTGGATACCTAGAGTGAAGACTCTTGGCAGAGTGCGAATCCCCATTCAATACTCCTGTTCTCCCAGTGAAGAAGACATTGACCGATGAGTAACGTTTTGTTCAAGATTTGCGGGCTGTTAACAAAGTTGTAAAGACCTTATACCTGGTAGTCCTAAACCTACATGCCCTACAATCGGCCCTTCCACATTCCAGTACTCAGTTTGCTGTTTTGGATTTAAAAGATGCTTTCTTTGGGACCCTGCTGACTGCGGAGAGCCAGCTAATCTTTGCTTTCGCATGGGAAGGGGACAAAAGAAAGAAAAAGCTCTGTTAGACTGTGCTACCTCAAGGGTTTAAGAACTCCCCACTAATTTTGGACCTAGAGCGATTACCTCCCTTCAGCTGAAGAATATTCCTGCAATATGTGGACCTCCTGATAGGGAACAAGTCTAAGAAAGACTCTTAAGAATACTGTGACTGTCTTAAACTTTTTGGACCAAGTGTCTTTAAGAAAGTTACAAGCTAACCTCAGTTGGGCTACTCAGGAGGCAGAGAGAGATCCTTTCAAATGGACTCCTGAGTGTCAATGAGCCTCTTGTGATTTAAAGTCCCGGTTAAGGAAAGCCCCACCCGTGGGACTCGCAGATTATCAAAATTACATAGAAGAAAAAAGAACTGTTGGTATATTAACCCAGTTGTTGGGACCATGGAGACACCCTGTTGCCCACCTTTTTCTCTAAAAATCAAGACAATGTCTCAAAAGGCTGGCTGGCCCGCCTCCAAGCAGTTGCCGCCACTAACATTATCAAAGGTGGTTGAGTTAATTTCTTTGAGACCTGATACTATCCTGTTTGTCCCTCATGCAGTGACTGTAGCATTGGAACAAAAAAGACATTTGTGGCTCACCTCCAGTCGGCTAACAGTACATCAGACAGAGCTTTTGAGAGAAATCAAATTTAACTTTTGTCAAGTGTTCAAAACTAAACATCAGATGAAATATTTACTGGTGTGTGTAGATTCTTTTCCTGGATGGGTGGAGACTTTTCCCTGCCAGACCAAGATGGCTAGAGAGAGGTACAACAGAGGTACAACAGGTTTCAACCGCTTTAAGAATAAAGTGAAAACTCCACACAACACGGAGGCCTCAATCTAGTGAAAAAGGTTGAAAGAATAAATCAGACCATAGAACGTCATCTTAGTAAACGGTGCCCTAGACAGATAGATGTTCTGTTACAGGCCCTCCTCTGAGTCCATATTGCACCCTGGGGAATACTTAAAATCAGTGCTTTAGAGATACTTTATGAGAGACCATATTGTCTCAACCAACTCTCCCCACAATCCTCCACCCAGCTCCTAATATAATAATGTCTAAATGTTTGCTTTGTCTAACCAAAATTCTTTCCCAGTAACATTGGGCAGTCCAGCCTGGAAACCAGGTGCTTCTTCAAAAATAAAAGGACCTCCCGTTACAGCCTAAGTGGACTGGACCCTTCATCGCACCACTCAGCAATGACACAGTCCCAAAGATTGCAGGAGTCAAACTGTGGATCCGTCATCCCAAGTCAAGCCCTACCAGGTCTACAGTGACAAAAGGAGTGAAAAGGCCAACCCATCAGCGGCCTGAAGTTAAGGCTTTCTAGGGTTAAAAAGTAAAAATGTTTTCAATACTAACTTGGATAAGACTACTATTAGGGGCCAGAGAGACTTTTGCCCAGGGAATCTTTGTCCCTGAGATAAACATCCCCTGACCCTTGTTAAAAGATAAAAATTTGGGGGTCTTTTTTATATCACTAGAGAATTGTTAAACATTATTGATTTCTGTCTGGAAGAGGGCTACATGCCAACTTGGCCCTCAAGTCCTGACTCGTCAGGGTTTGTAATCTTAGACACAGTTAAAATATTCTGATATTTATAACTGAGACCTGTTACAAGATTCATGAAAGATTTGATTTTTCTTGACTGACTTCTTGGCTGCCAGATTTTACCTGGCTAAAACCCTTTTTTTTTTTTTTTTTAAAAAAAAAACCTTATTTATTAGTGAAATTAGATTAGCTGTTATAGGCCTGTTAATCTGTTGCTGTCTCCAATTTATGCCTATATGTGAGATGACATTCTCTGTCCGGAGTCGAACTGTCCAATAGATGGCTTAAACCTGTTGCAGGCAGGTAGCCCAATCCTTTCACCTGAAACACTGATCTATAAAAAATAAGTTGAAACTTGGTATAGATATATGTGGTCACCCAAGTTTCAAAGAGAGGAAATATGACCCCAACACTCCCCAGCAAGTTTTCTCCTTTTTCAAAACGGGCAACTGAGAGCTTAAAGTAACTAAAAAAGTAACTAAGGTCATCGTATATGTTGTTCTTCCTCTGCCTGCCTCCTTCACATACCTCTGTTAATAACTTCGTTTTGACCAAATGTTAATGACTTTGTTCTTTGTTTTAAACTGATGCAAATAACCTTTTGTTCTGTCCGGACTACCTGTGGCACACAACCCCCACAGGAAAGTTGGAGCCCAGGTATCTGATATGTATATCTTTAGCCTAATAAAAAAATGTCTGGCAGGGGACTACAAAGACACTTGTAACCCTTGTAAGATTCTATATAAGCTCTAATGTAAAATTGCTCTTCGGGATTCCATAGAGAAAGCCTGTGTTGCTGGTGCGTCCCCGGTGATGTATACGTTGTTACCACAAATTACGGATTAGAGCCGAGCCGCCTGGTGCAAGCCAATAGTGAGACAGGAGGAGGTAAACAGCAAGAGGGCTTTATTGAACACCATGTTCAAGAGACAGAGGGGGCAAAGTTTCCCCCAGATTCTGTCTGCCCCAAGAGGGCTACAAAAGGGTTTTATAGGGAGACGGTCAGGGTTTAGAAATTCCCAGGAATGTTGATTCTTCTTTCCAGGGATGTAATAACAAAGTAACTTACTGTTGACGTCTCGCAGGCCTCTTGACGCCATCCTGGTTTCGGTCACTGGATGGATCTGGGTTTTGCTCAATTATCCTGATGGTATCGCTCATTGTTTTTGTCACCTCAGAGAGAAGCATGGTTTAATCAACAACAAAAATCTTGATTAATCAACAACAAAAATCTTGATTACCTTGTTTTTCTACAATGGAACAATCGTGAGACAGATTCCAGAGCAAATAATTGACATTTTCAAAGACTAAAGATTTTAATCACAGCTTGTAGAGCTAAACTAGAAAATATATTCTCTCATTTTAATGCAAAAACACTACAGAAAATGTATTTTCTCTACTTCAACATCTCCTTAATAAACTTTGTCACTCTGACTTGGGCTATGTTTCATTGGCTCAACTGCTCCAGGGCACTGACCCTAATCGGGTAATATCCTTGATTTCTCCCTTCTCCGCTGACCTCTATGTCTCCTCCTGGTCAGCCCCTATAGCCCCTGGTCACACCCTCAACTTTCCTGAGATCATCGGGAAGAACTACTCTATCTTTTTTTCCCCTTATAAATTTATTTTACAACCTTTAAAGATGGAGTATAGTAAAATAAATAAATAAATAAATAGATAAATAAATAGATAAATAAATAGATAAATAAATAGATAAATAAATAGATAAATAAATAGATAAATAAATAGATAAATAAATAAATAAATAAATAAATACATAAATACATAAATACATAAATACATAAATACATAAATAAATACATAAATAAATACATAAATAAATACATAAATACATACATAAATACATACATAAATACATACATAAATATATAACTAACTAACTAACTAACTAACCCTGGTGGCGTAGTGCTTAAGTGCTACAGCTGCTAACCAAGAGGTTGGCAGCTCAAATCGGCCAGGCGCTCCTTGGAAACTTTATGTGGCAGTTCTACTCTGTCCTATAGGGTTGCTATGAGTCGGAATCAACTCGGCAGTTGGTTTGGTATAGTAAAAATACGGTACTTAAAATGTCTAACTCATAAGTGTACAGCTTAATTATCATGAAATACACTCAGGTAACCACCAGCCAAACCAAGAAATAAAACATTACTCCCAAAATCTCCCTCTTGCCCCTTACCCAGAGGTAACCACCACACTGACATAGATTTTCTTTACCAGGTTAAGTTTCCTTCTATTCCTGTTTTTATCACGGAAGTGTAGAATTTTACCAAATGCTTTGTATCTATTGGGATGATCATGATGGTTTTTCTTCTTTATTAATGTGTGAGTTACACTGATTTCTGAATGACAAATTGACATTGCCATTTCTGGAATACATCCAACTTGGTTATTGTCTTAGTCATCTAGTGCTGCTATAACAGAAATGCCACAGGTGAATAGCTTTAATAAAGAGAAGTTTATTTCCTCACAGTAAAGTAGGCTAAAAGTCCAAACTCAGGCAGGGTGTCAGCTCAAGGTGAAGGCTTTCTCTCTGTCGGCCTTCTGATCAATCTTCCCCTGGACTAGGAGCCTCATTTTGCAGGTACCTAGGTCCAAAATACTTACCCTGCTCCCAGCACCGCTTTCTTGGTGGTTTGAAGTCCACCTGTCTCTCTGCTCTTTTCTCTCTTTTTTAAAAATCTCAAAAGGTTGCCTCAAGACACAATCCAATCTTGTAGATTGAGTCCTGCCTCACTAACACAACTGCCACCCACCCTTCCTCATTAACATCATAGAGGCAGGATTTACAACATAGGAAAATCACACAATACTGGGAATCATGGCCCAGACAAAGTGATACATTTTTGTGGGGACATAATTCAATGCATGATTATGATGTATTGTCATATTTACACATTGCTGAATTTGATTTACTAATATTTTAAGATCTTTACATCCGTGTTTATGAGTGAGGTAGGCTTCTAATTTTCCTTTCTTGTAATACCTTTGTCAGGTTTCAGTATCAGGATTGGCCCCATAAAATGAGTTAGGATGTATTTCCTCTTCTTTTTGGAAGAGTTTGTATAAGATTGGTGTTATTTCTTCCTTGAATGTTTCGAAGAATTTCATTGGTAAAGATCTCTGTGCTTGACGTTTTCTTTGTAGCAAAGTTTTAAATTACAGACTTAATTTTTTTATATTGGGTTTTCTTTATTTTACTGTGTCAGATTTGGTAAATTGTGATTTTGGGGACTTTGTCCATTTCACCTATATTGGCATAAAATTACTATATTAGGATTTATTAATGTTTGTAGAATCTGTTAAAAATAACTTTTTGATTCTTGATATTATTTGGACCTTCTCCCCTTTTTTTCTTGATAATTTTCACCAGGCATATTTCAATGTTATCAGTCTTTCCAAAGATCTGCCTTTTTTACTGTTGCCTGATTAGGGTCCATGCCCTAGAGCAGTCAAGCCAGTGAAATGTACTCCAAGTCAGAAAGAGAGAAAGTTTATTTAGGAGGTGTCCACCAATGGGAAATCAGACAGCAATCAAGGGTATCTGCACCCAGGGCAAGAGTTCAATTGGAGCACATAGAAACAATCTGGTATCTCTGGGAATGTTCCAGAAAATTCTGCTGGTATTGCGTGCGTGCGTGCGTGTGTGTGTGTGTGTGTAAGCTGTGAATACAGACATAAATACTTCCCAAGGTCTTAAAATTCAAACTAAGGGAAAGGAATAAATCTGAGTTCCCCAGGGATCATCAGTGTCCACATGTAGTTTAATTTGCATGATTTAGGTATTGTGTGGTTCATTAATTAAAACTTTTAAGATTAAAAAAATGAAAAGCAGACACACAAACTGTACAAGGGGCTAGCTTTAAAGAGAGAACATACCTTTTCTCAGCAACAATTTCCACTCAGAACAAGTTTCTGTTCCCATTACCCTCCCTGACTAGAAATCCAGGGAAGAGGATCTCATTCTGGCTGCTTTCTTTCTAGTCATCTGACTTTTCTCACCAAGCAGCCTGAATTGGGACTCTAAGCCTCCTCATGGGCCTGCAGCCAGCAAATCTACATTTCCCTTTACCATGGGAGGCACCAACATCATCATCTACCCCAAAAGCCAATAACTATTTTATTATAAACAAGTCTTACTTATTTGAAATAATTGTGTGAGAATTCCTGGTGGGCTCCCCTAGTTTCATAAACATCCTCCTCCTGCTTGGAAGAAAGTGATGTCATGGTGGGGAGGGCATCACGTTCTCTGGCAGCCTCTTGCTAAGGCTTCAGGACAGCTTTCACACTTGACTGGGAATTGATCTTGGAGATTCAGGGGTAGGCTCAGGAGGGAACTCTGGCTCAGCACAGAGTGCATTAGAGGCCATTTGACCATTATATGAGGCTCAGCAGGGTGGATTCGCCTCCACGCTCCTCTCCTAGGCAGGAGGGGGCGGGGTTCCTGGCCCACTCCACTCTCCAACTGTTGCTCCTCTAACTGTTGCTCAGAACTTTTGCTTCCCGTACCCAGTGCCTGCTCATCCTGGATGACCACTGACCTATGAGTGAGGGAAGCTTTTTTCGCACCAGGTGAAAACCTCGTTTTGTAATTCAGACACCAGGCACATGTAGTTTCATAAAAGAAATTCAGTTGCCTTTGTTTTGAATGCTTTGAAAATCTTGCTGCCTTCCCCCTTTCTATTTGTAGGACAGGAGGGAGCCAACCTGAACTTGGTTATTTGAGCATCTTTTCATATGCTTCTCAGCTTGGTGTGAAGCCTGCCTTTCTCAGAGGAGCTCCAGACTTCATCAGAAAGAGAAATATTTCTTTTACTCTTCATAATGTAAATATCTTTTTTTGTTACATAAATAATACATACTCATTGTAAAAATTCATACAATTCGGGGTGTGAGTTATAGGGTTCCTCAACTCTGCTGTGCTAGATATAACCGTATTAACAGTTTGTAGTGTATCTTTCCAGTCTCTGGAAATGTGTGCTTGTAAATTATTAGTGGGACTTTACTGAATATTATTCTCTCATCTGACTTTTTCATTCAAAAGTGTGTTATGGAGAACTTCCACATTAATTCAGGTAGATCTGCTTTTTCCTGTGCCAACATTAATGTAAACCAGTCTCCTGCTGGTGAATATTTAGACTGTTTTAAAGTTTTTGCAACTACAAACAATGATACAGTGAATTTCATTATATATATATACCTTTGCCTACTTGTGTGAGTATTTTTATGAAGTAAATTCCTAAAAATGTCCAAAACCAAACCCATTGCCATCGAGTCAATTCTACCTCATGGCGACCTCATGTTTACAGAGTAGAACTGCTCCATAGGGTTTTCAGGGCTATAATATTTATGGGACTAGATTGCCAGGCCTTTCTTCCATGGCACTGCTGGGTGGGTTTGAACCTCCAACCTTTAAGTTAGCAGTCAAGCATAAAACACATTTTTAATATTGTTTTATGGAGGATTGGACCCAAGGAGGCAAATATGACTAGGGCCCATACAAGCCATAATGTGGCCCTGGGTTATCCATTTCTTCACACCTTTGCAATTCTAAGAATTATCGTTTTAATTTTTGCCAGTCTTTTATGCAAAAAGATATTTCACTGTAGTTTTTATTTGCAGTTCTGTTTTGTTGTGAGGTATCTTCTAAGTTTATTGACCATTTAAGTTTCCCTATGAATTGACTATTTGTGACCTTTTCTCATCTTCTCTTTGGTTGCCCATCTTTTTCTTATAAATTTGTAAAAGTTCTTTTTACAGTATAGTAAATATTACACATATTTTTTTCAATTTTGCATTTCAAATTTATTGGTATTCTTTTCATGATGGCATTTAAAATGTTTCTGTACCTCAAATCTGTCAAGTATTTCTTTTGTGGTATTCTTACAAAGGCTTGCACAAATATCCTTTTATAATTTTTAATAGAATATCTATGGGTATTCTTATTTATGATAATATCTTTAATTCATCTGGAATCTATTTTTGCATAGCATGTGAATTAGCTACTAAACTTTATTTTGTTTGCCAAATGTATAGCTAATTGTTCCAACACCATGGAACAATAATTTGAAATGCCACCTTTATCAGATATTCAATTCCCATATATACTTTGAGTCTGTTTCTTGGGTCCCTTCCATTCCATTAATCTATTTATCAATTGCCATGCTAGTACCACACCTTTAATTACATGGCTTCATGATATTTTGATTTCTGTTAAATCACTACCACCCTCCTCCCATAATCCTCCTTCCGTTTTTTCTTGATTATTCTCACACATTTACACCTTTTGATGAATTTAGAGTCACATTTTCAAGTACTAGGAAAAAAAAATCTCAAAGCATTTTATGAAATTTAGCGATTAACTTGAGGAGAAGAGACACCTTTACAAAACTTAATCAGCTTCCCCAAGAGCTTGGTATGCTGTTCAGACCTTTTTTTTTTCATACCTCATTCCAGTTGACCATAAGTTTGTCCAAGCCTCTGCTGTCTCAGCAATCTCTTTCTCAAACTCCTCCATGGCTGTCTTTGTGGGACAGAAGGCCAGTAACAGGGTTTGCCTGAGTCTCCATTTTCTCCATGAGGTTAATGGGGGCCTATTCCTTTGTCATTTTGGGTTACTTTATTACGGGTTTTCTAACAGCTGTGTTCTGCCTGCAAATCACGATGGCCATGTGCACCATCATCCCTTCTCTGGATTTCTGGTCACCTTGCTTCTGCTTTTGCTTACTCTGACTCATCCTGTACACTGTACCCAGAGTGACCTTTCTAGTTACATCCTTACCCTCCCCTGCTGGAGAATTTTAGGTTCCTCATCGTATTAGTTTTTATTGCTGCTGTAACAAATTACCACAAACTTATTGCCTTAAAACAACACAAACGTATTATTTTAGTGT
The DNA here is from genome assembly GCF_024166365.1 of Elephas maximus indicus. Classification (NCBI taxonomy): domain Eukaryota; kingdom Metazoa; phylum Chordata; class Mammalia; order Proboscidea; family Elephantidae; genus Elephas; species Elephas maximus. The sequence goes on along the minus strand of NC_064826.1, from coordinate 62,474,730 downwards.
AGCCAGAAATCCAAGATCAGCCTCACTGTGCTAAAATCAAGGTCTCCTTTCTAGAGGCTCTAAAGGAGAATTGTTTTATTTCCTTTTCCTGCTTTTAGAGGCTTCCTGCATTCCTTGGCTCATGGTCCTTTCCTCCATCTTCAAAGCCAGCGATTGCATCCTTCCGGCCTCTGCTTCTGTCATCATGTCTCCTTTTCTGACTCTGACCCTTCTGCTTCCCTTTTATAAGCCTGATCATAAGGATCCTTGTGATTATCTTGGGCCCACCTGGGTAATCCAGGATAATCTCACCATCTCAAGATCCTTAACTTTATCACATTTGCAAGCCCCTTTCTCACCAGCACTGGGTTTTTGCCATGTAAGGTAACATATTCACAGGTTCCAGGGATTAGTATGTGGACATCTTTGGGAGGCCATTGTTCTGCCTGCCACACCCATGACCTCCAGGATAAAGTCCTGGCTCCTTAATTTCTCTTGCTAGTCCCTCAGTAACCTGCCCCCACTACCCCTCTGGCTAACCTCTTTCTACTCTCCCCTTCAAGCTTTCTGCTCTGGCCACATGAACTTCCGTCAGTTTTTGAAAACTGTACTCTCTGCTTTCTCCAGTCTTGGTCTAGGCTGGTTCCTCTGCCTGGGATAATCTTTCCCCACCTCTTCACTTGGTTAATTCCTACTTATCTTCCAGCCTTAGCTTAAACCTCACTCTCTTCTGGAAGCTTTCAACAATCTCACCCACTCCCAGCATCTTCCCTCAGATTTTGTTACAGGATATCATAGCACCTTCCATTATCTCTGGCCTTGCTCTTGTCAATTTTTATATCATTGCTTGTTTATCTTCTCTTCTAAACTGTGAGCTGTTTGAGGGTGGAGATGACAACGGAAGCTCCATGCTTTCCACATAAGAGGGGACTTATTAACTCCTCGTTACATGAATTTGTAGTAATACTAATTTCATAACAAACTGCAAAGTATTTTACTCCACAGGCCTCATCTTACAAATATTTATTGGTCATTCACTCAACAAATACCTATTAGGCACTGACTCAATAAATACAGAGCAAAGGCAGTTAAAATTAAGAAAAAAAAATATCTAATCGTTATGAAGATTCTAAGATTGTAGCAGTATGATCATAAAGACATAAATAACAATTCTTTCCTTCCCTACCTCCCCAGGAAGATGAACTTAGAGGTCAGTGAACCAATAGACTTTAGTTCTGGAGATCACCTATATCTGATTCGGAAAGCAGCAGATCATGAAAGTTCCCAGCCCAAATCTGATCAGCATGACACACCCTCACCTTCAGGAAGGCCAAAACAAACTCCTAGGAATCCTCAATCGAAGACTGGTGAACGACCAGGTGTCTATGTGATACAAATTTCAGATGACAGCACCCCAGAACACAGCAGTACAAATGCATCTGGCCCATTCGCAGATGCATCTGTCCGCAGAGGTGAGAATAAAGAAATTATCTTTTTGGAAGAGAAAAACAAATATTGTCTTATAAAGTTTCTGCAGAGTAGATTGTCAGAAAGATTTAGTTTTGCTTTTGGGTTTTCCTAGTCATGTTTTACGAAGAAACATGTAGGGCTGTTCTAGCAGACTGCCCCAAGTTGTCCAGGGCCTTCGGAAACTCATAATGGTGGATAATTTTTAGTTTTCTCAGGAAATAGGAATTAGCTGTTGGTTGTAGAATGTCTTCACCTACATACCAGGTAATACCATAATGTTGGCTTTGGTTTCGAAAAGTATTAATTCAATGTTCTAAATATTAATTCCGTATAAGTTAGGAAACACGTTCAGCTGTATCAGAAACCTAAAAAAACTGTGGCCTAAACAAATGAGAAGTTTTGTTTTTCCCTTATAAAATATGAAGTTTGGGGGTAGGCAGTTCAAGGCTAATGCCTCAGGCCCCTGGTGTTCACTGGGACCTAGGCTCTTTTGAGCTGCCACTCTGACCCCTTAGGCCCTCTTAGGGTCTGGATAACTCGAAGGAGGACTACGAACTTTGCGGGTCCATTGCTGTCTCCCTGTGACCCCCCACCCTCTATCATGTGGGTGGAAAGATGCCTCTGGAGCTCCAACTTTCCAGATAGGAAGAAAAGAAAGGCCAACAGCCAAGCTAATCAAGGGCCAAGGCAGGATCACAACACTGACAACTCCAGGGGGCGCCATTCATAGATAGGTGCCTTGAGAACGAGCCAAATCTGACCCCTTTTCAGAGGCTTTCTCAGAAACCACACAAAAGAGTTTCCAATTACGTATCATTGGCCCTACTTGTGTCACATGGCCACCTCTGTCTGTAGTGTTTCAGCTGGGCCCATTCCCATCCTTAACAAGATCTGGGTTTGATAGTCAGGAAGCTGGGGAGAGTGGATGTCAGTAACTAGCAGCCTCTGCCACAGGTGCCCACGCTTTCTGGGGTATTGCACAAGGAAAATATTATTGCATTTAGTTCTTACAGCAACCCTATAAATTAAGTAGTATTATTGCCATTTTGCAGATGAGGCAAAGAGGCTTAATATGGTATCGCTGCATGAAAAATACTGTAAAGCCTCCTCACCAATATTAGAGTCAGTTATTTGTATCTACCTCTTCTGTAGGGCAGAGGCTGCCCCCACCCCTACCCCTTTAAATTGTATAGTATGTAAGAAAGATGAAAGTGCTATGGAAAAAAAAAGGAAAAGTAGAGCAGGATAATGGAGTTATGGGGGTGGGGATTACAATTTTTTAAAGTAGATTTTTTGAGATGTAATTTTTGTGGTTAGTTGCCATCAAGTCGATTCTGACTCGTGGCAACGCCAGGATATAATTTATGTACCATAAAATTCACCCTTTTCGGTGCACAATTCAATGGTTTTTAGTATATTTCCAGAGTCGTGCAGCTATCACCACAGTCTACTTTAAGAGCATTTTCATCACCCCCAAAAGAAACCTATTGGCAATCACTTCCCTGCTGCTCCCTCCGTCAAACCCCCGGAAACCATTAGTCTGCTTTCTGTCTCTATGAATTTGCCTATTATGGACATTTCATATAAATGAAATCGTACAATATGTAATCTTTTGTGATTGGCTTTTTTTACTTAGTATAATGTTTTCAAGGTTCCTGCATGCATTATTCCTGAATAATATTCCATTGCCTGAATGTACCACATTTTGTTTCTCCATTCATCAGTTGGTGAACATTTAGGTCGTTTCCACTTTTTGGCTAGTATGACTAATGCTGCTATAAACATTTATATACACGTTTTTGGGTAGACATACGTTTTCCTCTCTCTTGGGTAGACACCCAGAAGTGGAGTTGCTGAGCTGTATGGTAACTGCCAAACTTTCCTAAAGTGGCTGCACCTTTTTACATTCCCACCAACAATGTATGAGGGTTTCTGTGTCTTCATATCCTCATCAACACTTGTTATTGTCTGACTTTTTTTGTTTGTTTTTATTGTGCTTTAAATGAAAGCTTACAACTCAAGCTAATTTCTCATTCAAAAATTTATATACATAATCGTTTTGTGACATTGGTTGCAATCCCCATAATGTGATAGCAATGCTCCCCCATTCCACCCCAGGTTTCCTGTGTCCACTCGTCCAGTCCCTGTTCCTTCCTGCCTTCTTGTCCTATTTTAGGTCAGGAGCTCCCCATTTGGTCTCGTATATTTGATTGAACTAAGAAGCACATTCCTCACATGTGTTATTTTTTGTTTCATAAGCCTGTCTAATCTTTGTCTGAAAAGTGGGCTTTGGGAATGATTTCAGTTCTGGATTAACACAGCGTCTGGGGGCCATAGTTTTGGGGGTTGTCTGACTCTTTTCTTGTACTCTAGATGAAGGTTTACAGAACAGACTGGCTTCTCATTAGACAGTTAGTACACATATTGTTTTGTGACATTGGCTACCAGTCCCACAACATGTCAACACTCTCCCTTTTTATCTTGGGTTCCCTATTACCATCTTTCCTGCACCCTCCTGCCTTCTAGTCCTTGCCCTTGGGTTGGTGTGCCCCTTTCGTCTCTCTCTTTTTTTTTTTGTGGGCCTGTCTCATCTTTGGCTGAAGGTTGAACCTCAGGAGTGACTTCATTACTGAGCTAAAAATGTGTCCAGGGGGCACACTCTTGGGGTTTCTGCAGTCTCTGTCAGACCAGTAAATCTGGTCTTTGTGAGTTAGAATTTTGTTCTACCTTTTTCTCCAGCTGTGTCCAGGACCACCTATTGTGATCCCTGTCAGAGCAGTCAGTGGTGGTAGCCAGACACCATCTGGTTGTGCTGGACTCAGCCTGGTGGAGGCTGTGGTAGTTGTGGTCCATTAGTCCTTTGGACTAATCTTTCTGTTGTGTCTTTGGTTTTCTTCATTCTCCCTTGCTCCAGATGGGGTGAAACCACTGAGGTGGTAGCCAGGCACCATCAAGTTGTGCTGGACTCAGCCTGGTGGAGGCTGTGGTAGTTGTGGTCCACTAGTCCTTTGGACGAATCTTTCTGTTGTGTCTTTGGTTTTCTTCATTCTCCCTTGCTCCAGATGGGGTGAAACCACTGAAGTATCTTAGATGCCCGCTCACAAGATTTTAAGACACCATTGTTGTCTGACTTTTTGACTATAGTCATTGTAGTATCTGAAGGGATAGGTCATTGTATTTTGATTTGCATTCCCCTAATGACTAATGTTTTGGGAGATAGATGTGGCAGTCTGCTTGCATAAGGATTTACAACCTTGGAAACCCTAAAGGGCAGTTCTACTCTATCCTATAGAGTCGCTATGAGTCAGAGTCCGTTTGACGGCAATGGGTTTGGTTTTTTGGTTTTTAATGACTAATGATGAAGGCATCTCATTAGCCATTCACATATCTTCTTTGGAGAAATGTCTACTCAAGTCTTTTTGCCCTTTTAAAAAATAAATGATCATTTTGTTGTCTCTAATTATTCTGTGGATTTCCTGGGCTTAGGCAGGCAGACCTATTGCTAATTTTATTCGGGGTCTTTCATACAGTTACAATCAGATCTTGACTGGGGCTACAGTGGCCATTATGGCTCCCTCACATGTCTGGCAGTTGGTGCGGATTGTTAGTTCTCTTCTTGTGGCTTGAGTGTCTCACCACATGGCAGCTGGGTCCCAGGAAGGAGTGTACCAGGTGGACAAGCCCCAGTATGCAAGCGGCTTAGCAAATATTTGCTTGGATGACATATGCTAATGTCCCATTATCCAAAGAAAGTCATGTGGCCAAGTCCAGCGTCAATGTGAGAGGACACTACACAGGCTCTCCCCATTTTTGATTATGTTATTTGTCTTCTTGTTATTGAGTTATAAGATTTCTTTATATACCCTGGATACAAGTCCATTATCAGATATACCTTGTAAATACTGTGTTTTCTTCCAGCTGTGGGTTGTTGTCTCACTTTTTTAAAAGTGTCATTTGATGCACAAATATTTTTAATTTTGATGAAGTCCAATTTATCTGTTTTTTTTTTCTTTTGCTGCTTGCGTTTAGGTGCCTAAGAAATCATTGCCTAATCCATGATCATTAAGATTTATACTTTCTTTTTTATAGTTTTAACTCTTACGTTTATGTCTATGATTCATCTTGAATTAATTTTTGTGTATAGAATGAAGATGTCCAAATTCATCATTTTGTGGTGGATAGCCAGTTGTCTCAGCACTATTTGTTGAAAAGATTATTCTTTCCTCATTGAATTGTCTTGGTACCTTTGTTAAAAATTAATTGATCATAAATGTAAAACTTTCTTTTGGACTGTCAGTTCTATTCTATTGAGCTATATGCCTATCCCTAAGAGTTGGGACATTCAATTTTTATTCCCTCATAGTCTCCAGCATTTAGTAGGTGCCCAATTCATGTTGGGTAAATGAATGTTTTAATGCGGCAGCACACATTTGGGTGTTCTGGTTTTTGATTCAGATAGCTCAGACCCATATTTTTGTTGTCACGCTTCCTATACACAGAAATAGTCCAGCAAAAGGACACAGTTGGGTACCCTATACCCCTTGCTATCGAACTGATTCCAACTCATAACAACCCTATAGGACAGAGTGGAACTGCCCCATAGGGTTTCCAAGGAGCACCTTGTGGATTCGAACTGCCAACCTTTTGGTTAGCAGCCATAGCTCTTAACCATTATGCCACCAGGGTTTCCCATTTGTCATTAGGGAAATGGAAATCAAAACCATAATGAGATACCACCTCACCCCCGCTAGAATGCTTGTTATCAGAAAAATAGAAAATAACAAGTGTTGGTGACTATGTGGAGAAACTGAAACCCTCATCCATTGCTCCAAAGTGAACTCATTGCTGTAGAATCGATTCCAACTCATAGCAACCCTATAGGACAGAGTAGGGCTGCCCCATACAGTTTCCAAGGAGCACCTGATGGATTTGAACGGCCGACCTTTCGGTTAGCAGCCAAACTCTTAACCACTATGCCACCAGGGTTTCCTACCCATTGCTAGTGGGAATGTAAAATGGTATAACTATTGTGGAACACAGTTTGGCAGTTCTTCAGAATCACCATATGACCCAACAATTCCGCTTCTATGTATATACCCAAAAGGTTTGGAAGCAAGAACTCAAACAGATACTTCTTCACTAATGTTAATAGAATCATTATTCATAATAGCTAAAGGGTGGAAACAACCCAAGTGTTTGTCAACAGATAAATGGTTAACAAAATGTGATATAGCCATACAATAGAATATTATTCATCCATAAAGAGAAAAGAAGTTCTGATATAACCTATGACGTGGATGAATCTTGAAAACATTATGCTGAGGGAAATAAGTCAGAGAAAAGAACAAATCGTCTTATTGCCTGAATAAGTCAGACAAAAGGGCAAAATTACATATTTATAGGTAATATAAAACCTATATGAAACACCTAGAATAGGTAAATGCATAGAAATTAATTAGTGGTTACCAGGGAGTGCTGGGGGAAAGGGGATGGAAAGTTATTGCCTAACAGGCATTGAGTTTCTGATTAGGGTGATGAAAAACATTTGGAAATGGATAGCGGTGATGGTTGCACAACATGAAGAATGTAGTATCACTGAACCATAGACTTTAAAACGGTCAAAACGATAAATGTTTTGTTCTATACATTTTACCATAATAAAATAAAAGAAATACAAGAAAAATTTCCTTTAACGAGCACCAGAAATGCTTTATTACTAAAGATTTCTTAGACTAAAAAAAAAATAGTTTATTACATTTATACTTTTGCTCTTGAATATTTATTTGTGTCATAAGAAATAATGTTTCTATCTCCTTAGCTTTCATTAGAAAAGTATTCCTCCTCCTGACAGTGCAGTTGCTTGTCACTGGCGCAATTATTAGCGTGTTTCTTTTCTGGTAAGTCTTTATTAAACCAAACCCATTGCCATCAAGTTGATTCCAACTCACAGGGACCATATAAACCAAAACTCCATTGCTGTCAAGTTAATTCTGACTTATACCGATCCTACAGGACAGAGTAAAACTGCCCCATAGGGTTTCCAAGGCTGCAAATCTTTGGGGAAGCAGATGGGTACATCTTTCTCCCATGGAGAGGCTGGTAGGTTTGAACTGCCCACCTTTTGGTTGGCAGCCAAGCGCTTTAACCACTGCATCACTGTGGCTCTTAGAAGTCTTTATTACTGGTGTAGAATTAAATGTTAGAATGTTCAAATTAATTATTATTGAATTAGCTTGATTTAATTTTGATCATTTAAAAAACCTTGTCTTTTGTCTAAATTAATTTTTATTGTGCTTTAAGTGAAAGTTTACAAATCAGGTCAGTCTCTCATACAAAAATTTACATACGCCTTGCCATACACTCCTAATTTCTCTCCCTCCAATGAGACAGCACAGTTCTTCCCTCCACTTTCTGTCCTCGTGTCCATTTGGGTAGCTTCTGGCCCCCTCTGTCCTCTCATCTTCCCTCCAGACAGGAGATGCCAACATTGTCCATTTGATCCAAGAAGCTCATTCTTCACCAGTATGATTTTCCATTTTTTTATTCCAGTCCAATCCCTGTCTGAAGAGTTGGCTTTGGGAATGGTTCCTGTCCTGGGCTAACAGGTCTGGGGACCAAGCCTCTGGGGTCCCTCCAGTCCCAGCCTGACCATTAAGTCTGGTCTTTTTACGAGAATTTGGGGTCTGCATCCCACTGCTCTCCTGCTCCCTCAGGGTTTCTCTGTTGAGTTCCCTGTCAGGGCAGTCATCGGTTGTGGCCAGGCACCATCTAGCTCTTCTGGTCTCAGGGTGATGTAGTCTCTGGTTTATGTGGTCCTTTCTGTCTCTTTGTCTCTTTTTTCTTAGTCAGTCACAGGAGATAGTATTTCTTTGAAAGTTCTTGCATGGCACAAATGACTTCTAGCCCACACCCAGAGGTGCGTTAGAAGATAGCCCAATCTGCTTCTGAAAGGTCACAGCCTTGAAAACCCTATGGAGCAGTTCTACTCTGCACACATGGGGTTGCCATGAGTTGCAGTTGACTGGACAGCAACTAACAACAACAACAGTATTTCTGTGGCTTTATTCTTCTGAGACAACTCCTAGACCACACAAAGTGTTGGTAGATTTCTAGAATGTTACTTCAACTTCCTAAGCCAAGAACTTTTTGTCTTACTCTTATTTTGGGCACTATTTTCTTTTTTTAAGTTATCCCTGAGCTATTACACAGTTCAAATTGGATAAAGAAAAAATGCAAGACTGTAGAGGCCAGAACACTGTTAAGTTCAAAAATTACTAAGGGACTATGAACCATCACTGCTAAAACCCATTCTATGAAAATCTGTATTTACAAAGCAAATATATTAGAAGTTGATTTTTTTTTTTTTTGCTTTGCACACGTATCAATCTCAGTATTTTTTTTTTAAATAAAAACTTCACTAGGACATTTGCATTTATCTAAGTTTGACTTACAACTTATGAATATATCCTTTTATGAATCTATTTAAAGAAGGAAGATGGTTATGTTCACTACTCTTCTGTCACTGATAACCAATCTTTTAGGGTTTCCCTCTTCTCATGATACTGTTTTAATTCTACTTAAGTATTACATTAGTTCGCAAAATATATCATTATTGTGAAAAACTATTTATTGTGTGAAACTATATATACATATATATTTTTATTAAAAAAAAATTTTTTTTTAAACCAGGAAGGCATTAAAGGCTTGGGTACTCCTGCACCCCTGGTTCACCTATGCACTTTTGTAAGTATTATTGGATTTCATAAAAAGCAATTCTTCTAATAGTTTGATTGAGGTTCTTTTACTGTGAAAAATGAGATAAAAGTGTAACATGCCTGAAATGACATTATAGATATGAAAAACAAAGGAGGTAGAGATGAGTGTGTATGTGTGTGTGTGTTACTGTAAAGGGGTAGCATTAAGGGGGATCGTTGTGTGAAATAGCTCTGAATTTTGACTGCAGGGGTGATTACATGAATCTACACTAGATTTGTGTCCTCGTTCTAGGACATAGAACTATGTACCTACACAGTACCAATGTCAATTTCCTGGTTTTGGTATTGTACTAGAAATATGTGAGAGGTGACCCTTGAGGGAAACTGGGTGAAGGGCACATGGGACATCTCTGTACTATCTTTGCAATTTCCTGTGAATCCATAGTTATTTCTAAATAAAAAAAACTTAAAAAAACAAAACAAAACAAAAACCCAGTAAGCCTTCTGTGGATGCCAATAAGAAAAGTCGATTTCAAAAGATTAAAAAAGGAAATGAGGGTAATATTTTTGTTTATAATACTTATTACCAAGTAATGTCATATAATGTACATCACATAATGTAGTCATTGGAAGTAACACGAGATTTTAAATTATTCTTCAGGCCAGTGTTTTTTGTTATACTTTTTGTACTGGCTTGCTGTGGGGATATCCGTCGCCAGGTGCCTGCAAATTACATTCTCCTGGGATTGTTTGTAAGTAAACCTTGTTAACACCCATGCTAGCTGATCTCTGTAATATATTTTTGTCACATTATTAGATTTGTTCCTTTATATGTGGAAATTCTTCCTGTGGAATAATACAGATAGAAAATATTTGTGAGACATTGTCTTGGCTGACTTATGGTTGTAATGATGTAATAAACTTATGAGATAGTATCCACACCCTTTTAGTAAATTGGACAATTTGGGGATCCTGGGCTACTGCTTTGTGCGGGCCAACATGCCTCTATTAAGGCTGCATGGGGGACCCTTTCCCACGTCTGGGCTACATTTCAGGAACAGTTAATCTAACTGTTGCTGGACCTATTTAGGCTCAACAAACACATTTTTTAAAATAGTGTGTTCCACATTTAGTTCACAAACTCATGCGAGGAAAAGTAATTTTCTTAATTTTCCTAAAATGTACTTAATTTCTATTTCAAGTCCCACAGGGGACAGGAGCATTCTCTGAGCTCAGGTTCTCCTGTTTCCCTAACTTGCATCTCAGTCCAGGAGGGGTTTTTGAGCACCAGAGAGTTGGGGACGGGGAGCTTCTGGTCCTTGGCTGTCGTCATTTACCCATGGTCTGGTTCCTGCTAGTCCGAAGCCTCTACCCACAAGGTCTCGCCACATCTGCCCTGCCCGTTTTCTGTCATTCAGGCCACTCTGGGTCACAGGAAACTGTGTGGCTCCCTTTCTCATGCCCTTTGGGACCCCGGGATCTTGCCAGCTCTCAGCAGGTACCTGGGGCACCCGTATTCCCTGAGCGTATCTGAATTTCTCTCATTTCACCCCTACCCCAACCTAGGGCTCAGCTCCCAGGAGGGTCTCAGGGCTCCTCCTGAGGGACTCATCAGCATCCCCCTTTTTGTGACTGTCTTTCTCCCACTTTCCTGGGTCAGATCAAACCTCTCACTTGCTGGAGGCAGCGGTCTCTCTGAAGTACACTGATAGTAACTCCTAGGGTGTTTTGCTTCTCTTGTGAAAATTCAGAACAGCCCCAGAGAGATTCAGGATAGTGCCCACAAATGATTTTTTTTGAGGGGAGTTTGCATTTTCTCCCAAGCAGCGTTAACCACCTCTTCATGTAAAAAATATTTATTTACCAATTGATTTATTCCTTATCTGGTTCCAAATCAGATTTAAGGTAACTTATAGAAATATCCCTCGTATAAGAAGATAAATTGATGAGGAAATCTGATGGAATGAAAAGTAAGAGCAGACTAGTAGATTGGTTGGTTGGTGCATAAGATACACTAAATCTTATATACTTCAGTGTGGTGGTCCCAGATTTGGTTCTGAGCTTTCTGGTGGCCAGACCAATGAAGGACACATGATGAGATTCTTAGCATTCACACAGTCCAGCGTCCATTGTGATTTATGTGTTGGGGAGAATAGCTTTCCCTAAGGCTGGAGAAGACTGGTTCTATGGTGCCCATAATCGGGCATTTTCTCAGCTGCCAGAGCATTGTGGGACGTTCCTTAGTGGGCTGGATATTGCCCAGGTGAGCAAGTGGGACCTCTGTTCCTGAAGTGAGAGAGCATGTACATCTTGATACAGAGGCCAACAGATAGGAGGAAGGAATTGTTTTTCCAGACATTTTTGAATATTTTATTTTTTAAATTTTCACGCTTGTTACAAGAAGAGATAAAAGTTACTGGTCTCAAAGGGAGGTTTTTTTTTTGTTTGTTTTGTTTTTAACCTCAGAGCAGATAACAGCCTAAGAGAAGAAATATTCTAGAGGGGCAGAGCATTAGTTGTATTTTCTAGATTCAATGTCTTCCCCAAGGGTGAGGGAATATATGGAGAAAACCATTTCAGAATATGAATTGAGGGAAAAAAGGAAAACACATTCACTGAAGATAGCATGTGCCCTGTAGAATTTTGGCCCCTTGAGTCCATGCTCTGAGCTCTTGAAGTCGTCAGGCAGGTTTGGCTTCTAAGGCGTCTTGTTACTCACTTTTTTACTCTTCCAAAAACTGAAAGGCGGCTTCCAGCTTGAAATCAGTTTCCCCATTGATTCTCCCTCTTACGCACACACACACACACACACACACAGCCAGTGTCCCATGTGCTGCCAAAAATGAAGAAATATGAAGCAAGTGAGCTAGCAGAAGAGGATAAAAATTAATCATGGGAGGAAGGTTGGAAGCAAGCACTTTATTAAAGTATTATGTGTGAATTGGATAGATACATCTTTTCATACAATGGAAATAACAACCGTCTTTTTTTTTTTTTTAGCTAAGCTTAACAAAGTAGAGAATCAGGCAATTATCCCTTGGGTTTGGGGAACCCAGGACTTCCCTGGATTCTAATTCTTCTCCAGCCTTTGATTCTGTGCTTAGTTGGCTAGCTGGAGTTCAAGCCCCTCTAGCAGTTCTGGCATTTCGGGTAGGATGTGCCTGCTCAGTTTCACTCCCTGAGTCTGCAGGATTCATTCCTGGCTCTCCTCATAGATCAGCATGTCATTCAAGTCTCTGGATTTGCCCCTGACCTAGCATCTGACTGGCTTGGGCATTTCTTCAGGCCCTGGAACCATTGCTTACTGTAGTTCTCATGTGCTATGCCTGCTGGCCCCAATCCTGACTGTGGGCCTGGGCATGTCCTCCTTGCTTTTCTTGGCCTTATCTTCCAGCTACACTGCCTGCTGGCTCTCAGCAGTGCCTCTCACCCACACTGCACTCTGTCTGCAGAGCCCAGCATCCCAGCTCCATTTGGGCAACGGGAACCCTGGTCCATGCCCTCACACAGTCTCGCGTAGCCCCTGTCCTAGCCCTCAGTTGGCATCTACAGGTCCAGCTCCATGCTCTGTGGGTAACTGCCCTCCAGTCCCATCTCCTGGCACTGAGAAGTTCTCAACTCTCCTCCCATGTCTAAGGTCTTAGGAGAAATATTGCTTTTTTTTTTCTTACCCGGGCACTATGGAAAGGGCCAGTAGTGAAACTGTTGGTGAAACACTACTAGAAATAGCATATCCTGGCCTGATACTATGTGGATGGCCCCACTTAATGATGACAATATGATTTCCACAGTCATAATTAATACACATTTAATTCACCGAATATGTTGAAAGTCACCATTGTGTTCTAAGAAAATTTTACTAACAAAAGAATTTGCTCTTATCAGTTTTCGAGAGTATGTTAAGGAAATGTTTAGTTCGTCTACTTCTCACAACCACCCTGTAGCTTTGTGCGCTAGGGCTGTGCATACTCGCCATTGCTCCCTAGACCTGCACAGACTCACAGGCTTTAAATCACCTCCTCAGGATCTGGGCTTCTGCCTCACACCTCGGGAATCAGCTCCTGACTTACTGTGAATTTTGTTTTTAGACAATTCTTCAAGGTCTGCTGCTAGGAGCCGTATCAGTGTAAGTCTTTGATACACATTTCCTTTGTTTGTATGCTTTTCTTTGAGTTTATTTGGACAGTAACCACAGTCTCTGGTTTTAGTTTCTATAATGCCGAGGAAGTGTTATGGGCAACAGGAGCCACTGCTCTGGTGACGTTAGCGCTCACTTTATTTGCTGTACAAACAAAAGTACGTATTATTAAAGCAGATTTCCGTCACAAGGGAGGTACTGAGATATCTTCCTTTGTCCCTTGCCCCTTTTCTCTGCTGTCCTGTGGGCCTCATATCCATGGTTCTCTTGCTGCCGGCTTCCCATTGGGTTTGACCATTGGGGACCCCTAGCCAGACATTATCGGGAAGGAGGAGAGAGGTAGGGATACTTACTTCCATGGCGTCCTCCCAACAAGTTCCCCGTGTGCTAGCTGTGTTCCTTAACCAACATTCACTGCTCATCTCAAGGCAGCCAACTCAGTACAATTATCTACTTCTGGGTTCCGGTAACTGCTCTCTCTCCTCTTCCTTGGGCCTGTTGTGTGCTATTGTGTCAATTCTGATTCATAGCAACCCTAAGGACACAGTAGAACTGCCCCATAGGATTTCCTAGGCTGTATTCTAACAGATGGGGCCGTGGTGCAGTGGGAAGAGCTACTGCTGCTAACCAAAAGGGAGGGTGGCAGTTGAATCCACCAGCCACTCCTTGGAAACCCTATAGGGCACTTCTACTCTGTCCTACAGGGTCGCTATGAGTCGGAATCAACTCGTCAGCAAATTTTTTTTTTTTTTTTAATCTAAAAGAAGCATATCACCAGACTTTTCCCTTAGCAGCCAATTACTTAATCCTTGTGCCACCGGGGCTCCTTTTCTTTGGGACTAGGAGCAGTAATAGCTCTCTTGCTCCTAGTCTAGGTTACTGCACTGCCCCTTATGGTTCCCCTACTGGAACACTTTGTATATAGTTCCTTTATAAGTAAACCCTCCTCTAAGCTTCCTGTTTGAGTGCTCCATGTGTTCCTCCTGTGCCCCTGACTGATAGAGGGAGTTTAAAAATGAGCAAGTTATACTATAGTTTACCAGGGTTCAAAAGTGCCACGGTTTCCCAGGGAATATCATATAATTTGGGACTATTCCTTTTTAATTATGAGTCTCCAACCATAAGATAGATGGGCATTGAGGTTTTTTTTTCCTCATTCAAAAATTTATACACAAATTGCCCTGTGATATTGGTTGTAGTCCCTGCAATGTGTCAAGGGACATTACACCACCCCCCTTGAGTTATCTTCAGCAGCCCATTCTTCAGTTCTGAGCATTTTCCTTTAGTAAATGATGAGCTTTCCTTAGTAATAACTTACACAGGAGGGAGTGTATTACCTGAATTGTCTGGCAAACAGATGCAAAATTTTGGCCTTTTCTTCGTGGAAAAAGGAAGATGCATCAGAGTTGCAGAAGGATCTACTAAATAATTAGTCAAATTTATCAAAAGTTAGAGATTGAATTCTAATTTCATTATCAGATCAGCATGTGCCATCTCTTAGCTGGTCGTATGTTAGAAACCAAACAGATAGGCCTCTCCGCAATGAGTGAGGAAAGTCCCTGGGTGGTGCAAATGGTTAACATGCTTGGTTGCTAAATGAAAGGTTGGAGGTTTGAGTCCACCCAGAGGCATGTGGGAAGACAGGCCTGGTGACCTACTTCCAAAAACCCAGTCATTGTAAACCCTATGGAATGTAGTTCTTCTTTGATAGAGATAGAGTCTTCAGGGGTTGGAATCAACTTGTTGGCAACCAGTTAATGAGTGAGGTAGGCCTCTGATGAAGGCATAAACTCATTTAGGACTATTTAAAATCTTCTAAAATGCCAGAATATTTCTTAGTATTTTAAGTCACAGGTAATCTATGACCTGGGTTCATTAGAATGAGTATCACATTGGAAAGTTTTTTAAAGATGGTTCCATTTGGTATGCTTTACATCAATGACTTTGAAAGGCAGCTGAAATCATGTTCATTAGACAACAGTTCTTTTTTCTGACTCAGTTATGTGGTGAGGGTTGCAGAATTCACTCCCACCACAACCCACAGGTTGCAGAGGAAATGTAGGCCCACAGTGAAGCTGAGTTTCCTCCTGAGCCCCAGCTTTCCACTTACTGGGTGGGGGAGGCTGGGAATGAAGTAAATGTCCATTTGGTTTAAATTTTAATCTGATCTCATAATCTCGACAGTTCTTTTGGGCTAGGTGATTGTGTCATGTGGATAAAAAATGCTCGGGCTCTCAGCCTCCTGCTCCCCCTGCTTTTCTCTCTAAGGTGGGGGAATTGGGATGAAGGTGTGGCTTGTGCGGGCTCTTGGCACTGGCCAGGGACAGAAACTGTGGGGCTGGGGTGCTATGACCCATTTATGTTCCTGAACCACCGTTGCCTGAATCTCCTAGTCACTTGTGCTCTGTGGGTCTCTGATGCTGACCTCCACTGCTGGTGTGACTGGGAACCTGCTCTCTCTTGGGCCTGGTCAGAGCTGACAGGGCTCTGCGGCTGATGTCACCTCACCTGGTCATCTCCCCTGCTGCCACCTCTGAAAGGTTGGCAGTTCTAACCCACACAGAGGCTCCTCGAAAGAAAGGCCTGGTGATCTGCTACCAGAAGATTGTAGCCATTGAAAATCCTATGGAGCACAGTTCTACTTTGGCACACATGGGGTAGCTATGAATTGGAATCAACTCAATCGCAACTGGTTTGATGGTTGTTTTTTTTTTTTTTTCAATCCAAAGTATTATCATTCCAGAAACCCTGGTGGTATACTGGTTAAGTGATATGGCTGCTAACCAAAAGGTCGGCAGTTCGAGTCCACCAGCCACTCCTTGGTAACTCTATGGGGTGTTTCTACTCTGCCCTATGGGGTCGCTATGAGTCAGAATCGACTTGATGGCAACGGGTTTGGTTTTTTTTGGTATTATCATTCCAATATATAATCAATATAATAAAGTATTAATGAAATATTTTACATTTTTTTGAAGTAAATTTTCGAAGTCCAGTGAGTGTTTTACATTTATAGCGCCCTCAGTTTGGACTAGCCACATTTCAAGTGCTCAGTAGCCATATGTGGCTAGCAACTACCCTATTGAAAACACAGCTCTAGACAAATGTTAGTGAGCATCAGAATGGCCTGGAGGGCTTCATAAACTAGATTGCTGGCCCCACCCCCAGAGTTTCTGCAGCAGTAGGAGTGTGTGTGCGTGGGAGGTGAGAAGCGGGATAATTATATTTCTCAGGTAGTGCTCACGCTTGCAATTTGGGAACCACACTTGAAGAACCAGTGTTCTAGGTTATTCCAGCGATAAGGAGCCCTGGTGGCGAAGTGGTTAAGAGTTCGGCTGCTAACCTAAAGGCTGACAGTTTAAATCTATCAGCTGCTCCTTGGAAACCCTATGGGGCAGTTCTACCCTGTCCTACAGGGTTGCTGTGAGTTGGAACTGACTGGACTGCAATGGATTTTGGATTGATAAGGGTAGGAAGTACAACCAACAACAACTGGTTGCAGTCAAGTCGACTCTGACTCATGGCAACCTCGTGTGTGTCAGAGTAGAACTGTGCTCCACGGGGTTTTTAGTGGATGTGATTTTTAGGAAGTAGATCAGCAGGCCTTTCTTCCCAGGTGCCTCTGGGTGGATTCAAACCACTAACCTTTTGGTGAGTAATGGAGTGCTTAGCGACTTGTGCCACCCAGGAGAGAGGGGAGTTAGGAAAACACTCTTGCAGAAAATATCTTGAATTCAAGGCTCTTCTGTTTGGCATGATAAATTTTTTTCAGGCCGGAAGATGAATATTTCCTTTGTTTAAAAAATCTTAATCTCCCCCAGGCTGATTTGGGTCATTGATTTATAACGGAAAAAACAAAAAGCACCTTAATGAATTGCAAAATTACAAAAGAATCATTAACAGAAATTTTTCAAAGCTTACTACATTTTTTTAATTGAAATATATGGATGTAAATGGGGTAAAGTCACCCTGATAGTATCTTTGTGTATTTCACTCCATTAATGTTTCCTGTGCGCTTGTTTTTAAAAAATGTGGATAATTATGTTCATACTATATTTACAAATTTATGTCCTGTTTATTCAATGTGTCTTTTTTATTTTAAGGGGAAATTTCATCAAATATGAAAATAGAATTGAATAAAACCCCATATATACATTACCCAGTTTCAAAAATTATCACCTAATGGCTACTGTCATTTCATCTATACTTCTACTCTCTTCTCCCTCTGGAAGCAAATCCCAGTCAACAACACTATTTATTTATTTTTTCTTGTGTACCATTTTTCAGTGGTTGGGCTAATGTATTTACACGGTTCTCTGAACTGGCCAGGGTGAACTATTAGCGAATGGGCCAGTTTCTATCTATAGTGTATAAGATGCAGCTCTAAACACCCCCAAATCCCTTATAGGTAATAATTGAGTTGTTTTTGTGACATTTATGTTTCCTCAGTGGGATTTTACCTTGCTAAATGGAGTGCTATTCGCCTCTGTCTTTATACTTGTGTTCTATGGAATTCTCCTCATCTTCATAAGATCATACGTAAGTAGAAACTCATTTGGGAACCTCAGATAATTGTTAGAAATGCAGGTGAAGTGCTGGTTGTGTTAGTCTGGTCCTCCGAGAAGCAGACACCAAAAAAGATGGGGTTAAATATACAAGGATTTTATTGGAGAAAAAAAACTGTGCGAAAAAATGGGGAGGGAGCTGAAGAAGGCTGGGAGTGCTGTCAGACCTCAAGTGAAAAAGAGAAGGAAGGAAATTTGATTGGGTGTATTTTAGATGTGGCTAATCTAAGGAACGTTCAGTAAGGCCGTCAGGGAGTACTTGAGCCAAAATCAGCAGAGTTGTCTCCTGCTTCCCAGGAAGGGCCCTAGTGCTCCCAAACAAGGACTGAGAAGTGGGAAGTGTGGCCTTGAGGCAACAGATTTCAGAACACAGCAACTGGAGCCCTTGGTCACTGAAGTTTCTGGCAGCTGGAGGCCTATGAGGCCCATCCTCAAAGCCACCATATTGGTGTTGTTGGGGATCTGGGGAATGCATATTGAACTCCTACCCTAGACTACAGTTGTCCTTTCCCAAGAGGGCCTTGAGGGGAGTCTACGCCGAGGGGCATGCCAGGCTCCTTCTCCTGTGTATGGGTGGGGTGGGGGTGGGAGATAGTTTGCTTCTTGCTCTCTCTCAGAGGTTTTCTTTTTAGCTCAATGTCTTTTGTGTTTGATCACAGCAGCATTGCTTGGCCTTGGATTTTAAGTTTCAAGGCTAGGATCAAGGACTCCAAAATTCCTTTAGCACAACAGCCAGCTAAGGGTCATGTGATTAGCACATGGTCTTCATTTATTTGGATTAAAATATTTTGAATTTTTATGAGGGTTATCTGTTGCACCTAGAAGCTTGAATAGGACAATTATTGTAGAGTTTAAAGATGCCTCTTTGGAATATTAAATAACATTTTATGGATATGGGCAGGAGTCAGCAGACGGTGCTACTTGTTTGGAGCAATGGAAAAGATGGGCTTGCTTGGCCTTTTCCAACAGCAGTCTAGAGGAGGCTCCTCGTTCTTCAGTTCTAACTTTTTTTTTTTTTTGCTTAAATATATTCATTGAATGCTTGCTAGATGTCAGACACAGGCCTATGTGTTTTTCACATAGGGAATCAAATTTAATTCTCCAGTATTCCTGAAAAGTATGTATCTCATCCATTTTACATACAAGAAAACAGGCTCAGAGAAATTAAACAATTCATCCAAGTTCACACAGGGAGTAAGTGGCAGAGGAGGGCATCACAGCCAGGTCTGTGTGACTCCAGTGACCATGCTCTTCCCTCACATTGCACTGTCAGTAGACTGACTCTGCAGGGGGTATGGAGAGAGACATGGGACCTGGCCTGGCGGTGTCTATCTGTGAGTGATCCCTGTGTGGAGACTCTTGGAATCCAGGTCCTCCGATGACGCCTGGGCCTATGACCATTTGGCCAACTTGGCCCAAACACTGAACCAGAGAGGTTCTTTGGCAACAAGTGGACTTGTTACATGATCCTCAGTCATATAGCCAACCCATTAAAACCCATCACCATGAAGTGTATTCTGACTCATGATGACCCTATAGGACAGAGTAGAACTGCCCCATGGTGTTTCCAAGGAGCAGCTGGTGGATTCAAACTGCCGACCTTTTGGTTAGCTAAGCTCTTAACCACTATGCCACCAGGGCTCCCATTTGAACATATGACCAACAGTTCTGCCTAAATTGGTTGAGTTTTAAGACTGATTGTGGACCGGGGGGCCAAGATGGTGGACTAGGTAGACGCTACCTCGGATCCCTTTTGCAACAAAGACTTGGAAAAACAAGTGAATCGATCACATACACGACAATCTACGAACCCTGAACAACAAACACAGATTTAAAGAGTTGACCTGAGTGACAGAGACGGAGAATGAACAACTACGGGGAAGCAGCGACTGTTTTTGGAGCCTGGAGCCAGTGTCCCAGTCAGGTAACCTTGGCGCCGGGCTTAGGACTGGGCGCAGGGGAGAGCTTAGCCCGGCATGCTCTCATGGCACAAAGGGGGTGCAGCCCTACTCCCCTGAACTAACCGCGGGAGGGGGCCCAACTGGTCCGCAGAGGCGGCGCAGTGATGCAGCTGGCGGGACAAGAAGTCCCCGGGAGGCAGCGACTGATTTTGGAGCCGGGAGTGCAGCGTTCCAGCAGGGGAACCTTGACGCTGGACTTTGGATTGGCAGCGGAGGAACTGACCGCGGCTTCTGCAGGCCAGACCCTCGGGGGCAATCTTTACCTAGCCAGCACACATAGGTGACATGCCCCTCTGGAATCTCAGATAAAATAGTCATCCCAAGCAAGAAAAGCAACTTTGGCTATATCCCGGGGTGCTACTCTCTCCTGTTTTTCTGAACCCTCCCCTCCCCTTCCCAGGCGGCTTCATTAACATTGTAATTTCCTGAGCCAGAGGGAGAATGGCTCTGGCTCCGCGGCTTTTCTTTTCCCTTTTTTTTTTTGTTCTTTTCCTAACCCATTCTTCCGGCCTGAGAGAAGCAACCACAAAAAACCCAGGGACCAAAAATCCTTCCCTAATTGGACTAAAAACACAGAACCAGCTCTAGCCAAGCATATATGATCCATATCTCCAGCTTTCATCCCTACAGGGAACAAGGTGGCTGTTATAATGCAAAGGCATTTCTGATAGGGATCTGACTGCATTTTTTTTTAGCGGATTTACTGGAAAAACAAGTTTCCCAGGTCTGATATCTCTGCTTATTCAACAGAGCCCTAACTGACCCACAACAGGGAACTGAGGGCTGAAGCTCCCCCCAGACCACCTAGCCTCTTGCCTTAGGGGTCTAAGGAGGGTGACACCTACCAATCTGTAGAGGTACTTGCATTGGGGGCCTAAGGTACAGCAGCAGAGCCCTCCCACCAAGGTGCTTTAGGAATAGAGACACACTTACCTCACTGACACTTGGGGGAAGCCTGTCAGCATCCTGCCCCCCCAGAGTGTGAACCCCAGCTGCTAATAGAATCTAGTGCACACAACTATCACCACTACTTCTCAAGGTGGATAGGTGTTAGGGTGCAGCACACACTTGATGACCCAAAATCAGAATCTACACAAGAATAGTGAATAGACTAAGGCATATATATCTGGCAACAGCCCAAACCAGCTGGTAATAGGTCATAAGTAAGTCAAGGGCTACAACAATCAAGACAGCACAATGTAGTAGCCCATCCACGTATACTGAAAGAAAACAAAACAAGATAAGACTCAGTGAGCAAATATAGAATAAATCAGTACAATATCTTAGTGATGGCTCGCAGACAGCAGTCGATATCAAACCACATAAAGAAGCAGACCATGACAGCTCCTACAACCCCCCAAACAAAAGAATCAAAATCTTTCCCAAATGAAGATACAATCCTGGAATTATCAGATGCAGAATATAAAAAAGTAATTTACAGAATGCTTCAAGACATCAGGGATGACCTTAGAAATGAAATAAGGCAAACTGCAGAAAAAGCCAGGGAACACACTGATAAAACAGTTGAAGAACTCAAAAAGAGTATTCAAGAACATAGTGGAAAAATTAATAAGTCGCAAGAATCCATAGAGAGACAGCATGCAGAAATCCAAAAGATTAACAATAAAATTACAGAATTAGACAACGCAATAGGAAGTCAGAGGAGCAGACTCGAGCAATTAGAATGCACAGTGGGAAATCTGGAGGACCAGGGAATTAACGCCAACATAGCTGAAAAAAAATCAGATAAAAGAATTAAAAAAATGAAGAAACCCTAAGAATCATGTGGGACTCTATCAAGAAGGATAATTTGTGTGTGATTGGAGTCCCAGAACAGGGAGGGAGGACAGAAAACACAGAGAAAATAGTTGAAGAACTCCTGACAGAAAACTTCCCTGACATCATGAAAGACGAAAGGATCTCTATCCAAGATGCTCATCGAACCCCATTTAAGATTGATCCAAAAAGAAAAACACCAAGACATATTATCATCAAACTTGCCAAAACCAAAGATAAAGAGAAAATTTTAAATGCAGCCAGGGAGAAAAGAAAGGTCTCCTTCAAGGGAGAATCAATAAGAATAAGTTCAGACTACTCAGCAGAAACCACGCAGGCAAGAAGGCAATGGGATGACATATACAGAGCACTGAAGGAGAAAAACTGCCAGCCAAGGATCATATATCCAGCAAAACTCTCTCTGAAATATGAAGGCGAAATTAAGATATTTACAGATAAACAAAAGCTTAGAGAATTTGCAAAAACCAAACCAAAGCTACAAGAAATACTAAAGGAAATTGGTCAGAAAACCAATAATATCAGATACCAGCACAACACAAGGTCACAGAACAGAACATCCTGATATCAACTCAAATAGGGAAATCGCAAAAGCAAATTAAGATTAATTAAAAAAAAATGCTCAAAACAGGGAACCATTGAAGTCAATATGTAAAAGATCACAATCATCAAAAAGAGGGACTAAATACAGGTGGCATAGAACTGCCATATGGAGAGGGATGCAAGGTGATATAGGACAACACAAGTTAGGTTTTTACTTAGAAAAATACGGGTAAATATTAAGATAACCACAAAGAGGTATAACGACTCCATAACTCAAAACAAAAAAGAAAAACGTAACGACTTAGCAAACATAAAGTCAAATACTATGAAAATGAGGATCTCACAATTTACAAAGAAAAACGTCTCAGCACAAAACAGTAAGTGGAAAAATGAAATTGTCAACAACACATAAAAAGGCATCAAAATGACAACACTAAACACTTATCTATAATTACGCTGAATGTAAATGGACTAAATGCACCAATAAAGAGACAGAGAGTCTCAGACTGGATAAAGACACACGATCCGTCTATATGCTGCCTACAAGAGACACATCTTAGACTTAGCGACACAAACAAACTAAAACTCAAAGGATGGAAAAAATATATCAAGCAAACAATAAGCAAAGAAGAAGAGGAGTAGCAATATTAATTTCTGACAAAATAGACTTTAAATTTAAATCCACCACAAAAGATAAAGAAGGACACTACATAATGATAAAAGGGACAATTGACCAGGAAGATATAACCATATTAAATATTTATGCACCCAATGACAGGGCTGCAAGATACATAAATCAAATTTTACAAGAACTGAAAAGTGAGATAGACACCTCCACAATTATAGTAGGAGACTTCAACACACCACTTTCGGAGAAGGACAGGACAGCCAGTAAGAAGCTCAGTAGAGACACGGAAGACCTACTTACAACAATCAACCAACTTGACCTCATTGACTTATACAGAACTCTCCACCCAACTGCTGCAAAGTATACTTTTTTTCTAGTACACAGGGAACATTCTCTAGAATAGACCACATATTAGGTCATAAAACAAACCTTTGCAGAATCCAAAACATCTAAATATTACAAAGCATCTTCTCAGACCACAAGGCCATAAAAGTGGAAATCAATAACAGAAAAATTAGGGAAAAGAAATCAAATACTTGGAAACTGAACAATACCCTCCTGAAAAAAGACTGGGTTATAGAAGACATTAAGGAGGGAATAAGGAAATTCATAGAATGCAACGAGAATGAAAATACTTCCTATCAAAACCTCTGGGACACAGCAAAAGCAGTGCTCAGAGGCCAGTTTATATCGATAAATGCACACATACAAAAAGAAGAAAGAGCCAAAATCAGAGAACTGTCCCTACAACTTGAACAAATAGAAAGTGAGCAACAAAAGAATCCATCAGGCACCAGAAGAAAACTAATAATAAAAATTAGAGCTGAACTAAATGAATTAGAGAACAGAAAAACAATTGAAAGAATTAACAAAGCCAAAAGCTGGTTCTTCAAAAAAATTAACGAAATTGATAAACCATTGGCTAGACTGAATAAAGAAATACGGGAAAGGAGACAAATAACCCGAATAAGAAACGAGAAGGGCCACATCACAACAGACCCAACTGAAATTAAAAGAATCATAACAGATTATTACGAAAAATTGTATTCTAACAAATTTGCAAACCTAGAAGAAATGGATGAATTCCTGGACAAACACTACCTACCTAAACTAACACAATCAGAAGTAGAACAACTAAATAGACCCATAACAAAAAAAGAGATTGAAACGGTAATCAAAAAACTCCCAACAAAAAAAACCCCTGACCTGGATGGCTATACTGCAGAGTTCTACCAAACTTTTCAGAGAAGAGTTAACACCACTACTACTAAAGGTATTTCAAAGCATAGAAAATGATGGAATACTATCTAACTCATTCTAAGAAGCCACCATCTCCCTGATACCAAAACCAGGTAAAAACATCACAAAAAAGAGAAAATTACAGACCTATATCCCTCATGAACATAGATGCAAAAATCCTCAACAAAATTCTAGCCAATAGAATTCAACAACATATCAAAAAAATAATTCACCACGACCAAGTGGGATTTATACCAGGTATGCAAGGCTGGTTTAATATTAGAAAAACCATTAATGTAATCCACCATATAAATAAAACAAAAGACAAAAACCACATGATCTTATCAATTGATGCAGAAAAGGCATTTGACAAAGTCCACCACCCATTTATGATAAAAACTCTCACCAAAATAGGAATTGAAGGAAAATTCCTCAACATAATAAAGGGCATCTATACAAAGCCAACAGCCAACGTCACTCTAAATGGAGAGAGCCTGAAAGCATTTCCCTTGAGAACGGGAACCAGACAAGGATGCCCTTTATCACCGCTCTTATTCAACATTGTGCTAGAAGTCCTAGGCAGAGCAATTAGGCTAGAGAAAGAAAAAAAGGGCATCCGGATTGGCAAGGAGGAAGTAAAATTATCTCTATTTGCAGATGACATGATCTTATACACAGAAAACCCTAAGGAATCCTCCAGAAAACTACTGAAACTAATAGAAGAGTTTGGCAGAGTCTCAGGTTATAAGATAAACATACAAAAATCACTTGTATTCCTCTACATCAACAAAAAGAACATCGAAGAGGAAATAACCAAATCAATACCATGCACAGTAGCCCCCAAGAAGATAAAATACTTAGGAATAAATCTTACCAAGGATGTAAAAGACCTATACAAAGAAAACTACAAAGCACTACTACAAGAAATTAAAAAGGACATACTTAAGTGGAAAAACATACCTTGCTCATGGATAGGAAGACTTAACATAGTAAAAATGTCTATTCTACCAAAAGCCATCTATACATATAATGCACTTCCGATCCAAATTCCAATGTCATTTTTTAATGTGATGGAGAAACAAATCACCAACTTCATATGGAAGGGAAAGAAGCCTCGGATAAGCAAAGCATTACTGAAAAAGAAGAAGAAAGTGGGAGGCCTCACTCTACCTGATTGCAGAACCTATTATACAGCCACAGTAGTCAAAACAGCCTGGTACTGGTACAACAACAGACACATAGACCAGTGGAACAGAATTGAGAACCCAGATATAAGTCCATCCACATATGAGCAGCTGATATTTGACAAAGGCCCAGTGTCAGTTAATTGGGGAAAAGATAGTCTTTTTAACAAATGGTGCTGGCATAACTGGATATCCATTTGCAAAAAAATGAAACAGGACCCATACCTCACACCATGCACAAAAACTAACTCCAAGTGGATCAAGGACCTAAACATAAAGACTGAAATGATAAAGATCATGGAAGAAAAAATAGGGACAACCTTAGGAGCCCTAATACAAGGCATAAACAGAATACAAAACATTACCAAAAATGACGAAGAGAAACCAGATAACTGGGAGCTCCTAAAAATCAAACACCTATGCTCATCTAAAGACTTCACCAAAAGAGTAAAAAGAACAGCTACAGACTGGGAAAGAATTTTCAGCTATGACATCTCCGACCAGCGCCTGATCTCTAAAATCTATATGATTCTGTAAAAACTCAACCACAAAAAGACAAACAACCCAATCAAGAAGTGGGCAAAGGATATGAACACGCACTTCACTAAAGAAGATATTCAGGCAGCTAACAGATATATGAGAAAATGCTCTCGATCATTAGCCATTAGAGAAATGCAAATTAAAACTACGATGAGATTCCATCTCACTCCAACAAGGCTGGCATTAATCCAAAAAACACAAAATAATCAATGTTGGAGAGGCTGCGGAGAGATTGGAACTCTTATACACTGCTGGTGGGAATGTAAAATGGTACAACCACTTTGGAAATCTATCTGGCGTTATCTCAAACAGTTAGAAATAGAACTACCATACAACCCAGAAATCCCACTCCTCAGAATATACCCTAGAGAAATAAGAGCCTTCACACGAACAGATATATGCACGCCCATGTTTATTGCAGCTCTGTTTACAATAGCAAAAAGCTGGAAGCAACCAAGGTGTCCATCAACGGATGAATGGTTAAATAAACTGTGGTATAGTCACACATGGAATACTACGCATCGATAAAGAACAGTGACGAATCTGTGAAACATTTCATAACATGGAGGAACCTGGAAGGCATTATGCTGAGCGAAATTAGTCAGAGGCAAAAGGACAAATATTGTATAAGAGCACTATTATAAGATCTTGAGAAATAGTATAAACTGAGAAGAACACATACTTTTGTGGTTACAAGGGGGGAGGGAGGGGGGAGGGAGGGAGGGAGAGGGTTTTTTACTGATTAATTAGTAGATAAGAACTGCTTTAGGTGAAGGGAAGGACAATACTCAATACATGGAAGGTCAGCTCAACTGGACTGGACCAAAAGCAAAGAAGTTTCTGGGATAAACTGAATGCTTCAAAGGTCAGCGGAGCAAGGGCGGGGGTTTGGGGACCATGGTTTAAGGGGACTTCTAAGTCAATTGGCATAATTAACTCTATTATGAAAACATTCTGCATCCCACTTTGAAATGTGGCGTCTGGGGTCTTAAATGCTAACAAGCGGCCATCTAAGATGCGTCAATTGGTCTCAACCCACCTGGATCAAAGGAGAATGAAGAAGACCAAGGTCACACGATAAATATGAGCCCAAGAGACAGAAAGGGCCACATGAACTAGAGACTTACCTCATCCTGAGACCAGAAGAACTAGATGGTGCCCGGCTACAACCGGTGACTGCCCCGGCACGGAGCACATCAGAGAACCCCTGAGGGAGCAGGAGATCAGTGGGATGCAGACCCCAAATTCTCACAAAAAGACCATACTTAATGGTCTGACTGAGAGTAGAGGAATCCCGGCGGTCATGGTCCCCAAACCTTCTGTTGGCCCAGGACAGGAACCATTCCCTAAGACAACTCAGCAGTCATGAAAGGGACTGGACAGTGGGTAGGAGAGAGATGCTGAGAGGAGTGAGCTAATTGTATCAGGTGGACACTTGAGACTGTGTTGGCATCTCCTGTCTGGAGGGGGGATGGGTGGATAGAGAGAGTTGGAAGCTGGCAAAATTGTCACGAAAGGAGAGACTGGAAGGGCTGACTCATTAGGGGGAGAGCAAGAGTGAGAATGGAGTAAGGTGTATATAAACTTATATGTGACAGTCTGACTTGATTTGTAAACGTTCACTTCAAGCTCAATAAAAGTTAATTAAAAAAAAAAAAAGATTGTATAGGCCCACAGCTAGGGAGGTGGCATCTATATTTTAGAGATAAACTCAAAGACATCACAAATATGTGGTTTAAAAAGTCACAACTCTCCATTTATTATTATTGATAGTAGCAGAGATATTGTTAGTATTAATACAAATGTTTATTAGATGGGCTTCATAGATCTTTACAATATCGTATGAGTTGTAATCAACTCAACGGCACTGGGTTTTGGTTGCTTTTTTTTTTAAGGTAGAGTTAAGATACTGTGTTTCCTACTAAATACATCAGCCCTAGTTCCTGTCTGGAGTCTTTGGGTGACCCATGCTGGTAACCGCTTGACTATGCCAGTGAGAAGTTGGCGTCACCCAGAGGCACCTTGGAAGACAGGCCTGGCAATCTGTTTTTGAAAGGTCACATCTTTGGAAACTCTATGGAGCAGTTCTACTCTGCACACACACAATTCTGCCATGTGTCAGAATTGACTTGTCAGCAGCTAACGATGACAACAGCCCAGGTGACACAAGTGGTGTAAAGATCACAGCCAAGAAAACCCTAT
The DNA here is from genome assembly GCF_024166365.1 of Elephas maximus indicus. Lineage (NCBI taxonomy): Eukaryota > Metazoa > Chordata > Mammalia > Proboscidea > Elephantidae > Elephas > Elephas maximus. Next base: position 62,446,775 of record NC_064826.1, on the reverse strand, counting down.
GGAGCATAGGGTCACCATGAATCCGGGGCACGCTCTATGGCAGCTTACGACAATAGATCCCATTCTAAAGTTCCTTTTCGGAAGTATCTATAATGTGTGATCTTACACATATATTTAAATGGAAGAGTTTTGAACAAGCCCATGTCTCAAGTATCCATGCTTGTTTGACCTTGGCTACTTTGAATTCTTTGGACTCGAGTTGTTAGGTGTTTTCTTACTGTTAGCTCTGCCTGGAAACACTGTGCCTCCTGGACTGTTTCATGGAGTCCTGATTTCCTTTCTTCACCAAGAATTTTCTCTAGTGTGCCCATCCCTCTTAGGACCAGCGTCCTCATTCTGAAGAACATAAAACTGTTTCCTTTCTTTTTGCAGTGGTTGCATCTCCTATATGCTGGACTTGGAACTGTGATCTTCTCATTAGTAAGTTCATCTCTTCCTCTCTGACAAAGAATATGGTGGGTGCACTGACAGAGCCCCTCTGCCCTGTGCTAGGCTGCAGGCAGGTGTAGTCAGTAATTCACTGGAAAGCCCTCTAGGAGAGTTGCTGCTTGTTAAAGGATCATATTTAAAACCATCAGCCTAAGGAGAGCTGGAGGCATTGGTGGTTCAGTGGTGGGATTCTCGCCTTCCATGTGGGAGAGCTGGTTCAATTCCAGGCCAAGACACCTCACCCGTAGCCACCCGTCTGTGGAGGCTTGGATGTTGCTATGATGCTGAACAGGTTTCAGCAGAGGTTTCAGACAAAGATAGACTTGGAAGAAAGTCTGGGCGATCAGCTTCCAAATTTGAACAGCAGCTAATAACAAAAAAAAAGAGAGAGCTAAATTGTTCTTCTCAATCCACAAAAACATTACTTTTCTTGAAAGATAATATTTAAGAAGAGAATCAAGAATCATTTATAAACTTTGAAATTTATTGTAGCAGGGGTGTGAGTTCATCTTTTTTTGTTTGTTCCTTTTACTTTTTTTAAAAAATTGTAACAACATATATAACAAAACACTTGTCATTTCAACATTTTTTATGTGTACAATGCAATTTTTTTTTTGTTTACTTTTAAATTAGGAAAAATGCTTCCAAAGAGAAACTTCTCACAGGGTATTGGCAGAGGTCATTGCTAATGTATTTGTGAATCTCTTCCAGTCTATTTAGTCCCATCTCTTGTCACCTTTTAAAAATAATTTAAAGAAAGTTTTGTTATAAAAGCAATAATGCCCATGTTTTAAAATTCAAACAATACAGAAAATTAAAAATGAAAATATCTCCCTCTTACCTCCTTCCCCGTGAGGTAACTATTATTAACAATTTCTTGTAAGTACATTCAGAATTTCTTTACATATATATTCTCTGTTTTACACAAATGTGGTCATACTATAGAAGCCCTGGTAGCACAGTGGTTAAGCACTTAGCTACTGACCAAAAGGTGAGCAGTTCAAACCCACCAGCCACTCTGGGGGAGAATGATGTGGCAGTCTGCTTCCTAATAATTACAGCTTTGGAATCCCTATGGGGCAGATCTACTCTGTCCTATAAGGTTGCTATGAGTCAGAGTTAACTCAACGGCAACAGGTTTTGTTTTTCAGTCATACATAGTATATAGAGAGCCCTGGTGGTACAGTGGTTAAGAACTTGGCTGCTAACCAAAAGCTTGGCAGTTTGAATCCACCAGCTTCTCCTTGGAAACCCTATGGGGCAGATCTACTCTTATAGGGTTGCTATGAGTCAACTTGATGGCAACAGGGTTACTATACGCAATGTTCCGCCTTTTGCTTTTTCACTTGAAAATAATGGTCTCCACATACTGGCAGACATGGGTCTAACTCATTCTTTTCAAGGGATGCCTGGTAGTCCATTTTATGTTTTTATCATGTCACATCTGCTAAGAGTTTTATTTTTTAAATTATTTTAGAAATTTCCAAACACGCACAGAAATAGGAGTAGTGTAATGAACCCTAAAGGTTACCACCAAGCTTAAAAAATATCCAGTTTGCTTCATCTTGTTCATGGTTTTTTTGTTTTGTTTTGGTGGAGGGTGGGCTGGAATTATGTCACATCTTTTAAATGTTAGAAAAACTTAGACCAGGAAGTTAAGTGTAAGTTTGCACATTTCAGCTTTCTTATTTCTTCTCCTGTTATAAAGGGAACTGCTTTGCGCTTTTCCCTTTATTCTTTGCTCTCAGCCTTTGTCTATACAGTACTGTTGTGTCTTGTGCGTCCTGTTTTGGGCATAGTTTGTTTCCCTCCACATGTATGTTGGAGTTTCTTTTCCCAGTTTGCAGGCAGAGCAAAATCTCTTGTAGGCTCAGGCAGGTGTATGTACCCAACAAGTAGCCAGAGAGGGAAGTTGAAACAGTTGTTTATATTGGGGGTACAAGATGCTTAACTACCAGGGTTGTGAGGATGACACAGAGTGCAAGGCTCCCACATGCCCCTGGAGGCCTGAATCCCGGATGGGGCTTCCCCTGTGGGCTGGCTGTATCTTGGATGGTGTCCTGAGACCTGTTCCTCCTGGGAGAGGGGGCCTGCTCACCCTACTGTCTCACCTTCCTGTCCTCGAACACATAACCTTTCCTCAGAAGCTACACTCCAAACCACTCAGTACATGTTTGTGAAGTGAGTAAGAGTTATTATCCCCTCTTGTAAGAAGAAATAGGAGTCCCTGGGTGGTGTAAATGGTTAATGTACTCGGCTGCTACCTGAAAGGTTTGGGGTTTGAGTCTACCCAGATATGCCTTGGAAGAAAGGCCACTGAAACCCTGTGGAACACGGTTCTACTCTGACACACCTGGGGTCATCATGAGTTGGAGTCAATGCGATAGTAACATGTCTTTTAAAAGCAGTAACAAGATTAAGTCAGGATTTTTGGAGAGGATGGGAGGAAAGCCTTCTCCTAGGAAAAGATAGATTGAGGCCAAGAGCAAAGCTGGGAGCTCAGCCACTGTGGTCATTTTTTAGGGTGATCAACTCTCTCAGTTTGCCTGGGGCTGAGAGGCTTCCCAGGATACACAGAAGTCCTGGAGAAACCAAAATGGTTGGTCACTCTAGCACTTTTTTCCTTCCAAAGGTGCTGGAATTAGATGCAGGGAGAGGGGAGGATGAAGGGAAACTGTGCTAATGACAGGGATGTTGCCTAGATCCATACATCCAGCTGCCTGCTTATTGTCCCCACTAGGATGTCTAATAGGCATCTCAAACTCAGCTTTCCTAAACAACTCTTGATTTTCCTCTCCCAAATTGCTCTGCCCGTGGAGTTCTCCATTTCAGTAATGGGCAATGTCATATTTCAGTTGATCAGTTGAAAAAAAAAGTCCAGGTCATCGTAGTTATCTTTCTCTCACATCCCATTATCTAAACCATCGGCAAATCCAGTCATCTTTTCCCCTGAAATACATCTCCAATGCAACCATTCCTGGCCCCCTCCCCTGCTAAGACCTCCATTCATCTAAGACCCTGTCTCTCTCTCACCTGGATTATTTCCGTAGCTTCCCAGCTGGTCTCCCTGCTTGCTTTCTTGCCCCCTACAGTCTATTCTCTATACAGTAACAGAGTGGTCTTTTAAAATCCTAAATCAGATCCGGTCTCTTCTCTGCTTCAATCCCTCAAAGGGCTTCCCATTTGTTTTAGGATCTCATCCAGTTTCCTCTCCAAGGCCCCAGCTGACTTGACGCTTACTCCCCACTGGCCTCAGTCCCACCACTCCACCTCATCCACCCCTTCTAGCCGATGAGCCATTCACACCCCACCCCCATTCAGGACCTTTGCACTTGTGCTTTGCCTCAGATATCTGCCCCAAGATACATGCAAGGGCGCCTAGCTCCTGGCTTCCTTCCTCTCTGCTCAGCTGCCATCAGAGGGGCATTTCCAGACCTTCCTCCAGCAGCCCCTGCTGCCTTTAGTGTTAGTTTCCTAGGGCTTTCACAACAAGGTACCACCAACTTGGTGGCGTAAAACCACGGATGTTTTTTCTCATACTGTTCTGGAGGCTAAAAGTCTGAAATCAAGGTGTTGGTAAGGTTGATTCCTTTTAGAAGGCTCTGAAGGGGAATCTGTTTCAAACCTCTCTCTTAGCCTGTGATGATTTCTTGCAATTCTTGGTGAACATACAATGCATCCCTTCAATCTCTGGCCCCGTCCCATGGCAGTCTTCCCCGTGCTCTTCTCCTTTGCTAATAAGTCATGTTGGATTAGGGCCCACCGTGCTCCACTAGGATCTCAGGTGAACTAAGCTAATTACATGTAACAAATTACAAAGATGCTAGTTCCAGATAAGGCCACATTCACAGCCTTGGGGAGGGGGAGTTCAACCTTGAAGATATCTGGCAATTGAACATATCTTGAACAATTTAGGGGACCCAAATTGACCCATAACACCTCCATAACTCATTGCCCAGCTTTTGTTTTTTATAGCACCTACCATCACTTGGCAATTTTTACACGCATATTTTTTGCCTCTCTCCTCTAGAATGTAAACTATCCCCGGTGTCTATCACAGTACCCAGCACCCAGGAGGTGCTCAAAGTGTATGGGATGAATACGTGAAGGGGAGGGAGGGAGTTGGTTTAACTCTGTCTCTTCTCAGCTCGTGTCTTCAGTAAATTGACTTTTTCTAATGAATAGTCAGAGCCCTGGTGGTGCAGTGGTCAAGAGCTAAGGCTAACCAAAAGGTCAGCTGTTGGAATCCACCAGTCGCTTCTCAGAAACCCTATGGGGCAGCTATTCTCTGTCCTATAGAGTCACTGTGAGTCGTACTTGACTCAACGGCAACGGGTTTGGTTTTTGGGTTTAATGAATAATCACTTCTCCAATCCCTTCTCCTCCAGACATAGGTCTAACTACTTACTTTTCCCCATCATTTACTAATGCAATACCCCTTCCAAAACTGTGAGTAGAGCTCTGAAAGTTACTTAGGACCGATGGAGCTGGGCAAGGCAAGGACACAGGAGAGGAGACTAGAGGATCAGATTGGAGAGTCTTCTGCTCTACTGGCTGTAAGTCATGTAGGATTTGTAACCTCTATGAAAGCAGCTCATGGCTCCAGCCAGGAGTTGACCTCCTCCCTGGGGTGGGTCTGAGGTGCTGTTTGTGAGAGCGCTTTCCTGAGAGTGACCCATTTTGAGAGGTGGTACAACGGTTAAGTACTTGGCTGTTAACAAAAAGGTTGATAGTTTGAACCTAACCAGTGGCTCTGCAAGAGAAAGACCCGGCAATCTCCTCCTGCAAAGATTATAGCCAAGAAAACACCACGGGGCAGTTCTACTCTGTCCCATGGGGTCACTAAGAATTGAAAATCAACTCGATGGCACACAACAACATCCATCTGGTTTCTACCTCCCCATCTCCCCCTGCAGCCTCCATGTATTACTTCCTGAACACACCATGCTGCTTCCTGCCTCTGTCCTTTGCAGACATAGAACACAACCCCCATGTCCTCCTTCCATTCTCCCCTACCCTAAAGTCACATTCCCCAGGGCGATCCTCCCCAGGGCAAGGCTGTATACTGTTAGTGCTTCTGCTGTTTGACTCATCACTATGAGCTTGTGCCCGTGGCCCTGATCCCCAGCTTAGTGCCTGGCACACAGTCCGTGCTCAATGTTTGTGGAGTCAACACAGAAAAATCTGTTCAGGCCAATGTTAAAAACCATTGCTGTTGAGTCAGTTCTGACTCATAGTGAGCCTATAGGACAGAGTAGAACTGCCCCGTAGGGTTTCCAAGGAGTGGCTGGTAGAGACAAACTGCCATCTTTTTGGTTAGCAGCTAAAGGCTTAACCACTGAGCCACCAGGGCTCCAATAAGCTGAAGTACCTCCCCAAATAGGTGTATCAGCTTGGCATTTTAGTCTGGTCTGTTGAGTACAAACTTCACACAGGCCCATTTATGGTTATGCTTTCTCTCTAGCCTTTCTGCAAAACCTGAATTCCTCATGATAGGTTTCATGAAAATGGATGTTAGTCTAAAACGGATTATTTTCAAGAATCGTCAAATACCTAAGAATTCTCTTAATGCTGGTGTTGCTCTTTCAGACTGGACTCTGCCTCACAGCGCTGAGAACAGCCTTCTCAGATCAGAGATCAGAGTCTGCACGTAGGGAAGTAAGGTGCCAGCACCTGGCCGCTCGCTGTGCACAAAGCATGAGACTGCTCTTCTGGCTTTTTTATTTTGATGTTTTGGGAGCTCATAATTCAACCTACTGCAGCTGAGTGAAGAAGTTCATTGCAAGGGTTGTGTAACCCAACGCGAATCCCCTCTCCTTCTCCTTCCGTTTTGGACATGCTGACATCATCATAGAGCCATCCCCACACGTCAAGGTCTGAAAAATGCTCTCCCCCAAAGCTCCAAGAATTCACAATTATTGCTCTATGTGGATCCGAATGTTTGGGAACCACCTTTACTTTCATTCTTTGTTTAGTGAAAACATGAGGGGAAAATCATGAACATGGGGCATTTTGTCATTTGTTTTCGTGTCCACTTTGTCCACCTAAGTCCATGTCACTGGCTAAAGTTGTTGGGTTTGGAAAATCAGGGAAGGCTCACAGTCTTCAGAAGGGCAAGGTTTTAAATGACAGAGTCAAACTCAGGGATGGCGTGAATGATTGGGGCTCTAAGGATAATGCATACATCCACCAACTGATTGATGCAATTTTTTTCTTAATGCTAAAATATTTTTTCTAGATTACTTAGGACACTTACTTGGTAGAAACGTACACTTAAAGAACTAATGCTTCTTCCCTCTTTTCAAGTACCTGGTGATGGACGTGCAGATGATGGTAGGTGGGCGCCATCATCATTCTGACCTGGATCCTGAAGAGTATGTTTTTGCTGCTCTGAATATCTACTTGGACATCATCAACCTTTTCCTTTTTATTTTGCAACTAATTGGACTGGCACGGTAATCACGCGGCCAAAGCTTGCTTGAGTGGAAGAGAGGGAAAGAGTGTCGCCAGGCTCTGGCATGCAGAAGTCAACACTTCATAAGCCCTTTTATTTAAAAAAATATTTAAGAATACTTTTTGGGGGGGGGCAGGGTTTAATGAAGCCAAGTGTTCAGTAGATGGTAGCTGTAGTGGTTATATTTTCAGTTTCTTGTCACATAGTAAAACTTTCTAGGAGCCATTTCTGTCTTTTATAAATTCAGAAGATGAGTATCATAAATCACTTCTGAAAGATCCCCATTACTTTGTTGAAGTTAGTTTTTTTTTTTTCTTCTCTTTCAGGCACTATTTAAAGCCATAAACAACATCTCTTCCTCATAAATAAAATTGATTACAGAAACCTACATTTGCGCCTTTCTCTTCTCCATTTAGACATTCTTTGGGACAGTTTCGGTGTCTGATTTTCTTTTCCCTGTAAAGAGTAAGATAAATTAAAGAATTCTGCCTTTCTCGTGGATTCCAGAGCTAGATTGGAGAAAATAATAGTACCTACGTGGTAGGGTTGAGGGTTCACTGAGTTAATGTACACGAAGGGCTAAGCAAAGAGTAGTGTCAGCAGCTGTTGTCACCATCCTACTTGTACTCCCAGGCTCAACCTAGACACCGCCTCCTCTGATTGTCTGGGACAATAGGCCTCCTTTGAAGCCCCATGGAGCCCCTGGGGTTTTGGGAGTTCCTGGGTGGCACAGTCAAGTGCTCAACTCCTAACTGAAAGGTTGGCGACTGGAACCCACTCAGAGGTGCCTCAGAAGACAGGCCTGGTGATCTGCTTCTGATAAGTTGCAGCCTTGAAAATCATATGGAGCACAGTTCTACTCTGCAACACAGGGGGTCGCCATGAGTTGGAATCAACTTGAGAGTAACTTTTTTGGGTATTTTTTGAAGTTCCATAACACTTTGCACAGAATTATTTATACATATCTTATACCACTGATTTGATTACATTCCTCAAAGTCATATATGCTGAAGGTCAAGTCACTGAAGATCTTTCTATCCTTCCTAGAGTCTCACACCTTGCTGGTAATTCAATGCTTGATGAAAAAAAATTTTACTCGGATCTAAGAGCTCACACTTCCAACTCCAGCCAAATGAGCCTACGTCCGCATCCCTGCCTCAGCTATTCCAAGTCCTGGGCCATTTTAGAGAGCAAGTTTTCAATTGCTGTCTCAGTTCTCTGTAAACTGTTACTCTGAGGCTATCTCATCACCCATGGTTGGACATTTTGGGCTCTAAAGTGTGTTCCTTGGCCTGAAGAAATATGACTCAGCAGTGCAAAATCTGCTCCGGTGCTTTACTTGTATTCTGAGCATTTGCAGCTACCACTGAGTAAGCAAAACCCCAGTCCAGAGTAAGTGTCTATACCTGTCAGAATCCATTTGCAGCCTCTGGGGGCTACTGGCACCAGTCTGATTTGCCAGCTATGTTCAGAGCCCCACTCCCATCCCCCGGCATTCTGTCCCATAGCCACCTCCAGTCTTTGTCTCTCTTGTTGGCAGACAGTTCTTATTGGCATTTATGCCTGAGGGTATAAATCTAGGAATAGATCTAGATTCAGCCCATCTCTACATTGCCACAGTACCATGTCCACTCTTCATGGACCCAGGTGGCCACTTCAGTAGAGTGCACCAGGATATATACTTCATGATTTCAATCACCTTACGATCCATGAAGGGGGTTCTTCTGATGAGCATCGTGTCCTACTTTAATGTACCCCTTAAATTCCTAGTGTTCCCTGAGGCTGTACCCCATATGGGTATCCCTTTAATAGGCCAGTTTTCTATCACCTATCTGCCCGGCCATATGACCAGGTCTGGGCAGTGCATGAGGGAGTCAGCCAGAGAGGAATGTGAGAACAACTTCCTCCCTTGTCAAAAGTATTAGAGGAAATAAGGCAGTGACTAAGGGGAATGATGCTATGGTAACACACAAGATTTTGGAAATTAGCTTGTTTTTTCACCTGACCATTGTTTCTTATTGTGTTTCTCATCTCTTTATTCCTACCAGCAAAATTCTGGAGGATGGGCTTAATCTCTGAAATGTGAACAAGTAGAAGAAAAAAGGACTTTAAAACCATTCAGCAAGAAATCTGTCAGGGCCCTCTAAAACACCTGGGTCTTGATATCTTCACAAACATTTCTGTGTGTATACCTGCCAAAGGCTTTGGTACCAATGTTAGTCAATTAGTTTCACAGAAGAAAGCAAACGCATTTGGAAAGCTCGAGGTTTTGTATGTTCTCCATGGCATCAAAAAATCTTCACGCACACAATAGGGACATGCTGGTCAATTTCAGTTTCTGTTGTCCCAGCACCACATTAGGCATTTCTGTTGCCTCAGCAATATTCCAACCACAAGCAGACTATTCTGTGAGCCTATTGTGAGTCATTACATAGTGGTAGTAACTAAATTAAAACAAGTTCTAATGCTTCTATGACAGTCTTTTGACTTCTATATTTAGTAAGGGCTCTGAGCAAGACACACACCTTACGGTCGGTCTATCAAATGTGTAGACTGATTTGTTCTCAATTTTAGAAATCTGTCTTTTGGGAAGAGTCTACATATAAAAGTTTGTCAGGAGTGATCCAAGATCAAAACATGTGTGGTACATTTGTAAATCAACAGAAGCTGCCCATAAACGGGTAATGTAGGATTATGGGCCAGGAGAAGAGAGAGGAGAATCCACAGAAGGCTTTTGGGTCAAGCTTTCTATAATGCCTATAAAGGTCAGACCTATAATTTCTGTTCTCTACATTATCCCAAAAGAATATTCCATTATCTAGCTCTAGGAATGTTTGGATGAGTACATCGATCTATATGTACATTTATATACATCTATCTATGAGCACATTTATATATATATAGGTGAAAGTACTCATATTAAAGGCCACTTTACACTCATAGGCTCAAAGAATGCTGATGGACAAGATGTGGCATATATTTGACATTACTGTCATGAAACAATGTTGATAGTTTCAGCATGTTGCTTAGTCAAAGTTCTTGAAACATATGCATCAACTACTAAAGACATCTTCAGGGCTCCCAAGTCATAGCAATATGGACAGCTCATAACATGATAAGGTAATATTTCATTTATCTAATTGTTGCTCTATAGTGGGTGTCAGCAAACTATAGCCCAAAAGTCAGATCTGGTCTGCCACCTTTTTGTTATTAAATTTTTTATTTTGGCATAATTATAGATTCACAGGAAGTTGCAAAGACAGTACAGAGAGATCCCATGTACCCTTCACCCAGTTTCCTCTTACATAATGTACAGGTAGCCCCCAATTTCTGATGGGTTCTGTTCTGACGACTCCTTTGTAAGTTGCCTCTTACATAATGTACAGGTAGCCCCCAATTTCTGATGGGTTCTGTTCTGACGACTCCTTTGTAAGTTGCTTCTGACATAAGTTGAATACGTCATTTTTTTAGTTTTCATTATTGCCTGTTAGTATCTTTCTAAATCTGATCTTTGTTTTTTGGGGTTGGAAACATCACATATAAACATCTGTGCATGAACATCTGAGAATTATAACATCAGCAAATTACATGCTGCAACACTGTATGTACTACATATTACTAACAATAAGATGTACCAAAAAACAAAACAAAACCCCCAAAACCAGATGGTCGTATCGTTCATAGGAACTTGAATATGTTGTAATTTGGGGACTACCTATACAATATCAAAACCAGGAAACTGACATTGGTACAAAGAGTAGCTATAGTTTTATGTGATTTTACCACGTATAGACTCGTGTAACCAAGTTATTTCTGGGTTCTCTATTCCATTACCACAAAGATCTCCCTTTAGAGTCTTATGCACACCTCACTCACTGCCTCCTACAACCCTTAATCCCTGGCAATCACTAATTTTTTCCCATCTCTTAATGTTTTGTCATTTCAAAAATGTTATATAAATGGAACCATATAGTATGTGACCTTCTGAAATTGGCTTTTTTTTTTTTTTTCACTCAGCGTAATGCCTTTGAAATCCATCCAAGTTGTTGAATGTATCAATAGTTTGTTCCTTTTTGGTGCTGAGTAGAATTCCATCATGTAAGACTTAACCACAGTCAGCTATTCACTTACTATGGGGATTTTGGTAGTTTTCAGTTTTTTTTTCTCTTTCAAATGAAACTGCTATGAACAATTGTGTACAGATTTTTATATGAACTTATGTTTTTATTTGTCTATGAAAAATGCCCAGAAATGCAAGTACTTGGTCGCATGGTAAATGTATGCTTAGATTTTTAGGAAGCTACCAAACTCTTCCAGAATGCCTATACCACTTTATATTCCTCCAGCAATGCATGAGTGATCCAGTTTCTCCATGTCCTCACCAGCATTTGCTGTTGACACTGGTATTTATTTTAGTCATTCCGATAGGTGTGTAATGGTATCTCATTGTGATTTAAATTTGCATTTCTCTGGTGGATAGTAGTATTGAACATCTTTTTCATGTTGCTTGTTATTTACATATCTTTGGTAAAATATTTTTTCATGTTTTCTGCCCAGGTTCTATTGGATTGTTTTTTACTGTTGAGTTTTCAGAGTTCTTTATATATTCTACATATGAGTCCTTTGCCAGATACGTAGTTTGTAAAACGTTTCTCCCAGTCCGGAGTGACTCTTCATCTATCTTCATAGGGCCTTTTACAGAGCAAAAGTTTTAAATTTTGATGAAGTCCCATTCAATCAGGTTTTAGTGGGGTTTTTTCCCCTAAAAGGATTATAGTTTTACATTTAAATCTATGAACCATCTTGAGTTAATTATTTTGTACAAGGTGTGAGGTTTAGGTCAAGGTTTGTATTTTTGCCTGTCGATATCCAACTGCTGCAGCACCATATGTTGAAAAGACTATCCTTCCTCCATTGTACTGCTTTTGCACCTTTATAAGAAATTAGTTGGTGATGCCTGTATGGGGCTATTTCTGAGTTCTCTATTCCATTCCATGTATCACACAGTGTTGATTACTACAGCTATACAGTATGTCTTGAAATTGGGTACAGTGATTCCTCCCATTTTTTTTTTTCAAAATTGTTTTAGCTATTTTAGTTCATTTGCCATCCTATATAAATTTTAGATTCATCTTGTCTATTTCTAGAAAACATCTTGTTGAGATTTGGAGAAAAATTGCATTAAGCATGTAGATCAATTTGGGGAGAATTGACATCTTTTTGATGTTGAGTCTTCAACTCATGAACACACTATGTCTATTTAAATCTTCTTTTGATTGTCCTTCATCAATGTTTTGTAGTTTTTAGCACACAAGTCCAGTACATGGCTCTGAAGTCATAGCAATATGCTAGTTTTACCTTGAAGTATTTTTTTTTTTTGAGCAACTATAAACGGTATTGTACATTTAATTTCAGTATCCAGGCATTCAGAAGCTGCGGGAGAGTCCATACGGCCCACAAAAGCAAAAAGCCTTACTATCTGGTCCTTGAAAGAAAAGGCTTGCTGACCCCTGCTCTAAAGGACCTTTAGTGTGACTTGGTGTTGAAAATAATAACTTAATGGTTTATTTAGTTCTCGTTCAGTGAACATCCCATCCAACAACTTCCCAAATCTTCACAGAAGGTTTCTACTTTAGAGAATCCAGAATTGAGTATGACTCTTCCTGGGAAGTCTGCCCAAAGGGCTGGTTGGGTAGGCCAGTCTAGTATTGCTGTCAGAGGAAGAAAGACACTATCACCTCCACACATGTGGAGATGCCTGACTGGGAGCATTCCCAATGACAATTATGAGACAGGTAAGTGCAGGCACATAACACATCAATTCCATGACACATTCAGATTTGGAAGCTTCCCTGCCCACTATGAACCATGGCCAAGTCCCTTTTCCCCTACAGGAACAAAGACCAAGGAGACTAAAATGCATCTGAGTCAGGAGCTACAGTTACGAATGGAAAATGGGTGCCAAAAGATTGTGCTATCTCCAGCCAGGGGCCTGGGAAGCCCAGGGCGGTGGGGGGAGGCTAGCCTGCATGGAGAAGCCTTAATGGTAGGCCTTTCCTCTTTGCTGAGCACTGGCACCATTACCTCTCCCAGGGCTTCTTTCTGTCCTTGTGCACACTGCTGCATTCTAGTCTCTGGGCCACCCTTGCACCCAGCACCTAGTCCTCTCTATTCGCTAAGTGGGCTGCTGCAGGGGCCAGGGCCGTAAGTGTGGCCTGCTCTGTGCTTTCAGGCAGGGCTTTGCATTCATTCACTTTCACATTTGAAAGGTGCTGCAATTGCTTGCAGCTCAATCAAATGAACTTCAATGTTTTCTGGCACCCAAAGCTCTTAATCCAATAGTAAAGTCCTCATTGCTCATACCAGTTATTTTAGGTTTGGGGACTCCTTTACTCAGCAGCCCCAGAACACTGTCTTTCAGCTAGGGCCACAGAAATTGCTATCTCCTCGTCATGAAAACACCTCTTAGCTCTGCCTGCCTGGAGGAGTAAGCAACAACCAAGCCACTATTTGGGCAGCTTGTTTCAATCCTCTCTCTTGATACTAAGCCTCTAAACATTAATTCAACTCCTGTTCATTAATAGGTCGGACAGTGAGGAACCCTTACACCTCTCTCCCCTCACCCATTTCACCCTGGTTGGGAGCATTTACCACCAGATCCCAGTGAGTCTTCTTGTATTCCTGAACCTGGTCCCTCTTTCAGAAAATCCTATCTCTGTCTTGGTCATCACCCCATCCTCTTTGCCAAAACTGTCAAATCTGGGATTTGCCCTGCTTACAAACCAGTAAGTCAGCCTGTCACGGTTTCATGGATGCTGACAGACACAAGACTTCAGAGTCAGAGGCACTGCAGGAGCAAGAACATCAGCCTGTTTGTGTCAGTCTCCCATACCCCGGGCCCAGATCGATGCCAAACACACAGTGGGTTTCTGTTGCAACTGAGGAACACCGAGCATGAGGAATCTACTGATTTTATAGCAAGCAGTTAATAAGCCTGCTCTGTCCTCAAGGTTGCCGCCTGCATCAACCCTGAGAAATGACCCAGGCGAATCTGTGGTCAGGGCCTTGCAGTCTTACAACACCCAGCAAGACGTGTAGAAGCACAAGAGGTCTAAGGACAGTGTCTCTCCCAAAACCAGAGAGACATATTTTCTTCTGTTCATATCTGTATCTATATATACAATGAACCTGTCTGTAAACTGATGCCTTGTACAGGCTAGGCCCTTATGCAATAAATACTTAATGAGATAGCTGGCTAAGAGATGATATGTAGCTTGATCAAGATATTTTTAACATTATAGTTTCAAAGAATGAGGAAGAATAATTCTTTCAAAACCTTGACCACCACTCAGTCTGACACCCACCTGTCAGTCCTAAGTGGAACAGAGAGGTAAAGGAGATTTTCCTGGTCCATTCTTCTTTCCTAAAATAAGGACTGTTGTGCAGTACAGTCTAGAAAGGTCCACTTATATCTTTATAGAAAGAAATCTGTGATGGTGAGGTTACAGCCACTGACAAGGCAGTAATACATTGTTGCTAAGGAAAAGATCCAGTAAACCCATATATTGATCAATACTGAGAAAAAACTACTACTCAGCCCAAAAGCCAAGCACCAGAAAATGTTTTTCCTATGGAGTTTTTATTTCAGCCAAAAAACAAACAAAAAAAAACCCCCAAATTTGTATTTACATTTAATATTTAAACCTTTTTTTACTCTTCTGAGATACACTAACTATAATTGTTTTTAAATTATGATCAAACTTAATAAGTCTCAGATTTTAATTCGTAACAGGTAAGTTGACAATATTTGGGGGGGAGGGGAGAGGAGGAAACGAGATCAGTGGCTACAAAAACCTTTAAAGAATAATCCAGCATATGGACATTGGTAGTCGAGCTCCAGCTCCACGCAGTGGAAGGCATAAATAAGACAACACAACTCTAAATGATTATCACTGGTACACCCACCCCATAAAGCACCAGCTGGTGGCCTGGAATTTATGTATGTACACTCAAGTCCAGACACCAGGGGTTATTTTGCTAACTCAGAAGAGACAGAACAGTAAAATGGATGGAAAGGCAGGTGTTTCTATTTACACAGCATAAAAAAATGTTTCCTGTTCGAATCAATTTCACAAAACATATCTTAAAATCATTTTTTCCCCTGTGTATTTCCATTAGAGAGTTCAAGGAAAAATCAATATTTTCTCCTGAAAACTACAGTGAAAATAAAATAAGCACTTAGTTACAATGTTTTAACACATTATTAGGTAGTGATTTTGTGTTTATAATTGGGGTATAAAATACTCAGTAGGTGGTCTAATGTAAAAATATTAGGCACTAATCAATTGCATGTAAGAACCAAATTAATCCCATCATATTAGAAGGAATTTAATTTAAAGAAAATCAGCTTCTTGATTTGGTTTAAACAAAGTCCATAATGTAATGAGACAAAATGGAAGTAGTTTAAGTAATAAATGTTTAATCAAAGAATTTTACATATTATTAACAGCATTCATTTGGCCAAACATCTATACGTTTGTAGAATCCTACTGTATATAAAGTGGGAATGTATCAAGTATAGACTATGAAAGTGCAAATAACAAGTCAAGGTTAGAGTAATATTTTTTTTTTTTACATTATAAAATTAACTTGTTTACAAAATAGGCTTTGCCAAACTTTATTTCTGAATTGTAAAGTCAATGACTATGTTGTTTTTAAAATATGTACCAAGGAAATACAAACTGGATAATCCTTACTTTCATGCTCAGGAGAGAACAGCACATAAACAACTGCACAAGGTGCTAGGGACCCAGAGCCCCCCATGGACACGATCTCCACCCAGGGCACGCTTTCTCACCTTATTGCAGCTTTGCAAAATGTCCCAATATGATATACTCTTCCTACTGAAAAGTTACAACTTGGTCTAAAAACCTATTGGTGTTGATATTTTTAATCCAAAATAAATTTGTAAAAAAATCCTTTAATGGACTATTTTAGTTTAATATACAGTAATACACTGTAGATAAAGTTAATATTTTCCCCAACTTACTTCAATAGGGATTGATAAGAATGCTTCTGATAATTGGGGAAATGAAACCCAACGTGGACTTGTGATATCCATGGTGTAGGAGTGATTCCCACAGTTTATCTTAGGGGAGCCTGGGAAATATTAAATACCCTAACATAATGTCCTAGCCATACAAATTCAAAGTACAAGAATATTTTAAAAGCAGGATTTGAAAAAAAAAGTAATCAAAAGCCATCATCACAACTCATGTGTATATCAATCCTAATATAACCTTTTACCCAGAACAAGACTTGCCTGTACAAACCTGGTACTAAAATTTTGGTTTTGGTAGATTTCTGGGAGCAATCTCATAAAACATTAAATGGAGTGTTGTGTATCTATTTTGCTTATGTTATGCTAGTTTTGATAATATGTAAGTAAAACAGCCATTCCAATAGTTTACTCTAGTTTTAATTACACACTATACCACTGCATCTTAATTACAACTAAGACCAGTATTTTCTTCACAGTAAGACACTGATAACTAGGAAGTTGATTTTTTTCAACACTAAACAGTAATCACACAGCAAATGAGTATTGTGCAACGGAACAAACACATCTCAGCATTCGCTATTCAGGCACACAAACCACCTGAACATTTAGTTGTTATATTTACTGTAAAGGCAAGGCCATGGGTGGTTTTATGGAGGTCTTTGCAATTCATAGCATAGTTACTTCAGAAGAGACACTGAAATTTGAATTACTCACTTATTTAACTGGCAACTATCCATTTAGGTTAGGCAAAGGCACGGTAACATGTTGCGCAAGATGTTTTATTGAATTTTTTTTTTTAAATAATTGTGGGATTTACTGTAACTCATGGAAACTCTACTTTTTTCTATTTTATAAAACACTAACCATTAAAAGTAATTGCACCCAATAGTAATTAGAATGCACTGTAAAATTGTGAAAACAAGGAACTATGATTGCACTTCCAATAAAGTGTCTCTTTAAATACAGCACCGCTGTTGCTAATCAACTGTATATTAATATTAAAATAAACTGTTTTTAACAGCAGCATTAGGTTTAGTTAACTTAAGCTACAGGCTACATTTATTTAAATGCAGTCTCCACGGCAACAAAAGCCCATTAAATTCTAAAATATCATTGCTACCAAGTGGCACCTTTCACTTCCGAGGATGGTGAAAACTGCTTTGGAGAGCTCTCGAACACTGCACAACCGAACACCTGGTGAGTCAGCGCACTAATCAGAGTTTGGCACGACTGGACTGTAAACAGACATGAAAAGAAACCTTGGATTCATGTGAAAATTAAAACTACACTGTGGTAGATGCAGCACTAAAGAGAAGCACTGTATACCTCAATTCACACTTCTCAGACAAAAAGAAAGTTATGGAAGAGCACAGAGATTGAGGAGCTGAATGTTATCAGATCTGTCAACATGAACTTTTAAAATGAAGAAAGCTCTCTTTTTAAAAGGATAAACCACCCAAGGATTAGGGAATATGCCTTTAATTTAAATGTTCAATTCAACTATTGCCAGCCTTAGGCTAAGCAGAGGACTGCATTTTCTTAGAATATGGAATATAACCTATTTATTCCATTTGTGTTTCTCTTTCTATCCTGCTCTTCTTTTTGTCAGCAAAAAGGGGGAAAGCTACCCAATTAAATTCAAAAGAAATTCCCCGTTAAGGTCAAAAATCTAAAATGAAGCTACCATTCAAGGGAATGCCTTCATATTCAATCCTAATGTCAGTGGTTTCTAATTGAGTTGAAATTAAGTGGATCAAAGTCTCTATAAAGCATATTTCACCTAGTATACTGTCTGTACTTGCGATTCATCTAGAGCAAAAGGTGTGCAGTTCACACTAAATGTACTTGTTCAAGCCAGTCACTTGAGGTTTGAGGTGTTTGACTTGAAACATCTGAACCATCCCCCTTGTTGGCTGCCTCATTACCACTGTTGCCAGCTTGAGACACTGCTTCTCCAGCCAGAGTATTTTCCTCTAAAAGATTTTCTTCTTCTCTCTGGGTTCCTCTACCTTCACTTATAACAGCATCTTCAAAAATCGAATCTTCTTCTGGTGGCACCACTTCCACATCCCTCATGCCTTCTGACCCATCCTTGACACTGGGGAGCTGGGAATCGGCACTGATTTCCGTAGTTGCTGGAGGAATCAGGGCAATACTCTGAGGGTTCATGTCGTGAAACCAAGCCATGATATTGCCAAGAAGATTGTCACTGATATTGGGGTCCTGGCCAGCTGAGTCAGGGTCACTGGATGAGGGATACAACTCACTCCTTTCCTCACTGAGAGGGTGTGAACTAAGGGTGTCAGTTGAAAATGGATCAGTTTCAGCTCCTAGTCTCATAAGGCCGTCACCAAGTTCCAATAGCTCAGAGCTGCTCAATGCAGTCCGAGGGCTATCTGTATTCCTGGGGATTGAGTCCAGCCTGGAAGGTAAAGAAGTACCTATCGCTCCTAAGGATGCCTCATTACTGAGGAAGTCTCTAGGTTCTTCATTGATGGCCAGCCCAGACTCTTGCAGGGATAACTGTATTGCGAGAAGTATATTGGGATCATCTTCATCCAAGGAACTCAGAGCCTGAGGCAATAGAAAAACCACTTTAAAATTCGACTAAAGGGAAACGAATACCACTATTCTATTTCAAAACAGATACGGTAAAACACACGAAAGCTGGAATCTGTGTGAAGTGGAAACCTGTCAGAGAAGGAAAACTCAAATATTTTCCACTAAAATGAACGACAGAAAAGTGATAAGACTGCACCCTGTCAAAGGTGGAAAACTTTTGAGATCCAGAAAAATAAGACAGTCCCGTTGAGTTCCAGCTCTCATAGGTATAATTAATATTACTTCTATTTACACAGAAGAATTACTTTATTTATTCAGTCTTAACATTTTTTCCTTGCCCATGCTAAAGAAAAGGAAAACTCACAGGAATCTTTTTCTCTGGCACACCTTTGAAGCAAAGATTTTATTTTAGAATGGCTAGAAGAAAAAGGAAAGCCATAAAAGTGAAAATAGGAAACTAGATTAAATAAAGAGCAAAAGCACAGGCCAATGAGGCTGGCCAGGAAGGCTACCTGAAGAGAGTCCTGGTTTTCAGAGCGACTGGCAGGGGCATAGTCACGCAGGGAAGAGCTGTGCAGCATGCTCATAGATGCAGAACTTACCACGGAGGCACTGGGTCTGTGGCCGCTGCCACCTTCTGGGGTATCTGTTACAATGCAATTGGTAACAAACAATTTAGTGACAAGTAAGGTTTATTCTTTTTTTTTTTTTTTAAGGTTTATTCCTTTTTATCCATGTCTTTTCATTTAATTGGTGATTTCTCTTTCAGTGCTAGTGAAAATCTGTGTTTACCATTTCACTTAATCTTTCAGGTACTTCTCATCCATATTTGTCTTACCATAAGGAAAAACACGTATCTATTTTTTATTATTTTTTTTTAATACTATTATCTCCAATTGATTTTTTTTAACATTTTTGCAAGGACTATATACCATTCTGGAACCTTGGTGGTGCAGTGATTAAGTGTTAAGCTGCTAACCAAAACGTCAGCATTTCAAACCTACCAGCTGCTCCTCGTAAACCCTATGGGGCAGTTCTACTCTGTCCTATAGGGTCACTATGAGTTGGAATTGACTCGACAGCAATGGGATACACTAATTCTATTTATAAATGCAAGTGCTATATAGTTCATTCCTCTTTATTTTTCCCTTAAGCAATAACAAAGGCATTTTACTTTTCAGATTTCTTAAAACTAAAGAACTACAGTAGCCTGAAGAGCATATCTTTAGTCTCATCGACCTTGATTTATTAAAAATGATCTGCTGACATTATAGTTCAAAGATTTCCAATTAACAATTTAACACTAAATGTTGAATAATTAATCTCTAGTATTAGAAGTTTCTTCTTTAAAAGAATGTTCATAGAAGAACTGAGGCTAGGAAAAAAATATTCCATGAATACAGTAACAGTACTAATAACCACAGTTTACTGAGCATTCACCAGGTGTGACTTACTATATTAAGTGTTTTTCGTGCATTATCTCATTTAATCCTCACAGTGAGCCTATAGGGCAGCACTATTATTGCTTCTTTATAATGGGGAAACCAGGCTTAGAGAGGTAAAGTGACTTGACCAAAGTTACACAGCTAATACACAGCAGAAATTGGGTTATGAGCCCAGGTCTGCCTGATTCCAGCCCATGGTCTTAACCTCCCTGTTTTTCTGTGTCCTGTGATAATAGAAAAGCATTTGCTATTTATTGGTTATCTAAATTACAAATCCTTACACAAACATTTAGAATAGCCAGTTTGGAGAATAAATTCCAGGGAACTAAGAGGGTAACACATACTCAGCCCAGGAGCATACCTAAAGTGCTTTCACTTGGCTCATCAGCGTCTGGAGGACTACTGAGCAGACTGTGCACATCTCCGCGTCGGCGCTGCTGTCTGTGCCTCCTCCGATACTGAAATTCAGCATATTCCTGCATAAACCAAACGTTATAAAATACAGGAGAGCATGCAATTGTGTAAATGCAAATAAAACAAACACCACACTTTTTTCCAGGAAAAAAATGTGTGATTTTATACACATATTATAAAATCATGTTGCTTTAAGAAAAACAAAACAAAACAAAACTTCTGATTTTGTCATGCTAAGGAAGCATAAAAGGTAGAATGGAAAAAGGAAATTATCAAACAGACATTACAAAAGCCTAGATAAACTGGGAATACTTGCAATGCCAGATCATAACTGGGCCTTATTTCACAGCACTGATGCTTTCTAAGGTCTTGCTACCTAATATTATAACTAATACCTAATCATTTTATGTTAGGCTCCCTGAAGGTGTGGTTTTGAAAAAGTGACATGATATATGCAGAACAAAAAAACCAAAAAACCAACACAAAAAGGAACACACGCTATTCAGTACTATATTACCTTTAAAATAAGATGGTATTCAGGTTCCTTTCCACATTAGTCAATATGAGGGGTTATATATCACAAAGGCAGGGGAAGTGTTTTCTGTTTAGCACATGAGAAGAATACAGATTTTGGCAAATGTCCATGAGTCTATTTCACATTTTAGACAATAGTTTAAAGTGGATCTGCTATCATCAGCCACTACTCATCTGTCAGTTTATTGTACTGTGGTGGCTTGCATGTTCTTGTGATGCTGGAAGCTATGCCATCAAATTTCAAATACTAACAGGGTCGCCCATGGTGGACAAGTTTCAGCGGAGCTTCCAGACTAAGTCAAACTAGGAAGAAGGACCTCACAATCCACTTCTAAAAAAAATTAGGCAGTGAAAACTTAGGAATAGCAGTGGAACACTGTCTGATATGATACAGTGCTGGAAGATTAGTCCCCCAGGTTGGAAGGCACTCAAAATATGACTGAGGAAGAGCTGCCTCCTCAAAGAAGCGTCAACCTTACTGATATGGATGGAGTTGAGCTTTTCAAAATGAGAAGAAACAGCTGCATTCATTAATAATTGGAATGCGGAATATATGAAAGTATGAATCTAGGAAAACCGGAAGTCGTCAAAAATGAAATAGAACCCATAAAGATTGATATTCTAGGTATTAATGAGCTGAAATAGACTAGTATTGGACATTTTGAATTGAACAATTATATAGTCTACTATGCTGGGAATGACAAATTGAAGACAAATGGTGTCGCATTCGTTGTCTGAAAGAACATTTCAAGATCTACCCTGAAGTACAACACTGCCAGTGATAGGACGATATATTCATATGGCTACAAGGAAGACCAGATAAAACAACTATTATTCAAACTTACACACCAACCACTAAGGCCAAAGATGAGGAATTGAAGATTTTTACCAACTTCTGCAGTCTGAAATTAATCAAACATGCAAACAAGACGCATTGATAATTACTGGTCATTGGAATGTGAAAGCTGGAAACAAAGAAGAATCATCATTAGTTGGGAAATATGGCCTTGGTGAAATAAACGATATCAGAGACCACATGATACAACTTTGCCAGACCGATGACCTACCATTGCAAATACCTTTTTTCAACAACATAAACAGTGACTATACATGTGGATGTGGCAAGATGAAATACACAGGAATCAAACTGACTACATCTGTGGAAACAGATAATGGAGCAGCTCTGTATCATCAGTCAGAACAAGGCCAGGGTCCGACTGTGGAACAGACCATCAATTGCTCATATGCAAGTTCAAGTGGAAGCTGAAGAAAATTAAAACAAATCCATGAGAGCCAAAGTACAACCCTGAGTATGTCCCACTTGAATTTAGAGACTGTCTCAAGAATAGATTGGATACACTAAACACTAATGACTGAAGACCAGACAAGTTGTGGGATGACATCAAGGACATTATACATGAAGAAAGCAAAAGGTCATTAAAAAGACAGGAGAGAAAGAAAAAGACCAAAATGGATGTGAGAAGAGACTCTGAAGCTTGTTTTTGAACACAGCAGCTAAAGTGAATGGAAGAAATCACGAAGTAGAAGAGCTGAACAGAAGATTTCATAGGGCAACTCGAAAAGACAAAGTATTACAATGAAATGTGCGAAGATCTGGAGTTAGAAAACCAAAAGGGAAGAACATTCTCGGCATTTCTCCAGTTAAAGAACTGAAGAAAAAATTCAAACCTTGACTTGCAATATTTAAGGATTTTATGGGCAAAATGGAAACCCTGGTGGTGTAGTGGTTAAGTGCTACAGCTGCTAACCAAAGGGTCGGCAGTTTGAATCCGCCAGGCGCTCCATGGAAGCTCTATGGGGCAGTTCTACTCTGTCCTATAGGGTTGCTATGAGTTGGAATTGACTCGACGGCACTGGGTTTGGTTTTTTTGGTTTATGGGCAAAATATCGAATGATGCAGGAAGCATCAAAAGAAGATGGAAGGAATACAAAGAGTCATTGTACCAAAATGAATTGATCAATGTTCAACCATTTCAGGGGGGAGCACATGATCAAGAACTGGTGGTACTGAAGGAAGTTCAAGCTGTACTGGAGGCACTGGTGAAAGGCAAGGCTCCAGGAACTGATGGAATACCAACTTAGATGTTTCCATGAATGGATGCGATGCTGGAAGTGCTAACTCATCTATGCCAAGAAATCTGGAAGACAGCTACCTGGCCAATTGATTGGAAGAGATGCATATTTGTGGTCATCCTAAAAAAAACTGATCCAACAGAATACAGAAATTATTGAACAATATTATTATTATCACATGCAAGTAAAATTTTGCTGAAGATAATTCAAAAATGGTTGCCAGCAGTACATCCACAGGGAACTGCTAGAAATTCAAGCAGGATTTAGAAGACAATATGGAACTAGGGATATCATTGCTGATGTCAGGTGGATCTTGGCTGAAAGCAGAGAATACCAGAAAGATGTTTACCTGTGTTTAATTGACTATGCAAAGGCATTCAACTGTGTGGATCATAACAAATGATGGCCAACACTGTGAAGAATGGGAATTCCAAAACACTCAATTGTGCTCATGCGGAACCTGTACATGACCAAGAGGCAGTCACTGAAACAGAACAAGCGGATACTGCATGGTTTAAAATCAGGAAAGGTGTGTGTCAGGGTTGTATCCTTTCACCATACTTATTCAATCTGTGTGCTGGGCAATAATCTGAGAAGTTGGACTATATGAAGACGAACAGGTCATCAGGATTGGAGGAAGACTCATTCACAACATGCGATATGTAGATGAGCCAACCTTGCATGCTGAAAGTAAAGGGGACTCGAAGCACTTACTGATGAAGATCAAAGACTACAGCCTTCAGCATAGATTATACCTCAACATAAAGAAAACAAAAATCCTCACAAATGGACCAATAAGCAACATTATGATAAATGGAGAAAAGATTGAAGTTGTCAAGGATTTTATTTTACTTGATCCACAATCAACGTCCATGAAAGAAGCAGTCGAAAATCAAATGAAGTTTTGTAGCCAGCAAGTCTGTTGCAAAAGACTTCTTTAAAGCATTCAAAAGCAAAGATGTCACTTTGAGGTCTAAGATGTGCCTGACCCATGCCATAGCATTTTCAGTTGCCTCATATGCATGTGAAAGCTAGAAAACGAATAAGCAAGAGTGAAGAAGAATTGGCACATTTAAATTACGATGTTGGCGAAGAATAGTGAATATACCATGGATTGCCAGAAGAACAAATAAATGTCTTGGAAGAGGTACAGACAGAATGCTGCTTAGACGCAAGAATTGTGAGACTTCACCTCATGTGCTTTGGACAAGTTATTAGGACGGACCAGTCCCTGGAGGAGGACATCATGCTTGGTAAGCGATTAAGAGAAGACCCTCAAGAAGATGGACTGACACAGTGGCTGCAGCAATGTGCTCAAACATAGCAATGATTGTGAGGATGGTGCAAAACAGGGCAGCGTTTTGTTCTGCTGTATGTAGGGTTGCGGTTGCTATGAGTCAGAACTGACTTGGAGGCACCTAATAACAACAGCCATTATTTGAGGCTATAACCTGGGACAAATTTATGTTTCCAGATTTTAGTGACAGAAGAAAAAGGAACAGAACAGAGGCCTGTGTATGGCACCAGCATAAAAAGGGTAATTTTGAGAATTGTTATAGAATCTTTCATTAATAAACAGTGAAATATTCAGGTTTATGACTATCTTGGTCACCCTATAAGAATATTTAAAGAATATTAAGAATATTCAATACGCTTATGCTGTGCAAGTACTGGAAATAAGTGAAG
The DNA here is from genome assembly GCF_024166365.1 of Elephas maximus indicus. Lineage (NCBI taxonomy): Eukaryota > Metazoa > Chordata > Mammalia > Proboscidea > Elephantidae > Elephas > Elephas maximus. The sequence continues at coordinate 62,422,096 of NC_064826.1, read as the reverse complement.
ACAACTTTATACCACAAATAAACCTTTTACATCATACAACTCTGGTTAAAGTTATAACCAGGTAGACTCTAAGCATTTAGAGTCTAATATCTAAGCAGTTATATTCTAATACAAGGTGGGAAGCATCCCACCACGTAGAAACCAACCAACCATTTTACCAGGATAGAAGGATACTACAAGGGTCCCAAGGGATTATTTAGGTCCTTTAAAATTTCCTGTTGAGCTGGGGCTTCCCTTTCTCTTTTCTGGGAGGCTCACGATCTCCAAGAATAATAATAAAAACCAAATCTGTTGCCATCAAGCTGATTACGACTCATATTGGCCCTATAAGACAGAGTAGAACTGCCTACCTTTATGTCAGGAGCCAAGCTCTTAACTACTGCGTCCCAGGGCTCCAAGTATAATTAATGAGATGCTTTAATCCTTCCAGAGCGTCCAGAACTCTTGTGGGGTAGGTATCACATTCCACATTTTAAAGACGAGAAATCAAGGAAGAACATACTCTAAAGTCTAATAAATCCCAGATCTAGAACTTGAATGAATCCAGGTATCCCCCAGACTTAAAAGACTACATATCATCTTTGCATGGGGCCCCGCTGCCTATAAAATGGTACAAAACAAATATTTATATTTGCCACTGACATTCAATTTAATTAAAAAAGAATAAGATGGAATTAATTTTACTGAAAAAATATAAATTCAACCTAAAAGTCTACCTAAGTAGGCATAATTAATGTTTTCAGAGTCTCTATTAAGGCTAAGAGCTAATTTCTTAAAATATAATTTTGGCAGCTATTTAACAAACAGTTGCAGAATTTGAAAATTTCACACTGTGAGGCAATTCCTTAGATTTCCAATAAGGGTTACATAAAAGCTTGGTGTTTCAATGTGCCAAAGACTTTTTAAAGAGAAAAGTAAAAGTGAATTAAATAATTCTTATAAAACTTATCAATTCACAAAAAATAAATTTAAGAAGGAAATGTTACTTCTACTTTCACAATTGTCAACCTCTGAAGAAAAAAATGGTCAGTAATTTTATATATAAATATCCACATAAAGAGGTGGCAAGTCTTCCTACTCTTTATGAAAGGAATCTTTGACAGTCATATTAGCAGGCTCTCAAATATTCAAGGCCCAATATTTCAGCATTCCTAAAGTCACTGTCAGAGCTGGAACCCGCCACGGTGATACACAATTTTGAGTATACCAGTAAAGGTTTTTATTTTTGCTAAATTGTGTTTCCACCTCGAAATGCTGAAATTTGTAGTACTTTTTTCCTGGTAATTGAAGCTTGTTCATTCTTCCTTTTAGGTAGCAATTTACCAAAATATTCCCAAAGCTGTAATTGTATTATAACCTAAAAACAGTAAGTATAGGATTCGATAAAAGAAAAATGTTCATCATTTTACAATAAAAATCTCATTAATACGTTAAAATTTCTTGCAATTTACTTAGAGAGGAAATTTCCATATCAAAGCTCTAACCACGAATTGTTTTCTCGTGTCAACATTTTCCTTGGCTACCAATACAAAAGGCCACAAAGTGATTGCAAGTATCCTCAGCAGCTGAAAAAAGATCTGATTTAAATAAGCCACAGTCATTTCTAGAAAATAATCAATTTCACTGTCTTTCAGTTGCAGATAACAAATGGGATATAAATGATAAACAAGGTTTCATTATTTGTCTTGCCCTCTTCCAGTAATTAAGCTAAAAGGTTATCATAAGCATTAAATGGTTTACTGTCTTTTAAAAATCGAAGAAGGAGACAGAAGTAGAGAGAACTGCTAAAACCATTTAAAATTATATTCAGTGGTGAGAGTGGCAATTTAAATCTCAAAAAAGAGCAATGTGATTAAGATTTTCACTCTATCTTATTTTTATTTGAAGTAACTGCTATTGCAGTGGTAGTATCTCAGATCTTTTGGATTTTAAAACAGCACATCAGTAACAAGAATAGTGTGAAAGTCTTTAAGGGAAGCAGAAAGCAACTAAGAAAAGCATTTCTTTCTGCATAAACATCATTAATGTCAAGTTTCCACCTTAACTGATTACAAATCAATTCTCACATCTTTTGCAGTAACTTTAAAAAAAAAATAAGTTTACTGTTTATTTAGGCCTTAATAGATTCAGACTGAAACAATATTCCAACTAGAAACATATTTATATTAAATAAAATTTATGTCTCTGTTTACAAATTATACTTTCCATAGCTATGTGGTGCAAATTTGTCTTATGATTGTCCAGTAATTAAAAACAATGTAAGTGGGATGCATTTAATAATGTGATGATAAGCCAACACCATAAATAGCTAAATGCAGGCTCTGCTGAGGTACTTTTTTTTTACAAAAGAAAGAGAAAGCATCACTGACAGTCTCTGTGACATTTAGAATAATAAAAAGGTACAAACACAAATAGGATTGCATTAAAGAAAAATACAATTAAAAAAAAAAACCCACAAAACAATTACCTCAGGTGATGCAAATCCCAAATATTCCCAATCCCATGTTCCACCAGCAAAGCTACAAAGAAATCAGACATACCATTTGATTTATCATCAGTACTACAAAGTACAAACAATCAGACTCTTGCCCTCTGAACATTACTTTTAATTCATCTGTGTGGAACTTGCTTAAACAAAATAGGTCAACTATTAAGATGATAATTTTGTTATTTCTTTCAAATTCTAAGTTGCTTTACATTTGTGTAAAATGGTAGAAAAAATCACCATGTTATAATTATTTTACAATTGTTTCTATTTTTATGTGTTTATTTATATAAAAGTAGGTCAAATACTTTTCTAATGCCTTTATTATGAATAAAAAAAGTTTCAATTTATAATTGCAGTATAAGTATCTAAAATAAAACAACCAAAACTCAACTGCTCTCCAATGTATTAATTCAAATCACTTTATTAATTTTACTAATCAGATTTCAAATTTCTTCATAACCTCTTACCACAAAAATATAAATATGACTGTAACAAGTTGGCAAGGTTTTCAAATTCATTACAAGATGTTTCTAACTATCATACCACTACATATATTACATACTTAAATTGACGCATTAGAAGACAATTTGAGTTATGAGTTGACCTGAAGTGTAAAATTAAGCTAGCCTGATTTTGTCTGAGGAACTACACAATGACAAACAAAAGATAACCAGAAAAAACAGAAATAGTACCAGGGAAATCACCAAAAAGAAGTAAAAATATGTAAGTAACTTGCAGGACTATGATCCCTAGTTGGATAAAAATAAAACTGCTAGCATCTGTGGCTGGAGCTAGGGTGATATCCACAGTGCACATCCGCTTTACCTGCGCCTTGGAGCTTCTGGTGAGTCTGCAGGAGCAACTCCCCGAGCCACGGATGCCAGGAACTCCTGCCTCTTCTGCTGTACAAGGCATGCTGCCTTGATTATCTTGTGGCGGGGTGTGCGAAGGTAAGGCCTATTGACTTTTTGAGCAAGGTCTTCAGTGACCATTTCTAGGTCTGTCTATGGTAAGACAATAGAAAAAAAAGATTATGGGCCGAGTGGGTTAGTTAATAGCAAACCTAGAGTCTATGTGGCTTCTCAGTTAAGTCGAACTTTTTAACATTAGAAATTAACCCAAATTTTGAGATGACTTCCTATTTAACATATTTCCTATTCCATACATTTTTTTTCTGGTTGTGAAAGAAGAGTCATTTGTGAAGTTATCTTACATTCAAGAAAACAGCACTCATTCGGTAGGCTTTATAGCAACGTAGTGGGTATGGATCAGAAGGAAATGGTGAGTACAGCAGCTATTTCCAAGGAACTTATAATTTATCTATATAAAAAACTTAATAAATTTCAAGGCATTATACAAGCAAATGCATGACGGCGTGGTGCACGCCTATATGTAAATGCTGAGGGAATATGAAGCAAGGCAAGACCACTATGATTTGGGGTAAGGTCTGGAAGGCTTTATGGAGAAAATGAATATTGAGCCTTGAAAGAAATATAGGATACAAATTATTAGAGGGCAATTCAAAGGGATGGCATGAAAATTGTGGCCAGAGAAGAAAGTTTGGTGGCTTCAAAAAATAGGAATGTACAATAAAGCTGGTTAGCTACAGTGGTGTCAATGGCTTAGGGGTTTTTTAAAGACTATAAATTCTAGAGTTGTACTTTTAAAATCAACTGGTAATTTGCCACTTTCCCATCTTGTATTTAATGTGGTTTGTTTAATCTTTGAAGATGAAAATTCCTAATTACATAATCAGAAATAGGCCAGATTTCTACCTCAAGCAGTTTGAAACAAAAAAATAAATGCTGCAGGAAATGTCTGTATAACTTAGAACTTATTCAGACCTACAGAGTGGTAAATTTAAACTTAAAGGAAACTTCTCCTTTATTTAAAAACCATTCTAAAAATGAAGACAAAATTGTTTACTAACCACACCCAAATAAGATAAAACTTAGGAAAGTGATTGAAAAAGGAGAAAAATCTGTTTTTCATAATAATAACTGCCATTTAAATTTAACTTTAAAAAAGATATCTTACTTGCATGAGTTCAAATATTTCTTTCTTTGTGCTTTTAGGTTCTAAGAAAAATCCATACGGGTAAGAACACTTGAGAATGCGTCGGGTTTTTAAGAGCACATGAACTGCATCTTCAATGAAAGTGGTATCTGGACAGCTTCCTTCAGCTATAAAGTAATTCAGGCACAGTGAAATTTTGTTTTGCAAACATGGTATTAAATTAATCGAAAAACTATGTGTTCTCCATAAAGAGAATTAAAAAAAAAAAAAGGAGGGCCCCTAACAACTGTTTGAAGTAGTTGTATGATAGCAGTTATTTAAACTCAACTAAAAACACTCATGTATGACATGTATGCTTTTATAAATGAAGCACACGACACAATGGCCCTGGAGTACTGATGGAGTCATGAAGGAGTGTATACGCTCATCCTGGATTTCCTCTCACCCTGCTGATAAACAAATCCAGCTTTAGGCCAACCCAAAGGTTCCATGTTTTATTAAGTTTTTCAGGTTATCCCTAGGGGAACTTTGCTGTTTACGAATCACAACAAAAGCCTTGCTAAGCTCCTTGCTAAGAAAAAAGTCTAATTATAATTAAGCCTCTGCCAAAACAATATTGTAAGGAAAAAGATACAAATTTGGGGAAACAACTGGATAACTAATGCTAGTTAACAAAAAATTTGGGGGAGAAAGGAGGAGTGAGGAAGAGGGAGAGAGAAATCGCTTTAATTACCTGAGGTTGTTCCTAAAACATCCTAGCTTTTTCCTTAACTCCAAATAAATAGAAAGTACTAGAATCTCAATGCATAAGTACTGCTGAAAATCAGGTTATTCTGTATGCCTGCAGGAAGACATTGCATGTGTACACACTGATATACAGACCACAGCTAAATTCAGAGTGCAATCAGTTCCTAGGGTAGGTATTTGAACCAAGATGTAAAAAACAAAAAAGAAAACAAACACCCCCCCCACCACCATTATGACATGTGTGATAAGTGTGTAAAGTTTTGTTTCTTTCTTTCCAATCCTTTTATCTAAATTCTTGTTCACATCTTACTGTGCTGTCTAGAATCCCCAGAATGTTGGAACACAAGCGGTAATTCACATCTGCAAAATGTATACTGAGTGATTATTACATGTCATGCCACTGTTCTATGTACTAAGGACACACCACTGAAGAAGACCAATACGCCTACTGAAGAACTACAGAACAAGTGAGATGTGCTTCCCTTTTTTTTACTGTGAACAATACTTCAAGAGTTTAATATTGGTGGGATATAGTTATGCCAACTATGAAGTCTAATTGCTAAAAATTAACAAGGAGACAAAGCTGCTATTGATACTTTTTCTCAGTTTAATTTATTTAACTTATGGTTGCTGTCTTAATTAGGGAATCATCCTCATGAACAGAATGTTAACACTTTTTTTATAAACAGGAGCAAATACAACTGATCACATTTTTAGGCTTAAAACAGACCTTTTATAAATAAGCTATGATCATTTAAAAAATGTGACTTTTTAAAACAAATGTATCAGAATCGGTTGTCTGTGTGGTCACTGAAGTATATTATATCCTAATGATGCAACCAACGCTCAATCCATCTTTAGGAATGTTCTTTTAGATCTTACAATTTAGGACCCATAAGTTAGTCGTCTCTCATGTCTTTGCTTTTTGACCCTCAATCGTTCATTATTTACCAGTGAGATAATTTCTTCCAAAACTGTATTTGACTAGGTACTGTGCTAAATTTTCTCAAGAATTGGGTAGCATGTATATCTTGCTCCTTTGGCCAGGTCAAGAGTGCTCTTGAGAGCCTATCAGCGATGGTACAGAGTAAGCAAAATCATGATGTGCATTCATCTGGTAACAGCATAGGTCTCCCTAAGAGGAGTATGCTAGGTAAACAACAACAATAGAAACAAAAATGTTACCACTGAGGCAATTCTAACTCATTGCGACCTGACAGGACAGAGTATAACTTCCCCAGAGGGTTTCCAAAGCTGTAATCTTTATGGAAGCAGACTTCCACATCTTTCTCCCATGGAGCGGATGGTGGGTTTTAAACCAACAACCTTTCGGTTAGCAGCTGAGCATGTAACCATTGAGCCAATGGGGTTCCTTATGCTAGGTAAGCCAGGTGGAAAATCCAACCATGGAGGCCTCCTGTGCTAAGCTGTACTCAGCGTTGCAGTGAACTCACACAGTACCAGGACAGGCCAATTCGGGATAATGTAGCCTTCAACAGGCTCAACTTTTACCAGTGAGGTAACTTAAACATGAAGAATATTTTACATTAAAACCAGATATACCACTTACAACTTACTTTCGTTGAGAGCTCTACTCAGTTGCTCCATCTTTTCTTTGGCTGTTTTAAGAAGGCGTTGTTCTAACTGAAGGAACAAAAATAAATAATTTAAACCATTCTCTTTGTTTATTCACAACAGTATTAATGCTGCTCATTTGAAATGGTTTGGGACATACCTGATAGCTATGCTCATGGTTTTTAAATCTTGTGTAGTAGTGCATAAATCTGTCAAGTTCCTGAAATCGTTTGTGTTTTTTCTCAGCCTAGGAAACAAAGTCCATAAATGACTCAAAAAGACTACCAGTTATTAAAATTGTTTTTAGGTCATTACAGAGGAAGGCTGGAATAAACAAAACTTTTCTTATCTTTGCCAAAATAAAATAGGGAAAATTTTCAAAAACTTTAGTTTTTAAGATTATAGAGCTATTTTATTTAAATTAAAGGCTACTCTAAAGTGTATTCAATTTAATGCCTTATTAGGATGAAGATACGAAAAGTACAAATGCAAAATACTTTGAATGGCATTAAGCAGCTTAGACAGAGGTCTTAGCTTGAACAGTTCTCTTTACCTCCACAGTCATTTCTTTGGATTGCTCCTCCACGTGCTGAATCACTTCATAGCGAGTACATCTGTAGTAACCTCCGGTGGAAGAACTGTGTTTTTTCCACTCTTCTAGGCAAATCCAGCAAAAGTCATACTTGCACTTCAAAAGAAAACATATATGCAAACATCTCTCCACATTAATATACAGCTTATTTTCTGCTTTCTAGTCAACCAGTTTGTATAGATTAAACAATCCTGCCTGTATGATCAGGAATGAATCTTTTCAAAGACATGCCCCTCTTTCTCAGGTTTCCTCTGGAGACCTTATTTTCACTATGGAAAGATGTGGGGGTAGTTTAAAATATTGAGTATAAGGATAACTTAAAATGTAAATCATAATATTATAAACCAATCACAGGGAAATATTAAAAATGTTGATAGGATATTCTTTCCAAATAATAATAAGAGATACTGACAGATGTTTTATTTTTCAAGTATATGGCAATTTTATATTGGTCTATAAAGCTCCAAGAGTCTATTTCACGAACTTCTGGTGACTTCAATAAATTAGTTTTGAAACTGAGAATAAGTTTAAAAGGACTCTAGGTAAAACAGCTGACACGAAACCTGTTTCCTAATTTTTCAGAAAATATAAATTATGAAGTACTATACTTTAGCAGACAACGTCAAAAATATGAACACTCCAGTATAAAAATACATCCTTTTACTTTATGCTTATGGATTATGAGTCAGTTAGGCAGATCTTCCTATTCCAAGTTTATAAAGGAATACTCCATGTTTTCTTCATGTACTTTTAGGGTTTATTTTAAAAAGTTTACATCTTTGAGTCCTTTGGAATTTATCTGAGTATAAAGTATAAATTGAAATTTGCTTCCAGATGGCTGCCCAGTTGTTCCAATATCATTTATTGAATAGTTCGTATTTTCTCCACTGGTTGGAGATGTCACCTTTACCATATACTAAATTCCCACGTAGTTGTTTCTATTTTCTGGGCTTTCTTTCTATTCCATTTCATTTGTCTATTCATGTGTCAGCACCATACTGTTTTAATTACTGAGCCACTATAATATGGCTTACCATTTGACAAGGCTAGTTTCCCCTCACCATTCTTTTTCAGAGTTATCCTAGCTATTCTTGCTTTATTTTTCCAAGTGAATTTTTGAATTTGTTTTTCTAGATCTGCAACAAAACCTGTTAGCATTTCTGCTGGGATCTTTCTATCCAAAAACTTGGCTGTCTTTCCATTCGTCTTCTTTTGTGTTCTACAAAGGGTTTTTAAAAATTTCTTCATGTAAACTTTGTACATTTCTTGTTAAATTTATTTCTAGATAAATGAGGTCTTCCCTTTCAGTGTATCTTCTATTTGGATGTTGGTACTCATGAAGGCTATTAATTTCTGTACATTAATTTTGTACCCTGCTGTTTTACTGAATTTTTGTTTATTGTAGTTTTTCAAGTGATTCATGTGAATTTTCTAGGCATATAATCATGCTGTCCGTAACAGTTGATAATTTTATCACCTCATTTCTAATTTTTACGACTTTCATTATAAGGAGCCCTGGAGGCACAGTGGTTTAGTGCTCGGCTGCTAACCAAAAAAGTCGGTGGTTCGAACCCACCAGCTGTTCTGTGGGAGACAGATGTGGCAGTTTGCTTCTGTAAAGACTACAGCCTTGGAAACCCTATAGGATAGTTCTATTCTGTCCTGAAGGGTCACTTTGAGCCGGAATTGACTTGACAGCAATGGGTTTATCTTGTGTAATTATGTTGGCTGGTATCTCCAGTCTAATGGTAATGCTATTGGTGATGGAGAGCATCCTTATTTTGTTTTTAATTTCAGTGGGAGTACCTCTAATTTCCCCACTAAATATGATGCTGCCTTTTGGTTGAGGTAGATTCATTTCTATCATGCTAATGAAGAATCTATTTCTATTTCTTTGAGTGTTTTATAAAGAATGGTTATTGGTTTTTTGCCAAATGCTTTTTCAGCATCTATGAAAAATATATGAATTTCTTTCTGTATCTACTAACAAGATGAGAATAGTTTTCCTAATACTGAACCATTCTTATATTCCTGGAATAAACCCCACTTGGTTAATTACTTGTTTACTGAGTTCTCTGCTGGAGTCTATTTGCTAATACCTGTTTTTTTTTCTTTCCCCCATCTCTAACATCTTATTTACAACTTCTGTACTGTTACAAGTAAAAATGATCTAGTTTTATTTTTTATAATCTTGCAAGCTCTGGTGTCAAGGTTATGCTCATTCCATGAAAAAAATTTGGAAGTTGCTTTTTTTTTTAATTCCCAGGAGTAGGTTAAATTACAGTGGAATCATCTCATCTTTTAAAGGTTTTAAAGGCTCCTTTAAGATTTGATAAAATTCCACTATGAAACTGTCAGGGCCTATTGCTTTGAACTTTGAAAAACTCTCTTTCTTCTCTAGAAGTGAGTTTGTTTATTCTCTCTCTTCTTGGGTCAGTTTTGATAAATTACGTTTTCTTAGAAAATTAATCCATTTCATTCAAGTTCAAATGATCTGTTCAAGTTATCTGTCATTATTTTAGTTGACTTTGTTTCTCTGATTATTCCCCTTATTTCTTACATCATGCATTTTTGACCTCTACAATTACCTCCCCCCCCTTTTTTTATATTAACATAGTGGATCATGTGCCTTGTTTTTTTTTCTTTAGAAAACCACTTTTTGGGTTTGTTGTATTATTTTTCAGTTTTTAATTCATTAATTTCTGCTTTAAAAACTACCTTTCCTCCTAGTTTTCCTCAAGTTTATTTTGTTTTTCTAATTTTTGAGTCACAACTTAATTCATTTGTTTTCATTCTTTATTTTGTACTGACATAAGTGTATAAAGCTATGCATATTCCTCAGCATTACTTCAGCTATATCCCTCAGGTTCTGGTTTAGTAGTATTTTCACTATCCTTGTTTTCCAGAAATTCTATATGTTCCATTTTTATTTCTTTTTTGACTCTGAAGTTGCTTGAGAGATTCAAAATTTCCAAATAAAAAGGCCATTTTGTCTTCTTTGTTATTAAGTTCTATTTTATTCCATTACGATTAGAGAACAGAAACCCTGGTGGCATAGAGGTTAAGTGCTATGGCTGCTAACCAAAAGGTCGGTGTCATTTGTTAATATCTTCTGGAATGTTATTGAGGATTTGGTCGATAATCAATGGTCAGTTTTTTGTGAATATTTCTTGGGTACTTAAAAAGACAGTGTAGTCCACATTTTCAAGATACACAGTTTGAGTACATATCTAATCTGATCTAACTCAGTAATTGATGGTATTTGGGTCTTCTGCATGTTTACTTGGAAACCCTGGTGGTGTGGTGGTTTAGAGCTATGGCTGCTAATCAAAATTGGCAGTTCAAATCCACCAGGCGCTCCTTGGAAACTCTATGGGGCACTTCCACTCTGCCCTATAGGGTCACTTTGAGTCAGAATCGACTCGATGGCAATGGGTTTGGTATAACAGAAATACCACAGGTAGATGGCTTTAACAAACAGAAATTTATTTGCCCACAGTTTAGGAGGTTAGAAGTCCAAATTCAGGGTGCTGGTTCTATAGGAAGGCTTTCTTTCTTTCTCTCTCAGCTCTGAGGAACAGTCCTTGTCTCTTCAGCTTCTGTTTCCTGGTTCCTAAGAGATCTCCATGTGGCTTGGCATCAATCTTCCTCCATCTCTGCTTTCCTTGCTTGCTTAATCTTTTATATCTTAAAAGAAACTGACTTAAGACACATCCTATGCTAGCCCTGTCTCATTAACATAACAAAGACAACCCATTTCCAAATAGGATTATAAACACAGGCATAGAGGTTAGGATTTACAACACATACTTACAACACAGTTCAATCTATAACACTCCACCCTTTAGCCTCCCAAAATTTATGTCCTTGCCACATGCAGAACACATTTACTCTATCACTCACACCATCTCCAAACTCTTAAATCAACTCCAAGTCCAAAATCTCATCTTCTGAATCACTGAAATCAAATATGGGTGAGACTTTAGGCATATTCCATCCTGTGAACCTGTGAAATCCAGACTACAAGTTATTTATTTTCTAAGTACAATGGTGGAACAGGTACAAGGCAGACATTTCCATCAGAAATGTGAGAAACTGGAGGGAAAGAACGGATGCAAGGTACACGTCAAGTCCAAAACCCAGCAGAACAATTTACATTAGCTCTCAAGGCTTGAATATAATCCTCTCTTTTTTTTTTTTTCCTCTGAGACCATCTAGGCAATGGTCCTGCCCTCCAGATTGGTTGTTGGCCACGCTCTCTGCCTTCTGGGTGGAGGCCCCTCAGCCTGGGCTTTAGCTCAGCCTTCCAGGCCCAGTAGGACAGCAACTGTGCTCCCTTGGCTTTGGGCAGCCCCATTCTTCTAGTCCATCTGAGTGCTGACCCCACCAGCCCCTGGGCCCCAGCAGGCCCTATTCTTCTGCCCCTTGGGCACAGCAGCCCTGCCCCCTCAGCTTTGGGTGACGGCCCCATCCCCCGGCACACCTTAACGGCAGCCCCAAACTCTGCAACTGAGTTGGCGAAGATCCGACTCTTTGAAAGCTAGGAGGCTGCAACCCCACCTTTGAAACTGAGAAGGCCCTGCATCCTGTGCTCCTTCCAACAGTTCTGCTCATCTTCGAGCTGCTCCAGAATAGCCGTCCTTTTCTTTTCTTTGAGGACAACAGATGTGGTGCCATTAGCCTATTTCTCACCTATAGAATTCCAAGAGGCAGTGTTCTTCCTTTTCATTCTTTCCTTGTCCCCTACAGTCTAAGCTGATGGGTTTTCTGCTGTGGTAAATGGTTAGATCCATCAGTCACAGGCTTAATTTCATTAACAAAAGATAGTGTAGCCAAGGCTTGGTGAAAATTCTAGGACATGTGTCCTTAGTTTGTGCAAGAAAATTTTCCAGATCTTCGTTTTGTTTACATTTTACACAGTTCATCTCTTGACTCGTGTATTTAACTATAATTGGCAAAGAGAAACCATGCAGCCCTTTTAAGATCTTGCTTAGAAATCTCTTCAGCTAAATATCCAAGTTCATCACTCACAAGTTCTACCTTCTGAGACAGACAGGGTTAACTGTGCTGGCAGAACAAAACAGCTGTTAAAAGATTACCATCTAGAAGCTGGGTAAACAGGAACCACACCCTGTCAACATGAGATAAGGCTGAAACAACAGGGAATTACTATCTCCTTCTTAGTGTTTTTCTAGTCCGTTCCCCCTTTACAGGCTCCCATATGCACGGAAGAACAAAGTGTGACTGCTGTCTAACCTTCCTTAGCCCCTGAAGATGGTGATGTAGTGCCAAAGATCAGTGTGCTTGTGCTATATCCCATAAGTGATGCCAAGGGCTGCAGAGAGAACTCCATCTTGAATATCTGCAGGTGCCATCCTGGATTCCAGATGCAAGTGCAACCTAATTAACATGCAGAGCCATTCTAAGACGCACCCACCCCTTGAAAGAAGCCCATTAAACAATCATTACTCTATTGTCTCCACCGAACCCATATAAGCCCTAGCCTTCCTTCCCTTCTTGAGTCAGTCTTTTGGAGAGGCTTAGATCCCCGCTGACTCCTTTTGCTTGACTCAAGCAAAATAAAGCTTGCTGAAGATAAAGTTTGTCCTTCACCTGTATTCTTACTCGGGAAAAGACAAGGACCCTTTGTGTCAGATTGGCAATTGGTAACACTTCCACCAAACATATGAACCTAATTCAGACAAGTTCTTTGCCACTACATAAAAAGCATCGTCTTTCTTCCATCATCCAATCTCGTTCCTTTTTTTTTTTTTTTTTTTAAAGCCTCACCAGAAGCACATTTAACATCCACATTTCTAGCAACATTCTGTTGCTGGTGCCATAGGTATTCTCTAAGATGACAGAGACATTCTCTAAAGCTCTCCTCACTTCCTTCTGAGCCTTCACCAGAATTTCCTTTGAGATCCATAATTCTACCAGTCTCTTCAAGGCAATCTAAGTTTTTACTACTAGGCACCTTAAAACTCTTCTAGCCTCTACTGATTACCCGATTCCATACCACTTCTACATTTTAGATATCTGTTAGAGCAGTGTCCAACTCCTCCAGTACCAAATTCTGGTTTAGTTATCTAGTGCTCCTGTAACAGAAATACCACTACTGGATGGATTTAACAAACAAATTTATTTTCTCATAGCTTAGTAGGCTAGAAGTCTGAATTCTGGGTGCTGGCTCTAGGAGAAGGCATTCTCTGTCAGCTCTAGAGGAAGGTCCTTGTCTCTTCATCTTATGTTTCCTGGTTCCTTGGAGATCTCCACGTGACTTGGCATCAATCTTCCCTCATCTCTGCTTCCCTGGCTTGCTTGTTTAATCTTTTATACCTCAAAAGAGATTGATTTAAGACACACCCTACACAAATCCTATCTCATTAACGTAACAAAGATAACCATTTCCAAACGGGATTATAACCACAGGCACAGAAGTTAGGATTTACAACACATATTTTTGGGGACACAAGTCAATCCACAACAACAGCTAATACAAAGTAGCACTTTATCATTTGCTATTATTATGTGTATATATACACTTCTTTTAGGACCCTCACTATGGGAGGTGACAGGCAGGGGAAGATTCAGGCATTCCTGGATCTTCTTCCCACCCTTACTTTTAACACTCTCTGTGACTATTAAAATTTAGTAAGAAATCAACACGTCACTCAACGAAGAACATAGAATGCAATCTACTAGAACTCATCTGAAACTCAACAAGATTTTACACTTATAACATTTCTCCTTTGGATGAACAATCAAACTAAATTAAAATTTCAACCTTAAAGCATGCAAAATCCTCTGACTTCTTACCTTAGCACACTGCATGTGATTGCAGCCCTCATTCTTCTGTATTGGAGACTTACAGTTAGCACAAGGCTTGGAGTTAGTTAATAACCAGAGACAATTGGCAGCATCCTCATAAGCTTCACTAACTCCCACAACTTTGAGATATTAAACACAAACACAAAAATAAATGGTTTAGTGTACAACTTCAGAGGGGAAAAAAATCCCATACTTTTCTTTGTACATTGCCACTCAATTTTAGTCATATACTTATTTTCCTATTAAGATCTATGGTAACATTTTTAAACTGCTTCATTTTGAATAGCGTAATTGTAGGGTAAGGAACTATATTCCAAAAGTCCTACTTATGAAACTTGGTTTAAAAGAGATTTCTTCCTAGCTGTGTGTCCAAATAAACTGAGAGAAAAATATATATATATAGATATATATAAAAGCAGTATGTTACTTTCTGTGAAAATACTGCATTAAAGAAAATTATAGAATTATTACTTCAGAAAATAATTTCTTTAATAGGTCAGTTGCAACAAATGATGAAACTCCCAATCATAGCAAAAAGATTGAAAATTGCATTGAAGTATCAGTATCTTTTTCATACATGATTATTTCAAATAAACTTAAAATGAATCTAATGAGACTTGCCTAAAACTAAACTAATCATTTCGCCCAAATCTGCTCCTCTCTCCATTCCCTCTCTTGGTAAATGATGTCGTCTTTAACCCAGAGTCAATCAAAGAAGCGTGTTATCTTGGACACCCTCCTCTTTCCCAGTTCTTACTGCTTTAGCTTGAGTCTGCCACACTTCTCGTCTAGGCTATTCAAATATGGAAAGTCAACCTCTCTCTCCAGCTTTTTCCTATCCATCTACGATACACTGGCTGACAGTGATCTTCTTAAAAACCTGCTTAAAATCTTTTAATTGCTCCCCACTGCCTACAAGTTAAAATCAAATTCCTTTAGCAAAGACTACAAAGCCCTTCATGATGTGGCTCTTGTTTACCCTCAAACTTCTCCCATCCTCTATCTCTATCCCCACACCAACCTTGAACTCTTTGTCATCTTAAACTCAGCTTATTCTACTATAATTTCAGATCTGCAATCTTAAGAAATGCCATCTTTTTTTTCAAATTTCTCATGAATGCACATTTTTTAAAGTTGTGCTTTAGGTGAATGTTTACAGAGCAAATTAGTTTGCCATTCAATACTTCATACACAAACTGTTCCATGACATTGGCTGCAATCCCCTCAATATGTCAGCACTCTTCCCATTACCACCCTGAGTTTCCCGCTTCCATTCATCTGGTTTTCCTGCTCCTTCTTGTCTTCCCATCTTTGCTTCTGAGCAGATATTGCCCTTATGTAGGTCTCATATAGATGACTGTTCTAAGAAGCACTTTCATCATCGGTGTTACTGTTTACTTTGTAGGCCTGTCTATTATTTGGATGAAAGGTGATCTCCAGGAATGGCTTCAGTTCCAAGTTGGAAGGGTGTCTAAGGGCCACAGGCCATGTTTCTTAAACATTCTAGATTTTACATTTTATATTCTACAAACTTATTAATGGAAAAAGGAACTTGAGGGCTGGAGAGAACTCCAGATGCATAATTAAACAATTATTTTTTCCTGTAAGAATGCCCATAATGAAGTTAGTTTTGTTTTCTTTCTAGCTCTAACTTACTGAGGAGCCCTGCCTTTTCTTTACTGAAAATGTCAGAAAATCACTTTGGAATCACTGACAGTGGCTCATCCAATTAAGGCCCTGACTGCATGCAGACACTCTCAAAAGAGGGATTACGGGGTTAACTCCACTGTGCAAAAGCAGGGGAGAAATCAGACCCTTTGAGTTTTGAAGTTTAGAAGGAAAAGTTGTCAACCCCCAGATATAAGTCCATGGAGAACGAAGGAAGACAAAGGTTTGGGTTGACTGGCCCCTGGGAAGTGGCTCTATATGAATTGGGAGGGCTGAGCATTAAGAGCAGTCCTTTGATGGAACTAGCAGTACAGGTCTGGGGCTGTCTTATTACAAGGAACCAGGAGTGCCTGTATCAACAATGGATCAGCAGCTTCTGCTGTCCTGTAAAGCACTAGCTTTTAGTAGCAAAGAGAAACAACAGCAGCAGAGGACTGATTCAACTCCAATTCTAAACTCACCCTGTGGAAGACGGTTTGATTAGAGTATTGGCTGGGAGAATGGGCGGATAATTTAGTGAAGAAAAGGAGCTTCAGAAGGAACTTACTATGCTTATGGCTACATTATAGATTGAATTGTGTCCCCCCAAAAGATATGCTGAAGTCCTAAACCCTGGTGCCTACGAATATAACCTTGTTTAGAAACAGGATCTTTGAAGATGCTATCAGTTAAATTAACATGAAGCCATCTGGGCTAGTGAGTGTCCTAAGTCAATTGGAGTGATGTTCTCATAAAAGCAAAGACACAGAGAGACAAAGGAAGGAGGGCCAACGGACAAAGCGGTTATACTGCAGCTGCAAGCCAAGGAATGCTTGGGGCTACCAGAAGCCCCAAGAAATGATCATCCCCTAAAGCTTTCAGAGAACGTGGCCCTACAGATACCCTGAGTTCCAACTATTAGCCTTCCGAAATATAATTTCTGTCCTTATAAGCCACCCTATTTGTGGTATTTTGTTATGGCAGTCCTACAAAACTAGTATGGACTAGTAAGGTCAAGCTAGTAATTATAGAAATAAATGACTGTTTTGTCACTCAGTCTAATACTGTTTATAAAAAGTATTTCCCTAAGCTATGGTCACGCCACCCTGACCTGATCTCATCTGATCTCGGAAGCTAGGCAGGGTCAGGCCTGGTTAGTACTTTGATGGGCGACTACCTGGGAATACCAAGTGCTGTAGGCTTTATGAAGAAGCCCTGGAGGCACAGTGGTTAAAGTGCTCAGCTGCTAACCAAAAGGTCGACAGTTTGAACCCAGTAGCCTCTCTGAGAAAGATGTGGCATGCTGCTTCCGTTAAGATTTACAGCCATGGAAATTCTATGGAGCAGTTCTATTCTGCCCTGCAGGGTTGCTCTTAAAAGTCGGAATCCACTTGACCACAGTGGGTTTTACTGACATAAAACCTAATCACTAAATACATTTCAGATTTAAAACATTTGATTTTTGTTTAAAAGTAGTAGCTTTTTTCCTCCCTTCAGCATCGTTATTTTTAGCTCAGAGGCTCTAACATGTTCTTGTGAACTTTATTGTTCATTGTTGTAATAAATAAAGCACAAAGTCATTAAAACAAAGCAGCTGTGTGGCCTGCAACATAACAGTCTTTTCCTCCTATCCTTGGTGAGAAGGCTAGTTCCTAACTGTCTTCTAGTGAACTGTACTGTAGTTCTAGTGGACTGCATGAAGTAAACTGCATTCAGGAAATAGCTACTACTAC
Organism: Elephas maximus indicus; assembly: GCF_024166365.1. NCBI lineage: Eukaryota > Metazoa > Chordata > Mammalia > Proboscidea > Elephantidae > Elephas > Elephas maximus. The sequence goes on along the minus strand of NC_064826.1, from coordinate 62,404,467 downwards.
AATAAAAGCTTGTTCTGGACAATGCCTTCACTTTCAGTTCTCTAAACATTCTTATTTCATACATCTGTCCCCTTGCACACACTGTTCTTCATACCTGCAACACCTTCTCTCTCTTCAATCTACCTGGTGAGTCTCTCTCACCCCTACTAACTTTCAAACGCTTTCCTTTACTTTAGTTCATGTTCATTACATACTGACTTATTTTCTTAGCCTTAAGAACCTAGTATTTTTATAAGAAGTATTAACTTCATTTAATCAAGTATTAGAGTATAACAGAATCTAACAGCTATTAGTAGCATCTATGTATGCAAGTAAAAACATAATTCTTTTAAGGACTAAATTCTTAAAAAGAATTTGAATTCAACAATTAATTGATCATTATGTACTATGAAAAAATTGGTCTGAAAATTTTATAAATTAACCATCATTTTATAGTAAATACAGTCATTTCTGCTTCTTGTTCTGATTAGACACAACAGAGGCCATTTCAGAGCTTAAAAACACCATCTGAATCTTTTCATGGAATTAATTCTTTGAACCGATGTAAGCATACTTTCTTATACTTCTTCCTTCTTATATAGCATTTAGAAGAATATTAAAATGAAGACTGTAATGAATGTGACCACGTTATCTTTTGAATATCATTAGAAAATACGTAGCATTAGAAAATACGTAGCATAGCTATCTAAAATTCCTCTTACGTTCTTCTGGTTTCATTTCAGTTATTTTTTGTAGCCAATTTTTCCACGTTTGGCAGTCACAAGGTTCATGCGCTTCACCAAGGCACTCCCTGAAGAGGAAAACATAGAAAACACAATTTAAAAATATTCTTCATCAACATCAAGGTGAAAAAAGATTGGTGGGATATACTCTTCCAATTTTAAAGCTGAGAAAACTAGGGCACAGTGACTACTCAGAGATGAAGCATCTCAACAGAGGAATTGAAGATGTGATTCCAAAGCTGGATTCTACCAGACCAGTTGTTTTTTTTTAAATCAGTACATTCACCTACACATTTAAAAAGTTCCAAATAGATTACCTAACATTTATAACATGGTTTTGTATGTCTTAAGAGCAATAAAACATTTTGTCCATTAGGTTCTTTCCTCACTAACACTTGCATCACCATCACTTTAGAGCTTGTCAGGCACGCAGAGGAGCCCTGGTGATGCAGTGGTTAAGAGTTTGGCCGCTAACCAAAAGGCTGGCAGTTCAAATTCACCAGCCACTCCTTGGAAACCCTGTGGGGCAGTTCTACTTTACCCTACAGGGTCACTATGAGTCAGAACTATGACTCAATGGCACTAACAACAAAAAGACGTCCAGAAGAGCAGGCCCAACAAGACCTACAGATAAGAATCTGCATTTTATCAAAATCCCCACATGACTCTTCTGCTTTTTGAAGTTTGAGGAGTACTGTTTTTAAGTCACATTCTTTTATCTTTACCTTTTAGAATGCCCAAGTAAGGCTAGTACAATATAATTTACTTTTTTTTCCCTTCAATTTTTTAAACTTGTGATGAATATACAGGTAACAAAACATTTATCATTTCAGCAATCTTCATATTATAATTCACTTTTAAGAGTTTGATTCATCTCAATTTTCTGTTTCATTGGAATTTGGCAATTTTTGATTCAAATAATTAAAACATAAACTTACCATTTGTAATTTTATAGTCTCTTCTACAGCTATATAAAAAGCTAAACATTCCAAAGGGCTTAATGCCTTTATAAATTTTTAATTTTAATTCAATATGATAATATTTTGTAACTCAAAAGTAATGATTCCAATTAATGACGAAGCATCTGTTACGGTGAGAAAAACCCATCACTGCTGCTGTTGTCGTCATCATCATCATCATCATCGTCAGTGTTATTTTAAATGAGGATCTTATCTGCAAAATTTGTTAAGACATACCTACTGACTCAGGTATAGTCTTACAAACTAACAGGTAATATTTTACCATGTTAAGAATGCACCAATTACCCTGAAAGAATAATTTCATTTCCTTAAGTTTCTGACTTACCATAACCTGGCATTTGGGAAATCTTTCCTATAGCAGCTTTTATAGATTTCCTAGCAACTGAGGTAACCTAACAGATAATTCAAAAAATATCAGATTGATTAAAAATGAACGTGGATATATTAGAGTCACTTTGTTATTTTTAGTTGTTGAGTCAATTACAACTCACAGTAACCCATATGACTGAGTAGAATTGCCCCACAGGGTTTTCTTGTCTGTAATTTCATGGAAGCAGATTGCCAAGTCTTTCTCCCATGGAGCCACTGGGTGGGTTCAAACCCCCAACCTTCTAGTTGGCAGTGGAATGCTTAACCATTGCGACACCAAGAATCCTTAGATTTACTTTAGTTCATATGAAAATCGACTCTGCTTTCCAGAAATGTAAAGGATATCTTTAATAACTGCTAATTTTAATTTGGCACATAAACTAGCATACACTAGAGCAAGAAAAACACATATCTAGGAACAGTATTTCCATATGGTGCTTGAGAATATATGTTGAAATAGAGGATCTAGATTTCCCAAGACTTATTTAAAAAGTCTCAAGGTACAAAAGAGCCTTGTACACCTGCAGTATCTAAAACAAACCAAATCAAGTTGATGAAAACAAATTATTTTTATTAAGTTTGGAAGATTCTCTTTCCCCTGGAGATTAAACAGCATATTCAATATTTTTTTTCCGAGCAAAATCAATACCAGTATGACTGGCTCTGCTGTCAAAACAGTTTCTGACAGAAAAAAGAAAATAATCATGAGGGGGGGAAAAAAACTGAGTGTTTTCAAAAGAAGATTCTGAAAAAAAAATACCACTTTTTCAAAAGGCCATTATCGCTTATCTGTGTGCTTGGTTTTCCAAGGCTATGTTGCATTAGACAGTGACAGATTTTCTTTTCCAGAATCTTATAGGAGAACACAGACATGCTGCTTTCTCAGGTGCTGGCCTAACCGGTAGGGTCATTTCAGGGTGTCATACCTGGTTAGCACAGTCTCTACTAGTTTCCAATGCAATACTAAGAGGGATATAGGAGAAGCTTATAAATAAAGAAAATGCTCGAGCAAGGGACTAGTAAATTAGGAAGAGTTAGAGGTTGTCATTTAATACAGTTCAATGTCTCTGAAAACTAAGCCATCTGGGAAAATAAGCCTGGACCTTTCCAAAGTATGGTAATGACCATGCTACCAGACATAATAAACCAAAACATAAACCTGCTGCTGTTGAGTTGATTCTGACTCACAGCGACCCTACAGGACCTAGGGTTTCCAAGGCTGTAAATCTTTACAGAAGTAGACTGTTAAATCTTTGTCCCTTGGGGTGGCTGATGGGTTCAAACTGCCAGACTTTCCGTGAGCAGCCAAGTGCTTAACCACTGCACCAGGTATAATAGGTGACTGATAATCTTAAATTATTAGCAGTAGGGAGAAAGGTATTGTGAGAAGAGTAATGAAGCTACTGAAATGTTTTGCAGATAATGGAAAGATAAATTCCTGGAGAGGAATCTTGCCACTTAGACAAGTGAAACTTAGCTATATAGACACCAATAGAGTGGGTTCTTTCAGGAAAAAAGTGCCGTAGTAAGAGATTATAAAGAAAAAAAGTGATTGTCTAATCTGAAATCCTTAATCTTGTCCAAGTATAACTGGATGGTTAATACAACATCAAGAGATGAAGGGGCGGGGAGATGAAGGGATGGTTCTTTTCTTGAAAATGTGTCAATATGCACAATTGTTGGCAGGACTATATGGTGGCTCCAGACAATTCTGGAAATGGGAAAATCTTCTAAAGTTTCAAGCCTCGTAACTTAATGGAAGAAATTGCTGTCAAGGAGTTGGCAATTTTCAGGTCATGAGATTTTACAGCTTAACTTTTCATAACTTTATTAGTAACTAAACCTGAGTGAATAAAATCCTCATTTTTTATGATTCTCCCCTTCAACTAACATTTCCCCCTAATTAACAGATCAAATAATAATAATAGCTAATATTTTTGAGTTCCTAATGTATACTAGGCAATGTTCTAAATACCTTACAGGTACCGATTCATTTAATCCTCATAACAACTCTTTGAAATTGGTATTGCCGTATTTTTACGCAAATAACATCACCATCTACGTAGTTTGCCCACTGCACCCTCCCCCCTGCAAGGTATTTTTCTAAGCATGCTATGCTAATTTTAATCATCTCTATATTACTTATAATACCTAATACAATGCAAATGCTATGTAAATAGTTGTTATACAGTATTATATTGTTTATTTAGGGAATAATAACAAGGACTGAGGTGAACAAGGCTCAAATGACAAGTGCTGGAGAGAGACTGAGGATCTGTGGAGTGGTGCGAGGCTACAGCAGGGTATGCCTACACATCCTTTCATTTGTGTAGATTCAGCATAGTGCTGAGTGTGCAGCAAATTCAAGTTTTGCTTTTTGGAACTTTTCTTTTTTTTCCCCTCCCAAATATTTTTGATTCACCGTTGGTTGACTCTGCAGATGCAAAAACCACAGATATGGAGGGCCTACTGTGTGTCACAGCGGGGAGTGTGTGACTTGCAAACAAAAAGTCTGACTCTGGAACTAGTACTCTTTATATTGACTACATAAAATAAAAAATTATTATAAGACAAGATGCTTGTTTATCACCAAGTCATTCAGCCAGTTAGTGGCAGCGCCAAGTCTTGAATGCAGATTCTGTGTCTCCTAGATGAATACCAATCATGTGCTCCTCCAAAATTTGATAATGTGAACTCCGAAGCAGTATTTATTTGGATGGTATATTAGTTTCCTAGGGCTGCCATAAGAAATTACCACAAACTGAATGGATTAAAATAATAGGAATTTATTCTCTCACATTTGTGGAGGCTAGAAATCCAAAATCGAGGTGTAGGCAGGGCCATGTCCCTCTCTGAAGGCTTTAGGGAAGAATCTGTTTCATGCCTTCCTCTTAGCTTCTGGTGGTTGCCAGCAATCCTTAGCTTATAGGTGCACCACCTCAGTCTCTCCTTCCATTTCACATGGCATTTTCCCTGTGTTTGTCTTCTCTCTTTTTATAAAAACACTAGTCATATTGGATAAAGGGACCACCCTGCCTCACCATGATCACATCTTAACTAATCACATCGGCAAAAACCATACTTTCAAATAAAGTCACATTCTAAGGTTCCAGGAAGGACATGAATTGTTGGGGGGACGCTATTCAACCTAGTATAAATGGGTATGTTATTTCTGCATAGAGTAGACATGACATTTAAACAGGGTCTTATGATCAAACTCTACCAAATGAATACCATTATGTTTTCATTTCTGGCCATCAGAAGAGCTGAGGAATGTTCTATTAGTTGGCAGGACTTTGATACTTAAATAGTACTGCCAGTCTGAAAAAATCTTTTCTTACAGAATCAAAGCTCTTAAGCTAAGGTTTGAGACTCTGATTTTGCAAGAGGAGATGAGACTCAACTATTAGGTCCACAAATAAGAATAACCATATTTATTTTGCTCAGGGACTCCTGGAGAGTCTTTCCCTTGCCCATGAAGTCTGTGGAGAGGGAGATGAAACATGGAATTACTGCTTTAACTCAATTAAGATTCATGACCTTAACAAGGGAGTAGGCGTTATCAAAATCCTTATCATTGGTATTGGAGGAAAACACAATGCATGATGACAACTGTAATGTAAAGACACTGACTTTCAGAGTCCTGCCCCAAATACTTGACAGGTCTGCACACTGTACTCTGATGCACTGGAAACTTAAGTGGACTAGAAACTTGATATGGAATTGCCCATCAGGTGTATCACTATGATTCAAACTTTCCTATCAGGGGTTAAAATTTGTTTCTTAGTGGTAGAGACACTATTTTAAAGATTCTTTCCACAGTTTCAGGAAATAAATGCTCCACTGCTAGGTGATATATTAAAACACTCCACATTATTATTTAGAATATCCCTGCCAGTCCATTTCAGTGAATAACTGTAAAATGTTTGACTACCTATGGTTTTTAGAAGAGTAAAATTCCAAGTAAGTTTCTCAGTGTCTGATGCAGACAGTGGTGATTAAAGGGACCAGAGGAAATTCTGAGCTGATACAGGAAAGAAATGACCAGTATACTAGGTTAAATTTGATCTCTTCTCTTAGCAGATCAGGATTTAGGTGGCCAAGAAGTATTTTGACCATAAATCTTTAAAGAACTGCCCGAGAGAGGAGAGATTTTGTGTCAGCTGAGAGGGCAGAGAAATTATACAGTAGCATATTCTGCCTTAATACAAAGAAAACAGAGGAGAGAAGGTCACTGGCTCAAGTGAAAGCCCATCCGTCTTTTGAATACCATCTGGGGATAACTTTGCTTGGCAAAAACCAGAGAAACTGCAATAATATAGGCTAGGGGGGGCAAGCATCCTAGATTCAGCTATGAAGGGCCTAGAACTTGGTGGCGTACAAGTTACAACAGAAAGGACTTTCCTTTAATGGGAAAGTCCCACCTTCTCTCCCACAGTGAATATATATGGTTATATCCAAGGAGATATCTCTTGAGGATGGCTCTCATCTGATTCTGTCATGTGTTCTTAAAAATGAAGAAATTATTACTGTCATTTGTTGTGGCTTTTCTAATCATCTTTAGAGAATTATTTCTGAGCTTTCTGGAGAAACTAAACCAGAATCACATGTCTTTATGTTATGAAGATCTCTCTTGCAAAGCTTCCTCTGGCATGAAGCAGATTTTGCTTTTCTTTGAAACATAAGATAAGAGCATCAGACAACACGTGACCAATTCTACTTAGAACTTCTGATTATAGACAAAGCTCTTACAGTACATAAAAAAATAGAAGCTAAGAATGTAAAAACAGAGATTGCAAACAGGCAATATAAAAATCCTAGAATGAAAAAAGAATAGATACATATATATAAAACCAAATCCATTGTTGTTGAGTCAATGCCAACTCATAGCCACCCTGTAAGACAGAGTAAAACTGCCTCAAAGGGTTTCCAAGGAGCAACTGGTAGATTTGAACTCGAACTGCCAACTTTTTGGCTAGCAGCCAAGCTCTTAACCACCACGCCAGCAGGGCTCCGTGTGTGTGTATAAATTCTGGAAATGAGCAAAAAGCAGAATAAATATTACCTCTTTTCTGATCATTTAATCAACTAAAACAAAACAGTTAATTATCATCACATCTATTCTGAAAAAAGCAAAATGCTGATGGCAGACAAAAACAGGTATACATAGCCATACATCCTATGCATTACTGATTTATCATCAGTTCATAGTTACTGAGTACTTATCAGACACTAAAAATTATACAAAACACAAGACACAAAAAGCCTGTAGTCAGTGGTTCCTAGCTAGGACCGTGCATTAGAATTCCCTGGAAGCATCTATTTTCTTTTGGAGCCCCACTCCAAAACCTACTGAATCAAAGTCTCACTTGCCCAGGATGAAAACTTGGAAGTTTCTACAGTAATTCTGTGTATCGCTGGTTAGGAATCACTATTAAAGGTTTATATTTTAAGAAGAAAAAAGTTAAATTCTCTAAGCATTTCTAGTCTACGGTCAAGAATTTGGTATTACAGCTTAAGTGCATGGGCTTTGGAATCAAACAGAGTTGAGCTCTAATCCCAGTTCTGTCATGCCCTAGCTATATAACCCTGGGCAACTTTTCTGATAAAATGAGGATAATAACTACCCAATTCATAGCATGGTTGGGAGAATTCAATATACAAAGAATATCTGGCGTTGTGTCTGGCACACATCAAGCGCACAACCCTCACCTTTTAGTTAGCAGCCAAATGCTTAACCACTGCGCCACCAGGGCACCAAGCACACAATAAGCGTAAACTATTCTTTTGATTACTAAAAATAATATCAAACTTACTATAATTTAAAGGCCTGATTCAACATACAAAGTCTCTTTAAAAATTGTTAGAAAGGTGGTTAGGTAGGCTGGCCCCAATTTGTCTTATACTAACCAGCAGAATAGGTGTCCTTTCCCACAATCCACAGCAGGGGCTCTCAGCAACGGGAAGCTGAGTGTATCAGATCCAGATGTACTTGATCCTTGTTTTGTTAGTCTGACTGCTCTTTCGCAGCCAGGAGTAGGACACCATTTAATGGCAGGATTATTTTCAACAAAGGCCTGTGGAAAATAACAGAAAATATTTTAACTCTGAATTCTAATATAGACTACAACTATGGTAACTTACTTTAGTTAGAGCAAGAAAGAATGAAATAAAAGATTTGTCCGTCTCAAGAAATATTTAAAACAGTATTTAAATGTATAAAAGCCTTTATAAGAAGGAAAAAATGGCAGTTATTTTAGTAACATGATTTTCAGAATTTGTTTTCTTTAATCTAAAAACTGGGTAGATGATAAAAAAGTAAAAATGGCAGCTATTCACATAGAGAATATGTAATTAAAAAATGTTTTCTTATGGTGCCTAGCCACAACCGATGACTGCCCTGACAGGAAGCACAACATAGAACCCCTGAGGGAGCAGGAGAACAATGGGATGCAGACCCCAAATTCTCACAGAAAGACCAGACTTAATGGTCTGACTGAGACTGGAAGGACCCCAGTGGTCATGGCCCCCAGACCTTCTGCTGGCCCAGGACAGGACCCATTCCTGAAGCCAACTCAGCAGACATGGATTGGACTGGACAATGGGTTGGAGAGGGATGCTGGTGAGGAGTGAGCTACTTGCATCAGGTGGACACTTGAGGTTATGTTGGCATCTCCTGTCTGGAGGGGAGATGGGAGGGTAGAGGGGGTTAGAAACTGGCAAAACTGTCAGAAAGGAGAGACTGGAAGGAGGGAGTGGGCTGACTCATTAGGGGGAGAGTAAATGGGAGTATGTAGTAAGGTGTATATTAAGTTTATATGTGAGAGACTGACTTGATTTGTAAACTTTTACTTAAAGCACAATAAAAATTATTAAAAAAATGTTTTCTTATACTATGTGCCACTTTTCTGATGGAATATAATTATTAGTAGAATCTTAGGTGATTATTAGATGCATTAGGATGGTAAATTACAAAATGGCACCCTCTAATACATAAAAATCAATATTATGGTGCTTTCTATACTAAACAAGCAATAAAACTTTTTTTTTTTATAAGTTCATATATTAGAGTTTGGACTAGGAAAATCTGCAAAAGACAGTTAAAAGGTTGCTTTTAAATTCCACAAAAAAGAAAGTAATTTGCATATATTTTCTGAATAACTCCTCAATGAAAATAAAGAAGACAGAAAAAAGGATGAAATAAACATGCTAATTCATTAAAGAAACTACTACTTGGAAAAAAAAAAGATCATAAATTGTCACATTGATAATCTTTATTTCTAAATACTTATTTATACTTACGAACAAACCTAAAACCAGAATATAAAATATAATGTCTTTTGGTAAATTTGAACATCACCATGATTAATTACATAATAAAAGTACAATAGGCAAATCAGATTTTTGTTCTAAGCAATAATTTTACTACTTAACTAATAAGTAACTACTAGTTAACTATTTTAGCCTTTTCTTTTCCTTCTACTATATAAAATAATGCTTTAGCTTAAAACTTTAATGCCACCATTCTTTTTCTTGAAACAAAAGTCAGAGATCATTATTTTATGTTTTCAAAAATAAAACAAAACAAAAACCCATAAAATCTGTTTTATAGGTTTAATAAAATTACAATTAAAATATCAGAATTTCTATACCTTAATATCAAACTGTAGGTATCGTTTGTCCATCTCTTTAGAAACCACACTTTCTATGATATCTACAGGCACAAGTTGGAAGCAATCATATGCGGGGCAAAAAATGTTGTGAGCTTCACCTTCTTGAATTTTCAGATTCAAAAACCTATTAAAATTATCAATTGATAGAAAAAGAGTAAGGATAAAATTTATTTGCACATTCTAAGAAGCTATTCTTTATGATGAATTTTATGTTAGAGTATAGTTAAAATAATACCAATGAATATCACAAACATTACCGAACAGTTACTACCTACCCAGAAATTCATTATATATACACACACACACATACATATATACATATACACCAAAATCTAACCAAACCCACTGCCATCTAGTTGATTCTGACTCATAGTGACCCTAAAGGACAGAGTAAACTGCTCCACAGGGTTTCCAAGGCTGCAAATCTTTACAGAAGCAGAACGCATATCTTTTTCCCACATATATACATGAATATATGTATGTAAAAATATATAATATATAAATATTCCTGTTTTGCTGTACCCTTTCTAAAAATGTGAAACTGTGTGTTTTTATTTGACATTAAAAATTCAGAAAAGAGTAACTTAGAAAGGTCACATTCAATTCTCATCATTCTACAGCATTAAATAAAAAGGAGCAATGGTATAGAAAATGCTGTTGTTAAGTGCTACCAAGTTTGTTCTGAGATGCTATCAAGTTGGTTCTGACTCATAGTGACTCTACGTACAACAGAATGAAACACTGTCTGGTCCTGTGCCACCCTCATAATTGTTATATTTGAGCCCATTGTTGTAGCCACCGTGTCAACCCACCCGTCAAGGGTCTTCGTCTTTTGCATTGAGCCTCAACTTTACCAAGCATAATGTCCTTCTCCAAGGACTGGTCCCTCCTGAAAACATGTCCAAAGAACGTGAGATGAAGTCTTGCCATCCTCACTTTTAAGGAGCATCCTGGTTGTACTTATTCCAAGACAGATTTGTTCGTTCTTCTGACAGTCCACAGTATATTCAATATTCTTTGCGAACACCACAATTCAAAAGCATCAATTCTTCTTCAGTATTCCTTATACACTGTACAGCTCTCCCACGCAAAGGAGGTGACTGAAGATATCAAGGCTTGGGTCAGGTGCACTTTAGTTCTCAAAGTGACATCTTTGCTATGGAACACTTGAAAGAGTTCTTTTGCAGCAGATTTACCCAATGCAACATGTTGTTCAATTTCCTGGCTGCTGCTTCTGTGGGTGTTGAGTGTGGATCCAAGTAAAATGAAATCCTTTACAACTTCAATCTTTTCTCCATTTACCATGATGTTGCTTACTGGTCCAGCTGTGAGGATTTTTGTTTTTGTTATGCTGAAGTATAATCATACTGAAGGCTGTGGTCTTTGATCTTCATCAGTAAGTGCTTCAAGTCCTCTTCACTTTCAGCAAGCAAGGGTGTGCCATCTGCATATCACAGGTTGTTAATGAGTCTTTGACCAATCCTGATGCCACATTCTTCTTCATTCTTCTTGTTCTGTGCAACATGCAAGCCACCACAGTATGACAAACTGACAGACCAGTGGTGGGTACAGAAATTAATCATAGCTAATTCAAGAGACTCTGGCGTGTAAGTGGAATATGGCATGCTTCTTTCAATTCTCTTTATATTTCATTGAAGAATATTAGAATGAGTTTTATTTACTGTCTAGGCACACTAGTTGAAGTAGTAGGAAAAGGGCATCCTAGAAAATGGCAGGAATCCAGCCCAAGGTGAAGAGGTTAAGAGCAGGCTTTTGAGTTAGAGAATTCCACATTTGTCAACAATAAGCTATACGATCGTAAGCAATTTATTTAACCTTTCTGAGCCTCAGTTTTGTGTTCTGTAAAATGGAGATAATAGCACACACTTCACAGGATTGCTGTATAGATTAAATGATATACAAAAACCAAACCAAACCCACTGCCGGTGAATCAATTTCGACTCACAGTGACCCTACAGGACAGAGTAGAGCAGCCCCATAGGGTTTCCAAGGCTGTGAATCTACGGAAGCTGACTGCCACATCTTTCTCCCGCAGAGCAACTGGTGGGTTCAAACCGCAGACCTTTCGGTTAGCAGTCAAGTGCTTTAATCGCTGCTCTACCAGGGCTCCTAAATGATAATGTATGGGAAATATCTGCATGGGTGCCTATAGGACAGAGCAGAACTGCCCCTGCCCCGTAGGGTTTCCAAGGAGTGGCTGGTGGATTTGAACTGCTGACCTTTTGGTTAGCAGCTGTAACTCTTAAACACTGCGCCACCAGGGCTCTGGCACAGAATAAGAATTCATAAATCTTTATTATTATTTATGTAATACTACTATAAAAATGACACGGCAGAGGCATCTGACCTCTAACTTGACAAGGCGGAAGGAGAATCAAGATCAATAGCCCAAGGCTGCTTCCTATGAGGTGGAAGTCAAACATACCTCCTTCCTGGCAGCGCTTTTTACCAATTCTGACAACATCTGTCCCTCCCACGGCACACTCCACTTCTCTGCTGAGTTCAATAATTCATTGCAATGGCCATACAGAACTCACAGACTTGCGATCATTGGGTTCATTAGGGAAGTAACAAGTTATAATTCAGGTTCAGGAACACTCAGGATACAGTTCTTCAATTAGGACAGTCTCTTCTCAGCCACGTCTGCAGGCAGGTACCTCTCCGGGCCTTGGCTCCTCTGCCCAGCCTCTGCCCTACTCAGGCAAGTGTTACAAAGCTCTTTCCACCAATAAGCCTCAGATGGCAGGCGCTCAGCTCTAGTTCCATGGGTCTGCAAACCTAGCTCCACCAAGTGTCTGGGGGCACCCTTCTCTGCCTGCAAGCCTCCTGGCCGAAGGCACTCAGCTTTTTTGCTCTGTGGGCTAGGAAGCCCACCGCACCATCTCCTGCCAGTCGCCTTCGGTCTCCTGTGGTCTCCAGCTGGTCTCCTGCCAGTCTCCTGGTTCTGCTGCTACTGTTTCTTTGCTGCTGCTTCTCGCTGTCAGCTCTCCCTCTCTGTCTTCCATATTACAGCTCCTAAACTCTCTCTGTGTCTCCGTTTAAGCCTTGTGGATGGCAAAACTGACCAATCCCCTCATTAGGGTTCTATACACCTTATCTGCATAGTCCCACCAGTCATTTGGTGGGAGTTACAAAGATTATTGCTGGAAGAGCCATATTAAGTAACTCACTGCAACGCAACTGCCTATAGAAAAGCAGGAACCAAACAAACTTCTCAAGTGTGGATTACATCAGATTGAACACTTAAACCTTGAGACAATAAATGGAAAACTGGGCAATTAAGTCATAACTCTCTAGTCATTATCATCAAGTTTGATTATTTCACTGACGACATGATCTTTTTCTTTTAATTCTCTTAGTGTTCTAATTCCACTGCACTTCACAAACCCAAAAACACCTCACTGAGAACTCATCAGGCCTGCTCCTCTGCTCCATTTCTCCCCTCCTCCACACCCTTATATTTGCACTTCAGAGAAAACTGAGTCCCCATTAGGCACAGAAACAGAGTCCCTCTCTTAACGTCCTCCCTAACACACCTCTAACATAGCTGTATACTTAGTTATCTTCGCCTTCCTCCCACTCACTTCAGGGAGGGAAGACTTCCTCCTTTACTCCAAGACTAATTCTCAAATCCTCTGGCCTGCTCTGGGACCCACACTATCCAATAGGCTATCTTCCATCTTTAACCTCTTACTCTCTCATGACTCTTACCCTCAGTACAGTAAACATGCTCAAGTTTTCCCCATTCTGAAAACTTTGTCAACCAAATAATCTTTTAGTTCCACGTACCTCTCCTTTGACATCAAACTTTCTTGATGAAATGGTTTACGATAACTTGTCCTTCCTTCCTCAAGTCCTTTCCATTCAATTCTCAACCTGCGGCACTCTGGGTTCTATCACCTCTTTGTTGAATGCCCAGCTCTTAACAAGGTCATAATAACTACCCGTTTGCCCACTTTATTCAAGACCTCTCAGTTTTTATCTCCTTTAACTTCTCTGGAACACCAGACATTGCTTCTTTCAAATTCTCTCTTCCCCCTGGCTTCCAAGATTTGTTTTCCTGGCATTCTCCTTACCTCTCTGGTTGCTCCTTGTCCATTTTTTTTCACTACTGCCTTTTCTTTCCTGATCACTTATACTTGTTTTCCAGGTTTTTATCTCAAAACTCTTCCCTCTCCATCTCATACAGTCTCCCTGGGTGATCGAATCATCCCTAACTTAAACTATCACCTCTATGCTAACAGCTCTGAAATTCAAAGCCTAGATCTCTTCCCTTAGTTATTTCTTATGATTACACACAGAATATTTTCACTTAAATGTCCCACAGGCATTTTAAACTCAACATGTTTAAAATCTTCCTCTCTACATTCAATATGATTTAAAAACCACACACACTCCACAAAACTGATATATCCCAAGAGAAGGGTATCCTGCACCTCAATTCCCAGTTAAAAATCACCTGAATTACTCTGATGCAGGAAAAACATTTTGGCAGAGGTTAAGAATCGATGAGTCACTCAGGAGAATGCTGTATAGCAGCAGTTCTCAAGTATGCTCTGTGGACCTGTGAGGGTCCCTGAAACCTTTTAGGGGCTTTATGAGGTCAAAACTACTTTCATAATGATATCAAGACTTTATCTGCCTTTTTGGTCAAAACTGCTGGTGCCTTAGCATGAATCCAGGCAGTGATACCCAATGTACTACCAGTGCTTATATTTTTCACTGCCTGCATTTACAGTTAAAAAAAAAAAAAAAAAAAAAGCCAGTTTCACTCAAGAATATCCTTGATGAAGGAATAAAAATTACTAACTATATTAAATCTCAACCCTGGAGTACACATTTTTTTTCGATTCTGTGTGAAGAAATGGGAAATAAGCATAAAGAACTTCTGATGCATACCAAAGCATGATGGTTATCTCAAGGAAAAGAACTTAGGAGATTGTTCAAGTTGGGGGCAGACCCACCTGCTTTTTTCATGGAACACCACTTTACTTGAAAGAATGTCTACAAACAATGATTATTTACAATTGTGTATTTGGCAGACATTTTTTGAAAATGAATTAAGTGAGCCTTTCAGGTCTAGGAACAAAATAACAGTATTCGCTGCCAATGCTAAAAATTCAAGCCTTCAGAAAAAATTAGAATTTTAAAAAACTTTTATCCACTATCATGAGCTTGAGAACTTCCTAATACTTAAAAACTTTTCTGATGAGGTTGGTGGTGATATATGAATATGAGTGTGACTTTCTGATCTTGTATAGTGAAATACGTCAACATTGGAAGGTCTCCATTACTCAGTGGACCACTATTTTCCAACGAATGGCATTAGAAAATCATGCATGGGTAAAAAATCTATTCAAAGTGTGCGACAGGCCAATGGATTTTAATGTCAGAGAGTACAAATAGTCCATTGTCATGGTTTCTGATTTTACACTGCAAATAACCATTAAGAACGCTGGTTGCGTTTTGATGCATATCAAAGAACAGTATCCACTATTATCTAAATATGCTAATATACTTTCTTTTCCATCTGTGTATCTGTGTGAGGCCAGAATTCTTTACATACATTAACCAAAAGAATGCAGAAGCAGATAGGAGAATCCAGCTGTCTCCCATCAAAGCAGTCATTAAAGAAATTCACAAAAATGTAAAACCATGTTCTCGCTAAATTTTTTTTTTTTTGGAAAATAGTTATTGTTAATACCCCAAAAACCAAACCCACTGCTGTGGAGTTGATTCCGACTCATAATGACCCCACAGGGCTTCCAAGGCTGTAGATCTCTACGGAAGCAGACTGCCACATCTTTCTCCCGTGGAGCCACTGGTGGTTTCAAACTGCCAGCTTTCTGGTTATCAGCCAAGCTCTTAACCATTTTGCCACCAGGGCTCCTTACTGTTAATCGTAAATGTTATTTATGTTAATATATAATGGGTTTACTATTTTTATTTTAAAATGTGTTAATAAGCAAATATTAATTTTCAGTGTTAGTTTCTAATATAGCATATATACCTATCCATATAACACATATAAATAAGAGCTCTTTGGAGTTACCAACAAAGAAGTTAGAGTTCCTTTTTTCACATAACAGGAATCTCTTTCCTTGAGCCATGAATAAGTTCCCCAGAAAATTGGATATAATGTATCTTAATACAGTTCCCGGGAAACCCTAGTGGCGTAGTGGTCAAGTGCTACGTCTGCAAACCAAAGGGTCGGCAGTTCGAATCCACCAGGCGCTGCTCTGAGTCGGAATCAACTCAATGGCACTGGGTTTCTGGGTTTAATACAGTTCCCTGTCAAAGTGCCTCCATATAGTTACTATATAATGTCTTGAATTTTATCTATTTTAAATATACCAAAGCAGATTCAATTATTTCTGGGGACTTAATGACAGAACTGATAACACTTCATTGAAAACCACTTCTCTGTGAGCCATGTTATTAATCCTCATCAAGATAAAATTTCTCACTAAATTTATGAGCAGAACATGGAGTTGATGAATATGAGCAAAAGAGATAAATGTGGGGCACATTTTATCTGTATTTTTATCCTGTAAGTCAGCGTCACAGATTATATCGTAGTTTCTGCTTCTTACCATGCTTAGGAAAATGATAAAAACTAGCATTTATTGAGTGGTTACTGTGTGTCAAACCTTGTTCTAAGCACTCACATATGAAGTCATTTAACAATAATCTGACAATAATCCTATGAAGTATGTACTTTTTTTTTTTTAAATACTATTATCACCATTTCACAGATTAGGAAATTGAGGCACAGAGAGGTTCACCTTTTGCCTGAATCAACAACTAATAATAAGTAATAAGCAGCAGAGCAAGAATTCACAACCTGGCAGGACAGTTTATTTCCAGAACCTGAGCTCTTATCCTCAAAATCAGGAAGGATATTGTAGACTGGGTAGAAAGTAATAACCTCCCTTTCGTTTAAGCCTTTGGCATAGATGCTTCAAGCATGTGGCTAGACTGAAGAGATAGGGAGCTGGGAAAATTAAGACTGAGGGGCTTTCAAATCATCTAAGGACCTTTAAAAACTTCCTTATTTCTTAGTAGAGGAGTTTCTTTTTTTTATGTCTATAAAACGTTTGCCATTAATTTAAAAATGATTTTCTCAATACATGAATCATCTAACATGGAACTTGTTTCATGACAAGAACTACCTGGCAGGGCTGGGGAGGAGAATTCCAGGCAGGCTGTAAGGTACTGTGGAAAATAATAATTAGATCTTTGAAATTTAAATGTTTACATACTTTTCATGGCCAGTCTGTGATGAGTATGGGAGATGGTTTCGGTGACAGGAGTTTGGTGAGGAAGGTCAAGGAAGTTTAAAAAAATTCAATAAACCCCTGGTGGCTCAGTTTTCCAGTAGAACTCAGGTAACACTCCCTTGTGTGATAGTTAACAGGTTAAGCTAAATAAAGTACTACACCTGGGGAAGATTTCTGCCTCCAGAAATGGGCTGAGGATCGCTCTGGATTGCGAGCTCTGACCCTTGCCAATCTGTTTATCAGCTGTACTGATTTGACCCTGAAAACAAGGATGGAGCAGTTCTACTCTGCACACATGGGGCTGCTATGAGTCGGAATCGAGTCTAGTCCATGTTTGAAAAGAATGATCAGATGCTCTTACTGATTCTGACTTTTTAAAAAAGCAGCTGTTTCCTTTCTTCCAAATGAAATCCTGCCTCTTTCCTCAATTTGAAAAACAGATAAAGAAAATGTACTCAAAATGGATCCAGAGTAAATATAAGAAGATCAGTGGTTGCCTACAGATTGGGGGATGGGGGTGGGGAGAGGAGGGACGTAGAGAGAAGGGAGAGCAATTCCCAGGGACAGTGAGAAAACTCTGGGTGTTGACGAACATATTCATTATTGTGACTGTGGTGACTGTTTCACAGGGATGTACATATGTCAAGGCTTATCAAATTATTTATTTTAAATATGTGCAGCTTATTGTATGTCAACAGCCCACAAAGTTCTTAAAACAGAAAATTTGCTCAGGTTCTTGCTCTCTCACCCGCATAGTATTCCCTAGCTCCCTACACTTCATACTCAGTACTCCATGAAAAAACAGTTTGAAACCTTCTGATTTTTAGGATTTCATTAAATACTAATGACATGTTTGACTAAGGTCATCAATTAGAAGAGCTTTGTGTCTGCAGAGATAACATGATATTGTATTGCTTGTTATATTGATTTTCTCTCATCTTGTTTACAAACCTCTCTCAAAAAGTACATTAAAGCAAAGTTAATGGGTGGTGAGAAAGTATAAATTTTGGTAACATAATGGGAAGGAGAATAGAGATAAACTCGAGAAGTGAGATAAATTTTCAGCTTGCAATACATAAGCAATCATACCTAAGAGAAACATTAAACTTAGAATTTATTATAAAGAAATTTTAAATATCCATATTCTTACAGATTTTTAAGTCTATTTGCTTGTCACGAAAAGTTCAGAGACAGCATAAAAACAAATGCTGAAAATTCTTGGGACATAAGATAGATGGGATTCTTGATATTTGGGTCCAGGCTTAAAATTTACATATATATATATAAAACCAAACTCATATATGTGATATAAATTTAAAATTAACAAAACTTGTTTATGTCTACTTGTTTTATTCCAAAAAGTAGCTTACATTAAGCTAGATAACATGAATTAGAAGTAGGTGGCAAGACATCAAAATAAGAAAAAAAATCCTAATACATTTCAGTGTAACTCTGAAACAAATATAAATAATCTGTATCATTAATTACTGAAAGCTAATTAATTTTATTCCCAAATAAGAATGCTATCATGAAGTAAGAGATGCTAAGCTGTTTATATACTCACGACTCCCAACATCCTCTACAAAAGTCATGTCCACAGGGCATATCCACTGGGTCTTCAAATACAGAAATACTGCACATACAAATGTCACACTGGAGATGAAGAGAACAATTATGTAAACAAAGTCGGACTTTGAAGGAAGAACAATAAATTCAGTTTGTTCTTTAGTTTAAAAGCAAAAGCAGACTACTAAATTATAAATTTTAAGTTAAGTGTTTCAAAGTTATGAGGGAAGTTAGAGTTAGCGTGCCTACCTTTGACTGAACAACATACACCATGCCTACCTCATTATATACTATTGTAGGATTTCAGCTTTTTAATCCAGAAACGAAACTCTTAAATTCCAAATTTATGTATTAAATTTATCAGCAAGTGTACATTTGGAATGGAAATATAAGAAACAAATTATTACAGTCTATTCAGGTCAAGATCAAACTGCATGTTGCAAAATAACCACTTCAATATCATGTCCTTCACCCTATGCTCACCCCAGGAAATTGACAAAAACACAGTCACTTTGTGTTTTTAATACAGCAACTCGGGATATTCAGAGTAGCAATTTAAGGCTATCTACTAAGGGACCCCCATTACAAAACTGTGTGTCTTCTCAATCATGACTAACAAGAAGCAAACTTTATAAGATTACAGATGGTAGTTATAGTCTGTTTTCCGAAAAGGCCTAGATAAAATGAGGAGACCTTTCATATTTATCACATTTTCTGAGTGGATAAATCATTCAGGAAATGTCAAAATTTCCTGTAATAACACACCAATGGTATGTCACTTAAAAATGCAGACTATGACAGTATTGTTTCTCAATAAAAAGGAAATACTTATTATGGAAATGTATCTAGATGAGAAACTCCAAAAGCTTTACTGAAACATATACACTATTATTAACATGTCATAGATGTTTCAAAATTAGCAGGTTTCAGGAAATTCTAAAAAATGTTCTCCTATTTTTGGTTTAAAGCGCCTATCACAAACTCTTTCAACTTTTAATAATTTTGGTATGTTATATTTAAAACTTCAATAGGAGCTTTTCAGTGAAAATATAGCTGATGGATTTTCCCAAACCTTTTTGTTTTGTTTTGAAATGAGCAAGGAAAAGCTTTTGTTTTTCAATCTGCAGCTTAGAAATCACAAAAAATATTCTGTGATAATAAATATTTACCTAATCTTGAAAATAACTGAACCCTTTAAGACGGGTATAGGATTTAGTTACAAGAATATACCAGAGGCTACATGAAACAAGATCACATAAATTAAAAGTTAAAAGACAAAAAATAAAAACAAAATCATGGGAAGTACATCAACAAACACCAAACCCTACCAAACTTGTGTCCAAATCCCCAGGGGATAAACTGATTTCATCTGGAGAGGTGACAGAAGAACGTGTAGTCCTTGGAGTTCTTGGAGAAGGGAGGGTATCCCAGGCATTGTACCCAGTCGGCGGTGGAGTTGGCATTTGAACACCTGATCGTTGGCAGCAGTTCTCTGGGTTGGACATCCAAGCTTCAAGTAATTTCTCCCTGTCCCAGTCTTTAAGAAAAATGGAATGCATATCTCTCAAAAAACAGAGAAAGTATGATGTTTTACAAGCTATGTAATAACAAAAGAAGCAGTGAGGATAAATTTTAAAAAAAGGTGATTTGAGGAAGAAATGTTGTTTATATTGAAGTAGTAATATCAAATGAATATCCAGCTATTTGTTTCTATTAATATTTTTAAACAGAACTTAAACTCTTTTATAACCTCCTGTAGCTTACAACAAGGTCAATATCTAACAATAAGGTCAACGTCCCCACTCATTTCTACTAATAATCAAAAGAAGTGATTCACACATCACTTTTGGAATTTGTTAAATTTTTGTTCATGTAGTTTTAATTTCACCTTCTTACTTGAAAAGAAAAATGCATAATTTGCAATTGACCTCATTGGTGTCAAGTTGTAAATGATTATGTAGCTCACTATAAACATGTCAAAATATCAATAACAGGTTCTAAAAACCACTGGATAAATAGCCTGAAAGCAGAATGAATTGCTTGAGGGGATCATGGCTATCAACAAAGTCTTAGCGAATTAAGTATTAATTTTGTATTAAGTGAACTCCTACCTGGCTTAACTAAAAAAGATTCTATTCCTATTATGAACACTTTTAAAATGGCCAAAAGAGCACGTTATTATGAACTGCAGAACCAAAAAACCCAAAGCTTTTTTTTTTTTTTTAATCTAATATACTTCATTATTTTGCTAGGTATTTTACACATATTATTTTGTTTATTTTTCCCAACAAACTTCTCAGTATTATTTAGGTGAAGAAACCAAGACTCAGGAAAGTTAAATAACTTGTCCAAGCTCACAGAGATAGTGAAGAATCTGCAATCAATTTCTGTTATTCCAAAGCTTGTATTCTTTCCACTCTTTCTCAAGACTATCTGAGGGTAAATTATACACTGTAGGCCCATCCTATAAAATTTTATAGCTCAAATACAAATAGCTATGGAAATTTTCTACACAAGACTTTTTTTCATCCTGTTTTAAGTCAGTGCATTTGGTGGTTTAAAAGGTAAGTATGACTTAAACACATGCACCCAACCCATTGCCATCAATTCTGACTCATAGCAACCCTGTAGGACAGAGAAGAACTGCTCCATAGGGTTTCCAAGGAGCGCCTAGTAGAGTCAAACTGCCAACCTTTTGGTTGGCAGCTGTAGCTCTTAACCACTACACCACCAGGGTTTCCTGAAACATACAAAGAAGATTAAAAAAAACCCAGAAGCCACTGCCATGGAGTCAGATAGGGAGAGTATATTTCCACTTGAGGAAATCACATGTGTAAAGGCATAAAGACACAACAGAGAGACCTGACTATTTCTGTAAAGTTACAGGATAGGAGGTTGTGCCTTCGGGAGGTGGAAAATAAGACTAGAAATAGGGGTCAGGTTATAAAGGGTAAGAAAATTTAACAGCTAAAAAAACTGCGTATGAGTGCATTCCAGGAAATGTTGCTAAATGAACCTCAGAGTTCTGATAGGCCATCATATACTGATTAAGATCATTACACAGTAATTTCACTTTCTTGCAGTACTGCTGATTGCCACTCTAAATCCTGCATACTTTCAATGCATTAGAAATCTCCATTTTCTACCTCTAGTACAAATTTATATATGAACACACATCTCGGTTTATTTGTTAACTGGGGATATACATACACACACACACATATATGTATACATACACACACACATACATATAATAGGCATTTACATTTCCTTCAAACATCTATAACTTTTGCTTCTAAAATGCATGCCATAAAGTTTGGCAAATCTACTAATATAGCTTATCACTAGAAAGGCATTTTAAGAAATAAAAGTAGTATTTCATCTGAATAAACATTTATAGAAGCATTACTAGAGATGAGAATACTAAATAAATGACTCCAACACTGGAATTTCTCATAAATATCAATTTTTTACCTGACTGCTCTTAGTTCTGATAGCATCATTTGATATGCTGGGTTGGTAAAACTTGGCTGGTATGTAGATATTTAAAAATGTGATATTGATTGGTATGGAGATAGGTGAAGATATTCTTTATTGCTTTTTTTTTAAGAAGCTATAGGGATTTACAGTTATATTAGGCAAAATTAATCTGCCCTGTCCATTTTCACAAAATGAATAGGTAATGAAAGGGTAATGGACAAGTGACTTAACTTCTTTATGCCTCAATTTCTTTATTTGTTAACCAGGGTTAATGATAGTATCTTACCCTACAGCGTTGAGATGAGGATTAAGGGAAGTAGTACATGTAACATGCTTCAAATAGTGTCTGATGTCAATAGATGAAACAGGGTCAATAAATGATTTTTTTTATCATTAGATATTAGTGTATATCGGGGTTTAACAAACTATTCTTGGTGATCTCAAAGTTTAAGTGGATCATAGTCTCAGGAGTTCCAGTACAAGCACCAGAAATGAGGAATTTTAATTTTGGTGAGGAACCCTGAACTTTGGAAACTAAAGAAACACTGTTAAGGTGTAAATTAATTATGCTCAGGTTTAAGAAGAATGTGAGGAAAAGAAGACGGCATTAGTCCTTTGAAGAATGACAGGCTAAGATATATTTTTAAAAATTAGTTAACTTTATGCTAAAATGAAGTACAATTTAACTCTAAATTATTCTACTGAAAATAGACTAATAATTTTTTAAAATCTGGTGGAACATTTTCATCACAAATTATGGCAAAACTTCTAATTAAAATAGCTTATTTGGATCTTTCTTCTTCTATTTACAAAATACTAACTATTGACTAAAACATACTTTAAAAAGATGTTAGATTAAGGCAATTAGGTTGGAAAGTTAAAGGGGCTATGGGAGTTGATGCAGATTTTCTTTTACTTTTAAGTAAGGCTGTATCTGAATAGCCATTATTTTAAAAGATTTTTAGAAAAGAATTTCACAATATTCAATCATTTTATATTTATTATTGAGGCTTCATGTCTGAATTTGTCATACTGTAGCGGCTTACGTGTTGCTGTGATGCTGGAAGCTATGTCTTGGTATTTCAAATACCAACAAGGTCACCCATGGTGGACAGGTTTCAGCTGAGCTTACAGACAAAGGCAGACTAGGAAGAAGAACCTGACGGTCTACTTCTGAAAAAAGTAGCCAGTGAAAATGTTACGAATAGCAGTGGAACACTGTCTGATATAGTGCCAGAAGATGAGCCTCTCAGGATGGAAGGCATTTTAAAATACGACTGAGGAAGAGCTGCCTCCCTCAAAGTAAAGCTGACCTTAATGACGTGAACAGAATCAAGCTTTTGGGACCTACATTTGCTGATGTGGCACGACTCAAAATGAGAAGAAACAGCTGCAAACATCCATTAATAACAGGAAAATTGGAAATCGTCAAAAATGGAATGGAATGCATAAACATCGATATCCTAGGCATTAGTCACCTGAAATGCACTGGTATTGGTCATTTTGAATCAGACAATCATATGGCTTTACTATGCTGGGACTGACAAACTGAAGAAGAACGGTGTTGTATTCATTGTCAAAAAAGAACATTTCAAGATCTATCCTTAAGTGCGACACTGTCAGTGATAGTATGATACCCATACACCTACAAAGAAAGCCAGTTAATACGGCTATTACTCAAATTTACCCACCAACCACTAAGGCCAAAGATGAAGATTTTTACCAACTTCTGCAGTCTGAACTTGATCAAACATGCAATCAAGATGCATCGATAATTACCGGTGACTGGAATACAGAAGTTGGAAACAAAGAAGGATTGGTAGCTGGAAAATATGGCCTTAGTGATAGAAATGATGCTGGAGATCGCATGATAGAATTCTGTAAGACCAATGACTTTTTCATTGCAAATACCTTTTTTTCAACAAAATAAATAGTGACTTTATGTGTGAGCCTCACCAGACAGAACACACAGGATCAAATTGACTACATCTATGTAAACAGATCAATGGAAAAGCTCAGTATCATCAGTCAGAACAAGACCAGGGTCTGACTGTGGAACACACCATCAATTGCTTATGTGCAGATTCCAGCTGAAGTTGAAGAAAATTAGAACAAGTCCAGGAGAGCAAAAGTATGACCTTGACTATATCCCACCTGAATTTAGAGACCATCTCAAAAACAGATTTGATGCACTGAACACTAACGACCAAAGACCACACAAGTTGTGGAATGACATCATACGTGAAGAAAACAAAAGGTCATTAAAAAAGGCAGCAAAGAAAGAAAAGACCAAAATGGATGTCAGAAGAGACTCTGAAACTTGCTCTTGAATGTGCAGGGTAGCTAAACTGAATGGAAGAAATCATGAAGTAAAAGAGCTAACAGATGATTTCAAAGGGTGGCTCGAGAAGACAAAGTAAAATACTATAAGGAAATGTGTAAAGACCTGTAGATAGAAAACCAAAAGGGAAGAACACACTCGGCATTTCTCAAGCTGAAAGAACTGAGGAAAAAATTCAAGCCTCGAGTTGCAATACTGAAGGATTGTATGGACAAAATATTGAACTATGTAAGAAGCATCAAAGGAAGATAGAAGGAATACACAGAGTCACTGTACCAAAAAGAACTGGTTGACATTCAACCATTTCAGGAAGTAGCATATGATTAAGAACTGATGGTACTGCAAGAAGTTCAAACTGCACCGAAGGCATTGGTGAAAAACAAGGCTCCAGGAATGAGGGAACACCAACTGAGATGTTTCCGCAAATGGATGCAGCACTGGAAACGCTCACTCCAAGACAGCAGCTAGTTGGCCACTGACTGGAAGAGATTCATATTTGAACATATTCCAAAAAAAGGTGATCCAACAGAATGCAGAAATTACTGAACAATATCATTAATATCATACACAAGTAAAATTTTGCTGAAAATCATTCCAAAGCGGTTGCAGCAGTGCGACAGGGAACTGCCAGAAATTTAAGCTGGATTCAGAAGAGGACATGGAACAAGAGGTATCACTACTGATGTCAGATGATCTTGGCTGAAAGCAGAGAATACCAGAAAGATGTTTACCTTTACCTGTGTTTTACTGACTATGCAATGGCATTTGACTGTGTGGATCATCGCAAATTTTGAATAATATTGTGAAAAATGAAAATTCTAGAATAGTTGTGTTCATGATAAACATACACAGACCAAGACGCAGTTGTTTGAACAGAACAGGAAGATACCACATGGTTTAAAGTCAGGAAAGGCGTGCGTCAGGGTTGTATCCTCTCACCATACTTATTCAATCTGTATTCTGGGCAAATAATTGGAGAAGCTGGAGGATATGAAGAAGAATGCAGCATCAGGATTGGAGGAAGATTCATTAACAACCTGTGATAAGGAGATGACACAACCCTGCTTGCTGAAAGCAAAGGGGACTTGAAGCACTTACTAACGAAGATCGAAGACTACAACCATAATCCTCATTATAGATTATACCTCAACATAAGGAAAACAAAAATTCTCATGACTGGACCAGTAAGCAACATCATTATAAGTGGAGAAAAGACTGAAGTTGTAAAGGTTTTCATCTTACTTGAATGCTCAATCAATGCCCGTGGAAAGAGCAGTCAAGAAATCAAACAACGCACTGCATTGGGCAAATCTGCAAAAGACCTTTCTAAAGTGTTCAAAAGCAGATATGTCGCTTTGAGAGCTAAAGTGCACCTGACCCAAGCCATGGTATTTTCAATCACCTCATATGCATGTGAAAGCTGGACAATGAATAAAGAAGATCAAAGAAGAATCGATATCTTTGAACTCAGTGTTGGTGAAGAATACTGAATACAACATGAAGTGCCAAAAGAACAAACAAATCTGTCTTGGAAGAAGTACAGCCAGAATGCTCCTTAGAAACAAGAATGGCAAGATTTTGTCTCACATGCTTTGGACACGTTATCAGGAGGGACCTGGAGAAGGACATCACACTTGGTAATTCAGAGGGTCAGCAAAAAAGAAGACTCTCAAGGAGATGGATTGAAACTGGCTGTTTCAATCAATAAAAAGATTACCAAATAAAGGTTGAGTTAAAGAGATAACCTTTCTAAAAGCCTGTTATGGATTGAATGGTATCCTCCCAAAATGTGTATCAACTTGGCTAGGCTATGATTTCCACTATTGTGTGGTTGTCTATCATTTTGTGAGCTGATGTGATTCTCTCAGGTGTTGTAAATCCTAACCTCTGTGGTGTTAATGAGGCAGAATTAGAGACAGTTATATTAATGAGGCAGAACTCGATCTACAGGATTAGGTTGTATCTTGAGTCAATCTCTTTTGAGATACAAAAGAGAGAATGGAACAGAGATAAGAGGGACCTCCTACCACCAACAAAGAAGAACCAGGAGTGGAACACATCCTTTAGACCTGGGGTCCCTGTACTGAGAAACTCCTAGACCCAAGGGACATTTGACAAGGATATTCCTCCAGAGCTGAAGGAAAGAGAAAGCAGTGCCCTGTAGCTGGCACCCTGAATTTGGACTTCTAACCTCCTAGACTGTAAGAAAATAAATGTCTGTTTGTTAAAGCCATCCACTTGTGGTATATCTGTTATAGCAGTGCTAGATAACTAAGACACCTGCTTTGCCACCAGTTATTTGCTATTACAACAATGCTGGAATACATATCGGTGCACATGGTGCTTACATTCTTTGGGATAAATTTCCTAGAATAGAAATAATGAGTCTAAAGGCATATTATATTTAAAAAAAATAATGCCGGGTGGCTTTCCAAAAAGGACGTAACAATTCTGTCCTCAATGAATGACCGTACCTCTTTTCTCTCTAGCAGTAGATATTACAGGTCTTTTCAATGTTTATAAAGTGATAGCTTATCATTATTTTAATTTGCATTTCCCTGACAACTAGTGAATTTAAACATTTTCATGTATTTTCTGGCCATTTGGATTTGTTCTTCTGTAATTACTTATCCATACCCTCGGATCATTTTTCTATTGAGTTATTTATCAATTTCTTAATTTAAAGAAATTCTTCATAAATAATATTAGCTAATATTTTTCCAAGTCAAAATCTTGTCTTGGCTTTATTTATAGTATTGATGGCACCAAAATTTAAAATAGTCTAATATGAATATCTTTTCTCTAGCTTTTTGGATTTTTGTCTTAGGAATCAAGGGGTTTTCCTCTGTCCTTGGAGTTAATGTAAGCCTCCTGGACCTTCTCTAAGACTGAATGATTGACTGTTTATTCATTCTATGCTTCTCATCCTTCTGGTATGTATTTTCTTTCTTTTTTATTCCAACAATTTTATTTCAGATGGTTCCCATTCATATTAGCGTCATTTATTATCTGTCCTTTTCTCACTGAACTAGAGTTATCATCTGTACTGTAAATTAAATTCTCAAATATACTAGGACCTGTTTTGCATTCTCTGTTCTCTTCCAAAGGTCTCTCTGTCTAGGTCTGTGTAAGTTGCCAAATTGATTTAACTACAGTAGCTTACAGTATGTTCTATTTTCTGGTTAAGTTGAGTTCCCCTTCACTGGAACCAAATGAGTACACCTAGACTCTCTGACTCTCAGAAAGCAGAAGAAGCGCTGAATAGGTGGGCTGGTGCCTCATGTCTAGACCTGATACTGGTCTCAGAGTTCAAGGAGAAAGAGCTGCAGAGAATGTTGCCCTGACAAAGAAAAATAATAAGTGGAGAATCAACTAGAAGAGCTATCTGGTAAAATAAAGAGCTGTTTGAGGAGGCAGATGAGAAACTGAACAAAGAATTAATAACAACATCAGTAAGAATCATATTTAGCACAGAAAATTTCTTGAAAGAAAAAGTCATGATTAAAAAAAAATTCATTTACCACATAATGAGAATGGTCCCATTTAAGATCCATATTGGTGATCTTTAAGATCAAGTGGGAAGAAACACTTCAAAGCACAAGGCAAAACGGGATTTTAAAAAATCATAATTTTTTTTGATTATTAAAATAATTATGGTCAGTAAGCCCTCATTATATAAAGAAACAAGATCCGCAACAAATGAAACGTAAGGACAGCTGAAGAAGCTGATAAAGGTAAAGTAGAGACTCTATGTTAGAAAATAGAAAAATAGTAGACATAAGTAGAGCTGGTTCAGTGAAAAACTAAAAAAGCTCAGTCAATAAATGGTGTATGTAGTTAAGGAAAACTCAAGATACACATGACTTCAAATGAGGAGGAGATAAAATGATATGTACAGAGAAAATTAAAAGAACTGTAAGAAAATGCAATTTCTTTCAAGCTGAAAACTCCATAAGGGCAGAGCTGATATTTATATTGCAATCTATTTTATCTCCATCACTCAGTCTGGAGCCTAGTTCAAAGTATGTATCCAATAAATATCTGTTGAATGAACAAATGGATGCAAAACTACATTTGTGGATAAAGTAGATAGTACTTTAGGAAAGTATAAATGACTAAAACTAAAAAACTCATGGAAAGGTAGTTGTGATGGATTGAACTACGTCTCCCAAAAATATGTGCCAACTTGGTTAGCCGGGATTCCCGGTGATATGTGGTTGTCCTCCATTTTGTGATTGAGGTAATTTTCCTGTGTTGCAAATCCTAATCTCTGCCTGTGGTTAATGAGGCAAGATTAGATTATGTTAAAGAGGATTAGGGTAGGATGTAACAACCACCCTTAGGTCACATTCCTGATTCAAAGTAAAGGGAGTTTCCCTGGGGTATGGCCTGCATCACTTTTTTTTTTTTTTAAACAAAGAGAAATTTATTTTCTCACAGTCTAGTAGTCTAGAAGTCCAAATTTAGGGAGCCAGATCCAGGGTAAGGCTTTCTCCATCAGCTCAGAAGAAACATCCTTGTGATGCATCAGTCTTACCTTGGTCTGGGAGCATCTCAGCACAGGAATCTCAAGTCCAAAGGATACGCTCTGCTCCCAGGAGCTGCTTTTATGGTTGTATGAGGTCCCCAGCTCTCTGCTTGCTTTCCCTTTCATCTTTTGAGAGATAAAAGGTAGTACAGACTACATCACAGGGAAACTCCCTTTACATTGGATCAGGGAGGTGACCTGAGTAAGGGTGGTGCTACAATCCCATACTAATCCTTTTTTTTTTTTAAATTTTTATTGTGCTTTAAGTGAAAGTTTACAAATCAGGTCAGTCTCTCATATAAAAATTTACATATACCTTGCTATACACTCCTAATTGCTCTCCCTCTAATGAGATGACCTGCATCACCTTTTATCTTACAGGAGATAAAAGGAAAGAGAAGTGAGCAGAGAGGAGGGCCTCGTGTCACCAAGAAAGCAGTGCCTGGAGCAGAGTGTATCCTTTGGACCCAAGGTTCCTGTGCTGAGAAGCTCCTAGTTTAGGGGAAGATTGATGACAAGGACATTCTTCCAGAGCCAACATAGAGAGAACGCCTTCCCCTGGAACTGACGCCCTGAATCTGGACTTTCAGCCTACTAGACTTAATAAACTTCTGGACTTCCAGCCTACTAGACTTAATAAACTTCTGTTTGTTGAAGTCATCCACTTGTGATTCCTTCTGTCATAGCACTACATGGCTAAGACAGTAGTAAACTTATATAGCCTAATAACTATGGAAGAAACTGCAAAATACAATAATTATTTCTTTAAGAAGTACAGCGCTCATTTACTTAAAAATTACAATTTTAAGTAACAATTTTTGTGCTACTTCAGGAGCATAAAGAAGAAAAAATGATCCCTAGATATTTTACAAAGCTAGCATAAAAATGTAACAAAATCCAATTTCACTTATAATTCAAGTCCTCTTATTTGACATTCTCAGCACACACAGTTGGTTCAATTAAAATGTGGAATTAAAAACACAATTATATACAGATACCTCAAACATTTCATAAAACAAATGCATTAATTTACTAATCTTTTTTACATAGGATCAAGCTCTTTTCTTTGCCTATAGTTCTCCTTCTATTTCCTATTTTTTACCTAAACTACACCCACAAAATATTGTCTGCAATTTCTAGTTATTATCTCCCTAGAATAAGATTTTAAAAGACACTCAAGTAGCAATCTGAATGTAGAGTCCTAGTTTTTTTATGATCTTCCCTTCTGTTTTGGTTGGTTGATTCACACACAATATCAAAGCAATTTTTAAAGTAATTTGCCTTTATCAAGGCTTTCCAAAGCATTCAACTTAGATTTCATGGAAATAACTTTTTTAACTCATGTTTTATCAGTAATGGTTCATAACACATAATCACAATAAGACATAGAACTGGGATAATCAAGTTTGGTAGCTGACCCTTGGTAAGCATGCTATTCAAGCCAAAAAAAAAAGAAAAATCATTGCCATCAAGTGAATTCTGACTCATAGCGACCCTACAGGACAGAGTAGAACTGCCCCATAGAGTTTCCAAGGAGCACATGGTAGATCTGAACTGCCAACCTTTTGGTCAGCAGCTGTAGGTCTTAACCACTACGCCACCAGGGTTTCCATTCAAGCCAAGTACCCAGCAAATTTGGAAAGAAGCTTGCTAGCCAGGAGCATTCACTCTGTATTTTGACAAAGAAAATCCTAAAAGTCAGTTAGATGGATGCTGGTTAAGAGCGCATTTACTGTATTAAAATAATACCAAAATCTAAATAAAATATTAGGAAACCAAATATAGCATGACATACACTTCAAGACTAAGTAAGATTTACTCTAAGAATACAAGAACGGTGCAGTATTAGGAAAGATAATTTTTATAATATCAATACATCAAAAGAAAGCAGTCCTTTTTTTTTTTTTTTTAAGATTTAGGAAAAGTGAGAAAGCTGAAAAATTATCCCTGAATTTAAAAAAGAGAGCCTTTAAGTAGCAAGAAAAAGATACTTCTTTAACATGATATAGAGAATCTGTTTCAAACCAATTTCTTAAATTTAAAACACTAGAGGCATTCTCAGGATGTCAAGCATACTTCTTAATTTAAAACACTAGTGGCATTCTCAGGATTTTCATTATCATCTATTCACCGATGCATTACAAGAATCTATTTCCTGCCCAAATGATTCTGAGCTCTAGACGGTATCTCTATTTGGATTTCTGAAAGATCACTGCATGGTATACAACAAGAAACAAATTAGTAACTAATGGAATAAATTTCCATTTCAGCCAAGAAAAAGATAAGCCTCTCTGATAATTAATAAGCAGCCAAATGTGCTAGTCAATGTAATTAAACTAGATAAAATATAAGAGACAGCTGGTGACAGAATTGCCACTATTTACAGATATTATGATTGTCTTCTTGGTTATTCTATGAAAACCATTCATTTCTGGTAATGGTAAAGTAGCTCCTATCGGAGCAACTCTCCCACAAATGATAATTATAAATGTTAGACAAAATAGAAATCACACCTATCTGAAGGCATGAGAGAGCAACCAAAAGCAGGACCAATAGTTGCTATCTACAAGACATGGAGACACTAAGCATAAGAAGGCTAGAGTGGTATATTAGTATCAGATAAAGACAAAAAGTAGTAACAAAAACAAAGAAGGACATGTCATGATTATGCAAGAGTCAGAAATACATCATTATAAATGTGTAGGAGCCTAATATCAGAGCTTTAAAATTCATAAAGCAAAAGTTGACAACATTAAGGAGAAGGCATATACAAATTCACATTCACAGAACATCCCTTTCTCAACAACTGATAGAACTACTAGATAACAAAATCAGTAAAGACACTATCTACAACACTACCAACCTCAACTTAATTGACATTTATAGAACACCACATTAAAAAACTGCAGAATACGTAATTTTCAAATGCATATGTACAGTCATCAAGACAGACTACATGCTAGGCCATTATAAAAGTCTCAACAAATCTCAACAGGCTGAAGTGTTATAATGCAAATAAATGAGAAATTATTAATAGTATGATATCTGGAAAAATCCAAAATATTTAGAAATTAAACCACATCCTTCTAAATAACCAATGGACCAAAGAAGAAAGGGAAATTTGAAAATATTTCAAAGTAAAGGATAATGAAAATAACAACATACCAAATTTTTGGCCTCAAGAGAAAAAGTACAAAAGATATGAATGTAAATCACAAAAAGAAATGCAAATGCCCAGTAAAATATAAAAATATATTCAACCTCACCAAATATTTACTGATATGGAAATATTTGCATCATGTATTAATTTTTAAAAGCAGGTTATAACATAGCATATGTAGAATGATCTTACTACTGTTAAAAACAATGTTAACCTCTCTGTGTCAGTTGAATTGTCTTTTACATAGATCACATATTACTTTCAGAATCATGTAAAAATCAACGAAGCCATTTTTAGTTTGAAAATAACAACTACAAAAAAATTCATTTTTTATTTTTCCTCCTAATAATTAATTTTACTATTTGGAAATTATTATTGTCAGAAAATATGTCTTCATGCCTATATCAGGAAATAACTTTTTATTA
This sequence comes from Elephas maximus indicus, assembly GCF_024166365.1. NCBI lineage: Eukaryota > Metazoa > Chordata > Mammalia > Proboscidea > Elephantidae > Elephas > Elephas maximus. Next base: position 62,371,922 of record NC_064826.1, on the reverse strand, counting down.
GATAATTTTCTATAATTTGTTTGGTAATATACTATATCTGGAATACATTTCCCATTCCTCAAATTTTCTCATTACTGTCATTCAAAAATGTTATCGATGGACATAGCATACAGATCACCCTTTGGAATCAGGCAGTCTTGAGTTCAAATTCCAGATGTGCTACTCATTAACTATATAAATGTGAGCAAAACCCAGGATAACATATCCACTTTAAATCTGTCTGCTCTCAATGCCTGTAAAGCATTCACTATAGTGTCTGCAACACAGAGGGGATGCAATAATGGTTGCATTATTATCATCTCCCCAAATTTTATATAAATCAAAACTTTGGAATAAACTAATCACAAACTAATTGAAGAGTAAATGCCATCTACCATACTTACTTTGCCTACAGATGTCCAAAACAATTTTCTTATATTATAGTCACATAATGAAATCTTATTATGATACACTTTCAAATCAATGTTACTAAGCCATGCAATAAGAAATTTTAAAATATGACCAATGGGTTACAAAGGATTAAAGTTTTATCCTAGAAGAAACACTTCAACACGCCTGATGATGCCTGCTGCTGCATTAGATAACAGAACCTGAAAATGTCCAATATTGTTGGAAACACTGAATCAACAACTGTATATAAAATGCACATATGCAGCCATTAAAAGTAGGAATTACTAAATAAAATACAGAAAATGTTTAAGATGTTATGTGAAAAAAACACATTTTAATAAAGAGTAAAAAAAAATCAACTACTATACTCGACGGCAGTGGGCTTTTTTTTTTTTTTATAGCCTATATACTCAGAGTTTAAATGCGCTAAAATTTTAGTCTTATCTACTACAAATATTTTTCAGCGCAATTTCTGCTTTGATTCTAGTACATCATTCATTTAGCAAATATTTACTGAATGTCTTTTGTGTGCTATATACTATGTCAGGCAGTGTGGGTTCAATGGTAGGAATAACCAGGCAACAATCTTTGCCTTCATGGAAATTACAGTGTGTTAAGGAAAAAGATGTTAATAAAATAAACACACAAAAAATCACCACTGTTAGAAGGTCAAAGCAGGAGAGGATAGAAAGTCCCTATCAGGGAGGCCTGAGAAGGGACTCTGGGGAAATGGCATGGAACAGACTTCTGAAGGAAAGTGGGTGTTAGCTAGGTAAAAGTGTGAGGGAAATTCCAGACAGATAGAACACAGCATGTTCAAAGGCCTTGTGCAACAGGGAAGGTGGTGCCCTTGTGAAATTATGAAGTTCCATGTACCTGGGGCATGGTGAGCAGAGGGGAAGCATTGTGTGAGATGAGCTGGAGAAACAGGCAGGGATTAGGCCACACAAGACTTTTTAAAAATAATTCTAGCTTTAGGCTAGGAGTGATAGGAATTCAGTGAAAAGCTGGAATTGGAAGGACAGGTTCTCATGTTTGATTTGAGAAGATCATCCTGACATTCTGAAAAGTGGAAAACAAACCAACAAACAAGCTGGATAGTGCAAGACTGGAGGGAAGATAGACCAGACAGGCTACTGCATAGTACACGTGAGAGATGATGGCAGCTAGGATTAGGTGATGGCAGTAGAGACAAACACAAAGGTTTAAGATTAAGGAGGTGAAATAGACAATTCAGTGATGACAAGATATAGGGTGTGAGGAAGAGGAAAATATCAAAGCTAGGATCTCAGGTTTCTACCTTAAATACCAGATTGGTTGGCGGCTGCTCTCATCCATTGAGATAAGGGGAGCCCAGAGAACCAGGTAGAGCTGGAAGAGCATGGTTTTAGTTTTAAACAAGATGAGCTTAAGGTGCTTTTGAGATATTCTAGAGATACTTTCAAATAGGCAGTTATATATAAGGGTATGAAGCTCAGAAGAGAGGTCTAGTTAGGAGAGAAAAATCTGTATCTACACAAGCCTGGGGAGAGGATAAGATTTCCTAGAAGGAGATTATAGTGTGAGAAGGGAAGATGAGGACCACCAAAGTTTAACTGTGTATAGAAGAGGATGAGTCTCCAAAAGAGTTTTATAAAATACTTTAACATAAATTTACTTTAAAAAAAAAAAAAAAAAAGCACAAGCAAATTAGCCTTGGTTTCATATTTTGTAGATTTTATTTTTTTCTCATTAGGTAGTATTCAATTATATGTTACTTTAATTACTGAGGAAATACTCAGAGAATGACCTTTGCATTCATGACATAATCCTCCTTAAAATTTAATTACCTATTTAGCAAATACTGCCAAATACTTCTGCCTTCTGCTTAATCTAGACCAACCTCATTACTTTGGGTCACAATTTGACAAACAGATAATATAATACTCAAATCTATTTCCCTGTGTAAAGCTGAATGAGTGTTACTAAGGATACAATCTATAACTCTTTCAAATAGTTCAGTTTAATAGCTCTAAAACAGAGCCTGTCCTAGCTTTAAGGACAATTAGAGAACACTGCAGCTCTGTATACTCTATTTTCCGAACTAACTCATTTATTTCTGTAAATCTTATTTATCAAATATCACTGATATTACTTAAACAATATTGAAAAGATGCCTAAATGAAAATTTCCATTATCCTTTACTTCTTGCCTTAATAGGGGAATGAAATATAGAACAAACTCTTTATTAAGTTATCACAAAGTTATTACAAAATTGAAACATTCCAAGTAGGAAAATTCAATTAGGTGGCATCTTATTAGAGGTTAAAAAAAAAAAAAAAGGGCGTTTAGGGAAATATGTGAAAAAGTAATTTAGGGAAGTATCAATGGAGTAATAATGGAATTGATCACCTAATACTACTGAAGACACAACATGCTAAAAAAAAAAAAAAAGATGAAAATGTTCCTTGTAATTACAGTAAAATTACTGGTAAAGTTAGCTTTAGGTTCTGTATAATACTATACTTAAGAGTCATGATACATACAACCACTATGAAAAATGGTATGGTGCTTCCTCAAAAAACTAGAAAGAGGACTACCTTATGATCTAGTGATCCTACTCCTACATATATACCCTAGAAACCTAATAGAAGTGACACAGACAGACATATACACACATATGTTCACTGCAGCAGTATTCATAATAGCAAAAAAATAGAAACAACCTACGTGCTCATCGATGGATGAATGGATAAGCAAAATGTGGTACATACATACAATGGAATATTATGCAACCATAAAGAACAATAATTAGTCTATGCAACATAACATGGATGGACCTGGAAGACGCACTGATAAGTGAAATAAGTCAATCACACGAGGACAAATATTGTATGATCCTACTTTTATCAGAAGACAAGAACAGATGTATATGAAGAGACCAATGTTCATTGATGGTTACCAGGAAGGGGTGGGGGTGGGGGTAGACAAAATTACATTCTAGATCATGGTATTTGTTAGTTTTGGTGATGGGAAAAGTAGCATGGAATGTGGGTGTAGTGAGCACAGTTTGATCAAAGTAAGTGATGTCACTAAAAAGCGCTCAAGAGAAAAGGATGCTGGTACTAAAAAATTTAACATATAATTTGGCAAATACAAACAATGACCAAAAAATAAGTGTATGGTAACATACGTGTACGTATATAGGCATAGAGGTAGGTACAGGTGGATACATATGTGTGCAGAGATGAAGTATCTATATGTATGAGTAAGAACAAATATGTGTGTCAGCACATATATTCATAGAAGACAATTATAGATACTTCTCAGATATCACAAACACCTTGTAAGGCTGGTTTTCTAGGTTTGAAGGCTTAGGAACTTAGTCTCATGGGTCAACTCAGTAAACTGGCATAATATAGTTCACAAAGTTCATGTTCTGAATCCTAGTGAAGTGAGTAGCGCCTGGAGACTTAAAAGCTTGCAAGCAGCCATCTAAGATACAAATATTGGTCTCAACCCATCAGGAGCAAAAGAATAAGAAAAAACCAAAATCTCAGAAAAGAAACAAGTCTACAGGGCTAACAGCCTATATATGCCATGGTTTCAGTTACCCTGAGACCAGAAGAACTAAATGGTGCCTGGCTACCACTGCCAACCGTTCAGACCAGGGTCACAACAGATGGTCCCAGATAGAACAGGAGAAAAATGTAGAACAAAACTCAACTTCTTCAAAAAAAGACCAGACTTACTGGACCAGTTGAGACTACAGGACTCCCTGAAACTACTGCCCTGAGATACTCTTTAAACCTTGAATCGAAACTATCGCTTGAAGTAACAGAATGGCACACGAAAAAAAGGATATTGCCCCTATGTATGGTGCTCTACTAAAAAAAGACATCTATATGAGACCAAAAGGTCAGCATTTACTCTAAAGCAAAGGTAAGGGGGCAGGGAAACTACAGTACTGGAAATAGAACAACCAGAACACAATTAAAAGAATGCTGACACATTGTGAAAAATGTAACTACCGTCACTGAACAATCTGTATGGAAACTGTCAAAGGGGAACCTAATTTATCACGTAAACATTCACCAAAGACACCATAAAATATTATAAAAAAAAAAAAATTACTAAAAAAAAAAAAAGACACAGTGGACTTTTAAATGCATACTGCTATGATAAAAGAAACCAATCTGAAAAACCTACATAATGTATGATTCCAACTGTATGACATTCTGGAAAAGGCCAAACTACTGAGAGCAAAAACATCAGTGGTTGCCAGGGGACATGGGGGAGGGGCAAGAGATGAATAGGTGGAGCACAGGGCATTTTTAGGGCAATGAATCTAGCCTGTAGAATACCGTCATGGTGGACACATGACATTAAGCATTTGCCAAAACCCATAGGACTGTACAACACAAAGAGTAAACCCAAAACTGTGGACTTTAGTTCACCAGTTTTCGTTCATTAATTGTAACAAACGTACCACCGGAATGAAAGATGTTAAGAGGAGAAACAATGTGTATGGAGAGGGGATAAATGGGAACTCTGTACTTTCAGCATGATTTTTCTGTAAACCTAGAACTGCTGTAAAAAATAATCTATTAAAAAAAGAAAAGCAGAGTTTAAAAAAATTATGATACAATATATTATTTGGCTAAATGTAGATATTTGTGAAGCCCTGATGGGTCAGCAATTAAGAGCTTGATATTTGTGGCAGAGATGGCCACCTGTACACAAAAATGCTGCAGTGTAGAACTGTTGCTTGCAGTTAGGTGTGGTCGTGTGACTAAGTTCTGGCCAATAGAATATGCTGCAGAAGTGATGTATGCCACTTTCAGGACAGGCCCATAAAAACCTCCCACACTTATTGTTCCGTGCTCTTTTCTCTTTTGCTGGATGGCTGCAAGGGAGATAATTTCCAGGGCAACCTTGGAAGCTACTTTAAGATGGCAGAGTCTAAGTCAGTCAGGGTCATGGAACGCCCCATAGCTTACCGAAAAAGGCTGTGGACTAGTATATGAGTAATAAATGAAAGTTTGTTGTGTTTGTGCCTATACTTTTGTTTCAGCAGCTAGCTTACCCTAACTAATACAGACCATAATGTAATGGTTCTCTGCTGATGAATAGCTTCCACTTTTCTGCCAGCTCTATATTACACTTAAATTTACACTCTGTATTTAGAAGCTCAAGCAAAGGACAAGGGTACCCCTTCTGATGCTGCAAATGTTACCCTAAAGAACACAACTGAAAGTATTTTGTATTTTCTTACGAATATTTATATTATAAAAGTTTTTTTTTTTAAAGTTAAGCATTACTACTGGCTAAAAAGGAAATATTTTGACTCTAAATTACATGATTTTAAAAGCTATTCTGAATGTGATTTTTTGACTCAGATTTAAATTTTTTTCTATAACAAAGTAGATAAAGAGGGCAATGGGGAAAATAATTTTATAGCAAAAAGGTAGATTTTCAGAAAATACATAATAACATTTCAGGTATATTATCTATTCATTCCTTAAGTATTTTCTGAGGGCTTAATATATATCAGGTATTATGGAATAAAAAAAAAAATTTTTTTTTATTATGGAAACAAACAAGAAACAATAAAAGCTGCCTCAAGTAGTTTCTAGGTTAATAAAGAGGAAAGTAAATAAAAGAGATTATTATAATATTGTATTCTAAGTGTGTGACATATACACATGGGATATATAATGGGGATGGTTAGGAAGGGTCTCAGTGCAGACCTGGGAAGAAATAATCATAAAAGGCTTCCTGGAAGAGGTGATTTCTAATGAGAAGTAAGAGTGAGTAAGGTAAAGAAATGGTGAGACTGACAGTCCAGGCAAAGAAGCCTGGGCCATGAAGGTCTACTAGAGAGTTCAGGTGGTTTTAAGTCTTAAAGGTCAGTTGAACCCACCATCTGCTCATGGGAGAAAGATGTGACAGTCTGCTTACATAAAGATTCCAAACCAAAATCAAACCCATTGCCATCGAGTTAACTCCAACTCATAGGAAACCCTATGGGGCAGTTCTGCTCTCTCCTGTAGGGTCACTATGAGTTGGAATCAACTCGACAACGGCGGGTTTTGGGTTTAAGTCTGTGGAAAACCAGTAAAGGGGTTTCAGCAGGGGAAGTAACATGCTCAGATCTGCATTTTAAAGTTACACTCTAATGGCATTAAGAAAAACTAATTGGGTAAAAGTGCAATGACAAAGCTGGAGACCAGGACTCAGGGCACTATAATCCAGATGAAAAATGAGAGCCTGAATTTAAGTTAGTGGCAGTAGGAATGAAAAGAACTAGGGGGAGGCTGAGAAATATTCAGGGAGATAAATGATGGGACTTGTGGCCAATTGTAATAGACATGGAGAAATACTGACTCTCAAGTTTCTGGCTAGGGTAATTAGGTGAAGGTTGGTGCCTCTAATCAGGGCAGGTGGGAGATGATGAGTTCAGTTGTGGACATCCTTAGCTTGAGGAGAAAACATTAAATAGACACTTAGAAATGCAACCTAGAATACTTGATTAAAGTCTCAGTTGCAGATACAGTCTTTATTGTTGTTTGTTTCAGTGGTTTTTGAAGCCATTCATTTCAGCAGATAAATATGCGTAGCAATGTTTCTTAGAGAGCAGTCCACTTGGCAGGCTTGCTCACAACACATATTTTTACGCCTCACCCAAGACCTAACCAGTTAAGACTCTGGGAGTAGTCCTAAGAATCTGTGCTTAATGTCCCAGAACCACTGATACACAACGTAGGAAAACAATGCCAAATGTAGAATCCTGGCAAATATCGATACTTAAAGTAGTGATTCTGGAGAGTTATATAGCAAATTATTAATAGTGGTGATCAAGGAATAATAAAACAAGGAGTTTCTAATTTTCTTCCAATCGAGATTATATCAAATTTTTGAAAATCAGCATTCTGTTTTGGTATGGACAACAGTCTCAAAATGACTTGAATAGAATACCTACTTTTTCTTTAAAAAATTTTTTTTTAGTTCAGAAAATGCTTTTCTTTGAAATAAGCAAGACAAAATTCAAATACCAAGTGTGAAATGAGAAGGTCGGCTCAGCACAAGACAACTTCCAGAATGGCAGTCTTAAGAGTCACCGAAAACTTGCAACATGCTGAGTTTACAGGAAAACTTAAGAAAAGTTGGTTATGTCCTCAAATAAAATCCCTTGGGTTGAGCTGACTCCAAAACTGTGCTTTGTGAAATTCATGGAAAGAAAAAGCTTTTACATAAAATGGACAATACTAATAATACAATCCTTAAGCATTAAACTGAACAATCACAGGTCAGCCCTGGTGATACAGTGATTAAGTGGTCTGCTGCTAACCGAAAGGTTGGCGGTTCAAACCCATCAGCTGCTCCATGGGATAAAGAGGTGGCAGTCTGCTTCTGTAAAGATTTACTGCCTTGGAAACCCTACAGGGCAGCTCTACTCTGTCCTACAGGGTCAGCTTTGAGTCAGAATCGACTTAACAGCAATGAGTTTTTCTATCAATAGGTACTACAATTTTATACTGGAATGAATTTAGCAAAAATTAACGTCAAAACTAGGAATAGAACTATGAATTCTAAATTCAAACCCTGTACAAATCAGATATACTTCTAAAATTAAACAATGTATAAGTGGATTCAGTAACTTAATTTTGAAAAAGAAATTTCTTCTGTATGATTTATAGCCAATTTATACTTCAAAATACAAAATGTTATGAGGATGCTGAGTACCATAATAATCACTGCACAAAAAACAGCTCAGGCTTGTTTAACAAACTACTTTGTTTCATATTAAAATAATATAACAGCCATCTTTAATTCTGAAAAGTTTTAAAAGGCATTCATATTATCAGAAGTGTAAGACATTGCTTCCATTACCATGAGCTCGAAGTAAAGCTTCAGCAGTAAATAATGGAGCCTGAAGCATGTCTGCAGTTTCCACTATAAGCATATCTTTCAATCTACGAAGATCCTGGGGCCTTAATCCTTCATATGGCTTTGAAAAGAAGAAAAACAAAGTTCAAATGGTTATTACAGTCTTAATAATTATTTAAATGCCTATAAACAAATATATGTAATAATCATTCCTTTTAATTTCCCAGTTTCAATTTGATTAAAAAGGCTCTTTATGTTCTACTGTCATGGACTTTAAACTATCTTTTTACAAATCTATTTTAAGTTACCCACCCAATGCCACAGCTGCTAACCAAAGGGTCGGCAGTTTGAAACCGCCAGGCGCTCCTCGGAAACTCTATGGGGTAGTTCTACTCTGTACTATAGAGTCGCTATGAGTCAGAATCGACTCAACGGCACTGGGTTTGGTTTGGTTTTGCTTATTTTAAGTTGGAGAGTGGATGCCGGGGCTTATATGCTGTCTCATTCTAAAACAAAAGTGTTATACTACAATGACAACCCCATCTTATTTGACAGATTTTAAATTCTGGATAATACAAAAAAGTATTTGAAATTAACATCTATAATCTCACTGTTGAGTAGCAATCACGAAGTTTTTGTGTGCTTTTATCTAATCTTTTTTTTTTGCAAATAAATTGTGTGTGTCTATTTCTTGTTGAGTAACAATCACAAAGTTTTTGTGTGCTTTTATCTAATCTTTTTTTGCAAATAAATTGTGTCTGTCTATTTAGGTATGCAGTTTAAATCACTGAACCATCAAACATTTACACTTATTAAAAGTTATAAAAATGAACCTCCAACACACCTTTCTTTGCTCTTCCCAACAAAGAAAGAAAATCACTGGAGATGTTAAAGAGCTACCAACGGTGACTGTGTACACAGCCAGCAGCGCTATTCCTTTTAAATTTATTTAAATTATTTAATTTGAATTTGTTCCTTTTAAATGATGATGACAAAAAGCTAAACACATTTCACATCACACTGCATTAATAATCTACCATGTGTATTCAGGTATACTGACATTAATCTGTACATACACAGGTATCCCATAACTTAACTAGAAAAAGGAATGAAAATTTAATTCAAACTATCCTATATAAGGATGGCATTAATAACAATGAAAGAAACAAACAACAAAAAACCCACTGCAATTTTATCCAAACTTTCCTTAGAGAAAGTCCCAAAACCATGACGTATACTTCACTTTTAAGCTAATTTATAAAACGCACTTTCTCCTGCAAAAACTTAGCAAGCTCTTACATGGTTAAATTTGTAGTACTCACTGGGGGATTGTAAAATGGTACACCCACTAAGGAAAACAGTATGGCACTTCTTCAAAAAGCTAGAAACAGGAACACCTTATGATCCAGCAATCCTACTCCTAGATATATGTCCAAGAGATATAACAGCAGTGACATGAATAGATATATGCACACCTATGTTCACTGCAGCACTATTTATAATAGAAGAAAGATGGAAACAACCTAAATGCCCATCAATAGATGAATAGATAAAGAAATTGTGGTACATACATACAATGGAACATTATGCAATTATAAAGAATAAGGAGGACTCCATGAAACATAACATAGATGAATCTGGAGGACATTATGCTGAATGAAATAAGTCTATCACAAAAGAACAAATATTGTATAATCTCACTTTTATAAAAAATCAAGGATAGGCATACATACAGAAAGCAATATTCTTTGACGGTTACCAGGGATGGGAGGAAGAGGGAGGCGGAACTGCTTTCTAGATAGTAGACACTTGTGACTTTTGGTGATGGGAAAGGCAAAACACAATATGGGGAAAGTCCACACAACTTTGCCAAGGTAAATGAAGACACTAAGAAATATGCAAGAATAAGGGACAATTTTGGTACATGCTATAACATACACAATTTTGCAACAACAGTAATAAGCAAAAAATACGAGCGTAGTTACACAGGTAGATATGTATCTATACATGTGCACAGGAAGGTATATGTGAGTACATGTGTGTGCATGTATAGGTGTATCTGTAAGCATATGCGGTTAAGTGCTACAGTTGCTGACTGAAAGGCTGGCAGTCCGAATCCACCAGACACTCCTGGGAAACTCTATGGGGCAGTTCTACTCTGTTTTACGGGGTCACTATGAGTCAGAATCGACTCGACGGCAATGGGTTTTATGGGTAGGCATATATATATATATATATACATGTTTGTGTGTGCTGCATATATATTCATATACATAATAAAGCACTCAGGAGGCACAGTACACAGAGGCTTCCTAGATATATCCAAACACCCTGTGGGATTGGTTTACTGGGTTAAAAGGCTTAGGACCATAGTCTCCTGGGACAAATCAATCAATTGGCATAACATAGTTCATAAAGATAATGTTATACATCCTACTTTTGGCAAGTAGTGTCTGGGGTCTTAAAAGCTAGCAAGTGGCCATCTAATATACAACTACTGGTCTCTACTCATCTGGAGCAAGAGAGAATGAAGGAAACCAAAGACTCAAAGAAGAAACAAATCCACAGGACTGACAGCTCATTTGAACCACAGCCTCTTTTAGCCTGAGACCAGAAGAACTAGATGGTGCCCAGCTATCACTACCAACAGCTCTCACCAGGGACACAATAGAAAGTCTCAGATAGAACGAAAAAAAAATGTAGAACAAAATTCAAATTCCTAAAAAAAGGCTACACTTACTGGACAGATAGAGATTAGAAGAACCCCCGAGACTACTGCCCTAAGATACTATTTGAACTTGGAGCTGAAGCCACTCCTGGAGGTCACCTTTCAGCCAAATAATATATAAAATAAACAATATCACCTATGAGTAATGTCCTTCCTTAAACGATCAACTATATAACATTTTCCCAAAAGCAAAGATGAGAAGGCAAGAAGAGACAGGGCAGTTAGATCAATGGAAACAGAATATACAGAATGGAAATAGTAAGAATGCTGACACATTGTAAAAACTGTAACCAATGTCACAGAACAATCTGCATAAAAACTGTTAAAGGGGAACTTAATTTGCTGTGTAAACTTTCACCTAAAACACAATATAAAAAACAAAAAACAAATCTCTATACTCACTGCAGTATAGAGGTTATGGATGTATATGTGTTTTGAGTTCAGGCTAGGGACTTTAGGTACCTATCTGCTTTTGGGGAGGTATTGGCCTTTTGAGCTTGTGCAATTGATTGTTCCAAGGAGTATGTTCTTTTTGGGTGGTGTTGTTTATCTTATGAATGGCTTCAGTTCCAGGTTAAACTGCATTACTTTGATATCATGCATAAAATGAGAGTTACCTGCAAAAACTAACTCACAATGAGAGTAAGTTTCCTGATATTCCCCATGGTGGCAACTGTATATTTCCTGGTCTTTTCTAAATGTTCATTTTCAAATTAGCCATGATTCTACCTCATTTGTGTTGAGCCAAATAAGTAGAAAGAAAATGGTTAAGCTAAGCATGATTCTACAGATTAGTATTTTATTTAGAAACTGTGCAAATAACTAATGGAAATAAAAAAATCAGCTTTCCTTGCCACTCTGACATAATATATGAAAGGTTTGATTTTAGATTTATTAAGAAGGTATATCTTAGATTTATTAGGAAGAAGGTATAATATAAAGCAACTTGTAAAGATTTAAAAAAAATGTACTCGGTGTTAAATAGGTTATATTGAAAGAAAAATAGTTCTTGAAGGAGAAAGACATACTGCCTTCGTGAACATGTAACATGTTCACTCCAAATCTTTGCAACAGAACTGTAATTAGGTCATATGAAGCATTTCAATATGTTGCTCAGTCCCAAATGGTACTATTTCTGCCTTCTGCAGGAAGGATTAAAATGAAGGTGTCTTTCTCTTTCCTGTCGCAAAGGTAAACTGCTTCTATTTTCAGATTGAACACAAACTAGCAATAGCCTCCAAAATGTCAGGACTGATACAAAGGAAGAAAAAGGAAACTAAAAAGAAACAGGATATAAAAGTACTGTACCTCTTTTGCACCAGTGCATACTGCTGCTACCAGAAGACCTATGAAGAAATGTGAAATAGGCTAACGCGTAAACTGTACTCTTAGAAAATTTTTTATTGTGCATTAGGTCAAAGTTGACAGAACAAATTAGTTTCCTATTCAATAGTTTGTACATAAAGTGTTTCACGACCTTGGTTTCATTCTCCACAATTTGTCAGCACTCTCCCCATTTCTGCCCTGGGTTCCCCATTTCCTTTCATCTTCCCTGCCTTCTCATTTTTGCTTTTGGGGAAATATTAGCCTTTTGAGCTTGTGTAGTTGATTGTTCTAAGGAGTATGTTCTTTTTTGGGTGTCGTTGTTTATCTCATGGGCTTGTCTATTGTTTGGCTGGGAGGTGGTCTCTGGTAATGGCTTCAGTTCTAGGTTAAATTGCATTACTTTGATATCATGCATAAAATGATAGTTACCTGCAAAAACTAACTCAGAAAAGGCTATGACATAAAGGAGTTATGAATGGGTCAGGTACTGGCCTAAGTATTTACATATATTAACTCATTTAATGATCACTACAACCCTATGCTATGATCATGACCATGATCATCATTATTATTGCATTTATATACACATTTAAAATGTATATTCCCTATGAAATTTCTAGAAATTGGGTTGATGGATAATAGGCTATGCACATTCTAAATTTTAGTAGATGCTACTAAACTGTCCCCAAAAATTGTATCAATTTATATTTCTTCCAGTACTGTATTAAAGAATTCTTTCCCTACACTCTTACTAGATAAATTGTATCTCATCAGTGTTGTTATTTTTTTGGCAAGCTTGGACAAATAAAAGGTACCTTGATAATGAGTACTATTATCTTCTGATTTAATTAAAAATTAAGATAGTATATTAGAGATAAGGAAACCCTGGTGGCATAGCGGTTAAGAGCTCCAGGTTCTAACCAAAAGGTTGGCAGTTTGCATCCACCAGGCGTTCCTTGGAAACCCTAGGGGGCAGTTCTACTCTGTCCTCATAGGGTCACCATGAGTTGGAATTGACTTGATGGCAACGGGTTTGGTTTATTTGAGATAAAAGCCTAAAAACACAGTTATAAACGTCTTTTAATTTACTTGCATCAACATTATTTCAGGAATATTACTACTGAACTATCGTCTTCTGACTCTATATCATTACATTATACTGATTATTAAATTAATAATTTCTATGTCTGATTCAGGATCATGGATTGCCAAAAGCAGGCAGTGAGGCAAATAGGAAGACGCATGGACTTGAAGTTAGAAGAATCAGGTTCAGCTCACTTTGATCCTGGCAAGTTATCCAACTTGCCTCATTTAGAAAAGAAGGGGCCATAACTGTCATGTTTCCAAGATACTGTGTGGATTTAATAAACATGTGAAAGTGCCAGCAAAATGCTTAGGATACAGGCCTCCTTCCTCTCTGTAAGGGTACTTTATCTAAATAAGCATCCTAGAGAAAAGCCTAACTAAAGAAACACAAAAGGTAAAGAAACACAAAAAAAATTTTTTTAATCCCAAGGAACTTAGTTCTTTTGACCAGCTGGAGAATAAAAAAGCTCAAAACTTTTTGGGATTTATGGAAAAAATAAAACAAATAATAGAATCATTCTTTAAAGCACATACAAGTCAATGCAGCTATGTAATTCCTTTTAGAATCAGGTTAGCACTGAACAAGGAGCCCTGGTGGTACAGTGGTTAAGCACTTGGCTGCTAACTGAAAGGTTGGTGGTTTGAACCTACCAGCCACTCCAAGGGAGAAAGATGTGGCAGTCTGCTTTTGTAAATACTGACAGCCCTGGAAACCCTATGGGGCAGTTCTATTCTGTCCTATACAGTCACTATGAGCCTGAACTGATTCGACGGCAATGGATTTTAACACTGAACATGGAGGAATCAGAATCATTTTGGGGGGAAAAATTTAATACGTCTTCTAATTTCTTTATTAGAGAATTATCTATGGATGTCCACTTTGTGCAAGCACTGTGGTAGACCCTGAAAATACTCTGTTGAATAAGACAGATTAGAGCTGACGATCTAATACAAGAGAAAGCCAAAAAACAAGAAAGCAAATACATACACAAAATAATGACAGCAGTTGTTAAGTGCAAAGAAAAATAAACTAGGTATTATGGTAAGGAATAATGGAAGGAGAGGGACCTACTTTAGAAAGAATGGTCCAAGACTGCCTCTCTGAGGAACTGATATTGAGCTAGCCTGGAGAAAAACTGGGAGAACAGTTCAGACGTAGAAACAACAAATGCAAAAAACCTTGCTGTAGTCTAGTTATTATGGCTAGAGCAAAGTGTGACAGGAGAAAAAAGTCTGAGATAACGCTGGAAAGGTAGATAGTGGTCAGACCATGTAAGGGCTTATATATAAGTAAATAGCTTAGGTTTTAACCTGACTTCAATAAAAAGTCACTAAATTACTTAAATGATATGATCTAATTTAAGTTTAAAAATATCACTCTGTACTACGCAATGACAAAGAACAATTGATGAATCTGCAAAGCATCTCACAACATGGATGAATTTGGAAAGAATTATGCTGAGTGAAATATCAATCACGAAAAGGACAAATATCGTATAAGAACACTACTATAAAAACTCATGAAAAGGTTTACACACAAAAAGAAACAATCTTTGATGGCTATGAGTAAGGGGAGGGGGATGGAAAAACACTAAATGGACAATAGATAAGCGGTAACTATGGTGAAGTGTAACACGGTACACAATACTGGGGAAGCTAGCACAACTTGTCCAAGCAAGGTTATGGAAGCTCCATAGAAACATCCGAACTTCCGGAGGAACCGAATTACTAGGCTGAGGACTGTGGGGACGATGGTCGTGGGAAACACCTAGCTCAACTGGCATAAAAGAAAACGTTATACATTTTACTTTGGTGGGTAGCATCTGGGGTCTTAAAAGCTTGTGAGTGGCTATCTAAGACACTCCACTGATCTCACCCTTTCAGGAGCAAGAGAAAATGAAGAAAACTAAAGATACAAGGGCAAGATTAGTCCAAAGGACTAATGGATCACAACTACCACAGCCTTTATAAGACTGAGTCCAATACAACTAGATGGTGCCCAGCTACCATCACTGACTGCTCTGACAGGGATCACAAAAGAGGGTCCCAGACAGAACTGGAGAAGAATGTAGAAGAAAATTTTAACTCACACAAAAAGACCACACTTACTGGCCTGACAGAGACTGGAGAAACCCTGAGAGTGTGGTCCCTGGACACACTTTCAGTTCAGTAAAAAGTCGTTCCTGAGGTTCACCCTTCAGCCAAAGATTAGACAGGCCCATAAAACAAAATGAGACTAAAGGGGCACAGCAGCCCAGGGGCAAGGACTAGAAGGCAGAAGGGGACAGAAAAGCTGGTAATAGGGAAACCAAGGTCAAGAAAGGAGAACGTTGATGTGTCGTGGGATTGTTAACCAACGTCATAAAACAATATGTATACTAACTGTTCAATGAGAAGCTAGTTTGTTCTGTAAGCCTTCATCTAAAGAATTAAAAAAAAAAAAAGAATAAATCGAGATGCACATTAAAAAAAAAAATAAAGAAAAATATCACTCTGGCTTCTAATGGATCCTAAGAACAAAGGGAAGGAGGCCAGTTAGGAAACTATTATAGTAGTTCAGACGAGAAGTGAGGGTGGCGAGGGCCTAAGGGAAGTAGCAGTGGAGGTTAGGCGGAGTAAGGGATTTGAGTGACACTTTTAGAGTTAAAACTGATAGAATTTTCTGATTGTCTGGATGTGAGGGTTTAAGGGGCTGTAAGGAATCAAAGATGCTTGCCATATTTCTGCTTGAGTGACTCGGTAGATCGGAGGTAACGTTTACTGAGACAGGGTAGACTTAATGGAAAACCAGAAGAGAATGTTGTCCCAGAAGCCAAAGAAAGAGTGTTTCATGAAGAAGGGAGTAGTCAGTTGTGTCAAGTGCTGCAACAAATTCAAGTAACATGAGTAGAGAAGAGTGTCTACTGGATTTGGCAACATGGTAATTCTTGGTGTTCAAGACAAGTGCAGTTTCATCACAGTAGAAGGGAATAAAGTTACACTACCCCCCCAAAAAACCCATTGCCATCCAGTTGATTCTCACTCATAGAGGCCCTATAGGACAGAGTAGAACTGTCCCATTGAGTTTCTAAGGAGCACCTGGTGGATTCGAACTGCTGACCTTTTGGTTAGCAGCCGTAGCAATTAACCACTACACCACCAGGGTTTCCAAGTTACACTACAATGTGCTTAAAATGAATGGAAGGTGAGGAAGTTGGTATGTATAGATAATTTTAAGTCTTGCTTTTTGCATATGAAGATCAGAAGAGGGGAGATGCAACTAGATGAGGACAGGGACCAGACTGGGTGAAGGGTAGTTTTTTTTTTTTTTTTTAAAGATGGGATTTACTAGAGTATGTTTGTTGATAAGAGCAATCCAGAAGACAGGCAGAGACTGATGAACATGAGAATTGGAGTCTTGGAGCATCAGCAGTGGGAAGGGCTCATATCACACATGAGTACCTCTACTTACATGTAAGTAATTATATTTACATATACTGGAGAAAAGACCTCCCCCCAAGTTTTTCTAGATATACTGTTATATTTATGGCTATATAGATGATATGACAGTATACTGCAAAAACCATACAAACTTGGTTTTAAGATATTACATATATATAATTTTAAAATATTATCACATACAATTTTTTTTCATTAAAAAAACTTACCTCTCGTTTGTCTAATGCAGCATATTCAGCTTCTATTTCTTCAGCTTCTGGATCCCGTGAAAATACCATTTGAGATTCCAGATTGAGGGCCAGATCTTTGTGGTGTTGTTTTTCAGCACAGTCACAAGGAGTATCTTTATTTTCATTCTCAGCGAACAGGTCTCCTCCATGTTTTACTAGAAGCTAAAAAAGTTTTTTTTCAAAAACTTGCAACTATAGATTTTAAATGACTTAATTCCAAAAATCAACCAAACCCAGTGCCGTCAAGTCGATTCCGACTCATAGCGACCCTATAGGACAGAGTAGAACTGCACCATAGAGTTTCCAAGGAGTGCCTGACGGATTCGAACTGCTGACCCTTTGGTTAGCAGCCGCAGCACTTAACCACTACGCCCCCAGGGTTTCCCACATAGGATAAGGAGGACTAAATAGGATGGCTGAGTATTTAATCCTCATTGAAATCTGTTTTTTTGCCTGTCTTGAACATTGGTGGTATATAAAATGCTCTACCTTAAAACACACATGCAATTATTGCCGTCTCAACATGTATTCATCCATTCAGCCTTCCTTTCCCGTCCCATCTCAGAGGAAGAGGGGTAGAGTAGCTCCTAGTATTCAAGACAAGTCCTTCCTCATCATAATCTAAATGGCTGGTGACTCTAGGCAAGTCATTTAACCTCTTTAAGTCTCATACATACTTACATAATCTTGAGAAGAAGGAAAACAAGATGATTCCTAGTCTGTTCTAGTTTTAAAATGCCCATTTTATCATCTGTTTTCTCTATGACCTTGTACTGTCCACTGCTCCCTCCATGTCCTCCATATTCACTCTGTTTTTCTTTTGGTTCCTGGCACAGGGGTCCCAGTCCCCTATTTAACTTAATCTTGCTATCCTTCTATTTACGTTCCTAACACTTTGTTTCTCAGCCACATTTCTCAAATTAGTGATTGATATCCATTGTCTTTCCACTTCCTCATCAAACTACTCCCTCAATTACTTCCTGCAATCTGACTCCTAAATTGACTGTTTTACTGAAACAATATTTCTGTGAGTCATTTATACCTCTTAACTCTCAAATCCAACAGCCTGTCTCAGTCTTCCCAGTCAGCATGTGGCTACCTCCTCTCCTTAAATTCTTCTCTTGGCATCCTTGACACGGTATCATGCTGGTTCTTCTACTTCTCTGCGTTTTTGTTCTCACCCCCTTTTAAACATCAGCATTCTCCAGATTGATGCTGTGACTTAAACTCTTTTTTATTTTATCTGTAATTTCACTTCTTTCCCTTGGATTTCTAATCTACACAGTATCTTGTTTTCAGCTATCAGCTTTACGCAGATGTCTCTGAGTTGTAAATCTATACTCTTTTTAACAAATCTTTAGTCCTCATTTTTAATAGCCTGCCTACCATCTCATGTGGATAATCTAAGACCTTAATCTTCATCGTTCTAAATGTAAACTCAATATATTCTCCCTTCCTTCCAATGGATTCTTCCATCTCATCTCACTTTTCAAATGTCTGTTAATTGTTGGCAGGCTTAAAAGCAACCCAGTTCAAACCCATATTCATTTTATTTAAAGGTAAAGCTAATTTTATTTCATTCTAATTATAGATATCAGATTGTTACAGGAAATGTGAAAAAAAAATCAAAGAGAAAATTATAGCATCCAAAGATAGCTCACCATTGTTAACATTTTAAAGCCTCCATCATTTTTTACTCTTTCTCCCTTGCTTTCTTTTGTCACCAAATGTTACCAGTTCTTCACAGTGTCTCCTGCACCTGCCTCATTCTATTTCTAATGCTGCTACACAAATGCAGGCTCTTTATCAGCTCACACCAGAATTTGTGCAATAATTTTCTAACTTCTAGCACTCCCTCCAGTATACTGATTCTAACCTTGGCTTAAAACTGGCATCATCTGAGAATTTTAAAATGCCAGTGTCTGGTGCCCACCCTCAGAGATTCTGATTTTATTGGTCTGAGACGTGGCCTACACATTTTTTTGTGTAGTCATAGTTAGAACTACCGTTCCAACAAAAAAGGTTTTTGAACCATGTAAAAATCACCTGGGTACTCTTAACAGTCTGATTAGTTGGGTCTGGAGTGGAGATTAGGTATGTAGACATTTTACAGGTCATTCCAATGTAGATGGTTCACAAACCACACTTTAAGCCAGGGCTCCCTAAACCTTAATGTCAATACAAATCACTTTGGGGTCTTAGTAAAATACAGACTCAGATTCGGTAGGTCTGGAATGGAGCCTAAGATTCTGCATTTCCAAAAAGTTCCAGTCACTGATGCCAATGCCAGTCCATGGACCATTCTTTAAGTACCAAGGCTTTAAGAAACACTGCTTCAGAAGTATTATCATTCAAGTCTATATTATAACCGTTAGACTAATCTTTCTACATTCCTATCACTTCAATCAAAAATTTTCAATAGCTCAATATTCTACAAAATAAACTTTAAATTCTTGATTTCGGTATTTAGTACATTTTACTTGGTATAACCTCTATCTTCCCATTAAATGATCTCTCTTACTATTCTTACAAATGCACAAACTCCTTCAATCTGCATGTATTTGAAACCTAGAGCAGTACTTCTCAAAATTGGGCATGTAAAAGAATCATAAGAACTTGCTGCAACATTCCAGGAGTCTACCTCTAACCTGTTGCTGTCCAGTCGATTCCAGCTCATAAATCTGGAGGGCTGGTGGGGCCTGAGATTTTGCAGTTCTAACAAGTTCCCAGGAGCTGCTGATGCTGCAAGTCTGAGGACCACATTTTTTTTTTTTTAATTGTGCTTTAAGTGAAAGTTTACAAGTCAGTCTCTCATACAAAAATTTATATACACCTTGCTATGTACTCCTAGCTGCTCTCCTCTAAAGAGACAGCAGACTCCTTGTCTCGACCCTGTATTCCTCGTGTCCATTCAGTAGCTTCTGTCCCCCTCTGCCTTCTCCTCTCCCCTCCAGACAGGAGCTGCCCACATAGTCTCATGTGTCTACTTAAGCCAAGAAGCTCACTCCTCACCAGCATCATTTTCTATCTTATAGTCCAGTCCAATCCCTGTCTGAAGAGTTGGCTTTGCGAATGGTTCCAGTCTTGGGCCAACTGATGGTCTGGGGACCATGACCTCTGGGGTCCTTCCAGTCTCAGTTAGACCATTAAGCCTGGTCTTTTTACAAGAATTTGAGGTCTGCATCCCACTGCTCTCCTGCTCCATCAGGGATTCTCTTGTTTTCCCTGTGGGGGCAGTCATCAGTTGTAGCCGGGCACCATCTAGTTCTTCTGCTATCAGGGTGATGTAGTCTCTGATTTATGTGGCCCTTTCTGTCTCTTGGACTCATAATTCCCTTCTGTCTTTGGTGTTGTTCATTTTCCTTTGCTCCAGGTGGGTTGAGACCAATTTATGCATCTTAGATGGCTACTTGCTAGCATTTAAGACCCCAGACACCATTCACCAAAGTGGGATGTAGAATGTTTTCTTAATAGATTTTATTATGCCAATTGACCTAGATGTCCCCTGAAATCATGGTCCCTAGACCCCCGCCCCTGCTACTCTGGCCTTCGAAGTGTTTGGTTTATTCAGGAAACTTCTTTGCTTTTGGTTTAGTTGAGGACCACATTTTGAGCAGCCTCCTTAAACTACTTAAACTGAAATCTTACCCACTCAAATCTTATCATTACTCATGAAATCTTACAAGGTAACACATCTGAAGTGATTTCTCCTTCTGTTCAATACCAATAACATTTACTGCATACATAATTAACATGGCCCTTAGTGCCATAATCTTTTGGGGACAACAATGAGGTCTTAATTCTCCACAGTAAAAATTAGAAAATTGAGACCCAGATAGACAACCCTACTCAATTGCTGAGCAAAGACTGTAATTCCTATATTCTTTTCACAGTTTTAAAACTCCAGGTGCTAAAAACAAAATATAATTAGGTACAACTCTTCAGTCTGACATGTGAATGATTTTCATGGCTTTTCAACGAAGTGTGAAATGCTCTGATAGCTCCCGAAGTGTCAAATATGCCCTGTGGCTGTAAAGGGACAAGTGTGACTTAGCACCTTTGGTTTTCTAGTGACCTCTGTTTCAGATAGCACTAATTAGCTACACTTAGAAAAAAAGGCTTTGAATAAACAAGTAGGAGACAGTGGTGCCTAGGAAATATCCAAGATAGCACTCATTTTAAAAATGTTTTCGACAAAGAGTAAAGCACCATCTTCAACAAAAACCTGCCACATCTACCATTTATTGAATCACAATTAC
The DNA here is from genome assembly GCF_024166365.1 of Elephas maximus indicus. NCBI lineage: Eukaryota > Metazoa > Chordata > Mammalia > Proboscidea > Elephantidae > Elephas > Elephas maximus. The sequence continues at coordinate 62,350,596 of NC_064826.1, read as the reverse complement.
AGCTTAAGTACTAATATAAATGGAATAAGGCCTAATGACTAGGCTTGCTCTAGGGAAGTCTATTAAAGTGGGCTGGGGGGACCGCCAGACTTTTTACTGGACTCTGGTAATAGGCCTAACCCATCATCCCTCTCCTAAGACTTTCTAAATTCCAAAGCAGAAAACAAAAACCTTCAGCAACTATGAAAAAAAGTATATTATTTATTATATTAAATGCTAAGATTTGTGCTTTAGTGCAGTTCCATTTTTGTGTGCTGTGCATTCATTACATAGTATTTAAGTCTTTTGTATAATTAAAGCATATAAACCAAAAAAACCCGATGCTGCTGAGTCAATCCCAACTCATAGCGACCCTTTAGGCAGAGTAGAACTGGCCCATATAGGACTTGTTACATATTGCAAACTAAGGTCTGCAGGTCAAATCTGGTCTGCTGTCCATTTCTGTATGGCCCATGAGCTAAAAACTGGTTTTTGTATTTTTAAATGGTTGAAAAAGACCAAAAGAATATTTCACAACACATAAAAACTATAAAAAATTCTAATAAAGTTTTGTTAGAACACTGCTACCGTTATTTGTCTACATACTGTTTTTATCGCTGCTTTTACGCTACCGGAGTTGAGTAGTGATGACAGAGGCCATATGGTCCAAAAATCCTAAAATATTTACCATCTGGTCTTTTACAGAAAATTTTTGCTGACCTATGCCATAATTCTTTGAAACAGAAAAAATATTAGAATTACAGGAGCATTATTTATATTTTGTGTTCAATAAATGTTTAACATAGCATTTCTAATTTTCAGTCTACTCCTCTTTGCATTACTTTTGTCTCATAAATAATTTTAAATACTAAATATGTGAAACTCAAGATTTTTATATCAAAGTGAGGATTCAATATAAAGCACCTGGTGTTAGAGTCACAGAGATGAAATGGAAGGGCTGGCCATAAGAGACAAAGAAGAACACTACTTTGCAAATAAGCGGCATGAGTCTCATGCAGTAAGAAAAAGAACAGCTCACTGTCCAGGAATCAAGACTAGATACAGGGTTAATGGTGGGGTCATTAATAGAAATAAGACAGTCAAGAGAAGGAAGTTGTAGGTAGAGAAGATTGAGTACAGTTTTGGAAAAGGTGAATTTGAGAGAGTTTTAGCATATTCATATGAGACTGTCCACAAGGCAGCAATATAGCATAATGAACTGGAGAGGGAAGTCAGGGTTAGGCATCGAGAAGCAAAAACTAATGCAATATCCTATGCTTAGCGAATGACTTTCTCACACGTGGAGGGTCCTAGAACTCTCTAAGTTTTTTTTTTTTTTTTTTCTGGGGAGGGGAGGGGAGGTGGGGTTTGCACCCCTTAACTTCTTATAGAATGCAATTATTACAGAGAAGGGGAAGTTTTAAATTAAGTATTCCATTTCCATGGGTCAAAGTAATTGAGCTTGTTGTTAGGTGCCATCGAGTCGGTTCTGACTCATAGCGACACTATGTACAACAGAATGAAACACTGGCAGGTCCTCCGTCATCCTCACAATCGTTGTTATGCTTGAGCCCACTGTTGCAGCCACCGTGTCAATCCATCTTGTTTAGGGTCTTTCCTTTACTTTACCAGGTGTGATAGTTAAGATATGTGTCAACTTGGTTAGGCCATCATTCCTAGTATTGTGTGACTGTCTACCATTTTGTCATTTGATGAGATTTTCCTGTGTGTTGTAAATCCTATCACTATGAGGTTAGTAAGATGGATTAGTGGCAGTTATATTGATGAGATCTACAAAATTAGACAATGTCTTAAGCCAATCTCTTTTTGAGATATAAAAGACAGAAGCGAGCAGACAGACATGGGGACCTCACACCACCAAGAAAGCAGTGCTGGGAGCAGAGTGTGTCCTTTGGACCCAGCAGAGAAGCTCCTAGTCCAGGGGAAGACTGACAAGAAGGACCTTCCTCCAAAGCCGAAAGAGAAAGCCCTCCCCTGGAGCTGATGCCCTGAATTGGGACTTCTAGCCTACTAGAATGTGAGAAAGTAAATTTCTCTTTGTTAAAGTTATCCACTTACGGTATTCCTGTTATAGCAGCACTAGATGACTAAGACACCAAGCATGATGTCCATCTCCAGAGACTGATCCTACTGATAACACTGCCAAAATATGTGAGACGTAGTCTTGTGATCTTTGTTTCTAAGGAGGATTCTGCTTGTTTTTCCTCCAAGACAGGTTTGTTCGTTCTTTTGGTAGTCCATGGTATATTCAATATTCTTCGACGACACCACATTTAAATGATATCAATTCTTCTTTGGTCTTCCTTATTCGTCGTCCAGCTCTCTCATGCATTATGAGGCGACTGAAAACACCATGGCTTGGGTCAGGCATGCCTTAGTCTTCAAAGTGACATCTTTGCTTTTGAACACTTTAAAGGGCTCTTTTGCAGATTTGCCCAATGCAATGTGTCTTTTGATTTCTTGACTGCTGCTTCTATGCGTGTAAAATGAAATCCTTGACAACTTCAATCTTTTCTCCATTTATCATGATCATTGCTTATTGGTTCAGTTGTGAGGATTTTTGTTTTCTTTATGTTGAGGTGTAATCCATATTGAAGGCTGTGATCTTTGACCTTCATCAGTAAGGCCTTCAAGTCCTCTTCATTTTCAGCAAACAAGGTTGTACATCTGCATATTGCAGGTTCTTAATGAGTCTTCCTCCAGTCCTGATGCTCCTTTCTTCTTCATATAGTCCAGCTTCTCAGATTTCCTCAGCACACAGACTGCATAGATATGGTGAAAGGATACAACTCTGACTCACACCTTTCCTGACTTTAAACCATGTGGTATCCCCTTGTTCTGTTTGAACGACTGCCTCTTGATCTATGCATAGGTTCCTCATGAGCACAATTAAGAGTTTTGGAATTCCCATTCTTCACAAAGTTATCCATAATTTGTTATGATCCACACAGTTGAGTGCCTTTGCATAGTCAATAAAAGACGGGTAATCATATTCCTGGTATTCTCTGCTTTCAGTCAGGAGCCATCTAACCTCAGTCGTCTATATGAGGAAGTTTGGAAGACAGCTACCTGGCCAACCAACTGGAAGAGATCCATATTTATGCCTTCAAAAGTAACTGAGCTACAGAAAAATATCTGTTGAAATTATTAGTGCACATAGTAAATTATCAAATGACCTGATAACTTCATCAACTCTGACCTTAAACATACAGAGAGAAAACATTTTCAATAGCTAGCTAAGACACATTTCCATAAATATAAGTTCTTAAGAGCTAAGAAAACAGCTTGACCTTAACCCCAGTGGAAAAAAATCTCTTCAACGTTACAGGATAGACACTAAAATGAGACATATTTTACTTTAATTACAGAAAATTAGTGCTAAAAGGGGGCTCTGAGAGAATTTTCAGATTATCCCTACATTCAAGATAAAACTATCCAGAGGTTGAGTGACTCACTCAAGGTCTCACAGAGAACCACTCTGAGAACGAAGACTAGGAATCAGTGGTCTTTCCACCACACTATGACCTCTTACCGTATGAAAAAATTAATAAATACCTGATGACACTTTTACTCAAACCAAATGTTTTTATCATGCTTGCTATCAACGAGCACTATGAAAACAACAAAACACTACACAAATGTTAGTTACTACAACTATTATTCTCATAGTCAATGACTAAAAACAATGATGTAGAGAAATAAGCTGCCCAAAGTTCAGAAAAAATATCTAAATTACTCATGAAAGCAAACTTAGTAAGAAAAGTCTTTCCTGTTCATCAAAGGAGTATGACACCATCTGAAGATACCTGAAGACTAAAACTCTAATAACTAAAGTTATATAGTGAGTTATATATTTCATTTATTTTATGTACTTATGTTTTTTTTTATACTAGAAAAGGAAACCCTGGCGGTGTAGTGGTTAAGTGCTACAGCTGCTAACCAAAAGGTCAGCAGTTCAAACCCACCATGTGCTCCTTGAAAACCCTATAGGGCAGTTCTACTCTATCTGATAGGGTCACTATGAGTCGGAATCAACTCTACAGCCATGGGTTTGGTTTTTTAGTTTTTATACTGAAAAAATACTGTGAGGACTGTGAAAATTAATATAGACTTTCCTCAGAAATTCTTCTAGTTATCTAGCAGTAAGCATTATCAAAAGTCACTTAAGGCCTAAGGGTGGGCAAGTGTACAGTATACGTAAGAGATTAAAGACAGCTTTATGTGGGTAAAACGATACGTTGAAATTTGTTGATGAAAACTAGAATAAACATAACAAAGGTATTTACAGGGCTCTATTTTTTTATCTGGGGGTCGAAAACCCTGGTGGTGTAGTGGTTAAGTGCTACGGCTGTTAGCCAAAGGGTCGGTAACTCAAATCCGCCAGGCACTCCTTGGAAACCGTATGGGATAGTTCTACTCTGTCCTATAGAGTTGCTGTAAGTCGGAATCGATTCAACGGCACTGGGTTTGGTTTTTTTTTTTTGTTTATCTGGGGGTGTGTTACATATAAGTCAAGAGCCCTTCTGAATACAGAAAAATGAACAGTCATCAAATGGTGTGGATTATGCTGACAAATCAAACAGTTAAAATATACACATTCATACAGGCACACATACACAGCAAGCAAATCAACAGGCCTGCCACACAGTACAGAATAAACCTGGCACTAAGTTTCCTTAGAACAGAACATGGAAGGAGGAATACCACTGTTGATGTCAGACAGATCTTCGCTAAAGGTAGAGAATACCAGAAAGATGTTTCCCTGTGTTTTATTGACTATGTAAAGGCATTTGACTGTGTGGAACATAACAAATTATCGATAACATTGTGAAGAATGGGAATTCCAAAACTCTTAATTGTGCTCATGAGGAACCTATACATAGACTAAGAAGCAGTCGTTCAAACAGAACAAGGGGATACCGCATGGTTTAAAGTCAGGAAAGGTGTGAGTCAAGGTTGTACCCTTTCACTGTATCTAGTTAATCTGTGTGCTGAGGAAATCTGAGAAGCTGGACTATATAAAGAAGAAAGGGGCATCAGGATTGGAGGGAGACTCATTAACAACCTGCAATATGCAGATGAGACAATCTTGCTTGCTGAAAGTGAAGAGGACTTGAGGAACTTACTGATGAAGATCAAAGATCACAGCCTTCAATATGGATTACACCTCAACATAAAGAAAACAAAAATCCTCACAACTGAACCAATAAGCAATGATCATCATAAGTGGAGAAAAGATTGAAGTTGTCAAGGATTTCATTTTGCTTGGATCCACAATCAACACCCACGGAAGCAGCAGTCAAGAAATCAAAACACGCAGTGTATTGGGCAAATCTGCTGCAAAAGACCTCTTTAAAGTGTTCAAAAGCAAAGATGTCACTTTGAGGACTCAGGTGCACCTGACCCAAGCCATGGTGTTTTCAATTGCTTCATATGCATGTGAAAGCTAGACAATGAATAAGGAAGACCAAAGAAGAACCAAGAACTGATGCCTTTGAATTATTGTTGGTGAAGAATACTGAATATACCATGGACTGCCAGAAGAATGAAGACATCTGTCTTGGAGGAAGTATAGCCAGAATGCTCCTTGGAAGCAAGGATGGCAAGACTTCGTCTGACATATTCTGGACATGTTATCAGGAGGGATCAGTCCCTAGAGAAGGACATCATGCTTGGTAAAGCAGAGGGTCAATGAAAAAGAGGAAGGCTCTCAATGGCATGGATTGACACAGTAGCTGTAAAAAAATGGGCACAAACATAGCAGTGACTGTGAGGATGGCGTCGGACCGAGAAGTGTTTCATTCTGTTGCACATAAGGTTGCTAACTGAGTCGGAACCAACTCTACGGCACCTAGCAACAAGAAGAAATAACAAGTTTCCTCACTAAGAAAAAAAATAATGCTGGTAAAAACACCATATATATATATATATATTAAAAAAAAATTTAATAAGCATGACATTGTAAAAATATACTTGAAAATCAATAACTACTAAAGAATGCTTATAGAAAATTTTTGGAAAGAAGATATTAAAGCAGCAATATAAGAGCATTATTACTATTACCAAGAATAAGCTATTTTCCACCCTAACCCACTTGAGAAATATGATACAGTCCCAGCAGTAATAGCGAATCACTACAGCAGGGATTCTCTCACAGGAGGTGGTTGGAGAACAATACGCAGATAGGCACTGCTATTACTACATCTCCACCCCTATGTCCTTGGACATTCTTCCATCACACTGTGAATCAAGGTTAGGAAGCATTCCTTTAAAACATAGTTTCAAGTAAATTACTGGCACTAACTAGTGACCAAAGGTGACACAAACCCAAAACATGAAATGACAAAGATTCTGAAGAATTAAATATCGCAAATAATAACGGTAAACCAGAGACAATGTCATAAAGGTCCTAGAAGTGAAAAGAACACTTCAGATATACCAAAGAAATCACATAAATTGCTGTATCTTTTCATAAGAGTAGGGAAATAAAGGAAATTCATTTTTAATACATTTATCAGTTTAGAAGAATACAGTATGTATACATATATATAGATCTGTATATGTGTGTGTATGTATGTATCTGTGTGTATGTGTATAAAATATATATATAGAAATGAACAACATTCAGATCTATTTTAACCTCATTAGGACCATTGCTTTTCCAGTAACAGAATGAATTTTTGGTAATGAAGAAATTCTGTGATTCGATCTATAATGGTTCCCACACATGCTGAAATATATGAGTTGTGTCTGGTTTGACACAAATGTTGATACCTTAGGAAAAACTTGTTCAGTTGTATGTATAGTTGTGATGATATCAAAAGAATTTATCTGTATCTAGATATGGAAAAATTTTTTTTTAAGGACACTTTGGAGCCCTGGTGGCCCAGTGGTTAAGCGTTCGGCTGCTAACTAAAAGATTAGCAGTTCAAATCCACCAGCTGTTCCTTGGAGACCCTACAGTGTAGTTCTACTATGCCCTATAGAGTCGCTATGAGTCACAATCGACTCAACAGCAAGGAAAGCTTTAATGCAGAATAAACAAGAAAAAAAAAATGACATTCTAAAATTACAGGTGTTTTTAATTACACCCAAATAAATGTATTAATTTTTGTTCCTTGCTTAGGAAATTGATCAACTTTAGATACTAGAGAGGTAGGCCTCACTTGTCAATATTTGCCATATTTTAACATGTATAAATTTTGCACACTGACCACTGAAAATCAGCAAAACAGTACAATGTACCTCTACTAAAACTATTACTCTCAATAAGACAGTGCTTAATTTAGCAAAATTTTATTTGGTGTTGATTCCATTTTATTCCCAAGGTTGATTCTTTAGCTATGGTTTCTTTTTTCTTCCTTCCCTGAAACAAGTGAGTTACTTTATTTAAAAGGAGATGCAATATTTTTAAAACCACAAAAGGGAGAAAAACGGTTAAATTAAGTGTTAAGGCAAGCAAATCAAACTTGCTGATTATCACATTCTACCAAGACAGACTTTCACCATGAAGAATATAAAAAAAAAAGTTTTACCTCTACACAGGTTTTCATCCCTGAGGCAGCAGCATAGTGCAGGGGTGTGTTTTTTTTGTTATCAACGGCATCAATAGCTGCTCTCTCATACTCCCCTTGGTCAAGTTTTGCTCCTTTCCATCTTAAGATCATCTGCAGACAATCTGCTCTTCTGAAATCATCTTCAGCGGGGCGTGCTAAGCGAGGATGAAGGGCTCCTTCAGATATCATAATTTGAGGTCCCATACACAACAAATGCATAGATGTTTCATTGTGCACATTCCGTTTATTTGGATTTCCATCTCTACCAAAAAGAAAAGTCCTAAAATGGTAAAGGAAAATAAGGATGAAAACCAGTTTTTTTCCCCTCTATCTTGAAATAAGAATAGAGAAGAAAACAAATTTAAAAGACCAGCTCATTCTAAACTAACTAACCAATTTCTAGTGAAGTATTTAGTTCACAATATGTTGAATTACCTATTCTTAGAGTTACAAAGGAAACACTGGTGGCCTACCGGTTAAGTGCTATGGCTGCTAACCAAGAGGTCGGCAGCTTGGATCCATCAGGCGCTCCTTCGAAACGCTATGGGGCAGTTCTGCTCTGTCCTATAGGGTCGCTACGAGTTGACTCGATGGCAGTGGGTTTGGTTTTTTTTTTTGGTAGAGTTACAAAAACTCCCCTGAAGATTTACAGCCCAGAGAACCCTATGGGGTAGTTCTATTCTGTCCTATAGGATTGCCATGAGTTGGAATTGACTAGACAGCACACAACAACAATCTTTACAGGAGCAGATTTTTTCTCCCTAAGAGCTCGGTGGGTTTGAACCACCAACCTTTCGGTTAGCAGCTGAGTATATAACGATTGTGCCACCAGGGATCCTTTCTAGAATAATACTAAGGACAAAAACTTTCATATTTTTGTAGTAATTGCCAATGAAAGGGAAAGGAAGGAAAAAGGAAAGAAAGGGAAGGGAAAATGATGGGGAAGGGGGAAGGGGAGGAAGAGAAAAGCAAGGGGAGCGGTAAGGAAAAGAAAAGGAAGTGACAATTTACAGACTAATATGTCAATAATGTAAATGCCTTAAAGTACACTGTATACCCACTGTTTTCATTTTCCTTTACTGTTTTTTACTCTTCTACTCTATTTCTCTTGCATACATATTTATATAAGGATAGTGACAATTAAGCTAAGGACATAAGTAATGCATAAGCTTGAGACTGAATTTTAAATCCAGGAAAAATTTCTCTACTGGAAAGTAATTGACTTGCCTTTGTAATAAAAAGGCACATAATTACCCAGTACAATACTTTTAAGGGGAGTAAGTTGTGACTAGTTTTAGGAGACCAGGATCTAACTCCACAGTGGTAGGCTTTACCAAGGATAGGTCTAGGTGAGCTGCCTTAATCACTGCCAAACCCAAATCTGAGGGTTGTGCTTAGCAGCTAATACATCCACCAACTAGAGTCATAGGACTAATAGTTGAGTCAATTCAGTGGCTATGCTAAGATACTGGGAATGGGTTGGGAAAGACCTACATATGATCAGCCTATACAGAAAACACACAAATACACTACGAAATGGGCATACAAAGCAGAAACACACTCTCTGAAGATGAGCGCCTGCATTTATTGTAGAGAGCTGAGAGATCATTAGGATTCCTATGTCCAAGTCCACAACAGCAATGAGAAGAGAGCTGAGGGAAATCCTAAACATTTGTATTGTATTTAGGATAGTTTTAGCTTAGAACACATGGCTCTAACAAAAGAAACTGACCAAAAAGGAACTAGCATGGGCTCTTCAATTTGAATGAGTTACCCAAGGTGGAAAATCCTTATGAGAAAAAGGCTAACTAAGAGGTCCAGTCTAAGGCAGCAGCAAGTGCCAGATAACTGTAAGAACAACTCTGGATGCCTCCTGTTCTTACCATTCAAGACTCCAGAGAGCTCGTTAGTATAATCTTTTCAAAATCAGACTGATAGGTTTTTAACACCTTTTTTTATTTGAATTGTGCTGGGAGTAGACACAAGGTCTCTGGAGCATGGACAGATAAATTACTATCACTTCCTTATAATAACCATGCCAGTTCCTTAAACCCCAATTCTTCCCACTGGGGCAATACAATCAGAGCCATTATCAGATGTCACCCTACATGTACTACGGTCTGCACTGTAGGCAAATATGATAGGCAAAACAATGGCTTCCCAAAAATGCCCTTTTCCCAGTCCCTGGAACTTGTGATTATGTCACCTGATGTGGCAAAACGGACTTTACAGATGTGATTCAGGATTGTGAGATGGGGGGATTATCCTGAATTATCAAAGTGGGCCCAATGTAATCAGAAGAGTCCTTATAAAAGGGAGGCAAGAGGGCCAGAGTCATAGAAACACTGGAAGACGCTACACTTCTGGCTTTGAAGATGAAAGAAGGGCCAAAAATCAAGGAATGCTGGTGTTTTCTGGAAGCTGGAAATGGCAAAGGGGTAGATTTGCCCCTAGGGCTTCCAGAAGGAACTCAGCCCCACTGACAACTTGATTTTACCCCAGTCAAATCCATTTCAGACTTTTGATATCCAGAAGATAATGAATTTGTGTTGTTTTAAGCCACTAAGTCTATTACAGCAACAATAGGAAATACAGCAAGGAACCTCAAAAATAAGAATCTGTTAAGTAATAAAGAATGGCTTACACAGCAGACCTCTTTCCCTGTGGAGAGGCAGGGGAGCTTATTCCTGAGTGTAAACAATTTCTCCTTGGGAAAGAATCGGGGTTCCTATCCTTTGGAATGTAAACACATGTTTCTAGGAGAAAGATAAGACTATCAACTCTGAATTTTAAAGCATAAGGAAATGTCTCTAGGTTTCATTCACCATCACCTATCCAACTGTAAACACATACCTCCTGGAAGGTAAAATTCTCCAGGGTTCTCAATCTCCGTTTAGTCATAATTTAACTTCCAAGGTTTGTCTATTAGCCCAGGTCCCACCTTTCAGTATGATTTGCTCAGAAACTTAACCACGCATATTTTCTCTACAGTTCCACATAGCTTTTATGGCCTTCTGGCATCTCATTTCCCACAGTACGTACATATGCTCTCCACTGCCTGCTCTGCTATTTGGTTTCCCAGGATCTGACGAAGACTAGCTAGGCAAACCCAATCCTATTTAGAAGCCGGCAGAACAAAGGGTTTCTCTTTATATATGGTCTTTCTGGTCCTGGGTTTGTAGTTCTACTGATTTGCTAGGCCACAATCTTGCAAAGGGATTGCTTAGTCTACCATGCAAATAAGGTGTGCAAAACTGGTCAATTACCATGCAAGCTAGATGGCTGGGCCCTACCAAGTGGATTAGTCAGTTCTGTCATCCTGCTAGGCTTAGAAGAGTCAATTCCACAGACATTAAGGGGTGGCCTTGCTACCATCAAGAAGAAAAGCTGAGAGTGGAGTATGTCCTTTGGACCCAGGGTCCCTGCATTAAGAGCCTGCTAGACCCAGGATAGAGAGAGAGCTCAAACACTGGTGACGGTGTGAGACTGCACAAGGCGGGGCAGTGGCACTAGGGGCAGTGGAGTGACATGGGTGCAGTAAGCTTCCTGACCCATGGAGCAAGAAAGCTGAGTGCCTTAGGGCAGAGTGGGGAGCTTCCATGCACTTCTCAGTGGAGTTAGACTTGCTGGCCCAAAGAATGAAAGAGCTAAACACCTTCGAACAAGAGGCTTGCTGGCAGAGAGGGGTGCCTCCAGGCACTTACTGGCAAAGCTAAAGAGTTAACACTTGCCTGAGCAGGGCAAAGACCAGGCCCGAGTGGAAGGGCCCAGCGGCAGTAGCAGCTGAGGACAGTCTTGGTGGGAAGAAGGCCTTTGAGCTGGTTCTGTCCCATTCAGTCATGGCTGATGAAATGAAACCTGAATGGCAAAAATTATGGGTCGAAGACCCGCTAGAAACTTAATTTACCTCTCAAAAACAAGGATAGCATGTGTGCTGCAAAGCAACCAAATCTCTTGGCTGGCAGAATCAGAAACAACAGCACCGCACTCAAAGATGGCAGCCAACTACATCACTTTGAATGTGTGTCATTCTCCATTAATCCAATCTCCTGGCAATATCCAATCTCCTGCATCAAATTCCTGAAGAACTCACTATGCCTTTTCTGAATCTCCCATTCCAAGACTTCGACACGTAATTTTTCCCATTACGGTTGTCATTCCACTTCATCCAAATTGTAAAAATCCAGGTCTGCTCCAGTTTTGCTTTGTCAGCCATGACTGAACCAGTTCAAACCAGTTTGAAGCCCTGGCTGGAAGTTGTCCTGATTGATAAACTGTATCCTGTCTCCTGAGTTGTTCTGTTACTTCCAAGGTAATCCTGATCCTGAATTGTAACCTGTTACTTCCTTAATAAACTCCATAAGAGTAAGTATTGTCTGGAGTTCTGTGTGGTCATTGCAACGAATTAAAGAACCCTGTGGGAGGGATAGGTGGTGTCAGAATTGGTAAAAAAGTTGGAGTGGAGGTATGTCTCACCTCAGCCTCATAGGAAGCAGCTTTGTGCTGATGATGGTGATTCTCATTATCCTGCCAGAAGTTAGAGGACGGCTGCCACTACCCCGTTACAAAGCCTCTTTGCATTAGGCCCCCGCCTCCACTTGAGTTGGTCACTCTCTTCATTGTTTTCATGTAATATTCTAACTGTATAACTAATTATATTCTATAATACTTTCTTATACATCTGTTTCCGTCCCCCAGTAGTTTATAAGAAGGGCCTATATCCTGTTCTTTCTTGAACCCCCAACACAATGTCAGACACATAGCAGATTCTCTTTATAATTTTGATAGAAGACCTGAATGCATATTAAACTTTCATGCTCTAGATCAGTGACATGAGATAGAGGATCTCTCAGGCCAGCACCCTACAGAGGCAGTATAGTTTACTGATCACAAACGTGGCATTTAGTACCAGGCTGTCAGGTTTTTTTTTTTTTTTTTTTAAAGAATTTTTATTGAGCTTTAAGTGAATGTTTACAAATCAAGTCAGTCTCTCACATATAAGCTTATATACACCTTACTTCATATTCCCACTTACTCTCCCCCTAATGAGTCAGCCCTTCCAGTCTCTCCTTTCGTGACAATTTTGCCAGTTTCTAACCCTCTCTACCCTCCCATCTCCCCTCCAGATAGGAGATGCCAACACAGTCTCAAGTGTCCACCTGATACAAGTAGCTCACTCTTCATCAGCATCTCTTTCCAACCCATTGTCCGGTCCCTTCCATGTCTGATGAGTTGTCTTCGGGAATGGTTCCTGTCCTGGGCCAACAGAAGGTTTGGGGACCATGACCACCGGGATTCCTCTAGTCTCAATCAGACCATTAAGTATGGTCTTTTTATGAGAAGTTGGGGCCTGCATCCCACTGATCTCCTGCTCCCTCAGGGGTTCTCTGATGTGCTCCCTGTCAGGGCAGTCATCGGTTGTGGCCGGGCACCATCTAGTTCTTCTGGTCTCAGGATGATGTAAGTCTCTGGTTCCTGCGGCCCTTTCTGTCTCTTGGGCTCACAGTTATCATGTGACCTTGGTATTCTTCATTCTCCTTTGATCCAGGTGGGTTGAGACGAATTGATGTATCTTAGATGGCCGCTTGTTAGCATTTAAGACCCCAGACGCCACATTTCAAAGTGGGATGCAGAATGTTTTCATAATAGAATTATTTTGCCATTTGACTTAGAAGTCCCCTTAAACCATGGTCCCCAAACCCCCGCCCTTGCTCCGCTGACCTTTGAAGCATTCAGTTTATCCCAGAAACTTCTTTGCTTTTGGTCCAGTTCAGTTGAGCTGACCTTCTGTGTATTGAGTATTGTCCTTCCCTTCACCTAAAGTAGTTCTTATCTACTAACTAATCAGTAAATAACCCCTTCCCACCCTCCCTCCCTCCCCCCCGTAACCACAAAAGTATGTGTTCTTCTCAGTTTATACTATTTCTCAAGATCTTATAATAGTGGTCTTATACAATATTTGTCCTTTTGCCTCTAATTTCGCTCAGCATAATGCCTTCCAGGTTCCTCCATGTTATGAAATGTTTCACAGATTCCTCACTGTTCTTTATTGATGCGTAGTATTCCATTGTGTGAATATACCACAATTTATTTAACCATTCCTCCGTTGATGGACACCTTGGTTGCTTCCAGCTTTTTGCTATTGTAAACAGAGCTGCAAGAAACATGGGTGTGCATATATCTGTGTGAAGGCTCTTATTTCTCTAGGGTATATTCCGAGGAGTGGGATTTCTGGGTTGTATGGTAGTTCTATTTCTAACTTTTTAAGAAAACGCCAGGTAGATTTCCAAAGTGGTTGTACCATTTTACATTCCCACCACAGGCTGTCAGGTTTTAATACCAGTTCAGTCACCTTCTAGCTGCGTGACCTTGGGAAAGTTACATAATGGCACATTAACAATACATGGTTCATATCCTCTGACCCAGTAAACCTACTCCTGGGGATTTATCCTAAGGAAATAAATAAAAATCTATAGGAATAATGACATTCAATGCATTATTATTTTTAATATAAAAGTTTAGAAACCACCTAAATATTTAATAAGGGAAATGAGAAATGTAAATTATGATATATCTACACCTACACAGAAGAAAATTAAAGTCATTTAAAAGGTCCGTCCATGAAGGCTTGTAACTGAGTAAAAATATAAGAACATAATTTCATTTCCCCTCACAATCTTACAATTATATATGGATAAAAACTAGAATGGAACATGGAATAATTCTAGTAGTTGTTCAAGGCAGGAGAAATTTGGGCAATTTTTGTTTGTTTATATAGCTTATCTTAGTTATCTAGTGCTGTTATAATAGAAATACCACAAATGGGTGGCTTTAATAAACAAATTTATTTTCTGAATTCAGGGTGCTGGTTCTAGGGAAAGGCTTTCTCTCTGCGTTGGCTACAGGGGAAGGTCCTCGTCTCTTTTCAACTTCTGTTTCTTGGTTCCTTGGAGATCTCATGTGGCATGGCATCAATCTTCCCCCATCTCTGCTTGGTTGCTTGCTCAATCTGCTCTTTTATATCTCAAAAGAGACAGGCTTAAGACAAACCCTACATTAACACTATCTCATTAACATAACAAAGAAAACCCATTCCTAAATTGGATTACAACCACAGATATAAAACCAAAACCAAACCTACTGCCCTCAAATTGATTCTGACTCATATTGACCATAAAGGACAGAGCAGGACTGTCCCAGAGTTTCCAAGGCTAAACCTTTACGGAAGCAGACTGCCACATCTTTCTCCCATGGATCAGATGGTAAGTTTGAACTGCGGACCTTCTGGTTATTAGGTGAGTGCCTACCCATTGTACCACCAGGGCTCCTTTTTGGGAGGATACAATTCAATCTATAACAATCAAAATCTTGCTTAATAGTTTAAAAAAAAAAAAAGAAATAATATTTTCACGATGTCAAGCAGCAATGGTAAAATTCTCAATCACATTTCCTTGTATTTATAATGGCTGAATTGTCATGGATTATAACAGATAACCCAGCTGCTAACCAAAAGGTCAACCGTTTGAAGCCACCAGCCACTCCTTGGAAACCCTATGGGGTAGTTCTACTCTGTCCTATAAGGTCGCTGAGTTGGAACTGACTCAACGGCAATGGGTTTTTCTTGGTATAACAGATAACTAAAATTAAAACCATACTCTAAAAATGTGTTAACACATCTACCAAGAAACGTATTTATCAACAATTAAAAAATGATTTGATTTTCTTTAAATTTTAATTTAGGAAAAGGATCATTAAAATTAATCAGATTCGGTAAGATTCTGTACAACCCCATTTATCTAGCCAATGTATCAGTTATTCTCTCTTTTAGTTTGTCAAGGAGACCTCAGGTTTTCATCACATGCAATTAAATACAAGCTGGGAGAATGTCAGTCTACATGGCGGGATCTCTCTAATATTAAACATCTCTAGATCCTTTCCAATACAGGGAAGAGACAGTGAGACACTTCTGCAGATGTTCTCATATCCAACCTGCCACACTCTGATTAAGGAAACCAAACACACAAAGCTTATTATTCTGATATTATAACAGCTTCCTTATACATATTTACTCAGGAAAGATCCTCAACTCTATTAGACACAGTACCATATCTGCATGGACATTTTGTACTAAAACTATCTATGCAACTGAATATTCTAATTTTATCTATTCATATTAGTAGTTTAACTTATTTGTTTAAATTCAAAGTAGATTCTTCTCTAATATACTTGAATGTATAAATGGAATGGCAAATATACAATTGATATATGTTTTAGATAGGCTCCTTTCTGTAACTAAAACAAAAACCAAACTCATTGTGACTCACAGCGACCCAACGGACAGGGTAGAACTGCCCCTAAGACTTCCAAGGGAGTCCTGGTGGCACAGTGGTTAAATGCTCTGCTGTTGACAGAAAGGTCAGTGGTTCAAACCCACCAGCAGCTCTGTGAGAGAAAGATGGGGCAGACTGCTTTCGTAAAGATTTACGGTCTTGGAAACCCTGTAGGGCTGTTCTGTTCTATCCTATAAAGTTGTTATGAGTCGGACTTGACTCGACGGTAACAGGCTGTTTAATCTTTACAAAAGCAGACTGCCACAACTTTCTCCCATGGAGTGCCTGGTGCGTTCCAACCGCTGACCTTTCAGTTAGCAGCCGAGCTGCGCCCACGAGGGCTGTAGGTATAAAAACCCAGCAATAAAGGGGCTGTTTTTTACTGCAGAAATTAAACTTGCACATAATTCTTGGGCAGTGGTAGGAGATCATTGGCAGGAAGGCAGAGTAAGAAAAACATTAACCTGGGGGGAAAAAATCCCTTTCATTTGACCCTTATAGCCCATCCAAGAGCCATCTGCTTTTCTAGATTCTTCCAATGTTAATTCTCAAATGGCCAGTTTATAACTGCTATGTCTATTTCTTCTACATTTAATTCTCCACACTTGAATCTGACACTATTCTTATCACTGCACTGAAACTACTCTCACAGATCATCAGGAATTTTGTAATAGCTAAATTTTTCTTCACTGTCCTTAAGCTTTGTTCTAAACCTGAAACTGCTAACTATTTATATACACCCTGACCTTTCTATACCTTAGCTTCCATAAACAGACACTTTTTAATATCCTTAATTTTTTTTCAGCGTAACTTCTCTTGTACTCATGGTGATGGCTCCACTTCCTACCCTCTTACTGGGATCAAATTTCCATTCTTGACTCCGTTTTCTTCTCCATGCACATTCCTTTCTTTTAGAGAGTTCATTTATTCCCAAAGCCATTTGTCTTTTAATGGTTTCTGTGAATACACTTTGTAAACTGTAAGTACTATCAGAACCCAAATGATAGGCAGTGGTGGCAACAGGATGGTTCCTCACAAAGGGTTTTCAGTATTACATTTAGAATAGCTTTAATGCTCTATCACCCCATATGACTTCTCCTCTGACCTCTTAACTTCTCCCAGGCCCCTTTCTCGGGCATATTCTATCACCTCATACACAACTGAGCTTCCTCTGAAATACCAATCGCCTCTCCCAGGACTCAATTTCTTGCAATAACATCCTTATTCTCCCAGTCACTAACATATACATACACCCTCAGTTCCTTTTAAATTTTCTCTTTCATTCAAGAAATATTTGTTACCAAAAACCAAACCAAACCCAGTGCCGCTGAGTTGATTCCGACTCATAGCGACCCTATATGACAGGGTAAGCACCCATTATTTGCCAGGAGCCCTGGCGGCACAGTGGTTAAGAGCTCGGTTGCTGGACAAAAAGGTCAGCAGTTTGAATCCACCCGGTGCTCCTGGGAAACCCTGTGGGGCAGTTCTACTATGTCCTATAGGGCTGCTATGACTCGGAATTGACTTGACCCAACGGGTTTGGATTTTTTTTTTTTTAATTCTAGGAGTTAGGCATAATGTGAAGAAAATAGACTAAGTCCCTGACTTTATGGTGTTTGCATGTAAGATAAGGGAGGAAGGGGCAAGGGCAGGCCGAGGATTTCAATTCATTTAAAATAACTTAGTAACTCCTGAAAAATGTTGTTAGGCGCCCTCCAGTCAATTCTGACTCATAGCAACCCTATGTACAACAGAACAAAATACTACCCAGTCCTGCACCACCCTCACAGTCATCATGCTTGAACCCATTGTTGCAGCCGTTGTGTCAATCCCTCTCGTTGAGGGTCTTCCTCTTTTTCGCTGAAATCTACTTTACCAAGCAGGATGTCCTTCTCATGGGACTGGTTCCTCCTGACAACATATCCAAAGTATGTGAGATGAAGTCTTGCCATTCTCACTTCTAATGAGCATGCTGGCTGTACTTTTGAGACAGATTTTACCTATTCTTCTGGCAGTCCATGGTATGTTCAATATTCTTCGCCAATTCTATAATTCAACAGCATCAATTCTTCTTCGGTTTTCTGTATTCATTGTCCGGTTTTCGCATGCATATGAGGCAACTAAAACCACCATGGCCTGGGTCAGGCGCACCTTTGTCCTTAAAGTGACATCTTTGCTTTTGAACACTTTAAAGAGGTCTTTTGCAGCAGATTTGCCCAAAGTATTTCATCATTTGATTTCCTGACTGCTCCTTCCATGGGCTTTGATTGTGGATCCAAGTAAAGTGAAATTCTTGACATTAATATTTTCTCCTTTTATCGTGATGTTACTTATTGGTCCAGTTGTGAGGATTTTTGTTTTATGCTGAGGTATAATTTGTACTAAAGGCTGTGGTCTTTGAGCTTCACAAATAAGTCCTTCAAGTCCTCTTCACTTTCAGCAAGAGTCAAAAAAGCAGAAATCAATAATTGGAAACTCTAGTTTAACTAACTCTCAAAGCTATAGACTTTGATACTACTCTAATTTTATAACACTGACATGCTCTAGTGATGATTTTATGTTTCATTTATACCAACACAGGCCTTTTTGATTTTCAAAGAAACAAAAGTAAGTGATTCTGTAAAAATACAAGGAATAAGGTTTATAATCCCCATATTACAGATGAAAAAAAAAAGTTACATGACTTTACCAAGGAGATACAACTAGTGAATTACACATTCAAACTAGAACACAGTGACTACAAAGTTCATGCTATTTTTGCTATGTTACGCAGTAACTATTTGGTGGCACACTGGTTAAACACTTGGCTGCTAACTGAAAGGTTGGCAGTTCAAACCCACCAGCTACTCCACAGGAGATGATGTGGCAGTCTGCTTCCATAAAGATTACAGTCTTGGGAACCCTATGAGGCAGTCCTACTCTGTCCTTTGGGGTTGCTATGAGTCGGAGCGGACTGAGTGGCAGTGAGTTTTTGGTCTTATTTACAAGTACAGATTTACTTTCCCATAAAGGAGACAGCGTGGTGAGGCATATCGTAAACACACAGCATTTGGGTTCAGAGGGAGATGGATGTATACGGTCCTGCTGAACTATAAACTTCTCTTTTACCATATTTTTTTGCCTAAGAAGTGAGGAAAATGATGCCTGCTGTTGCAGGTACCATGAAAGCTAAAGGAAATGGGGAGGAGGGGAAATCAAGGCCTTACTCCAAATGGGTGCTTTACTTTATGGCTACCAGATCCCTAACAAAGTATGTCCACCTTTGCCTACTCATATACGTCACATGTTAGGACTCTAGCCAAGCTGAGCCAGGGTCTACATTGAAGCTAGCAGATAGGCATTCCATATTACATGAGGCAGCATAAGGAAATAATGACCAACGACTGATTAGAAAACTGAGCAAGGTTAAATATAATGAAATATTTGAAGTCATCTAAAACACAAATACTCAAAATAGAGTTGCTATTTTACTTAATGCTGCTAATTCCAAAAGCAATTAGGCATTTAAAATTATAACTTGGTATGTGATTCTCTGTACTAGTCTAAATAAATTTTCAAAAACAAAAGAATACACAGACTAAAGAAATTAGGGTTTGTATATTCTTAGGATGGGAGAGCAAAAGGTAATTTTTAATTTTAGTATTGTAGTTAAAGGCTTTAATACAAAAATTATGAGTCACTGTTCCCCAAACAATTAAGGAAATAAAAAGAAAACTCCTAAGCTTAAGGATTAAGTTGAAAGCTAAGTAAAATGGCCCAATCATAAAAGTAGTTCAAACTGGTAACTAAAGGAGAACAATCACTTTTCTGTAGGTTTTCAAACACTCATTCAATAGAATGATAATCAGATGATGGGACAGACAGATAAAATCCTGCTTAGAGGAACCAAGAACATAGACCAGATCAGTAATTCTTACATTTTTTGGTCACAAATCCCTTTTACACATCTTAAAAATTATTAAAGATCTTAAAGGTCTTTTGTTTATGTGGGTTATATATATTCGTATTTACCATTTAAAAATTAAAAAAAAAATTAAATAACCATTTAAGATACATTACAGGTATATAACATTTTAAAATGAAAACTACACTTTCAAAAATTAATTGAAAAGAATGGCATTGTTCTACATGTTTACAAAGCTCTTTTTAATGTCTGGCTTAAAAGAAGACAGCTGGAGTCTCAGATCAATCAATCTGTTGTGATATGTTCTTTTGGTTGACGTATATGAAGAAAATCTGACCTTTTATGTAGTCAGAAAAGGAAGAAAGTATTTAAAGCAGCCTTTTCAGAAAATTGTGAATTCATCTTTGAATCTACACCAAAACACAAGTGGTAGTTTCTTAAAGGTTGGTTGCAATGTGGATTATCAATGAATGTCTTGTACTCTGTTACACTAAAATCCAATTTTATCACACAGGATATTAAAAAGATGTGTACTCAAAGGTGGAGATTAATTAAAATTAGTAATTTTGACTGCTTCATCAAGGACATTTTAAGTAAAACTGGCTTTCTTAAAACTGTGAGTATCTAGGAGTGATGAATACAGTGACTATTAATATGGTTTGGTACCATTGCCTTGATTCACCTGAAGGTGCCAGCAGTTATACCCTTCATTAGTTTGGCACTATCACTGCAAATGAAAAGGACAAATAGTGCATTAGCATTACTAAGAAAATAGTTTTGACCTCATGTGCTCCCCGAAAAGATTTGGGAACTTAGGAGTCCTCAGAAGACACTTTTTAAGAATCACCAGACTAGATGAGTTTCTTACGCTTTTTAATTCTACAAAGTGTATTTGTAAGTTACACTATAAGTAGTTAAAAAGAAGTCTGCTATTTGGTTTCTTTTACGTTAAAGTATATACACTGTTGTTGTGTGCCATCGAGTGGACAGCAACTCTGTATGATAGAGTAGAACTGCCCCATAGGGTTTCCTAGGCTATAATCTTTACAGGAGCAGAGAGCCAAGTCTTTTCTCTTGAGGAGCTGCTGGTTGAGTTTAAACCACAGGCCTTTTAGTTAGCAGCTGAGTGCTTAACCACTGCATCACCAGGGCTCCTTAACATATACACATTACATTGGTAATGATATTTAAACATATTTTACTTTGATAACCCAAGCAAAGTTTTAATTAGTCATATAATAAGACTTGATATTAAATATTATTGGAGTGCTCAATATTAGGAAACCAAACCACAGTTTTGTAATTTCACTGAAAATGGTCAACTTAAAAAAAAAATGAAACAAAAAGGCCACGTTAGAAGGCCTTAAGAGATTAAGTAACCAAAAATTAATCTATTGAGAATATTACTATGTGTCCACCACTGTATTTATGACAATCTAGTAGAGGATCTAAGACTAATATAAACATAGTTTAATAATGATGGCATGATTTTTAAAATGTAGGTTGTAGAAATTGCAGAGAAGAGGCATAACTCATTTTATTGCGCTTTGCAGATACCGTGTTTTTTACAAATTGAAGGTTTGTGGCAACTCTGCATCGCGCTAGTCTATTGGCGACATTTTTCCAACAGCATGTGCTCACTTTGTGCCTCTGTGTCACATTTGGTAATTCTCACAATATTTCAAACTTTTTCATTACTACTGTGTCTGTTATGTTGATCTGTGATCACTGGTCTTTGATGTTACTACTGTAATTGTTTTGGGGCACCATGAACCACGTCCATGTAGGATGGAGAACTTAATAAATATCGTGTGTGTTCTGACTGCTCCACCGACTGGACGTTCCCCCATTTTATTCCCACTCCTCAGGCCTCCCTCTTCCCAGAGACACGACAATATTGAAATTAGGCCAATTAATAACTCTAAAATGGCCTCTGAGTGTTCATGTGAAAGGAAGAATCGCGTATCTCTCACTTTAAATCAAAAGCCAGAAATCATGAAGCTTAGTGATGAAGAAATGTCAAAAGCCAAGACAGGCCAAAAGCTATGCCTCTTGCTTCAACAGTCGGCCAAGTTGTGAATGCAAAAGAAAAGTTCTTGAAGGAAATTAAAAGTGCTACTCAAGTGAATACACGAATAATAAGAAAGTGAAACAGCCTTATTGCTGATACGGAGAAAGTTTCAGTGGTCTGGATAGAAGATCAAACCATCAAACCAGCCAGAACATTCCTGTAAGCCAAAACCTAATTCACAGCAAGGTTCTAACTCTCTTCAATCCTGTGAGTGTTGAGAGAGGTGAGGAAGCTGTGGAAGAAGTCTGAAGCTGGCAGAGGTTGGCTCGTGAGGTTTAAGGAAAGCTGGCTCCACAGCATGAAAGTCCAAGACGATGCAGCAAGTGCTGACACAGAAGCTACAGCCAGTAATGCAGCTGAGACAACTGGTGAAGCCGGCTGCGCTGAACGGCAGGTTTTCAACGCAGACAAACGGCCGGATACTGGAAGGAGGCGCCACCTAGGACTGTCACAGCTGGAGGGAAGTCAACGCCTGGCTGCGAAGCTTCCAAGACAGGCTGACTCTCTTCTTACCGCTAATGCAGCTGGGGACTGTAAGTTGAAGCCAATGCTCATTTACCATTCTGAAAATCCTACGGCCTTTAAGAATTATAGTAAATCTATTCTACCTGTGCTGTATAAATGGAATGACAAAGCCTGGATGCACCACATACGTTTATAACATGGTTTACTGAGTATTTTAAGGCTAATATTGAAACCTACTGCTCAGAAAAAAAGATTCCTTTCAAAATACTACTGCTCATGGACAATGCGCCTGGCCACCCAACAGGTCCGATTCAGATGTACAAGATGATTAACGTTGTTTTCATGCCTGCTAACACAACACCTATTCTGCAGCCCATGGATAAAGGCGTAATTTCGACTTTCATGTCTTATTATTCAAAAAATTCATTTTATAAGACTACAGCTGTCATAGGTAGTGATTTCCCTGATGGATCTGGGCAAAGTAAACTGAAAAGCTTCTGGAAAGGATTCGCCATTCTATATGCCATCAAGAATATTTCGGCCACCTCCTGATTCTTGGGAGGAGGTCAGATATCAACAGGAGTTTGGAAGAAGCTGATTCCTACCCTCGTGGATGACTTTGAGGGGTTCAAGACTTCAGTGGGGGAAGATGTGGTAGAAACAGCAAGAGAACTAGAATTAGAAGTGGAGCCTGAAGATGTGACTGAACTGCTGCAATCTCAAGATAAAACTTTACTGGCTGGGGAGTTGCTTCTTATGGGTGAGCAGAGAAAGTGGTTTTTTGAGACGGAACCTACTCCCGGTGAAGATGGTGTGAACAACTTTCAAATGACAACAAAAGATCATTATATAAACTTAGCTGACAAAGCAGTGGCATGGTTTGAGAGGACTGACTCTTAATTTCGAAGGTAGTTCGACTATAGCTTAAATGCTATCAAGCAGCATCACATGCTACAGAGAAATCTTTTGTAAAAGGAAGAGTCAACTGATGTGGCAGAGTTCACTGTTGTCCATTTTTAAGAAACTGTCATAGCCACCCTGTCCTTTAGCAACCACCACCCCGGTCAGTCAGCAGCCTTAACATCGAGGCAAGATCCTCCACCAGCAAAAAGATTATGACACACGGTAACTATGAGCCCAAGAGACAGAAACGGCCACATGAACTAGAGACTTACATCATCCTGAGACAAGAAGAACTAGATGGTGCCCGGCTACAAACGATGACGGCCCTGACAGGGAGCACAAAAGAGAACCCCTGAAGGAGCAGGAGATCAGTGGGATGCAGACCCCAAATTCTCATAAAAAGACCAGACTTAATGGTCTGACTGAGACTAGAAGAATGCCGGTGGTCATGGTCCCCAAACCTTCTGTTGGCCCAGGACAGGAACCATTCCCGAAGACAACTCATCAGACATGGAAGAGACTGGACAATGGGTTGAAGAGAGATGTTGATGAGAAGTGAGCTACTTGTATCAGGTGGACACTTGAGACTGTGTTGGCATCTCCTATCTGGAGGGGAGATGGGAGGGTAGAGAGGGTTAGAAACTGGCAAAACGGTCATGAAAGGAGAGACTGGAAGGAGGGAGCGGGATGACTCATTAGGGTGAGAATAAATGGGAGTATGTAGTAAGGTGTATATAAGTTTATACGTGAGAGACTGACTTGATTTGTAAACTTTCACTTAAAGCACAATAAAAATTATTAAAAAAAAAGATTACGACTGGCTGAAGGCTGAAATGATGGTTACTGTTTTTAGCAATGAAGTATTTTTTTTAATTAACTTTTATTGAGCTTCAAGTGAACGTTTACAAATCAAGTCAAACTGTCACATATAAGTTTATATACATCTTACTCCATACTCCCACTTGCTCTCCCCCTAATGAGTCAGCCCTTCCAGTCTCTCCTTTCGTGACAATTTTGCCAGCTTCCAACTCTCTCTATCCTCCCATCCCCCCTCCAGACAGGACATGCCAACACACTCTCAAGTGTCCACCTGATACAAATAGCTCACTCTTCATCAGCATCTCTCTCCTACCCACTGTCCAGTCCCTTTCATGTCTGCTGAGTTGTCTTCGGGAATGGTTCCTGTCCTGGGCCAACAGAAGGTTTGGGGACCATGACCACCGGGATTCCTCTAGTCTCAGTCAGACCATTAAGTATGGTCTTTTTATGAGAAGTTGGGGCCTGCATCCCACTGATCTCCTGCTCCCTCAGGGGTTCTCCGTTGTGCTCCCTGTCAGGGCAGTCATCAGTTGCGGCTGGGCACCAACTAGTTCTTCTGGTCTCAGGATGATGTAGGTCTCTGGTTCATGTAGCCCTTTCTGTCTCTTGGGCTCTTAGATATCATGTGACCTTGGTGTTCTTCATTCTCCTTTGATCCAGGTGGGTTGAGACCAATTGATGCATCTTAGACGGCCGCTTGTTAGCATTTAAGACCCCAGACGCCACATTTCAAAGTGGGATGCAGAATGTTTTCATAATAGAATTATTTTGCCAACTGACTTAGAAGTCCCCTTAAACCATGGTCCCCAAACCCCTGCCCTTGCTCCACTGACCTTTGAAGCATTCAGTTTATCCTGGAAACTTCTTTGCTTTTGGTCCAGTCGAGCTGACCTTCTGTGTATTGAGTATTGTCCTTCCCTTCACCTAAAGCAGTTCTTATCTACTAACTAATCAGTAAAAAACCCTCTCCCACCCTCCCTCCCTCCCTCCCTCGTAACCACAAAAGTATGTGTTCTTCTCAGTTTATACTATTTCTCAAGATCTTATAATAGTGGTCTTATACAATACTTGTCCTTTTGCCTCTAATTTCGCTCAGCATAATGCCTTCCAGGTTCCTCCATGTTATGAAATGTTTCACAGATTCCTCACTGTTCTTTATTGACGCGTAGTATTCCATTGTGTGAATATATCACAATTTATTTAACCATTCGTCCGTTGATGGACACCTTGGTTAGTTCCAGCTTTTTGCTATTGTAAACAGAGCTGCAAGAAACATGGGTGTGCATATATCTGTTTGTGTGAAGGCTCTTATTTCTCTAGGGTATATTCTGAGGAGTGGGATTTCTGGGTTGTATGGTAGTTCTATTTCTAACTGTTTGAGATAACGCCAGATAGATTTCCAAAGTGGTTGTACCATTTTACATTCCCACCAGCAGTGTATAAGAGTTCCAATCTCTCCGCAACCTCTCCAACATTGATTATTTTGTGTTTTTTGGATTAATGCCAGCCTTGTTGGAGTGAGATGGAATCTCATCGTGGTTTTAATTTGCATTTCTCTAATGGCTAATGATCGAGAGCGTTTTCTCATGTACCTGTTAGCTGCCTGAATATCTTCTTTAGTGAAGTGTGTGTTCATATCCTTTGCCCACTTCTTGATTGGGTTGTTTGTCTTTTTGTGGTTGAGTTTTGACAGAATCATATAGATTTTAGAGATCAGGTGCTGGTCGGAGATGTCATAGCTGAAAATTCTTTCCCAGTCTGTAGGTGGTCTTTTCACTCTTTTGGTGAAGTCTTTAGATGAGCATAGGTGTTTGATTTTTAGGAGCTCCCAGTTATCTGGTTTCTCTTCGTCATTTTTGGCAATGTTTTGTACTTTGTTTATGCCTTGCGTTAGGGCTCCTAATATTGTCCCTATTTTTTCTTCCATGATCTTTATTGTTTTAGTCTTTATGTTTAGGTCTTTGATCCCCCTGTAGTTAGTTTTTGTGCATGGTGTGAGGTATGGGTCCTGTTTCATTTTTTTGCAAATGGATATCCAGTTATGCCAGCACCATTTGTTAAAAAGACCATCTTTTCCCCAATTAACTGACACTGGGCCTTTGTCAAATATCAGCTGCTCATATGTGGATGGATTTATATCTGGGTTCTCAATTCTGTTCCATTGGTCTATGTGTCTGTTGTTGTACCAGTACCAGGCTGTTTTGACTACTGTGGCTGTATAATAGCTTCTGAAATCAGGTAGAGTGAGGCCTCCCACTTTCTTCTTCTTTTTCAGTAATGCTTTGCTTATCCAAGGCTTCTTTCCCTTCCATATGAAGTTGGTGATTTGTTTCTCTATCATATTAAAAAATGACATTGGAATTTGGATCGGAAGTGCATTGTATGTATAGATGGCTTTTGGTAGAATAGACATTTTTAGTATGTTAAGTTTCCCTATCCATGAGCAAGGTATGTTTTTCCACTTAAGTATGTCCTTTTTAATTTCTTGTAGTAGTACTTTGTAGTTTTCTTTGTATAGGTGTTTTACATCTTTGGTAAGATTTATTCCTAAGTATTTTATCTGCAATGAAGTATTTTTAATTAAGGTATGCATGTTGTTTTTTAAACATAATGCTACTGCACACTTAACAGACTACAGTATAGTATAAACATAACTTTTATATGCACTGGGAAAACAAAAAATTCGTGTGACTTGCTCTATTGTGATAATTGCTTTTGTGAGGTGGTCTGGAACGGAACCTACGGGATCTCCGAGGTATGCCTGAAAATGGGGATGAATTCATAAACAAGGCAGAAACCGAGGTGCAACTTAAGGGACAGGTAATTGGAGAAGAAAGAAGACATTTAAAAATCAAGGAACAACAGGAATTAACTACGGGGGTGGCATTCCTAAAGGTAAGGAAAATAAAAGGAAAGTTAATCAGCCAGTTTGACTAAAAAGATCATGTTAGGAATGAGCGATTAGGCTGACTGGGTAGGAGGAGGGCAGAGTAAGGCGAGCCAGACAGAATAATGCAGAAAACAGTAGTGTTACAGCTTTCTGATGACAGAAGTACCATTGAAAACGCTTGTTATAGGAAGATTAATCCGGACCTGAGATTGTAAGAGAAAAAGACTTACAAAAACACCATGTAGGAGCCAGATATTTTAAGTATTAAGAGTAAAGTCTGATAAGAGGGAATTAAGTTTGGGGCAATGGGAATGAAAGCAATGAATCCAAGAGATAAGACTTAGTGAACTTAGTAGTAGGTTAGATAAAGGAGAAGAGTAAGCCAAAGATGACTTGAAGATATTTAGAGTTACTGTGGTGAAAAGTAATACACATTTATCGAGTGCAAATTGTATGCCAGGCAGCATATAAGACACATAATACATAGTAACTAGTTTAATTGTCGCACAAGCTCTGTGAGATAGGTATCTATTTTACAGATAAGAAAACTGAAGTCTAGAGTTCCTAAGTAATTTGCCTTGCTAGTAAGTAGCTGAGGCAGCCCTCAAACATAGGCTTATCTGACTGTAGAGAAAAAAGAGGCTGCACAGCATAGTGGTTAAGAACCCAAAGCCTCTGGTACATCTTCCTGGGCAACTAGCTTTGCACTTATTATCGGCAAGAGTTCTGACAAGTTATTTAACATTTCTGTGCTTCAGTTTCTTCACCTCTAAAATATAGATAATAACAAACCAAAAAAACTGTAATGAGGATTAAAGACGATAATGCATATACAGTACTGTTAATAAGATCCATTGCTGTCGAGTCAATTCCAACTCATAGCGACCCTGCAGGACAGAGAACTACCCCATAGGGTCTACAAGGAGCACCTGGTGGACTCAAACTGCCAATCTTTTGGTTAGCAGCTGTAGCTCTTAACCACTATGCCACCATGGTTTCTGTACTGTTAATAAAAAAAAAAAATAGTGCCTGGAAAATACTAAGTCCTCAATAAAACGTTTGCCAGTATCTTATCGGCACAGTAGGCTGGTGTCAATAACGTAGGGAGGACCCAGTTCGGAGAAGAAAAACAAAAAATTTTGAAGAAGCTGAGTCGGAAGTAGTTTTAGGTAGGTATTTTTAGGTAACCGAAAATAAAAGACAAACACAAAAATGACAGGCGAAGGGCAGAATTACCTATTTTTAACTAGAGATATACTTGTTAAAGTCATGGGCCTGGATGAGCTAAATTATTTATGTAATTTTTCTCATTCACAAGTTCTAATCATAAAAATATTTCCTTGGGTGATGACTGTATAAAACTTCTATTTTGTGTAAAAACCAGAAGTACAAAGAAATGCACTGTAAAATAGTTATAATTATGTAGGCAGACAGAAGATATACAAAGATATACATATGAGATAGTATATACCAAACAAGTGATAAAAACAAACAATCCAAAAAGAGCTATAGATGTTCAAAAAGAGACTGAGGTTCTGATGGGTTGTGTCAGTTCAAGACAGGTGAAACATAATAGATGCCTGAAGGAAGGGGAAGGTTTAGTTAAGTCAGAGAAGGCTGAGAGGAAGATGAAGAAGGAACACTCCTGCAGACACAGCAGCATGGATGTGGCTCAGGGAACAGACATGGCATGTCTCAGGAGACAAGAAAATGAGCTTAACTCAAATGACAATTTGTATACATAAGAAACAGAAATGAGGTTGAAAGTTAAGGTCTCTGTCAGGTTCTAAAGAGCCCTGAAAACTGGTTTAAGAATTTAGACTTCACTGGGTAAGCAAAGAAGTATTTCTTTCCCTTCTAGCATCAGAATTCCATAGCTGCAAAATCTACTTCTAAAACAATAATACTTGTTTTGGAAATACTTTTCTACCCTTTGCTTTTGTTTAATGGCTATCAAATCTCCAGGTAATTAGGCTAAGAATCTTCACATACTTGCTATGTCATTCTAATGCTTTCTTATGAAAGATTTATGTCTGTGTATGTGTTTTTAAAGCTTCTTAGTTATCGAAGTGTTCAGGAAATGTTTTGCCTTTAGAAGACTTTTCAAGTAGCTGAACCCCGTTAGAAAAAAAACTAGACAAGACAAACTCAACTTGAACTAGCTAATTATAGCTTAGAACTTTGCCGTAGGCACTGCTCCCTGTTATTTTTGTTTGTTGACAAGTACTTTTCTACAAATCAAGATACTGTAAATGAAATACTACATTATTATAAAAAATATATATAATGAGGATCAAAACATATTTACAGCAACAAGAATGTGTGAACCACCCTTACTATTAAAACTTTTGACCTAATTTTGGTCTAATTAAAAAATCATACTACATAATTTAGGCATATTCAGTTTTGGAAGTTTAATTCACCATAAGACCATATAACGAGAAAATATATATCTATATATTTTCAGAGATAATACTTTTTACCTTTCACCAATTTGTTATCAATTGTTTTACAGTAATACTTACCCTAATATTCTATTCATTCCATGTCTGGCAGCATAATGTAATGGTGTATTGTGCTGGTAGGGCTCCCCATAAGATGTGTTTGGATCAAGGGATTCTTTTAGCTGAGGGTTGTTTTCATATATTTGGCAGGCGAGGTTTTCATCACCATTGATGAGTGCTTTACGGAATTTCGTGGTTGTATTTCCCATGTTTTGTTTTGTTTTCTGATAGGCAGTGGCACTTTTTTCCTTCCCCCTTCAGCCACTTCATGAATACTTCTGCAACATGTTTCACATTCTAATGGAGGAAAAAATTATTCAATTAGATTATAAAACAAAAATTATGAAGCAATATCCATAAAAAAACAGTATCATAATTAGAATGTTAACATAATTTGGAAGGTATATGCAAGGGAATAAAC
This sequence comes from Elephas maximus indicus, assembly GCF_024166365.1. NCBI lineage: Eukaryota > Metazoa > Chordata > Mammalia > Proboscidea > Elephantidae > Elephas > Elephas maximus. The sequence continues at coordinate 62,320,733 of NC_064826.1, read as the reverse complement.
TATATTTGACCAAATTTATCTTAACAGCCAAAAAGTCTCAAATTTTTAATATTACCCACATTAACTTCTTGTTAAACTATAACATTTTCCCACACAGAGACAGTTTCATAAGCTGTACTTTGCACTATAAAAAGCTTTTCAGTTTTCCTCTTCATATGTATAGGAAACGAGCCTGCCTGCCTGACTTTTATGGTTGAATACACTTAAATTTGTATTTATCTTACTCAAGCCAGACAATTTGTGGGATAGTGAACAATGTAGGACATTTTGCTCAAATAACTACAGAATAAGTGTTAAATTATAGTAAAGGAAAAGTGAAAATGTTCAGTACTTATAAGGACATCAAAGAAAAGATTTTTAAAATGTAAAAATATGACTACACAACTCAATAACAGTCAACAGTAAACTATTTAATACAACTGATTATATACAGAACAATGGAAACAGTGATTATTCTACCTTTTTGTTGCTGTTGTTTACCACTGAGTTGATTCCAACTCATGACAACTCCACATGTGCAGGGTAAAACTATTCCATAGGTTTTCAAGGTTAGGACCTTTAGGAAGCAGATCACCAGGCCTTACCTCTGAGGTGCCTCTGGGTGGGCCTGACCCACCCACTTTTTGGTTAGTAGTACAGCGCTTAACCATATGCACCACTCAGGGACTCCTATTCTGCCTTTTAAGACCACTAAGTTTACTTCTTTGTACTATAAAGAATTCAAAACAAGGCTGAAAAATCATCAAATGTTTATGCATACCATGTTTGGAAAGAGAATATGATAATGATCACATGGGCATTTACTGCTGAAACGATGTAATGATAGGTGGCAGAAGAAGACATGGGAACAAACACAGGACTTAGAATTTGAAATCCATCTTTGCCCTATATTAGCTGTGTAATTTTGAGAAACTTATTTACCTTCTGAAAGTCTCAGGTTCCTATCTATACAGTGAAGAGAATGACTGTATCTTAGGGATGGCTGTGAGGATTATAAGAGCTAGTTTAAAGTACCTAACACAGTCCTTGGCTAATGTACTCAATAAATACTAATTTCATTCCATTCCAATATATGTTGTTTTTGAATCTACTGTTGAACTGTGGTCACAACTACTGACAAAGGAAAAAAGCGTATGCAAAGGCAAGTATGAAAAATAATGACCTATTCAAGGAATGGCAAATAGGGCTGGAGTTTCTAATGTCGGAATGGCAGGAAATAAAACTAAAAATAGACAAAGGCCAGACTATGGAGGTCCAAGAAACTTATACTTTAGCCTTTAAAGAACAGATAATCAAAGGTTTTTTACACAGGGTAGTGATATAATTATTTTCTGCTTCAGAAAATCAACTATTGCCACAGTTTAGAAGAAAGAGCGGAGGAAGAAAAAAGTAGTCTATCATGTTGCCCAGTTAATGCCATGGCAGGCTGGACATTAAAAACATAGCTTGAAAAAAAGCAGATGTTAAACATTATACATAGGAAAATAATATGTATAATGTTCAACACAAACTTTGTACAGGGCAGTAACAGTTTTAACAGAATACAAATTAAAGTACCAAAAAGCAAATGACCTGTTTCCTTAAGTTTCTTGCAAAACAGGGCTCTCAGCCTTGGCTGTACATTATGATAACCTGGTAAACTTCAAAAGTCCTGGTGCCCAAGCTATATCCCATACCAATTAAATCAGAATCTCTAGAGGTAGAACCAAGGCATTGGTATTTAAGTCCTTGGAGTGATTTCAACTGTGCAGATACCATTCTTATAAAAAAGCTCCTGGATCCCTCCAGACAGTTGTTCACATCTGAGTTGGACCTGCAGGTGAGCAAGCAGGGTCAGACATCTGCGAAGGCTATTTTAGAGATAAGTATTAACTACCTACTTCACGATGGTAGAACATTTCCTGACCTATACATACAGTTAACGTGGTCACCATTTGAGTCTTTTCAGTGTTTTCGTTATTTTTTTTTTAAATATATAAATGCATATGCACAGTAGAAATTTTTGAAAATATGAGTAAAGGGACAAAAACCCCATAATCTCTTTATTGGAAGATAATCACTGTTAGTATTTTGAGATAGAGCTACCCTGACTATCACTCTACACTTAACATAAAAATACTACAGTTACCTCTGGGAATTTTCAGGGACAGCCTGGATTTTATTTGATTCTGTTCTTTTATTTTTCACAAAATCGAGGTACCATCATGTGCTTATTCTCAGTGCAGTATTTTCTGTTTTATTGTACTGCTTTAAATATTTTAAGTGCTTATTATCCTTAATACAAATCCACTCAGTTTACTGAATATTTTATCTATAACAAGGTATAAAGGATATGATGTGGTTTCTGAAGAGTTTTTCCTAAGACTATGGAAACTTTCATTTGTTTTGGCTTTATCTTCTCCTAACAGAATACAGCTTAAACTGTAACATTTTCAGAGTTTTAGATTAGATTAATAAATTGACATGTTTTCATTTGCTTTATATTACTACTTTGGCAATATGTTCATTAGAACAATAATTCATAGCCAAGATGTGAAAAAAAGAAATATCTAAGAAAGCAATGATATCCTAGGACACTTACTTAAAGTAACAAGACACTTTTAAAAAATTAATATTCTAGATGCGTTTTAAATGTTACTATTAATCACACTGAAAAGCATAATGGCATCCAGAAATCTTTTTGTGGCTTTATTATCTTCAACACTGTTTCATTTTTAAAATTTGTGTTCAATAAGCCTGGAAGTCCCCAGGAAGTGCATGATGTAAAACATTCATAGTTTCAATCCTTTCAGATTTATCCTCCCAAGTCCCACTGAGAAATGTGCCAGAGTGTTCTTTCACTTCTTCATAGCTGCTGCTACTATTAATTGAAGTGATTGTTCCCTGTTTAAATCAAAACGCTTAGCATTTCTCCAACTCCAAGGTGATTCTATGGATAGAACTTTGAGGCAAGTGATGGATTATGAAGGGAAACTAATTCCTTGTTTTGCATCTCTGAGTCTTTACAGGAAAACCTGGGCTATTCTTAATCACCTTTGAGTAGTCAAGCACAGCATTTGATAAATACTTTATGAAAAAAGAAAAAAATGTAGCTGTCAATGGACTCCAGAAACCTTTACCTAATTCCTGATTAAGTTTTAATTGTGAAGGGCTCCACATTCTAGCTTTAAACTTGTCTCCCAACTTCCCCATTTCTAGGTTAATAATCTGCAACACTCAGTTGTACTTAATTAACAAACTTTTCCCAGAAATATGTTATAGAAGGTGAACCTCTTTAGATATAAGTGATCAGCTCCTAACTCATCTGTTTTCACAAAAGTTTTAAAGTCATAGTAATGAACTGAAGTTGTCAACCCAAACAATATAACTGGCTCCCATACTTCATTTAACTAGAAGGAACTCAACATTACATATTAAATAGATATAGAACACACACACACACACACACACACACACACACACACACACACACACCATTGCTGTCAAGTCGATTCCAACTCATAACGGCTGTTGAGCCGATTCCAACTCATAACGGCCCTATAGGACAGAGGAGAACTGCCCCCTGGAGATTCCAAGGCTGTAATCTTTATGGAAGCAGACGGCAACATCTTTCCCCTGTGGTGTGTGGCTAGTGGGTTTGAACCACTTACCTTTCAGTTAGCAGCTGAGCGCATAACCACTGCAACACCAAGGCTCCTTGCACACATTCATACAATTTACCCTTCTGCAATTATCTGCACTACTGATAAGCATAACAATCTTAAATCTACAACTAAACTTCTATCTATCAGTATAGAAACAAGTAGAAAGTTCATGTAACCAGTAGGTCCAATCCCATACCAAGCTGAAATCTGAGAGATGAATCTCTAGGAAGAAGACATCAGAGAGTTCAAAGTCCAAAGAAATACTCTCATTGTTACTGTAATAATACCATTAGAAAAGGAGAGATGATTACAAAAGAAGAGAGCCTAAGAACTTTGAAGATATATGGTAAGGGAAAAAATAAGGGTAGAAGAAGAAAAAAAAAAAAAACAGGAAAAGTGAACAAACTACAGCAGAAGAAGCTGTAGAAAAAAGTTCTATAGCTCATATGAGTAATCAAAAAAAAAACTTCTTAAGACTATAAAATCCACCAGTAAAAGATGTATATTATACTTTTTATTTGAAAATGAAATAGTCATAAAAATATTCATAGTACTGGATTATTATTTATAATTCATAAAAACCACAGGAAAGGCTACATTTAAATCTTCCCAGCCTATGCCCCTCCCCTACACGTCTGTCAGTTTGCTGTACAGTGGGGGCTTGCATGTAGCTGTGATGCTGGAAGCTATGCCACTGGTATTCAGATGCCACCAGGGTCACCCATGGAAGACAGGTGTCAGCTGAGCTTCCAGGCTAAGAGTAGGAAGAAAGACCTGGCAGTCTACTTCTGAAAAGAATTAGCCAGTAAAAACCTTATGAATAGTAGCAGAACACTGCCTGGTATAGTGCTAGAAGATGAGCCTCCCAGGTTGGGAGGCACTCAAAAGACAATTGGGGAAGACCTGCCTCCTCAAAGTAGAGTCGACCTTAATGACGTGGATAGAATAAAGCTTTCAAGACCTTCATCTGCTGATGTGGCATGACTCAAAATGAGAAGAAACAGCTGCAAATATCCATTATTAATTGGAACCTGGAATGTACGAAGTATGAATTCAGGAAAATTTGAAATTGTCAAAAATGAAACGGAATGCATAAACACCGAGATCCTAGGCATTACTGAGCTCAGATGGACTGGTATTGGCCATTCTGAATCAGACAATCATATAGTCTACTATGTAAGGAATGACAACTTGAAGAGGAATGGTGTTGCATTCATTGTCAAAAAGAACATTTCAAGATCTATCCTGAAATACGATGCTGCCAGTGACAGGATAATATCCATACACCTACAAGGAAAACCAGTTAATACGACTATTATTCAAATTTACACACCAACCACTGATGCCAAAGATGAAGAAATTGAAGATTTTTATCAGCTCCTACAGTCTGAAATCGAACATGTAATCAGGATGCATTGGTCATTACTGGTGACTGGAATGCCCAAGTTGGAAACAAAGAAGAATTGGTAGTTGGAAAATGGCCTTGGTGATAGAAATAATGCCAGAGGTTGAATGATAGAATTTGGAAGACCAACAACTTCTTCACTGCAAATGCCTTTTTTCACCAACACAAATGGCAGCTATACACATGGACCTTGCCAGATGGAATACACAGGAATCAAATTGAGTACATCTGTAGAAAGAGACGATGGAAAAGTTCAATATCATCAGTCAGAACAAGGCCAGGGGCCGACTGTGGAACAGACCATCAATTACTCATATACAAGTTCAAGCTGAAACTGAAGAAAATCAGAGCAAGTCCACAAGAGCCGGCATGCCACCATAAGTATATCCCGCCTGAATTTCGAGACCATCTCTAGAATAGATTTGAAGTGCTGAATACTAATGACCAAAGACGAGACAAGTTGTTGAATGACATCAAGGACATCATCCATGAAGAAAGCAAGGTGTCATTGAAAAAACAGGAAAGAAAGAAAAGACCAACATGGATGTCAGAGGAGGCTCTGAAACTTGCTCTCGAACGATTGAGCAGCTACCGTAAAAGGATGCAATGATGAAGCAAAAGAACTGAAGATTTCAAAGGGCAGCTCAAGAAGACAAAGTAAAGTATTATAATGACATGTACAAAGAGCTGGAGATAGAAAACTGAAAAGGAACAACACGTCTGGTGTTTCTCAGGCTGAAAGAACTGAAGAAAAAATTCAAGCCTCAAGTTGCAATACTGAAGGATTCTATCGAGAAAATATTAAATGATGCAGGAAGCATCAAAAGAAGACGGAAGGAATACACAGAGTCATTGCACCAAAAAGAATTAGTCGATATTCAATCATTTCAAAAGGTAGCATACGATCGGGAACCGATGGTACTGAAGGAAGATGTCCCAGCTGCACTGAGGGCACTGACAAAAAACAAGGCTCCAGGAATTGATGGAATATCAATTGAGATGTTTCAACAGATACAGCGCTGCAAGTGCTCACTCGCCTATGCCAAGAAATATGGAAGACATCTACCTGGCGAACCGACTGGAAGAGATCCATATTTATGCCTATTCCCAAGAAAGGTGATCCAACCAAATGCTGAAATTATGGTACAATATCTTTAATTTCACACGCAAGCAAAATTTTGCTGAAGATCATTCAAAAGTGGCTGCAGCAGTATATCTACAGGGAACTGCCAGAAATTCAGGCTAGTTTCAGAAGAGGATGTGGAACCAGGATATCATTGCTGATGTCAGATGTTTCCTGGCTGAAAGCAGAGAATACCAGAAGGATGTTTACCTGTGTTTTCTTGACTATGCAAAGGCATTCAACTGTGTGGATCATAACAAATTATGGATAATATTGTGAAGAACGGGAATTCTGGAACATTTAATTGTGCTCATGAGGAATCTGTGCGTAGATCAAGAGGCAAAATTGTTCGGACGGAACAAGAGGATACCGAGTGGTTTAAAGTTAGGGAAGGTATGCATCAGGGTTGTATTCTTTCACCATACCTACCCAATCTGTATGCTGGGCAAATAATCCGAGAAAATGGACTATATAAAGAAGAAGAAGGCATCAGGATTGAAGGAAGACTCATTCACAACCTGCATTATGCAGATGACACAACCTTGCTTGCTGAAAGCAAAGAGGACTTGAAGCACTTACTAATGAAGATCAAAGACCACAGCCTTCAGTACAGATTGCACCTCAACATAAAGAAAACAAAAATCCTCACAACTGGACCAATAAACAACATCATGATAAATGGAGAAAAGACTGAAGTTGTCAGGGATTTCATTTTACTTGGGTCCACAATCAATACCCATGGAAGCAGCAGTCAAGAAATCAAAAGATGCATTGCACTGGGTAAATGTGCTGCAAAGGACCTCTTTTAAGTGTTAAAAAGAAAGATGTCACCTTGAACATTAAGGTGTGCCTGACCCAAGCCATGTATTTTCAACCGCATCATATGCATGTGAAAGGTGGACAATGAATAAGAAGACTGAAGGAGAACTGACGCCTTTGAATTGTGTCAGCGAAGAATATTGAATGTACCATGGACAGAACAAAAGAATGAACAAATCTGTCTTGGAAGAAGTACACCAGAATGTTCCTTAGAAGAAAGGATGGCAAGACTGCATCTCACATGCTTTGGACATGTTGTCAGGAGGGATCAGTCCCTGGTGAACATCGTGCTTGGTAAAGTACAGGGTCAACGGAAAAGAGGAGGACCCTCAAAGAGATGAAATGACACAGTGGCTGCAACAATGGGCTCAAGCATAACAACGATTGTAAGGATGGCGCAGGACCGGGCAGAATTTCGTTCTGTTGTGCACAGGGTCGCTGCGAGTTGGAACCGACTCGACGGCACCAAACAACAGTAACGAGAGCCTATACTTTAGACTTAACAGTAAAAGCTTTTTTTTTTTTTTTAAATGTATTGTGGTAAAATATATATAACATTTACCATTTAACCATTTTCAAGTGTACATTTGAGTGACATTAAATACATTCACCACCATTATTTACAAAGCTTTTTATCATCCCAAACAGAAATTCAGTACCCTGAAGCAATAACTCCCAACAATACTTTTGAACATTCGTGGCTTTTTTTTTAGTAATTAACTGCCTTCCTGAGTATATACTAAAACTAGTTGCCATCAAATCGATTTTGACTCATGGTGACCCCGTGTTTGTTAGAGTAGAGCTGTGCTCCATAAGGTTTTCAATGGCTGATTTTCAAAGTAGATCCCCAGGCCTGTCTTTCAAACCTCCAAATTTCTGCTTTACAGTCGAGCGTGTTAACCATTTGCACCACCCAGGGACTCCAAGCATACACTAACCAAAACTAAACCCAGTGCCATCGAGTCGATTCCGACTCATAGTGACCCTATAGGACAGAGTAGAACTGCCCCATAGAGCTTCCAAGGAGCGCCTGGTGGATTTGAACTGCCGAACCCTTGGTTAGCAGCCATAGCACTTAACCACTACACCACCAGGGTTTCCAAGTATACACTAGATACTCCAAAAGCCTATCCTGACATTGACCATAAAATGGTCACTGAAATCCTGTATCAAATATATTTGGTACTCTTTCACACATTATGGAGTATCATGGTATTAAAGTATTGGAATTTCATGGGGCATTTAATGAGATACAGTTTGTCCCTCGCCCAAATGCTATGAATACATAAATTTTTCAAAGTTAAAATTACTTAATGCTAACTTCCCCTCTTTCCCCTTTATTCTTGTGAAAATTGGGAAGTCAAAGATTGGAGAACTGCTGTTTTAAAGAGTCCATGCAGATTTTAGGAACTAACATCACCACCACTAAAAACCTTATTAGAAGTACTACAGCAAGATGAAATTGGCATAGTTCACTCAGGAAACCCTGCTGGCATAGTAAAGTGCTATAGCTGCTAACCAAAAGGTCTGAGATTCGAATCCACTAGGTGCTTCTTGGAAACCCTATGGGGCAGTCCTACCTTGTCCTCTAGGGTCGCTATGAGTTGGAATTGACTGGACGGCAATGGGTTTGGTTTCACTCAGGAAAATGACCTGAGATAAAAAGACTGCATTTGATCTACTGACTGACAATAAAGATAGCCTTTAGATATGGGATGGAAACCCCAGTGACGTAGTAATTAAATGCTACAGCTGTTAACCAAGAGGTCGGCAGTTCAAATCCGCCAGGTGCTCCTTGGAAACTCTATGAGTCAGAATCAACTCGACGGCAGTGGATTTGGTTTTTGGTTTTTTAGAAATGTGATGGCAAACTGGCTATCATCTACTGAGGAATCTTACCCCCTCCTATAAGGTTACTCACTGTACAGCTGGTGCCTATGCCCCTGCCCTCTCCCCACCCCCAACATACATCTCTTGATCTCAGTCCTATTACTATAACATTTTTTTAAAACCTAAGCTATATTATACTTAGTTATAAACAAAGATTTATTTCAGTATAAAATTAATTAAAACAACTGCTGGTATAGCTTAAAAAAAAATTTTTTTTTGGTATAGCTTAAATGTCATAAATACATGACTGAAGTTTTAACTGTTCACTAAAAAAAAAAAGGTAACAAAAGCAATTTAGACTTACCTTCACAAAAAAAAAATGAAATGGTTACAATTATAATGCATAAAATCATAGTAACAGAAAAAAAACTACATTTAAGTCATCCTAGCCTATGTTTTCAAATTTAATACCGAAAGCTTCTAAACATTCATGGCTTCTTGTTGTTAGTCAGTATTTTGCCTTTCTCATTAGATTATGGGCGATCTACCTTATTGGTTCTCTTCCAAGTCTAATGCTTCAGTAAGATTGAAATTTATATTACTGAATGAGCACTCAAGTCACAGCACCTCTAAGGAAAGCACGGTATAATGTAGGGGTCAGCAAACATTTTCCGTCACGGGACAGATAGTAAATATTTTAGACTTTGTCTCTGTTACAAATACTCAACTCTGCTATTGTAGCTTGAAAGCTATAACCAAAAAAAGAAAACCAAACTTATCGCCATCGAGTCAATTCCGACAGGACAGAGCAGAACTGCCCCAAAGAGTTTCCAAGGAGCACCTGGTGGATTTGAACAGCCAACCTTTTGGTTAGTAGCCATAGCACTTAACCACTACGCCACCAGGGTTTCCACTGTCACGATAGTAATTAAAAGAAAGATCTATGCAGCAGTTTAGCTGCCTAAAGTTTCCCAGTAACCAAGAAAAAGGAGACAATCCAACATATTCTGGCTCCTCTTGGATACTTTTTATAACTACATAGCTTTCGCAGTGTGGAAAAGGATACTGCATTTAGAAAGGAAGAAATGAAAATAGCTACAAAAGGCAGCAGCTGACTGCTTCTTTTTGCCAAACTGGCAAATGAACACAGAAAATAGCCAGCATGAGGTCCACAACTGGAAAACTATCAAGACTTGGGATACAACTACTGTATGAAACAGCACTTTTCTATTTCCTATTAAAACATCATTACCTGCAATCATTACACAGAAGTCAGAACTCCTCACATAAGTAGATGTTTCAGATAGCTGAAATTTTTCTTAGGCAGTAGTTAGCTTTTATACTTTTGGCTTTCCAACTACTCAAAATGTTTTACATTATACTTTAGCCCCCCCCTTTCAAAACTACTTTCCATATTTTGAATTCAGAATTTCATACGGTGGCTGAAAATGACATTTCAGGCTCTAGTGCTGTGGGGTTAGTGGTAGTGCTATGGTGCTATCAGTGAATAGTTTAACTTCAGTAAATTTGGCATCTCTGACTATTCAGCAGTGTTTGCCCTTGTAATTTTTAAATACAGTATTGTCCTTATTTCATAAAAATAAGCACAAGTAAAAATGTTAAACTGGAACTTTTTATATTGGTATTAGAAAGTCAAGGTCTCAAGGTTGATACAATTGAGAACAAGATAAAAACTATTTATGCTCTAAAAGGCAAACCTTTAGTCACAAACTGAAGCTTCCTATACTTTACCGTAATTCAGTTTTGAAGAAAAAGGATAAAAATTATGTACTATGTATGAAAGTTTATAAATTTATAGTGAAATACTGTCTTAAAAGTGAATTACGTACTACAATGTGGACAAACTTTGAAATATTATTTCATTTATATGAAATTTTAACAGTAATTAAATCCACAGAGGCAGAAAACAGATCAGTGGTTGCCAGGATCTGGGGATGAGGGGAATGGGGGTGGAGAGAGAGAATGGGGAGTGACTACCGATGGGTATCGAGTTTTCTTTTAGGGTGACGAAAACATCTTGGAAGTAGAGGATGCATAACATTGTGAACATACTAAATGCCACTCAATTGTACACTTTAAAATGGTCAATGGTTAATTATATGTTATGTGAATTTTACCTCAATTTAAAAAGAAGTGAATCGTTAATGTTTACTGTTTGAAAGCAATATAAATGTGTGAAATTTTTAAAAAAGTAAATTGTAATTGGGAGTTTTATGCTTACACTCCAAGGAACAGAATTGTTTCCTGACATGTCTATTATAACTATGTACATTTAAATTCAATACAAGTTTTCAAAAATATATGAGAACAATTTGCTTTCTCAAACTAACTACAAAGAACAAATACAAAATTGCTGTAATACAGCATTGTTTAAATGACTCTGCTCTGACCCCCACTGTTTCCAAATCAGTGGGTCTGGCTTTGCTGTATTTCCCATTGTGAGGTACTCATTTTAAATCATTGTTATGCGGAGAAATCTACAAGTATTACATTTCGTAAGGGTATAAGACTATTTAGCTTCTAGGAGCTGTTTCTTATTCATTGTCCTGCTGAACGAAATCTAAAAGGATTTATCAAGTTAAACTAAGTTTATATAATACTACAATTTCAACTCCCTTTGATGTTGTACCCTATTACGCAGAAAAGTGTGAGCACAGCAGGTCTGAGACTAAAAAAGTTCTGCTTGCAAGGGTGGCCCTTGGTTAAGGCCACCATTCCCTAACTGATAAGAGGGACCCACTGTGCCTAAACTGTTTGCACACACAATGTAATTTATGCTAAACATCTGGTTTTCTTCTGGGAGTCTGGAATTTTGGTACATGCTTGGCAAGGGTGCCTACAAAACCAACCCTTAATAAAAACCTTGGACTGTCTCTAACGACGTTCTTTGGTAGAAAACATTTCATGTGTTGTCACAATCTGATGCTGGAGGAATTAGGCACATACTGTATGACTCCATGAGAACAGAACTCTTGGAATCCTGTACCTGGTTTCCTCTGGACTTCACCCCATTAGCCTTTTCTATTTGTTGTTTTTGCTTTGTATCCTTTTGCTGTAATAAATCTTAGCTGTGAGTACAACTATATGTTGAGTCCCATCAATCCTTTCAGTGAATCATCAAACCTGGGAATAGCTTTAAGGACTCTGCCCCACACACTGGTATCGTAAGTGAGATCTGCTAGACCAACTTTGACTCATATTTTAAAATATGGCAAAAGCACTGTTTGTGAAAAGAAATGAGAAGGGGTGGGTATGATGAACCTTTGGTGATGAAGTGGCTACAGTGTTACACATGTTATGAAATAGCAGCTGAGATACTGTTATGAGAGGCAAAAATTACCTATAATATTTGAAAAAGATAAATCCAACTCCAGGAGAGTTGCCTTGCTGGATCCCCTGGATGCTTTTGGCTGTACTGGCTAAATTGAGCACGAAAATAGAAGCACAGGCCAGGTAATTCCTCTAGTTTTTGTTCTCTACTTCAGATGGCAGGAGAAAGGGCTCATATCTTCCCAAAGGTGAGCTTTAGTGAGCCAAAAATGTTAAGCATTTACATTGCTCTCTCCTCCAAGTGAAAGAAAAAATGGGGAAAAAAGGTTAAATCAGCTCCCAGGGATGGAACAAAGCTTCAGATAAACCGAAAGAAAAAAGGAGGTGGGGGAAATACTCCAGCAGTTTCTTCACCCCAGCTGTTACTACTACTACCCCTCCCCCTTGCATTCCAGCCAGAATATTCCCCATACCTGGCTGCTGCAGCTGTGATGCTAACCATGTAAATGCTAAACTTAATCTAGGGATTTAAATAAATTCACAATGAGAAAAAAAAGAAATTTTTACAAACTGGCTATTTTGTGGCTATCACATCTGGATGTGTGATAAAACTGATGTAAAATGTTGCATGCTTCTCATTACGCTTATGCTAGAAGGATATCCCAATTAGGAAAAACAGCAAAGAAAAAAAACTGTTAATAACACACAATTCCTTTACTTTTTGCCACTACTGAGCAAACTGAAATTTAAATTCTTTGAATATTAGAAGCCAACTCTTCAGACAGGAATTGGACTGGACTATGGGACAGAAAATGATGCTGGTGAAGAGTGAGCTTCTTGGACCAAGTAGACACCTGAGACTATGTGGGCAGCTCCTGTCTGGATGGGAGACGAGAGGGCAGAGCGGGTCAGAAGCTGCCCGAGTGGACATGAAAATAGAGTGGAAAGAAGGAGTGTGCTGTCTCATTAGGGGGAGAGCAACTAGGAGTATACAGCAAGAAGTATATAAATTTTTGTATGAGACTGACTTGATTTGTAAACTTTCACTTAAAGCACAATAAAAAATTTTTTTTTAATTCTTTGAATATTAGAAACAGGTACTGGTAAGTGTGCTAACTAATGATCTTTGCCCACTGGAGCCTCTAGAAAAAGGGAGACAGCAAAAAGAGAGGGGCAATCTCTAGATGGAAATACACTTCTAGAGGTTTAAAAAGCAGTTTTTAGTTGCTAATGAGCTCTTATGAAATCAGATATCTGACCCTTACAGTCTGAAGACGTTCCAGCAGATGTGTATATCTGTGAACGGGTCAATCTGGACTCTAAGACCACTGAGACAAAATGGCCTTGTCACTTGGACTTGGAAGACAGCTATCTGGCCTTGCAGTGTCTCGGTTTTGCAGCTGCAGAAGAGGGGTTGCTGGATTTTTTTGAATCCTGAAGTCACAGATCCTAACTGCCTGCACCTGACTCTAAGCTCAAACCTGATATTGTGTGATATGGGCTGTTCCAGCCTCGGCACAAGGTGTGCTGAAAGGAAAGCAGGTATAGGTTCAATGAACAGAACTCAGACTCTGAACTGCTGCAGATTTACTGCCCTAGGAGCCTTGGTGGCGCAGTGGTTAAGAGCTCAGTTGCTAACAAAAGGGTCAGCAATTTGAATCCACCAGGCGCTCCTTGGAAGCCCTATGGGGCAGTTCTATTCTATCCTATAGGGCTGCTATGAGTCGGAATTAACTTGACAGCAATGGTTTTTTTTGTTTTTGTGGGGGCCTAAACTATGAAAACATAATGGATGATGGCTGGACTGTGTGGATCACTTGCGATGCCCACAGGAAAGGGCTAATTCTCTGATGCGACCACCTGAGACTGGCCTGCTGATGGACTCTATGTTTCTGATACAGAGGCTAAACGCATTCCTAACTTCTGATTCCTGTCAAGAGGTAAAGTTGGGGGAGGGAATATTAAAGTGTGATCCCTTTACCTACCCCTGACTGATCTGACTCTGGACCCCCTCTAGGAGATATCTCACTGCTGTTGACTTGTATTCAGGTTTCCAGACTAGTTGTAATTTATGACAATGAATTGACAGCCTGACTCTTCTTCCCTCACCTTTCTCTTGGTATGCCTACTCTAGTAAGGCAATTTATTAAATGAAGCTATCTCTGTAAAGGGATCTATTCTAGGCTTCATACTACATAACTGATGAGAATGAAGGGGTGGTATATAAACCCATTTTGAAATTTTTTGAAAATTCAGGATTTCATTCCGACCAATTTCTGAACATGATGTGTCTTTCTGGTCAAATTATTTTTAAGTGTTTTTCTATGAGAATGCTTTTGTCCCTCTTGCACTCAACCTTTCCGGATGGAAGGTCTTCATGAAAATAGGGGATATTTGAAAAATATGCAAAGTTATGATTGCTAAATGGGACACACTGATTTTCTAACAACGGAGACAAAATAAAACACCCAGCACCTGGAGCACATGGGAAAGGGCATTAATGATCTTTCTTTTTTGGATCTGTTCTTAAATACTTTCCCCTCTTCCTTAAGGAAAACTCCTTATGCTGCCTTTCCTACTAATCTTTTTTTATAAGCTCTGGTGGCACAGTGGTTACAAGCTTGGCTGCTAACCAAAAGGTCTGCAGTTCAAATCCACTAGCTGCTCCTTGGCAACCCAATGGGGCAGTTCTACTCTGTCCTATAGGGTCGCTCTAAGTAAGGATCGACTTGATGGCAATGGGTTTGGTTTTTGGTAAGAGCAGCTGAATTCAAACTAACTACTGTGCTATGATCATACCTGACAGTGCCGACTATGAGACAGCAGAGGATGGCCCCAGCTCTGGTACTTCCCACACAGAACATTTCTAATGGCTAGAAGCACCAGGGAGGGAAACCTCACAGTGGGAGGCCACTTTGAGGGCTCTTTTAACCTGCACTGTCTCACTAATGTATGTCCTGCTTGGGACATTTGTTACAATTGTAAACCCTTTGTTTCCTGGGGTACTCTGCTCTGGGATAATACTTCTTGTGTGTATCCTATGTCACACTACCTCAAGCCTGAAAGGCATTCAGATCACTCTCAGTATAGCAGCTAGAGTTCTGTCATGCCTGAACTGATGCCTCAGACCAGGTAAAAAAAGTTAATATGGTTAATACAGAAACTTAAGGATGAAGCCGCTTGGTTTCCTAAGATGGACCTTTATCATCAGTAGAATTTAAGTGGCAAAATCTAGGACATCTAAATGACATAACAGATCAATACTTCAGGCTGGTCTCACCCTGTTGCGTGGGGTCCTACTGATAATTTTGCTGTAGAGATAACTTGGCCAAAGGCCAAGTGGTGGTAAGAGTTAATACAGCAGGCCCAAGACTATTACCCTTGGCCCTGCTTGGCTAGTGTCTGAGAACTTGGATTTCAAAAGGGCTTCAACCATTCCCTAACTGATAAGAGGGATGCACTATATCTAAACTGCTTGCATACACCATGTAGCTAAAACTCAACACTTAGTTTTCTTCTGGAAATATGGAGCTTTGGTACTTGCTAGGCAAAGCTGCCTACGTGACAAACCTCAATAACAACCTCAGGCATCGAGTCTCTAATGAGCTTCCTTCTTAGACAACATTTCACATGTGTTGTCAGATCCAATGCTGGAGGAATTAGGCACTTCTTGTGTGACTCCATGGGGAGAAGACTCTTGGCAGTTTGCGCCAGTTTCCTCTGGACTTCACCCCATGAACCTTCCCCTTTGCTGATCTTGCTCTGTATCCTTTTGCTGTAATAAATCTTAGCAGTGGGTAGGAGATATGCTGAGTCCTGTGAGTTCTTCCAGAGAATCATCGAACCTAAAGGTTGTCTTAAGAACCCCTGACATACCAAAAAAAAACCTTAACCTGCTGCCGTCGAGTCAATTCCGACTCATAGTGACCCTACAGGACAGAGCAGAACTGCCCCATAGAGTTTCCAAGGAGTGCCTGGTGGATTCGAACTGCCAACCTTTTGGTTAGCAGCTGTAGCTCTTAACCACTATGCCACTATAAAAAATGCTCTAAAATTGGAGTAGAAAAGATTTGTATTCTAATCTTTATGTTAATCTCTCTGCATTTTTTCCTTGGTCGTAGAAAAGGCATGAATCATTGTGATAATTAAATAAAACTGTAAGTATTTAGCACAATGTCTGAAACATAGAAAACCCACCAAAACCACTGCTGGCAAGTCAATTTCAACTCATAGTGACCCTATAGGACACAGTAGAACTGCCTCATAGGGTTTCCGAGGCTGTAAATCTTTATAGAAGCAGACTGCCACATTTTTCTCCTGGAGAGTGGTTGGGGCATTTGAACCGCCAACCTTTTGGTCTGCAGCCGAGCACTTTAACCACTGCACTATAGGGCTCCTCTGAAACACATACCAAACCAAAAACCAAACCCAGTGCCGTCGAGTCGATTCCGACTCACAGCGACCCTACAGGACAGAGTAGAACTGCCTCATAGAGTTTCCAAGGAGTGCCTGGCGGATTCGAACTGCCGGCCCTTTGGTTACCAGCTGTAGCACTTAACCACTACGCCACCAAGTTTCCCTGAAACACAGAAGACAGTTAATACATATTTGTTCTTTACTCAGTTTTTTCAGACCTTTTCTACTTGTTTATTGGTTCATAACCTTAGGATTGTCGAAGGTGTTCAAAATCTGGCCACCAGATAAGTGACGGATGATTGTGCAAGTCCAAGTTATGAGGCAATTTCTCCTTCCAACTATATAGGTATGATTACATCAATTCATTTAATTTCTGAATACTCCTAGAAACTAAAGTTACTTAAACTAAGCCCAATACACATATATTAAAATACACACACACAAACACATACACATACCAGGCAAAAACTAAAATTTAAAACAGATTAAATCTGTGTTAGCCTTTTATTTCCACTAAGTTTTCTCACTAATAGAAAATGAAATTTCTGTAATTTACAAGGGAACTCATCAATCGATCAATCCAAGCCCAAGTTCACTGCTGGTATGTGTAAGTATAGTTTCTGTAGTTAAGGGATATTTTACTTCACTAGAAAAAATGTTTGGTTAAAATTGGTCAATTTTAAACAAAAGTTTATATACATAAAAATTACAACAGATATGTTTAAAATATTACTCAATATTGTTATAAAGCTTGCTTCCCACTTATCACAAGAATCTAATTCAAATTCAGTATGCTCTCCCTACCAGGACATTAGTTCTAAGAGGGACTAAAGTTTTTTTTTTAATATAAACTAAAATTCTCTCATGTTTTTCTGTGAAAAGATGGAACTTCCAGCAGTTCATGATGATTCTTACAATTTACATTGCCATTAATTTAAGAAAGTCCTAGAAAAAAGAAAATGACAACAGTGAAAAGCACTTCTGAGTATCTAGAAATCTATGATTTTAAAGTTACATGCTAAATATACATCACTAGTATCAGAACTATGTTACCAAATAAAAGATTCGTTTAACCTTTAACATTATAGCTCCTTACTATATTGTGTATAAGACCTAATAAGCATGAGACTATATGACTTTTCTGTCTTCTGAGACCATGTATGTGTCTGTGTGTGCATGTGTGAGTCTGCACGTGCAAGTTAAAAACAAATGAAATTTCTACCCAGGAGCTTTTAAAAGATGGTACATTTTCAGTTAAACACCCAATTTTGGAGAGATTATTAGCATTACCTACTACATAGGAGACTCCTAAGAGAACTAGAGAGAAGGAAAGAAGGGGCATAGCCAATTTTCTTCTGATGTCACAGTCCTTTTATTCACAATAAGCTATTTGAAGATTATGAACAGGGACAAGGATGAGTGGATGATTAACATCTGATGTCACAATCCTATTTAAATCATCTTGTGAGAGAGAAACCCAGGAAATAACAATGCTCTACCAAACCCTAGACACATCTGAGCTAAGTAAAAACATCATTGTTCTTCTATTCTAAAACATAAAATGGATCCCTCTTCCAAAATTTCATTTCTAAGTTCCTTGTATGTTCACAAACCATTTTTTGAAATAATTTTAAACTGGTTCATTTCTTTCTGGACCTCAGCTAAAAATAGTTATTAACATGCATGTTGTTGTTAGGTGCTGTCAAGTTGGTTCTGACTCACAGCGGCCTTATGTATAACAGAAAGAAAACCCTATGGAGCACAGTCCTACTCTGACAAACATGCGGTCACCATGAGTCAGAATCAATTCAAAGGCAACTGGTTTTAGTATATACTCAGTGAGGAAGGTAGTTATTTACTTATAACATGCCACGAATGCCCAAAAGTTGCACAGTCCTGCGGCATCCTCACAATTGTTGCTATGTTTAAGCCCATTGTTGCAGCCATTGCATCAATCCACCTTATTGAGGGTCTTCCTCTTTTTCGCTGACCTCTACTATTATTTTTTTTCTACTATTATTTATGGATGTTTATAAATTGGATGTTCATAACTAAAAAATTATACAACTTACGCTTCCCTCAAAAAAGAAAAACTGTAAGAAATACTTGCAGTGCAATAAAATTAAAATACAAAACAAAATCACAAAGGGTTTTGATTTTTCAATGTTTTTATCATAAAGAAGTCAAGTGAAAAGGGTATTTTGTTATTTTTTCAATTTAAGGGGAAAGAGTATGCCTCTAGTCCATTTTCAAATATATGGAGAAAAAAAAGAATGACTTTAATATTCATTTAGAAGTAGTTCAATTAATTTTAAACTTTAAATTCTGAAAAAACTGTGAACAAAAATTTTCCTGTTTAGACTCCAATTAAGTAAATTATGGTAAATCCACTCAACAGAATATAGTCACTAAGAACATGTTTACAACTTTTACATTTGAAAATGCTTACATAATAAGGTAATTATAAAATTGTTGTCGGTGGTGTTAGCTGCCATTGAGTCAACCCCTGATTCATGCACGACAGAACGGAACACTACCCTGTTCCATCCACATGATCAGTTTCAGACTGGACTGTGTGATTCACAGAGTTTCACTGCCTGCTTTTTGGAAGGAGGCTGCCAGGCCTTTCTTCCTAGTCTGTCTTAGTCTGGAAGTTCCACTAAAACCTGTTCAGCATCATAGCAACACGCAAGCCTCGACTAAGAGAATGGTGGTGACTGTGCATGAGGTGCGCTGGCTGGGAGTCAAACCCAGGTCTCCTGCAAGGAGGGCGAGAATCTACCGCTGAACCACCAATGCCTTATAAGTCATATACAGCATATTAACCAGAATTGACTCGATGGCAACGGGGTTCTTTTTTTTGTTTATAATCTCAACTAAATAAAATACATACATCTTTAGGAAAAAGACTAAGGAAATATATACTATCTTGTTAACTCTGGTTTTCTCTGGGTGGCAGAGCCATGCAATTGTACTTGGAATTTTTTCTTTATTCCTTTTGGTATTTTTTGAAAAATTCTAGGAAAAATTTTTTAAAACTAGATCTAATAATGATGGGTATGAATTGTGAGAGTAATAAATTACAGAAAGATTAAAGATCTATATTACATATCATATAACATCTATAAGCATATCTAGAAATGATTCAAGAATATTCACTGCAGCATTATTTGCAATAGTAAAATAATGTAAATAACCTAAAAGTTCATCAGAAGTTACAGACAAAACTCAGCTGTATTTTTACAAATTAGCAGCAAACTAGAAAATAAATTTTAAACATTCTACTTGTAATTAGCATCAAAAACATAAGATACTTAGGAATAAACTTAACACAAAGGAGGTACAAGATCTCTGCTGAAAACTACAAACATCGTTAGGATTAAAGAAGGCATAAACAGAGAGATAAATCATGTTCATAGATTAGAAGGCTCAATACGGAATTGCAAAGGACCTACGCTATCCAAAGCAATCATGAAAAAGAGAACAAAGATGGGCAACTTTCATTACCTGATTTCAAGGCTTACTTAATCAAGATGGTGTGGTACCGACATAAGGTTCAACAGATAGATCAACGAAGTGAATAATGGGCTCAGAAATAGACCTACAGTTAAATGGTCATTTCCTTTTCAATAAAGGTGCCAAAGCAATCCAACAGAGAAAGTTAAGTCCTTTCATCGAATGGTGCCGAAATGAATGGGTACCTATGTAGGAAAAAAGAGAACCCTGACTTCTACCTCAGATCATATACAAAAATTAATTCAAAATGGATTACAGACCTAAGTGTAAAAGCCCAGCCCACATTGTATAAAATACGTTTACAAACTGTTAAGAACAAAAAGCAAAGGATATTGTGGTAGGCTGTATTATTCATTGTCCCAATTATTCACTGACCTCCCTGTAGAGGATTACACTTCCCTTTCCCGTGGATATCAAGCTTGGTCATCTGACTTGCTTTAGCCAATGAAATGTGAGCACAAATAAAGCATGACATCTCTAAGGCAAATCTTTAAGAGCCATCATATGGTTCTTCCTTTTATCTTTTTCTTCCAGCTTGAGTCCCAGAATAAAGAAGACATAAAGTGAAGCTGAAGTCAACCTGCAGCTGACACATATGTGAATGAAAAATAAATGTCTGTTATTATAAACCACTTAACTTTTGGGGTCATCTGTTTCTACAGCACATCTTAGTCCAAGCTAACTAATGTAAGATGAATAGGCAATGCACAGGAAAGACAACCCACAAATCCTGTAAGTCTGGCTTAAAAAGATAAGGGTTTATTTTTATCACATGTTAAATCCATTAGTAGATAATCAAGAGAGTCTACATAACTTACACAATGTCATCAATGTCCTGAGCTGCTCCTGTTTTCATACACTGTCATTCTTAGCCTATGGCTTTCATCTACATGGCTGTTATACTTACAGACTACATTCCAAGCATGATGTGTCTCAATGGCCAGAAGTGGATCACATGGTTACCCCTAACTGCAAAAAAGCTGCGGAATTTAAGTTCTTACTTTTTAAGGCTTCCACAGTTGAGACAGGAAGAAAGAAAAGACTTGGAAACAAAGATTGGGTCAGCATAGTACAGTGTCTGTCACAGATGCCCTTTCTTAACAGATGGGTAAGAGTCTGGAAACACAAATTGGAACATTTTATACATTGCTGGTAGAAGTGTAATTTGGAACAATGACTCTACATAGTTAGTTTGTAATATTCATTCATGCTGAAGATGAATAAATCTTAGGCCCAGGAATTCTACTCCTATATGTATTCATCTCTATGTATTCTATTCTATATGTACTTTCCATATATACTAATTCACTTCTATATATTTCAAATTTCCCAGCTCATTAATAGGTCACAAAATCAGTTAGGTGGAATAAGGCCAACTTTTTTTTTTTAATAAGCTAAATTATGAGAGTGTATCTATATACTAACGGCGTAGTTTTATTTTGTTCCAATTATATATGTATATATACAAATATATATGGTGGTGTGTGTGTTAGCCTATATTATGATATAAAATTACTTCTTACTGTGGGTTATGGTTATTAAAAAGTTAACAGATACTGTCCTAGGATAAGTTCTGACAAATATACAAAAAGACATGTATGATGATATTTATTTCTGCATTAATCATAATAGCAAGGGTTAACAACAAGCAGGCTCTAATGCAGCATGAAAACTGGCTGGGCTGTTTCACTGGTGTCCCCAAGTGACAGAATCCTTAGGTCTATTCTCTTAGGCTAAGTGTGGGAAGGAAGCTGGGTGAGGTCTCACCATTTAATATGTGTACTCCCATTTAATCCCATTTCCATACTGGTGTATCACATGCACCCTCAGCTGTCCCTGTCCTTCTGTTAAGCTTTGTTCAGATGCTAAACCTTCTGTCTTCTAGGACAGAAGAAGAGCAATAGCTCAGATGCATGGGCTGAAGCAGAGGATCTGGAATGGATTTTACTTCTTATGTAAACCCACTGCAGTCAAGTCGGTTCTGATTCATAGCAACCCTACAAGACAGAGCAGAACTGCCCCAAACGATTTCCAAGGCTACAAATCTTTATGGAACCAAACTGCCACATCTTCCTCCCATGAAGTGGCTGGTGGGTTCGAACTGCTGATCTTTTGGTTAGCAGCCGAGTGCTTAACCATTGCACCAGCAGAGCTCACTCCTTACACAAATTTTTCAGACTCTAATGTTCTTAGTCAAACCTCATACTTATTCGTTCAGAGCTACCTGTGCCTACAATTCCTGCGCCTTCCTGGTGTTCTTTAGCACAATTCAGCCTGTTTTTTGTTTTTTCCCTTCCCAGTTATAGCATTAGGTCTGAACTTTGCTTATATCAGTTTAGCTTTGTAAAATCAGATTTTTTTTTGTATATTTGCTTCCCAGCTTTCAAAACTTTCTCGAAGTCTTTCATTTGCTCTTGTCTCCACTCTTGTTCTTTTTAACCTTGTAGATTTATTCTTTTGTCTTATCTTTATTATCATTTAATGGGATTTAAGGAGAAAATTGAGTAAGTTTTCAGTTGGTACACGATTACTAAGGAGTATAAGACATGGACATCTCTGCACTTATAACCACTATGTCACCAGGGTTTCAATATATATGTAGACATTCAATCAAATGAAGCAGGTATTTTAAAACTGTGATCTTCAATTGAGGGCAGTATTGCCCACCACTACCCCAAACAGGGTGGCGTAGTGGTTAAGCGCTACGGCTGCTACCCAAGAGGTCAGCAGTTTGAATCCGCCAGGCACTCCTTGGAAACTCTATGGGGCAGTTCTACTCTGTCCTGTAGGGTCGCTATGAGTCGGAATTGACTCAACGGCAGTGGGTTGGACCCCATCAGGGTATCTGGGCACATTTGGGAGTGTTTTAATTATAACAACGTATGGGAGACACTACAGGCATTTAGTAGGAAGAGGTCAGGGATAACGAACTCTGTGAAATACAAGGGACAACCGTACACAACAAAAAACTGACTCAAGCTAAAGAGCAACAGCACCTCTTCCCACAGCCACTGAGAAGCACTATTTTAAAAGAAAAAGGAATCCAAAGAAAATTACTCAGTTTATAGAATTATGTATGATATATGTGTAATGGCAAACATCCTTATGCACCTAAAATGCAGCTCACCTATTAAAAACCCTTCAGAAATGTAATTACTGTTAAAAAAGTTTTAAAGGCATATCCATATAATAACATGTTAAGATCATTTACAATCTTGTATTTTATATTATTAGAATCTAATTTTGCTATAAACTTAAAGTATCTTTTATTACTGATTTTTACATATATGCTCTACTCCTATAAAGTGAGCTTAGGTTCCTTAAGGTTAAGGACTACATCTCCGTGTTTGTTTTTTCTTCTTTTAATCTGCAGTACCTAATAGTGCCTTGTACACAGTCAATACAAACTTTAAAATTGTTTAAAGACAACTGTACTTGAAAAGGAAACCCTGGTGGTATAGTGGTTAAGTGCTACAGCTGCTAACCAAAAGGTCAGCAGTTCAAATCCACCAGGTGCTCCTTGGAAACTCTATGGGGCAGTTCTACTCTGTCCTATAGGGTTGCTCTGAGTCAGAATTGACTCGATGGCAACAGGTTTTTTTTTTTTTTTTTTGGTATTTGAAAAATACATAATACCAATAATTCAGGGAAAGGAGGTGGTACAAAGTCTTGATTTGAAACAGAAAATTTAACTATTAAAAACCTGTCAGAAACATATAGCTACCTTAAGCAGTCAATCTTTAAGGCAATCATTTCCCAAGTGCTATAAATCTCCATTCCTGCTATATTAGTTCTGGGCTATCATCCTCTCTTACCTAGACTACTGTAACAATTCCCCATCTAGTCTCCCTACCTTTAATTCATTTTCATCAATAATATTAGTACTGATTTCCATAGCAGTGATTCACATTATGCAGGCAATGTGATTTTGACCATGAGATACAAGAGGAACTCTGTAGGCCGGTCTAGAACAGGTCTAGGAAACCCACAGTAACAGATAATTTCTGCTGCGTCTGAGTGTTAATCTTGTCTACAGAGACAGAAAGGAAAAGGGTGAAAGTGTTTAAGAACAGAAATATGGAAGGAACCCCAATCCTTGATGATGTCGCTGAACCACTGAATTAACCAACCAATGAACCATGGTATCTGGGTTCATTTTGTTGAGAAAGATGATAAATCTTTCTCATTGTTAATTCCATGAAGAGAAATTAAGTTCTGATACATGTTACAACATAGATGAACCTTTAAAACAAGTAAAATAAGTCAGACACAAAAAGACAAATATTGTAAGATTCCACTTATATGAAATACCCAGAATAGGCAAATGCATAAAGACAAACATTTATTAGTGGTTACCAGGGGCTAGGAAAAGAGGAAAGTGGATAGTTATTGCTTACGGGGTAAAGACTTTGTTTGGAGTGATGAAAAACTTTTGGAAACAGGCAGTGGTGATGGTTGCACAGTACAGTGAATAGGTAATTTCACTAAATTTTACACTTAAAAATGGCAAAATGGCAATTTTTGTTATATAAATTTTCCCACAATAAAGTTTTAAGAAATTCATAGAATTGTATACAAAAAAAAGAGCCAAATTTACAATAAATAAATTTAGAAGTTTTCTTCTGTGCCCTGAATCATCTAAAAATCACCTGAATTCTATTTATTTGTTTCAGCCTCTCTGTATCATGGTGCAATGTTACTCAAATATCTTTTTGGCTCACTTTTCACAGTTAAAAATGAAGTACTTAAAAATGATCAGAGACTGTGTTGTGGAGAGTTAGGCAAGAAAAGACAGTTGAATGCTTTCAATCACAGAGAAAGAAGAGGATACAATGCCAATGTAACCAATGTGTTTTAAATGATGCTAACTAACACCCTGGAAAGCACTAATCAATCAAGGTGCCCTAGGTTTATGGAGAATAAAGTCAGGATAATTCCTGTCCATACTAAGGCTATTACTGCTGTTTGCCATTGAGTCAGTTCTGACTCAGATCAACCCTACATGACAGAGTAGGGTTTCCTAGACCGTAATTTTTATGGGAAGAGATCACCAGGTCTTTTCTCCCATGGAGCTGCTGGCAGGTTCAAACCACCAATCTTTTGAATGGCAACCAAACATTTAACCATTGTGCCACCAGAGCTCCTTACACTAGGGCTATAAAGGGCTATAAGCTCCCACAAAATAAACTGTTAACAGGAAAAAAGTTTTCATTACAGAGCTTTGAAAATCAAACATACATTTATCTTCTTCCCAAATTCAGAGGCTGTTACTTAAGAAGTCGGTATATGTCAACAAAGTAAAAGATAGCGCAAAGACATTTTTCTATTTGGCTCTTCTTCCTTTTTTCTTACTTAAGGGCAAATCATAAGATAATACAAAGATGCTTATTTTTCTATTCGGTTCTAGTGCCTTTTTAAAATGTAAGTGACAAAGATTGATATTTCAGAGTCATAGGCTTACTTGATGATAGCCAAACTCTTCTACTGCTAAATAACTATAGCCCTAAACCTGAGGAAACTGGTTTAGAATCTGGAGATATTTTATTATTTTCCTGTCCCTCAATGCTATCCCACTGATTCAATCTAAGAAACAAGGTTAGACGTGCTATTACAAAAGAGATTTCGGTAGAAAGTGAGCCTATCCTACGAGCACTGTATACTACTTTCAATTGTATTATAAAAGATACAATTTTTTATGCTCTTTATGTTTAAAGTCAAACATTAAGAAAAGTCTGGCAAATACTCTGGCCCATTGTCAGTCTGCAAAAGTATCCTCTTATGATGAATAATTTATACTTCAGAATAGTATCTTCCCCAGACACCCTACCACAAGCTATTCTAAGTATTTCTCTCAAGTTCTTTGAACAAAAACTTAATGTTAGGCAAAGAAGGAAGAGATACAAGCTGAAAGGAAATACCCACGATCCACTGTGGTAGTGATGCTACTAAGTCAAAGATAAGGATTAATAAAAAAACAAAAACCAAACCCGTTGCCACTGAGTCGATTCTGACTCACAGCAGCCCTATAGGACAGGGTAGAATTGCCCCACAGCGTTTCCAAGGAGCTTTGAACTGCCAACCTTTTGGTTAGCAGCCAAGGTCTTAACCACTATGCCAGCAGGGCTTAGAGTAAAGACAAATTCTGAAGGATAAAACCAATTGCTTTGGTTTTTCTCTGACTTTACAAAAGACAATCATTATACTCCTTTAAAGATCAAGGGGCTACAAATGCTTCTGTCTATTATATTACAATATATTTTTATTCACCTGAGAGTCATTCCACCCTTTTTCGGATATGAGCAATCCTCACCCTTTCTCTGATAAGAGCAATCCAATTTTTCTCGGAAACTCCCTTCCACCACAATCAGCACATTATTGAAGTAAGCCTGGCTCTGTTCCAGGGGATGCAGGGATGGACATAAGGCCCAAGTCTGACTAATCAGTGTTTTCCACCCACCTAGCTATATTGATTGATTCATATCACCCAAATTGGACCACTCTGCGTGAATCGTGGGACTTTTGTTCATGAAGCCAAGAAAGAGGTGTTTCCTTCTGAACAAAAAAAACAGTGGTGATTTGAGTAAGCCACTGTGTTTTATACCATGTGTTTCCTCCATTTCCCCTGGCTCACAGTTAACTGGATTAGAGAAGGACATCTAACTCAAAGTGAACTTTCTGGGCAAGCCAATGGCCTATTACGAAATCTGGTTTAAGAGTTCTACCCAAAAAGAAGGCTCTGTATTGGATAGTGGAGTCCCTGGGTGGTACATACAATTAATGGGATCGGGTTAACCAAAAGTTTAGAGGTTTGAGTCCACCCAGAGGTGCCTTGGAAGGAAGGCCTGGTGATCTACTTCCAAAAAATCAGCCACTGAAAACTCTGTGGAGCAGTTCTACTGTGACATACATGGGGTCGCCATGAGTTGGAACTGACTCAATGGCAACTGATTTTTTTATACTGGATAGTGACTAACTGTATGGCACTGGGGCACTGGGGAGTGACTAACTTAACGAATCAGGTTCTCTCTTACTGAATTTGAATGTATTAAATACAGTGAAAGAGAGAGAAAAGAGCGAGCGTGTAAGCATGCACGAGAACACACTAGCAAGTAAGCACTCACCCATACAAACAAATGGCTTTCAAACTCCACAACCCTTCCCTCCTTGACCTACCCTCTCAGGACTCACCCTCATCTCCTGAACAAAAGAAAAACACACAGAAGGAATTCTTTCATCTTTTCACAGTCAAATTTATAAACCAACTTGCATTTGCACTTGTCAGTTTTCCTCATTTCTTCCCCTTACAATAAAAGTACACTCCTTTCAAAGAAAAGCAAATGTTCTATCTATGCTATGGGTTCCACACTCTAGCTCCCTTTCCTCACTTATCCTATCCCACTCCTACTCCATCAATAAAAAAAAAAAAAAAAAAATAATAGACCTAGATAATTCTTATCAACATGTAAACATGTTTTATTATTTTCCATCTGTTAAAAAAAAAAAAACTCCACCTTGAAAGGAGGGTTTTCTCAATAAATGCTAGGTCAATTACATATCTACATGGAAAAAAAGGAATACTGACTCCTACCCTCAAACCATACATGAAAATCAAATTCCAGATGAATAATGAATCTAAGTGTAAGATCAGCAAAGATATCTTAAGACAAATAAAAACCTTTAATCACAAAGTAAACATAGTGATACTTGGGACTATATTACTTTTAAGAATTTATATTTATCCAAAGACACTATTAAGAGAATAAAAGGGAAAACTACAGAGTGGGAGAAGATATCTATGGTACATACATCCAATAAGAGGCATAGCCAGAATATATAAAGAACTCTTACAAATCAATTTTTTAAAAAAGGAAGACAATTCAACAGAAAAATGGGCAAAAGACTTCACAAAACAGGATATCCAGTGGACACATGAAAAGGTATATAGCCTCATTTTATGGAAATTAAAACCACAATGCAATACCACTACAGACCCATCACGTGGCTAAAACAAAAAAACAAAAAACAAAAAAAGGCAGGGGGAGGGGTGGAAAGGAGGTGAAGTAACTGGAACTCCATGTGCAGTTTATGGGAGCAAATTAGTACAGTCACTTTGAAAAACTGTTTGGCATTACCTAGTAAAGTTGGATATACGCAGATTCCACTATCAAGTGGACCCCTCCTGGTGCAATGGTTAAGAGCTCGGCTGCTAACCAAAAGGTCTGCAGTTTGAATCCACCCGCCACTCCTTGGAAACCCTATGGGGCAGTTCTATTCTGTCCTATATATACTGTTGCTATGAATCAGAATCAACTAGACGGCAACAAGTTTGGGGTTTTTTTGGTTTTACTATCAATCAATTTTATTCCTAAGTATATACCCCATGTGCTAGTTATGTTCCATACAGCCTCCATGAATCTGAATTAGTGAATACCAAACCATCCCTGTTCGACTTCAGCTGGAAACTTTTTGCCATCCTGAACACACATATGTCTGCGAATGACCACTAAAGATGTATTTTTAGCAAATAAGTAAATGTGCAGTAGGGAATCCATGAGTAATAATAATCCATAACATTTTTACCAACAGGTACAAGAAAGTTCATAGCAACATTATTGGTAATAGTGTAAAACTGAACACAACTCAAAGCCATCAACAGTAGAATGTATAAACTGCGGTATGTTCACAAACTGAAATATACTATTCAGGAATTATTAAAAAAATTAGTAAAACTACAACTACATGCAACAATTTGGAAGAATTCATTTTGAGTGAAAGAAGAGAGAGACACAGAGTAATATATATGATTCAATTTCTGTAAAAAAAAAACAACAAAAGCAAAACTAATCTATGTTGTTCAAGTCATGATTATGGTTACTCTTATGTGGTAGAGTTTTGACTGGATGCAAGAGGGAGGTTTTTGGGATACTATTCATGTTCTATATCTTGATCTGAGTGCTAATTACACAGCTGTGCTCACTCTGTGAAAATTCATTGAGCTATATATGACTTCGGTATTTTTATGTATGTTCTACTTTAATAAAGTTTACAACATTTTAAAAAAGACAAATATGTAATCTTTCTGACAATACCGCACATACTAGCTAAAACAAAAAAAACCAAACCCACTGTCATCGAGTCAATTCCGACTCATAGTAACACTACAGGATGGAACAGAACTGCCCCACAGGGTTTCCAAAGCTGTAATCTTTATGGAAGCACACTGCTACACTTTCCTCCCGCAGAACAGCTGGTGGGTTCAAACCAGCAACCTTTCAGTTAGGTAGGTGCTTAACCATTGCACCACTAGGGCTCTTCCATTTGGTTAGCAGCCATAGCTCTTAACCACTATGCCACCAGAGTTTCCAATCAAGCTGTACGAAAACCAAAAACCAAACCCACTGCCATCGAGTCGATTCTGACTCACAGAGACCCTACAGGACAGAACAGAACTGCCTCATAGAGTTTCCAAGAAGCACGTGGCGTATCTGAACTGCCAACCTTTTGGTTAGCAGCCGTAGCACTAAACCACTACACCATGAGGGTTTCCTCCTAATCAAGCCATAAAAAATACTATGTTACCATTTTGTCTGGAGAAATCATACATAAATATATTTATATTTTAATCATACATACATATGTTTGCAAATCCTTGAAATACATTTTAAAATTTACTAATACTGGGACATGCACAACAAAAATAAAAATTAAAAATTTTGCCCTTCCCTTCTCTGCACAAAGGGATTGGCATGGCAGTTGAGGCTGCAGGGCAGTGACAGCATGCTAGGAATGCCAGCAGAGGTATGGGCCAATTGGCTCAGAGGCAAAGAAAATGGGCCATTTTGTGGGGAATAGGAAGTTGCACAGGATTATGGACCCAGTGAGGGTGTATGGATCCACCAAGAGGCACAGCCAGGATGCCCAGTGGTCAACAATACAGAGTAGTAGGGAGATAGTAGGTAGAGAGACGGTTTACATGGCTGGGACATTGGTAAAACGCACTGAACAAATAAATAAAAACAACTGAAAATGATTAATATATTGAGGCTTACTTATTTAAGTAAGAAGCCAAGTTTCTTACTGCCAGAGAAGGTAAATATAAACATGGAGAGGGAGAAGGCTAGAAAGAACCCTGGGGTGCTGGACTAGAATTGGAAGTGTAAAAACAGTTAAAATAGTTTTATAATACATATAGAGGTAAGGCTGTATACATATATACATAGACTATGCACATGCATATGAACATACATATATTATGAGTTCCTGGGTACCACAAACAGCTAAGCACTCAACTACTAGCCGAAAAGTTGGCAGTTCAAACACACTCAGAGGTGCTTTGGAAGGCAGGTCTGGAGATCTGCTTCTAAAAGCCTTGAAAACCATATAGAGCAGTACTACCCTGCACATACGGGGTCACAAAGAGTCAGAATCTACTCAGCAGCAACTAACAACAATATTATACATACATACATATATATAGTTATTCACATGTCTGTGTGTATACAGACCATGAACACTACAAGCATGCACACGTTTCCTATCTGCCTGCTGAGAGGGCCCAGAAGCAATGACAACCCAGTAGCAATGAGCACACTAAGCCCCCAGTCTTCGTTTTTAAATATCTTTTACTAAAGGAAACCAGGGCTCCTTGGAGAAATGGCTGATTCCAAGTCCAGGGCAGGCAAAGTACAAGATGAACCAGGAACAGCTTGTTCTGCCAGAAGTCTAACCAGACGCACAATGAACGACATGTAAGCATACTAAAAGGACGCAGGAGCCAGCTTAACGTGGCTCTCACTGGCTAAATTGGGGACAAAAGGACCAAAATAAATAACAGCAGCAAATCACAAACCATTGAATAAAATAGGAATTCATGAATCCATACTAATTTAATAAATGAATAAATAAATGAAGGAGGGGAAAGAAAGTTCTTCCTTACAATAGAGTAACAATTGTTATGGTGTCTTAGTTACTTAGTGATGCCATAACAGAAATACCACAGTGAGTGGATAGCTTTAACAAACACAAGTTTATTCTCTCACAGTCCAGGAAGTTAGAAGTCCAAATTCAGGGTGCCAGCTACAGGGGAAGGTTCTCTCTCTCTCTGTCGACTCTAGAGGAAGGTCCTTATCATCAATCTTCCCCTGGTCTAGGGGCTTCTCAACATAGGGACCCTGGGTTCAGAGAATGCACATGCTCCTGGCTCTTCTTTCATAGTGGCATGAGGTCCCCTTGCCTTTCTGTTTACTTCTCTCTTTTATATTTCAGTAGAGATTGACTCAAGATATGACCTAATCTTGTAGATTGAGTCCTGCCTCATTAACATAACAGCCTCTAATCCTGCTTCATTAACATCATAGAGGTAGGATTTACAACACATAGGAAAATCACAACAGATGACAAAATGGGAGACAATCACACAATATTGGAAATCATGGCCTAGCCAAATTGACACACATTTTTTGACTGAACTGGGTCCCCCCAAAATATGTGTTGTAATTCCTAATCTCTATGCCTGTGGTTATAATCTCATTTGGGAACAGGCTGTCTTGTTATATTAATAAGGTAGGATTAGTGTAGGGTGTATCTTGAGTCAATCGCTTGAAATATAAGAGCTTAAACAAGCATGTAAAAAGTAGAGACGGGAGAATAGAGATGCCAAACCACATGAAGATCACCCAGGATGTCTTAGTTATCTACTGCTGCTGTAAAAGAAACACCATAAGAGAATGGCTTTAACAAAGAGAAATTTATTCTCTCACAGTCTAGGAGTCTGGAAGTCTGAATTCAAGGTGTCAGCTCCAGGGGAAGGCTTTCTCTCTCAGTTGGCTCTGAAGGAAGGTCCCTGTCATCAATCTTCCCAGCAATCTTCTCAGCACAGGGACCCCGGGTCCAAAGGATGCGCTATTTTCCTGGCTCTTGTTTCTTGGTGGTATGAGACCCTCCTGTCTCTCTGTTCACTTATCTCTTTTATATCTCAAAAGAGATTGAGTTAAAACACAACCTAATCTTGTAGATTGAGTCCTGCCTCATTAACATAATTGTCTCCAATCCCATCTCATTAATATCATAGAGGTAGGATTTACGACACATGGGAAAATCACATCAGAAGACAAAATGGTGGACAATCACACGATACAGGGAATCATGAACTAGCCAAGTTGACACATGAATTTTGAGGGGACACAATTCAATCCATGACATAGGAATAGAAGTTCAAAAAGAGACAACGACATTGTTCCAGAGCTGACAGAGAGAGAAAGCCTTCCCCTAGAGCTGGGGTCCTGAATTCTGACTTCTAGCCTCCTAAACTGTGAGAAAATAAATTTGTTTCTTATGTGGTATTTCTGTTATAGCAGCATTAGATAGCTAAGACACCAACTAATAAATGCAGAAGAAATAATGGAATATCATTTGGCAATCATCACAAAAGTGGTTAATTCAGTTGAGAGTTATCAACGGATGCTAAAGCTAGCAGGTAGAGGTTTGAGGAAAAACAGGATATTGGTATAATTTTGGAATGCCTCTCCCCAAATACTAATCAAGGGAGAATATGATCAAGTTAACAATCACCAATAGTGGCATGTTTTGACACTGTCTGCCTCTGGATGCAATGCACTAAGACGGGCACAGCACCATTTTTGTGGTATTTCTGCCAGGAACTCATGATTTGATAGGGGTCACAACGAAACATCACATAGATCTAGGTTGAGGGTCATCCTACAGAAAGTAGAGTGTCTACTTTACAAAACAGTCAAGGACATGAAAGACAGGTAAAATTAAGATTGATGAAGCTTGAAGAGATATATATTACTGGATAAGATCCTGGACCAGATCAAAAAGAGATTATCGTTGGGAGAGTTATTGAAATTTGAATAGGTTGTATCAGTGTTGCACCACTGCTGATTTTCTGATTATATGCTGGTTATATAACAGAGTGGCAGGTTTTTGAGAAATACATACTGTAGTAGTTAGGAGTGATGGAACAACATGTTACAAAAGGTTGAGAAAAGGACTAATGATAATGGGTAGGTAGACACGCACTTATAAATACACACATATATATATATATGTATAGAGACAGAGGCCAGACAATGGAAGAATGAAATGAAATGTTAACAATGGGGAAATCTGAGTGAAGGGGATACATACAAGAGTTCTTTATACTGTTTCAGCAACTTTTCTGTGAATGTGAAATTACTGCAAAAAAACTTTTAAATCTAAAATAGGAATGTGATAATAGAACATCTAGTGTTAGAGTAATGTGAACCAAGCTATTGTCCAAGGCCAGGAAACAGAAAGAAAACTGTGGCTTAATATGTTTAATCACGTACCTTCCTTTAAAGCACTATGAGAAGGTAGACTAACAATGAGGGCAATGTTTTTATGTCTGTTTGAAGAAATCAAAGCATCTCAATGTTTTAAATGAATTTTCTTTTTTTTCTTAGATTTTAAATGGGCATTTTACAGCTCATTTAGGAAAGAAATCCTAAATTCCTCATCTTTGTAGTGCTATCTTTATAATTTGGTCATTGTTATGTCCATGGACAGGAATTCTAACCCAGTGTCATAGAATGAATTATGTCCTCCCAAAATTGTGTTAAGCCATGATTCCCAGTATTGTGTAGCTGTCCTCCATTTTGTGACTGTAATTCTGTTAAGAGGATTAGGGTAGGACCGTACCACCACCCTTACTCAGATCACCTCCTTGATCCAAGGTAAAGGGAGTTTCTCTGGGGTGTGGCCTGCTCCACCTTTTCTCTCTGGAAAGATAAAAGGGAAGCAAGCCGAGAGTTGGGAACCTCCTACCACCAAGAAAGCAGTCCTGGGAGCAGAGTGTGAGCTCTGGACCTGAGGATCCTGTGCTGAGACACTCCCAGGCCAAGGGAAGACTGATGACAAGGACCTTCCTCCAGAGCCGACAGAGAGAGAAGGCCTTCCCTTGGAGCTGGCACCCTGAATTCGGACTTCTAGCCTCCTGGACTGAAAATAAACTTCTCTTTGTTGAAGCCATCCACTTGTATTTCTGTTTCTGCAGCACTAGGTGCCTAAGATACCCAGTATTGTTCCAATCAGAAGATACAGGGACCTGAGTATCAGATTCTGATGCACTTAAAGGGAAAGACTGCCTATATCTAATTAAAATACGGATGTCAGACTATGAGAATAGAAAAATATCAAGGATTACCTTTCTTAAGAAACTGAAGATTTTATCTTCTCTACAATCCCCAAAACCAGTAAAAGGCCTTAGCCTAAATAATGGTAAGTTGTTAACAGTTTTTAGCAAAAAACAGAATAAAATGTTTAGAATAAAAACGAGGCTTTTAAAACTTCTTTGACAGTGGAAAACCATCTTTAAAAAAAAAAGTGACTACTAGTTAGATGGTCTGAAAAATGATTAGATGAAATTGCTGATAAAGCACATATTCTACTAACAGATGATTAAGATCATTTTCAAGTCTGAAGAAATTAACAATTTTTAATACAGAAACTAAAATTCCCTAAAGCAACCAGATAACTGTAAAAATGAAACTCAAACTTTCAAAAAGTTGAACGGATTCCACATAGCTCACTACTCTATCCTTCCTGGAGAATACACACATTTTTCAGCACATTTTACAGGCTCTTGACCCCATTGCTGAACTGGAATAAAAGAAGTTATACACGCCTAAAGATCTATGCTACGGTTAACCATAATAAACTTCGTATTATGTTTTCTTAAAAGTCTAAATACTACAACTGAAAATTTCATTTTGCTGGTATATAATTCATGTGCTTTAGAACACAAAAATACTACCTCATGAAATGATACTTTTTCTACTCAAACATTATTACAAAATTAAACACTGTATTATAGGGGGCAGGGAAGCCAAAATGGTGGCCTAGGCAGACCCAGTTTGCCATACCTCTGTAGCAGAGACCCAAGAAACCAAATGAAACAGATACAGATGACAGTCCTGGAACCCTGAGCATCAAATGAAAAAAATTACATCAAACACCAACTGGAAGAAGCGACTAATCGAAAACTGCAAATGAGGAGAGACACAGAGCCGAGGGGGCCCTTCCAGCTGACCTAGCACAATGCAGCCATCTTGAGATAAAGACAACAATGATCCTGGGTGAGGAGCACAAAAAGGTAACTTCACAGAATTCCCAACAGGAGACAGAGACAAAGCGTTGATATACCCAGAGTAAAGCAAGGTCAGCTGGACATGAACTGGACCTAAGGAGGAAAAGTATAAGAAGAGAGGGCGAACTCTAGGGATACCAGTGTCTACAGAACAGGGAGGGAGCCAGGACCCAGAGACAAGATGATTCACCAGCAGCGGTCCCTGAACATTGGAGTGGGTGGCACACACGGAGTAAGAGATCCACAGAGTGTCAACAGGAGGTACTCCCACCGGGCCAGACTAAGAGCAGCCATCCTCCTCATACTTGATCAGGACCAGGTCCCGGCTGCTGACTGCAGGCAACAGAAGTGCCCAAGCACTCACACCCCAGTGACCTGAGAAACTCTCCACCCTCATCCCCCCACCCTCCTGGTAATTTGAGGTACAACTCCCCCACCACCTCTGCAGACCTCACCACTGGGGACCATAGTTGGAGTCTCTCCTTTCCTGCCCCACTGCCCTGTCCACCACCCCTACCTTGTCCATAGACGAGCAGCGGCAGCCATAGCACTCCCAGCTGCCGGACTTCACCCCTCTCACAGACCCGCCCCCTCAGAGCGGTGCAGGACCACTCCAGAGATCCCTGGCCTGCTCCCACCCCTAGCCTAACCCTTTTGAGCAGTGCAGTACTGCTCCAATGCTCCCGTTCACCTGGCTTACTCACTACCCCACCCCTCTAAGTGGTGAGGCACCACTCCAGTGCTCCCCAGCCGATCGGCTCTACCAGCCACCCACCAACTCATCCCTCTGAGCAGCACAGGACCCTCTGGCCCACCCCAGGCAGCCCCGCCCCACCAAGCCCCTCCCAGCAGTGTAAGTCTGCTCCAGTATTCCCTGCCTACCCTGCCCCACCTACTGCCCTGCCCCCTCCAAGTAGCAATGGACTACCCCCCTGCTCCCCGAGAGCCCCATCCCACCTAC
The DNA here is from genome assembly GCF_024166365.1 of Elephas maximus indicus. Taxonomy (NCBI): domain Eukaryota; kingdom Metazoa; phylum Chordata; class Mammalia; order Proboscidea; family Elephantidae; genus Elephas; species Elephas maximus. The sequence continues at coordinate 62,284,601 of NC_064826.1, read as the reverse complement.
CACCGACTGACTCACTCCTCCAAGCAGTGCCAGACCACTCTGGAGCTCCACCACAGCCTGACCCGACCCCCCCAGCCCCTAGCCCCCACCTCACGCGGTGAACAAAGGGAACTGCGCCACTGGGTGCTCCCCCCTACCTTACCCCCACCAACCCAGGAAGCGGGGATGAGTCCACTCCCGTACACCCGTCCCCTCCAACCTAGCTAGGCGGAGAGCACACTCTTGTATCCTTGCTAGCCCACCACCCACCCCTGTCCATAGACTCAGCAAGCGGAGAGTGTGCTCCACACCCCCACTCCCCCTCCATACTGCCCAGTTGGTGAGAACCACTGCCTGATCCTGTGCCACTGTACCAATGACAGATGGCGGCCAATGCCTGACCAGCCTGCCCTCAGCTGCCTGCACAACCAATGGACAGAGACCTGCCGCCCCTCACACATGTTGCTAGTGGCTGCCCTGCCCAGTCAGGGACAGGTGGTGGGTGCTCCAGTGCTGCTGGACTAGTGACCAATGTAGCTCGTCCACCCCACTCACTTGGATATACCAAAAAAAAAAAAAAAAAAGGATAAAGCAAGCAAACATATAATCGATAAATAAAATAATACCTTACTACCACAGACAATATCAAATCATATAAAGAAACAGGACAAGATGACTCAAGCAAGTGACTACACTAAAGGGCCAGGCAAGTTCCCTGAGGAAGAAATGGTAATAGAGCTACCTGATTAGGAATTCAAAAGACTTGTATATAGATTCCTCCAAGAGAGGAAGAAAGAGATAAAGGAAAATACAGACAAAACCAAGGAAAACACAATCAAAACTCTAGAATTCAGGAATACAAGATTAGAACAAAATGAAAAAATAGACACCTAGATACCATACCAAAACAGCAACTAGAAATCCAGACGATTAACAATAAAATTTCAGAAACAGATAACTCAACGGAAGGATACAGGAGGAGAAATGAATCAATGGAAGACAGAATCAGCAAAATAGAGGACAAATTCCTTGACAGTAATTTGTTTGAGGAACAAGCAGGAAAAAGAACAAAGAAAAATGAAGAAAGCCTAAGAGTTATGTAGGAACTATCAAGAGAAATAATCTATGCATGATTGGAATTTCAGGACAGGAAGAGACAAAAATAAATAAATAATGCACAGGGAGAATTTTTGAACATTTGCTGGCATAAAACTTTCCTAATACCATGAAAGAGAAGGAGATATCTAAGAAGCCCAATGAACCCCATACAGGATCCTAAAAGAAAATCACCAAGGTATATCATAACCAAACTTTCCTAAACCAAAGACAAAGAAAGAATTCAGAGAGCAGCTTGGGAAAAACAAAATACCTACAAAGAGGAACCAATAAGACTAAGCTCTTATTTCTAGGCAGAAACCGAGCAAGTAAGAAGGCAATGAGATGACATATAAAACCCTGAAAGAAAAAACTGCCAACCAGGAATTACATATCCAGCAAAACTGTCTCTCAAATATGATGGCTAAACTAGGACATTTCCAGATAAACAGAAATTAAGAGACTTTGGAACACTAGACCAACCTTACAAGAAATATTAAAAGGGGTCCTTCATACAGAGAACCAACAACATCACACAACAACCTGAGAAAAAGACACATGACAGCATCAGCCAGATGACAACTTAGATAAAGAATTCTCAAAAATAAAATAAAGCTACAAGACTGAAAACAGGGAACTGAAGACATCAATTTGTAAATGACAACAACTCCTAAACAAAAAGCGGGAATAAATGACATACTTACAGAGCTTCTACATACAAAGAGGATGTCAAGGTGATATCAAGAAATGAAAGGCTGTTTTAAACTTAGGAAAATAAGGGTACAATTCTGGATAATTACAAAGAAAGTTAACAAACCTACTCATCAAAATAAAAAAGAAAATCATAAAGCCTCAGTAAACACAAAATCAACAACAACAAAGGAAATGGAAGTTCACAAACAAAAAGAACTCAGCACAGAAAATTAACTGGAAAAAAGAAACTGTCAACAACAGAAAAGCATAACAAAGCGACAGCAGTAAATTCACCACTATCGATAATCACACTGAATGTAAATGGTTTAAATGCACCAGTCAAAAGAGAGTGGCAGAATGGATTTAAAACACACAACCCATCAAGATGTTGCCTACAAGAGACACACCTTAGACACAAAAATATAAACAAACTAAAAATCAAAGGATGGAAGAAAAATACATCAAGCAAACAGTAACCAAAAAAAAAAGCAAGAATGGCAATACTAATCTCTGATAAAATAAACTTTAAGAAAAATCCACCATAAAAGACAAGGACGGGCATTATGTAATGATTAAAGTGTCAATCCACCAAGAGTACGCAACTATAATAAATATTTACATACCCAATGACAGAGCTCCAAAATACATAAAATAAACTCTAACAGCATTAAAAAGAGAAACAGAGAGTTCCACAGTAATAGTAGAAGACTTTAACACACCACTTTTGATGAAGGACAGAACAACTAGAAAGAAACTCAAAAAAGATACAAAAGATCTAAATAACACAAACAACCAACTTGACCTCATGGACATATACAGAATACTCCACCCAACAGCAACACAATATATATTCTTTTCCAACACACATGAATCATTCTCCAGGATACACCATAGTTTTGGCTACAAAACAAACCTCAATAAATTCAAAAACATTGAAATTAATACAAAGTATCTTCTCTGATCAAAACACAGTAAAATTAGAAATCAATAGCAGGAAGAAGAAAGAAAAAAATCAAGTACATGGAAGCTGAATAAGGCCTTGCTTAAAAACCAGTGGGTAATAGAAGAAATTAAAAAATTCCTAGAATCAAATGAGAATGAAAACACAACATACCAAAACCTTTGGGACACAGCAAAAGCAGTGCTCAGAGGTCAATTTATAACAAGCAACGCACACATCAAAAAAGAAGGGCCAAAATTCATACCTTACTCTACAACTCTAACAAACAGAAAAAGAACAGCAAAAGAAGCCCACAGCCACCAGAAAAAAGGAAATACTAAACATTAGCGTAGAAATAAATAAAACAGAAACGGGAAAACAACAGAAACAATCAACAAGACTTGAAGTTGGTTCTTTGAAGGGTTCAATAATATCGACAAACCATTGGCCAAACTGACAAAGCAAAAGAGAATATGCAAATAACTAAAATAAGAAGTGAGATGGGTGACAATAAAACAGAATCAACTGAGATAAAAAGATCATGATACATTATAAAAAATCATACTCCAACAAAATTGAAAACCTAGGACAAATGGACAAATTTATAGAAACACGCCACCTACCTAAACTAACACAAAGTGAAGGAGAAAATTTGAACAGACCCGTAACAAAAGAAGAAATCGAAGAGGCCATGAAAAAACTCAAAACAAACAAAAAAAAGCCCAGCCCCGATGGCTTCACTGGAGAATGCTACTACATATTCAGAGAATAGACACCCATTCTACTCAAACTATTCCAGAGCACAGGAAAGGAGGGAATACTCCCAAATTCATTCTATGACGCCCGCATAACCTTGATACCAAAGCCAGGCAAAATCACCACAAAAGAAAATTATAGACCAATATCCTTCATGAATATCCACACAAAAATTCTCAACAAAATTCTAGCCAGTAGAATTCAACAGCATATCAAAAAAATAATACATCATGACCAAATAGGATTCATACCAGAAATGTAAACATGGTTCAACATTAGAAAAGGAATCAATGTAATTCACCACATAAATAAAACAAAAGGAAAAGAATCACATGATCATCTCAATAAAACGGTCTGCTAAAATCCAACACCCTTTCCTGATAAAAACGCTCAGCCACATAGGAATAGAACATAACATGCCCTTAGGAAAAAAAAAAAATTTTTTTTTTCTTCTTATAAAAAACCAATGGACAGCATAATTCTTAACGGAGACTGAAAGCATTCCCTTTGAGGACGGGAATCAAGTGAGGATGCCCTTTTTCACCACTCTTATCCAAAATTGTATTGGAAGTCCTAGCTAGATGATGAGAGCAGGAAGGGGAAAAAAAGGGCATCCACATTGGCATGGAAGAAGTAAAAATTTTCATATTCACAGATGATATGACCCTATACATAGAAAATCCCAGAGATTCCACAAGAAAGCTACTGGAACTAATAGAAAGATTCAGCGAAGTGGTTAGGGTACAAGATCAACATACAAAAATCAGCTGGATTCATCTACAGTAATAAAGAGAATTCTGAAAAGGAAATCAGGAAAACAATACCATTTACAATAGCCCCCCAAAGGATAAAATAAATACAACTAGGGACGTAAAAGACATACAAAGAAAACAAAAAAACATTACTGCAAGAAACCAAAAGAGACCTACATAACTGGAAAAACATAACCATACTCATGGATAGGAAGACTTAACATTGTGGAAATGTCAATACTACCTGAAGTGATCTACAAATATAAGGCAATCCCAATCCAACTTCCAAAAGCATTCTTTAATGAGATGGAAATACAGCCATGGTAGTCAAAACAGCTTGATACTGGTACAACAGACACATAAACCAAGGGAACTAAATCGAGAACCCAGAAGTAAATCCCTCCACCTGTGGACAGCTGCTGCAGCTGTTTTTGAACAATCACTCAAAAACGGCTGCAGAAGTATATCGGCGCGGAACTGCCAGAAATTCAGGCCGGTTTCAGAAGAGGACCTGGAACCAGGGATATCATTGCTGATGTCAGATGGATCCTGGCTGAAAGCAGAGAATAAAACAAGGATGTTTACCTGTGTTTTATTGACTATGCAAAGGCATTCGACTGTGTGGATCATAACAAATTACGGTAACACTGTGAAGAATGGCAATTCCAGAACACTTACTTGTGCTCATGAAGAACCTTTACATACATCAAGAGGCAGCTGTTCCGAAAGAACAAGGGGATACTGATTGGTTTAAAGTTAGGAAAGGTGTGCATCAGGGTTGTATTTTTTCACCATACCTATTCAATCCGTATGCTGAGCAAATAATATGAGAAGCTGGACTATATGAAGAACCGGGCATCAGGATTGAAGGAAGACTCATTAACAACCTGAGGTATGCAGATGACACAACCTTGCTTGCTGAAAGTGAAGAGGGCTTGAAGTACTTGCTAATTATGATCAAAGACCACAGCCTTCAATACGGATTGCACCTCAACATAAAGAAAACAAAAATCCTCACAACTGGACCAAAGGGCAACATCACGATAAATGGAGAAAAGACTGAAGTTGTGAAGGATTTCATTTTACTTGGATCCACAATCAATACCCACGGAAGCAGGGGTCAAGAAATCAAAAGATGCATTGCACTGGGTAAATCTGCTGCAAAGGACCTCTTTAAAGTGTTGAAGAGCAAAGATGTCACCTTGAAGACTACTGTGCACCTGACCCAAGCCATGGTATTTTCAATCGTGTCATATGCATGTGAAAGCTAGACAATGAATAAGGAAGACCGAAGAAGAAGAACTGATGTCTTTGAATTGTGGTGCTGGCGAAGAATATTGAATATACCATGGACTGCCAAAAGAACGAACAAATCTGTCTGGAAGAAGTACAATCAGAATGCTTCTTAGAAGCAAGGATGGCAAGACAGTGTCTTACATACACTAAACATGTTGTCAGGAGGGATCAGTCCCTGGAGAAAGACACCATGCTTGGCAGAGTGCAGGGCCAGTGGAAAAGAGGAAGACCCTCAACGAGGTGGATTGACACAGTGGCTGCAACAATGAGCTCAAGCGTAACAATGACTGTAAGGATGGCTCAGGACCCAGCAGTGTTTTGTTCTGTTGTGGGTAGGGTTGCTATGAGTCAGAACAGACTCATGGCACCTAACAACAGCAGCATGGACAGCTCATTTGTAAATCCCTCCACCCAGGGACAGCTGATCTTCAACTAAGGGTCAAAGTCCATTAAATGGGGAAGAGAGGGCCTCTTTAACAAATGGTGCCGGCAAAACTGGATAACCATTTGCAGAAAAATGAAACAGGATCTATACCTCACACCATGAGCAAAAACTAACTCAAAATGGATCAAAGGCCTAAATGTAAAACCTAAAACTACAAAGATCATGAAGATCTTCATAGTAAAAAGAGAACCTACACACTGCGAAAAATTTTCTGGCTATGACATATCTGACAAGGGTCTAATCTCTAAAATGTATGGAAAACGTCAACACCTCAACAACAAAAAGACAAACCAATCCAATTAAAAAATGGACAAAGGAAACGAACAGACACTACACCAAAGAAGACATTCAGGCAGCTAATAAACACATGAAGAGATACTCGCAATCATTAGCCATTAAAAACCAAAAAAAAAAACACAAAAAACAAAAAACTGCACTGCCGTTGAGTCGACTCCTACGCATAGCATTAGCCGTTACAGAAATGCAAATCAAAACTACAATGTGATACCATCTCACCCCGACAATAATGGCACTAATCAAAAAAACAGAATACGGCAAATGCTGCCAATGCTGTGGGGAGATTGGGACTCTTATGCACTGCTGGTGGAAATGCAAAATGGTACAAACACTACGGAAAATAGCACAGTACTTCCTTAAAAAGCTAGAAACAGAAACACCATATTATTCAGCAATCCCACTCCTAGGTATAAATTCTAGAGAAATAAGAGCCGTAACACGAACAGACATGTGTACACCCATGTTCAATGCAGCATTATTCACAACAGCAAAAAGATGGAAACAACCTAAGTGCCCGTTAACAGATGAATGGATAAACAAACTGTGGTACATACAACAATGGAATAGTTGTCCCTTGGTCCATGGGGGATTGGTTCCAGGACCTGCTCCCCGTCCCCCCCCCCCCCCCGTGCTCCCCACCATGGATACCAAAATCCACGGATGTTCGGGTCCCTTATATAAAACGGCATGGTATTTGCACATAACCTACACACATCCTCCCGTAGATTTTAAAGCATCTCTAGATACTTATGATACCTAATATAGTGTAAATATAGTTTAAGTGCTACGTAAATAACAGAATAATGGCTGCACACAACACAGGTAGTGAAAGAACAAGACACAAGGCAGACAATGCTCAAACGCGAGTGCTGGAGACTGAGGATCTGTGAAATGATGAGCGCCTACGGTGGGGTATCCCTACACATGAATTCATTCGTGTGGATTCAGTGTAGTGCTCAGCATGTGGCAAATTCAAGTTTTGCTTTTCGGAACATTTTTTTTTTTTAACCCCAAATATATTCAATCTGCTGGGTTGAATTCACGGTTGGTTGAATTCACGGTTGGTTGAATTCACGGTTGGTTGAATTCACAGATACAGAACCCATGGATATGGATGGTTAACTGTACTACCTAATGATTAAGAACAATGTTGAATTCACAAAACATCTCACAACATGGACAAATCTGGAGGACACTATGCTGAGTGAAATAAGCCAATCGCAAAAGGACAAATATTGTATGAAATCACTATTATAAAAAGGTTTACGCACACACAAAAAATTCTTTTGATGGTTACCAGGGATGGGAGAAGGAAGGAGGGAAAATCACTAACTAGGCACTACATGTTAACTTTGGTGAAAGGAAAACCAAAAAACCAAACTCATTGCCATCTAGTTGATTACAACTCATAGCAACCCTATAGGACAGAGCAGAACTGCCTCACAAAATTTCAAAGGAGCACTGGGTAAATTCAAACTGCTGACCTTTTCATTAGCAGCCATAGCTCTTAACCACTACACCTCCAGGGTTTCCAGTGAAAGGCAATATATAATGTGGGGGAAGTTCACACAACATGACGAATGCAAAGAAAGACACTGAGAAGTAGGCAAAAATAAAAGGCAACTATAGTAAATACTATTAACATACACAATCCTGCAATAGTAATAGCAAATAATAATTTACAAGTGGATACCCAGGTAGATACATATGCTGAATAGGTATGGAAGTACACCCAAGAGCATATATAGATTAGGTTGTGGATGTATACACATTCCTATTTGTAAGTGCTGCAAGCATATTCATATATACAACAGAGCACACAGGAGGCACAGCCATATAAACTTCTTAGACATAACCATACACCCCGCGGGACTAAGTTATTAGGCTTGAGGGCTGGGGACCATAGTCTCTGAGAACATCTAGGTCAACTGCCATAACAGTTCATAAAGACAATGTTCTGCATCCTACTTTGGTAAGTAGTATCCGGGGTCTTAAAAGCATGCAAGCTCTCATCTAAGATACAACTATTGGTCTCTTTCCGTTTGGAGCAAAGGAGAGTAAAGGAAACCAAAGACTTAAGGAAGCAATTGGTTCAAAGAACTAATGGCCCACATAAACCACAGCCTCCACAAGCTGGAGACCAGAAGAACTAGATGGTGCCCAGCTACCACTACTGACCACTCTGACCAGGATCACAATAGAAGGTCCCAGTTAGAGTGGGAAAAAGATGTAGAACAAAATTGAAATTCATTAAAAAAAAAAAAAAGACTTACTGGTCTAGACTAGAGGAACTTCCCAAGATTATGGCTCTTAGTCACCCTTCTAACTTGATCTGAAGCCACTCCTGAAGATCACCTTTCAGCCAAATAACAGAGAGGCCTATAAGATAAACAATAACGCACATGGTGAGAGTACTCCCTAGAACAATCAACTATACAAGACTAAATAGGCAATGTGTCCCCAAAAGCAAAGATGAGAAGGCAAGAAGGGATGGGAAAACCGGACAAATGGAAACGGGGAACTCAGGTGGAAATAAGGAGAGTGCTAACACATTGCGGGGATTGCAACCAATGTCATGAAACGATTTGTGTATAAACTACTGAGTGGGAAACTAATTTGTTCTGTAAACTTTCACCTAAAGCAGAATAAAATGTTCAAAACAAAACTAAAAACACTGTAGTATGACTATATTACAACTTCTTCCCCTAAGAAGTACAGGTCAAATCTTTCTAGCATATTACAAATAAAACAACATTCAGAATTTGTATGATTTTAAAATGGAGGTAACAGTACTTATTTCTTGGGATTATTCTAAGAATTAAATGAGACAATGTACATAAAGCACTTAGCCTGGCGCCCAGCACAAATCATGTACTCAATAAGTGCTGTTTTTGTATTTATTTTTATAGAAAGTATGTGAAACAAGCCTAAAACAAGTCAAATGGCTTAAAAGTTTATTAGAGAAGTCTATACCGGCAGACTGGTGGAATCACAGTCAAACATACAGACTGATAAATTCAATGAGGAAAGGAATTTTGACTTATCCTTCTAGTCCCAGCATCTAACAGTGTCTGGCACACATAGTTGGCTGAGATGAAAAAAAAAAAAAAAAAAGTGAGTACAAAAGTTATTTGGGGGAAAACAAAGGTAGCCTGAAAAGTAAACTGAGTTCACAAATTACTATTCCCTAACCAAGTCATTTTGAGAAGGAAAATAAAATACCTAAGCATTTTTAGGACCATGAATAGAAATTCTCCCTCAGATTGGTCTTTTTAATAGTTGACTGAACTACTTTCAAATCTTCTCTTGCAAATGTGTCATATTTAAAGTCTTATATTTGACTTATATTAAACTTCATCTAATAAATGTTGTATACTTCCTCAGAGGTGGAAAAAAGTACCCAAAGCGCTAATGCAATCTTTAATAGTTTTAGTTTATTCAGGGTTGGCTTTCCATAGGACAAATCCTAGTTCTGACTCCTCTTCAAGAAAAATCAAATAAACTTAGTTCATAGCTCTTCCATTTACTTATACAAGAAAATCAGCTTGTATTTTTACCTACCAAAAAAAAAAAAAACCTATTGCCATCGAGTGATTCCGACTCATAACAACCCTATAGAACAGAGCAGGAACCGTCTCAAAGGGTTTCTAAGGAGTACCTGGTGGATTCAAACTGCCAACCTTTTGGTTAGCAGCCGTAGCTCACAACCACTATACCTCCTGGGCTTCCTTTTTACCTACAAGAAGGTGTAAATACACATAAGTCACTTTCACAGGTTCAAGTGCACACCTCAGAAAAGGAAGAAAATCAACTCTTTCAGGAATGTGCAGTGCCATGCAGTACATAAGAGTGGTTAACATAACTTCTCTCCATTGTCTCCGCAGTCACCTGTTAGAGACCACACTTATGGCACAGTCTGCACGGACTCTGGGGCCTTTCATATTGAAAACTCAAATTTCCCAGTGCAGTGGGCAAGGAAGCAACTGTAATACGAAAAATGTGATCTCATCTTCCCAGCCAACACCCAAGGACAGAAAGGGATTGATGGACTTAATAACAATTTTTTTTTTTTAAAGACCTCTACAGGTTATTGCCAGTTATTGCCCACTTCCTCACTAAAGCACCCTACTCTTCTTATTTGGAAACAGACTGATCTTAGAAAAAGTAAAAACCACACCCTTAATATAATACATTCAACTCTGCACAGAGCTTGGCTTCTGAAATAAGCAAGTAAATAAAATACATTTTCAGAGAGACAGTTGGAGCTACATCTCATGACCTTACTTCAAACTAAAATCTGTGAACTCTATGAAGTTACAAATCAAACAACGGCCCAAGATCAGCTGCTGGAAGACTGTAAGAAAAGGTCATCATTAAACAGATCTATCTTTTTTAGCAAAATGACAATGTTTTTCAAGAAAAAAATTTACTAAAGCTACTAAGCTATATTACAGGATAATTTACAGAATAATAACAATGAGCCTACAATACAAAGAGTAAAATGGTTCTTAAATTATAATTTGCTTCCTATAAAACAAAAAAAACCCAGTGCCGTCGAGTCGATTCCAACTCATAGCTATAGTGCCTTAAAAAGTATTAAATGCATGAAGGCACTTAAGAACTACCGTCTAATCACTGACAACACTGAAATTATTTTTAAATCTAGTTTCTGGGACGTTCTGCAGTAGGAGTTTAAAAAGCAAACCAAATTTTAATAAGAAGCCCAGTTCAAAATCTAGAGGTACATATTAAAGATACCCACAGTTGTTTTTCTTTTTTTTTAAACTAAGAGTACAAAGATCATAGGCACCAAGGCGTGTAACACCTGGGTGGTTGAATTCAAATCAGTAAAAAGGTTTCTCCGGAATTAGGAACTTAAAATAGTTTATCAAATATAATCTGACATGATGTCTTAAAATGACTTTAGTATTAAGAATTTTTTTACCACTATGTAAGTCTCCACTGACAACGCAAAACCTTCCAATACAAAGATTTACACAACATACACACGCACACACACGTTTGTAAATTAAAACGATGTAAATCCAAACCACGAAATATTATCTAAAGACATCCAAAACACTTATTATTTTGAAACATCAGACTTTTGTTTTCACATTCATTTTTCAGATCTACCAGTAAAGCTCCTATGGAATGGGTCTTCATGTCAATACAAGATTGTTCAATATGCCATGCCATGCGAACAGAGCTTGCGAGCCTAATTCTCAAAACCTCCTCAGGAGATCCTTAATTACAGCTTTAGTTGCAATTTCCTGCGACTCAAACAGCAACAGACAGAAAACTGCTTATACACAGGAAAAGGTGGGGGTGAGGGTCCAGGGGTGCGCCCCATTCTTTTGTTTTGGTGGCAGAAGCTGCAAAAATAAAGGTCCACCGGAGCCATCCGTACCTATCCACACCCATCATAACGCTGCAGAGCACTTTCGTCCACTCGCTTAAGACCTCCTACAGCCCCAGTGGTCGGCAGAACCGCGGGCTTTCCACACCTCAAAGGATGGGCGGGGGAGGCTGTGAGCTCCGAGTTACACATACCGAAAAAAAAAAAAGAGGGTGGACACAGATCCTTTGAGGACAGAGGGACAAGGAGATGAATCCAGATGGGAAGGATGGAACGCTCCACGGAGACCCGAAGGCTGGAACATTCGCGGGGAGAAGAGCTCATGGAGCAGACATAGGATGATGCCTGTTAAGAGATGGAGACAGACAGGCGGACGATCCTCCACGGGGAACGGAGGCACAGCCGTAGAAGACCCGGTAGGAGACACAGGAGGGCGTGAACTAGGCGGCACTGAACTCGAAGCCAAAAATGGGTTGAGACAGTCTTAAATAGACCCACATGAAGAAGCTGTGACTTACGGTTATACTTCCCGGGCTGAAGGGAAGGCTCGGGTGGACCTCGCAGCTCTGGAGTTCTGCCCCCGCAGCGGCCGCCCCTGCCTCTAATGCTGAGCCAGTGACCTCAGGTACCCTCCCCGCCCCACCCACCCGGGGAGGCGCCCCCTTCGTGCCGGCCCGGGTGCGCCCGCCGGGCGGAGGCTGCTCGGGCCGGTATTGCGCACGGGAGGCCCGCGGGGAGCGCTGCGTGAGCCGAAAGCGTCCGCGGCAAGGCTCAGAGTGGGCGGGCGCCCCCCATCCCTCTCCGGCCGTCGCACCGCCCCACTCAGGGGAGGGCACGAGGGGGCGGTGGCTCTTGCCTCCGCCTCGCGGTCAACTCCTGCTCATTCTCCGGGCGTGCGCGCGCACGGGCGCGCGCAGTCCCGCCCGTCCAGTTCCACCTCCCCTGCCTCCGGCCCAGCAGCGGGCCCCCCCGCCGCCGCCGCCGCCGCCACCACCCCCGCCTCCGAGCCACCCGCCCCAGAGAGCCCTTAGCCTCTGCGAGAGGCGGCAGGAAAGGCAGCTGCTCAGTCGCCGACCCGGAAGCTCTTCCGCTGCCACCCGCGAGGCTGCTGGGGGTGTGGACCCGGAAGCGATTTTCTCGCCCCGGTAGCAGCGGGATGGGAAGCGGAGGCAGTTGAGGACCCTGGAGTCCCTAGTTTCAGGAGAGGGTGGGGGTTGTGTGGCGCTCAGGTGCGAAAAGCCGGAGGGACAATAAAGAGCCGGTGGGAAAGCGGTTCTCGGAGCCCAAGGTCCGAGCTCCCGGGGCGCGGGGGGCGGGGGCGGAGCGCGGCAGAACACGCCGAGCAGTTTTTGTTGGGGACCGTGGATTTCCCTGTCACAGGAAGTTGGGCCTGGCCGCTGGCGTCGCCACGGCAGCTGTGCCTGGGAGGAAGGACGGAGGAATGAGAAAACCGTGACGATCCCCCGCCCCCCAGGTCACTGTCCCACCCCGTGAGTTGAATGTAGCGGCCCTGGAACTGCTCCGCCGCCCTCACGGGTGGGACCGCTGGGTTTCCTTCGGGGAAACGAGGAGGAGCAAGACCCAGACTCCAGCGAGAGAGAACGGAGAGGCGGGAGACTGAGACATCTCACGTCTAGGTTCTCCAGGCAAGGAGTTTATATCTTACAAATAGTTACAGAGAATTCAGAGCCACTTTTTGGAAGGAAGCTCTTTGAGCGAAGATGCTTGCACGTCCTTTCCCGGCAGTAGAAGTAGATGGGTGGTGGCTGAGGAGAAAACCTCCTAAAAAAAAAACCTAGGCACTGTTTATTTTGGTTATTGTAAGGAAAGCGATTCACAGATTGTCATTCTAGCTCGTCTCTGTCTTCTTCCCTATATTTTAAGATGTGTGTTTGCTTGCTTGCTTTGCTTTTTCTCCACGGTGTTTTTAGCTTTATCAGAAGTTCCTTTGTTTAGCTGTCCTAACTCTCGATCTCAACTCTTACTTTCCCGCTCTCTCAGCTCGTGTTTTCCTAGTTTTGGTTGCTGACTGCTCCCTCCGAATCTTACGTCTCTTAACTGCTTTGATGTCCTCGTCTTAATTAGAGCAAATGACAAAAACTGAACAATGTTTTCAAAAACGATATAAAACCAAGTAATCCATTCCATGATCTTTCCCACTTAACCCTGTGTTAATATATCAGTTGATTCTTCCCTTAGGATTGGGTTGTAGAACTACAATAGCAGCTGATGCATGGCATATTTAGAATAAAAAAAAAATACTAAGAAGCAAATCAAATGGGGTATCAACCTCATTAAATGTAATTTGCATCCACTGTAGAAATTCATTCAACTGCCAATTTCAGTATTACTTAGTTCCTTTTCAATTAGCCAAATTTAGTATAATTGCCTTCTAAAGCTATTTGAGGGTGTATTAAATATTTAAATTACAAAACGTTGTGTTGGTAAATGTGTTAATATGTATTTCTAAAACAATAAATATATTTAAGTTACAGAATAAAATGTCAACAGAAAAAAGTGAAAATTATTGATGACTCTTGTTGGTATTAATAAATGATGATTTGTAGGACTGGTTCAGGGGACAAGGAAAAAATTGAAAAAAAAAAAAAAACAAAAACAGAAGTAGCACCAATGGCTGTTTTCTAGTCTGCTTTATTATTGCTTCCTTTGCTTTTATTGCCGTAAACCAATTTGGGTAGCAAAAAGGCAACGTTTTTATGGTTATCAAATCCCAGTAGGGAGGTTTTCACTGATTTATTTCCAATTTCATCTCTTTAATATTATAACGCTTTAAAATAGGGAAGAGAATGGGGAAGGGACTTTACGCAGGTAACCTCTAAGTCAGTTTTCTCATCTCAAAAATGGAAATATTAATAATACCTACATTATAGGGTTAGGGTGAGAATAAGATGAGTAATACACATAAAGCATATAAAACAAGTGTAGCACATAGTAAGGCTTATTCAGAAAACCAAGCCCTTTGCTGTTGAGTCGATTACGACTCATAGCGACCCTATAGGACAGAGTAGAACTGCCCCATAGGGTTTCCAGGAGCAGCTGGTGGATTCCAACTGCCGACCTTTTGGTTAGCAGCCCCAGCACTTAAGTACTCAGTCGCCAGAGGCTCCGAATGTAAGGCTTATAGGTGTTAGCTATCACTCATATTATTTGAAGAGTATATATTGTATATAGAAAACGAAAGCAATAAAAACTTAAGCACAATTTGACAGATCTTGGCTGGTGGGAATACAAAGAATATAGATTTTATCACCAATTTTCAAGTACAGCACAGGTTTTTTTTTTTTTTTTTTAATTTGGTTTGGCTTGATTATTAAAAGTTGGCATGGGTTTTAAAAGGTTAAGGTACATTGTTTAAGGATGGAGAGGGATCATCTTTTTCTCTCTTAAGATAATGCTCGGTTTTGTTTTTGTTCTATGGAGATGCACCTTCTGATCATTGTTGGTAATTTCTATTAGTGTATACCACCCAACCTAGTACATCATCTTGTCAGCTTTGACTCCTGCTTACTAAACTTAAAATACCCATGTTGACTTACTGAATCTTTTCTTTTTCTCCATTGCGAAAAAGCTTTTCAAGTTTGTAGTCTATATAGCAAATGTTTCTTACTGAAGACACTATTGACATTTTGTTAAACAAGACTGTCTACCATACTAAAGAAAAAATGAACAGACCTGCCCCATGGGTATTAACTAGCAATTATACACCTCTAAAAAAACTTTTTTTGTTTTTTTTACTCCCCAGTCATATTGACAACCCCTACATAGTTTGAAAGGATCCCAGGTAGGTGCCGCCCCCAGTGAGAACCACTTCTACGTATTTGTAAGGTCTCGTTATTATAGGGTCTTTGTGAGTCAGAATCAACTCCATGGCAGTGGGTTTGGTGTTCTATTAGTTACCCATTGCCGTGGAGTCAATTCCAACTCATAGCGACCCTATAGGACTGAGTAAAACTGCCCCATAGGGTTTCCAAGGAGCACCTGGTGGATTCGAACTGCCAACCTTTTGGTTAGCAGCTATAGATCTTAAACACTACGCCGCCGTGGTTTCCGTTATATTAGTTAGGCAGCAAATCATTATTTATGGCTATTTTTTTTTAACCATGTTCTAGAATAAAAATGAGCCATAAAACAAAGTGCCACATATTTTCTGTGTGTGAACCCTTATGTAAAACTCAGTCTAAACATACTGCAAAATCTAGTTATACTTTTCTCTTGTTTTTAGCTCAAGTTACTCTCTTCACTTTCTTTGTATTTCTGCTTTAACAGTTTTACATTTATATATTAGTAGCTTTTGTTCTTTTCCTGACTTAAGCTGTTGTTTCCTTTCTTCATGACTGTAAAAATACATTATTTGTATATTTAAAATAGGTATGAATATTTCTTGAAAATCACTTTTGCAAATTTTTTGGAGTTATGTTAACATTAACTGGTTTAAAACCAAAATACTATAACCTTCATAGTTACATCTTTTGTTTTTTTAACATATCGTATTTGTATTTTTTTAAAAAAGTAGAGTGTTCTGTGAAATACAAAGTGAGAAATGATTATTATTAACAAATAAAGCACTTTTACTAGATGTTTTCCTAACTTGAGTTGATCAAAATAAGAATTGATTTGCTTTGAATTATGGTTTAGAAAATTAAGAATTATTTGTTTTCTCTTTTAGGTGCATAATAGAAAATCTTGCTGTTAAGAGTTTATTTTAGGTCTTAATAAAACTACAAGTTTTTTTTTTTTTAATTGTTCTTTAAGTGAAAGTTTATGAATCTAGTCAGTCTCTCATACAAAAATTTATATACATCTTGCTATACACTCCTGGAAACCCTGCTGGCGTAGTGGTTAAGTGCTACGGCTGCTAACCAAGAGGTCGGCAGTTCGAATACGCCAGGTGCTCCTTGAAAACTCTATCGAGCAGTTCTACTCTGTCCTATAAGGTCACTATGAGTTGGAATCGAATTGACGGCAGTGGGTTTGGTTTTTTGGTTTATATACTCCTGCTTGCTCTCCCACCTAATGAGACAGCACACTCCTTCTCTCCACCCTGTATTTCTGTGCCCATTCAGCCAGCTTCTGTCCCCTTCTGCCTTCTAATCTCCCCCCCAGACAGGAGCTGCCCACGTAGTCTCATGTGTCTACTTGATCCAAGAAGCTCATTCCTCGCTAGTATCATTTTCTGTCTTATAGTTCAGTCCAAACCCTGTCTGAAGAGTTGGCTTTGGGAATGGTTTCTGTCTTAGGCTAACAGAAGGCCTGGGAACCATGACCTCCAGGGTCCTTCTAGTCTCAGTCAGACCATTAAGTCTGGTCTTTTTACAAGAATTTGAGGTCTGCATCCCACTGTTCTGCTCCTTCAGGGATTCTCTGTTGTATTTTCTGTCAGGGCAGTCATTGGTCATAGCTAGGCACCATCTAGTTCTGGTCTCAGGCAGATGTAGTTTCTGATTTATATGGCTCTTTCTGTGTCTTGGGCTCATAATTTCCTTGTTTCTTTGGTGTTCATTCTCCTTTGTTCCAGGTGGGTTGAGACCAATTGATGTATCTTAGATGGTCAGTTGCTAGCGTTTAAGACCCCAGACACCACTCTCCAAAGTGGGATGCAGAATGTTTTAATAGATTTTATTATGCCAGTTGACCTAGATGTCCCCTGAAACCATGGTCCCCAAACCTCTGCCCCTGCTTTACTGCCCTTTGAAGCGTTCGGTTTATTCAGGAAACTTCTTTGCTTTTGGTTTAGTCTACTTGTGCTGACCTCTCCTGTATTGTGTGTTGTCTTTCCTTTCACCCAAAATAGTTCTTGTCTACTATCTAATTAGTGAATACCCCTCTCCCTCCCTCCCCACTCTCGTAACCATCAAAGAATATTTTCTTCTCTGAACTATTTGTTGTGTTCTTATAATAGTGGCCTTATACAATATTTACCCTTTTGCAGCTGACTAATTTCACTCAGCATAATGCCTTCCAGATTCCTCCATGTTATGAAATGTTTCAGGGATTCATCATTGTTCTTTATTGATGAGTAGTATTCCATTATGTGAATGTGCCATAATTTATTTATCCACTCATCTGCTGTTGGGCACCTTGGTTGCTTCCATCTTTTTGCTATTTTAAACAGTGCTGCAGTGAACACGGGTATGTGTATGTGGGTTCGTGTAAAGGCTCTTATTTCTCCAGGATATATTCTAAGGAGTAGGATTGCTGGATTGTGTAGCAGTTCTATTTCTGGCTTTTTAAAAAAGTGCCAAATCGATTTCCAAAGTGGTTGTGCCATTTTACATTCCCACCAGCAGTGTGTAAGTGTTCCAGTCTCTCCACAACCTCTCCAACATTTATTAGTTTGTGTGTTTTGGATTAATGTCAGCCTTGTTGGAGTGAGATGGAATCTCATTGTAGTTTGATTTGGATTTCTCTAATGGCTAATGATCGTGAGCATTTCCTCGTGTATTTGTTAGTTACCTGAATGTCTCCTTTGAAGTGCGTGTTCATATCCTTTGCCCATTTTTTAATTGGGTTATTTGTCTTTTTGTTGTTGAGTTTTTGCAATATCATATCGATTTTAGAGATCAGACGCTGATCAGAAATGTCATAGCTAAAAACTTTTTCCCAGTCTGTAGGTAATCTTTTTACTCTTTTGGTGAAGTGTTTGGATGAACATAGGTGTTTGATTTTTAGGAGCTCCCAGTTACCTAGTTTATCTTCTGGTGTTTGTGCATTGTTAGTAATGTTTTGTATACTGTTTGTGCCATGTAGTAGGGTTTCTAGCGTTGTCCCTATCTTTTCTTCCATGATCTTTATTGTTTTAGATTTTATATATAGGTCTTTGATCCACTTTGAGTTAGTTTTTGTGCATGGTGTGTGGTATGGGTCGTGTTTAATTTTTGCAGGTGGATATCCAGCTATGCCAGCACCACTTGTTAAAGAGACTGTCTTTTCCCCATTTAATTGACTTGGGGCCTTTTTCAAATATCAGCTGCACATATGTGGACGGATTTATGTCTGGATTCTTAATTCTGTTCCATTGGTCTATGTATCTGTTGTTGTACCAGTATCAGGCTGTTTTGACGACTGGTGGTATGATATGTTCTAAAATCAGGTAGTGTGAGGCCTCCCACTTTGTTCTTCTTTTTCAGTAATTTTTTACTTATCCGGGACCTGTTTCCCTTCCATATGAAGTTGGTGATTTGTTTCTCCATCGCATTAAAAAATGTCCTTGGAATTTGGATTGGAATTGCATTGTATCTATAGATCACTTTGAGTAGGATAGACATTTTTACAATGTTAGGTCTTCCTATCCATGAGCAAGGTACGTTTTTCCACTTCTGTAGGTCTCTTTTGGTTTCTTGCAGTAGTGTCTTGGAGTTTTTTTTATATAGGTCTTTTATGTCACTGGTAAGATTTATTCCTACGTATTTTATCTTCTTGGGGGCTGCTGTAAATGGTATTGATTTGGTGATTTCCTCTTCGATGTTCTTTTTGTTGGTGTAGAGGAATCCAACTGATTTTTGTATGTTTATCTTGTATCCCGATACTCTGCTGAACTCTTCTATTAGTTTCAATAGTTTTCTTGAGGATTTTTTAGGGTTTTCTGTGTATAAGATCATGTCATCTGCAAATAGAGACACTTTTACTTCTTCCTTACCAATCTGGAGGCCCTGTATTTCTTTATCTAGCCTAATTGCTCTGGCTAGGACTTCTAGCACAATGTTGAATAAGAGTGGTGATAAAGGGCATCCTCGTCTGGTCTCTGATCTCAAGGGGAATGCTTCCAGAGTCTCTCCATTTAGGATGATGCTGGCTGTTGCCTTAAAACTACAAGTATTTTTAAATATTAGCCTACCTATGATATTGTTTCATAAATACCTAAAACCTATAGCCCTTTAATCAGATCAAAGAAATTCCTATAAAATATGGCCTTTTGATTATCTGTTCCTCAAAGCAAGAGAAATTATACATTATCAACTTTATATACATTGTACCTAAATTACAACCTTTCAGAGTGTAGTAAATTCTCCAGCAGCGTATTAAAAAAAAAGTTATTGTAATTAGGCCATGTTTATATTTACACTGTATTCAAAATACAACATGTTTATTTTGGGGGCTTGTGGGCTTCAGGAAGGCATTTATACATCTCATAATTTGTCAAGTTTTATTGTTCATCTGAGGTGAAAGGTCATTGCTAGATAAAAATTCTAAGAAGAAAAAGACCTCATCATTTTTATATGGTGTAGGAAGTGCTGTGGCATGAGGTGGGTTTTAAGAACGAGTTTATGAAAAAATTAAACAAAAAAATTTCCTGAGGTGTAGAATTAGAATGAATGAAATGTGCTCAAACCTTTTCACAAAATGAAGTGTCTCCATTCTAATGTTTTACTGTAGTCTGTCTAGTGAATTATCTGTAGTTTCTCGGGACCTGAATCAGTAAAAAAATTTTATTAGTTAAAATTTTATACAAAAAATTATTACTTTTTTAGTATTAGGCTAAAGTTTATTTAAAATGTCAAAAGAGACTAGGTTTTTTTTTTATTTAGGGAAATACAAATTCTAAAATGATGTCATTTTTAATTCAGAAAACAGAAAAAATTTACTGTATATCTTATATGACGTTTCGAATCCCTCCTTGAAAATGGTCTTTTCTCTCTGAATGAGCATTGGAGCAGTAAGGAACTCATGAAATATGAACAGATCATTTTAGTGCCTAATGGATTTAAAAAAACTAAAGAACATTAATCTGAATGTGATTGAAAAAGAAACTTCTTATTTGATGTTGTTTTAGAACTTTGCTGGGGAATTTTTTTTTTTTTTTTGAGGTAAAAGATTTTCAACCAAAAGAGATGCATTTTAGTCTAGCTGTGAAAAAATTAACAGTAGCACTTAGTGAGAGATAGAATTATTGGAATGTGAATTATTTTCCAAGAGTGAGGTTGAAATTCAATTGCTTGTTGGAAATTACCCAACAAAGACTTAACATTAGTCTGGGTGCAGGGGTAGGGGTGTATATGTATACATATTGAATACATTTGGTGGAAATTTTTTGGATTACCTAGAGAATTGATAATGAATAGAATAGAAAAGACTATTTTATCATAATCAGAAGGCTTAATAGACACCTCCAAAGAAAATTATTTATCTCTCTGGCTTCTAAGAGATTGTAACCTATAAACATGGAGAAAGAATTTGTTGACAAAAGGAATTAAGTCTATAAACTAATGAAAGTACAAGTAATGGCTCAGTGCTTTCCTAAACACCAGGGATTAAGATGTTTCACTTAAGTAACTTTTCTAGGCAGTTGAAGTCTAACCTTTCAAAAGTTAGAACATTATGTTTGAACTATTTTGGAAGGAAATCTTTCTAATTTGTTTTTTCCTCATCAAATATAATAATAAAGATAATTAGGTTTTGTTGTTGGTAGCATTGTTTTAAAGAGATTGATGCTTACGTGTGGGGTTGTTTTGCCCTTGCCTAAAATGGCCTCAAACTCCTAAGGTTTGAGTTTTGTGTCTGCTTCTTGTCTCCTTAATTCCTCATTTCTCAGTCTTGAGGAAGATTGTTTTTGCCCAGAGGCAGTGGTTCAGAAAGATCAAGGGGATACTGCATGGTTTAAAATCAGGAAAGGTGTACATCAGGGTTGTGTCCTTTCAACATACTTAATCAGTCTGTATGCTGAGCAGATGATCCGAGAAACTGGACTATACGAACAAGAAAATGCAGCATCAGGATTGGAGGAAGAGTCTTTAACAATCTACAATATGCAGATGAGCCAACCTTGCTTGCTGAAAGTGAAGAGAACTTGAAGCATTTACTGATGAAGATTTAAGAGTTCAGCCTTCAGTATGGATTCCACCTCAACATAAAGAAAACAAAAATTCTCGAAACTGGACCAATAAGCAACATCATGATAAACTGAGAAAAGATTGAAGTTGTCAAGGATTTCATTTTACGTGGATCCAAAATCAACACCCATGGAAGCAGTGGTCAAGAAATGAAACGACGTGTTGCATTGGGCACATGTGCTGCAAAAGACCTCGTTAAAGAGTTAAAAGTAAAGATGTTCCTTTGAGAACTAAGGTTTTTCCTGACCCAAGCCATGGTGTTTTCAGTTGCCTCAGATGCATGGAAATTGGTGCCTTTGAATTTTGGTGTTTGCAAAGAATATTAAATATACCATGGATCGCCAGAAGAACGAACAAATCTATCTTGGAAGTACAGCCAGAACCCTCTTAGAAGCAAGAATGGTGAAACTTTGTCTCGTGTACTTTGGACTAGTCCCTGGAGAAGGACATTGTGCTTGGTAGAGCAGAGGGTTAGCGAAAAAGAGGAAAACTCTCAACATGATGGATTGACACAGTGGCTGCAACAGTGGGCTTAAACGTAATGATTGTGAGGATGGCACAGGACCGGGCAGAGTTTCATTTTGCTGTACATAAGGTCACTGAGTCAGAATCCACTTGGCTGCACCTAACAGCAGCAGCAGCATATGAAACTTTATTTATTTTGGTATTTATGATAGCTATTGAGAAGCTTGTTTTGGTTGCTTGTGACTCTGAGGTCTATTCCAAAAGACAGTTTGATAAGCGTGAGGTGATTTTTAAACTATGGCTCACCCAAATGTCTAGTATCAATGTTCTCCTTTCCAAAGATTGTGAAGTGAATGTCAGTAGATATAGAATAGCTATCTCCAGCTTCCAAACTGTTAACAAATGTATCAATATAACATTCACTTTTGTGTAATTTATGTGTATTATTCTGAATCACTATGGTGGCGCAATGGTTAAGCACTCAGCTGCTAACCGAAAGGTTGGCGGTTCGAACCCACCAGCAGCTCCTCAGGAGAAAAGACCTGGTGATCTCCTGTAAAGATTACAACCTAGGAAACCCTATGGGGCGGTTGTACTCTGTCCCATAGGGTCACTAATCCCTGAAAGTCCGAATTGACTCGAGGGCAATGAGTTTGGTTTTGTTTTGGAGGTAACAAATCCAACATTTTAACTTTCTAAGTTGGTTCTCAAAGTGGTTATGTGGAAATAAATAAAACTTGTCAAGTTAGGATGCAATACTGTGTTTTTTAACTTAAAACCAATTATGTTGTTCAGTTTAATCTTTCAAGGAATTATTTTTTTGTTTTTTAAAGCAATGGGAAATCCAGAAAACATTGAAGAGGCATACGTTGCTGTTATTCGTCCAAAGAATACCGCCAGTCTCAACTCTCGTGAATACAGAGCTAAGTCATATGAAGTAAGAAAAAATAACATTTCTTTTGCTATTGAGTGTCACATTATCATTTATGTATTGTCTTACTGTATCTGTAAATTCTTATTGACAAGCTTATTATTCTAGATTTTTGCCTACTACTCTTTTTCTGCTTCGTGCCTTTTGACCATTTTGCTGTTCTTTGACTTGTGTAGGTTTTTAAATGCTCAAAATTACTCATTCGAGTTTTCTTTAAAATGCGTGTATTTAACTTTTAATACAATATATGAAGTGACTCTCAAAAATGAAATAAAACCACTGCGCTCCCCCCACCCCCAAAACCTCATTCAAAATTTCTATCTATGTAGTGTTTTTGAAAACCCTGGTGGCGTAGTGGTTAAGTGCTACAGCTGCTAACCGAAGGGTCAGCAGTTCAGATCCGCCAGGCGCTCCTTGGAACTCTATGGGGCAGTTCTACTCTGTCCTATAGGGTCGCTATGAGCCGGAATCGATTTGACAGCACTGGGGTATAGTGTTTTTGGTTATTTTCTCAAATAACTATTTTTAACAGTCATTTTAAAATAATCTTTTTTACCTTTAAATTTTTGGCAATGAAATTATTCCCTGTAGTCTTGAATTACAAATGCTAGTAAACGTGTAATTGAGGCAATATATGTGTGTAACAAAATTGCTGTCTTTTCTATGCAACAGATTCCAAATAGCATGAAATATTTCTAATCTAACTTGACTCCAACTGATTTCTCTAGCATTTTGCATTAACTGCTTTTTTAAGGTCAGTCATTGGAAGCCTCTTAAAGGTTACTACAGGGGTTCTCAGTAGGTTGCTGCTGCTCCTGCAGCAGTGCTTCGACTTAATGGTTCCCAGTCCACCTGGGGAACTTTTAAAACTCCCAGTACCAGGGCCCCATTCCTCTGAGATTCCTCCTCTGATAGGACCGAGATGGGCCTGGACATTCATATTGTTTTAAAAGCTTCCCAAGTTATTCTAATACGTAGTTAGGGGTTGAGAAAGACGGTTAACTTATTCTAGTATTCTAGGGAAAGTAAATTTCAGTTTGAACTTACTCCTAATATTTTCTCATCTAAGATTTTGTTGCATGAAGTTCCCATTGAAGGACAGAAAAAGAAGAGAAAGAAAGTTTTGCTGGAAACTAAACTTCAGGGCACCGGTGAAATAACACAAGGCATATTGGATTATGTAGTAGAAACCACCAAACCAATTTCTCCCGCAAACCAGGGTATCAGAGGTAGGAGACTTTTCTTTCTTTATTTCAACAATTTACTTTAAATACTTGTGGAAAGAAGGATTTAAATATATATATATATATTAAAATCAGTATCTTTTTTACTGGGCATATTTCTTTCCATTTAAAAAAATGGGTAAGACTCAGAAAGGTTTTTTAAGTTTCAGCCAAGCCCCTTCAAGAAGTAACTTGACTAGTTTTTTTTAAGTTGAAAAATATTTTAAAAAGTCACAGTATTAATGACTTGTTCAGTAGAAAGAAGAGGAAATAAAGTGGTAATTTGAAAACTAAAAGAGCATGAATTACTCTTGCTAGAAGTATAGTTCCCTAGATGAGTATCTTTGAATTATTTTTATTTCTGTACTCCAGGACAGCAAAAACTATACACTTCTCTCCATAACTAAGTAAAAGTTGAGATTCATGAATCAGGGGAAAATCCTGGAAGTTAGCATGTAGCAGAGGTTTTCTTCCCATCTGGTGACAGGAAGAAGACCCTTTTTAAAGAGTCAAACTAAAATGTATAAGTATTAATCCTGAAAGATTGAGGCCCCGTTTAAAATATGAGATAATGAATAACAAACTGATTTAAAATTAAAGATCACTTTTCTCAAGCCTCATTCGCAAAAGAAGCAGATAGCATTCAGAAGTTTCAGAAAATACTATTTCCAAGATGGTTGTGTTGCTGTTAGTTGGTATTGCTTCAGTTCCCATTTATGGCCACCCCATGTGTGCAGGATAGAACTGCTCCACTGGACAGTGGTTAAGAGCTCTGCTGCTAACCAAAAGGTCAGCAGTTTGAATCCACCAGCCACTCCTTGGAAACCCTGTGGGGCAGTTCTGTTCTGTCCTGTAAGGTCTCTAGTCGGAATCAACTTGTTTTCAAGGCTGTGACCTCTCGGAAACAGATTGTCAGGCCTGCCTCCGAGGTGCTTCTGGGTATGATCAAACCAGTAATAGTTAATAGTTGAGTGCTTAACCATTTGCACCGCCCAGGGTCTGAAATTGAGTCATAATTATTAGATAAAGTAAACTTTAATCAAACAGCCATTGAATAGTTTTTAGTGAAGTAGTACCTCTCTGTGCTTACTTTTGTTTTTTTTTTTTAAAACTTATTCAGTGCATTTTTTTTCCTGTTCCTTTGAATAGAGAGAAGTTGTCTGATTCATCTGTTTCAATAAGGAGACTATTTTCATTGCAGAGATACAGCTGATTCCTGTGATTTCATTTATTAATTATTTTGAGTATGTTTTCTGGAACTACAAGTCTATGTTCCATAACTTTTGGAGATACCATTCACCATATTTTATTTGAAGAACTGGATAATCTCCCCAATAGGGGATTTCCTGTGGGCTTGGGCTCTGAGCATTGTAACTCAGGATTACAACGCTCAGGACTCTGAGCGTTGTAATTCCTGCATAAACTTACAGAACTTTGTAATTAGCAGACTTACTTTTTTTTTTAATTATGCTTTAGATGAGAGTTTACAGAGCAAATTTGTTTCTCATTGAATGATTAGTACATACTTTGTTTTGTGACGTTGGTTGCCACCCCCATAATTCTCCCCTTCTCAACCTTGGGTTCCTCATTATGAGCTTTCCTGTCCCCTCCTGCCTTCTTGTCCTTGGCTTTGAGCTGGTGTGCCCATTTAGTCTCGTTTTATTTTATGGACCTATCTGATCTTTGGCTGAAAGATGAACTTCAGGAGTGACTTCAGTACTGAGTTAAAAGGGTATCCAGGGGCCATACTCTCGGGATTTCTCCAGTCTCTGTCAGACTAGTAAGTCTGGTCTGTTTTTGTGAGTTAGAATTTTCTTCTGCATTTTTCTCCAGCTCTGTCCAGGACCCTCTATTATGATCCTTGTCAGAGCAGTCAGTGGTGGTAGCCGGGTACCAACTAATTGTGCTGGACTCAATGTGGTGGTGACTGTGGTAGTTGTGGTCCATTAGTCCCTTGGTTTTGTTCATTCTCCCTTGCTCCAGATGGGGTGAGACCAGTGGAGTATCTTAGAAGGCCACTCAAAAGCTTTTAAGACCCTAGAGGCTACTCACCAAAGTAGGATTTGGAACTTTTTACTTATAAACTGAGTTATGCCAGTTGAGCTGAATGGTCCCCCAAGACCACGGTCCCCAGCCCCCAGCCAGTAATTCAGTCCATCAGGGAGTTTGGATGTGACAAACTTAATAAAATGATCTTGAAACTGACTTTAGCTTAAAAACAAAAACAAAAAACTGTCTTTGTGGGTAATCAGGTATATGAAAGACTCCTTTCACACGCTACAAACTTAGTTAGCCTTTTCTGCCTCAGTCTTAGACTTTTCTAATAAAATCCCATCCAGACTTCTTCCATTATTGCTAAATTGTTGTAGTTATCAGGATCTGCCCTAAGACTAAATTCCTGAAACAGAAACCTGATTAGCTTAAATTACATATTTGAGCTGACATCAACAAGTAATAATTTGCTTTTAATCAGCCAAGCTCTACCACTCATCCATATACCCAGAGAGGGAAAGGAAGACGTGTCAGTGTTAACAAAAATGTCCCCTGGCCCAGAGGGCTGGATAATTTCCTTTAAGGTGAATTATTAATGGACAGGCATCCTGCAACATGTTTAGCACAATTATGCATTATGTTCTTAGGCAATAAAATGTGCTAATATATTTTAAAGCAGTTCTTAATAAAAGAAAATAGAGAAGTTTTGCTTAACCAAGTAATTATATTTATCAGTCAAACTATATCTTGAGCATCCTGTTCAACTGAGTTTTTCTAAATGTATGAAATATTTTTATAGAATATGATTCATTTTACAAGCATCACATGAAAATCACGAATGACTTTATAGTAGCAATAGTCATGCCTTATGTTTTCGTGCAGTGCTACAGGTAGTTTAGGCAACTGGGAGGCACAAACGGTTAAGCGCAAGACTACTAGCCGAGAGGTTGGTGGTTTGAACCCACCCAGAGGCACCTCAGAATACAGGCCTGGTGATTTGCTTCAGAAAGGTCACAGCCTTGAAAACCCTATGGAGCAGTTCTGTTCTGCACCCATGAGGTCACCATGAGTCAGAATCGCCTCGGCAACTAACAACAACAATAGTTTGCAAAGCAGTACTATTCATATTTATTCATGAGACTCCTAAATTGATCCTGTGAGTAGGTGTGTGGTCATTTTCACATTGTAAAATGCAAAGAAATGCAGATGTAGGTTGTCGCCTTTTAAGATCATATTGCCATACTGGAGCAATTAGGACTAGAATTTGTCCTTTAGTCAGTGCTTTTTTTTCCTTCCCCCATAACAGATCTTACAGTTACATACATGTAAATAAACTTTTTAAAGTAGACAATTATACAATGGATCAGAACCGGGTTTGGGGAAGCAGCAAGGCAGGAAAGATTAAGTAGGAACAAGACCTCAAGCCAAACAAAAGAAATAACTACCTCTGAACTTTATTGGACTGTTATTCTTTATCTAGCGCAGAACATTTTGTACTACTGTCTGTTTTGTAAAATAGTTGTTTGGGGACTATAATAATAAAACAAAAAAAAACCAAACCCACTGCTGTCGAGTTGATTCCGACTCATTACGACCCTATAGGACAGATTAGAACTGCCCGATAGAGTTTACAAGGAGCGCCTGGCGGATTCGAACTGCCGACCCTTTGGTTAGGAGCCGTAGCACTTAACCACTACGCCACCCAGGTTTCCACTGTAATAATAGTGGGCCATAATAATTATAAATATTGACTCTAGTGTTTTGTGAATAAATGAACCTCCTTGAACTCTTACATTACCTACCTGCCCGCAGAAGGCATACCACCTGCCAGCTAGGCATTTCTATGTGGGTCGCGAACAAGGCCCTATTTCTTAGAATAGGGAGACTGGAAGGGTTGATAAAAATCATGACAAAGGTAGGGGTTTTAGACTGCAAGACTTATAGGTTAGTATCTGTAGTCCCCTTATTGCCAAATCAGGACTCAGAACAATAGTATATAGCCCAGTCAGATTTCAGTACAAATTGAAATTGAAGGTAGAGACTGAATGTTAAAGGAAGAGCTCCTGCTGCCCTCCTTACCGGCCCGGACTCTAGTAAGATTCTTCTGTCTGTATCCCAGCTGAGTGAGAAAGCATTTACCTGTTGCCCCTACATAACCAAAACAAAACGGAGAGACAAACTCATTGCCGTCAGCTCGATTCTGACTCATGGTAACCCCACGTGTTACAGAGTAGAATGGCTCCTAGGGTTTTCTTGGCTATAAACTCTATAGAAGCAGATTACCAAGGCTTTCTTCCGTGACACCACTGGGGAGGTTTTAACCACCAACCTTTAGGTTAGTAGTCAAGCACAGACCATTTGCACCGCCCCCGCCCCCCGCCCCGTACTTCTGCCCCTACATAGTACTTTGCTATTCAGCCATTCTCTCAATCCTTGGCAGGACGGTTTTCCTTGCTATGCATAGGTAGCTTCTTTTCTAATGGGTCAAGACTGGGACCTTGAACCTACTGGTTGCTTGTTCATAGAATCATACATTATCAGAATTATCGGTTTTTATTTGTGCATGTGATAAAATGGATTCTAATTATATTTGCATTCCTTTTAATGTGATGTTGAAAAAAATTATTTTCTAATTCTCAAAGTTATTTATAAGAGTTAAAAGCCTTTTTTTTTTTAACCTTTGCTAACCTTTATTAAATGATTAGGAAAACGAGTGGTACTAATGAAGACATTTCCTCTGGACGGAGAGAAGATGGGCAGAGAAGCAGCATTATTTATTGTTCCATCAGTTGTCAAAGGTAAAGTCTGAATTTATCCTATAAATCTTTCTGTACTTTAGATGGAAAGTTAAATTCTATTGAGGAACTTTGGAATTGTAGTCATAGTCACTACTATGAAATGGTTATAAAATACATGTTTTCAGATTAATAAAAGATGGGCTGATTTGTTACTTACATGAAACTGTTTTGATTTCAAAGAACATAGAAGCTTCTGGGCTGAACAGTAGTGTTTTTGTTTTTGTTTTTTTTTAAGTAGAATAGAGAAGTGAGGAGGAGGAAAACGATAATGAAAATTAAAAGTGTCGAGGTTATAATAAAGATTTTTTTTCCCCAAAGAAGAAGCTATACGTAGAATCCAAAAGCTCATTGCCATTGAATCAATTCCAACTCAGAGTGACCCTATAGGACAGAGGAATAGAACTGTCCCATAGTGTTTTCAAGGAGCAACTAATGGATTTAAACTGCCAACCTTTTGGTTCACAGCCGTAGCTCTTAACCACTTTGCCACCAGGGCCTGATACCCAGAGTAGAAACAGATATTTAAGTATTCTGGAAAATTAATGAGTTATGACCGGGACCTACTTTGTCTTTAGAATAATAAGCTGTCAGTGATAATTCTAAACTCATCTGACCTGTAATACTGGTAAAATTTTAAAAACTTAAAATCTAGTAAGAAAAATTAATTTGAGCCTTTAACATCCTGGAATAATAGAAAAAGTATTAAATTTGAGTGCAGACCTTGCTGCCCACTAATTCTTTTTTCGAACATTTTATTGTGTTTTAGATGAAAGTTTACACAGCAAATTAGTTTCCTGTTCAACAATTTATACGGAGTTTGTTCCGTAACATTGGTTGCTATCCCGGCAATGTGTTATCACTCTCTTCATTTCCACCTTTCTTTCCCTGTTACCATCCCTCCAGTTTCCCTGCCCATCCTTGCCTTCTCATCTTTACTTTTGGGCAGATGTCTGTTTAGTCCCATATAGCTGATTGTTCTAAGGAACACATGCCTCATGGTGTTATTGTTTATTTTATAGGCCAGTCTGTTATTTGGCTGAAAATTGACTTCAGTTCCACATAAAAAGGGTATCTTAGGGCAATAGTCTCAGGGGTTCCTGCAGTCTCTGTCTGCCCAGTAAGTCTGGTCGTTTTTATGAATTTGAGTTTTGTTCTACATTTTTTCACCCATTCCAACCGGAACCTTCTGTTGTGTCCCTGATCAGAGTGGATGTTAGTGGTAGCCAGGCACCATCTAGTTCTTCTGGTCTCAGTCTAGAGGAGTCTGTGGTTTGTGTGAGCCATTAGTCCTGTGGACTAATTGCTTCCTTGGGTCTTTGGTCTCCATCACTCTCCTTTGCTCCAGACAGGAAGAGACCAGTAGTTATATCTTGGATAGCTGCTCATAAGCTTTTAAGATCCCAGACACTACTCACCAAACTGGGATGTAGAGCATTATCTTTATGAACTATGTTATGCCAGTTGACCTAGATGTCACCTAAGACTGTCGTCCTTAGCCTTCAAGCCCAGTAACTGCAACCCACAAGGTGTTTGTATGTCTAAGAAGTTTCTGTAACTGTGCCCACTATGAGTATATGTGAGTATATATGCAGCACATACAAATAAACCCAAAACCCAGTGCCGTCGAGTTGATTCCGACTCATGGCGACGCTATAGGACAGGGAAAAGTATACAAATGCCCACAACTCTACCTATGTATGCACACACATGTACTCCTGTCTGCCCTTCCACACCTATGTAACGTGCATATCTTCCTGTGTAACCACTCACAAATTTTTGGTTGCTGTTACTGTTGTTACTGCCCACTAATTTTGTGACCTTGGCCAAATCACCTCTTTAAACCTCAGTTTCTTATTTATAAAATAGGGACCATATTGGTACCTGCCCCACCTTGGTTCATAGGACTGGAAGAATTCAGTGAGGTATTGGATGTGAAACACTTTGGAAATACAGAGCACTGGCCTCATGTGAGATGGTAAAAATACTGATGATATTAATGCCCCACTGTGAGCATCCTACCAGCCTTCTGGCACGGTACCTATACATATTTTATTAGCCAGCTCTAGCCTTCCAGGTATATGTTTTCCTGCCATACTTAGGTTAAAATGTTCACTATTTCAAATGGTGTTGGAAATCTTATTAATAAGACAACATTGTTGAAGAATTTATGTTATACTTAGCAAGTTTTGAATTTTTTAAACATATTGTATAATTTTCTGTTAAAAACATTCAGTTGTAAACCTTTTATATAATGGCATAATTTTTGTTTTTCTTTTTCAGATAATACTAAATATACGTATACTCCAGGGTGCCCAATTTTTTACTGCTTACAAGATATTATGCGAGTCTGTAGTGAATCCAGTACTCACTTTGCTACACTTACAGCAAGGATGTTAATAGCCTTGGATAAGTAAGAAATGTCATTAACAATATTTTTTAATAAATTAAATACATGTTCATGGTAGAACTTTGCTATAATAGATACAGACTTCTAGAGGAAAGTAATGAAGTTAATAATACATGTATTAAGAAAATGATAAGTTTTTGAAGTATAACATAAAAATGAAAACCCCTAACAAAATTTTCTTGATTTGCATGCAACATATTATTTTTATTCTTTAGGAATGACAAAGGGAGCCCTAGCTTAAGAATTAACGTTCCCCTATTATAAAACTAGATTTGGTATTAAAATATTCCTGTCAGGGAACAACTCATTTAGCCTATCATGCCTTTATCCTTCTGTAACAGTAGTACTAATTTCATCTATATCTCAGTGATTCAAGTTTATTAAAAAGTATTTCAACTTGTACACCGATGTTCATTGCATCATTATTTACAGTAACCAAAAGTGGAAGCAACCAAATTGTCCATCAGCAGATGAATAGATAAACAAAATGTGGTATATGCATACAATGGATAATTAATTAGCCATAAAGAGATATGCAGTTCTGATCAATGCTAAAACATCGATGAACCTTGAAAACATTATGCTAAGTGAAGTAAGTCAAACACAAAAAGATGAATATTGTATGATCCCACTTAAAATATCTAGAATAGGCAAATGTACAGAGACCAGAGTTTATTAGTGGTTATCAAGGTCTGGGGGAAGGAGAAATGGGGAGCTATTACTCAGAAGGTGTTGAGTTTCTGTTTGGGATGATGAAAAGATTTCAAAATGGATAGTGGTGATGGCTGCACAACACAACAATTAATGCCACTGAATTCTACACTTAAAAATGGTTAAAATGTCACATTTTACGTTGCATATATATTTTACCATGGTAATTCGTAAACAAAACAACTGACCAGAAAAGTACTTCATATTTTTTGGAAGAAGTTTTATTACTATAATAATATATATTCTTTAAAAAAGTATTTGCTGTGTCTATTAATAAAACTTTTATTAATAAATGAAATGCTTAATGCCAATTAAAAATACAGAAATTTGAGTATAATATTAAAAAGCATCTCACGTAAGAGTTGGATAATAGTCTACTTCGTTCAACTTTACTTTTGAACAAATACTTCTGTGACTTCTTCCTTATCTTGCAGGTGGTTAGATGAACGTCATGCACAATCTCACTTTATTCCGGCTTTATTCCGACCATCTCCTCTTGAGCGGATAAAAACTAATGTCATAAACCCTGCTTATACTACTGAATCAGGTCAGACAGAAAACTCCCCACTACATATGGGCTATAGTGCATTAGAAATAAAGAGTAAAATGTTAGCCCTGGAGAAAGCAGATACCTGTATTTACAACCCTTTGTTTGGATCAGATCTTCAGTATACAAACCGGGTAAGAGTTAACTGAATTTTGACTCTTGATTTCAAATTTAATTTTTCTGAGATAAATACATCTATTACTAATTGTAAACATTAAGGTGACACCCACACTTAAGCTTTAAAGTTAAGTGTCTAAAGTTCTTATGGGTCTTTTTGTTTTGTTTTGTTTTCCATTTCTAGGTAGATAAAGTGGTAATAAACCCGTACTTTGGTCTAGGAGCTCCAGACTACTCAAAAATTCAAATTCCCAAACAGGAAAAATGGCAGAGAAGCATGAGCAGTGTCACAGAAGACAAGTACTGTTTTGGTTTTACTCCATGTTGCTTTTTTAAAACTTATATTTTAAAATATATTTTCAAATTATGTATTGAATTAGTATGCAATGTAATCACTAGTTTGCAGCTGCTGAGTGATACATAGCTTTTACAGATGTCACAGTTTGTATGGAAACAATTTGAATTCAACTGTAACTTTTTTTAAACAAATTTTTAAATTTGTTTTTAATGATTAGGGAACGACAGTGGGTAGATGACTTTCCGCTCCATCGAAGTGCCTGTGAAGGAGATTCAGAATTACTAAGCCGGCTTCTCAATGAAAGATTTTCAGTCAACCAATTAGATAGTGACCACTGGGCTCCTATTCATTATGCATGCTGGTAAATGGATTGTTTATTCTTTTATTTTTAGAAAGAGAAAAAGTTATAAATGTTAGTGCTCCTTTTCAAAACGGTTCTTATTCCAGGCATTTTTATCTCTACCATGTTTGCTTTATGAACTTTCTATTTAGATCTTTGATTACTGTATATGTGCCACTGTTCAGAATTGTAAGGTCTCCCACATGAAAAATCATCTTCAATGTTCTGAGGCATTGCCAAGTCATGCAGTAAGATAGCTAATCAGTAGTAAATGTCATTGCACAGCACTCTTATTCACCCTTGTAGTTATTGTTATTTTGTATTGGGCTTCTGTTATGTTTGTTTATCCTTACTATAAAATTCTACATCATATTAGAGAAGTATCCTTTTAGTTCTTTTGGGAGCTGTGGTATCAAGAAGCCCTCAAAAGTCTTCAGTGGAGTCACAGCCTTCCATTTATCATTTAGATGTGAGTTAAGACAGGATTGGGGTTAACTCTTTCTACTGGTTGCCCAGTGTCGCTTTTGCTGTCTTACTCATTTCACATAATAATAACAACTCTTCCTCAACAGACATTTGAGAGTAGCTAAGTATATCTTTTTTTTTTTTTTTAAGTATATCTAGGGAGCCCTGGTGGCACAGTGGTTAAGAGCTTGGCTGCTAACCATAAGGTAGGCAGTTCAAATCCACCAGCCGCTCCTTGGAGACCCTATGGTGCAGTTCTGTCCTGTAGGGTCAGTATGAGTCCAGATCAACTCCACAGCAACAGGTTTGGTTTAAACCTACCTTTCTACTCTGGAGCCCCTAAACTATTCTTACTTTCTTTCTCTAGTCTCATCAGATAGTTTTAACCCCTATTTTCAAGGAAAATTGAAGCTATTAGAAATGCCCTTCTCCATCTCTAATGATCAGTTTTTGTTCTCATCTCTCTTCTGTGTTGTAAGGTAAATGCATGTAAAAATTCTTCCTACTAACCACTAAATTCGCTCTTTCCTTTTCTGCGTGTTCTTTCCTCTTGCCTTCAAACATGCATGGTTCTCCCCCTCCTTAAAAAGAACCTTAATTTGAACCTGCTGCATTTTCTAGCTACCATCTTGTTTCTTTCCTTCCTTTCACAGCCAGACTTCAAAGATGAATGGGCCCCACTTACTTTTTTTCGCACACCATGAACCTTCTTAACCTTTTCTGAGTTTTTAATCTCTTTCTCTACTGTGCAGCATTTAATACTGTTGACCACCTGTTTTCCTTCTAAGAACAAATTGGAATTGAAAGGGCATAATGGACCGGTAATGATGAATGCAAGGTATTATTGTTACAGTATCATTATTAGTGAAATACTGGCCTCCGTTCTGTGATCCAAGTATGTGTCATAGTGTATAAACTGCCATACCAGGATTCAGAAAACTGGATAACTCTAGCTAGTAACCGTGTGACCTTATCAGGCAGATTTTTAAATATTTCAGAGAAATAATAGAGTTTAACCTGAAAAAATGAGAATAGCAAAGAACATGACCAAAAAGGTCATATAAATAAGGAATAGGATGTAAGTGGTAATAAGTTCTGGGCGTTAAAAAAAAAACAGTAGGTTATGTGAAGGGGAAAGGAAGGAAGGTTCAGAGCAAATTAGATCAGTTCTTAAAACATCCTGTTGTCCTCTCATACACACCATATCTAAAAACAAATTTCCCTTCTTTCCCCACCTACCCCCTTATTTCCAAACAAACGCGTTGCTTTTTCACTGTTGCCTTAGATTGCTGCCTTACATAAATCTTTGGCCTTAACCAAATGTTGACTCATTATGTCTGCCACTTACTTTGTATTCTTCCAGTTTCTTGCTTTTGTTTATTCTTTTTTCCCCTACCTAAATTTTTTTTACCTCTCTTTAGCTCCTTCCTATTTAAAATCCAGTTTAGGTTTTTTTTTCTGTCAAATCACTTTTTAGGACCATCTTAAGCTGAAGTATATCTCCCCTTCTGACTTTTTTTTTTTAAGCTTTAATTCTATACTATTTTGATAAGACAATTATGTAGTACCTTATCTTTTTGATTGTTATTCTAAACTGTTACTTAAACTTTATAGCATTATTTAACAAATTACTTGTTTATGTTTTGCCCCCTGACTAGATTGTAAATCTTTTTCAGAGCAGAGACCATGCACTTAGATATCTTTGTGTCTTCCATATTGCCTAATACAGCAGCTACATAGAGAATTATATCTTTGGGACTATTTTGTAAATCACAGCCAGGCCTAGGTAAAACATTCCCATTAAGTTTGTTTAGTTACTTCCTGATTTGACCCTGTTTTTTATTAAAAAGTGTATATATTCCTTATTTATAATTTGTATACCTTGTTTTGTGGGGCGTTTATCTGCACCATCTTGTATTTGAGGTTATACTTTCTTCAGTTGATCAGAAAATAGAAACAGTTGATCTGAACCAGAATTATTCAGAAGAAATCCCTAGGCACTCAAAACATTTACGTCAAGTCTTAATCCCTCACACTCTGTCCTAGAAACATCTTAAGAATCATTGGGATATTATCTAAAAGTTGGGTTTTTGAAATATTTCAGATGACTTTTTTAGTTAAGTTTTACTTTTTTATAGGTATGGAAAAGTTGAAGCCACTCGCATATTATTAGAGAAAGGAAAGTGCAATCCAAATCTTTTAAATGGACAGCTTAGTTCTCCTCTTCACTTTGCTGCTGGAGGAGGACATGCTGAAATAGTACAGATTCTTCTAAACCATCCAGAAGTTGACAGAGTAAGTTATTTTCCAAGTTGTTTTTTTTTTTGTTGTTGTTGTTGTTTTAAATATTCAAGCAGTGAATAATAGGTAAGATACTAAAATGTTTAATTGTGTGCTTGAGAGGTCAGCTGAAAAATAAAAACTTCTATTTAATATGTAGCGTAACTAATGTTTATACATAAACTTTGCTTTTGTACATAAAATTCAACCAACACTCATTTTATATTGTATTTCCTCAAAAATAACCTTTAAAAAAAAAAAGATTTTCTATCTGGTTTCTATAATTTGTAGTAATAAGTATTTTGTAAAGGAAAAAGTCATGACATTAACAAAATCTTTGTTGCATCTATAATTAGAACTATTAAAAAACAATCACATTGATTAGTGCTTTAAATTTGTTATCTCTGGACATTTATGTTTAAGTACAGTATGTACAAAGTGTGGTTAATATTTACTTAATACCTGACGAGAATTTAGTTTTTATGAAACTGATTAAATGAATGACATTTTCCCCTGCAATACCATGTTTATAATGCCTTTCTCTCTCTCTCTCTCTTTTTTTTTTTTTTTTCACATTTCTAGCACATAACAGACCAACAAGGAAGATCCCCATTGAATATTTGTGAAGAAAACAAACAAAATAACTGGGAAGAAACTGTAAAACTGTTGAAGGAAGCCATTAATAAACCAGTAAGAATTATTTTCATAAATAGAGCCAAGCATAGTATTTATATTGATAAGTAATTTGAGAATCTGTGGCAAAAGTTGAAGCCTGGATAGATGGATAGATTCTTATTTACAGCTTTTATAAAACCTCAGTGTTAAAAATTTCATGGTATTACATGTGTCATCCCTAACACTAGGACATTTATTTTTACACAGCAAAATGAAACTTCTAAAGTACTTAATCTAATTCCAATATAATCTCTGTAATTCATGTGCTAATTACAAATTCTTCATTGAGCCACATCCCTCTACTTAAGCCTTTTAAGCAACATTTTATATTTGTAAATACACCTATTCCTCATTTATCGACACGGTTAGGTTTCAAAGACCAGGTCATTATATGAAAATCAGCATTAGGCGAAAATGAAGAATCACCACATCAGATCACAAAATGGAGGATGACTACGTAACTGCCAAACCATTGAGAATCATGGCGCAGCCAAGCTGACACATAACCTTAATTTCTGTTTAGAGGCAATGGTTTGACAAGCATCCCTTTACCAGGAAAAGACAAATTTACATTGCTATAGAGCAGCGTCTGGTAGGTTTTTGCAGTTTGGGTAAGGCTGGTTTGATAGATAAGAAAAAAACATTAAAATCAAAGAAGGGTATCTGTTGTTAATTTTCCTATTCAACAGTTTCTTTCCTTTACAGTGAAAAAACATTGAGAATACCACTACTCTCTAGGAAAGAAACTGGCCCAAAGTCTATTGCTTATAAATTTTACCTGCAAAATCTTCCATCACAGATTCTTTTTAGGACAAAGTATTGCCTCTACACATTTCTACAGTATGATTTGTGGCTCACTAGACTTACGAGGTACTTATCTAACAGAGGATTCAGTAAACAAATCTGTATAACCCACATGAAGACTTAACATTGTACATTAAAGATTCTAAAGCATCTTCCCAGAAGAGTTTGAAATTTAATATTTGGAAAAAAAAAAGCCACTTACCTTAGTTTCCCAAACTTAACCATGGAGATCCAGAGAAGCACGTCTTAGAAAATCCAAATAATGGAAATAAAATGTTTTTTAAATATTGCCAGCAGATTCTCACTTGAAGCAATTTTTCTGATATTTTACATGTCAGAAATCTATAATAAAGCATATGAAGTTGAAAGTAAAGGATCTTGCTGATTTGGGGTAAATAATTGCTAAGCAAGTTGCATAATGTATTACCATTCTTTGTCCTAGTATGAAAAAGTTCGAATATACAGAATGGATGGATCATACCGTTCTGTTGAGCTGAAACATGGAAATAATACGACAGTTCAGCAGATTATGGAAGGAATGCGTCTTTCTCAAGAAACACAACAATATTTTACTATTTGGATCTGTTCAGAAAACCTTAGTAAGAAAGATTTTATTCTTTTGTACAGTGAAATCTGTGCGAGCTAGAACTCGGCAGTACTGCCTTATTTTTCTGGCTCTTGCAAGTTTTCCACCTGAGGGTGCAGTCTTACCATTTTTCTATTGCTTATTTTAGTGAAAAATATTTGAGTTTTCCTTCTCTGACAGGTTTCTGCCTTGTACAAGTCCTGCCTTTCGCAGATTTTTCTGTGTAAACCTAATTATTTCTTTTCAAGAGTTAGGAATATTAGAAGTTAAGCTATCTTTAAAACAAAAACCAGTAATAGGAACATTTACTGAGAAAATTTATTGCATC
Source organism: Elephas maximus indicus (assembly GCF_024166365.1). Lineage (NCBI taxonomy): Eukaryota > Metazoa > Chordata > Mammalia > Proboscidea > Elephantidae > Elephas > Elephas maximus. Next base: position 62,246,174 of record NC_064826.1, on the reverse strand, counting down.
TCTTATTGGCAAATTGTCCAGAAGTGAGTGATGTCACAACCTTGATTTGGAAAAGTCAATAGGAAGAAGACAACTTTTTTTCATAAATTGAAATTTTAAAGGAGAACCAACAATTATTGACTAGGATATGTTGCCTAATATTTTAAAAAATTTCTTAGTAAAATAATGATTGATTCAAGGGCAGATACATTTTTTTTTAAATAATATTTTATTGTGTTTTCAGTGATGGTTTACACACCATTTTGGTTCCCATTCTACACAGATTTTTCAGTGACATTGATTACATTCTTCACAGTGGGTAAATGTTCTCAATATTTCTGTTCTGGTTATTCTGTTCCCATTAATCTTGTTTCTCTGCCCACTTACATTCTCATTTTTGTTTTAAAGTAATTACTGACTGTACTGTTTGGTCTCATTTAGATGATTTTTTTTTAAAGGAGCACAGTACTCATGGTTGATATTCTTTATTTTGTGAGCCAATCTGTTACTTAGCTAAATGGTGACCTCAGGGGCTAGTTTTGATTCAGGGTTTAAAGAATACCGCAGGGCAATAGTTGCGGGGAGTCCTCCAGTCTCAGCCAGTGCAGTGAGTCTGTTTTGTTTTTAAAAGGAATTTGAGGTTCTGTTCCACATTTTTTCTCCCATTCTATCAGGGTCCATCTGTTGTGGCCCCGACCAGCAAAGGTAGATTTTAAAGAAGTTTTCAATTATTATTGTGCTTTTGAAAAAGTATAGTGATTTTTGACTTTTAACTCATGTTTGAAGTAATTTTTTTTCCATAGTGGCTATTATGGGTATTTCGTTATTGTTAATGTTGTTTTTCTTTTCTATAAATTAGGGGAGGTTTTTGAATAATAAAAATATGACTACTGTTGGAGGGATATCTTTTAGTGGGGTATTGTACTGCTGGAGGCAGAATTTTTCTTCTGTTCCAAAAGAGAAGCTAGCCTTGCTGTAGGAACTGTTTCTGATACTACAACATAACCACAGTGGATATTTATTTTGTATTATTATTTGTGCTCCTTTAGTTTGATGAATAGCTTATAAGTTAAGGAATCTCATATAGCTGGACCTTTAGGCAATGAACATGGCTCATTTGTTCTTTGTTCCTTATAAATTCAACATTTTATAAATTTACATGTAACAAAGTATGCCTAAAGCATTTTTTAAGTTTAAAAACCAAAACTTTCCTTCCCTGGTGATGGCATTTGATTTGAATGCCATTAAATGCAGTGCTCTTACAACTTGTCTTTATTTCAGAGTTCACCTCCCCTCAAAGTTTACACAAATGTCTTTTTTCCTTATATTAGTTTTTTAGCAAACCTTTTTATTTAAAATCATCCTAATGTTGCTCTAGATTTGTCTCTCAAGACAAAATATTACAAATGTATTAAGGATTTAATTGAGGTGTTATGATTGGTTATCTTAATGGTTTAAATGTATTGTTTTAAAACACCAGATTCCACTGATTGTATTATAATTAAATGGACTACAATGAAATTAAGGATTGTATATATGTTTGATAAATTTTATTTAACTATTATTCTTATGTTTCTTATATTCTTAAGAACAAAAGCAATTAACCTCAGATTTGGTGGTAGTAATGATTAAAATCAATGTTGATTTACATTCAGACCTTTAATTTATGTGTATTTAGTTCATAAGTGCAGATAGTTTAATACAAGGTTTCTGTGCATTGATATAATTGATTTATTTTTACATTATCATTTATAAAAGGAAAGATGTTTTTCAGGCCTTCAGCTGAAGCCTTATCATAAACCCTTGCAACATGTTCGTGACTGGCCGGAAATACTTGCCGAACTGACAAATTTGGATCCCCAAAGGGAAACACCACAGCTTTTCCTAAGAAGAGATGTGCGACTTCCCTTAGAAGTTGAAAAAAAGGTTTGCTTGGAAATCTTATTTATAGTCATTTACATGCACAGAATCTGTTAAGTTCTTACTGTAGGCACTAGAGGCAGAAAGAAAACCAACATTTACTGTGTTCTTGCTATACTAAGGGGTTTTACTTCTGTTTTCCTTTTCAATTCTCACACCCCATAGTAAGTAGTAGAGTTTGAGAAGTTCTTGGTTAGTTTTGTCATTACCACCCCTATTGTGTTAAGAATACAAAAGAAATAGAGAAGCTATCCTGAAGAAAATTAGTAGTCAGACGGGGAGACAAATCATACAGAAGAAAAAAAAAAACAGAAAAGAAGCATAGTGCATTTGTATTCATACCACCTATATTATTAAGTGTCAGAGATATAGTTAATAAACAAGTAGTCAGATGTATAAGTTTTGAACAAGGAAAGAGACATGTTAGTGTTGGGGTGAACAGGAAAAACATTTTTGGTGGAGAAGATAATATGCAAACTGGGCATAAGAAAGTTATTCTCAACAGTCCGCAAGTAGCTCTTCTTAACTCAAGCACAAAGCTATGTAGATAGTAATAAAAAATGAGAATAGAATTTACATTTCATAAAAAGGATCTGATTGTCCGACAAGTATGTTTGGATTTTAACTACTGTAGATTTTAGAAGAAAGGTGAGATAATCCGATATATAGGATAGATGGGGCTGGAGAAAGAAATGGCAGTTGGCTTCCATAAAACTTTACAGCCTCAGAAACCCTCTGGGGCAGTTCTACCCTGCCCTGTTGGGTCTCTGTGAGTCAGAATTGACTCGACGGCAGTGGGTTTTGGGTTAGGATAAATGGACAAGGAAAAAACCTGAGAGATTGCGACAAGATAATCTAGGTATCAAAGTGTAAATACAAAGGTAGCTGTGAAAATTGGAAAGAAAATAAGGCTCCCAAGTCTCATAACTTTGGTGAAGGGGGAAAAAAAAAATTCAGTGCATTCCCTGATTCTTTATCCAAGGGAATATCGAACAGTCAAAAAAACAAAAACTTATTGCCATAGAGTCGATTCTGACTCATAGCGACCCTATAGGACAGTATAGAACTGCCTCATACGATTTCCAAGGAGCGCCTGGTGGATTCAAACTGTTGATCTTTTGGTTAGCAGCCGTAGTTCTTAACCACTACACCACAAGCAAGGTGAAGCAAACTTCAGCTCATGAAAATTTCACCAGCCATGTCTTAACTTGGTAAAGCGTTTTTTACCTAACTATGTGTATTTTATATTGTCCCTCTTATATTAACAAAGAGAAGATGGATTTGATCCTTACAGCCAGACATACTGGGAGTTAGAGATTTGTATGAAGTTTACCAGAAACTAAGGTCTTAATTATTCATAAAAGATGTATTAGATACTTGAAATCTGCAGATAACTTAAGTATTCTCAGTCTGCCTTCCTTCTCTACCCAAGTAATCTTTTTTAAATTGACTGGTAGAGGAAAGGAACAGTAGTGACAATACTTGGATAGTAAATAAATTGCATAATTATACTATAAATAATAAAAAATGTGTGTAAATGAAAAGGAAAACAAGACTTAGTAAATTTTTCTCAAGGTAAATCAGAATGTCATGATCATCTGGTAAAATATATATATTTTTTACTCATTATATAACTAAAAAATTCTAACATGTACCCTCTGAAAGATAGAAGAATTATGTTTATTGGTTAGTATCAAAAGCTTATTTAAAATGAAAACAGCTTGAATTCCTTAGAAAAGAATAGCTGTTGACTGATACTCATTGAACACACTATTAGGAATTACAACTGCTATTACCTGTTTGAACTCTTCAAAATCACTATTCAGTTTATATTAGAAAAATATGATTTCGTTCAGTCTTTTTCTTTACATTTTATTTAAAAATTTAAAACTCATAGGTAAGTTACAAAAGCAATACAATTCACACCATGTACCAGTCATTAAAAAAAAAAAAATTAATGCACTAAATTGTTAATATTTTGGTATGTCTTTTTCTCTTTGTGAACCATTTAAAAGTGAGTTGCAGATATCATGGCACTTCATGCCTACGTATTTCGGCATGCATCGCCTAAGAACAAGGACATACCTACATACCACATACTATATTTTACCTAATAACATTAATATTTTTATAATGACATCTAATATCTGATCCAAGTTCAAATTTTCCTTAGCTGTTTCGGAAAGCCTTTAGCTCCACTCATAGAATTTAGTCAAGTTTCGCATATTGTATTTGGTCATCTCTTTAATCTCTTTTAATCTAAAATAGCCCCCCCACAATCATTTTTTTTTCATGAAATTGTTTCATTAGTGTAAGGTAAGCTGTTTCAGTTATTTTATACTGTATAGAGTATTATAAGATAGAAAAAATAGTATCATTTTATCTAGTTTGTAAACGTCATTTTTACCATGAAGAGTTGGAATCATTGTGAATTATATTTGGAAATGCTTTAAGTAAATATTTATTTAGAAACTTTATAATTAATGATTACTTCCAAGTAGAAATATATTTTCTAGGCTAGCTTTTCTCAATCTTTGTTAATCTTATTTGGTAAAATGAAACTTTATAGTCTTAAAAACTTTAAGACATGTATCTTATGTTCTCCTTTAATGTTATTTGAAGAAGCTAAGTATTTCTAAACAAATAAAAATGTTTGTTTTCAGCTTTTTAAACTACGTGTACTCTTATGAGAATTGACACATTTCCTTTTCTTTGAGATTCGTTACTATAATGTATGAAGCATAGGTAATAACAAAATATTTCAGGAATATAAAGAATTTAGGTAAAATTGTACTAGAAATTATCCATATCCATAAACTGATGTTAATTTTGCTAGACTTTAAATGAGAGGTTAGCAGACTACAGCCTGTGGCCGTATGTAGCCTGCTGCCTGTTTTTTTTTAGCTTCCAAACTAAAGATGGGTTTTTTATTCTTGCAATGTTTGAAAAAAAAAAAAAAAGAATATTAATATTTATGTCATGTGAAAAAATGTTATTTATTATCTATAAATAAAGTGTTATTGGAATACTGCCGCACCTATGTATTATCTGTGATTGGTTGTATGTTACAATGGCAAAGTTAAGTAGTTATAACAGAGATTGTGTGGCTCACAAAACTTAAAATATTACTCTCTGGTCCTTCATAGAAAAAGTTTGCCAACGCTTGCTCTAAAGCAATTAACAGCTCATTTATTTATGTACAAATATGTAGTTATTCTGCATTAGTCAATGACAGTTTGCACATTTGCAATAGGAAATTGTAGCCGAATAACCAAATGACACTTTTTTTTTTTCAGATAGAAGACCCACTAGCGATTCTTATTCTCTTTGATGAAGCTAGATATAATTTATTGAAGGGCTTTTATACAGCTCCTGATGCTAAACTGATAACACTGGCAAGCCTACTGTTACAAATAGTTTATGGAAATTATGAGAGTAAGAAACACAAGCAAGGTTTCCTAAAGTGAGTATTTACTACAGCGTGTGATCTTGTGCATGCTCAGGATTCTGTTTAACCAAGAAAGTTTAAAACTGTTAAGAAATATTTGTAAATTGGTTTGGAATTAAATACTATAAGACATAGAATGAGAAAAGAAACTACTAGTAAACCATTCTTAAAGGTATCATGTCCTCAAAGTTATTTTTGAGTATGATATATTTACATTTTTTCTTTAATATAATCTTTCTTTACTATATGTTTAAGTTCACTAAAAGTTGACTTGAATAAGTAGTAGAAAAATATTATAAGGCAGATACACTTAGTAATCACATCATAAAAAAAAAACAGTTTTTATAGATCACCAGGTCTTTCTTCCTAATCTGTCTTAGTCCAGGAGCTCCACTGAAACCTGTTTACTGTGGGTGACCCTGATGGTATTTAAAATACTGTGGCCTCAGTGTGGAAGACAGTGACAGTAAGAGAAAGGTTGTTAGATCGACAAACATGGAAGAGCTGGTAAAACACCCAGCTGCCTCCCAGGGGTGGGGAGAGGGGGCTGTAGTTCATCTCCAAGATGGCTGCTGTCCATCCTTCCTTTTCCATATACACATTATTCGCTCATCAAAAAGTGGTATCTATTCCTCTCCTCTGCTTGCGTCTGGCCCTTCCTTAGTGACTGGTTCGACCTATAAAATATAGTGGAAGCGATGCACAGGATTTCTAAGGCAAGATCCTAAGAACCTTACAGCTTCTGCCTGGGCCTCTTGGGACTCTTGCTCTTGGGGCCCTGAGCCACCATGTAAGACGACCAACCCCCCTGAGGCTGCCATGCAGTGAGGAAGCCCAAGTGGACTTCCAGCCATTCAGGTCATCTGAGCTGCAGCCACAGACATCATGGAGCAGAGCTGAGCCATTCCCCCGTGCCTTGTGCAAATTCCTGACCCACAGAACTATGAGATATGGTAACAACAAATTGTCGTTTTAAAACACACACACACACACACAAACTAGTCTTTATGTTCAGTCCTTGAGAGAAAACACAGAGGTTTTAGCACAACTAAAGTTGTTTATTACGATTTTCAAGTTTTAAAAATATTCTGTGGTTATTGAAAGAAGAAACATATTTCTAAATTGATGTTAGAGTTGTGGCTTTTGGCTTAAAATATTACATTTTTCAGCTTAAGATTCATATTACATACTTAAAACCATTTGTGACATAATGATAATTGTACTTTAGTTACTAAAAATGATTTAGTTAAAGTATGTTGGCATGTGTACTTACAGTGAAGAAAATCTAAAATCCATCGTACCCATCACTAAATTGAAAAGTAAGGCACCTCACTGGACAAACCGAATACTTCATGAATATAAGGTAAGCTGTTTAATAGAAATAAAAAGGCATCTCACAGCCTAGTTGAAAGTTCGTTAGTGTTATTAATTTGTCTTAAACATATATTTATACACATATATTAAGGTTATAGTCCTGAAATTAAAAATAGATCTTCCAGTTCACATGCCTGAAACTGAAAGTAACAAAGATATTTTTATTTTTAATAATTTTTTTCTGGCAACATTTACTGGGTACTTCTATATGTTGGATTCATTGAAAACCCTATGGAGTGCAGTTCTACTCTGAAACACTTGGGGTCACCATGAGTCAGAATTGACTTGATGGCAGTGAGTTTGGCTTTGGTTTGGTGGTAGGGGCTAGAGATAAGAAAAAGATAAAATAATACTGTCACGACCATGAGGCACTTAAAACCTAAAAGAATAGATAGCAACAATATTTTTAGATTTCAGTATTTTTTTCACCCCCAGTATTAAGATCTCAAAAGAAAAAGTACTCTTGGGATAATGTCAGTCAGTTTTATTCTTCTTTAGGGGCAGCTTTGATTTTGAAAAATTGCATAGTTGACCTATTTGTGTTATAAAACACATCCTTCTCCCTCTCAAATCTCTTATATTTTACTTTATTTGTATTTAGAATCTTAGTACAAGTGAAGGTGTCAGTAAAGAAATGCATCATCTTCAACGCATGTTCTTACAGAACTGTTGGGAAATTCCTACATATGGAGCAGCATTTTTTACAGGACAGATATTTACAAAGGCAAGCCCTAGCAATCATAAAGTCATTCCTGTGTACGTAGGAGTGAATATAAAAGGACTTCATCTCCTCAACATGGAAACTAAGGTAGATTTTAAGCTTTTCAACCAGTACATCATTTAGTATCTAAAATAACATTGTTCGCTACGTGAAAATCTAAAAATGGAATATATACAAGATTATTCATTGTAACTTCATTTATAATAGGAAAATATTGGGGGGGACTAAATGACTATCAGTAGGGGTTAACATATTAATTGTTCTACATTTCTATATTAGAATATCTTGCAGCCATATTAAAGAATAAACTCTTGTGTATAGAATGATATTCAAGATATATTTAGTGAAAAAGCAAGTTGCTGAACCATATGTAATATGCTGCCTTTCATGTGAAAATGGGGGAAAGGATGAAAAATCTCTTAAAGCCTTCAGAAAAGGGGGCTAGTAGGAACAGGAGTAGGAGGGAGACTTTTCACTATATGCCATTTTATTGTGGTAAGAATATATATAACAAAACAATTGCTAATTCAGTAATTTTTTTTAAATTGTGGTTTACATGAAAGTTTACATAGCAAATTAGTTTCTCATTAAAGTTAATACACAAATTGCTCTATGATATTAGTTGCCAACCCGATGATGTATCAACACTATGCCCTTCTCCACCTCAGGTTCCCTGATTACATTCATAGTTTCCTTGTCTCTTCCTGCCTTCTCGACTGCTTTCGGGCTGTTGTGCCCATTAGCCTCCTATACTTGATTGAACTTTGACACACGTCCCTCATGTGTGTTATTGTTGGCCCTATAGACCTGTCTAATCTTTGGCTGAAGGGTGAACCTCAGGAGTGACTTTAGTACTGAGCTAAAGGTATCTCCAGTCTCTGTCAGACCAGCAATCTTGGTCTTTTTGTGTGTGTGTGTGTGTGGTTGGTTGGTGGGTGGGTGTGTGTGAGTGTGAATTTTGTTCCACATTTTTTTCCCACTCTGTCCAGGGCCCTCTATTTTGATCCTTGCTGGGGGCAGTTAGCGGTAGTAACCAGGCACCATGTAGTTGTTGTGGACTCAGTCTGGTGGAGGTTGTGGCAGTTGTAGTCTGTTAGTCCTTTGGACTAATCTTTCCCTTCTGTCTTTGGTCTTCTTCATTCTCCTTTTTTCTAGCTGGGATGGGACCAGTAAATGTATCTTAGATAGCGATTCACAGGCTTTTAAGACCTTGGTTGCTATTCACCACAGTCAGATGTAGAACATTATCTTTATAGACTATGTTATGCCAGTTGAGCTAGATGTCCCCCAAGACCGTGGTCCCCAGCCCTGAACCCAGTAGCTTGGTCTCTCAGGTGTTTGGATGTGTCTGAGAAGCTCCTATAACTTTGCCCTGGTCAAATTGTGCTGATTTCTCCAGTGTTGTGTACTGTCTTACCTTTCACCCAAGTTACCACTTATCTACTATCTAGTGTTTTTCCCTTCCCACCCCTCTCCTCTCTTGTAACTGTCAAAGATTGTTTATTTCTGTGTGGAAACATTTTCATGTTTTTTTATAATAGTGGTCTGATTTGTCCTTTTATGATTGACTTATTTCACTCAGCATAATGCCCTTCAGATTCATCCATATTATTAGATGTTTTGTAGATTCATTATTGTTCTTATTGTTGCGTTGTATTCCATTTTGTGTGTGTACCATAGTTTGTTTATCCATTCATCTGTTGATGGGCACTTAGGTTGTTGCCATCTTTTTGCTATTGTGAATAATGCTGCAGTGAACGTGGGTGTACATATGTCTATTTGTGTGATAGCTCTTATGTCTCCAGGATATATTCCTAGGAGTGGGAATGCTGGATTGTATGGTATTTCTAGTTCTAGTTTTTTAAGGAAGCGCCATATTGTTTTCCAAAACGATTGTACCATTTTGCTTTCCTGCCTGCATTGTGTAAGAGTTCCAGTCTCCCTGCAACCTCTCCAATATTTGTTATTTTCTGTTTTTTGGATTCATGCCAGTAATGTTGGGGTGAGATGGTATCTCTTTCTGATTTGCATTTCTCTGATGGCTAGTGGGAGCCCCGGTGGTGCAGTGGTTAAGAGTTCAGCTGCCAACCAAAAGGTCAGCAGTTCGAATCCACCAGCTGCTCCTTGGAAACCCTGTGGGACAGTCCTACTCTGTCCTGTGGGGCTGTTATGAGTCGTAATTGATTTGATGGCAGTGGGTTTGGTTTTTTTTTTTTCCATGGCTAGTAATAGTGAGCGTTTCTTCATAGGTCTCCTAGTCACCTGAATGTCTTCTCTGGTGAAGTGTCTATTCATATCCTTTGCCCATTTTTTAGTTGGATTATTTATCTTTTTTATTGTAGAGGTATAGGATTGATTGTCCTATAGATTAGACCTTTGTTGGATTTGTCATAGCCAAAAATTTTTTCCCAGTTTGTAGGTTCTCTTTTTACTCTTTTGGTGAAGTCTTTGATGAGCATAAGGGTTTAATTTTTAGGAGATCCCATTTATCTATCATCTTCTAGTGTTTGTGTATTGTTAATTATGGCTTGTATGCTGTCTATGCCGTATATCAGGGCCCGTAGTGTTGACCCTATTTTTTCTTCCATGGTCTTTATAATTTTTGGTTTTACATTTAGGTCTTTGATCCATTTTCAGTTCACCAGTTTTTACATGTGTAATTCAGTGACATTGATTATGTTCATCATATTATGCAACCATTAACAACTTAAAATTTAACTGTGTAAATATATTACAGATTTTGAAAAATTAAAAAAAGGAAGACACTGAACTAGATATTTTAGTCTTTAATGGTAAGAATGGTTTCTGGATAGTATTTTTCCTACTCAAGGCAAGATGAAAATAGTTTTAATAGAAAATGATAAGCAAATGATCCAAAGGCAGGCTGTCATAACAGACCTCCAGAAATCAAGTTCCAGGTCAATTACTGAAGTTAGTCCCTATCCAGCCCATGTCCCTACATATTCTCTATTCCATCCACTAGTATATCTAACCACATGGTAAAATAGCCATTTCCCATTAGGAAGCTCCCAAGTTATTATGAAATGATTAAACTATGATGGGTATACTTTAAGAAGTTTGTGATTCAACAGAGAATCCCTGATGGAGCAGGAGATCAGTGGGATGCAGATCTTAAATTCTTGTAAAAAGACCAGGGGTAATGGTCTGACTGAAACTGGAGGGACCCTGATGGTCATGGTCCCCAGACCCTTTGATAGCCCAAGATTGGAACCATTCCCAAAACCAACTCTACAGACAGAGGGATTGGCCTGGACTATAAGATAGACAATGATGCTGGCGGCAAAGTATATGAGGATGGAAAATTAGAAAATGAATTAGGCCTACCTCTAATTTGGCAGGAGCACTAGCCGCGACACATAGGCTCCTTTCACTGAAATATCTCCCCAGCACTGTGATCTAGCAGAACAAGACTTCTTCTATAGCCAAGGTCTGAACAGCTGGGAAGGCTGTCATGACATCACCTGAATCTTGTCTTCAACAACTGAGTAACCTCAGTTCTTTCATCTGTTACTCACTAGACATGGTTTCTAAAAACTTCATAAACTTCATAATCGTAATCACGCTTGAGTGCAGTCACTGTTCCCCCTGCAGGATGGTGTGCCCAGAATTTTATTACAGTGCTTAAAGTAAGGTATGACTACTTTCCACTGCCATCAAGTTGATTACAACTCATAGCGACCCCATAGGGTTTCCAAAGCTGTAAATCTCTACAAAAGCAGACTGCCACATCTTTTCTCCCACAGAGTCACTGGTGGTTTCAAACTGCCAACCTTTCAGTTAGCAGTCAAGCACTTTAACCACTGCATCACCAGCAGAGTGCAAAAAGAAAGATGATTATTCCATGAAAAGCTTTCCACACCATGGGCCTAAGGCAAATAATTTTTGAGCACTTTTATGGATGTAACTCAATGCAGCCTTAAAAAATAAAAAGAATTGGTTTCATATTTGAAGATGAGGGCCTTATCAGACTACTCAGTGATTTTTGCTAAGCTAGGACAAAATTAAGTAAACAATTTTAACTCCATTAGAACTAATATAAATTATTATTGTCTGTAAATATTCATATACTGGAAACAGATTAATTTGTGTTACAGAGTTCAATAGGGTTAAAAAAAGAAGAAACTGGAAAAGAAAATACAGACAAAAACAGAGGGTTGGGGGCCATGGTCTCAGGGGACATGTAGCTCAATTGACATAGTTTATAAGGAAAATGTTCTCCATTCTACTTTGTTGAGTAGCGTCTGGGGTCTTAAAAGCTTGTGAGCGACCATCTAAGATAATCCACTGGTCTCGCCTCTTCGCAAGCAAGGGAGGATGAAGAAAATCAAAGACACAAGGGAAAGATTAGTCCAAAGGACTAATGGAGCACAACTACCACAGCCTTCACCAGACTGAGTCCAGCACAACTAGATGGTGCCCGGCTACCACCACTGACTGCTCTGACAGGGATCACAGTAGAGGGTCCTGGACAGAGCTGGGAGAAAAATGTAGAACAAAATTCAAACTCACAAAAAAAGACCAGATTTACTGGTCTGACAGAAACTGGCGAAACCCCAAGAGCATGGCTCCTGGATACCCTTTTAACTCAGTACTGAAATCATTCTTGAGGTTCACCCTTCAGCCAAAGATTAGACAGGCCTATGAAACAGACAATAACACATGTTCAACGATGTATACGAGACTAAATGGGCATACCAGCCCAGTGGCAAAGACGAGAGGCATGAGGGGATAGGAAAGCTAGATGAATGGAAAGGGGAACTCAAGGTCGAGAAAGGGAAAGTGTTGACATGTCACAGGATTGGCAACCAGTGTTACAAAACAATGTGTGTATTGTTTAATGAGAAACTAATTTGTTCTGTAAACTTTCACCTAAAGCACAAAATATATATGTATGTATTTTCAACACACAAAATAAGCTGCTGCTTATTAGCTTGTAACCACTTTTCTATTTCTGTTGCACAAAGCTTGTTAAATGAAGAAGATATGGCCCTCACCATTTCAGGAAAATTTTCCTCTGCCGTTTGAGAGCGTTTTACACCAACATCTACACTTTTACAAACCCTTCTTCATAGAACTGGATGGCAATGCTATGGATGTGATGCTGAGCCTCTTCTCTATTTTATGTTTCACATTTGATAGATAGTATTCCAAGCTTCGGCAACAATAACACGTTTCCTATATTATCTGAATGATGGTTTGGCAATATCATAATATTTCATATTATGAATCATATTCTAGTCTAGGAGTTGACTAAGTCAGATAGCAGTAGCAGGCAGAAGGATTATAGCAGTATTAATTAATACTGCTTTTTCAGGATAAAATATTCAGTTTCTAGAAATATAAATAGAAATGCTATCCTTGGGTATATAAAAAGATGATTGAGCCCAAAGGTAAAGATGTTTTCTGTCCAGCTAAACATTATCTTGTGCTCTGTAAGCCATTGATAAATTTATGGTACCCTTCAAAACTCTAAGATGATGACATTTTCCAGTCATCAAAGGAGAACAGTTAGCTTGTCCGCAGTTGTCATAGGTTCAATAGGATCTGCTAGGGTTGAATTTGATAGAGTTTGCTAAAATAAACACTTTTATCTGCAAAAATATCTTCAATAGCATGTAAAACTCTTCATGGGATGCATTAGTTTGGCCCTTTGTAGGTCTCACCTCCTAATGAGAGCTGCTTTTTCCTCCTGGAGCAGACTGATCACTCAAAACCACCATGTGGATTTTTTGGCTTGTTTTCATTATTGTGGGCTTCTCACGAATTTCATCCTCACTGCACATTATCCTTTAAAAAAATTTTTTTTAATGTATGAATTCAGTGCTTTTGTTGAAAATCTGACCTCCATGTAATAGAGGACTTGCCAAACCACAGATACTGTTTTGAGGCGGTATTAATGGACACTGACTCTGGATTAAATTTCAAGTGACTGACACAAAATATAGCAGTTTAAGGTTCCTATGATACCTTGAATAGATTTTTCAGACTGTACCTTGGTAAGTGGCTCTTTTAGCATATCCTATCTATGAAGTTATATTTTACAATACGAACGTAGATAGCTGTTTTTCAAACGAGATATCAGTCTCCTCATTATTTATAATGTACATTCCTGTAAACTAATTAAAATGTGTTTACCCTCACTTTAAAAATGCCCTAAGCCATTATCTTTTTGACATACCATTAGTTTACTATTTACATTCAGTATTATAAGAACTCCAATAATGGAGAGCTGATGTTTCTAAACATATATTTTAAAGGTCCACATGCACACATTCTTTGTGTATGTATATACAAGGAATACATATAATAGGGCAAGAAAATGCAAGTTACTGCTAAGAGAGAATTATTATTAAAAATAATTAAAAGGATATATTGAGTGGCTACTTAAATATGGAGTTATATTAGCATGGGTTACTCTAATACTAGTTTTTAATTAGTCCCTCTGTTCTTCTGTTGATTTTATAAAGACTATATTATTAATTTTAAAATTGTGTTTATTTTTACAATCAGTATATCAGTATACTCATTTTTAGTGAGATAACATTGCCTAAGTGTATCAGTATATCAATATACTTATTTTTAGTTGCCTAAGTCAACATGTTACCTGTTACATAAATTTCAGATCTGAAACTATTATGTGAATTTTCAAAAGAAAGGTAGTAGATAAATTAAGTTTGTTTTTAACATGGAGGAAATAAAAACGTGCAGTACATTCAATTTTCCTGAAAGCTACTGATAAAATAAGCATCTTTAAAATTTTTCTCAATCTGATACAAAAAACATCATTGTTCAAGGCAGTGTCCTAAGAGTCTACCCTCTACGTGGTTCTGTGCTGCAGGCTGTGTGAGGTTAGAGTGTGGGCACTTTGAATACCTGCTGCTGTCGAGTTCATTTCAACTCGGGGGAAAGCTATAAAGCAGAGTAGGACTGCCGCTAGGGTTCCCACATCTTTCTCCTGAGGAGCGGCTGGTGGATTGAAACCACTAACCTTTCGGTTAGCAGCTGAGTGCGTTATTGCACCACCAGGGCTCATTATTATTATAATGTTCAAAACCGTTATGTTTAGGTCTGATTAGGTAAGCATAGATACCAGTGAGAGAAGATAGATGTTTTTAATAGATGTTTCAGTAATGACTTCTAATTATGTTGCAGGCTTTACTCATCAGTCTTAAGTATGGTTGTTTTATGTGGCAATTGGGAGATGCCGATACATGTTTTCAGATCCATAGTATGGAAAATAAGATGAGCTTTATAGTACACACAAAACAGGTAAATACTTACCAGTTATTTTGAACCTCTGTTGTGTTAGTAAAGTTTTTTTTAAAGGGACATAATAAATATTACATTAAACTAAGATAATCTAAAACCAAGGAAAAGAGGCAGACCTTACTTAAGCAAGCAAAACCAAAAACTTATCTAAATTTATTTCTGTTTTATAACAACTAAACTTTTTTTTTTTTCCCTGCCATTTCATTAAATTTGGTTAGTATTCCCTGTCTCTTCTATCAGGGTATCAGGCAGTCTTCCCGTCTCCTCGGTCAGTATCCTGTCTGAGCCACTAGCTGTGCCCAGCATGTCACTTCTTAAATCCCTTCAAAAGCCTGAGTAAAGATACTTCTTCTATACTGTTTCTTGACAAGCTGCCTTCTAGTAAGAAAGTTCCCTTTCAGATTTATAGGAAACTGCCCACTGCTGTGTATATCCTTTATATATTCTGACCTGTTTCATTTGTGTTATTAATATATATTTTACCTTGTAGGCTGGTCTCGTGGTAAAACTGTTAATGAAGCTAAATGGACAGTTAATGCCCACCGAAAGAAATTTATGAAAGGAAAAAAGCTGATACTTAAGCCGCCATATTTTGTGATGCAGATTTTTTTCCATGAAAGATTTCTTAATATATTGCTTTTAACAAGACATTTAATTTCTTGTAAAATATATGTATACTGTTACATTGTACAGAATCTGTACTTATGTTTGGTGTGTAATATACCAATTAGTTTTATATAATATCCTTATAAGCTAGTCTGACTTTTGAGAGAAACACAAAAAAGTGTAGATTGATAGCCTATATAATCTTAGACAAAATAATAAGCTTTATAAACAGCTATTTTCAGTAAATAGTAAAGATTTTGGAGTGGAATACAATAAAATGAAAATAAGCTTTTGGTATAACTTGGCGTTTTATTTTAAAATATACTGAAAGTGAACATGATTTGAATAAAGAAAATGCATTTTCTACACTTAAACCATGTATCACCATTATTTGAAAATGTTTTTCTGTAATCTAAAAGAACATTTCTCAACATGTTTTTAAAAACCTGTCTTAAAATGTATATCTAGTGTAAGGTAGTTTTTCTCAAAGTATAGTTCCCAAACTCCCTACATCATAATTACCTTGGGTGCCTGATAAAAATGAGGATTTCAGAGACTCAGACATGTTCGGTCAGTCTCTAAAAGCAGGACCTGGGAATCTTAAGTTTTGGGTTTTTTTTGTTGTTCCTATTGAGATAATTTCAGACCCAGTAAGGAATTTGGATTATTAATGTTAAATAAATGACACAAAATTGCCTGGCACACAAGCACACAGATGCATAGACACAGATTAAAGACAATCTCTGGATATTGCATTTATTAAGTATATGTTGTGTTTTTATCAGTTGGCTTAATCGTTTCTATTACCTTTACATTGTATAAGGTAGATTATAAAGTAGATCTGCTTGTTTTTTATAGGGGAATAACGATATCATAGTTGAGGAACTAATTTGATTAATCTGGTATTTAATAAGTTTAGAAACTGAGTCTTTCCAAGCTACTGTACTGATTTGTTCTAAAGAAGTTCAGAGATACAATATGCATGTTTAAAGTTGTCCTACAAATTACAGATAGCTTTTACATACCATTATTTACTCTTCACATTAATTTCTATCTATTTTTAATTGTGCTGTAAACCAAAAAACCAAACCTGTTGGCTGTTGAGTTGATTCTGACTTACAGCAACTCTGTAGGACAGGGTAGAACTACCCCATAGGGTTTCTAAGGAACGGTTGTGGATTTGAACTGCCACCCTTTTGGTTAGCAGCTGAGCTCTTAACCGCTGTGTCTCCAGGCCTCCAATGGTGCTATGTCTGAGCCTTATTAAGATTACATGTTAAGTAAGGCTAACAAGAAAGCCTGATTTATCTTTAATTCTGTGTTAGGCACTTTTGATTCAACCTAGACCATGCCCTGTTCTGTTTTATCCATTCCAGTGGCCTTAACTGTTACTAAATACCCTGATAACTCTCAAACCAAAAATTTCAGCCTCAACCTCTTTTAAGCTCTAGGCCTTAATTTCCAATTTCCTGTTATTCTAGCTCCACCTAAATCACCTTCAAGGAACTTGAGCTTCATCATAGCTGGAACCACTGTTTGTTTCCTCTACTTGCCCTATTCTGTCCTTCCACTTGCATTCTCTTTGGTAATAGCATCATCAAACTGCATCCAGTTGCTTAGCCTGTAAATCTTGGAGTGGTCTTCAGCTTCTCCCACTTCTCTTACCCCATACATTCCATTGGTCAAGTCCTGTCAAATGTCTTGTGAGTTTTTTCCCATTGCATTCCTTCCTGTTTGAGCAGCAGCTATCTAGTTCAAGTCCTCGCCATTTATTCCTGGGCTTACAGTAGTTTCCTACCCTAGACTCAGGTTCTATATCCAGCCATGCTTGTGCCAAGTTAACTTTCTTATAGATCTGGTTACTTATCACCCTATGAAAACCTTTCATGGTTCCTCACTACATGTATAATTAAATCCCAGTTTCTTAGTATTGAATACAAGGCGCTTAATACTCTATGTTAGCCTTTTCGTTCAGGTTAATGTCTTACTACTTCTCCCACACTCATCCTATGCACTAATCCTGGCTCTGCAGTCAAAGTATCCCATGTGATTTTGATGCACAGCTAGAGTTTAGAACTGTTGTTCTAACCAATTTTAGCTAGGAGAGACAGTTGAATGCTTTTCCTTACATAGCATAGTGAGGATGCATTGATACCACATCCTACAACTCCCTGCTCCATAATTGAGTGTGCCCACCTGGAGTTATATGGTATGGCAGCCCTGTAGGGGAGAGAAGACTACTAGAGTAGTAAATCCATTAACGGTTTTAAAACAAGTAATGTGAAAAAGTCCATTTTCAAAGTTGGTATTGAAATAAAAATAATTGATAACCATCTGTCAGACCATAACAAACCAGGAATAAACAATAACAGGGAAATTCAAATAGCTTTTGTTGAATTCCTAATAGGCAATATTAGGATAAAAGATAACTATTCACCTTTTTTATCATTCTTTGAATAATTTGAGTGTATTTTATGTGCCAAGGACCCAGTGGTAAGAAAAATAACATTCCTGCTTTCAGGGAACAAAATGAGGGAGACATCAAATGCTCGTAAAAATATATAATGATAAACTAATAAGTGGGTGAAGAGAAAGTAAAATGTACTGAGTGTAATGAGAGAAATTTCATCTAGTCAGAGAAGCCAGGAGAGGCTTCCCTGAGGAAGTAATGCTTGAGCTGGCATCTGACGGGGAAGGAAGACAAGGTGAAATATTTCAGTCCTAAAAACAATTCGGAAGAACTGATGAGGGAAATTACAATTTTCTCATGCTTAGCTAAGAAATAAATTCGAACAGTGGTTCATCCAGATATCTATGAATGAATTTCCACTGTAGAAATAAGACCAGACTAGCTAACACTGCACATGGTGAATCTAGAAAAACTTAATGAAGAACCACATCTTGTAAGATTTAAAATGGGCCCTAGTAAAATTAGACTTGATAGAAATATTCAAACAAAATAGAACTGACAGGCTAAAACTGCCTACAGTTGAACAGATTTAATAGAATTTGCATCTATAATATTTAGATTTAAATTTGATCCTGTGAAATTCTTTGGGAGTAATAGGTAAAATTTGATGTGTGCAAAAATATGATTAATGACCCAATTTGCTTATAATTTACATAGAAAAGACACTTGCAATGAAAATAATTTCAGTAAAATAAAAACAAAAATGTATACTGTTTTGCTGTACTGTGTAGAAAACTGATCAAGAAATTAAATTGGCTTGAGTGCATGCATGTGAGAAAATACTTTGGAAACAAAAGTCAGTCTCTCTTGGTATGATTCTCTTTCAATGTTTGTGTTTATAAACAAAGTCAGAATGCTTCTAGGGTCATATTTGTTATTTGGACAGGGATGGGTAGGTAGGCTGACTGAAAAGGCCTGAAAGCTGAGAGGGAGCAAGCCCTGGGGGTTCTTAAAGAAGGCCAGAGTGCTTGAGGCAAAGAAATATCCTTCAGACTTCTTAGGGTCTAGCGGGAGAAAATTAATTTTGATACATTTGTGCTAATTTCTATGTTAGAAGGAAGCATGCGATTCATGCAACAGCACCCAGGATGGACTGGATTTGAGACTTATCTCCCGCACCCTGAATTAAATAATAATAGCTAATACTTAAAATGGTGCTTACTACGTGCCTGACATTGTTCGAACACGTTTACATATATTAATTCCTTTAATCTTTACAACAGTAACTATGAGGCAGAAAAACCAAAAACCAAACCCAGTGCCGTCGAGTTGATTCCAGATACTATTATTCACTTTTTACAGATAATAAAACTGAGAGCATTAAAGTAACTAGCTGTCTTAGGCTGGGTTTTCTAGAGAAGCAAAACCAGTAAAGCATGTAAATATAGAGATTTATATCAAGGAAATGGCTCACACAGTTGTAGAGGCTGGAAAGTCCCAATTCCCTGGTTGAGGCTGGAGGCTTCTCTCGACTCACGGAGCTACAGGGGCTGGTGGACCCAAGATCAGCAGGTCAGACAGGAGGGCTCTGACTCACAGGCTGAGGAGACCAACAAATCCCAAGATCAGCAGGCAAGATGGCAGATGAGCTGCTAGCTCAAGTCACAAGAACTAGAGGTCAGATGAACAGGAGCCAGCTGCAGGATCCAGAGCGAGCAAGAGCCCACGAGCCTTGCCAGAAAGTCCACCTATATAGGATGCAGTCCACACACCCAAGGAAACTCCCTTTCAACTGATTCACAGCAGATCCCATCATGGAAGTTATCACATTATATCAGATCTCATCATGATGTTGGTCACATCCTATACGACTGCCAGATTACATCATAACTCCCAAACCACTGAGGATCACGGCCCAACCAAGTCGACGCACAACCTTAATGATCACACTAGCCAAAGATAACGTAGCTAATAAGTAGTAGATCTGAGATTCACATCCAGGCATATGGCTCCAGAGTATAAGTGGATTAGAAATGATGTATGATTGTAATAAAAATATAACTAGATATATTTAAGTTTTCTATCTTTTATAAAGTCTAGGAGCCAAACATTTACAGTGATGTAAATGTTTTCGTTTCATATATTGACTGATTTTGAATACAATATATATGAAGAGAATACATTACTTGTCCAAGGTCAACGATTATAAGTGCAGAGTCAGCATTCAAAATCTGGCAGCCTGGCTTCTGAATCCAGAAAGGAGTCAAAGCTGGATAGGTTTTAAAAAGGTGGGGGAGGTGGAGCAGGTCTTGAAGGTTGTGTGTTGCCTGCTAGTCAGGAGACATATTGGAGCCTTTGGGATGTGACTAGCTCAGATTTGTATGTTGAAAGATTACGCTGGGCCAGTGTGCAAAAGGGCTTGAAGGGTTGGTTCTAGGCAAGAAGGTATAAGGCAATGAGGCTGAACTAAGGCAATGGCCAATAGGGAGAGATGGATCAATGTTTTGACAAATCCTCTTGGATATAGAAAATAAAGAGGTAGAAGTCATGAATAATTCACCTCTCTCTGGCAGCTGGGAAAATAGTGCCATATACTGCCTAAAATAGGGAATGGAGGAGAAAACTTTGAAAGAATATATTGGGTTCCTGGGGCCTAATGGACATGCAGGTGGAGATGTTCAATGATCAATAAAATTCCCAGGCCTGAACTCGGAGAGCTCTGCTGGAGATAGCAATTGAAACTCTAGAACAGATTTCCAGGAATAAACAGAGTGAGAAGCAGGCTAGATGATGCCACAATTAAGAATACCAATATTTTAGACTCAACATTGTGAAAATGACAATTCTACTCAAAGCAATTTACAAATACAATGCAATCCCGATCCAAATACCAACAACATTCTTTAAAGAGATGGAAAAACTAATCATTAACTTTATATGGAAAGGGAAGAAGCCCCCGATAAGTAAAGGACTACTGAAGAAGAACAAAGTAGGAGGACTCACACTGCCTGACCTCAGAACCTACTATACAGCTATGGTAGTCAAAACAACCTGGTACTGGTACAATGACAGATACATTGACCAATGTAATAGAATTGAGAGCCCAGATGTAAATCCATCCACCTATGGACACTTGATCTTCAACAAGGGCCCAAATTTCATCAAATGGGGAAAGGACGGTCTTTTTAACAAATGGTGCTGGCACAACTGGATATCTACCTGCAAAAAAATGAAACAGGACCCATACCTCCCACCATACACAAAAGCTAATTCAAAATGGATCAAAGACCTAAATATAAACCCCAAAACTGTAAATATCATAGAAGAAAAAATTGGATCAGTGCTCGAGGGCCTAATATACAGCATTAACAGGATATAACCATAACTAACAACACAAACTCCAGAAATAAGCTAGATAACTGGGATCCCCTAAAAATTAAACACTTAAACGCTTGTCAAAAGATTTCACCAAAAGAGTGAAAAGAAAACCTACAGACTGGGAAAAAATTTTTGACTCAGATGAATATGACAAAGGTCTAATCTCTAAAATCTACAGGAAAATCCAACACCTCTACAACAAAAAGACAAATAATCCAATTAAAAAATGAGCAAAGGAAATGAACACACACTTCACCAAAGAAGACATTCAAGCGGCTAACACACACATGAGGAAATGCTTGAGACCCTTAGCCATTAGAGAAATGCAAATCAAAACCACACTGAGATACATTCTCACCCCAGCATTACTGGCACAAATAATAAAAAAAAAAAAAACAGGAAATAAATGCTGGAGAGGCTGCATGGAGATTGGAACTCATATGCACTCACTGCTGATGGGAATGTAAAATAGTACAATCATTTTGGAAAATGATATGTGCTTCCTTAGAAAGCTAGAAATAGAAATACCATATGATCCAGGAATCCCACTCCTAGGAATATATCCTAGAGCAATAAGAGCCATCATGAATAGACATGTGCATACCCATGTTCATTGCAGCATTGTTCACAATAGCAAAAAGGTGGAAACAGCCTAGATGCCCATGAACAGATGAATGGATAAACTATGGTACATACACACAATGGAGTACTATGCAACAATAAAGAACAGTGATGAATCTACAAAGCATCTTACAACATGGATGAATCTGGAAGGCATTATGCTGAGTGAAATAAGTCAGTCACAAAAGGACAAACATTGTATGAGACCACTACTGTAAAAACTCATGAAAGGTTTACACACAAAAAGAAACAATCTTTGATAGTTACAAGGGAGGGAAGGAGTAGGGATGGAAAAACACTAAATAGACAATAGATAAGTGGTAACTTTGGTGAAGGGTAAGACAGTACATAGTACTGGGAAGCCAGCACAACTTGTCCAAGGCAAGGACACGGAAGCTCCATAGACATATCCAAACTCCCTGAGGGACCGAATTGCTGGGCTGAGGGCTGTGGGGGACCATGGTGTTGGGAACATCTAGCTCAACTGGCACAACATAGTTGATGAAGAAGATGTTCTACATTTTACTTTGGTGAGTAGCATCTGGAGTCTTAAAAGCCTGTGAGCCTAAGATACTCCACTGGTCTCATCTGTTCGGGAGCAAAGGAGAATGAAGATAACTAAAGATACAAGGTAAAGATTAGTCCAAAGGACTAATGGACCACAACCACCATGGCTTCCACCAGTCCGAGTCCAGTACAACTAGATGGTTGTACTGTTCTGACAGGGATCACAGTAGAGGTTCCCGGACAATGCTGGAGAATAATGTAGAACAAAATTCTAACAAAAAAAGACTAGACTTAATGGCTTGACAGAAGCCTGGAGAGTACGGCCCAGGGACAGCCTTTTAGCTTAGTAATGAAATCACTCCTGAGGTTCACTCTTCAGCCAAAGATTAGACAGGCCCATAAAACAAAACGAGACTAAAGGGGTAGACCAGCTGAGGGGCAAGGATTAGAAGGCAGGAGGGAACAGGAAAGCTGGTAATAGGGAACCCAAGGTCGAGAAGGTAGAGTGATGATATGTCGTTGGGTTGTTAACCAGCGTCATAAAACAGTATGTGTACTGTTTAATGAGGAGCTAGTTTGTTCTGTAAACATCTAAAGTACAATAAATAAAATGACAGTAAGATTTACAAAAAAGAATACCAATATTTTAGAAATGGGCAAAGGAAGGGCAACCCACAAAGAATCTAATTGGGATGAATGGATATCGGTATGGAAAAGAAATAGCTTTGTACCATCCTGCACAGTACGTATTGAATAAATTTTATATAGGCAAAAATTAAATATTAAAATAAGATTTAATATTACTGGAGCAAAACTGATTAGCATATAATATGGAGCACATTCATTTATGGATATTTTTAAAAATTGCTAGCCTGAGAGATGGGTTTAAAATGCCTTTTAAATGTACACAATAGAACATCAAAAGGAAAGCAAAACAATCAGGGAATGTGAAGCAACTAGAACTCAGATGCCTAACAGAAATGCAAAGTGATACAGCCATTTTGGAAAACAGTTTGGTAGTTTCTTATAAGTTAAACATACACCTACTATAGGACCTAGCCATTCCACTGCTAGATGTTTACCCTGGAAACTTATGTTCACATAAAGATCAGTATGAAACTGTTTATAGCAACAGTTTCGAAAACCACCCAAAACTGGAAACAACTCAGATGCTCTTCAGTGGGTGAGTGAACAAACTCTGGAACATAAATACAATGGAATACTACTGAACAATAAAAAGGAATAACTACTGATGAACAACATGATGAATCTCAAATGTATTACACAAAGGGCCAGAAGCCAGATGCAAAAAGTACCATATTGTAAGATTCCATTTAGATGACATTCTAAAAAAAAATCCACTGCCATCGAGTCAATTCCGGCCCATAGGCAAAACTAACAGAAAGAAGATCAGTGGTTGCCAGGAGTTAGGGGTTGGGGAGAGGTGTGTGGATGATAAAGAGGCAGCTTGAGGGAATTTGAGGGGTAAAAGGACTGCTCTGTATACTGATTGCTATTGATAAATAGTGTGTTGTTAAAACTCACAGAAGTGTGCATCAAAAAAATAAATTTTATTGTACCTATGCTAACAGATACATTAACAAAAACAATTGGAACTTCCTACATAAGTGTTGAAATTTTACCCAAAATATATAAAGATTTAATCAAAATATAAATCGGTAAAAAAATTCCATTTAGTGAGTGATGAAAGTAGATTAACAGAGAGGTTATATATTTGGAAATGCAGACAGCTTTCAAAAATGGGAAAATATTAATCATTGATGACAAAAATGCAAAACTTTCTTTTAAATTAGTTAAAATTATATTAAATATTAAAAGCCAACTAATTACATTCAATAATGAAAATCAATGATGGCATAAGACTAAGACAACTTGGAATGTGTTTTGGGTGGTACTACAAGTGGGTTCAATCTGATAAACCAGTCTGGAAAACTTTTTGAATGTGCTACATGATGTTTTAATAAGTTACATTCCCAGTTGTATTTTACAGAAGCTGGTATTACTTTTTGTTTGCATTTACTGGATACATGCCCCCAATAAGACAGTGAGCAGGAAAGAACCTAAGATGATAAATCATTTGCAGATAGAAAGATGGATAAGCACTTTTACTTATTCAGCATAGCCCCATCTCATGTCGGGAGCCCTAAATTAATTTACTCATCATAAATTCCGTTAAGTTTAAGCTTATTCACTATGTAACGTTAAATTCCAAATTGAAATTTGCTGGTAATGGCAGTGAGGGGTTATACACTAGGACAATTTGAAAATGACGAGTTATGGAAAAGAGGGCTATAACAGGAGGGCTACCACTCTTCACCAAGGCAAATGCAGCCAGGCCTGGAGCAGGCAGCCCCCTACTCCCAAAACAGTTAAGGGTCCCTGCCTTGCAAGTGATTTTGTTGGTAACAACACAGTGGGGGTTTCCCATTAAACTAGCACTTCAAGGACATTTTAAACATCATCTGGAAATGCAGGCAATGATATGTGTTCCTGTTCCCGTTTTTCATCAAAAGATAAGAAGGAATTCAAGTGGCACTTTAGAATTAATTTCAATCATAGTAAAATTCATATTGATTTACTCAATCATGCTATATTTTAGATATTGGTATTAATAAATGAAACAAGATCCCTTTTAAGTTTCTACTTTCCCTTTCTAATAGCTCTGTATCTGGTTCTTGAATTACATCCTCATCAACTCGACGGCACTGCGTTTTTGGGTTATTATACAAATATTACCTACTTTTCTAATACTGTGTTTTGGTTATGTTGAGACTCAGTCTTTCCGTAGCTTTGACTTGTCCTGCTGCTTTTGGGTATGTCTGGAAGGTTGGGAAAAGGGAGGTCACAATCACCGCAGAATCTTTCTCAAAGCACAGCCACCTCTCCTGCCCCTACGCTCACTCCCAATAATACCCTTTCTAGTAGTAACGGCAAAGGCAGATCCATCTCCAAAACTCCAAATCCTCGTTGTCTCCAGAAACCCCCTTTAAACAATGGTGAATCCCCACTTCCGTGAGATGATTATGTTTGCATATTCCAGGGCTCCTACTGCCCACTTTCACTCATTCGTGGTTTGTGAACCAGCCGTGCCCGAAGAATGAATGGGCTTGAGGTGAACGAGACAATGGAGGTTGGACTAAGTGAGGCGGTGTACTTAACACTGAGAAACTGGGTCCTCTTTGTTACTAAGTGCCATTGCCAGCGTACGTATACCGCCTGCTGTTCACCCCGCTTGCTGAGCCCAACACAAGGCAGGAGAACAAAGCTCTCGGTAGAAGCATCTCGGAACGCGACCGTCCAGACGAAGCTGGACTGAAGTTGGCGAGCGTTGAGAACCTTTGAGGACCAAGGCCTAGGCCAGTAGTCTATCCTGTCTGCTCAGGAGAATCAGAGATCCAGGCCGTCTTCAGGCCAATTAAATCAGAACTTCCGGGGGACTGACCTGGTTGTAAAATCTTCCCCGGGTTTCTAATGCGCAAGCCCAGGACTCAGACGCGCTTTCTTTAACCAGCACGGTACCCGGCACGCGGCGACAGGCGCGCGTCCCACCTCCCGCAGTTCAGTAAAGGCCGCAGGCCTCTCCTTCCGGGACCCTAGTGTGACCAAGGGCCAGCTCACAAACGCGCGGGGCCCGGTCTCTCAACCCCCTGGCCCCGGGATGGGTGCTCCGCGCGCGCCCCCTGTCGGTCCCGTGAACGCAGCCGCAGCCGCCCCCGCCAAGAACCTCCGGGTGATGCGAAGCGCTGTGACTTCAGCGGGCCTCTGAGCCAAGGCCAGGTTTGCTTCTTTTCCCATTTCCTGCCTTCTTATGGCGCAGTGGTTAAAGCGCTCGACTGCTGACGCTGCTATCCAAAAGCGCGGGAGTTCGAACCCGAACCCTCCAGCGGCTCCGGGGAGAATGATGTGGCAGTCGGCTTCCTTAAAGATTTACAAAGCCTTGGAAACTCTATGGGGCAGTTCTACTCTCTCCTACAGGGTGGCTGAGTCGGAATCAACTCCACGGCAGTGGCAGCAGTGAGTCTCCGTGTTCCAGGGGTTCCCACTTGTCGCATGTTTGCATTGTGTCCCACTTTGCTTTAGCCCTTATTGGATGATCTTTTTCCTATAGTCTTGGAAACAATTTGTTGATGCTGTAGAATATAAAAAAATCTTGTGGTTTCCTAATCGTCCAGTTGTACAACATTTTTCAGATATGTAACAAATTGCATTGAATTATTGTTTAACTTCACTAATATTTATTAAAACAGAGTTGGGATCTATTTTTGTCTATAAAATTGCCAGTGTTTGCTTTCAAAGCTCAGTGCTTGTGAGAGTGAGGGGAGAAAGGCTGTCTCTTAGCTGTGTGTATAAGCCTTTCAAATGTTCATACATTTGGACACAGCGATTCTCTTCTGGGAATTCATCCATAGGAAGCAATTACAGATCTAGTCAAAGATTCATCTTCAGGCATGTGCATTGCCATAAAACTAGGCACAATCTAAATGTCTGGCAATATGGGAATGGTTAAATCATTGATGGCACATTTTTCAAGGGCACATATTGCAGCCATGAAAAAATGGCTTTTCAAATAATATTTGAAATAAGTAAATTTGATCACATAAATAAATGGAAATCATCACTGTGTGTCAAATATTCACAATATGTTAATTCGGGATTCACTGCTATGTACAGTCTGTGATAATAGAAGTGTTCAAAACCTGCAGTTTGTTCAGTAGTCACTAACCACATGTGACTATTGAGCACTTGGCTAGTGTGACTGAGGAACTGAACTGCAATTGTATTTGATTTTAATTAATTTACATTTAAATAGCCATGTGTGGCTAGTACCTACCCTGTTGGCAAGTGAAGTTTGAAAAAAAAAGTATGATATTCACTAGTGGTTATCTTAATAAGCGGCTTGTAGGGGCCATCTTGGTTGCTACTCCACCATCTGTTCTTCCTTTGGGTAGTTCTACTTCTTCCATATGTTGTTGTTGTTTTCGTTAGGTGCCATCGAGATGGTTCTGACTCATAGCCACCCTGTGTACAATAGAATGAAACACTGACCGGTGCTGCACCATCCTCATGATTGTTGTCATGCTTGAGCTTATTGTTGCAGTCACTGTGTCAGTTCATCTCATTGAGGGTCTTCTGCTTTTTCCTGACCCTTTACTTTACCAAGCATTATGTCCTTCTCCAGGGACTGATCTTTCCTGACAATATGTTCAAATATGTGAGATGTAGCCTCACCATCCTTGCTTCTAAGGAGCATTCTAGTAGTACTTCTTCCAAGACAGATTTGTTCGTTCTTTTGGCAGTTCATGGTATATTCAATATTCTTCGCCAACACCACAATTCAAAGGCGTCAATTCTTCTTCAGTCTTCCTTATTCATTGTCCAGCTTTCACAAGCATATGAGGTGACTGAAAATATCATGGCTTGGGTCGGGGCACCTTAGTCTTCAAGGTGACATCTTTGCTTTTCAACACTTTAAAGAGGTCATTTGCAGCAGATTTGCTCAATGCAGTGTGTCTTTTGATTTCTTGACTGTTGCTAACTTGGGTGTTGATTGTGGATCTGAGTAGAATGATATCTTTGACAACTTTGATCTTTTCCCAGTTTATCATGATGTTGTTTATTGGTCCTGTTGTGAGGATTTTTGTTTTCTTTATGTTGAGGTGCAATCCATACTGAAGGCTGTAGTTTTTGATCTTCAGTAACTGCTTCAAGTCCTCTTCGCTTTCAGCAAGGAAGGTTGTGTCATCTGCATAACGCAGGTTGTTAATGAGTCTTCCTCAAATCCTCATGCCCTGTTCTTCATATAGTCCAGCTTCTCGTATTATTTGCTCAGCATACAGAGCATACGCACAGCTTTCCTCACTTTAAACCATGCAGTATCCCCTTGTTCTGTTCGAATGACTGCCTCTTGGTCTGTGTACGGGTTCCTCATGAGCACAATTAAGTGTTCTGGAATTCGCATTCTTCACAACATTATTCATAATTTGTTATGATCCACACAGTCAAATGCCTATGCATAGTCAGTAAAACACTAGTAAACATCTCTCTTGTATTCTCTGCTTTCAACCCAAATCCATCTGACATCAGCGATGATGTCCCTAGTTCCACGTGCTCTTCTGAACCTGGCTTGAATTTCTGACGGTTTCCTGTCAATGTACTGCTGCAACCACTTTTGAATGATCTTCAGCAAAATTTTACTTGTATGTGATATTAATGATATTGTTCAATAATTTTTTAATTCAGTTGAATCACTTTTCTTTGGGAGAGACATAAATATGGATTTCTTCCTGTTGGTTGTCCGGGTAGCTGTCTTCTAAATTTCTTGGCATAGATGAGTGAGCACTTCCAATGGTGCATTGGTTTGTTGAAACATCTCAGTTGGTATTCTGTCAATTCCCAGAGCCTTGTTTTTTGCTGATGTCTTCAGTGCAGCTTGGACTTCTTCCTTCAGTGCCATCGGTTCTTGATCATATGCTACCCCCTAAAATGTTTGAATGTCAACCGATTCTTTTTGAATACACAAAACCCATTGCTGTTGAGTCAATTCTGACTCATACTGACTCAATAGGACAGAGTAGAACTGTCCCATAGTGTTCCCAAGGAGCAACTGGTAGATTCAATTGTTGACCTTTTGGTTAGCAGCCGAATGCTTGCTTAACCACTGCACCACCAGGGCACCATCTGTAACTAAGTGGACTTGTCATGATTCACCCCTCAATTTTATTTACTCCGTCATCACACAGCTGAACAGCCTTGGCTTCCCCCAACAGGATTGGAGTCCTCTTATTCTGTGGGAGACAGCTGACTAGAGGACATATCTATGCAGGCAGAAAGACTGGAAAGAGAGAGCTCAGAAGAGGTTGAGCCATGGAGGTCTAAACCCTTTTGATCTTATCAGTCAGCCATGTCTCTTCTCCTCTGCAGAGGAGAGATTATAGGGATGATGCTCTAGGCCAACAGCATTTCATGAGTAGAGTTTCTTCCACATGGAAACATGAAGCTGGGGAAAGAAGATTACTTTCCCACATGTCTCAAGAAGAAAGGGAAACCTGAACAAACCAGTAATCATCAAATCAATTTAATAAGAGGTCAAAAGTGAATTTTACCAAACCTTCTGCGAACAGGTTATTCCTATGAGATATAAAGTGCTTTAACAAATAATTAGGGTAAGTTTCTCAGCACATTTTATGAGGCTAGTATAACTTTGATAACAAAACTGGACAAGAGCAGTACAAAAAGGGAAAATTATCAGCAAAATTAATGAACATAGGTATAAAAATTCTGAATAAATGTTACATTTAATTCAGAAGTGAATTAAAAAGTAATACATCATGAACAAGTTTTGATTTATCCAAGAAATGCTAGATTTTCAATTTAAAAAATTTTATTGTTGTAATATATTGGCAGATTATTCTAGCAGATTATTTATTCTGTGGAAGACAGCTAAAGGAACAGGACAAAGATAGCTGCTGTCACCCCTACTACACCACATTGTACAATAGAAATACATTGTACTTAACAAATACAATAAGACAATAATAACAAAGAGTAATAGAATTGGACAAAAAGAAAAACTGTTAATATTTAAAATATCGTCCAACTAGAAAAGGAGCATGTATAAATTATTAACAACTAATGAAAGAGCCCAGCCAGATCACTGGATATAAGATCAACATAAAAAATTAGGAGTGTTCCTATACACTAATATTTTAAAAACTAAAAAACGAAAAAAAAAATACCATTCCCAGTAAGAACAGAAATATACCATGTTATTAAATAGGAAAACTTGTTATCATAACTATATCATTTCTTCTTCAAATTAATCTACAAATTTAATTCAACTTAAATCCTTGAAACAAGATATTCTATGGAAAGTGACAGAATGATCTTGAAATTCCTAAGGCTATATAAAGGATTGAGATACCACAATAGTTGTGAAGAAAAATGATCAGGTGAGAGGACTTTTCCTACCAGATATTGAGATTTATTATAAAGTTGTAATCATTAAAATGTGTAGTGTTGATGCAAACTTAGACAAATAGATGAAGGGAATAGACTTGAAAGTCCAGAAACAGACCCACACATCATATACAAAATAATTTTTATGTAAAGAACTCAACTGAGAAGTAAAGCCTAAAACATTTTACAATTTGTTCTGGATGTCTTTCATTTGCCCCTTGAATAAGTTAGCTTTTGCTGCATAACAAATCTTTTATTTGGCTCAAAATTCTGTGGGTTAGCAGTTTGGGCTGAGCTCAGCTGGGCAGTTCTTCTGATGGTCTTGGCTGGGCTTACGCATGCATCTGTGGTGAGCTGCCAGTCAGCTAAATCATTGATTCTGGTTGTTGGCTGGCCAAAGGCTAAGGTGAACCGTCCACATGTCTCTTATCCAGTATGCTAGACCACAATTTTTCACATAGCACCGATCTACTCTGGGATCCAAAAAACTGTAAGAAGACAGTTCTGTAAATTCTAATGTGTAAGTGATTTTCAAACCTCTGCTTGTATCGCGTTTGCTGATGCCTCGTTGGCAAAGCAAATCACATGGCCAAGCTAACTCAAGAGGGGAGAAATAGACTCTGCCTTTTGGAGTGCATACAAAGATGGGAAAAATTTATGACCATTTTTGCAATCTCTGCCCTTCTCCATTCTGCATTGTACTCTGGGGAGCTGAACTGTATACACTGCATCGAATGTCTTTTATGTTTGGCTAATGGAAAGTTCCACCAGAAGATGAGAGGAAGGGAGGAGAATGAGATTGGGGATTTATTTTCCTGGCTCTCTCACTGCAGCGTTGCTGCAGATTGACTGTGTTCCTCCATCCAGTGTCCCAGCTCCCTTCAAGTGGCCTTTGTCCATAGTGCACTCTCTCTGCATTTTCTCTTGCTTCTTCCCCTTCAGCCTTAGGGGTAACAGTGGGCTCACTGTTACTAGCCAGGGGTACTACTTCCCTATCCTTTGTGTTTCCTTATGCTCCACCCACACCTTTGTGAATAAGCCCTGTCAAACTTTCTTTATATTACCCTGGGATCCAGTGGGTAAATGCTGGAAGTAAATATGTAAGAATTTCTTAAATAAGGCACAAAAGGCACAAGCCATAAAGTTAAAATACAACAAAACACATGGGGAAACAGAAAATTATAAACTCAAATACTTTGACTCAACATAGTAAAAATGATTGTTAAAGCTGTAAGAAACGTTTTGAGAAACTTTGAGTGGGGAGCTTTTAGACAGATTATTTTGATGACTTTTAGCACTAAAGAAAAAAAGCTGAACGTGTATTGACTAAACCTCATTCCAGCCTGCTGGGGTAAAGATTCTGTTGAAGTTAGCTCTATAATATGTAATTATGGACAGTCATGCTTTTCCAATATGTTGCTATTACAAACAAAACTTTTTGTGTCCGCTGAAGACATTCTTTATTCCAAGGTCATGAAGACGTCTTCTTCTATCATTTATCTGAAGCCTTATTGTTTTACTTTTCACGTTTAAATCTGTTTCTCCAGTTGTTGAGCCAATGCCAGCTCATGACAACGCAATGTGTGTCAGAATAGAACTGTATTCGGTAAGGTTTCCAGTGGCTGATTTTTCAGAAGGTAATTGCCAGGACTTTCTTCTGGGTGGACTCCAGCCTCCAACCGTTTGGTTAGCAGCCAAGTGCACTAACCTTTTGCACTGCCTATAGCCCACCTAAAACAGACTTTTGTGGCTGGTGAAGTAGAGGTCACCTTATTTTTTTCTTTCCATATGGATGTCCAGTTAAGTCATTTGGGTCTGGAGTTTTGTTTTGACTTTTTAAGTACAGATTCAAAATCTTGTGTCAGTTGTGATAAGTGCTGTTTTTTTCTATGAATTTGTCCATTTTATCTAGATTTTCATTATTATTGGCATAAAGTTGTTTATAATATCCTCTTGTCTTTTTTTTTTTTATTTATTGTACTTTAGGTGAAGGTTTACAGAACAAACTCGTTTCTCATTAAACACTACACATACTGTTTTATGACATTGGTTAACCACCCCACAACATGTCAACACTTTTCACCTCTCAACCTTGGGTTCCCTATTACCAGCTTTCCTGTTCCCTTCTGCCTTCTCCTCTTTGCCCCAGGGCTGGTATGTCTCCTTAATATCCTCTTATTGTCGGTTTTAATGTCTGTAGGTTTTCTAGAACTAGGTCCCTTTTCGTGTTCCTAATATTTTAGTTATTTGTGTCTTCTCTCTCCTTTTTTTTTATTTTTTTCAATCATCAGTCTCACCAGATGTGTTTTTAAAGTGCTTTCAGAGAACTGATTTTTGTACTATTAAACCCTTCTATTACATTTTTCTCTTAAATTCTGCTCTCACCTTTAATAATGTCTTTTACTTTAGGTTTATTTTCATATTTTTTTCTAACTTCTTAAGTTATTAATTTTCAGTTTTCTTCTTTTCTAATATATACATTTAAGGCTATAAATTTCTTTCTAAACATGACTTTAGCTACATCCTGCAACCTAAAAAATTATCAAATAGTGAAAACAACTTTTTTGGTCTACAGTTGTATGATTTTAACACACGTGTAGATTTGTGTAACCACCACTACTATCAGGTTACAGTTCAGTTCCATCACCCTGAAAAACTCTTTCATACCATCCCTTATAGTCGCACTTCCCTTCCTCCCTGGACCTCTGACGATAACTGATCTGTTCTCTATCGCTAGAGTTTTGTCTTCTTGAGAATGGTATGGAAAACGAATCATACAGTATATATAACCTTTTAAATATGCAATGGGCTTGTTTCACTTAGCATATTGCTTTTGAGAATCATTCAAGTTGTGGTGTGTATCAACAGTTCATTGCTTTTTATTGCTGTGTAGTATTCCATTATATGGATTCACCACAGTTTGTTTATCCATTCATCTGTTGAAGGATAGATGGACTGTTTCCAATTTTGAATTATGAATAGAAATTTTAGAGATTATTGCTAGAACTTCTATAAACATGTGTGTAAATTTTTGTATATATAGATTTTTGTGAATGAAAGTTTTTATTTCTCTGTGGTAAGCTATCTCAAGCTCAGCACTATTAATATTTTAGGCCAGATATTTATTTGCTGTGGGAGCTGTCCTGTGTATTGTAGATGTTTAGCAGCATCCCTGTCTCCAACCCACTAAATACCAGTAGCACTTTGCTCCTCCCCCAGTTGTGACAACCAAAAATGTCTGTAATTGAAATGTCTCCTAATTAAGAACGGTCACTATAGGATAAATACCCAAGAGTGAAATTGCTGGATCACATTGGTAAGCATATGTTTGATTTTATAAAAATAGCCAAATTGTTATCCAGAAGGGCTGTACCATTTCGTGTTTCCACCTCAATGTATAACTTTCAGTTACATCCTCATGAGCAGTAGGTATTGTCAACATTTTTAAAATTTTAGTCATTCTAATAGGTGTTTAGCGGTATCTCATCATTTTAAATTTCCTTTCTCTAATGACTAATGATGCTGAACATCTTTTGATGTATAGGAGTTTTTTAAAATAATTTCTGTTGTGCTTTAAGTGAAAGTTTACAAATCAAGTCAGTCTCTCACATAAAAACTTACATACCCAGTAAAAGAAGTTTTATACACCTTGCTACTTATTCCCAATTACTCTCCCCACCATGAGACAGCCCACTCCCTCCTTCCACTCTCTCTTTTCGTGTCTATTTTGCCAACTTCTAAGCCCTTCTACCCTCCCATCTCCCCTCCAGGCAGGAGATGCCAACATAGTCTCAAGTGTCCACCTGATCCAAGTAGCTCATACCTCACCAGCATCCCTCTCCAATACATTGTCCAATCCAATCCATGTCTGAAGAGTTGGCTTCGGGAATGGTTCCTGTCCTGGGCCAACAGGTCTGGGGGCCATGACCACCGGGGTCCTTCTAGTCTCAGTCAGATCATTAAGTCTGGTCTTTTTATGAGAATTTGGGGTCTGCATCCTACTGTTCTCCTGCTCCTTCAGGGGTTCTCTGTTGTGTTGCCTGTCAGGGCAGTCAACGGTTGTGGCTGGGCACCATCTAGTTCTTCTGGTCTCAGGATGATGTAGTCTCTGGTTCATGTAGCCCTTTCTGTCTCTTGGGCTCGTTATTACCTTGTGTCCTTGGTGTTCTGCATTCTTCTTTGATCCAGGTGGGTTGAGATTCATTGATGCATTTTAGATGGCCGCTTGCTAGTGTTTAAGACCCCAGACGCCACTCTTCAAAGTGGGATGCAGAATGTTTTCTTAACAGCTTTTATTATGCCAGTTGACTTAGATGTCCCCTGAAATCATAGTTCCCAAACCCCTGCCCCTGCTTCGCTGACCTTTGAAGCATTCAGTTTATTCAGGAAACTTCTTTGCTTCATTTTAGTCCAGTTGTGCTAACCTCCTCTGTGTTGAGTGTTGTCCTTCCCTTCACATAAAGTAGGTCTTTTCTATTATCTATTTAGTAAATACCCGTCTTCTACCCTCCCTCCCCCCTCTCGTAACCACAAGAGAGTGTGTTCTCAGCTTAAACTATTTCTCAAGATCTTATAAAAGTGGTCTTATACAATATTTGTCCTTTTGCAACTGACTAATTTCACTCAACATAATACCTTCCAGGTTTCTGCATGTTATGAAATGTTTCATAGATTCAACACTGTTTGTTATCGATGTGTAGTATTCCATTGTGTGAATATACCATAATTTATTTATCCATTCATCTGTCGATGGGCAGGCACCTTGGTTGGTTCCATCTTTTTGCTATTGTAAACAGTGCTGCAGTAAACATGGTGTGCATATATCGGTTTGTGTAAAGGCTCTTATTTCTCTAGGATATATTCTGAGGAGTGGGATTGCTGGTTCGTATGGTAGTTCTATTTCTAGCTTTTTAAGGAAGTACCAAATCGATTTCCAAAGTGTTTGTACCATTTTACATTCCCACCAGCAGTGTATAAGTGTTCCAGTATCTCCATAGCCTCTCCAACATTTGTTATTTTGTGTTTTTTGGATTAATGCCAGCCTTGTTGGAGTGAGATGGAATCTCACTGTAGTTTTGATTTGCATTTCTCTAATGGCTAATGATCGAGAGCATTTCCTCATGCATCTGTTAGCAGCCTGAATGTCTTCTTTAGTGAAGTGCCTGTTCATATCCATTGCCCAATATATAGTATTTTTTGTTATTACATACTTACAAATTGTTTTTTTTTTCTTTGACATAGTTGTTGTTTAGAAGTATATTTCTAAACATGTAGGGATTTTCTTTTGTTTTTAGAATATACTGTGTATGATTTTAGTCCTTTGAAATTTATTGAGAGTCTTTATAACTCAGTATATGGTAAATGTTTATAAATGTTCTGTGTGTACTCGTAAAAAATGTATATTCTGCAGTTGTTGGGTGAGGTGTTCTACATACATTTATTAGGTTAGGTGATTTTATCGTGATGTTCACATTGTCTTTTTACTAATTATTATTTATTTTTTTGGCTGTTATATATTTTCTTGTCTTATCAGTTACTGCTTTTATGATTTTCTCTTTGTCTTTGGCAGTCTTAAATTTCACTATTATATATCTGGAGTGGGTTTCATTTTATTTGTCCTCCTTTCAATTTGTTGGGATTCTTAAATCTGATTTAATTCTTAAATTTTTTTTCTTTTTTTTTTTTTTTATTGTGCTTTAGGTGAAAGTTTACAGCTCAAGTTCATTTCTATTACAAAAATTTATACACATATTGTTATGTGACCCTAGTTGTAATCCCTGTAATGTGACACTACGTTCCCCCTTTCCACCCTGAGTTTCCCGTGTCCATTCAACCAGCTCCTATCTCATCCTGCCTCCGGACAGGAGCCGTCCATTTGGTCTCATGTATCTACTTGAACTAAGAAGCACACTCTTCATGAGTATTGTTTTATGTTTTACAGTCCAGTCTAATCTTTGTCTAAAAAGTTGGTTTTGGAAATGGTTTTAGCTCTGGATCAACAGAGCCCAGGGGCTATGTCTTCTGGGGTTCCTGTAGTCTCAGTCAGACCATTAAGTCTGGTCTTTTTACATGAACTTGAGTTCTGCACCACAATTTTCTCCTGCTCCATCAAGGACTCTCTGCTGTGTTCCCTGTCAGGGCAGTCATTGGTGGTAGCTGGGCACCATCTAGTTCTTCTGGTCTCAGGCTGATGGAGTCATTGGTTAATGTGGCCCTTTCTGTCTCTTGGGCTAATATTTTCCGTGTGTCTTGGAGTTCTTCGTTCTCTTTTGCTCCGGGTGGGTTGGGACCAAACGATGCATCTTAGATGGCCGATCACTAGCTTTTAAGACCCCAGACGCCACTCACCAAAGTGGGATGCAGAACATTTTTTTTTTTTTCATTTTATTGTGCTTTAAGTGAAAGTTTACAGTTCAAGTTAGTTTCTCATACAAAAAGTTATACACACATTGTTATGGGACCCTAGTTGCTCTCCCTATAATGCGACAGCACATTCCTCCTTTCCACCCTGGATTTCCTGTGTCCATTGAATCAGCTCCTGTCCCTTTTTACCTTCTCATCTAGCCTCCGGACAGGAGCTGCCCATTTAGTCTCATGTATCTACTTGAGCTAAGAAGCACTGTCTTCACAAGTATCATTTTGTATTTTATAGTTTTTTTTAGTCCAGTCTAATCTTGTCTGAAGAGTTGGCTTCTGGAATGGTTTCAGTTCTGGGCTAACAGAGAGTCCAGGAGCCATGTCTTCAGGGGTCCCTCCAGTCTCAGTCAGACCATTAAGTCTGATCTTTTTACTAGAATTTGAATTCTGCACCCCACGTTTCTCCTGCTCCATCAGGGACTCTGTTACGTACCCCATCAGGGCAGTCATTTGTGGTAGTTGGGCCCCATCTAGTTCTTCTGGTCTCAGGCTGATGGAGTCTCTGGTTTATGTGGCCCGTTCTTTCTCTTGGGCTCGTATTTTCCTTGTGTCTTTGGTGTTCTTCATTCTCCTTTGCTCCAAGTGGTTTGGGACCAGTTGATGCATCTTAGATGGCAGATCCCCAGCTTTTAAGACCCCAGACGCCATTCACCAAAGTGGGATGCAGAACTTTTCTTAATAAACTTTGTTATGCCACTTGACCTAGATGTCCCCCAAAACCATGGTCCCCAGACCCTCACCCCTGCTACTCTGTCCCTCGAAGTGTTTTGTTGTGTTCAGGAAACTTCTTAGCTTTTGGTTGTGCTGACTCCCCTTGTATTGTGTGTTGTCCTTCCCTTGACCTAAGATAATTCTTGTCTACTATCTAGTTAGTGAATTCTCCTCTTTTTCCCTCCCCACCATTGTAACCATCAAAGAAAGTTTTTTTTTTTTCTGTGTTTCAACCTTTTCTTGAGTTCTTATAATAGTGGTCTCATACAATATTTGTTCTTTTGCAGGTGACTGACTTCACTCAGCATAATGCCCTCCACATTCATCCATGTTGTGAGATGTTTCAAGTATTCATCATTGTTCTTTATCATTGTGTAGTATTCTATTGTGTTGAATATACTATAATTTGTTTATCTGTTCTTCTGTTGATGGGCACCTAGGTTGTTTCCATCTTTTTGCTATTGTGAACAGTGCTGCAGTGAATATGGGTGTGCATATATCTATTCGTGTATAGGCTCTTGTTTCTCTAGGATATGTTCCAAGGAGTGGGATTGCTGGATCATATGGTAGTTCTATTTCTAGCTTTTTAGGGAAGCGCCAAATCGATTTCCAAAGTGGTTGTACCATTTTACATTCCCACCAACCATGTATAAGTGTTCCAGTCTCTCCACAACCTCTTCAACATATATTATTTTGTGTTTTTTGGATTAAGGCTAGCCTATTTGGGGTGAGATGATATCTTACTGTAATTTTGATTTGCATTTCTCTAATGGGTAATGATGGTGAGCATATCCTCATATATCTGTTAGCCTCCTGATTGTCTTATTTGGTGAAGTGTGTGTTCATATCCTTTGCCCATTTTTTAATTGGGTTATTTGCCTTTTTGGTGTTGAGGTTTTGCAGTATCATGTAGATATTAGAGATTAGACCCTGGTCAGATCTGTCCTAGCGAAAATTTTTTTCCCAGTCTGTAGGTTGTCTTTTTACTCTCTTGATGAAGTCTTTGGATGAGCATAAGTGTTTAATTTTTAGGAGCTCCCAGTTATCTAGTTTCTCTTCTGGTGTTTGTACATTGTTAGTTATGTTTTGTATTCTGTTTATGCCATGTATTAGGGCTGCTGGCATTGTCCCTATTTTTTCTTCCATGGTCTTTATCATTTTAGATTTTATATTTAGATCTTTGATCCATTTTGAGTTAGTTTTTGTACTTGGTGTGAGTATGGGTCTTGTTTCATTTTTTTGCAGATGGATATCCAGCTATGCCAGCACTATTTGTTAAACAGGCTATCTTTTCCCCATTTAATAGGCTTTGGGCCTTTGTCAAATATCAGCTGCTTATAGGTGGGTGAATTTACATCTGTATTTTTAATTCTGTTCTATTGGTTTATATATTTGTTGTTGCACCACTACCAGGCTGTTTTGACTGCTGTGGTGATATAAAAAAAAAAAAAAAAAGTGGTGATATAATAGGTTCTAAAATCAGGCAGTGTAAGACCTCTCACTTTGTTCTTCTTCAGTAATGTTTTCCTTATCCAGGGCCTCTTCCCTTTCCATATGATGATGTTGATTTGTTTCTCCAACTCGTTAAAAAGTGTGGTTGGATTTTGGATCAGGATTGCATTGTATCTGTACGTCACTTTGGGTAGAATTGACACTTTCACAATGTTGATTCTTCCTATCCATAAGCAAGCTGTGTTTTTCCACTTATGTAGGTCTCTTTTGGTTTCTTGCAGTAGTGTCTTGTAGTTTTCTTTGTATACGTGTTTTACATCTCAGGTTTATTCCTAAGTATTTTATCTTCTTGGGGGCTATTGTAAATGGTATTGATTTGGTGATTTCCTCTTCGAAGTTCTCTTTGTTGGTGTAGAGGAATCCAACTGATTTTTGTATTCTTATCTTGTATCCTGATACTTTGCTGAAATCTTCTATTCCAGTAGTTTTCTTGTGGATTCTTTGGGGTTTTCTATGTGTAAGATCATATCATCTGCAAATAGGGATACTTTTACTTCTTCCTTACCAATTTGCATGCCCTTTGTTTCTTTTTCTTGCCCTATCGCACTGGCTAGGACCTCCAGCACAATGTTGAATAAGAGTGATGATAAAGGGTATCCTTGTTGGGTTACTGTTCTCAAGGGAAATGCTTTCAGACTCTCTACATTTAGGATGATGTTGGCTGTTGGCTTTGTGTAAATGCCCTTTATTATGTTAAGGAATTTCCTTTCTGTTCTTATTTTGCTGAGAGGTTTTTTTTTTTTAAATCGTGAATGGGTGTTGTACTTTGTCAATTGCCTTTTCCTCAGCAATTGATAAGACCATGTGGTTCTTATCTGTTGTTTTATTTATGTGATGGATTACATTGATTGTTTTTCTAATGTTGAACCATCCCTGCATACCTGGTATGAATTCCACTTGGTCGTGGTGAATTATTTTTTTGATATGTTGTTGAGTTCTATTGGCTAGAATTTTGTTGAGGATTTTTGTGTCTATGTTCATGAGGGATATTAGTCTGTAATTTTCTTGTGGTGTCTTTACCTGTTTTTGGTATCAGAGTTATGCTGGCTTCATAGAATGAGTTTGGGAGTGCTCCATTTTTTTCTATGACCTGAAATACATTTAGTATTAGTGGTGTTAACTCTCCTCTGAAAGCTTGGTAGAATTCTCCAGTGAAGCCATCAAAGCCAGCCATTTTGTTTTTTTGTTGGGAGTTTTTTTAATTACCTCTTTATCTCTTCTTTAGTTATGGGTTTATTTCATTGTTTTACCTCTTTTTGTGTTAGTTTAGGTAGGTAGTATGTTTCTAGATATTTGTCCATTTCTTCTAGGTTTTCAAATTTGTAAGAGTACAATTTTTCATAGTATTCTGTTATGATTCTTTCAATTTCCGTTGGGTCTGTTGTGATACTGCCCACCTCATTTCTTATTCGGGTTATTTGCTTCCTCTCCTGTTTTTCTTTTGTCAGCTTGGCAGTGGTTTATCGATTTTGTTGATCTTTCAAAGAACCAGCTTTTAGTCTTGTTAACTCTTTCAATTGTTTTTCTATTCTCTATTTTATTTATTTCTGCTCCAATTTTTATTATACCCTTTCTTCTGGTGTCCGTGGCCTACTTTTACTGCTCTCTTTCTATTTGTTCAAGTTGTAGGGTTAATGTTTTGATTTTGGCCCTTTCTTCTTTTTGGATGGATGCATTTATTGCTATAAATTGACCTTTGAGCACTGCTTTTGTTGTGTCCCAAAGGTTCTGATAGCGTGTGTTTTCATTCTCATCTGATTCTGTGAATTTCTTTATTCCATTCTTGATTTCTTCACTAGTTTTTGAGCAAGGTGTTGTTCAGTTTCCATGTCTTTGAATTTTTTTCCTTGCTTTTTGTGTTACTGATTTCTACTTATGGCTTTATCGTCAGAAAAGATGCTTTGTAATATTTCAATGTTTTGGACTCTGTTAAGGCTTGCTTTGTGGCCTAATATGTGTCTGGTCTATTCTGGAGAATGTTCCATGTGCATGGGAAAAGAAAGTATAATTAGCTGCTGTTGGGTGGAGTGTTGAGTATATGTCTATGAGATGAAGTTGGTTGATTGTGGCATTTAGATCTTTCATGTCTTTACTGAGCTTCTCTCTGGATGTTTTGTCCTTCACTGAAAGTGGTGTGTTGAAATCTCCTGCTATTATTGTGGAGCTGTCTATTTCTCTTTTCAATGCTGTTAGAGTTTTTTTGTTTGTTTGTTTTTATGTATTTTGGAGCCCTGTTGTTGGGTGTATAAATATTTATTATGGTTATATCCTCCTCATGTATTACATATTTTAGATATATATAAAAAATTATATATATTATTATATAGTGTTCTTCCTTATCCTTTGTGGTGGCTTTTACTTTTAAGACTTTTGTCAGAGATTAATATTGCCTCCTGCTCTTTTTTTATTATTGTTTGCTTGATATATTTTTTTCATACTTTGAGTTTTAGTTTGTGTCTTTGAGTCTAAGGTGTGTCTCTTATAGGTAGCGTATAGACAGATCATGTTTTTTTTTTATCCCTTCTGCCACTCTCTCTGTCTTTATTGGTGTATTTAATCCATTTACATTCAGCATAATTACTAATGGGTATGATTTTAATGCTGTCATTTTGATGTATTTTTTTGTGTGTGTTGTTGACAGTCATTTGTTCCACTTAATTTTCTGTGCTGAGTGGTTTTTCTCTATGAATTTTCTTTTCCTCTTTCATAGTCGTTGATTTGTATTTGCTGAGTCTATGTTTTTCTTCTTTTTAATTTTGATGTGTAGGATTGTTAGTTTTTTTGGTTGTTACCTTAATATTTAACACTGTTTTTCTAAATTTAAACCAATCTTTTATTTCTTGGTATTGCCCTGACTTCCTCTCCATATGAAAGTTCTATGACTACATTATTTAGTCCCTCTTTTTTGTTTTAATGTTGTCATGTTTTGCATAGTGATGTCTCTGTTTCCCTATTTTCAATGCTTTAGCTCTGATTTACTTTCGTGACTTGCCTATCTGGGTTGAATCATATCTGGTTGTTCTGTTCTGTCTTCTAGTCTTGGGTTGTTATCTGATGTTATTGATTCTCTAACCAGAGGACTTCCTTTAGTATTTCTTGTAATTTTGGTTTCTTTTTAACGAATTCACTTAACTTCTATTTATCTGGAAATGCCCTAATTTCACCATCATATGTGAGAGACAGTTTTGCTGTATATATAATTCTTGGCTGGCAATTTTTTTCCTTCAGGGTTTTATATATGTCATCCCATTTCCTTCTTGCCTGCACGGTTTCTGCTGAGTAGTTCCAGCTTAGTCTTATTGACTTTCCTTTTTAGACGACTTTTTGTTTATCCCTAGCTGCTCTTAAAATTCTCTCTTTATCTTTGGTTTTGTCAAGTTTGTTTATGTCTCGGTGACTTTCTTTTGGGATCTATTCTGTTTGGGGTTCAGTGAACTGGATAGAAGATATTGTCTTATCTTTCACAATATCAGGGAAGTTTTCTGCCAACAAATCTTCAACAGCTCTCTCTGTATTTTCTGTGAACCCCTCCG
Organism: Elephas maximus indicus; assembly: GCF_024166365.1. Taxonomy (NCBI): domain Eukaryota; kingdom Metazoa; phylum Chordata; class Mammalia; order Proboscidea; family Elephantidae; genus Elephas; species Elephas maximus. The sequence continues at coordinate 62,203,770 of NC_064826.1, read as the reverse complement.
GTTCTGGTACTCCAATCACTCATAGGTTATTCCTCTTGATAGAGTACCACGTAATTCCTAGGGTTTCTCCATTTTTAGAAGTTTTTTTAATCTGATTTTTCCTAAAATAAATTGATGTCAAGTGCTTTATCTTTAATCTCACTAATTCTGACTTCCATTCCCTCAGTTCTGCTCTTATGACTATCTATTGAATTGTTTAATTCTGAAATTTTATTGTTAATCTTTTGGATTTCTGTTTACTGTCTCTCTATGGATTCTTGCAGCCTGTTAAATTTGTCATTACGTTCTTGTATAACCTTCTTAAGTTCCTCTGTTGCTTTGTCTGTGTGTTCCTTGGCTTGATCTGCATTTTGCCTGATCTCCTTCCTGATCTCTTGAAGAGCTCTGTATATTAATCTTTTGCATTTTACCTCCAGTAATTCCAAGATCTTATCTTCCTCCAGAAGGTTTCTTAGTTCTTTGTTTTGGTCGCTTGCTGAAGCCACCGTGTGATTTGATATTGACTGTTGTCTCTGAGCCACCAATGAGTTATATTTATTTATTTTATTTTTGCTTACTGTGTCCTAGCTTCTTGTTTTGTTTCGATACACCAAGTAGACTGGTTGTATGAACTACTTTGATGATAGGCATCCTTGAAGCTTTCATGTCCTTTTGTCAGGTGGTTAAAGCTGTTACTAGGTATGTGAGCCCAGGAGTCTGTTTACTTTTCGTATGTGGATTTGGCTCAGGTGTCCAGGTCATTGGTCAACAAGCATGTGGTGCAGACTCTCACTTACAGTCCTAGATAGGCAGGGCTACGTGGGGGTAATTGGAGTAGGCACAGGTTTCTGGCTGCAGTGGGTTGTTAAGTGCTGAGCAAGGCAAGGGCTGACAGCTACCATTGAGTGCCTGGGTGGAAGGCATGTCCCTGTTCCCTAGGGTGCATAGGAGGGTGGTTTTGCAGCCGGCCTTTGGGCCCCTAATGCTGTTGGCTGTAAGGATGGGTAGGTACCACTTATTCTCGGACCCCTGTCTCAGGTGGCTAGGTGGAGTAGGTGGAACCACAAGTCCTTAGGCCCCTGATGTAGGTAGATGAGGACCTTGCTTAAGGGGCAGGGTGGTGTCAAATGTTATGAGTCTGCCACTCCCCGTTAGCTGTTGCAGTTGAAAATAGGCTTCAGGTATATACCCTGTTGTACTGTGCTAATGAGGGCCTATGCTGTTGAAATGGGCTCACACAGGTCTAGGCAAGGACAAAAGGCATTCAACGTCTGTGGACCCCTTATGCCTGTGCCTAGGCAAAGGGGCTGTGCCTGCCCTGAGTTCCTGGTTTAGGGGAGCTGGCAGATTATTTTTTTCCTTTTTGTTAATTTGTTCCATCTCCAAAGCCAGGAGAATGGTTTGGGGCACACCATGGGTCCCACTTCTGGACCAGGGAGCGCAGCAGTTGCTGAAGCTGGATTGGGACCAGAGCAGAGCAGGGAGGGGGTGGGTAAACAGGAGAGAGGTACCTGCCGGGGGTGGGGGGGCACGAGTTTTTTTATCCCATGTGGTAGGTTAGATTCGGTGCCACTTTCCCCTCGGTTCTGCAGGCCTGGGCAGACTCTCCGCTGCTCAGTCTCTCCTGGTATGGAAAACATGTCCTGAGCGCTACTGTTTGTCTGAGCCCACGGGTGCCAGCCAATCCAGTGTGTAGGGTGCTGGCCAGGTCAGGTTTGGCAAATCCTCGCTGCTTCTGAACTGTCTCGCCTTACCCCTGCCGCTCAGTCTGACTCCTCAGCTTTGTCTTTGATGTTCAGGGCTCCTAGATTGTCATATATAATCAATTCACTTGTTTTTTCTTGTCTTTCTTGTAAGAGACACCACAGGAAGCGTCTGACTACTCTGCCATCTTGTTCTCGCCTCCTAATTCTCAAATCTTAAGAAAATTCTCAGCCATTATCTCTTCAAATAAGGCTTCTGCTCCATTCACTTTCTTTTGTCCTTCTGGAACTCCATTTACATGTATGTTAAACTTTACTACTATATACTCTATAATTCTTTTTTTCTATTTTTCATCATTTTGACTCTTTGTGCTTCATTCTGGATAGTTTCTTCTCATCTTTTTTCCAATTCACTATTCTCTTTTTAGCCAATCTAGCTTATGTTAAATATGTCTACTAAGCTCTTCATTTTGGTTAATGCCTTTTTCAGTCCTAGAATTTAAGTTGTGTTTTATTTTGTTTTTTAATCTGTAATTTCAATTGTTATGCTTTCCTGTTAATGTTGGGATTTTTAAGTTTGGCTGTGTATCTCCATAATAAACATAATTGTTTTGCTGTCTTTGTGAGGCCAACCTACCATGTGAATACCTGTGGTTCTGTATTTGTGTAGCTCTCATGCATGATATCTACTGTACCTGGTTTTATTTCATTGTGTGCTGGTTATTGCATTTGAAAAAAATCGTAGACAAAATAATTCAAAGCCTAAGATGATATCTTCTTCCAGAGAGGATTTTAGTTTGCTTCTGCCAAGTATCTGAAAGTACTAACAATCTGATATTAATCCAATTTCAGGGTATATAAACATTTAATCAGGAACACAGAAATCATACCAGTTTAATAGAAAGGACTTAATATAGGGAGTATTGGGGAACTAAAAAGGTAGAGGGGGACTGCAGTAATATAGAAATAGCAAATATAGGGAGTAGCTACCATCCAGGAGCCCTGGTGGTGCAGTGGCTAAGCATTTGGCTGCTAACTGAAAGGTCAGTGGTTTGAACCCACCAGCCACTCTAGGGGAGAAAGATGTGGCAGTCTGCTTCCATAGAGGTTACAGCCCTGGGAACCCTATGGGGCTGTTCTACTCTGTTCTATAGGGTTGCTATGAGTTGGAATCGACTTGATAGCAAAGCGTAACATTCCTAGGGCTGAAGAAACAAGAGAAGAGGTTGGTTTATTAGAAGCTACAAGCTTGGAAAAGGGACCTTACAGAGTAGGGACCCAGACCTCTGAGGAGGCGTGATGCTTAGTTGGTACAGGTACCTCAGAAGTCACACAGATCTTCAAAGTCAGGGTACAGCCCTGTTCTTACAGAAAATGCCCCATTCCTTAAGACATTTTACTACCACCTATTGGAAAATTGCCATAATGTTCTGAATTCATTACAAGACACTTTAGTACCACATGAAAATCTACAATGTCCACATGTTAATGGCACCCTTTAGATGTGGCACATTCATGCCACTGGTTCTCCCCTTTCTGTCTTCCAAAAATTTTCTGAGTTCTATCATTACCTAATGTCTCATCTCCCATTTTCTTTGATCTCTTTTACTCCTATCCACCATTTTAATGTGATCTCAAGAGTAACAGACAATAAGTGCATGCAGTAATAAACCTTAACTATGAATCAAATATAAAATTAGTTTATTATAAATATATTTTTATATTTATTAAATTATTTCTTGTAGAGTAAAATATTACTCTCTACCCTATACTCTCTATTTATTAAGCATTCATTTGCAATTTTGAAATCTTTATTACATCTCTTCTTTTAATATCAACATTTTTTTTTGTAGGTTCAGAGGAAAAAAAATTAAACATGAAAATTAAAATCAAGTTACAATCTTGTAATGATATAAAACGTATCTGCAAATAAGATGTCTGAAGAAGAGGATACTTCAGAAGAGCTAGAGGATGTCAGTAGTCAATTTAGTCAAGAATCTAGATCACAGTCAACTGAAGAGCCTGAATTTATTAATGAAACATCAGTTTCATTAAATGAAAGCTCTGATAACCTGGAAGAGAAACTTTCCAACCAGAGCTTTGAAACACCTCCTAGAAAGGATACACTAGATTCCACAACTTCCTCTGAAAATAAGTCTGAGACAAATGAAGAACTAAAAAAAAAGCTTCAAGTTTCTGAAACAAGTACTAGAGATGGCAGCTCAGAGTCAAAAACAGAAATTTTACAAAGTCTATCATTATCAATAACTGAGGCAACTGAAGAATATCAGTCTTTTTTTAACTACCTACCTCTTGACACATTAGGAAAAAGTAGTGCAAACCTCCCTGAAGAAAATGAGAAAGAAACTGACTTAGAGTCAGATAACTTTACAGTTAACCTTGAGGCCAAAGATTTACAAGAATTCCCTAATGACATTTTAAAAGTCAAATATGTGAAGTATTTATATTTAGACAAGAACCAAATAAAAACTTTTCAAGTAGACTCAAGTGATCTGTTAGGACTTGAAATTCTATCCTTGAAAGAAAATAAGATATCATCACTTCCATCTGAAATTCCTTTACTTTCTAATTTAAGGATATTAAATGTTAGTCACAACCAAATATCACACATCCCTAAAGAAATATCGCAGCTTGGGAATATCAGGCAACTCTTTTTTAATAACAATTATATTGAGAGTTTTCCTCCTGGCTTAGAAAATCTTGGAAACTTAGAAATTTTAAATTTGGCTAAAAATAAGTTAAAACACATACCAGAAACTATATATAATTTGAAAAACTTGAGGATTCTCAATTTGGAATATAATCAGTTAACTATATTTCCTAAAGCTCTGTGCTTCCTTCCAAAGTTAATTTCACTAAACCTTAATGGAAACCTGATAAGGAGTTTGCCAAAAGAAATTGAAGAGCTTAAAAATTTAGAAAGCCTTTCACTTGATCACAATAACCTTACCTTTTTGGCTGTGGAAATTTTTCAGTTGCTCAAAATGAAAGAACTCCACTTGGCCAACAATAAATTGGAAGTTATTTCATACAAAATTGGGAATTTCAAGAAACTCAGGATTCTTACACTGGATAAAAACTTATTGAAAGAAGTATCAGAGAAAATTTCCCACTGTATAATGTTGGAATGCCTTAGTCTTAATGATAATGAATTAGTAGAACTTCCTAAAAATATCCACAAGCTTAAAAATTTAAGGACACTCCATGTAAACAGAAATAGTATATTAAAAATAACGGAAGATATCTCACATCTTAATAATCTATGCAGCCTTGAATTTTCAGGAAATGCAATCACAGATGTTCCCATTGAAATAAAAAACTGCAGAAAAATGACTAAAGTTAATTTGAGCTATAACAAAATAATGTATTTTCCAGTGGGACTGTGTGCTTTGGATTCACTTTATTATTTGATTTTTAATGGCAATTATATTTCAGAAATACCTGTGGATATATCTTTCAGTAAACAACTGCTTCATTTAGAGTTTAATGAAAACAAACTCCACCTATTTTCTGAGCACCTGTGTTCCCTTATTAATCTTGAGTACCTGAATCTTGGTAAAAATCAAATAAGTAAAATTCCACCATTTATTTCCAATATGGTATCACTCCATGTACTTATTTTATGCCACAATAAATTTGAAACTTTCCCTACAGAATTGTGTGCTTTAGAAAATTTGCAAGTACTTGATCTTTCAGAAAATCAAATGCAGACAATCCCTTCGGATATCTGTAACTTAAAAGGAATTCAGAAATTAAACTTTTCAAGCAATCAGTTTGTATGTTTTCCTATTGAATTGTGTCATCTTCAATCACTGGAAGAGCTGAATATAAGTCAGATAAATGGGAGAAAGGTAAGAGACCGATATGTTGGGCTTTTAGAGGAAGGAGGAACTGGAGGGGATCACAATCTAAGCTTTAGTGTATGTGTGTGTGTGTTTTAAATTTAGCTGGTATATTTTATTTTTTAAAGGATGGAATTTTATTTTCTAAATATGGGTTGCAAATGCGCTTCATGACACAAAAGCTTTACAGGAAAGTGTTAAAATGAAATACCAAGCAAAGCTAGCAATTTTTTGAATTTTTAAAATTTCAGTTTAATTATAAAAGGAGTTTTAAAGTTATATTTACATTTTACAATGTAAAATTATGTTACATTGTTGTAACATAGACACATTACAGAAAATTTGGAAAACAGAGAAAAGAAAAAAAAAATTATCCCACAGGCACATCATGGTAATAAAACTATTGATTGTATGTTAGTAAAACTTCCTTCTAGTCTTTTTCTTATAGACAGTTTTAAAAAGAATGCACTCAATTTTAAATTCTTCATTTTCACTTAATACTTAGTAAACACTTCTCCATGATATGGGTTAATCTTCCCAGTATTCATTGTAATAAATACATGATTTATGTAAATAATCCTCTGTTGTTAAGCATTTAGGAATGTTGTTATTTTTCATCATCATAAATAATGCTGTAATGAACTTCATAAATATGGCCTTTTTCATATTTTAGACTGTTTCCTTGGGAGAGTTTCCCTAAAGAATTGGTGGATCGATGGACATAAGCATTTTTATGTTTAGCATTTCATTTTACTTAAACTCTAAGAGTGAAATTTATGGGAATAGTTTTTTTTTTTTTTAATTAAAACATTACTGATTGATAGTGAGATCTCAGTAAAGTAATAAAGAGAGCACAGCTGTCATCTGGCTAGCTTTAATTTGATTAACGGGGTCTGCGATCAAATAGTTTTGGGAAGCACTGGGTTCTTAGAGAGTCACAGTGAACATTAGTGTGTTAAAGACTCTAAAGTCCTGCACTAAAGAAACCAGTTTACCTCTGCTTAACCCATATTTCCCAGATTTATTTGAGCTTTAACCTAATGCCACCATACATTTACAGAAAGGCTACTTCAGGGAATACTTGCTTAAATAGATGAAATAAATACATATGTTTTAAAAGTTGTTTTTGTACAAAAAGACACTTTTTAGTTTAATTCTACATTATAATCATCAGGTACTACTTCCTTGGCTGATTTATAATCCTCTCACTTTCTCTTCCCGTACCTTAATTGTAGATGTCTCCAAGGCTTTGTGTCCTTGGCTGTCTCTTCTCCTTTCTATTACCTTCTTTCTTGACATTAGCATACCCGTCACCTGCACGCACATGACCCCCAAATCTACAAACCAAACCTGTTGCCGTCAAGTTGATTCCGACTCAAAGTGACCCTATAGGACAGAGTAGAACTGCCCCAGAGGGTTTCCAAGGAGTGGCTGGTGAATTTGAACTACTTACCTTTTGGTTAGCAACTAAGCTCTCTAACGACTATGGTGGAATCGCCAGGGCTTCTCACTCAACATAAACCCCAAAACCAAGCCCATTGCCGCCAAGTCAATTCTGACTCATAACAACCCTATAGGTCAGAGTAGAACTGCCCCATAGGGTTTCCAAGGAGTGGCTGGTGAATTCAAACTCCCAACCTTTTGGTTAGCAGCTGAGCTCTTAACCACTGTGCCACCAGGGCTCCACTCAACATAAATGCCATCGAAATTCATCCATGTTGTGAGATATTTCATGGATTCATCATTGTTCTTTATCGTTGGGTAGTATTCCATTGTGTGTATGTACCATAATTTGTTTATCATTCATCTGTTGATGGGCAGTTAGGTTGTTCCCATCTTTTTGCTATTGTGAATAAAGTTGCAAGCAACATGAGTTTGCATATGTCTGTTCATGTGACGGCTCTTATTTCTCTAGGGTATATTCCTAGGAGTGGGATTGCTGGATTGTATGGTATTTCTATTTCTAGCTTTTTTTTTTTTTTTGTACTTTAGGTGAAGGTTTATAGAACAAACTAGTTTCTCTTTAAACAGTTAGTACCCATATTGTTTTATGACATTGATTAACAACCCATGACGTGTCAACACTCTCCCTTCTCAACCTTGGGTTCCCTTTTACCAGCCTTCCTGTTCCCTCCTGCCTTCTAGTACTTACCCCTGGGCTGGTGTGTCCCTTTAATCTCGTTTTGTTTTATGAGCCTGTCCAGTCTTTGGCTGAAGGATGAACTTCAGGAGTGACCTTATTATTGAGCTGAAAGGGTGTTCAGGGGCCATACCCTCAGGGTTTCTCCAGTCCCTGTCAGGCCAGCAAGTCTGGTCTTTCTTTTTGAGTTAGAATTTTGTTGTACATTTTTCTCCAGCTCTGTCCGGGACAGTCTTCTGTGATCCTTGTCAGAGCAGTCAGTGGTGGTAGCCAGGCACCATCTAGTTGTACTGGACTCGTTCTGGTGGAGGCCATGGTAGATGTGGTCTGTTAGTCCTTTGGATTAATCTTTGGACTAGTCTTTGGACTAAACTATTTTTAGTTTTCTTCATTCTTCCTTGCTCCCGAAGGGGTGAGACCAGTGGAGTATCCTAGATGGCCACTCACAGGCTTTTCAGACCCCAGACGCTACTCACCAATGTAGAATGTAGAACGTTTTCTTTATAAACTATGTTATGCCAATTGAGCTAGATGTTTCCTGAGACCATGGTCCCTATAGCCTTCAGCCCAGTAATTTTGTTCCTCGGGGAGTTTGGATGTGTCTATGGAGTTTCCGCTATTTCTAGCTTTTTAAGGAAGCACCATATCATTTTCCATAGTGGTTGTACCATTTTACATTCTTGCCAGCGGAGCATATGTGTTCCAGTCTCCCCACAACATCTCCAACACTTGTTATTTTCTGTTTTTTGATTAGTGCCAGTAATGTCCAGGTGAGATGGTATCTCAATGTGGTTTTCGGTTTGTATTTCTCTAATGGCTAATGGGAATCCCTGGTGGCGTAGTGATTCAGAGTTGTGACTGCTAACCAAAAGGTCAGCAGTTTGAATCCACCAGGTGCGGCTTGGAAACTTTATGGGGCAGTTCTACTCTGTCCTATAGGGTCACTATAAGTCAGAATCAACTCGATGGCAACGTTTTTTCTTAATAATGGCTAATGATCGTGATCATTTCCTCATGGGTCTGTTAGCCTCCTGGATGTCTTCTTTGGTGAACTGTTTGCCCATTTTTTTAATTGGATGATTTGTCTTTTTCGTTGTTGAGGTGTTGAAGTATCTTACAGATTTTAGAGATTAGATCCTTGTCGGATATGTCATAGCCAGATTTTTTTTCCTAGTCTGTAGGTTCTCTTTTTACTCTTTTGGTGAAGTCTTTTGGTTAGCGTGTTTGATTTTTAGGAGCTCCCAGCTATCTATTTTTTCTTCTACTGTTTATGCATCATTAGTTATCGTTTGTATCCTATTTATGCTGTATAGTAGGGCCCCTAGTGTGGTCCCTATTTTTTCTTCCATGATCTTTATAGTTTTGGACTTTATATTTTGAATTAGTTTTTGTGTATGGTGTGAGGTATGGGTTCTGTTTCATTTTTTACAGATGGACATCCAGTTTTGCCAGTATCATTTGTTAAAGAGACTGCCTTTTCCCCATTTAATGGACTTTGGTCCTTTGTCAAAGATCAGCTGACCATAAGTGGATAGATTTACCTCTGAGTTGTCAATTCTGTTCTATTGGTCTATGTGTCTGTCTTTGTACCAGTACTAGGCTGTTTTGACTACTATGGCTGTATAGTAGGTTTTGAGATCAAGTGGTGTGAAGCCTCCTACTTTGTTCTTGTTTTTCAATAATGCTTTACCTATTTGGAGCCTCTCTCTTTTCCATATAAAGTTAGTGATTAGTTTCTCCATCTCATTAAAGAATACCGTTGGTATTTGGATCAGAATTTATTACACCTGTAGATCACTTTGGGTAGAATTGACATTTTCAAAATGTTGAGTCTTCCTATCCACGAGCATGGTATATTTTTCCATTTATGTAGGTGTCTTTTGGTTTCTTGTCAGGATAATGTCTTATGTGTTGGAAAGGCCATTTTGCTAAACCCGTTAGGGTGGGGATGAGATGCCCAAAGGATTAATTTATATAACAGCAAATGGTCATTAACAGTCATCTGAAGAAAATGGGTCCGGTTAATCACAGGGCTTTTATTTTGCTAAGTGAAGGATGCCCAACAGTAGTCTTCCTTCTACAGTACTTCTATCTTCAGACAACTGTCAGGTACAGGTAGTCCCTGACTTACGACGTATTTGAGTTATGATGAACCACACTTATGACAGTCAAGATTCTGCTGCTACCTGATAATGCCCCAGGACTTCCTCCTCACCTAGATGATCTACATCAAGATATGAAAGTGGTGTATTTACCTTCCACTACAGCCTACAGCCTATGGATCAGGGTACAGGTGCCTCTTTCAAGGCATATTATCTGTGGACTACATTTGCTCAGGCAATAGTTGCAACAGATGGAGGTATGGTAACATTACTCAATTTCTGTAAGAATTATAATATTCTCCAGTGTTATCCAGAACATTGCATCTTCCTGGGAGGAAGTTAGAGAGAATGCATGCAGGGGATTTGGAAAAATTGCTGAGTTATGTGAACACTCTCCGAGCATTTGATCAGGATAATATGATGGAAAAGATTGATGGAAAATCTTGATATCATCTATGCTCATAGATCACAAAGAAGAGGAATTGATAGATCAGGACTGAATGGATTTTCAAGAGGAAAGAAATGCTGAAGAAAAAAATAATGAAGAAGAGGTAGGAGAGAAGTTGTCAAAAATTTTATGGTGAAAGGATTAGCTGAAGTTATTCCCAAACTAAACCAAGGGCTTCAGTTGCTTGAAAACATGGAAGCAAACACTGATCACTTTGCTAAAGTTGATAGGCAAATTCGGGAAGCAGTGAGATGTTACTGAGAAATATGTGAAGAAAAAAAAGAAAAGGACCATACAGAAAACTTTCAGTAATTTTCTGACTAGAAATACTATCCTCATTCCCAGGAATAATCCAGATGGTTCAGAACCTTCTACCAGTGGGGTTAATACCACAGCTGACAATATGCCAATGTTGTCCAACTCCTCAACATCAGAGTAAATTTTTATGATTTGTGTATTTTTTATGTGTGTATTAAAATATATATGTAAGTTTATATATAATGTTTACAACCCCAAAGACAAATAAAGATCAGATTTATAAAGATACTGATAATAAAAGGCAATAAAAATGAAAACTAAAAAAAAAATAGAGGTATACAACATATGTCAGAACCAACTTTCAACGTAATCGTTGGGATGGAGCCCCCATCGTTAAGTCAAGGACTACCTGTACTTCCTCTATAAATGCTGAGCAAGTGATTAAAGAAAATTTGTTTGAAGGGGTGTCAAATTATGGACCTGCCCACCTGTCGTGATCTTACTCCTATATCATAGGCCTTGCTATCAAGTCTTGCTAGCCTGGTTTCGTGCTTATTCACATATATCTCCTTCAGCTTCCCATCACTTCTCTTTACTGGTCAGTTTCTCACTGGCCATTTTTATGCATGATATTTGCCATGCCTTAAGTGTCTTGTACCTTCTATTCATTCCTAAGAGGCTATTCAAGTCCCACCTTTTACACAAAGCTTTCTTTTAGTTCTCTGATTTGTACTGATCTACTTTCTGTATACTTCTATATATCTGTTATTACTAGTAGCCTTTATTTTGGCATTTGATTATTTACTGCCTTATGCTTTCTTGATTTTTGCATGAGTGCATTTTGTTTCCTGAACTAAATTTTAATCTCCTTGAAGACAGGAGCCCATACACTTCTTTTATATCTTGAAGTATGTCAAGTACAATATCCAGCATGTACCTTATTGGTTGGTTGATTTCTGAGGGGCCCATATATTCTAAAAGAGCCCTCGTGGCACAATAGTTAAGAGCTCAGGCTGCTAATCAACCTGGTGGCAGTTCGAATCTACCAGCTGCTCCTTGGAAGCCCTATGGGGCAGTTCTACTGTCTCCTACAGAGTTGCTACGAGTTGGAATCAACTTGAGGGCAATGGGTTTGGTTTTGGTTACATATTATTCAAAATCTTTCTAGTTCATTCACAGAATTTCCTTTATTTCAAAAGTCACTTGTAATGGACTTATTTTCTCTGAGCACACATATTTCTCCTTCACCTTAGCAAAGTATTTTAATTCCTTCTATTTGGCAACACTTTTTATACTGGGGACTTTTATTTGAGGTCATATTGCCAAACTATGTTATTTCCATTCTAAACAGTTTTATTGAACATTTACTCAAAATGCATCCTGCTTGGGAGCACATACACAGAAAGTATGTGTCATTTAAGAATCCAAGGAAAACATAAGCAAATAATAAATGATAATAATCACTAATTGATGAGTGTAGGAATGAATAATATGGGACAGAGCAGTTTGGAAAGACTTCAAGGAGGAGAAGAAACCAAAATGTGATCAGATTTGGGGAGGGAGGCAGCAGGAGGTAGCAGAAAAGTGATGAGGTGGCAGTGAACACCAGTGTCGGGAAAGTGAGGAAAGCGGATTAGCAGGACTCAGGGCTGAACTGATAGCACTGGCCACAGTGGGGAGTTCCTTGGATACCACACAATATCTTGTGGGTTTTAGATAGGAGGGGTGTGACTAAGAAATTGTGGCATAATGAAAATATCTCCTTTCTAAGATAAAAATATCTTTTCTTTTAATTTTAAAAAAAGTTTTAGTCATATAAATCATTATTAAAAGTAAAATTATTTAATCTTTGTTACAGTTAACAAGACTTCCAGAAGAACTGTTTAATATGATTCAACTTAAAGAACTTGATATCTCAAATAATGCAATCAGAGAGATTCCAAGGAATGTAGGGGAATCGAGATGTTTGGTTAGTTTAAACGCATGCAACAATCAAATAAGTTGTCTGCCACCATCTTTTCTATTTTTAAATGATCTCCAGCAACTAAACTTGAGTGGTGAGTGTCAAGCATAGTCAATAAGCATAATTAAAAAGTAGAGCATTAGTGTCCAGGTAGTGAATTTTGCTGGCAAGACACAGAATAGCAAACAGTCAACACAATGCATTAAGTGCCCATTGGAAGGAGATGACTCTGAGGTTTAGAAAATAAAGTCCAGCTTCTGCCCTGGAGGCTATAATCCAGCTCGAAGCTGAACACATTTTCTTTCCTGTCTTCTCTGCCTATACCCAGTCATTCTGTATTTCTTCTGTTTCTGAGCGGGACCTCACCCCCCTTGTACATGCCTAGGCAACCTCAGGTCTACATTTTCTCTCCTTCCCTTTTCTGCTTGTTTCCCTAATCCCACTTCCATACCCTACAATATTCCAATACTGTAATCACAGTATTTTAAAAAGTAAATCACTCACTCTAAAGATATCAGAAAAGATTTCCTCGACCACAACTAGACTGATATTTTTCTTAATTTTTGCTAAGAAATATTTCTAAGTTATAGGAAGAACAGAAAATAATAAACACCTATGTATCCACTCCCAGATGTAAAGGATCTTAATATTTTGTTGATATTGAGTTTTTTTTTTAATAAGAAACAAAATTATAGAGTTGAAATTTCTTTTGTACCTCTCCCCAAACAAGAAGCAGCCACTATACTGAAATTGGTATATATCTTTTCCATCCATATTTTATACATTGTGCATGTGTGTGTGTATACATAAAAATGTAGTACTATTTTGAGTTTCTTAAGCTTTGTTGAATTGTATCATACTTATATATCATTCTGTAACTTGTTTTTTTACTTATTATAGTTCAAAGATTAATCCACATTAATATATACGTTCATTTTAAATGCTGTATAATATTCAATTATATGCCTAAACAATAATTAATCTGTTATTCTGTTGATGGACAATTAGGTTGTTTCCAATTTATTTGCTATTATAAACATCCTTGTATGTGTCCCTGGTATACATCTCCTTGAGTTTTTCTGATGAATATACTGTAAGTAGAATTGCTGGGTTATGTGGTATGTAGGGATGTAAATTTTCAACTTCAGCAGATTTTGACAGCTTATACTGAGTTCACTAAGACTATATGAGAGTTCCTATTTCCCATATCCTTACCAATTCTTGATATTAACAGCTGTTTTTGTCAATCTGATTGGAGTGAAACCAAGGGAAGAAAAAAATCTATTAATTACTAATAATAGAAATGAAGTTGAAATGTCAATAATAACTCCGAAAAAATAATTTGGGTTTAACATAATGTCATGAAAATATACACAAGGAAGTCACTTGGGTAGGTTTCCTTGGGCCATTCGTAAAATTCCGCTTGTGGTTTTAATAATTTTATCATCAATTATCTGCAATTGAAAATATGTAAATTAATGAAGAGTCGCTGTACAGATGCATAGAGGGTTAAGAGAGTACATATACTTGGGAATGGTGACTGGAAGAAGTATTGGGAAGGTAATTGGAGGGATAGGAGGATTTAGGTCAGGATCATGCCTGAGAAAACCTACATGCTCAAAAGGGGGAAATGCTAGTCTATGCAATGGGTAAGTAGATATTTGTTTATCTACTACAGAGAGAAGCCAGTTGATGAGACAGAAGAGAGGCCATTTAACATGTGGGCCACTTTCCTCATAATTTGCAATTATCCTCAAGGAGAAATGAGGATCAGGCTCTTAGTTTATGAAATGTCTTAGAGTGACATGATGAGAGAGGCCTTGGAAGACTCAACTTTACAACTCTATCTTTGCTTGGAAAGAAAGGGAAAGACAAAAGGTTATAAGTGCAATGCTTAGCTTGAAAACCTGATGCATACAGTGTGTGCATAAGGTGAGGAAGATCACTGCTACAATGATAGCTGTGAAAATAACGGGGGGAAATGGGGCATATTTGACTGTTGTCGCTGAGCCATCTACAAGCTATTGTATTAGTTTATTTTATTTTTGCTTACTGTATCTTAGCTTCTTTCTTTGTTTTGTTTTGATATACCCAAATGGGTTGCTTGAGTGGGCTAGCTTGATTATTTTCACCTTTGGAGCTCTGACATTGTATCACGAGACGGCTAGAGCTGTCATCAGGTATATCAGTCTAGGAGTCCATTCACTTTTCTTGTATGGATTCAGCTCAGGTGTCCAGGTAGCTGATCATCAAGTGTGTGGTACAGGCTCTGTCCTAGAGTCTTAGAGGGGCAGGGGTGATTGGTGTAGGTACCAGTATCTGGTTGCAGCAGGGGGTCACGCTCTGAACAAGGCAGGGGGCTGAGAACCACCCCCCAAGTATCTCTGAGGAAAGCGCATCCCTCTTCCCTAGAGCATGCAGGTGGGTGAGTTCTGCAGACAGACCATGGGTACAAATGGGGCATATCTGAAGGTAATAGAATGGAAGGACATAGGGAGAGTGGTGGAATGGGAAAATAATTTTATCACTCATGATTTTGAGGAGGAAATTTTCAATTATGTTTGATCTTTCACATCATTACTGCACAAACAGTTGGGTTTATGGGATTATATCCTTCAGCTGGAAGTAGCATTTATGACCTTGTTAAATTGTTTTTAGAAAAATCCATCATTTCTATCCATAGCAATGAATGATTGGAAATTTTTTTAAAGTACCATTTAAAATGTCACCAAAAAACATGAAATAGGTATAAATCTAGCAAAATATATATAAGATCTGTATGCTGAACACTGCAAACATTGATGAAGTTACTCAAAGAAGACCTAAATAAGTGGAGAAACGCATAGTGTTCATATATTGGAAGACTCGATATTATTAAGATGTCAGTTCTCCCCAAATTTACCTCTAAATTCAACTCAATTCCAGTAGAAATATCACCAGGGGTTTTTCTTTCTTTCTTTTAAGAAAACAATAATTCTAAAATTCATATCAAAATTCAAAGGAACCAGAATAGTGGACCCATTTTGAAAAAGAACAAAGTTGAAGGATTCACTCAACCTGATTTCAAGATTTATATACAGTGCTTGCTTTGGCAGCACATATACTAAATTGGAATAATACAAAGAAAATTAGCATGGTCCCTACACAAAGATGACATGCAAAAAAAAGAAAAAAGATGACACGCAAAACTTGTGAAGCATTCCATATTTTTGCAAACTTTAGGGCTAGAGCATTGTGAAGCATTGGCTATGGTTAGGAAAGCTGGAATTGAAATGGGAGATGAAGAAGATCTAAGTACACCAAATGAAAAACGGTTGGGTCAATTGGTAAAGGAAAAGTATGATACAAATTTTTATACTCTTTATAAATATCCGTTGACTTTAAGACCTTTGTATACCATGCCTGATCCAAGAAATCTTAAGCAGTCCAACTCGTACGATATGTTTATGAAAGGGGAAGAAATATTGTCAGGAGTTCCAAGAATTCATGATCCTCAACTGTTAACAGAGAGCCTTACATCATGGAATTGATTCAGAGAAAATTAAGGCTTACATCGATTCTTTCTGCTTTGGAGTGCCAGTGGAGGGACTGGGTTGGAATGAGTGACCACGCTGTTTGGGGGATTACACAATGTTCGTCAAACCTTGATGTTCTACCATGATCCTAAACAACTCACTCCTTAAAAAAAGCTGTGCTTTTCATTCTTTCCAGTAACCTGCTATTGATCAGGCTGTACCTTAGGCACTTAGAATATGCAACAGAATAAATGTCTTATCTAAAGTGCTACAATTATTTTTGGATTCAGTATAGGTTAATTTAAAAGAAATTTTTATAATTTTTGGACGTGTTTCAGTAGAAAGTGCTTGAACATTTTAATAAGAAATTCATACGATTATATTGAAAATTCATATTCCATTACCACAGTAAATGTTAAAAGTTTTAAATAGTTAGGATTATGCAATTTTTTTTCTTTTCTATATTACAGTGGCCACAGGATTAAGGTCTTAAATTTTCAATATTTGACCTTTTTTTTTTTTTTTTTAAATTACGACATTGAAATAAGAATGGTTGGAGAATATCTGAGATTTTTGTGAATGTGTAATTGGCTTATCATGGCAAATTAGAATATATCCATTTTTAGAAATTATGCCCAGAAGTCATATAAAGCAGGGAAATCATATAAAGCAGGGAAAAATACTGGTTAGAAGACAAAATATTCAGTATAATATTGTTTTAGATTGCTATATTCTAAACTTTGAGTTTTAATAAAATTTTAAGGTTAAAAAAAGACATACAGTAGTGAAGACAGTCTGGTATTAGCAAAAGGATAGACATATTGATCAATGGAATAGAATAGAGAGCCCAGAAATAGACCCACACATATAGGATCAATTGAGTTTTTACAAATGTTCAAAGGCAATTCAATGGAGAAAGGATGGTTTTTTCAACAAATGGTGCTGGAACAACTGATGTCCACATATTTAAAAAAAAAAAATGGAGGTGAAGAACTTTATCCACATGGCACATCATATAAAAAATTAACTCAAAATGAGTAACAGACCTAAATGTAAAACCTAAAACTATAAAACTAGAGAAAAACATAGAAAATCTTTATAACCCACAATCCAGAAATAAAATTAATTGAAACATCGGATTTCATAAAAATTAGGAACTCCTGCTCTTCAAAAGGCACTGTTAAGCGGGGGGGGGGAGTCACAAGCTTGAAGAAAATATTTGCCGAATACATAAAAATCAACTGTTAAAGTTCAGTAGTAAACCCATTTAGCCATTGAAAGACGCAGCTGTCTCAAGCAGTAGCACCGGCATCTCCTGAGACTGCTGCTTTGAACATGGCTTTACTTCTTTCGTACACCTTCCCAAAGGAATAGCCTTCCTTTTACTCCATGTGTTGGAGTAGGTTACTGGGTGCCAGGGCAGGCCAACCACCATACAAGGTGTCTTTGGGGAAGAAGGCAAGAGAAGCGATTGGGAACAAATCTGGAGCATGCGGGCGGCCAAGCACGTGTCCTCTCTCTGCGACGGGGCTGACATCCACGAAACCCTGCGGAGGCGCAGAAAAGCGAGCAAGTTCAGAGGAAAACTAGGAATTGGGAAAGACTTGGGCTACTCGGAGTAAAGAAAGCGAGAAATATCACAGCTAAATGTTAATTTGAGTGTAATGGTTGAAGCAGCTGCAAAGAGATTGGAATGACACCCCTTCGTTGGTGGCCCGTTCTGTAGGGTCCTAGGGGAGTTGGCTTTGGAAGTAAAAGACGAGAGGTGAATTTCAGAGGGCCGAATAATGAGGAGAGTTGTCTCCTTTAAGCGTCAAATTAATTTATTCCTGCCCCTCAGAAGTACCAACGTGGAAAAACAGAGCCAGGTTTTATCAGTATCCCTGCAATGATGGAATCCTAAGACTGGAAGAATTCTAGCCGAACTTGTGATACCATTCTGTCTCCCTCATCCCCTTTCCTACCATCGTCCAATCATCTATTTTCCCTCCTCCTTCCCTACCCCACCCTCCATAATTACGTATCCGATGCCGATTAGAAAATGGAGTATTATGAAGCTTCAGTTTTATTTGTTCTTTAAAAGAGAGGGAAAGCCCTAGCTACTAATAAACGTCTTTTAAGCCTAGCGGTGCTTGTTACAAGCCTTGGACTTGTCCCAGGTACCGATATCTTTAAAATTCCACACTCTTATTGGTCCACCTAAACCGTTTTAAATTAGAAAAAGGTAAGAAACCCACCGACTGCAGGCTTCTTTAGAAAGGTATTCGTTAGGATAATAAACAGAAACCTCTAAATATTTTGAATTACTTTTCCCCCATTCTCTCTTGTCCTCTCCCAAGAATGTGTTTCTGTTTCTCTCAAAAATGTTACTGCTGAATGGTTTAGTTAGGAACATGGTCTTTAAAGATACATTTTCAAAAAATAAGTAAATAAATTATAATATTGTCATGTATAATATTGGAGTGTATGTTGATTGGGGGCAGTAGTGGTTCAAATTAGGACTTCTGAGATCCAGGATTATGCAAACCTTTCTGTTTTGAGGGAAAGAAGGAAGCAATATTCCATATATGCTGGGAATATATAGCGTGTCAGACTGCCAGATCTGTGAGAGACCTAATGCCATACATGGAGAAGCCACCCAAATATTTGTTTTTATTTGACTTAGAAATAAAGATGTTTCAGCTGAAGGAAATGTTGGCATGATCTGGGTGAATCTGAGTAAGGTTTTTTTCTGTTGAAGATAGGAATTAATAGATATACAGGAGAAAGTAGAAACAGGGAACAGTCATGCTGGGAGGACAGGAAAGGAAACATAATTTGAGTATAAAGGTTGAGGCAGCTTCAACACTTTAGTACAGAATTGCAGGTATTTGTAGTGAAGTAGCTAAGTTTATTAAGAGCTTGGCTGCTAACCAAAAGGTCAACAGTTTGAATCCACTAAACCACTCCTTTGAAACCCTATGGGGCAGTTCTACTCTGGCCTGTAGGGTCTCTATGAGTCAGAATCGACGTGAGGGCAATGGGTTTGGTTTTTGGTTTAGCTTAAGTTTATAAACTTAAATATAGACAGTACAGGGCAGGAATTTG
The DNA here is from genome assembly GCF_024166365.1 of Elephas maximus indicus. Classification (NCBI taxonomy): domain Eukaryota; kingdom Metazoa; phylum Chordata; class Mammalia; order Proboscidea; family Elephantidae; genus Elephas; species Elephas maximus. The sequence continues at coordinate 62,184,712 of NC_064826.1, read as the reverse complement.
ATATAGATGTCTTATTCAGGGTATACATTTTAGATGAAGATTAAAGGCTACAGCCTTCAGTATGGATTACACCTCAACTGAAAACAAAAATTCTTACAACTGGACCAGTAAGTGGAAACCTTGGTGGTGTAGTGGTTAAGAGCTACAGGTGCTAACTAAAAGGTCGGCAGTTCAGATCCACTGGGTGCTCCTTGGAGACTCTATGGGGCAGTTCTACTCTGTCCTATAGGGTTGCTATAAGTCGGAATCAACCCGATGGGTGTGGGTTTTTTTGGTTTTGACCAGTGAGCAACATCATGATAAACGGAGAAAAGATTGAAGTTGTCTAGGATTTTGTTATACTTGGACCCACAATTAATGCCCATGGAAGCAGCAGCCAAGAAATCAAATGACATATTGCATTGGGCAAATCTGCTAAAAGTCCTTTTTAAAGTGTTAAAAAGCAAAGATTTCACTTTAAGGACTGAGGTGCACCTGACCCAAGCCATGGCATTTTCATTCGCCTCATATATATGTGAAAGCTGGACAATAAATAAAGAAGAGCAAATATGAATTGATGCCTTTGAATTATGATGTTGGCAAAGACTATTGAATATACCATGCATCGCCAGAAGAACGAACAAATCTATCTTGGAAGAAGCACACCCAGAATGCTCCTTAGAAGCAAGGATGGCGAGACTTTGTCTGGCATATTTTGGACATGTTATCAGCAGGGACCAGTCTCTGGAAAAGGGAACTCATGCTTGGTAAAGTTGTTGGTCAGTGAAAATGAGGAAGATCCTCAATGAGATGGACTGACACAGTGGCTGTAACATTGGGCTCAAGTATAACAACAATTGTGAGGATGGCGCAGGACCAGGCAGTGTTTTGTTCTGTTGTACGTAGGGTCGCCAAGAATCGAAACTAACTAGAGGCACCTGACAACAACATATATTTTAGAAGTGTGTTTAGTGATTTTTTTAGTATTATTCACAGTTGGTTTAAAAAAATTATTGTCACACATTTATCCAACATCAAATACATCAACATTACAAATAGATGCTCATTTTGAATGGAGATAGCTAAATTAGCTTTCACTATTTTTTAACTACCATGTTTATCTTTACTTAGCTATGAAATGTTTATACTCATCAAGTTTCTTCAATGAAACCTTTATAACAGTAGAAAAACAAAAAGATCCTCAATAGTAAGAAGTCAAACAATTCAATAAAAAATGGGCAGAACTTTTAGAGATACTGTATAAAGTAAATAGATGAAAAATTAGCACTAGAAAATATATTCTACATCACTAGTCATTAAAGATATACAAATTAAAAATACAAAGGGGTATTTATATATGAATAGCTAAAATGAAAATCTGACAATACCAAGAGCTGTTGAGATATGGAATAACTGCAACTCTGATACATTAATGGTAGGAATAGAAAATGGTAAAGCCACTTTGAAAAACTGTTTGATAGTTTCTTATCAAGTTTTACACATACCATATAACTCACCAATCAAACTCCAGTCACACTTTTATTCAAGTAAAATGAAAACTTATATTTACATAAAAAACTGAACACAAATGTATATACTGGCTTTGTAATTGCCAAAAACTGGAAATACCCCAAATATCCTTTATCTAGGGAATGGATAAATTGTGGTACATTCCTATAGTGGAATGTTTCTCATCAATAAAAAGAAACTATTGATACACACAACAATATTGATGAATCTTAGATGCATTATGCTAAGTGAAAGAAGCCAGACCCCAAAGACTGTGTAGTGTAATTCCACTTATGTGAAATTTGGAAACCCTGGTGGCGTAGTGGTTAAGTGCTAGGCCTGCTAACCAAGAGGTTGGCAGTTTGAATCCGCCAGGCGCTCCTTGGAAACTCTATGGGCTAGTTCTACTCTGTCCTATAGGGTCGCTATGAGTCGGAACGACGGCAGTAGGTTATAGTGACAGAAAATAAGCTGGTGGTTTACAGGAACTGTGGTGAGGAGGAATTGACTGTGAAGGGGCACCAGGGAATCTTTGGGAAGTGATGGAACAGCTCTATGTTTGAATTTTGGTGATGATTATATGACTATGTGTTTGTCAAAATTTGAGAATAGTACACTAAAAAGGATGAGTGTTACTGTATGTAAACTATACCTTAAAGCAACAGCTCTGAGGGAAAAGGGACAAAAAACCAATAGAAAAATGAAAAATCATATCAATTCAAAAAATGTCCCTTAAGAATATACAGAAATTGAAGATTTTTACAAACTGCTGCAGTCTATAATTTTTCAAACATGTAATCAAGATGCATTAATGTTACTGGTGATTGGAATGCAAAAATTAGAAACACAGAAGAAGGATCTGTAATTGGAAAATATGGCCCTGGTGATAGAAATGATGCCAGAAATCACATGCTAGAATTTTGAAAAACCAATGACTTCTTCATTACAAATACCTTTTTTGAACAACATAAATGGTGACTGTACACGTGGACCTCACCAGATGGAATACACAAGAATCAAATCAACTACATCTGTGGAAAGAGACAATGGAGAAGCTCAATATCATAGGTCAGAACAAGGCCAGGGGCCAACTGTGGAACAATCAACTATTTATATGCAAGTTTAAGTTGAAGCTGAAGAAAATTAGAGCAAGTCCATGAGAGCCAAAATATGACCTTGAGTATATCCCACCTGAATTTAGAGACCATCTCCAGAATAGATTTGATGCACTGAACACTTCAGATGACTGAAGAACAGACGGGTTTTGGGATGACATCAAGGACATCATACATGAAGAAAGCAAAAGGTCATTAAAAAGACAGGAAAGAAATGACCAGAATGGGTGTTAGAAGAGACTCTGAAACTTCTGGATTATATGAAGAACACGGCATTAGGATTGGAGGAAGACTGATTAATAACCTGCAATATGCAGATGACACAACCTTCCTTGAAGAAAATGAAGACAACTTACTGATGAAGATCAAAACTACATATGGCCTTCAGTATGGATTACACCTCAACATAAAGAAAACGAAAATCCTTACAATTGGACCAATAAACAACATCATGATAAATGGGGGAGAAATTGGAGTTGTCAGTAATTTCATTCTTCTTGGATCAACAATCGATGCCCATGGAAGCACTGTAAAGAAAGCAGAGTAAAGAAATCAAACTGTGTATTGCACTGAACAAATCTGCTGTATAATACCTCTTGAAATTAAAAAAAAAAGTCACTTTGATGACTAAGGTGCACCTGGCCCAAGTCAGGCTATCTTCAATTGCCTCATAGGCATTGGAAAGCTGGGCAATGAAAAAGGAAGATCTAAGAAGAAATGACACGTTTGAATGTGTTGGTGAAGAATATTGAATATACCATGAACTGCCAGAAGAACAAACAAATCTGTCTTGGAAGAAGTACAGCCGGAAAGCTCCTTAGAAGCGAGGATGGTGAGACTCCATCTTGCTTGCTCTGGACATGTTATCAGGAGGGACCAGTCCCTGGAGAAGGACATCATGCTTGGTAAAGCAGAGGGTCAAAGAGGAAGACTGTCAATGAGATGAACTGACACAGTGGCTTTAACGATGGGCTCAAACATATCTACTACTGTGAAGATGGCACAGGACTGGGCAGCATTTCATTCTGTTGTATGTAGGATCGCTGTGAATTGGAGAAGACTCGACAGCACCTAACAACAACAAACATGGGAAAAGATATTCAAAATCATTCACCATAAGAGAAATGTGAATGGAAACAACACTGAGATACCATTCCTTAACTTTAAGATTGGCAAAAATTAAGCAGTCTGACAATGTGTTTTGTTGGTGAGGCTGTAGGGAAACAAGTGTTTGTGGGAATGCAAATTGGTACAACTCTTATGGAGGGGAAATTGGTAACACCTAGCGAGACTACATATGATTTTACTTTCGATCCACCAATTCCACTTCTAGCAAATTACCTTGAAGATATACCTCCAACAATGTGAAATACATATGCACAGGTTATTCAATGAAGTTTTTGTAATTGCAAAATATTAGGAACAAAGGAGAGTGGTTTAAATAAACTATGGTACACCTGCACTATGGAGTATTATGCATACTCCATACAAGAGCTATAAACAAATATTAAACTGTAGTTAGTTGACTTGTTTTTCATGGTAGTATAGGTTAGCAATTCTGAAACTACTTTGTGTATTCTAGGATTGTTTATAATGGTGCTAGGCTTCTCCCTGCCAAAGAAGGCAATTACAAATAAGGAAAGGAGAAACATAGAACAAACCCTGTGGTATTTATGGGCTTTAGGAGGTAGTGGTATTTGTGTGTGTGTGTGTGTATGGTTCCTTTTAGTGAACAGTGGTATTTAGAAACCAAGATCTGGGCACTAGTATTGCTCATTGTTTCTAGAGTTTATATATATATATATATATACACACAAACATACAATACAAAATTCTGAGTTTTTTTTTAGTAAATATATTGTAAAATCATGTATATATATATATATATATACCCCCAGAAGTAATGCCCAGATCTTGGTTTCTAAATAACATTCTTTACTAAAAGGAACCAGAGCTCTCTTATTAAAATATTATGTAAAAACACTTGAAATATAAATACAATTATAAATATATAATAAATAATATAAATGAAAACTTCAGACCAGTTTCTGTCTAAATGATTACAAATTCTTTGTCAGTTACATTTTATGTTATGTTTATACTGAGTTGAGGGAGTATTGAAAAAATTCCATTCAGGGAGGTGGACCTTAATCCTTCCTCCCACCCCCCACCTCCACCCTCACCCCCACCCCCATCTCCTGCCACCAGAGGATGTACTTGACTTAGTGGATCACTTCTAAAGAATACAGTATGGAAAGTGGAAAAAAGGTAGCATTACATTAGAAAAAACTGCCGATATCACTTTAGCCATGGGATAGAGGTTAACTTCTCTAGTGATGTCATGTGGCTCTCAGCTACCCTTGATATGATGTAATGAAGGCACCTCACCTCTGGTATTCTTTCTGGAACCCATAAGCCCAGAGTAATCATGAGAAAAAACATCAGACAAACTCAAATTGAGGAATGTTCTACAAAATACCTAACTAGTATGCCTCAAAACTGTCAAGGTCATGAAAAATAAGAAAAGACTGAGAAAATGTCATAGACTAGAAGAGACTGAAGGACATGATTAAGTGCAATGTTGTATCTTGGCATGGGTTCTAGAACAAAAATAAGACATTGATGGAAAAACTAACAAAATCCAAAAAGTCTGGAGTTCAGCTAATAAAAATGTACCAAATGTTTTTTAGACTTGACAAAGGTACAAGGTAAAGTAAGATGATAACATTAGGGGAAACTAAAACTGGGTGACGAGTATACAGGAACTCTCTAAAATTTCTGCAACTTTTCTGTAAATCTAAAATTATCCTGAATATAAAATTTATTTAAAAATTACCTTCATGCCTATTTTTTAAAGTCCTCTGATGTATGTATAAAAGGAAAGCCTCCTGTCTCATGTTGCCACCCTCTAGAGAGAAAACAACCATGACTCTGTTTCTGTATCTCCTCCTTTTCATTCCTAGCAAGTGAACAACGGTAAGAACTTATGATTTGCCGGCAATGTCAGGATTCTCTGGTACTTTGCAATGAGACATAATAGACACCCCATTCATAGTTATTTGTCTCCACAGTTTTCTTTTACAGAAAGGTATATATTTTTTTCTACTAGGAAATAATCTGACAGCTCTCCCTAGCGGTATCTATAATCTTTTTTCGCTGAAGGAGATAAATTTTGATGACAACCCTTTGCTGAGACCTCCAATGGAAATCTGTAAAGGAAAACAGCTGTATACCATTGCACGCTATCTGCAGAGGTCAGATGAAAGAGATGGTAGGTGATAAGTGAGTGACTTCTCATATGTTATTTCTAGTATAATCTTTAAGTAAAAGATTCTTGCTGTAAAGAAGAATCCCTGGTTGTACACTGCTTAAAGCACTTGGCTGCTAACCCATAAGCCACTTTGCAGGAGAAAGGTGTGGCAGTCTACTTCTGTAAAGATTTTAGCCTTGGAGACCCTATAGCATTTCTACCCTGTCCTATAGGGCTGCTATGAGTTGGAATCAACTCGATGGCAGTGGGTTTGGTTTGTTTTAAAGAGAGGCTTTCAATTTGCAAGAGACATTAAAATATTTATCATTTCTTCTTTTCTGAAGGTTGGAAGTTTATTTTGACAATTCAGATTAATTAATTCAGGTCCATAAAAACTGGGCTGTTGAAAACAGACAAATCTGAGTGGAGCAGTGGGCTGCATCCCAACCACTGGCCACAGTGCCCTTCAATAGGTTTTCATCATGGTGGTGGCCATTGTCAGAGAATTCACGCACTGATTGCATCATTACCTCTGATCTGCCTTACCATATGTAGTTGTTCTAAAAGACATATTTGGCTTTGAAGGAAGTCCACAGATGTTAGTTTTTGACCCACGGCAGCCACCTGCTGCAACCCGTGAACAGCTTTATCCCTTCTGTCTTTGAGCTCTCCTTTGCGTGTCCTTGATTATTCTGAGAGCAGGGCCATTTTCTTTAGATGTTCTCCCATTGAACCAGTTGGAAACTGGTTTCTCCAAGCCTATCAGAGGGAAACTTCACTGTCCAATTATTTTCCTGGGGCTGAGGTCCCAACAGGTAGGCTTTTCCCTGGGACTCTGGCTTGGCCACTCATTGCTACTCCTCAGAGCAGATTGATTTTGGTTCTCCAGATTAATAAAGTGGGCCAATAAGTATTGATTCTAGTTTAAAAACAAACAAAAAAACCCAGTGCCGTCGAGTCAATTCCAACTCATAGAGACCCTATAGGACAGAGTAGAGCTGCCCCATAGAGCTTCCAAGGAGCACCTGGCGGATTTGAACTGCCGACCCTTTGGTTGGCAGCCATAGCACTTAACCACTAAGGCACCAGGGCTTCTGATTCTAGTTTAGGGAAATGGAATATCTAAAACTGTCCCCCCAAGTCATTCTATCACACATTCTGCATATGCACCAGCATAAACTGCGTGAGGAAGAGATGAACTAGAAATACATAATCCTCTTTAAGCCACAATATACGTCCATATGCACAACTACCATCCAAAATCTTTCGCAAGACTCGGGCCTCATTGACAGAAGGAACCTAATTAAAAGTCATAGTAACTATCTTCTCTTAACTTGCTGTGCAAGTTGGTTCTGCAAATTAGTAAAGGTTATTTTATGGTAACTTTATTTCTGTAAAATAAAAGTTTTTTACTGGTTTTCATGGATCTATAAAATATTTGTTTTAGGTACAGTACTTTAGAGGAGGGCTATAAAGTTACATGATTGAACCTCCTTGCTAAAATTCTGTTTCTCAAGTTCCTGAGGAAGGATTCATGTGGCTCTGGCCTCTTTGGGGAAGTGCAATAGGCAATAAAAACAGGTTAAAGTCAACAAAAATGAGAAAATCTCAGGCATTTATCTCCTATCTCTGTGTCCAAGGAGCCTTTTACTTTAGAGAGTCCTGACAATAAAGGCTTAAGGCCTAGGGAGGGTGGGGATGAAGTCAGTAGTTACCAAAGAGTCCCTTTCTCAAAATTTTACTGAAGGGATTGGAATTTTCATTTATATAGTTAGCATACAGTACAGCCTGAGGGATTAATGGTATGTATAAAATAAAATAATAGAAAGCAAAGAATGTATTTGAGACGATTAGAGGGAGGTGGGAAATCTCTAGCTCTTGAAAATTTCTCCATTAGCTTGGTCAACAAAAAATGGATCTGGTTCGAATTAACTGGAAGCTTTTTTTTCTTCTTTAAACTAAAAACAAAACCCAATGTTCATTAAATAAATGATTTGAATATAATGTAAAATATGCTACCTAAAACTATTCCAGATATATTTATAGTAGATGTGAACTTGATTTCTCAAGTTAGTACATAAACAAGCAAATAAAAAAATCCAGGATTGAAGGAAAGAGTCCAATTCATTTCAAATAGATTCTGGAAAAATAAAGAAAGGGTTAGGAAATCACTTTGAAGTTTCTTATAATAGCCTTTAAAATAGCAATTTTTAAATTGCAGGATTATTCAGATTTTTGAAGAAATGTAAATGGTTCAAGTTTCAATTTGTATATTAGATCTACATTCTAGTTAATTTTACTAGATATATACATTTGATAGAAGCACAAAAATACAATCTGTAAAGAAAGAAAACTAGATATAATATTAACTCAAAATACAGTATCTTTTTCAAAGGAGATGGCTTAAATTTTTTTTATCTTCATTTGTAGAGAAAATCTTAGAGAAGATCTTCGTAATAATTGCCAACCACATCACTGAAACACATTTTGAATTTTTGTGTCAAAAACTAAAGCTGGCAAACTTAGGAACTAATACCCATAGGTATGTATGAATGCGATATAAATTTATTCTCTTAGTCTGATTCATATTATATTGATATTATATGGCTTGTGAAACATTCATATTAATATAAACTCTAACTTCTACAGAAGACTGAATGTCGTGGATTATATATTTGAGACCCGTGTTAGGAGTCCTTATAGTAGTTAAGAGCAAGGGCTCAGAAGATAGACTGCTTGGCTTTAAATCTCAGCTCTACCACTCACTAGTTTTATGACCTTGGGGCAAGCCCCTTAACTCTTCTGTGCCTCAGTTTCTTCACTGGTAAAATGGATATACTTACCTAAGAGAGTTGCCATGAGGATTAAATGAGATTAAGTTATAAAGCATGCATTACAGTAGTAGTAATTGCTGGTTTAAATAGTCCACAACTATTATTATTTTGAAGTCTGGGAACAAATCTATCTTAGAATTGAATGTATGTTGAACTGTTGATTTTCTACAAGAAAAAAGGCATTGGTGGGGCTCGCACTCATTTCCTATGTGCCAAACTCTGTGTTAAACTTTTATGCAGATGCTCTTCATGAATTAATGTAATCCTCACTATAATTTAATAAATTCATTTGAAAACCTAGATATAAAATATTTAAATAGTTTAAAATACTGTTCGGTATTGTTAATGAAATTAATTTTTTTTTTAATTTTCAGCAATTTTACATTAAGTGAAAGAGTCCACCAAGCTCTTCAGTTATGGAAAACAGAAAGTAATAATTTGTCACTGTCTGCAGCTGCTTTAAGAGACCAGCTGATCCGGACACTAACTATGATAGGAGCTTATGAAATTACGGACAAAATCACAGCCTTACAACTTTTTACACGTGCAATTAAATTCTAAGCAGTAGATGCATAATAAAAACTGAGAGTTTATGATGTGCTTATATAATTGGAACTGAATTTTTTGATCATCTCACTTTATCATACAAGACCCTCTTTATGCACTCCTAAGAGATTATGACAATTGACAGTTGCCACTCTAATGTAATAGTAAAATGTTACAGACACTGTTTTGTGCCTTGAAATGATGATCTTGAATTTGAAAAAGAAATAATTCCATTAAAAAATTCTTTGTTATATAATGCTTTTATACAACTCAAGATTTATAGGTAATAAGGGGTTAGAAAGTAGGGCCGTTTCTTTTTAAGATACTGACTTAAGAACTGAAATGAATGTACCCATCCCTACTTTTTCTCCATTAGATGTTGGACAGATTTGTTAAACATAAAGCAGAGCCACAGCCACCAATGCTCTAACTGAGCATCCAGACAGGAGTGGTAGAGTGGCCATCTGTTGTCTTACCTTCCACATCTAGAAAGGCAGAGTCCTCTTCTGCTCTCAGGAATAATTCTGTATTCTTAGTGGGCGTCTCAGAGAATCTATCTTGTCATACCCCTAGGCAATGGCTCAGCTGGTGTATAAATACAGGCTACTTTTACTTCTCCACATTTATTTCTTCTCAAATATGCTGTGTAATCTAGCCTCAACTGTGGCACATTCTCCTTTTTATCCTTCTTTATTCAATCTTTAATCCCAACCTAAACATCAGAGAGGAGGAGTCAGATCCCTTCAAAGTCAGGCTGGCATGATGCTGTCACCACCATTTATTCCAGCTTTTCAAAAGTGGGGTACATGTGTTTGTGTCTAAGTGTCCCCTACCCTTTACAAACACAAACACAAAGGCATAGTAGGTAGTATGTATGTATGTATTACCTTCCCAATTTCAAGGCTTTTGCCTCCTACAGAATTTAGAATTTTAATTGCTTTTGATTGATAATTTATCTGACTATAACTCTGCTTGTTGTACCAATATTATCAGGAATAACTATTAGGGTTTTTGTTTTTGGTAGACAGTGGTAGTTGTCAATAGTTTCAGGCGGGTGAAGGTTAGTTATATTCTCTCACAACCTCATTCTACCACTGAAACAATTCTTAGACTATATTCCTCCACAAATTGGTAGAAACAAGCAGGTAAAAAAAAAAAATCATGTTTCTAAGTGCAATGAAGTCCCAGCTCTGTCCTGTTTGATGTTCTAACCAAACCTCTTAGAAACAATTCACTGGGGGCAAATGTAACAATATACTAAAGGCAAGATTAACTGAATTAATTGACTAATCTTATAGTGTATTAACAACCAGAATCCTAGGTAGACACAGGAAAATTCAGAGATTGACCCCAGAGTGTCATCCTTAAGGAAACAGGCTATTGGGCTGCACAGAATTTTTATATTCATGAATCTCTAAAATATTTTCACTACATATATTGAATACTACTAATTTCTACCATGAAAACCCATTTTTCACATATATATCGTATCATATTAACATAGGAGCCCTAGTGGTGCAGTGGTTAAAGTACTCAGCTGCTAACCAATAATGGTGGTGGTTGTTGGTGCTCTGCTGGAGAAAAAAGATGTGGCAGTATACTTCTGTGCCTTCAAAACCCTATGGGACAGTTCTCTGTCCTATAGGATCATTATCAGTCAGAATCGGCTGGACAGCAGTGGGTTTACTTTTTTTCTGGTTATATTAACATGCTATAATTTTAACAATGAAAACACATTTGTAACATTCATTATGTAAATTAGCCAAGCCTCTGTTATCTAGCTTTTAGTAACTACCTCTGGAGTAGTCTTAATTAAAACTCCCGTTGACCATCCCTGGGATCTAATTACAGCTTAGAGCAACTGTCCACACACATACCAACACTTGATATCATACTGCCTATGTTGAAGTACTTTATCACACACACAACAAAAAAGCTCTATACTGATTTTGTGATCACCTTATTGACCCTTCTCTCCCTCGCCCACCATGTCAAGCCACATTTGCTATCTGTTTTAATCCCTGAACCAGCCAATTTGCCCATTCCTAACCCCCAGGGTCTTTGTAGCTGCCATTCCTTCTGCTTGGAACACTCTTCCTTTTGATTTTCCAGTGCTTTTTCCTTTTCACCATTCACATTTAAGCTAAAATGTTACTTCTTTAAAGAATCCTTCCCTGATCTTCAAATTTAAAGTATCTCTCTTTCCCCTAATCGCTCTCAATGATATTGCCCTGTTTTATCTCAATTGTTTACGTGTTTACTACTCCATAAGAAGACAGACTGTCTTTCTTACTCATAACTTTGTATCCAGCACACAGATGAATGCTTGGTGTATGGTAGGAGCTCATTAAATATTTTCTGGATATTTGAATAAAGAATGAATGAACGAGTAAAGTGTGACATATGTTAGGATAGAAGCATAAAGAAAGCACTATGAGAACACAAAGCAGGGATACCTAAATCATAATGCCAGGGAAGGCTCCCTGGGAGAAGTGAGAATTGTCCTGAACTTTGAAGGATGATAAGCTATATAAAGAAGGGAGGACTTTGTTGGAAGAAACTCCTCCATGGGTCTCTCATGCTCCTACACATCTTGCTGGGTATACCAATAATGTAAGGTCTTTTTTTTTTTTTTTTTTTAAATTGTACTTTGTATGAAGGTTTACAGAACAAACAAGCTTCTCATTAAACAATTAGTATATTGTTTTGTGACGCTGGTTAACAACCCCGCGACATGTCAGCACTCTCCCTTCTTGACCTTAGGTTCACTATTACCAGCTTTGCTGTCCCCTCCTGCCTTCTAGTCCTTTCCCCTGGGCTGGTGTGCCCTTTTTGTCTCGCTTTGTTTTATGGGCCTGTCTAATCCTTGGCTGAAGGGTGAACCTCAGGAGTGACTTCATTATTGAGCTAAAAGGGTGTCCAGGGGCCATACTCTCAGGGTTTCTCCAGTCTCTGTCAGGCCGGTAAGTCTGGTCTTTTATTGTGAGTTAGAATTTTGTTCTACATTTTTCTCCAGCTCTGTCCAGGACCCTCTATTGTGAGTTCTGTCAGAGCAGTCAGTGGTGGGAGCCTGGCACCATCCAGTTGTGCTGAACTCAGTCTGGTGCAGGCTGTGGTGGTTATGCTCCATTAGTCCTTTGGACTAATCTTTCCCTTGTGTCTTTGATTTTCTTCATTCTCCCCTGCTCTGGAAGAGATGAGACAAGTGGAGTATCTTAGGTGGCCACTCACAAGCTCTTAAGACCCCAGACGCTATTCACCAAAGTAAAATGTAGAACATTTTCTTCATAAATTATGTTACGCCAATTGAGCTAGATGTTCCTGAGACCATGGTCCCCATAGTCCTCAGCCCATTAATTCAGTCCCACAGGGACTTTGGATATGTCTATGGAACTTCCATGACCTTGGTCAAGTAAGAAGTGTACTGTCTTACCCTTCACCAAAGCTACCACTTATCTATTTTCTATTTAGGGGTTTTCCATCCCTACCCCTCCACTCCCTCATAACCATCCAAGATTGTTTCTTTTTGAGTGTAAACCTTTTCATGAATTTTTGTAGTAGTGGTCTCATAGCATATATTTGTTTTTTTGTGATTGACTTATTTCACTCAGCATAATGCTCTCCAGATTCATCCATGTGGTGAGATGCTTCGCAGATTCATCATTGTTCTTTATCGTTGTGTAGTACTCCATTGTGTGTATGTACCATAGTTTGTTTATCCATTCATCTGTTGATGGGCATCTAGGTTGTTTCCATCTTTTTGCTATTGTGAACAATGCTGCAGTGAACTTGGGTGTGCATATGTCTATTCATGTGACAACTCTTTTCCTCTAGGATATATTCCTAGGAGTGGAATTGCTGGATCATATGGTATTTCTATTTCAAGTTTTCTAAGGAACCGCCATATCTTTTTCCAAAATGGTTGCACCATTTTACATTCTCACCAACAGTGCATGAGAGTTCCAATATCCCTGCAGCCTTTCCAACATTTTTTTTTTTTATTTTTTATTTGTGCCAGTAATGCTGGGGTAAGATGGTACCTCACTGTGGTTTTGACTTGCATTTCTCTAATTGCTAGTGATCGTGAGCATTTCCTTATGTGTCTGTTAGCTGCCTGAATGTCTTCTTTGGTGAAGTGTGTGTTCATTTCCTTTTTTAATTGGATTATTTGTCTTTTTGTTGTAGAAGTGTTGGATTTTCCTGTAGATTTTAGAGATTAGACCTTTTTTTAAAATTATCATTAATAGCACACGCAAGCAAAATTTTGCTGAAGATCATTCAAAAATGGCTGTAGGAGTATATCGACAGGGAACTGCCAGAAATTCAGGCTGGTTTCAGAAGAGGACGTGGAACCAGGGATATCATTGCTGATGTCAGGTGGATCCTGGCTGAAAGCAGAGAATACCAGAAGGATGTTTACCTGTGTTTTATTGACTATGCAAAGGCATTTGACTGTGTGGATCATAACAAATTATGGGTAACACTGCGAAGAATGGGAATTCCAGAACACTTAATTGTGCTTATGAGGAACCTGTACATAGATCAAGAGGCAGTTGTTCGGACAGAACTAGGGGATACTGATTGGTTTAAAGTCAGGAAAGGTGTGCATCAGGGTTGTATTCTTTTACCATACCTATTCAATCCGTATGCTGAGCAAATAATACAAGAAGCTGGACTATATGAAGAACAACAGGGCATCAGGATTGGAGGAAGACTCATTAATAACCTGCATTATGCAGATGACACAACCTTGCTTGCTGAAAGTGAAGAGGACTTGAAGCACTTACTGATGAAGATCAAAGACCACAGCCTTCAGTATGGATTGCACCTCAACATAAAGAAAACAGAAAACCTCACAACTGGACCAATGAGCAACATCATGATAAATGGAGAAAAGATTGAGGTTGTCCAGGGTTTCATTTTACTTGGATCCACAATCAACGGCCATGGAAGCAGCAGTCAAGAAATCAAAAGACCCGTTGCATTGGGCAAATCTGCTGCAAAGGACCTCTTCAAAGTGTTGAAGAGCAAAGATGTCACCTTGAAGACTAAGGTGCGCCTGACCCAAGCCATAGTATTTTCATTCGCATCATATACATGTGAAACTTGGACAATGAATAAGGAAGACTGAAGAAGAATTGACGCCTTTGAATTGTGGCATTGGCGAAGAATACTGAATATACCATGGACTGCCAGAAGAATGAATAAATCTGTCTTCGAAGAAGCATAACCTGAATGCTGCTTAGAAGCAAGGATGGCGAGACTGCGTCTTACATACTTTGGACATGTTGTCAGGAGGGATGAGTCCCTGGAGAAGGACATCATGCTTGGCAGAGTGCAGGGTCAGCGGAAAAGAGGAAGACCTTCAATGAGGTGGATTGACACAGTGGCTGCAACAATGAGCTCAAGCATAACAACGATTGTAAGGATGGCTCAGGACCGGGCAGTGTTTCTTTCTGTCGTGCGTAGGGTCGCTATGAGTCGGAACCGACTCGATAGCACCTGACAACAACAACAACAGACCTTTTTTGGATTTGCCGTAGCCAAAAACTTTGTCCCATTCTGTAGGTACTCTTTTGATAAGTGTTTAATTTTTAGAAGATCCCAGTTATCTAGTTTATCTTCTGGTGTTTCTGTGTTGTTAGTTACGGTTTGTATCCTGTTAATGCCATGTATTAGGGCCTCTAGCATTGATCCTATTTTTTTTCTATGATCTTTATAGTTTTTTGTTTTATATTTAGGTCTTTGGTCCATTTTGAATCAGTTTCTGTGTATGGTGTGAGGTATGAGTCCTGTTTGATTTTTTTTGTCGATGGACATCCAGTTTTGCCAGCGCAGTTTGTTAAAAGGACTGTCTTTTCCCCATTTGATGGGCTTTGGGACCTTGTTGAAGATCAGGTGATCATAGGTGGATAGATTTACATCTGGGTTCTCAATTCTGTTCAGTGGTCAATGAATCTGTCATTGTACCAGTACCACGCTGTTTTGACTACTGTAGCTGTATAGTAGATTCTGAGGTCAGGAAGTTTGAATCCTATTTTATTCTTCTTCAGTAGTGCTTTACTTATCTGGGACATCTTCCCTGTCCGTATAGAGTTAATGATTAGTTTTTCCATCTCTTTAATGAATGCCGTTGGTATTTGGATTAGGTTTGAGTAGTACTGGTGTAAGCTCTTCTCTGAATGTTTGGTAGAATTCTCCAGGGAAGCCATCTAGGCCAGGGCTTCTTTTTGTTGAGAGTTATTATTTATTTATTTTTTAAATTACCTTTTCAATTTCTTTCCTTGTTATGGGTCTATTCAGATTTTCAACATCATTTTGTGTTAGTTTGGGGAGACAGTGTGTTTCTAGAAATTTGTTCATTTCCTCTCGGTTTTCAGACTTGTTGGAGTATAGTTTTTCACAGTACTCTGTTATGATACTTTTTATTTCAGTTGGGTCTGTTGTAATGTCCCCCATTTCATTTCTTATTTGTGTCCTCTCCTGTTTTTCTTTTGTCAATTTGGCCAGTGGTTTGTTGATTTGGTTGATCCTCTCGAAGAACCAACTTTTGGTTTTGTTGATTCTTTCTATTGCTTTTCTATTCTCTATTTCATTTATTTCTGCTCTGATCTTTACTATGTTCTTTCTTCTCGTGGCTTTGGGGTACTTTTGCTGTTCTCCTTCTATTTGTTCGAGCTGTGTAGCTAATGTTTTGATGTTGTCCCTTTCTTTTTTTTTCTGAGTGTGCATCTATTACTATAAATTGACCTCTGAGCACTGCCTTTGCTATGTCCAAAAGGTTTTGGTATGATGTGTTTTCATTCTCATTTGATTCTTGGAATTTTTTGATTCTGTCTTTGATTTCTTCTATTACCAGTGGTTTTTAAGAAGGGTGTTATTCAGTTTCCATGTAATTGATTTTTTTCCTTGCTCCCTCTTTCGTTAATTTCTACTTTGATGGCATTGTGGTCAGAGAAGATACTTTGTATTATCTCAATGTTTTAGATTTTGTTGAGGGTTGCTTTATGGCCTAAAAAAGTATGGCCTAAGATGTGGTCTATTCTAGAGAATGTTCCATGGGCATTGGAAAAGAATGTGTACTTTGCAGCTGTTGAGTGTAGTGTTCTATATTTGTCTGTGAGGTCAAGTTGGCTGATTGTACCCTGTAGCTCTTCTGTATCTTTACTGAGTTTCTTTCTAGATGTTCTGTCCATAACTGAGAGTGGTGTGTTGAAGTCTCCTACTATTATTGTGGAACTGTCACTTTCTCTTTTTTTTTTAAATAATTTTTATTGTGCTTTAAGTGAAAGTTTACAAATCAAGTCAGTCTCACACAAAAACCCATATACACCTCTCTACACACTCCCAATTACTCTCCCCCTAATGAGACAGCCTGCTCTCTCCCTCCACTCTCTCTTTTCGTGTCCATTTCACCAGCTTCTAAACCCCTTCACCCTCTCATCTCCCCTCCAGGCAGGAGATGCCAACATAGTCTCAAGTGTCCACCTGATCCAAGAAGCTCACTTCTCACCAGCATCCCTCTCCAACCCATTGTCCAGTCCAATCCATGTCTGAAGAGTTGGCTTCAGGAATGGTTCTTGTCCTGGGCCAACAGAAGGTCTGGGGGCTATGACCACCGGGGTCCTTCTACTCTCAGTCAGACCATTAAGTCTGGTCTTATGAGACTTTGGGGTCTGTATCCCACTGTTCTCCTGCTCCCTCAGGGGTTCTCTGTTGTGTTCCCTGTCAGGGCAGTCATTGATTGTAGCCAGGTACCATCTAGTTCTTCTAGTCTCAGGATAATGTAGACTCTGGTTCATGTGGCCCTTTCTGTCTTTTGGGTTCATAATCGCCTTGTGTCCTTGGTGTTCTTCATTTGATCCAGGTGGGTTGAGACCAATTGATGCATCTTAGATGGCTGTTTGGTAGTGTTTAAGACCCCAGATACCACTCTTCAAAGTGGGATGCAGAATGTTTTCTTGATAGATTTTATTATGCCAATTGACTTAGATGTCCGCTGAAACCATGGTCCCCAGACCCTTGCCCCTGCTATGGTGGCCTTTGAAGCATTCAGTTTATTCAGGAAACATCTTTGCTTTTGGTTTAGTCCAACTGTGCTGACCTCCCCTGTGTTGTGTACTGTCTTTCCCTTCACCTAAAGTAGTTCTTATGTACTATCTAATTAGTGAATGCCCCTCTCCTACCCTCCCTCCCTCCCCCCTCTCATAACCATGAAAGAATGTTTTCTTCTCAGATTAAACTATTTCTCAAGTTCTTATAATAGTGGTCTTATACAATATTTGTCCTTTTGCAACTGATTAATTTCAGTCAGCATAATACCTTCCAGGTTACTCCATGTTGTGAAATGTTTCACAGATTCCTCACTGTTCTTTGTTGTTGCACAGTATCCATTTTGTGAATATACCATAATTTATCCATTCATCTGTTGATGGGCACCTTGATTGGTTCCATCTTTTTGCTATTGTACACAGTGCTGCAATAAACATGGGTGTGCATATATTTGTTCGTGTAAAGGCTCTTATTTCTCTAGGATATATTCCAAGGAGTGGGATTGCTGGATCGTATGGTAGTTCTATTTCTAGCTTTTTAAGGAAGCGCCAAATCGATTTCCAAAGTGGTTGTACCATTTGACATTCCCACCAGCAGTGTAGAAGTGTTCCAATCTCTCCACAACCTCTCCAACATTTATTATTTTGGATTAATGCCAGCTTTGTTGGAGTGAGATGAAATCTCATTGTAGTTTTGATCTGCATTTCTCTAATGGCTAATGATTGTGAACATTTCCTCATATATCTGTTAGCTACCTGAATGTCTTCTTTAGTGAAGTGTCTATTCATATCTTTTGCCCATTTTTTAATTGGGTTATTTGTCTTTTTGCAGTTGAGTTATTGCAGTATCATGTAGATTTTAGAGATCAGGCGCTGATCAGAAATGTCATAGCTGAGAACTTTTTCCCAGTCTCTTGGCAAAGTCTTTGGATGAGCATAGGTTTTTGATTTTTAGGAGCTCCCAGTTATCTAGTTTTTCTTATACATTCTTTATAATGTTTTGTATACTGTTTATGGCATGTATTAGAGCTCCTAACGTCCCTATTTTTCCTTCCATGATCTCTATCGTTTTAGATTTTATATTTAGGTCTTTGATCAATTTTGAGTTAGTATTTGTGCATGGAGTGAGGTATGGGTCTTGTTTCATTTTTTTGCAGATCAATATCTAGTTATGTCAGCAACATTTGGTAAAAAGACTGTCTTTTCCCCAGTTAACTTCTTTGGGGCCTTTGTCAAATATCAACTGCTCATATGTGGATGGATTTATGTCTGGATTCTCAATTCTGTTCCATTGGTCCACATATCTGTTGTTGTACCAGTACCAGGCTGTTGACTACTGTGGCAGTATAATAGGTTCTAAAATCAGGTAAGGTAAGGCCTCCCACTTTGTTCTTCTTTTTCAGCAGTGCTTTACTTATCCGGGGCCTCTTTCCCTTCCATATGAAATTCGTGATTTGTTTCTCCATCTCATTAAAGAATGTCCTTGGGATTTGGATTGGAATTGCATTAAATGTATAGACCGCTTTTGGTAGAACAGACATTTTTATAATGTTAAGTCTTCCACTTTTGTAAGTCTCTTTTGGTTTCTTGCAGAAGTGTTTTGTAGTTTTCTTTGTATAATTCTTTTCCATCTCTGGAAAGATTTATTCCTAAGTGTTTTATATTTTGGGGGGCTACTGTAAATGGTATTGATTTGGTGATTTCCTCTTCGATGTTCTTTTCGTTGGTGTAGAGGAATCCAACTGATTTTGTATGTTTATCTTGTATCCCGAT
The DNA here is from genome assembly GCF_024166365.1 of Elephas maximus indicus. Lineage (NCBI taxonomy): Eukaryota > Metazoa > Chordata > Mammalia > Proboscidea > Elephantidae > Elephas > Elephas maximus. Next base: position 62,165,655 of record NC_064826.1, on the reverse strand, counting down.
ACTCTGCTGAACTCTTAGTTTCAGTAGTTTTCTTGAGGATTCCTTAGGGTTTTCTGTGTATAAGATCATGTCATCTGCAAATAGAGATACTTTTACTTTTTCCTTGCCAATCTGGATGCCTTTATTTCTTTATCTAGCCTAATTGCTCCGGCTAGGACTTCCAGCACAATGTTGAATAAGAGTGGTGATCAAGGGCATCCTTGTCTGGTTCCCGATCTCAGTGGGAATGTTTTCAGGCTCTCTCCATTTAGGGTGATGTTGGCTGTTGGCTTTGTATAAATGCCCTTTATTATGCTGAGGAATTTTCTTTCTGTTCCTATTTTGCTGAGAGTTTTTACCATGAATGAGTGTTGAACTTTGTCAAATGCCTTTTCTGCATCAATTGATAAAATCATGTGATTCTCGTCTTTTGTTTTATTTACATGGTGGATTACATTAATTGTTTTTCTAATGTTGAACCATCCCTACATACCTGGTATGAATCCCACTTGGTCATGGTGAATTATTTTTTTTGATTTATTGTTGAATTCGTTGGCTAGAATTTTGTTGAGGATTTTTGCATCTAAGTTCATAAGGGATATAGGTCTGAAATTTTCTTTTCTTGTGGTGTCTTTACCTGGTTTTGGTATCAGGGATATGGTGGCTTCATAGAAAGAGTTTGGGAGTATTCTGTCCTTTTCTATGCTCTGAAATACCTTTAGTAACAGTGGTGTTAACTCTTCTCTGAAAGTTTGGTAGAACTCTGCAGTGAAGCTGTCCGGACCAGGGCTTTTTTTTGCTGGGAGTTTTTTTGATTACCTTTTCAATCTCTTCTTTTGTTATGGGTCAATTTAGTTGTTCTACCTCTGTTTGTGTTAGTTTTGGTAGTTAGGGTGTTTCTAGGAATTCATCCATTTGTTCTAGGTTTTCAAATTTGTTTGAGTATAGTTTTTCATAGTAATCTGATACGATTCTTTTAATTTCAGTTGGGTCTGTTGTAATATTGCCGATTTAATTTCTTATTTGGATTATTTGCTTCCTCTCCTGTTTTGCTTTTGTCAGTTTGGCCAATGGATTGTCAATTTTGTTGATTTTTTCAAAGAACAGCTTTTGGTCTTGTTAATTCTTTCAATTGTTTTTCTGTTTTCTATTTCATTTAGTTCAGCTCTAATTTTTATTATTTGTTTTCTTCTGGTGCACATGGGTTTCTTTTGTTGCTCTCTTTCTATTTGTTCAAGTTGTAGGGATAATTCTTTGATTTTGGCCCTTTCTTCTTTTTGGATGTGTGTATTTATTGTTATAAATTGGCCTCTGAGCACCGCTTTTGCTGTGAACCAAAGGTTCTGATAGGAAGTGTTTTCATTCTCATTGGATTCTCTGAATTTCTTTATTTCATCCTTCATGTCTTCTATAATCCAGTCTTTTTTGAGCAGGGTATTGTTCCAAGTGTTTGATTTCTTTTCGCTGCTTTTCCTGTTATTGATTTCCACTTTTATGGCCTTGTGGTCAGAGAAGATGCTTTGTAATATTTCCATGTTTTGGCTTCTGCTAAGGCTTGCTTTATGACCTAATATGTGGTCTATTCTAGAGAATGTTCCATGTGCACTAGAAAAGAAAGTATAGTTGGTTGCTGTTGGGTGGAGTGTTCTGTATATGTCTACGAGGTCAAGTTTGTTGATTGTGGCATTTAGATCTTCCGTTTCTTTATTGAGCTTCTTTCTGGATGTCCTGTCCTTTACCTAAAGTGGCGTGTTGAAGTCTCCTACTATTATTGTGGAGCTGTCTATCTCACTTTTCAATGCTGATAGAGTTTGTTTTATGTATCTTGCAGCCCTGTCATTGGGTGCGTAAATATTTAATATGGTTATATCTTCCTGGTGTATTGTCCCTTTAATCATTATATAGTGTCCTTCTTTATCATTTCTGATGGATTTAACTTTAAAGTCTATTTTGTCAGAAATTAATACTGCCACTCCTGCTCTTTTTTGATTGTTGTTTGCTTGATATATTTTTTTTCATCCTTTGAGTTTTAGTTTGTTTGTGTCTCTAAGTCTAAGGTGAGTCTCTTGTAGGAAGCATATAGATGGATCATGTTTTTTAATCCATTCTGCCACTCTCTGTCTCTTTATTGGTGCACTTAGTCCATTTACATTCAGGGTAATTATGGATAGGTATGAATTTAGTGCTATCATTTTGATGTCTTTTTTTGTGTGTTGACAGTTTCTTTTTCCCACTTTATTTTATGTGTGCTGAGTAGATTTTCTTTATATATTGTCCTTTCCTCATATTTGTTGTTGTTGATTTTGTTTCTGCTGAGTCTGTATTTTTCCCTTGTATTTTATTTTGATGAGTAGGATAGTTTGTCTCCTTTGTGGTTACCTTATTATTTACCCCTATTTTTCTAAGTTTAAACCTAACTTTTATGTCTTTGTATTGCCATATCTTCCTCTCCATATGGAAGGTGTATGATTACATTTCTTAGTCCCTCTTTATTATTTTAATGTTGTCTTCTTTTATATAATAACATTGCCATTACCCTGAATTGGGCTTTTTTTTTTTTTTGAAATCTTCCTTTGTTTTTTTGGATTTCCCTGTCTGGGTTGACTTCTGGTTGCTCTGCCCAGTGTTCTAGTCTGGGTTTGATACCTGATATTATTGATTTTCTAACCAATGAACTCCCTTTAGTATTTCTTGTAGTTTTGGTTTGGTTTTTATGATTTCCCTCAACTTGTGTTTATCTGGAAATGTCTTAATTTCACCTTCATATTTAAGAGACAGTTTTGATGGATATATGCTTCTTGGCAATTTTTTTCCTTCATTTTTTAAAATATGTCATCCCATTGCCTTCTTGCCTGCCTGGTTTCTGCCAAGTAGTCCGAGCTTATTGTTATTGGCTATCCCTTGTAGCTGACTTTTCTTTTAGCCCTCGCTGCTCTTAAATTCTCTCTTTATCTTTGGTTTTGGCAAGCTTGATTATAATATGTCTTGGTGACTTTCTTTTAAGATCTACCTGATGTGGAGTTCGATGAACATCTTGGACAGATATCTTCTCATCTTTCACAACATCAGGGAAGTTTTCTGCTAACAAATCTTCAACAATTTTCTTTTTATTTTCTGTTATTCCTTCCTGTTCTGGAACTCCAATCACTCGTAGGTTATTTCTCTTGATAGAGTCCCACATGATTCTTAAGTTTTCTTCATTTTTTAAAATTCTTTTATCTGATTTTTCTTCAAATATATTAGTGCAATGTGATTTATCTTCAAGTTCAGAAATTCTAGCTTCTACTTGCTCAGTTCTGCTCCTCTGACTTTCTATTGAGTTATCTAATTCTGTAATTTTATTGTTAATCTTCTGAATTTCTGATTGCTGTCTGTCTATGGATTTTTCCAGCTTATTAAACTTTTCATTATGTTCCTGAATAGTCTTTCTTATTTCTTCAGTTGGTTTATCTGTGTGTTCCTTGGCTTGTTCTGCATATTGCCTCATTTCCTTCCTGATGTCTTGAAGGGTTCTGTATATTAAACTTTTGTATTCTGCATCTGGCAATTCCAGGAATGCACTTTCATCTAGAAGATCCCTGGATTCTTTGTTGTGAGAACCTGTTGAGGTTCTTGGTCTGTTTCTTTATGTGACTTGATATTGACTGTTGTCTCTGAGCCATCTTTAAGTTATTGTATTAGTTTATGCTTGCTTACTGTGTCATAGCTGCTTGCTTTGTTTTGTTTTGGTATACCCCTATGGGTTGCTTGAGTGAGCTAGCTTGATTATTTTCGCCTTTGGAGCTCTGGTGTCCTGTCCCCAGCTGGCTAGAGCTGTTATCAGGTGTATCAGTCTAGGAGTCCATTTAGTTTTCTTGTATGAATTCAGCTCAGGTTTCCAGGTGGCTGATATCAACTGTGTGGTACAAGCTCTGTTCTACAGTCTTAGAGGGACAGGGGTGATTGGCGTATATACCGTTACCTGATTGCAGCAGGGGGTCATGTGCTGAACAAGGCAGGGGGCTGAGAACTGACCCCGAAGTGTCTCTGAGGAAAATGTGTCTCTGTTCCCTAGAGCGTGCTTGTGGGTGGGTTCTGTAGAGGGACCATGGGCACCCAAAGTTTTTAGTTGTAAGGACTGGGAGGTACCAGTTTTCTTTGTACCCCTGTCGTGGGTGGCTGGGTGACCTGAGTGGAGCTACCAGTCCTTAGGTCCCTAATGTGGGTAGGTGAGGACCTTGTTTAATAGGCAAAGGAATGTCAAACGTCGAACATCCACCTCTCCACCGCACAGCTGAAATGGTTGGAGTTTGCCAACAAGGGCCTATTCTCCCAAAATAGGCCCACACAGGTCCATGCAGAAGGGAAAGGTGCTCAAGATCCCTGGACGCTTTATGCCTGGATAGGAGCTGCTTCTGTCCTGAGGTCCCCAGGTTAATGGAGCTAGCAAATTATCTTTTCCCCCAGTTGCAAATTTTTCCCTTCCCCAAGGCTGGGAGGATTGCTCTAGGTGCTCACCAGGGTCTATCTCTTGCCCAGGGATTCAGCCGCTGAAGCCAGTTTGGGGGTGGGGGAGGCATGGTAAAATATATGCAAGTATTTAGCTTTTGCCGAGAGTGTTCTCCTCAGGTTCCAGAGGTGTGAGTGGGCTGTGTGGCTGGCTGCTTCTCCCTGAGGAAACTGTGGCCGATGCTAGTACCAGCCCACCGCTGTTGCTGCTGCCGACGCCGACGCTGCTCCGGAAATGGTGCCTGAGGGCTCCCGGCAATTCAGATCTGGTAACTCCTCTCCGCTTCTGAATGGCCTCTTCCTCCCCCTGCCCCTCAGTTTGTTTTCTAAGCTTGCCTTTGATGCTCAGGGCTCCCAGCTTGTCACAAATATACTCATTTCACTTAGTTTTTCGGGTCTTTGTTGTAAAGAGGGCTCGATGGAAGCGTCTGTCTATTCAGCCATCTTGGCTCTGCCTCCACTTTCTCTTTTTATTGCTGTTAATTTTATGTATTTTGGAGCCCTGTCATTGGGTGCATAGATATTTATCATGGTTATGTCTTCATGATGGATCATTCCTTTAATCATTATATAATGCCCTTCTTTGTTTTTTTATGGTAGATTTTGTTTTAAAGTCTATTTTATCTGAGAGTAGTATTGCAATTCCTGCTCTTTTTTGGTAGCTGTTTTCTTGATACATTTGTTTCCATCCTTTGATTTTTAATAAATTTATGTCTTTGTTCCTAAGGTGTGTCTCTTGTAGACAGTATATGATGGATCTTGTTTTTTTTTTTTCTTCTTCTATTTTTCAATCCATTCTGTCATTCTCTGTCACTGTATGGGTGCATTTAGGCCATTTAGATTGAATGTAATCATTGATACCTGTGAGTTTATTCCTGTCATTTTGTAGTGGTTTTGTGTGTGTGGTGGTGTCGTTTTCTTTGTTCCTCTTACTCTCCTGTACTGAATTTCTATTGTTTGTGACTTTTTTTCATTTCTTTTGTTTTTGTAGATTTTGTGTTTACTGAGCTTTATGTTTTCCTTCTTTATTTTGATGAGTAGAAGTCTGTTAACTTTCTTTGTTGTTACCTTGAAATTTAATGTAAGGTCTTGACTGCTTTTTACTCAGGCCATTTCTCAGGACTTTATTTGCAATGAACAATCTTGAGGGATGTACTCTGGGAGTAGGAAGGGGAGGGTCTAGAACAGAGAGCAGGTTTGCTTACTGCTTGCTATACAATGTCTGGTTCCCCAAGTTCAATGTTCCTCAACTGTGAGAAAAACCCACTAGTACACAGCATCCATTTGGGAGACAAAGAATTGATATACACATACTGAGACTTATACTGTTTGCTGTACCCTGAGTAACAAAGTCCTCTGTCTGTGATTCAGGAGTCTTGTATTTTCTGCCAGAAACCACAAAATAATAACAAGCTAAGTTTTTAGCTTGTAAGTAGGGTAAAGTCAAAGCTCATACCTAACATATATTTGAGGCTGGAGAAGAGCTGCAAAAGCATAGAAATATAAAACATTAAGATGAAAGAGGTTTGTAGGAAAATAACAGGAGATGAGGTGATAAGACAAGCATAGAGCTGGTCAGGAATAGGACTTTTGGGGCTAAGCCAGGAAATTTGAACCCTTGAATATCAGTTGCATTTTACTCAGTACTACATTATTTAATGTGCATAAGTGTTTAAGTTTCAGAAGCCATGTGCAACAAGCATGGGTTCTGGATCCAGACAAACCTGAGTGTGAATTCCAGATTCTATAACAGCAACAACAAAACAGGAAAGAAAAGACCAAAATGGATGTCAGAAGACACTCTGGAAGTTGTTCTTGAACAAAGAGTAGCTAAAGTGAAAAGAAGAAATGATGAAGTAAAAGAGGTGAACAGAAGATTTCAAAGGCCAGCTTCAGAAGACAGAATAATATATTATAGTGAAATATGCAAAGACCTGGAGATAAAAAACCAAAAGGGAAGAACGTGCTCGGCATTTCTCAAGCTAAAAGAACTGAAGAAAAAATTCAAGCCTTGAGGTGCAATATTGAAGGATTCTAGAGGGAAAATACTAAATGATGTAGAAAGCATCAAAAGAAGATGGAAAGAATACACAGAGTCACTGTACCAAAAAGAATTGGTCAATATTCGACCATTTCAGGAGGTAGCTTATGATCAGGAATTGATGGTATTGAAGGAAGTGTTCCAAGCTCCATTGAAAGCACTGGTGAAAAACAAGGCTCCAGAAATTGATGGAATACCAATTGAGATGTTTCAACAAATGGACGCAGTGCTGGAAGTACTCACTTTTCTATGCCAAGAAGTTTGGAAGACAGCTACCTGGCCAACTGATTGGAAGAGATCTGTATTCGTACTTATTCCAAAGAAAGCTAATCCAACAGAATGTGGAAATTATCAAACAATATCAATAATATCACACACAAGTAAAATTTTGCTGAAGATTATTCAAAACTGGTCGCAGCACTACATCGACAGGGGACTGCCAGGAAGTCAAGCCAGATTCAGAAGAGGACATGGAACTAGGGATATCACTGCTGATGTCAGGTGATCATGGCTGAAAGTAGAGAATACCAGAAAGATGTTTACCTGTGTTTTATTGACTATGCAAAACCATTCAACTGTATAGATCATAACAAATTATGGATAACATTGCAAAGAATGAGAATTCCAGAACTCTTAATTTGTGCTCATGAGGAACCTGTACACAGACCAAGAGACAGCTGTTCGAACAGAACATGGGGATACTGCATGGTTTAAAATCAGGAAAGATGTGCATCATGGTTGTATCCTTTCACCATACTTATTCAATCTGTATGCTGAGCAAATAATCTGAGAAGCTGGATTATATGAAGAACATGGCATTAGAATTGGAGGAAGACTCATTAATAACCTTCAATATGCAGATAACACAACCTAGATTGCTGAAAGTGAAGAGGACTTGAAGCACTTACTGAGGAAGATCAAAGACTATAGCCTTCAGTATGGATTGCACCTCAACATAAAGAAAACAAAAATTCTCACAACTGGACCAGTAAACAATATCATGATGAATGGAGAAAAGATTGAATTTGTAAAGGATTTCATTTTACTTGGGTTCGTAATCAATACCCATGAAAGCAGCAGTCAAGAAATAAAACAGTGCATTACACTAGGCATATCTGTCACAAGAGATCTCTTTAAAGTGCTACAAGGCAAGGATGTCACTCTAAGGACTAAGATGTGCCTGACCTGAGCCATGGTGTTTTCAGTCGCCTCATATACATGTGAAAACTGGACAGTGAATAAGCAAGACTGAAGAAGAATTGATGCCTTTGAATTACGGTGTTGATGAAGAATACTGAATATACCATGGACTGCCAGAAGAACAAACAAATCTGTCTTGGAAGAAGCACAGCCAGAATGCTTAGAGGTGAGGACGGTGAGAATTCATCTCACATACTTTGGAAATGTTATCAGGAGGGATCAGTCCCTGGAGAAGGACATTATGCTTGGTAGAGGGCCAGGGAGAAAAAGGAAGACCCTCAATGACATGGATTGACATAGTGGTTGCAACAATGGGCTTAAGCATAACGATTTTGAGGATGGCCCAGGACTAGGTAGTGTTTTGTTCCGTTATACATAGGGTCACTATGAGTCTGACGGCACCTAACAACAACAATAAATATCTAATATATTGTGAGGTTGGACAAATTACTTAACCTTGCTGAATCTCATTTTTATAATCTGTAAAATGGAGTGTCTCAGGCTGGGTCCTCTCGGAAGCAGACTCTGAGACAAGGATTTTGGTACAGATGGTTTAATTGGGAGGTGACCCCAGGAATTACCAGTAGAGCAGTGGTGAAGTGAGACAAGAAAAGGAAGGAAGCTAACACAGGGTGCATTAATAAAGGGATTACAACTGTGGACAACTAGGGCTCATTTTCCCCATTAAGTGTGTGAAACATACCTCAAAGTTCTTTGTTCTCCAACTCCTTTCCATCATTGGCTGCAGGCTGCTTCTAGGAGTGTTAACTCCACTGCTTTGTGGTGACCAAGAGAAAGCTGTAAGGTGGAGAGTTGCAGGTACATGCATTAGGATACTTAACAGAATGTACAGAAACATACCATGGAGATATGTGTGGGGAATCAAGAGTGCTACATGGAGTAGTAATATTTTGCAGGGTTGTTGTGGGGATTAAAGATAATATAGGATGTTTGCCATTTGGGGTGATGGTGTTTGTCTGAGACCAAATATCCAGAATACTGCTTTGCCACAGCCACCCTCTGATGATCTGGGAAAAGCCCTATGTATGGAGGATAAGACCAGGCAAACAAATACTGTTTTGTCAAAACTCTTTCAGGTGCAAATGATAGAAACTCTATTTAAGCTAAAAGGAAACCCTATTCACATAACTAAAACCAGAGAACCAGAGAAGCCATAGCTATAGTTTGCTTTAGAGTCGGTTGTGAGAAAGAAAAAAATAACCCCCCCCCCCAAAAAAAATGCATTGCACTGTGTTGGGTTTTAGGGGCAAAAACTGTCAGAATTAATTTTATTAGAATTTACTGCAGCAGGAGAACGGCAGGATTCCAAACTGTTGTTTTAGAGTCTTTGAATGCAATGTACCTTAAAAAAAAAAAGCTTGAGAAGCTTAGTGTTGAATAATTTATATAAACAGATCAATTTTAAACCATTTTTTTAATGCCCACAATAATTACTTTGTGACTTACCTAATTTAGTTGAAAATGTTTCACATCTCATTATGCTGAGTGAAATTAGTCGCAAAAGGACAAAGATTGTATGAGAATATTAGAACTCAAGAAAAGGTTTAAAGACAGAAGAAAACATCCTTTGATGGTTATGAGGGTACGGAGGGAGGGGAGGAGAGGGGTATTCACTAATTAGATAGTAAAAAACCCAAAAAACCAAACCCGTTGCCCTTGAGTTGATTCCGACTCATAGCAACCCTATAGGACAGAGTAGAACTGCCCCATAGAGTTTCCAAGGAGCGCCTGGTGGATTTGAACTGCTGACCTTTAGGTTAGCAGCTGTAGCACTTAACCACTATGCAACCAGGGTTTCCAATTAGATAACAGGCAAGAATTATTTTAGGTGAAGGGAAGGACAACACACAATATAGGGGAAGTCAGCACAACTGGACTAATTCAAAAGCTAAGAAGTTTCCTGAATACAACCAAACACTTTGACGGACAGAGTAGCAGGGGTGGGGGTTTCAGAGTAGCAGAGTAGCATGGTTTCACGGGACATCTAGGTCAGCTGGCATAACAAAGTGTATTAAGAAAATGTTCTGCGTCCTACTTTGGTGAGTGGCATCTGGGGTCTGAAAAGCTAGAAAGCAGCCATCTGAGATGCACCAGTTGGTCTCGACCCACCTGGAGCAAAGGAGAATGAAGAACACCAAAGACACAAGGAAAATACGAGCCCAAGAGAAAGAACGGGCCACACAAACCAGAGACTCCATCAGTCTGAGACCAGAAGAACTAGATGGTGCCCAGCTACTACCAATGGCTGCCCTGACAGGGAACACAATAGAGAATCCCTGATGGAGCAGGAGAAAAGTGGGATGCACACCTCAAACTCTAGTAAAAAGATCAGACTTAATGGTCTGAGATTGGAGGGACCCCAGAAGTCATGGCCTCCGGACTCTCTGTTAGCCCAAAACCAAAACCATTCTCCATGCCAACTCTTCAAAGATTAGATTGGAGTATTTTTTTATAAGATATAAAATGATACTGGTGAGGAGTGTGCTTCTTAGCTCAAGTAGACACATGAGACTATGTGGGCAGCTCCTGTCTGGAGGTGTGATGAGAAGGCAGAGGAAGACAGGATCTGGTTGAATGGACATGGGAAATACAGGGTGGAGAGAAGGAGTGTGCTGTTACATTGTAGGAAGAGCAACTAGGGTCACAAAACAATGTGTGTGTATAAGTTTTTATATGGGAAACTGACTTGAATTGTAAACTTTCACTTAAGGCACAATTAAAAATAAAATGTTTCAGAAACATTTTTAACAAACTCAGTTAAAGTAATTATGTAACGGAAAAGTAAACTAACAAGTTTATTTGCACTAGGAAAATTCTTATCTTCCTTGATCGTAAGGAATTTGTGAATAGTAAGTTGTCAGAGCAAAAATCCATTTTCTTTGAGATTTTTTCTTCTGACTTTCTATCTAGTTAACAAGTTTTCCTGCTAAGAGGTTATGCTCTATCCTTAGAGAGGAAATTAATACTCTTTTTTTTCCTAAAGTTTTTTTAATGCTTTTATTTCACAACTAGAATCAGGAACTGAACATTATCTTGGCTTTTGCCTGTTTTAACATCATTTTCTCAGGCTCTACTCTGTGACACAAGATGGCTGTTGGCAGCTCATGATAAATGAATAAAAAAGAGTTTGTATCTAGATATTCTAGGAAAGGAGTCTGATTGGCTAGGCTTATGATGTGAGTTCACCTCTTGAACTAATCACTGGCCAATGATATGGGGTACTATGAAGTACTGTGATTGGCCAGACCTGGGTCATATGTTCATCCTGTGTTTGGAATATTGTGATGGGGAACTTCACTATAACCACATCAAGTAGGCAAGGAGCAGTTGGTTTATGGAAAGGTGGACGTGCTGCTAAGAGATTGAGGAGTTAATGTCTGCTGGGCAGATGAAAACAATGTGTATCAACTACATACACATGTTCTTTATTATGAGACTTTGGAACCAACATCCTGATGTAGTCTTCTGAAGAGCTAAACTGGATCATGTAGAGGATCTATTAACCTATACTAAATATATTTAAAAAAAAAAAAAAATTTTTTTTTTAAATATATTTTAGTGGCCTGCAACAGTTAACTTGCTTTTATTCTTAACCTTATTTTCACAACTCTGATGGTAAAGAAAGGCAGATTTGAGGAAAAACACACCAGCAAAAGGAAATGGTTCATCCTAAAGCCTATGCACAAATGGCCTAATCCAGCCACCTGCTGCAGGCCAGGTTAGAGTATATGGGGACAGCAACTGCTATCTCTTCACCAAATCCCACTTCTTTTTCCTTCTGATCATGCAGCCAAATTACATTTCTTAGCCTCCACTGTGGGGTTCATGTGACTGATTTCTCACTAATTAAGTGTAGACAAAGTGATGTAAGTAATTTACAGATTTAGCTCCTAAAGATATTCCATGTAACTCTCTTTCTCCCTGACTGGAAGTTCCAGGGCATGGCAGATCCATAGAATAGAGGAGGGTCTCCAACTCTTCACTTGGAAGAGAGCTCCTCAACCAGGTGTAACTACTTTGTACTGTTGAATAAAGGATTAATATTCAACATGCTATTATAGCAATAAATTAGTCTGAAAATATCAGGCAGTTGTTTCTAATACTTAGCTTTCAAAGATAATACTGTGGTAAACATTTTTGCTTGTGTTCTGAATCATTTCCTAGCTAATATTTTTTAAAAATAATATTGTGTTTTCACTGAGAGTTTACACAGCAAATTAGGTTCCCATTTAACAATTTCTACACAAACTATTCAGTGACATTGGTTACATTTTACACAGTCTGTCAACATTCTCATTAGTTCTGCTCTGGTTGTTCCATTTCCAGTAATCTAGTTTCCCTGCTCCCTTATCTACTCATCTTTGCTTTAGAGTAATTGTTGACCACCTGGTCACATATAGACTATTTTTTAAAGGAGCACAGTACTCATGGGTTATATTCTTTAATTTTTGAATCACTCTGTTATTTAGCTAAAAGGTAAACTCTGGGGATAGTTTCAGTTCAAGGTTTAAAGAGTATCTCAGGGTAATAGTCTCAGGGAATCCTCCAGTCTCAACTGGTCCAGTAAGAATGGACTTTCTAAGAATTTGAGTTCTGTCCCATATTTTTATCTCATTTCAACAGGATCCACCTGATGAGAATGGTCAGTAGTGGTAGCCTGGCACCATCTAGTTCTGGTCTCGGGGTAGATAAGGCCATGGTTCATGTAGACTATTAGTCCTATAAACTAGTTTCTTCTCTGAGTCTTTGGTTTTCCTTCTTTCTCTTTTGCTCTGGATGAACACAGACCAAGTTATATTTTAGATAGTTGCTTGGAAGCATTTGAGACCCCTGAAACTACTCACCAAATTAGGATGTAGAACATAAACTTTACGAAGTATATTACGCCAATTGACCGAGTGTCCCACGAGACTATGGTCTTAAGACTTCAAACCCAGAAAACACATTCGCAAGATGTTATGTCTAAGAAGTATCAGTAACTGTGCCCACTATGTGGTTTATTATATATATGAATATACATGCATGCACACACATATATTGACACTTTTGTTCTTGTGTTTGGTGGTGGTGCCCAGCTAATTTCTGAGTAGTGAAATCCACATGTTTAAATAACTACTCTGCCTTTTATTGCCACACTGTTTTACATAACGGTTGTACCCTTAGTTTACTTCCTCGTGGCCGCTACCATCAACTTTTAATGCCATTTCTGGGTTGAATATGTGCTTGTTCAGTGTGGACTTGGTCCTCCTTTTGTGATGTGGCAGCTAATGAAACTTTGGTACTAGTTATACTTAAAAAAAAAAAAAAGCCCCCAAAAGGAGTTAAGATTGAGAAACCATAATCATGTTAGTTTGAAGGTGTCAGGGTAAATCTGTTTTGTGGTAAAGCTTAAGAATAAGTGGAAATAATGAAAAAAGAGTTAGTCTATCAGGAATAGCTTATAAACTTCTATGCACATAACAACAGAACCCCAAAATACGTAAAGGACAAACTGACAGAATTGAAGGGATAAACAGTCAATTCAACAATAATAGTACAGACTTCAATACCTACTTTCACTGATGTATAGACCAACTAGACGGAAGATCAAAAAAGCAAGGGAAGACTTGAACAATACTATAAACCAGCTAGACCTAAAAAACACCCAAAGAATTCGTCACCCAACAAGCGAATAATATATATTCTTCTCACATGTGCATAGAATACTCTCAAGGATAGATCATATGTTAGACTATAAAACAAACCTCAATAAATTGAAAAGGACTGAAATAATACAAATTACATTCTGCAATTGTAATGGAGTAAAATTAGAAATAAATAATAAGTTTGAGAAAGTCACAATTATGTTGACATTAAACAACATACTAAATAACCAATGAGTTAAGGAAGAAATCACAAGAGAAATTAGTAAATATTCTGAGATGAATGAAAATGAAGACACAACAAACCAATATCCCATACTTACAGGATGCAGCAAGAACAGTGCTTAGAGGGAAATGTATAACTGTAAATGCCTACGTTAAAAAAGAAGAAAGATCTCAAATCAATAATCTAACTTCCACCTTAAGAAACTGGTGAAAGAAGAGTAAACTAAACCCAAAGCAAGCAGAAGGAAGGAAATAATAAAGATTATCAGCAAATAAAAATGAAATACAGAATAGAAAACAATAGAGAAAATTAAGCCAAAGTGGGTTCTTTGAAAAATTGACAAACCTTCAGCTAGACTGATCAAGAAGAAAGAACACTCAAATTGCTAAAATCAGGAACAAAAGAGTGGGCATTGCTACCAACCTTACAGAAATAAAAAGAAGTATAAGGCACTGCTATGAACAACTGTAGTCCCTTATACTTCTTTTTATTTCTGTAAGGTTGGTTGGTAGAAGTATAAGGGACTACTATGAACAACTTGGAAACCTGGTGGCATAGTGGTTAAGTGCTACGGCTGCTAACCAAAGGGTCAGCAGTTCAAATCCGCCAGGCGCTCCTTGGAAAGTGTATGGGGCAGTTCTACTCTGTCCTGTAGGGTCGCTGTGAGTCAGAATCGACTCGACAGCACTAGGTTATGAACAACTGTATGTCAACAAATTAGATAACTTACATGAAATGGACAAATTTCTAGAAAGACACAATCTACAGAAACTGACTCAAAAAGAAATAGAACATCTGAATAACATAACAAATAAAGAGAATGAATTAATAGTCAAAGTCTACCCACACAGAAAAGCCCAGTCCAAAGGCCTTAGAGCAGAATTCTGGCAAACGTTTAAAGAATTAATACCAATTCACAAAGTTTTCAAAAAACAAAAGAGGCAACACTTCCAAACTCATTCTATGAGGCCAGTATTACCCTGATATCAAGACCAGACAAAGATATCACGAGAAAAGAATACTACAGACCAAAGGCCCTTATGAATATAGATGTAAAAACCCTCAACAAAAGACTAGCAAATGGAATCTAGGAACATATAAAAAGGATTATGCACCATGACCAAGTGGTGCTGATCCCAGGAATGCAAGGTTGGTTTGGTTTGACATATGAAAATCAATCAATGTAATATACCATATTAATGGAGTAAAGGACAAAAACCACATGATTATTTCAATAGATGCAGAAAAAGCATTTGACAAAATTCAACACGACTTCATCATAAAAAGCACTCAACAAACTAGGAATAGAAATAAACTTCTGCAACCTGATAAAGACATCTATGAAAAACTCACAGTTAACATAATAGTTGAAGGCAGAGGATAATGCTTTTCCCAAGGATCAGGAAGAAGACAAGGATGCTACTCCTGCCACTTCAACTTAACATAATCCTTGAAGTTCTAGCCATGGCATTGAGGCAAATAACAGAAATAAAAGGAATTCAGATTGGAGGGGAAGAAGTAAAAATATCTCTATTTGCAGATGACATTATCTTGTATATAGAAAATCTACTACAAAAGTATTAGGATAGTTCAGCAAAGTTGCAGTACACAAGATCAATATACAAAAATTAAATATATTTTCACACTCTTGTAATGAAAATCTGTATAAAATCTCTATAAAAGAAAAACCCTTTTTGTCGAACTCTTGTGATATCTGCCGGTTACTGAGCATTCATCCTATTCCAATAGTTCTTTCTTGAAAAAAGCCTCTCCCTACCAAAGTCTGGATTTTTTAATTTGACACAATAGACATTATTAGTTTTTCTTGAAGAAACAGGGTTACTTTGTTCATTTTCAAGAAAATGTCAAATACCCAAGTCTAAATAACTAGTTTGTCTGTCAGTCTTTCAGTCTTTCTTCCAAGTAAAAACGTTACTCCATGAAAAAAGCAGCTAGTTCATCTCACAACTCACAAGTGTTTTGTTTTTTGAGAAAGTCATTATACTTTATTCATTCATTACCCAGAGTATTAAAAAACATGTACTCAACGGTTGAGATTTAATAAATTTAGTAATGTTTATAGTTTTATCAAGGATATTCTTAAGTGAAACAGGTTTTTTAACTTTTTTTTTTTAACTGAAAGTGCATGGCAGTGAAGAATGTAATAACAATTAGTACAGCTTTGTGCTACTGCATGGATTTGTGCTAAGACCCCAGAAGTTTTATTTACCATTGACTTTGTACCATCAGTGCAAATTCCAGTAGTAAAAATGGCAAAAATATTATTGTAACAAGAGCTTTGGCTTTGCAAACTCCCTGAAAAGGTCTTGGGAACTCT
The DNA here is from genome assembly GCF_024166365.1 of Elephas maximus indicus. Classification (NCBI taxonomy): domain Eukaryota; kingdom Metazoa; phylum Chordata; class Mammalia; order Proboscidea; family Elephantidae; genus Elephas; species Elephas maximus. The sequence continues at coordinate 62,149,720 of NC_064826.1, read as the reverse complement.
CAGGAGGCCATGGACCACACTTTGAGAACTGCTGTGATGCTGTGATTGATAGGGGCCGTTGAGTCAGTTCTGACTCATAGCGATTACAGTACAACAGAACGAAACACCGCCTGGTCCTGCACCATCCTCACAATCATTGCTATGTCAATGAGTCCACTTTTGAAGCCACTGTATCAATTCATCTTATTAAAGGTCTTCTTCCTCTTTTTCGCTGACCCTTTACTTTACCAAGTATGATGTCCTTCTCCATGGACTGGTCCCTCCTGGTAACATGTTCAAAGTACGTGTGATGAAGTTTCACCATCCTCACTTCTAACGTGCATTCTGACTGTACTTCTTCTAAGACAGATTTGTTTGTTCTTCTGGCCGTCCATGGTATATCCAGTATTCTTCGACAACACCATAAACCAAAGGCATCAATTCTTCAGTCTTCATTATTCATTGACCAGCTTTTGCACACATATTATGTGACTGAAAATACCATGGCTTGGGTCAGGCACACCTTAATCCTCAAAGTGACACCTTTGATTTTGAACACTTTAAAGAGGTCTTTTGCAGCAGATCTGCCCAATGCAATAAGTTGTTGGGTTTTTTGATTGTTGTTTCCATGGGCGTTGATTGTGGATCCAAGTAAAATGAAGTCCTTGACAATTTCAATATTTTCTCTGTTTATCATGATGTTGCTTATTGGTCCAGTTGTGAGGATTTTTGTTTTCTTCATGTTGAGGTGTAATCCATACTGAATGCTGTAGTCTTTGATCTTCATCAGTAAGTGCTTCAAGTCTCACTTTCTGCATGTAAGTTTGTGTCATCTCTATATCGCAGGTTGTTAATGAGTCTTCCTCCAATCCTGGTGCCGCATTCTTCTTCATATAGTCCAGCTTCTCAGATTATTGGCTAAGCATACAGACTGAATAAGTATGATGAAAGGATACAACCCTGATGCACACCTTTTCTGATTTTAAAACACACAATACCCCCTTGTTCTGTTCAAACAACTGCCTCTTGGTCTGTGTACAAGTTCTACATGAGCACAATCAAGTGTTCTGGAATTCCCATTTGTCTTAGTCATCCAGTGCCGCTCTAACAGAAATACTGCCAGCAGATGGCTTTAATGAACAGATTTATTCTCTCACAGTCTAGTGGGCTAAAAGTCCGAACTCAGGGCGCCAGCTCCCAGGGATGGCTTTCTCTCTCTGTTGATTCTGGAGAAAGGTCCTTGTCATCAATCTTTCCCTTGTCTAGGAGCATCTCAGTGCAGGAACCTCAAGTCCAAAGGACATGCTCTGCTCCTGGCATTGCTTTCTTGGTGGTGTGAGGTCCCCAAGTCTCTCTGCTTGATTCTCTTTTATATCTCAAAAGAGATTGGCTTAAGACACAACCTAATCTTGTAGATTAAGTCCTGCCTCATTAACATAACTGCTGCTAATCCCGCCTCATTAACATCATAGAGGTAGGATTTAGGACACATAGGAAAATCACCTCAGATGACAAAATGATGGACAATCACACAATACTGGGAATCATGAACTAGCCAAGTTGACACACATTTTTATGGGACACAATTCAATCCATAATACCATTTTTTGCAATGTTATCCATAATTTGTTATGATCCACACCGTCGAATGCCTTTGTATAGTCAATAAAACACAGGTAAACATCTTTCTGGTATTCTCTGCTTTCAGCCAAGATCCATCTGACATTAGCAATGATATTCCTTGTTCCACATCCTCTTCTGAATTTGACTTGAATTTCTGGCAGTTCCCTGTTGATGTACCGCTACAACTGCTTTTGAATGATCTTCAGCAAAATTTTACTTGCCTGTGATATTAATGATACTGTTTGATAATTTCCGCATTCTGTTGGATCACCTTTCTTTGGAATGGGCACAAATATGGATTTCTTCCAGTCAGTTGGCCAGGCAGCTGTCATCCAAATTTCTTGGCACAGATGAGCAAGTGCTTCCAGGGTTGCCTCCATTTGTTGAAACATCTCAATTAGAATTCCTTCAATTCCTGGAGCCTTGTTTTTTTTGCCAATTCCTTCAGTACAACTTGGACTTCTTCCTTCAGTATCATTGATTCTTGATCATATGCAATCTCCCGAAATGGATGAATGTTGACCAATTTTTTTTGGTACAGTGACTCTGGGTATTTCTTCCACCTTCTTTTGAGGCTTCCTGTGTTGTTCAGTATTTTGCCAATAGAATCCTTCAATATTGCAACTCAAGGCTTGAATTTTTTCTTCAGTTCTTTCAGCTTGAGAAATGCTGGGTGTATTCTTCGCCTTTTGTTTTCTAAGTCTAGGTCTTTGCATATTTCATTATAATACTTTATTTTGTCATCTTGAGACGCCCTTTGAAATCTTTCGTTCAGCTCTTTTACCTAATCTTTTCTTCTTTTCACTTTAGCTACTCTGCGTTCAAGAGCAAGTTTCAGAGTCTCTTCTGACATCCATTTTGGTCTTTTCATTCTTTCTAATGACCTTCTGCTATCTTCATGTATGAAACCCTTGCTGTCATCCCACAACTTGTACGGTCTTCGGTCGTTAGCGTTCAGTGCATCAAATCTGTTCTTGAGATGGTCTCTAAATTTAGGTGGGATATGTTCAAGGTTGTACTTTGGCTCTCATGCACTTGCTCTAATTTTCTTCAGCTACAACTTGACCTTGCATGTGAGCAACTGATAGTCTGTTCTGTAGTTGGCCCCTGGCCTTATTCCGATTAATGATGTTGAGCTTCTCCGTCATTTCTTTCCACAAATGTAATTGATTTGATTCCTGTGTATTCCATCTGGTGAGGTCCATGTGTATAGCTGCCATTTATGTTGTTGAAAAAAGGTATTTGCAATGAATAAGTCATTGAGCTCGAAAAGTTCTATCATTTGATTTCTGGTGTCATTTCTATCAGATAAACTCTGAGAATATAAAAACAATTAAGACATGATCTCTGTTTTCAAGGACTTCATCTTCTAATAGGGGAAAACCTATGGAGTCAATTACAACATAGCTTCAGTGTGACTCAAGAAGTGGCAGCAGTATGGAGGACAGATTAAAGACAAGCCAGGAAGTAGATCACTTAGGATACTGTTGCAGCAATTACGACAAGAAATGATGAGTTCCCGACCCAAGGTAATGGCAATAGAAATTCAACTGGTGAATTAATAGGATGTGGTGATTGATTGTAGTCCCTGGGTGGTGCAAATGACTAATGCGATCTGCTGCTAACTGAAAGATTGCAGGTTCGAATCCACCCAGAGGTGCCTTGGAAGAAAGGCCTGGTGATTGATTTCTTAAAAATCGGCCTTTGAAAACCCTATGGATCGTACTTTTACTCTGATACACATGAGGTCACCATGAGTGGGAATCATCTGGACAGCAACTAGTTTCTGGTGACTGATTAGATGTGAGGCATAAAGGAGGACAACCACATGGACAGTGGGGCTCTTACTATAGACAGGCATTACAGGAGGAGCAGATTGGCAGAGGGGCGGGAGGAGATAATAAGTTTAATTTTAGATTTACTGACTCTGAGCTGCATGTTGGATGCAGAGGTGTCTAGCAGGCATTTTGATATTGCTGCTCATTCCCCAAGGGCCTTGTTGCTTCTCTCACAGTACTTGGCTTTCAAAGTTGGTTGAATAAATAATCTGATCAGGAGTAGGTAAAAATGATATGAAAGGAGTATTAAATTTGGTAGTCATAGGAGATGCTTCCTAAAAACCACAGAGTGGACAAGATAAGGTTGATTGTGGCTGTAGGACTGAACTCCCACTTAATGTTTCCTGGCTGCTAAGCCCCCAGAATAAGTGGCGTTCTTGCGGAATACTGCCTCAAATAGCTCATGACGTCCTTTAATATCTATTTTGGAAAAGCTTTTTATGTATAAGGCAGCCACCTAACAACGTTTAAAAAAAAAAACAAAACCCCACTGCCCTCGAGTGGATTCGGACTCATAAAGACCCTATAGGACAGAGAAGAACTGCCCCACAGAGTTTCCATAGAGTGCCTGGTGGATTAGAACTTCCGACCTTTTGGTTAGCAGCCGTAACTCTTAACCACAATGCCATTAGGACCATATTTTAATGCCTGTCAAACTATTTTAAATTGAGTGGGACAGGGTTGACCCCATCGTCCCACCCCTCAATGTGGAGTTCCTTTTCACAATTCCAACCTCCCAGGGCTTATTTAGAGTTGTCTCTCGGCGTCGGCTGGGCGTGGCCCCGGAGGTAGCTCAGGTGAAGTCGGGAGTCCCCAGGCAGGGGGCGGCGCTCACGCCACCAGCCCACTGACGCTACATAGGCCGAGATCACCTCAGACACACGCGGTGCAATCACAGAGCTCGCCGCCTCCACTACGTGAGCCGAGCAACACTCGTCTCGAGATCCCTCCGCCCGGTCCCTCCCAACCCTGTGTCCCAGCTCCCCGCACCCAACGTGCTCAGGCTCGGGCGGCCGGCGCTTCTCAAGGAGTGATTTCCCCTGAAGGCCACGTTCTCATTCGTCTCTGTACCACCTGTGCTATGCGCGCAGCCCGTTTTCTCAGGTTCTCTCTCCCGGCGAAAGGAGACCTCGGCCTTGCGCCCACTCGTAGAGGCGTGGCCAGCGGAAGACCCCGCCCCCTTTATGACGCTCAGGGTGGCGCGCAAGGCCTCGGAGGCGGGGGGTGGGACTGGGTTTAGAAGGAGACCTGGGGGCCGGGGTCGCCTCTCGACACCCATCTCCCGGCTTTAATTGCTTCATCGAATCCGAGGAACTGAGGCGACCTCGGCCTCCAGCGTCTCCGGCGGGCTGAAGCGGCGGCGGCGGCCGGGATGGCGTTGCTGGGCTTACTGCAGGCGGGCGGGTCGGTACTGGGGCAGGCGATGGAGCAGGTGACAGGCGGTAGCCTCTTGTCTGTGCTCCTGATCGCCTGCACCTTCACCCTCAGTCTGGTCTACCTGTTCCGCCGCGCCGTCGGCCACCTGGCCCAGCTGCCGGCCGGGGCGGTACGTGTACCCTTGGGGGTCCGTGTGGGGGGCGCGGCGGTCAAGGCGGCCGAAGGCCTGGAGGGGGCGGGGGCCGCGGGGCTGAACTGCACCCTAGTCGGGCTGGCGGGGCTCGGGCTGGCGGTCGCGCTCATGGCTCTGGGGCTGGTGGCGGCCGCGGCGCTGGCGGCTGCCACCGCGGCCTTTCTCGGCGGAGTCGTGGTGGCGGGCGCGCTGGGGGCCTGGGCGGTGACCGTAGCAGCGGCACTGCTGCTGGTAGCGCTGGCGGCAGCGGCCACCGGGTCCTTGTTGGCTTTGGTGCTGGGTGCCCTGCTGACAGCTACGATCCTGGTAGTCGCCGTGGCCGCGCTGGCGGCGTGCCTGGTTTTGGCCGGGGTCGTGCTTGCCGCCTTTGTGGTGGTGGTGATGGCTGTACCGGCCGCGGCACTGGTTGCTATAGTGGCCGTGGTCGGACTGGCTGCTGTCGCCCTGGCTGTTGCACTGAGCGCCCTGGTGACCATGCTGGCCGCCGTTGTGGCGGCGGGGGCCTTGGTGGGGGTCCTGATGGTGGTGATCTTGACAGCCTTGGCCCTTGTGGCTGTCATCCTGGTGGCTGCCCTTGTGTGGTTCAGTGTCTTGTGGGCTGTGACATTGCCCCTAACGGCGATTTATATCAGTATTAAGGGGGATTTATTCAGCTTGGTAGAATGGGAATGACCTGAGTTTTGTGGGGGCCTTCCTATGATACTAATAAAATGTCAGTTTCCTTAACTTAAAGGCTTTATTGACCACTGGCTTTATACCCCGCCAAATATATTTGATGAATGCATCCTCCACCATTCAACTTTTTAAAAATAACCTTTTGCTGACAATGGAATCTACAAACTGTTGACCAAGTAGCCCTTTAAATAATTTTTGTTTGAACCGTAACAGGCATAAGGCAAAGTTATTTTTCCTACACATGGGATTTTTGAGGAAACAGTTATTTGTCTTTAGAAAAGCAAAGTACACTTTAGTGGTTTAAAATGGTTGCTATAATCTGAGGAGTACCATGAGTTTGTGGTGCTCCTTTCTATTTGAGACCACCGGAGATCTGAAGAATATTATCCTTTTTTCATCATTGCAAGTTTGATTTCCAGGAGACTTAATGTTGCGATCTCCAAATTTTAGAATACCTTTTATGGTGAGTGCTGGAGAGTTCCTGCTAGAGCTGATCTACTCTCTCATTTCTCTTTAAAAACAGGATTTTCTTCATTTACAGTGAGAGAAGCATGAGATGTCTTTTGTTTACTGATAAATGTAGCTTCTTAAACATTTTCCCTTCTTTCTACACCTCAAATTACTGTTTCTCTTTTTCTATAGCTCCTTTAGGCAAGATTTTGGGACTAAAATTGTGAGTGGTAGTAGAAACCAAAGGACCCCTGTTGGCACAGTGGTTAAAGTGATTGACCGCTAGTCAAAAGGCCCAAGAAAAAAGATGTGGCAGCCTGCTTCCATAGAGATTTACAGCCTTGGAAATCCTATGGGGTCACTATTAGTTGGAATCTATTCGACAGCAGTGAATGGGTGGGAGTAGAAACCACTGGTGAAGAAATATAGTTTGACATTCCTGTTACTTGCTACTGATTGTTAGAAAAGTTGCTTGGAGCCATCAGTAGTATCGGGCATGTTCTGGACAGCGTCCAGCATCTAAAATTACAAAGTCTTCGTGTTTGTCTAGTTGTGTATCCTATACTGTTTTTGAGTTTCTGTTCTTTTTACTATGGCTACTTTCAAGATATTTGCAATTCGACTATTTGTGTTATTTTGCTTTTTGGTAATTTTCTTTAGTATTAATGGTAGATTTCCTTTCAGATATACTGGATTTCTCTCTTAAAATGAAATAAGAGCTGAAAGTATTTTGTTTTCTCTTACAGAAAAGTCCACCATACATTTTCTCTCCAGTTCCATTCCTTGGACATGCAGTAGCATTTGGGAAAAGTCCGATTGAATTCCTAGAAAATGCATATGAGAAGGTAAGTACTAACTTAGAAAGTACTTTTCAAAATTTTCTTTTAAATATGTCTTAGTTTCCTAGTGCTGCTGTAACAGAAATTCCACAACTGGGTGACTTTAAAGAACAGAAATGTATTTTCTCAGAAATCTGGAGGGTAAAAATCCAAATCAGAGTCTCCGTTGTGTGGATTCTTTCGCTGTCAGTAGCCCCAGGTGTTTCTTGGTTCCTTGGCAATTCTCACATAGTTTCTGTCTTCCCCCATGTGTCTGTGCATGTCTCTGTGTCTATACTACTCTTCATATAACTCAGAAGTGATTAGGTTTAGGATCCACCCTACAGTGGTATGACTGCAACTGATTGATTATATTGCATTATGGAAGTAAGTACATTACTTATATTACATTATATCCACAAGTATATTGTTGTTTTTAGCTGCTGTTGAGTTTATTCCAACTCATGGCAACCCCATGTGTTATACAGTAGAATGCTGCATAGGGTTTTCTTGGCTATAATCAGAGAAGCAGATCACCAGGCCTTTTCTTCTGTGGTACCATCGGATGGGTTCAAACTGCCAGCCTTTAGGTTAGCAGCCGAGCACTGTTTGTGCCACTTAAGGACCTTCTTTAAAGATTACAGCCTCTTCACCAGTAAATTCCGTATTACTAATCCGGTAAGCATGACCTCAGAGCTATATTCTTCACTGAGGACCACTGCCTGCTTCTTAAGATATGTACTTCCTGTGGCTTTTATCTTTTTTCTCCTGTCTGTTTGACTGCTTTTTCTCTAACTCATTTGTGGGCTTATATTTGGCCGTTGAGTGTTTCAGGTTCTCTGAGGTTCAATCCTCAGCCTTCCCTTTGTCTGGTCCTTTATTCTTTTCTAGGCAATCTCATGCATACTTACAGCTTCAATTACTTAATGACACCAAACTAATGTCTCCAGCTCAGTTCTCTTCTCTGAGCTCTAGACCTAGATATCCAACTCCCACATGACTGCTTCTTAGTTGTGTCAAAGGCAACTTTCCTAAAGTCTAACCCCTGACTTTTCTCTCCCCAATCCTGGTTTTCCTGTTCCATTCTCGCTCTCTTTTTCTGAATGCTACCGTCATTCATCCAGTTTTGTAAAGCACCAGAAGCCTAAAATTTATTCTTGATACTTCCCTCTTCCTCATTATCAATCCATGGCCAAGTGTGCAGATTCTGTCTCCAAAATAATTTAGTTTCTGTTTGCTTCTGTCCCCACTACCCCACCATTGTCACGTACCAACTGTTTATCATTAGGTTCTTGCAGTAGGCTCTAACTGGTCCTCTGACATCCCTTCTGTCCCCTATTTCTCCACCTTCTCCACATAGCAGACAAGAATTTGTCTTTTAAAATATGCCTAGATTAGTGTGTTTTTCTTACGTAGTTTTAAACTCTTCCATGTCTTCACATTGCTTGCAAGGAAAAAAATTACTTAATGTGGTCTGTGAAGCTCTACAGGGTCTAGGCCCTGCCTGCCTCTCAGCCCTCATCTCACCTCGTTCTCTGCCTCCTTTTCTCTCCCCTTTAGGACCTTTGTGCGTGCTTGGGCATCAAGCCAGTTCTTACTCATTTTTCAGGTTTCAGCTCAGGCATCTCTTCTTCTCCCAAGTCTTCTCTTTTGCAGATTCTCTCAACACAGAGTTGCTGTTTGTGTAATACTTGTCACATTAGCAATTTCGCAATTGTGGAGTCCTGGTGGTGCAATGGTTAAGCGCTCAGCTGCTAACTAAAAGGCCAGCTGTTTGAAATTTTCAGTGGCTCTCCAGGAGAAAAGACCTTGCAATCTACTTCCATAAAGATTACAGCATAGGAAACCCTATGGGGCAGTTCTGCTTTGTCCTACAGGGTCTCTGTGAGCCAGAATCGACTCAACATTATGTGATTATTTGATTAATCTGTATCTTTTCTAATAGACTAAGCTTCATGAGACAGGGACAGTGTTTTTGCTTGAATGCTGTATTCCCAGAGCCTGCCTAGCACAGTTAGTCTGAAATAATAATCAGTAAACTGCAAGGGAAGCATTTTATACCTTCCCACATTAACAAATATAAGAAATAAGAAACAAAATCATTCACTGTTGGTGAGATTGTGGTAAAACTGATATGATACTAAATAAACTTCTAGTGTTCTTATATAGCAGGCACTATAAAAATGATCATCTCCTTTGGCCTCTCCTGTGAATTTATTTTTAACTAAAGGAAAAAATTCTAGTCTCAGAGATGTTCATTGCAGAATTATCTATAATAAGTAAAAAAAAAAACCTGACAAGTCAGTCGTATGTGCAATAATAGAACAGTGAAGTAAATTGACATTATGATGTTATATAAAAGGTAGAAAATATTTTCAGTATAAACAGTGAAAAAACACAGAAAAAATTGCACTTACACTGTTGCAAGGAGGTGAGCATAATTATAAATTTGGACAAAGACTGGAGAGAGGGCGCCTGCCAAAATGAAAAGAATTGCGTTAAGATTTATGAATGTTTTATTTTTTTCAAAAACAGGATCTTATGTTTTAAAAAATTAGAGCCTTGGTGCTATGTATTTTTTTTTTGTACCACCACTATGGATACTTTTCTCTCTTCAGTATGGACCTGTATTTAGTTTTACTATGGTGGGCAAGACGTTTACTTACCTCCTGGGGAGCGATGCTGCTGCACTGCTTTTTAATAGTAAAAATGAAGATCTGAACGCAGAAGATGTCTACAGTCGTCTGACAACGCCTGTGTTTGGAAAGGGAGTTGCATACGATGTACCTAATCCAGTAGGTGACACTCTGGTGAAGACAAATCTCCACTGTAACAGTTAATAGCTAGTAGTGTAAATATTATAAATTTAGAATGTAGAAACAATATATTCCTTGGTTTAAAAATCTGAAGAGTTGTGAGAAATTTAAAAGAAGAAAAGCCTGGGTAACTGACAAGGACGGGCATTTTGTTTTACAGTGGCTGGCTCGGAGGAATACGCAGTTATAAAAGACTCTCTATACAAATAAATAGAATGAGAGGTAACTTAGCATATTGGAGTTTGATTTGAGTGGGTAATTAGAAAATCCTATTATTCTACCGAAAGGGCTTCCTACCCACCTACTCCTGCCTGAAATTCTAGCGTAAGAGCTCTCTTGAGTTACGGGTTCCAGGCTGTAGAACTCCTCTTTTAAAATGCAGCTCCTTCAGGTATGGGTGTGTTTCTGTGATTTTTTTTTTCCACCCCCCTGAAGTCAAATATTAAAGAGATGAAAGTTGATCTAGAACGCATTAGGTAATTGACCCAGCTGCTTGGTGTGGACTCTGGATGTGTCACTAGTGTCACAATTAAAAGTTGACATTAAGTGTTTATTCTGGGGATGGGGGACAGGGAGAGGTGGGGAAGTGGCTTTCCTTAAGGCCAAAAGCAAGGGTCTGGAAAATCCCTCTGCTCAAATATCCGTTTATTCATATAGCTTAACAGATTCTTAAAGTAGAAATGCCCTGAAGGGTTAAAACCATTAGTTATTTTAGTGTGAATTTATTTTCCTCTAATTATTAAACTTCTGTAGTGTCAGTGAGGAATGCTATTTGGGAGTAGAATGGGAGAACATGTGAAGGAGTGTAAATATAACATTAAAGCATAATGAACCTTTGGGTGAATGAGTTGACATCTTGATTAAGTTGGAAGGGTTGATAGCTTTGGATAACCAGCATAAGAAAAGAAGGTCCTGGAGTCAGGAGTGGGAAAAGAGTATATAGGAAGGAGGGCAGAAGGTGGCATTCCTAATTTCTCATGCCTAGGGCCCTGGTAACAGGTGCCTTCTACATGTTTCTTCAAATATATGCATAAACGCTTTAAGTTTTCCTTATCTTGTGCACTGTTTGAAAGTTTTAATTTAGTTTATTCAGTGAGTAGTTATTCAGTAAGCTGTTTTCTTTGTGAGTTACATAGTTATGGTAATCCAGAGGGATCTTGTGAAAAAACAAAAGCATGTTGTAGTGATGTACATCCTTAATTTCTTGAAGGTTTTCTTGGAGCAGAAGAAAATGTTAAAAAGTGGCCTCAACATAGCCCACTTTCGACAGCATGTTTCTATAATTGAAAAAGAAACAAACGAATACTTTGAAAGTTGGGGAGAGAGTGGAGAAAAAAGTAAGTGGACAAAAAAAAAAAAATTGCATTTGTCCTAATAGTTCTGCTTTTCTTTGAAAACAAATATAAGTGTGTGTGTGTATGTATGAAATAAAATACAATGTATGTAAAATCACCTTGGATGTAATGAAAGGAGCATGTTATGATTACCATGGAGTTAAAAAAAAAAAATCCCAAGAACTAGTGATTATTTCTGCTCACTTAGCAAAATCCTGAGATAGGTTAACATGCATATTATTCAGCTCATATGTATAAGTAATATAAAAACAATTCATGATTTAGTTTTTTCTTTTTTTTATTGTGCTTTAAGTGAAAGTTAACAAATCAAGTCAGTCTCTCACACAAAAACTTATATACACCTTATTAAAAAAAAATAATAAAAAAATTTTTTTTTTTTTTTTTTTTTTACATACCCCTAATTGCTCTCCCTCTAGTGAGACAGCCCACTCCTTCCCTCCACTCTCTCTTTTTGTGTCCGTTTCACCAGCTTCTAACCCCCTCTACCGTCTCATCTCCTCTCCAGGCACGGGATGCCAACATAGTCTCAAGTGTCCACCTGATCCAAGAAGCTCACTCCTTACCAGCATCCCTCTCCAACCCATTATGCAGTCCAATCCCTGTCTGAAGAGTGGGCTTTGGGAATGGTTCCTGTCCTGGGCCGACAGAAGGTCTGGGGGCTATGACCGCCGGGGTCCTTCTAGTCTCAGACCATTAAGTCTGGTCTTATGAGAATTTGGGGTCTGTATCCCACTGCTCTCCTGCTCCCTCAGGGGTTCTCTGTTGTGTTCCCTGTCAGGGCAGTCATCGGTTGTAGCTGGGCACCATCTAGTTGTTCTGGTCTCAGGCTGATGTAGTCTCTGGTTCATGTGGCCCTTCCTGTCTCTTGGGCTTGTAATGGCCTTGTGTCCTTGGTGTTCTTCATTCTCCTTTGATCCAGGTGGGTTGAGACCAATTGATGCATCTTAGATGGCTGCTTGCTAGCGTTTAAGACCCCAGACGCCACTCTTCAAAGTGGGATGCAGAATGTTTTCTAATAGATTTTATTGTGCCAGCTGACTTAGATGTCCCCTGAAACCATGGTCCCCAAACCCCCACCCCTGCTACACTGGCCTTTGAAGCATTCAGTTTATTCAGGACACGTCTTCGCTTTTGGTTTAGTCCAATTGTGCTGACCTCGCCTGTATTGTGTGTTGTCTTTCCCGTCACCTAAAGTAGTTCTTATCTACTGTCTAATTAGTGAATACCCCTGTCCTACCCTCCCTCCCTGCTCTTGAACCATCAAAGAATATTTTCTTCTCAGTTTAAACTATTTCTCAAGTTCTTATAATAGTGATCTTATACAATATTTGTGCTTTTGCAACTGACTAATTTCACTGAGCATAATGCCTTCCAGATTCCTCCATGTTATGAAATGTTTCACAGATCCATCACTGTTCTTTATCAATGGTTAGTATTCCATTGTGTGAATATACCATAATTTCTTTATCCATTCATCCCTTGATGGGCACCTTGGTTGCTTCCATCTTTTTGCTGTTGTAAACAGTGTTGCAATAAACATGGGTGTGCATATATCTGATTGTGTAAAGGCTCTTATTTCTCTAGGATATATTCCAAGGAATGGGATTACTGGATCGTATGGTAGTTCTATTTTTAGCTTTTTAAGGAAGCGCCAAATTGATTTCCAAAGTGGTTGTACCATTTCACATTCCCACCAGCAATGTATAAGTGTTCCTATCTCTCCACAGCCTCTCCAACATTTATTATTTTGTGTTTTTTGGATTAATGCCAGCCTTGTTGGGGTGAGATAAAATCTCATTGTAGTTTTGGTTTGCATTTCTCTAATGGCTAATGATCATGAGCATTTCCTCCTGTATCTGTTAGCTACCTGAATGTTTTCTTCAGTGAAGTGTCTGTTCGTACCTTTTTGCCCATTTTTTAATTGAGTTATTTGTCTTTTTTGTAGTCGAGTGTTTGCAGTATCATATAGATTTTAGAGATCTGGCACCGATCGGAAATGTCATAGCTAAAAGCTTTTTCCAGTCTGTAGGTAATCTTTTTACTCTTTTGGTGAAGTCTTTGGATGAGCATAGGTGTTTGATTTTTAGGAGCTCCCAGTTATCCAGTTTTTCTTCTGCATTATTAGTAATGTTTTGTATACTGTTTATGCCATGTATTAGGGCTCCTAACGTCATCCCTATTTTTTCTTCCAAGATCTTTATCGTTTTAGATTTTATATTTAGGTCTTTAATCCATTTTGAGCTTGTTTTTGTACATGGAGTGAGGTATGGGTCTTGTTTCCTTTTTTTTGCAGATGGATATCCAGTTATGTCAGCACCATTTGTTAAAAAGACTGTCTTTTCCCCACTTAACTGTTTTGGGGCCTTTGTCAAATATCAACTGCTCATGTGTGGATGGATTTATGTCTGGATTCTTAATTCTGTTCCATTGGTCTATGTATCTGTTGTTGTACCAGTACCAGGCTGTATTGACTACTGTGGCAGTATAATAGGTTCTAAAATCAGGTGGAGTGAGGCCTCCCACTTTGTTCTTTTTCAGTAATGCTTTGCTTTTCTGGGGCCTCTTTCCCTTCCATATGAAGTTGGTGATTGTTTCTCCATCTCATTAAAGAATGTCATTAGAATTTGGACTGGAATTGCATTAAATGTATATATCGCTTTTAGTAGAATAGACATTTTTTAATGTTAAGTCTTCCTATCCATGAGCAAGGTGTGTTCTTCTGCTTATGTAGGTCTCTTTTGGTTTCTTGCAGAAGTGTCTTGTAGTTTTCTTTGTATAAGTTTTTTCCATCTCTGGTAAGATTTATTCCTAAGTGCTTTATCTTCTGGGGGGCTACTGTAAATGGTTTTGATTTGGTGATTTCCTCTTCGATGTTCTTTTTGTTGGTGTAGAGGAATCCAACTGATTTTTGTATGTTTATCTTGTATCCCGATACTCTGCTGAACTCTTAGTTTCAGTAGTTTTCTTGAGGATTCCTTAGGGTTTTCTGTGTATAAGATCATGTCATCTGCAAATAGAGATACTTTTACTTCTTCCTTGCCAATCTGGATGCCCTTTGTTTCTTTATCTAGCCTAATTGCTCCAGCTAGGACTTCCAGCACAATGTTGAATAAGAGTGGTGATCAAGGGCATCCTTGTCTGGTTCCCGATCTCAGTGGGAATGTTTTCAGGCTGTCTCCATTTAGGGTAATGTTGGCTGTTGGCTTTGTATAAATGCCCTTTATTATGCCGAGGAATTTTCCTTCTATTCCTATTTTGCTGAGAGTTTTTATCATGAATGAGTGTTGAACTTTGTCAAATGCCTTTTCTGCATCAATTGATAAAATCATGTGATTCTTGTCTTTTGTTTTATTTACATGGTGGATTACATTAATTGCTTTTCTAATGTTGAACCATCCCTACATACCTGGTATGAATCCCACTTGGTCATGGTGAATTATTTTTTTTGATTTATTGTTGAATTCTATTGGCTAGAATTTTGTTGAGGATTTTTGCATCTAAGTTCATGAGGGATATAGGTCTGTAATTTTCTTGTGGTGTCTTTACCTGGTTTTGGTATCAGGGATATGGTGGCTTCATAGAACGAGTTTGGGAGTATTCCATCCTTTTCTATGCTCTGAAATACCTTTATTAATAGTGGTATTAACTCTTCTCTGAAAGGTTGGTGGAACTCTGCAAGAAAGCCATCAGGGCCAGGGCTTTTTTTTGTTGGGAGTTTTTTTATTACCTTTTCAATCTCTTCTTTTGTTATGGGTCAATTTAGTTGTTCTACCTCTGTTTGTGTTAGTTTAGTTAGGTAGTGTGTTTCTAGGAATTCATCCATTTCTTCTAGGTTTTCAGATTTGTTAGAGTACAATTTTTCATAGTAACCTGATACGAGTCTTTTAATTTCAGTTGGGTCTGTTGTAATATTGCCGATTTAATTTCTTATTTGGGTTATTTGCTTCCTCTCCTGTTTTTCTTTTGTCAGTTTGGCCAGTGGTTTCTCAATTTTGTTGATGTTTTTCAAAGAACCAGCTTTTGGTCTTATTAATTGTTTCAATTGTTTTTCTGTTTTCTATTTCATTTAGTTCTGCTCTACTTTTTTTTTTTATAATAATTTTTATTGAGCTTTAAGTGAACGTTTACAAATCAAGTCAGTCCGTCACATATAAGCTTATATACACCTTACTACTTACTCCCACTTACTCGCTCCCTAATGAGTCAGCCCTTCCAGTCTCTCCTTTTGTGACAATTTTGCCAGTTTCTAACCCTCTCTACCCTCCCATCTCCCCTCCAGACAGGAGATGCCAACACAGTCTCAAATGTCCACCTGATACAAGTAGTTCACTCTTCATCAGCATCTCTCTCCTACCCATTGTCCAGTCCCTTCCATGTCTGATGAGTTGTCTTCAGGAATGGTTCCTGTCCTGGGCCAACAGAAGGTTTGGGGACCATGACCACCGGGATTCCTCTAGTCTCAGTCAGACCATTAAGTCTGGTCCTTTTATGAGAATTTGGGGTCTGCATCCCACTGATCTCCTGCTCCCTCAGGGGTTCTCTGTTGTGCTCCCTGTCAGGGCAGTCATCGGTTGTGGCCGGGCACCATCTAGTTCTTCAGGTCTCAGGATGATGTAAGTCTCTGGTTCCTGTGGCCCTTTCTGTCTCTTGGGCTCATAGTTATCGTGTGACCTTGGTGTTCTTTATTCTCCTTTGCTCCAGGTGGGTTGAGACCAATTGATGCATCTTAGATGGCCGCTTGTTAGCATTTAAGACCCCAGACGCCACATTTCAAAGTGGGATACAGAATGTTTTCATAATAGAATTATTTTGCCAATTGACTTAGAAGTCCCCTTAAGCCATAGTCCCCAAACCCCTGCCCTTGCTCCTCTGACCTTTGAAGCATTCAGTTTATCCCAGAAACTTCTTTGCTTTTGGTCCAGTCCAGTTGAGCTGACCTTCCGTGTATTGAGTATTGTCCTTTCCTTCACCTAAAATAGTTCTTATCTACTAACTAATCAGTAAATAACCCTCTCCCACCCTCCCTCCCTCCCCCTCTCGTAACCACAAAAGAATGTTTTCTTCTCAGTTTAAACTATTTCTCAAGATCTTATAATAGTGCTCTTATACAATATTTGTCCTTTTGCTTCTGACTAATTTCGCTCAGCATAATGCCTTCCAGGTTCCTCCATGTCATGAAGTGTTTCACTGATTCATCACTGTTCTTTATCGATGCGTAGTAGTCCATTGTGTGAATATACCACAATTTATTTAACCATTCATCCGTTGATGGACACCTTGGTTGCTTCCAGCTTTTTGCTATTGTAAACAGTGCTGCAATAAACTTGGGTGTGCATATATCTGCCCGTGTGAAGGCTCTTATTTCTCTGGGGTATATTCCAAGGAGTGGGATTTCTGGGTTGTTCTGCTCTACTTTTTATTAGGTTTTTTCTGGTGCCTGAGGGTTTCTTTTGTTGCTCTCTTTCCATTTGTTCAAGTTGTAGGGATAATTCTTTGATTTTGGCCCTTTCTTCTTTTTGTATGTGTGCATTTATTGATGTAAATTGACCTCTGAGCACTGCTTTGGCTGTGTCCCAACGATTCTGATAGGAAGTGTTTTCATTCTTATTGGATTCTATGAATTTCTTTATTCCATCTTTAAGTCTTCTATAGTCCAGTCTTTTTTGAACAGGGTATTGTTCAGTCTCCAAGTGTTTGATTTCTTTTCCCTGCTTTTCCTGTTACTGTTTTCCACTTTTATGGCCTTATGGTCAGAGAAGATGTTTTGTAATATTTCGGTGTTTTGGATCCTGCTGAGGCTTGCTTGATGAGTTAATATGTGGTCCATTCTAGAGAACGTTCCATGTGCACTAGAAAAGAAAGTATACTTGGTTGTTTTTGGGTGGAGTGTTCTATGTATGTGTATGAGGTCAAGTTGGTTTATTGTGGCATTTAGATCTTCCATTTCTTTATTGACCTTCTTTTTGGAAGTCCTGTCTTTCACTGAAAGTGGTGTGTTGAAGTCTCCTACTATTACTGTAGGGCTGTCTATCTCACTTTTCAATGCTGATAGAGTTTATTTTATGTATCCTGCAGCCCTGTCACTGGGCACATAAATGTTTAATATGGTTATATCTTCTGGATATATTGTCCCTTTAATCATTATATAGTGTCGTTCCTTATCCTTTATGATGGATTTAACTTACAAGTCTGTTTTGTCAGAAATTAATATTGCCACTCCTGTTTTTTTTTGATTGTCGTTTGCTTGATATATTTTTTTCCATCCTTTGAGCTTTAGTTTGTTTTGTCTTAAATCTAAGGTGTGTCTCTTGCAGGCAGCATATAGGTGGATTGTGTTTTTTAATCCATTTTGCCACTGTCTGTCTCTTTATTGGTGCATTTAGTCCATTTACCTTCAGCTTAATTATGGATAGGTATTTTTTTTTTATGAATTTAGTGCTATCATTTTGATGTCTTTTTTTGTGTGTTGTTGACAGTTTCTTTTTCCCACTTAATTTTATGTGCTGAGTAGATATATAATGTCCTTTCCTCATATTCGTTGCTGTTGATTGTGCTTCTGCTGAGTCTCTATTTTTTCTTGTATTTTATTTTGGTGTGTAGGATAGTTTGTCTCCTTTGTGGTTACCTTATTATTTACCTGTTTTTCTATGTTTAAACCTATCTTTTATTTCTTTGTATTGCCTTATCTTCCTCTCCATATGGAAGATGTGTGACTACATTTCTTAGTTCCTCTTTATTGTTTTAATGTTGTCTTCTTTTACATAATAACATTGCTGTTACCCTGTTTGGAGCATTTTTTTAATCTTGATTTATTTTTTTGATTTCCCTGTCTGAGTTGACTTCTGATTGCTCTGCCCAGTATTCTAGTCTTGGGTTGATACATGATGTTATTGATTTTCTAACCAAAGAATTCTCTTTAGTATTTCTTGTAGTTTTGGTTTAGTTTTTACCAATTCCCTAAACTTCTTTTTATCTGGAAATGTCCTAATTTCACCGTCATATTTGAGAGACAGTTTTGTAGGATATATGATTCTTGGCTGGCAATTTTTTTCCTTCAATTTTTTATATAAATCATCCCATTGCCTTCTTGCCTGCATGGTTTCTGCCGAGTAGTCTGAGCTTATTCTTATTGGCTCTCCTTTGTAGGTGACTTTTCTTTTATCATTAGCTGCTCTTAAAATTCTCTCTTCATCTTTAGTTTTGGTAAGTTTGATTATAATATGTCTTTCTGACTTTCTTTTGGCGTGTACCTTATGTGGAGTTCGATGAGCATCTTGGATAGATATCTTCTCATCTTTCACGATATAAGGGAAGTTTTCTCCCAAAAGATCTTCAGTAATTCTCTCTGTATTTTCTGTTGTCCCTCCCTGATCTGGTACTCCAATCACTTGTACATTATTTCTCTTGATAGAGTCCCACAAGATTCTTAAGTTTTCTTCATTTAAAAAAAAGTTCTTTTGCCTGATTTTTCTTCCAATATATTAGTGCCGAGTGCCTAATCTTCAAGTTCGGAAATTCTGCGTTCCACTTGCCCAAATCTGCTTCTCTGACTTTCTATTGAGTTGTCTACTTCTGTAATTTTTTTGTTAATCTTCTGAATTTCTAATTGCTGTCTGTCTATGGGTTTTTTCAGCTTATTAAATTTTTCATTATGTTCCTGAATAATCTTTTTCATTTCTTCAATTGTTTTATCTGTGTTTTCCTTGGCTTGTTCTGCGTAATTGCCTCATTTCCTTCCTGATGTCTTAATCTTTTGTATTCTGCCTCTGATAATTCCAGGAAAGCACTTTCATCTAGAAGATCTCTGGATTCTTTGTTCTGAGAGCTTGTTGAGGTGGCCATGGTCTGTTTTTTTATGTGACTTGATATCAACTGTTGCCTCTGAGCCATCTATAAGTTATCGTATTAGTTTATTTTATGTTTGCTTACTGTGTCGTAGCTTCTTGCTTTGTTTTGTTTTGATATGCTCAGGTGGGTTGCTTGAGTGAGCTAGCTTGATTATTTTCTCCTTTGGAGCTCTCACATCCTGTCCCCAGATGGCTAGAGCTGTTATCAGGTCTATGAGTCTAGGAGTCCATTTACTTTCTTGTATGAATTCAGTTCAGGTGTCTAGGTAACTGATCACCAATTTGTGGTACAGGCTCTGTCCTACAGTCTTAGAAGGGCAGGGGTGATTGGTATAGGTACTGGTATCTGGTTGCAGCAGGGGCTCACATGGTGAACAAGGGAGGGGACTGACAGTTGTCCCCCATGTGTCTCTGAGGAAACCATGTTCCTGTTCCCTAGAAAGTACAGGTGGGTGGGTTCTGCAGATGGACCATGGGCACCCAATGTTTTTGGTTTTAAGGACTGGGAGGCACCAGTTATCCTTGGACCCCTGTCATGTGTGGCTGGGTGGCCTGAGCAGAACCACCAGTCCTTAGGCCCCTGACGCGGGTAGGTGAGGACCTTGTTTAATAGGCAAAGCAATGTTCAAACAGCAAACACCCACCTCTCCGCTGCATAGCTGAAATGTTTGGAGTCTGTGAACAAGGGCCTACTCTTCTGATGTAGGCCCACACAGGTCCATGAGGAGAGGAAAGGTACTCAAAGTCCACGGACCATTTATGCCTGGACAGGAGCCGCTTCTGTCCTGAGCTCCCCCAGTTAGTGGAGCTGGCAAATTATCTTTTCCCCCAGTTACAAATTTATTCATTTTCCAAGGCCAGCAGGTTGGCTTTAGGTGCTCAACCGGGCCTATCTCAGGCCCAGGGCAGTCAGCTGCTGAAGCCAGCTTGAGGGCGGGTGGGGGGGTGGGGCGTAAAATATACACAAGAACTTCTCTTTTGCTGAGAGCACCGTTCTTCTCTGGTTCCGGACGTGTGAGTAGGTTGTGTGGCTGGCTGCTTCTCCCCGAGGAAACTGCGGCCTATTGCTAGTACCAGCCCACTGCTACTGCCCGGGAATTGTGCCTGAGGGCTCCCCGTGATTCAGGTCTGGTAACTCCTCTCTGCTTCTGAACCATCTCTTCCTCCCTCTGTCCCTCCCTCTGAACAGGGCTCCTAGCGTGTCATAAATATATGCGTTTCACTTGTTTTTTCGGGTCTTTGTTGTAAAGAGGGCTCACCGGAAGCATCTGTCTATTCCGCCACCTTGGCTCCGCCTCGCATGGTTAAATTTTGAAATAAGCTGAAGGTAAAAGTTGGTGTCAGGTCACTTTAAGATAATAAGTAAAAAAAATTTTTTTTACCCTAGTGAGCAAGTAAAATACCCAGCAGTTTAATTGTATTTGAAATACCTTTTTTATCTAGTATCGTATGAGACTGATTGATTCCAAAAGAAAAAAAAAATTTAAATAACATAAGCTCGCTTTACCACCAAAAGTTTGATTTTAGCCATTTCCTAAGGAAACCTTTTAAAACATATTACATGCTTTTTTTCTGTTATATAGAGAGAATATCTAGTGTAACTTGGCATTCAGTTTACAAGTGGATGTGTATATACTATGAATCCAGTCTTTATACTGGATTGTAGTAAGTTTACCTTCAGAGGCAATTAGCATGCCCATAGCTGGAAGCAACATCTGCCCACAGGGCAGCAGGACCTCTGTGTAGGTCACCGCATTCTGAGTCTGATATTCAGTCTTTATAAAAGGTCCTGAAACTCAATTTTAGTTTCAGTATATCTAAAGTTGGTATGATACACTTCTATCCATACAAGAAGCTGGTGTGTAAACTAGAATGCCAGTTAAATAAATACAAGGGACACATGCTCGTACATCAAGAAAACTAGAATATTTGCTGATGTTTTCATTGGCAAATCTCACTGGGAAGCTAAATGATAATTGGAAGTTTATTTGATGAGCACGGAATTAAAGACGAGAGCATTGGATGATCTTTATAGACTTTTAAGTGTCATCAAAGTGTGCTTGTCTGATGTATCTGCCTCTGCTGTGGGAAATAACAGCGGGTGATCAGTTAGTTTTCTTTTACATATGGTCAAGACTTCAATTTTTTTTGTCCTGATGTTCCTACTTTTGACCTGGGAGATCATCTTATCTTTAATTTTTGGACCACCATTCCTTGGCAAACACCTCATTATTGCTCTCATATGCACTGAATAGCCTTAGGCTTATAACTGATTGAGTTCTCTGTTTCATTTTCTCTTTGTCTCTGTACCAAGCTGTTGGTGGCTGCTGTTATACCTGCTTGTAGCAGCCAGCCCACTTGCCATAATTCCTTTTGCTGCTTTTTATATACTGTGGCCTAGTGATCAGATAACCACATTTGTTTTTGTCTTTTCAAGATGAAGAGGGGCTTCTTAGAGCATGGCCTTTGTGGCATCTATTTTAGCTACCTAGAGTGGTGGGGTGCTTCCTATCATTTGGTTTATTGGCTCTCTTTCTTTAGTGTTCTGCTACGTATGTGTCTTGATGATATGAATAGGATGTTGTTAGTTGGAGTTAAGTTGCGGCCTCATTTTCTTTCAAAATGCCTTTATATTTCCAAGAAAACAATATCTTAAAAGGGTTTTTTTAGACAATAATGGGAATGATCTTTTCCCCCCAGATGTGTTTGAAGCGCTTTCTGAGCTAATAATTTTAACAGCCAGCCATTGTTTACATGGGAAGGAAATCAGAAGTCAGCTCAATGAGAAGGTGGCACAGCTGTATGCAGATTTGGATGGAGGTTTTAGCCATGCAGCCTGGCTGTTGCCTGGTTGGCTGCCTTTGCCAAGTTTCAGGTATGGAAATTACCAACAAATCAAGATATTACACTTGGTTATTGAACTTTATATAATTACTGTAGTGTTGGTATGCTTTGCTTTAACAAATTAAAAAATTAATTGTTATAGATTGAATTGTGTTCCCCCAAATATGTGTTAACCTGGCTGGGCCATGATTTCCAGTATTGTGTGGTTGTCCTCCATCTTGTGATCTGGTGTAATTATCCTCCATTTTGTGATTTGTTGTAAATCCTAACTTCTGTTGAGTCGATTTTGACTCATAGTGACTCTATAGGACAGAGTAGAACTGCCCCATATGGTTTACAAGGAGCAGCTGGTGGATTTGAACTGCTGACAGATTGGTTAGCAGCCAAACACTAAACCACTTAGCCACTAGGGCTCCATGTTTTTTTTTATATGTTAATGAAGCAGGATTAGGGTGGGGTGTATCTTGAGTCACCATATTGCAAGAGGGTGTGACTCAAGTTACACCCTTAGTCAAGTCACACCTTTACATGAGTCACACCTTTTATCTTACAAGAAATAAAAGGAGAGAGAAGCAAGCAGAGACAGGGGACCTCACCACCACCAAGAAAGAAGAGCTGGGAAGAGAATGTGTCCTTTGGACTTGAGGTCCCTGCACTGACAACCTCCTAGACACAGGAGAAAGAGAGCTGTAATACCAGAGACGGCGCAAGCGGTGAGAAGCAGCAGCAGTGAACTGGTAGCAGCAGTACCAGGACACTGGCAGGAGATGGCCCAGTGGGTGTGCTGACCCACAGAGTGATAGATCTGAGCCTTTGGACAGGAGGCTTGCTGGCAGAAGGGGTGCCTCCAGGAGCTAGAGAGCTGAACACCTTCAGGCCCAGGCTTACTGGTGGAGTGGGGTGCCTCTGGACACTTACTGGCGGAGCTGAAGAGCTTTGTAACACTTGATCAAGAAGTGTAGAGGCCAGGCCGAGGGGCCAAGGGCCGAGAGAGAGATGGAGGGAGAAAGAGAGAGAGACAGTGTCCTGCCTGCAGGCGTGGCCGAGAAGCTGTCCTGACCAAAGAAATGTTTCCTGAGTCATTTCTGATCCTGAATTGTAACCTGTTATGCCAAGACACATGGAGAGCTCTAAGGAATGCCAGGCACACAGATGCTGAAAGGAGACAAGGACCTTTCTCTCAAGCCAACAGGGAGACAAAGCCTTCCCCTAGAGCCAGCGTCCTGAATTTGAATTTCTAGCTGTCTAAACTTTGAGAAAATAAATTTCTGTTTGTTAAAGCCACCCACTTGTGGTATTTATATTTTGGCAGCACTAGATAACTAAGACACTAATGAACAAATTGAAAGTGATTATGAACCCCATCATAGAAGAATTCTGTCTTAGCTATCTAATGCAGCTATAACAGAAATACAAGTGGGTGGCTTCAACAAACAAGTTTATTCTCTCACAGTCTAGTAGGGTAGAAGTCCAAATTCAGGGTGCTAGCTCCAGGGGAAGCTTTTCTCTCTCTGTTAGCTCTGGAGGAAAGTCTTCCCCTGGACTAGGAGTTTTGCCACGCAGGGACCCCAGGTCCATACAAAGGATGCACTCTGCTCCTGGCACTGCTTTCTTGATAGTATGAGGTCCCCCAACTCTTGCTTCCCTTTCCTTTTATCTCTTGTAATATGAAAGGTGATGCAGGCCACACACCAGGGAAACTCCCCTTACATTGGATCAGGGATGCAACCTGAGCAAGTGTGTTACATCCCACCCTAATCCTCCTTAACATAATCTAATCTTGTCTCATTAACCACAGGCAGAGATTAGAATTTACAGTACATAGAAAATTATATCAATCACAAAATGGAGGACAACTGCAAATTCATTACAGGTTTTCTTTATATAGTTAGCTCATTTAAGGTAAATTTCAGTTTAGTGAGAAGGTGGTTTATTGTCCACATATTTTAATATTTTAAAACCTTCTTATTTTTACACATATGCTTAGTAAAGCCTTTGCCTTTACCTAAAAGTAGCACAGCCCTCCTAAGCATTTGTTTGAAACAGTCTTTCACTCTTTTGTACTATATTGTGAAATTTCTTTGTCTTGAAGTAATAGTGCCTGTGTTTAATCTTCTATTTGTGTCTTTGCTATCTGTACTGTGATTTCCTTAAGGGCAGGGATGGTCTCTGATAGAAAGAATTCTTGCTCATAGGAGTTGACACCTTTGTTGATTTGTTTCTTTACAGGTCAGTGATGGAGAGAAGTTAAGTTGGTACTTCCTTTCTCTTCTATTTTTGCCTCCTCTATCTCTGGTGGCACAGTGGTTAAGAGCTGTGGCTGCTGGCCAAAAGCTCGGCAGTTCAAATCCATCAGCCACTCCATAGAAACCCTATGGGGCAGTTCTCCTCTGTCCTATAGGGTTGCTATGAGTTTGAGTCGACTCTATGGCAATGGGTTTGGTATGGTTTTTTATCTAGTTACAGAATAAAAGAGAGGTGAGAGTAAAAGGTGGAGACATGAGAGGTTCCATGGAATTCTCTGGAATTCATAAGATCTTATATTTGTAAGGAGATTCGCAGTTTCCAGACTGCTTTCACACGTCTTACGGAACACTCAAGCGCAGTACTTGGTCCATAATGAGTTCTCCGTAAATGTGCTTCAAACCTATTTTCTCTCTGCCCTGTCTTCTGAATGAAGTCATAATTCCTGAACTTGGTATAATAGGCTCCTCACACCCCAGCCCAGTTCTCTGTTTTATCCAAGCCAGCTGATTTAACCAAATTATTCCATTCACTTTTTCAAATAATAAAAAAACACCAAGCCCATTGTTGTTCATTCCTACTCATCGCAACCCTATGGGACAGAGTAGAGCTGCCCCATACATAGGGTTGTCACGACTATAAATCTTTACAGGAGCAGACTGCCACATCTTTCTCCTACAGAGTGGCTGGTGGATTTGAACCACCGACCTTTTGGTTAGCAGCCTAACTGTTTAACCACTGCGCCACCAGGGTTCCTTACTTTTAAAAATAGGCCGTATGTTTTCCTGGTTCTGCTGTGTTCATACTGTTAAACTTCAGTGTCTTCTTTCTTTCTGTGTTGATCATCAATAACAATCTTAAAAATGAAGCAGGGGAGGGATTTTTATCAGGAGGTTTAAGAGGGGGGCTTGGGAGTCAGGCTGCCTGGTTTTAAATTCCAGCTCCACCGTTCCCTGGCTATTGGGGATAATCAGTAGTATTTACCTCACAGAAAGTTAAAGTGAACAATTAATGTAAAACACTTAACACAGTACTTGTTACATAGTAAGCACCCAACTTTAAAGGTGTATAGTTTTGTAACTTGAAGCTTGTTTTCTGTCTCACCTAGTAGCTTTTACTCCTGTAAAACTATGTTGTCTTAGAAAGTGAAAAGTAGAATCTAACCCTATGAAGAACCAGAGATATTCTCCTGCTTCAAGAGTTGATTTGGTGAAAATTAGAATTTCATGTTACTTTAAAAAAAGTGTTCTACTTTCTGTTGAACTGGAAAATGTTTCTAAAGAAATGATCGTTTAAGTATTATTTGTTTTAGGCCTTTAGCTGGAAGATAGTGTGTTAAGCATTGGCCATATATGTGTTAAAACATAGTTCTTACCTGTAAGGACCATAGAAATTCTTAACAATATCAGATAAGCTTTTCGTGGCTTATCTTTTGATTCTGAGTTTTTGTCAATTATTTGAGTCATTAAAGCTAATTAAATAGGATTGCTCCAAGATAGGGCCAGGTTATTTTCAAAATTAATTTTCTGCTAGAAACTATTGCTTATTTAAAGGAAATAATTTTCATCTTTGAATCACAGACGCAGGGACAGAGCTCATCGAGAAATCAAGAATATTTTCTATAAGGCAATCCAGAAACGCAGACAGTCAGAGGAAAAAATTGATGACATTCTCCAAACTTTACTAGATTCTACATACAAGTAAGAGCTGCTCAGATAAAATATTAAAGCTGAAGCAGGAAATTTCTGTTAAAATACAGTTAAATAATATTCCCAGTTAAAAAAATTATACTGGTAAAACAAGTTGGTAGCTATGACTTTTAGACTTTGTAGATGGAGAAGCCATAAATTGCTGGAGTCCCGTACCTTACCGCAGTCCCAGTGACTGACTGGGTGTGGTGGAGAGTTTGCTAGTAAACCAGCAGTGAAGTTTTCTGTAATCAAAACCATTGTTTCTATTGGTTTATCTTTTTTTTCCTTAAGGAAAAATAAAATCTGACTTGTGATAGGCAAATGGGAGGGATAATTATTTCTGAAAAATTCATTCATTCTGGTCCTTTATTGAAATGTGTCTGCCAAAACGTTAAATGTGTGTGTGTGGTTCACCCTATAGGGATGGGCGTCCTTTGACAGATGACGAAGTAGCAGGGATGCTTATTGGCCTGCTCTTGGCAGGGCAGCATACATCCTCAACCACTAGTGCTTGGATGGGCTTCTTTTTGGCCAGAGACAAAACGCTTCAAGAAAAATGTTACTTAGAACAGAAAACAGTCTGCGGAGAGGATCTGCCTCCTTTAACTTATGACCAGGTTCGTTCGATTTTCAGTTTCTTTGCCACTTTATTACTTTGAATATCTTTGAGTGGCTATTTCTTAAGTGGGGCAAGCTGAGGTTTTCTATACACTGTAGATTAAATTGCTTAACTTCCATACTTTTAGAGAATTTCCCACAACCCTCCCTGAGATGTCCCAATTAATTTCTCCATTAAGCTTTATCAGATTTGTTTGGGTTTGGTGCCTTAGTTATTGAAATGATTTTTTTTCTGTTTTAATACAGACAGGTCCTGGGTTATGAATGTCTGACTTACAGACAACTCCTACTTGCCCTTTAATGTTACAGAAATTTACCCTCACTTTGAAACTATTGAACCAACCCCTACTCACAACAAATTTATCACATTCACCTTCACTTGTTGCTCCTGCAGCTTTTAAATCATTGAAAAGGCTTCAGAGCCTTTTCTTGCACTACAGTAAGGCTAAGAGCCGTGTGCACCTGTTCTGACTTACCTACAAATTTGACTTAAGGAAGTTAGGAGCGGGTCTTGTTCTAACCCGGGGACTACCTGTGTAGATGTTTACAGATAAAAATTTGAACACTGCTTTTGCAGCAACCCTTAAGTTTGCACTGAGAGAGCTCTGAGTCAGATCAAATAAAGTCAAGGCTGAGAATGGAGCTTTTCAGGGAGTTGGCAGGTAGGTCAAATAGTGACAGGTCTCTGGGGGTGGGGCTTTGGGGTACTCCAGGCCTGTTCTGCCTCCTGTAGTAGTTGTTAGGCTACTTTTTTCACAGTGGCAGTAGTTGTCAGGCTGTTGGTTTGCAAGGCTACCATGGAGCGGGAGAGAGGGGGATGAGTTACTGCAAGTTACAACACCACAGAGCTCACTATTCTCACCAAGATTCAGCCATTTTACTTGAATAAACTCTTCTTGGAATGTTGGAAGCCTTTGGTGAATTTCCAGAGCTCTGAAAAAGTTTACTTAAGACAATTTTTGCCAGAAAACTCATTGTTTTTAGAGGAGCAGATTGTTGAAGGTCCTTACTGCACCATTTTGTAGGGTGATCTCTCTTCCTCTCATCTTGCCTTCCTTTTTCCTTTGTTGACAATGGACAGTGATAGAACAGGATAATCTCTGCCACCCTGAACTGGTTACTTCTGCATTTCCACCCAGAATGCAAGTGATCTTGTATTAACTAAAAAGTTAAAAAATAATTTTTATACTGTTGAGGTATGTTAAGTATTTATAAAAATCAGAAATGTTTTCTCTTTTTAGCTCAAGGATCTAAATTTACTTGATCGCTGTATAAAGGAAACATTAAGACTTAGACCTCCTATAATGACCATGATGAGAATGGCCAGAACTCCCCAGGTGCGTCTATGGGCTAAATTCCCCCCAACCCCCTTTTTTATATATGAAAAGGAGCGTACGTAATGGTATCCAAGAGAATTTTTTAAATTAAAAAAGTAAAATAATCATCACTCTTACATACTTTTTAATTTTACATATTGTAAATATATAAATATTTTTATATAATTGTGTGCTAGTCTGTTTTCTGCATTTTCATTTAACATTTAGGCTTTTTCAAATGGAACTCTCTTTTTCTTGTTGGTTTTAAAAGTAACGTCCATTTTGTTGTAAAAAAGTCAAATAGCGTGGAAGTGTACAAACCGGGTCTTCCTGAAATGCCGCCCTTACCTCCAAGGTATTATGACTATATTTTTGATTTGTATGTGTACTTCCAACCCAACATCAGGCCATTTGGGAATAATCTTGAGTGAAAATAATTTTTAGCTGGCCTAGTCACCGAGCCAGTTTTTAAATATATGCATATCTCATACACATTACTGCTTTGTTCACAATGATACGATTCTTTGGAAGAATATTTTTCAATTATCTAAACAAATTTGTTGCTTTCATTTGTAGACTGTGGCAGGGTATACCATTCCTCCAGGTCATCAGGTGTGTGTGTCTCCCACTGTCAACCAAAGACTTAAAGACTCATGGGTAGAACGTCTAGACTTTAATCCTGATCGCTACTTACAGGACAACCCAGCATCAGGAGAGAAGTTTGCCTATGTGCCATTTGGAGCTGGTAAGACTACATTTTAGATCTTAAATATTTGTCCTGATAACATTTGTTCCTGTGAAAATAATCCATGTGAGTTTTATGTACGAACGTCTTTTCTTTTCCTTGTAGGGACATCCCTGCAAATTCTTGTAGAAGTAGAATCTCCAAAAGATAGAAAAAATATTTCATTTGTCCTGAAGGATATTATTTTTGTGAATCCTTGTATAGTGCTCCATTACCTTCTAACCTGTCTTGTTTTTTCAGGTCTGAATTTTATAGCCCCCTTTCCCCTTATTTTTCCCCTTATCGTAATATTTAAAGCTCTTTGTGAATTTGTTCTAAAGAATTACTGGAGTTAGCACACCATTCAGACGATTACTTCAAGCTAATGTATAAACAAATTACCATCATCCCAGAAAAAAGTAAAGGCAGCCTTTTTAAAATTGAAGCTTTTCTGGATTGTTAGTCAGCTTTCTGGTTCTCTGTGAATAACCTTATGATAAAATGGTCTTTAAGTTTGGGCGAGTTGTGCTTAGGTTTACGAACCTCTGCATTTCCAGTAAGAGCCTAAAATAATGCAGGCAGACCCTTGTTCCTCCAGGAGTATCTGTAACCACAGGTACTCTGTACCTAGATTAAACTACATTCAGTGACTTATTTAGTATTTTCCAAATAGATCATTTTAGTGGTAGATGACTTTTTGTCAATGGTCACAGGTCACGTATTTTCCAAATATAAAGTCTTCTGGGAATTTCAGATTTTAATAACTTTGTTTAATAAACAATTTATTAATATGATGATACGTAACATAACATAAAAGAATTATAGATTGTAATCATTGGTAGAAGCATTACATCTGCCCCAAAGGAGGAATCATTTCTAAAATGGTAATTACCTGGTTTCCACCTGAACTTTTCAGGTAATGGGTTGCCCAGTTACCTTATATGGCAGCTCATTCCATTTTTGGACAGTTCTCATTTATACAATATATTGCAGAGATCTGTTTCCTTTAATCCCGTGTACAGTTGTTGCTAATCGTGGTCACTGAAGCTATGTAGTGTTATCTCTCTTGAGATACTTGGATGGAGGTACAGTAAAACCTGTGAAAGCCAGAAACTGTAAGGTAGGAACCTGTCAAAGAAGGAAAACTTGAATATTTTCCACTGAAACAAGTAACAGAAAAGTGGTAAGACTACACTCTGTCAAAGGTGGAAACTTGCGAGACCTGGAAAAACAAGGCAGTCTAGTCGCGTTATTGCTCTCACGGGTTTCACTGTAGAATGTTCCCTCAAATCTTTCTTTCATCATCAGGTTAAATGCATCTAATTTTCTTGTAATAAATTGTGCTACTTATCTATGTTGGTGCATGTAACATGTAGTTT
Source organism: Elephas maximus indicus (assembly GCF_024166365.1). Classification (NCBI taxonomy): domain Eukaryota; kingdom Metazoa; phylum Chordata; class Mammalia; order Proboscidea; family Elephantidae; genus Elephas; species Elephas maximus. The sequence continues at coordinate 62,119,933 of NC_064826.1, read as the reverse complement.
ATTCATTTTTGTATTACATTTTGTGAATTATCAGTATTTATACTTTTTTTTTATACATTATTCTGTTGATTCATAGTTAGAATACTTTTAGTTTGTTGCCATTAAAAATAACTAGTCTTCCTCTAAGCCTCTCCTTAGTTGCTTATATTTGAATATGGACCAATTTGTAAACACCCCTCTAAAATGTGGCTCCTAGAAGTAAGTGCCATTATGGGCTGAACACTTATGCTAATCTTCTCCCAATTTAATCTTCACAACCACAGTATGAGGAAAGTACTATTATATTCATTTTTCAGAAAAGGAAACTAAGGCTTACAGGGATTAACTTTTCTCAATTCCAATTTGGCCTGTTATTTTGTGTTCCCTGAAAAACTGTTTTGTTGTCGAGTTGACTACTTTGCCAGGTTTTGGTAGGCGGGAGAGATTGGAAGGTGTCAGTTCTTTCTGGCTCAGATATTTCTAATACCATCTTTTATGAAGTTTATCTCACCTTCTAGTGAAGTTTTACCTTTTATGAAGTTTATCTGACCTTTTTAAAAATATAAATCTTATTTTATATTAAATTTCCTCCAGCATAAAATCTTTGTTCGTAGAACTTTACAGTGTACACCCATGTACTCACTACCTAGATTCTTCCATTAACATTTTACTATACTTGTTTTTGTCATGTATCTACCATCCATCAATTCTCCTTACTTTTTAGATGCATTTCAAAGCCAATTACACACATCAGTACACTTTCTAAATACGTCAGCATGCATGTTATTAACTAAAGTTCAGTATTTTTTAGTTCTCTTTTGAGATAAAATTTATATGCAGTGGTAGGCCCAAATCTTAAGTTGATGTTCACTGAATTTTGACAAATGAGTACACTTGCACAATTTCAGTTGAGTTTATCAATTTTTTATGGTTATTGCTTTCTGGTCCTGTCTATATCCCCAAGTCATGAAGATATTCTTCTACTCTCTTAACATTTGATGGTTTGTGATCCATTTAACTTTTGAGTATGGTTTTATGAGGTAGGAATCGAGGTTCTGTTTTCCCTTATGTAGATACTTAGTTACATCAGCACCATGTGTTGAAAAGACTTTCTTTAGTGTCTTTGCTGAAAATCAAATAACCATATAAGTACTTCTGGGCTCATTGTTCCATTTGTTGATCCTTATGCCAGCACCACGTTGTCTTGGTGGCTGTAGCTTTATAGTATGTCTTGAAGTCAGACTCTTGAAATACTCCAGCTTTGTTCTTTTTAAGGTTCTTTGGGTCTCCTAAGTCCTTTGCATTTCTGTATACATTTTAGAATCAGCTTGTAAATTTCTTTATATATATGACCTTTTACATTTTTATCTCAGTATACATGTTGCTATTTTGGGTTTTTGAGATCCCTTTTTCCTTTATCAGACATCATTTGTAATAGCATATCACGTTTTGATTGAAATATGCATATTGATTTTTAACCAGGGCTTCAAACCAGTTTTTGGAAATTTGCATTTCCACCCCAGATATACTGCAGCAGAATCTATGTTTTAACAAGATTCCCAGGTGATTCTTATTTATAACTTCCTGGGAACTGTTAGAAATGCAAATTCTCGGGAGTGAGGGGAGAACACAATGAACCCGTTCAATGCCCTGCTTTTAACTAGGGCCCTCCAGGGGCAGAGCTAAGAATGCTTCTAGTATATTCCCAAACTCGATTACAGTGCCATGATTTAAAATCTTACATGTATTTAACCTACCCAAAATATAAGTAGATGTTAAATTTCAAAAAAAGTAATTGGAGAAGTCATTATAGAATTAGTTAAGAGCCTTTTTTTTTTTCTAAAAATTGACACTGGAAATGTTTAGGATTTTATATTTATATATTTTATATATGTATTTTTTTATAGCATCGGCTATTCATTTAAACAGTATTAAACTTTACCACTCTAGGCTAAAAGAAGTGAGAAAGAATTTAAATTAAATCTAATGAAAACTTTTTTTTTTCAGGGCGTCATCGTTGTATTGGCGAGAATTTTGCCTATGTTCAAATCAAGACAATTTGGTCCACTATGCTTCGTTTATATGAATTTGATCTCATTGATGGATATTTTCCCAGGGTGAATTATACAACCATGATTCACACCCCTGAAAACCCAGTTATCCGATACAAACGAAGATCAAAATGAGAAAGGTGGCCAGAAGTAACGTGTGAAACATCACTGTCAGCTGCAACAGCATCTGCAGATAATGAAGTTTACGAAATAACTCCTGTGTACTGTTCTTGAGTGTGTAACGTAAAGACAGCAGTTTAAGATTTTTACATTTCATTAACTGAATGATTCCACCAATTCTGGTGTTACTTCAAATATTTTCTAATGGTTTTATAATAAATACAGTCGTCTCTCGGTATCCATGGGGGATAGGTTCCAGGACCCTCTTGGATACTAAAATGCGAGGATGCTCAAATCCCTTATATAAAATGGCATAGTATTTGCATATAACCTAGGCACATCCTCTGGTATAAATTACCTCTAGATTACTTATGATACCTAATACAAGAGGGAGGTGAACAATGCTCAAACAAGGAGTGCTGGAGAGAGACTGGGGTGTGTGAGATGGTGGAAGACTACAGTGGGGTATGCCTACACATCACTTCATTCGCATGGATTCAGCATAATGTTCGGCACGTGGCAAATTCGAGTTTTGCTTTTGGAACTTCTTTTCTGAATATTTTCAATTGGTGGTTGATTGAATCCGTGGATGTGGAACCCATGGCTACAGAGGGCTGACTGTACTTTTTACAGGTGCTTTAAAAAAAAAAAAAAAAAATTGTCTAGGGAAGTCGTTCTAGGTACTTGGCAGATTCTGAGTGACACAAATTAAAAATTCCAGGTACTAATTCCAAGAGCATATATACTTGGAAATTAAACACAAGGTATTTAAATCTTGGACTAGTTCTTCATGGTATAGAAAGCTCAGTGAAATACTTGGAAGCCATAGGTTACTCATTTACCTGGGAACTTTTTTTGTGTGTTGTGGCTGGAGGTGGGAGGGTGGGGAAGTAACTGTTACATATAAAACCCCGGGTAGAAGAGAATGCTATTAATTGGTCTTGGATGATAGATACTCAGCAATGATGGGGCTATGCTGGAGAAAAATAATGTCGTTTGAAATTATTACTGGCAGGACTGTATATAGGAAATAAAGATTTTTGACCATGACTTAATAATCCTTTCTCCTAATATATATACATGTATAGTTACTACTAAAGAGTGCTCATCTAACTTGATTTAATTACAAAATATTACATATTTATCCATCTAATGGAAAATCTGTCTGGTTCCACAAAGTCATGTCTGTATGGAAATCCAAAATAAACTCCTTAGGGGGTATTTTTTTTTTTTTTTATTGTACCTTAGATGAATATTTACAGAACGAACTAGTTTCTCATTAAACAGTTAGTACACTTATTGTTTTATGACATTGGTTAACAACCCCACAACCTATCAACACTCTCCCTTCTCAACCTTGGGTGCCCTATTACCAGCTTTCCTGTCCCCTCCTGCCTTCTTACTCCTTGCCCCACGGCTGGTGTGCCCCTTTAGTCTTGTTTTATGGGCCTGTCCAATCTTTGACTGAAGGGTGAATCTCAGGAGTCACTTCATTACTGAGTTGAGGGTGTCCAGGGGCCATACTCTCAGGGTTTCTCCAGTCTCTGTCAGGCCAGCAAGTCTGGTCTTTCTTTTTGAGTTAGAAGTTCTGTTTTTCTCCAGCTCTGTCTGGGACCCTCTATTGTGATCCCTGTCAGAGCAGTCAGTGGTGGTAGCTGGGTACCATCTAGTTGTGCTGGACTCAGTCCGGTGGGGCTGTGGTAGATGTGGTCCATTAGTCCTTTGGACTAATCTTTCCCTTGTATCTTTAGTTTTCTTCATTCGTCCTTGCTCCTGAAGGGGTGAGACCAGTAGAGTATCCTAGGTGGCTGCTTGTAGGCTTTTAAGACCCCAGACGCTACTCACCAAAGTAGAATGTAGAACATTTTCTTTATAAACTATGTTATGCCAATTGAGCTAGATGTTCCTGAGACCATGGTCCTCAGGGTACAATCTTGATAATCTTTTTCTCTTCTTTGAATCAAGGTTGTTTCTTGCTTCCTCCCCAGACTCCAGTTAGGAATGTTTCCATTACTAGTTCTGTTAATTAAAGCTTAATTTAGGTTAACAAGCCTTTTTCCCCTTAAATATAAAATCTGAGATCAGGGAACTCTGGCATTGGGATAAAGTTAAAGGCTATCGACATAAGCAGCAGGGTCCTTGGTAGTAGTATCGTTGGTCACCTTGTGTAAAGCCTGTGTTCAAGAATCAACTTAATTAAAACTGGTGCCTATGAGATCCTACAATTTGACCACATAGCCTGTTTTTACTACCAAAAAACCCAAACCCATTGCAGTCGAGTCAATTCTGACTCACAGCAACCCTATAGGATAGAGTAGAACTGCTCCATAGGGTTTCCAAGGAGCAGCTGGTGAATTTGGACTGCTGACCTTTTGGTTAGCAGCCTGAGCTCTTAACCAGTGCACCACCAGGGTTCCTGTTTTTACTAGACAAGGCCAAAATATTTTTCCCTTAAATATATTACAGGTCTGTTTATGGTCAAGGAGGCTGGAGGACACATGTTAAACTCTATTGTGAAGGCAAAATCTGCTTTGGACAGTTTTTCATATTAAAATTCTCTTGGAAAAAAATACACTGTATTCACAAATCTGGAGTAGTGGTTAAGAGCTATGGCTGCTAACCAAAAGGTCGGCAGTTCAAATCCACCAGGTGCTCCTTGGAAACTCTATGGGGCAATTTTACTCTGACCTTTAGGGTTGCTATGAGTTGGAATCAACTCGACAACAATGGGTTTGGGTTTTTTTTTTTTATTCACAACTCTAAACTATGTGCTTTAATAGGTAGAATTCAGGGAATCCAGGAACTTGGATAGGAAAGAAATTCATCTTTATTTTTACTAATTTCTAATGACAGTTTAGTATTCCCTTTAATTATGACTGATGAGCCCTAGTGGTGCAGTGGTTAAAGCACTTGGCTGTTAACACAAAGGCTGGCAGTTCAGACCCACCAGCTGCTCCACAGGAGAAAGATGTGGCAGTCTGCTTCTGTAAAAATTTACAGCCTTGGAAACCCTGTGGGGTAGCTATGAGTCAGAATCAACTGGACAGCAGCGGCTGAGTTTATTTACGACTGTAGACAACGAACCCTAATGGCATTAGCAGTACCCGTGATTCCGTCAGCAGAAATCACAGAGCATTTCCGTACTATATTGCCAATGCTCCAGATCTCTTGCAGTATCTCGCTTTCACCACTACTTTGCAATGATTGTTTATAAGACAACTGTTTCTATAAATTTGCTTCCTTCACAATCCTATATATTTTATGTATTTGCAAACATTATTTTGAGAAGGTGTCCATAATTTCAGCAGACTGTAAAGTGGTCACGGTATAAAATAAGAACCTGAGGCTAGTTTATGTTTACTGAATAGTTTGTCTTAAAGGATTTAATTTTTAATCACAAATTACTAAGAAGCATGAACAAGTTTAAGACTGCAAAAAAAAAAAAAAAAAAACCAAACCCATTGCCATGAAGTTGATTACTTAGGGGCCTAAAAAGAGGAGGACTAACAATGAACACATATCGGTCAGCTCACTTGTCTGTCTGCTCCTTTCTCGCTTCTCTCCTAGAGCAAAGGAGCCTTGCTAGCCATGCTAGCTGAGAAAAGGCTTTATCCACAAGCCTTCAGCTAATTGCTTAGGATAACTCTGCTATTTTTAGATCTCCCCTGATTGGAATCTAGCTGCTAATATGAAAAAGTTAGGTAATTCGGAATCTCCAAGAATGCATAACTTGCTATCCTGGCCTGACTGTGGTGGTATAAATCATAAAACATCAAATGACAAGACAAAATCCTCTGGATAGAAGCATCAAACATTGTCCTTGTTATTTTAATGAGTTACTATGTTATTAGGGAGGACTCTAGATAAGAATAATATTGAGATTTGTAATACAGTATCCTTGTGAGAGCTTCCCAATCTGAAATTTGGTTTGGACAGCAGGAATATTTCTTGACTGTGCTGCTCCACAGGTAATAAAATTTAAGATTATTTTAAAAAAAGAAAATCTAAGGTTCTTTACATTAAATGATTTCTGCATCTTAGTGGGCCATGGCTTAGTAAGGACACATCTTTGGACATGAGAAACACAAGTAACACTGACATAATAAATATGTATTACCATATTTTAATCCAAATAATGCAAACCTTCTGTTTTGTTTGCTGGCTGTGCCCTCCCCCTGCAAGGTATTTTTGTAAGTGCACTATGCTAAGTTTTTTTACAGTAACACATGGAAGGGGACTGCCGTGGAGGCTTTTGTGAGGGTGCCTCGTGGGACAAGGATGCGGCTGGCCAACAAACGCAGAAGGTGCGTGTTATCTGCATAAAAATATGGTAATCATGAAAATACTATATAGCTTTATAAAAACTATAGGTAGATGTAAGGTTGATACAAAGGAACATGGAAAACTTTTTTGCCCAATGAAAGGAGGAGAAAAACCCCAAGAGTACCTAATTCTAAGATCAGGACAGCTTTCTTTCTGAATCCATAAGTCCCATATACCCGAGACAAGCAATTGAGAGGATATGTACCAAGAATTATGGCTCAGTTGAAAATGAAGGTTCAAATGTACAGTGGTTAAAATGGTGAAGTAATTTTTATTTCAGTACTTGACAAAATACCCCATAAAATTCAAAACTTCTACCATTATACAAAAATAGGTCTCTACAAGTGATATTTTCTGTCTGCATCACCAGTAGCAAATATATTAGGCAGAAACATGTAACTTCAGTAGCCTTTTAAGAAAAGTGCAGGACACCTCAAGCTACACATTCAGCAGTATCATAACGCACAAAAGTTTAATCTTTTCACCCATTTGATAAATACACAAGGTTTTATAACTTAATAGTTTAAATTAGCATTCCACAAATATACAGGTAATTTAATGATTATTGTGCATGAATACATACACAATGCTTATATATACAAATTCCAGTTTGTTTTCATGTGCTGGCAAGTGATTTGCATACAATCATAAGCTGTGTTCCTGTTGGTCCCATTGAATATTCACAATACAAAAACGCAGAAGAACCACTGATTTACAAAAGGGAATTTGTTTAAAATCACTCCGATTGGTGATGTTTTCAGAGGATTATCTTCTCATGCCAGCATGAAACTGAGCAGTTGAACCTGTGAAAGAAAAGCAGGGTATTTAAATGATTTCAAATTAGATGGCTACTCACACCAGGCTGACTATGACTAGTTCACTCAGGGCAGGAGATTACTATTACTATTTTAAAAACACCTTTTCTTCCCCCTTAAAAAGTCTCATTCTTTCGTATACTGATTTTTAGAGGATACTTTGGATATATATTTAAAAGTCACTGTGGCTGGCTCCATAGTAAGGTAAGTGGCGCTAACATTAAGATTTTCTTTAAGTGCCCTGTAGGGTGAATGAATGTTCTATATACCTCCTTCCTCTTGATAAATCTTCTGGCCTTCAAAATCTGGGTCCTCTGAAATCTGGATGGTCAAAACAAAACCCCAGCCCCATAAATCGAACCAAACCAAACCAGCCAATGAAAGCCAACCATGATAGTAAGTTTCCTATAAATTAGCTGGATTAAACAAATCATTTCTTGAGTGAAGAGATAAACTACTAACTTAAAACAACCTATTATTAGCCCGTAATTTGTTTGACGAGTAGAAAAAAAGAAGGTCTTTAATAAAAGTACAAACAAAATATAAAAGCTGACTTAGAGCTTTAAAATGATTAAAGCATTAAAATGATTCAAAGTCTTTGAGTGAACTGAAGGGAGGCAGAGGTTTTCCTATACCAGGGGATCAACCTCTATTAAGTATTAATTTTTTGTGTGTTGCAGCAAAGAGAAAATTAAAAGGTCAATCTTACAAAGTCTTTTGAATGGGATGGGTTTTTTTTATCATACATAGTAGCACATGTAGAAGTATTGATGATGACTGTATTAAATGCTTAAAGTAATTGCTTGTCCTTATCTCCCCACCCCTTATTTGTATGCCTTACAGCTTTCTGGAGCCCTGGTGGTGCAGTGGTTAAGCGTTCGGCTGCTAACCAAAAGGTCAGCAGTTTGAATCCACCAGCTGCTCCTTGGAAACCCTATGGAGTAGTTCTACTCTGTCCGATAGGGTCACTGTGAGTTGGAATCGACTTGATGGCTACTCGATAACAAAGGGTAGCGTCAGAGTACTTTTCACATTGGTACCCATTGTGGATTTTATCTTATCAACCTGCTGAGTGAAGACAGTAAGGAATTCCTTTTGGGGGGTGGAGTGGAATCAAGGGTGGTAAATCATGTTGTGACTTAAAATTACTTAAATTCCTCAATCAGTTTCTCTGTTAACACAGAGTTTAAGCTTGGACTAGCCTGGTAACTCAAGCATCAAACTGGAAGATTTGATTATCCTAACAAGGAGGGTCAAGGATTTTCCAAAAGAGGAAGGAGAGTTCTGGGTCTAGCACTCTGTTTAAACTGAACGCACCTGACTGTACAGTTCCCAGTCGCCTTTGCAGTGCCTCTAGCCGAGTGATATAGTCTGTCAGGGCTCTGTCAGGATCATAATTCTGAAGCTGAGAACATGCTAGGGAACCAGGATTTAAATCAGCTGGAAGGCCTGGGTACCTATGGGATTAAAAATGTGTACGTGAAACCACATTAGCCCAAAACAATGCAAGTAAGTTACCAACCTACCCCCACCAATGACCCCTGAAAGGCAAGCCCCTTATACACTGCCTAATTTATATCCCTTGTGCTTTTGAGTTTGAGAGGTTTAAATGAAAAAACATAATTCAAAGAGGCTACTAAGTATTCCTAAAAATGCCCCAGTACAGTGCTTGTTGCAGAGGTCCTCAACAGATGTTGAATGTGTCTTGTCATACAGACTGAAAAGAGTTTTTTTCATAATGGCCAGAGACTATCATTTTCAGTTAATATTTTTTCCATTGTCAAACCACAGCATATAATACTTTATTGACTACCTAATCCGTCAGCTCTATTTTCTATGTCCTGGGAAACCAGTTACAAATGAAAAAACTCTTTCCAACTGAGCCTTAGATTATATAAATTATATATAACTAAAATTATGTCTTGCTATCTCAGTGCAGAGATGCCAAAGCCCTCACGATATCATCTTTCTCTGTTAAATATTAATACAGTTAACTACTCAAAGCAGGTTTTATCAAATTCTTACCTATTTTGAAAAGGTAAAGGAGACCTAGGATAGTCCAGATCTGATCTTGCACGATATGTAGTGTGTCTCGGTTCTCCATATAGCTCCAGACCACCAGAAGAATGATAAAATGGATCAGTCTTTTCAGCACCTAAAGTAATCCAAAATGTACCTTGTAAAGAAAAAAAATACCATGCCCTTGAAAAATTTCTACAAAACAGATAAGGGCACAAAAGACTACTATTCTGTATACTTTATATTCAACTAGCAGGCCCTGGGTGGTACAAACAGTTAATACACTTGGCTGCTAACTGAAAGGCTGGAGGTTTGAGACCACCCAGAGGCACCTATGAAAAAAGACCACTGAAAACCCTTTGGAGCACAGTTCTACTCTGACACATATGAGGTCGCCAGGAATCACAATCAACAGCAACTGGTTTTTATACACTAACTTATCTCTAATTATGGTCATTTTCAATTATTCTTAAGAAGCCTTGGTGGTGGCAGTAGTTAAATGCCAGGCTAACTGAAAAATCAGTGGTTCCAACCCACCAGCTGCTTTGTGGGAGAAAGAATATAAATCTGCTTCTGAAAAGGTTTACGGCCTTGGAAACCCTGTGGGGCAGTTCTACTCTGTCCTCTGGGGTTACTATGAGTCGAAACTGACTTGACAGCAATGGGAGTTTCAGTTATTCTTGCGAAGGAGAGAAACAACAGTACAACCAAAAATTTGGTGTTTGAGTATCATTTTGTTTACCTTTGAATATGAATCTTTCTAATAACCTAGAACTACTCACAGCCCTGGTGATGTGGTGGTTAAGCGTTCAGCTGCTAATCAAAACATAGGCAGTTCGAATCCACCAGCCACTCCTTATGGAAACCCTATGGGCAGTTCTACTCTGTCCTATAGGGTCGCTATGAGTTGGAATCAACATGACAGCAATGGGTTTGGTTTTTGGTTTCACTCCTCAAAGAAAGTAAACTATTGGAATCTTTTCTTTTTAAAAGGCCGTTTAATTATAACTAGATGAGAGGTGAAGGGTGTCTGATGTGTGTGATTTGAGGCAAAAAGATGGTGTGGATTAAAAATACTAGTCCAATGTAACCAAACCCTTTTATCACTCTACTACATTTGTCTGAAAAAACTTGAAATCAAAATTTGCTCTCTCTTAATAAAACACAGAACTCAATGTGGTATAAATTTCAGCTGTTATTTAATACTGCAGTGTTAGGATGCATATTTCAAAAGCCCAACTGCTTAGGGCACCGAGTGTGTTTATCCTTTCTCTGCTGCTCAGCTACTGGTAGGCTCTGTGCAGGCAGTTTACTACCAATTCACAGCAGTTACGCTGCGTCTTTATGTGCTCCCTGCCTCTGACTTCTTCCTTAGGCCTGAAATGGTCAAGCCCTAATGTTCATTTTGTTGTCACTTCTAATTAAGGCAGGTGTGAAGAGAAGGGGCTTTAACTGTTAGCATTATTAAGCAGCCCACTGGTAAACTCAGAAACCTATCTAAGTATTGTTAAATCTTGAGAATTTCAAACTGTAACTCCTCCACATAACGTGTTAACAGTAATCCTATTTTGAATAAGCCTTAAATGCAGTCATAAGGATGTGGGCTCTGGAGCTGGTCTGCCAGGGCACTATCTCAGTGCCACCACTGGGTAATCTGGGGTAAATGACAGGCTTCCCATGCCTCGGTTTACTCTTCTATAAAGTGAGAATAGGCCTAGTACTGAGTGAGTGTACCATAAAGATCTCCTATTATTATTCTCTTTCAAACTGCGTAAGTCACCAGATTGTTAGTTATAAGGAAGGGCTCTATCTTTGGACACCACAGGTTCTAGAATATATTATCTGGACAGGTATTACACATGCAGATTTTAGAGAATCACAAATGTAGGAAAAAGATGCTATTTTGACTTCACCTGGATTCAGTCCAAAGCCATCCCTGTTAATGTTGATAGAGCCAGAACCTGTGACTCGATGCCATCGCCGAACCAAAAATTTCATTCTAAAAAAGATCCCAAGATGAAATTTCACAAAACATCTACAATATAAAGATGATATACATTTCCCACAAAAACCAAGCCATACATTTATATATGAACATAGATTTCAGTATAATTACATGACCGTCTAACCCAAAACTATGCAAATGCCCCTCGCTTATGGCAAAATCCACTGGCACAGCGCTTCAGGTTCCCCTCCTCAAGTGGCACCAGAGGTCTCTTGTGTTGTTAGCATCAGGATTTGGGCACAGGAGAAAAAGAGCAAAAGTAGAGAGGAGAAAAGTGGATGGACAAAGAAGGGAGAGAAATAATGAAAAGAATAGAGAGTAAGAGGCAGATGAGGTAGAAAGAGAAAGAAAAGATCCTTAATTTGATAAAAGTGAGCCAATGCAGGGAAAGCTGGAGGAGGGATGAGGCTGTGTGAGCAGGGGTGAATGCCAGTGGGTTCCAGTGGAGCAAGGGTGGTGGTGCCACCAGCCAATGGTGCTGTCCCACCCTGACCCCAGGAGCTTTTTGGAGTACTAGTTTTGTTTTCTTAATATCAATCAGTTTCAAGGCCCAGTTAGTTTTAGGAGGGTCAAAATACAATGCGTATATTTAGAGGACAAGGACACAGGGTAGTAGAGTGAAAAAGTCCTCAAGGGCAACTTCTACACCGAGCTGCTTTGATGGATCCTTTCCAAATTCCTCTCATCAAAATTACTGGCCAACTCCTGGGACTCCCATTTATTGTCTTCTAAGTTATGTGCCTGTGGGGGGTGTTCCCGGCTAGAATGTAAGCAAGCATCACGTCTTTTTCAACAATGCATCTCCTAGCACTTATCTTGAAATGAAAGATAAGGAAGGAGGAACTGGAACCTGGAGACTACAAGGTAGAGTAGTGGAAGCAGGGAGGGCCTAAAACCATCAAGAAGATAAAACCTGAGCTCCTGCTAGAGAGCCAGCATGACCAGGACTCAGGAGACCTGGCTTACTGTCCTAGCTCTATCACCAATGGCATTGGGACCTCTACCTGCCTCAGTTACCTCATCTGTAAATAAGATCCTGGACTAGGTGATTTTAGACAGCTTCCAGTTTAAAAAATTCTGCATCGTATTTTTCAAAGGAAAATAACTATATATATGTATATACACACACACACACATATGTATGTGTATATGTGTCTGTGTGTATACATACACACACACATATAAGAGACTAGCTGGCTCCTACCAAAATAAAAGGGAGGGGTGGGGGTAGATAAAGAAAGAAGCCTGTGTCTGGGCACAGACCAAGTCAGAGGGCTGCAGTGGGCCAGGTATTCAGGTAGTTTGAGTCTTGGTTTCATTTCTACTACCTATATAGAATGAGTCCGGAGTTCCTACTTAGACTACATTCTAGCTTGGAACTACTAGAGAGAGAATGACAAGACCGCTAGCAGAGTTCAGTGTCCTTAGGCTAATCTCTGACATGAACGCACTCAGGCCAAGGGCTTTCCAGGGCTCAGTCCCAAAAGTGGATTGTTGTAGTAGTGAAGAAAATGAGTGTATGTCAGCCTAAGGAAGGGTCTTTAAAAATCATTTTTCCCTTTTATTATCTCTTTTATTTACATGTCTGAGCTAGATATGAGCTCATACTATATACTTTTAAAAAAGGCAATCCAGACTGGATGTGCCATCGCTGAATCTGAGTCACCAGCTGCCTATACCTCTTCATAGGGTTTATAAAGTACAACATAAAGTATACCTGCTAAAAGGATGAACCCCTAGAAAAATAAGATCGCAAAATAAGCAAAAATGGCAAATTTCTCACACTACATGAATACAGAGTACAACAAGCAAGAAAACAGGGAGAGGATTAAAAAAAGCCTCATCCTTTTAGTGAATTGATTAAAATGCATTCTCTTTCGAGCATTTTACCTTGAAATTGCAATGGACACTCTGACAGCAGACCGGAACCTGGTGAAGCCCTTTGGACGGTTGGTGATTACCTCTAGATCCGTGAAGGCCGGCTGCCCTCCCATCCGGGCAAGCAGGGCCAGGGTGGCATCTTCACATTCTTGGAACCCACCCAGTAACAGCAGCAGATATTTCTTCTGATAAATCAGAGCTTTCCGGAAACTTTCTGCCCTCAGGTATTTACCATAAATTCTCTGATTAAAGAAGGCAGGAATATAAAGACATTATTAAGAAGTCATTCAAACTATTCTCTCAGAATCCAGAAAAGAAGTGGTGTGTATTTGTGGCCCTGAAAGATAACCAGAGTATCACATAAATTCGCCCAATGGCTCTCCATCACATGACAGAGAGACTGCCTTTCTAAGAAAGGAAGTGAAGCAAAAAGATACTAGTGATTCTGGAAGAGTTATTTTATGGAAGCTTAGACATAAAAAAAAAAAAATACAGCCCTGCTTTTTCTATAGAGAGCTTTTACTATAATGGCTAATACCAAACTATAATGGTCTTCCACTGATTTGAAAATCGTTTATTAAAGAGTAAAAGAAACTGGTTTTAGAGGTTTTTCTGTTTAAATGGTCCTTGGTGAGGCCTGGGAGACATAATACAGGACTAAGATACTAAACCTTAAATCTTCAATCTACCACTAGGTGACATGCTCAGCATTTAGCCTTTGACAGCAGAAAGACTAGATTTATCGAGTTTGGGTCAGCGCAGAGCAGCTGTCCAGGGCTTCTCTACACTGGCTCAAACTCTAAATCTGAGGTTGCAAACCCATGTGTGTTTGGTCACACAAATAACATAACTGAGTAAAATGGGTGGTAGAGTATAAAACAGCAGGAGTGGATCAAGGACTGTGTCAATTCAATCCAAATTAAAAACAAACACACATCCTGGTAGACTAGATTTGATTTTTGAACCACCTACCTACTATACCTGTTGCTGTCAATACTTGACTCATAGCAACCCTATAGGACAGAACAGAACTGCTCCATAGGGTTTCCAAGGCTGTGAATGTTTACAGAAGCAGACTACCACATCTTTCTCCCATAACTACCTATTACAAAAAAAAAAAAAAAATTTATTTTTTATTTTTTTAATTTTTTTTATGGACCCTTGCAAACACTTAGAAGGTGGGTTCTGAGTCCCTGGAACAATCCTGAAGATTCGAGAGTTTTAAGAGTAGCTTCAGAAAATCACGATGAATAAGGAAGACTGAGGAAGAATTGACACCTCTGAACTGTGGTGTTGGCGAAGAATATTGAATATATCACGGACTGCCAAAAGAACGAACAAATCTGTCTTGGAAGAAGTACAACCAGAATGCTCCTTAGAAGCAGGGATGGTTAGACTGCGTCTCATATACTTTGGACATGTTGTCAGGAGGGATCAGTCCCTGGAGAAGAACATCATGCTTGGTAAAGTAGAGAGTCAGTGGAAAAGAGGAAAACCCTCAACAGATGGATTGACACAGTGGCTCCAACAACGGGCTCAAGTATAACAATGATTGTGAGAATGGTGAGGACAGGGCAGTGTTTGGTTATGTTTACACAGGGATGCTATGAGCCAGAACCGACTCGATGGCCCCTAACAACAAAAGTCCACAGCTACTCCATGAAGTCCTTTTGGATATAAGCCAGAAATCTCCAAGATAATGAGTCATGAGACCCTGCCCTCTGTCACTGACAGAAGTCTATCAATTCCCATGACAGTATTAATTCATTTGTTCATCTGAAGTGTTTACTGAGCACCCACAATGCCGTAGACATCATGCTACGTGCAGAATGTCTCTGACCTCAATATAATCCCCATATAACATGATTTTAAAGTACAGGTTTGAATATATCATGCTCTTGAAACATCGTGTGGTCTACATCAAGTGAACGCCCACTATAACAGAAGCAGTCCATCTTCAATAAAAGTGTTCAACTAAATAAAGCACTGTCTTTTTCTCACAGTTTTGGTTATGCTTTTAGTTTATTTTGAATTTTGGCCCCTATTCATCAGGTTTACGCAAATATTTTTTGTCATTCTATTATCATCTGAGTTTTTTTTTTTTTTTAATTGTACAGAGCAAGTTTATTATTGGGGTCACTAATCTAAGTTTTCAATGTGGATTTTTTTTCTCCTTTTAAGAGACTGTGGGGAGTAGGACTAAGGACCCAAGGTGCTGTGACTGTGATCATTAATGGGGCATAATCTGGTCCCAGTCCCGGGCACGCCTCTCCATAAACCTTTTATGACCAGCAACAGACCCGCACTTAAGACACACAGGCTGAATAAAGAGACCTAGCAATATAGCCTGAGCACCGCCTAAATTTCCTTACTCTGCTCAACTAACGTCAATGAGATACGAAACAAGACAAAAACAGAGGAACAACTGTGACGTATGTTTAGAGAGAAGATACCTCCTACCTTCAAAGTCGCATGCTCAGAATCAGGGCTCAGATTTTGAAGTAAAGCTTCATTTCTCAGTTCGGCTTTCAGTTTGTACACTTCGGCTTCTGCCCTTTTCAAGGATTTTTGGAGAGCCAACTTTTCTCTGTTCCAGATTTCTTTTTCAGAAGCAATAATGCTATCAATATTGGCACCACTACTGAGTGAAAACCTAGAAGACTGCAGAGACCAGAGCCTTACTTTCATGATTTTTAAGTGCAATTTTTTTTTGGGGGGGGGAGGTCTAAATTAAACATATTAAGGGTATTTCTAAAGTGGTTATAGAAATCTGAGCTTTCCAACCTCAGAGAAAGGAAAAATCAGTATCAACTGACATTAAAGAATAGCTTTAAGTATACGGTCCCCTGCCACACAGATTAGCTTTATAAGCACACATCCTTGTGAAAGCCTGGCCTTACAGAAGATGTTCAGATTTAGCAGAGCTTTGAACTAAAAAGGCAAGAGACTTAATAGCTGGCCTATCTGGGTCCAAATGCTGAGCTTGTACCTGAAAGAGTGCACTAGAAAAGTGCAGAAAAAGCAACACCAACATGTACACGTGTAAGTGGATCACAACAGAAGCTGCATGGGTGTATCTGACTGTAAGGTGGTCCTATAGGTCTGTCCTATCTTTATACTGGGTGCTTACAGAAGCAATTTATTTTACAGCTTTTTTAAAATGGAAAAAATTTTAAATAAATTTCCAGAGTAGTTTACTACAGTGAAATATGTAATTTAATGGCATTTTTCACTGTGAGTCATGAACACCATAACTGATAAATAACTGAAAAGTCAGGATTCACATTTGAACATTTCTAGGGCTTTATAATGCTTAACACTAAACACTTCTTAACACATGTCTGCCGTTGATTCACATATAGCAAAATACTTGGCTTCAGAGACAAACTGAGCTTGGTCCGACTACTGGCTTCAGTTCAGCTTTCTCATGTGCAAGGCTGCATGTGGATTAGAGGTTCCATATTTACAGAACCCAGAGTCTGATACACAGAAGGCTGCCATAAGTTACAGCTGTTGATTTTATTATTGCCATCCCTAAAGAATTTCCACAGATCCCACTAAGAATCACATACTTGATGTTTTTCATATTATCAGGGTTAAAAGTTAAAATGAGATAACAGGAATTATAACTTTACATTACTTCTAATATGTAGACACGCTAAAAACAGACATACATAATCTCTACCAGCTCCTGTCTGTCGATACCACTTGATCTGCTCTTCCAGTTTCATAACCATGTTCCTTAAATCATTCTTTTCTTCAGTCAGTTGGCTGATATGTCCTGTCAGCTCAGCATTTTGTCTCAGTAGTCTTTCAGTCAGTGAGCCACAGGTAGTATTTGGGGAAATTAAACCAGGCTAGAAAAGAAAAATAAAAATGGCATAAGGTCATATAAACACAAATGTATATGAATGATGTACATAAAATGTAGACAGGCACTGACAACAACAGATTTCATAAAGATGTGATGCTTGAGTTGAGTCTTAAATAATAAGCAGGGATTTACCAGACAGAAAAGAAGAGAGGAAAAGGTATATTAAACCAAAGGAACAGCATGTGTATAGCACCAAGACCTGACTAAGAGTGTGTTACTTTTAGGGAGAACTACAAGTTGCTTGTTAAGAGCAGAGTAAAGGCTGCCTTCACTCAATGGATAAGAGACCCAACTGTAGGCAATGGGGAGCCATGAAGGGCTTTAGGCAGAAGCATGCCACGAACAAAATGTATGTGTTAGATTACTCTGGGAGAAGTGTGCAATTAAGTTAGGGAAGACAGATCCTGCATCTGGGAGACACATCAGTAGGTTGTTGCCATAGTCCAGGTGAGAAATGTCAGAGGCCTGAATGAAGGCCATGAGAAAGGTTGTAGAATAAAGGAGAGCTGTGACAGATATTTAGTAGGCAGAAGGCACAGGACTTAGTGACTGCCTGGATGTGTAAGGGTGCAGGAAGGGAGCCTATGATGACTTCTAGCTCTCTAAACTGGGAGATACCATGGCCATGATCAGGGCTACAGGTAGAAATGTGGGTATAAGGCAGGAAGGAGAAAGTCTGGAGCATGCCTATAAGGTCCCTGTGGGGTACATTTTCCCAGGGAAACATGCCTACTAACTAACTGAAAGTATAGACTAGAACCACAGTTCACTAGAATGTAAGCTCCATAGGGTGAGTTTATCTGTTTTGTTCACTATATCCCCAGAACCTAATATAGTACTTGGCACATAGTAGATACTCAATATATGTCCTTGTTGTTCAGTAAATAAACTTAGTGAGAGCTTAGGCTGTAGGGATGGACGAGCTTTCATAGTGAGAGTTAGGGAAAAAAATGGATGGCAATAGGAAGAAGAGGCACAGGTAAAGGCAACTAAGGAAAGAATTAGGATAAATGAGAGAACACTGACACAAAGAAAAAGAGGGTTTTAAGAAGGAAGAAGTCAGAAGTGTCAAATGCTACAGAAAAGTCAAGAAAGACAAGGACTGAAAAGGTTCACCAGATTAGTCAGTTGGGAAGGCACTGGTAGCATCCTGAGGGCAGTGTCATGGAGTGGTGAAGATAAACGTGATGAAGGAGGGTGGATGGGAGGTGTGCAGGTGGCAGCAGTGGGTACAAACTACTCTCTCAAGAAGCTTGGTCTTGTAATATAATAATACAATAAACGGTCAGTGCAATTATGGAATAATGATAATGGAAATTCATTTCCCCCCAAACTTTTACTTTCTTCAATGGGGGAGGGGGCAATGGAACATTGATATTAAGATTTAAAATAAATAAAAAGATAAAAATAAAATTCTTTAGAAGAAATGCTGTCAGGTTCAAATGATCCATATAAATATAAAAAAAATATAGCTTCTGTTAAATCTTTGCCTTCAATGCTTTGGCAAGAGCTTAAGAAAAATCCTACCTCTTCGACTGGCTGGCCAATTAGTTTTTGTAGTTGTATAATAATTCCATCAATATTTCCCTGAACCCAAATGAAATCTTCATCATCTGCTGTTTCAAACTGTAGTCTTAAAGAAAAAGACACAGAGTCAAAACATACCTTCTCAATTTGGAGCGTTTACTAGCACAAAGATTACAGGTTAGGCAACAATCTCTTAAATCTATCACTTCTCCCTTATATTAGGGGTGCTCTTGTCTTGGGTCAAGGTGTGAGGATATTTGTTTTCAGGTGTATAAGCTTTATTAAAGATTATCACCTCCCAATGTAAACATTAATTAACTTTAAATTTTCAATTCCCCACAGGGCTACCTATTAGCAACGGATAGTAATAGATTCTCTCCAGCCTAACAAAGCCATTTCCAAAGGTCACAGAGAAAAGACTTACCTGTTAGAAGCTTTCTGAACTAGATGCTGTAGTTTTGAAGCCATACGTTGCAGCTTTTGTCTGATCATTTCTAATTCATGATTACAGCCAATTCCTCCTCCATTCATTTCAATCAGTTTAGGATAGCTTGATTCCTTTGTTTCTCCTTCTATTTTCTGCTGAAGAACCCAATTTCTAGTTCGATCACTGGATATACTCCATGTTGTTGGCTGGCAATTTTAGAAAAGGAAAAGACAATAAATATAAACAGCGTATCACACATTCTTTCTCACACAATTATTGTCTGTATTCCAAATTAACTTCCATAGATTTCATCTTAAAATAATTTTGACATCGTTATTTAACTAATTTAATCCAGTATCAAAATTTCATGAAAGGGCTACAATATGCTTTTAAAAAACATAAAAAAGAAACAAAGTGTCAATGTACCTCATTAAGATTGTGATACAAAATCCTTTTATTCTCTCGTTTTTCTTCTCGTTCTAGCTCTTGCTTCTGGAATTCTTGCATGATTCCTTGCAGTCGCTTTCCTTCGAGGTCTAACTTATAAACTTGTTGCCTTTTCTCTTCCAGCTGCCGCTGAAGATCTTCCACTTTGGACTGGAGCTCACGCATTTTTTTCTGTCCCTCAGTGTTGGCCTCTTGTTCTGTCTGCAAAGTCTTCCTGTGAACCTGCCTATCCTTTTCCATTTGCTGCCTTGTTTGCAAAGAATCTAGTTTATATTTCTCAGTCTCGTCTAACAATTCTACTATGCGGCTGTGTTTCTCCTCTAGCTGTTTCTGTAGCTCTTTAAGCAGGTCTTCAGAGGGTGCAGATGGCCGAGGCTGCCCGTTATCATCATCACTCTGTAGCTGTGCGTGCAATTCCCGTTCCCTGTCCAAGGTACTTCTCATTTCCTCAATTCGAACTTTCTCCGACTCAAGAAGTACTTGAAGCTCTAAGTTTCGACTTCGTTCTTCTGATAACTTGGTGTCATACAGCACTCTTTCTGATTCTATCTTCTGTTGTGACTCATTTAGCAGTTGTTTCTGTTGTTCCAAAAGTAGATTTAGCTGAGTATTCTTTTGTTTCTGACCCTCAAGTGAAAATTTTAGATCCTTGTAGAAGAAAACAAAATTTAGGAAATTTTATAAGTATACAACTGTACTTTTTTTAAACATTAAATTGGCAATATTTGGTAACAGAACATCGAACTGATTATCCAGCTTATCAACCTAAATTTTCAGTGGTTCCAAAAAACCAAACCCGTTGTCGTTGAGTCGATTCCAACCTTTCAGTGGTTGGAGTATAATTATTTGGACAAAGTACGGATTGTCATCAAGGAATATACACGAAAGATTGATAAGCTAAATACTTCCTCCCAAAACATTACTCTTACACCTGTTTGAGGAATATGAAGCAGAATATATTTCCCCTAAAAAGGATAATCTTTCAAAATATTAGTCTTTCTGATAAAACATGACAAGAACTCCTGAAAAGCCTTGTGTTTTGCAATATCATGTGCTAAAAGTAACAGGGCTTACAGGGGAAAACAGGACTAGGAACAAACTACTTAAAACTTATGCAAATTTGTAGTAATAAAAAAATAATTTGCACTTAGGGAGATAACATTTCCCTGCCAGATAAACAGCTCATTATGCCTGGAGGCTATCACAGTGGACATTAAAAAAAATAATAATAATAGGGTAGAAATGCTGGCAATGGGATGATGCGGATGGAAGGGGGGCTCTGCGTCAGTGGGGTTACCATTCAAGTAGGATGCAGCACAACCTGTCTTGAGCTGAGAGCCATACAAAGCTGAGGTGTGGCCCTCTGAGGCAGTGCCTGGAGTGAAGAGACTCATTTTACATTTCCTTAAAATACAGCAACTAGGGCTCCTGCTGCCAGAAAAGCTCCTGATGAGGACAGAGCTGAGTAATTCTACTCCCACTATGCCTGCTCCCCTTGACTAAGAGAAAACAGTTACAGAAACCAATACAATGTTTGCATTACGCTGACATAATTTCCCTAAATACCAAATCGTGTACTCACTAATTTGGATCACCAAAACATATGTGGTAGCAGAATAAATAGTCTGTTGCATGCTTGGATGTAGCAAGACAAACAAAAAACTATCATACCATTAGCATTTCCATATAATACATTTTAAATAACATTTGCAATAGTATTGAACACACAATGAAAAACTTATTGTATGTCATAAAAACGTCTAAGGTTGAAATTTTAAAAAGACGAGTGTCCCAAGACTCTCTCTCTTCTTTTGTTTTGGATTTTCCAGTGCCATTTAAAGACAAAGATAACAGTACCTCAAGTTCTTCTTTATCCCGTTCTTCATTGCGTCCCAATTTGGCTTTCTCTTTCTCCAGAGCCCACTGGAGTTCTCTTGATTTTTTCTGTTCACTTGCTAATGTATCATTAAGCAAATGTACTTCATCTGTTTTTTCTTTAACTTCCAACCTAAATTAGAGAGACAAATGAACTTTCATAAAACTATTTTGACTAAGGAAAAAAAATCCCAGCTTCCACTGAAAAGCTGTCCACTAGACTGACGCATATTGTAAGCCAGCTAATTGGAAAAGTATAAACCATGTTAAGGTTAAAGATTGTTGACTATGGTTCATTTCAAATGAGTTGTTTTTAGCAGTAAAACTATTAGTTATTTACCAATGCAAACAAAATAATGTCAATAAGAATCTTCCCTTGTCTTTTACCAACCATGGGAAGCACCATGTTTTGTGTGTAAGAAACAAATGTTCAAAATAAACAATGATTCTACTTGGAATGTGTCCTTGGCAAGCAGACACATTCAGTATTTACACCAACAAATTTATCCTCCTGCAAGCATTTTCTCTTCAATCACTACCCATATTTTAGCTACCTAAATCATAAATCCTATCGAGATCATAAATATCACTTTGAATTACCTGGTGGTAAAATAAAGGCCAACGTTTTATAACTTACGGAATAACAAATCTCAAGTAGAGCTGAAGCCACAGTAGAGAATATGCTGATTCCTAATCATGAGTTTAAGCATTAAGCGCATCTTCAGAGCAATCCCTGCCAAGCATCTTGGGTCTCTTTTTCTTCTAATACTACATTAAGTATTTTCTTCCTTTCCACTGTAGTGTTTTCTATAAATAACATAGCTTCATGCTATCTAAACATCATGTATAATGTTATATTTTTATAATATTTGCAATGTTTATGACAAAATTCCTCCAATTCCTTCACTAATATAGGGTTAAAATAAGGCAGCTTGGCACACCTGAATGCCTCTAATTCCTTTAGGTGCTTATGCTGTGCCTTGAGTGTTGTTTCAAGTTCCAATTTAGTTTGTGCAAGTTCACTCTTCAGTTCGGCAACTACCATCTTCTCAGAGCTCAGCTGTTCCTGCAGTTCTGTTGCTCTATCTTTCACACTGCTGAGTTCCACTTGCATCTCCAGCATTTGAGACTGCTTCTGCTGCATATTATATTCCAGAAGTTCTAAATGAAACATGATTAATATTTAAAATTTGATGCAGCCTGTAAGTATTTTGTTAGCAAGAAGTGATTTGTAAGTTAGTACAAGACTATTGCAAAGCAAATGTGAAAAGAAACAGTCAAAAAAGTTGGTAATATTATATAAATTTACCTTATGCATAGTTTCCTCACGCAGTTAAGATTTCAAAATTATAGATATACTTATATAAGGAAATAAAAGTTTAAAAGAACATGTAATGGATGCAAGCTTAAAATGTAGGAAAAAAAAAAAAACCTTTAAAAGTTCACACAATAATATAATTAGGAATTTCTATTTGTTCATTCAGAATTTCCAAAGCTCAAACTAAAACATTTCAATGAATTGTGACGGTGACCCAAATTACTTGCAGGAGTTATCCATGTACCTACGACTACAATGATCAGCACTGTTTCCTTATTTTGTTCAGTCCCCCATTTTGCAGACAGTCCCCAAAACTTTACTATAACTCTGTCTCCAGAAGTGGGAAGTCCAAGCTCTAGTTTGGATCATGGTTTTTTCCTTTAAAAAGCAAACAAACCTTTGCTACATGTCTGTTGCAACGAGAATGAACTGAAATTTAAATCCCTAAGTAATTAAATGAAAAAAGGAAGTTACGAAATATGCATCAGAATTCTATTATTTGTGAAAAATATGAACTTATGTATATATGCACACCGAAAAGGTCTGAGGACATATTTATCCAAGTGTCAATAAACATTATTTTAGGATTGTGGAATGATGGGTTAATTTTTACTCTATTCCTTTGTTCCTCTACTCTACCAAAATGGGTAATACTAATACGATGAGGGAAAAAAATTTTTTTGAAGTAAAACAATTCTATCAGAATAGATCCCCTTTATATTACTGACAGTAGGGTGCAGGAATAATATTATCTTTGAAGATACTCGGTCCTGTTAATTTAGACTTTAAAAAAATTTTTTTTAGGTGACATAGGCTAAGATTTTACATATAAATATGAACCTATATGCTACTAATTAAGTTTTCAGTGGGGTTCTATTCAACTTAAATAGAATAATACTAAATCGTTACCCCTAAAACAATCTTTAATTAAGCCTATATATAAGGGATTTATCTCTTTAAACCTGTTTTTTCCTAAAATTATCTTAATCTCTTTCAGTTTAACAAATGGCAAATGTGAGGCTAAACTGTAACTTTCAAAATTTGCAAAAGCATGGGATTTCTGGCATTTTATTAGATAAACTTGAAGACACAGACCCGTGTTTTCACTAGACAGGATGAAAATTTGATTTCACTTTAAACTCCAATCATTTCCATCTGTAGCTCAATTTGAATGAACAGGCATCCCTATTGAAAAGTGGGCAAAACACCTGAACAAGCACATCACAAAACCAGAAATCTAATGAGCCAATAGTATGAGGAAGTACTAAACAACTTCAGTAATTAGGGAAATGTAAATTAAAACAACAGTTAAGAATCCATTGCACACCCATCAAAGGAGCCTTGGTGGTGAAGTGGTCAAAGTGCTCGTGCTAACCAAAAGGTCAGCAGTTTGAATCCATCAGCCACTCCACAGGAGAAAGATGTAGTGGTCTGCTTCCACAAAGATTTATAGCCTTGGAAACCCTATGGGGTAGTTCTACCATGTCCTATAGGGTTCCTACGAGTCAGAATCAACTCTGGCACACCCACCAGGCTGCAAAAAACTGACAACACCAACTGTTGGCAAAAAGGTGAAGCAAAGTGAATGTATAAATTAATACAACCACTTTGGAAAACAGTCTGACATTATCTAATAAATATGAACATATGCATCCCATGGCCCAGCAATTCCATTCCTAGGTATACATGCAGAAAACTCAAGCACATATATGCATCAGACAACACTGTATAACAATGCCCAAAACAACAATGGTTGTAATACCTAAAGACTAGAAATAACCCAAATGTTTAACCACAGAATGGATATACAAACTGTGGAATATCTGGACAAGGGAATTTTATACAGTAACAATTGAATGAACTAACAGACAAATGCAATAACTTGGATGAATGTTATGAAGAGAAGTAAAAAAGATTGATAAAGCTCAAGAACATAAAAAACTTAAACTTATGTTGTTGTTAAATACCATCAAGTCAGTTCTAACTCATAGTATAGTGACCCTACAGAACAGAGCAGAATTGCCCCATAGGGTATCTATAAATAGGTAGTAAAACTAAAAAAAAAAAGCAAATGAACTCACAATAATGGCTATCTCTAGGTTACCATACAGTAGAGTGTGTTTGGGAATAGGGCTTCTCGGATACTTGCAATGTTCTACTTCTTGACATAAGTGATGATTCCACAGTCATTTAACAATTTGTCATACTGTATATTTATGTTTTCCACTTTCCTTTGTGTTAAACAGTTTATAATAAAAAAGGGATTAAAAATACTTTCATCAGACCAGAAGAACTAGATGGTGCCTGGCTACAACTGATCAGTGTCCTGACAGAGAACACAGCAAGGAATCCCTGAGGGAGCAGGAGAGCAGTGGGATGCAGACCTCAAATTCTCATAAAGAGACAGGACTTGATGGTCTGACTGAGACTAGACGGATCTTGGAGGTCATGGTCCCCAGACCTTCTGTTAGCCCAGAACTGGAACCATTTCCACAGCCAACTCTTCAGACAGGGATTGGACTGGACTATAAGATAGAAAATGATACTGGTGAGGAGTGAGCTTCTTGGCTCAAGGAGACACATGAGACTATGTGGACAGCTCTTCTCCGGAGGGGAGATGAGAAGGCAGAGGGAGACAGAAACTGGCTGAATGGACATGGGGAATAGAGGGTGGAGAGAAGGAGTATGTTGTCTCATTAGGGGGAGGGCAACTAGGTGTACGCGGCAAGGTGTATATAAATTTTTTGTATGAGAGACTGACTTGATTTGTAAACTTTCACTTAAAGTGCAATAAAAATTAAAAAAATTTCATTGTGGATTTCTTTTTCTTGTAAGCGGTTATCTTGTAAAGAGTATAAGAAAGAACTTCAAACAAAGAAAGCTAATGAACTTATTGGGTTAACAACCCGATTAAGGCAGCAACTGTTGATTTTAAATTAAAAACAAGACGTTTAAAACCAAGCGGACAATCTTTTAACTAATGTAGATTATCACCTTAATGTTATGAAAATGAGAAAATGTTTGACCAAGAGCAAAAGTGTTTTAATTGAGTAATTATAATAAGAAAGGAATCAAAGTGAAAACATTTTCACCTCTTTGTATAATCACGGGAGCCATATAACATACCTTGGCTTGATGGATCATTTTCTTGCTCTCTTTTCAGAGTCATTTTTCTATCATTCATCTGAGCATGCAGTGCTTGAATTTCAGCTAACAAACTCCTTCTGTCTGCTTTCTGGAGGCATTCCATTGCTGTTCGATATTCAAGACCCTGTAACAAAGCAAAGTGGAAAAATAAATAAAGGAAATACAAAGATAATAAAATTAACAACCAGGAAGCCTGAAGAACAATGAATGGAACACACATGCTAAAATTTTGGAATCATGAAATTATTTTTGTCTTTCTGTTCATTAAGATTTTAGTTAACAATTTTTACATTTATTTCAAACACCCCAATTAAAAAATGGGCAAAGGACATGAACAGACACTTCACCAAAGAAGACATTCAGGCAGCTAACAAACACATAAAGAGATGCTCATGATCATTAGCCATTAAAGAGATGCAAACCAAAACTAAAATAAGATGCCATCTCACCCCTGCAATTATAGCACTGATTTAAATAAAAAAAAAAAAACAGAAAACAACAAATGCCTGGGAGACTGGAACTCTTACACACTGCTGGTGGGAATGTAAAATGGTATCACCACTATGGAAAATGGTATGGTGCTTCCTTAAAAAGCTAGAAATAGAAATATCATATGATCCACCAATCCCACTCCTAGGTATATACACCCTAGAGAAATAAGAGCTGTGACAAGAATAGACATGCATACTCACATTCACTGCACCATTATTCACAATAGTAAAAAGATAGAAACAACCTAAGTGTCTATCAACGGATGAACGGATAAACAAACTGGTATATACACACAATGGAATACTATACAATGATAAAGAATAATAATGAATTCATGAAACATCTTACAATATGGATGAATTTGGAGGACATTACGCTGAGTGAAATATGTCAATTATATAAGGGCAAATATTGTATGAGACCACTATTATAAATAGTCAATAAAAGGTTTACACACAGAAAGAAACATTTTTTTGATGGTTACCAACCAGGGATGGGAGGGTGAGGGAGGGAAAATCACTAACTAGAGAGCAGACACTTGTTAACTCTGGTGAAGGAAGAGGCAGCACACAATACGGAGGAAGTCAGCACAACATAACCAAAGCAAAAGAAGACACTGAGAGGTACACAAGAATAAAAGGCAATGACAAAAACACTCGAACATACACAATCCTGCAACGACGGTAATAATGAACAATAATTTATGACTGGATACATAAGTAGATACATATGCTGAATAGGTTTTGGAGGGCCTAGAGGAGTACACCCTGAGCCATATTGGCTGTAGACATTTCTACATACATATTTACATATGCTGCATGTATATTCATATATATAATAGAGCACACAGGGTACAGTCATGGAAACAGCCTAGACATAACCCAACACCTCGCAGGACTGAGTTATTGGGCTTGAAGACTAATGACCATAGTCTTAGGGGACATCTAGGTCAATTGTCATAACACAGTTTATAAGGAAAACTTTCTAAATGCTACTTTGGTGAGTAATGTCTGGGGTCTTAAAAGCTTGAGATCAGCCATCCAAGATAGAACTATTGGTTTCCTTCTGTCTGGAGCAAAGGAAAGTGAAGAAAACCAAAGACTCAAGGAAATAATTAGTTCAAAGGACTAATGGACCACAGGAACCACAGCTTCCACCAGCCTGAGACCAGAAGAACTAGATGGTACCTGGCTACCACTACCGACAGGATTACAATAGAAGTTCTCAGACTGGGAAAAAAAATGAAAGAACAAAATTCAAATTCATAAAAAAGATCAGAGTTACTGGTCTGAGAGAGACTGGAGAAATGAGACTACAGTCCTTAGACACCCTTCTAACTTGGAACTGAAGCTATTCCCAGAGATCATCTTTCAGCCAGATAAAAGACAGGCCTATTTAAAAAAACAATAAAATATGTGAGGAAAGTGCTTCTTAGAACAATCATCTATACAAGACCAAAAGGACAAGATATGCCCAAAAGCAAAGATGAGAAAGCAGGAAGGGGCAGGAACACCGGATGAATGGAAATGGGGAACAGAGTGAAAGTGACAATGGGGAGAGTGCTGACATGCTGTGGGGACTGTTCCCAGTGTCATGGAACAATTTTTGTATAAACTATTGAATTGGAACTAATTTGCTCTGTAAACCTTCACCTATAGCACACATACACACATAAATGTATATGCTTGCTCAGAAAAAAAAATATTTCAAACACATAATAAAACATGAAGAATAATATAATAAACACACAGGTACCTAGCATAAGAAATAGCACAGCTATAACCCCCTGTGTACACCACCCTGAACACAATCTCCTCTGCATTCCCTGCCCAGGAGATGGGCAAATTCTAAATGCGATGTTTATTATTTTCATGTACTCCTTATGCTCATATTTAAAACACAGACACAGACAAACACATACAAGCAAAACAATGTATTGTTTGGCATGTTTTAGACAGATAGCATCATACTGTGTTTATCCTCGTGCAATTTGCCTTTTTCACATAACATGTTGGTCAATCATCCAGCCGCAGACATGCAGTTCCAGCTCACACTTACTTTCACCACTGTAATGGGCTGGGGTATATAGTATTCCACTGTATGAATCATAAAATATTTTATTTGGGCACCTTTTCATGTTTAAGTTTTTATGGAGACGAAAGTTTTCACTTTTGTCTGATTAAATACCTGAGTCTAATTGCTGGGTCATATGGTAAGCTATGTTTAACTTTATAAGAAACTGCCAGGTTATTTTCTAGAGTGGCTCTACCACTTTGTATTCCTGCCGGGAATGTAGGAGGGATCCAGCGTCTCTGCATCCTTACCAGCACTTGGTGTTGTCACTATTTTTTATTTTGGTCTTTCTGATAGGTGTATAGTGGCTTCCATTTTTTCAGTCTGGTATTTCCCCCATGATTAGATCTCTGTTACGCCTTTTTAACAGAGGTACCACAAAAGATGTTGTGCCGTTCACAACGCATCGTATCAGGAGAGACATGATGTCTATTTGTATCATGACTGGTGATGTTAATTCTGATCCCTTGGTTAAGGTGGTGTCTGCAAACTTTCTCAACTGTAAAGTTACTGCTTTTCCACTTGCAATTAAAAAGAATCTTGTTCAAAGATTCTATAGAAGAAACCTGATCAAAAGGGGAAACAGGCAGAACAGATGTCAAATTCTTGTGGACTCCAGACCTTCTGGAACCATGGAGGCTGGATGAATCCCCGAAACTACTGCTCTGAGATAATCGTTAAACTTTAAACCAAAAATATCCCCTGAAGTCTTTTTAAAACCAAACAACAGTTTAGCTTAACTAGTAAAAAGGTCTGCCTTGGGCATTATGCTCATTTAAGATCTATCTATATGGGATCAAATTGACAACAGCAACTCTAAAGACTTCTAAGACAGGAGGCTTAGGGGCCAGTAAGTTTATGCTAGCGGAGGAGGAACAACTCAGAAAAGGAGGGTGAGAATGGCTGCACAACTCCAAGAATGTAATCAATGTCACTGAGTTGTACGTACAGAAACTGAGGAATTGCTGTATGTTTTGCTGTTTCTATTGTCAATTACAACAAGAAAAAAAAAAAAAAACCAAAACAAAAAAAAAGGTGACGATTTACTTTGAGATTATGTAAATACACTTTTCTCATCAAACTTATTTGTATTTGTTTTAGCATCCATTGCTGATTATTTCCTGAATTGATTACAGTATTTAATAAATGGTGATTTTCTAATTAAACCATTCCTTTATTCCTTCTATACTTCCTGCTTGGTGTTCTACTGAAAGAAAGTTTTTCCTATGTATTTACATCAGTATCAACTCATAAATTTTTATACTCTGGTTTATAATCCATCACTATCATTTAGTCTGATACTCGAATTGTCCCAAATTTGGCCAGTGGGAGCCCCTTTAACCTGGCTTCTGTGACCTTCTGATGTATTCCCTTTGTTCTTTGAGCAATTCCTTACTTCCCAGCAAAACAAAATATTCCAGGCTTATCTGCCCCAACCTTGGAACCAGTTCTTTCTCCAAGGAGCCCTGGTTACAATAGAGAATGTTTTTAAAAGCTGAGATCTGGGCACTAAGAGTTGTAAGGAGATTTTTAGCTATCGATTTGATCCTTTTACTAGTTATAGGTCTTTTTAGGTGTTCTATTTCTTCCTGAATGACATTTTGATAAATGACGTTTTTCTAGAAAATTTGTTCATCAATTTTTTAATTTATTGGTAACAAAAATTTTCATAACATTCTCTTATTTTTAAATCTCAGCTTTATGTTTTACAAAGTAGAAGCTGCAAAAGCTGGAACTTGTGTAGGAAGGAAAATTCTAATATTTTCTACTAAAATGACCAAGAGAAAAGTGATAAGACTGCATCCTGTCAAAGGCAGAAAACTTCTGAGACCAGGAAAAATATGGCAGTCCCGTTGAGTTCTAGCTCTCACAGGTTTCACTTTCATAGGACTTTTTCCCATAACTTTAAAAAAAAATGTACTTTCTCTTTTTTCTTAACCAATCACCCCAGGAATGTTTCTGTATTTTTAGCCTTTTCCAAGAACCAACTAATAACTTTTTGATACTCTCTATTCTAACAGTGTAAGTATTTCATTAATTTTTTTAAAAATTATTTTATTTCTTCTACTTTCTTAAGGTTCATTCTGTTTTTCTAATTTCCTAAAATGGATAAGTAGCTCATTAATCTTTGGTCTTTCTTATTTTCTAACACAAGGCAGAACATTTAAGGTAATAATTTTTCTTCTAAATACTCCTAGAGGTTCCTGTTAAAATTCTATTTCGTACTGAACGTAAAACTCTAAAATTAATCAATAATTCAGCCTCTTATTACTATCAAAAGGAATACCTGTTCTTGTATTCTCTGTTCCAAACAGTTTAATAATCCAACTGCATCTCTAGTGCCTAGAACTGCCAGCTCAGTCTGAAATGCAGCTAGTAAGATGTTGCGCTCCTTTAAGAAAACTTGCTGAAGGGCAATCAGAAGTTCACCTCGCCAGTCGGAGAAACTCTCTTGAGACTGAGAACTATCATAAGCCTAGCAAAGTATAAAAAACAAGTTAATTTTCAAATCAGCATGTTTTTCAAATGTTCTAAATGATGATATTAATTTACTCAACCAAAATAATATTAAAAGCCTAAGAACATAGAACATATGAATTTATTTTCAAGTATGTGACTAGGAGTATTTAAACAATGCATAGTAATTAATTCATAAGGAGCCCTGGTGGCTCTATGGTTAAATGATTGGATGCTAACTGAAAAGTTGGCAGTTCAAACCCTCCAGCCACTCCATGGGAGGAAGATATGGCAGTAGTAGTCACAGC
Organism: Elephas maximus indicus; assembly: GCF_024166365.1. NCBI lineage: Eukaryota > Metazoa > Chordata > Mammalia > Proboscidea > Elephantidae > Elephas > Elephas maximus. Next base: position 62,088,795 of record NC_064826.1, on the reverse strand, counting down.
AGTTCATGTGAAAACATGTCATAAAACAAAAATTGAATTTGAAAAGTGCCTTAAAAATAGTATAATATATATAATAACATAATATAAATAAAACAAAAAAGATCCATAACATTCCTTGGGTACCTTGGCTTCTCTTTGCAGCTGCATTTTGGTAATTAAATCCTTAAGAGATGAGATCGTACTGAGGTAAGCTCTTCTTTCTTCTAGCCAAGAGTCTGAAACCTGATGAACAGAATGGTCCTCTCCATCATTATAGGGAGACTCAGTGAGAGAGAGTACCTGCATACCCTCATTATGAACAGCTCTCAGTAATCCCTGGAAACCAAGACCCCAAAGTCAGAATTAAGGCAAACTCTTCAGGGACTGCAAGATTAGAAATACAAAGAAAAATAAAATCTAGAACAGGTATCTTTATCTAGCTTGAATGATTTAGTAAAGCCACTGCAGACAGGTAACCCCAGCTCTCCATTACTGGTGTCTTCCTCCCATGGAGGCGGAAGCCAAGCCAGTAGGTTATGACTTTGTGTAGTTACCTCTAACTAAGTTCCTTCTGTTTACCTAATACGTTCTTCCTGTATTTAATGACCAGTTACTGATCTAACTAAAAGAAATACATGGGTGAAAACTTACAGTACCTGAGAATGTTTTAGTAATTCCAGCAAACAAAAATATCAGGAAAAAAATTATTAAAAAAACTTCATATAAATAATCATTAAACTTATTGTATTTTATTATTTGTAAAATAAGAAAATGAGACTCAACCGATCCCCAAGGTTCCTTCTAGCTACAAAATTATTTTTTCAGAGAGGGCAGAGAGGGCCCTACTATATCACCCCTAAATAAACTATTATGTTCAATGTAGAAGTGACATTGGCTAAATTTACTCAAAAAAATCTGTTGCTTAGTACCTTTATTTTCTTTGGAAATGAATCTGTTGAATTTTCACCTTCTTCTCCTTGGCCTTCTGATGTTGTGTCAAATCCCTGACTTTGTGTAAGATAAATTCCCTGACCCCAGTCTGATCCAGAATCTGAAATAAAGAAAGCAATCACTTACTGTATAAAAATCCTTTTTAAATACATTGTATAAAAATTCTAGAAATTTACATAACTTACCACTGGAACATATTTCTCTATTTTGGCAAGAGTCAGAATGTGTTAATTCAGGAACTGAGGATCCCTAATTAGAGAAAATAAAACAACCAACTTTTTTTTCCTTAATAAAAATATGGTGCAATGAATATTAATACTGTCAGAAAAAAAATCAATTAAATCTGTCACACCTTTCACAATTTTTTCCCTTATGGATATTACTGTTATAGTAAGAGACATGCATGAATTAAGGAATGATAACACTGGGTTGCAAACCTACACAGGAACTTTTTGGAAAGTTATTATTTAACTCTACACAATGGAAAGATTTAAAACTATAATAGTATCTAAGGGAAGAGACTGCCCCCAAAATTATTTTTCTCTTAAAAACAGACTGTTTTAAAAAATCATGGACCGTTTAAAAATACAAATTATGAAAACCAAATACCTCTTTGGTTCTCAAACACTGTATAACTGCCTTCAAGGAACTGCATTCCTCTGCCAGTAACTCAACGGCAACGTAATGTTCCCTTTTTAAGGTTTCAGTTTCTGAAATATGTCTGGATTCCATATCCAAAATTTCAGCAGCATGTAATTCTTGCATCTGCTCAATTTTTTCAGTAAACTGACTGATTATTTTGGCAACTTCTTCTGAGGAACATTCATTCTGTAAATCAATTTGGATCCCTGTATTTCTAACAGGAGCTCGTGGAGTCTGATTGCTGCTATTGACCTTGAGCATCCCATCTGTCTGGGATGCAGAGCTTTTGCCCACTTTAACAGGAAGTGGCTCTAAGCCACAGACTTTGTTTTCTTGTTCCTCCGTCTTATCTTCTTTTTCTAAGTAGTAGGATAATTTCTCTTTTGCTTCTGTGAGTTGATCCCTAGCTTGACTTAAGTCTTTCTGCAGAAATGCCATATTTGCTTCTTTTACCTAAAACATAATGAATAGAACAGTAGAGCCTTCAGTTAAATTTTTCCCATATGGAATGTAGAGTTTAGGGGGGAGAGGGAGTATAATTCATGCTAATATGTTCATTTTCCTCAGAATAATAGGAAAAATATTTCTGAAACACTCATGGTCTCTCTCTCTCACACACATATATAATACATAATTCATATATATGTATAGTCATATATTAGTTATAGAAGTGAAATTTTATCAGCCTCTACTTTTCGTTCTCTTGGGATATATGATCCTCTTTAATAACTGTCTTTCTCCTCCTTCATTAACACACTAGAGATTAAAAAGTCTCCTAACAAAAAAGACTCCCAGGAAAACTAAGATGCTAGTAAAGAAATGTATAATCATGGAACTTTGTATCAAATCCACAAAATACTATTTTTTCTAACTTTTAAGTTATGGATCTGGGTTTGTTTTCATAGAGAATACTTTGACATGAAATTAAGACAGGTAGAAATAAGTGAACTAGGAACTATGGCACTTATTTTACCAAAAGCTGTTCTTGAAGTTTTTCTGCCTTTTCTTTATAACTGGCAAGTTCTTCCTTGGTAGCTGCTGACTCAACTCGAAGAGTCTCTAGTTCTCCAAAAAATATATTTTCTTCATTGGAGTGAAATAACTCAGTAGTTGTCTGAATGGCAATGGAAAACATATGAAAATATTCTTTGTTACAACTGTAAACTTTCACATTTATATCACTCTCCTCAAAACAATCCGGGTATAACTAAGACTTTCTGATATTTTTCATTACTTAAAAGGGATGATCACACAGTATGCACATTAGAGGAAAAGTAAGGGGAAAAGCCCACATAAGTCCTAGGAGACATTTCTGCATTAATGTTTCAAAGCTTCTTCTGACTGCTCTATTTAATGACCATGCAAATGAATTAGACAGTCTGATTCAAAGACCACAAAACATAGTTTATATCCACTATTCTACTGGTAATAGTATGACTGCGGAGGATAATAATAGTTTTATAAAAACCTTCTATGTATAACTTAGTAAATGTAAAGAACATTATATTTAATTTAGTAAAATCAGCAATCACCTTAAAGAACTAAGGGAAAGAGAGTCTGCAAGGGTATTTAAGAGAAAAATCAAATAAAACTAACCTCAAGGACATCAAAACCTCCTTGAGGGCTTCTTTTCCTTTCGTTTCTTCCTTGTTTTTTTTCATTGTTCGCCAACAGGTTCTGTAGTTCTAGCAGCTTCTTTTCTTTCTCCAAAGCATTATTCTCTGCAATCTGTACTTGTTCTTTTTCCAAAATCAAGCTAGAATGCATTTCAACCACCTGACTTTCCAATTCTGCTATTCTCAAGGTTAATGCAGATATATTTGACTCCATCTCTTTTTCTCCTAGTTCATTCAAATTCTGTGTATTTGTTCCTGCATGTTTTAATGAAACTGTTGGTCTATCTTCACAGAATTTAGCATATTCCTGAACTGCCTTAAGTTGGACTTGACTCACAAGAGCGGCAGCAATTTTTTCTTCAAGCATTTTCTGTAGGTTTACAATCTTATTTTTAAGCATTTCTCTTTCAGACTGGCTTTGCTCTTCCATGTCTTTTATTTGTTTGAAACACCGGACAAGTTCTAACTCCTTTGCACTAACAGTGCTCTCAAGTTGCAGCAACTTTGTCTGCAAACTGCTTATGGAAACTTTGCTGTTTTCTTCAAAAGATTTGAGGTAAGTCTGATTTTCTAGGGGTTTAAGAGTATCCTTGGTAAGGGCTATGTCTATTTCAGTTTTATCTTTGCTTGGATCATCTATGGCCATGTTAATATTTTTCTCTGGTATACTTTGGATTTTTCTCATGTTTTCATGTTCTTTCTTTAAGGCACATAATTCTTGTGCTAGCTGATTCATTTTAAAATTAGTTTCTTCAAGTACATTTTTTGTGAAAGCCATTTCTTCATTAGTAATTTCTAAATGTTTTTCCAAAGCCAGCTTTTCAGCTGTTACCATATCCAACTGATGTTTTAAACTATCTGATTCTTCTGGGAGGGAATTAGCATCTACTGATGTTTTCTGTTCAATATTTGCCAGCTCTTGTTGAAGTTTTTCAATTACTTCATTGAGCTGTTCTATGTCTTCTTCCCTATTTTTCTTCACACGTTCTTGATCACTTATCAAGCATTCTATTTGGATTTCAAGATTCCTTATCAGTTCATTTTTTTCTTCGATAACCTATTAGTTAATGAAAAAAAAAGTAACATACATAATTCATAGGTATTTATATTTTTGGAATTTCACCTCCTTTTAGGGCAGAACCTTGACGATATAATCACACAATACTATACTTCCTAAAAAAAAAAAATACTTCCTAGACATACTAAAAACCCACTGCCGTCGAGTCGGTTCCGACTCATGGTGACCTGATAGGACAGAGTAGAACTGCCTGATAAGAGTTTCCAAGCAGTGCCCGGTGGATTCGAACTGCCGACCGCTTCATTACCAGCCATAGCACTTAACCACTACGCCACCAGGGTTTCCTTAGACATACTAGGTTACTGTAATTTCAATACAGACCAACACTTCCTCCATCATATCAAACAATGACCTCATTTAGAATTTTGTACAGAAAATTCTACTAAAGTGATTTACACTTTTAGTAGTAGCTGAATACTAAACCCAGAAAACCCGATTGCTGTGGACTTGAGTCCAACTCGTAGTGACCCTAAAAGTCAGCATCAATACACTCCAACTAAAAAGGACGAAGTACTGAAATAAAAAGTCTAGAGCAGATGGCGCCCAAAGGTAATGATCTTATCCAACTCATAACTATACAGAGACCCTCTTAGTAGATTTGGTTAGAGTGAGATGATGAAACCTGAGTCATCAGAGACTCCCTGGAAAACATTAAGTCCCTATGATGATATTAGAAGGTGGACAAAAATATACACAGCTTGTTAAACCAATGTGTCTGAATAAATTAAAATTATTGGATAAAAGAAAATCAAGGTTTATTTGATTTTTAAGTCAATAGGAAACGGAAAGTTATAACCCTTTTGCCCTTTAAAATTCTAGTTTGAATTAATTTCCGGTAATAACCTATGTTAAATGAGTATACCTTATTATCTGTTGTAATTTTAAGTTGCTGCTGAAGTTTTGTAATTTGTTCATTTAATTGGTCAATTTCAATCTCTTTTTCCTGTATTATCTGAGCAAATTTCCCAAATAGAAGATGTTGGTCCTGAGCAGAGACAGCATCAGATTCTTTTATGGCAAATCCCAGTTTCTCCATTTCATCCTAGGGATAAAAATAACCATCCCAGTTGCTATACCATTAGATGTCATTTTCAGATCATTCTTTTAATTAACTCTTACAAAATACATAGTTTCTAAAATATACAAATGAAAACATTTATGGTTATTCAATAATTCTTAAAATATTTTGATAAAAAGTCTCAAAAAATTTCACTTATGATGAATTTAAATGTTCGGATTGGGTTTAAAATAAGTTCCATGCAAATTCATTTGCCTGCTAATATACCTCTGCTAAATATTATTTGACAGCCAGCTTTACAAATGCTTAATAAGGCTAAACAGGACCAAAACTATGAATTATTTATAGATGAAAGTTTTATTTAACTAATTACCTTAAATAATTTGTTTTCTTGTTCAAGTTCTTCTAAGCGGGTAGTAGATTCCTTTTTCTGTATTTCTAATTGCATATGTAGTTGCTGAACTTCTTCATTCTTATTTTCCAGTTCTTCTCTGAACTGCTCTAATTGTTCTTCTAAGTTTGTGATCTTAAAACCAAAATTATCAAGAAGAAAGAAAAAAAAAAAAGCTAGTTTATACAAACATCTATTTCTCAAAAGTACTGTATTAGCTTCCCAAAGCATGTATGTTTAAAACACGAGTCATAAAAAAAGGATCGTGGTTTTCCTAAATCTGTCAGTCACCAGTGTGGTTTTTGGGCATGTTCAAATTAGAGAAGAACTTCTGAGGAAGGGCACAGGAACCATTTCCTACCTAATATGTCCTCTGAAGGGTCATGAGAGGAAGAGAGAGTCCACATTTTACTCCTTAGTTTATGTTAAGTTTAGTTGCTATCAAAAGACTAAAACAAAACAAAAATCTGTAGAAATAGGTCAGTTATTTCAGTGACTAAGTGATATTAGCTCATTTTAGACCATAAGTATCTGCTAGCCCATACGGCAAAACAATGCAGAGGTTGACACTAAGACTGAGAGATCCTTAGGTCTGAATTATAGAAGCCAGGTAGAGTAAGTTTTTAATACAAATTCAGGAGAAAACTGGAAAGCTCCTTCAGGTAGGAGAACAGAAATTTGGCTCATTGCTGAGAACAGATTATCATTTTTTGTAAAGCAATTGCTCTAATCAACGGTAATATACAGACTGAAGCTAATGATGAATATTAAGAGCTAGTTATCATTATATTAAAAGAATTGGGTTTGACTGAGGATAGGAACAGCCTTAATCATCCTCAAAACACTTAGCTCACTGCTTTGTAGCTACTTAATATTTAATGAATGGATTTTCAAACGTGTATTTACCGGATGATCAAAATTGCAGCATTAAATGCAATCTAACTACTGAGTGTTCTGGTCAGGAATATAATAGATGAGTCCGGAATAAAAAGGGAGAAAAATGTGGGATAGAACTTCAAACTCTTAAAGAATTCAAACTTACTGGACCTACTGAGCCTAAAACAGTCCCTGAGGCTACAGCCTTGAATTGCTCTTCAAACCTTGAAATGAAACTACCCCTTGAAGTCACCTTTAAAATAACATTTTAGCGCAATGAGTTAAGATAGTCACCCTTACATAAAGTGTTTAAAAAAAAAAAAAAAAACAACTATATAAAACCAAAGGGTCAACAGTTATTTTAAAGTATTGATGAGAAGGTTGGGGGGAAGGGAGATTACATAAATGGAAGTGAAACAACTAGAACAGAAATAATGAGAATGTTGACACTGAAAAATGTAACCAATGTCACTGATCATTATTGTCTAGAAACTGTAGAATGGGAGTGGGTTTTCCTATGTATATTTTCACCAAAAATAAAATTAAATAAAGCGGGGGGGAAGGGCAATCTAAAATGCAGGAGTAGCATTTAGTGGCAGCTGCCTCAGAGAGCAGCCCATAAGTCATTTATTGTCTTACAAGCAGAAAGGGGACACATGCTGATTAAATGCTGATATGTAATCAGATTCATAGCTTTGGCAAGGCAAAAACCCTTAGAAATCATTTAGCCTAAGATTGCCTATACAGAAATAGTATCAATACTAATAATAATAGCCATCACTGGTAGACAATTTGCTGCTAATCACTGTATTAAGGGCTTTCTATGTAATACTTTTTTTTTTAAACCCTGTAACAAATTTATCCCATTTTACAGATAAGGAAAGGTGTCACTGAGAGATGAAGTAACTTGTCCTGAGGCCACAGGGCTAGTACTTGGTGAAGCCAGTTTTTGAATCTAGGGAGTTTACCTCTGGAGCCTTACATTCTTAACTATCATTCATTCTATGTCTAATAAGTAATGTGCAAGACTTATATTTAAAGATTTCTCTGTAACACTGGTATTAAACTCAATAGACACATTTTAAATACATTTAGTGGTTGTGCATATATAATTATCAGGTTAGTTTACCGATACTTGTGATGATTATACCTCCTTGAAAATTATATAATAGTATTTATACCTATCCCTATCTTCTACAACTAGTTCTTGATGACAAGCTTTTAACATCAACACATATGTAGTCACTTGAGTTCAAAACTGCTACCCTGCCTCACCAGATATTTTCCTAGCTCTGTGATCTAAAGCCTTGCTACTCAGTCTGGTCCCTGGAACAGCAGAATTGGCATCACCTGGGAGCAAGTTAGACACACAGAATTTCGAGCCCTACCCCAGACTTACTGAATCATAATTTGCAATTTAAAAAGGTCTCCAGGTGATCCAGATGCACACTAAAATTTGAGAAGTACTGATTTAAACCACTAACATTCCTATTCTAAGTAGCTGAACTTGAACATCACATTAGGGACTTCAATCCCTAAAAATGTAATTATAGGGCATTCTTTCCTCTTAATCAGCCAGACACCAATCAGTCCCAGGCTGTGTTATTATTGTGCCTATAACAACCAAATAACAGACCCAAACCAAACCAAATCCATTGCCATCGAGTCAATTCCGACTCATAGTGACCCTATAGGACAGAGTAGAACCACCCGATAGAATTTCCAAGGAGTGCCTGGCGGATTCGAACTGCTGACCTCCTGGTTAGCAGCCACGGCACTTAACCACTACGCCACCAGGGTTTCCAAATAACAGAAGAACAGTTAATTAAAGCTTAAAAATAGAGACTGACAGCTATGTGTTTTAATCTTGTTTAATTTATCTACCAGTTGATGCTTATACTGTTTGGATTCCATTAATTTGCATCTATTTGTGTCTTTCTTCCTTTACGTGTTTTTGTCTCTTTCTTATGTGTATGTATCTCCTTAATTAGACAGTAGATTCCTTGACGACAGAAGCTGTTTTTACAACTGGACGGCACTGCTCTACACACAGGAAGAGCTCAATAAGTACTGAATGACATTCTTCAATACTTCTCACCAACAAGGCAAAACAACCCACGTGCCCACCTTTGGCAGTACAGCATTATCTCCGTCCAGAGTAATCTGGATGGGATGGAATTCTTACTCAACTACTTACCGTGTGACCACGAGCAAGTTACTTAACCCCTTTCACTCACTTGCAAAATGGAGATAAAAATAGAGTCTATTCCCCAGGAAGGTGTAAAGATTAAGTGAGATATGCATTTGAATACTTAACTTGCACTTCCCACCACACAGTCCTCAGCTGAAAAAAAAACTATTACTTATTATTCTTATCTATTAAAAAAAAAAATTTTTTTTTTTTTTTATAAGCTACTTTTCTTTAGCTCTACAGAGAACCAAAATCTACTGAAGGAATTTTATTTCCGTAACGAAATTCTTCCTTCTTTTTCTTTCCACATTATTCTCCTTCTGTTGTTGCTGTTAGGTGCTGTTGAGCTGGGTCTAACTCATAGTGACCCTATAGGACAGAGTAGAACTGCCCCATAGGGTTTCCAAGGAGTGGTTGGTGGATTTGAACTGCCGACCTTTTGATTAGCAGCCAAGTTGTTAACCGTTACGCTACCAGAGCTCCCCTCCTTCTCTTAGACTCCTGAAACTCCTATATTTTAACGTTTTCTTCTTTTAACTAATCTGCATTTCTAGATATTCTAACAAAACTTTATAAATAACATTTTATACAAACTTAGGCTATGGGAGTGGTGATAAGTATCTCAAATATAATGACACATATGGACATGGTATTTTTAGACATTATCAGTTTTCCGAAAACCTTTGTTTAATGCAGCAGAGAATTCTTAAGAAGTTATTTTCATTAAAAAAACATACATTTTAATTCTACTTTCCTGCCTCTCAGTCTCCATGGATTGAGTTATAAATGAGTAAGCGGGTTCTAGCAAAATACTTGTCGTTGTTATTAAAAATTAGAGGAAGAGGGTCAGCTCTCACTTTAACCACTTACTTATTCACTATCCCTGGCCCTGTTTCCATATCTGTAAAAACTGGGAGCTGTTGATGGATGCTCTCTAAAGCCTCTTGTATGTCTAAATAACTATGATTCTCAGTAAAAGGTAGACAGTTACTAGATACTTAATTCAAAAAATTAAGCTGTTAGTAGCTGATATACTTATTTACATGTTTATTATCTTCAAAATCAACTTAGGGCAATGAGCTAAATAGCAGTCCAAACTTTGGTTTTAGACCACAAACTCCATTACGTTCAAATGATATTTTTAATGTAACTTATATAAAATAATCCAAATCACATTTTGCCACTTAAAAATAAACTCCTTACCTCTTTTTCCTTTCTGTCTATGGCATCTCGCTCAGCTTGCAATTGTACTTCTAGGGACAACTCTGTTTTAGCTTCTACAGTTCCAAACTGTTTTCGATCCTCTGCCTTTAAATATAAAATAATTTTCTCAAATTTTTAGACATTATATCCTGATCGCTCATTTAATTACGGAAGCCATTCTTCAACGAGAATTGAATAATTTACATTAGTGAATAATCAAAAAGTTAGATCTTCAGCCTAGAATGCATTTTACACAAATTTGAATAGGAATCTTTAACATTCTCAAAATTTACTCCTCAGATAAAGTAAAAGTCATTCCTCCATCTGCCTCCCTCCCCAGCTTCCTTATACTGATCTCTTTTATTCATTTTTGTTTTCTGTAGTAAAATGGTGATGGATATCATCACTTCTTAGTTTGGCATCAGCCTAAAGTGGTGTCCATAGCCTTTTCACTTGGCTATTATTCTTGAGTCACAACTTTAATTGATGGTTAAAAGGAAAAATAATTATTTTGGTGTCACTAATCTTGCTTTCCCAGGATTAAAGTATGCAAACATTTGGAAATAAGAGTAAAGAGAAATGGCATCATGTTGACAACAGACATAAATATGCATACATTATGTAATAATATCAACAAGAAGTCAACAGCAATTTTTAAGAGTAATTTACATTAAAACACTTGGTAAAGTTAACTGAAAAGAAGTCACACCTTTTGAAAAGTGTCTGCACTAACGAGTAAGGCTTGCTCCAGTTCCCTTACTCTGAACTCCAGTTTCTCAATTTCTTCATTTCGTTCTTGTATATCCCTCTGAAGCTGCTCTTTGGACAGCAAAAGCTCACTGCACTTGTCTGTTTTTTCTTTCAAATGATTTGTTAACTGTTCAACCTAGAAATATAATAAGCAAAAAAAGATAGAATTTAAAAATAATTCAGCAAGCTAATAATTATGAAATATATCCTCATTTCATAAAGCATTTTTATCATTCTATGAAGCCAGCATACCCCTGATACAAAGCCAGGCAAAGACACCACTGAAAAAGAAAATTACAGAATAATATCCCTCATGAATACAGATGTAAAAATTCTCAACAAACCTCTAGCCAACAGAATTCAATAGCGTATCAAACAAATAATACATGATCAAAAGAGATTCATACCAGGGATGTAAGGATGCTTCAATATTAGAAAATCAATCAATGTAATTTACTACATAAACAAAACAAAGGAAAAGAATTATATGGTCATCTCAATCGATGCAGAAAAAGCATCTGATAAAATCCAACACCCTTTTCTGATAAAAACTCTCAGCAAAATAAGAATAGAAGGGAAATTCCTTAACATAATTAAGGGCATATATACAAAACCAACGGCCAACATTATTCTCAGTGGAGAAAGACTGAGAGAGTTCCCTTTGAGCACGGGAATGAGACAAGAATGCTGTTTAACACCACTCTTACTCAACAGAGTAATAAGGCAAGAAAAGGAAATAAAGCATATCCAAATTGGAAAGGAAGAAGTAAAACTACCTTATTCACAGATGATATGATCCTATACACAGAAAATTCCAAAGCAACACAATAAAGTTACTGGAACTAATAGAAGGATTTTGGCAAAGCAGCAGGGTACAAGATCAACACACAAAAATCAGTTGGGTTCCTCTATACTAACAAGAAGGACTCTAAAAAGGAAATCAAGAAAACAAAACCATTTATAATAGCCCCCAAGAGGATAAAATACCTAGGAATAAACCTAGACAGGGACCTGGAAAACTATACAACAATACTGCAAGAAACTAAAAGAGATCTACAAAAATAGAAAAACATCCCATGTTCATGGACTGGAAGACTTAACATTGCGAAAATGTCAATACTACCAAAAGTGATCTATAGATATCATGCAATCCTGATGCAAATCCCAACAATATTCTGTAATGAGATGTAAAAACTAACCTCCAACTTTATATGGACAGGAAGGAGGCCCCGAAGAGCTAATGCAATATTGAAGAAGAATGAAGTACGGAGTCTCAAACTTCCGTATCTCAAAACTTACTATACAGCCAAGGTAGTCAAAACAGCCTGGTACCGGTACAATGACAAACACACAGACCAGTGGAATTAATTGAGAACAAAGAAGTAAATCCATCCATTTACAGGTAGGTATCTTTGACAAAGGGCCAAAGTCCATTCAATGAGGGAAGAAATAGTCTCTTTAACAAATGGTACTGGCAAAACTGGACAGCCATATGAAGAAAAATGTATCAGGATTCATACCTCACATCATGCACAAAAACTAACTCAAAACGGCTCAAAGACCTAAATGTTAAAGCTAAAACTAGAAAGTACCCGGAAGACAACACAGGGTTAAAACTTGGGGACCTAATCTTCAGCATAAATAGCCTATCAAACAAAACTAAAATTCACAAACAGAAGATAAATTAGACAACTAGGACCTCCTAAAAATTAAATACTTATGCTCTTTAAAAGACTTTCCCAAGACAGTGAAAAGAGAACCCACAAATTGGGAAAAAAAATTTTGGCAATGACATATCTGATAAGGATCTAATCTCCAAAATATATAGAAAACTTCAATAACTCAACAACAAAAAGACAAGCTATCCAGTCAAAAAAATGGGCAAAGGATATGAACAGACACATCACCAAAGAGGGCATTCAGGCAGTCAACAAATACATGAAAAGATACTGTCGATTATCAGCCATTACAAATAAAGAAAACGACCCATTGCTGTCAAGTCAATTCTGACTCACTGCGACCACACAGGACAGAGCAAAACTGCCCTATAGGTTTTCCAAGGAGTGGGTGGTCAATTCGAACTGCTGACCTTTTGGTTAGCAGCCCAACGCTTAACCACGGGACCACGAGGGCTCCCATTAGCCATTAGAGAGATGCAGATCAAAACTACAATGAGATACCATCTCACCTCTGCAATGATGGCACTGATCAAAATGGCACTGTTTAGGTTGTGGGGAAATTGGAACTCATACACTGCTAATGGGGTTATAAAATGGCACAACCACTAAGGAAAACAGTATGGCACTTCCTGAAAAAGATGGAAATAGAAATATCTTATATTCCAGCAATTCCACTCCTAAGTATATGCCCTAGAGAAATAAGAACAGTGACGTGAATAGACATACGCACACCCAAGTTCACTGCAGCATTAGTCACAATAGCAAAAAGATGGAAACAACCTAAGTGCCCATCATCCGGTTAATAGATAAACAAATTGTGGTACATACATACAATGGAATACTATGCAACTATAAAGAATAATAAGGAGTCCCTCAAAACATCTTATAGCATGGATGAAATCTGGCAGACATTATGCTGAGTGAAATACGTCAATCACAAAAAGACAAATACTGTATGGTTCCACTATTATAAAAAGTCAAGAATAGATGTACAGACAGAAAGCAAAGTTCTTTGATGGCTACTAGGGATGGGAGGGAGAAAGAGGGAGAAGCACTTTCTAGATAGTAAACACTTGTTACTTTTGGTGATGGGAAAGGCAAGACCAAATATGAGTGAAGTCAGCACAACTTGTAATAAAGATACCACGAAGCACACGAAAAAAGGCTCAATTTCAGTAAATGCATATACAATTTTGCAACAGTAAAAATGACCAAAAACTATATGGGTAGAAAGGCATACATGAATAAATGCACGTATAGGTGTATCTGGAGGCATACATAGATACACGTTTGTGTGGGCTGTATATATATCCACGTACATAACAAACCACATAGGGGGAACAGTTATGGAGGCTTCCTAAACATATCCAGACAACTTGTGGGATCATTTAGTGGATTAAAAGGCTTGGAACCATAGTCTCGGCAGAGTCAGTTGGCATGATGTAGTTCACAAAATATACCATTCTACATCCCAGAGTAGCATCTGGGGTATTAAAAGCTTGTGGGCAGCTATCTAAGTTACAACTATTGATCTCTACTTGTATGGAACAAAAGAGAATGAAGAAAATCAAAAGCTCTGAGAAAAAAATCAATCCAAAGGACTAACAGCCCACCTAAACCACAACCTCTTCTAACCTGAGACCAGAAGAACTAGATGGTGCCTGGCTACCACTACTGACTGTTCTGACGGGGGACGCCACAGAAAGTCCCATATATACTGGAAGAAAATGTAGAATGAAACTCAAATTCTTGAAAAGGCCAGACCTACTGGACAGATATGGAGTAGAGAAAAGCCTGAAACTATCTCCCTAAGATAACCTTTGAATGTGGAATTGAAATTATTTCTGCAAGTCACCTTTCAGCCAAATAATGGATTGGCTTAAACAGTATCACCTGTGAGTAATGTGCTTCCTTAAACAATCAAGTATATGAGACCAAATAGTCAATGTTTACCCAAAAAACGAAGGTGAGAACGCAAGGAGGGGAAGGGAAGATAGATCAGTGGAAACAGAACAAACAGAATGGAAATAATGAGAATGCTAACACATTGTAAAAATCCAAACCAAGGGCACGGAACGATTTGTATAAAAATTGTTAAAGGTGAACCTAATTTGCTGTGTAAACTGTCACCTAAAAACACAACTAAATATTTTTTCAAAAAAGCATGCTAATTATATTTTTAGTAAGGATACAGCAACTTATTTGTCCCAACTAAGGTTACATTTTCTGGATTAATAAAACTAAGTAGCACTTATAAAAGAAATACAATATTGTTTTCATTTAAACTTTTTTTTTTTTTTAATTTTAAGAAATCCTCTCAAGACTAAGGCTCTCTCCAGCTAGAAGGAGAATATAAATTATATTTTTGAATAATGTTGAATTACAAGTTTAATGGCATAATTACACTATGACTTACCAGAAATGACAAATTTGTAGAATGCTGGCTTACCCTCTTATGTGAGATAAATCACCTAGAAAACCATTCATGGATTTTATTTTTTATTCCACAAATGATTACAGTCAATACATATAACAGTGCAATGGCTTTGAATACTACAGGGGTAGGAGTAGATAGGGGAGCTTTGATATAGTCAGCCTACACATTCCTTCAACCGAAAACAGAGATAACAATCCAGGGGTGGTTGAGGGAATAAGTGCAGCTTGAAAGACTTTCCCTAAGTGATGCTAATATGTTAGTCCCTTGAAATGAGCAGCTCTGTGATGAAATAATGCAGGAAGGGTTAATAAAATGACTTACGAAATTAGTTATGATGAAGTTAGGAGAAAAGCTTTAGCAAAAAAGAAATGTGATAGAGTAAGGAATTCTATCTTATTTCAGTGAGATACTTAGAGGAAATTATTTTCAAATGACAATTATTCCTCCACAACATTAAACAAATGCAAGTTTAACAATAATTATAGATTCAAAGATGACGGCAATAAAACCACTGAGGAGAAACTTTAACAATAATGGGTGGACTAAGATTTGGAGTAAGCTCAAAACAGAAACAACAAAGCAAGCACAGCAAAATGGTACAATATACTATTACACTTAGATGTGTTTGACCCAGAGAAATCAGAAGCTGGGGAATCAGATCTGGCAAGGTAAGGAAAGAACAAATGGATCACAATGTTACTGGAGAAAATCAAACTTATATATCCTTGCTAGTTTCTTTTTAACGAATGAGGCAGGTCAAACATGACACTATGAAATAGACCTAAATTCTAGAGTTTACATATTCTGTTGAGTTTCAGGCTAGTCTTAAAAAACTGAAAACATGTTTGTTAGGAATAAGGCCAACAAATACAAACACTTTGTGTTCTCTGTGTGTTGAGAACTTTTCTATTGCTATAGTAGATAAGGATATTCTATGTCAGATTATTTCTATTCGAAACAGATGTAGATAACATAATATTTTACTGCAGTGAGTTACAGAAGCATTTTATATTTCTTTGGAATTATTTTAAGAAAAATGAAATATACTAAGCTACATGGAAATTATATAAACAAAAATTTTTATTTTCTTTTCAGAAATAAAATAGTTGCCATTTATTAAGTGTTCACTACGTACCAGGTAAATGTGCCCATCGAGTGGGCTATTATCTTTATTTCAGAAATGAGTAAACAGATTTAGAGAGGTTGACTTAGCCATGTCACTCACCTAGTAAATGGCAGAGCCATGATTCAAACTGGCATTGACTTACTCCAAGCATAATCTCTTTGTCACCATGACAAGTTACCTTTAGTAATATATAAATGGAATCTTCCCTCATTCACATAGAATTAATTTGATAAATATGGAGTTCTATGTTTCTATATTTTATGAGGAAAATAGATAGATGGAGTGAAAAAAGTAGAAGGAGGGAGAATGGTTAGGAGGTTACCACAATGGTCTATGCAAGCAATAGTGATGGCTAGGACTTAAAGAGATGATTGAAGGTGGAAAGAAAGATACAGTACAACCAGGCCTACCAATAGGTTAGAGGTGGGGGATAAGGAAAAGAATGGAATCAAGAATGAATTCTAGGTGTTAGCAACAAGAAAGGCATACATCATATAGAATTTACTGGGTTGAAGAAGAAGCATGTTTTACTCTAATCTTTCTTCAGTAGACAGTAGTCAGGAATCAGGATCTCTCTTTCGGACATGATAATTTTGAGAACTCCAAGTAGATATGCAGAGTCCAAACGAAACCAAACCCATTGTCATCGAGTTCATTCTGACTCACAGTAACCCTACAGGACAGGGTAGGACTGCCTCATAGGGTTTCCAAGGCTGTAATCTTTATGGAAGTATTCTGCCACATCTTTTTCCCATGAAGCAGCTCATGGGTTGGAATTGCCAACCTTTTGGTTAGCAGCCGAGCACTTAACCACTGTGCCACTAACAAAAACAAAAAAACAAAAAAAAGCATTGCCGTCAAGTGGATTCTGACTCATAGCGGCCCTATAGGACAGAGTAGAACTGCCCCACAGGGTTTCTAAGGAGTAGCTGATGGATTCAAACTGCCAAACTTTTGGTTGGCAGCCAAACGCTTAACCGTTGTGTCACGAGGGCTTCTTATATGCAGAGTAGGCGGTTGAATATTGAAGACTGGGGCTCAACAAAGATTATAGGATCACCTATAAATGACTCCACATCCTATAAATGTGGAGTCATTTATAGGTGATCCCCTAGGAAGAGAATACTGATACGAAAGAAGAGTGCGCCCAAGACTAATTCTTGAAGCACTCCACCATTTAGATTTTAGATAGAGGAGAACAAAGACTACAGAGATTAGACAGTGAGGCAGGGTGACACAGCAGCCAAGAGAAGGAAGTGTTCCAAGAAGGTGGCTGTAATACCTCTGAATAGTCAAGTAAGGTGAAGACAAAGAGATGATTTTTGGATATAGTCATGAGATTGTGTGTAACCTCCACAAGACCAGTTTCAAAGATGCAGAGGTATGAACCCCATTAAAATAGATGGTTTGGAAATTTCATAGGAGTGGGCTGAGAGCAGAATGGGAGATGGGCAAGTAAAGACAGTTAATATAGGCAACTCTTTTGATCAGTTTTGTTGGGAACAGAAACAGGGGAGTTCATTTAATTGGGCAATACTAGAACATGTTATACAGACAGGAATGATTCAATAGAGCGTAGTCCAAATTTTAATACAAACATTTATTTTTAGGGTTTTGAGGACCTCCTCATGTTGAAGGAATATTTAATTTTCTGATTTTAAGATTTATGTGCAATAGAAAAAATTCATTTTTAATTTTTTCATTATATGTATCTTATTTTATATCCAAAATACAAATTACTGTAAGCAATTTCAACAAAGTTCTTACCTCTCTAGTTTGGTGCTCGCTGATAGGCTGGAATCGAGGTACAACCTTAAGCTGCTGTTCTAGTTTCTGTATTTCCTGTTGGAATACATCTCTCTCATGTTCTCTATCAATGGCTTGCTCCTGAAATTTAAAAATAATAGTAGTAACTGAAGCAACAATATTTACTGAAGCTGTTTTTCCCAGCTTTAATTATAGGTATAGTTCTGTTTGAAGGCAAAGAACCTATAATAGAGTTGCCCAAACCATGAAGGTTTAGAAAGATAACATTCTTTCATGGTTCATAGTTTATTTTGGCTCTTAAACAAAAATGAAAGCATTTAAGTAAACTTTAAAGCACAACAGTTCTTTTTTATTCAAATAACATGAAATACAGAATGAAAAAAGTACTCTCCTTAAAATGTACTTACATTTTTTGAACAAAGGAGCAATTCCACTGTTAAATTAACCAAATATGTAAAATAAGTTGTTTGATAAACTAATTTCATTCTAATCTAGGTTTTATATCTAAAATTGTAAAATATAAGAATCTCATTCTCTGATCTGTAAAGAGAATATCAGGCTTCAATAAAACTCTAAAAAAGGAAATCTGTGTGAAATTAGATATTTAACCTTTTTGGAGAAGGAGAAATGCCAGCATGACAACTGTTCCTACCCTTTCCAAGGGCACACTGATACCTGTGTGTGTATCTTCTCAGGGTAAAGCAGTAGTGGTCAATTAGCTCTGAGGACCAGTGCTTGTTCTGAACACTGGTTAAGAGTACAATAAGCTTCTTAACTCTGAATTTAGAAAGGCTAATTGGAAGAGTTTATTCAAAATCTGGCTGTATGGCTTTGAATTCTAAAAGTTGTACAACAAAAATAATCAGAATTTTTTATTGGAATAGTACTTCTCAATTGATTAGTAAAATATACATGTATGTGAAAACATTAGAACTCATAAGTCTCTTCGTAATTTAAAATTCACAAACCTAAAGTAGTAGCAAGTAGCATTCCACTGAGATAATCCATCTGTAAATTGAGAATACTTACATCTAAAAATTTCCTCATTTTTTCTAACTGCTTTTCCAGTGCTTGGTTTTGCTGTCTTAAGTCCATTAATTCAGCATTTTTTTCTTGTTCCAGCTCTATAAATCTACTGACTTGTTCCTCGACATCTATTTCTAGAGCTTTCACTTGTTTTTGAAGGTCATCACGTACTTTTTCAGCTTGACACTGTACTTCTAGTTTTTCCTTCATTAGCTTTTCTGTTTCCTGTAATAATTCTGTTTACAAAGGTAAAAGTATACTAAGTTAAATCACAATGAATGATGTTATGGCACTAAAATCATCTGTAACTGTTCAACTTTTTTCTTCTTGAGATGAAAAATCTGGGTTTTAATTCAAAGACACATAAAATAAGGTAAATACTTATGAAAATATCATATATCTTAATATATTTCTACATAAGTAAACAAGCTAATATAAATAAAATTATAAAGAATTAACAAAAAATGATATGTCCTGTCACTAAAAATATTTTTGTGAAAACAGCATAGCAAATGACAAATTCATTTTCACAATGAAGAAAAACAAAATCTAATTAAGTTCAAGAAGAAAAACTCACCATTTTCTTTACTTAAGGTAAAAATCAATTCATTCCAAACCCTCAGAGTCACTTTTATATGCATACACAATACACATGAAGATCAAATACTGTAAATTTTTAACTGAGGCCATTAACAGTTATAGAAAAAGGAACACGACTGCAGTCCGAGTTTTCAGTTAGGCTTTTTCCTTACTAGATCCATATTCCTGAGTTGCTCTTGCATGCTTACATGCATGGGCAAAGGAAAACTGACAAGTATGAGAGGCAGTGTGGCATAGTGCTTAGGAGCAGGCCGTGGGTTCAGATCCTAGCTCTGCCACTTATCTCCTATGTGACACTTAACATGCTATCCTTCAGTTTCCTTACATGTGATAATAATAGTACTGATCTCTTACAGTTAATGTTTGCTCAAATGAGTTAATATATGTAAACAATAGTTCTTAGGGTGTGGTAAGTACTATTAAGAAAAACCAAACCTATTGCCGTTGAGTTGATTCCAACTCATAGTGACTCTATGTAAGTGTTAGCTATTAATAATGATAAGTATGCACGGCAAAAGTAAAACAATTTTCTAGTGAAGAAGATGAAAGGAACATGTCTCAAATGTCTTCATACTAACTGCACTCAGAACTAAGTATAGTTCTCTAGGAAACTACAGAACTGCTTTCTATAGAAAACAGCTTTCCTTTTAAAACAATACTGATATTAGAGGTTAAAATAAAATCAACCAGAAAGATTTTTACCAGATTTCATTGATCCATCTGATACCATCATCTTATATACTTCCTGATTTAGAAAGAGCCTTTGAAAAGTCATAGGTTACATGAGTTTAACGTATTTGTTAATGAAAAAAAGTTTTAATAAAACAACATACTCTTTAAAAAACTGAAATAGTCAAGCTCTGTGCAAAAACAGATATGAGATGATGGTTACTATGAATCTAAGATATTAATTTCAAGTAAAAATGTGTATTTTTATTGCAAGAAAATTTGTTAAAGAGAAAAACTGTAAGTATGAAACACAATAGCAGAATTGCAAAATGAGAGATAATGTTAGTTGGTTGAAAATCCAAAAGGTCACCCAATTTTTTGAGATGTGAGTCTACCACCAAAGATTGGCCATGCAATTGCATAAACACACCTGTTCCAGGTGCTGCATCGACTGCAGCATCTACTAGTCCTAAGAGAATAGGAAAAGAAAAAATAAAACAAGAAGATAACAAAAACATGACAATTTATATGCCTTCTGCTTCCTAAAATAGGATAATGCACAAAAAAAGAATTAGAAGCAAAAGTAGAAGTTGATTATTATCACTGCTAACATTTTAAGAAGTTCCAACATTACTTGGATATTGACATTTATCACATGTATACTTTCCACATTAAAAATGCCAACCCTAAACCTATACTGAACTAATCTGAGCAACCAGAAAGAACTTCACAATATTTCTAAACTGATAAAGTGAAATTAGTGAAGCTACAGATTTATAACTGCATTATGTAGTATGGAAAAAACTACTCAAAGTTCCATCATTGCAAAGACTGACACTTTTTTTTTTTTTTACCTCTAAACCTTAACTTCAAGATGTTACCTAACTTCTCATTTAAAGAAAGATTAAGGGAAATTTATGAATTTAAATATTTAAAGGCTTCCAGCAGCCTTTTCAACCTCTTCTACTTGCAGGTCGAAGTCCACCTCCACCTGCTCACTACCTGTGCCCGGTCGTTGCCCTCAGTTATTTAATCTAAGTATACATTTTTGCTGCCTCTCTGCTCTTAAAAGAACCAAGTTTTATATAATTTTCAAAATATCCCGCCTCATTATTTGCAGCTTCCTCTTAAGGCAGAAGTTTAGGGATAAATAAAAAAAAAAAAAGAGTGACCTTTTCCTGCTAACATGCACCAAAGGCGGAGGGAGGGGGTGGGGAATTTTGATTGACATTGTTAGCTAATAAGACATTAACCTAGATGTTAGATTTTCTTACAATTTTTCAAGTCCTTATAAAAACACATGATAATGGCACTGAAAAAGAAAAAAAAAAGCCAGTTTGAACTTTTAAAGAATATAAATAAAATGAGAGCAATGTTTCATACAAAGTCTGAAAAATACATACGTTGTTCAACCGGGCCTGCCTCTGCTTTCATAGCCTCCTTCTGCCTGCACAGTAATTCTCTCTCTTCTTGGATCTGCTGTCTCTCTGCTTCCAGTTCTTGTAATCTACCACCTGCACATAACAACTCCTGCTCAAGACGATCTATTACATCAGATTTTTCCTGAATTTGCCTTTCAAAAAAGGTTCTTTCATCTGCATAGCCATCAATGACACCTGTAAAATCAAATTAACAGAGAACTGGATTATAACCCATTTCAAATTTTACCGTTAGATTTTAACATAAGCAATAACAAGTGCACTGTTAGCAAAACTTTAAATCATTCCAACCTATTACAATTCCCGAATAAATTTGCTGCTGATGATAGCAGTTAACTACTAACTTTCTTTGGGGGGAAACATAAGGTTTATTCTAAGCAATTACTCTACATGCTTACATAGAGACCATTCTGATTCCAAAAAAAAAAAAGCAAATGGTGTGAAGTAGGCCAGTTACCAATGAAACTTATAAAGAGAAGAGGAGGGAGGAGAATAAAAGATCAACCATTTTCTAATCTTAACATGACTGATTGAACCCTGTCCTCCCCTTTTTCTGAGATCAACTGATATCAGGTCACAAGGTGGTCTTTGGCCCTCTACCCACCTGCAGTCATGATACCTTTTGAAATTTAAATTAAATAAGCTTGGCTTTAAACAGGAAAGAAAAGATTAGCAACTTTGGGTGAAAAAAGCCACTGGCAGGATTAATTTTGGGTCAGGAATTTTTCTGGTTAATATTGGGTTTTGTGTGTGAGAAAAAAACCTTAAAATCAAAGTAAGATGTCTGTTATTAATTTTTCTCTTTGACATCTTTCCCCTCTTGATTATGATTCAACTAAAATCTTTGATCAACTAAGCGTTGGCCGGGCATCATCTAGGTTTCTTCAGGTCTCATAGGTACTGCTTTATGAGGTTCCTTTTTTTGAAACATAGTTAGGTAGGTTCCTTAGCTTCTTTTCTGTTGTTGTTGCTCTAGTTGGAGGGAGACTATTTGCTGTACCTTACAAGGCCACTCACAAGTAACCACTGACTTTAAATATGGTATGTTCCAAGCAGCCTTTTTCTTGGAACATACCATATTTCTTAACCATTGTGACTAAATATGAAATTTCTCTGAACTTTGTATTACTCTGCTATGCTAAAGAATCACATCATGTAAGTATAACTCATTTTATATTTTATATTAAACAGGTATAAATACATAGGTTCCTGGAAAGCTGAATATAAATCAGATGCTTATAAACTGAATCATATTTTAGGTGTAATAGAAAAGGCTGATAAATTCTAGAAGACCAATATCCCACAACAGTATCTCAAAATAAAACACACATGGGGCTTTAGGGTTTAAACCCTGGCTTTACCACTTAATGGCTAGCTTGAACAATTTATTTATTAACATCTCTTAGCTTCAGTTTCCACACCTTTAAATCATAAGAGTTGTTTTAGGATGATGGGATTATGTTAACAACACATCATTATTCATTTCCATATTTTCTAAAATTTTTACTATTTTTTGTAACCCTATTAAATTCTTTTTACAATTTAAAAAATATATAGCTTTAAAAATTACTTGAAGGAACTTTGAAGATAAACTACAACTTTAAATTAGTGGTCACTTTAAATTAGATTGGTGGTTTCCAAACCCAGCCGTGTATCAAAATTTCTATCTTTAGATTTGAAATTTTTCCAGTCTCAGTTGCCAACAGCAAGGTGCTTACCCTCAGCCTTACTGAGCTCCACAGCCAGCTGTTCCCTGGCCCTAGACTCCTCATGAAGGCGCTCTCGCAGTTCTTCTTGGCACTTGAGGGACTCTGTCGTTTCTTGTTTCTGTCTGAATGACTCATGCATCAACTCTGTCTGTGTAACTTTTGCATGCTCCAGCTAAACAAGGAGAGAAAGCATACACAAAGGAAGACAATTAAATTACTGGGAATCCAGTCCCACTCCCCAATAAAGCTAAATAAAAAAGAATTTGAATAAAAATAAAGATTCTTGAATCACAGTTATTTAAATATTTCTAGTGCATGCTAACATTAGTAGTAGAATTAATCGTAGTAAAAAAGTAGATTAGCTGTGTACAACTTTCCATAAGAGGTACATTCTGGTTTTACTAAAGAATAGGCTTCTTTTGGAAATAAACCAATTTGAATCACTAGATCTGCATTCTATCAAATAAAGGGAGATACAATCTTAAGGAAGCACAGGTTCTTTTTTGTATTTGCTAAAGCATTTTATGTAACTGTGTGCTCTACAGTAAATTTTATTTCCTTTGTATTTTTTTTTTTGTATTTAATATTCAATTGATTGTGATTCCTATAATGTTTGCTGTGTTGATACTTTGGGGGACTAATAATATGAATATAATGGCATCAATGATACAAAATCATAGTGGTACAACAAAAAGAAATTACATTTATAAGCCACATGTTTTAACTAAAAGCTTTATAATTCTATCCATTTGTGAAACACCTGCAAGACTCTATATGAATATTCAGTTCATTTTTTAAATCTCTGAATACAAGGCATTGACCACAAACATAGCCTCCTTAAAATGCTGTTACTGGCACATACTCACCTCATTCTTAAGTAAGTTCTAAGGTGACAAAGTACAATGGGGAGATAACTGGATCACTGTTACTGACTACAATGTATGAAACTGCAGAAAAGCACTGAATCCACCTTCATTTTCTGGGCTTCTGACTGCCAGTACCTGCTTATCTGTTTTTATCCAAACAACAACGTGGGAAAGATTTGAGCTCATATGTTTCTAGTTCTTAGTCCTAGATCATTAACAGTATTCAATAAATTAAAAAAAAAAGACGGCCATATACATTAATAATAGGCTCATAGTAATGTTGAAAGATTTTTAAAATTTATATATCAAGTTTTGCGTATTAGAAAGATGACCATATTTTAAACTTAAAATATGAATCAAATGTAAAGTGGTGTCTAACCTATAGTCAGACATCAGCAATGTACTATAAAATTATGATATTTAAGACTAGCTTATTGTTAAACAAAAGACCTCTGCTCTTCACATCTAAATGGTTATTTACCACAGCAAATGGATTTTACAGTTATTAAAATTCTTTATGGTTACTCTAAATCAATTTCCAAAATATCCAGTATGCAATTTTTGTTGTTTTAATAAAATGCTTTAAATGTCATTCACATTTTATTAACTGAAAATAATGTGAACACACATTTAAGATTCATAATAAAAAATTAAGTATAAATTTTAAATCATAAAATATCTGTAATATGTTTTTACCTCAAAAAGGATAAAATTTTATAAATATTTTTACCTTTGATTGGCAAAGGGTATTTTTCCTTTAAATGTGGATAACTAATATACATTAGTTTTTATTATAAAGAAACATGACCATAGAGTAATAAACTAATTTATACAGAACTACTCCCCTGGTTTTATAGCCATAACCCGAATTTTAAAAATATATCAACTGCTTCTATTTACTTCTACATATACATATGTAATTTTAACAATGTGAATTATATAATGGTTGCCTATAAAACATACGAAACTTCTAAGAGTTCAAAGCTATGCTCAAAAATGATACGAATTTTTTTCTTTTTCAAATTTACTATACAAACCACTAAATATTTGCTTTAAATAGGAAAATTAGTCTTCTATATATTACTCCTTGGTAAGATCTAAATTACTCTTAAAGTGCATTAAAATGATATTTACCATAAAGCCATAAGTAATAACATCAGGTTTATAAAAATAAATAAATAGGTTTTAACAACCAAACAGTAAAATCTAGCAAACTAACTTCATTTATAAAAGATGGGATCCACATTTTATTGGGATATGAAACCCCTTCAAATGCCCATCCAAACAGTTTATGCTTTAAAAAATCTCATTCAGCCAACGTATGATTTATCCCCAACATGTATACTACTATGAGGCATATAAAATTTTATATTTTCAAAATATTTAAGAAACTTATTTTTTACTATTACATTAAAAGTATGTACAAATACTGACTTTCTGTTTGAGATGAAGAAAAACTTTTGGAAAGTGATAGTAGTGATAGTTGTACAACATAGTGAAGTAATTAGTATTACTGAACTGCACATTTAGAAATGGTTAAAACGGAAATTTTTGAGTTAAATGTATTTTACCACAATATTTTTTTTTTTTTAAAGCATGTGTAAAGCCTAAGTAAATATTCTGTCACTTTAATATAAAAGTTGCAGGAGAGGCAATAAAACTAACTTCTGAACGCCACCTGGCTTGTTAAATATCAGCTAGTACATTATAGTTACAGTCAGGGAAGTCCTAAGAAGTGCTGAGTAACTTGTGGTAAATCATTGACAACATATGTAAGCGCGGAACCTGAAATACTAAATACCCAGCCTCTTTATGCTAAACATTTGTTCTTAATGTTTATAAAATACATTTCACATAAAAAGCTCTAAAGAGTATCTCCTCATAGGATCAGTAGGCAGATGGAAAACAATCTTTTTCTTGACTGGTGCTACAGTCAATAAGCCATCGATTGATTGCAAACATTCCCTAATTGGCTCAACGACAAGTCACTTAGCTGTTTTAGGTACCACAACGCCTATTCTCTCAAATATAATCATTCCGTTTTTACTCAGATGGGCATAATAAAAACAAAAGCAAGATACTCAAAGAGAAGCGGGATCTTTTTAAACAGCTTTCCTGGGACTGAAGAACTGTAATATTATCTCATTCTGCTTTCCTGAATTAAAAACGTAGCCAAGTTGGGGCTCTTAGACCAAATTTAGCCCTTTAATATATCCATGATGAACATGGAGCAACACGCCAAACAACAAAACAAGGCTCTACTGCATTTAACCTTTCTAAAGACACTTAAAATTTCACTTCTCACTATACACAGATTTTTAACTAAATCAATATTGTTTTCATACTTACTGAATAAGGAGGAGTAGGCAGTGAAATTCTAGAAATAAGCTTTAATATGTGCCCATTTCTTTTGTGAATAAAATGAAAAATAGAAGTATTAACAATTACTGAATTATTTTCATCCAAAGGTTCACATAGAGGAAAAGGATTTGGTAAAGGGACACGAGATTCAACCTCATAAATGTCTTCATCTTGTTCTTCCAACCATGAGCCACTGAGTCTGACGGTTGCCAAGTAAGTCCTGTAAGAATCCATTCTACAAGATGGAGCTGCCGATCTTCCTCATCTGCTTTACCAGTTTTTCACTACATTTAAAAAGTTCTGTTTAGTTTATCAAGATAAATTTTTCAAATCAGTATGAAAATTCTTTTTAGCACTATCAAATAAATATTACAAAATTAATCCACACAGTTGAATAATAAAAGGGAGGGAAAAGTTCAGAAAAATATCTCTAGAAATTAAAAAAAAAAAAAAAACTAGATCGCCATCAGTCTTCATCCAAAAAGCAAAACTAAAAACACAAAAAACAAAAACCGAAGCCAACTAAACAGACCTCTTTTCAACTAAAATAATTAAAATCCCTGAAGAATAGAGGAAAGAAAATATATCTAATTAGCTGAGCAATAAAATAACTTTCAATATCATATATATGTCTGTGTTAATAAATAAGCCTTCCAAGCAGAACCTGACAGGGAAGGTCAAGTTTTAAATCTCCATAGGAGCAGTCTTGAGAAATGCAGTTGCAACAAACATTAGTTCTTGCTGCCTCACTCAATTCAAAAGGAAAAGCTCTTCTGAACTGAGCTGTTCAAACAGTCTCTCCTGCTGGGCCAAAGGATTCTAGTTGGTGTCCTCTGAGGAAAAGGTCAGAACACAGGGTGTGGTGTACTGTCTTTACCTACAGGTACACTGACAGGTGGAATGTGAGTTAATCCGCCCACAAAAAAGCTTGCCTAACAGGATCCAAGTTCCACGTCAGAGCTCTGAATAGGGCATTTAGGCAAGTTCATAATGCTTCTAAAATAAGCTGGTGGTTTTCCATCCCATTAAAAAAATTGTTTTAATTTAAAAATGTGAAACCAGTATGTTTAGGTCCACATTTCTAATTCAGTTATTCAAGTATATCAAATGATTATCCTTATTTCTGGAAAACTAAATCAAGCACTTGCTTCTGATCTCCTTAGAGCTAATACTCATCCTTTTGTGCAGCCACTGAAACTAAGTACAGATAGTTCATTTATAATCTATTTCCACATTGAATTGTTCATAGAGGAAATGTTAAGGGAAAAAAACCCTCTCTAAGCTGCAAGCAATTATACCATGTAAGAGATCCTATGAACTCTGACTGAAGTTTAAAAGCCCAAGTGGCACATAGGAGTAGTAGTTAGCCTCTGGTCACTCCAGAAACCTGGGGAATACTCAATAAACCAGCCATTTAGAATTTTTAAAGATAAACACCTTATTTTTTAATATTAAAAAGTTCTCAATAATAAATTTTTTTCCAATAAAGCAAAAAGCTCTAATTTTGGTGACTTTTCTCTATTCAATATCTAAATATCTTAAACCCAGAAAGCCTTTGTCTAATATAGAAAAACCCCATACTAAAGCAAGCAGGTAATATCCACAAAATCCATTTTATTGCCACTTTCAGTATATAACATTTTTTAAAGGCACCAATATCCAAATCCTTCACGATGGGCTAACCAGTAAGGCAGAGAAAATGTGCTCAGCATCTATAAGGAGAAGGTACGGGGCATGAAAGGGGCAGCTGCTTCTTGGCAATTCTAGAACTTGGCAATGACAAATTTCTCATTATTATGTGATTCCCCTAGTTAGTCTGTGAAGATGTCTTAGCAACTGTACAAGTTGGAGGCCTAGCCCTACCACTGCTGCAGCTAAATTTGATTTTACTGGAACTTTGGCAGACATAAAATTATCAATATCCTAGCTGTTCAACTTTAAGAAGTGGTGACATCCACACTTAGTAGATCAAATACCTCTCTTTCCCTGCTCTCTCTGCAAATTATGGTTTATTTTGATAAGCTGGTGTTTAATTTCTCTTATTTGAAGCAAAAACAAAAACTTGTAAGTAAGAGCTATCTCCTTATAAATAGTAACAAGTAGGTCACGATAAGACCTAACCAGAAAGAAAGGAGAGAAAAACTAGAAAGGAAAAAAAAAGCAAAACAAAAGGCCTCCCAAAAGCACTAGATCAAATGATTTAGGATGGCGGCAAACAGTCCTCATAACAACAGTATATTAACTGATAGCACATTATAGCAACTGATTTTCAGAAAGGTGATCTCGACTTAAAATAATTCAAATTATATTGTATTTCCTTTTTCATCTTAGAAACAGGGCTTCGAGCCAGTTTGGTCAGGTTCAAAATTGCTGAGAATTTGCATTTCTACCAAGTTCCCAGGCAATGCTAATACTGCTGGTTAGGGACCAATTCTGAGAGCCATTAGTACTGCAGTGATTCTCAAAATTTATTATACATAAGAATCACCTGGGGATCTTGTTAAACTATAGATTCTGATTCAGTATATCTGGACTGGAAATGTAAATTCTTAGCAGGTGTTCAAACTGGAACAAACCAGTTCAAAGCCCTGCTTAGAAGGCATATAAAACTTTTTTTTTTTTGCAGTCAAAACCAGTTCAAACCACTATAAAAAACAACATGGCACCTCTTTAAAAAGCTTGAAATACAAATACCATACAATCCAGCAATCCCACTCCTAGTAATATATCCTAGAGAAATAAGAGCTGTCACATGAATAGACATATGCACACCCATGTTTACTGCAGTATTATTCACAACAGCAAAAAGATGAAAACCACCTAAGTGCCCATCAACAGATAAACTGTGGTACATACACACAGTAGAATACTACACAACCATAAAGTACAATGATGAATCCGTGAAACATCTCACAACATGAATGAATCTGGAGAGCATTATGCTGAGTGAAATAAGTCAACCACAAAAGGACAAATATTATATGAGACAACTATTATAAAAACTCAAGAAAATGTTTATACACAGAAAAAAACACTCATTGATGGTTAAGAGGGACAGGGAGGGTGGGGAGGGGAAACCACTAACTAGATAGCAGACAAGTGTTAACTTTAGTGAAGGCAAAGACAACACACAATATAGGGGAAGTCTGTACAACCTGACCAAGGCAAAGTCATAGAAGCTTCCTAGACACAGCCAAACACCTTGAGGGACCAGTTACTGGGGCTGAGGACCACGGTCTTGGGAAACATCTAGATCAACTGGTATAACACAGTTCATAAGGAAAATGTTCCACAACCTAGTCTGGGGAGTAGCGTCTATTATCTTAGAAGTTTGCAAGCAGCCATCTAAAATGCATCAATCAGTCCCATCCTATCCGGAGCAAAAGTGAATGAAGAAAATCAAAAGGCACAAAGGAAATATTAGTCCAAAGGACTAATGGACCACATGAAACACAGCCTCCACAAGCCTGAGCCCAGAACAATTAGATGGTGCCATCAACTGCTCTGACAGGGGTCACAACAGGTGGTCCAGAACAGAGTGGGAGGAAAATGTAGGACAAAATTCAAATTCACAAAAAAAGATCAGCCTTACTGGCCTGACAGAGACTGGAAGAACCCCTGAGACTATGGCCCCCGTACCTCCACTAACTCAGAACTGAAACCATTCCCAAAGTCCACCTTTCAGCCAAAGATCAGACAGGCCTATAAAACAACCATAACACACATGAGGAATGTGCTTCTTGGTTCAATCAACTATACAAGAGCAAATGGGTAACACCTGCCCAAAAGCAAAGACAAGAAGGCAGGAAAAAAATGTGCTTCTTAGTTCAATCAACTATACAAGATCAAATGGGTAACACCTGCCCAAAAGCAAAGACAAGAAGGCAGGAAGGGAGACGAAAACTGGATGAATGGACATAGGGAACCCAGGGTGGAAAGGGGAGAGTGCTGACAGATTGTGGGGATTGCAACCAATGTCACAAAACAATTTGTGTGCAAGTTTTTAAAGGAGAAACTACTTTGCACTGTAAACTTTCACCTAAAGCATAATAAAATTAAAAAATATATTATGAACATTTTGATGTATTTCCCTATAACCTATCCTTTATATAATTAAGATTATACTTTGTCTGCAGTTAAGATATCCTGATCCTTTTATTCAGATATTGCCATGTCATTACACTTCTCTCCTTAAGATAAAAAAAAAAAACAAAAAACCCAGTTCCAATAATTTTTTAGAGGGACACAATTATCCAAACAGACTTATTACCCTCAGGTTTCTGATAATCAAGAGGTCAATGTATATTTGAAGGCTATTAATCTGCAGTATAGTGTTATGTTTCCCAAACTAAATAGTTTTAATTTAAACATAAATGTCAAGCTATTTAATCTTTCCCCATTCGTCATTTTCATCATTGTAAAAACACCACCCTTGCTCTTCTGGATTTTGATTTGTTTACTTATTTAGTTGAGAGACTAAATCCTGGGTACAGACACTGACAGAGCCCTGACCAGTGCTGAGCACACCCGAGGCAAATTAGACGGCATTTCAATACTTTGATTCCAGTTATGTTTAAAATGCAACAACAGCAGAACAAAAACTTAGTACACACTGCTATTTTATCCTCAGGAAAGTCTCTTTTTGAGAAAATCTAGGCTCGTGTAGTTTAGGTCCCATTATTCTAAAAAATGATTATTAGGAAACTCATGAGACCTTATCCTATAACGAAACTCACTCTGTGGGAATAAATTCCTTATTCACTAATTTTTTCTAGGGCCTAAAAGAATCTCTTGGTAAATAAACTACTATAGCTCTAAATAAAAAATAAATATCATAGCCCTAGTGGCATAGTGGTTGAGAGCTCAGCTACTAACCAAAAGTTCAGCAATTCGAATCCACCAGTCACTCCTTGGAAACCCTATAGGGCAGTTCTACTCTGTCCTATAGTGCTGCTAATGGACTTGAAGGCAACGGCTTTGGTTTTTTTTTTTATGGCTCTAAATAGTACCTCTGGATTCTGGAAAACTAATTGATGCATGACTGTTCTCACAGAACAGACTGATTTCTATTTCTGCTTGATCCAAGAATCTTAAATATAACTTTTCTGTATAATAACAAAAAGACTACTGTATAAAGATTGAGCTAAAGAGATAACTAAGAGCCCATCATGGATTGAATTGTGTCCCCCCAAAAATGTGTATCAACTTGTCATGATTTCCAGTATTGTGTGGTTGTCCACCATTTTGTGATCTGTGTGATTATCCTTTGTGTTGTAAATCCTAGGCCCTATGATGTTAATGAGGCAGGATTAGTGGCAGTTCCGTTAATCCCACAGGGCTCAACCTACAAGATTAGGTTGTATCTTGAGTTAGTCCCTTTTGGGACATAAAAGAGAACAGAGCAGAGAGGAGAGGGACCTCATATCACCAAGAAAGAAGACTGGGAGTGGAGTGAAACCTCTGGACCCAGGGTCCCTGTGCTGAGATACTCCTAGACCCAGGGGAAGATTGATGACAAAGACCTTCCCCCAGAACTGACAGAGAGAGAAAGCCTTCCCCTGGAGTTGGCACCCCTGAACCTGTACTTCTAGCCTCCTAAACTGTGAGAGAATAAATATGTTTGTTAAGGCCATTCACTTGTGGTATTTGCTATAGTAAACCAAACCAAACCAAACCAAACCCAGTGCCGTCGAGTCGATTTCAACTCATAGCGACCCTACAGAACAGAGTAGAACTGCCCCCTAGAGTTTCTGAGGAGCGCCACGCGGATTCGAACTGCCGACCCTTTGGTTAGCAGCCATAGCACTTAACCACTATGCCACCAGGGTTTCCTTTGCTACAGTAGCACTAAATATTAAGACAGAGCCTAAAGGTAGTCTCTAAGCATTTTTCCTAATGCTGTAATGACAGTTATTCCAACCAACAGAAAATTAGCAATAGATTGAATACAAGCCTAATTTCCTGGTAGCCTTCCTAGGTGAAAGAGAAGTAAAACTCATAATAAATGTATTACTATATAGAATTATACGTACCATTGGGCAAATTACTTCTCAAATCAAATACATAAATTAAAAAACTCCTGTAATACATATATTATGAAATTAGCCTGTAAGGCAGATACCTATCCAATGTCCTGATAGTAAAGAAAAAGCTTACTAATTCTTTTTTTAAAGCAGGATGTACCTATGGAACTGAATGCAGCTCAAAACCTTAAAACCAAGTACAAAGCTTAACCATCTTTCACCAAAACTACAGAACATATAAAACTACACCAAACATGCAACAATATTTACTTAGATCATGGGACCTTTTCCATGAAATTTACCCCACCCACAACCACAAGCTCACAATTACCTACAATAATCCCTCTCCCTAATCTTAACAGAGATAAAGTCCCTCTGATCCAAAGGCCACACCCTTCACCTGTGTTCTGGATTCCATTCTCAGCTACCCCAAGATCTATCTCCATAAAACCCATCCCCTCCGTCCTGCATCTCCCACTTCTCCATTGCTACACAATATAAACTATTCCAACTTAAAAAGATCACTCTCCTTTTCTTAAGCTAGTGCTCTTCTGCTTTCTCCAAAGCTAGAGGTCATGAAATTACTGTATTTCTTCAACTCCTTGAATTCTGAATTCCTCCTCTATCATTCTATTAAAATATTGTCATCAAGGTATAGAAAAATCTAATGGACACTAAACCCTTACCTCTCCATGGTATCTGACCTGACCCTCTCCTCATTTTGTTTATGACCCTATTGTCTTGATTTTCCTTTTAACTCTCATTCTCAATCTCTTTTATAGATTTACCTATCTTTACTCTCTTTTAAATGACAGCATTTTACCAGCTCAAAAGTTAGCTCTTTGTACACCCTGCAAAACCTTCAAATGCCTCCCCAAACTCCATACCCTAGGTGAGTATCTTTACTTGCATGCCGCCTCCATGCATTTCAAACTCAGCTTATCTAAAACTGAAGTCTATCCATTTCTTTTGCATCCCCTATCTCAACAAATGAAATAATGAACAACCTGATCAGTTAAGGATTCATCCCTGGTCCTGTCCTCCTCCTCCTTATCACCCACATCCAGTCATACCAAGTTCTATCAAATTCAACTTCCTAAACAGCTTTCAAATCACTTTCCTTCTGCTTTAACTTGATCTCTCATCACCTCGCAATTAGGTTTTAACAGTCTCTGTCTCTCTACATTCAGCATCTTTCTTCACGACCCTCTTGCTCGTCCATCCATCACACTGTTGCCTGAGCAACTGCTCTAAAACACAAAGTTGATAAGGTTATTTTCCTGCTAACACCTTTCAGAAGAATCCAGTTACAATTCCTTAACTTAGCCCAGAAGGGACCTTGACATGTGACCACTACCTATCCCACTATAGTCAGCTTCTACCTGTTTCCCAACCCCAGGTATTTATGATGCAAAACTACTGTTGTTCTTCAAACACAGCAAGCTGGTTTACTCAAGCTCCAAATCAAATCTGCCACAATTTTTCTTCTGACCTAGCAACTTCGCTTCTACTCTCTTTTAAGTCTTTATTGCTTCTCCTCTCATTCTCTCTTGTATCAGGCTTTCATTTCTACCACTTCACTGAAACTGCTCTTTTAAGGTCACTGATGACCTCCAGATTTCAAAATCCATTCAGTAGTCTGTATCTTAAAAGACCCATTAGCAGTATTTGACACAGTAGCTCACTGCTTTCTTTTTCAAAGGGCAGACAAAGTAGTGGTTAAGAGCATGGACTAAAGCCAGACCGCCTGGATTCAAATTCTAACTCTACCATCTACTAACTTGTAAGCCTGGGCAAGTGACTTTTCTAAATGGTTTCTATGCTTCTGCCCTCATACCCTCCAAGTCTATTTTAACAATTAGACTGCTAATAATTCTGTTCTATTAGTGATTTTAATAAAACCTCTTAATTCTACTGTTAATATATAAAAAAAAAATCTATCAATTTGGCTAGGCCATGATTCCCAGAATTGTGTGATTATCCACCATTTTGTCATCTGATGTGATTTTCCTATGTGTTGTAAATCTTACCTCTATGATGTTAATGAGGTGGGATAGGCGGCAGTTACGTTAATGAGACAGGACTCAAGCTACAGGATTGGATTGTGTCTTGAGGCAATCTCTTTTGAGACTTAAGAGAGAAGCAAACAGAGAGACGGGGGGACCTTGTACCACCAAGAAAGCAGCACCAGGAGCAGAGTGCACCCTTTGGGCCCGGGGATCCTGAGCAGAGAAGCTCCTAATCCAGGGGAAGCTTGATGACAAGGACCTTCCTCCAGAGCCAACAAAGACAGAAAGCCTTCCCCTGGAGCTGACACCCTGAATTTGGACTTTTAGCCTACTAGTCTGTGAGAAAATAAATTTCTCCTTGTTAAAGCCAAAAAAACCCCAAAAACCTCTCAGTTATTTTTATAACAAGAAAAAAGAAATCAAGATTAAAGTAAATATTTCATTATGAAGAACCAAACATTGACAAATTAAGATGAAAATGGAATACCAGTCATTTCACAAAATTATACATTTTTTTTGTGTCAAGCTAACTAGCTTAAATATATTCATCAGGCTCAAAATAATTTTAATTTTTAATGAGGATATCAATATGGAAGATTAGTAACTAAATTGTTTAAAAGAAAGTTTTAGAAAGTTCCTATTCTTGTTGCCTTAAAATTATAACTCATCTAAGAAATACCTCATTTCTATACCTAATTTCAATAATAAATTCAACCTTTCACATAACAGGTATTAGTAGAACACTTTTTTTTTTCAAAATTAAGCCTGACGAATGTAAACATTACACTAATATTTTCTAGATCAGTGGTTCTCAAACGTCAACGTGCATGAGAATTGGCTAAAGGACTTGTTAAAACATAGTTTGCTGGGCCTTGTACCCAGTTATCCATTCCGTAGGTCTGAGGCAAGACCCGGGAATTTACGTCTCTTGCAAGGCCCCTGTGGTACTGTTGTTGCTGGTTTGGGAACACACTTCAAAAACTACTCCTCTAGGCAAAGCTTTTGTGGTGCTTTAATATTTAACAAACTGAAAACAATCTGGAAAATGCTATCCATAGCCAGGTTCCCACTGTACCTAACTACCTGGTTATATAAGCGAATAGTTGCAATGACCTACGGTCTTGGTCTGGGGAATGGAGTGTTAGGCAGATCTCACACACACCTGCCTGCTGGCAGCATTAATAAATTACGGGGGAGTTTCTTCAGTAGCCTGTAGGAACAAGTCCAGTCACTGATAACTTGTGATTTATCCACCATGTTCCACGGTGCACATCAGGAGACAAACACTATGTTGTGGTAATTAGCCTGCCATGATTCAAAGTGTTATCGAGTAGTTCGCAACAGCTATTAACCTGGTTAAGATTCGGCCCAAAGTATTTAATAGTGATCAAGAGAATAAAAGTATTAGTTGTTTTCATAGCACAAAAGAAAGTACAAATTACAGAAATTAAAATACTAATATGGCTGAAAAGGCAAAAAAAAAAAAAGGTCATGTAGAAATTAGAGTCATCTATACTATACAACTTCTACAAGTCAAAGGGATAATTATGATGCATATGCATTCAGCTTTAAAGTGCTGAAAAGCAACAATAGAAAATGCCTAAAACAGCTCAGGTGATTCAGTGGGCAGCATAATGTAAATCTGGCTTAAGCTTAAGCATTCTAAAAGAAAGCCAATATAGGGCTTAAGTTAATTAGAAAAGCAAAGACTTTAAGAAGTAGTAAATCTTACTGGAAACTGTGAATTTTATTATAGTAGCCATGGAATTTCACAATATGACATAGCATTCATAATTGCAATGTTGGAATTTAAATGAAATCTACTGAACCTGAGGCTGAAATAAAATTTTTTGATCCAAGAGTATAATTTAAAGGCTTTTTAAAATTAATAACACAAAGCTGGTTTTTCCTGGTGGCATTTCCTTATGAGCAACTAGGCTGCCGGCAATAAAAAAATAACTCACTGTTAAAGTTTTAAAGATGTGACCACTATTGTCATATGCACTAAAGATCAATATTATGGAGTGAACTGTGTCCCCCCAAAATATGTGTTGAAATCCTAACCCCTGTAGCTGTAAATATGACCCTGTTTGGAAACAGGAGTTTTTCTTTTGTTATGTTAATGAGACAATACCAATATAGGGTGGATCCTAAACCTAAGCACTCCTAAGGTATTAAAGACTAGAACATAGAGAGACACACACATAGAAAGAAGATGAAGAGAGGATGGGAAAAGACCCATCACAAGCCCAGGAACGCCAAGGACTGCTGGCAGGTACTAAAAGCTGAAACAGACAAGGAAGGACCTCTCCCTACAGAAAAAAAAAAAAATACAGGCCCTGAATTTGGACTTCTAGCCTCCTGAACTGTGAGAAAATAAATTTCTGTTCTTTAAAGCCATCCACTTGTGATATTTCTATTAGGGCAGCACTAGGTAACTAAGACAGTCATCCTTTTGCTATTGGCAAATACAAAAGATTTGAGTTTTCAGGAATACTACACTTCTGCTTCTTTATGATGCTCAAGAAAAAATTTGAGCTACTGAACCATAAGTTTTTCCATCATTTTATACCTGCTGTGAAAGAGAGTTTTAGAAAGTAAGAATTGCCTAAGAAAAGAGAGTTTTAGAAAGTAAGAATTGCCTAAGGATAGCAATTTCTTCCATTAAATAACTATACGCATATTACACCTTAGAATGTGCCTATGGAAAAAATTTTGAGTCCTACTTAACTGCCTATGAATAGTTTGGCCAGTCTATCAAGACACACTGAAGAAGTATAATAATAGCATAGGGCATAGGGCATATCTCATTGCAATGTGTGGTAATTTTCAGGGTTCTATTGTTCTTAAAGATACACTTCATACTATATCATGAAAGATTTAGACTGTCCCCAAATCAAGAAGAATGAATCTGGGGAAAACTCTGGTTAAGTGTCATTTCTGAAGATTATTCTCTGGATGGCAATTATTTCAATGGAAATATATTCTGTTTCGATAATGTCTTTTTTACTGAATTCCAATATCAACTTACAAGGAGAAAAAAAAAAAAAGAGTAACATATATTGGTAATGAGAAGTTAACCAAGCAGTAGATGTTTAACAAGTTATTTCGTCACTAGCCAAGAAATGGCCTATAATCATTAACCTGACTTAAATGAGTACGGCATTAAACAATCAAAGATATCACAATATTTTTCAAATTTGCTCAGTCCAAGTCATTGCTATTGCAGAAGCATACCATACTAAATAATTTCTTATAGAAAAAAAGTAGCATCAATGAAAGCCAGGCCAGACATCAGAAATAAGAAAACAAAGATACTCTTTCAACTTCTCAACTTGTTTTCCTATATTGTGAAATACCTGCATTTAGCATACTCTGAATAAAGATATCAAAATATTGTTAATGATACTAACCACGTAGCTGGTAACAACGGTGCATTCATTTGATTAACAAGACAGCTATGATTCTACACTTGTTTCAGGTTAAACATTTTTAAATAAGTGAATTTATTTTAAAATTCTGAATATAGTAACTTAAGAGTCAGTTACCATACATGGTATAAAATTTTATAGACAGAGAAATTTGCAATTTAAGTTATAAATACAATGATTATATATGTTTTTAAGTTTCCATAAAAACAGTATTTAATGTAGAAAGTGTCCCACATTCTAATTTCCAATCAAAGTACTGTAAAGTGAAGCAATCTATTTATATCTGTGAAAAGGATGCAAAAATCATGTGAAAGAATTTCAAGTTTGATTTATCATCAAATTGTAACAGTAGTATGTTATGCCATATTAGAGAATACAGTTTGTTTTAGGTATTCCTTATATCACTAGTCCTTAAAATAATTAATATATTTTAATGTAACATTTCATACAATGGTGAAATTAAGATCTCTTTGGTTATCAAAAAAGTAGCACGTAAGAGTATAGAAAATCTGAAAATTAAAACAACACTAAACTTTAGAACTGAGAAGGCCCATCAGTGTATTGAATTAATCCTTACTACCTGAGAAGAATAATGATACCAGTATTGGCTATCACAAAGAAATCAATTATTAAAGGGGAGCCTAATTCAATTTCTGTGGGACAGCAGAGAAAAAAGGTTTCATCATTCCACTGCTTAAAAGAAAACCTACTTCAAATTCAGTGTATATGAGAAACATCAGGAGGTTACCTGACTACTAGTCTCACTAATGGCTTCCAGAAGTTTTTCAACTGCTGCTTGTAGCCGAGAACTAATGTTCAACATAAGTTCTTCATTTTCAGGGTCTATTTCAGTTCCAGTTAAACCACTCCTCACAAGCCGTTGTGGCAACTCTGTTCCTTCCTCAGTTACTTTTGACCACATGCTACTGTCATTTCTTGGCATATCACTTCCAGAATAAGAGCGTATAGATTCATCTGTAACTAGAATAATATTTTAAAGGCATAAATTAATTATAATAAAGTTTTAAAAAGTTACAAAATAAAATCAAATTAAAGCACAAAATCATTAAAACTATAAGGTCTTATAATAACAATATTGCAGCAAACCAAAGTGGATTATGATTTGTGATAAAATACACAAATACAAAACATAATGTTATTCAATAACTGAGCAGGTAAGAATGAAAACGATGATGCTATACTAACAGGGCTTTACAGAAATTAATGTTTGGGTTATTAAGTATTTATTCTTTTATAACAATTTTCAACATATTTAGTAAGTACCCACCATGTAGGGTTTACTAAGTAATGGGGTCTCAGAGGACTTTATAGTGTAATGAGAAAACAAATATATAAAACAATTACATGAAAAGAAAAATATTGTGCAATGGGATATTAAGGGTATATGGGGGGGGTAGAAGAAGTGCCTAAATATGTCTGGAGCAGATCTTTTGATTTTTGAGCGCTACAGAAGGCAGCATCACCTGCTCTGGCTAGACAGTAAAGGGGTCTGAGATAATTTGACAGCTTGCTACTTTTTAAGAGGTATACAGGCAGTCCCCGGATTACGAACAACTTCTGTTCCTAAGTCTGTCTTTAAGTCAAATTTGCATGTAGAAGCCGAAACAGTTAGGTACAGTCATATCTAATGTTAGCCAAATGTTTGTCTTAGTATATAGTATACCTTTCCAAGCATAAAAAAAAATTAAAGAAACGCTTCCAAATATACTAAAACATCTTTAACATGATAATATAGTAACAATAATAATGTTTTTATGCACGTCAAAAAGTAGGGCCTGCTTGTTATTATGAACAATTGTATGTACCTCAAGTTTTTAATATAACAGGCTTTCCAGAGGTTGGTTTGTAACTATGGGCTGTAAGGAAGTTGGCCGTTTTTAACCTGGGGACTACCTGTACTGGGGAGAGGGTAGACTGATGAACAGTTCTGAATTAACTATGGATTTATCTATTCAAACTAGCCTTAATTTTTATACAAAGAAAACTGAGCTTACATGGGCAGAAGATAAGCTCTGGAAATGGTTTCTCTAAACTAAAATATGATAAATTTCATCACTGCCATGAAATATAATACTCAACCATGGTAGCATGTTACAATCAACGAAACAATGAAATTACCTGAAAAGGAATTACCTATTCATTATTATATGTAACACATATTAATAGTCAGCAACTGTCCAAAGTTAACAAACTAAAAGCAGAGGAAACTTCAATTTTCAAAATGCTTGGATAAACATGCAGTTTGTCACAGTCTCCCAGGAGAATCAGTGCTATTTACTAAAATTTGTCCTGCTCAAGTAGCCACTGCGACATGAAATTGTCTCAATCGCATGTAGTGGTGAGATTAGATGCAGGTTGAGATAAAAAAAAAAAAAAAAAGATACAAGGTCTGAATTCAACACAATCCCACATTCGCTATGAAACTCTCTGTACAAGTCACTGGCTGAAGACTTTGAAACTGCATTCTGGGAAATGATTTTAAATGTTTGCTATTGCATAGGTCTATTGGATTCTTAGTGCAACAGCTGATAAAACTTTAACGTTGTATTTTTATCCGCAAAGTTAAAAAATAGACTAGACTGATATTTACTTATATTATTCGAAATGTTCAAAATTGAATGCTCTACTTCGGCCAACATGGCACCATAGACAGAAGCACCACACCATCACTCCATAGCAAAGACCCAAAAAACTAAGTAAAACAGAGACAAACGTCAATCCTCGGACCCATGGTGTCAAATGAGGAGATAAAGAACTCAGCCAAGCACTGAATGGAATAAGAAGCTGACAGAGAAAAAAGTGAGGAGAGGTCCCCTATCAGCTAATGCAGCACGGATTCGACATCTGGGACTCGTGTCGGAGATTGGAGGACAGGGAACACGGAAAAGCAGCTTCACAGAGCTCCCAGCAGGAGACA
The DNA here is from genome assembly GCF_024166365.1 of Elephas maximus indicus. NCBI lineage: Eukaryota > Metazoa > Chordata > Mammalia > Proboscidea > Elephantidae > Elephas > Elephas maximus. The sequence goes on along the minus strand of NC_064826.1, from coordinate 62,048,020 downwards.
GAGCACACGGTAATCAGTGATACCACACCTCGTCCTCTCCCTGCTTCTCTACCTCTGCATTTCCTGGCTGTTATCAGGAGCTCAGCTGATTGGGAAGTACAGCATCTGTGCTGCCTGGATTCACCCTACCCACAGCAGAGGTCAGCGGACAATGAGTACAGGAAAGCAGCTTCATGAAGTTCCCAGCAGGAGACAGGGCGCCTGGGGCTCGGGAAAGCAATATAAGCTTTCTTAACCCTGACCTTTCTTCATACCCCCTCCCTCGGCCTCCTCTGTTTCCCGCCGGGCCAGTCGCAGTCTCTTGGCTGAAAGACAACTGCTTCGGCCTGGGGCCACTTGAATTTTTATACTGGCCGGCTCCTTGAGTGTCACTTGTCTGTTGCGGTGTTATTTTTTCCGTTTCTTTTGGTTTCTTCTGTGGCTCCCACCACCTCCTCCTCCTTTCTCTTGAACACTTGGCTCCATGTGCCATCTTTGCTTCCTCCTGAAAGGCTGTAAAGCACTGCTCAACTGGGGAACCACTCCCTGGACCTGCAATACCACACGGGTGCAATCCCCAGGGCTTTTTTGTGCTTTGTTTTGTTTCTTTGTTTTCTTTTTCATTCCATGGCTTAGAAGCCCCTTCTAGCCGGGCTGCACTGCACAGCTTAGAAGCCACTTCCCCCGTCTGTACAGCTGTGTCAGTTGGATCCCTGGGGGCATTTATTTTTTCTTCTTCTCTTTATTCCTTTCTATCTTTCTTCATATCTCAGTTCTCATCTCTCTGTACTTACCTTCTTTTCCTGTCTCCTAAATACCTGGCTCTGTGTGACATCTATAACCTGTTTAGCCAGGCTATACTGTGCACACTGGGTGCCACATCCCTGGTCTTTGCAGCTGCACCAGTGGGACCTCTGGAGGCTTTTCTTTCTTTCTTTGTTTCCAAATTTTTATCTACTTTTGTTTTCTTTTTTCCCTTTTTGTTTTTCTCCATTTCCTGGTTTCTCATATCTCCACTCCAACAGCAAGCTGTCTTAGCACTTGTTTTGTTTTCGGCTCCTTTTTCTCTCTCCTCTCACCTTTCACATATTCATATTAGCTCCACACATCACAACCTCCCCCTTTCTACCTGCCTACCTGCACCGTACACTGAACATCACACCCCTGAGCAGCACAGGCACAACCTACCAGAACCTGCCCAGCTCTGATTCCCAACCTACCGTGTCGGCCTTAGTATGTGCCACCAACAACCCATTCCAGCCCCTCCTGTTCAGCTGGACCTGCCCTACTGTACCAAAGCTGAGCAACTGGCCCTGCCCCTTAGACAAGAAGGTGAAAAGTATCGTGACCACAGATGAATAAACAACAAAGAACACACAGCCCGCCTGCTCAGACATAACCAAATAAAACAAAAAAAGCAAGACGAACAAACCAGATCTACAATCAATAAACAAAGAAAAAAACTACTGAATGTCTCAAAGACAGCAGACAATTTCAAAACATGAAAAAAACAGGACAGGATGGTTCCAGTAGGCATCCAAAATAAGATGCCAGATGACTTTCCAACAGAAGAAAAGGTACTAGATCTACCTGACAGGGAATTCAAATATCTAATATTCAGAACTATCCAAGAGATGAAGCAAATAGCAGACAAAAAGAGGAAAAGGCAAATTCATGGAAAATACAGACAAAAAAATGGAAGAATTTAGAAAAATAATACAGGGACAAAAATATCAAAATAAATTCACAACTAGAAATCCATACAAAAAGAAAAGTTAGAAATCCAAAAGATAAAAAAGATTTCAGAACTGGACAGTGTCATAAAAGGGCTGAGGAGCGGCTTTGAAATGATGGAAGACAGGATCAGCGAAATTGAAGACAAACACATGGCTATAACTGAGGAAAACTCAGACAAAAGAATAAAAAAAAAAATTGAGAAACCCTGAGAATTATGTGGAATACAATCAAAAGCAGAAATCTGCGAGTGATTGGAGTTCCAAAATGGGGAGAAAATGGAAAACTCTGAGAGGATCATTGAACAACTGCTGACAGAAAACTTCCCTAATATGAAAGATGAAAAGCTGACCATCCAAGAAGCTCAACGAACCCAATATAGGACAGATCCCAAAACAAAGTCACCAAGGAATATCATAATCACATGTGCTAAAACCAAGGACAAAGAAAAAATCCTGAGAGCAGCTCGAGAAAAACAAAAAGATACATATAGAGGAGAAATGATAAGACTAAGCTCTGATTATTCAGCAGAAACCATGTAGGCAAGAAGGCAATGCAGTGATATACATAAAACCTTCAAAGAAAAAAACTGCCAACCAAGAATATTATATCCTTGCAAAACTGTCATTCAGATGTGATGGTGAAATTAGGACATTTCCAGATAAAAAGAAATTAAGGGAATATGTAAAAACCAAACCAAACTTACAAGAATTATTAAAGGAGTCCTTCAGTCTGAGAACAAACATCATCAGACCACAGCCTGCACCTAGGGTGCAAGATTGTACCAGCTAGATACCAACCTAGGAAATGAACTCTCAAGGATTATCCAAAACCAAAAGAAATACAACAGGGAACCAGAGAGATTAATCTGTAAATGACAACAACATCAAAACAATAAAAGAGGGAGTAAATGGTGTAGGTATAGAATTTTCTAAGGGAGAGGAAGGCAAGGCGATACCAGGTAATAAGACTGGTTCAAACCTAGGAAGATAGTGGAAAATTTCAAGGTAACCACAAAGAAAGTTAACAAATGTACTCATCAAAATAAAGAAGAAAAACATGAAGTCTCAATAAAAACAAAATCTACAAAAACAAAAGAAATGAAAAAGAAATCCACAAACAAATGGAAATCAGCACAGGAGAGTAAGAGGAACAAAAGAAAATGTCGACACTACAAAAAAAGCACTGCAAAATGACAGCAACAATCTGACACCTATCAATAATTACACTGAATGTAAATGGCCTAAATGCAACCATAAAGAGGCAGAAAGTGACAGAATGGATTAAAAAAAACAGGATCCATCAATATGCTGTCTACAAGAAACACACCTTAGAAACAAAGATGTTACTTTATTAAAAATCAAAAGATGGAAAAAATATAACAAGCAAATAACGACCAAAAAAGAGCACGAGTGGCAATACTAAACTCAGAAAAAAAAAAAAAAGACTTTAAAACAAAATCCACCATAAAAGACAAATGAACGCAATATATGATGATCAAAGGGATGATCGTTCATGAAGATGTAACCATAATAAACATCTACGCACCCAATGATAGGGCTCAAAAATACGTAAAACAAACTCTTAACAGCACTGAAAAGAGAAAATGACAGTTCCGCAATAAAGCAGGAGGCTTTAACACACCACTGTCGTTAAAGGACAGAACATCTAGAAAGAAACTCAACAAAGATACCGAAGAGCTAAAGCGCACAAACCAGCGAACTTGACCTTATAGACATTTACAGAACACTCCACCCAACAACTGCACAGTACGCATTCTTTTCCAATGCACATGGAACACTCTCCACAACAGACCACATCTTAGGCTCCAGAGCAACCCGAAACAAAATCCAAAACACTGAAATAATAAAGTATCTTCTCTGACCACAACGCCATCAAAGCAGAAATGAACAGCAAGAGAAAGAAAAAAAGAAATCAATTACATGGAAACTGAATACCACCCTGCTTAAAAACCACTGAGTAACAGAAAAAATCAGATATAGAATCAAAAAACTCCTAGAATCAAATGAGAATGAAAACACATCATACCAAAACCTTTGGGACACAGCAAATGCAGTCCTCAGAGGTCAATTTATACCAATAAACGCACACATCAAAGAAGAAGAAAGGGAAAAAACCAAATGTTAGCTACACAACTTAAATAGAAAGAGAAGAACAAAAGAAGTACACAGCCACCAGAAGAAAGGAAATAATACAGATCAGAGCAGAAATAAATGAAACAGAGAATACAAAAACAATAGAAAGAACCAACAAAACCAAAAGTTGGTTCTTTTAGAAGATCAACAGAAGTGACAAACCACTGGCCAAACTGACAAAAGAAAAACAGGAGAGGATGCAAATAACCCAAGTAAGAAATGAAATGGTAGACATTACAATGGGCATATCTGCAACAGGATCATAAGAGTATTATAAAAAACTATATTCCAAGAAATTTGAAAACCTAGAGGAAATGGACAAATTTCTAGAAACACACTACCTACCCAAACTAACACAAAATGATGCTGAAAATCAAAACAGACCCATAATAAGAGAACAGATTGAAAAGGTAATAAAAAACACTTCCAAGGAAAAAAAAAGCCCTGGCCAGATGGCTTCACTTGAGAATTCTACCAAACATTCACAGAAAAGCTTATGCCAGTTCTACTCAAACTGTTTGAGAACACAGAAAAGGAAACAATACTTCCAAATTCATTCTATGAAGCTAGCATAACCCTGATACAAAAACCAGGCAAAAAACCAAACCAAACCCAGTGCCGTCGAGTTGATTCTGACTCATAGTGACCCTACGGGACAGAGGAGAACTGCCCCATAGAGTTTCCAAGGAACGCCTGGCGGATTTGAACTGCTGACCCTTTGGTTAGCAGCCGTACCACTTAACCACTATGCCACCAGGCAAAGGCACCACAAAAAAAGAAAATTACGCATCAACATCTCTCATGAGTATAGATGCAAAAATTCACCACAAAATTATGGCCAGTAGAATTCAGCATCATATCAAAAAATAATACACCACAACCCAGTTGGATTCATACCAAGTATGCAAGGATGGTTCAACAGTAGAAAATCAATCAGCATAATCTACCGCATAAATAAAAGGAAAGAGAAGACTCACATGATCATCTCAGTCGCCAGAGAAAAAGCATCTGACAAAGTCCAACACCCATTCCTGATAAAACCTCTCAATAACATAGGTACAGAAGGGAAATTTCTCAACATAATAAAGAAATCTATGCAAAACCAATAGCCAACATCATTTTTTTTTCTTTTCTTTTTTACTTAGCCTTAAATGAAGGTTTACTGAACTAGTTTCTCATCAAACAGTTCGTACACACATTGTTATATGACATTGGTTAACAACCCCACAACATGTAAACATTCTCCCTTCTCATCCCTCGGTTCCCTATTACCAGCTTTCCTGTTCCCTCCTGCCTTCCAGTCCCTGCCCCAGGGCTGGTGTGCCCCTTTAGTCTTGTTTTCTTCCACGGGCCTGTTCAATCTTTGGCTGAAGGGTGACGACATCATTCTTAATGGACAGAGGCTGAAAATGTTCCCCTTGGGAACAGGAACAAGACAAGGATGCCTTCTATCACCACTCCTTTTTAACACTGTGCTGGAAGTCCTCGCTAGAGCAATAAGGCAAGAAAAAGAAATAAACGGCATCCAAATTGGTAATGAAGAAGTTAAACTCTCCCTATTTGCAGATGATATACTACACACGTTGTTGTTGTTAGGTGCCGTCAAGTCGGTTCCGACTCATAGAGATCCTATACACAACAGAACGAAATACTGCCAGGTCCTGCGCCATCCTTACAATCGTTATTATGCTTGAGCCCATTGTTGCAGCCACTGTGTCAATGCACATAGTTGAGGGTCTTCCTCTTTTCCGCTGATCCTGTACTTTGCCAAGCATGATGTCCTTCTCCAGGGTCTGATCGCTCCTGGCAATATGTCTAAAGTGTGTAAGACGCAGTCTCGCCACCCTTGCTTCTAAGGAGCATCCTGGCTGTATTTCTTCCAAGACAGATTTATTCTTTCTCTGGCAGTCCATAGTATATTCAATATTCTTCGCCACAATTCAAAGGCATCAATTCTTCAGTCTTCCTTATTCATTGTCCAGCTTTCACATGCATATGATGCGACTGAAAATACCATGGCTTGGGTCAGATGTACCTTAGTCTTCAAGGTGACATCTTTGCTCTTCAACACTTTAAAGAGGTCCTTTGCAGCAAATTTACCCAATGCAATGTGTCTTTTGATTTCTTGACTGCTACTTCCATGGCTATTGATTGTGGACCCAAGTAAAATGAAATTCTTGACAACTTCAATCTTTTCTCCATTTATCATGATATTGCTCATTGGTCCAGTTGTGAGGATTTTTGTTTTATGTTGAGGTGTAATCCATACTGAAGGCTGTGGTCTGTGATCTTCATTAATAAGTGCTTCAAGTCCTCCTCACTTTCAGCAAGCAAGGTTGTGTCATCTGCATAACGCAGGTTGTTAATGAGTCTTCCTCCAATCCTGAGGTCCCCTTCTTCTTCATACAGTCCAGCTTCTCAGATTATTTGCTCAGCATACAAAATGAATAGCTATGGTGAAAGAATACAACTCTGACACACACCTTTGCTGACTTTAAAACAATCAGTATCCCCTTGTTCTGTCTGAACAACTGCCTCTTGATCTATGTAAAGGTTCCTCGTGAGCACAATTAAGCGTTCTGGAATTCCCATTCTTCACAACGTTATCCATAATTTGTTATGATCCACACAGTCGACTGCCTTTGCATAGTCAATAAAACACAGGTAAACATCCTTCTGGTATTCTCTGCTTTCAGCCAGGATCCATCTGACATCAGCAATGATATGCCCGGTTCCACGTCCTCTTCTGAAACCGGCCTGAATTTCTGGCAGTTCCCTGTCGATATGCTGCTGTAGCCGCTTTTGAATGATCTTCAGCAAAATTTTGCTTGCGTGTGATATTAATGATATTGTTTTACAATTTCCACATTCGGTTGGATCACCTTTCTTGGGAATAGGCATGAATATGGATCTCTTCCAGTTAGTTGGCCAGGAAGCTGTCTTCCATATTTCTTGGCAGAGACGAATGAGCACCCCCAGCGATGCATTTGTTTGTTGAAATGTCTCAATTGATATTCCATCAATTCCTGGAGCCTTGTTTTTCACCAATGCCTTCAATGCAGCTTGGACTTCTTCAATACCATCGGTTCCTGATCATATGCTACCTTTTGAAATGGTTGAACATCGACTAATTCTTTTTGGTATAATGACTCTGTGTATTCCTTCCATCTTCTTTTGATGCTTCCTGCATAGCTTAATATTTTCCCCATGGAATCCTTCACTATTACAACTTGAGGCTTGAATTTTTTCTTCAGTTCTTTCAGCTTGAGAAACACCGAGCGTGTTCTTCCCTTTTGGTTTTCTGTCTCCAGCTCTTTGCACGTGTCATTATAATACTTTACTTTGTCTTCTCCAGAGGCCCTTTGAAATCTTCAGGTCTTTTACTTCATCAATTCTTCCTTTTGCTTTAGCTGCTCAGTGTTCGAGGGCAAGCTTCAGAGTCTCCTCCGACATCCATCTTGGTCTTCTCTTTCTTTCCTATCTTTGCAATGAGCTCTTGCTTTCTTCATGTATGATGCCCTTGATGTCATTCCACAACTTGTCCGGTCTTCAGTCACCAATGTCCAATGTGTCAAATCTATTCTTCAGATGGTCTTTAAATTCAGGTGGGATGTACTCAAAGCCATATTTTGGCTCTTGGGGACTTGCTCTGATTTTCTGCAGTTTCATCTTGAACTTGCATATGAGCAATTGATGGTCTGTTCCACAGTCGGCCCCTGGCCTTGTTCTGACTGATACTGAGCTTTTCTATCATTTCTTTCCACAGATGTAGTCCATTTGATTTCCGTGTGTTCTACCTGGTGAGGACCATGTGTACAGTTGCCGTCTATGTTGGTAAAAGATGGTATTTGCAATAAAGAAGTCGTTGGTCTTGCAAAATCCTATCATTCGATCTCCAGCATTGTTTCTAGCACCAAGGCCATATTTTGCAACTACTGATCCTTCTTCTTGGTTTCCAACTTTTGCATTCCAATCACCAGTAATTATCAATGCATCTTGATTGCATGTTTGATCAATTTCAGACTGCAGCAGCTGATAAAAATCTTCTATTTCTTCATCTTTGGCCCTAGTGGTTGGTGTGTAAATTTGAATAATAGTCATATTAACTGGTCTTTCTTGTAGGCATATGGATATTATCCTATCACTGACAGCGTGGTACTTCAGGATAGATCTTGAAACATTCTTTTTGAGGATGAATGCAACACCATTCCTCTTCAAGTTGTGATTCCCAGCATAGTAAACTATATGATTGTCCAATTCAAAATGGTCAATACCAGTCCATTTCAGTTCACTAATACCGAGGATATCGATGTTTATGCGTTCCATTTCATTTTTGACGATTTCTAATTTTCCTAGATTCATACTTCATACATTCCAGTTTCCGATTATTAACAGATGTTTGCAGCTGTTTCTTCTCATTTTGAGTCGTGCCACATCAGCAAATGAAGGTCCTGAAAGCTTTATTCCATCCACGTCATTAAGGTCAACTCTACTTTGAGGAGGCAGCTCTTCCCCAGTCATCTTTATCACCAGTCCTATTTAACACTGTGCTGGAAGTCCTTGCTAGAGCAATAAGGCAAGAAAAAGAAATAAAGGGCAAACAAATTGGTAACGAAGAAGTTAAACTCTCCGTATTTGCAGGTGATATGATACTATACATGGAAAACCTAAAAGACTTCATGAGGAAACTACTGGTAGCAATAGAAAGATTCAGTAGAGTAGCTGGCTACAAGGTAAACATACAAAAAATCAGCTGGATTCCTATACACCAATAAAAAGAATGATGAAAAAGAAATCACAAAAACCATACCATGTATAATAGCCCCTAAAAAAATAAAAAACTTAGGAATAACTCTAACCAGGGATGTAAAAGACCCATACAAAGAAAACTACAAAACACTACTGCAAGAAACCAATAGAGAGCTACATAAATGGAAAAACACACTATGCTCATGGATAGGTAGACTCAACATTGTGAAAATGACAACTCTACCTAAAGTGATGTACAAATACAAGGCAACCCCAATCCAAATACCAACAACATTCTTTAAAGAGATGGAAAAACTGATCATTAACTTTCTATCAAATGGGAAGAAGCTCCAGATAAGTAAAGCACTACTGAAGAAGAATAAAGTAGGAGGGCTAGGATTTCCTGACCTCTGAACCTACCATACAGCTATGGTAGTCAAAACAGCCTGGTACTGGTACAACAACAGATACATTGACCAATGGAACAGAATTGAGAACCCAGATGTAAATCCATCCACCTATGCTCACCTGATCATCGACAAGGGATCAAAGTCCATCAAATGGGGAAATGACAGTCTTTTTAACAAATGGTGCTGGCAAAACTGGACGCCCATATACAAAAAAATGAAACAGGACCTATACCTCACACCATACACAAAAACTAATTCAAAATGGATCAAAGACCTAACTATAAAGCAAAAAACTATGACATTCATAGAAGAAAAAAATAGGATGAACACTAGAGGCCCAAATACACGTCATTAATGGGATATGAATCACAATCAACAACATACAAACACCAGAAGATAAGCTAGATAACTGGGATCTTCTAAAAATTAAACACTTATGCTCATCAAAAGACTTCGTCAAGAGTGAAAAGAGAAACTATAGATTTGGAAAAAATTTTTGGTTATTACAAATCCAACAAAGGTCTAATCTCTAAAATTTACAAGAAAATCCAACCTCTACAATAAAAAGACAAATAACCCAATTAAAAAATGGGCAAATGAAATGAACATACACTTCACCAAAGAAGACATTCAAGTGGCCAACAGACACATAAAGAAATGCTCGGGATCACTAGCCATTAGAGAGATGCAAAATAAAATCACAATGAGATACCATCTCACCCCAGAATTACTGGCACAAATCAAAAAAAAACAGGAAATAACAAATGTTGGAGAGGATGCAGGGAGACTGGAATTCCTATACACTGCTGGTGAGAATGTAAAATAATATAACCATTTTGGAAAATGATATGGTGCTTCCTTAGAAAGGTAGAAATAGAAATACCATATGATTCAGCAATCCCGCTCCTAGTAACATATCCTAGAAAAATAAGAGTCATCACACGAGTAGACATATGCACGCCCATGTTCACTGCAGCATTGTTCACAATAGCAAAAAGATGGAAACAACCTAGATGCCCATCAACAGATGAATGGATAAACAAACTATGGGACATACACACAATGGCGTATTACCCAATGATAAAGAACAACGATGAATCTGTGAAGCATCTCACAACATGGATGAATCTGGAGGGCATTATGCTGAGTGAAATAAATCAATCACAAAAGGACAAACATTGTATAAGATCACTGTTGTAAAAAACTCATGAAAAGTTTTATACACAAAAAGAAACAATCTTTGATGGTTATGAGGGAGGGGAAAGGGTGGGGATGGTAAAACACTAAATAGATAAGTGATAACTTTGGTGAAGGGTAAGACAGTACACAACACTGGGGAAACCAGCACAACTTGTACAAGTCAAGGTCACGGAAGCACCATAGACACATTCCAAGTCCCTGAGGGACCAAACTGCTGGGCTGAGGGATGTGGGGACCATGGTCTCAGAGAATATCTAGCTCAACTGGCATAACATAGTTTATAAAGAGAATGTTCTACATTTTACTTTGGTGAGTAGCGCCTGGGGTCTTAAAAGCCTATGAGTGGCCATCTAGGATACTACACTGGTCTCACTCCTTCGGGAGCAAGGAAGAAGGAAGAAAACTAAAGATACAATGGAATGATTAGTCCAATGACTAACAGACCACACCTACCACAGCCTCCACCAGCCTGAGTCCATGACAAGTAGTGGTGCCCAGCTACCACCACTGACTTCTCTGATGGGGATCACAATAACGGGTCCCAGGCAGAGCCGGAGAAAAACGCAGAACAAAATTCTAACCCAAAAAGAAAGACCAGGCTTGCTGGCCTGACAGAGACTGGAGAAACCCTGAGAGTATGACCCCTGGAAACCCTTTCAGCTCTGTAATGAAATCACTCCTGAGGTTCACTCTTCAGCCAAAGATTGGACAAACCCATAAAACAAAATGAGACTAAAGGGGCACACCAGCCCAGGGGCAAGGACCAAAAGGCAGGAGCAGACAGGAAAGCTGGTAATAGGGAACCTGAGGTTGAGAAAGGAGAGTGCTTATATGTCATGGGGTTGTTAACTAATATCATAAAAAAATATGTGTACTACCTGTTCAATGAGAAACTAGTTTGTTCTGTAAACCTTCAACTAATGTACAGTAAAAAAAAAAAAAAAAAACCTGAATGCTCTGATAATAGGGGTTAATTCTTTCTAAATGTTTATGAATTTAAAACGATCCTAGAATTCAAAATGATACAGGCACACTAAGTAGAGTCTGAAGTATATGGCAAAGTTAATAAATCAATGTAGTCTAGAAAATAAATGATATGTTTGAAAAAGCTATGAAAGCAAGAAATATTAATAGCTTTTAGTTGGGGCTTAAAAAATACCTATATTACATAGCATCTTTATCAGAGGCACTAAACACATTCTAGTGACATTTTCTTTCTCATGGGTATAGAGAATAGTTTGAAGCGATGGGAACCCAAGGTTTTACAGTGCAAAAAGTATATACCCACCCACAAAACCATGGAGAGAGATAAAAAGAGCTGGAAAGCAATCTGGATCCAAGCTGTGAATGATCTTCAATTTTATAATCATTTACTTCATGGATTATACTAGGTTCATTCCAGAACAGATAACAATATGCTCCTCAGGTTAAAGCATGGTGGATGATATGAAAGGGTCTCCCCCTGCTCCAATGGACCCTCCGACAATTCCTAGGGCTCCATGTGAACACCAGTGACTCAAGTCTGACCCTTGTACCTGACAGATGAGAAAACTGAACTGAAGCCCTGGAAGAGATTTGTCCTAGGTCAAGGTGAGCTAGAATAAGAAATAAAGGCCAGAGGACTAACCCAGTATTCTTTCTATAGCATCACGCTGCTTCAAAAGGAAGGCAGAGTAAATGAGACTCGGTCCCTGGTCTTCTATGGGAGAGGGGACATTCTAAAACTGAACTACCACAGTGCAGGCCTGGAAAAAAATGTTCTTTCAATAAATCCTGAGGAACTCATTTTATGAACTGGGTCTAATATTCACTCAGGTTCAAGAGATTTCAAAGGGCTCAAAATTTCCCTTCAATTCTGTAAACCAGGTTACTTCTATGAGAAAGCAAACATTAGGAAATCATTTTTTTTTTTTAAGAGAGGCAACAAGTCCATACATGTTTAAAATCGAAACAAGTTCAGACTCGAAGGCTGAAAATCGATCACAAGTGTTACTTACAACACAAAACTATATATTAAAAACTGAAAAGCAAAAGCTGCTTCATAATCAGATTAAGGTTTATATTTTTTTCTGCTACACTAAATAAGGCATCAGAGAAATATTTTAAAAGTACATTTTAGTTTTTACAATAATGGTTCCATTAAAATATGGACCATCAGAAAAAATTCTTACACATGGAACACAGTGTTAATATTTTAAAGCCAATATTTTAAGTTTATGAGAAAACTGAAAGTTTTATATTATAAATTCTATTAATTCAACATATCCTCTAAGATGCAAAATGGACCTGGTGTCACTTAAATGATATTACAGATCATCTTTATTTTATTAATAAGAGCAGCACATTATTGCTGAACACAAAAACATAGTATAATTAAAGGGAATGTGCACATGATAACCAATGATGCTAATACTAGTAAAAATCTTATTTCTATTATAATGTTCTATGTATTTCTTAACTGTGGACTTAACTTTTTCTTCTTGTATCTTAATGTTATTCTTTCAGAATCAGTCCACAGTTAAATATTTAAAAAGCTGTGTTGATTTAAACACACAAATTTAAGTAAAGCATTAAGTGTTGTGACTTCACCTTGCCTTCAATTGGACTCTCAGTGTCTCCCCCTCAGTAGACTATTAATTGCTACAAAGCAGAGAGCAGCTATAGAGAAATTGCTCAATAAGTGGTTGTAGAATTGAACTGAGAATGTTACTTACAGTTGAAACACTATTACCGGATGTCTTAAAGTAGGGCATAAAAATCTTTCATCTATATTGGAAGAGTTAGATGTAATTATGCAAGAATATGATACAATACAACATGGAAATTATCGAATATCATTAATATCACACACAAGTAAACTTTGCTGAAGGTAATTCAAAAGCAGCTGCAGCAGTACATAGGCAGGGAACTGGCAGGAAATTCAAGCCAGACTCAGAAGAGGATATGGAATGAAGGATATCATTGCTGGTATCATATGGGTCATGGCTAGAAGCAGAGAATACCAGAAAGGTATCTACCTGTGTTTTAGTGACGATGCAAAGGCATTCAACTGTGTGGATCATAACAAATTATGGATAACATTGAACAATTCCATAATACTTAACTGTGTTCATGCGGAACCTATACATAGACCAAAAGGCAGTGGTTCGAACAGAACAAGGGGATACTGTATCGTTTAAAATGAGGAAAGATGTGTGTCAGAGTTGTATCATTTCACCATATTTATTCAATCTGTATGCTGAGCAAATAACCTGAGAAGCTGGACTATATGAAGAAGAACGAGGCATCAGGATTGGAGGAAGGTTCATAACACTGTGTACTGTTTGTTGAAAGCGAAGAGGACTTGAAGCACTTACTGATGAAAATCAAAGACCACAGCCTTCAGTATGAGTTACACCTCAACATAAAGAAAACAAAATCCTCACAACTGGACCGATAAGCAACATCATGATAAACAGAGAAAATATCGAAATTGTCAAGGATTTCATTTTACGTGGAAACCCTGGTGGTGTACTGGTTAAGTGCTATTGCTGCTAACCAAAGGGTAGGAAGTTCAAATCTGCCAGGTGCTCCTTAGAAACTCTGTGGGGCAGTTTTACTCTGTCCTATAGGGTTGCTATGAGTCGGAATCGACTTGACGGCACTGGGTTTGATTTTTGGTTTCGGTTCATTTTATGTGGATCCACAATCAACACCCATAGAAGCAGCAGTCAAGAAATCAAATGACGTACTACATTTGACAAATCTGCTGCAAAAGACCTCTTTAAAGTGTTAAGAAGCAAAGATGTTACTTTGATGACTAAGGTGCGCCTGCCCCAAGCCATGGTATTTTCAATCGCCTCAAATACACATGAAAGCTGGACAATGAATAAGCGATACCGAAGAATTGATGCCTTTGAATTTTGGTGTTGACAAAGTATACTGAATATACTATGGACTGACAAAAGAATGAAAAAAATCTGTCTTGGAAGAAGTACAGCCAGAGTGCTCCTTAGAAGTGAGAATGGCGAGACTTTGTGTCATGTACTCTGGACATAAGGAGGGATCAGTCCCTGGAGAAGGATATTATGCTCAGTAAAGCAGACGGTGAGTGAAAAGGAGGAAGGCCTTCAACTAGATGGACTGCAACAATAGGCTCAAACATAGCAGTGATTGTGAGGATGGCGCAGGAGCAGTCCGTGTTTTGTTGTCTTGTGCACAGGTCACTGTGAGTCAGAACCAACTCCATGGCACCTAACAACAACAACATGCAAGAATGAGTAGTCCCCTGGTTGCATAATGGTTAAAGCATTCAGCTGGTACCAAAAGGTTGGTGGTTTGTGGGAGAAAGATGTGGCACTCTTTCTGTAAAGACTTACAGCCTTGAAACCCCTATGGGGCAGTTCTACTCTGTCCTCCTGGGTGGCTATGAGTCAGAGTTGATTCAGTGGCAATGGGTTTGGTTTGGCTTTACACAAAAATGTGGGATAATGGATGAGATGTCCTTTTAGGGCATCTCACAGAAAACAAACATAAACACAACGCTCTGTACTTGAGTTACCAATCTATTTCTCTCTATAACTATGGGATCACTGTTCTAAATTGGGTTGCCAAACACTTCAGCAACCACTTTGAGAAATGTCTCAGAGAAACATTTAGCATTTTTTTGTGCTGGTAACAACAACAAAAAAAAACCAAATTGTTTTTTTGTGATCTACAGAACATTTCTCAGAGTGTCTTCTGAATACGGGAATTGTCTAGTCTAATTCCCACTAGAAGAAAGGCAAAATCCTTCCCTAGCTAGTTAAGTGAAATGAGTTTATGAAATAATTGTTTTTTAAAAAGCATAATTTGATAAACATCTTTTGTACTGAGAACAAGAAAATATTACCTTATTCTTCTCAATACATCAAGATTATATGCAAAAATAAAACAGCTTTTGATTAAGAGCTTAAGTAGGAATGAAACTGATTTGAAAAAATAATTCTACCAAATTTCAAAACAGTAAAATTCTAAAGGAGATTTTTAAAATACTGCATTATTTCAGCTCTTATTTTACTAAAAGCCAGTTTATAAAATTGCTTTTGAACTCAACTGAGGTGTTTTTAAGTGGATTTTACATAAAATTCCAAATCAAGCTTTTTTCTGCACTAAGAAATGTGCTACTGTGCTACTGGCCAACTTGTAAATAAGTATATCTTCTATAAGTGGGATAATTTCTCCTCATTTGTCCACAAGGAACTTGAATGGAATGCTCTTAAAAAGCGCATAAATTCTTGGCATTTTAGAAGTCTCTTAACTGGGAAAAGTGCTTAGTTGTTGAACGGTTGTGAACTGTGGGCTTGATCTTCTGACTCAAGAGTCTGGACCCTTTCTCCATCTGACAAAAACTTTTTCCCCTTTAGATTTCTTGATTCCCTCTCCAGCAAGCACAATTAGTGAAAAAACAAAAGTGACTGGAGGTTAGCAATGTGACACTAAAATAAGGGCCCACAAGGTTGGAGGAAGGAAGACAGCTACATCATCTTAGGACCTAACCTCTAGAGCCACACACGTTCTGTCATATTTCAAACAACTTTGCCAGGAAGAAAGGGACCTAGCAGAGGACAGTCCAAAGGTAAGATCAAACCTCATAACCTCATAAAAAAAAAACAAAAAACCCTCATAACCATATCAAAAGTATGCAAAACTTGTGTTTCATTCTTAAAAGCTCTTTATTTCTAAACCTTCCATAATATACAGGGTGGTTTCAGGATGCTGCTAATACCTTAGGGATATTGATCATAGTCCTGAGTGGTCAGGTGGAATTTTTCTTTTATTGGTAGAGAAATGAAACAGCCTTCTGGTTTATATAGGCATATTAGCAACCATGGGTATGTATGATGACAACTCTAAGACACCGACTTGCGAATGCTATACAATAATGGTGTTTTTGAGAAGAGTGCCTCTGATGTATCTGTGTTTGGAAGTTTTTTTTTTGTAAAACACTTCCATCTACTCAATACATTGCAAAATCCCTTAAATTTAGCAAAATTTGTTGAAGATAATGACAGTTTCAACAGTATATAAAACTAGTACCTCCTGTGTGTTCCTCATGGACGCATGACTTCAGAGGTGCTTCCGCCTCTGACCTCCAAATTAGGCTGGCAGATGACTGGCCCTTACTAGATCTATCCAGAATCCCCAGGACATGGCGACCAATTGTTTCTTCAACAGCTGCTGTTGTCTTTACAACTTCTAAGAGGATCTTCAAAAGTCTGTTATTAGCTTTCTGTAGTGCATACCTGTACAGAAACATTTATTAAAATGTTTTAATCTTTTTAAAGTAAACACTTTGCCTATGTCCCACAAAAAAAGTACTATATCTGATTTGAAAAATAAAAATATACGATCCTCTAGTAAAATAATATGCAAGAGCACCTACAATGAAGTGCTTATTCTTTTCATTTTTTTAAATAATTACAAAATGATTTGTTTTCTTCTGAAAAATTGTGGTCAGTCAAGGAACTATAACATTAAAAAAAAATGCAGCATTTTACTGACTGGAAAGATATTGAATAAATAAATTTTTAAGCCAGTAGAGTTTCTAGATCAGAAGAAAATGTTAAGGAGGTACAAATTTTAAATTTAAAGAAGGTGGTGGTATACAAACAGATGTAAGTTACTGAGCTAGTAATACTGTTCATGGGTATTCAATATATTATCATATATTATAATTATTCCCCATTGCTGTCAAGTTGATGCCGACTCATAGTGACCCTATAAAAACCCAAACCAAACCCCCTGCCGTCGAGTCAATTTCAACTCATAGCGACCCTATAGGACAGAGTAGAACTGCTCCATAGAGCTTCCAAGGAGCGCCTGGTGGCTTTGAACTGCCGAACTTTTGGTTAGCAGCTGTAGCACTTAACCACTACGCCACCAGGATTTCCAAGTGACCGTACAGGACACAGTAAAATTGCCCCATAGGGTTTCCAAGGAGCAGCTGGTGGATTCGAACTGCCGACCTTTTGATTAGCAGCTGTGGCTCTTAACCACTGTACTGCTGGTGCATATTATATATAATTTTATATATAATTATAATTACATATAATTATATCATATATTATTGATTATATCATTGTATATATATATATAGATATACATTTTATCTTTAATCTTTTGTCAAACAACATATTTTAAAGTATAATTAAAAAATTCCACCAGAAAAAAAGTGTTATAGTATTTCTACAACTTAATGGCAACGATCTAGATGTCTAAATGACAAAATGTAACCGTAGACCAGCAGAGGCCTGTTTTTAAACAGGTCTATAGTGCAATTTCACTATCTGCCAACATCAACGGGAATATCATGGACTGTTTTCTATTACATCTGCTCCAGTGACAGAAGTTTCTCAAGTTACATACACCATGCTCATTTCAATCAGTAGAAACAATCTCCTGTTTTCATCTAAATGGAATTATGGTTGCTATCTCTTATTAAGACACAAGTAATACATTCTTATTTTTAAAAAATTAGAAAACACTGCTAACCACCCTTAAATATCTCAGCACCCAGAGATAATTATTGTTAACATTTTAATCCTACCCTAGACTTTCCCCCAAACTAGTCTCTTTCATAAATATATACTTTGAAAGAAAAATGGGGTTATGCTAGACAGAGTGTTTTGTAAGCTTTCTTTTTTGCTTAACATGAAAATTTTCCGTATCAAGAAATATATTTCTACAAATGATAATTCAGAAGATTAACTAATCTTCTGAATAACTACGTAACTCTCTCTTCCCAACAGCTTAATTCAACAAAGACACTACAGGGGTAAACTTTATATTTCATACATGTAGACAAAATAAGACTTTTATGGTAACAGTCCTTTGCCTAAGCGTTTTTGCTT
Organism: Elephas maximus indicus; assembly: GCF_024166365.1. NCBI lineage: Eukaryota > Metazoa > Chordata > Mammalia > Proboscidea > Elephantidae > Elephas > Elephas maximus. The sequence goes on along the minus strand of NC_064826.1, from coordinate 62,029,921 downwards.
TCAACTTCATATTGTCAGAGATTAGCAACAATCAGGTTAAAGGATATCAGTTTTCAGATGCACGTGACATACCTATTTTAAGACAAGGTAATAAGTGGAGAGGTTTTCCTTCAGTATTTATCAAGTGAAAGAGACAGTTCTATTTTTGCACCTAGATCAAATTCTCTGCTTACATAAGGATATTAAAAATAAAACTCTAAATAATTTAGTTAATAGGAAGTAAGTCAGGAACTTTATCTTCTTAACTTTTTCTGAAGTTTTGTTCTAGCCCCAAACCCCAGGTCTGGACAATTTGAAAATATTTCTAATTATAAGAAATGAAGGTATTAAAAAAAATATATATATATATATATATGTATGAATACTTATTTTATCAGCACTCAGTAGAAAAATTCCTAAAAATTAAACACTGCACAATTTTTAAAACATACCAATTAGAGATAAACAATATAAAATAAACAATATAAAATAAACAATGTTTATTTTATGTTGCCATGGTAACTCTAATTTTCATACACTGTCTTTCTTGTTTGAGTTCCATACTGACTGTGTTCCATACTGATGATCCAATGGGGAAGCCAAAATCTTAGGGGCCAAATTCCTCCATGCAAGCTGAGGAAGAGGTTAGGAGGACACAAGAGGGTTGACAGTCACAGAAAATTGGAAAAGGAGGAAATTAAGTTAGTAGGAAATTAGTTCTAGTTTAAAATTAAATAAATTAGTTTCACTTGAACAAAACACACTCTAAAATACTGTGCTTAAAGTTTTTAATATTAATATGGGATAACTATTCTCATTTAATATTTTATATTAATCTTTATAAAATCAAAGTAAGGAAAAGTTTTGTTACCATCAGATGATATTTTCCTCTAAAAATCTGGATTAAAAGTTCTCATCTGCTATGCAATAAATGCATGAAAAAAGCTGAATGTGGAAAATTCATATTTATAGTAATTTTTTCCTCAACATAAACAAACTAGGGGGTAGCTTATACTGAATGTATGTCCATACAGAGAAGGAATACACTTGAAAGTACAAGTGGGTTTTTTAAAAATACACAAAAATAGCATATGAGAACAATAAAATTAAGAAAGGTTCAACGTCCAAGAAATGCCTTACTATTTACTGATTTAAGTACATGATCAATATATCCACTAAAAAATTATTCTAGATACAAAAGATTTTTAAAATTTTCTATTTGTCTACTTTAATGACTAAAACGGATCACCCTTTACATATTATACATATATGAACATGTTTCATACAAAAATTGCAAAGATGTTTAAGACAGTATAAATGTACGAGATCAAAATAAGGACACAAAGTATAATACATCAGAACAACATTTTAATTCACTTTGTAGTGAAAAAGTACACGTTCTGTATACCTTTCATTGGACAGAGTATCAGGAGGCACATCTTCCGGTTTTCTGTCCAATTCCTTTTCTTTAAAGGGCTGTTCCTCAACTTCCCCTTCGTTTTCATTTCCACTCTGTTTAAGTTTGTGTAAAGGTAGAGAGGACAAGACAGAAAGAAAACCTGTCATCTTGGAAATAGCATGTCATTCTTCTATACTGTTACTGAGGCAAAACAGAAACCTCTGTGCACAAAATAGACTTTGTCTGAAATAATATTTAACTCTATTTTATGAAGAGGTTATCATTATCAAAAAAAGATAAAACACTGTTAGTACACAGATGAAAAAAATGCTAAAGGATTCAAAGGAATGCATGCTACAGTGCTACAATAAAGTTTGTTAGGCTGGTCCTTAGTGCAACAGTTGCCGCTACAGCAATGTGGTATTCAAGTTACTTAAACAGAATGAAAGGCATTTCAACTCCACCTACCTTACATGTAAGCAATCACAAATATGTTAAGCCCAACGCCTATAAAAAATACATCTCACACCAACAACAAAGACAAACAAATCCCACTGCATCGTTGATCCATTGCTCCTAGTGGGCCAAAGTCCATACTACCTGTGTTTGCGTACTGCTGTTGCGCAGCTCACAACACAGCTTCTCTCTTCCAGCTAAAGACAGCTGCTTTAGTGCTTCCAGCTCCTCTAAAAGCACCCTCTCTCTCTCTGAAACCAGGTTTTCATTATCTATTGAGGATCTCTAAATAAGAAAAAAGGTCATGAGAGAATACTGTTTGCGATAGAAGAAAAAAGCAGAATTAGATTTCTTTTAACCCCTTGGGAGTAACAGGCCCCGATTCCATGATTCATATCCCACTGTTGTTGTCAGATGCTGTCAAGTCAGTTCCGACTCACAGCAACCCTACAGGACAGAGTAGAACTGCCCCACAGGGTTTCCAAGGAGCGGTTGGTGGATTTAAACTGCCAACCTTTTGGTTGGCAGCCGAGCTCTTAACCCCTATGCCACCAGGGCTCCAATATCCCATTATAAGGGGTTAAAAGCATATATAAAATTCAATGCAAAATTTGAACCTTAAAAAAAAAAAAATTAAGACTAAATATTCAGAAATTTGTACAGCTCATTTTATATTATTTTTACGTGCCAATTTTGCATTGAAATTTTGGAAGTCTGAATTCACAAAATGCAATGAGGAAAAGCAAAGTCAAATTGTCCAAATGATATACTTTATGCACAAGTCTGAATTTTCCCATTAATATATATTAAAAGAATCAATTTTAAGAGTTCTCTATTTCTTTCCTTTTACTTTAGTTTTCAAAATTATATTCAAGAAATTTGTTTTTCAAAGAAATTTTACATAAATATTTCTTGCTTTTCTGCAATGATTTTGTGAGTATAATATATATGGTAATTGTCAAGAATCCAGCTCCCAAATACCAAGGATTTAAATTTAGTCAAGGAAAAGGAATAAGAATGTTACATAAATTTGCATTTTTAAAATTAAGAGAAGACGTTTCCCTGGAGAAAGTTCCAGGAACATATTGCTCCAGAAGATTTCCATTCATGATTAAAAAGATAGATTAAAGACAGGAAAAGATAAACCTTGGTTTACTGCTGGAGTCACGAAACTATAAATAAATATAGGAAAATTGAATGGTATCAACCTCAGTACAAAGCATTCCAAAATTGTCAAAGTGTTTTTGCCAGGTATGGTCAACAGAATGATTTAAAAACAAACAAAATAAAACAAAAAACAGCCTTGTAGGCCCTTTTCAAGTGCCTGAAAAGCAGTTAAATCAAGCGGTAGGAAGACAATGCACTCCAAGGTTGAGTTAGGTGTCCCTAACAAGGCCTAAGGCTACTGTGCTGCTGGAGTCTGTTCCTGATGTTAAATATTTTAGTTTACTCAGATCTTGGCTTTTTTTGACTTTTGACCTTTTTTTTTTTTAAGGCTAAATAAAGAATACTTCTATTTTAATTGGGGGAAAAAAGGGACTATTAGTCCCATACCTGGGCTAATTGCATATTAAGTCTCTTAATCTCTTCTTGTAGTTGTTCCTGGTCTTCTCGCTGTCTCTCCATCTGGCGCATGTGTGCCTGCCTTAACAGCTCTGTTGCCTGTTGATGCTCTTGGTATTGCCTTACAAGTTCCTGCCTCATATCTTCCAACTGTTCTTCATTTAACATCAGCTGTCTAGAGGCATCCAAGTTTGATACCAAAACCTCATCATGGATCTATAACAGTAAAATTAAATAAAAATTCAACCATATTTTCTGAAAATCTGCCTGCATCAATATTTTAAAATAAATATGAAAGCAATTCTACTACTAAGTACCTGATCTTTTATTTCCATTATCAAACTAAAATACAGGTAATTCTAAGAGTTATTTTCTTAATTATAGTTCTAAAATCATATGAAGTTAGTTTATTATCATTATACTGTTATTCTCCAAAAGCAAAATAGCTATGCATCAGTGTTAATTCAGATGTAATTTAATTCTAAGGAAGGAGAATGAAGAAAGATTAAAAATTCCTTCTACTCTTAATGAAGCTGTAACTCCATTATCCCTCTTGATATTTTACGATGGAAAAAAGTATGAATGAAATATTTACATTTTAAAAGTAAATTTATAAAACATGAGAAATTTTACCAGATAATTCATATTATGCAGTTATTATTACAGTACTACAGAGAACTGCTTGAAAAAAAAATTCTCAATAAATTTTATTTGGAAATAAAAGCTTTATATTCCAATTTCTCATACTCATAATGGGTTTCAAGGAGTACTTCCATTCATGAAGAGATACTATTTAAATGAATCACTCTGCCTTAAATAATTGCCAATAAATTAAAGAGGGTTTTCATGAACAGTTCACCAGTTTTGAATTTCATAAAAAAAGTTGATAATTTTATTTGTATATCCCTCTGAACAAGACATAACCTATCAAACAGTATAATACAAAATTTGAATTTAGGTAATTTTAACAGATTTATCACTTCTGTTAAAGGCAGCAACAAAGTTGAAGTATAGACACAGAACAGATCCTCCACTAATGAATAATTAAAGAATAAGCAAATTGGTCTAGAGATAGTAAAATGCTTTGAACTGTTTTCTTAAATAGGTAACCACTTCCTTGCAATATTACTTCTATATTTAATGTAGCAAATCTTTTATTCATAAATATTGCCAAACTCTAGTATAATAAATCCCTAACTGGCAGAAACAAAATCAATATAATTTAAAATGAAATTTTATCATGTATGATGCATACAAGACAAATAAGAATATTATGAACCAGATTTAAAATGTTAATACTAAAATTAAGTCACATATTCATATACCTTACAATTAAGAAAACACAATAATGTGAATCATAAGACCAGATTTAATTTGATACTTTCCTTCTCCTCCACTAAGCAGCTTTACTGCTTGTTATTTCTATAGTGAAGGAAACCACAACTTGTTATAAGTGCTGTATATTCAAAGAAGACATACTTACAGATTCTCCAAATAGAAATGTTTTATCTTTGGAGAACATTTCTTCTGAAACGGTTAGTTCATGATCCTTTGATTCTAGGATTTCATCAAGATTATCACTATTCGATAACAGAATTTGCTTTCCATCTTCTCCTAACTCTCTACTAAGTGGTTTAAATTCTTCTTTAAATGTCACGCCTGTTGTTTCAAAAGTCTGAAAACCATCTTGATCCTGTGATAATTTCACTTCATTTAAAAAGTGCTGTTCATCTTGCTGACAGAGAACATGTGGCTGTTTTGATGGTATGGTATCTCCTTTTTCCCCAGATAGTCTAGACAGTTCAGTCTGTTGAGCAAACGCTATACTCATTGACACAATGACCTCAAAAAAAATAAAACAACAAAAAAGGATTAGATTTATAAACAGCAGCAGGAATTTAAAAAGTAAGTTACTACTCAAAATTACGTGAATTAGAAAAAAAAGCTCAGCCTCATACTTTTAAACAAAAAGAAATTCTATGATAAAGTGATATAGTGATAAAGATTCTCTATTTACAATTCAATGTCAAAGTATTTATTTCATTGCCTATCTATTAAAATCAAAATATAACATTTTTTCTTACTACAAAAGCAAATAAATGTTCAGTATAGAAATTAGAAAGAAAAAATAAAAGCCAATATATTGCTCTTATCCAAGAAAAATCACTATTAACACTTTAGTAAATACTCTTCCAAATCTTCCTCTTCTTTACAGATATAAATATGAATAAATACAGACATGAGTTTTTCCCTAAAAAATGTGATCATACTCTAATATTTTAATCTGCTCTCACAGCTTACCTATACAAAACCCATTGCTGTCAAGTCAATTTTGACTCATAACAACCCTACATAGTAACTATCTTTTCCCACCAAGGAATACATTTCTATATAATTTTAACTAAGTTTAAAGCTTCATATTATACAGATGTCTTACAAATTTAAGCAATCAATTCTCTATTGTTGGACATTTCAAATGAGTTCATTCTTACACTATTTTAAACACCAATGTGATTAAATTTTTATAACTATATCATGGTTCATATGCTTTCATATTTCCTTATGGTAAATCTCATGAGGTGGAACACTGGTTTGTATGAGTTGTAAGTACTATTGTACTTTTCAATCTAATCCAGTTTGACTTTCTACTACAACTATAACCCTGAATCCCTCTCTGCTTATTTTACTCCCACGAAGCACAACTACTACTACCCATTGCCATTGAGTTGATTCTGACTCATAGAGACCTTTTAAGACAGAGTAGAATTGCCCAATAGGGTTTCCCAGATTGTAAATCTTTACAGAAACAGACTGCCACCTCTTTCTCCTGCAGAGCAGCTGGTGGGTTCAAACCACTGACCTTTTGGTTAGCAACTGAGTATTTAACCACTGTGCCACCAGGGCTCCTGCATGCAGCACAAGTACCTAGAAACTAAGCAGCAGCCTTGGGTCTGACAAGTCCCTAAGCCTTTGAGAACCAACAACTTTATTTCAAGTCCCATCCCACAAAAAATTTCCAATGGGGAAAGCCTGGATGTCATAAATCCAGGATAAAGCATACCTAGGGTTAGAGACCTTTGTGCCTACTGACTTTAAGCTTTCTCTAACTGTTTTCCCTGTTGGTCTAGGCCATATAACTGGGTTTTTGCTTTAATTTCCTGTCTTGAACCTCATCGGCTTATCTGGGGTCCTGATTCCCACCTAGTTCTTGCTAGCCTCCTTCCTCCCAGATGCTATGTCCTCCAGCTGCTGAATGGAGTCCTGCTTCAATAAAAATAATATTGATGATAACAAAAACAACAATAAATGCAGCATCAAGTAATTTATTAAGCCCTTGTAGCATTTCATTTAATCTTCACTATACTACCAGGCAGGTACTATTATTACAAGATGAGGAAACTGAGGAGGAGAGAAATTAAGTAATTAGATCCCAAAACACACAACAACTAAATGGTGGAAGCTGGAGTTCGAAATTCTGCAGTCTCATCATAAGCTCACCTTCTAAAATGTGATAACATACCATTACCTCCATATCTGAACAAATCTTCCTAGGAATATAAGGATACAACTGACATAAGAGGAATAATTATAATATTAACAGCCAATGAGGAGAAAACTATAATACAGCAAGGTTAGGAACCGTGTCACATATCTAAAAAATGGTAGAGCAGAAATCTGAATCAAAGTGCATAGCGTTCACGTATCTTAAACACTGTGTGTTTTACAGCTTCTGCCCAGAGAATCCTACTACTTACCTCACCTATCAAACTGAACCTCTTAGATGTCTATGCTAGCCCAAACTGAACTGGAATTTGAAATAATGTTCTTGATACTGTCATCTGGAATATATGCCCATTACAGCAAAGAGTCAAAACACAGAGATGAAAAGAATTAGTGAACAAGATGATCCGCTTAACAAAACACACCTTCAGCCTTGTTTAACTAGTGGTCAAGACCTTAAGATGGGGCTTTTGCTTTAACTTACTGTCTTGAACCTGACCTGCTTATCTCTTTGTCTTTCCACACTAAGAATGCAACATGAAAAGGCAAAAAGATTAAAAATATGAAAGTAAAGGGATATGAAGGGAAGAGTGACGATGTTCAGCCAATAGTAATCAGAGTTCCAGGAGGATATAACAGAGAACAGTGGAAAGGAACTATTTCATGGGATAAAGGCTGAAAATTTTATAGAACTGAGAAAATCCTAAGATTCAAGAAGACCAATGAATCATTAGAAGGAGAAATAAAGACAATATCAAAAACAAAAAGAAGATCTTTAATGCTTCTAGAGAAAAAAGATGTATTACCTATAAAGGAACAATTAAACTGACAAGTACATCTTTTCAGTAGAAACAAGAGAAGACAGAGAACAGTGGAATGTTATCGTCAAAGTTCTGACATAAAAGCAACTGTCAAACCAGATTTTCAACAAAACTATCTTTCATGAACAAAGGCAACATTTTATTAAATAAAGACAAATAAAAACAATTTATTCCCAACAGGTCATCAGTAAAAGAACTTCTAAAGGATATTCTTCAAAAAGCAGGGGAAAAAAAAAAAATCCTAGAAGAAAAGACTGAGATGCAAAAAGGATTACAGCATAAAAAAATATTTTTTAGTCAATTTATGTGGATAAATCTAGGTACTGGTGGTATAAAGCAATAACAATTGCATCTAAGTTGTGGGATAACACAAAACAGAGACTTAACGATTCCTGGCAGCATAAAGTAAGCCCACTACAGCCTGTTTCTCTCACTAAATACAACCAAAAGCTCTGAACAAAATACAAAAAGCAACTACCTGACAACTCTGAAAAGTAAACAAAAGTAGGCAGGAGAGAGTCAAAACTTAGAGGAGTGATTTGTATGGGAAAGGTAAAATAGAATTTGTGGTCTGAACCTGAACAGGTGATGGCTGTTTAAAAAAAGTAGATTAGTAGATTAAATCCAAAGCAAGAAGAAAAAAGGAAATAATAAAGGTAACAGTAGCGATCAATAAAAATAAAAACAGAAAGACAAAAAAAATGAAACCAAAAAGCCAGATCCTTGAAAATATCAGAAAATCTGTAAGCCTTCAGTCAGACTAGAAAAAAGTGAGAAAGCAGGGAAAATACTACACAGATATTAAATGATAAGAGTAATATTATAAACGACTCTACACACATAAATTCAACAGCTTAGATGAAATGGACCAATTCCGAATGACACAAACTACCAAAGCTCACTAGAAAACAGAAAAACTGAATAAAGTTAAATCTATTAAAGAAACTGAATTCATGGTTTTAAAAAACCTTCCAACAAAGAAAACCCCAGGCCCGAATGGATTCACTGGTAAGAACAACAAAACATTTAAGGATTAAATAATACTAATTCTGTATGTATTCTTCCAGAAAATAGACGAAAAGGAAATATATTTCAACATTCTATGAGGCCAGTACCCTGATATTGAAAGCAAAGATACTAAAAGAAAATAGAAATATGGATAATATTTCTCCAATGTTCAGACATAAACATCCTTGACATGGATACAAACCATAACTAACAACACACAAACTCCAGGAGATAAGCTAGATAACTGGGACCTTCAAAAAATTAAACACTTAACGCTCATCAAAGACTTCACCAAAAGAGTAAAAAGGGAACCTACAGAATAGGAAAAATTTTTGGCTATTACAAACCCAACAAAGGTCTAACCTCCAAATTTACAGGAAAATCCAATACCTCTACAACAAAAAGACAACCTGATTAAAAAATGGGCAAAGGAAATGAACAGAAACTTCACCAAAGAAGACATTCAAGTGGCTAACAGACACATGAGGAAATGCTCTCAATCACTAGTCATTAGAGAAATGCAAATCAAAACCACAAGGACTTACCATCTCACCCCCGGAATTATGGGCGTGAATCAAAAAAAAAAGAAAATAACAAATGTTGGAGAGGGTGCACGGAGATTTGAACTCTTATGCACTGCTGGTAGGAATGCAAAATGGTACAACCATTCTGGAAAATAATGTGGTGCTTCCTTAAAATGCTAGAAATAGATATACCATGATTCAGCAATTCCACTCCGAGGTATATATCCTAGAGAAATGAGCTGTCACATGAATAGACATATGCACACCCATGTTGACTGCAGTATTGTTCACAATAGCAAAAACTATGGAAACAACCTAGGTGCCTATCAACAGATGAATGGATAAACAAACTATGGGACATACACACAATGGAGTACTACGCAACAATAAAGAACAATGACAAATCTGTGAAGCATTTCACAACATGGATGAATCTGGAGGGCATTCTGCTGAGTGAAATAAGTCAATCACGAACGACAAACATTGTATAAGACCACTACTGTAAAAACTCATGAAAAGGTTTACACACAAAAAGAAGCAATCTTTGATGGTTATGAGGGAGGGGAAGGAAACACACTAAATAGTGCTAACTTTGGTGAAGGATAAGACAGTACACAATACTGGGGAAGCCAGGACAGCTTGTTCAAGGCAAGGTCATGGAAGCTCCATAGACACATCCAAGCTCCCTGAGGGACTGAATTACTGGGCTGAGGGCTGTGGGGACCATGATCTCTGGGAACATCTAGCTCGACTGGCAAAACATAGTTTATAAAGAAAATGTTCCACATTCTACTTTGGTGAGTAGTGTCTGGGGTCTTAAAAGCTTGTGAGCAGCCACTAAGATACTCCACTGGCATCACCCTGTCAGGTGCAAGGCAGAATGAAGAAAACCAAAGACACAAGGGGAAGATTAGTCCAAAGAACTAATGTAGCAGAACTACCACAGCATTCATCAGACTGAGTCCAGTACAACTAGATAGTGCCTGGCTACCACCACTGACTGCTCTGACAGGGGTCACAATAGATGGTTCCGGACAGAGCTGGAGAAAATGTAGAACAAAATTCTAACTCACAAAAAAACACCACACTTACCATCCTGATAGAGACTAGAATAAAAAAAAGAGAGAGAGACTAGAGAAACCCCAAATATGGCCCCAGACACCCTTTTTACCTCAGTAATGAAGTCACTCCTGAGGTTCACCCTTTGGCTAAAAATTAGATAGGCCCATAAAACAAAACGAGACTAAAGGGGCATACCAGCCCAGGGGCAAGGACTAGAAGCCAGGAGGGGACAGGAAAGCTGGTGACTGGGAGCCCAAGGTCGAGAAGGGAGAGTGTTGTTGACATGTCGTGGGGTTGGTAACCAATGTCACAAAACAATATGTACACTAATTGTTTAATTAGAAGCTGTTTGTTCTGTAAACCTTCATCTAAAGTACAATAATAATAAAAAAAATTCCTTGACAAAATATTAGCAAATCAAATCCAGCAATATATAAAGGGAGGAGAGTATCTCTCTAAAGAGGCATGAGGAAATTTTGGGAGTTATGGAAATGTTTTATATGTTGATTGCGTACTGGTTTTAAAACTGTAAACATTTGTTAAAACTCACCAAGTTTTGCACTTATAATTGGTGAATTTTATTATATGCAAATTATATCTCAACAAGCAATAACAAAAAAAAACCCCAAAACCAAACCCCATGCTAGGCCACAAAAAAAGCTTTTGAAATTTGAATAATTCATATCATAAAGATCACTTTTTTTTGTATATGTATTTAGATTAGAAATGAATGACAACAATAATTATAAGAACTCCATGGTCTGGAAATTAAAAAAACACACTCAAATCTCTTGTTACTCTCTCCTTTCCCTTCACTCTACCCCTCTAATAAAACTCCACATCTGTTTATAATTAATTCTGCCTACTCTGTGGCTGTGTCTGGGTAACCAAACTTAACTAGAGAGGAAAAAAAAAAAATACAACCAAGACCTCAGTGATAAAAGAAGTCAATTCTACGAAATTTCTTTAGTCCATTCCACTTCACATTCCTTTTCCTAATCAGCCCTTTCCTTTCTTTTTAAAATTCCAATACCTCTCTTTCTTTCACATTCTCAGGTGGTGACTTTGCTTCTTACTTCAGTGAGAAAATAGAAGCAGTCAGGAGAGAACTTCCACAAGCTCCAACGACCACATCTAAAAACATACCTGAATCATAAATCAACTATTCTCTGCCTTCCCTCCTTCCTTTTATTTTGGATTAAATTGCCATCCTCCTATCTAATCACCACCGCCCCCACCCCAATGGATTTCACTGGTTCTCACCTACTCAAGAGCACCAGCAACAGCCCCTTCCTTTCCTAAATCAGCAAGTTGCTTCCTTTTCCCCTAGACCATTTCCATTAGCATATAACAAAAATCTACCACTTGACCACCCTACATCATCCTTTAGCTACCAATGTATTTCTCTGCTTCCCTTTTAAGTTAAACTCTTCAAGAGTTTGTCTCCTCATTCTTCTCGATTCTCTCAAACTCAGAGTCTGTCTCCACCACTCTAAAAATGTGTTCTTTTAACTCAGCCATGATCCCACGTTGTTAGCCCATGATTAGCCTGCAGTTTGAATCTTTTCTGATCCATTAGAAACAGCTGACATAGTTTTATATGATCTCCTCTAGGTATATTTTTATTACTTGCTTTCTGTAATACAACTCTTTTGGTTCTTCCCCGATCTAATTTGCTGGTCTTTCTTTGTCTTTGTTCCTCCTCATTTCTCTGACCTCTAAATATTGGTGTGCTCCAGACTCAGTCTCCAGGCCTCTTCTCTATCTACTGTCACTCCCTAAATCAGTGTTGTTCAACCTTTTTTCACTGAAACCCATAATAAAAAGCCAAACCCAACTGAACACATTTTATATTACATTCCAGAGCAAATATATGTACCTGTATGTGTATACATGTGTGCTCATATAACTGAACAAAAAAAACCATTCCATTAATATTAAAATCCTGGTCTCAACCCACTAAATTGATTTCATGATTTAAAAATGGGTTAAACTCAGTTTGAAAAACGCTGCCCTATTATTTCCTGCACTTAAATTTCTAATTTCATCCTCCTTCCTCAACTCCAGATGTATACATCCAACCACTTCCTTAACATTTATATTTGGATACCTAATAACTGATTTGCATTTAAAGCATCAAAATCTAGTCTCCCACTTTCCTCTAAAAACTGCTCCTTTGCTGTCTTCTCTACCCTACTAAAGGCAACTCAGTAAATATCAACTCCTTTCTTCTAGCCATTCAGGTCAAATAACCCGCAGCAGTATTTCCCCCTGGAGAGAAATTCTTGCCCTCTTTCCCTCTATTTCTTCCTCCTGTATCCAGTCACATCTGCTCAGCAAATAAACCTGTGCCAACATTTCATAATATTTTACTAAACGGGTTCCATGAGTGTGGGGGTGGGAAAACTGAATCAAACTGCCTCCAACTGAGCAGAGCTGGTAGCTGTTCAAGCAGCCTTTACAAACTCTAGCCAAGTCTCCTTGATCATTTCTTGGAGGTCTCTGTTGGAATTATTCTTGACCTGTTTCTTTCTCTTACATCCCACTTCTCTGGAAGGTTCTCAACCTAGTACCTTCATGATTCACTCCCAAATTTTCTTTACGACTTACTCTAGTATTCAAAAAATGAGGCCTTCTTTGACCACCCTATATAAAATCACACCATCTCACTCCCATGGAATTTCCTAGTCCTACTAACTTGTATTATTTTTTTCTTCATAGCACTTATCACCAGCTATATATTGTCTACCTGCCCCAACTAGAATGTAAGTTCTATGGGAGCAAAGCTTTCATCTCTTTTGTTCTCTGCTACATCCCAGCACCCAAACACTAGCCCAGTAAAAAAAAAGCCCAGTGCCGTCGAATCGATTCCGACTCATAGCCAGAGTAGAACTGCTCCGTAGAGTTTCCAAGGAGCGCCTGGCAGATTCGAACTGCCAGCTCTTTGGTTAGCAGCTGTAGCACTTAACCACTATGCCACCAGGGTTTCCACCCAAACACTACCTGACAGTAAATGTAAATAAATGTCTATTTTCAGTAGTATGTATCCAAATCACTCTGAATCTAATGTGATCTATATTGAGAGCCACTACTCCTATCGGGCTTCTTTTATATAGCCTGGCTATTAAGCACTTATTCTCAATCTTTTGTTCATCATTGTATCTGAGGGGTTCAGCACAATTCCATCAGTACTAATGACTAAAGTCAATAATCTGTGTTCTTCTAGACCCAAGCTGAGCTATCAAATGTTGTCTCTTGGGCCATAGTACCTTGATGCTTTTGCAATAGTTTCACTGACTTGCCCTTTGGAGCTGTAATACAAGCTTGGATGAGAGACACTTTACAAAAACCTTACGTCATCACAATTATCACAATAATCAGGGTACTTAGAAAAATATAATTTACAAGCCTTTACTATGTTATCAACTGATCTGCTAGGTGTTGTCTATGTATTAGCTCATTGAACCCTCACGACAATTACTGTTATTCTTCTCTTTTAACATATAGGGAACTGAGACTTTCCCTATATGTTTCCTGACTTTTCTAAGGTCACACATCTAGTAAGCCAAAATAACAAGAATTTAGAGCATGGTACATCCCATATCAAATCTCATGCTCTTGATCACTATACTATGACATCTTACTATTACATTTCACTTGATATGTTTATGCAAGAGCTAGGTTCAAGAGAAAACTTGGATTCCTCTGAAGAATGAGACAATGAGAGTTATATAAAATGATGGCACCTTGCTTTTCACTTTGACCTCCAGAAAATTATAGAACTAAACAATCAGCTCAGCCATAGTGAGTGAATAAATCCTCACGGCCTGAATATTTCCTTTGGTCTTGATGTCCTCATCTAATTTGTTTTTTGTCCAATTCTTTATGTATTTCCTGTATATCCCAGGGTAGAAACCCTGGTGGTATAGTTGTTAAGTACTACGGCTGCTAACCAGAAGTTCAGCAGTTCAAATCCACCAGGCAGTCCTTGGAAACTCTATGGGGCAGTTCTCTCTGTCCAATAGGGTCACTATGAGTCAGAATTGACTCAGTAGTAATGGGTTTGGTTTTTTTTGGTTTTGGTATATCCCAACAATCTTCTTCCTTTTAAGTACTTCCCTTTTAGAATAGTTCAACTGTTCCAATATAACAAATTCACTGAAAAAAAAAGTATACATATTTTAAACGAGAATATAAAGAGAAAAGAAATGGCGCCTTAATGGTAGACTACATGATATGAATAACTCTGTGCATACCAGCTAAGATACAGAAATAAGTAAAACCCACAGGATAAACTCCTCTGCTTAGCTAGGAGCTAATGTTCAACGGTAATCCTCACCTAGAATCTGAAGTCATTATCTAACATTGCAGTAACTTCTGTGGCTGGGGCAAAGCATGGGTAGTTTATGGAGGGCCAACCAATTTCCCTCTCATTTCCTACCTTTCCCTCTACCCTTTTAAAAAAGCTTAAATTCCCTCAATCCTACTCACAAGGTAACAAATACATAAAGGACAGAGGCTTATTTTGACATTTGGGAAAGTTTCTAACTACTATTCTACATAAAAAGAGGAATGCCACCTGAAAGAAAAATACACAGAAAATTCCATTTAAAGGAACTGTAGTTGATACCATAACGACAATTTAAAGAGGAGCTATATAAGAAATTTACAATTAAAATAAAGCACCTTGCCATCAATAAAATCTATGTTTTTTGAAGCCTCATGGGGACTATAAACTATGATAATCGTCAGGATAAAGGATAAACTTACCTTAGCTACTTCTTCTTCTAATCGTTCTTGGTACTGTTTTTCCAGCAACTTGGTCATATTAGTTTCCTGTCTTACTCCAAATTCACCAGAAAACTAAATTAAAAAGAAAATATGGTATTTATTCACACTAATTTTGCACCACTGTCTTTTAAACCTCTATTCTCAAAATGTCACTATTTCTTAGAAAACTTGCAGATACTCTCAGCAAAACATAAAAATTCTGCTCTTTTAATTAAAAACAAATTCTAGTCAGTAATTCTACTAAATAATTGTACTTAATAACTTAATAACTGAAGATGTAAAGAGAGAAATAAATTTATATATTTACAACTCCTAATATATACTTCTAGAGTGAGGAAGGGCTCCAAAACCACCAAACCCATTGCCATCAAGTTGATTCCAACTCATGGCGACCCTGCCAGGTCAGAGTACAGCTGCCCCACAGGGTTTCCAAGGCTGAAAGACGTGAAACAGACTGCCACATCTTTCTCCCATGAAGCGGCTGGTGGATTTGAACTGCTACCTTTTGATTAACAGCCAAGCACTTTACCCACTGTGCCACCAGGGCTCCTTGTAGTATGGATACACCTTATTTATTAATCATATACATGTGTCAGTGGGTGCACATTTAAAGGCCTCTGGTTGCTGTAAACTGGGAAAGTGGCTCCAAAAAAAGAGCCTGCTTCTCTAACACCACAGCCACTGCCTGTACAAAGAGGCAGGACCCCCAGTTTCTGCTCTAAAATCAACAAGGCAGACCTTCCCAGAGGTTGGTTTAAAGTATACCAGCATCTCCCCTACCTGTGCACTGTTAGCTGCAAGTCTACTGTGAATTGCTACAGAAGGCCCGTGCAGTGGAGTTGGCTCTCACAGTCAACACGCTACCTTCCTCCTATAGCTCAGGCCTCAGAAACCAACAAGACAGACCTACCAGGGACTCACTTCTGGCCTATCTGCTCCCCCTTTCGGTCGGTACTGAGGACTGCTGACTGAGGCTGCTGTGTGCTAGGAAGCAGACATCTTTAGTGGAGGCTACACTCATAGCCAATATACTACAGGGAAGGCTATGAAAGCAACAAGGCAGACCTCCCTGGGGGTCGCTTTGAAGTGTGACAACCCTTCCCCCACTCAGACACTGTCACCTGCAAGCCTGCTCTCACAGTCAGCACTCTACCTGTCTCCCAGCAAACCCCATGGCTCTGGCCTCTGACACCAACAAGACAAACCTCCCTGTAAGTAAATTACAGTTGTTCTGCCCCCACTTCCGGTTGGCACTGAGGACTGCTGACTGAGGCTGCTGTGTGCTAGGAAGAAGGCATCCTGAATGGAGGCTACATCCACAGCCAACATGCTACGGGGCAGGCTCTGATAGCAACAAGGCAAACCTCCCTGGGGGTCTGTTCAGAGGGTGACTGCCCTTCCCCAAATCAGTAACTCTTGGCTGCTGGACTGATACAAACTCTTACAGAAGATTCCTTACAGTGAAGTCAGGAGGTAGGTCACCTAAGTGGAGACTTGCTCCCCCAACCACCACAAGGCCACTGGGGCTCTGAAAACCAACAAGACAGATTTCTTAGAGGTCCATCTGGGGATTGCCAGCACCCTTTCCTCCTGAAATGGAGGAAAGTCTGCCTGTGCATCCCCTGAATACAAGCTCAGATACAAGTAGCCCCCAGAGAACAGGGAAAGAAGCTTCAAGCAAAACCAGAGGACAATACCCAGCCCTGAAGGGGACTTGCTCGGTGTGGGTTTTTTGACTAAAAACACGGATACAGAAACAGAGAAAGAAAGGAGTAATAACCAGAGAGAAGGGATTGCACCTCCTGGTGGTCAGGTTGATCAATACATGATATCACACCTGAGTTGCAGTGCCCACTGGTGGACAGAATGACCACAGTGTACTCCCTGGTGTTTGGGAGATACTGAAAGTCGAAAACCGAGATCTAGAACTTTTGAATCCTCACTCAACCAGGAGGGATAAAGAGCTACCATAGAGAGGAAGAGGAAATGGTAAGCAAAGGCTGAAGGTTCTTCCTGCCTAAGAGTTTCTTGCAGAAAGCAGTGTGGGCAAAAAACACCAACACCAGAGGAAACTGATAAAAGTTAAAACCCTCAAAAAACAATGCCCCAACAAAACATCACAAGACACACAAAGAGATGAAAAACAATGGCCCTTCCAAATGAACACGACAAAGGGCATGAAGGCTATTAGGGATGACCACATGATGAAAAAAAAAAAATGGAAGAATATAATGTAACAACATTAAATATAATTAAAGAATGAAGGAAAAACATAGACAAAGAACAAAAAGAAATAAGGAAAACAAAGCAAGAACAAAGTGAGGATCTAAAAAAAGTTACTGCAAATGAAAAGGGTAATAACTGAAATGAGAAACACAACTGGAGGATTTACCGACAAATCTATAATCAGGCAGAAAAAAAAATCAGTGAATTAGAGGATAAGATAGTTAAAATTACAGACGCTGAAGAGGAGTAACAGCAGAGGATCAAGAAGACTGAGTACGGATTAAAGGAATTATGGGACAACAAAAGCCTAATACATATCATGGACATTCTAGAAGGATATAAGGGAGAGAAAGAGACAAAAAGAAGTGCCAATTTTTTTTCAGAAACATTGGAGGCCAGAAGGCAATGAATGATATATTTAAAGTGCTGAAAGAAAAAAAAAAACTATCAACCAAGAACATTACAACCACTGAAACTATCATTCAAGAATGAGGGTGAAATTAAAACATTCCTAGACAAACAGAAGCTGAGAGTTCAGATCCACCATAATAAGAGGAGTTCTATAGATGGGAAAAAACACTAGAAAGTAATTCAAAAGCTATACATAAAAAGAAAGGTCCCTAATAAAGAGAAATGCATGGACAAGTATAACATCTACTAATAAGGTATTCATGCTTGATAATTCTAAACGTTTTGTCCTTCATTTTTTTTTAATAAATATATAAAAAACAAGGATAAAATTATGCTACAGGGCACATGACATATAGACGAAATTAGTGATAACAACAACAAAAGGGGGGAAGAATGGTATAGATACCGAATTTCTTCTATGTTACTGAAATTCAGTTGGTATCAACTTACCATAAAACCAAAAAAACCAAACTCATTGCTATCGAGTTGATTCCAACTCATGGTGACCCTATAGGAGAGAGTAGAAGTGCCCCACATGGTTTCCAAGGAGCGCCTGGTGGATTCGAACTGCTGACCTTTTGGCGAGCAGGTGTAGCTCTTATAACCACTACGCCACCAGGGTTTCTAACTTACCACAGAATAGTACAAATACAAGCTGTTAAATGTAATATTCATGGTAACCACTAAGAAAATATATTAAAAAACATACAGAAAAGGAAAGAAGGGAACCAAAAAGTCTCACTACAATAAACAAAATACAAAAGCAAGCAGCAGTAAAGGATAAAGAAAAAGGAGGCTTAAGACACACACACACACACACACACACACGGAATAACAACAAAATGACAGAAGTAAGTCACATCTTAAGAGTAATGACGGTGAACATGAATGGACTAAACACTTCAAACAAAAGGCAGAGAGTGGCTGAATGGATTTGAAAAAAATGATCCAACAATATGCTGTTTACAGGAGACATACCTTAAACCCAAGGACACAAGTAAGTTGAAAGTGAAAGGATAGAAAAAATATTCCATGCAAATAACAGCCAAAAGAGCTAGGTTGGCAATCTTAATATCACACAAAGTAGACATTAAGATAAAATCTGTTAGAAGACATAAAGATAGACATTATATAATGATAAAAGCATCAATTAATAAAGAAGATTTAATGACATAAATACATTCGCACCCAACATCAGGGTACCTAAATATATAAAGTAAACACTGATAGAAACAGATAGTACTACAGTAATAGTTGGAGACTTCAAGACACCACTTTGAATACTGGACAGAACATCTAGAAAGAAGATCAACATGGAAACAGAGGACCTGAATGACATTATAAAGCAACTAGACTTACAGATATATATACAGAACACTCCACCCAAAAACAACCCAATGCACATTCTGCTCCACTGTACATGGATTATTCTCCAGGACAGAGCACACGTTAGGTTACAAAGCAATTTCAAAAGACTGAATTATACAAAGTATTTTCTCTGACCACAGTGGAGTGAAGCTAGAAATCAATAAAAGGAAAAAAACCTAGAAAATACACAAACATATGGAAATTAAAAAACACACTATTAAATTACCAATGGGTCAAGGAAGAAATCAAAAGAGAAATCACAAATTTCCTAGAGTCAAATGAAAGCACAACATACAAAACGTATGGGATGCAGGGAAGGCAGTACTCAGAGGGAAACTTATAGCCTACGCAGAAAAAAGAAGAAAGATCTCAAATTAACAACCTAACTCAATAACTCCAAAAACTAGGAAGAGAAGAACAAACTAGGTGCCCACTCTCACCAGTTCCATTCAATATTGTATTAGAAATTTTAGCCAGAGCAATAAGACAAGAAAAAGAAATAAAAGGGATCCAGATTAGAAAAGAAAAAGTAAAATTATCTCTATTCACTGATGATATGATTTACATATAGAAAATCCCAAAGGGTCCACAAGAAAATTTCTAGAGCTAATAGAGGAACTTAGGAGAAGTTGCAGGGCACAAGGTCAACACACAAATATCAGATGGGTTTCTATACATGAGCAATGAGAAACCTGGAAGGGAAATTAGAAAAACAATTATATTCCCAATAGCATCTAGGAGAATTAAAATACCTAGGAATAAATCTAACCAGAGATGTGAAGGACTTATACAATGAAAACTATACAACACTGTTGAAAGAGATTAAAGAAGACTGAAATAAATGGAAAGATCTTCCATGTTCATGGATTGTAGGACTTACTATTGTTAAAATGTCAGTACTACCCAAAGCAATGTACAGATTTGATGCAATCCCAATCAAAATTCCAAAAGCCTTCTTTACAGAAATAGAAAAACCAATCCTCAACTTTATATGGAATGGCAAGAAGCCCCAAATAGCTAAAGCAATGCTGAAAGAGAAGAATAAAGTAGGATGACTCACATTTCCTGATTTTAAAACATACTATACTGCTGTATATCAACTGCAACAAGTGGTTTGGTTTGGGATACAGCCACAGTAATCAAAACAGCCTGGTACTTGTGTAACAGACACACAGACCAATGGACTACAACAGAAAGTTCAGAAATAAACCCACATCTCTATGGTCAGCTGATTTTTTACTAGGGCACTAGCTTCATTCAACAGGGAAAGAAGAGTCACTTCAATAAATGGTGCTGTGAAAATTGGATTCCCACATGCAGAAAAATGAAACAGGATCCATGCCTTACATCATACACAAAAACAAATTCAAAATGGATTAAGGATCTAAATGTGCAAACTAAAACCATAAAACTGTTAGAAGAAAAAGCAGGGGCAATGCTGTCAGGCCTAGCTTTTAACAATGGACTATCTAACATAATAACAAAAGCACAAACAGCAGAAGACAAAATAAATAAATGGAACCTCATAAAAATTAAAAACTTTTGTTCACCAAAAGACTTTACCAAAAAAGTGAAAAGATAAGCTACTGACTGGAAGAATACATTTGGAAACTTATATCTGACAAGAATGTAATAACAAAAAAATACATAAAACTTTGACAACAAAACAACAAAAAGACAAATAACCCAATCATAAAATGGGCAAAGGACTTTGATAAACATTTCACCAAAGAGGACATTAAAATGGGCACCAAACACATGAAAAGATGCTCAGTGTCATTAGCCATCATAGAGATGCAAATCAAAACTAAAATGGGACAGCATTTCACTCCCACTAGCATGGCTAAGCTTAAAAAAAAAAACAAAAAACTAACGAATGCTGACAAGGGTGTGGGAAAACTGGAACCCTTACCTATTGCTGGTGGGAATGCAAAATGGCACAGCTGTTGTGGAGCGCAGTGCAGCGGTTCCCCAAAAACATAAATATAGAACTACCATATGACCCAGTATTCCACTCCTAGGTATACACACAAAAGACTTGAAAGCAGAGACTCAAACAGAGACTTGCTCACCAAAGTTTACTGCTACACTAGTCACAAAAGCCAAAAGGTGGAAACAACCTCATGACCATCGGGAGATGAATGGATAAACAAAATGTGGTATATACATACAATGGAATACTACTCAATCAGTAGGAGAGATGAAGTCTTGATACGTGTTACGATATGGATGGAGATGGAAGACATTACACTGAGTGAAATAAGTCAAGCACAAGAGGGCAAATATTGTATAACCTCACTTATTTAAAAATACAAGAGAAGACAAATGCATAGAGAACAAAATTTATTAGTGGTTACCAGGGGTAGAGGGAGGTGGGTGATGGAAATCTCACACTGAATAAGGATAGGGCAGCACAGCAATTATTGTAATTGCTGTTAATAAACTGTACACTTGTAAAAAGCTGAATTGGCAAAAGCTGTATGATACATATATTTACAATGTCAACAACAAAAAAAAGGTAGCTACTGAGGCTGCTTATTATGTCCAACCAAAAACCTCTTCGGATTTGGTTCCTTGGTTTGGAGGTTTAGGGTTATGGTTTATGGGATATCCCAGTTACCTGGCCTAATAACATGTTTAGTGCTTCTGTTCTATCTCCTAGTTTGTTGCATACAGCCTGGGTCTTAAAAGCTTGCAAGCAGCCCTCTAAGACACAAAATTGGTCTCAATTCGCATGGAGCAACAGAGAAAGAGGAGTCAGGAATAGAAGGAGGATACGGTATGTGTGGCTCCTTTGCCATGAGACAAGAAGAACTGGATGGTGCCTGGCTACCATTACTGAACATTTTGATCAAAGATTCTATAGAAGAATCCTGATCAAAAGAGGGAAATGTAGCACAGCATTTCAAATTCTCATAGACAACAGATATCCTGGAGCCATGAAGGCTGGATGAACCTCTGAAACTCCTGAGATAATCTTTCAACCTTAAACCAAAAATATCCCCTGAGGTCTTCTTAAAAGTGAACAAGAGTTTAGCCTGACAGCAAAAAATGTTTGCCTTAAACAATATGCTCTTTTAAGAACTATCTATATGGGATCAAAGTGACAAGAGTAATTTGAAGGATTAGATAGGAACCCTAGAGGCAGTGAATTTATGTTAATGGGGGAGGAACAACTTAGAAGAGGAAGGTGAGAATGGTTGCAAAACATGAAGAATGTAATCAATGTCACTAAATGGTACATGTAGAAACTGTTGAATTAGTGTACGTTTTGCTGTGTATATTCTCAACAACAATTAAAAAAAAATCAAAAAAACCCTTCAGATCTGAAGAATGAAGAAAACTAAAGATACAAGGGAAAGGTCAGTCCAAAGGATTAATGGACCACATTTACCATGGCCTCCACCAGAATGAGTCCAGTACAACTAGATGGTGTCCGGCTACCACCGACTGCTTTCACAGAGGTCACAATAGAGGGCCCCGGACAGAGCTGGAGAAAAATACGGAACAAAATTCTAACTCAAAAAGAAACACCAGACTTGCATGCATGACAGAGACTGGAGAAACCCTGAGAGTATGGCCTCCGGATACCCTTTCAGCTCAGAAATGAAGTCACTCCTGAGGTTCACCCTTCAGCCACAGATTTAACAGGTCCATGGAATAAAGCAAGACTAAAGAGGCAGGGCCTGGAATGCAGGAGCAAACAGTAAAACTGGTAATAGGGAACCCAGGCCTGAGAAGGGAGAGTGTTGACATGTCGTGGGGTTGTTAACCAATGTCATAAAACAATATGTGTACTAACTGTTTAATCAGAAACTAGTTTGTTCTGTAAACTAAAGTACAATTAAAAAAAAACCTTAAAATCTAACTTTGTATTTTTTCTATGCTACAAAAATACTTTAAATTACCTTACTCATATATTCTTCTGGGTCTTTTATGTAAGGTATTACCCTCATACTTAAGCTTACTTGTCAGCAACTACATATTTATTGTTGTTGTTGTTAGGTACTGTAGAGTTGGTTCCGAATGAAACACTGCCCGGTCCTGTGCCAGCCTCACAATCATTGTTATGCTTGAGCCCATTCTGCTATTAAGTAAGGTTTTCACTGGTTAATTCTTTTCAGAAGTGGACCACCAGGTCCTTCTTCCTAGTCTGTCTTAGTATGGAAGCTCAGCTGAAACCTGTCCCCTATGGGTGACCCTACTGGTATTTGAATACTGGTGGCATAGCTTTCAGCATCACAGCAACAGGTAAGCCCCCACAGTACAACAAACTAACATATTTATGGGATAATTAGTAAACCACAGACATAAAAATGATAGCATGAAAAACAAACAGGTCAATGTATATAACAGTTTAAAGATATAATACCTCTACGGTACCATCAACATTCTGTTGAAGACAACTTCCAGGGTGAATTGTTTTCCGTACATCAGATTCAGCAATTACCACTGAATCAACAGAGAAGCTAAACACAAATTAAAAAGTGCAAAAGAATTAGAATTGTGTGTTTTGCTATTAATCCAAATTTATAACCCGCAAAAAATGTGTATTGGGGTTGTTGCTGTTAGGTATTACTGAGTTGATTTCAACTCATAGCAACCCCACGAGACAGAGCAGAACTGTCCCATAAGGTTTTCTAGGCTATAATCTTTATTGGAGCAGATTGCCAGGTCTCTCTCCTACGGAGCTGCTGGGTGGGCTTGAGCCATCAACCTTTCAGTTAGCATCACCAAGGCTCCTTGTATATTGGGGTCAAGGGTTATAAGTATTGTAAACTAAAAAATATTTTGACTGCTTTTTCCACTTGAAAGTAAAATAACACAATTTAATGATAGAGTATTTTAACATATCATTAAATTTTGTGCCATTTCATAGCCTCCTTTAAACTGTATGACATGGAGCTATTTATAAAAAATAAACAACACAAACCACTTGCCATGGTGTCAGTTCTGACAAATGGCAACCCCACCTGTTTCAGAGAACTGCCCTCCACAGGGTTTTCATGGCTGTGACCTTTCGGGAGCAGTTTGCCAGCCCTTTCTTCTGAGGCTCCTCTTGGTAGGTTCAAACCACCAACCTTTTGGTTAGCTGCCCAGCACTTAACCCTCTGCCCCACCCAGGGACTTCTTGATCATTAGACAACGAAGTGGAGGAAGTCTAGTCATGACTGGCAGGATCATACTTTATATATTACCCACAGCAAATTAACGAAGACTAGACATAAAATAGGAAACCCTGGTGGCGTAGTAGTTAAGTGCTACGGCTGCTAACCAAAGGGTCAACAGTTCGAATCCGCCAGGCGCTCCCTGGAAACTCTACAGGGCAGTTATATTCTGTCCTATAGAGTCACTATGAGTCAGAATTGACTCGATGGCACTGGGTTTGGGTTTTTTTTTTGGTTAGACATAAGATAAACAACAAATGCACACAAACCACCTAATTTAATCTGACAGATTATAAACAATCAGCATCTTTACGTAAACATAGCAAAATTCCTATAATAAAATGTCTGGTTTACACTGACATTTTATACATTTCAAAGAATACAGAATTATCTTATTTCTTCATACTACTACATTCTACCTCTTTCAAGGAACTTTGCTTTAGCTACTTTTTTTCCTTAAAACCACCACGATTCCTATGAATATTACAGAGCTACAAATACTGTTGGATGAAATTATAAGCAGATAGATACCTTGGCTGAAGAGAGGACTCACTAACAGCCTGAAGCCTCTCCTGCAAGGAATGGATCTCTGCTCCATAGTTTTCTTCCGTTTCTTTCAATTGTTGCTGCAAAGAGGATGTGAGGTTTTCTAATTCTTGAACTTGTTCTTCAAGTTGTTTCATTTTTTTGATATCTTGCAGAGATAACTTGTTTTTATGATTGGCATCTAAGTTATATGAATAAAAGAAAACGTACATTTCAATACAATTTTCTTACTGAAATACCATAATCACTTTTTTTTTTTTTTGCAGAGAATATTCATTTTTCTTTGGAAAGAAATGTTTTCAAGTGGTAATAGCTCAGATTTCAGTTTACCCTCATTCTAACTGATGAAAACCAGAAAATACAAATAACACAATTCAAGATTATATCTTCTATACTCATGACTGTAGTACTCCTAAACCTACCAATGTTATGTCTTTAAAACAATTTAGAATCATAGAATGTAAGAAGCGGTAACTTGTTCTATAATTGTTGGTGACTAGAAATACTCTCTATCCAGTTACACAAGCCAGAAATCTGGAATCATGCTCAGTCCCTCCCCCTCTGACTGCTAAAATCACCTGTAGACTACAGCCTACCTCTTCAACTCTTTCCTTCCCTCCTCAATGACACTGTCTTAGTTCATTCAATATCTTATTGTTTATCAGAATTACTGCCAAAGTTGCTTAATTGGACTTCCCACCACGAATCCTGCCTCCCCCAATTAATTCCAATGTATTATCTTAAAGAAATCGAAGCCACCTCCCCTGTTTAAAATCAGGCAGTCTGTTTTATCACCAACAGCATAAAGCTTAAGCATGCTTCATCCAGGTCATATAAAGCTTTTTCTGATCAAGATCCTGCCTATCATCCTGGTTTAAACCCTCCTACTTTCTCATACATCCTGAACTCTCAATTCTCCAAGATGCAGTATCTCATACTTCTGTCCTTTAGACGCCAAAGTCTTCTCTAAGATTCCAATCTCCCTGTTCCTGCCCACAGTCACCATAACTAACCCTCCCAGGAGGCACTAGACTTTTCTCCTCTCCTTCCAGTCTCTCTATTCATTCTGCTATTACAGAAATTGTGCTGTTGTTTTCTAATAGTTAGATTTTCTTCAAATATGCTTTCCCACTGGATTGTGGCTTCAGTGATTTTAGCTTCCTCGGGCACTAAATGAACGTCCAGTGATTATATGAATAAAAGACCCCAGGACTGGGATACACAGCTGCCTTCCTCTATGGGTTCCATAATAACAAAACAGTGAGATGGGCTTATGTCATACTTATTTGCCTCAAGGTACTTATGATTTTGTCAGAACCATTTACCTGTTTCTTCTGTTTTTATATTCTGTAGCTCTAACTGGTGTATTTTCTGAAGTTCCTTGATCATTTCCTCTTGAGCGGAAATAAGTTCCTCTTTAAGACTGCAAAGAGCTTTATCTTTTTCATTTTCCATATATTCACGAACCTGATCCACATGAGTTGAGTAAACCAGGGAGAGGCATATGCGTTGGGCTTCCATCTGTAGCCTTAAATCATTCTTAAAGTGAAGGTATACGTGCATTAGAAATTTTAAAATGACAAGTCAAATTATTTAACTTCTAATAGTCATAAATTAATAGTCCAAATACTAACTGCGAAGGGGGGAAAATACATGAAATTTTAGTTTAAGAAATTATATGAGCTAAAGTCTAATTTTTTTTCCCATCATTCTGTTGCACTGATCTACTTTTCTAAGAACGTAGCACAGTGTTTTCATTACTTCAACTTTATTTACAGTAAATTTTGATATCTGGTATAGCTACTACTGCCTCATCTTTTATTTTTGTTTAAAAATAATTTTTTAAATGTAGAGAAATGTAAAGAATAATCTAAGAAACACTATGTACTCAGAACCCAAATTAACAAAAACTATCATCTTGTCTTATTTTTGCTTCAGCTCATTATCCCCTCCCTACACCTCTCTTTTGTCTGTTTTAGAAATAAAACAAATAAAATTGTACTACACTATGTTCACATTAAGGAGCCCTGATGGCACAGTGGTTAAAGCACTCAGCTGCTAACCGAAAGGTTGGCAGTTCGAACCTACCAACTGCTCTGCTGGAGAAACATGTGGCAGCCTGCTTCCATAAAAACTTACAGCCTCGAAAAGCCAGTAGGGCCATTCTACTCTGTTCTATAGGGTTACTACTGGATGGCAATGGTTTTTTATGGCGATGTTCCCATTTGGAGCCCTGGTTACTCAGTAGTTATTAGCTGCTAACCTAAAGATCAAAGGTTCGGTTTAAGGTTTGAAGATTATCTCAGGATAACAGTTTCAGGGGTTCATATGGCCTTCATAGCTCCAGGATAACTGGAGTTCATGAGAATTTGAAGTTCTGTTTTACATTTTCCCCCTTTTGAACAGGGTTCTTTTGTAGAATCTTTGTTCAAAATGTTCAGTAATGGTAGCCAGGCACTATCCAATTCTGGTCTCATGGCAAAGAAGGCAGTTGTTCATGGAGGCAATCAGCCACACATAATATATCCTCCTCCAATTCCTGACTCTTCTTCCTCTGTTGCTCCATGTGAACTGAGACCAACTGTTGTGTCTTGGATGGCAGCTTGCAAGCTTTTAAGACCCCAGGCTCTAGCAACACACAAGGAGGTAGAACCAAAAAAAACAAAAACAACCCAACCTGTTGCTGTTGAGCCGATTCCAGTAGAACAGGAGCACTAAACATGTTATTGGGCCAATTAACTGGGATGTCCCATAAGACATGACCCTAAATCTTCAAGGAACCAAATCCCATAAGGTTTTTGGGTATACATAAGCAGCCTCAGCCGCTACTCTTTTTTTTTTTTTGCATTGTTGTAAATATATACATCATACAAATTTTACCGAATTATTTTTGATGTTTTAATTGTATGAATTTACACTGCTATCAGCAGCGTAAGTATGTATCTTTCCACATCCTCAACAACATGCTTTTATTGTCAGACTTATTATGCCAATTTGATGAGTATAAAATGCTATTTTATTATGATACCAATTTGTAAGACTGAAAGTATCATTTCATGTTTTTTGGCCATTTTGGTTTCCTGTTCTGAGACAAGTGTCTGTTCATTATCTTTTGTTCATTTTTATGTTTTTTGGATCTCTTCTTACATAAGTATTCTTTACACAGTCTTGATACTAATCCTTTGTTATTAAATATATGTTGCAAATATCTGGTTCTAGTCCTTAAGCCATTATATTGGTAACCTCTGTATAAAACAAATAATCAGATTTATCAATCTTTTCCTACGTATTTTTGTCTTCATTAAAAGTCCTTCCTTATCTCATGATCCTATTTTATTTTTATAAGCATGTATTTAGCCAATCAGGAGGTTTTTTTTTTTTTAATTAAAGATAGGGATTCTCTAACCTTCTACCCCCAATATCAAAAGCCAATTGTCCCAGAAAGCATTTATTGAACACTGTAAACTTGTCTTGTTGATCTCTTTGCTCATTTCACTCAAGTCTGCTCAAATATTACCTCACCAGAATGGTCCTCTCTGACTTGCCCCATATAAAAACAGCACCCATACCCCATGTCTGAGAGATCTGTTTCCATGCTTTAATTTTTAATTTCCTTCATACCACTCACCTCTACGTTATAGATTTGCCTATCTTATTTATTTAATGTTTGTCTAACTACTCTAAAATATAATTTTCTTCTTTATTGTATATTTTTATTCAGTGTTATATTCCAATGCCTAACAATGCCTGGAATGTAGTAGAGGCTCATTAAGTATTATTAATATGGAATTTTAGAACCTCTTCCACAACATCCCAAAATTTTGCAAGGGTCTGGATCTGTTTTGCAACTTCCATTAAGTTCTGTTGACCTATTTGTCCACCTTTGCATTAAAATCATACCATCTATTATGAGACTGTAGTAAGTCTTGATATTAAATAGGGAAAACTGCCCCCATTTTGATTTTTCTAGGATTTGTCTTGGCTATTCTTGAATATTTACACTTCTACATCAATTTTAGAATCCATCTTTTAAGATCCATGAAAAACCCTGGTGTAATTTTGACTGGAGGAACTATGCTGAATATAGAGATTGATTTGGAGAGACACGACATCTTTATATTTTTTCTCTGTGAATATGGGTATAGTTTTCATTTTAAAAAGTATATGCTAATGGAAGCGAAAAGTGACAAAGAAATTATAAAAAAAGCAAATAATCCACATCTTATTACCATGAATTCAGAACTCTTAGAGTCTAAGGCTATGACCTGATGGACAGTGGGTGAGAAGAACTACAGAAATAACCAGTGCTGAGAACCATTTAAAAGGTTTACTTTTGAGTAGCTGAGGACTAAATAGGGAACTCTCTAGGAAAAAAGTATTGAGCAAGCAAATTAAAAAAGGCTGAAGATGTAATTTGAACTTTCATTCCCTTAAACTTTTCGTGCATCATATACATTTTATGTGGTTAATGTCAGGAAGAAGGCATCTGAGTGACACTGAAATGTCTTTCATAGAGAATAAAATTCTTGGAAAATAGGACCACTTTGACAGATGAACTTCAAATTCAGGTTCTCTCTCCATAATGCTTTTTAAAAAATTTTAAATCATCTCTGGCATTTTTAGGAGCAATTATCACACATTATTATTTTTAAAATGATCCAGATACTTAACAGAGCATTAACAGTTAAACAATTGAAATTTCTTGACTCTATTTAGGTGATTAAAAATGTAAAATATCTCTACATCTGATATATGATCATAATGGGGATAAATTCATTAGAAATAAAAAGAGTAAACTTTCCAATGGCTTCCTACAATACTCAGAATTAAATCTAAACTTACAAAGCCTGTAAAGCTCTCCAAGATCTGCTTTCTTCCTCTTTCTTCAAATTCTTCTTTCATTTTCTCCGTCTCAAAAATTTAACTACACAGGTCTTCATTCTGTTCCTTAAACTTACCAAGCTCATTCCCATGTCTTTAAAACTGCTCTAACCTCCATGGAAGGAATACAGCCAGAATGCTCATTAGAAGCAAGGATGGCAAGACTTCGTCTCATGTACTTCGGACAAATTATCAGGAGGGATCAGTCCCTCGGGAAAGACATCATACTTGGTAAAGTAGAGGGTCAGTGAAAAAGAGGAAGACCCTCAGTGAGATAGATTGACACAGTGACTGCAACAATAGGCTCAAGCATAACAACAACTGTGAAGGTGGCGCAGGACCAGGTAGTGTTTCATTCTGTTGTACACAGGGTCGCCAGGAGTCAGAATCAACTCAGCGGCATGTAACAACAACAATCTCCATGGTGCAGGTTCCTCCCTGCCATTAAGGTCTCAGTCCAAATGTCAATTCCTCCTAAAGACCTTTCTTGACCACCCTATTTAATGCTGTGACCATTCCACTCTATGAAATCATTCTCTATTATATCATCCTGTTTTTTTTTCCCCCATAGGACTTACTGCTATTTATAACTACCCTACTTGTTTCCTCATGTAGTGCCTACCTCCCTCTCTAGAATATATGCTCTTTGAGGGTAGGGAGCTTCTTTCTCTTGTTCACCATTATACTCCTATACCTGGCAATAAATATTGCTGCACAAATAAAGAAACACATAAAGCTTTAGGTAACACCATTATACAGCAGATTCCCAGTGGAATTTTCTTGTTACCTCCACTATCAGTATAAATTGTCAGGGCTGATCGATTATTACTCAAATTACATGCATTCTTTAATATTTTAATTGTATGTAAAGGTGATACTTTACTTTTCTTCAAGTATAATAAAACTGAGAAAAATCTAGGATTTAAATAGAGATTTTTTTCCTAGGGAAATATAACTACGTATATAACTTTTTTCCTATGGAAATATAGCTTCATAACTACAGAACGACTAAGTACTAAAAAGTCTGAGAGCTAACTTTCAGTTGTGGAACCCTGAAAATCCCAGTATGAAATAAAATTCTAAAACTGGTATTTGGCATTGCAATAAAACACTACAAAATAAAATTAGTAACTTTTTTAAAGCTTAAACTCTTGACAAAGTTATTTAAATTCTTGTCTTTTCAAATAAAATGTGACGGCATTAGCGTTTTTTATTTCCTGAGCAGAATGTACAACACAGGCTAATCAAAAGAAAACAACAACAAAAAGAAAACAATGTATAAGAAAAAATAGATAAAATAAATGACAGATGCAAATCAGAGCTACTTTAGTAGGTTCACTTTCACTCTCTTATATACTAATTTATGTTTTATGAAGATGAAAACTTTTCCTAATATGAAATGTACATTTGCACTGTTTTACCATATTTAAACAAGTAAACATACCTGTTCTGATTTAAGTACACTGAGTTCCTGCTGAAGTTTATTATTTTCACTAGGTTCAGTTGCCTGAAGCGTTGATTCATTTGTCACCAATGGCAAGTGATCCAACAGTAACTGTTCTTGTTTGCTTTCTTTCTCAATAGTCGTATTTTCAAAAGGAATTTTATCTTCCTCTGTTACTTTTGATCCTTCACCAAAACCTTTATTTATTTTAGAAATTGACGCTCCAGAGTCCATGCTTGTCAGGGTCACAACTCTGTCCTTAAAACAGCTTGACTGAACATCAAACACATTTACATTTTCTGCTCTATTATGATTAATTATGATTTCTAGCTCTCTACATTTCAATAAAACTTGCTCTTTCTCTTGCTTTAAAGATTTAACTTCTTCACTTAGAACACTAATCTCACCATGTTTCTGTTTCAATTGTTCAGAAAGATCAGACAATCTCTCCGACAGTTCTAATTTTTCTCGCTTGGTTACCTCAAGTTTTTCCATAAGTTCCGTGGTATCTTTCTCAACCACCTCACCAATTTCCAATGTTTCTGCTATAAAAGTTTTATCACCATCAAAGACTGAACTTTTCATTTTCACTATATGTGGATTTATTCTCTGCAAATGATGAAGCTCTTCATTAAGTGCTTTAAGCTTACTTCTATACTCTACTTCTTGTTTGTTTTTACTATCTTCTAAATCAGTTTTTACCTTGAGAAGGCAAGCATACTCTTCCTGTAACTCTTGATAGTTAACTTCAAAGTTTTTTTCAGCAAATGAAAAGGTATTCCTTTGTTTCACAATCTCTTCATTTAGCTGAATACACTGTGTTTTGAGGTTCTCATTTTCCTCTGTAAGCATATCTATTTCTTTTTGCCAGCTACCATCTTTGGATTTGGAAATACTGGAGTCCGTGAAAATGAATCTTTCTTCTTGGTTAACAGAAGTATATATTTTTAACATGTCTTCAAGGGCTTTCTTTTCATCTTTAAGAATGCTATTCTCTGCTTCAAGCTGCGTAAATTTTTCTTGAAGGTCATCCTCTTTTTCTTTCATTTGTTTCTGCAATAATTCAGTTTTAAGTTGTAATTCTTGAACTTCTTGTTCAAGGGTACCCTTTTCCTTTTCTTCCTGCCTGAGTATTTCAATCTCTTTTTGAAGTTCATTGATCTGAAGAGTCATTTCTTCTGATTTTGAATTCATAAGGGACTGCTGTAAATCTTTTAGCTTTGAAATTTCCAAAATTAATTGATTCTGCTTAGTTATCAAATTGTCTTTTTCAAACTGCATGGTTTCTATCTTCTGACTCATTTCATTCTGTAATCCATCTATCTGCTGTTTATAGTGAATGCCTAAGTTGTCTCTAAGTTTTTCAATATTTATTCGATGTTCAATTTCTAAATCTTCCTTCAGTTTGGAAAGTTCTTCTTCATGACTAAATAGAAGTTGTGTTCTCAGCCTCTCTAATTCAGCTTCTTGGGATTCAGCCATTCTGTCTAACACAGCATTCTTTTCTCTTTCTAACATTTCAAGTTTTATCTTGTAATTTGTGACTTCTGCTTCATGTTTTAATTCTAGTTCCTTCCTGGATTCAGATGCAGAAACAATCTCAGCTTTCAAATCTTCCACTGTACTAAGAGACTTATAGGCTTCACTAAGTTTACCTTCTTGTTCAGCTATTGTCTGTCTAGCTCTCTGAATTTGGTCCCTTGAAAAGCTTAATTCTTCTAAAAGGTCTTCAAGCTGTTTCTGTAGAGCAGACTTTTCTCCTGAAATTACTCCTAGTTCTTCCTTGAGTTTTTCCCTTTGAGAGTTAGTATCTTGTAATTTTATATTCAGTTCATTTATTGCCATATTCATTAACTTTATTTGATCTTCATTAACTGTAATATTTGGATATGATCTTAAGGCATTCTCCATTTCTCCCTTATGTCGTGTTTTAAGTTCCTCTATCTGTGACATGTGTTGTTTTATTAACTCTTGTTTCATCTGCACTATCTGCTGCCCATACATTTCATCTAGCTCTGCCCGGAGTTGTTCTAACTTTCTTTGTGTTTCTTGTTCCATTCTTTGTACGATATCATTTTCAAACTGGCTATCTTTATGATTTCTCTTTTGAAGTTCTTCAACTGTCCCCATTAACTGTTTTATTTCCTCAGAACACTGTCTTTCTTTTTGTTTAGAATTAGTCAGCTCTAATTTCATGTTTTTTATCTCTTGGTTCTTTTGTACAACCTGTCCTTGTAATTCTTCTAGAAGTTTATCAGCAGCTGTTGCTTTATCCTTTAGCTCAAGAGCCTTTTTTTCTTCTTCTAATATTTTTGTGTTTAATTCTTCAATGATTGCCTCCTTTTCCAGTATTTCCTTTTTATTTGAGTTTTCCACTTTTTTATTTTGTTCCTTTAGAAAGAAAAAATGAAAATATAAGAATGACAATTTTGGCTTCTGGCAACTTACGTCACTTAACCCCTTAATCAAGAGACTGACAGAAGTCAGCTTTTTACATAATTCTATACAAAGTAGCTGTTGGATCTGCTCCTCAATTTTTCTGAAGACAATTAGACTTGTGTATCTAGCTCTGGAAAAAAGCAGACACTACAGTAGTCTTGGCCTTCTTGGGAGAAAGAAATTTCTCTTATATTGCTCTGAGCCTTACAAGTAAAAGGCTAGATTCTATGCTATATAAACTAACCAAAGCAATGAATGCTATCCTGTGCAGTCCTCTGAAAGAAATTCTGCCAGCTTTTCTCTTAGCATCGCATATTCCATCCTATGTCACCTTATGTTATTATCAAGTGCTGAGCCTTCTTACTTTAACTTTTGCACTATACTTATGACATTAATAACTCACCTTAGTCTTTTTAAAGCCTGGTGTTTTCATCTGTATAAGAGTATGTACAGATAATATTATTTTCTCTATCTCACAGAATATGTTCTATGGCTAAAGTGAAATGAAATATTTTAAGGTACTATATTTTTAATGTACTACATACAAATGCAATATATATATATACACACACATACATACACACACTAGAAAAAAAGTCTATATGGCATTTGGAACCTACAGAAAGTAAAATCAGTTTATGGTAGCCAACTTAAGTTAAATAAAAAATGTCAGCGTTATTACAAAAACCTAACTTTTCCGTTTCCTGATGTTCTATATGGAAAAGACTTTTATTAGTATCACTTAACTCAAAATAGTTCAACTTCTCATATAATTATAACCATAATTCTGCATTCAAATACTGAACAATACAAATTCAGTTATTTACTTTTTTTAGCACCATTTATTTCAAACGTACAGATTGTAAACCACTTATTTTGTGTTGCAAAAGACAGTCCTGTGGTCAAGGAAACAATCCCTCTCTATTTTTAGAAATAGAACTGCGAAAGTGGGAATAATATACTTCTTGCCTAGGATTACTGCACCATAGGAAGTTCAGAGGATTAGGACATGAGAATGAGCCTTTGATCATCAATACAATCTTCTATACTGACTGAGATTACAACAGAGAGTTCTGGACAGAGTGGGAGAAAAATGTACAACAAAAAATTAAATTCACAAAAAAGACCAGACTTACTATTCTGACAGAGCATGGAGGAACCCCCAAGACTGTGGCCATACGACACCATTCTGACCTGAAGTGAAGCCACTCTAGGAGACCACCTTCCAGCCAAACGACAGATAACCCCATAAAATAAACATTAACACCTGTGAGGAACGTGTTCCTTAAAAGAATCAAATATAAGAGATCTAAAGGGCAATATTTGCCCAAAAGCAAAGATGAGAAGGCAGGAAGGTATGAAAAATCAAGACAAAAGGAAAAGAGGCTCCCAGGGCTGAAATGGGGAGAACGCTGACACATTGTGGGGAATGAGGCCAAGGTCATGAAACACTTTATCTACAAACTATCAAATGGGAATCTAATTTGCTCTATAAACTTCCACCTAATGCACAATAGAAATAAACAGGCAAAAAAATACAGTCTTCTAGGGGACCAAGACAGTTTCAACCATCACCCTAATTGTACTTAATAAATGCTAGCTAATACTACTCTTATTATCTAAACAATATTCTTGTTTGTAAAAAGTACTGTATTACATATATTTATTTTTCTAACTAAAACACCTAACATTTCATTTTGCTTTGAAAACACTTATAAAATTTCATAACAATAGCTAAAATAAGTGGAAATACCTTTAGATGAAAAAAATAAAGGATAGAAATTCTGGTTATTTATTTAGATTCTCCTGAGAGTTTGGTTTAAAATGGACTGATTGCTTTCCAGGAACTCGATAATTAGTATTAAAGATGGTATTATTGTGAGACTACCAACGGCTTTTGAAATAATTTATATACCTAAAGAGTTTTCATTAATTATGAAATTTTGCAATCAATGCGCATAACAAAAAGATAAATATTTGTATAAAAATTTTTAAAGTTAATTGCAAAGCTGCTGCAAACTGGTTGACTTCCTTAAAACAAACATACCATTTCATATGCTCTAATTTTCTCCTGTAAGAAACTAATTTGCATTTTGAAGTCTTCTTTCTTTTTTTGATAATCTTCTAACAGGTGGTCTTGTTCTTCCAGCTGTTGCTGATGAGTGAGGATCTGCTGTTTTGCTTGGAGTAAATCTGCAGCTGTACTACTATGAGTGCTGTTTCTCAGAGTTTCACTAGCCTGTAACTTAAAAATAGAAAGAAATCCTGAAGCATTAAAATTCTGAAGTGACTGCATTAGAAAATATACACCTTTTGGGGTATTACTCAGCTCACAATGGCTCTCTGGGAACTGCACTGGATTTACAGGAGAGAAGCTCCAGCAAACATTCTGCCATTGCTGATTGGATGAGTGAAGGCACATTACTCAAGCTGAACCAATAAGATTCTCTTTCTCATGTTAAAGAAGAGAAAGTAGGTCTACTGAGAGACATAAGAGTGATGCAGACATGCAGACAGAAGTGGGGCTGAATGACAGTACTTCCCAGATTCCTGCGGACCTTCCAGTCTCTGGTTCCAATCCCTTTCAAGCACCTTGTGGTATTATTCAGTAAAATAATCCTGCATCCTTACAGTAAATTCCTCTCTATTGCTTCAACTACATCAAATTATTTTCTGTTACTTGTCAGCAGAAATGCTAATTAATACAAGTACATTCCTGTAGCTCTAATTATAGGTAAGTGGAATATATTCAATCTAGTTACCATTGTAGAACCTAAGTGAAATAAAATCATACCGGGGTTGGCAAAGGACAGATGTAACTACCAGTAAATTTCTGCAAAAATCTACCAATTGGCCTTATAAGGTTTTGTCTGATTCCAAAATAGAGACAGAGAAGTAGTACACACATACACAAAAAAAAACCTAACTGCAGGAAATATGAATTACATTATGGGTTAATGTAATAACAGGTATTTACTACCTTTCCCAATGTGGTATCTAATAAGCAAATGGCTCTTTAACAAATTTGGATTTGTTCTGGAAGTGTAAAAATTAAAAAAAAAAATTACTAAAACTCTAATAAATTTTCTTCTATTAGTAATACTTACATGATGGAATTGAATCTGTAATTTCTGACTTTGTTCTGTCAACTCTAAAAATTCTCTCATTGTCTCATCTTTTTCTTTTCTTGCTTGTTGCAAATTAGCAGTGAGCTGGGTTATGATGCCATCTCTTTGTTTAATGGCAGCTTCAAATTCTTGTAACTGAAGGAAACCAGTGGAAAAAATAAGTGACTTATTTTTAAAACAAAATTATTACCATAGGCAACTGTTCTTCAAAAATATGAGATTCAAAATCATCTATATGAGACCAAATGGTCAACATCTACCCTAAAGCAAAGGTGAGAAGGTATGGGAGGGGCAGGGAAGCTAGATTAATGGAAACGAACAAACAGAATGGAAATAATGAGAATGTTGACACATGGTGAAAAATGTAGCCAATGTCACTGAACAAAATGTACAGAAATTAAATGCTCTGTAAACTTTTACCAAAAAAGACAATAAATTATTATATACATACATATATATACACACACACACACACACACATATATATATGAGGTTCAAAACATGTTGGCAGAATTCTTACAATGTGTAAGCAATCTTTTTCATATTTGAAAACTTGGAGGAATAACTTTTATTTTCAAACCAACTTTGAGAAAATTACCTAAACTAAGCGGGAAAAAAAATAGGTCTGGTTTATCCATGTATCTATTTCTAGGGCAAGTGCCTTTATGTTTAGGGGGACCCCCAATCTTGTTCCCAGGCAATGCCATTGTTTAACCCCCACTTGTTTCTGGAGAGGACAAAATTGAAATGTACTCTGTCATCCTCATCAATGTTCTATTTCACATAATCATAACTGACTACCATGGACAACAGACAACAGATGTTACACTAACCACAAGAGGTTACTTACAAGGACCTGTTGACATTCTTAATGGGCTTAAGTCATAATGTTTTGATGTGGTTTGCAGCATAATTTTCTCTCAGGCTGATAACAAAAACATCTACCCTACCAAAGTGACCTTAGCCTAGATATCACACACAATTAAATAAAAGAGTTCACATTATATTAGCCCTGTTAATGGAATCCTAGTTTTAATCTGTTTTTTTTTTTAACGATATATATAAAGACAAATATAACTTTCAGTTACCATTTAAAAAATTTCATCTTTAAACTATATATATACCCCCCACCAGAAGCCCTGGTGGTACAGTGGTTAAAGCACTCAACTGCTAACCAAAAGGTCAGTGGTTCAAACCCACTAGCCACTCCATGGGAGAAAGATGTTGCAGTTTGCTTCCGTAAAGACTTACAGCCTTGGAAACCATATAGGGCAGTTCTACTCTGCCCCATAGGGCTGCTATGAGTCAGAATTGACTCAATAGCAGTGGGTGTGTATATACATATATATATATATACACACACACACTAGCATTGAAATTTCCAATTTTTGTTTTTGTGAGTAAGAAACCAAAAGCCACAAAGACAGACATACCTGCTGTAGTCCTTCAGTCCCATAGGTGGCCCTCATTTCTTCTAGCTCTCTGTTTAGCTCTTCAATCTCATGCTGCTTCCCAACCAATTCATTTTCTATCATCTCCAGATGAGTCTCACTGTGTTGTGCTCCGCGTTCAGAATATGAATCATCAACACCAAATTCTTCTTCCTAAATCAACCCAAGATTTTACTAATTGAATACTAGCAACATTCCTTAGGGAAGGGGATTCAAATATTAAATTCCACAGCAAAGTCCACTTTAAAACATCACTCATAACTGGGAGTTTACTCAAGAATATAAGCAGAATATCTGCAAATTCTATTACGATTGAGTGTTATAACAAAAGGTGAGAAACTTTGTTCTGTTAAACATTAAAAGCATTTAGAAATCACACACAGAAAGAAGTACATGCATGAAAAAGCTTTGTTAGTAAGCCAGGTGGTTTTAAAAAGTTTAAAACATTAGTATCATGAGCAGTTTTAAATACTGTACCCTTAATAAATTTGTAGGTTTTTCTGTTCTCACCACAAAACTGCAACCATTTACCTGTATAAAAACAATTTCCTGATATATTATAATTTTAGATAGAGTTTATTTAAAGCTAACAATTACATTCTGTTTCCGTGCATCTTTTATGTCTAGGGAAAATGCCTCATTGGCAAAAACAGATACGGGATTACATTTAACTAAAACATCTATAAGACATGACAATTTCAAATGCCAATCATTCCTCACACATCTGAGCACTTACAATGCAAAGGGCACTGTACTACACATCTTCACTTAAGTAAATTAAAGTTCAAATTAAGTGCAGTTCCTATTTGCCTTCTTCAGAATGATAAGTACAAACATCAAATTACTAGACTGCTTCCAACAAACGCTTCTTTAAAATCATTCGAATAATTGTTTTTAATTAAGCCCTATCCATTTTCAAGTAAAACAATATACTGGTACAAATTCCTTGAAGGCTGGCAGGGATGAAGAGGTGAGGAATGCTCCCCCAAAATTCTGCTATGGAAGTAGCACTAAGATAGCCATGGTAACCCTCAATCATATGGAGGTTTTCTATATCATATTACTGCCTGCCTCCATCACAGACATTTTTGGTGAGAGTAAGGAAGATGACAGAATATGTCTCCAGGGTTGACTTAGTGAGGCATTAATTTCAGATTAATCCATTTAACAATCCCACCTTCCCACAATAATATTACAAAAATGAGCTTTATTCCTGCCTACGTCTTAATTGTTTCACCATTCTAAGCTAATAAAATTCAAGTTAATGAAGTTTTTACCGTTAAAATACACGACAGAATATTCTAGAATAAGGATTACACCCATATGAGCCAGAATACTTTAAAAAGTGAAGATCCTTATTAGAAGCTGTTTATCAGAGTTTGATTCCCTTGTATGTATCTTAAGGATAATTTCTGTAAATTAAACTAAAAAAAAAAAAAAAAAATTTACCACCATTATGGTAACACAATATTGTGATTTGTGAAAGCTATCAGAAGGCGGGAGTACTAAACTCTATTAAAGGCAAAAGACATCAAATCACTTAAAAGAACTTTCAAATTTCAATGAGCTTTTCTTGATTCTGAAACATTTTGGTAAGTTTCTACTAAAATTTTTACTTCAGCATAACACTGTAATGAAATGGATGTTTAAGGATACCTTCAAATATCAGATTAAGCAACTGATAGACTTTTAAAGTGATGGTGTCACTATTACATAAATTAATTTTCTGCTTATAAAAATAATTATATCTAATACACTGCATAATCAACATTCAACCTAATTTTTCTTTAATTTGGTTAAGAGTTCAAAAGCAAAATTACACTTGAACAACTCATATACATGGGCTTCTTCAAATACTATATGACTATTTTTCAAAACTTAATTATATATTGTCATAGTAAATGTGAAAACTTTGTCAATACTAATAAACTATAGAAATTTAATATCCTGTAAATAGGTAATAAAAAATCATTCACCAGAAGTAAACTAAAACCAACTATATGTCAAAGTCAGAAAAGGAACACTCCACAGAATATTAGGGTCATTAATAGTTAGCAATAAATCAATCTGGGTTTTAATGTAGTAATTATTTTACTGATAGCTAAAAGATAGAGTCTTTATCCCTTCTAAGCCTTCTAGGAGTACATCAGGTATACTTTAATATGAAAGCAAATTAAAAGGTTAAAACATAAAGCTTAGATTAATAGACTCCTTCAAATGAAAAGAGCTCAACTTTACTGAATATCCTTTCTGTCCTAACTTACAGGGGCATTTGTTGAAATTATTTAATATTTAGGCTGTGCTAATTTATTCTTTCTTAATTCACCAAAGATTTTACTCAATATGTATAGAAATCTTAAAGAAAAATCTGGGAAAGTTCATTTTAAATTTTAAAATAATTCTGTAGAGATGTGTATCATATCAGAGTAACACTGCTATTCAGAAAGAATCAGAGGAAAATTAAGTTCTGTTACATAACTATAAAATGGCCTTCACACAAGGCTCTTCCCTTCAGTGGTCATTAGTTTAAAAGCACAAAAGGATACTAACCCTTCAATTTACTTAGATTGGTATCTTATTCTTATTATACTTTATTAGATATTATACATATTCAGAAAAATAATGGTTGTTATAATAAAAAACAAGAAGATTCTGATGATTCATAAAAGTTTGACAATGATTCAGGGGTTCAATGCCCCTGGCTGACTCATAATGTTGGTGCTAAATAACTAACGAAGTTAAAATCATTTCATTCAAAGTCAAAGCTGAAAAGCTATCATCACATTATTTTATGGCTACAGGCTATGTCTCAACTTCAGCCAGTCGTTTCACAAATGTCATGGATCCTAGAAGGGACTTGATTAGGAAGTACTGAATAATCAGATGAAATCTATAATCAGTACGATGAGAGGGCGTGCCCTATTATCATTTCATCTTTCTGTACATACCAAAGATACCAAAGCATAATTATTTACCTATCTGAAGTCTCCATGTTGCCTATATAGCATTCCCACCTTTCTTGATGACCCTGTTAAAGGGTGTCAATAAATAAAAATAATTCATGTAAATATGGCATTCCAGACATGAAGTGTCCCTTCATCAAGGACAGAAGAGGTTATGTATAACTTACATTAATTCTAAAGATGGGTATTTTTTTTTTTTTTTGGTCTGATTTCTCTAGTGCACGTAATTGGGTATATGTTTACATAGAACAGGTCTTAGATAGGTCAAGGAATAAAATCATTTGACTGATTCATGCCAGGGCTGAATTCATGCTTTAGCCAAATGAGTATACTAGCCACAGAAGTCAGGTACATTACACACAGAACATGAATTTTACACTAAGCTCTAATTAAATATATAATCTGAATCTTAATTCCGTCAGAAAATAATTTGTCAAAGGAATCTGCATCATCCATTTGTTTCATATAAACATAGCGTGAGGAAAAAAAGTATTTCCAATGAAGAGTAGTGAAAGAACCAAGCTTTGCTGAATACCTATTATATGCCAAACACTGTACTAAATATCCTCAAATAATTCTCATAGCTGCCCCATGAGGTTAATATTATTACTCCAGTAATATCTTACTCCAGGTAAGAAAACTATACTTCAGAGTTTAGGTGGCATGCCCAAGTTTATATAGCTCACAGGAAATGAAGCTGAAATCTGAACATAGGAACTTGTGGCTCCAAAGCCTCACTTTTTTTTTTCAACTGTACTTTAGATGAAGGTTTACAAATAACAAACTAGCTTCTCATTCAACAATTAGTACACATATTGTTTTGTGACAGTGGTTACCAACCTCATGACATGTCAACAATCTCCCCTTCTCGACCTTGGGTTCACTATTACCAGCCTTCCCGTTCCCTCCTGCCTTCTAGTCCTTGCCCCTGGGCTACTGTACCCATTTAGTCTCATTTTGTTTTATGGGCCTGTTTAATCTTTGGCAGAAGGGTGAACCTCAGGAGTGACTTCATTACTGGGCTAAAACAGTATCCAGGAGCCATATTATTGGGGTTTCTCTAGACTGTCAGGTCAGTAAGTCTGGTTTTTTTTTCTGTGAGTTAGAATTTTGTTCTGTATTTTTCTCTAGCTCTGCCCGGGACCCTCTATTGTGATTCCTGTCAGAGCAGTCAGTGGTGGTAGCCCGGCATCATCTAGTTGTGCTAGACTCAAGTCTGGTGGAAGCTGTAGTAGTTGTGGTCCATTAGTCCTTTGGACTAATCTTTCCTTTGTCTTTAGTCTTCTTCATTCTCCCTTGCACCAGACAGGGTGGGAACGGTAGAGAATCTTAGACGGCCACTCACAAGCTTTTAAGACCCCAGACACTACTCACCTAAGTAGAATGCAGAACATTTTCTTTACAAACTATGTTATGTCAATTGAGCTAGATGTTTCTCGAGATCATAGTCCCCACAGCCCTCAGCCCAGTAATTTAGTCCCTCAGGGAGCTTGGATGTGTCTACGGAGCTTCCATGATCTTGCCTTGGAAAAGATGTGCTGCCTTCCCCAGTACTGTGTACTGTCTTACCCTTCACCAAAGTTACCATTTATCTATTCTTTATTTAGTGTTTTTCATCCGCACCCCTTCCCTCCCTCGTAACCATCAAAGATTGTTTCTTTTCGTGTGTAAACCTTTACCATGAGTTTTTACAGTACTGGTCTCATACAATATTTGTCCTTTTGTGACTGACTTATTTCACTCAGCATAATGCCCTCCAGATTCATCCATGTTGTGAGATGCTTCACAGATTCATCATTGTTCTTTATCATTACATAGTGCTCCACTGTGTGTATGTACCATAGTTTGTTTATCCAACCATCTGTTGATGGACATCCAGGTTGTTTCTATCTTTTTGCTATTGTGAACAATGTTTCAATGAACATGAGTGTGCATACATCTATTTGAATGATGAAAAGCCTCATTCTTTTAGTATCATCTTATTTCCCTACATACTAGAAAAATGACAGTGATGTTTAGGAAAAATATAAGACCATTATTTGATCTATGATTAAAATTATGATTCCAAAATTTTAGAATACTCAAATATAAACTAGGAACACTAACAGTATTAAACTTTGCAAATCTGTCATTTGGAGTAAAGTTATTAAGGTATGCATTGCCCAGAAAGGAATCTCATTTTTTTTTTTTTTTTTGGTATTACTGAGAGAGAATTCCTTATAGTTCCATTAGGAAAAGTATTACAGTGTGAGACTTATTTCTTGGGTTGTAAATTTGCCCTGGTGATGATTCTTCTACCTCCTGAAAGGGTGAATATAGCCTGAAGTCCTCTGTAATTCTAGTTCAGTCAAGCCAGTCTGCTCATTAGATGGAGCAGCTGAAAACTTCAAAGCTAGCCCACCAGTATCAATCTCAGCAACCTTTATGAGGCATCATCAAACACTTTACAAACTATCAATTTTTCTGCTATGTTTTCTCTAGACATGGTGAATACATGTGAATTTCTGAAAATATAATCTATTGTGGATTCAGGCCCTACATATATATTCCTAGGGTTACGATTTAAATTCGGTCAAATCTGTAAAAAATTATTCTATAATTATATGTTTTCAATATAATCTTCTAAGTCATGCTTTTCAAACTTGAAGTCAGTAAATCAATTTAGTTTTTGTGATCACCATTAAAAAAAGAAAATAGCAGAGTATATTTCATATAGCAGGGGTATTTTTCACCAAATTTTGTTTGAAATTATACATATATTCATGTACAAAACTATTCATGCATATAGCTATACAAATATATGTAACTATATATTACATATATATAAGTACCTAAAATGTATTTCTTACTGTGAACCATGTTCAGTAAGTATGAAAAATACTACTCTAAATTTTATCTGTAGGGATTATATTTAAGTACTACATCTAACTTACTTTGAAATCTATCATATTTACTGGGTATCACAGATACACAGTTTCAATATATTTTTCTGGACTCACAATCCCCACCAATTTTTAATCTTAAAAAATTTTGGAAAAGAGTATCTTAGTGTAACAAAACTAAACCAAACCCATTGCC
The DNA here is from genome assembly GCF_024166365.1 of Elephas maximus indicus. NCBI lineage: Eukaryota > Metazoa > Chordata > Mammalia > Proboscidea > Elephantidae > Elephas > Elephas maximus. Next base: position 61,985,714 of record NC_064826.1, on the reverse strand, counting down.
GTCAAGTTGATTCTGATTCATAGTGACCCTATAGTGCAGAGTAGAACTGCTCCATAGAGTTTTCAAGGAGCGCCTGGTGGATTCGAACTGCTGACCTTTTGGTTAGCAGCCGTGGCACTTAACCACTACACCACCAGGGTTTCCAATGTAACAAGAATCCCAATATTAAGAGAACCTGAAAATCAGCATCTTTTGAGGTCATTAGCTTTTTAAATATAAAACTTAAAAACTTGTTGCCATCGAATCAATTGCGACTCACAGTGACCTGACAGGACAAAGTAGAACTGCCCCATAGGGTGTCCAAGGCTCTAATCTTTACAGAAGCATACTGCCACCTACATCTTTCTGCTGCAGAGTAGCTAGTGAGTTTGAACAGCCAACCTTTCAATTAGCACTTAACCACAAAACAGCAGGGCTCCTTTTAAAAATATATATATAAATAAAACTAAATTTTGATCTGTTACTCTAACGCAAAAAAATGGCTTTATAAATTTTAACCAAATTTTATGGCTATGTATGGCATGATCTGACCTATGGCCACTTGGCATATAAAAACTTCACTTTGATGTAAAGAAAAAAATTGACTTTGTGGAGTCCTGAAGGTACCCCAAAGACCTAGGTAACACAGTTCAAGCACCAAGGAATCTGAAACTGTCAATCAAGAAAGATAAGCTGTAAAAATTAAGGTATTACAGAAAGACAAAAACAGTGTTTTCAGATATGAGCCCCAAATTTAAACTCCCAAGGGCAGACCCTCTGAATCGTAAGCTGTGATTTTAAATCCAGCTACTTTCTGTAGCGGCAACTCTACATAGCCCGAATCAGGCAACAATTTACGCATTTAACGTTGGTTCATAATTTTCCCAGATTATTAATAAGTATATTCCCTGCTTTCAAACATGCTAAACTTTTCGAGTGTCAAAGTTTTTGCTCCCATTAGTACTCTGTAAGAGTAACATGTCCATTTAAGACCATGAGATTTTGTTTTCTATTAGGAACCTACAATAAATTGAGACTTTATGGAATAAACTGGGTTGTTGAACCATTCAGAATAAGTTCTAGTTTTCCAGGTACTCAAATGCTGGACCAAAGAAATAATAATCTAAAAGAATAAGAAAAAAATAACAAAATGACACATGCTTATTACGAACACATAAAATGGTATTTCTTAAAGTGGTCAGTGCCTATATTTTATCACTGAGAATAAAAATCACTCTTGCAATATTAATTTCAATAAACAAATTAGTATAATTTTAACTACAGCTCAAGCATTTGTAAAAAGCATTATAGGCAGCCTCCAGGTTATGAACAAGATCTGTTTCTAACTGTGTCTTTAAGTCGAATGTGTAGGTAAGTTGGAACAGGTGCATAGGGTTCTTAGTTAACCTTACTTTAGTTCAAGAAGAGGAACCTGGTGGCACAGTGACTAAAGCACTCCGCGGCTAACCAAAAGGCCGATGTTTAACCCACCAGCCGCGCTGAGGGAGAAAGATGTGGCAGTCTACTTCAGTAAAGGTTTACGGCCTTGAAAGCCCTATGAGGCAGTTTTACTCTGCCCTGTAGGGTCACTAGGAGTTGGAAACAACTTGACAGCAGTGGATTTGGTTTTGGTTAGTGCAAGAAAAGGCTTGAAGTCTTTTCAATGACTTAAAAGCTGCATGTACTCCAAGTGAAGGTGATTATGACCAAGAATTTGTTGCAAGTAGGAGTTGGTTCATTTTCTTCCAAGCGAAGGCAAACCTACATAACATTAAAGGGCAAGTAAGAGTTATCCTTAAGTCAGATGTTCGTAATCTGGGGACTGCCTGTACTCAAAATGAAATATCCTAAATTATGAAATTTTTACTGTCTTCAACATAGATACCTTATAATGGTCATGTATCCTGGAAACTCAGTATCAAAGGCTATCTCAGAAACTGAAGCAGGATCTCTATGTAACTAAGCAGTATGCCATTCAAACAGATATTATACTTAGCTAACAATCTGGAAAAATGATCTATCAGTAAAAGATAATCTTCAGGTTTTCCAGTTGCTTTTATTAAATTACATTATACTAATAACATATTTATAAAACACAGTAGAAGCATGTGAGTTTCAAGAAATAAACTATCAACAATAGATAATAATTTCGGCAACAGTATAAAGTATCAATTTAATGTACAACATTTGAAATCATAATTTTACTTATTCTTACCTCTGAACTATAATCATCTGCTGTAGTTGAAATTTCACTTTCCGGCTAAAATAAAAGTAAAAACAAATTATAATCTGACCTTTTCTCTTTTTAACTATCATACTTTATTAAGCCATTGCTGTTGGTAACATATGGTAGAAAACTCACATAAATATTGCTAGAAAACTAGTAAAAATTATTCAAAATTTAAAAAATTTAACAATTATGAATTACAATGGATGAATTACACATATATCACTTGGTATTTTCTAAATACAAAGGTATCAAGGAAGTACTTTCTCATAGCATCTTGTATATACTACATATCGCTCCTAAGCCAGAAGCACCAAATGAGACACCATTCTTCTAATGCCCATTCCTATGTTTAAAAAAGAAAGCCCTAAAATGTTACTGTCAGAAAAGTTGAACTTCTTCAAAAAGAATCATCATCAGATCTTGATGCTGGAAAAGTAATAATTTGAAGAAAAAATGACAACACTTCTGCAGTTTACAAAGCACTTTCAAAAACATTCTTGTGTCATCCTCACAGCCCTGGGATTCAGATACAAAGTGAGCGGCTTTTCCAAGCTCCTCTCAACTAGTAAGTTAGCAATAGTAACAAGAGTCAAGGACCAAATCCAGATTTACTCCAAAAGTGCTCTTTCACTGTTCACCTTGTCTCATCTCATCTAAGAATCTCATTTTACAGGTTTATTCTAGGGATGCATGCTGATTCAATATTTGAAAATAAATTAATGATTTCAAATTTGCTAAACTTTATGGCTAAAGGGGATTAATTTTATCTCATGTAAATTATACCTCAATAACAATAATTTTTTTAAAGCAGTACTCCTTATGTTTCTGAATTTCAAATTTGCCTTTAATTGCAGCAAATATAACTGAAGCTCTAACACTCTAGGTTGCTAACCAAAAGGTTAGTGGTTTGACTCTACCCACAGGCATCTAAGAAGGAAGGCCTGGTGATCTATTTCCAAAAAACCAGCTACTGAAAAGCCTATGGAGCACAGTTCTATTGACATACATGGGGTCGACATAAGTTTCAACGGCAACTGGTTTGGTTTATGGCACACTAGAGGGACTATGGAGCTCTAAAATAATCTGCTTACCTGAGGCACTACCTGCCCATTCACCACGAAAGCAAAGGAGACCAATAACTGGTGGCACAGTGCCACCATATACTATGGTACACTGCTGTATGCTGACTGGAAAACACTGAGGCAAGGGGCAACTATTCTACACTTTGCTGATTTCTACTTTTATATGTTACAGATTATAGAACTTTGCTAGATGTGACTTGCAGTTAATATTGGGTAAAACTGGAATAAAATGCCATTGTGAAGCTACAGCTATGACATGCTGTAGTTGCTGACTGAATTACATCTCCTGATTATAGATCTACTTGGGATCCTCATTCTAGAAAGAAAGGGCTTTATCTGGCTCTTATAGACCCAGGCAACACTGCATAAAATACACTGGGATTATAGAAAATGCCTAACTTTAATTTCGGGTTGAAACATACCCAATTAAAATGTCTGACATATATTTTCCTAATTTTGAGGTTTGACAACCAGAAGAAGGCTGTTTCCAGATATTTTGATAGAATATTTCCTCTTTTTAAAATTCTGGAGAATAGCAAGGCAAAAGATATCTGTATACACAGAAAGGCCTATGATAAAATTGAGTTAGCTGAGAAATTAATCAGAGCACTCTTGTGGCAAAAAATTCCTCTTTGTATCAGACTAGTGCTTCTCGACTAGAGACGATGTCGTGGCCCCGGGGACATTTGGTAATGCTTGGACATACAGGGTCGCTGTGAGTCTGAATTGACTCACAGCAATGGGTTTGTTTTTGGGTTTGGGGGACATTTTGAGTTTTCACAACGGGGTGCGGGAGGAAGTGCTACTGGCATATAGTGGGTAGAAACCAGGTATGCTATTAAACCTAGCTCTAATCAGAGCACACTGCATATCTTTATATCTGCCTTCCCCACTAGACTTATTTTACAAAAGAGCAGAGACTGTCATATTCCTCTTTGTATCCTTGGTGCATAGCATACTACAGCTGCTCCATAAAGGTTTGGTGAATCAAGCTCACAAAACTCTCTTGCAGAGGTTGTTGAATGTTTTAAGCATCGTTGTTTAGTTACCACCCTATTGAAACTTTCAAAGGGAAACAAAACCATTATCAAATTGCACAGGGTGCTAAGTGTTGTCATTACAACTTTCCATTTAGAACTATAATGTTTAGATGTCTGAATGAATACTTACTTCAACAGAGAAGACCTCGTCATGCTTGACTATTTCTCCACTGGGTAAAGCTCTCACTCCTGTGGATTCAGGAGTCCCAGCTGATCCTACTCTCTGAGAACTATCTATGTACATCTCATCAGTCTGTGACTGCTCAGTATTCATGGCTGGATAGGCTGACACATCTTGTTTACTGCTTGAGGTTTTCCTCTTTTTTTTCTGTTTCTTGGAAGGATTCTGCCCATCAGATTGAGCTTTCCTTTGTCGAAACTGGGCAAGCTAGAGAACAAAAGAAATTGCCACTATCATCAAAGATAATTTTTCCATATTACCACTAAGAAAAAAGCAGCTTTGGAGACAAACTCTTTAAAAGATCAAACTATTACTAAATAAAAAAAACTACAAAATAAAGGACAACTATTAATGATCTTTAATATAACAATTGAATTGCAAAGAGACTAGGTGTTCCTGAATTAATGTTATTCAAATATTGAAAAGTAAGAACTGGAAATGCCACATACAAAGAAAACTAGCCCAGAGTTGTTTAGAGGAAGAGAAAATAGGCACTCACTCTCACTCACTATTTGGTGAGATCGTAATCTCTGGATCTGAGATTACAAGAATACACAAATAAGCATTTGCTTTGTGGAATTTCGGGGACTCCTACTAATTTACACTAAAGTTAATTAGCCTGTGCAAAAAGACTTAGCTACATAAATGCTCACTGTAGCCTTGTCTGGAAACCCTGGTGGCATAATGGTTAAGTGCTACAACTGCTAACCAAAAGGTCGGCAGTTCAAATCCATCAGGCGCTCCTTGGAAACTCTACAGGGCAGTTCTACTCTGTCCTTTAGGGTCGCTATGAGTTGAAATCAACTCAACAGCAAGGGGTTTGGTTTGGTTGGTAGCCTTGTTCATAATGGGGAAAATCTTAGAAATAACTTAAACATCAAACAATAGCGCTTCCTGGCCCTTAATCATTTACATATCACCAGCGAGATTTCTGCCATATCCTAGTACCACCTTTACTCATCATTTACTTAACATGCTTTAACCAGAGCATTTTTCTTTTTTAAACTTATTTTAAAAGAAAACTTTTTATCCCTGTATAAATTAAAAATCAATGTCATTAGATTCTTTTTTAAAAAATGATAAACAAAAATAAATATAATGAAAGTAAAATGATGTTATTAAAATTTTCATTAGATGATGTCATAGTAGATAGCTATGACAGAGGTAGGCAAGAGTTAGAGGGGTATTAAGGATATACCAGCATCAAACCGACTTTGAACCTGTCATAAACAGATGGACTGAAAGAAAACTGAAAAGGTAATACATTTTTATAATACTATCCAATGTTATTTAACACTGGGTCAGGATACCACCCTAAAATATCTCATCACCACCTAAAATCAGAGGTATGCACTACATGGTGGACATCACTGGGTTACCCATAACAAATACATATAAAAATATTAATGCAAACCATTATTAATAATAAAGATGCTCATGACAGCAGTACATATAAAATAGTATTACAGAATAATCTACCTTTTATGAAAGGAAAATTACATGCATCTCTTTTTAACAGAGAAGACAGGCTCAGGCTCATAGCCTTCAGCAATTACATTTAGCTTGAATTTAAATAACATTGTACACATAGGCACAGATAAATTCTGAAGGAATATAACCATAATAATGTTGCTGTAAATTTGGACTTGAGATTACAGGTGATTTTCCTTTTTGCACACTTGAAATTTCCTTTTTATACAACAAATTTTCTAATTTTCATATGAGACAACTACTAATCATCAATGCTCTAAATTTAATTTTGAATCTTTAATCATTGTAAAGAAAGAAATAAAAGAATAAAAACAGGTGCCTTAATAAGGGATGTAATATTACCAGTATTACTATAACTATTAGCCAAATTACAAAGATAGCCCGTAAATTTCTTATTATAAAAAGTATTAAAGCAATACCGTTAATAGTGGTGATGTTATTAACTACAACGTGTGACAAATATGACAATTTACAGAATAACATACAGCATATTTTATACTTATTTTGTCTGCTGAAGTAGACCAAGGGAAAAAATACATATAGTTTTTTACCGTTACTCAATACAGATGCATCTATTTCATAAATCAGAAATTTCTCATCATGTGACCTTATAGAATATAAAAATATTATATAGGATATATAAAAATACAACACATTTAAATTTTCTCCACAATTATTTAGCAACTAGAGAGTTATTCCACCTCACGTCTGCTTAAGGAACAGGTGCGAGACCAGCTGCCTCTACATGTATATTATTAAGCTGTTGGAATGCATTTAAACTACTTTGATGGATACTAAGTTCATTCTTAAAAATAAACCAATTGGAAGACTTAAATATATTATCTGTAAATTTAATTGAAAGTCTAAGCACATCATTCAAAAAGACAGGAGCCCTCAGAGAGAATAACGCAAAGCCAAGAAAAAGTATTAATAACACCATGCTTGATATTTATGCTCAGTTTCAAAAACTTCCTGAAATTCCATGTTGTCTGAGTCAGAAAATACATTCAGACAGCAGAGAATATAATTAGTATCTATTCATTTATACAAATAAAGAAAAAAATTTTTTTTACATTATAAAAAGTTTGACTTTAAAAAAAAAATTGTCTGGGACAGCAATATCCATTACTAAATGAACCCAAATGAAATAGATAATAGGTAGAAATGGAGAAAAAGTGGATTGTTCTATTATAGTATTTAGAATGAATCACTTCTGTTGGTGGTGTTGTTAGCTGCCATTGAGTTGATTCTGACTCATGGCAACCCCGTGTGTGCAAAGTAGCATTGCTCCAAAGAATTTTGAAGGCTGAGGCCTTTCAGAAGCAGATCTGTAGTGCTGCCTCTGAGGCACCTCTGGGTGGGTTTGAACTGCCAGCCTTTTGGCCAGTAGTCGAGTGCTTAACCAATTGCACCATCAGGCCACCAGGAATCACTTCTAAAGCTATAAAGTTATCAAGACATTATTTTAGGACTATGTTACTGATTATACAAAGTCATGGGTTTTTTCAGTACAATTAACCAGAAGGTAAGGTCTTCTGTTCACTGTTATATATTCAAAGCCTAGAACAGGGCTCATTAAATGTCTTGAGTGAAAAAGGCTAATTTATCTTTTACAGAAAAGAGTCACCACTAAATAGTTTTAAGCACTGTTCCTCAGAACCTGAGAACTGAGATGATACAACAAGCGTATCTAATTCTGCTCTATAAAAAGGTTCCATGGTTTCAGAATTCATTTTCTAGTTACTAACTAAAAGAACTAAAATATAAAAGAGTCCTTCTCACCATGATCTCTTTCCTCTACCATAATAAAGAAAATTTAAATTCTCAAAACTAATATTCATAATACCTTTTTATCAAGAGCTCTGTTTTGGAAGAAAGGCCTAGTGATCTACTTTCGAAAAATAAACCATATAAAACTCTAAGGAGCACAGTTCTACTCTGATATACAAGGGGTTGCCATTAGTTGGAATCAATGGGAAAGCAATTAGTAACAGAAACTCAGTGCCCCTTAAGCAACGACTTCCATTTTCCCCATTCCACCCCCACTCCTGGTAACCACTAATAAACTTTGGTCTCTCTATATTTTCTTTTTCTAGATATTTTGTATTACCCATGCCCATTACCGTCAAGTCAATTCTGACTCACAGAGACCCTAAAGGACAGAGTAGAACTGCCCCATACCGTTTATGGAGCACCTGGTGGAGTTGAACTGCCAACCTTTTGGTTAGCGCCATAGCTCTCAACCACTACGCCACCAGGATTTCTTATTAGTGAAATCATAAAATATATGCTCATCTGTGTCTAACTTACTTTACGCAGCATAATGTTTTCAAGGTTCATTCATGTGGTAGCATGTATCAGAACTTCATTTCTCTTTATGGTTGAATAAAACTCTATTGTTTGTATGTACCACATTTTGTTTACCCACTCATCTGCTGATGGGCATTTGGGTTGTTTCTACATGTTCATTACTGTCAACAGTGCTGCAACAAATATTGGTGTCCAACTATTAAAGCCTACAGTTTTAAGTGAAAAAAAAAAAAAAAGTTCTGTTTAGTGAAAATGTCAGAGGGAACAAGATCCTACCATAAATCTAATTTCTTATACTCGTGGAAGCTATCTTTATTTTTAATCTGAAAAATGGCAAGCTAGCAGATAAGCAAAAATCAGAAACTACTCAATTAGCTAATCATCTGATACTGAAATGATATACTTCAAGGTACTGGGAAAACATTTATTCAAAAACATGCTGGAAATTCAGACTACAGGCATCTGTGTTTGTCATTTGGAAGCCAATTATAAAAATGTTAACATATGTAGGCATGAAAATAGTTGCAAGATTTACTGGAAAGCTCTTATGTCCACATACACTTGTCTTTCAAAACTGATCCAGCTCAAGCAAATGTCTTAATTTACCCTGACCAGAAGAACATGAATATATTACTAAAAATAAATGACCAATAACTTAATCCTTAAACTCAAGATCTGTAACTTTATAAATGACCATTCTCAATAAAACTATGGATTTTTTAAATGCTGTATAAAAAAAAGACGCCAAGCTCTCATAGTGTCACTTCAAAACTACCATTTGCAATCTATTTAGGGTTATAAGTTTAGGCTTAAAATAAACTGTCTCAGGACCCATTATTAATCTTCAAAAAAGGAGGGAAAAAGGGTCTATTAGATTCGTTAAAGTTTCCTTTCTTTTGAAACTGTCAGTGCTCTGTCATTAAAGTTGGAAAACCACTTGCCACAACAAAAAGGGATCTAACCTAGACTGGAAGGTCAGCGAAGGCGTCCCTAAGGATGTGTATTTAAGGAAGTCCTAATTTTCTTTTAAGAATGGCCTGGAGCTAGCCAGGTTGACAGGGGGAGTGGGGAGAGGGTCTTAATTGTTCCCTCTATGATTCTGGCATTCCAAGTGTGGTCTGTGGACCAGCAGCATTAGCATCACCTGGGAGCTTGTAAGAAATGCAGAATCTCAGGCCCCACCTCAGACCTGGAGAACAAGAAGGAGCATTTTTTAGCAAGATCCGCAAGATACACATTAAACTTTGTGAAACACTGATCCTTGGAAGTACTTGCAGATCCCCTATTCCCAGTCTTTCCATTCTAATAAACAGGGACTCTGCAGTGTCCTAGCACCCTGATTTTCCCTTACATAGTACCACACTTTATTGCTATAAAGCATGAGTTAACAAACAGTGGCCCATGGACCAAATCCAGCCCGCCACAAGTTTTAGTAAAATCCACCAGCTAAGAATGGTTGTTATAGTTTTAAATGGTTGGGGAAAAAAATCAAAACAAGAATGTTTCATGACCCACAAAAATTATAAAATTCAAATCTCAGCATCCAGAAATAGTTTTATTGGAACACAGCCACACCCACTCATTCACATATTGTCAATGGCTGCTTTCATGTCACAACGGGAGAGTTAAATAGTTGCAACAGAAACTGTATGGCCTGCAAAATCTAAAATATCTATTATCTGGCTCTTTACAGAAAAAATTTGTCTATCCCTGCTGTAAAAAAAAAAAAGCATAGGAAAAATTAGACTTCCTCACCAGGTGGTTACCTAAGATTTAGTGTCCCTCGATTACAGCAGGAACTTTGAGCACTTTGCTCACCACTGGACGGCCACCACTCATCACAGTACCTGGCACATGCTGTTGTTGTTAGTTGCTGTCGAGTCAATTCCAGCCACATGTATTACAGAGTAGAAGTGCTCCATAGGGTTTTATTGGCTGTAATCTTAATGGAAGCAGATTGCCAGGTCTCTTCTTTCACAGTACCACTAAGTGGGTTCGAACTGCCAACATGCAGGTTAGCAGTCGAGCGCCAACAGTTTGCACTGGTATTTAAGAACATGTGTTGAATAAGAACTGATAAATGAAAGACAATGTGTTGAATTCCAATTTTTTTTAAAAAAAATAATTTTAAAGTAAATCCACAACTACAGGTTTTGAGTGGTTATTTGATACTATTAAATTTTTAGAAAAATGTAATAAAACAAACACATACATACATCATAAAGAATATTACAGAATGGTAGAGAAACGAGTTTAGTCTCTCCAGTTTAAAAAAAAAAAAGCTGTAAATGGACCTATTTTCTATATTTTCTGTTGTAGAACATTTAAGAAATCCTAATTAATTTAATTACAATGACTAGCTATACTAGTCAGTGCTGTCTTTTAATATTCTTTAATGAATGATGCACAAGAATGCTATACAACTATTAAACAAAGCTCCAAGTGCCTAACTATGGGAACAAAAAGACTGCAATAGTTGAAGACAAAAGTAACATTTTAAAGATGCTCTGAAGTATAATTTCCAACAATATCACAAAGATACAAACTGTTGGAAAATAACAGTGCCAAACAGATCTGAGGAAACCAACAATGGAAAAGACCACAGGACTTAATCTAATTCAATGCAATGACGTTTTTTAAAAATAAAGGTTCTGGAATACCTTCATGTCTATGAAGAAAACCAACAGATTCTGCAGCTAAGGAACCATTCCAATTCTGCATATTTTAACACATTTTATTGCCTGGCACATAGTAGGCACAAAAATTTGCTGAATGAAAAAAAAGTTTCAAAAAATACGTTGTAAAGATAGCGTAGAGGCCGCGTCTGACCTCCTCTAACTTCACAAGGGGGAAGGAGAATCAAGATCAACAGCCCGAGGCTGATTTCTTGGAGCGGGTCAGACCTGCCTCCTTTCTCCACCATCTTTACCAATTCTGACACCAACCATCCCTCCCACAGCACTCTCTACTTCTCTGCTGGGTTCAATAATTCACTGCAATGGCCACACAGAACTCACAGACCATAGTCAACGATTATAGGGTTTATTAGGGAAATAACAGGTTACAATTCAGGTTCAGGAACACTCAAGAATACTTCCCTTTCCAGCCATGTTCGCAGGCAGGTCTCTCCCTGGCCCTTAATCTCTGCCCAAGGTACTTAGCTTTCTTGCTCCGTGGGCCAGGTAGCCCACTCCACTGCCTCCTGTGGGTCTCTCCTGCACGTCTCTCTTACCGGTTTCTTCTTCCTTGGTGGGGGTGGGCCCTTCTCTTTCCTGCTTCTGGGATGGCTCAGCTCAAGCCTGGCGGGATGGCCCAACTGACCAAATTCTTTGTTGGGCAACAATTACCGTATCTGCAGAGTCCCGCTCAATCACTTGGGTAAGGCCACACACAAAAGTGATCTATCACGTTGCATAAGGATTATATATAACAGAGTATTAGACTGTTGTGTCTACAAAGATTCTCATAAACTAGCTACATGATACTAGACAAGACCCTTATGCTCAGTAGAGCTGTTTCTTTAACTGTATAATGAGAAGATACATTAGAAGCATCTTTTAAGATTTCTTAAAGTTCTAGTTTTTTTTGAGAAATTATTTCCAGTTGTTCCCTTTCTTACTCCTTTCACTACCCTCCTCAATTATATAAGAGAAAAAGTAAAATTCTACATTAAAAAAAGGTTAAAAAACTGTTGCTTGAGAAAAGCATTCAATAAACAGTACCCATTACTAAATGATCACAAATGAAAAAAGATTATCCGGAATAAACGAATAGTTCCACTATACTGTTTAGAACACATCACCTCTACGCACATAAAAATCACCAAAACGTTGTTTTAGGTTAACGTTACTGATTACACAAAGTCATATTATTACTTCAGAACCAGTAGCTAGAAGGTAAGCTCCAGGAGGGCAGAGATTTTTGCTCAAAATCAAAGCCTAGAACAGTGCCTGCGCACAGGCTCTCAATAAATTCTTGTTGAGTGAAAAGATAATTTTTTATAGAAAAGAGGCAGCACTAAGTAATAATTTTAGGCACTATTCCTTAGAACATCAGAAGATTGACATAGTTTCTTCAAAAATAACAAAGATCATATATTAGGTCCATGGTTACATTACAGCACACCTATGCAATGTAGCATCATGCAGCTATCAAAAATAATGTTTTCAAAAAATTTTAATGTTACAGGACAATGCTCCCAACATAAAGTTGAGTAAAAAGGAAAAACAGAGAACAAAACTGCATAAAGAATATGATTCAAGTTACATTTAAAAATATACTTATGCAGAGAAACAAATTATTAAAATAGTAATTACTTGTTTTATGGGATTATGGGTTATTACTTCCTTATCTGAAAGAGCTTCATTGCCTCCTTTGTCCACAGATCTGTAAAGAATATTCACTAATAAAATTATTATGGGCCCAAAGGTTAATATCACTATTTTAAAAGTATGTTATATAATTACACACCTACCAGAAATCTCAACCCAAAAGACAGAAAATAATACAGAAGCCCCAGGAATCTGCAGTCCTGGATCCCGGCCTCTTTAGTCAGTCTCTCTCGCCACCTTTGCCACGTCCCCTAGCGCAAGCTGCCAACGATAAGGCCATTAAACCCCACTGTTCAGGTGCCACCTACCTCTGATTCATTTCAGTCTCACCTCGGTTACTGCTACCAATGAAGAGTGAGAAGAATGGCACTTTGCCACTAACCTTACCTAGTCCCTGTACGTTACGATGTTTAATCTATTAAAAATAGATAAGTAAAAAAAAATACTGCACAGTTCATATAAGGGAGCATCCCCTAAAACAACGTATATCTGTAACATACAGACACTATCTGTCTCAGCAGCATAAATGCATAGCCCAGTTTATCACCTGAAGTTTGTTCTCTTAAAAGCCACAGACTACAGGCTTTTATTTCTCTGATATGCGTATATTTTTTGCAGGAAATACGGACTACAGAATTGCTACATCTGGTTAGTTAAAGGGCCTAACTGGTATCCGGTGTCCATTAACAGTTCCAAAGGACATCATAAGTCAGAAATCATTTATGCAATGAAATCTGGCATGTATTAACCACACAGATATCAGCTTGCATTTGTTTAGCTCCCTCTTCCTATCCAATTCCTCAACATAGTCACTACTTGCCAAGGACTGAGAGGACATTAGATGATGATCTCTGCACATCTCTAAGCCACTGGCAAATGCTGTGCATGCAGGAAACCCCTGCACGTTTCTTTCTTTTTTTCTGTGCGTTAGAAGACATACAAAAATGAACCCAGAAGCAGTTCGTAATGGCAAAAAATAAACAGTAATAATAAAAAACTAGATCCACCCAAATATTCACTGATTTTTTTTTATGAGAATGGATTCTGTGGTATACTCATATAATGAAATACTATGCAAGAGTAAACATGCTCTACATAATATTGAGCAAAAAGTAAATCAAATATATACAATATGATTCCATTAAACAAAGCTCAAGGAGACCTGGCGGCACAGTGGTTAAAGTACTCAGCTGCTAACCAGAAGGTCAGTGGTTCAAACCCACAAGCCACTCCACGGGAGAAAGATGTGGCAGTCTGCTTCTATAAAAATTTACAGCCTTGGAAACCTACTCTGTCCTATCGACTTGACAGCAGTGGATTTTTTTTACATAAAGTTCAAAATCATGAAAACTAAACAATATAATGTCTATGTACACATATATATGCAGTACAGAAAAGCAACAGAATGATAAAATTCAGAATTGTAGTTATCTCAAGTGGTGAGGGGTGGGATGAGATGGGGAAAGGTTTCAAATGTATTTCTCCTAGTGCTTCTTAAGCTGGTTATGTAGGTTGTTGTTGGATGCTGCCGAGTCAATTCCAACTCACAGTGATCCCACGTGACAGAACAGAACTGCCCCATAGGATCTTCTTGGTTGTAATCTTTACAGAAGTAAATAACCATGTCTTTCTCCCACTTAGTCGGTTGGTGGGTTCAAACCACCAATCTCAACTGTTGTACCACCAGGGTGCTAGATGCTTACTCAATGAGTAGATTTCCTTCCATTATTTAAATAATTTTTCTCTCTCCCTCCTTTTGTTTTGTTTTTTTTAAGTGTATATAATGAAAAACAACTCCACCAAATAGAACTAATTTGGGAACTCATTCTATCAGTTTTGGTCACGTGCAAGCTGATGTGTCAGCAAAGGAAACGAGTCTGCAAAGAGAGGAGAATCAGATACTGTAAAAGTGCGATAAGGGATGACAGAAAGAATGGCATCGGTTTCTACTGGCTTTTCAGTTTCCATGAAACCCAACTATGCTTTTCTAACCTTCCTTTGAAATTTCTGTATCTTTACAATAATCTTCCCTTTTCTCTTTTTCATTTTAGCAATCTGTGTTTTTGTTTTTGCAACTAAAGAGCTCTATTAGAACTAGGTTGCTTACATTAGCTGTGTTAATCAAGTTGCTATTCTATATTTAAAAAAAATCTGTATAGCAGCAGTATAAAACTGCCACGTGGTGGCAGCATACCTATCTGAATATGGGATGTATTTTTTGAGAAAGGAATAACCTCTCTGGAGGTTAAACATGCCAAAAGCACGTTCTTTAAGTTTCCCACTACTTTTAGGAAAAAGTCCATACTCCTTTAAATGACACACATGGCTCCTCATTACCTGACCCCAGTCTACTTCTTCAACCTGATTTTCTGCTATACACCTAATCCTCTATGCTCCAGCATAATAATAACACCAACGCTTAGCACATCTTAAACATTTTTTATAGCCTGACAATGTTCTAAGTGCTTTATGTGTATTAACCCAATCCTCACAACACCAAGGCAGGTACTACTGTTATCATCATTGTGCAAGTGGGAAATGGAGACATAGAAAGGTTGAGTTAACTTGCTAAAGTTACAAAGCTAGTAAACGCAAAATCAGGATTCAATTCCAGGCAGTCTATCCTAGCCCATGCTCATAACTGCTACATTATACTGCTATTCACAACAAACTCTTTGAAAACACAGTTGACATTCACTACCTCCTTTTCCTGATTCCCATTCATTCTCCGTCCTGCAGCAACCTGGACTCTACATTTCTCTTTCCACTGTACCTACTCTGACCAAACTGTTGCTAAAGTTAAAGGCCATTTTTCACGTTTTCTCACACTTGGTTTCCCGTATTTGACAATTTCTCACATTTGTCAACAGGCCACTTCTCCTTACTTGAAGCTGTCTTCCCTGAGTTTTATAGACATCACCCTTTCCTGGCTTTCTGAACAGTCTGTGTCTCAGTCTCCCTTGCAGATAAGTCTCTTCTACCTGCCATTTAAATACAGGTGTTTCCCAGGATTCAACTCAGTCTGCATCCTGAGTGAGCTCCCCATTCCCAAAGTGTCAGTATTATATTTATGCTCCTGATTTCCCAAATTTTATCTCTAGCATGGGCTTTCGTCTTCAACTCCAGACTCATACTTAATTATGCACCGGACCACTCCAAGATGTCCTATTTAAAAAAAAAAAAAAAAAACCAAACCCAGTGCCGTCGAGTCGATTCCGACTCATAGCGACCCAATATGACAGAGTAGAACTGCCCCACAGAGTTTCCAAGGAGCATTTGGTGGATTTGAACTGCCGATCTTTTGTTTAGCAGCTGTAGCACTTAACCACTACACCACCAGGGTTAGGTACCTCCAACTCAACAAATTCAAAACAAAATTCATTTTCATCTCACTCAAGTATTTTTTCATCCCCAATATGACTACATTCCTTATCTCAGAGACTCATCCACTCAAATCCCCCATTCTCCCCAAATCTGTCCATGCTCCCTATCTCAGATAAGCACCCGCATCTCTTCAGTTGCTCAAGTCAGAAAAGTAGGAGTCATATCTCTTACTCTTTACAACCAATTATCAAGGCCTCTCTCAACCTTACCTCCTAAACACTGATCAAAGATATAAAAGCCATTGTAGGATTAGAGAACGCAAGCTCTGTGACACAGTGAGTATGAATCCTAGCTCTGCCATTAGTTACTTTGTGCAAATTACTTAACCTCTCCAGTTTTCCCACCTACCAAATAAGGAGAGAAACTGTATCTACAGCTCTTAAAATAGTCCTAAGGAGTAAATGAAATGATACAAGTAAACTCTTTAGCATAATGCCTAGCACTGGTAAGTGCTCAAAACATAGTGGCTACTATTACCAAATCCATCCTCCTCTTTCTCCCACTGTCAGCCTCCCTAGCCCAAGCCCCACCTCTCATCACTGCTCATCCTGCACCCTACACTCTAGCTGCATCAGTCTGCACACAGTCCTCCTAATGTGTCTCTTCCCCTCACGCCTCCACACCTTTGCAAATGCTGACTCCTCTGCCTCCGACAATATCCTCTCCATCAGTCTGTTTTTTAATACGGCTAACTCCTAAACCCTATTAATGCTCCAAAATTCAGCTGAGAGCTATATCCTCTGATAATACTTCTCTAGCCACCTCCCAGTTTAGAATAGTTACCTTTCCCATATGCTTCCACTGTCGTCTAAATGGAAGTCCATGTCTCTCATATTCTACAGCCTTAGAACAAAGCCTAGCACACAATAGGTGCTCAATTACATTTACCAAATGAGTCAATAAACGACTCCCTGCACTGCACTCTGAACACCTACTACACTGTGGCTGACTTTCTACACTGTGGCTGGCTTTCTACACTGTGGCTGACTTACTACACTGTGGCTGGCTTTCTGCTCTATTAAAACATGAACTCATTAAGCATGGGACTGTGATTTTGCCTCTGAATTTCCACTGACTAGCCATACACTAACCAGTGCTGCAGATGGTTAACACACTCGGTTGCTAACCAAAAGGATGGAGGTTTGAGTCCACACAGAGGTGCAGTGCCTTGGAAGAAAGGTCTGGTGATCTACTTCTGAAAAATCAGTCACTGAAAACCCTATGGAGCACAATCTTACTCTGAAGCACACAAACCAAAAAAAAAAGAAAACCAAACCCAGTGCCGTCAAGTCGATTCCGACTCATAGCGACCCTATAGGACAGAGTAGAACTGCCCCATAGAGTTTCCAGGGAGCGCCTGGTGGGTTTGAACTGCCGACCTTTATGGTTAGCAGCTATAGCACTTAACCAGTACACCACCAGGGTCTCCTGAAGCACACAGGTCGCCATTAATTGGAGTCAACTTGACGACAACAACTGGTTTAGCATATAGTAGCCAACACACATCTGCCAATTTGTCGTACTGTGGTGCGCTTGTGTGTTGCTGTATGCCACTAGTATTTCAAATATCACTCATGTTGCACAGATTTCAACTGTCCTCCATGTGCTGTTCACACTAAGACAGACTTGAAGAGAGGCCTGGTGACCTACTTTCAAAAATTATCCAGTGAAAACCTTATGGATCACAGTAGAACACTGTTTGCCTTGCTTGCTTTGGCTATGTCATCAAAAAGGATCAATCGAGGATGTCATGTTTGGTGAAGAAGAAAGACAGCAAGGGCAAAGGAGACCCTCAGTGAAATAGCCACAACAATAGACCTGAACATGCCAACAATTGTGAGGATGATGCAGGACTGAGCAATGTTTTGTTCTGTTGTCATAAGGCTGCCCTAAGTAGGCATCAACTCAATGGCAGCTATCTCTATCTAGCATTTAGTAGAGGCTCAAAGAAATGCTAAATGAATGTATAAATCCAGAATTTAATCTGATAGACTGAAAAGAACTGAGGAGTAACCAAACGAATGGAACATTCAGAGATTAATTGTTAACAATGTACAGGACAAACTGGAAAAAACAAAGAATAGAGGCAGAGATACCAGATAGAAGGTGAGGCGATACAGGCCTGATTTTCTTGGGAAGTTGTATTAGAATGGGAAGAAAAGGCTAAATATGAGATAGTTTTTTAATAAAAACAAAAAAGAATGGGATTTGGTTATGAGTATGTAGAAAGAAAATAAAGAAAAATTCAAAGGATTTTAATATTCAACCAAGATGCTTTCTCATTAAGTATAAACTACTGAGCTTAGAAAACATAATGGCATGTGAAAGGGGAAAGAGAAAGCTGAGACATTAAAAAAATTATAACCTAAATCCTAGACAAAAAGAACTATATATAGACTCTTAAGGTTCAAACCTTGAGGATCATTAAAATTATCTTACTTCACCCTTTGAATTATTTTAAAACATTTTTTCTCAACTAAAAAAACCTCATATCTTTTATTTTTCTTAAACTCTATTATAAAAATTTCTATGTTTCAAGTAGAAAAGTGAGAGTTCTGCTAAAACCAAATCCATTGCCATCAAGTCACTTCCGACTCATAGGGACCCTACAGGACAGAGTAGAACTGCGCTATAGGGTTTCCAAAGAGTGGCTGGTAGATTTGAATTGCCAACCTTTTGGTTAGGAGCCATAACTCTTAAACACTGAGCTACCAGGGCTCCTGTTAAAGGGAAGTCAATCAGGAAGAATGTTCACACATGTATTTTCATTATGGAAGGAACTTAGGCAAATTAAAAATATTAGTTTGGCAAATACAAAATATTTTACATCATAAACATTTTCAATAAGTGGTCTATGAATAGAAAATAGTGTTTCTATTAACTTTCAGCCAAAAACCATTATTTCATATATTTGCTAATGCAGTCTTTACACAATTTCTAATACCATGTTCTTTAGAACATCTACTAATCTACTGTACTAAAGAAATCAACACACACATCTACAGTCAATAAAACATAAATGGTGTTGGAATGAAGCTGAGATCACTGACCCAGGCCGATCCCTTACTCTCCCCATCTCTTCCACGTACTTCCGCAGATTAAATTTTATTTGTATACATTATGGAGAACTAATATTTTAGTTTTAATTGGTCCCTGTCTCTACCTTCCCTGGGGAAACTACCAAGGCAATGCCAACTTAAGTAAAACTGAGCGACCCTTGAGGAATAAATACACCCTAATCACAGAGCCCGAATATCCTTAGTAAAAAATAAGGAATTTTATAGCATGTTCAGTATCAAGAAATAGAGCCTAGATTTTATAACCCTTTAGTTTTTCAGAGATCTGTAAATCAGAGAACCAATTCAATCAAAACAATTTATAAATTCAAATCTCTACAAACTAGGACTTTGTATAGTATAGTGTAGTTTTGAATAGTCAAAATAATAGCTTTGGGGGCTTACAGGAATGATTTAAGGAAAAACAAATCTTACATCTTGTACAGAAACTTTTGGACCACATAAAAATCCCAGTGAGCAAAAAACCACAACAGGAATCATAACCCTGATGGCAACTGAAAACAAACAGTACATACTGTTCATAAACAAAGAAGACAAAGAAATTTTACATAGTACAAAAGAATCTACAGGTTTAAATAAACAACCTAAACAAAACTACTTCTGGAACAAAATTAAATTTCTGAATAGTGTTAAATCCACGTGTAAATCAAACAAAGCTTTATAAACGTTTCAGTGTACCTAGACTGGCACTAAATATCCTAAGGTATTTTGATGACCACTACCACCAAAACACTGAAAGTAAAAGGGGAATCGATATAATAGCAAAAACAGCCTATAGTGGTGAATTCTTGGCACAGGTCTATTGTGTTCAGTCATAAAATGACAGACCTTTTTCATTACTAAAGACTAAGTTATTTTTTCCCACAGTGGAAATGAATAGATAATGATCAAGCCAAAAACACAACAGGTGCCCTTTCTGACCAAGGGCATGCACTTGTAGAACAGCTGGCCATGGGATGGAATGACTCACTGGCCCACAAAGAAATCAAACCTTAGCATCACACTCCAACTCACCAAGAATCTATTACTCAAAGGAAGCAAGAGTTTAAATTTTGGCAAAGCCAAACACACACATATACATACATAACATGTATATATATAAACACACATAAATATTTATATTTATGTAAGAAACTGGTTAAAAAAGAAACCCTGGTGGCGCAGTGGTTAAGAGTTCAGCTGCTAACCAAAAGGTCGGTAGTTCAAATCCACCAAGTGCTCCTTGGAACTTTATGGGGTAGTTCTACTCTGTCTTGTAGGGTTGCTATGAGTCAGAATCGCCTCGACAGCGATGGGTTTGGTTTGGTATCTTAAAAAAAAAAAAAGCTGCAGTGATTAGTAATAGAAATAATTTGTATACACTTAAAAAGAAAAAAAAAAAAAAACCCATTGCCATCGAGTTGGTCCCAACTCATGGCGACCCTATACAGAATAGAACTGCCCCATAGAGTTTCAAGGGCTGTAAATCCTTACGAAAGCAGACTGCCACATCTTTCTCCATCTTTCTCCCTCGGAGCAGCTGGGGAGTTCAAACCACCAACCTTTTCAGTTATAGCTGAATGTTTTAACCGCCTTGCCACGAGGGCTCCTTTGTAAGCACTTAGCAATGCTAAACGACAATTAACTGCTAAAAAGTATTAAATGCTAAGTTCAAAGTCCTTTTAGTGCCTATGGTAGTAATCCTTAAACTTTAGGGAATAATCACCTAAAATGCTTATTAAAGTTTCTGATTCAGATGCGTGGGTGGGGCCCAGAAACGTGAATTTTTAACAAGCAACCTCCACCAGCGTTTCATAAACCACACCTTGAGGAGTATGGACATAGAGCCCTACTTTAGACTGAGCATTAGTATTCTATCAGTAGAGAAGCAAAGTCTTTTATCTAAGGTCATCTTTGGGAGTCAAGACTATAAAAACTACGAGGAGCTTAACAATTAACGTGCACATCAGAAGCAGAAGACATAACCGACACTGCTGAAAGTTAACTAAGGAGGGAAATCTGCTCGGGTCAAAAAATAATCACAGTTTCTTTATATCTAGTACCAGAAGAACTCAAAAAGCTCTCAATTATTATTCCATTTGTCCTTCAAAACACCTGTGAGATCTATATACTGTGATAGCATTATCTCTAAAGACAATGAGGCACAGAGTTGTCATAATTTAAATAAATGCTTGCTAAGTAAAAGTCCACAGCGGCATAGTTGTACGCGTTCAAAAATGTTGAACAAATGAAAGAATAAATGTCTCCAAAGTCTGAACCTAGTGCCTTTTCTACCAGACCAAATAGCAGTATCATAAATTCGCCAAAAAATGAGATGCAAAACCACCTTAATAACCTTTACAAAATTTCTGTAGTGTTTCCAAATCCAAGTTTTTAAAGGGATGCTAACTTTAAAGGGGCTAATTTCTACACCAGAAGACAAATATGATTAAATATTTCTATTTAAATTCATTTACATCTCAGTAATCAGTAGCCTATAAGAGAAATTTTGCAGTCATATTTTAGCTCTCCCCACAAATCTTTTATAAAAATAAGTGCTTTTGCTTAAAACCATTTTTCCCCCAATCTTATCATATTCAGAGCACCTGGATGTATGTTTTTCACGTCCTCTTTTCTTTGTGCTACCGTTCACTGAGAGGCCACGAGAGATCTCCTTGTTAAGTCTTTCTTCACTGAATCTTACGGGTCTTTTATCCCAATCACTTCTCTGGCCCTGTCTCTGGAAGTTCCTGGATTCTTCTCAAAGATCTTTTTGTAATACTATATATATCATACCCTGGTGGCGTAGTGGTTCAGAGCTACAGCTGCTAATCAAAAGGTCAGCAATTCGAATCTACCAGGCAATCCTTGGGAACCGTAAGGGGCAGTTCTACTCTGTCCTATAGGGTCGCTATGAGTCAGAATCAACCTGACAGCAACAGGTTTTTTGTTTTTTTTTTAATATACTTTGAGGAGCCTGTCCTGCCCATTCTTTCCTCTATAGTATCCTCCTAAAGCTCATAATCAAGGAACCATATTTTTTCCAGCAAAGCAAGAAGATGTAGTTTTAAATCATGAGCAATGAAACACTGTTGCAATAAATATTGATCAAGTTATCAAACTGCTGCACCAGCCTGAAAGCTAAGTAAGCTATGTCAAACATAAGTATAAAAAACTAGTAAGTTTAAAAGATACACAGAGGGGGAGAACTTTCTTAGTGGTAGTGTAGGATGTCTGAAATATGCAAATAACAATTAACATTATAACTAAATTTGTCATCAAGTTGGAATCATTAATTGAAAACTCCTGGCACTGATAAACTAATATACAGCTTGTACAGAACCCTGTCCTTTTTTGCATACAATTATCACTAATCTTCAAATTGAAAACACTCATTAAACAATCAAAAATCATATAATTACCAAGTTACTGAATACAATAGGCAATATTTTAAATTATTCTTAATAATTATTGAACAAACAATGACAATTATATAAAACACTGAACACTTGGTGCAAAACTTTGGTTTCATTATTTCAGCTACATTAATAGAACTTTAAAAAGTATACTTGATGCAAATTTACAGGAGTTAAAGTTTTATACTAAATGCACAACTGTCCTCAATTTAATTTCGGTCACTAATATTACCATACTTTTTCTTCTTAATATAATGTTGTAAATAAATTTGGAGCCCTGGTGGTGCAATGGTTAAAGTGTTGGACTGCTAACTGAAAGGTCGGCTTTTCGAAACCACCAGCGGCTCCACGGGAGAAAGATGTGGTGGTCTGCTTCTGTAAAGATTTACGGCCTTGGAAAGCCTATAGGGTTGCTATGAACCAGAATCGAATCAATGGCAGTGAGTAAATTTTACTTGGGAAAATGAAGTCATTTGAAGTGGAGTTAGAATAATTTGGCTCAACACAATGACAGACTATGTTAGTGCCATCCTGGTCAGCATGTTGTAAATGGGGTCAGTCCAGCTCTCAAAATATTTACCTAATAATGTACTAATGTCTCACAACTCCAAGGGCAGGCTTCTTGCAACATCCATACTCAGGACATAGCTGAGGACCCAATAGTAAACCACAACTCTCCAAGCAACAGAAAAATAAACTGAACTGTTAAAAAGCCCATGCACCAAGTTCCATCAGCCCTTGATTTTTACAAACTAGTAACCTGGATTCTCAATCACATAAATCTCGAACAGCAAATTAGGGAAAGAGGCAGATGAAAAGGAGCAAGGCAAGGTGAGCGTGTCCATAACAATGAGAACTGACAGCAATGAAAGAAGAATAAGAACTACAAAAACAGAAAGGAGACCTATAAATGTCCAGTAACACAGAATCCCAACTTTTGGAAAATGATCATTTTAAGTGGTTTCTATTACTAGGAAGAAGAGGTTTCTGATTAAGAGAACTCTGGAATACTGCCATTAAATTACAAGCACGGTAGGAAAGTGGCACTACAATCATGCTAGCAAAGTAAAAAAGTAATGACAACTCATGAATCATTCTGCTCGTTCATTCATTAAGCAAATATTTATTGAGTTGTTGGTGTTAGCTGCTGTGGGCTCGGCCCCCAACTCATGAAGACTCCATGTGCTACACAGTAGAATTGTTCCACAGGATTTTCTCGGTTGTAGTTTTTATGGATGCAGTTTGCCAACCCTTTCTTCCCTGGAGCTGCTGGGGGGGTTCAAACAGCCAACTATTACGTTAGCACCTGACTGCAAACAGTTTGCACCACCCAGGCTCCTCTGACAAGCGTTGTGCTAGGCTATATTACTTGACAGCGTAAGAGTCTTCTTTGTAAAATATTCTTAAAGATGAGGTAGCGGCATTTAACACATTCTCACAAATGAAAAAAATAACCCAAAATCCTAATGCACCTTTTCTGTCATTGTACTTATTACACAAGGTCTGTCTCTCCCGCTAAACTGTAAGTCTCTTGAGAGCAGGGACCGTGTCGCCACCTCTCTATTTCCATCCCTTGGTATAAGACAGGACTTCAACATTTGCTGATTTGCTTTTCCTTTATAAAAGAGTCTTTTGGTCCTAATCTGCAAGCACACATTATTATATAATTAAAATACTAATGTATACACTATTTTTGATAATGCTGTTTTCACTCTATTTTCCATGTTCCAGTCTTCATAATATTTTAAAGCTACAAGCTATCCCACTGCATTTATAAATAACTTAGAAAATCTCCTAATGTTGTCTTTGAAGGTTGCTTCCAGTGTTTTTATATTGTAAAGCTCATGTTGCAAACATACCTTGCCTGACAAGTTTCACAGATCTACTTCTCAACAGAAATATTGGGCTCAACTCAAAAAGATAACCTTGTACAGTAAAAACTAAAGTTGAAATATAAAGATTTTTACTCCAATAGATAGAATTTTGAAAGACAACACACGTATACACAGAAACTAGAATTCTATTTTGCCAAATCAACCATACTATAAGTCCTCTATTTTGAGATGTTTTTGTCCAAAGTAAACTATGTTGTATAGGACTGCTTCACATATATTAGAAAAGATAATTCTGGGGGCAGACAGTAAAAATTCTGAGGTAAAAGACAAGATTCAATAATTAAGTCTAAATAGAACTTCAACGCTTTTGGAAGGGGGCACGCACTTAAGTCCCACTTCCTTGGGTGCATAGAGCTTGCTCAGATCCTCAGGTTGCTTACAAATATAATCAACTTTGGGCTTCTGGAGATGACCTGATTCCTCTTTCCCTCCATTTATAGATTCTAAAATAATAATCTACTCATATACCTATAAGCACTTAAACCTTGACCTTAACCAAAAAACCAAACCCAATGCCACAGGACAGAGTAGAACTGCCCCATAGGGTTTCTAAGCTCTAAATTAAAAAAAAAAATAAATAAATTTATTGTGCTTTAGGTGAAAGTCTACATAGTAAACTAGTTTCCCACTCAATAATCCACACATTAATTGTTCTGTGACTTTGGTTGCAATGCCCACAATGTGTCAGTACTCTCCCCATTTCCACCCTGGATTCCTGTTTCCATGCGTTGGGCTTCCCTGCCCCTTCCCGCCTCCCCTTCTTTGCTTTTGGGCAAATGCTGCTCTTTTTAGTCTCATATAGTTGGTTGTTCTAAGGAGCACATTCCTCACAGGTGTTAACTGTTTATTTTACAGGCCTGTCTATTATTTGGCTGAAAAGTGATCTCTGCAAGTAGCTTCACCAAGCTGTAACTCTTCACAGAAGCTGACTGACTGCCACATCTTTCTCCTGCAGAGGGGCCTGTGCATTGGAACAGGGACCTTTCCGTTGGCAGCCGAACCACTGTGCCACCATAGCTCCTTAAGCCTTGACCTTAGAGTGAACATGTGAAAAAGTGAACTATATTGTAGTGATAGGAAGTTAGCTCACATACTTATTCATTAACAAATTTGGCTGAGCATCTAACTAATGCATTTCTGCAGTATTGGTTCTTCATTGATTACCAAAACCATTGACCAGGTTTCCTTTGTTTGTCTATTTGGAGAAGAGAAGGAAGAAACAAAAAACAGCCAACTATGTTATAATTTAACTGTGGTTCAATCATGATTGCTAACAATTACCTCCAATAAGACAGTTAAAACAATCTATAAAAGGTAGCTCCATTGTAGGGAGAAGAGGACCTTTGAGGACAAATGATATGCTCAAACATGTAATTTTTTAAAGAAAAATGCTATTTAATTTCTATTTTGTCTATGTCAATTTTTTCATGATGCCCAATGAGTGATATATTTATAGTTTTATACTGTGTTCTTTACAGGCTTTTTCATACATGCATACACACACACACAATCGCGACTCACCCAGACAAACACAACAAACCGTTAAAACAGTATTTAAAGCAGGAATTCTATAGCTATTGCTGAGGATATGGAATCTTTCCATTCACAGACTGCATTAACATTCCACACAATACAAAAGCGCATGCCATGACAAAGACCTCCAAACGCAAACATATAAAGCACGCTTCTAAAAACGCCCCTAAAGCGAAGTTCACAGCTGGCACTTGTGGCACCCTCAAGCCACTGCTGTGGCAGCTGTCACAGGCCAATCACACACACCCAAGAGTGCCAGCGTGCCACCTAAAGAAGCCAAGCTGATGATCAGCGCACAAATCCCCCACCGAATAAAGCCCCAAATCCCCACCCAGAAAAGCACAATGCCTGCACCACCCAGAAAACAACCTAAAAGAGTGAAAAGCTGGAGATTTAGAGGCAATACATACTAGCTAATAGCAATATAGTAAAAGAGGCGTTTCATTTGCGCATTCACGAGAAAGAGCCACACGATCCAATCATTACGGAAGCATTTTTTTTAATTTGCTAGATGGTAGCACAGGGCTTTTTTCTCCTGTGGAAAAAGGGGAGAGGGTGGCGGGGGGAAATAAAGACCCTGCAGCACCTTCCTCCCAGGCAGCGAGCGCACTGGGGCTGCTGCGATCTCCGCTTCCCAGGCTCCCCTCCACCACCCCTTTCCAGGCGCCGCCTCCCACCGCGGGCCCGGCTGCGCCCGGCTTTCCTACCTTCGCTTTGCCGGCCTCCAGCTTCTTCTGTCTCTCGTCGTCCTCCATGGCCTCTGCGGAGAAGGGTGGGGGAAGACGGGAAAGGGATCGAGGGTAGAAAGGAAAGGTCGATTCAGACGGAGGTCCCGGCCAGCTCCGGGGCCCAAGGAGCAGGGCCGGGCCCAGCGCTCCCCGCCCCGAGTCGAACAAGTCTCCGCGCTCACTGGTGGGTAGTCCTCGACCGCACGGGCAGCGCCGTCACCACCGCCGCCATCTTCGTCTCCACGTAAACACGCGGCCGGGCGGGAGGGGGGGCACGTCAGTCCGCGCAGCCGCCGCGAGCCTCGCCGCACCAGGCAGGTGCGCCCGCGGCCCTGAGCCGCGCGCCGCCCTGGGAGCGACCCCGGCCGGCAACCCCCGCCACCTACCGGCGAGGGGCGGGCGGGAGACGGCGCCCTCCCGACCCTAGACCTTCCTGGTCCTCACCAGGGATGAACGGCTCCCAGGTTGCGGCGGGGTTGGGGGTGGGTGGGGTGAGGACGAGGTCTGACAGAGGGTACCCAGCCCGGCCCCCATTCGCCGTCCTACGGACTCAGTGGTCGCTTTTAAAACCCGTTGCCGTCAAGTCCATTCCGACTCATAGAGACCCTACAGGACAGAATAGGACTGCACCCCATAGAGTTTCCAAGGAGCGCCTGGTGAATTAGAACAACTGATCTTTTTGTTAGCAGCCCTAGCACTCAACCACTGTGCCACCAGGGTGAAACTGATAAACGCTGAAAATCCCCGGAGGAAAAGTGGTGATAGCCCTGGCGGTTGTATCCTTTCACTGTACCTATTCAATCTGTATGCTGAGTAAATAATACAAGAAACTGGACTGTATGTAGAAGAACAGGGGATCAGGATTAGTGGAAAATTCATTAACAACCTCCAATATGCAGATAACACAATCTTACTCGCTGAAAGTGAAGAGGACTTGAAGCACTTGATGGTGAAGAGCGAAGACCACAGCCTTCAGTATGGATTGCACCTCAACATAAAGAAAACAAAAATCCTTAACATAAAGAAAACAAAAATTGGACCAACAAGCAACGTCATGATAAATGGAGAGAAGATTGAAGTTGTCAAGGATTTCATTTTACTTGGATCCACAATCAACAGCCATGGAAGCAGCAGTCAAGTAATCAAAAGACACATTGCATTGGGCAGATCTGCTGCAAAGGACCTCTTTAAAGTTTTGAAGAGCAAAGATGTCACCTTGAAGACTAAGGTGTGCCTGACCCAAGCCATGGTATTTTCAATCGCATCATACACATGTGAAAGCTGGACAATGAATAAAGATGGCCGAAGAACTGACACCTTTGAATTATGTTGTTGGCGAAGAATACAGAATATACCATGGACTGCCAAAAGAATGAACATATCTGTCTTGGAAGAAGTACAACCAGAATGCTCCTTAGAAGGAAGGATGGCGAGACTGCATCTTACGTACTTTGAACATGTTATCAGGAGGGATCAGTCCCTGGAGAAGGACACAATGGTTGGTAAAGTACAAGGTCAGTGGTAAGGAGGAACACCCTCAGTGAAATGGGTTGACACAGTGGCTGCAACAATGGGCTCAAGCATAAGGATTGTGAGCATGGCACAGGATTGGGCAGTGTTTTCCTCTGTGGTACATAGAGTCACTATGAGTCGGAACCATCTCAACAGCACCTAACAACAACAACAACATAGAACCATGTAGAAATGCCCCATAGGTTTTCCAAGGCTGCAATCTTTACCACTGCAGATCGTCACTTCTTTCTCCCAAGGAGCGGTTCCAAGGTTCAAACCAAGAACCCTTCAGTTAACAGCTGAGCACTTAACCATTGCACCACCAGGGATCCTCCAGTAAAAAGAAAAAAAATTACAGATTAGGAAACCCTATGGGGCAGTTCTACTCTGTCATCTGGAGTCACTATGAATCAAAACCAACTTGATGACACCTAAGAACAACAATATAGGTGAATGGTATGTAAAATCCAACCTGTTGCTGCTGAATAAATTTTGACTTATAGTGACCCTACAGGACAGAGTAGGACTGCCCCATAGGGTTTCCAAGGAACAGCTGGTGGATTTG
Organism: Elephas maximus indicus; assembly: GCF_024166365.1. Lineage (NCBI taxonomy): Eukaryota > Metazoa > Chordata > Mammalia > Proboscidea > Elephantidae > Elephas > Elephas maximus. The sequence goes on along the minus strand of NC_064826.1, from coordinate 61,956,981 downwards.
AACTGCCAAACTTTTGGTAAGGAGCCTAGCTCTTTAATGACTGCACCACCAGGGCACCAATGGTATATAAATAAAGAAAATAGGAGGGAGCATAGTGATTTTTCTTCCATATTTTATGAAGGCCTGAATGGTCATTTTAATCATTTAAAATGACTTGCTTGACTTCCCATGGTTGGGTAGCAAAAGTCCTGGCTGGATTAAGATCCAGACTTCCTGACTCAAGTCTTACTCCATTTTACTAAACTGCTTTCCAAACAAAATGAGTACTAGAATAAAAATATGCATACAAAAACAGAATGTGTTAAATAACACTTATGACAAATTTGTTGGTGTTAAGATTTCAAAAAATAATGCATAGGTAGGAACAACCCAAGTGTCCATTAAACAATATGTGATATATACCTACATGCCATGGAATATTATTCAGTCATAAAGAGAAATGAAGTTCTGACATGGATGAACCTTGAAAACATTATACTGAGTGAAATAAGTCAGACACAAAAGGACAAATTATTCTCTGATCCCACTTATATGAAAAATCCAGAATAGGCAAATGCATAGAAATTTGCCTGTTCTGGAGGGAATAGGAGTCAGTTATTGCTGAAGAGGTACTGAGTTTCTCTTTAAAACCAAAAAAAAAAAAAAAAAAAAACACGAACCCATTGCCGTCTAGTCAATTCCAATTCATAGTGACCCTATAGGACAGAGTAGAAATGCCCCATAGGATTTCCAAGGACTACCTGGTGGATTTGAACTGCTGACCTTTTGGTTAGCACCCATAGCTCTTAACCACTACGCCACCAGGGTTTACAAGTTTCTCTTTAGTGTGCTGAAAAAATTTTGGAAACGGCAAGTGGTGAAGGTAGCACAACATATTGAATGTAATGTCACTGAATTGTCCACTTACAAATGGTTAAAATGACAAACTTGTTATACGTATTTTGCCACAATAACATTTTTTGAAAATGTAATTCATGACTTAGGAAACTAGTACACATTTGAAGTGGCTTATAATCTAATGAACTGTTAAAAAAATCTAAGATGTTACTATTATCATGATAAGGAATTATAAACCTGTAATTCAAGACACTGCACTGGATTACTGAGTAATAAAATATATACTGACATCACCTTGAAGGATTTTCATATTGCCAAACAGTCATGGAATGTAAACTAAGTGAGCCCCCAAAAGAGTTGTATCAAGGGTCCATATAGTGTTTACAGTAAAAATACATTTAGTTTAAATATGAAAAGAAATATCAAGTAATTAATCCTTAAGTGTCTCTTCTGTTTCAGCCAAGAGTCTGTGAAACTTTAAGTACCCACTATGCTTACAACCCTTTTTTAAGGAAATCGCCTTGAGTTCCTGGAGCCCTGGAGGCATAGTGAATAAATCGCTGTGCTGCTAACTGAAAGGGTTGGTGGTTCAAACCTGCCAGGCGCTCTGTGAGAGAAAGATGGGGCAGTCGGCTTCCGTAAAGATTGTTGTTGTTCTTGTTAGGTGCTGTCCAGTTGGTTCTGACTCATAGCCACTCTATGTACAACAGAACAAAACACTGCCTGATGCTTGTTATGCTTCAGCCTGTTGCAGCCACTGTGTCAATCCATCTCATTGAGGGTCTTCCTCTTTTTCACTGACCCTCTACTTTACCAAGCATGATATCCTTCGCCAGGGACTGATCCTTCCTGATAACATGTCCAAAGTACGTGAGACTAAGTCTCATCATCCTCCTTCCAAGGAGCACTCTGGCTATATTTCTTCCAAGACAGATTTGTTCATTCTTTTGGAACTCCATGATATATTCAATATTCTTCACCAACACCATAATTCAAAGGCATCAATTCTTCTTGGGTCTTCCTTATTCATTGTACAACTTTCTCATGCATATGAGGCAATTGAAAATATCATGGCTTGGGTCAGGCACACCTTAGGCCTCACCTTGACATTCTTTGCTTTTCAACACTTTAAAGAGGTCTTTTGCAGCAGATTTGCCCAATGCAATTTGTACTTTGATGTCCTGACTGCTGCTTCCGTGGGTGTTGATTGTGGATCCAAGCAAAATGAAATCCTTAACAACTTCAATCTTTTCTCCATTTATCGTGGTTTTGCTTACTGGTTCAGTTGTGAGGATTTTTGTTTTCTTTATGTTGATGTGTAATCCATACCGAAGGCTATATTCTTTGATCTTCATCAGTAATTGCTTCAAGTCCTCTTTGCTTTCAGTAGGCAAGGTTGTGTCATCTGGATATCGCAGGTTGTTGATAAGTCTTCCTCCCATCCTGATGCCATGATCTTCTTCATATAGTCTAGTGTCTCGTATTATTTGCTCAGCATACAGATCGAATAAATGTGGTATAAGGACAGAGCCCTGACATACACCTTTCCTGATTTTAAACCATGCAGTATCCCCAACAAATGCCTCTTGGTCTATGTACAGGTTCTGCATGAGCACAATTAAGTATTCTGGAATTCTCATTCTTCACAATGTTATCCATAATTTGTTATGATCAACACAGTTGTATGTCTTTGCATAGTCAATAAAACACAAGTAAACATCTTTCTGGTATTCCCTGTTTTCAGCCAAGATTCATCTGACATCAGCAATGATATCCCTTGTTCTGGGTCCTCTTCTGAATTGGGCTAGAATTTCTAGCAGGTCCTTGTTGATGTACAGCTGCAAATGTTTCTGTTGGATCACCTGTCTTTGGAATGGGCACAAATATGGATCTCTTCCAATCGGTTGGCGAGGTAGCTGACTTCCAAATATCCTGGCATAGACAAGAGAGTGCTTCCAGCATTGCATCCGTCTGTTGGTATTCCATCAATTCCTTGATCCTTGTTTTTTGCCAATGGTTTCAGTGCAGCTTGGGCTGCTGCTTTTAGTACCATCGGTTTTCGATCATATGCTACCTCCTGAAAGGTTGACCAATAGTTGTATGTCGATCAATTCTTTTTGGTACAGTGACTCTGTGTATTCCTTCCATCTTATTTTGGTGCTTCCTGTATCATTCAGGAGCCCTGGTGGCGCAGTGGTTAAGAGCTTGGCTGCTGACCAAAAGGTTGACAGTTCAAATCCACAAGCTGCTTCTTGGAAACCCTATGGGGCAATTCTCCTCTGTCCTATATGGTTGCTATGAGTCAGAATCAACTTAATGGCAATGGGTTTGCTTTTTTGGCTTTGTGTCATTCAATATTTTGCCCACAGAATCTTTCAAAATTGCAACTTGAATTTTTCCTTCAGTTCTTTCAGCTTGAGAAATGCTGAGCGTGTTCCTCCCTTTTCGTTTTCTAACCCCAGTTCTTTGCACATGTCATTATAATACTTTGTCTTTTGAGCCACCCTTTGAAATCTTTCATTCAGATCTTTTACATGATCATTTCTTCCTTTGCATTAATTAGCTCTACATTCAACAGGAAGTTTCAGAATATCTTCTGACATCCTTTTTGGTCTTTTCTTTCTTTCCTGTCTTTTTAATGACTTCTTGCTTTCTTCATGTATGATGTCCTTGATGTCAACCCACAACTCATCTGGTGTTTGGTCAATGCATCAAATGTATTCTTGAGATGGTCTCCCAATTCAGGTGGGATATGCTTAAGGTATTACTTCGGCTCTCGTGGACTCCTTTTAATTTTCTTCAGCTTCAACCTGAACTTGCATATGAACAACTGATGGTCTCTTCCTCAGTCGGTCCCTGTCCTTGTTCAGACTGTTGATATTGAGATTTTCTGTTGTTTCTTTCAACAGATGTAGTAGATTTTATCCCTATGTATTCTATCTGGCGAGGTCTGTGTGTGTAGTCACCATTTATGTTGTTAAAAAAAGATATTTGCAATGAAGTTCATCTTGCGAAATTGTATCACATGATCCTTGGTATCATTTTTATCACCAAGGCCATATTTTCCACCTACTAATCCTTCTTCCTTGTTTCCAACTTTTGCATTCCAATAACCAATAATTATCAATGCATACTGATTGCACGTTTGATCAATTTCAGACTGCACAAGTCGGTAAAAATTTCTTCATCTTTGGTATTAGTGATTGGTGGATAAATTTGAATAAGATTCGTATTAAATGGTCTTCCTTGTAGGTGTATGGATATTGTACTATCACTGACAGTGTGGTACTTCAGTATAGATCTTGAAATGTTCTTTTTCTAATGATGAATATGACGCCATTCCTCTTCAATTTGTCATTCCCAGCATAGTGAACCATACGATTATCTGACTCAAAATGGCCAATACCAGTCCATTTCAGGTCACTAATACCTAGGATATTTATCTCTATGCATTCCATGTCATTTTTGATGACTTCCAATTTTCCTAGTTTCACACTTGATACATTCCACATTCTGATTATTGATAGATATTTGCAGCTGTTTCTTCTCATTTTGAATCATGCCACATCAGCAAATAAAGATCCCAAAAGCTTTTCTCTATCCATGTCATTAAGGTCACCTCTACTTTGAGGAGGCAGCTTTTCCCCAGTTGTATTGTGAGTGCCTTGCAATCTGAGGAACTCATCTTCTGGTACTATACCAGACAATGTTCTGCTGCTATTCATAAGTTTTTCACTGGCCAATTTTTTTATAAGTAGATCTCCAGGGCCTTCTTCCTAGTCTGTCTTAGTCTGGAAGCTCAGCTGAAACCTGTCCACCATGGGTGACCCTGCTGATATCTGGAATACCAGTGATATATCTTCCAGCCTCGTAGCAATGCACAAGCCACTACTGTATGACAAACTGATCGATGATGTACGTGTGTTTAGAAGTCTATAAAACCTCACGAGAGATTTTCTTAGAGAAAGTTATCAGGCGATAATCATCATCATAAACCTCTCTTTCTAATCCAATGGCTAGAATACAATCTACAACTCTGAAGCAAAGATTTACCAAAAGAACCCTAAATGCCGAAAAAGCTAATGTGTTAAAATGAGTTGAATCTGGCACCCATACTGACAAACTAAGAAGTGACATAGCACTACTTTTTGAATCTAAAATTCAATTTTAATTTTAAAGAAAATATTTCTAAATTACTAATTTAGAATAGAGAATTACAAAGTCTAAGGATAGAATTACACTTAAGAGTTGTAAATTTTGCTGATTTCCTTTATAGGGGTAATTGTAACTTTTATCTTTAGATTTTTTTTATTGTGCTTTAAGTGAAAGTTTACAAATCAAGTCAGTTTCTCGTACAAAAATTTATATGCACCTTGCTATGTATGTACTTTTAGCTGCTCTCACCCTAATGAGACAGCACACTCCTCCTCTCTACCCTGTATTCCCTGTGTCCATCCAACCAGCTCCTGTCCCCCTCTGTCTTCTCATCTCACCTCCAGACAGGAGTTGCCCACATAGTCTCATGTGTCTACTCGAGCCAAGAAGGTCATTCTTCACCAGTATCAATTTCTGTCTTATAGTCTAGTCCAATCCCTGTCTGAAGAGTTGGCTTTGGGAATGGTTCCAGTTTTGGGCTAACAGAAGGTCCAGTGACCATGACCTCTGGGGTCCCTCTGCTCTCAGTCAGATCATTAAGTTTGGTCTTTTTATGAAAATTTGAGGTCTGCATCCCACTGTTCTCCTGCTACATCAGGGATTCTCTGTTGTGTTCTCTGTCAGGGCAGTCATTGGTGGTAGCTGGGCACCATCTAGTTCTTCTGGTCTCCTGGTGGTGTAGTCTCTGGTTTATGTGGCCCTTTCTGTATTTTAAACATTTTTATAGTAGGTCTTTAAAAAAAAAAAACCTAGACATTTTGTTTTGTTAATATCTCAGTTCTGGATTAAGTTAGTTGATATCGTGATTTCAAACCTTTTACTACATTGGTTCGAAAGCTTTAATGCACATATGAATTATACGGAATGCTTGGAGCCCTGGTGGTGCAGTTGGTTAAGAGCTTGGCTGCTAACCAAAAGGTTCAAATCCAGCAGCTGCTCCTTGGAAACCCTAAATTTCCAGGTCAGGTGGTCTTAGAACAGGACACAAGAATCTGTACATTTAACAAGTAGGCTAGGTGACAGTGATGCAGGAGGTCTGAAGACAGAGATTCTGTTCTATAAGCAATTATCTGCCAAATATGTGCCAAACAGATATGAACTTATAATTTCTTTTTTACCTTTTTAGTCATAGTTTTTGTTATAGAATTTAAATTTGGGGAAATGTATATTTGATACAATTCTTAGTAGGGGAAGACCATCTTCAATTAATCAAGGTTAGAAACACAGTCAAAAGGTATTAACAAGTGTTTTCAGAAAAAAACGTAAATATTACTTTAATATAGGAAAAAATAATGGGCCCAGCTCATAATAAGACAAATGCAAATTAAAACTTCACTCAGATACCATTCCATACCTCCCAGGTTGGCAAAAATCCACAAGTTTGACAACATACATGTTGGCAAGGCTGTGGGGAATAGCTACTCTTACAAGTTGCTGATAGAAATGCAAAATGGCACAATTCCTGTCAGGGGAAATTTGTCAAAAACTATCAAGATTATATATGTATTTACTCTTTGATCCAGTAATGCCATTTTTAGGAATGTACCCTAAAAATAAACTAGCAGAAATACAGTGATGTATACACAAGGCTATTCATTGAAGCATTGTGTTTAATGGCTGGAAAGAAGGCAAATGTCCATCAATAAGAGGATTGCTTGAATGAACAGTGGTAGATCCACACATGGAGCACTTTAGGGCTGAGAAAAAGAAGCAAGACAATCTCTGTATCCTGAAATGGCACTATCTCCAGGATGTATTATTATTGAGTGAAATAAGCAAGGTACAGAACAGTGTTCACAGTGTGCCAGCTTTCATGTAAAAAAAAAAAAAAGGGTGTAGGCATGTCTGTCTGTCTGTATTTGTTTACATTTTCAGAAAGAAATAATGCAAGTATAAACCAAACACTTAAAAAATTGGTTATCTATAGATGGAGGGGGAGGAGAGAATGGAGGAGAAAGGGACATAAAGATAGACTTTTCTGAATATACCTAAATGCTATGTTTTTTCATAATTTAAAAATAAAGTGTAAACAAAAAAAGGAAACCGTGGTGGTGCAGTAGTTAAGTACTATAGCTGCTAACCCAAATGCTGGCAGTTCGAATCTACCAGGGGCTCCTTGGAAGCCCCATGGGGCAGTTGTACTCTGTCCTATAGGGTCGCTATAAAGTAATTCCTAAAAAAATCAAACAAACAAAAACCCCACAGAAAAATTTGCAACAAACTCCACTATACACCAAGGTGGGGATATAAACAAGCTGAGGAAAGAAAAATTCAGAATGAATGATAGAATTAGAAAATAATCATTTTGCAAACTCTAACGAAATAATGGATCTGGGCAACATTTATCAATAGATTTAAAAACCATTGTAAGATTGCTGAGGAACTGGGATCATGAACTCTATTCTCAGCACTTTCCATGACTGTTTTTCACCCTATTACCTGTTCAGTTAATGAAAAACATGAATTGATTTTCACTAATTTTTTTTGTGATAATTTCTGTTCCAGGTATTTTAATCTGAACTGTTATAAAGAACCACTGCAGGAACTAGGAACTAGAAAAAGTAGTGGAAATAATGACTCCACAGAGCCTTATATAGTTTTGACCCCTTTAATCTCATGTTTCATCTTTGATGATTTATATAAGATATGTCTGCACAATACAAATTAAGAATTAATACATTAATCTAGAAAAGCAGAACAACTGAATCATCCAGCTAATTGCTTCAATTTTCCATTTTCTTTTCTTCTTTTTTGTTTACATAACTAAAACTCAAGAGAACCTTCCACATTTTCTGTAAAACAACCCCCGTCTTATGCTTCCTCCATTTCTCTTTCATCTCTGAAATGAAACCTTTCCAATATGCCGTATAGAATTTACAGTCATAGCAAAATACTGAATATCTGCAACCTCTTCTCTGATCTTTACCTTTACCCTCTTGATTTGGTGAACCTGGGCTCTCCTCTAGTACACTGATTTCCTTGCAGTCCTCTTGAGCGGGGGCTGTTTCTCCCCCAAATCCTTTGTACTAATAGACTTAGAGTGGGGTAAGAGTCTTCTTGCTCTTTGCTACATCCTAGACCATGAGACCTTTGAAGTCTGTGCCATAAAACTGTCCCACCTACGTACCGCCCTCATTCCTTGAAGATTTTAGACCTGCCCTTATTGACCTCATTGATTCTTCTATACTTCCTGTCATAATTCTTGATTTCAATTCATGTAGATGATCCCTCCGGTACACAGACCTCTCAGTTACTTAACCTCCTATCTTCCAATGATCTAGTCCTCCATCTGACCTCAGTCAGCCTTTTCTATTGTTACATTGTAGACTTTGTCATGACTGATATTTATAGCCCATTAAAACCCACTGCTGTCAGGTTGAATTCTGACTTATAGTGACCCTATAAGTCAGAGTAGAACTGCCCCATAGGGTTTCCAAAGCTATAAATCTTTACGGAAGCAGACTTCCACATTTTTCTCCCATGGAGCAGCTGGCTTGTGTGTTCAAACTGCTGACCATTCAGTTAGCACCTGAGCGCTTAATCACTGCACCACCAGGGCTCCTCCTATACCCCATTAGTAGTCTCAAATAAAGTATCCTACTCTCTGAAACCCCCTCCTATTTTTTCTAACTGGTTTCCTTGGGAAGCCCAATTCATGATATTTAATCCATTGGGCATATTATCTTCTTAACCCCCACCATATGCAATAATATTTCATAGGACTTGTCTCTACCTGACATCATTTGTTTATTTTATGTCTCTCCCCTATCCCATGCCAGAAGCTCCCTGAAAGCAGTGACTTTGTCTATGTTGTTCATTACTGAATCCCAAAAGTCAATGGTAAGTAATCAACAAATTTATACTGAAAGAAAAAATGAATATTTTTCTTCTATCTCTCCCTCTCTTGCTTAATATTTACTTAAATATTTACTAAAGCTTTCTGTAATAAAACTACCCACCATGCTCTGATAGTTCCCCAACTCAATTAATATTGTATTCTAATGATGAAAATTTATCTTTTCCGCTCTCCCCCTACCTTTCTAGGGCAATGCTAGGCAATAGAACTTTCTGCAATGGTGGAAGAAATGTTTTGTACCTGTGTGTCTAGTATAGTAGCCACCCGCCACTAGTTGCCTAGTGCAACTTCGGGGCTGAATTTTTAATTCTATTTAATTTTAATTTTAATAGCCACATGTGGCTAGTAGCTACCATATTGGACAATGCAGTTCTGGAGAATATAATTTTTTAATATTACAATCGCACATTTCAAAATTTTACATATGTACTTTTTGTTTTTTGATGTTTAATTGTATTTTAAGAGTATTTTCTTAAGCTATTCCTTCACAATTTCTCTTAAAATTTCACTGGCTTCTTTCCAGTTAAACTTACATTTCCCTGAAACATGCAAGTGTGCATTTCAAATAGTAACATAAAAAATATATATATAGCATCTTTTAATTAAAAAAAATTAAATCTAGTCTTTAAAATTAAAACCTTAAAATCACTTTGGTGGTGCCGTTAGAAGCCATTCCCAACCTGATTCTCCTTTGCAACCTCCCGTGATAGAAGCTAGAGAGACAATTAGTTTTCTAGCCTGCCTTGCTAGGAGTAGCCACATGACCAGGTATGACCCATGAGAAACAAGGAGATATTTATTGAGAAAGCTTTTGTTAACCTGATAGAAAAGGAACAGGCAATGAAGTACTAAAAAAAAAAACCCAAAACCAAACCCGCTGCCATTGAGTCAATTCCGACTCATCGGCAATAGAAAGGTATAATTCAATGATACATGTAACACAGCGAATCTCAAAAATACGTTGAGTGAAAAAATCCAGACAAGAATACATACTGTGCAATTTCATTTTTATGAAATTCAAAAATAGGTAAAATGAATTTACAGTGATAGAAATCAGAACTATAGTTGCCTCTGGTGTGGGGAGTGGAGTGGCTGGTAAAAGGCACAAGGAAACTTTCAGGAATGATGAAAATGTTCTAGATGTTGATTGGTGTGATGACTATAACATTGTATACATTCATCAACACTCATTGATTGGAATATTTAAGATCTGTTTTTTGTTTGGGTTGCTATATGTAGATTATAGAACAATCAAAAAAGAAAAAGGGGGGGGAGAAGGGAAAGACAGGAAGAAAAGAAAGAAGGGAGGTGGCTCACATGGCTCTTCAGCCATTCCCCCTTCTTCCTAGACATGATTCCTGGAGTTGCCACAGTCAAGAATTGTAGCAATATTTGCTTTAGCATTGTTAAACCACTGAATCACTACAGCAATTACCCACCTCCAGACTTTTTGTTATGTCAGAAAAACAAGCCTCTGTTTGTTTCAGTGGGAAACCCTGGTGGCGTAGTGGTTAAGAGCTATGGGTGCTAACCAAAACATAGGCAGTTTGAATCCATCAGGTGCTCCCTGGAAACCCTATGGGGCAGTTCTACTCTGTCCTATAGGGTTGCTATGAGTCGGAATAGATGATGGCAGTGGGTTTTGGTTTTTGGTTTGTTTCAGCTACCATAGTTGGGTAAATCAAAGAAATGAAAGATACATTTTACTTGGAGTTTTGGATGAGACAAATTTCATATTATGTGATTTGTTTACATTCCACATCTGGCACAAATGGAACTCAACAGTGGCCAAAAATGGTTTATCTCTCATAGAGACATAGAAGCATTGGCATTGGAAAATAGGCATATCAAGGAAATTTACCTGATTAAAAGTTAATAATGATAAACTAGAATATATGCTTATCAAACTCAAGTATTGAATTTCACAATAAACAAGAAGACAAATAAAAATAAAGAACAGATGTTATATAACTTTTATTTCAGAAATGTGATCCCTAAAAGAGAACAAAAATTAGTTGCTAAAATAAGGAGAAATTATATAGGCTAAAAAAATTCAAATTACTCACCATAAATATAATTGTGAGGCCTAATATTTGTTGAAGGCTTCTTAAGTACCTACAGTCATATACTAAATGCTTTATGCACATTATCTCAAAGTAATTCTAACAGCTCTGTGAAGAATTATTGCTTCATTTTGGTATGAGGAAACTGAATAGCAGAAACATTAAGTAGTTTTCCCATGGCCATCCTTGTTGTTGCTAGTTGCCTTCCAGTTGATTCCGACTTAAGGTGACTCCATGTGTACAGAGTAGAACTACTCTATAGGGTTTTCAAGGCTGTGACCTTTCAGAAGCAGATCATCAAGCAGGTCTTTCAAGGCACCTTTGGATGGGTTCGAACTGTCAACCTTTCAGCCAGTAGTAGACCGCTTAACTGTTCGTGCTACCTGAAAGACCTGGCCTTGTTCTCAGGGCTGTCAGACTATAAAGATTAGGGCCCTAAATCATGCCTATATATTCACATTGCCACCACAGAACAGTATATCACAATTTTATTGGATTTAGTTTTTTTTGTTCATAATAAATATATGAAGAGGACCTTGACAATTCCTGACCCTCATTGGGGTGTTCTTATAATTGTAAATTCACATACTGCATGTCCTTATAAAAGTTAAAGCACAATGTTACTTTGAACTGAAGGAAGATACTGAGGCTAGTTATCATAGTATACGTAGGCCACGCTGAAATTCTGTACCGTGACACATTCCAGAATCTGCCCTCGCCTAACATTTAAAAAAAAAAAAAAACATTTTAAGTAGTGATAAAAATTTGCACAAGATATTAGCATTTTTTTATTAGCATAATGATCAGTTATAGTGTTAAGAAGATAATTACAGCCTCAAAGAATTCAAAAGATAATGATATATAATAGCTATAGTGAAACTTTGTAAAGATAACTAGAGTATTTTCAGTTTTACTCCATCTTAGTGATCTTTGTAAGACAGTAGTAGCACAATTGCAAAAATATTAATTGAAATGAGTCAGTGATAAAGTGGATTCAGAAGATTAAATAAACTTTCTTTGAAATAAGGTAAAATCTAGAAGCTTTTTGAGAAAACATTTTGTAATATCATGGATATAAATGACTACCTTCATACTCTTCCCCACTCAGTTGCCTAAAGTACCTTGAAAATTTCCATAAAACAATTTTAACTGAATATAGTTCTTGGTCAGGGTCATGAATCATTGCTATTATCTTAAGCTCCTTCACTTCACAGAAAATAAAAACAGCACTTACAATTTGTTACTCATTTTCTGCAGGGTTGGGGAAGAGACAGATATAAAGAACTGTTGCTCTATTGAATTCTTTAAAATTCTTTTTGTAAGTCATATAGATATATACCTAATGGTCAAGCCTCAATTATCTAGCACATATAAACATCCAAGCATGTAGCAAAACTAGGCACTAATGATCAATACCACCATTTGTCTGTCAATTTGTCCTACTGTAGTGGCTTGCAGGTTGCTGTGATGCTGGAAGCTATGCCACTGGTATTTCAAATACCAACAGGGTCACCCATGGTGGAAGGTTTAAATGAAGCTTTCAGACTAAGACAGAGTAGATGGAGGACCTGGAAATCTACTTCTAAAAGAAATTGACCAGTGAAAACCTTATGAATAGCAGTGGAACATTGTCTGGTATAGTGCCAGAAGATGAGCCACTCAGGTTGGAAGGCAATCAAAATACAACTGGGGAAGAGCTGCTTCCACAAAGAAGAGTTGACCTCAATGACGTGGGTAGAGTGAAGTTTTCGGGACCTTCATTTGCTGATGCTACATGACTCAAAATTAGAAGAAACAGCTGCAAACATCCATTAATAATTGGGACAATGTGTGTTTGAAGTATGAATCTAGGAAAACTGGAAGTCATCAAAAATGAAATGGAACCCATAAAGATCAATATCCTAAGCATTAGTGAGCTGAATTGGACTGGTATTGGCTATTTGGAATGGGACAATCATATGGTTTACCATGCCATAAATGACAGCTTGAAGAGGAATGGCATCACATTCATTGTCAAAAAGAACATTTCAAGGCCTGTCCTGAAGTACGACACTGTCAGAGATAGGATAATATCCATATGCCTACAAGGACAACCAGTTAATACGACTATTGTTCAAATTTACCCACAAAACAATAAAGCCAAAGATGAAGAAATTGAAGATTTTTACCAACTTCTGCCATCTGAAATTGATCAAACATGCAGTCAAGAGGCATTGATAATTACTGGTTGTCTTAGTTATCTAATACTGCTATAATAAAGATACCACGAGTGGCTTTAACAAACAGAAATTTATTCTCTTACAGTTTAGGAAGCTTGTTGTTGCTGTCAAATCTGTTCCAACTCATAGCGACCCTATGCACAACAGAATGAAACACTGCCCGGTCCTGCCTCATCCTCAGAATCATTGCTATGCTTGAACCCATTGTTGCAGCCACTGTGTCAAAATCTATTTCCTTGAGTCTTCCTCTTTTCTGCTGACCTGTACTTTACCAAGCCTGATGTCCTTCTCCAGGGACTGATCCCTCCCAATAATATGTCCAAAGCATGTGAAATGTAGTTTCACCATCCTTGCTTCTAAGGAGCACTCTGGCTTCTAAGACAGATTTCTTCGTTCTTTTGGCAGTCCATGGTATATTCAATATTCTTCACCAACACCACAATTCAAAGGCTTCAATTCTTCTTTGGTCTTCCTTATTCATTGTCACTTTTGCATGCATATGAGGTGATTGAAAACACCATGGCTTGGGTCAGGCACACTTTAGTCCTCATGGTGACACCTTTGCTTTTTAACACTTTAAAGAGATCACTTGCAGCCCATTTGCCCAATGCAATGCATCTTTTGATTTCTTGACTGCTGCTTCCATGGGTGTTGATTGTGGATCCAAGTAAAATAAAATCCTTGGCAACCTCAATCTTTTCTCCGTTTATCGTGATGTTGCTTATTGGTCCACTTGTGAAAATTTTTATTTTCTTTATGTTGAGGCGTAATCCATACTGAAGGCTGTGGTCTTTGATCTTCATCAGTAAGCACTTCAAGTCCTCTTCACTTTCATCAAGCAGTGTTGTGTCATCTGCGTAACGCAGGTTGTTAATGAGTCTTCCTCCAAACCTGATGCCCCATTTTTCTTCATATAGTCCAGCTTCTCGGATTATTTGCTCAGCATACAGATTGAACAGGTATGGTGAAAGGATAAAACCCCGACGCACCTTTCCTGACTTTAAGCCATGCAGTATTCCCTTGTTCTGTTCCAAAGATTGCCTCTTGATCCATGTACAGATTCCTCATGAGCAGAATTAAGTGTTCAGGAATTACCAGTCTCCGAAATGTTATCCATAATTTGTTATGATCCACACAGCTGAATACCTTAGCATAGCCAATAAAACACAGGTAAACATCTTTCTGGCAGTCTCTGCTTTCAGCCAGGATCCATCTGACATCAGCAATGACATGCCACGTCCTCTTCTAAATCTGACTTGGATTTCTGGCAGTTCCTTTACTGCTACAGCCACTTTTGAATAATCTTCAACAAAATTTTGCTTGCATGTGATATTAATGATACTGTTCGATAATTTCCACATTCGGTTGGACCAACTTTCTTGAAAATAGGCATAAATATGGACCTCTTCCAGTCAGTTGGCCAGGTAGCTGTCTTCCAAATTTCTTGGCATAGACGATTGAGCACTTCTAGCACTGCATCCGTTTGTTGAAACATCTCAATTGGTATTCCATCAATTCCCAAAGCCTTGTTTTTCTTCAATGCCTTCAATGCAGCTTGGACGTCTTCCTTCAGTACCATTGGTTCCTGATCATATGCTACCTCTTGAAATGGTTGAACGTCGGGTAATTCTTTTTGATATAGTGACTCTATGTATTCCTTCCATCTTCTTTTGGTGTTTACGGTGTCATTTAATATTTTCCCCATAGACTCCTTCAGTATTGCAACTCGAGGCTTGAATTTTTTCTTCAGTTCTTTGAGCTTGAGAAATGCTGAGTGTGTTCTTCCCTTTTGGTTTTCTATCTCCAGGTCTTTGTGCATATCATCATTAACACTTTGTCTTCTCGAGCTGCACTTTGAAACCTTCTGTTCAGCTCTTTTACTTCATTTTTCCTTTTGCTTTAGCTACTTGACCCTCAAGAGCAAGTTTCAGAGTCTCTTCTGACATCCATTTTGGTCTTTTCTTTCTCTCTTGTCTTTTTAATGATCTTTTGCTTTCTTCATCTATGATGTCCTTGATGTCATTCCACAACTCGCCTGGTCTTTGGTCATTAGTGTTCAATGCTTCAAATCTATTCTTGAGATGGTTTCTAAATTCAGGTGGGATATACTCAAAGTCAGACTTGGGTTCTCGTCGATGTATTCCAATTTTCTTCAGTTTCAACTTGAACTTGCATATGAGTAATTGATGGTCTGAACCGCAGTCAGCCTTTGTCCTTGTTCTGACTGATGATATTGAGCTTTTCCATCATCTCTTTCCACAGATATAGTTGACTTGATTCCTGTGTATTCCATCTGGCAAGGTCCATGTGTATAAAAGCTCCCATTTATTTTGGTGAAAAAAGGTATTTGCAATGAGGAAATAGTTGGTTTTCCAAAATTCAATCATTCTATCTCCGGCATTGCTTCTATCACCAAGGCCATATTTTCCAACTATCTATCCTTCTTCTTTGCTTTCAACTTTTGCGTTCAGATCTCCAATAATTATCAGTGCATCCTGATTGCATGTTTGATCAATTTCAGACTGCAGAAAAGTTGGTAAAAATCTTCAATATCTTCATCTTTGACCTTAGTGGTTGGTGTGTAAATTTAAATAATAGTTGTATTAACTGGTCTTCCTTGTAGGTGTATGGATATTATCTGATCATTGACAGTGACTGTAATGAAGATCTTCATTCTTCAAAGATAGAATATTGTTCATTCAGGATTCTTTCACTGAAAAATACTCCAGTTGGAGTTTAGGAACCCACAATGTGCTTTGCCAAACCATGATCTTTCTCTACGCTATTATTCCTTGTAGAGTTCGTCTTGTAGAGACATGAAAAGTAATGATGAGTGAGGAAACGGTAGTGGCAGGGCTGATCTCATACTCCTTCCTCTGGGTCAGATGGCATTAAGGGAAGGAAGGAAGGGATGGAAGTATTCATTTTGTGGTTTATAGCACCTGGAACTGTTTAGTAGCTTTATATTAATTCATTTACCACTCACAACAACCCTGTGAGATGAATATTATTAACCCCATTTTAAAAATAAAGAAATAGAGGTTCAAGAGTGGAAATATTTTTTCCACTATTGCTTGGATACTAAATGATAGTGTTGGGATTCAAACCAAGGTCTGAGTCACTATAGCACTTGGCTATAACTGCTCCAGAAAAAAAAATGTTAAAGGTAAAGAATACTAAAAGACCCTGAACCTCAAAATTATCTCTCCTTCAAATTCCATCAGTCAGAGTTTCACTTTAAATCAGGTCACTCTCAGTAAGAACAGCTACTCTCAATGAATTAGTAGTAGTAGTATTGAAGAAGTGGAAGGATGTGTTATTTGATGGAAATAAAAAAAAAGAGATTGAAATTTTGAGAGAAGAGGTCTGGGGTTGAAAATGACATCCACTGGAAGAGGGTCTAAGATCAGGAAGGAGAGGATATGTGTAGGAGAAAATTCCAAAAAGAAGTAGGAGAGCAACACAAATCAATATTTTTGCCAGGTCTCCGATGCAAGTCACCATTCAAAGGTGTCAAGACGAATTTGGAAAGCTACAAATTTCAGCTTTCATACAACTAACTCAGTTTCCTCAGTTCAGCCTTGGTCCATCTTGCCTCGCTAATTCACCCTGATTTCTTGCTATCCAATTCCCATCCTCCCTGTTGGGAAAAGGAGGCAAAAGGAGAAGAGAAGGAAAAGTTGAGACCTTGAAGTCTCCATGGCTTAGTTTAGTATTCATACAATAACATTATTCTTGGGACTTCTAGCTCTTACTGCCTCAAACACTGAGAGTCTCCCATATTGTTTATGTAGTCAGGGACGATTAAGGAATATGTGGATAAATAAAAGTTTTAGCTTTTAAAGTATTCCTTTATCTAGAACTTCCCTTTATTCCCCAACCATACAAAATAATAGCAGGATTAATAAATCATTATATATTCTTGAACTTCCTCTAATTGAATAACTCTCAGGAAGATTTCTGGCATTAAACAATGTGGATTTAATATTCATAGTTATCCTTGCACCCTCCAAAAACATTATTGAAATGACAGTAAAGGAATAAAATAAAAATGTATAAACCCACATGTATAAAAAGAATGTGAGAGCAGATGACATCAAGACAGAGGTATTACCAAATTTTTGGAAGATAGAAAACAGATCTATGTGTGAAAATAGATTTAGTAGATCAGAAAATGCTCAAGTCTGACTATCTGCAGAGTGGGGAAGCCATCCTGGGAGAAGATAGGAGCTTTTCTCCCTGGAAATTTTGAATCGAGAGAGGTTGTGGACTTGGAGACGCTGGGCACAGCTGAGGTCAGGGGTGAGGTGTCAAACTGACATACAAGGATTCAGTAAACTTTCCCTTTTGGCTTCTAGACATATACTCCCAGGTGAGATATTGGGAGAATTCTCTCTGAGGAACTGAATCAGCCCAAGAGAAAAGGTCTTCAGCTGGGGTTCCTTTAACTAAACGAACCTGCCAGATTACCTTTAGAGGAGTCTGCTCATCAATGAGTCCTGCCTCACATATGAAAAGATAACCACACATATGAAAAGATAACCAAGAATTATCAGACATCTGAAGGAAACAGTTAACGTGAAAAATGGGAACTAAAATAAGCTGAAACAAGGAACTTAGAGAAAGCAGAGACAGTACAGAGAGTGAGGAAAACAATACTTAAAGTGCATATAATATATATGGTCAGAGATAAAAAGAGGGTATTGATTGTATACATGTGGCAAAACAGGAGGCTATAAACAAGTAATATGAAGTTACCAAGGAAGAGCTCTTGGAAAATAAAACAGATTATTAAAAATGAAAAATTCAGTAGAAGAGTTAGAGGATAGCCTCTAGGAAACCTCCCAGAAAGTAGAACAAGCAAGACAGAGTTTGAAATAAGTGAGGAAAAATAGGAAAATTAGAGGTCCAACATCCAACTAGCAGCTTTAGAAAGTTACAGCAAAGTGGGGGGATAAAATATGAAAGAAATAATGTAATAACTTTCCTATAAGCAGAATTTCAATTTCTTATGGTATCCAGACTTTAGGAGCCATTGAGGCTAGATGAACCTCCAAAACTATCCCCCTAAAATAATCTTTAAACTTTAAACTAAAAATACCCCCTGAAATCTTATTTAAAACAAACAATAGTTTAATTAGTGAAAATGTCTACCTTGAGCATCGTGCTTTTTTACAGAATTATCTATATGTGATCAAATTGACAACAGCAACTTGAAAGATTAGATAAGAAGCTTAGAGCTTTAATGGTGGAATAATTTGGAAATGGATAGCAAGAATGGCTGCATAATTTGGAGAACGTAATCAATTTTTTTTTAATCAATGCCACTGAACTGTACATGTGGAAATTGTTGAATTGATGTATGTTTTGCTGCACATATTTTAACTAAAAAATAAAATTATTAAAAAAGAGAAATTTTCCATAATAACAATGAAATTTTCCCATAACCAAAGAGCATGAAATTTCATTTTGAAAGAGCCCACAAATTGCCTACCAAAATGAATTAAAAAAAAAAAAAAAAACATCGAGGTACTCATTGAGAAATTACATAATTCTGGGAATAAAGAGAACTTATATCCTCATCTCCCTTGACTCTTTTTTGGAGAAAAACATACCACTGTGCTGACTGGTTTCACCATGAATTAGTGACACTAACCCAAATGGGCCCTAATGCTGCATTACTCACGTCATATTTCCCAGGTTCATTCTCTCTCCTAGTGGCTACTTCCTGTCTTTTTCTTTCACATGAAACTCCAGCCCTCTGCCAGCATCCTCACTTTCAGCTAACAATCTTGCTATCTTTTGACAAGAAAATTTTTGAATCAATTGAAAAAGTTCTTCCACAAACTCCTACCACCACAATATCCTCCTAACCTGCATCAGAAGTATCACATTCCACCTTCTCTCCTGTTATTTTTGATGAACTCTCCTAGCAAAGACCAGCTTCTCTACTTGTGTGTTAGATTCCATCCCCTCTTGCCTCCTCAAGGACTTTGCTCCAGCAATTCTCCCCTTTCTCTCCTGCATCATCAAATTTTCTTTCTCTGTGAATCATATTTCATTAGAATACAAATATATTCTTACTATATTTGTATATTTTATGTATCTGTATAAAACCAACTTTTTCTTAATCCTACTTCTTATGTACCTGTAATGTACCTAATGACATGGATGGAGTAAAGCTTTCGGGACCTTCATTTGCTGATGTGGCACGACTCAAAATGAGAAGACACACCTGAAAACATCCATTAATAATCGGAACCTGGAATATACGAAGCCTGAATCTAGGAAAATTGGAAATCATCAAAAATGAAATGGAATGCATAAACATCGATATCTCAGGCATTAGTGAGCTGAAATGGACTGGTATTGGCCATTTTGAATCAGACAGTCATATACTCTGCTATGTTGGGAATGACAACTTGAAGAGGATTGGTGTTGCGTTCATCCTTAAAAAGAATGTTTCGAGATCTATCCTGAAGTACCACGCTGTCGGTGTTAGGATAATATCCACATGCCTACAAGGAAGACCAGTTAATACGACTATTATTCAAATTTACGCACCAACCACTAGGGCCAAAGATGAAGAAATAGAAGATTTTTATCAGCTGCTGCAGTCTGAAATTGATCAAACATGCAATCAAGATGCATTGATAATTGCTGGTGATTGGAATGCAAAAGTTGGAAACCAAGAAGGATGGGTAGTTGCAAAATATGGCCTTGGTGATAGAAAAAATGCCACAGATCAAATGATAGAATTTTGCAAGACCAATGACTTCTTCATTGCAAATACCTTCTTTCACTAACATAAACGGCGACTACACACATGGACCTCGCCAGATGGAACACACAGAAATCAAATTGACCACATCTGTGGAAAGAGACTATGGAAAAGCTCAATATCATCAATCAGAACAAGGCCAGGGGCCGACTGTGGAACAAACCATCAATTGCTCATATTCAAGTTCAAGTTGAAACTGAAGAAAATCACAGCAAGTCCATGAGAGCCAAAATATGACCTTGAGTATATTCCACCTGAACTTAGAGACCATCTAAAGAATAGATTTGACACATTGAACACTAGTGACCAAAGACCAGACGAGTTGTGGAATGACATCAAGGACATCATCCATGAAGAAAGCAAGAGGTCATTGAAAAGACAGGAAAGAAAGAGAAGACCAAGATGGATGTCAAAGGAGACTCTGAAACCTGCTCTTGAGCATTGAGCAGCTAAAGCAAAAGGAAGAATTGATGAAGTAAAAGAACTGAACAGAAGATTTCAAAGGGCATCTCGAGAAGACAAAGTAGAGTATTATAATGACATGTGCAAAGAGCTGGAGACAGAAAACCAAAAGGGAAGAACACGCTCGGTGTTTCTCAAGCTGAAAGAACTGAAGAAAAAATTCAAGCCTCGAGTTGTAATAGTGAAGGATTCCATGGGGAAAATATTAAGCTATGCAGGAAGCATCAAAAGAAGATGGAAGGAATACACAGAGTCATTATACCAAAAAGAATTAGTCGATGTTCAACCATTTCAAAAGGTAGCATATGATCAGAAACCGATGGTATTGAAGGAAGAAGTCCAAGCTGCATTGAAGGCATTGGCGAAAAACGAGGCTCCAGAAATTGATGGAATATCAATTGAGACGTTTCGACAAACAAATGCATCACTGGGGGTGCTCACTCGTCTCTGCCAAGAAATATGGAAGACAGCTTCCTGGCCAACTGACTGGAAGAGCTCCATATTCATGCCTATTCCCAAGAAAGGTGATCTAACCGAATGTGGAAATCATAGAACAATATCATCAATATCACATGCAAGCAAAATTTTGCTGAAGATTATTCAAAAACGGCTGTAGCAGTATATCGACAGGTAACTGCCAGAAATTCAGGCTGGTTTCAGAAGAGGACGTGGAACCAGGGATATCATTGCTGATGTCAGATGGAGAGACGAGAATACCAGAAGGATGTTTACCTGTGTTTTATTGACTATGCAAAGGTATTCGACTGTGGATCATAACAAACTATGGATAACATTGCGAAGAATGGGAATTCCAGAACACTTAGTTGTGCTCATGAGGAACCTTTACATAGATCAAGAGGCAGTTGTTCAGACAGAACAAGGGGATACTGATTGGTTTAAAGTCAGGAAAGGTGTGCGTCAGGGTTGTATTCCTTCACCGTACCTATTTAATCTGTATGCTGAGCAAATAATATGAGAAGCTGGACTATATGAAGAAGAATGGCGCATCAGGATTGGAGGAAGACTCATTAACAACTTGTGTTATGCAGATGACACAACCTTGCTTGCTGAAAGTGAAAAGGACTTGAAGCACTTACTAATGAAGATCAAAGACCACAGCCTTCAGTATGGATTGCACCTCACATAAAGAAAACAAAAATCCTCACAACCGGACTAATGAGCAACATCATGACAAACGGAGAAAAGGTTGAAGTTGTCAATGAGTTCATTTTACTTGGATCCACAATCAACACCCACGGAAGCAGCAGTCAAGAAATCAAAAGACACATTGCATGGGGTAAATTTGCTGCAAAGGACCTCTTCAAATCATTGAAGAGCAAAGATGTCACCCTGGAGACTAAGGTGCGCCTGACCCAAGCCATGGTATTTTCAATCTTGTCATATGCATGTGAAAGCTGGACAATGAATAAGGAAGACCGAAGAAGAATTGATGCGTTTGAATTGTGGTGTTGGTGAAAAATATTGAATATACCATGGACTGCCAAAAGAACGAACAAATCTGTCTTGGAAGAAGTGCAGCCAGAATGCTCCTGAGAGAAAAGGATGGTGAGACTGCGTCTTACATACTTTGGACATGTTGCCCGGAGGTATCAGTCCCTGGAGAAGGACATCATGCTTGGCAGAGTACAGGGTCAGCGGAAAAGAGGAAGACTCTCAACAAGGTGCATTGACACAGTGGCTGCAACAATGGGCTCAAGCATGACAACGATTGTAAAGATGGCGCTGGACCGGGCAGTGTTTCGTTCTCTTTTGCATAGCGTCGCTATGAGTCGGAACCGACTCGGCGGCACCTAACAACAGCAACAACAATATGTATCTGTATAAAAGCCAACCTTTTCTTAATCCCACTTCTCCAGCTACTGTTCCGCTTTTCTCCTTCCCTTTTCAGCAACAACACTATTGGAAGGAGTTGTCTATACTTGCTTGCCATCTCCAATTTCTCTCAGCCCATTTTCTCTTAAACTAACTCCAAATATGTTTTCATACCCACCATGCCATTGAATCTGTTCTACTCAAACTCACTGATGACCTCCATGATACTACATCTGTGGTCATTTCTTAGGCCTCATCTTTCTTGACCTATCAACAGCATTTGGCACAGATGATCACTCTCTGGCCCTTGAGACACCAATTCACTTGATTGCCAGACTCTGCACTTACCTAGTTTTCTTCCTGACTTCTGATTGCCCCTCTTTTACTGGCTCTTTTCATCTCTTCCACCTCTGTTGAAGTGCCTCAGGGCTTAATCGTTGGCCTTCTCTTTTCTATCTACTCACATACCTTGGGTGATCTCATTCTCCAATGTACCGATGATTCTTAAATTTAATTTCAGTTTGGACTTTTCTCCAGACTGTCTACTTGATATCTCTATTTGGCATCTCAAATTCAATTTGAACAATACTGAGCTATTGATATACACCCACCCAACCTATTATTCCTATAGGCTTTCCCAACTCAATTGACAACTTCTCCCTTCTCAGTGAGTTCTTATCCAGAATTTTCATCCCTAACACTACATACGTCTTTCTTTGCTTGGGTACTCGTCATTATCTAATGTACTACTTATGTTTCTTACTTATCTTGCTTATTATTTATCTCACCCAGAATATAAGTTATACAAAGGCAGGGATATGTGCCCCCCCCCCTTTTTTTCGATGCTGTAAACCCTAGCATCTAAAACAGAGCCTGGCATAGTAATGGCTGCTCAATAAATATTTGTGAATGAATGAATGTTTTATAAAGGCTCCCATAAAGAAAGAAACAAATTTAGGGATCAGAATGGCACCATGCGTCTCTACAACAACACTGGGAGCTGGAAGAGAAGAGACCAGTGCTGTCAAAAGTCTAGGGAAAGATGATTTCCAGCCTCCCTGGATTCTCTACCCAGTGTTAATCAAGTAAGAAGGTAAATTAAAGACACTTTTTGATGTGCAAGATTTCAAAAATATTGTTCCCATGAACTCTTAGGAAGCTATCAGATAATACCTTTACTAAAATGAGGAAGTTAAAAAAAAAGGAAGACATAGGCCCCGGGAAACAAGGGATTCAACACAGAGGAGAGGCGAAGGGAAAACCCAGGATGGTAATTAGAGAAAATTCTAGGCTGTCACCATGTAGCAGGCCTAGAGAGCAATTAGTACAGATGCGAGCGGAGGACCAATTTCTAGGAGGGATGTCACAAAAAACAAACAAACAAAAAAACAGAACTGATAGCTCGTGATATATTTGTACGTAATGAGATGAGTTCTACAGTCCTACTGGAGAGATGGTGAAAGAATTAGCAATAAGTAAATAGAAAATTAAACAGCACTATGTGGCTTAGTGATAAATAATATTTATATAAGAATAATGTAAAAATTAACACTTATATGACCAAAAAATTTTAAGGTTGAGTAGAAAACAACGTGGGGAAATGGTGTACGGGAGTCAAATCCAAATTTCTCATAGTAACAAGTTGACATATAAACATCTAAAATGGAATAATAAGAGTAACAGTATAAGCATATTATTTACAATTATGAATACAAATATCCAAAGGAAAAGATTTAAAAAAAGGAAAGAAAAGTTGCCTCTGGGGAGTGGGTATGAGAGATTAGGGCATGGGACTCTCAGAGGATGCTATTCTTCATGATAAGCTTTGCAGTATTATTTGACTTTTTAAGTTATGTATGTGCAATTTTGATAAAAGTAAAAATAAAACTTTCAGAAGCTTATGCAAAATCAAGAAATAGTACCATAGAACTATCATTCAGAGTTATAGAAATAATAAAAAGAACCAAATACAAATGGTAAAAGACAACTGTTACCTCTGTAAAGTGGGACTGGGGGCTGACTTCTTATAACCATAGGTGTGATTACTTTTACAATAAAAATAAATACAGTAAGACCAAGCCGCAATAGAGGCTGGTCCATCAGATATCTTTGAGAATGGGATAAAACAAAAATAATTATGGATTAGCCTACCCTTATTGGGGTCACTGACAGAACACATATGCTAACCAAAAACCAAACCACACTTGTCGCATTCAATCTATCCCAACTCATAATGACCTTATAGGGCAGAGGAGAACTGCCCCATAGGGTTTTCAAGGCTGTAAATCTTTACGGAAGCAGACTGACACATCTTTGTCCCACTGGCTGGTGGGTTCAAACTGATGACCTTTCTGGTAGCGGCTGAGTGCTTAACCGCTGTACCACCAGAGCTCCCTAATGCATATGCTAACAGAAAACTACTATTGTGAGAAAAATGGAATACTTTTGCCCTTTAACATGACGATGGTTTGGTATTCTAGAAACATAGCCTAGTATCTTAACATCAAGGAAAGGCATCTATCGGTTAATATTAGTTATCCAAACACTGAAATCCAAATTCAAAATTGTCTACTTGAATCAAAGTGACCTTCCTTGAAGAAGTGGACATATAAACCTCTTGAAGAACTAATCCTCTTGGGGTTTTGTTCTATTCTTATCTCAAAGGCAGATTTTCTCTAATCCCCAGTGGAGTGATTTGAGTTCTCATACAGAAATAGAAAAGAAACAGTGACAATAGTCAAGTGTACAGTTGGGGCTTCTGTGAGTGCCATGGCAGTGTCGAATCCACTCCTGGACTACATTGAAGTTACCCAGGGGGAAGCATTGATTTTTAAGACACTTAGACAAAGATTTTACAACCTCCCTCAACAATTAATTTCTTTTAAAAATATTTTTATCACATTAATGTAATAAAATACATTATATTAATGTAATACGTAATATTACATTAATACATACAGAAAAATGTAGCACATACATAAGGGATAATATATGGTGATGTAACGAGCACCAGTGAACCCATCAGTCAATTTAAGAACTGGAACATTACTAATACCCATTTTAACCTAGGCTGCTCCTTGCCCCCATCCTATTTTCATTGGTAGAAAAGAACTTTATATAGCTGGGTGGTACAAATGGTTAAGCCTGAACTACTAACTGAATGGTTGGAGGTTCAAACCCACTCAGAGGTGTGTCAAAAGTAAAGTCTGGTCATCTGCTTCTGAAACATCACAGCCTTGAAAGCTTATGAAGCAGTGCTACTCTGCATGATGGGTTGCCATGAGTCAGAATGGTCTAAACAGTAACTAACAACAGCATAGCTAGCTTCAATACGCACCATTATGATTTAAATTAATTTCCTCTGGCTTTATTCTCTGGAGATGAGTATCTCAGAAACCTCTTTATTTTCACTCACAAATAAGTAACCATAATACTCGAAGTTGACAGATAAGGGTGCAAGCCCAGTTCTGCCACAACCTTACTAAATGAACAACTGTAGGCAATTTATTTAATTCTTCTGTGCCTCAATTTCCTCATCTGTAAAGCAGAATAATAATTGCTAATTTCCAGGATTATTTGTAAGACTCAGCTGAGACAATGTATGTAAAGAACTCATTATCTATAGATATTGTTATAGAAAATTAATTACGCTGGTCTTAGAATCCTTTTGCAAAGTGTTAAAGAAAAATAATTAGACATCTAGCTAATTCCTTCCTTTGGTCATGTTTGCTTCAAAACTAATTAACCACAATCTAAAAAAAAAAAATTCATCTTGTTTTTTTTCTGGATATTTTAATAACTAAATTCAATCAACCTGCATGAAGGATTTTTTGATTCATTGTGAAGATAATGGTTGTCATGGTGGCTAAATGTCTGGTTTATTAATGAATTCAACAACTTTTAAAAGATGTAAGAATGAAGAAAACCATAGAAACTGCACGTGAGAAATAGCAATAGGATATTAGTCTAGACTAAATCTTGTCTAGACTTCACTGTAGATACACAGAAAAGGGGCAATGACTTGGGAAACTTTTTGTTTTATTCATTTTTTTAAAAGCCTTTTTTTGCTTTAAGAGATAACAGAACCAGCCTTTATAACAAAGCAGTCTAGAATGTTGCCAGTTAGTCTGTCACCATGGTAGCAGCATCTGGGGAACATGTAAGACACATTATCCCAGAAATCCAGGGACTGACTCCTATATTTGTACTGGAGACTTGTTTATCTGAAGAGATATAAAATCAATTCTCTTTATACTCCTGAAGGGCATGAAATCTTATTTTGCTTGAGAGAGAAGATACTAGTGTACAAAATACATCTTAAGGATGGTCAACTTGAAGTAGCTGCAGAATGAAATCAGAATGTTGAAGACACAATAGGATGGAGAATTAATTGACATTTAAACGTAAGACTTCTTAATGCTCCAGGATCACGTTAGATGATTTTGATACTACAAATGGGGGTGATGATGATGATGAGCATGCTATTGTGCGTGAATCGGAACAGAAAGTTTAATATTAGTGTTACACATAAAGTTCAATCACTTTAATGCATTTCTTGCCCATTCTTCTGAAAGAGCAGAGCTACCTCATTTTCATGCGATGTGCGTCCTATGTTGAAGTCATGTTTTTGGCTTATATTTTGTGTTGAAAGATGCTACAGAGTTACATAATTAGGTTAATTTTGAAGTACTGTGGTAAGGAAGCGTTTTTGCCTGCTTTTTCTCTGTCATCTGAGACCAGGGCTAAGATTGTAACATGAAAAATATCTGAGTGAATTATGAAAAATTCAGCCAAAAGACAGTTTTTTATTCCTTACATGATGCAAAATGACTGGTTTGGTTTTTTGTTTGTTTGTTTCACTGTCTTGACCGGTAGTTATTTAACAAAATTGACCAAATGGTTTTCTTTGGCATTTTGTAGACATAATTTAAATGAAATAACTAGCTATTTGGGACTTTGTCTTTAAAACTACTTGCTCAGCCACTTTTAATCAGAGAGTTTCAATGATGAGGTTTCCCACTGAACCATCTGGTCCAATCTCTGTAATATGATCAGAAAAATCCACATGGTGGCATTGGTTTTCAGTTGAGCAGGTCTTGATGAATTCTGGATGCCAAAATGATGGTTGAAAAAATTTGAGAATTCTTTTCTTTAAAGGGGGACTTGGTTTCTATTTTTAATTTTTTAATTATGGCTGATGCTTTTGTTAGGAAATTTTATAAGACATATCACTCTGAACTTAATCGGCCAATTCTTCATAAAATACATTTTGATCTATTTACATCACATATAACTAGAAGCGACACTTTCTGAGCTGGTGCCAATGCATACTTTATTCTTCTTTTTATGGAATAATCACCTGGTACACATAGAAACCACTCCAATGCTTACCGAAGGGGAGAACTATCTGGTCTGCATTCAAATTCCTTAAGGCTCTTACATGCAAAATTCTGGGCTTTGATTTTTCTGTTTCTGCTGTTTTTCTAAGTTTGTAAAGCTTTTTTCATTTTATGAAATACCATAGTATTTGGTCTTCGATCTAGGATCTGTTGTATGATTTTTATGTTGTTATTGTTAGGTGCTGTTGAGTCAGTTCCAATTCATAGCGATCCTACATATAACAGAATGAAGCACTGCCCAGTCCTGTGCCGTCCTCACGATGGTTGCTATGATTGAGCCCATTGTTGCAGCCACTGTCAATCCATCTCACTGAGGGTCTTCCTCTTTTTCACTGGCCCTCTACTTTACCAAACATGATGTCCTTCACAAGGGATTGGTCCTTCCTGATGACACGTCCAAAGTACATGAGACAAAGTCTCGCCATCCTCACTTCTAAGGAGCACCCTGGCTATATTTCTTCAAGAAAGATTTGTTCTTTCTTCTGGCCAAACCAAAAAACCAAACCCCTGCCTGTCGAGTCGATTCCAACTCATAGTGACCCGATAGGACTGGGTAGAACTGCCCCATAGGGTTTCCAACGAGCAGCTGGTGGATTCGAACTGCCAACCTTTTGGTTATCAGCCGTAGCTCTTACTTACTACACCACAAGGGTTTCCTTCTTCTGGCAATCCATGGTATATTCAATATTCTTTACGAATATCATCATTCAAAGGCATCAGTTGTTCCTCAGTCTTCCTTATTCACTGTCCAGCTTTCATGTGCATATGAGGCAATTGAAAATACTATGGCTTGGGTCAGGTGCACGTTAGTCCTCAAAGTGACATTTTTACTTTTTAATACTTTCAAGAGGTTTTTTTTTTTTTTTTGCCTCAGAATTGACCAATGCAATACATTGTTTTGATTTCTTGACTACTGGTTCCATGGGCATTGATTGTGGATCCAGTTAAAATGAAATCCTTGACAACTTCAATAATTATCATGATGTTGCTTATTGGTCCAGCTATGAGAACTTTTGGTTTCTTTATGTTGAGATATAATCCATTCTGAAAGCTTTAGTCTTTGATCTTTATCAGTGTTTCAAGTCCTCATGGCTTCCAGCTAGCAAGTTGTGTCACCTGTATATCACAGGTTGTTAATGAGTCTTCCTCCAATCCTGATGCCGTGTTCTTCTTCACATAGTCCAACTTCTCGGGTTATTTGCTCAGCATACAGATTGAATAAAATATGGTGCGGGGATACAGCCGTGACGTACACCTTTCCTAACTTTGAACCTTGTAGAATCTCCTTGTTCTGTTCCAATACCTGCCTCTTGGTCTATGTACAGGTTCTGCATGAGCACAATTAAGTGTCCTGGAATTCCCATTCTTACGCAATGTTATTCATAATTTGTTATGATCCACACAGTTGAATGCATTTGTATAGTCACTAAAACACAGGTAAACATCATTCTGGTATTCTCTGCTTTCAGGCAAGATCCATCTACATTGATGCGGAGCCAAGACTCTACATTAGCCCTAAAATTGACTAATAAGTCTTCTGGAAGTACATTTTAGAGCTATTTTAGAAAAAAACACTTCAAGATATTTTTAATGATTTTCATACTTCTTTTAAAAGTATCTTGTAGTGCCTTTTTCTAAAATAGCTGTAAAATGTACTTCCAGAAGACTATTAGTCAGTTTGAGGGCTAACGCAGTCTTATAATGATGTCCATTATTATTATGGAAACTCTGGTGGTGTAGTGGTTAAGAGCTACGGCTGCTAACCAAAAGGTCGGCGGTTCAAATCCACCAGGCACTCCTTGGAAACTCTATGGGGGCAGTTCTATCCTGTCCTATAGGGTTGCTATGAGTCGGAATCGACTCGATGGCAACAGGTTTGGGTTCTTTGTGGTTTTATTATTATTATAATACAGATTTTAAAAAGTCATAGTTCAATTATATACTTGTTTTATGTGTCATGAAAGTTTTGTATCCCATAAAATATTTCCTCTATTATCATTATTGGCAATACCTATTATTTTTAATAATAACATTATGAATAGAAAGATTTAAGTTTTCATGGTTTTAAAAAATAAAATTGAAAATTTTCTCTTTTAACCAGATGATGGTTTTCTTGCTTGTCAACAAACTGTGAAATGGTTACAATATACTGTCAGCTTGGTATCTCAGTTTACATTTTCTATCTTTTCAAATTGTGGGTTTTTCAAAAACTTGTTGCTTCCTTCTTATACATTGCTGTTGGGAGTGAAAATTGGTACAATTTTTATGGAATTATATTTATCAAAATATATTTAATTACATTTATTTAAAAAAATGCTCACAGTCTTTGACCCAACAATTCTACTTGTAGGTATTTATTCTATAAAAAATCTTGTATATGTACCGAATAGAATATGCTCATCATTAAGAGACTGGTTAGAATTACGGTATACTCGTACAGCGAATCACTACGTACCCATTGGCTTGAATGATGAAGCTTTGTATGTATAGATTATGAAAGATCTTCAGGATATATTATTGAGTGAAAAAAATTAAGGAACAGAGTAGAATATATGATATACTATCTTTTTTTTGTGAACAAAAAGAGAAAATGAGAGAGGAGGGAGAGAAAATACATCTATGATGGCAAATGCATGGATTATCCCTGGAAGAATCTCCAAGAAACTACCTACAGCAGTTGCTCCAGACCAGGGAACTGGGTGACTGAGGAGGAAAGGGAGGCTGTCTTAGCTTTTATTGTATATTCCAACTCATAGCGACCCTACAGGACTGAGTAGAACTGCCCCATAGAGTTTCCAAGGAGCGCCTGGCGGATTCGAACTGCTGACCCTTTGGTTAGCAGCCATAGCACTTAACCATTACGCCACAAGGGTTTCCTTCTTTTTTCCTTTTTTATTGTATACACTTTTGTATTATGTGTATGCATACTTTTCAAACACACACACATACAGAGGTGTGCGTTTGTATAATTTAAAAACCTAAAAGAATTATTGTCTCATGTCCTATAAGAAATACATTGTCTGATAGTACCTTTCATTTCTTCCTGCCCTTCTTTCACTTGCAGAGGACTGAAGTCCTTTTGCTAGTTCTTTTGTTAGCCGAGAAAGAACAGGCATTTTCTATCTCTACAATTAGCCTGCACAATGATTGCCAA
Organism: Elephas maximus indicus; assembly: GCF_024166365.1. NCBI lineage: Eukaryota > Metazoa > Chordata > Mammalia > Proboscidea > Elephantidae > Elephas > Elephas maximus. Next base: position 61,926,222 of record NC_064826.1, on the reverse strand, counting down.
GTAAATACAGAAGACTTGGACCTCTCAACCGTAACGTTTTAAAAGTGTTTGACCTTTTAAATATGTCAGTGTATCTGGGTCTCCACAATCTAAAGAGAAGTGGAGATTTGACAGTTACAAAGATAAAAGAGGCTTCCCTTTAAAGGTTGGAATAGTTTGTGGTCCCAACTAAAACCGAAACCAAACCCACTGCTATCGAGTCCATTCAGACTCATTAAGACCCTACAGGACAGAGTAGAACTGCCTCATAAGGTTTCCAAGGCTGTAAACTTTTCTGAAGCAGTCTCTCTAGGAGCAGCTGATGGGTTGAAACCCCTGACCTTTCAGTTAGCAGCGGAGTGCTTTAACCACCGTGTCACCAGAGATCCTGGTCCAAACTACTTGACTGCCAAATTGCTTCAATGTGCTCTTTGCACAGTCTCAGAGGCATTGTCTAATATAATAATACTGTAACAAAATCTCTGAAGATGGTTGAGTTAGCACCATATAAAATATGTAAAATGTTAATAAAGTATGCACCATAGGTAACATATGTAAAGAGAGATTAATGGTAACAGGTAAAACTTATTTCAAAGTTGTTGGGTTTTTTCTTTTTATTGTGGTAAAATATTTTGGCCATTAGGAAGTATACAGTTCAGTAGTATTAATCACATTCACCATATTGCACAGCAAAGTTTTAGAAGTTTTAAATCTCAAAACAGTGAAATAACATATACATCGGAAAGAACTGTTAAATTTAATGCAGAAAAAGAATACAAAGATCTTACCACGTTTTATAAAATGCTTTTAGGTGAACACTGCCTAAAGTCCTGTATTTTGTGGGCATTCCATTGACTGTCAGTGGGAAACAAGAAAATTAATTTCCTTAAAAGAGCTAAGGACACTAGAAAAGAAAAAATCTGTATGCTCATATGTGTTCTCACAACACAGATGTAGATGTCTGCAGATCAGATCAGTGTTAATTCTCTACTGTTTTCCCTTGACAGTCCCCAGGAATTCATATCATTTTCTCTACTAAAGATGTTTCAACAACTACATAGGATGGACTGGCACTTGATCCCCTAGAATGACTGTAATAATACATACCCCCAGGAGAAGGGTGTCTTTGTTTCTTGGATCCTGAAGTTGTACAGCATATGGTCTGACAGATTTTAATCTCCAAGTATCTCTTTTTAGACATGATGGTTTTTTTACCCTTATCCTTTAATAAAAGAAAAAGTATTCGTTGAGCTGATACTTGCTTTTGCAATAGCACTTTAGCCGGAAAGCAAGCAGTTTTGTCAGCTTAGAAAGTGTGGTGAGATGAATAATTTAGTCTGTAGTAGTATGTCTAAGGAAGAAATTTAAGTAGGGGTTTAGATAATGCAGTTAATTAATTAAATGATCTTAGGATACCTGATTCGCAATGGCCAATTCAAGTACATACTAAACATACAGATCAAAAATCATAATTGTAATAATCTCAAGGATAATATAGAAAACATACTTCATTATTGCATTATAAAGACAAATTTAATTGTTTTATATGCCTTAAAACTTTTGAAAACTCTTTTCTTTCTTCCTTCCTTTCTCTTGTCTTTACTAACTTTCACAGAGGATCACAGAGCCTGGTCAAAATGGAGAACAGAATCGAGCTTAGGTTTATATTTAATGCCAGGAAAAATAAGCTTATTATTATTTTTATTTTGAAAGGTATCTTTTATTTTTTCACAATATCAATTTTTTGCAAATGGCCATTATAAAATTTCCTTAAAATACATTTTCTTAGGTAAAAAGATGTGAGTCGATTAAGTTGCAGGTTAAGCTGTTCATGGTGTAGGCGGGATGCGGACATGGAAGAAATTGTGATGGTGGTATGCGAATAACGAGTTTAGAAAGCAACTAACTGAATCCTCCCAAGAACTGCCACCCTGACTCCATTTCAGACTCTACAGTGACAGATAACAGGGGGCAACTTACACCCATCAAAAATTTCCTTGAAAGCAAGGACAGCATCTTTTTCATCCTTGTCCTCCCAGTGCCTAGCCCAGGGACCTCGGCATGTATCATTCATTTATTCATCACATACTAATGGGCACCTGCTCCTTGGCAGCCTTGTGTTGGGCCTGGGCATCCAGTAGTGAGAGAGTCAACATGCCCTGGACTCTCTGGGCTTTAAGGGCACGCAGTAGATGTCATTGTTGAATGTCCTAACATGTGAGAATTTATAATAGATTTATAATGACCCAAAATAAACACCACACAAATAGGTCAGCCTCTCACTTTGGAGAGGGTTGAACTGGACAGGTTGGCCTCAAGATGTGTATGAAGAACAAAGCACTTACTTTTAATTAGGCAAATATTTTAATTTTAAAAGCAATTTTCTGAGAATAGTTCTAGGCATTTGTCATGGATTGAATTGTATCCCCCCAAAATACTTGTCAATTTCACTAGGCCATGATTCCCAGTATTTTGTGATTGTCCAGCATTTTGTCATCTGGTGTGATTTTCCTATGTGTTGTAAAGCCTACTTCTGTGATGTTAATGAGGCAGGGTTAGAGGCAGTTATGTTAATAAGGCAAGTCTCAATCTACAAGATTAGGTTGTGTTTCAGTCTATCTGTTTTGAGATGAAAGAGAGAAGCAAGAAGAGAGACAGAAGGACCTCACAGCACCAAGAAAGTAGAGCCAGGAGACTAGCGTGTCCTTTGGACCTGTGTGGAGAGGCTCCTAGAGCAGGGGAAGATTGATGACAAGAACCTTCTCCCAGAGCCAACAGAGAGAGAAAGCCTTCCCCTGGAACTGGCATCCTGAGTTTGGACTTCTAGCCTATTAACTGTAAGAGAATACATTTCTCTTTGTTAAAGCCACCCACTTGTGGTATTTCTATTATAGCAGCACTAGATAACTAAGAATTTGGTACCGAAAGAGTGGGGTGCTGCTCTAACAGTTACCTAAAATGTGGAAGCAGTTTTGAAACTGTGAATGGATAGAGACTGGAAGAGTTTTAAAGTAAAAGCCTAGATTGCCTTGAAGAGACTGTTGGTGGAATTATGGATGTCAAAGACAGCTTTGGTGAGGATTCAGAAGGAGGTGAGGAGAGCTGTTACACTGGAGATAGATAGTGCAGACAGTGAAAAGCAGCAGCAGAGAACTGGCAGCAGCAGAACCAGGAGACCAGGGGAAGACAGTGCTGGAGCTGACCCACTGAGCAAGAAAGCTGAGTGCACTCTGGCCAAAGTTTACTGGCAGAGTGGGGTGCCTCCAGACACTTATCAGTGGAGCTAAAGAGCTTTGGAACACTCGTACCAGCAGGGCTGGCAGACGTGGGTGGTGACATCTGAGGGGCTGAGGTGCCAAGGAACCAGGAAGCAAAAACTGAAGAGACAAGAAACACAGGAAGCAGAGCTGCCTCAGTCTCAAAGGGTATGGCCACAACCTCTGGGGTCTCAAAGGGTGGAGCCATGGCCTCTGGGGTTTCAAAGAGTCGGATCTTCACCAATTCAGTTCTGGAGTGTGGGCCTGCCTTTCAGGAGTGCCAGATGGATGGAGCCAGATCCGCTGCCCAAAACTGAGAGGGTAGGGCTGCCATGACCAAGGCGCAGGAGAATGGGGCCTATGGGGCAGAAGAATGGAGACTGTGGGGCTGAGGGTGTAGGGTGGCCACTCAGATAGACTAGGAGAATGGGGTTGTCCAAAACTGAGGGAGCAGAGCTGCCTTTCTAGTAGGCCTGGAAAGTGGAGCTGAAGCCCAGGGCTGAGGGACCTCCACCCAGAATCCAGAGAGTGTGGCCAATACCAAGAATCTGGAGGACAGGGAAATTGTGTAAATGGTCTCAGAGAGCAGAGTATTATTTTTAAGCCTTGAAGGCTAATGTAATATGTTCTGCTGCCTTTCTTGATGCCTGTTATCCCATCTTTCACTCCAATTTTTCCCATTTGTAATGGAAATGTCTAGCTTGTGCCTGCCTGTTCCGCCACTATGCTTTGGAAACAGGTAATTTGTATTCTCGATTTCACAAAAGAAGAAAGATTTTGGATTTTGGATTTGGAGTTAAGGCTTTTGCAACGATATGATGGAGTGAATGTGTTTTACATGTGGCAAGGACATGAATTTTGGGGGGCCAAAACGTGGAATGTCATGGATTGAATTGTGTCCTCCCAAAATATCTGTCAACTTGGCTGGGCCATGTTTCCCAGTATTGTGTAATCGTCCACCATCTTGTCACCTGATGTGATTTTCCTATGTGTTGTAAATCCTGCCTCTATGACGTTAATGAGGCAGAATTAGAGGTGGTTATAAAAAAAAAAAAAAAATTTATGTTAATGAGGCAAAACTCAAGATTAAGTCAACCTCTCTTGAAATATAAAAGAATTGAGCAGAGAGACAGGAGGACCTCATAACACCAAGAAAACAGAGTCAGAAGCGTGTGTCCTTTGGATCTGGGATCCCTGTGCTGAGAAGCTCCTACCCATTGCTGTAGAGTTGATTCCGACTCATAGCGACCCTATAGGACAGAGTAGCACTGCCCCATAGGGTTTCCAAGGAGAGACTGGATCTGTTGGCCTTTTAGTTAGCAGACAAACTTTTAACCACTGCACCACCAGGGTTTACAAGAAGCTACTGGAGCTGGGGAAAATTGATGATAACAACCTTTCTCCAGATCCAACAAAGAGAGAAAGGCTTCCCTTGGAGCTGGCACCCTGAATTCGGACTTCTAGCCTCCTAGACTGTGAGAGAATAGATTTATCTTTTTAAAGCCATCCACTTATGGTATTTGTGTTACAGCAGCATTAGATAACTAAGACAGAATTATAATAGGGATTGCTTCTTCAGGCTACCATAGTCATTAAGTGGGTATAAGGGGTGCTATGTCAGGATACTCCCCTTGGGACTAGGAAAATCATATACAGTAGATTCTCTGGGCTGAAGAAAAGAATAACTCTATCCAACTAATTGATGATTCGGAAGTCATCAGTCTTATCAACAGAAACAAATGTCATTTAAGTCTGCCCTCATATTCTTCTTCTTTGGCAAACCTTAGGGACTGTCTCCTCTGGTACTGGAAAAGCAGATTTCTGAGTTACGAGAGTGCCTAGCAGGGTGTTAGGTATGTTCATGCAGTTCTCAATTTATGGATGGGTTATATGCCAAAACTTTGGTACTCAGAACAGAATTTCCAATTAAAACAATGTTACAGATAGTGCTAATGTTATGAGAATAACCCACAACATGAAATATAGTAAAAAAAAAAAAAAAAAAAAGTCGGAAAAACAGTAGAAAACAAACTGCTATAAAACAAATATCAAAACAAACTAAATAAAAACATTTATTTTGAATATTGGTTCCTGATGAAAAAGTTTCATTAGAGGAGAATAAAGAGGAAAATAACAGGCTTTCATGGGAATTTTGAAGAGCACTTATTAGCACTTCCACGAACTCTAGAAGCTGTTCTTTATTTTCATATAAAAATTTCACTTTAAAAATATGTGGTTTTTCTTTTCTTTGGTTTAATTACATCACTATCACTATTCTTATGCTTAGTCATGATTACAGTTATTGGTGGGAAGTGTTTAAAAATGGATCAAAGGGTAGGAGAGAAGATTCTGGAAGTACCTAAGTGCAAGTTAAAAGAAGAGAAAGGTGGTTAAAGGTGAGGCATTTCTGAGAAAGAAATTACTAAAATATCACTAATTGAGGTGTATGTCATAGCAACCCTATAGGACAGAGTAGAACTGCCCTGAGAGTTTCCAAGAAGCAGCTCGTGGATTTTGAACTGCTGACCTTTTGGTTAGCAAACAAGCTCTTAATCACTGCACCACCAAGGCTCCAGAGGTATATGTAGTGAAATAAAAGAGAAACACTTGGCAGCTCAACATAGGCAAGGCTGAGAAGATGTTAAGTCGGATAATTTCCTATCCATGCCTGTCACCAAGTGACACTGTTTGTTCAGGACGACTTTGTTATAATGGCTTGAGCAGGAGATGGGGCCAGAAAGAAGTAGGAGTACAGTAAATACCCGATGCGTTGACTGCTCAGCAACCGTTTTCCCTTCTTTTTCGCTGTGCTCCTTTGGGGCTGGGGCTTAATCATAAGGAAAAACACAAGCCTGTAATTACTGAAACTGGGAGTCCAGGCCACAGTGGGATTAAAGCCTGGGTGGTGAGCTCCTGAAATGATAGCCTAAGGCTTCTTGAATTCTCCATGGCTAGGAGCAGAGTTGGTCCCAAAATCCTAAGTAGGAATGTAACCAGTAGGTGAAAATTAAACAACTCCAGTTTCCAAGGTGCAGTAGTTCTCAATCCTGGCTACACATCAGAATCTGCTGTAGAGTTTTTTTTTTTTTTTTTAAATATACTAGTGTCTGGGCCTCATTTCAAACCAATTACATCAGAATCTCTGGGGTGGGCAGCTGGTCTCCCTTGGTGATGCTAATGTGCAACTAGGGTTGAGAAATGAAAGATATGAAGGATAGAGGTGAAAAAGTCAAGCATCCAGCTCACAGTTAAAGGCGAAGAAGGAAGCTCTGAAGGCAGCTCTGGAGCAAGGGACACTTCCTTTTGGCTGGCGGGGCTAGTGTCAGAGTGGGATTTGGGGGATTCAAGGCAGCAGGAGAACACTAGCTATCTAGCAGATTCACATACTGACACGCTAGAGGACAGGAAGGCAAGGCTTCCCATTCTTTGTTATTTTGCTTCAGGGCAACCCTATATTCTCTCCTCAGTGGTTGTTTGACAAGCAGTACTTCTCTCCCTTCCCCAATGCCTAGCAAAGGGCAGCAGTCACTTCAAATTTATCAGTCTACTTTTTTGCCCTGAGTTGAGCATTTAGGATAGGAGGAAGAGTGTGAATCATCTTCTCGTAAGCCCAAGTCTGGCACTAGTACAAGGAGAGCAAACCTCCCATTCAATGGAATCATGGAATGTTAGAGCTGGAAGGGATCTTCCATATCTCGTTCAACTGTTTCCTTTTAGACTGTGTATACCTCCACTAGGCTTTTTAAAGTCAGGGAGAAAATGTGAGCCAGTGAACTTACTGGGGATCTGAAAGTTGTTCTTCTGTGTGGTGTGGTATGTAATCCCCTTGATAAAGCCTGTAGTGAAATCTACTTTGCTCACAAATGTTTTAAGGTTGATGCGGTTTTTGATCAGAACCCAAAGCGGTTCTGTGTCCAGCAGGTGGCATGTACAGAGTCAGAGGTCACTTGGCACCTGGATTCCACAATGATGAATAAGACAGTCTGTGCCCTCAAGGAATGATTAACAGCAGAGGAAATTGAAATGTGTGCCCCATATTCATTTCAACGTGAGGCAGAATGAATTCAGTGTTAAAATGATTGAACAAAATGCTACAGAATTATAGAAACGGGAAAGATTTATTCTGAATGGAGGTTTCAGAAGGCATCAGGGAGAGATGATATTGCCCTGCCTTGGTTAAGTAATTAACAGGTAGAGACAGAGAGCTGAGGAGCAAAGGACCAGAGGCAAAGAAGTGCAATGGTGTAGTTTGGAAACCTTGAGACTAAGTGGTATTAGAAAACAGTACCCCAAACCAGTTCCCTTTCTCCAGATCTCCTGCTATGTTAAGCCACCATTGACTGAGGATTCTGTTACTTGCAGCTGAATACAATCCTGAAAGAGTGCTCAGTAAATATTGAATGAATGAATAAATAGAGGAATGGTAAGAGCATTGGAATGGGAGAACTCCAATTGTAACTCAGCCACTGTAGCAGGGGACAGTAGATATTTTTGTCTGTCCAATATACCCTTCCTTCATTCTAGTAGTAACCACCCTCGCCCCTTTCCCTTTGAGAACCTACCCCTCCCCAACTCTAAATGATTTTGCTGTGACTGCCAATCACGTTATATCCTGCTGCCCCCCTCACAAAAAATGAGGTGGTCATATGACCCAAGGAAAGTCAGTTTTTTTTTTTTAATCTTATGTTCAAAGATTAGGAGTTAGAATTTCTTTTCCCTTAAGTTCCCAGTCAAAAGGAGGTGATCCTGGAGATGCTGGCAGCCACATACCTTGTCCCATGGAAGAGCCTGAGAGAATAATGCCTATTAGCATAGTGGTGAAGCACTCGGCTGCTCACCAGAAGTTTGGCGGTTCAAACCCACTAGCCGCTCTGGGACAGAAAGATGTGGCAGTCTGCTTCCGTAAAGATTACAGCCTTGGAAACCCTCTGGGGCAGTTCTACTCTGTCATATAGGGTTGCTATGAGCCGGAATCAACACGACGGCAATGGGTTTGGTTGGTTTTTACAGAGAGAAGCTGAGATGAGATGCAGAGAGAGCTACTGACCTCATTCAATCCCTGAATTCAGTCATGACTGAGGCACTCTCTGCCCCTGTCCTTCCTGGTTATAGAAGGAAAAAAAATTGCCCCCTCCCACTTTTTTCTTAAATCAGTTTGAGTTATATTTCTGTCACTTGCAACTGAAAGAATTCTGCATCTTATAGTCACTAACTGGCAACATTACTCCTTACTGTCTTAGTTATCTGGTGCTGCTATAACAAAAATACCACAAGCGGGCGGCTTTAAAAAGCACATTTATTTTCTCAAAGTTAGGAGGCTAGAAGTCCGAATTCAGGGCACCAGCTCTAGGGGAAGACTTTCTCAATCTTTGGCTCTCGGGGAAAGTTCCTATATCTACAGCTTCTCTTCCTTGGCTCCCTTGGTGATCTTCAGGTGGCATGGCGTCTGTCTTCCCACACCCCTCTCTGCTTGCTTCTCTGTAGCTAGTATGCTTGGTTTATATCTCAAAAGAGATTGACTTAAAACAGACCCTATGCTAATATACCCTCATTAACATAACAAAGAAAACTCTTTCCCAAATGAGATTATAACCACAGGTATAGGGGTTAGGATTTACAACACAGATTTTTGGAGGACACAATTCTATCCATAACACTTACGTACGTCATTTTACCATTTTGGGCTTCACTTTCCTTATCTATAAATAAGGGAACTAGACAAGGCAGTCATTAATATTCCTTCAAGCTCTGATTACATTTTTTCACACTTCTATAAAAACTGTAGAGTTTGACCCAAAATATGCTCACCTGAGTCCTTGGCCTTTATTTTTTTTAAAGCAAAAATCATCTATAAAGGAAAATTCTTATGCCACCAGAATTAAACCTCTTTCTTTTTTTCATACCAACCCTTAAGTTAGATCATTACAACAGAACCTTAAGAAATCTCCCAAAAATGGAATGCAGTAATTAAAAAATAATATAAAGACTTCTTTGCAATCTAGTATATGATAAAGGTGGCATTTCAAAGCAGGGGGCAAATAAAGTAGTCTTCAGTGAATGACTCTGGACACGTGACTAACCATTTGGAAAAGAAACAAAGCTGAATCTCTCCCCAATTTCCTGCTCCAAAGTAAAAACCAGATAACTCAAAGATTAAAGGAAAAACAAGAAAAATAATAATGAAAGCATGGGAAGAAAATGTAAGTGAATGCTTTTTATAAATCTGAGGTGGAAAAGGCCTCTTTAAGTGAACTCAAAAACTCAAAATTCATTGCCATTGAGTCGATTCTGACCCATAGCTACCCTACAGGACAGAGTAGAACTGCCCCACAGGGATTCCAAAGAGTGGCTGGTGGATTTTGAACTGCTGGCCTTTTGGTTAGCACCTGAGCTCTTAACCACTGTACCACCACGGTTCCTTTTAAGTGTGACTAGAAAGCCAAAAAACGAATAGAAACTCAACCACAGTATAGGCCAAAAGTTAAAAATACAGGCTCTGGAAGCAACAGTCTGGGTTCAAATCCTGGTTTCACACATTTCATTTTGCTTTATGATCCTGAAAAAGCCTGTTAACCCATGTGAGCCTTGTATTCTCATCTGCAAAACTATGAAACCTATCTCATTGGGCTGAATAAAGAAAACAGTTATATGTACAGGAATATCCTGGAAAAATATAAACTAAAAAGGTATACAGAAAATATAAACTCATTATTTCTAGGTGATGAAATTACAGGTAAATTTTCTTGCTCTCTTTTTATTTTCTAAAATGGAAGTGTATGACTTACATAATAACAAATGAATGAATTACTATTTCTCCCTGAGCGTCAGCATAGCACAACAATTAAGATCATAGGCTCTGGGAGCCAGACTTCCCAGGTTCCATTACTAACTCCATTACTTACTAGCTGTGTGAGCTTGGGCAAGTCACCTAGCCTCTCTGGTTTTCAGTTTCCTCATCCATATAATGGAGATAATATTATTTACAGTGTAGAGCTAAATGAGCTAATAAGAGGGAAGTTATTAAACAGTGCCTGGCAGATAGTAAGCATTATGAGTATTTTAAAATGCTATTAATATTTGTATTTTTAATATTGATTTTTAAAAATATTTTGTTAATACTTATAAAATATCTTAATATCTCAAAATTCTGAAAACATAGTATTCAACAAAGCAAGTTACCTATATGTGAGTAGCTCATTACAGCCTAATGTAGGGGTTGGGAAACTATGGCTAGTGGCTAGGTGGCCCTGAGGTAAGAATGGTTTTTACATTTTTATAAGGTGGTAAAAAAAAAGAAAGAAACAAGAAGAATGTGCAATAGAGACAGTTATATGGGCCACAAAGCCTAAAATATTTACTATCTGATCCTTTATTGAAAAAGTTTGCAGACTCTGGCTTAATATGTTTATCCTTTTAAATACATTTGCAATTTAAAACCATCACAGCATAAATACCAAGGAATAAATCTCTAAAGGCAGGATTTCAAGAAATACTGTAAATAGTAAGGAGATAGTTTTGGATAAAAAATATTTTAATTTCATTCCTTCATTTGGTACTTAGGGTTCCAGGATTGATGTTTGTATCTGTTTTACTTAGTTTTTTCGGTCTTTGCTGCAGAGGGATAGCACAGTGCTTCTGTGTATAGCGCCATGTTGGCTCTGCCTCCCAGAAGATTTTTATTTCAGTTTCTAAATATTTGAAGCCCTCCTCTCTGGTAAGGTAACTTTCTCTGCCAATGATTAAGAATCACTTTATAGTAATTGATTGAAGGCACAGTACCATAGGATCAAACAACCAGAAAGATTCTTAAAATCGCACAGCTGACTAGAATCTCAAATGATTATTGTGCTTGTCTTGGCTAACTCTACCCTGCTGATGTTGTAAATCCAACTACTGTGGGCAACCAGGATCATATCATGTCTGGAATCAGCAAACTTGCCAGGCTAAGTATCTAGTTCCTTTGCCACAGACCCTTGTGGTAATGATTGTGGGAGTAGGAAAGCTGAGTCATGAACTCTTCCTTCTGGACCCTGGTTAGGTATATTTCAGAGAAAGAAAGTTGCCAGCTAGTAAGATCATTGGAAAAACTAAAGTTCTTGGAAAGGAAAGAAATTTAGTTAGCTCTTTTTGTTTGTTTTGTTTAAAGCAGGTTGTCAGTTTTAAAATGAGTGTTACCAACTTGTGACTCTTTGGGTAACTATTAGTTTGGAGTCCCCGGGTGGTACAAACTGTTCACGAGCTCTGCTCCTAACCAAAAGTTTGGAGGCTCAAGTCCACCCTAAAGTGCCTCAGAAGAAAGGTCTGATCACCTACTTTTGAAAAACCAGCCATTGAAAACTCTGTGGAGCACAGTTCTATTCTCATGGTGCCGACTCATGCAGAACCGGGTTTCTTTTTTTGGTATTTGACTTGACTTCGGGTCAGCCCTAAGAGCAGTTTGGGGAGGGAGTGCTCCAGAATCTATGCTTTCCTCCTGCAACAGATTTTTGGATTAAAATAGAGTGGGGGCAGGGGTTATGACAGACCTGGCAACTTTTTTCCCCCCGCTACCATCTAATACTGGAGGCCTGGTGCACAGTAGTTAAGAGCTCAGCCGCTAACTAAAAGGCTGGTGGTTCGAATCCACCAGATGCTGCTTGGATACCCTACGGGGCAGTTCTACTCTGTCCTAAAGGGTAGCTATAAATTGGAATTGACTTGATGGCAATGAGTTTGGTTTGGTGGCCATCTAATATCACCCTTGTTTCAGAAAAGAGAGTTGTAAAAGAAACATAACACAGGACAATAAAAATTTGACTTAAAATTGAATTAATCTAGCCTTCTTAAAAAAACTAGAAAGATGAAAACTAAGAACAGTTTCTGGGAAAAACTGCCCTCCCACCATGTTGCTATCACGTCATTCCATCCCTTTTCCTCTTTGTTCCTCCAGGCCTCTGGTCTTCTCCCCTACATCTACTCCACTGTTTCCAACCACATTTTCCTTTTTCTTAATTATATCCAGTTAGTAGGGACTTGGATCAGCTATGATCTTTGGGAGGGGAGATGCTGGGAATTACGTAGAAGAGTAGACACTCATGCTTTCTATGAAGACCCACCACTGAAAATAAGGTCCAGGAGGGCAGGGGCTTTGTCTTGTTTTCTACTGTGTGTTTCAGCCCGAAAACAGAGCCTGGAATGTGCAGGTGCTCAATAAATAAAACGAATAAAACACAGGTCCTGCTGTAACACACTGTAACCAGTGGCAACGAGGTAGTAGTCATTGCTCTTACTGAAGACAATGACATTTTAAAAATCATTATAGATAAACATCCTTGCAGAAATTTGAAAAGAAAAGAACCTCATTGATAATATATCACCCTAACCCAACCCTTCCGGCATTGTCTGTCACTTTCTTCTACTATGGTGGCTTATGTGTTGCTGGAAACTATGCCACTGGTTATTTCAAACACCAGCAGAGTCGCACATGGTGGACAGGTTTCAGCAGAGCTTCCAGACTAAGACAGACTAGGAAGAAAGGCCTGGTGATCTACTTCTGAAGATTAGCCAATGAAAACCCTGTGGATCACAATAGAATATTGTCCCAGGAGATGGTGCAGGACTGGGCAAGGTTTTATTCTGCTGTATATGGGGTTGCCATTAGTCGGAGTCTACTTGACAACTAACAGCAAGAATCCAACCCTTATTATAGTTTTTGTTCTCTTTTCAGTATTTTAAAATATGCATTTAAAACATTTGTAATCAGAAAACTTTGTATGGGAAATATGGAAATTATTTTCAAAAGAACCTAGATACCTCCTTTACCTACAAGGTATCATTGCAAAGAAATGTAGATGATGTTGCCTAAATGAGACTGAAGGGATCTTTGATAACCTATTTCCTTACAACAAAGCATGTGGTGTAAATTGTAGAAAACCTTCTGGTCAAGGAGGTATGACATGCATTCTCTTATTGACTCCTACTCCGAGGGCTTCAATGTCCTCATCTGTAAAATGAGAGGAGTGAGGCTCCATAATCTCAAAGGTCTTTTTGAAACTTGAAATTTAATGATTCCTAAAAATGATTTTATTGTTTCACATGCTGATTGTAGACTTCTACTATCAACTCCAATACAGTAGCTCCTCCTATGCAGAAACAGGTTTTAGAAATTCACAGAGAGGCCATTTCTAATTTTTCAGGATTATTTTTTGCTTGGAGGAACTAGCAGTAAGTTGTGTCACTGATTAGAGACTATCCTTATGAACAAAACAGTCAACTCAAAACAAAGTGACAATAACAAAACACCGAGTGAAGATTAAACATTAATTGGTCGCTGGAATTTTATCATTAGGTTCACGCAGAGAAGGGCACTGCAGGAATTTTTTTTTTCCTTGTAGTAGAATTCAGGATCACCTCCCCACCCCCTTTCTGTTTTTCTAAAGACCAACGCACCACCTTCTCCTGAAGACAGCTTGGCAGCCGGATGGTTAATTCATCAATCTAGGTATTATTTCTGTTTTGGACGTCACGGCAGAATAGGTTGTCCTGACTGAAACTTAACTGCCACATCATGAGGCAGATGAGTCTGGAGAGGCTTAAGCCGATGCTCACAAAGCTGGCGAAAATGCACTCGCTGTGGAGAAGTTTCAGTCACTTCCAGTCTTTAAACCCAGTCTTTAAATGGCCTAAATTCGTCACGCTTTCAAAAGAACCAGATTTAATTCGTGCTGCAAGCACGTAAAGTGAAGTCCACTGGAATTATGATTCCCAGCCTGAAGGCTGGTACTGAATTTGGTCGAGCAGCCACACACCAGGATTTCAAAGGTAGACGAGGAAAGAGAGCGTATCTGCGACCGTTTACCAGCCTCGGAAAGTACGCGCTTTCACGCAACAAAAGCCGACGTGTTCATCTGCATCGGTAACCGCATTGATAACGGTAATCGCCCTATCAGGCGGCACAATTCATGTTTCTAATAGCGACCTCCCCGCCGCGTGTAGCCTGCAGGGAGTGGAGCTCCTGCAGCTCCCCAGCAGCTTGTCTTTGTCCACCTGCCTGGGCCGCGAGGCCCCGGGCCCGGTCCTCAAACCCACCTCTGGCGCCAGTTTCCAGGCAGTCACTGCGGTCTTCTGCCGCCCTCTGCCGAGTCCCTAGCGTAGCGCCGTGGAGGGTCAAGGAACGGCCGCCGGGGGGCGCAGGGCCGGAGACGTCACCTCTACGCACGGCCTGAGGACGGAAGTTGTCTTGGCTACTTCCGCCCCTCATTTCCGCTCCGGCTCTCTGCCCGGGAAGTCAGCGCCGAGTGCTGCGCGTAGGTACAGTTGAAAGGGTGGCGCGGGGTTCCGCTGTGGCTCTGCATTCTTTTTTTTAAGAGACAGGTCAGCTTAACTGATGTACCCATTGCCGTCGAGTGGATCCCGACTCAAAGCGACACTATAAGACAGAGTAGAACTGCCCCATAGAGTTTCCAAGGAGCGCCTGGTGGTTTCCAACTGCCGACTTTTTGGTTAGCAGCCGTAGCTCTTAAGCATTAGGCCACCAAGGTTTCCTGAGTTATGGACAGCGAGGTCCTATTCCCGCACAGCCTCTTACAGAGTTGCCTTTGGGGGAGGAAGAGGGATGGAAAAAGAGCCCATTTTATGCAATTACCATGGTCTTTAGTTAAGAAAGACCCACCCGAGTTCAAAGCCTGCATTTCAGCTTTCTTACTAGCTGCAACAAGCTAGTAAGGGTGCTCAGCGATGTTTTGCAATTTTGTAATCTAGGAATGATGCCTACCAACTAGGTTGTTGGGGTTTGAATAAGACAATGTATTCGAAGCACTTAGTTCCGGTTTTACAAATCAAATCCGTGTTTCAGCCTCAGGTGTACACTTGCCTTTTTCTTCTTAGCAAGTTTGAGAAGTACTTAGTTTTCAAGAGGTAATTAGTTTTCGCGAGAACGTTACGTGGTGTTATATGGGATCAATCCGTTTATTCTGTCTTAAAAAATTCTGACCATATTGCCCCGTTTTTTGGCCCTCTCTAGGAACAGCTAATTTCGAGATCCAAAGTCCCGTTCCTTAAGACAGATGAGGTGAGAAATACATTTCTGTAAAAATCTTCAAAATATTTAGCTTATGTTAGAAGTAGATCAGCTGGAAAGTAGTACCCTGAAGGCAGTGATTAGTTATGTCTATTGAAAGCCTCTATATATTGGGCTGATTGTGGAGCAAAAAACCCGTTGCCGTCAAGCAGAGGGGAATGTAAATCCTCTTTATTCATTCCTTAGACCTCACAAGTTTCAAGTACAGAAATTTTCATTGTGTTTGGCAGTTATCCCTTGGGATAATGTTTTTGGTGCATTAAAAATGCTTGAGAGAGGTTGAAATCAATTATAGAATATTATTTTGAAATTTGTAGGTGGTTGATAGTTCTTGCATTAGGCTATTTAAATATTTATCTTGCTAGATGTTATAGGAGTGTTTTGAATGATGGTCTGGTACTAAAAGTAAAATGTTATTGATATTCTTGAGGCCTGACTTATTTGGTGTAAAAACTAGGTAACAGTAATAGATATTTTCCATTACTTTTTTGCACCTCAGGTGAATTTGCTTTTACTTTTTGGTCTGCAAAATAACACGAGTTCATTAAATACAACATTACCGAAATAGGATATAGCTCCCATTAATCTCTCAGGGATAACCGTTGTTATTCCATTTTTTTTTTTTTGTTTCTCTCTGCATATACTGATTTCCCTCTTCCACGCCCCCCTTTTTTATATAAGAAGTATTTTCCTAGCCCTACTGTTACACAGTTTGTCACTTACAGTTCTTGGATATCTTTCTGTTGTACTAGATTTGTCTCCTTTTTTTATAAGGTTGTACAGTATTACATAGCTAAGTCAGAATCGACGGTAACTTTTTTTTATAGTATTATATTGTATAGATATATCACAATTTGTTAATCATTCTATTATTGGTGACCATTAGGGTTTCTTCTTTTTTGTTATAGGAAATAATGTTATAATGGCCATCCTTTTACCTAACAGCTCCATATTGTCCTTAAGTTTCCTGTGATACTCTCCACTAAGTGGAAATGCCGTGTTATAGGGTATGAACATTAAAATTGTGGTAGATGGTGCCAAGTTGCCTTCCAATAAGGTAGTGGCAATATTCCCTTCCAACAATTGTATATGAGAGTTTTGCCTGTTTCCTCACTTGCTCACCAACAGTCAATATTATTAGTTACTGTTGTTTTTAAGGCTTAGCTGAAACTACTCATACCATGGTCTTGATGAATTTATTGCATTTATAATATTGCAATCAAGACCAAATTTTAGTTGCCAGTTTTAAGTCCAGTTCAGCTCTTTTAAGAAAAATAAATATAATACCAAGTTTTAGATTCCTTACTAATAAATTATTGTGAAACAAATGATTCTTTCAAAAGTAAGTGTTTATTAAAGATTTGTGGGAAGATAGTATTTGATTGGGACCTTGTAGGATAGGTAGGATTTTAAGAGGCAAGCATCAGGAGGATGGACCCCTCTGAAAGAAAGAATTGTTTAAGCAAAGGCAGGGAGACAGGAATGGGCAAAGATGTTCAGAATCAGAGATTGGAGAGGTAGTGTGGTTGTGGAACAGAAGAGCTGGCTAGAAAGATAGTTGGAACTAAGCAGTGAAGGGCTTTGGAAGGTCAATCTGAAGATTTTGCTTTCAGGACCAGTTGCCATCAAATCAGTTTTGACTCATGGTGACCCCATGTGTGTCACAGTAGAACTGTACTCCATAGGGTTGTCAGTGGCTGATTTTTTGAAAGTAGATCACCAGGCCTTTCTTCCCAGGTGCCTCTGGGTGGACTTGAACTGCCTACCTTTCAGTTAGCAGCCAAGTGGGTAGTGGAAGGCCACAGAAGGTCTTTAATCAGGGAATGAGGGACATGATCACATCTTTGTTTTACAAGTATCACTGGTGGTAGTCTTGAGAGTGGTATCAGAGAAGCAAGGGCTTGAAGGAGAGGACAACAGGAAAGAGTAGAGGACTTGGATTTCAGAGATACTGAAGAAATGATCTACATGATTTGATGACTGGGATTGAGCAAAAGGAAGAACACAAAGCTCATTAGATTTTTAGCATGAGTGACTGTTATGTAGTGATAGTGATAGTAATCAAACGAAGGCTAGTGTTTGGGAGCTGGGAAAAGTTGCTCTGTTCTGCCTTGGACGTGCTAATTCATCTGAAAGCCATTCCAATGGAGAATGAGTTATACCCAAAGACGTAAAATCCATCTGTGACAAATTCAGGAGAAACCTAAATAGATTGTTACTCTTTTGTTAAGAATTTTGGTGTATATTTTCACGTTTTTAAAGTCTACCATTAGTAGAATTTCTTTTGAGCATTCTGTGGTGCTGTCAGCCCTGTTTACTATGGTGTTAATAATTACAAGAGAGTGCACTTTCTAGAATAGTAGTCTTCAAACTTTATTTGATTGCGCATACCATCAATAAAAAAAATTTGGTCATGTGCCTCCACTATATGTATATTTATTGGTTTTTTTTTTTTTTTTAGTTATGTACCTGTCTTACAGTACTATTATACCGTGTACATTATAAAAGATACTTAAAGAGTAGAAATTTTAAAAGGTTAAAGCAAGTATAAATTGGTGTTCTACTGTTTTCTTCCTACATCCCATTTGGTCATCTTGTAATAGGTAGGCAGTTCAAATCTACCGGCCACTCCTTAGAAACCCTGTGGGGCAGTTCTACTCTGTCCTATAGGGTTGCTAAGAGTTGGAATCTGACTCGACTACAATGGGTTTGATTTTGGTTTGGTTTGGCCTGATCTACAGCTGTCAGTGTTGTGCCCCATTATCCAGTAGAGGTCACCACTGAGCATCTGAAAGAAAGAACAAGCTATGTGAGGTGGAACCTTCATTCTTTAGTTAGAAGGAGGCTCTTATTTTTAGGTTTCTAAATTCATGTATTTTGGAGGAGTATGTAGTTGTACAGAGTAGTATGTGGTTTTATTGAGATGCGAAGAAGAGTGAGCTTAGTAGGGTGTTGAGCAGTCTAAAATGCGCTTTCCTTTTTGTTTGATATTTGCTTTGTGAGTGTCCTGCATTTTGGCTTAAATGTTATTTGATTCTACAGTTTTAGAATCTTTTCCCAAATTCTTTGAGGATCTGTAAACTCTGTGAGCTACAGGAATGCTTCTAGCCCCTAGGCATAATCCAAATTCTTGTTATAATTGGAGTAATTAAAAGGATAGCCACAAAGAGGGCTTTCCCTGAAACTGATCTTGAAAGCAGTGTCCTAAGCCGGACATGTTAGTGGTGGGTTGAAACCATCTATCTGTTTTCTATTTTAAGGCATAATTAGAAGAGGGGAAAATGGAAATGCCCCCTTCGATCAATAAGAGCCTGTTGTTAAGTAATTAGAAACCAAGAGCTCAGTTTGTCACAACTGTATATTCTGAAAATGTGAAAATACAGTTTTAAGAAGATATGGAGATGCTCATTTTATGTTTATCATACTTAAATTTATACGTTTTTTGCTGCATTTTTAAATCATCAGGAAAATGAGTTACTGAGATTTTAGGCACTTGCTAGAAGTTAGATATGTTGTGAAACAGATGCAGACAGCCCTGTCTTGTGTAATGTGGTAACGTGGTGATGGGGTAGGGGAAAATGATTTTTATGTTTTCATACCATTTCTTAGCAGAGTTCCACATGTGGTAGACTGTGTGGATTAAATACCACAACATGATCATCTCGAAGATGAAAGTTGTTGGGTTAGAACCGAGGGGACACACAGGGTAAACTGAGTGAGATGGAGGTTGGAATCAGGAGTTGTCAAGCCAGAGGTTTATTTGAGCTAAGAATTAAGGCTCTAATGAAAGCAGAGGTTTAAAAGGGACCACAAAGCTAGAAAAAGGTATAAAATAGAAATTAGGTAGTCAGAGGTGTTGGTTTTCAGGACTAGGTTTAGAGTTTGAAAATTAGTAGGACAGAGCAAGGAAGAGACAAGAGCAAGCAGAAGCAAGGAAGCCTGGTATCTGTAGGCAGGGGCAAGGACAAAGATGTGGAGACGTGGAGCACAAGACAATCAGAGGTACCAGTTACTAGGAATAAGCCAAAGGTTTGGAAACTAGGAACATAGAGCAGAGAGAGAAAAGGCGAGACAACTGGTTTTGGGTGGCCAAGGCAGGCAAAGTCCATTACTCCCTAAGGATAAAAAGAGCAAGATAAGGGTAAGAATAATTTGGGGCAGTGATCATGTTGTCTTGCCTTTCTTTATACCAAGAGTGGGAGAAGGCCGGAGCCATAGGTGAACATCAGAAGCAATGAGCTAGGGAGTGAGAATGTGGTGCCTGAATGGTTACCGCAGCACCAGGAGAACTGAAGCCATAGGCGTGTTCTTACAGAAATGACCATAATGCTTATGGGATCATAATTAGTCATTTAGTTGTTTAATGCACGTGTTTATATAATATCTTGTATGTTGTTTTACACAGCATTCCAAAAGGTTTGGGCTACCTGACCATTATGGCACCAAGAAACCTCTTGTATATGAGAAGTAACTTCATCCTCACTTCAAGATGCTGGATGATCCGATTTTCAACAGAAATCCTTTTCAAATCAGTTTCATTTAGGCTTTTTGGCGTGAAGTGTAATAATGCAGATGGCAAGTCTTTGGAGAAGGATGAGCTCTTGAACAACTTACTTACTATGGGAGTAGATATTGACATGGCAAAGAAACGACAGCCTGGAGTTTTTAATAGGATGGTTACTAATGAGCAGGACCTGAAGATGTTCCTTTTGTCCAAGGGAGCTAGCAAAGAAGTGATTGCTAGCATCATATCAAGATATCCACGAGCCATAACACGGACACCGGAAAGCCTTTCAGAACGATGGGATCTGTGGAGGAAGATTATGGCATCAGACCTTGAAATTGTAAATATTGTGGAACGTTCTCCAGAATCCTTTTTTCGGTCCAGTAACAACCGAAACTTAGAGAATAATATAAAGTTCCTCTACTCAATTGGATTGACCCATAAATGCCTTTGTCGATTGTTGACTAATGCTCCACGTACCTTCTCCAATAGTCTTGATCTGAATAAACAGATGGTTGAATTTTTACGAGCGGTCTGTTTGTCCTTGGGCCACAAAGATCCTGCAGATGTTGTCAGAAAGATAATTTTTAAAAATCCTTTTATCTTGATTCAGAGCACCAAACGAGTGAAAACTAACATTGAGTTTTTACAGTCAGCTTTCAACTTGAACAGTGAGAAGCTGCTGGCTCTGATATGTGGCCCAGGAGCTGAAATTCTAGGCCTTTCCAGTGACTGTGCCAAAAGAAACTACGCAAATATCAAAGAGAAGCTGTTTTCTCTTGGGTGTACCGAAGAAGATGTGCAGAAGTTTGTCTTAAGCTATCCAGATATGATCTTGTTGGCAGAGAAAAAGTTTAATGACAAAATAGACTACCTCATACAGGAAAAAATTAACATTTCACAAATAATTAAAAATCCTCGGGTTCTGGATTCAAGCCTGAATACTTTAAAAACTAGAATCAATGAATTGATAAATGCTGGCTATGACTTGAGTACATCCAGTATCACTCCTCTGTCTTGGAGTCTAAAAAGATATAAAGCTAAATTGAAAAAGTTAAATGGATGGAACACTGGGAATTTGAAAAATCTTTTAGTGTAGTCATATCATTTCATGTTGAATTTGGGCCTTTCATCAAGGATAGATACATGGTCAGTGGCTAATAATCTAAGAATATGGCTTTCATGTGAAAAACCTGACTATAGGCTCCTTCTCTGTTAGACTGTAATGCCCCACACCTCACACCCAGAAGTATGACCTAGTGGAGATATAGGGGAAAATCTGTTGGTGGCAGAGCCCTGGCCACAAACTTTGATAGTAGACATTGTTACACAGCCTGGAAAAGCCTGGCACAAGCAAGGTAGGACAGCAGGATTGCATTATTAGATTTTGAGAAGAGATCATAGCAGAAATCCAGTTGCCCAACATTGGAGAGGGAGAGGATGAGCTGTGACTCTTCATTGACCTCTAGGGATCATCTCTGGAGGGACTGGCTCCTGGGTCTGAACAGCCCGGGTGTCCTTAACTGGCCAAGACTCCCTGGGCTTAGGCTGTTCATTCATCCTTAGTTTATTCCCCATTAACTTGGGAACTGGTGCAGGACTGAGCTATGGAATCAGTTTTGAGAACCTGAGGAAGGTGTTCATGGTAAATGTCATAACCAGGCTATCTCTGTCTTAACTATTTTCCTGTTTTTGATACTCTCCAAAATGATGCTTTTGCCTCTTCACTTTCTTCCGCTCTTTCCAAGATGACTGTTCTTTACCCCTTTGCTTTCACACTTCCCCTCACCCACCCAATCACAGAGGTTAGTGGAATAAAAAGAAACTAAAATGCATATAGACTTTTTTGTGATGATTTAAACCGTGTTCTTGGTAGGCAAGGACTTTTAGCCTTTTGACTAATTTCTGAGTGGAATTAGGTATAGTGACAGATCTACTGATAGAATCCCAATTTATGTCTCTGTTTCACTATTAATACCACAGGTATTTGGAAGTTGTACTTAATTGCAGTTTTGAGTGAACATTTATCTTAGGCTGGGTTCTCTAGAGAGGCAAAACCAGTGAAGCATACATATGTAGGTAGATATATGTGTATATATATATGTATATATTACTGTATCATTATCTCAAAGAAATGGCTCACATGGTTGTAGAGGCTCGCAAGTCTCAAGTCTGTGTCAGGTTGGAGGTTTCTGACTCGTGCAGCTGCAGGGGCTGATGAACGGCAGGTCAGATGGTAGGCTGCTGGCTCATGGCCTGAGGATGCCTACACATCCCAAGATCAGCATGTGATACAGCAGGCTGCTGGCTCAAGGCTCAAGAAATGGAGGTCAGATGATGCTGAGCTGGATGCAGGATCCAGAGTGAGCAAAAGCTGGCAAACTTTGCTAGAATGTCCATATATATTGGGTCAGGCCACAACCCTGAGGAAACTCCCCTTAGAACTGGTAGGCTGATCACATCAGAGTGGTGATTACATTATATCGCAAAGTGGAGGATAGTTCTGTCATTACACAACTGCCACATTAAATCATTATGTAACTGCCAAACCACTGAGAATCATGGCTGAGCCAAGTAGACACACAACCTTAACCATCACAACACTGATGAACTTATGTACATGAATTGTTTTGTGTTCGTTATGAAAAATTTCAATATGGTGGTATCAGAGTTCTTCCACCTCCATTGGTTATTTCAGTGCCGCCTTAACCAGCTGTCAGGGTATCTTCAGTTTATGCCCACCATGATTTTCTTTTTTTTTTTACTTTGCAGTGGAAATGAATTTTATTCTCTAATAAAACACAATCATTGTAAATGCCTTTGAACAATACAAGGACACAAACTTCCAGCTAACCTGTTTATTCTTAGTATATAAAAAGGTTTATTTAAATCAGGGATTAATGATTTTTTAAAAATTCCTTTTGCAAAATTATCTTTTAATCCATTAATGAATGGCTTCAGTAGATTTCTTTGCATCACCCTTTGCTTTACTAAGACCTATGCTCGGAATTGACTCGACGGCACTGGGTGGGTATGCTGGCTTTCAGGAGCCCTGGTAGTGCAGTGGTTAAGCACTCAGTTGCTAACCAAAAGGTCAGCGGTTTGAACCCACCAGCTGCTCTGTGGGAGAAAGATGTGGCAGTCTGCCTCTGTAAAGATTTACAGCCTTGGAGACCCTATGAGGCAGTCCTCTTCTGCCCTACAGGGTCGCTATGAGTCAGAATTGACTGAAGGGTAATGGGTTTGGTTCATGTTGGTGTTAATACACTGCCATATTCAATTTACTAAAACTTAGGATTTTTCATTAGTATTCATAAGGTAGTTTGGTTTACAACTTCTCCCCTCATCTTTTTATAGTTCTTTATTTTGGTAGCACTGCCACTTTGTCAGGTTTTTGAATCAGGGTTGTGCTAGCCTCATGAGATTAATGTGGAAGCTTTTTTCCCCCCTGTGCTTTGGAAGGAAACCCTGGTGGCATAGTGGTTAAGTGCTACGGCTGCTAACCAAAGGGTCTGCAGTTTGAATCCACCAGGCGCTCCTTGGAAACTCTATGGGCAGTTCTACCCTGTCCTATAGGGTCGCTATGAGTCGGAATCGACTGGACGGCACTGGGTTTGGTTTTTTTGGTTTTATGCTTTGGAACCACTTGAAAACTTGAAATTATCCACTCCTTTAGAGTTTGGAGGAAACCTCATGGCATAATGGGTAAGTGCTACAGCTGCTAACCAACAGGTCAGCAGTTCAAATCTACCAGGTGCTCCTTGGAAACCCTATGGGGCAGTTCTACTCTGTCTTGTAGGGTTGCTATGAGTTGGAATCAACTTGGTGGCAATGGGTTTGGTTTTTGGTTTTTTAGAATTTGGCAGAACTTGCCTGTGAAAATAATCTAGGCCTGGTGTCTTGTTCAGGATAGAGCTTTGATAACAATGGGAAGTTGTAGAGGCTTGTATAAATAAAGGCTTTTGACCTAGATTTTCTTTGTGGATATCAATATAAAGCTCTCTTTTGACTTAGTTAATGCATTTTGCTTTGAATTTTATGTTAACATTACTATGCCTCATGTCCATACAAAAACTTGTACACCAGTGTTCATAACAACTTGTAATAACCGAAAACTGGAAATAACTGGTGATATATTCATATCCTGATACATCCATGCAGTGGAATATTACTCAGCAGTACAAAACAATGAACTGTATATACATGTAACAACATGGATGAATCCCAAAATAATTATGCTGAATGAAATAGCCCAGATGAAAAAAAGACTACAGTCTCTATGATTGCATTTATATAAAATCCTAGAAAATGTGTAAACCAATCTATAGGGCAGGAAGCAGACCAGTATCTGGGGGTGGAGATGGGGTGAGATGGGGAAAACCAGGAAGGAAGAATTACAAAGGAGCACAAGGAAACTTTTTCAGGTGATGTATATATTCATTTTCTTGATTGTGGTGTTGGTTTTGTGAGTGTATAGATATGTCAAAACTTAAACTATAAATTTTAATTATGTACATTTTTGTGTACTGCTGTTGTTAGCTGCTGTTGAGTTGGCCCTGACTCATGGTGATCCCATGCACATCAGAATGAATGCTGCATGGTCCTTCTCCATCCCCGTGATCAGCAGTCAATCAGACTGTTTTGATCCATAGGATTTTCATTCACTGATTTTTGAAAGTAGATTGCCAGTCCTTTCTTCTACTCTGTCTTAGTCTGGAAGTTCCTCTAAAGCCTGTTCAACATCATAGCAACATGGAAGCCTCTGCTGACAGGTGGTGGCTGTGCGTGAGGTGCCTCGGGTGGGAATTTAACCTGGGTCTCTGCATGGAAGGTGAGAATTCTACTACTGAACCACCATGTTCTTCAATTATACCTCAATAAAGTTGAACAGTCCATCCTTGCATCACTGATTTGGCATGCTGTTTTTATCTAAATTTCCATGTATGTATATGTTTCCTAACTCTCTTCAGTTCCATCAAACAAATGTATTTGACTTCATATTTCTATATCAATATTAAGAATTGAACAGTATCTTTTTTCAATAGTATTGGGAGACATGGGAAACCATCTGGAGGAAAAAAAAGATTAATTCATACTCACAACAGCAGAGTAGACTCAAAATGGAGCAGTCTCGAGCCCTGTACTGCTCAGCCTTTGCCTTAGCCTTGTACCTAACCACTTATGCTCAAGTTGGGCTATGGCATGAGTTAGACACTGGGTTGAATACCAGTGGCTTTTTATTCTAGAGGGTTTCCTTGGACTTGACTGTGATCTTTGGACTGGAATTTAGCAGGAGAGTAGCTACTCCCTGCTTTGGTCTTGCTATTTCTCTGGTGCAGGTTAATTTGGACTTTGACTTTTCTCCCACAAGAGCACAAGGGCTCTGGTGAAATCCCATGCCCGGTGGAGAGCCAATGTGTTACTTTGATTAGTAATAGTAAACTGACTGGATTTACTTTCTTAGCAGCCACACATAGCTGCCTTTTCTAATGAATGTTGGATGCAGGGATTCAGGTGAGGCATTTCTTCCTTTGTGCTTTCCTGGCGTACTGATGGTCATGTTACCCTCAATATTAAATAAAGTCTTTATAGCAAAATCAGTTCACTTAGGTCAGTGTTAGCCCACTCTGCATTTTTGAATGTCTCTCTCAGACCTGGTCAGCTTTTCAGAATGCGTATTTCTCCTGACTGAAGCTACATGATAGTTTCTGGGTGGTGCAAGAGATTAAGTGCTCGGCTACTAACCAAAAGGTTGGTAATTCAAACACACCCAGAGGTGCTTCTGAAGAAAGGCCTGGTGATCTGCTTCCAAAAGTTCACAGACTTGAAAACCTATGGAGTGCAGTTCCACTCTGGAATATATGGGGTCACCATGAGCTGGAATTGACAGTACCTGGTGGTGGTGGAAGCTGCAGGACTGCGTTTCACGTCAGCACGATTGCAGCCTATCATTTAGCTAAACTTGATAAACTATTTACGGAGTGAAAGATTCAGTTTAGTGTATGATTAATAAAAAAGGTAACTGATAAAAGGATTAGAATTGGGTCCGTTCATCCTGTATTTACTTGTATGGCACTGTTTTGGGTAGAACCTCATGAACTGCAGGGGGACACCAGACCATCTGTTCTACTAATAAAACCTCCCCGTTTGCTTGAATGTGAGCATAGTATTGTCATGCTGATGATTGGCGATCAACAGAAGATAACACAAACAAGCCTATTTTTTTGAGGTCCTTTGTAGGCCTGAGATTTTTACATTGTGTAAGTAAGGTGGCCCCTGAAATTTTTGTGGCCGGTTTTACATATGCCCTTTATATCTGAAATTCAGCTTTGGAACCACTTGGCACAGTGGTTCCAAAACCTAGTTGATTCATGTCATTACAATCATCTACTGAGTATTTTTTCTAGAAATTCACTAGTTATTTCCCTACCACAGGGCATTTTTTTTTAACCGTGCCCCTCCGTAGGCTCCAGCTTCCTGCCACGTGGCCAGGGCTCATCTCTCTGTAGATTGATGTTTCTTTTCTGTCTTGCACCTCTGTCCCAGGCTCCAGAGGGTAATGCCAAAGTTTCAGTTACTTGATTGTTAGTTGATCTTGAAGATCAATTTTATGGATCTTTGTCTAAATAAAGCCCATCTAAGCTGTGCCTAGAGGATCACCTCTTTCATAGCCAAAATGTTCATTAAGTTATTTTCTTAAATAAGGAACAGTTTTTCCTTGAGATGTATTCTGGTCCTCCAAGGCATCTGGCTCAAACTGAATCTAAATTGAAACATTGATAATACTGAATTTTTCCTTTCCAGTGGGAAAATTTCTGTCTTTTTTGAGGAACTCCTGCTGTATTTGATGTTGTTTGAATAAGTAATACATGCTCGTGGAATACAGTTCTGAAGGCACAAAAGGATTTAGAGTGCAAAATGAATCCCCCTCATCCCCACCTAGTTAAGCCTACATTGTAACATAAAATATATACTGTTGTTTTAACTTTCTTTTTTTGTTTGTTTTTAAATAGCTTAGGGATCATTCTATATCAGCATATAAAGAGCTGCTTCATCCTTTTTAGTGTCTGCATAGTAGTCCATCACATGGATATATCAAATATTTTTAACTGGTTCTAATTGATAGAAATTTAATCATTTAATGTATTGTTATTACAAATACTCCTGCAAGAACAGCTTTCAATATTATTTTTCATATGTACAAAATAACTATAGGACCAATTTGTAGAATGGAATTGTTGGATCGAAAGATATGTGCATGTTGAATTTCGACAGATATTGTCAAAATGCCTTTCAATTACACTTCTGTCAACAATGTGTGAGGATGACCGTTTCTTTTTCACCAACAGCAGGTTTTCAATGATTAAGTTTTTTGATCTTTGCCAACCTGGTATCTCCTAACTTTAGTTTGTACTTAACTTTATTATGAGTGAGGTTGAACATCTTTTTGTATATTTAAAACCTCATGTATTTCTTTTTTTCTAATTTTTTTATCCCTGTTGCCCATTTCCCCCCCAGTTAAGAAGCTTATCTTACTGATTTGTGGAAGTACTTTATATATGAAGGGAATTAGCCCTTCAACTTTGATAATGCTGCAATTTTCCCCTCTAAATTTTGTTTTTTTTGATAGTATATTTTTTGCCATACAGTATATTATAATTTGTATGTAAGTGGATTTATGTATCATTTCTCTCATGGTTTCAGAGTTTAGAAAGACTTTCCCGTTCTGATATTATAAAATATTACCCACATTTTCTTCTCATAGTTTTATGATTAAAATATTAAATTTCGATCCATCTTAATACCATTAATTGAATAAGCCTGTCTTCTTTGATGGATATCTGTTTCATGTCTATATCTGTGGTACCATTTATTTCCATTTATTCAGGTCTGTTTAATTTGTGTGTGTGTGTGTGTGACCTGCAAGAGCATTTAAAATTTTTTCTTCATATAGCTTGGGTACATTTCTAACTAAATTTGATCCTAAGCATTTTATCTTATTACTGCTATTGTAAATGAGATTTTTATTCACTTACATTTTGTAACTGATTATATACAGGGAAGCTAGCTATTGTCAATTTTTTTAAACCATTCTTTCCTCTGGTTTAATTGCTTCAGCTGATAGTTCCATAACAATGTTAAATAATCATGCTAGTAATAGGCATTCTTTTCCTTAGCTTTAATAGGAATATGTCTGGTGTTTCTCATTTAAGCATGATATGCAATTTTATAATGTATTGACAAAATTCTATTTTAATAAGAAGGCTTTTATTAAAATGAAAATTAAATGCCAAATTTGATCAAATGCCATTTTTTGCATCGATGGTGATTATGATTTTTCTTTTTGGTTAGGGTGAGTTATTGCTAATAATGAGTATTCTACCATCCCTGATATGAACTTAGCTGGCCAGGTATATTATTCTTTTAGTGTGCTTCTAAATTGTGTTTGGTAATAATTAAGTTATGATTTGTAAGTAGATATTTAAAATGAGACTGATCTGTGTGGTTTTGTTTGGTGCAATGTATGTTGGGTTTTATTCTTAGTGTTTTTTTGCTAGTTGCATTCGAACAAAACAAAATACAAATTCTCACTTACTCTACACTTCCTGGAGCCATGAAGGTTGGATGAACCCCTTGCCCCAAGATAATCTTTAAACCTTAAACCTAAAATACTCCCTGCAGTCTTCTTAAAACAAAACAGTAGTTTAGCTTAACTAGTAAACAATATCAGCCTTACGTGAACGTTAGACCTTCTCACCGTATGTATCATTTATGTACCTTACCATCTCTTCTTGGCTGTCCTTCCTATTGTCTTTCTTTGTTTCATTCTGGGCATTTGTTCTGATTTATCCCACATTTACTAATTCTCTCTTCAGCTACGTCTAATCTGCTGTTAAACTCTTTAGTTATTGTATTTTTCAGTTCTAGAATTTCCTTATGCTTATTTTTAATTTTTTTTGTGCTTTAGGTGGACGTTTACAACTCAAGTTAATTTCTCATACGAAAATTTATACACATATTGCTATGTGATACTAGTTGCAATTCTTATAATGTGACAGCACATTTCCACTTTTCACCCGGGGTTTCTTGTGTCCATTCAATCAGTTCCTGTCCCTTCTTGCCTTCTCATCTTGCCTTTGAACAGGAGCCACCCATTTGGTCTCATTTATCTGCTTGAACTAAGAAGCACACTCTTCATGAGTGTTATTTTATAGTGTGGTCTATCTTTGAAGAGTGGGGTTTGGGAATGGTTTTAGTTCTGGGTTAACAGAGTGTCTGGGGGCCATGGCTTTGGGGCTTCCTCTAGTCTCAGTCATACCATTAAGTCTGGACCTTTTATGAGAATTTGAGTTCTGTTCCACATTTTCTCCCTCTTCATCAGGGACTCTGTGTTGTGTTCCCTGTCAGGGTGGTCATTGATGGTATCTGGGCACCATCTAGTTCTTCTGGTCTCAGGCTGATGAATTCTCGGGTTTATGTGGCTCTTTTGCCTCTTGGGCTAATATTTTCCTTGTGCCTTTGATGTTCTTCATTCTCCTTTGCTCCAGGTGGGTTGGGGCGAATTGATGCATCTTAGATGGCTGCTCACAAGCTTTTAAGACCCCAGACACCAGCGGGTGGCAGAACATTTTCTTAATAAACTTATGCTAATTGACCTAGACGTCCCTCAAAACCATGGTTCCCATACCCCAGCCCCAGCTACTGTGTCCCTCAGAGTAGCATTTGGTCATGTCCTGGAAACTTCTTAGCTTTTGGTTTAGTCCAGTTGTGCTGACTTCCCCTGTATTGTGTATTGTGCTTCCCTTGACCTAAGATAATTCTTGTCTACTATCTAGTTAGTGGCCATTTTGACAATCATATAGTCTACTACGCTGGGAATGACAACTTGTAGAGGAATGGTGTTGCATTCATTGTCAAAAAGAACGTTTCAAGATCTAACCTGAAGTACAATGCTGTCAGTGATAGGATAATATCCATATATCTACTTTACCACAAAGAAGACCAGTTAATATGACTACTATTCAAATTTATGCACCAACCACTAGGGCCAAAGATGAAGAAATGGAAGATTTTTATCAGCTGCTGCAGTCTGAAATTGATCGAACATGCAACCAAGATGCATTGATAACTACTGACGATTGGAATGTGAAAGTTGTAAACAAAGAAGAAGGACCAGTAGTTGGAAAATATGGCCTTGGTGATAGATACAATGCTGGAGATCGAATGATAGAATTTTGTAAGACCAACGACTTCTTCATTGCAAATACCTTCTTTCACCAACATAAATGGCGAATATACACATGGACCTCACCAGATGGAACACACAGAAATCAAATTGACTACATCTGTGGAAAGAGTGGTTGGAAAAGCTCAGTATCATCCGTCAGAACAAGGCCAGGGGCCGACCGTGGAACAGACCATCAATTGCTCATATTCAAGTTCAAGCTGAAACTGAAGAAAATCAGAGCAAGTCCACAAGAACCAAAATATGACCTTGAGTATATTCCACCTGAATTTAGAGACCATCTGAAGAATAGATTTGACACATTGAACGCTAGTGACCAAAGACCAGATGAGTTGTGGAAGGAATGACATCAAGGACATCATCCCTGAAGAAAGCAAGAGGTCATTGAAAAGATAGGAAAGAAAGAGAAGACCAAGATAGATGTCAGAGGAGACTCCGAAGCTTACTTTTGAACACTGAGCAGCTAAAGTAAAAGGAAAAATTGATGAAGTAAAAGAACTGAACAGAAGATTTCAAAGGGCATCTTGAGAAGACAAAATAAAGTATTATAATGACATGTGCAAAGAGCTGGAGATGGAAAACCAAAAGGGAAGAACACGCTCGACAGTTCTCAAGCTGAAAGAACTGAGGAAAAAATTCAAGCCTGGAGTAGCAGTAGTGAAGGATTCTATGGGGAAAATATTAAGCTACACAGGAAGCATCAAAAGAAGATGGAAGGAATACACAGAGTCACTATACCAAAAAGAATTAGTCAATGTTCAGCCATTTCAAGAGGTGGCATATGATCAGGAACCAATGGTACTGAAGGAAGAAGTCCAAGCTGCATTGAAGGCATTGGTGAAAAACAAGGCTCCAGGAATTGATGGAATATCAATTGAGATGTTTCAACAAACGGATGCAGTGTTGGAGGTGCTCACTTGTCTATGCCAAGAAATATGGAAGACAGCTTCCTGGCCAATTGACTGGAAGAGATCCATATTTATGCCTATTCCCAAGAAAGGTGATCAAACCGAATGTGGGAAATTATAGAACAATATCATCAATATCCAACGCAAGCAAAATTTTGCTGAAGATCATTCAAAAACGGCTGCAATGGTCTATCGACACGGAACTGTCAGAAATTCAGGCCGGTTTCAGAAGAGGATGTGGAACCGGGGATATCATTGCTGATGTCAGATGGATCCTGGCTGAAAGCAGAGAATAGCAGAAGGATGTTTACCTGTGTTTTATTGACTATGTAAAGGCATTTGACTTTGTGAATCATAACAAATTATGGATAACATTGCGAAGAATGGAAATTCCAGAACCCTTAATTGTGCCCATGAGGAACCTTTACATAGATCAAGAGGCAGTTGTTCACACAGAACAAGGAGATACTGATTGGTTTAAAGACAGGAAAGGTGTGGGTCAGGGTTGTATTCTTTCACTATATCTGTCCAATCTGTATGATGAGCAAATAATACGAGAAGCTGGACTGTATGAAAAAGAACGGGCCATCAGGATTGGAGGAAGACTCATTAACAACCTGTGTTATGCAGATGACACAACCTTGCTTGCTGAAAGTGAAAAGGACTTGAAGCACTTACTAATGAAGATCAAAGATCACAGCCTTCAGTATGGATTGCACCTCAACATAAAGAAAACAAAAATCCCCCCAACTGGACCAATGAGCGACATCATGATAAACGGAGAAAAGATTGAAGTTGTAAAGGATTTCATTTTACTTGGATCCACAATCAACAGCCATGGAAGCAGCAGTCAAGTAATCAAAAGACGCATTGCATTGGTAAATCTGCTGCAAAGGACCTCTTCAAAGTGTTGAGGAGCAAAGATGTCACCTTGAAGACTAAGGTGCACCTGACCCGAGCCATGGTATTCTCAATTGCATCATATGCATGTGAAAGCGGGACAATGAATAAGGAAGACCGAAGAAGAGTTGATGCCTTCGAATTGTGGTGTTGGCGAAGAATATTGAATATACCATGGACTGCCAAAAGAACAAACAAATCTGTCTTGGAAGAAATACAACCAGAATGCTCCTTAGAAGCAAGGATGGTGAGACTGCATCTTACGTAATTTGGACATGTTGTCAGGAGGGCTCAGTCCCTGGAGAAGGACATCATGCTTGGCAGAGTACAAGGTCAGCGGAAAAGAGGAAGACCCTCAACGAGGTGGATTGACACAGTGGCTGCAACAGTGAGCACAAGCATAACAAGGATTTTAAGGATAGCTCAGGATTGGGCAGTGTTTCGTTCTGTTGTGCATAGGGTCGCTATGAGTCAGAGCCGACTTGACTGCACCTAACAACAACAACAATCTAGTTAGTGAATTCCCCTCTCCCTCCCTCCCTACCCTCGTAACCATCAAAGAATGTTTTCTTCTTTGTTTAAACCTTTTCTTGACTTCTTATATTAGTGGTCTTGTACAATATTTGTCATTTTGTGACTAATTTCACTCAGCATAATGCCTTCCGGATTCATCCATGTTGTGAGATGTTTTGCGGATTCATCATTGTTCTTTATCATTGAGTAGTATTCCATTGAATGTACCGTAATTTGTTTATCCACTCATCTGTTGATGGGCACCTAACTTGTTTCCATCTTTTTGCTATTATGAACAGTGCTGCAGTGAACATGGGTGTGCAAGTATCTATTCATGTGATGGCTCTTATTTCTGTAGGATATATTCCAAGGAGTGGGATTGCTGTATCGTGTGGAACGTCTGTTTCTAGCTTTTTAAGGAAGCACCAAATCGATTTCCAAAGCAATTTTACATTCCCACCAGCAGTGCATAAGTGTTCCAGTCTCTACACAACCTGTACAACATTTATTATTTTGTGTTTTTTGGATTAGTGTCAGTCTTGTTGGGGTGAGATTGTATCTCATCTTAGTTTTGATTTGCATTTCTCTAATGGCTAATGATCGTATTTCCTCATGTATCTGTTAGCCAGCTAAATGTCTTTTTTAGTGAAATGCCTGTTCATATACTTTGCCCATTTTTTAATTGGGTTGTTTGTCTTTTTGTTGTTGAGACATTGCAGTATCTTGTAGATTTTAGAGATTAGACCCTTATAGGATATGTTGTAGCCAAAATTTTTTTCCCAGTCTGTAGATTATCTTTTTACTCTTTTGGTTAAGTTTTTTGATGAGCATAAGTGTTTGATTTTTAGAAGCTCCCAGTTATTTAATTTCTCTTATGGTGTTTGTGCATTGTTAGTTGTGGTCTATATTCTGTTTATGCCATGTGTTAGCGCTCCTAGCATTGTCCCTATTTTTTCTTCCATGATCTTTATCATTTTAGATTTTATATTTAGGTCTTTGATCCATTTTGAGTTAGTTTTTGTTCATGGTGTGAGGTATGAGTGCGGTTTCATTTTTTTGCAGATGGATATCCAGTTATGCCAGCACCGTTTGTTAAAGGGACAGTCTTTTCCCCACTTAACGAAGTTTGGGTCTTTGTCAAATATTAGCTGCTCATAGGTGGGTGAATTTATGTCTGGATTCTCAATTCTGTTCCATTGGTCTATGTATCTGTTGTTGTACCAGTACACCAGGCTGTTTAGACTACCATAGTGGTGTAATGGATTCTAAAATCAGGTAGTGTGAAACCTCCCACTTTGTTTTTCTTCTTCACTAATGCTTTACTGGGAAACCCTGGTGGCGTAGTGATTAAGTGCTATAGCTGCCAGCCAAAGGGTCGGCACTTCGAATCTGCCAGGTGCTCCTTGGAAACTCTATGGGGCAGTTCTACTTTGTCCTATAGGGTCACTAGGAGTCGGAATTGACTTGATGGCACTGGGTTTGGTTTTTTTTAATGCTTTGCTTATTTGGGGCCTCTTGACGGCACTGGGTTTTGGGTTCCCTTTTATATGAAGTTGGTGATTTGTTTCTCCATCTCATTAAAAAATGTCATTGGAATTTGGATTGGGATTGCATTATATCTGTAGATTGCTTTGGGTAGAATCGACATGTTCACAATGTTGAGTCTTCCTATCCATAAGCATAGTATGTTTTCCCACTTACGTAGGCCTCTTTTAGTTTTTTGTAGTAGCATCTTGTTGTTTTCTTTGTATAGGTCTTTTATGTCTCTGGTTAGGTTTATTCCTAAGTATTTTGTCTTCTTGGGGGCTATTGTAAAGGTATTGAGTTGGTGATTTCCTCTTCGAAGTTCTTTTTGTTGGTATAGCGAAATACAGCTGATTTTTGTATGTTTGTCTTGTATCCTGATACTTTGCTGAAATCTTCTATTAGTTCCAGTAGTTTTCTTGTGGATTCTTTGGGGTTTTCTATGTATAAGACCATGTCATCTGCAAATAGAGATATTTTTACTTCTCCCTTACAATTTTGGATGTGCTTTATTTCTTTTTCTTGCCTTATTGCTCTGGCTAGGACCTCCAGCACAATGATGAAAAAGAGTGGTGATAAAGGGCACCCTTGTCTGTTTGCTGTTCTCGAGGGGAATGCTTTCAGACTCTACATTTAGGATGATGTTGGCTTTGTATAAATGCCCTTCATTATGTTGAGGAATTTCCCTTCTGTTCATGTTTTGCTGAGAGTTTTTATCAGGAATGGGTTTTGGACTTTGTCATTTGCCTTTTCTGCATCAATTGATAAGATCATGTGGTTCTTATCTTTTGTTTTATTTATGTAATGGATTACATTGTTTTTCTAGTGTTGAACCATCCCTGCATACCTGGTATGATGAAGTTTTTTTTTTTTTTTTTTTTTAATACGTTGTTAAATTCTGTTGGCTAGAATTTTGTTGAGGGTTTTTGTGTCTATGGTCATGAGGGTTATTGGTCTGTAATTTTCTTTTTTTGTGGTGTCTTTACCTGGCTTTGGTATCAGGGTTATCCTGGCTTCATGGAATGAGTTCAGGAATATTCCATCCTTTTGTACACTTGCTGATTTTTATAGTTTCTGGTTCTCCACCAAAATTCATGGCCTTGTTTTTTATTTCCTTGAACATATAGGGAATAATTATGCTTCAAACATTTAATTATAGAACATTTAAAACATAGAAAAGTTGAAAGAAATTTTTCAGTGAATACCTGTCTACTGTCTGTATTCTATCATTAACACTTTACTATACTTGGTTTATCACATATCTATCAATTTATCTCTCCCTGCAAACAGTTATTTTAATATCCATGTCTGGAGCTCTTTTTGTGTTTCTATTTTCTGTTTTCATTCATAGTCTTGTTTCCTCGTGTGCCTGTGTCTTAGTCATCTAGTGCTGCTATAACAGAAATACCACAAGTGGATGGCTTTAACAAAGAGAAGTTTATTCCCTCACAGTTCAGTAGGCTAGAAGCCCAAATTCTGGGCACCAGCTCCAGGGGAAGGCTTTCTCTCTCTGTTGGCTCTGGGGGGAGGACCTTGTCATCAATCTTCCCTTGGTCTGAGAGCATCTCAGCGCAGGAGCCTAAGGTCCAAAGGATGCGCTCTGCTCCCAGTACTGCTTTCTTGGTAGTATGAGGTTCCCAGCTCTCTGCCTGCTTCCCTTCCCTTTTATCTCTTGAGAGAGAAAAGGTGGCGCAGGCCACACCCCAGGAAAGCCCATTTTACATTGGATCGGGGATGTGACCTAGTAAGGGTGTTACAATCCCACCCTAATTCTCTTTAACATAAAATTACAATCACAAAATGGAGGACAACCACAGACTACTTGGAATCATGGCCTATCCAAGTTAATACACACATTTTTGGGGGGGACATAATTCAATCCATGACAAAAAAAAAGCATGGTTATTTTTTGTTGTGTGCTAGACATTGTTTTGCCAGATTTTTGAAATAATTTGAGATGTAGAATGATGTTATTTTCTTCCACAGAAGACTTACCTTTGTTTCTGTCAGGTACCATGTCTGTCTTCAATCCAATTTCAGGAATTGAGACAATTCAGAACTGTGAAGAACTGCCTACTTCTGGTTTACCTTCTAGGATATAGCCTTTCTTAGTCTGAACCCAAAATGAGGAGTTCAACCCTTCTTTCCTTTCAGGTGCTGTAGTTTTATCCCTGTCCCTAGCTTAGACTGTTAAGAGCCCTGCTCAGCCTCTCAGTTACCCCCTTCAGAATTAGCAAATGCTCCTAGCGGATAAGCGGATAAGCCCCCCCAAAACAAACAAAGCTCAAGTTTTTGGGGTGCCCTCCGAATCCTAGACCACCATTTTAGAAAGTGGAACTCCTTTATTTAAATATCTAAGTTTATCCCATATACATTTAGTAATATGACATATATTTTTGGCCTTTATTCCATCATTTTAAGTGTTTATTTAAAATTTTCTGTGTTTATTGATTTTAAAAATTTTTCTCTGTATGGTTAGTGTTTGTTTTGTGTTTTATCTTTTTCAGATAACTTGGAAGGGTTGCATTCTCTTTTTAGTTTTTCTTTGAGTATATATCTTAGTAACTACAAGTTCATGTAATAATTTTTCTTTTTTATGTGACTTAAGTCACATTTCTTCATCTGTAAATAGGAATAATACTGTATTCTCTGGGTTGTTGTGAGAATCAATGAAAATAAACTACACTAAGCATTTAGCATAGTACCTGGATGTGGTAAGCCTGTCATAAATGTTGGCTGGTGGGGGCAGAGCCAGATTTTTCTGAGCAGAGCATATCTTTTTAATATGATCTATCTCACTCTTGAATGTCATAGAACAAATTAATACTGTTTTTTTTTTGTTGTTGTTCCAAAAAACCTACTATTATCACCCAGGTGTACTTTTGTCTTTCCTAACTTACCCTAAATTAAAAAAAAAAGTGGAGGATAAATATTGGAGAGCTCTTTTGTTCCCTGACTTCCATTGTCAGCAGCTGTGACCATCTTTAGGAACCTTCAAAAAGGCACACAATAACAAAGGAGAGAAGTTAGGACTGTTCTGTCATGCAGTAGACCAGCAGAAGAGAGAAACCTTGGTGGGAGCAACAGGTGGTAGCAATCTAAAGGGAATCAAGACAATCTCTGGGGCTTATGGAAGAAAAGAGTAATGGTGCATAGGCTAGACCTTCACCCCTCAGCCCCAGTCTCTGTCTTCACCCCTGATATGTGCATCTTCTACTCTACTGGAGCCTTGACTCCAGATTATAGTGGCCAACACTGGTGGCTTGTATTTAGGGCAAGGAGGTCCTACTTCCAGTAGCGAGGGAGGCCTGCAGGAGGAATTGAGGAGGGTATTACTGAGAAGCTGTGTCACAGGCATAAAAAGTTGGAACTCTTAATGAATTTTCTCATAGAAATATCATTTTGCATAGTTCGCTAGTATTATTTAGCTCAGGTGCATCTTGGTCCTATTCAACTATTAGCACAACCAGATGGTGGGTTAAATAGTCTTTTACGGCCTTTCCTAAGAGCCTAACCACTGGGTA
The DNA here is from genome assembly GCF_024166365.1 of Elephas maximus indicus. NCBI lineage: Eukaryota > Metazoa > Chordata > Mammalia > Proboscidea > Elephantidae > Elephas > Elephas maximus. Next base: position 61,888,809 of record NC_064826.1, on the reverse strand, counting down.
TAACATGTGTCTATGGTAAAATACTTTTAAAATCTCACAACAGACTGACAAAAGAACCTTTGAAGACAATCTGTTTGTAAGTTGGGCCTGCCTGGCAGGGTTAAAGAGGCCCACCCTGCTCCTTAGCGTTAACGTCTGTCCCTGTACAAAGATGGCAACATCTTTTATAGTGACAGACAAGCCACACACTCTGAGTTTAAATAAAGATAAAGATTGGCTCCTTGTAGGAGAGCCTGCCTGATTTAAGACAGGCCATGTTTAATGAAATTTGGCATTAAGTGGGCCTGTTTTAAATGAGGCAGTTTGTATAAAGTTCTCCATATTATCAGTCCATCTGTGTTTATTTTTGTGTGAAAGCAAAAGTTTCAGTCTTATGTCAGATCAAAAATGGCTTTGTTCCAGTTTGATAAGGGGTGTGAATATCACCAAGTCAAAAGTAAATTGAAATGGGGTTTTTATTTTTCACCGGTTGCCATTTTCAATGGAGGATAAATTAAATATATAGAGTCAAAAGAAAGGTAAAGAGGAGGTAGTTGACACTTTAGCCATGTTTTATGTAACACTTGTTTTTCTTTTACATGAACACATTATACCATCCATCAGGATAAATTAATACGTCGTGGGCCTTTAAAAACTGTAAAAAAAAATAATTTTAATGGTTCCAATAACAGCTCCAGATGAATGCTGGAAAACAGATATTCCGAACTGTCAAACAGCGTATGTATTACTTGGCTCTGTTATAACAGCAAGTAAATGCTGCTTTTGTAGGAAGTTTCCCCGACTGCCAATGGAAGAACTGTAACACATTTATTGCGAACAAAATTGGAATGGGAACGAGGCATGTTATAACAGAATGGCGGCTGATTCCTTCTTGCCAGTTGGGCTGAATTAAAATAATAAATCATTAGGACAACAAAGGGTTCTTGGTTAAAAGAAGGAATAATTTAATTAAACAGATTATCAAAACTGGCAGGTTCATGCATGTATTACTTACAGAGATTTTATTAAAAATATGGGTTTTACTTTATCATGTGAAGGAATAGATTTAGACACCATATAAATGTGTATGTTAAAATGGAGACAAAAAATCAGACAAGCTTCAGAGGTGAATTTAACTGTGGTGTGGAAAGCAACTGAAAATTGTTTACAGTAAAGGCCAGTTCCTACTGCTGTTTACTGTGGGTAAGCGGCTTCAGGATGCTGTCCTGTCTTTGAAGGAGGTGACTCACGCCATTATTTATTGCAGTTAATTGCCAATGTTTGTAAAGAGCACAGTGTGTTGCAAACCAGGACTGAGTAATCCGTGGTGACCTTTTGTGCTATCAAAGCTTTATCAATTAGAAGCCCCTGATGGTAAATTCAGAGGATGCCCAGTGAGTGCCATCAAAAGAAGATTCACTTGACTTCTTATACAATTCAATTTTTTTTTTGGTGGCGGGGGGCTCCTTTTCCTGTAATCCTGAACCTTCTTTAGGGTACTGTCTCCAGATCCTCAAAGTGAAGGATATTCAAAATGTTTTCAAACTTCAAGGAGTGTTATGGTTTTTATAAGCAGCAGCAGACTTTCAGAAAAACAGTAGATTTCCTGATAAATACCTTTTTTCAAGAGGTCCCAGTGCTGGCTTCTTAGCTTTTTAGTCACTTTCTTTTCCATCCACTTTTTTTTCTGTTGATGTTGGGCCTGCTTGACATTTATGAAAACTTTGTTAAATGTTTCAAAGGTATAAATTAACGCCCTTATTTTTCTTTACTTCTCCTCACGGTGAGTCAGTCTTAAACGATTTGTTCATTTTCATTCACTGATTCCCAAATGGGATTTTTCAGTTCTTATTCTCCATGTTGCTGCAGCTTTTGACATTGTTTAATGCCTCCCTTCTGGAAATTCCCTGCTCTCGTGTCTTCTATTACACTGCGTTATCCTGAGTCTTTTTCTCAATTTCCTTTGTCTTTTGTTAAGCTGACCTTTCTCCCTTTATGTTCTGTAATCTTGCCATTATTCAAGGCTCAGCCTCAGCTTTCTTTACCTCCTGTATTCTCTTGGCAAGCTCAGCTACTCCCAACTTCGAAGCTGCAGGCCCACTTTTGCAACTGCCTTTGAATATCTCACCCCCTCCATCAAAACTTCTAAAATCAAACTCATGATCTTCCCCTGCTCAGATTCAAGATTCTGAATTGCTCCCCCAAATCTGACCAAATTTCATTCTGGGGATTACTGCTACTGAGTTCTCATGTTAGCACTAAGTTGCAGTTCTGCTTTTACCCACCTCCTGCCACCATGATCTTGTGTATAAGTCTGCACTCTGCCTTGGTTGCTACTTATAATTTCTTGGGAAACTGGGTCATTGGGGTGTTCTTCTGGTCTTAGCTGGGCTCACTCATCCTTGGTCAGCTGTGGGTGGGTAGTTGCCTCAGCTGACCTTGGCTGGGCTTGCTCACATGTTTGGGTGTTGGCTGGCTCTAGGCTTTCATCCTAAAAGGCAGCCCAGGTTTTTTCTGATGCCAGAGACAGGGTTTTGAGGTTGTGAACCTCTGCTAACTCATCTGGACAATAATGAGAAGCTTGATGGTCCATTAAAGCAATAGGAAATAGGGTGAGGGAAGTGGACCCCTATAAGAGCTGGCATACAGGGCAGGATAGATCCTGAGAGGAATGTTCTGACTGCAGAGACTAGCTCCAGAGATGGTGCCAGGAATGAGGAAGCAGAGCAAGATGGGGATCTGCATACAGAGGTGGTAGTGAAGGTGGACTGAGTGTGTTGATGGCACAATTAATGGCTTCCTTGTACGCATAACCTTTGCAGTGTGACTTTGCAATTTTTTTTACATCCAGAGTTGAAGTCTATTTTCCCACTCCTTGAATCTGGTCTGGCCTGTGACTTGTTTTGCCTAACAGAATGTAGGTAAAACCACAAGGTCGTGGCATCCAAGTCTTGAAAGTCTCTGTGGCTTCCCCTTCTCTTTTCCAGCTAAGAGGTGGAGTGGTGTTGCTGAGTGTTAAGTGGTCAGTCATGATGGGAATATTCACTCATTTGAGTAGGCTCGCATCAATATTTCTCTGGAAAAAAAAAATTCAGGTCACCTAAAACTGCCTATGGGGGAAAATGGGGGGGAAAAAATAGATTGAATTGTTAAATTGATATTGTCCAAACCCTTATCAATTGGGAGCTCTTTCAGGTAGTCAGCCTCACCAGGTGTTATGTTTTTCCTGCCTCCTGTAAACAGGGCCTGTGAATTTCCTGTTCCTCATGCCTGGCTCCTTTTCATCCTTTATATTTGCTACTAAAATGTCATCTCTTCAGAGATGCCTTCCCTAAACATCTCATCTAGAGTTGGTTCCACTGTTTTTCTTTTCTTTTTGCTATTTTAGTCTTTTTTTCCCTCATAATTTATCATTATTTTATTTGTCGATATGAGTGGGAATTGACTTGATGGGAATGGGTTGTCTATTTTTCTTTTTTTATTTCTCCATTAAACAGTGAGTTCCATGAGAATAGAAGCCATTATTTCTCTAATAACTAGCGTAGTACCTAGCACATATTAAAAAAAAATTAATTAGGGACCTGATAAATATTTGTTAAATCAATGAATGAATTGAAGGGAGGCATGTTGGGAGAGGAGATTAAGATAGGTCTGAGGATGGCCAGAGCTGGAGGTCAGGCTGTCTGAAAACGCCAAAGCTAGTGTCTAGGAGTCAAAATATAGCTTCCAAGGGGAAATTACTGGCTCAGGTCCAGTCTGGGCTGTTAGCTAAAAGGTCTACTCTGGTGCGTAAAGAAATGGCAGTAGGAGTCTGTGGGCAGTGGGATACTCGTAGGGAGATGGCAGTGTCCTAGTTGGTGCTGACCTATCTTGTTATTGGTCCCTAGTCAGTGTCTGGGGAAATACGGTAGAAGGCCTAGGAAGGGGTAGACATATTATTATTTATAAATATATTTGTATTTAAGTATATATATATTTTATATATATAAGTATAAATATATTTGTATTTATAAATGTAAATATTTATCATTCATCTTCTTTTCATCCAGGGCAAGAAGATACTTGAATTTAGGACATGGGTTTAGTTCAGTTATTTTGGTTCTAAGGAACAGAAACTCTCAGGTTCCCTAAAATAGCGAGGAGGGTGGAGGTAAGCAAAAACAGGAGTCTCAGCTGAGTAGGAAGGCCTCACAGGAGTCTGGAATAGCTAAGCCTCTGAGAAAGCAGAAGCCACACTGAAACAGCCTTTGTGAAGCTGGAATGAAATTCCAAGTAGCTCTTGAGGACCTTAGCACCAGGAGTTCACAGATCTTTAGACCAGGTCTCTGCCTTTAATGTGACGCAGCTATTTTCTTTGTCTCTTCTTTTTTCTGTGTCATCTCTCTTCTAATTCTAACTTGCTTCTCTGCTTTAATAGTTCTCAGCCCTATGTCAAAATCACTCATGGAGCTTTAAAAAAATATTCGTAACTAGTCCCATCCCTGTAGATTCTGACTTAGAATATATGCTCGATGAAGTTAAGGGCTGTTTCCTGCTTTGTTCCCAGCTATATCTTGTGCCTAGAACAGAGACTGGCACATAGTAGATGTTCAAAAATACATGTCGACTAAATAACAGTCTATGGGATGGGGCCCAGATGACTGAGTTTTAAAAAGCTTCTAAAATTGTTCTGATGTGGGCCAGGATATACTTTTTTTTTTTTAATTTACCTCATGGATTCATCTTCATAGTGTTATCTTGTTCCTGGCTTCTGCTCTACTTCATGGCTTCTTTCTTTGCACCATTTCAGCTTTATACCTCTCTATTAACTGCCTATTTCTCTCTCTTTTGCAATTCAAGTTCCTAGTAGGAAGACTGTTTGGCCTAGCTTTTCTCTGTTTGAACAGAAATTTTCCATATCAGGCTTTTATACAGTTAGATGGGCAGCCTTAGGATTGGCTGCCCTTGCTTCATTCTAGTCCAATAATAATAGCCAAGAAGGAGGGGGGTGGGGAGAATAGAATCGCATGGTACAAAATATGGCAGCCTAGCAGGCTGTGAGTGGCAGATAATATGGTTGATTTGTGTAGTACCACAGACTTAGTTGAACCTTTCTTTTTTTATTTACTAATTATAATCAGTTGATTAAATATTTTTTGAGTGCCTTATGTGCCAGGTGTTCGTCTTACATGTCAAGCACAGGTAATATAATAATAAGCAAAAGAAACATGCAGTCTGCCCCCATGAGCTTATTTCGTGGTAGGAAAGATAGGCAATTAATAAAGCCATTAAAATAAAATGAAAAATAAAAGAAAAATGGATGAATTGGACCCCATCAAAATTAAAATCTTTTTTTTTTTTTTGGTTTTAACAAACATATTTATTTTCTCACAGTTTAGGAGGTTAGAAGTCTGAATTCAGGTCTCCAGCTCTAGGGAAAGTCTTATCTCTTCAGCCTTTATTTCTTGGCAAAATTAAAATCTTTTGCTCTTCAAAAGACACTAATAAATATGAAAAGGCAAGCCTTGGACTGGGAGAAAATATTTTCAAAACATATATCTGATAAAGGATTCGAAGGTATGCGGAATATGTTGAGAACTCATAATTCCATAATAAAAAGTCAAAGAACCCAATACAAACCTTGGCAAATGTTTCTAACAGACACTTCTTGAAAGAAGGTACATGAATGGCAAATAAGCATATGAAAGGATGTTTAGCATCATTAGTCATTAGGAAAATGCAAATCCAAACCACTGTAAGATCCCACTACACACCTACTTGAATGGCTAAAATTAAAATTACTGGCCATATCTAGTGTTGTAGAGAAGACAGAGCAACTATAACCCTCATATATTCTTGGCGGGAATGCAAAATGAAACAGCCACTTTGGAAAACAATTTGGCACTTTCTTAAGAGTTAAACATACACTTATACAACTCACCAACCCCACTTGTAGGCACATACCCAAGAAAAATGAAAGTATATGTCTACGTAAAAACTTGTAAGCAAATATTCATAGAAGCTTTATTACTGATAGCCCCAAACTGGAAATAAGCAGTTTGGAAAAAACAGAGGATTGTAATAAACTGTGTAATGGAATGCTATACAGCAATAAAGGGGAACAAATTACTGTTACATGCAACAACATGGATGCTTTTCAAAAACATTATGCTAAGTGAAAGAAGCCAGCCACAAAGAAGCTATACAGTACCTATGTACTGTATGATTTCATTTGTATTATATTCTGGAAAGGCAAAATTATAGTAAGGGACAGCAAATCAGTGGTTACCTGAAGTCAGAGGTATGGGTACAAGATTGACTGCAAAAAAGCATGACAGAACTTTTTGGGGTAATGAAAATGTTCTATATTTTCATTGTGTTGGTTGTTAACACAACTGATACATTTGTCAAAATTTATTAAATTATATACTTAAATTGGTAAATTTTATTATATGTAAATTATATGTCAACAAAGCTGATTTTCTTAAAAATCACAGAGAACAATGGAGAGATACATGCTGGGAGTACAGTATAGGGTCTCCTCACGGTCCAAGGGAGTCTGAGGAGGCTTTTCATAGGATGAGCTACTTAATCTCAGGATGAGCTGAAAGAGGCCAAGTGCCCAGGGCCAGGTGGAAGGGAAGAGGGTTCCACAGAGTCAGCAGCATATACAGAGGCTCAAAGGCAAAAGACAGCAATAGACTTTGGAAGTGTTGGGCAGGGAAGAGGGAAGAAAAATGAGTATGGAGACATAGGCTAAGCCAGGTAAAGGACTTTCTAAGTTATATTATGTTTGGGCTTTATTGTAAGAGTGTCTGAAGGGCTAAGCACTTCTCATGATGGAGTTATATGATATGATTTCTGGTTTAGAAAAATCTCTCTGACTCTGTGGGAAGAATGGATTGGATGGAAGGACCTTCATTAAGAAGGCCTCAGATGATAGTGCCATACATTAGGGAAGTTACAGAGGGTGATGGAAAGAGGTGGGTGGATTTCAGAAACATTTAGGAAATAGAATTTTCTGTGGGAATTGAGGGAGAAGAATCAAGAATGGCTTCTAGGTTTCTAGTTTGAGTATGTAGTGTATGATGGTAGCACTTACTGAGAAAGAACAAAAGAGCAAGAAGAAGTTTGGGGGTAAGGTAATGACTTTAGTTTTATACACGTTGGGAGGTATTCAGAGAGGTCCTGGTAGAGCAGTGGTTAAGCCTTTAGCTGCTAACTGAAGGGTTGTTGTTCAAACCCACCAGGCTGCTCTGTGGGAGAAAGATGTGGCAGTCTGCTTCCATAAAGATTACAGCCTTGGAAACCCTGTGGGGCTGTTCTATTCTGTCCTATAAGGTCACCATGAGCTGGAATCGATGGCAACGGTGTCTTGGTTATCTAGTGCTGCTATAACAGAAATCCAAGTGGATTGCTTTAACAAAGAGAAATCTATTTTCTGACAGCCTAGTAGGACTTCTAGTCCAAATTCAGGGCATAAACTCCAGGGAAAGGGTTTTGCTCTCTATTGGCTCTGGAGGAAGGGCCTTCTCATCAGTCTTCCTCTGGACTAGGAGCTTCTCTGCACAGGAACCCCGGGTCCAAAGGATGCTCTCTGGTCCTGATGCTTCTTTCTTGGTGGAGGTACCCCACTCTCTGCTTGCTTCGTTTTCCTTTTATCGCTTGTAAGATAAAAGGTGGTGCAGGCCAAACTCCAAGGAAACTCCTTTTACATTGAATCAGGGGTGTGATTTGAGCAAGGGTACTCCATCTTACCCTATTCTTCTCTAACCACAGGCAGAGATTATGATTTATAACACATAGGAAAATCACAAAATGGAGGACAACCATGCAGTACTGGGAATCATGGCCTAACCAAGTTGACACATATTTTCTGGGGACACAATTCAATCCATTACAAATGAGTCTTGGGGAGGGGGGGATTCATATTGTATTGTTTAGAAGTAGTTGGGTATATAGGTCTGGAGCTTAGAAGCCAGATCTAGGCTATAGAAAGAGATACTTGCCATCGGCTTTTAGGTCGTAATTGAAACCATGAAATTAGGCAACTGAGGAGATGGATGAGTACGCTTCTGGGCTACCCTAAAACCCTGAGAAACTTAAATGTTTAAGGAAGAGGTAGGAAGAAGTCACTAGAAAGAGCAGTTGTGTGCCGTGGAGTTAATTTTCGACTCATCTCAACCCCGTGTAACAGAGTAGAACTGCTTCGTAGGGTTTTCTAGGCTGTCTTTTTTTTTAATCTTTACGGAAACAGCTAGGTCTTTCTCCTGTGGAGCCGCTGGGTGGGTTCAAAATGCCAAGCTCCTGGTTAGCAGCCAAGTAATGGTGGACAATTTCAAATGGAACTTGCTTCATCAAAGAATATGTTTTTTAAGGTGTTTGGTTATATGTATTGTGGAATTTTTGAGAGGTGCTCTTAACAGTAAAAGGTGAATCACTGTTATGCAACCATTAAAAAGAAAAAGTTATTGATTTGATGCCTTGTGTAAAGGGCAATTAATTTTGTATGTAAGTGGAAGAACTCAGAGTTTTCTACTGTTTTGGTTTATTCTTCCCTGCTTTGCACCTCCCTCTTCCATTAGAGATGTTTAGAACCTTGAACATTAAAGAGTTTCTAAAAATCCACTTATATACATTCTGGGTGGAGAAGCTTGCACCAGATATTCCTTTATTGACAAACCCATGAGCAAGAACATACTTTTTGCAATGCTTGCTTAATAAGTGCTATCCACCTTAATTCCCCTTTTCCCTTTGGTCTCTTTCATTCCCTAAATGAGTGTGACCAAGCTTGAAGAGATCAATGGGAAAAGGTTTTTGATCCCCCTGCCTTATGCAAGAAGTATTTGTTAAGCAGGCAAGGGGATCAGTCACTCATGGATAGAGAAGTTGTTTTGAAACCGAAGTCTCATTTGCTTTCAAACTGATCTTACCACCATGGTCAGCTTTAGTGGTCAGGACAGAATGCTACAACAGAGGTCTCCACTTCTCCAGATGCCATCTTTCTCTTTCCTTTTTAGTATTTCCTTCCTCTAATTGCCTTTTCAGAGAAAGGAAGATGTAGAAAGATTTTGAAGAGTTAGAATTTTACATTAGAATTGTCATTACAAGATGCAATAGGAGAACCTTTTTAGGGAGTCTCTTAAAGATCATGATTCCATGAACTGAAATCAGCCTAGCAAATTGCTGTAGGAACCTTAGTAAATTATGATTTCAATCAATGGCAATTTCCATTGTCATCACTCGGGTTCAGGTGAGAGACAAGGTGGAACTTCAGGCTATCTTACTGATTTATCGTCTCTCAGCTACAAATTCACTTTTTAGTACCTGGTCTGGGATAATGAACTCAACTGTTTAAGAGATTATTACAGTGAGCACGTTGATACACTTCGTCTGTAGAGGGTACTGGGGGGATTATCTGAGGACAAGGGCTTCCCTTCCTGGTTCTGATGTACTTGCATTTTACTTTTCCTTGTTCTTACTGCAGGGTTTGTCAGTGGTGCCTCGTTGGGGGGATACCCAGTGATGTTCTGCCCAAAATGTACCCCAGAACATGTAGTCCCTAGCCCGTAGACCTGGTGACTACCTTGCTGCAATCCACTCAAGGTAGACCCTGGCATGCTCCAAGCCTAGCATCTGCAGTGGCACCCTGATTCCTTCTGTGCATCTGCCCACTAGCTTTAGGTGGCGTGTGCCCCAGAGGGTTCTTTACTGCCATGCACACCACGTGCTCCAGGCCTCCCGCCAGCATCAGTGCCCTGATTCCCTCTGTGTGCCCACCCACTAGCTTGCCCACACCCTGGTTGGTTGTTTTTTTGCTGTTTTTTGGCAATTACTGTCAAGGATTCACCTAGCACTATTGGATTGCTAAAAGGAATTAAGGCAATACCTTTTTTTAGAATTCAAAATTATATTTTGTTTTTGGTTGTTTTAGGATGGGGCTATGAACCAGGTTTGGCCTAGGCAACCCACCAAACTTCTTCACTATCCAGTGGGCTGCAACCACACCTTCTTCAGTGAGGCCTCTACCCCAGCCTTGAGGAAAGGTTCCTCCTTCTGAGCTTACCCTCCCTTGGGTACTCTCCATCAGCTATAGGGTTTCCTTTAGAGTTCTCTTATGTCTTTATAGTTACTTTCCAATCATAGTTTAATAATTTCAGACTATGTTAAACTTCCTCTGTTCAAATTACTGTGCTGTTTCTGTTTCCTGATTGGACCCGGGCTGATAATGCTATCTTTTCCTTAATTTATCATACATACCTCTGCCACAGTAATTTTCCTAGAGGTCAGCTCTGATTAAAAAACAATGACCAAAAAAGGAAGAAAGAGAAACAACACTCGAGTGATTGCATTGCCTGGCATTCAAGACCCTCTATGATCTGACCCCTACCTGCCTTTCCAAATTTGTTTTCTACTCTTCCCAAAACAACTAAGGCAAGCAGCACTGTGCAGCGCCGAAAGCCCATGCCTGGGTTTGCCCTTTAGCACTACCATTTGTTACTAAGCAGAAAAGGGCATGTACTTCGACTGCTCTGAGTTTCATTTTACTCACCTGAAAATTAGGGTTTTTTTTTAATACCTGTCCTGCCTATGTCACAGGGTTGTTGTGAGGTTAAACTAATGCATGTGAAAACTTTTAAGTTTCTGTCTAACTGTAATGTATTAGCATAGAGTTTGTGTAGTGTTTTTAACTTGTTAAAGTACTCACAAGTGGACAATAAAGACAATTACTGTCAACATTCACCTAGCACTACTGGATTGCTAAAAGGAATTAAGATATAATTCAAAATTATATCTTCTTTTTATATTTTATGTTTTTGTTTGTTTCAGGATGGGTGAAATAAGACATGAAAAATTTCTTGGCTTGACTATTTTTCTTCTCTTTGCCATCACAAACACAATGGAGAAAGACTGTAAAATTTAGGGCAAGGTAGAATATCTTTCTTTCTTTTTTTTTTTTTTTTTTATAATTTTTATTGTGCTTTAAGTGAAAGTTTACAAATCAAGTCAGTCTCACACAAAAACCCATATACACCTTGCTACACACTCCCAATTACTCTCCCCCCTAATGAGACAGCCTGCTCTCTCCCTCCACTCTTTCTTTTTGTGTCCATTTCACCAGCTTCTAACCCTCTCCCCCTCTCATCTCCCCTCCAGGCAGGAGATGCCAACATAGTCTCAAGTGTCCATCTGATCCACGAAGCTCACTCCTCACCAGTATCCCTCTCCAACCCATTGTCCAGTCCAATCCATGTCTTAAGAGTTGGCTTCGGGAATGGTTCCTGTCCTGGGCCAACAGAAAGTCTGGGGGCCATGACCACCGGGGTCCTTCTAGTCTCAGTCAGACCATTAAATCTGGTCTTATGAGAATTTGGGGTCTGCAATTTTTATCCCACTGCTCTCCTGCTCCCTCAGGGGTTCTCTGTTGTGTTCCCTGTCAGGACAGTCATCGGTTATAGCCAGGCACCATCTAGTTCTTCTCGTCTCAGGATGATGTAGTCTCTGGTTCATGTGGCCCTTTCTGTTTCTTGGGCTTGTAATCACCTTGTTTCCTTGTTGTTCTTCATTCTCCTTTGATTCAGGTGGGTTGAGACCAATTGATGCATCTTAGATGGCTGCTTGCTAGCATTTAAGACCCCAGACGCCACTCTTCAAAGTGGGATGCAGAATGATTTCTTAATAGATTTTATTATGCCAATTGACTTAGATGCCCCTGAAACCATGGTCCCCAGACCCCTGCCCCTGCTATGCCGGCCTTCGAAGCATTCAGTTTATTCAGGAAACTTCTTTATTATTGGTTTAGTCCAATTGTGCTGACCTCCCCCGTATTGTGTGCTGTCTTTCCCTTCACCTAAAGTAGTTCTTATCTACTATCTAATTAGTGAATGCCCCTCTCCCACCCTCCCTCCCTACCCCCTCTTGTAACCACAAAAGAATGTTTTCTTCTCAGTTTAAACTATTTCTCAAGTTCTTATAATAGTGGTTTATACAATATTTGTCCTTTTGCAAATGACTACTTTCACTCAGCATAATGCCTTCCAAGTACCTCCATGTTATGAAATGTTTCACAGATTCCTCACTGTTCTTTATCATTGCCTAGTATTCCACTGTGTGAAAATACCATAATTGATTTATCCATTCATCCGTTGATGGGCACCTTGGTTGCTTCCGTCTTTTTGCTGTTGTAAACAGTGCTGCAGTAAACATGGGTTTGCATATATCTGTTCGTGTAAAGGCTCTTATTTCTCTAGGATATATTCCAAGGAGTGGGATTGTTGGATCGTATGGTAGTTCTATTTCTAGCTTTTTTTTTTTTTTGCATTTTCTTAGTGTTTTATTTATCAACTATAAACATTAAAACAAAATACAAACTTAGCTTCCCTAACTTTCATTCCATTCACAGCTTTTGAAATAGGCACATTTATTTCTAGCTTTTTAAGGAAGCGCCAAATCGATTTCCAGAGTGGTTGTACCATTTGACATTCCCACCAGCAGTGTAGCAGTGTTCCAATCTCTCCACAGCCTCTCTAACATTTATTATTTTGTGTTTTTTGGATTAGTGCCAGCCTTGTTGGAGTGAGATGAAATCTCATTGTAGTTTTGATCTGCATTTCTCTAATGGCTAATGATCACGAACATTTCCTCATATTTCTGTTAGCTACCTGAATGTCTTCTTTAGTGAAGTGTCTATTCATGTCTTTTGCCCATTTTTTAATTGGGTTATTTGTCTTTTTGTAGTTGGGTTTTTGCAGTATCATGTAGATTTTAGAGATCAGGCGCTGATCAGAAATGTCATAGCTACAAACTTTTTTCCGGTCTGTAGGTAGCCTTTTTACTCTCTTGGTGAAGTCTTTGGATGAGCATAGGTGTTTGATTTTTAGGAGCTCCCAGTTATCTAGTTTTTCTTCTACATTCTTTATAATGTTTTGTATACTGTTTATGCCATGTATTAGGGCTCCTAATGTTGTCCCTATTTTTTCTTCCCTGATCTTTATCGTTTTAGATTTTATATTTAGGTCTTTGATCCATTTTGAGTTAGTTTTAGTGCTTTGAGTGAGGCATGGATCTTGTTTCATTTTTTTGCATATGGATATCCAGTTATGCCAGCACCATTTGTTAAAAAAACTGTCTTTTCCCCATTTAACTGTTTTGGGCCTTTGTCAAATATCAACTGCTCATATGTGGATGGATTTATGTCTGGATTCTCAATTCTATTCCATTGGTCTGTGTATCTGTTGTTGTACCAGTACCAGGCTGTTTTGACAACCGTGGTGGTATAATAGGTTCTAAAATTAGGTAAAGTAAGGCCTCCCACTTTGTTGTTGTTGTTGTTCTTCTTTTTTTTTTTTTTTTTTTTACTTACCCGGGGCCTCTTTCCCTTCCATATGAAGTTGATGATTTGTTTCTCCATCTCATTAAAGGCTGTCGTTGGGATTTGGATCAGAATTGCATTAATTGTATAGATCGCTTTTGGTAGAATAGACATTTTTATGACGTTAAGTCTTCCTATCCACGAGCAAGGTATGTTATTCCACTTATGTAAGTCTCTTTTGGTTTCTTGCAGAAGTGTTCTTTGTTTTTTTATCACCTGGTTCTGAGGGCATTGATTCACTACTTGAGCAGACAGATGATTTCATACATATGTGTGAATTAATTAAACCATCTATTTTGGTTGTATATGTGCCAAAATATGTTTTGTAAACTATAAAAGAGAAGGACCTGAATTATTTTCAGAAAACAATCTAAACTGAAAAAGGCAAAGTTCCCAAGCTGGTAAGGAATTCAACCAATTCTGAATTCAAATCCCTTTAGAGAGGTATTCCTATTCGATGAGAAATTGATAAAGGGCTGTGGGGCCTTACGTCTGGAATAAGAGATGAGGGACCCAACTGTTTGTCTAGGAAGAGTCAGATTTCTCCAGTTGTTCATGGATTGGGCTCATATTTGTTCAGCATCAGTCCAGCCTGTGGATGCTTTCATCAGCAGGTGCTTCTTCTGAATTACTCATTGTCTTGGATCTATAATGCTAGGGAAAAAAGACAAGCCCAGGAGAACTTGCAACATGACTATAAAAGGCATTTAAAAAGTTATTAAAAAATAACTTCCTTAGGGAGAAAATATATGGTTCCTTCTTTTGTAGCCTGAAGAGGAAGGTGAGTTCAACAGAAGGTGAAAATGAAGAGAATTAGCCATTCCAGTCTGCTTGGACAAAACTTGTATCATCTAACATTTCTATAGCTCTTTGTATTTTCCAAAGACCTTTACAAATGTTTTTTTCCCCAGTAAGAAGCCTCTGATCAAAGCAAGTTAGTATTTGTCTTTCCATTTTCTAGACGAGGAAAAAGAGTTCCAGAGAAGTGAAGTCATCTTCACAGGTCCTAGGGTGAGTCAAGAGTAGAATAAGGTTTTGAGCGTTTGACACAAATTCTTGGGTTAATTACTCCGCAACATGTTATTTCCTGTCTTGATTAAATCTCTACAAATTGGTTAAAAGAACCCTTAATCTGAGAAGCCAAGTCTAGAATTCCAATAGAGGATACTCAGTGGGGAAGCTTGAGGTTTTATTAAAAGTGAAATTCCTTTGGGCACCAGGCTTAGAGGACTGTGGAGAAGAGCTGATCTGGTTCATAGACTTCAGAGAAGGTGCTCCTTCAAGTCCTGTGGGGTTTATGGTTGTATATCTTTAGTGAAGAAATCTGAAAATGATGCATATAGCATTGGCACCTGAGAAAGTGGTTCAGCTCAGCCTTTGGGGTTTGTGTCCCATTCTCAAGTTCCCAGTCAACCCTTGATATTTGTGAATCCTTTTTTCCCAGAGGAGAATCTGGCCAGTCTTTAATTTTTGAAACTCTCATTTAGGTTATATATTTCTTTGCAATGTGAATTTATTTCAAATTTGATGCAAGACTGCTGACAAGTATGCTGCCAAATACCTTAGAGGCACCTCAATAAATATTTATTAATGTTAATGATTCTTTTCAATAATTTACATTTGAAATATGTACTTTATCAATGTTACAACAGGAAAAACTTTCAGGATAATATTATTTCGTATTTATATCTAGTGATTGCTTTCCTAGAATGTCAAATTTTGTCACAAACATGATTATGGTATTTTTTTTTTCTTCATTCTTAAGGTCATTGGCAAATATTAGTCCTATTTTATGGATGAGGAGAAAGGAAAGGAAAGTGATTTACAAACAGTCTCACAGTGGATTGAAGTGGAAAATGAAGGTTTAGATCTATGGTTCCAAGTTTCACCCAAAGTAATCTAGTTTTGGGAACTAAAACAATGTGCAAGAAGTTATGATGGGGCATGGATAGTTCAAATACACGGAACTGTCTTCTGTTTAAAATTTAATTTTCAAAAATGAGATTTTCTTTTGTCTCTACCTGTGAGTTTATTGACTCTACTGACAGTTCAGGGTTCCCCCCTGCCCCATTTTTCAGTACCTGTGATAGTTTATTAATGATGATTTAGGTGGTAATACTTCTTTATATTACTGCTACCTATTATTTTTTTTCAAATCATTCCAATTAATGCAGAAAGTGATCCAGTACTTGTTTTTTTAGTATATAAATATATAATTTTTAAAGCATTGCAGTTTTTAAAACATTGCAATCAAAATGGAAAATGGCTTTAGTAGTTATTTTAGAAATGTCAGTAGATATTTAAAAAATGTACAATCTAATTATTTTTATAACCTCATGCATTAATAAAATGAGTTAGTGGCATATATATTTTAAAGTAATAAGAGAAAATGCATTTTGTAGTATTTATTCTTTTTAAAATCCTGCATATAAAATGTCTCAAAAATTTAAACCATGTTTTTCAAAAGGTAGTCCACCTGCATCAGAATTACCTGAGGTTTCTTTTTTTTTTTTTTAAATTCAGAGTCAAGAGCCTCATTCCAGATCTACTGAAAGAGACTCCCAACTTTGGGACCTAGAAATCTGCGTTTTAAATAAGATTTTAGGTACCTTGTAACAAGCAGTATAAGTTAATAACTGCCCACTACATGTTTTCATGGTGATTACAATGTGTTGGATGGTTTGAACACTTTCCTGTGGGATCCAGAGCTTATCCTATTTCAAACCATTTGATATTTGTTGCTGGGTTGCCAGTTAAAGTCATACCTAAAAGAATTTATGATAGAAGAATGGCAACTAGAAAGGTAATTCAACTCAGTGTGTGAACCAAACTCCCGATCAATTCATAAGCTGACTTTATTTCCCATAATCCTATGACCCTGACTTTTCATATTTTTCTTCTAGAAAATAGACCTTTGGTCAAAAGAACTCCATTTGTCCCAACAGAGCACTGAGCTCGCCTGCCAGTTATGATTGGTTTCCTAGCTATCCGTTGTGACACCATATTGCTTTGAGGCCAAGTTTAAAAAAAAAAAATCTTAAAAGTTTTTCTTTGGCTGTACTCTCCCTACTTATCCCATTCCTTCCCCAGAGCTGTCACATTTCTGGTTTCTTATTTTTTACTATACTAATAGCTGCTTGGGGTCTACCTCTTGTCTATTCCAGGATGTGGTCAAATTTGTGCTATTTTAATCTCTGTTTAATGAAATTCCCTTACGAAGGGTCTGAAATGAATTCCAGATTCGGAGAACCAAAACAAATATAGCTATTAAAACTAATACTAATATTAACATCCATCCCAATAATTTACCTATCACTTCCAGATTAAGAGTTTCAGTGAAGTGGTCCCAGATAAGTAAAGCATTACTGAAGAAGAATAATATAGGAGGCCTTGTGCTACCTGACCTCAGAACCTACTATACAGCTACGGTAGTCAAAACAGCCTGGTACGATGGGACAGAATCGAGAAGCCAGGTATAAATCCATCCACCTGTGGTCACCTGATCTCAGACAAAGGCCCAAAGTCCATTAAATGGGGGAGAAGACAGCCTTTTTAACAAATGGTGCTGGCAAAACTGGATGTCTACATGTAAAAAAATGAAACAGGACCCATACCTCACACCATATATGAAAACTAATTCAAAATGGATCAAAGATCTAAATACAAAACCAAAAACTATGAAGATCATGGAAGAAAAAATAAGATCAACACTAGAGGCCCTAATATACAGCATAAATAGGATATGAACATTAACAATACACAAACATCAGAAGATAAGCTAGATAACTGGAATCTTCTAAAAATTAAATACTTTTGCTCATCAAAAGACTTCACAAGAATGAAAAGAGAAGCTACAGACTGGGAAAAATTTTTTGGCTATGACATATCCTACAAAGGTTTAATCTCTAAAAAATCTATAGGAAAATTCAGCACCTGAACAATGAAAAGACAAATAATCCAATTAAAAAATGGGCAAAGGATATGAATAGACACTTCACCAAAGAAGACGTTTAGGCAGCTAACAGACATATGAGGAAATGCTCTAAATCACTAGCAATTAGAGAAATGCAAATCAAAACTACGAGATACCGTCTCACCCCGACATTACTGGCACGAATCAAAAAAACAGAAAATAACAAATGCTGGAGAGGCTGTGGGGAGATTGGAACTCTTATGCACAGCTGGTGGAAATGTAAAATGGTATACCATTTTGGAAAATGATATGGCACTTCCTTAAAAAGCTAGACACAGAAATACCATGCGATCTAGCAGTCTCACTTAGGAATATAAAATTAGAGAAATAAGGGCTATCACACGAATAGGCATATGCACATTCATGTTCATTGCAGCATTATTCACAATAGCAAGAAGATAGAAACAACCTAAGTGCCCATCAACAGATGAATGGATAAACGAACTATGGTACATACAGGCAATGGAATACTACTCAATGATAAAGAACAATGATGAATCTACGAAACATCTCAAACATCTCAATGATCAACATGGAGGGCATTATACTGAGTGAAATGTCAATCACAAAAGGACAAATACTGTATGGGACCACTTTTATAAAAACTCATGAAACGTTTTACATGCAGAAAGAAACAATCTTTGATGGTTACAAGGGAGGGAAGGGGTGGAGAGAGAAAAATAGTAGACAATAGATAAGTGGTAACTTTAGTGAAGGGTAAGACAGTACATGACACTGGGGAAGCTAGCACGACTTGACCAAGGCAAAGTCATAGAAGCTCCATAGACACATCCAAACTCCCACAGGGATGGAGCTACCGGGCTGAGGGCTGGGCACTATGGTCTCGGGGGACATCTGGCTCAATTGGCATAAGCTAGTTTATAAGGAAAATGTTCTACATCCTAATTTGGTGAGTAGTGTCTGGGGTCTTAAAAGCTTATGAGTGGCTGTCTAAGATATGTCTACTCGTCCCGCTCCATTTGGAGCAAGGGAGAATGAAGAAAACCAAAAACACAAAGGAAAGATTAGTCCAAAGGAGTAATGGACCACAACTACCACAGCCTCCTCTAGACTGAGTCCAGCACAACTAGATGTGCTCAGCTACCACCATTGACTGCTCTGACAGGGATCACAATAGAGGGTCCTGGACAGAGCTGGAGAAAAATGTATAACAAAATTCATCTCACAAAAAAAAAAAACCAGACTTACTGGTCTGACAGAGAGTGGAGAAACCCTGAGAGTATGGCCCCCAGACACCCTTTTAACTCAGTCCTGAAGTCACTCCTGAGGTTCACCCTTCAGCCAAAGATTAGACAGCCCTATAAAACTAACAATAATACATGTAGCTCAGCCATGTATAGGAGACTAAATGGGCACACCAGCCTACGGGCAAGGACAAGAAGGCAGGAGGGGACAGGAAAGCTGGATGAATGGAAATGGGGAACCCAAGGTTGAGAAGGGAAGAGTGTAACTTGGTCATGGTGTATGACTCTTTTAATATGCTGTTGGATTCTGCTCGTTAGTATTTTGTTGAGGATTTTTCCATCTATATTCATAAGAGATTTTGGCCTGTAGTTTTCTTGTGATGCCTTTGTCTGGTTTGAGTATCAGGGTTATTTTTGCTTCATAGAATGAATTACAAAGCATTCCTTCCTTCTCTATTTTTTGGAAGAGTGTAAACAATATTAGTGTCAATTCTTCCGTAAATGTTTGGTAGAATTTCCCAGTGAACTCATCTGGCTTAGGACTTTTTATTGTTGGGAGGTTGTTGACCACTGATTTGATTTCTTCACTTGTTTTTGGTCTGTTGAGACTTTCTATTTCCTCCTGTGTCAGTTTGGGTAGGTTGTGTGCTTCTAAGAATTTGTCCATTTCATCTAGGTTATCCAGTTTGTTGCTGTACAATATATTCTATCATAATATTCTGTCATAATTCTCCTTGTTTCCATAGAGACAGTTGTAATGTTCCATCTTTCATTTTTTATTTTGGTTATTTGCATCTTTTCACTTTTTTTCTTTGTCAGTCTAGCTAAAGGTTTGCCAATATTATTGATCTTTTCAAAGAACTGATTTATAGTTTTATTGACTCTGTTGTTTTTCTGTTTTCAATTTTATTTATTTCTACTCTGATATTTGTTTTTTCCTTTTTTCTTGTAAGTTTAGGCTTAGTTTGCTTAGTTTGCTCTTCTCTTTCTAGTTAATGGAGTTGTTAGGTAAGGCTGTTGATTTGAGATCTTTCTTCTTCATGTAGGCATTTACTACTATAAGTTTCTCTCTGAGTACTGCCTTCACTGTATCCCATAAGTTTTGGAATGTTGTGCTGTCATTTGACTGTAGGAAATTTGTGATTTTTCTTTTGATTTCTTCCATGGCTCATTGGTAGGTTAATAGTGTTTTAATTTCCATATGTTAGTGTATTTTCCAGTTTTTTTTTTTTCTGTTATTGATTTCTAGCTTCACTTCCTTGTGGTTAGAGAAGATACTTTGTATGATTTCAATCTTTTTAAATTTATTGAGACTTGCTTTGTGACCTAACATGTGGTCTATCCTGGGGAATAATCAACTTGAGTAGAATGTATATTGTACTGTTTTTGGGTGGAGTGTTCTGTATATGTCTGTTAAGTCTGGTTTATAGTGTCATTCAAGTCCTCCATTTTCTTGTTGATCTTCTTTCTAGGTGTTCTGACCAATGTTGAAAGTGGTGTATTGAAATTTCCAACTATTTCTCCATTCAATTCTATAAATGTATGCTTTATATATTAACATGCCCTGATGCTGGGTACATATGTGTTTATAATTGTTAACTCTTCTTGATTAATTGACCCTTTTATTACTATATAATGACATCTTTATGTCTTCTAACAGATTTTGTCTTAAGATCTACTTTGTTTTATATTAAGATTATCACTCTGTCTCTCTTTTGGTTATTATTTGTATGGGTAATTTTTTCCATACTTTTCACTTTCAACCTATCTGTATCCTTGGGTTTAAGGTGTGCCACTTGTAAACATTTTTTTTTTTTTTTTTACTGATTCTGCCACTGTCTGTCTTTTGATTGGAGCATTTAGTCCATTTACGTTCACTGCAATTACTTAGAAGAAGTGATTTACTTCTGCCATTTTCTTATTTATTTATTTATTTTTGTGTGTCTGTCATAAGCCTTCTTTGTCTTTGTCCTTTACTACTGCTTGCTTTTGTATTTTGTTAGTTTATTGTGTGAGCCTTTGGTTCCTTTCTCCTTTCCTTGTATGTATGTTTTTAATATATATTCTTAGTGGTTACCATGAATATTACATTTAACATCTTGTATGTATAACATTCTAGGGTAAGTTGGTATATAACTTCAGTAACATACAAGAATTTCTATATCTATACCATTCCTCCTCCACCTTTTGTTGTTATCACTAATTGAGTCTTTATGTTTCATGTGCCCTGTAACATAATTTTATCCTTGTTTTTAGTATATTTGTTATTAAAAAACATGAAGGACAAAACATTTAGAATTATTGAGCATAAATATTTTATTAGTATCCCATTATACTTTCTCATGCATTTTTCTTTATTAAGGATCTTTGTTTTTATGTATGGCTTTTAATTACTTTCTAGTGTCTTCTCCTTTCTATCTACGGAACTTCCATTAGTGTTTTTTGTAGGGTCAGTCTGGTGGATATGAACTCTAATTTTACCCTCATTCTTGAAGGATAGTTTCACTGGATATAGTATTCTTGGATGACAGTTTTTTTTTTTTTCTTTCGGCACTTTGCACTTTAAATGTATCATTCCATTGCCTTCTGGCCTCCACTGTTTCTGAGGAAAAATTGGCATTTAATCTTATTGGAGATCCTTTGTATGTGACCGTTTGCTTTTCTCTCTGCTTTCAGGATTCTCTTTTTATTTTTACTGGCCCTGGTGGCACAGTGGTTAAGAGCTCAGCTGCCAACCTAAAGGCTGGCAGTTCAAATCCACCAGCAGCTCCTTGGAAACCCTATGGGGCAGTTCTGCTCTCTGTCCTATAGGGTCACTATGAACTGGAATTGACTCAACAGCAACAGGTTTGGTTTTTTTTTTGGTTTTTAACTATGATGTGTCTTGGTGAAGATCTCTTTGAGTTTATCCTATTTGAGTTTCTCTGAGCTTATTGAATTTGTAAATTAATTTCCTTTATTAGATTGGGGAAATTTTCTATCATTATTTCTTCAAATATTCTTTCTGCCCCTTTCTTCCTCACATCTCCTTCTGGAATTCCCATGGTGTGTATATTAGGTTTCTTGTTGTTGTCTCATAGTTCCATTAAACTGTGCTCAGCCTTCTTGGGCCTCTGTTCTTTTTGCTTTTTCCATCTGTAATTTTAACTATCTTATCCTCTAATTTGCTATTTTTTTCTTCTTCCTGATTAAATCTGTTGGTAATTCCTTCTATTGTGTTTCTCATTTCAGTTATTGTCCCTTTCCGTTACAATATCTGTTTTTTAGATCCTCATTTTGTTCTTGCATTGTTTTCCTTATTTCTTTTAGTTCTTTGTCTATGTTTTCCCTTAGTTCTTTAATTATGTTTAACATCATTCATTGTATTGTATTCTTCCATTTTTTTCATTATCTGGTCACCCCTAGGTGTGCTTTCACTCCCTTTGTCATGTTTATTTGGATGGACCATTGTTTCTCTGTTCTTTGTGTGCCTTGTGATTTTTTCTTGGGGCTTTGGAGTTTTTAAGGGTGTTAGCTTTATCCATCTTTCCCAGTATTTGGTATTTTTGCCCATACTACTTTCTGCAAAAAACTCTTAGGTGGGCAGAGTCGTTGGCCTTTGCTTGTTGCCTCCTCTCTCTCTCTCTCTCTCTCTCTGTGATAACTCCTTATCCCTCCCTGGCTTAATTAGGATTAGAAGTTCTGGGTCTTGGTTTTCAATTTTCAATCTCTCCCAAACACAACAGGAAACACACTGTGGCCAATCTGTCCACAAGCGGGCACTGCCATTCAGGTGAGATATTGGGTACTAATCAATCTGTCCATCAGGGGGTGTAGTCCTCTCTCTCTAGATATTATTCCTTTCTCTTCTCTGTTTCTACAACCATGTTTTTAGTCAGAAAACCCACACTCAGTGAGTCCTCTTCAGGGCTGGGTGTTGCTCTTTAGTTTTGCCTGAGACTTCCTTCCCTGCTCTTTGGGAGATGCTTATATCTGAGCTGGCATTCAGGAGAAGCACAGTCAGACTTTTCTCTGTTTCAGGAGGAAGAGGGGCTGTTACTCCCCAAAAGGACCTTCAAGAGATCTGTCTTATTGGTTTCAGAGGCCCAGCAGCCCTGTGGTGTTTGGGGAAGCATTCACTACTTAGGTGACCCACCTCCTGACTGCAGTGTAGGGAACTTTCTGTAGTACTTTATATCATCAAGCGGCCAACAGTTACTGGTTGGGGGAGGGGTTGTAACACTCCAATGGATCCCCAGACAGGTCTGCCTTGTTGCTATCAGAGCCTGCCTGTAGCATGTTGGCTGTGGGTATAGCCCCCACACAAAATACTTGCTTCCTAGCACACAACAGCCTCAGTCAGCAGTCCTCAGTACTGACTGGATGCAGGAGCAGACAGACCTAAACTGATCCCAGGGAGGTCTGTCCTGTTGGTTTCAGAGGCCTGAGCTATGAGGTGCACAGGGAGGCAGGTACAGTGTTGACTATGAGAGCAGACTCCACTGCCTGGGCTTTCTGTAGCAATTTTCAGTAGGCTTGCAACTGATGGTGTCTGGGTGGGGAAGGTACTGGCACACTCCAAACAGACCGCTGAGGAGGTCTGCCTTGTTGATTTTAGAGCAGAAGTTTGGGGTCCTGCCTGTTTGTACAGGCAGGAGCTGTGGTAGTCAGGAAAGCAGACTCCTTTTCTGGGGCCACTTCCCCAGTTCACAGCAGCTGGTGGTCTGTGTGGATGGGGAAGGAGTAGGGACATTAGGAGAAGCGATTTTCCTATCGTATGTGACTCGTTGTTGATTCGTTGATTCTTGTCTGTCTGGAGTTCTCCATTGCTTTCCTCTGCTCCCTGATTCAGAGTCCCTCAAGGCTGAGAACCATTTCCTCATTGTATTTGTAGGTGAGCGTTGGAATAATGGTCTGTTTACACCACCATCTTCCCAGAATTCTCCATAGAATTATATTCTTAAAAGGTTATTTTGAAGGGTATTAGATGTACATAATCTATTCCTCACTCTCCTGGCATTAACATTTGTACATTTTTTGCTTGTGAGTGACAACCCATATAAACAACCATTATTTTCTATTATAATTCATATAAAAATTGAAGTGTTTATAATGCAAAAAGAAACTCAAGGATCAACCTAGTAATATTGCTAATATGTGCTCGAATTACAAAACCATAAGTAACTGTAAATGCTGTTGTTATGCTAATAAAACGGAAAACATTCTTGGAACAACTGGGAATTTGGTAGCAGCTGCAACAACAGTGCTTGCCACTTTGCCATTTGCTCTGTGGCTTACAAATTAGTCTGAACTCTAAGTCACTGAAAGCAAAAAATGGTCTGCTTTAAATTCCATTTCTTTTATTCCTGCTATGGTGTGCCCTTGAGCTTTCTGCTTGAAATTTGCAAATAAAGAACTACTCTTCTTGGGAATGAACTGAAAACTGAAATTTAAACCCAGGATATGAGGCATCTGAGCAGAGACAGGCACCAGAGATGTTAAGAACAAAAAAATGACGGGCAACATTACATGTCTTTGAAACTTTGACTAGGCTATCACTCATACAATCAAAACTAAAAAAAAAAAAAAAAAAAAGATTTAAGACTAATACACTTTTATTTATTTATTTTTATAGAGGAGCTCTGGTTGTACAGCGGTTAAGTGCTTGCCTGCTACCCGAAATGTCGGCAGTTTGAACCCACTAGTGCTCTGCAGTCTGCTTCCATAAAGATTACAGCCTTAGAAACCCTATGCGGCAGTTCTCCTCTGCCTAGTCATTATGAATTGGAATCAACTCGATGGCACACAATAACAGCAAAAACAACAGTTTCATAGAGTGTATTTGTGTAGCAATTTTTACTGGTTTAAGTATATTTACAATTATGTTATGTGCTTCCTGTATAAATCCAAATATAATCGTGGCAGTCAGGTTAATCTGCTGAAATAAACAACCAAAACAAAATGTGGCTTAACACAAGGATGGTTTCTCATTCATGTCACAGGACTATGCAGGCCGGCAGGGGCAGGTTGGAGTCTCGCTGTATAATTCAGCCTTTCCCAACAAACTGTTCTACCATCTTCTAAGGCCTTGAAATTTAGCCTGTGTACAGCCCTCAGACAAGCTGGGGAGAGTGTAAAGAAGTTACCCATTGTCTTAGTTATCTAGTGCTGCTATAACAGAAATACCACAAGTGGATGGCTTTAACAAAGAGAAGTGTATTCTTTCACAGCCTAGCAGGGTACAAGTCCAAATTCAGAATGTTGGCTCCAGGGGAAGGCTTTCTCTCTTTGTTGGCTCTGGTGGAAGGTGGTTGTCCTCAATCTTCCCCTGGTTGAAGAGCTTCTCATGTGCAGGGACCCTGGGTCCAAAGAATGGGCTCTGTTCCTGGTGCTGCTTTCTCAGTGATGTGAGGTCCCCAACTGCTTGCTTCCCTTTCCTTTTATCTCTTGAGAGATAAAAGGTGGTACAGGCCACACCCCAGGGAAACTCCTTTTACCTTGGATCAGGGAGGTGACCTGAATAAGGGTGGTGTTACAATCCCACCCTAATCCTGTCAACATAAAGTTACAATCACAAAATGGAGGACAGCCACGCAATACTGGGAATTGTGGTCTAACCAAGTCGATACATACATTTTTGGGGGGACATAATTCAACCCATGACACCTGTGCTCTTAACACCTCACCTGGAGATGATACACATTATCCTGTATTTACACCCCGGTATTCAACTGGTAAGAACCAGTCATGTGACTCCACTAAGCTGCAAGGCATCTGGGAGCTGGGGTTTGATACTTTATCAAGAAAGAAGAAAACAGACAATCTCTACCACAATAGATCATTCTTTAAGATCACTCATACCAAAGATACATTCTAGGGAACAGGAGCTATTCAAATAAATAAGTTAACACACTACAGATATTTCCTAACTTATGTGTGTCCCTTACAGTTTAGGCGGTCACTGAGGGGATCTGCGTTTGCTAGGTGGCCCAGGGCAGTGTTTATCAAACTTTTTAGACTGCCCTCTGATAAGAAATGTATTTTACATGGTCATTCAATACCAGTACATACATACAAATACAAATGGTTCATACCTATTGTTAAGGAAACAATATCCTTAATATATGCAGTATGTTCTGATATTTTCTGTTCAATTCTTCTCTGCCCTGCCCTACTATATTCTACGGAGTATTTCGTCTTAAAGTTTGCTGGTTGTTATCCACTAAATTTATTTCATAATGGACACCGTTTGAAAAATACTGACTAGGAGACACAGACTCTCCCTCCTTCTGGCAGCTACAACATGGGGTTCTCCCTACTCCCTTTTTCTTCTGCTGCAGAGTATGTTTCTGCTCAAGATTGAGGTGTATGCAGACTCTCATACTCAGTCTCTGCTTATCACCTGTCCCAAGTCAAGGCCTGGGGCTGGTGGGACAAAGACTGGTGGGGATCCTGGGAAAATGAGAGAATAAATGCCCATCACACCTCTGTCTTCCCTGTCTCAAAATTGGTATCATCCATAGTCTTGGGAGACCCCATTCCATCTCTAACATAGAGTCTCTGTTTCTGAGGTAAAATATTCAAAGGAGTTTGAATCTTGATTTTCTGATTCTCACTGCAGTCCTTTAGGCACTCAAAGACTTGGCATTAGCATCTATGGTCACCTCTGTGTTTTCCTCATCTAGCTAAAGTTGCTAGATTTTGTGAATAAAAATACAGGCTACCAAGTTCAATTTGAATTTCAGACAAACTAAAATTCAAACTTTCCTTGGCATCCTGTATTTTATCTGACAACCCTGACTATGGCAAAGCAGGCAATGCAGAGGGGAGATTCTTTTTGTCTGCTACTTATTTCTCTTGGTTGCTGACAAAGCAGTGAAATGGGTAGTTGAGAGTGGGGTGACACTAACCTGTGGGAGAGAAGAAAGGGACTCGCAGGGTACTGGGCATGGGTCAAGCAATATTCCTGCAGTCTTACAGTGGCAGTGGGCCTTATCCCACCAATGTCTCTTATCCCCTATCCCTGCCTCTGGAGATCTCACTACTCTTCCTCAACTTCTTTTATTGCAAGCTGAGCTCTCTTAGAGGTTCTCTTGCTCTGATGACAAATCATCACTGGGGACTTTGAGCATAGATGGGGAAAGGGCCTCTCTAATGTCATAAGAAGGTGCCTTAATGGGGAAAACAACTTCCTTAGATCTTTTATTGGAATTATGAATTATAGAATGTGATATTAAGTGGTGTTATAGTCTATAGAAGAGATTCTGCATAAGAATCCTCTAGGAGCTTGCTGAAATGCAAATTCTTGGGCCCCATGCAAAGATTTGGATTTAGTAGGTCTGGGATGAAGTCTTACATCCCACACTTTTTTTTTAATGAGCTCCCAGAACCACACTTTGGAAAACACTAACGTAACATAGTATAGTATTGTGTGGTGCCGTACATTGTAGTCTAGTATATCTTAGTATTATATAAGATTATATAGTATTAATAAATTACAGTACCATAGACACACTATAAATTTAACTAGCATTTATACCTTAGCTTGAGAATCTTTTATTTTTATTTATTTATTTTAAATAAATGCTTTCAGAGTTTCAGGCTTATCAAACGACTTTTAGAAAGAGCTGTTTTCCACTGGAGACATGGCTAGTGCAAGTGCCATCTAGTGGCCAACAGAGTTTTTGCTAAAAAATAGTTAAAATGCTAGGGAATTTGATTTTCAGTCTTTCTGACATAAGGGAGTAGCTCTAGAACATGGATGTTACACTTACTGTACATTTTCTAGGAATGATCTGAGCCGTGTTGAAGTCACTGCAGCACACACAGCTCTGATCTCTCCATCTCTGAAGCAGGCAGCTGGGACAGGAGGATTGGGATCACAAAGTTGCTTTGCTACATAGAAGGTATTCCCTGAGGTGACTTATCAAGAACTTGGGGAGTATATGATATTCATTCATTCATTATTCAATCATTCATTCAACATTGAGCCAACGTTTTTTTATTCAGTGCCAGCAGATTTAAGGCACTGTGCTAAGGAAAAAAAGATTAATTAGACTGGGTTTTCTATCCTTTCAAAGGCTTATTGCTTAATATGGAACATATACATCCATGTCTTTTATGTAATTAGTTTTGTGAGATTTATAAAGTTGAAGCAGATGTCGTCATAATAGTCTATTAGTAGAAATAAGGAACTCCTAGCTCCGCTCTAGGCACGGTCTTGGGGGAGATAAGATATTCACTCACAAAATAGGAAGAAGCGGAAGACTGTAGTGGAATTGCATGGCTTCATCCATAAGTGCTATTCTCATAACAAGGGCATAAAATGTTATTCTCATAACAGAGGCATAAAGGTAGAAAGCTGTCTCAGCTCAGCACTCTCTGCCTTCCCTCTATAACTCCACATATTCTGGAATCAGTAGACAGTGGTTAGTATAGAAGGTAGGACAAATTAACTGTTTCTCATGTCCATAGTTACCAACTGCAACACAGCAGCCTTACGAAAAAACCTAATCCTGTCACTGTAGTTGGCTTCAAGTCAACTAATCTGTCTTAAAACTTTTATATATATTTTAGCTAATTTATGCAACTAATATATCCAAATGAAAAAAGTCTAGTTACATTTCTTGGTTAATTTTGATGAGGTAAAAAGAATGACACCATAAATTAAACAACAAACAAAAAAACTTGTATTTGAACTTAGTTACAGAGAATTAGCACCACTCATCTGTCAGGTTTGTCATATAGTGGTGCCTTGCATGTTGGTGAGATACTGGAAGCTATGCCACTGGTATTTCAAATATCAGCAGGGTTACCCATGGTGGACAGGTTTAAGTGGAGCTTCCAGACTAAGACAGACTAGGAAGAAGGGCTTGGTGATCTACTTCTAAAAAAAGTTGACCAGTGAAAACCTTATGAATAGCAGCAGAACATTGTCTATATAGTGCTAGAAGATGAGCCTCTCAGGTTGGAAGGCACTCAAAATACAACTGGGGAAGAGCTGCCTCCTCAAAGTAGAGTTGACCTTAATGATGTAGTTGGAGCAAAACTTTCAGGACCTTCATTTGCTGATGCTGCATGACTCAAAATGAAAAGAAACAGCTGCAAATATCCATCAATAATTGGAATGTGAAAGTATGAATCAAGGAAAATTGGAAGTCATCAAAAATGAAATGGGATGCCTAAAGATCCATGTCCTGGGCATTTGTGAGCTGAAATGGACTGGTATTGGCCATTCTGAATTGGACAATGATATGGTCTACTATGCCGGGGATGACAAATTGAAGAGTGTGGTGTAATGGATTGGTTTTTTGTGGCTTTTCTCACCATGGTCCTGTAACTCCCACCCAGGTAACTGGGCAGGACTATGCAGGTAGGGTAATGGTAACTCACCAAGGGAAATGGTCAGCTTTGCCGTCCTGCTGAGCTTGAAATTAGCCACCCCAGTGGTGGGAAGGGAGAATTCCATCACTGCCAGAGAAGATGGTGAGAAATAGTGGCAGGGAAGACCTGGCAGCAGAGACCCAGCAGCAGGAGACAGCGTGGTGGGCTTCCCGGCCCATGGAGAGAAAGCTGAGTGCCTTTGAGCAGAGGCCTAGGGCCAGGGAGATGCATGCTTGTGAGCACGGATGGGAAGAGGCTGTCCTGATGAAAGAACTGTATCCTGAGTGTTCCTGAGCCTGAACTGTGACCGTTACTTCCCTAATAAACCCCATAATTGTGAGTATGATCTGTGAGTTCTGCGTGGCCATTGCAATGAATTATCGAACACAGTAGAGAGTGCTGTGGGAGGGAGAGTTGGTGTCAGAATTGGTAAAAATGGCAGAGAGGAGGCTTGTCTGGCCTCCACTTCATGGGACTCAGCCTTGTGCTGTGGATCTTGGTTCTCCTTTCCCTTTGTGGGGTTGGACGAGGTCAGACACCACCTCCATGCCGTTTTACAAAGAGAATGGTGTCACATTCATCATCAAAAGAACATTTCAAGATATATCTTGAAGTACAACACTGTCAGTGGTAGAATAATATCCATATGCCTACAAGGAAAACCAGTTATTAGGGCCATTATTCAAATTACCCACCAACCGCTAATGTCAAAGATAAAGAAATTGAAGATTTTTATCAACTTCTGCAGTCTGAAATTTACCAAACATGCGATCAAGAAGCATTGATAATTACTGGTGATTGGAATGTGAAAGCTGAAAACAAAGAAGAAGGATCAGTAGTTGGAAAATACGGCCTTGATGATAGAAATGACACGGGAGATCACATGATTGAATTTTCCAAGACCAACGACTTATTCATTGCAAATGCCTTTTTCAACAACATAAATGGCAACTATACATGTGGACCTCACTGGATGGAATACTCAGGAATCAAATCAACTACATCTGTGGAAAGAGATGATGGAGAAGTTCGATATCATCAGTCAGAACAAGGCCGGGGCCGACTGCGGAACAGACCATCAGAACAGACAATCGATTGCTCATATACAAGTTCAAGCTGAAGCTGAAGAAAATTAAAACAAGTCTGCAAGAGCCAAAGTGAGTATAGCACACTCGAATTTAGAGACCATCTCAAAAATAGAT
Organism: Elephas maximus indicus; assembly: GCF_024166365.1. Classification (NCBI taxonomy): domain Eukaryota; kingdom Metazoa; phylum Chordata; class Mammalia; order Proboscidea; family Elephantidae; genus Elephas; species Elephas maximus. The sequence goes on along the minus strand of NC_064826.1, from coordinate 61,858,737 downwards.
TTGATGCATTGAATACTAATGACCAAAGACAAGCCGAGTTGTGGGATGATGTCAAGGGCATCATACACGGAGAGAGCAAAAGGTCATTAAAAAGACAAAGAAGAAAGAAAACACCAAAATGGATGTCAGAAGAGACTCTGAAACTTGCTCTTGAACTTAGAGTAGCTAAAGAAATGACCATGTAAAAGAGCTGAATAGAAGATTTCAAAGGGCAGCTCAAGAAGACAAAGTATTACAGTGAAGTGTGCAAAGATCTGAAGTTAGAAAACCAAAAGGGAATAATGTGCTCAGCATTTCTCAAGCTGGAAGACCTGAAGAAAAAATTCAGGCCTCAAGTTGCAATATTGAAGGGTTCTATGGGCAAAATGTTGAACAATGCAGGAAGAATCAAAAGAAGTTGGGAGGAATACACAGAGTGACTGTACCAAAAGGAATCAGTGGATGTTCAACCATTTCAGGATGCAGCATATGGTCAAGAACCGATGGTATTGAAGGAAGAAGTCCAAGCTGCACTGAAGGCATTGGTGAAAAGCAAGGCTCCAGGAATTAATGAAACACCAACTGAGATGTTTCAAGAAATGGATGTAACACTGGAAGCACTCACTTGTCTATGCCAAGAAATTTGGAAGACAGTTACCTGGCTAACCCACTGGAAGAGATCTATTATTTATGCCTAGTCCCAAGAAAGGTGATCCCACCGAATGTGGAAATTATCAAACAATGTCATTGATATCACTTGCAAGTAAAATTTTGCTGAAGATCATTAAAAAATCGTTGCAGCAGTACATTGACAGGGAACTGCCAGAAATTCAAGCCAGATTCAGAAGAGGGCATGGAATGAGGGAAATCATTGCTGATGTCAGATGGATCTTGGCTGAAAATGGAGAATATCAGAAAGATGTTTACCTGTGTTTTATTGACTGTGCAAAGGCATTCGACTGTATGGATCGAATTACGGATAACATTGCAAAGAATGGGAATTCTAGAACACTTAGTTGGGGTCGTGCGGAACCTGTACATAGGCCAAGAGGCAGTCGTTTGAACAGAATAAGGGGTTAATGAGTGGTTTAAAATTAGAAAAGGTGTGTGTCAGGTTTGTATCCTTTCACCATACTTATTGAATCTGTATGCTGAGCAAATAATCTGAGAAGTTAGACTACATGAAGAAGAATGCAGCATTAGGATTGGTGTAAGAACCTTAACAGCCTGCGATATACAGATGATACATCCTTGCTTGCTGAAAGTGAAGAAGGCTTGAAGCACTTACTGATGAAGATCGAAGAACCCTTCAGTATGTGTTATACCTCAAGAAAACAAAAATCCTCACAACTGGACCAATAAGCAATATCATGATAAATGGAGAAAATATTGAAGTTGTCAAATATTTCATTTTACTTGGATCTGCAGTCAACACCCATGGAAGCAGCAGTCAAGAAATCAAAAGATGCTTTGCACTGGGCAAATCTGCTGCAAAAGACCTCTTCGAAAAAGTGTTGAAAAGCAAAGATATCACCTGGAAGACAAAGGTGCACCTGACTCAAGCCATGGTATTTTTAATTGCCTCATATGCATGTGAAAGAAGAATTGGTGCCTTTGAATTGTGGTGTTGGTGAAGAATATTGAATATACCATGGACTGCCAAAAGAACAAACACATCTGTCTTGGAAGAAGTACAACCAGAATGCTCCTTAGAAGCAAGGATGGCAAGATTATGTTTCACATACTTTGGACATGTTACCAGGAGGGACCAGTCCCTGGAGAAGGACCCAGTAGAGGGTCAGCGAAAAAGAGGAAAACTTTCAAGGAGAGACGGATTGACACAGTGGCTGCAGCAATGAGCTCAAGCAGAACAACAGTTGTGAGGATGGTGCAGGACCTGGAGGTGTTTTGTTCTTTTGTGTATAGGGTCACTATGAGCTGGAACCGACTCGACGGCACCTAACAACATATAATTTTTGTGAGTTGCATGATTTCCTAAAAAAAAGAAAAAACAGCCTTAAGTTACAAGCCATTGTTGCTGAGATGGATCCCTGGTGGTGCAGTGGTTAAGAACTCTTCTGCTAACGAAAAGATCGGCAGTCTGAATCCATCAGCCACTCCTTGGAAACCCTATGGGGCAGTTCTAGCCTGTCTTATAGGGTCACTATGTGTCAGAATCGACTGCGTTTGGTTTAGTTGCTGAGATACCTGCTGAGAATGGACTACAACAGCCCTCGTTTTCTAGGCAAGGAAACTGCTCACAGATGCTCCTGCAGGGTTTGGCATTGTTTATAGCTACACTCTCTACCCTGGCAGAATAAGATTATTTTTGTGATTCTCTGACTTCTTTTTGCCAATCAAATATAAATTTGGATTTAAGTGTTCTTTTATTAATGATTACAGACATAAACTACCAAGCCAATAGTTGAAATTTAGACATACTTCCTTTAATAAAGGTGCCCTATTCATGCTTTCACTCATTCATTCCTTCAACAAATATTTATTGAGAACCTACTATGTGTCAGGTACTGTTCTAGGCACTGGAGTTTCAACAGTGGACAAAATTGGCCAACATCTTGGCTCATATGAAGACATAGTTTGTAGGTGGTGAAAGTGCTGTGGAGAAAAATAAAACAGGAAAAGGGTAGAGGGAGTACAGAGTGGTGGGGAGGGTTCCAATTTAAATAAGATGGTCAGAGAAGACCTCACTGAGAAGGTGACATTTGAACAAAGTCATAAAGGAGTGAAAGAAGTTAGCCATGTTAATATATCTGGGGAAAAAGTGTTCTAGGCAGAAGGAAGTGCAAAGGCCCAGAGATGGGAGAGTGCTTGATATGTTAACTGAGCAACAAGGAGGCCAGTGAAGCAGGAGCAGTGACCAGGGGAAAAGTAATAGGAGCTGAGGTTAAAGAGGTAACAGGGCCAGATCACGTAGGGCTTTGTGGGTCACTGTAAGGACTTTAGCTTTTATTGTGTGAGAGAAGGGGTGCCACTAGAGGGTTTTGAGCAGACAAATAACATGATTTGATTTATGTTTTTAAAAGGATCACTCTGGCTCTTTCATTGATAATAGGAAGCAAGGTCATCAGATGCGAATGAGGATAAGTGAAAGGGTGCTGAAGATAGAGGAGGGATTATGAAGCAGTCGCCTAGGAAAGTGGGACAATGATTTGATTAGGGAGATAAAGTTGATTGACAGGCACCATAGAGGAACCAGTTGAAGACAGTGGTCATGAATTTAAAGTGAGACTAGTCAGCCACATGGAGTAGGCAGAATAGGATTTAAGGAGGGTGGAAGTCTTGCCAAGTGACTAAGAGAAGTGATTGTGAGATAAAGGAGTTGAGTGACACACAGGGGAATGGTTTTACTTATTGACTCTAGAATTTATGTTGGGTTAAGAAGCCCTAGTGGCACAATGGTTAAGCTCTTGGCTGCTAACTGAAAGGTTGGTGGTTCGTACCCACCAAGCAGCTCCACGGGAGAAGGACCTAGTGGTCTGCTTCCCTAAGATTACAGCCTAGAAAACCCTATGGGACAGTTCTACTGTGTCACATGGGGTTGCTATAAGTCAAAATCCTTTCAATGGTACCTACCAACAACAACAGAGAAGTGAGTACTTGAGGAGGGCTAGGGACAGTGAAATGTGGTATGAGCAATGGACTGAAGGTCTCATGTTGCAGGACTGTTAGGCATGGGAGGAAGTGAGCTGGTCAGAGGATGATATGCTTGAAATTGAGATGATGGTACAAAAACTGGGTTCATTTAGAGCATGGGAAAGAAGTTTTCGTTCTTAATTGATGTATGAAAATGCCAAAGAAGACGTTCATTATAATCAAATCCTTTGAATCATGCCATTCTTTCTAGGCCTCCCTCTTCCCCAATATTTGAACTTTTAGAACACTGGCAGAAGATATCCACAACGGCTGACTTAGAGGTTCAGGTACTCAAAGTGCAAAATTCATTAAGAAAAAAAATTACACCTTAGTAGGATCCAACTTTCAGGAGCCCTGGTGGTGCAATGGTTAAGCGCTCGGCTGCTAACCGAAATGTTGCTAATTTGAACCTGCCCAGTGACTCCATGGGAGAAAGGCCTAGCAATCTGCTCCCGTAAAGATTATAGCTTAGAAGATTCTATGGGACAGTTCTACTCTATCACATGGGGTCACTCTGTGTGGAAAATTGACTCTATGACACCCATCAACAATAACAGATCCAGATTTGTAGGATTATTTGCTTGATCCTTGCTAAAAAAACTAAAAAAATGAAATAGGACTATGATCAAGGAGACAAAATCTCCCCCTTTCAGTTGGAAATACTCAATAAAAAACCCACTGCCATATTAAAAAAAAAAAAATGAAAATCACACTTGTACTTTACATCATACTATATGGCCCTGGCAATGTAATAAAATGATGCTTGTGAATGATAGTACCATAATGGTTACAGTAAAGCCAAAACATAAGATTCCCCCAATAAATGCTTGATGTTGGAATACGCATCTCATTTGCAAAACCACACTGTTTCTGGGTGGCTTTTAAAGAGACTACTAGAATCTAAGCACATAAAACTCGAAAGAAGAGAACACATACATTTTTTAGCTTTTTTTTGTTAAATATAGAATAAAATAACATTTGGAATTTCATAAGATACAAGTAGTAGTTAGGCTACTTGAGTCAGAATTACATCAGGATGTATAAGGATCCCTTAAGTTAAAATGAGGGTTTGAAACATCTGCTTCTCTCTCTCTCTCTTTTTTTAAATAGGCTTTCCTAGTATAGATAATTAAAAAAAATTGATACTTCCAATTCTGCAGGTGACTAAATATCAAGGATAATTAGCTAAGAAATTATTCTGAAGAAACAAATTAAAAATGAAACCTTTTTTTAGGGCAAGTTCACCACAAACTTTTTTTTTGTATTATAGCTTTGTAAATTAGAACACTTAAAAAAAAGTTTTGTTTTGTCATAGGCTGAAATGTAGGTAGAAATATTTATATACTATGTGAGAGAACGAAACTGGCTTAAACAAGTACTGAGTCTGTGTATTTTAACATGTAGTGTAGATTTTCCGTTACCCATGGCTTAATTGAAAAACAAGGACACATGTCAGGTATCTTCACGCACCATTGCTTTGGTACAGTGCAGCATCAAATATTCACTATCAGTTATTTTTAAGATAAATTAAAGTCATATGAAAACAGATTTGTTTGGATTTTCTCAAAATTACAAGTCACAGTTTTTTCCCCCCATGCTCAAACACTGGAGGAATTTGCAAAATTTTCATTTTCAATCTATATGCATCTTTGGGCCTTCTCAGTATTAAAAAATTCCAATTTTTTTCAATTAATATATAATAAAAGAGTTGGGTGATAACTGTCTTAGTCATCTAGTGCTGCTATAACAGAAATACCACAAGTGGATGGCTTTAACAAAGAGAAATTTATTTCCTCACAGTAAAGTAGGCTAAGTCCAAATTCAGGGTGTCAGCTCCAGAAGCCTTTTTCTGTCCGTCAGCTCTAGAGGAAGGTCCTTGTCCTCAATCTTCCCATGGTTGAGGATCTTCTCAGGCACAGGGACCCCGTGTCCAAAGGATGCGCTCTGCTCCCGGTGCTGCATTTTTGTTGGTATGAGGTCCCCAACTCTCTGCTTGCTTCCCTTTCCTTTTATCTCTTGAGAAATAAAAGGTGGTACAGGCCACACCCCAGGGAAACTTCCTTTACCTTGGATCAGGGAGGAGACCTGAATGGTGTTACAATCACACCCTAATCCTCTCAACATAAAAGTACAATTACAAAATGGAGGACAGCCTCACAATACTGGGAATCATGGCCTAACCAAGCTGACACGTATTTTTGGGGGGACACAATTCAATCCATGACAACACTAACCCTAAATTTATAGTAATAAAACTGAGAGTTGTGGTAAAGGTATATGATATCACAACTAGTTTAATCAATTACTAATAATTTAACATTTGCTAGATTTGCTTGAGGCCTGAAAGAATAGTAGATGTGATTAATGATTTTGAGGAGTTTATATTTGTGGGATTGATAGATTGTCATCTTCCTTTTACAGGAGACTGAAGTTTAAAGAAAGCCAAAAACACCAAACTTGTTGCCATCGAGTCGATTCCGACTCATGGCGATGCTATAGGGCAGAGTAGAACTGCTCCATACAGTTTCCAAGGAGCACCTGGTAGATTTGAACTGTGGAACTCTTGGTTAGCAGCCGTAACTTTTAACCACTATGCCACCAAGGTTTCCAAAGTTTAAAAAGGATAACTTAAAAATGTCATTAGCAGTGAAGCTTGAATTTGAACAAGGGCTTAGAACCGATTCAAACTGGTTCAGTCATGGCTTCTGAAGAAACTGGAGCAGACCTGAATTATAAAAATTTGGGTGACCTGGAACCATAACGGGAATGGGAAAAGTTATGGGCCAAAGCCCTGGACTGGGAGACTCGGAAGAGGCATAGTGAGCCCTTTCTGGAGCCTGGTGTGTGAGATTGGATTATTGCCAGGGCTGAAGAGAGCAACATACAGTCAAAGTGGCTTGGTAGGCCACCATCTTTGACCTGGGCACCACTGTTTCTGACTCTGTGCAGAATCCTATGGGCAAGAGATTTGGTTGCTATGCAATGCATTTGCTGCCCTTGTTTTCTAAGAGGGAGATTAAGTTTCTAGCAGGGCTTGGTAATTTTCCCCATTCTGGTTATGGTTCTGGTTCCCAAATTTTAAAAATTCAGATCTGTTCCGGTTTCACTTTGTTGGCCATAACTGAACCAGTTGGAACTGGTTTGAAGCCCTGATTTGAACTGAGGTCCAAGGCTCATGCTCTGTCTTCAACATACTGCAGTTAGAGCTATTAATGCAATAGGCTATGTTATTGAGGGGTAAATTACTTCATTGACCATGATCAAATAGAGGCTAGCTGATCATCAGTTAGTGATTATCATAGGAGAAAAGTTGGCATTGGTTGGGAGGTTGAAGTAAATGTCCTCTAAATTTACTTCTCATTCTATGATCCTAGGGAGGAATACATTCCAAGTGGGAGAACCATCAGGAGGATGTCACGGCAGTGTAGAATGAAAGGGGTCAGTTGGAATTGTTCAAAGGTTTGGCATTAGGTCATGGAATCAATAGGTTTTTTTTTTCTAACAGTTGTGTTTTACTTGTGTTTAAAAAAAATTTTTTTTATTGTGCTTTAAGTGAAAGTTTACAAATCAAGTCAGTTGCATACAAAAATTTATATACACCTTGCTGTATACTCCTAATTGCTCTCCCCCCTAATGAGACAGCACACTCCTTCCCAGCACTCTCTGTTTTCGTGTCCATTCGGCCAGCTTCTGACCCCCTTCTGCCCCCTCCAGACAGGAGATGCCAACATAGTCTTATGTATCTACTTGATCCAAGAAGCTCATTCTTCACCAGTATTGTTTTCTATCCCATTGTCTAGTCAAATACCTGTCTGGAGAGTTGTCTTGGGTTAACAGAAGGTCTGGGGACCATGACTACCGGAATCCTCCTAGTCTCAGTCATACCATTCAGATTGGTCTTTTTACCAGAATTTGGGGTCTGCATCCCACTGCTCTCCTGCTTCCTCAGGGGTTCTCTGTTGTGTTCCCTGTCAGGGCAGTCATCAGTTGCAGCTAGGCACCGTCTAGTTCGTCTGGTCTCCAAGCTGATGTAATCTCTGGTTTATGTGGTTCTTTCAGTCTCCTGGGCTCATAATTACCTTGTGTCTTTGTTGTTCTTCATTCTTCTTTGCTCCAAGTGGGTTGAGACCAATTGATGCATCTTAGATGGTCGCTTGCTAGCATTTAAGACCCCAGACGCCACTCTCCAAAGTGGGATGCAGACTGTTTTCTTACTAGATTTTATTATGCCAGTTGACTTAGATGTCCCCTGAAACCATGGTACCTAACCCCCCATCCCTGCTATGCTGGCCTTCGAAGCATTCAGTTTATTCAGGAAACTTCTTTGCTTTTGGTTTAGTCCAGTTGTGCTGCCTCTCCTCTATTGTGTGTTGTCTTTCCCTTCACCTAAAGTAGTTCTTATCTACTATCTAGTGAAAACCCCTCTCCCTCCCTCCCTCCCTCCCCGCTATCGTAACCATCAAAGAATATTTTCTTCTCTGTTTAAACTATTTTTCGAGTTGTTATAATGATGGTCTTATGCAATATTTGTCCTTTCACAACCGACTAATTTCACTCAGCGTAATGCCTTCCAGATTCCTCCATGTTATGAAATGTTTCACGGATTCTTCATTGTTCTTTATCAATGCATAGTATTCCACTGTGTGAATATACCACAATTTATCCGTTCATCTGTTGATGGGCACCTTGGTTGCTTCCATCTTTTTGCTATTATAAACAATGCTACAATGAACATGGGCGTGCATATATCCGTTTGTGTAAAGGCTCTTATTTCTCTAGGATATATTCCCAGGAGTGGGATTGCTGGATCCTATGGTAGTTCTATTTCTAGCTTTTTAAGGAAGCGCCAAGTCAATATCCAAAGTGGTTGTACCATTTTACATTCCCACCAGCAGTGTATAAATGTTCCGGACTCTCCACAACCTCTGCAACGTTTCTTATTTTGTGATTTTTGGATTAATGTCAGCCTTGTTGGAGTGAAATGGAATCTCATTGTAGTTTTTAAATTGGGTTGCTTTTTGTAGTTGAGTTTTTGCAGTATTGTGTAGACTTTAGAGATCAGGCACTGATCGGAAATGTCATAGCTAAAAACTTTTTCCCAGTCTGTAGGTAATCTTTTTACTCTTTTGGTGAAGTCTTTGGATGAACATAGGTGTTTGATTTTTAGGAGCTCCCAGTTATCTAGTTTCTCTTTTGCATTGTTAGTAATGTTTTGTTTACTCTTTGTGCCATGTATGAGGGCTCCTAACGTCCCTATTTTTTCTTCCATGATCTTTATCATTTTAGATTTTATATTTAGGTCTTTGATCCATTTTGAGTTCGTTTTTGTGCATGGTGTGAGGCATGGGTCTTGTTTCATTTTTTTTTTTTTTATAGATGGATATCCAGTTACACCAGTACTATTTGTTAAAGAGATTGTCTTTTCCCCATTTAACTATCTTTGGGCCTTTGCCAATATTAACTGCTCATAGGTGGATGGATTTATGTCTGGATTCTCAATTCTGTTCCATTGGTCTATGTATCTGTCGTTGTACCAGTACCAGGCTGTTTTGACTACTGTGGCAGTATAATAGGTTCTAAAATCAGGTAGAGTGAAGCCTCCTACTTTGTTCTTCTTTTTCAGCAATGCTTTACTTATCTGGGGCCTCTTTCCCTTCTGTATGAAGTTGGTGATTTGTTTCTCCATTTCATTAAAAAATGTTGTTGGAATTTGGATCAGAATTGCATTGTATCTATAGATTGCTTTTGGTAGAATAGACATTTTTACAATGTTAAGTCTTCTTATCCATGAGCAAGGTACATTTTTCCACTTGTGTAGGTCTCTTTTGTTTTCTTGCAGTAGTGTCTTGTAGTTTTCTTTGTATAGGTCTTTTGCATCTCTGGTAAGATTTATTCTCAAGTATTTTATCTTCTTGGGGGCTACTGTAAATGGTATTGATTTGGTGATTTCCTCTTTGATGTTCTTTTTGTTGGTGTAGAGGAATCCAACTGATTTTTGTATGTTTATCTTGTATCCCGATACTCTGCTGAACTCTTCTATTAGTTTCAGTAGTTTTCTTGAGGATTCTTTAGGGTTTTCAGTGTATAAGATCATGTCATCTGCAAATAGAGATACTTTTACTTCTTCCTTGCTAATCTGGATGCCCTTTCTTTCTTTATCTAGCCTAATTGCTCTGGTTAGGACCTCCAGCACAGTGTTGAGTAAGAGTGGTGATAAAGGACATCTTTGTCTTGTTCCCAGTCTCGAGGGGAATGCTTTCAGACTCTCTTCATTTAGGATGATGTTGGCTGTTGGCTTTGTATAAGTGCCCTTTATTATGTTGAGGAATTTTCCTTCTATTCCTATTTTGCTGAGAGTTTTTATCATGAATGGGTGTTGGACTTTGTCCAATGCATTTTCTGCATCAACTGATAAAATCTTGTGATCCTTGTCTTTTGTTTTATTTATATGATGGAATATATTAATTGTTTTTCTAATGTTGAACCATCCCTGCATACCTGGTATGAATCCCACTTGGTTATGGCAAATTATTTTTTTGATATGTTGTTGAATTCTATTGGCTAGAATTCTGTTGAGGATTTTTGCATCTAAGTTCATGAGGGATACAGGTCTGTAATTTTCTTTTTTTGTGGTGTCTTTACATGGGTGTGCATATATCTGTTTTTGTAAAGGCTCTTATTTCTCTAGGATATATTCCAAGGAGTGGGATTGCTAGATCCTACGGTAGTTCTATTTATAGCTTTTTAAGGAAGCGCCAAATCGATATCCAAAGTGGTTGTACCATTTTACATCCCCACCAGCAGTGTATAAGTGTTCCGGACTCTCCACAACCTCTGCAACGTTTCTTATTTTGTGTTTTTTGGATTAATGTCAGCCTTGTTGGAGTGAAATGGAATCTCATTGTAGTTTTTTAATTGGGTTGCTATCAGGGATATGCTGGCTTCATGGAATGAGCTTGGGAGTATTCCTTCCTTTTCTATGCTCTGAAATACCTTTACTGGTAGTGGTGTTAACTCTTCTCTGAATATTTGGTAGAACTCTGCAGTGAAGCCTTCCGGGCCAGTGCTTGTTTTGTTGGGAATTTTTTGATTACATTTTCCATCTCTTCTTTTGTTACGGGTCTATTTAGTTGTTCTACCTCTATTTGTGTTAGCTTAGGTATGTAGCGTGTTTCTAGGAATTCATCCATTTCTTCTAGGTTTTTAGATTTGTTAGAGTACAATTTTTTGTAGTAATCTGATATGATTCTTTTAATTTCAGTTGGGTCTGTTGTAATATCATTTCTTATTTGGGTTATTTGCTTCCTCTCCTGTTTTTTCTTTTGCCAGTTTGGCCAGTGGTTTATCAATATTGTTGATTTTTTCAAAGAACCAACTTTTGGTCTTGTTAATTCTTTCAATTGTTTTTTCTGTTTTCTATTTCATTTAATTCTGCTCTAATTTTTATTTACTTTCTGCTGGTGCCTGAGGGTTTCTTTTGTTGCTCTCTTTCTATTTGTTCAAGTTGTAGGGATAATTCTTTGATTTTGGCCCTTTCTTCTTTTTGTATGTGTGCATTTGTTGATATAAACTGACCTGTGAGCACTGCTTTCGCTGTGTCCCATTGGATTCTGTGAATTTGTTTATTCCATCCTTAAAGTCTTCTATAACCCAGACTTTTTCGAGCAGGGTATTGTTCAGTTTCCAAGTGTTTGATTTCTCTTTCCTGCTTTTTCTGTTATTGTTTTCTACTTTTATGGCCTTATGGTCAGAGAAGATGCTTTGTAATATTTCGATGTTTTGGATTCTGGTAAGGCTTGCTTTATGACCTAATATGTGGTCTATTCTAGAAAATGTTCCTTGTGCGTTGGAAAAGAAAGTATACTTGGCTGTGTTGGGTGGAGTGTTCTGCATATGTCTATAAGGTCAAGTTGGTTGATTGTGGCATTTAGATCTTCCGTGTCTTTATTGACCTTCTTTCTGGATGTTCTGTCCTTTACTGAAAGTGGTGTGTTGTAAGTCTCCTACTATAATTGTGTAGCTGTCTATCTCACTTTTCAATGCTGTTAGAGTTTGTTTTATGTATCTTGCAGCCCTGTCATTGGGTCCGTAAGTATTTAATATGGTTATAACCTCCTGGTATATTGTCCTTTCAATCATTGTATAGTGTCCTTCCTTATCCTTTGTGGTGGATTTAACTTTAATTTCAGAAATTAATATTACCCCTCCTGCTCTTTTTTGATTGTTGTTTGTTTGATGTATTTTTTTCTGTCCTTTGAGTTTTAGTTTGTTTGTGTCTCTAAGTCTAAGGTGTGTCTCTTGTAGGCAGCATATAGATGGATCATGTTTTTTTTAATCCATTCTGCCACTCTCTGTCTCTTTATTGGTGCATTGAGTCCATTTACATTCGGCGTAATTATGGATAGGTTTTTTTTTTTTTTATGAATTTAGTGCTGCCATTTTGATGTCTTTTTTGGTGTGTTGTTGACAGTTTCTTTTTCCCACTTAATTTTTTGTGCTGAGTAGTTTATATATTGTCTTTTCTTCTTGTTCATTGTTGTTGATTTTGTTTCTGCTGAGTCTCTATTTTTTTCTTGTATTTTATTTTGATGTGTAGGATAGTGAATCTCCTTTGTGGTTACCTTATTATTTACCCCTATTTTTCAAAGTTTGAACCTAACTTTTATTTCTTCATATCACCTTGTCTTCCTCTCCATATGGAAGATCTATGACTACATTTCTTAGTCCCTCTTTATTGTTTTAATGTTGTCTTTTTTTACATAATAACACTGCTGTTTCCCTGTTTTGATCTTTTTTTTTTTATTTTGATTTATTTTTATGATTTCCCTGTCTGGGGTGACTTCTGGTTGCTCTGCCCAGTGTTCTAATCTTGGGTTGTCACCTGATATTACTGATCTTCTAACCAAAGAACTCCCTTTAGTATTTCTTATAGTTTTGGTTTGGTTTTTACGAATTCCCTAAACTTCTGTTTATCTGGAAATGTCCTAATTTCATCTTCGTGTTTGAGAGACGGTTTTGCTCAATATATGATTCTTGGCTGGGAATTTTTTTCCGTCAGTACTTTATATGTCATCCCATTGGCTTCTTGCCTGCATGGTTTCTGACAAGTAGTCTGAGCTTATTCTTATTGTCTGTCCTTTGTAGATGACTTTTTGTTTATCCCTAGCTGCTCTTAAAATTCTGTCTTTACCTTTGGTTTTGGCAAATTTGATTATAATATGTCTTGGTGACTTTCTTTTAAAATCTACCTTATGTGGAGCTCAATGAGCATCTTAGATAGATATCTTCTCATCTTTCAGGGTATCAGGGAAGTTTTCGGTCAACAAATCTTCAGCAATTCTCTCTGTATTTTCTGTTACCTCTCCCTGTTCTGGTACTCCAATCACTTGTAGGCTATTTCTCTTGATAGAATCCCACATGATTCTTAAGATTTCTTCATTTTTAAATATTTGATTTGATTTATATTTGATTTTTCTTCAAATTTATTGGTGCCAAGTGCTTTATCTTCAAGGTCACCAATCCTACCTTCCACTTGCTCAATTCTGCTCCTCTGACTTTCTATTCATTTGTCTAATTCTGTAATTTTATTATTAATCTTCTGAATTTCTGATTGCTATCTATGAATTTTTCCAGCTTATTAAATTTTTCATTATGTTGTTGAATAACCTGTTTAATTTCTTCAACTGTTTTATCTGTGTGTTCCTTGGCTGGTTCTGCATATTGCCTGATCTCCTTCCTGATGTCTTGAAGGGTTCTGTATGTTAATCTTTTGTATTGGAGAATAGAGATCAGAGCCTTGGGAAAACACACATTTGGGTACCAGGAGGTGGAAGTTAAACCAGTGAAGGAGATGGAGAAGAAACAGCCATGGAAGGGAACACCTGAATAGTACAGTGTCACAGAATTCGAGGCAGGAAATAATTAAAAAAATCAGAAGGTCACTTACCTGTGCCAAATGCTGAAAACAGGTTGAGAATGGTGAGGACTGAGAAACGTTTTAATATTAGATTCAGTTATTGTTGTTGTTTGTTGTGTGCTGTTCAGTCAATTTTGACTCATTGTGACCCTATAGGACAGAATAGAACTGCCCCATCGGGTTTCCAAGGCTGTACTCTTTGTAGAAGCAGACTGCCACATCTTTTTCCTGTGGAGCAGCTGCCAACCTTTCTGTTAGCAGCCAAGCGTTTAACCGCTGTACCACCAGACTGCTTGATTTAGTCATTAGTGATGTTTACGAGAAACATTTCCATGGGGGAGTTGGCTGAGGAAGTCTAATATCAGGTTTTTAAGAAGAGGTTTTGTTACAGTTAAGTGACAGTAAGAGAGGTAGTATTCTGTTGTTGTTGGGTGCTGTCGAGTTGTTTTGAAGTCATCGCAACCCCATTTGACAGATTAGAATGGCCTCATAGGGTTTTCTTGGGTGTAATCTTTTTTTCTTTAATCTTTAGAGAAGCAGATCATCAGGTCTTTCTCCCATGAAGCTGCTGGGTGAGTTCAAATCGCCAACCTTTCAGTTAGCAGCTGAGTGCTTAACCATGTGCACCACAAGGGTGCCTTAGTATTGTGTAGACCATATAATTAAATTTGGCAAGAAAAGAGAGAAATTGATAGTAACTTTGTAGATCAGAAGGATCAAGAAAGTCTTATTTATGTGCTTTTGAAATATGACACAGTTTTGGTGAATTTAGTATTCTACAGTTTGAATGTTTGGCTTCCAATTCAGGTTAAAGTTAAAACAGTGAGGTAAAAGTGTAGAAATTTTATGACTTTTGGCTTAATAAGCCAGTAGGTGTTCCACTGGGTGCCACAGCTTGGTTCTGTGGCCCTCATTGGAAAAGAGAAATGGGGGAGAATGGATCGCTGAGAATAGAATGATATGGCAGAACAGAAATTGTTAGGTCAGGAAACTGGGAGCTGAATCTTAGCATGTTAGGGCAGGAATGGGCTGGCTTATAGATTAGATAGCTGAGCTTCAGAAAGGAACCCTAGGATCCCTGAGTATTAACGAAAAAAAATCCCAGCTGTTTGATATGGGTATAGATTTGTTTTCCCATTTCTTCATACTGAGGGGAATTCTGTGGTACCATTACTGCTCCTGAAGAGGGTATTGGATTGTAGACAAATCAGAGATTGCTATATGCCCCTTTTCTTGAGGATAATGATGACCAGATAATCAAGTATCTGTCTCTCTGGGGAAAGTGTCTCTTTCATAGACAACCTCTAGAACCAATCTGGCTGCATTTTACAAATAGGGATGGAGAAATGGAAACCAATGTCATTGCCCCTCTCGGGTCATCATTAGTCAAACCAGCTGGCTGACAATCCTGTGGCTATGGAAACCAACCTTACTGATGAATGATGGATTATAAAAATAAGCCTCTCTTCTTTTCAACTTGATTTGCCTTGGCCTTTTTAATTAGATCTTGCAGAAATATTAGATTGTATTATTTAATAATTTCAGTCAGTACCTTATCACAGTTTCCTTATATATTCTCTCCTGTGTGACCTTTTTGTTCTGTTGAAGACAACAAAGAATACTACATTTCCCTGCACATGGAGGTCTTTACATTGTGAACTCCTGGTATGCTTCACGTTTCACATGTGAAATAACCAGAATTCCTGAAATGGAGAAAACGTGGTCTGTGGTGCTGGGCACACCTCTGCTTCAGGGGCTCAGGCTAATGAAAGAAATAGTAAGCTGAGAGTTTGATGTATTGGTGTTTATCTATATGCAAATATCAGTTTTCTTCTCCAAAATATTTTTCTTTTCTTCTTCATTGAGGTTTGGAGATATGATACCTCTAACATGCCAGGAACTCTAAGGTATACCTATAAAAACAGATGCTAGAATTCCTTAACCACACTTAGAAACTCCATATGCAGGGATAATAGCCACCAGGGTTGAGGATGTGGGGAGAATAAATGTGGCAAAAGCATGGAAGGGTTTATTTAAAAAAAAAAAATCTTTCAGTTACTTAAGGTATTTTCCTCTAACCTTATCTTTTGTCTCCCACATTGTTGTCAAGTTTTCATCATTATTCTAGATAGCACTGCAAAGCCCAAGGCAGCCCACTTTAGAAATCTTTCTTAACATATGAAACTGAATAGCAAGTAAATAATTTCAGACACAATTTACAGCCAAGAAAGACTTTCCAGAAGCTGGCAGAATCTCAAAGACTTTGAAGGCTTCCTCTCCAGCTACAGAATTCTATAGGATACTAAAACCAAATTCAAACTTTAAAAGGCAATTTTGTGGGTGGCACAAATAAGAAAACATCTCAAGCCCTTTCAAAACCATAAATTTAGGCATGGGGCTTTGTTTCAGTTATGGATGGAGAATTTATCTTCACTTCTTGTTCCAAACTGGGACATTTGTCAAAAGTTAATCGGCTATAATACTACTTTCTAAGAACACCTTGCACAGGATGATGAGAAACAGAAGGTAGCATGGAATAAAAGAAAGGAGATCAGAGCAAAGAGCACCAACAAGAAATGGAAAGAAACTGGAGTGGGAGAATCAACAATTGGCATACAATCAAAAGGTCCACATCAAGTCAAGGAGGTCCCATCTCTGTTTTAGAGCAAGACTATTTCTAAACTATGTTAGAGAGAGGCTCTACCATTTTAAAATAACTCCCAAGAAGGAACCATGGCTGCCATGGATTGAATTGTGTCCCTCTAAATATGTCTCAACTTGGTTAGGGCAGGATTCCTAGTATTGTGTATTGTCCTCCATTTTGTGACAGTAATTTTCCTATGTGTTGTAAATCCTAATCTCTTCCTGTGGTTAATGAGGCAAGATTAGATTATGTTCGAGAGGATTAGGGTGGGATTATAACACCCTTACTAAAGTCATATCCCTGATCCCATGTAAAGGGAGTTTCCCTGGGGTGTGGCCTACACCTCCTTTTATCTTGCAAGATGTGAAAGGAAAGGGAAGTGAGCAGAGAGTTGGGGACCTCATACCACCAAGAAAGCAGTGCTGGGAGCAGAATGCATCCTTTGGACCCGGGGTTCCTGCATGGAGGAGCTCCTAGAGAAGATTGATGACAAGACCTTGCTCCAGAGCCAACAGAGAAAACCTTCCCCTGGAGCTGAAGTCCTGAATTTGGACTTCTAGCCTACTAGACTATGAGAGAATAAATTTCTCTTTGTTGAAGCTATCCACTTGTGGTATTTCTGTTATAGCAGCACTAGGTATCTAAGACAATGGCCTTCACTGGTGACTCATTAAAAATATTTAATAACTTTCTGCCAGGATTTAGGTTCATCTGTTCTCTATGAGTTGGAATCAACTTGATGGCAGTAGGTTAGGTTAGGTTAGGTTCTGTTATAGCCAAGTCAAACTTGTTATGAGTTTAGATGAACTAGTCTGACACCCTCCCCTGAGGTGTAGCCATTCTTATACATTAAGAATATAGTTAGGCATTTACTTTTAGGAGATGATAATTCCCTTATCCTTAATTTTTATATTCCTTAATCATCTTGATTGCTTCCCTCTGAAACCCTTCAAAGTTTCCCATATACTGAAAATATGAGCTTGGTCCTTACCTATTACTATCCTAGCTTCAGGTTTCTCATTTTGAACTCTGTAGGAAGTGTGAAAACATTGAAGCAGTTCTCAACTTCTTTTCCCCTGCAAAATATGTGATGGCTGATGTTCACATGTGTAACAGAAAGTTAAAATTCATGCTTCTTCCAAGACTCAAAGATATAATTGATGCTGCATTCTAAAGGAGGAAGAAGCCCTGGTGGACTGGTGGATAAGCTCTTGGCTGCTATCCCAAAAGTTCAGTGGTTCAAACCCACCAGCTGCTCTGCAGGAGAAAGATGTGGCAGTCTTTCCATAGGGAAATTCTACTCTGTCCTATAGGGTCACTATAAGTTGAAGTCCACTTCATGGCAATGGGTTTGATTTTGGTTTGGTCTGCTCTGAAGCAGAATTTTAAAGGAATAAACTGAGGACTGGTTTACATGATTCTTGAACCTCTCACCCACTAAAGGGCATAAAAGGATTGAGAGTGTAGAGGTGGACTGAGGATTTGTGATGGTTTCTTTGGAGAGAGTTATGCTGAGTCAAAGGAAAAGGGTTTGGAGGGTGTTTCCCTCTTCATCTCAGGTCAAGAAAGGAGAATTAACAGATGACATGAAGAACCTGGTATGCGTCCCCTGCAGCTAAAGGAACAGGATGGACTAGTGCCTGTGATTACATGGAAAATCTAAAAGGCAGAGACCAGACTGCTAGCTGCTTTGATGGCAGGAGTAAAGGAGAGGTGACTGTGTTGGTTGACCTGTCCTTTCGGTGTAGGTTGGACAAATGATGCTAAGAGTGTTTGCCATGGAACAGATGTTGGTCACACAAGGGAAAACCAGCTAGGAGTCTAGGGCTGGAACTGCTATCAGAGTCTATTTCTCCTCTTTCTGTCTCTCCGTGTATCTTTTTATGTGTTCTATCTATTCTTAGACAGGCCTTCTTTGTTGTTAAAAATGGCTGCCAGTTGTTTCTGGGTGGCTAATCCTTTGAGCTTCAAAACCAATAAAATAGAGCAAGAGTCTTTGTCCCACTGTTCTTGGCACAAGTCTTGAGATATGCTTCTATTGGGCTGGTTTTGTGTCATGTGCCTGGCCCTGAACAATGCCTGCGTTGACTTTGGGCCAAGTCGTGGGTTTCACCCACTGGGCTCGGAAGGGGGTCCCATGCAGTCCACCAGGCTGAGCAGGAGGGGGGAGAAGATCCCCAGATGAATGTCAGTGTTATGCCAGAAGACGGGGATGTGGATGTCAGGTAGGCCAGTTATAAATGTTCTCCATACCTAGCATTTCTGTAGTTCTTATACCTTTTTTCTATTTTGTTTTTTTTTTTTGTGAAAAGAGTTAAAAACAAAAAACAAAAAAACCCAAAAAACAAAAAGGATTAGGACTGGTGGGCAGTGAAATATTTCCCAAGATTAAATGTGATTAATGTGAGGTCAGCTCTAGAAAACTAAGCGAATGAGGTGAATGGATATTTAAGGCTGACATTGTCCCCAGCATTTTCATGTTAACAAATAGCCCACAGAGATAGTGCTTGATATGTGCTGTATCCTTGAGCAAAAACGGTTCTCCATCTAAATTAAGTCCTTTAGTAATATTCTTTTATAGCACCTTGTATTTCCTTTCATAGCAGGTACCCAACTTGTGACTATAAAACCCACTGCCGTCGAGTCGATTCCGACTCGTAGCGACCTATAGGACAGAGTAGAACTGCCCCATAGAGTTTCCAAGGAGCACCTGGGAGATACGAACTGCCAACCTCTTGGTTAGCATCCGTAGCACTTAACCACTACGCCACCAGTGTTTCCATTTGTTACTATATATTCGTATAATTATTCATATATCACACTAGACTGTAAATTCCATGAGGTTAAGAGCCATCTCTGTTTTACTCACCATTGGATCACCAGCATTTCACAGAGTGCCTGGAACCTAGTAGATGTTCAGTAAATATTTGTTTAATGGATTATTGAAGAAAGAGTGTCATTTTAGACACACAGCATGACTTGGGGAAAGAAGCACATGTTGCTATGGGGCAAGATGGCCTGCCTACCTCACTAGTAGTCAGTTTGCCCACCCAGATGACCATCATGTCTGATGTGGATCAGGTTGTACTGTTATCCAAAGCACTTACTATAACTCTGTAAGAGTCTGGTTTCAAGATATGGCACATGGAGAAAAAGAACACTGCCTGGTGTGTAGCAGATATTTGTAGATAAAATATATCTTAAAGGAGAGGGAGTTATTTATAAGGTAAATAAATAATCTGGACTCTGTGTTTTCCCTATTATTGGACTCACCCAGTTTTCCCTATTATTATTATTACATTGTTATTGTTAGGTGCTATTGAGTTGGTTCCGACTCATAGCGACCCTATGTATAACACAACAAAACGTTGTTCAGTCCTGCGCCATCCTCACAATAATATGTATGTTTGAGCCCATTGTTGCAGCTACTATGTCAATCCATCTTGTTGAGGGTCTTCCTCTTTTTTGCTGACCCTCTACTTTACCAAACATGATATCTTTGTTCAGGGATTGGCCCCTCTTATAGACAAAAGTTTCTGTTATATACTATGTACATTTTTATATTTATTTTTAAAAAGTACTTTATTATCTTAAGTATGATATCATAAACTTTTTCTCTAATGTAACAATCTTCATAACCATCATTTACTGGCTGTGTAATATTCCAGGGAGTAAATTGTCCATAAGATAATTAATCATACTCCTATTGTTGAACACACCATTGCTTCTATTTTTTCCAGTGTTGTAGATAATACAGACTGTCCATAAAGCCTTCTCTATTCCTTGGATATTTTTCTAAAAAGTTCTTCGTAGGGTATTACCAGATTTCTATCTTAGAGAATAAGGATTTAAACTGATTTTTTAACAGGGGGTGTGACTCAGATCTTTGGAGCTAAACGTATACTCTATCCCCTGAGGGTCCTGCTACAGGTGTGGATCCAGAGCAGAAGTCACCATGATATGGAGTCCCAGCCTGGGCATGTACTCCAAAGCTTTGAAGAGTCTGAGGAAAGGGGATCTTTTTTTTTCCACTTCCATTAACAGTGTTTTTTTTTTTTTTATAAACTCTTTTTAGAACAGTTTTAGATTTACAGAAAAATTGTGCAGATAGTACAGACAGTTCCCATATACCCTGCACCCAGTTTTCCCTGTTATTATTATTACATTGTTATTGTTAGGCACTATTGAGTTGGTTCTGACTCACAGCGACCCTATGTATAACACAACGAAATGTTATTCAGTCCTGTGCCATCCTCAAAATAATATGTATGTTTGATCCCATTGTTGTAGCCACTATGTCAATCCATCTTGTTGAGGGTCTTCCTCTTTTTTGCTGACCCTCTACTTTACCAAACATGATGTCTTTCTTCAGGAATTGGCCCCTCTTGATAACATGTCCAAAGTAAGCAGGGAAAGTCTCGCCTTCCTTGGTTCTAAGGAGCATTCTGGCTGCGCTTCTTCTAAGACAGACTTGTTTGTTCTTTTGGCAGTCCAAGGTATATTCAATATTCTTTACCAAAACCATAATTCAAATGTGTCAATTCTTCCATCTTCCGTTTTCATTATCCAACTTTCTCTTGCACATGAGGCGATTGAAAAGACCGTGGCTTGGGTCAGGCGCACTTTAGTCATCAAAGTGACATCTTCGCTTTTTAAGATTTCAAAGAGATCTTTTGCAGCCAATTTGTCCAATGCAATATATCGTTGGATTTCTTGACTGCTGCTTCCATGGGTGTTGATCGTGGATCCAAGTAAAATGAAAGCCTTGACAACTTCAATCTTTTTTCCATTTATCAGGATGTTGCTTATTGGTCCAGTTGTGAGGATTCTTGTTTTCTTTATGTTGTGGCGTAATCCATACTGAAGGCTGTAGCCTTTGATCTTCATCAGTAAGTGCTTCAAGTCCTCTTTGCTTTCAGCAAGCAAAGTTGTGCATATGCATATCACAGGTTGTTAATGAGTCTTTCTCCGGTCCTGATACTACATTCTTCTTCATATACTCCAGCTTCTCAGATTATTTGCTCAGCATACAGATTGAATATGCATGGTGAAAAGATACAAGTGCCACACACTTTTTCTGATTTTAAACCATGCAATAGCCCCTCCTTCTGTTCAAATGACTGCCCCTTGGTCTATGTACAGGTTCTGCATGCACACAATTAAGTGTTCTGTAAGTCTCATTATGTTATCCATAATTTGTTATGATCCACACAGCTGAATGCCTTTGTGTAGTCAATAAAACATGGGTAAACATCTTTCTGGTAATCTCTGTTTTCAGCCAAGATCTAGCTGACATCAGAAATGATACCCCTTGTTTCACATCCTCTTCTGAATCTGTCTTGAATTTCTGGCAGTTCCCCTGTTGATGTACTACTGCAGCCATTTTCGAATTATCTTCCGCAAAATTTTGCTTGCATGTGATATTAATGAAATTGTCCAATAATTTCTGAATTCTGTTAGATCACCTTTCTTTGGAATGGACATGAATATGGATCTCTTCTAGTCAGTCGGCCACCTAGGTATCTGTCTTCCAAATTTCTTGGCATAGAGAAGTGAGTGCTTCCAGTGTTGCATCCATTTGCTGAAGCATCTCAATAGTTATTCCATCAATTCCTGAAGCCTTGTTTTTCACCAGTGCTCAGTGCAGCTTGGAATTCTTCCTTCAGTACCATTGGTTCTTGATAATATGCTACCTCCTGAAATGGTTGAACATTGACTAATTCTTTTTGGTACAGTGACTCTGTATTCCTTCCATGCTACATTTGTTACAATTAATGAACCAATATTGATATAGTATTTTTAAGTTTCTCCATTTTTATTGCTTTTTTCAAAATTGAAATTTTAAGGCTTTTAGCCCAATAAGTACCAACCAAGTAATCCTAATAGTCAAAAAAGTGAAAAGAAAGGAAAAAAAGGAAAGGCCACAGTCATAGTCACAGATGTTTCTTGAAAAGACCGGGGAATTGGTCTTTGTCCTTATTTCTACCTTTTTTTTTTTTTTAACTCAGTGTGTTAGATAACATAGAAAATGGAAGAAATTGGAAGCATTCTGTTTTTATGAAATTTCTATTAGAAATTGCTTACTATATTTTTCATTGTTATAGCAGAGAACTGGTTAATGTGTTTTAACAAGTTAGACTACTCAGAGGTGATCTGGTGAATATAATTAAAAACGTTTTTGTACTTTCCATCTTGTATTTTTGCTTCAATTCTGCTAGATGTCTTATTTTTTAGTAAATTAATTTCACATTAAAAAATTTAACAATAACTTGTCCTAATCATTTTTTTTCCCCTCCCTACCGTAGTTTTTAGAAGTTACTGCCAAACTGACTTAAAGTCCTTCCTGAGTTGTCCTTTTCTACCTCATAACTAGCTTTCTCATCATCTCTCCTGGGAGCAATCTATGATTGAGGAGTACTGTCTTAGGACTTCTGCCCTCAAACAATTGAGAAGTTTGCCTTTTTCCTTTACCTTTCTCATTTTACCTTTTCTTTTCCTCCTTTGGTTTCTTCAATCCCCAAGTATAATAGGCAGCCTCTATGATGACTTCCATTAATCCCTGCCTCCTGGTATTCATGGCCTGTGTGATTCTCTTGCCTTGAGTACATTGCTTCTAACCAATAGAATATTGCAGTGTTGAAGGGATATCATTTCTGTGATTAGATTATAAAAGACTGACTTCCATCTTCCTAGCTAACACTCTCTCTGTTGCTGGCTTTGATGAAGTAAACTGCCATATTGAAGAAGCCTACATGGCAAGGAACTGAGGGTGGTCTCTGGCCAATAACTAGCAAGTTAATTGAGGCCTTCAGTTCAACGACACTCAAGGAACTGAATCCTGCTAACAACCATGTAAGTGAGCTTTGGAGTGGACCCTTCCCCAGCTGAGTCTTAGATGAGACCCCCAGCTCTAGCCAACACCTTGACTGCAGCCTCATGAGATACCATGAAGCAGAGGACCCTGCTAATCCATGCCCAGATTCCTGACCCACAGAAGCTATGTTGGTTTCAGGTAGTAAATTTTGGGGTAGTTTGTTACACAGCAATAGATAACTAATATACCAAGGTTCCCTCCACTGCAAAGAATGCGATGGATCACTAACAAATTACTGTTGAATGTATATAATATTTTTCAGGATAATAAGAATGGATACTTAATTGTAAAAATTCAGCCACTATGACCCCTGAATAGAATTATTTTTAGGGACTTCTTAGAATGTCAAGGCAGTAAGAGACCTCAGAGGTGATCTTGTTAATGTTTTTCCAATAGCATTCTATAGAAAACAGAATTCTTGAATTTTCTCCTAAAATCAATTTCTCTCCCAGCCCTCTTTATCCCATGGAATAGTATGCTTGGCACTCAGCTGTTAAGCCTGAAAGGCCATGAATTTAGGAGTCAGACTTGATTCCCTCTTCTTACACCCACCCCTGCAGCCACGCAGCCAAGTTACCCCCAAGGGTATTGATTCTGCCTCCAAAGTATGTCTTATATGTGTCTATCTTTCTTCATTACTATTGCTACCTACTGGTCTAATTTGTCTTATCCCTTACTTGGAACTGCTACCACAGCTTTTGTAGTAGGCAGAATAATGCCCCTCCACCCCAAGATGTCCATACCCTAATCCCAGGAATCTGTAAACATGTTACCTTACATGGCAAAAGAGACTTTGCTAATGTGATTAAGGGTATGGTCCTTGAGATGGGGAAATTATCCTGGACTATCTCAGTGGGCCCGTTCTAATCACATGAGTCCTTAAAAGCAGAGGATCTTTCTGCTGGGTCATAGAGATGAATATAGAAGAAATTGGAGAGATTTGAAGTGTGAGAGGAACTCAACCTCCTGTTGCTGGCTTTGAAGACAGATGAAAGGGGCCACAAGCCAAGGAATGTGGGCCTCTAGAAGCTGAGAATGGCCCTCAGTTTACAGTCAGCAAGAACACAGGGACCTCAATACTACAACCACAAGAAACTGAATTCTGACAACAACCTGAGTAAGAAACTGATTCTTCCCTAGAACTTCCAGAAAAGAGCATTTCCCTGCTGATACTTTGATTTTAGCCCAGGGAGTTGTATATCAGGCTTCTGACCTTCATATGTATTGTTCAAGGCCCTAGGTTTGTGGTTATTTATCATAGCAGTAATAGAAAAGTAATTCAGCTTCTTAGTGGTTTTCCTAAGTATTGTTCTTTCCGCGCCAAACCATTCTTCACAGGACAGTCAGAGTCACCGTTTAAAAACACATATTCTCTCAGGCGACTTCCCAATTTAAAAGCCTTTCCATTGTACTTACAGTGAAATCCAAGCTCCTTTCTGTGGCCCAGAAGCCCTGCATGATCTGGCCCCTGCCAACCTCTCTAGTCCCTTCTGGAGTCACTCTTCCTCTTCCTCTTCAGCCACACTGAAGTTTCAATTCTCTGAGCTTGTTAAGCAGTTTCACACATTGGGGTTTTCACAGATGCTGGTCTTTAGCCTGGAATGCCCTACCCTCTGTTCTTCGCATGAAATCTCTTCATTCTTCAAGTATCATAACTGATGCCTCCTTAGAAAGGCCTTCTCTCACTCTTCTATCTAAATATAACCCCTCCCTATTATTTTCTGTTACACAAACCTATTCATTTCCTTCACAGCACTTTTCTCAACTTGGAATCATGTATTTATTTGTTATTTTTTTATGGTCTGTCTTCCCAGCTAAACTCTAGGCTCTAGGAGAACAGAGATGATTTTTTTTCTGTTTACCACTGTATCCTTAAAACCCAATGCGGTGTCTGGCATATAGTAGATGCTCAATAAAAAGTGTTTTGAATAAATGAATAGATACTATGGTCATGAAATACTTATAGATATTTTTTCAAGGAAACAGTTTCATGGTCAAATAGTTTGGGAAATTCACAGATCAAAGAAAGTTAAACAGATCCCTTTACTGCAGGACTTTAATGGGCTTTTAATTTCCTAATGTGGATTGAGTCTCTAAGTAGGGGGCAATTTGTAGATTTAGATGGGACTCCTATTCTGAAGGGAGCCTCTCTTCAGACAGGTGGTTTGTGGTATGTAATTTGGGGAATGCCAGTGTAGTTCAAGATCCTCATTTTATAGACATGGAAACTGAGGCAAAGAAGATTCACTGACTTCTCCAAGGTTTCACTGTGAGTTTTTGTAGAAGTCAGGTCTTTCATGAAAGTCTAAACATTTAAGAAAGTTTATAGCATCGTTAAATGATTAGCCAAACCAATAGGGAAAGGATGTTTAGAGTTAATTTATAGATGAGAGTTTAGGACAGACTGTATCAAGGAATTAGGCCTCCTTTGGAAATCACCATTTATGATAAAAATACCACAACAGAGAAAAGTTATTCAGACTCCATAATTTTAAAATGTCGCCACACCCTCTCACCCCTGCTCAGATGAAAACAAAAGTTCACACAGTTTAGTTTGCCCCAGCTGAGGCAAGAAATCTAAAGGAAAGCTTGGTTTTTATTTACTTACCTGATTGCTATGTTGTTATGGGAAATTTTTGTGTGGGAATAGATTCTGAGAGTAGGATTCTTATGTTCAGTCTCAACGTAGGGAATCAGCTGAGTGTCGTAATTAAGCAAGTGGGCTTTAGGATCCTGTATCTGTGGTTTAGAAGCCTTCTTCCATTCTTTACCACCTATGTGACATTTGCTCATTATACCAAACCTCTCCAAGCCTCTGTTTTCTCATCTGCGAACAGGAGTTACATCAATCCCAACCTTATGGAGCTGTTGAGATGACACAATGTATGTAAAGAGCGCAGCACCCTGCCCAGCACGAAGGACTCATAAATGTTAATAAGTATTATCAAGACAAAGGAGTTTAGGTGTGCCACTGATGAGTGTTTGAGGAACTGGTGAAAATACAGAACGATATTTCTGTGTTGTTCGGTGAGGTCCACTGATTGATTCGAGATCTTCGTGTAAGACTGCTGAATTTGCAAGCCATACCTTTTGACTTGGTTTTGAAAAATACCGAATAAGAGAAAACACAGGGTCCACATGTAATTTCCATCCATTTCATTTCTTTATCACTTAGGATTTTGCCTCTAGATCTGGAGTAAAAGTTTGTCTGACCTAGAGCAGTGCGAATACATACTAGCCATGACTTAACCACAAAGAGTACAGTTAATGTCTTGTATTACTAATAAACCAAAAAGCCAAATCCATTGCTGTTGATTGAATTGATTCCGACTCATAGCGACCCTATAGGACAGAGTAGAATTGCCCCATATGGTTTCCAGTAGGTTTACATAGTATGCTTGGCAAAATTAGCCAGGAGCTTGATCTTTTTGAGGCTTGTTTTTCTGCTTTGTTAGGGCAGATGTGAGTCCTTAACTAGGGTTAGAGTAGTCTTCCTCCTAAGGCATGGTCTTTCTGGGGCCTACTGAAAAACCAAATCATCAGTGAGGTCTCTCTACTTTGGCAGTTTGGAACTTAATATTTCCAAATCCTTTGGAACTATGGTAGTTGTTCAGCCCACAGGTCCCATGTAGTTGCTCTTTCCCTAGCTTTGTGGAGTCTTGTTCCAGGCATATATTGTATAGTGTTTCGCTGAAGACTCAAGGAGACTCTTATGTAAATTTCTGGAACTCATATTCATTTCCTTTATAGGTCTTTTCTCAATTTGGAATTATGTATTTGTACAAACAGATTACACAGCACATTTCTCTCTAGTACCCCAAACCAAACCGAACCCACTGCCATTGAGTCAATTCTGACTCATAGTGACCCTATAGGACAGAGTAGAACTGCCCCATAGGGTTTCCAAGGAGCACCTGGTGGATTCGAACTGCCAACCTTCTGGTTAGCAGCTGTCATACTTAACCACTACGCCACCAGGTTTTCCTCTCTAGTACCATACTCCATTAATTCCAGCTGCCTCAGTGGCTCCAAATTCTGATCTGGCTTCCTCAGCTCCCTGCAATGAGGCCTGTAAAGTACCTTCAAGCCCACCTGTTTGTTTTGCTTCTCTCAGGAATTAGATGGTTGTCTAATAGGTGAAAACAGTTATTTCCTATGTCTCAAGTCAAGTTTTCTGGTTATTTAAATAGCTGTTATTGTGACTGGAAGTGGAAGTTCTATTTCATTTTTAGTCCACATTACTTTACCATAGGGCCTCTACCTTGCGATATCTACCTCAATATTGTAGTGGTGAGTGATTTGCATGTACATCTCATACTCTTGCCAAGTTTCTCTTTTGACCAAGGGTCTGAGTAGGACAAACGGTGGATATGAATCAGAAAATCACTTTATTGTCAGAGAATACCAACAAAATTAATCAACTCATCAATAACTAAAATGGTGCTTGTAGCTTTGTGCTTAGTGTTTTTAAAATTCTAGACTATACAAGTGAGGCATATTAGCCTAAGTGATTGTTCATTTCTGAACTCAATTCAAATCAACTTTTCTTTTAAATAACTTATAAGAATCATTGTTTATAGTTTGGATTGTTTGAATCTACGCTCATTTCCAAGTCTTAGGCTAGAAACACCTGAATGTTTTAGAAAAGAACATGGCTTTCCTATGTGTAAAGAATCCTTCTAGGCACAGAAATGTCTGTGAGAACTCCATATTTTCTTTAGTCATCGTAAGCACATTAATTATGATGAAATAAGCTAATAATCTATTTCTGTGCCAATTTTTTCAATATAATCTGAGGTGAAGAATAATCACATATTGACATCTTGCATAAAGAAGTACCAACAAAAAGGAGCTCTTTCTTTCTGTATGACCAGGTAATGAAAAATGCTGTAAAATATGATTTAAACTGCCCATAGACTCTTAGTCATTTTTTTGTTTAATATGTAAAAGATAAAATAGGAAAATTTCAAGAAAAGTGATTAGTTTTTCTTCTTGGTAAGGAGGTAGGGACCCACTGGTGAGAAGATGTTCATTAGTAAGTTATTGCTGTAAAGAATGTTTGCTGGCATCAGTAAAGACTGTTTATCTTTGCTTGAAAATGATATTGCCAGTATCATGAATACCTATGAGGAAGCACAAAAGGAAAATTGTTAAATTTAAATTTGCATATTTATTGCAGTTTCTTGTTTCAAGTGTCTAATGCCTATTAATTCAGATACTATGATTTTCTTTTCTTCTCCATGATCATTTTGACTCAGATAACTTCGGAAGAACATTTGAAAGAAGAAAAACATCTTTTTTTATAACTGGTCCGTGAATTTACTGACTCTGGCCTCCTTTAGGGCCTTGCACTTTGAGAACTTCCTATCCGTTTGTAATTTCAAGTAATCTTTAAAAAACAAAGTACTTCGATGTTTCCTGTTTATTTTTTTGAGTGTGTAACAATTATGCTAATCTTGTATATAATAGCATTGAACAGTCGTCTTATGAAGATATGGGGTGGCTGATATTATCTTACTTTTACAGTGGGAAATCAGAGGCATGGAAGATTTTGTGATTTGCCCAGGGTCACCCATGGACAATTAAGTGTCATGGCCAGAACTGGGACTAAAGTCTAAGGTCTAGTAGAATGAGTGTTGTTTGAAGAGGAGGCAGGGACCTGATTGTGGTTCCAACTCTGTCTTGAATTTGCCCCATAACCTTAGGTTAATTCCTTATCTGGGCCTCATTTTCCTCATTTTTAAAATAGGTGAGCTCTCAGATCCATTACCACTCTTAAAATTCTCTAGTCATTTGATGTCCTTTGGTGTTTCTCCCAGAGCACATTGCTTCCTTTAGTTTTCATCTGGATGTACCTGGATTATGTTCTGTTTATATTTTTCCACTTGTGCTTGTGCCCTAATGGTATGTTATTTTTCCTCTAAGTAGTTCTACTGAAGATGTAAAAAAAAAAAAAAATTTAGCCACCTAGCATACCTTAACTTTGTGATTTAGAAACAGTTTGGCTGACTTTGTTATTGGTCTTTTAATATTTTATTTTTGTATTATATGGTATTTTTATTATAAATTTACCTATGCTGATATAGTTTGGTTAAAGTATAAAATAGGCCATCACTACATTTCCAAATAAGGTAGCCTTCAAGTCCCAGATAATCACCATTGTTTGGTTCATTACTAATCCCCTATGTGATCTTGGGTCTCATATTAGCCTTTTTATGATATAATAAGGAGGGTTATCAATAACTTACCTTCCTAGATATGGCGATGGAACATAAAACTAAATGATAGTTATTCACATGATTGTTTTATACTCCTGAATTTAAGGACATTAAAGCTGAAGCATTTCAAGATAGAATGTATGCTTCAACATCTTCAAAATAACTTTAAAATAGAATTTCCAAGCAGGGAGGAAATGCAAAGACTATTAGACCTTTCAACTAGATTATGAAATGCATACAAAGTTTGAATTTTTTTTTGTAAGTTTGAACTTTTTAGAGCCCACTTCTGGACTTTTCCATGATTGATAAGTCTGTAATTTGTTATTAGTGTGCTGTCTCATTAGGGGGAGAGCAACTAGGAGTATACAGCAAGGCGTATGTAAATTTTTGTATGAGAGACTGAGTTGATTTGTAACTTTCACTTAAAGCACAATAAAATTTTTTTTAAAAGTTGCAATTTCAGTTTCAAAGAATTGAGCTATAAATTGCTGAGATCTGGGATAAGTGGCCAATTAAATTAGAGCAAATATATATTGTGTTACTTGGGGAGGTGGAGAATTCACTGTATTACTTACCAATAGTGATTATTTAAAACTTTCCTCCAGAAGAAAAAGTCCACATGACATTTGTGGAAATGATTAAGTGACCACAATGACAAAGAATTCGGGGATAATTTAGTGCAGATCATCACCCAGGCTTCCTGGCGTGTGCATTTGAAGCAGTACTGCATTGTCCCTAAGCTTGCCAAAGTGTAATCTGTGAGCAATTGAGGCAAAATCAAAATCAGAAACCTAGCAGAGTAATATTGTTTTGGAATTGTCAAGCAAAAGACTTTGGTTTGGGCTTGTTATGTCTGGAACCAAAATGTCACATGTGGCATACATCATTTAAAGTTTATTATTTTAACCTTAGGCCTCTTTGTTTAAAATCTATGCTATTCGGTGCCTTCCATCCCAGCATAAGAATTTCTACCCTATTAGACATGAACCTGCGCCAGCTGCATGGTGAGCTTGGTGAAACCATAGCTTGGATGGCTAGAAGGCCCCCTCATTGGTTCCACTCTTTTGCTGGAACTGCCAGTAGATTCGAGGGGGCGCTCAGGAATTAAGGCAGGGCACCAGGTAACTGAAACCATTCCCTGAGCATCTGGAAAAAACCCAGTCTATTCACACTCTCTGCTGAAAAAGAAATCATCCCATGCTATTGCTGGGAGTTGCAGGAAAGTAAAAGCGGTGTTGTTGTACGTGTACAGAAGCATTTAGCATGTTCATGGACAGACTCAAAAGCTTGTGGTTAAAAAGTGTGAAATTCTTATTAAAACTCCTCGCAAAATCAACAGAATCCATAGCTAGCAGTTGTTCCAAGGCCTCTTTCCTTCCATGTGTACAGCAAGGCAGTGATCCCTCTGATCCATTCTGGTCTCCATATCAAACAAACCTATCCCATTTTGCCACTCATTGGTTGATTTGGCCCACCAGGAAATTTTAAATTATTTGTCATTCAGGGTAAAATTCACGCTTAATGCTATGGCTTACTTCATGCTGGCACGAGGCAAATTGACCTCTAGGATCAAGATGTAGTGAATTTGGGCTGGCTGTAACCCCAGTGTAGCCTTGGTGGCAGAGTCATTAAAGCGTTGGCTGTTAACTGAAGGGTCGGCAGTTCAAACCCACCAGCCTGCTCTGCAAGAGAAAGATGTGGCAGTTTGCTTCCATAAAGATTTACAGCCTTGGAAATCCTGTGGAACGGTTCTACTCTGTTCTAAAGGGTCACTATAAGTTGGAATTGACTCAATGGCATCGGGTTTGATTTTTGGTTTTGGTACTTCAGTAGAAGAGACAGGGGTGCTGATGGGGATGATGTAGCTTTGCTTCTAAACCTAAACAACATGTTTATAGGTAATTTGATTCCATTCTTTGTGCAGAATTTGAACCTTCTACATGCAGTTCAAAATTCACTCATCAGTATTGGATTTACAGGTCCTTGGTGGTGCAATTGGTTGTGATTTGCTGCTAACCTAGAGATTGGCTATTGAAACCCACCTAGTGGTGCCATGGAAGAAAGTCCTGGCATTCGGCTTGCATGATGATTATAGCCAAATTTATGGAGCAAGTTCTACTCTGTAACACATGGGTCTGTTTTTGTTTGTTTGTTTGTTAAATGGTTCACATGTCTTCCAAATTATCCTGATGCAGGGTAAGGTTCATTTTCAGTGATAATAACATATAGCATTTTACTCTTTCTGAGGTACTTTTGGTATCTCTTGTATCCTCAGTATTAGCTTACGGGGCAGATAGGACAGGGATTATTTTCTCCACTTTGCAAATGAGGATCCGAGACTCAGAGAAATTGGGTGGTGCAAGATCACCTAGCTAGTAAGGGTAGAGCTAGCACTCAGACAGGTCTTCTGATTCCAAATTCTATACTCTTGCCATTACCATGTGGTGCCTCTTATGTTTCTTATGTCTTCTCACCAAAGAAAATTTTGTTTTGGACCAGTTTTCCAAACAGTTTTAGTGGAACACATTCAGATGATATTTCTGTGGAGCTGACACCGTGGAGCTGCCAGTGTTGGTTATCTTGGAATCCTAGGATTGCCGAGGATCAGTGTGTAATGGTTTCATCCTTCTCTACTTTTCTGAGCACAACAATTTGCTTGCCTCCTTCTCCTAAATTATGTATTTCTGTCTTATGTTATAGGTAATTATTTACATGTCAAGGAACCTGGTGACACAGTGGTTAAAGCACTCTACTGCTAACTGAAAGGTTGGTGGTTCAAAACTACAAGCAGCTCCGTGGAAGAAAGATGTGGCAGTCTGCTTCCATAAAGATTTACAGCCCTGAAAACCCTATGGGGTTGCTATAAGTCAGAATTTGTTCAACAGCAGTGAGTTTATTTACATGTCTAAACTTCAAATATAAGCTTTCCAGGGCCAGTTACAGTCATATTCATCTTTGTATTCTCTAATGCACTTTGTACAATGTCTTGCACGAAGTAGGTACTCAATGAGTATTTACTAAAAGTAATAAAAGATGATGTAACAGGATTTGAAAAGCCCAAATGTACTTGTCTGTACTATCTATATTAGTGCTGTTCAACACAACTTTCTACAGTAAAGGAAATGCCCTGTATTTGGGTTGTCCAATACAGTAGCCACTAGTAGCTAGTGTGGCTGGGAAACTGAATTTTTTTTTTTTTTAAATTCTACTTTAGATGAAGGTTTATAGAACAAACTAGCTTCTTGTTAAACAGTACACATATTGTTTTATGACATTGGTTAACAGCCCCATGATATGTCAGCACTCTCCCTTCTTGATCTTGGGTTCCCTATTACCAGCTTTCCTGTCTCATCCTGCCTTCTAGTCCTTACCCCTGGGCTGGTGTGCCTCTTTAGTCTTCTTTTGTTTTATGGGCCTGAAGGGTGAACCTCAGGAGTGACTTCGTTACTGAGCTAAAAGGGTGTCTGGGGGCCGTACTCTCGGGATTTCTCCAGTCCTTGTTAGACTAGTAAGTCTGGTTGTTTTTTATGAGTTAGAATTTTGTTGTACATTTTTCTCCAGTTCTGTCCAGGACCCTGTATTGTGATCCCTGTCACAGCAGTCAGTAGTGGTAGCCGGGCACCATCTAGTTGTACTGGACTCAGTCTGGTGGAGGCCATGGTGGTTGTAGTCCATTAGTCCTTTGGACTAATCTTTCTCTTACGTCTTTGGTTTTCTTCATTCTCCCTTGCTCCCAAAGGGGTGAGACCAGTGGAGTATCTTCGATGGCTGCTCACAGGCTTTTAAGACCCCAAAGGCTACTCACCAAAGTAGAATGTAGAACATTTTCTTTATAAACTATGTTATGCCAAATGAGCTACGTGTTCCCCGAGACAATGGTCCCCATAGCCCTCAGCCCAGTAATTTGGTCCCTCTGGGAGTTTGGATATGTCTATGGAGCTTCTATGACCTTGCCTTGGACAAGTTGTGCTGGCTTCCCAGTATTTCGTACTGTCTTACCCTTCACCAGAGTTACCACTTATCTTTTGTTTACTTAGTTTTTTTCCATCTCCACCCCTCCCCCCCTCATAACCATCAAAGATTGTTTCTTTTTGTGTGTAAACTTTTTCATGAGTTTTTACAGTAGTGGTCTCATACAATATTTGTCCTTTTCTGATTGACTTATTTCACTCAGCATAATGCCCTCCAGATTCATCCATGTTGTGAGATGCTTCACAGATTCATCATCGTTCTTTATTGTTGCATAGTACTCCATTGTGTGTATTTGCCGTAGTTGGTTTGTTCATTCATTTCTTGATGGGCACCTAGGTTGTTTCTATCTTTTTGCTATAGTAACAATGCTGCAGTGAATGTGGGTATGCATATGTCTATTCGTGTGATGGCTCTTATTTCTCTAGGATATGTTCCTAGGAGTGAGATTGCTGGATCATATGGTATTTCTGTTTCTAGCTTTTTAAGGAAGTGTCATATTATTTTCAAAAATGGTTGTGCCATTTTGCATTCCTAGCAACACTGCATAAGAGTTCCAATCTCCCCGCAGCCTTTCCCACATTTGTTATTTTCTGTTTTTTTGATTCATGCCCGTAATGCCAGAGTGAGGTGATATCTCATTGTGGTTCTGATTTGCATTTCTCTAACAGCTAGTGATCTCAAATATTTCGTCATGTGCCTGTTAGCTCCTTGAATGTCTTCTTTGGTGAAGTGTTTGTTCATTTCCTTTGCCCATTTTTAAATTGGATTGTCTTTTTGTTGTAGAGGTGTTGGATTTTCCTGTAGATTTTAGAGATTAGACTTTTGTTGGATTTGTAATAGCCAAAATTTTTTTCCCAGTCTGTAGGTTCTCTTTTTACTTCTGATGAAGTCTTTTGATGAGCATTGTGTTTAATTTTTAGAAGATACCAGTTATCTAGCTTGTCTTCTGGAGTTTGTGTGTTTTTAGTTATGGTTTGTATCCTGTTAATGCTGTGTATTAGGGCCTCTAGAGTTGATCCTATTTTTCCTTCTATGATCTTTATAGTTTTGGGTTTTGTATTTAGGTCTTTGATCCATTTTGAACTCGTTTTTGTGTATGGTGTGAGGTATGAGTCCTGTGTGATTTTTTTGCAGATGGATATCCAGTTTTGCCAGCACAATTTATTAAAAAGACTGCCCTTTCCCCATTTGATGGACTTTGTGCTTTTGTCGAAGATCAGGTGAGCATAGGTGGATGAATTTACATCTGGGTTCTCAATTCTGTTCCATTGGTCAGTGTATCTGTAGTTATACCAGTACCAGGCTATTTTTTTTTACCTGTAAAGTAGGTTCTGAGGTCAGGTAGCGTGACTTCTCCTACTTTGTTCTCCTTCTTCAATTGTGCTTTACTTATCCAGGGCCTTTTCCCTTTCCATATAAAGTTAATGATTAATTTTTCCATCTCTTTAAAGAATTTTGTTGGTATTTATATCAAGATTGCATTGTATTTGTAAATTTCTTTGGGTGGAATTGTCACTTTCACAATGTTGAATCTACCTATCCATGAGCGTGGTACGTTTTTCCATTTATGTAGATCTCTTTTGGTTTCTTGCAGTAGTGTTTGTAGTTTTCTTTGTATAGGTCTTTTACATCCCTGGTTAGATTTATTCCTAAGTATTTTATTTTTTTAGGGGCTATTATAAATGGTATTGTTTTCCTGATTTCATTTTCGTCATTCTCTTTATTGGTGTATAGGAATCCAGCTGATTTTTGTATGTTTATCTTGTATCCTGCTACTCTGCTGAATCTTTCTATTAGTTCCAGTAGATTTCTTGTGGAGTTGTTTGGCTCTTCTACGTACAGTATCATATCATCCATAAATGGGGATGGTTTTACTTCTTCATTACCAATTTGGATGTCCTTTTTTTTTTTTTCTTGCCTTATTGCTCTAGCTAGGACTTCCAGCACAATGTTAAATAAAAATGATGATAAGGGGCATCTTTGTCTTGTTCCTGTTCTCAAGGGGAATGTTTCCAGCCTCTCTCTATTAAGAATGATGTTGGCTGCTGGTTTTGTATAAATGCCCTTTGTTATGTTGAGGAATTTCCATTCTATACCCACTTTATAGATAGCTTTTATCAGGAATGGGTATTTGACTTTGTTGAATGCCTTTTCTGTGTCGATTGAGGTGATCATGAGATTCTTTTATTTATGTGGTGGATTACGTTGATTGATTTTCTGATGCTGAACCATCCTTGCATACCTGGTATGAATCCCACTTGACCATAGTATATTATTTTTTTTGATATGATGCTGAATTCTATTGGCTAGAATTTTGTTGAGGATTTTTGCATCTGTATTCATGCTCTCATGAATACTGGCCTGTAATTTTCTTTTTTGGTGTTGTCTTTGGCTGGTTTTGGTATCAGGGTTATGCAGGCTTCATAAAATGAATTTGAAAGTATCCCTTCCTTTTCTATGTTCTGAAATAGTTTGAATAGTACTAGTGTAAACTCTTCTCTGAATGTTTGGTAGAATTCTCCAGTGAAGCCATCTGGGCCAGGGCTTTTTTTGTTTGGATTTTTTTTTCATTATCTTTTCAATCTTTTCTCTTGTTATGGGTCTGTTCCGATTTTCAGCACCATTTTGTGTTAGTTTGGGTAGGTAGTGTGTTTCTAGAAATTTGTCCATTTCCTCTAGGCTTTTCGTAATACTCTATTATGATCCTTTACATTTCAGTTGTGTCCATTGTAAAGTCCCCCATTTCATTTCTTATTTGGGTTATTTGCATCCTCTTGTGTTTTTCTTATGTCACTTTGGCCAATGGTTTGTCGATTTTGTTGATTCTTTCCAAGAACCAACTTTTGGTTTTGTTGATTCTTTCTATTGTTTTTCTATTCTCTATTTAATTTATTTCTGCTCTGATCTTTATTATTTCCTTTTTTTTTTTGGTGACTGTGGGCTTCTTTTGCTGTTCTTTTTCTATTTGGTTGTGTTGTGTAGCTAATGTTTTGATTTTGTCCCTTTCTTCCTTTTTGATGTGTGCATCTACTCCTATAAATTGACCTCTGAGCACTGCCTTTGGTGTGTCTCAAAGATCCTGGTATGATATGTTTTCATTCTTGTTTGATTTTAGGAATTTTTTAATTCCATATTTGTTTTCTTCTATTACCCAGTGGTTTTTAGTTGTTGTTGTTAGGTGCTGTCGAGTCAGTTCCGACTCATAGCCACCCTATGTACCACAGACGGAAACACTGTCCAGTCCTGCACCACGCTCATAATTGTTGTCATGCTTGAGCCCATTGTCGCAAACACTGTGTCAGTCCATCTTGTTGAGGGTCTTCCTCTTTTCAGCTGACCTTTTACTTTACCGAGCATAATGTCCTTCTCCAGGGACTGATCCCTCCTGACAACATGTCCAAATTATGCGAGATGTAGTCTTGCCATCCTTGCTTCTAAGGAACATTCTGGTTTTACTTCTTCCAAGAGAGATTTGTTAGGTCTTTTGGCAGTCCATGGTATATTCAACATTCTTTGCCAACACCACAATTCAAAGGCGTCAATTCTTCGGTCTTTCTTATTGTGGTTTTTAAACAGGGTATTATTCAGTTTCCATGTAATTGATTTTTCTTCCTTGTTCTTCCTGTTGTTAATTTCTACTTTGATGGCATTGTGGTCAGAGAAAATACTTAATATTATCTCAGTGTTTTGGATTTTACTGAGGGTTGCCTTATGGCCTAAGATGTGGTCTACTCTGGAGAATGTTTCATGTGCTTTGGAAAATATGTGTACTTTGCAGTTGTTGGGTGAAGTGTTCTAAACATGTCTATGAGTTCAAGTTGGCTGATTGTGGCCTTTAGATTTCCTGTATCTTTGTTGAGTTTCTTTCTAGATGTTCTGTCCTTTACCAAGAATGGCGTGTTGAAGTCTCCTACTATTATTGTGGAACTGTTAATTTCTCTTAAAGTTTGTTTTATGTATTTTGGAGCCCTGTCATTGGGTGTGTAGGTATTTATTAAGGTATGTCTTCATGATAGATCATCTTTTTAATCATTATGTAGTGCCCTTCTTTGTCTTTTATGGTAGATTTTGTTTTAAACTCTATTTTATCTGAGATTAGTATTGCCTCCTGCTCTTTTTCGGTAGCTTGTTTCCTTGATATATTTTTTTCCATTCTTTGATTTTTTAATAAATTTACGTCTTTGTTTCTAAGGTGTGTCTCTTGTAGATAGCATATTGATGGATCCTATTTTTTAATTTATTTTGTCATTCTCTGTCTCTTTATGGGTGCATTTAGGCCATTTACATTCAGTGCAATTTTTGAACACTACGTTCTGTGTGAGGTTATTGCTACCAGTTTGTAGTGCTTTTTTGTGGTGCAGACGTTTCCTTTGTTCCTTTTACTCTGCTGTGCTGAATTTCTTTAATTTGTAGATTTTTTTTTCATTTCTTTTGTTTTTTACGGAGACTTTATGTTTTTCTTCTTTATTTTGGTGAGTCAGTTTGTTAACTTTCTTTATGGTTACCTTGAAATTTACACTTATCTTCCTAAGTTTGAACCAGTCTATTATTACTTGGTATTGCCTTGCCTTCTTCTTCATTAGAAAGTTCTATACCTGCATGCTTTATTCCCTCTTTTATTGTTCAGACATTCTCGTCATTTACAGATTATGCTCTCCGGTTCCCTGTTGTAAATCTTTTGGTTTTGGATAGTCCTTGAGCATTCATTTCCTAGGTTGGTATCTGGTTGGTGCAATCTTCCATCCTAGATTCAGGCTGTTGTCTGATGTTTGTTCTCCAGCCGAAGGACTCATGTTAATAATTCTTGTAAGTTTCGTTTGGTTTTTACATATTTCCTTTGTTTCTGTTTATCTGGAAATATCCTAATTTCACCATCATATTTGAATGAGAGTTTTGCAAGATATATTATTCTTGGTTGGCTATTTTTTTCTTACAAGGTTTTAAATATGTCATCCCATCACCTTCCAGGCTGCATGATTTCTGTCGAGTAATCAGAGCTTAGTCTAATTGTTTCCCCTCTGTATGTGACTTTTTGTTTTTCTCAAGCTGTTCTCAGAAGTCTTACTTTTAGTTTTAGCTCGTGTGATTATGATATGCCTTAGTGATTTTCTTTTGGGGTCTATCCTATATGGAGTTCATTGAGCATCTTGGATGGTCACCTTTTCCCAGAAACAAAAATGGCACATGGAGCCAGGTGTTTGAGAGAAAGGAAGAGGAGGAGGTGAAAGGTTGGGAAGAAACCAAAAGAAGACAAAAAAAGCAACATCAGAAACAAAGAAATGGTGCTGAAGGAGCGGGCTGGTGTGGGTGGGGCAAATCCTTGTGACATGGAGCCAGTGCCTCCTGGATTGAGGTCGCGTGGTCTGTTGGGAAGTAGCGGAGGTCAAGCAGGGGAAAGAAGGATTGGGGGTGGGAAAGCATGCTTCGCTGGTTACCAGGTGCTCTGTCTCCTGTTGGGAGCTCTGTGCAGCTGCTTTCCCATACTCCCTGCCCGTGGATATCCAACAGGAGTCCAAGATGTCAAATCTGTGCTGTGTTAGCTGATAGGGGACCTCTGCTCATATCTTTCCTCACTCTCTGTTCTTTGTCAATTTCTTATTCCATTCAGTGCTTGGTTGAGTTCTTTATCTCTTCATTTGATGCTTAGGTTTCCAGGATTGACATTTGTTGCTGTTTTACTTAGTTTTTCAGGTCTTTGCTGTGGAGGGATGGCATGGTGCTTTTGTCTATAGTGCCATGTTGGCTCCATCTGGGAAAATGAATTTTAATTTTAATAATTTAGATGTAAATAGCCACATGTGGCTGGTGGTTACTGTATTAGTGCAAATCTAAGTTTTCAGATATTTGAACTTTGTCAGATTCTTAAAATCTGATTGTATTTATGCTGACATTTCTAAGTTTTTGATGCAGAGGTTGCACAGCCAGCCTAGGACAAGGTGATGAAAGAATGGATAGAAACTTCCTCTTGCTCCTAAGTTAGGAGGCCATTTCTGCTCCTCCACCTTTTGTTAAGGGGCTCGTGCCTGTCCTTGAGTGTTTTCTGGAAAGCAGAATTGATAGTCTCTTGGAAGTGAGAAGGGTTGGGAGGGGCTGTGGAAGGCAATACAGTGGGGCCTTTCAGTTCTGAAGCCTCAATGATATATAATCTGGGCCTACTGGAGAGAAAAGGCCCATCGTCTCCTAAGAAAAGCAATCTACAGCCATAGCAGAACAGAAGAGGGCAGGAAGCTAACATTTGTTAACAGATTTCATCAAACACAATCTGGGTGGCATTCCACTTGGTTTAACAATCTTTAGGCATTATCTTTCTCCTAATAACAGAAAGCTCTATATGTCACCAACAATCATTAAGGTTTGCATTTCTTCTAGTTGTGGAACCTCTAAATTCCTCCTCTGAAGTTGTCTGCTTGCCATTAAAAAAAAACAAAAAACAAAAAAGCAAAGCAAAACAAAACAAAAATCTCCCATTCCTTCTGTCCCCCTACAGATTAAAAAAAAAAAAATTTTTTTTTTTTTTTTTTATCTGTGGGGGGACAGAAGGAATGGGAGATTTTTGTTTTGTTTTGCTTTTTAAAAGTAGCAAAAACTACCCAGGAACAGAGAAATGCTGTTCATACAGGGTGAGCTCTTTTGATCTCAGCGGCTTCTAGAGCCCTGTTCCTCATACTGTGGCCTCTGCTGCTGCTCTGAAGGAGGCAAAAGTTTAAACAGAGAGAGGGGCAGAAGTGAAATGGCAGCCAAATGGTAGAACCCAAGTAGGCCCTTGAATAGATGTCTATGTGTTATTATGTCATCCTGGGCACAAGTCCTCTCTCAGATCATAAAGGGTGTTCTAAAGGCAGGTTTTTCAGATCCTTGTGCACTATTAGAATTAGAATTAACAGGTACACTGTTAATATTAAGAAACCTGTTGGTAGCTGCAAAAGCCACTGTAAAAGAATGCTAAATTTTGGGATTAAAACTTTAGTGTTAAGGGTTGAAATGTTTATTTGTAAAGGGACTCAAGGCTATCCAACTATTGTCATTCAAAGAGCAGGATCTGCCTCAAGGAGCTTACTTTCTAAGGCTGACAGAAACAGTAGATATTAATAATCTTTCGGAGCCCTGGTGGCATAGTGCTTAAGAGCTGTGGGTGCTAACCAAAAGGTCAGCAGGTGGAATCCACCAGCCACTCTTTGGAAACCTGGTGGGGCAGTTCTACTCTGTCCCATAGGATCGCTATGAGTTGGAATCGACTTGACTGCAATGAGTTTGGTGTTTTAATTGCGTATGAAACTGGCACTTAAAAAATATGTTCTTCCTTTAAAAAAATGTTTGGATTAACTCTTTAACTTTCTTTCCATTTCTACTAGAAGTGGGAGGTAAGTATTATCTCTCTCTTTGGACATAAGAAGAAAGCAAAGCACAGACAGGAAAGTGACCTGACTAAGCTCACAGAGCAATCTTATCTCCATCTACATTTGAACAGGGAGCCACTTAACTGGCCTTTCTCCTCAGGAATAAGATAACAGCTTCAATCCCTTACATCTGGAAAGGGGGCTGATGTGTGTAGAATGCATAAATAAATTTGTAAAGGAGGAAAAGAGACCTTAACCTGGTAAAATTGTTAAAGAAGACTAATTAATACCTGTGGGTTTGGTTCTGACTTCCTGAACTGTTTTTTTTTTTTTTTTTTTTTTTACTATGCTTTTTATTTTTTTATTTTGGAATAATTTTAGATATACAGAAAAATTGCAAAGGTAATACAGAGAGTTCCCATATACCTCTCACTCACTGTCCCCTAATGTTGACATTTTACATTTGACTTCCTGAATTTTGCAATAATTTTGTATTTGTAAATAGAACCTCCTCTACAAGTGGACTTATTTCTATCACTTTCAAAAAATTTCCTGCCAAGATATAATAACCTACATGGTTGGTAAGGATTCAACAATTGAGCACAAAAATGTCAGTTATAAAGTCATTGGAGAGTTTTAACCACAGCTGCCATTGTTGGAAGGGAGAGGGAAGAAGAATATTTGATAGAGTGACATAAGAAATTACTTTTGAATAAGGGAGAACATTTTCAGGTATCTTTAAGCTAGAAGTTCCTTTTTTCTTCTCAGGAGCCAAATAACATAGGAAGTTACTTTTTCCTCTCAGTCTTTATAAAAAAATAGCAATACTAAAATGGGACAAGGGATTTTGGAAACGGTATTTTACAGAATATGCATTGAAGGAGATTTGCATCTCGCAAAGTTCCTGGATCTGTTCAGTAGTAAATAGGAACAGAATTAATCAGGACTATAAAAATTTTTTAATAAAAATTTGATAAGTAATGATGCCAGATTTTAAAGTTGGGATTTTGAGCAATTACAGACTGAATGAAAAATTTCTGCAGTGCTTACATGGAAGTGAATTGTGTTGTTGTGTGCTGTCAAGTCGATTCAGACTCATAGCGACCCTGTAGGACAGAGTAGAGCTGCCCCATAGGATTTTCTAGGCTGTAATCTTTATGGGAGCAGATCGCTAGTTCTTTGGTCCTGTGGAGCTGCTGGGTAGTTTCAAACTGCCACCCTTAGATCATGGAAAATATGGAGGTACATGGGGCCCAAGAAGGGGGTTAGTGTGCCATAGAAAAGTGCTACTGATGAAGGACACCTGGGAGGAATCAACGAGTCTCCTGCAGTTTAAGAATTTCATCAGTAGTTTAGTGAGGTGGGGTTGGAACTGAATGTTGGACTATGGTTATATTTGGTTTTCCTAGATTCATACTTCATACATTCCAGGTTCCAATTATTAATGGATGTTTGCAATTGTCTCTTCTGATTTTGAGCCTTGCCACACATCAGCAAATGAAGGTTCCAAAAGCTTGACTCCATCCATGTCATTAAGGTTGACTCCACTTTGAGGAGGCAGGTCTTTCCCAGTCCCATTTTGATTGCTTTCCAACCTGAGGGGCTCATCTTCCGACACTATATCAGACAATGTTCAACACATAAACATCGATATCCTAGGCAGTAGTGAGCTGAAATGGACTGGTACTGGTCATTTTGAATCTGGCAGTCATGTGGTCTACAATGCCAGGAATGACAATTTGAAGAGAGATGGCGTTGCGTTCATCATCATAAAGAACATTTCAAGATCTATCCTGAAGCACAATGCTGTCAGTAATAGGACAATATCCATATGCGTACAAGGAAGATCAGTTAATATGACTATTATTCAAATTTACACACCAACCACTAAGGCCAAAGATGAAGAGACTGAAGATTTTTACCAACTTCTGCAGTCTGAAATTGAACATGCAATCAGGATATGCTGATAATTATCGGTGATTAAAATGCGAAAGTTGGAAACAAAGAAGAAGGATTGGTAGTTGGAAAATATAGCCTTGGTGATAGAATGATGCTGGAGATTGCATGACTGAATTTTGCAAGACCAATGACTTCTTCATTGCAAATACCTTTTTCACCAACATAAACTGAGACTATACGGATGGACCTCACCAGATGGGATACATAGGAATCAAATCAACTACATCTGTGGAAAGAGACAATGGAAAAGCTCAATATCATCAGCCAGAAAAAGGCCAGGGCTGACTGCGGATCAGACCATCAATTACTCATATGCAAGTTCAAGCTGAAACTGAAGAAAATTAGAACAAGTCCATGAGAACCAAAGTACTACCTTGAGTATATCCCACCTGAATTTAGAGACCATCTCAAGAATAGTTTTGAAGCATTGAACACTAATGACCAAAGACCAGATGAGTTGTGGAATGACATCAAGGACATCATACATGAGAAAAGCAAGAGGTCATTAAAAAGACGGTACAGGAAGAAAAGACCTAAATGGTTGTCAGAAGAGACTCTGAAACTTCCTCTTGAACGTCAAGTGGGTAAAGCAAAATGGAAAAATGATGAAGTAAAAGAGCTGAACAGAAGATTTCAAAGGGTGTCCCGAAAAGATGAAGTAAAGTATTATGATGACAGGTACAGACTTGGAGATAGAAAACCAAAAGGGAAGAACACACTCAGCATTTCCCAAGCTGAAAGAACTGAAGAAAAAATTCAAGTCTCGAGTTGCAATACTGAAGGATTCTTCAGGGAAAGTATTACACAATGCAGGCATCATCAAAAGAAGAGGGAAGGAATACGCAGTCACTACACCAAAAATAATTGGTCTGTATTCAACCATTTCAGGAGGTAACATATGATGAGGAACCAATGGTACTAAAGGAAGAAGTCCAACCTACATTGAAGGCATTGGTGAAAAATCAGGCTCTGGCGACTGACAGAATACCAAGTGAGAAGTTTCAACAAACAGATGCAGTACTGGGAGTGCTCACTTGTCAATGCCAAGAAATTTGGAAGACAGCTACCTGGCCCACCAACTGGAAGGGATCCATACTTATGTCTATTCCCAAGAAAGGTGAACCAACTGAATGCCTAAATTATCAAACAATATCATTGATATCACATGCAAGCAAAATTTTGCCGAAGATCATTCAAAAGCGGCTGCAGCAGTATATTGACAGGGAACTGCCAGAAATTCAAGGCGGATTTAGAAGAGGACGTGGAACCAGGGATAGCTTGCTGATGTCAGATGAATTCTGGCTGGAAGCACAGAATACCAGAAAGATGTTTACCTGTGTTTTATTGACTATGCTAAGGCATTTGACTGTGTGGATCATAACAATTATGGATTACACTGCAGAGAATGGGAATTCCAGAACCGTTAGTTGTGCTCATGAGGAATCTGTCCACGGATCAAGAGACATTTGTTTGAACAGAACAAGGGGATACTGCATGGTTTAAAGTCAGGAAAGGTGTGTGTCAGGGTTGTATTCTTTCACCATACCTATTCAGTCTGTACGATGAGCAAATAATCTGAGAAGCTGGACTAGATGGAAGAAGAACGGGGTATCAGGACTGGAGAAGACTCACTGACAACCTGTGTTATGCAGATGACACAACCTTGCTTGCTGAAAGTGAAGAGGACTTGAAGCACTTACTGATGAAGATCAAAGACCACAACCTTCAGTATGGATTACACCTCAACATATAGAAAACAAAAATCCTCACGACTGGACCAATAAGCAACATCATGATATGCAGATAAAAGATTGAAGTTGTCAAGGATTTCATTTTACTTGGATCCACAATCAACACCCATGGAAGCAGCAGTCAAGAAATCAAAAGATTCATTGCATTGGGCAAAAAAGACTTCTTTAAAGTGTTAAAAAGCAAAGATGTCACCTTGAGAACTAAGGTGCACTGAACCCAAGCCATGGTATTTTCAATCGCCTCATATGCATGTGAAAGCTGGACAACGAATAAGGAAGACCAAAAAAGAATTGATGCCTTTGAATTGTGGTGTTGGTAAAGAATAGTGGATATATCATAGACTGCCAGAAGACCAAACAAATCTGCCTTGGAACAAGTGCAGCCAGAATGCTCCTTAGAAGCAAGGATG
Organism: Elephas maximus indicus; assembly: GCF_024166365.1. Lineage (NCBI taxonomy): Eukaryota > Metazoa > Chordata > Mammalia > Proboscidea > Elephantidae > Elephas > Elephas maximus. The sequence goes on along the minus strand of NC_064826.1, from coordinate 61,814,023 downwards.
GTGAGACTATGTCTCACATACTTTGGATATATTATCAGGAGGGGTCAGTCCCTGGAGAAAGACATCATGCTTGGTAAAGCGTCAGCAAAAACAAGGAAGACCCTTCAAAAAGATGGATTGACACAGTGCCTGCAACAATGGGCTCAAGCATAGCAACAATTGTGAGGATGGTGTAGGACTGGGCAGTGTTTCATTCTGTTGTGCATGGGGTCCCTATCAGTCTGAACTGAATCGACGGCACCTAATAAGAACAACATGGTCATATTTGGTTATTATTTTTCTTTGTTAAATCTACATTTTTGCTTAAGATAGGAGGAACCATATGGAATTTTCAGTATTTGACTATTTTTGATCTACAAAACGAGTGCTTTACTATGATTCAGCCTAATACTTATCAAACTATATGTGGTTAATTCTAAAAATTTTCACTTAGTTTCACTTTATATTTTTGTTGTTTTTATGAACTCATAAGTAAAGAACAGCTAATATTAAGGAGAGCTATTTGAATAAGAGAACCTAACTGGCATTTGCTATGAAAATATCTAAAATGCACACAGGTGAGTAGACCCCTTTGACAGACTGCTATCTAAATTCTGTGTGCCACACAGCACACACTTCCATTATTCTTTTGTTTTATATTTTCTTCCCAAGATTAAGTTGGTTCTGTGTATTTAAATTTGTGAAATTTACAGATTTAGTATTCAGCAAATTTTCTCCAGGGATCTAAGAAAGTACATCTGAAACTGATCATTCATTGTCACATTTAATTTTCAGCCATAAGGTGGCGTCATATCATATTTTATGCCAAAGAAACAGGTTGTTTTTTCTGTTCACTGGAACCACTAATATTCTGCATATGTCCTTAAGTTGTGGGTGTGCTGCATTACTGAATTTTGAAGTTTGTAAGCAAATACATAGTAGAAGCTGGCATCTGCCATATAGGGGTTTAACATTTTTGTCTTTTCTATGTTATGGCTGAGAAGTTAGTAATAGAACAAACTGTTATTATTTTAACTAATGCAATGTTTTACTTCATTAAAATACATAAATCAGTTTCCTGCTTATATAGACGCTACTCAATAAATATTCGTTGCATGATTAAGTTAAAATATTCCTTTAATAGGCCTTACCCTCAGGAATTCATTTTCTCATTTGTCAAGTTGAATTTACAGCACACTTTTATTTTTTATTGCTATGACCCATTTCTTACGAGAATAAGAACCGTATTTTCATGAGAAAGTTAAACCCAACTGAACACATTTTATTTCCCTACTACCCTTTAAGAGTACGTTACTTTTTTTTACATACCACTTTTCTAGTTAAGCTAAGATTCCTTTGCTTGACTAGAAATGTCCAGGACTTGCAAATTACAAATTGCGTAAATGTGCTGGTTGACGTCTTCAAGTTGCTTGATTGAAAACTTTCGTTTAGTTTTTAGTTTGCTTCATTTTTCTCTGTAGAAACATTTTGTACCTTTGTAGAAAACATTGCAAACGCTTTCCATATAAAAGCTCCCTTTCTTCAGATGAAGCGATTTTGCTTTTGTAACTATTTATAGTGTGGGAAGTCAGTGCCACTTTGCTTGCAAGGAACGCTCCCATGAGGTGTGTTGCAGGGCACCTTAGAAGTCTAGTTAAGAATTTCAAAGATTGCAATAAGACTTTGGTCTCAACGTTTCTCCAGTTACGGACCAATTGGGGCCCTTTTGACTATGATGCCAAAGCAACAGATTGAAAAGTGAAAAATTATGAGTCATTCAAAAAAAAAAAGGACTATATGGTATAAACAGGTAGAAGGATTTATTAAATTAATTGAATTGATTTTATGAATTGAGTTTTGACTGTATCCTAAATATGAAATTTTCTTTTTTTCTTGGTAGAACTCTGTAAAAATTGTTACCAATTTTTTCTCTGTACTGTCAATAATGTAGGCATCTTATCCTTAATATTTTCCTTTCAGAGCCAAAAATGAAAAGTCGAATGCGATAAAGTGAGGCATCTCTGAGAAAATGATCTCAGTTTAAGCTGAGGTCTGAAGGATGAGATAGAGTCAGCCTTGTAAATTTGGCTTTGCATTGGGTAGGTAGAGTATGGGGTAGTAGTAGCCAGGGAGGATGTTTCAGCAAGTGAATAAATAGCCTATGTGAAGGCTCTGTGCTGGTTAATCGCTAAGCATGTAACAGATAGAAGAAATATAAAGAAGGGTAATGTGGCTACAGGTTGGGGGACTGGAGAATGGTCTGGGAGTATGGTGAGAAAATTGGGGAGATGGGCTAGGGTCATGTTAATTTGGATTTTTTAAATGCAATGGGAAGAAAATGAAGAGTTTTAAGTACGAAAATGACCTGATCTTACATACTTTTAAAAAGATCACTGGTTTATTTATCAACAGTGGAATGGATAAATTGTGATATAGTCATACAGTGGAATTTTATGTAGCAATGAGAATGAATGATCTGTTGATATACACTACAGCATGAAAATAACATGTCAGCTCAAATATAATGTGAGTGAAAAAAAGTCAAATGCAAAAAAGAACACACCACATGAGTCCTTGATCTGGGCACTGGTCATGGATGTGTTCAGTTTGTGAAAATTCATCAAGTTGTACATTGAGGATTTGTGAGCTTTAATGTATATGTGTTAAACTAAAATAAAAGGTTAAAAAAAAGAATTGCTCTGGTTGCACAAGGGAGAAGGAATTGTAGAGAATAGTGGAAGCAGGTGTACCACTGTCTCAGTAGGAGGCTATTGAGATTTTCCCGGTAAAAGGTGATGGTGGCTTCAACTAGGGTGGTGGTAGAAATGGGGAGAAGTGCATGAATTGTAGATATACTTTGAACTATAGTACTTTATTAAATATTACATTGAAACATGACATTGCAAATATCTGACCACTTTTTGCCTTCAAAAATGGTAATTTCATATAGTTCAACCTACTAAGAATGGATTTTAAGGGCAACTTTCACTCATTTTTGTTATTTGTTAAGTATGATAACTTAGTTTTATATATATATATTTTCTTTGTGATGTTAAAAATAAACAGGGCTTTAATTTAGAATAGATACTGAGTTTTAGTGATTCCCTCTTATTCAAATAACTATATTGTTTTCTTTATGATGAGTTGTACCATAGTTTTTTTTTTTCTTTTTCTATTTTATTTATACTAGGATTCATGTGAGTATCAAAACTGGAATAGTTCTTAATTTCATTGTCTATTTAATTGACATACTTATATTACGTCCTACTTTGCTGTGAAGACTGTGATAATAGTGACTATCAAAAATTTGTATTGTTTTCAAAGTCAGGAGATAAGTGTGTGCCATGATATAACAGTATAATTTACATTTGAGGATATGTAGGCCAAAGACCAAGTTTATCAATTTCTGCCCCCCGCCCCCCGCCCCACGGTCAGGCTCCCATCCCCGCCCATTGAAGGTAGTTTTTGTGTCCATTTATGTAGCCTTGAGTGGGTTGTCAGATTCCTGAAAAGAAGTGTGGGATCAAGAGACCCCTGACTGGTACGGTAGGGGTTCTTTAAGTTGTGAACACTGAGGTGTCTTAGCTGGGCTGCTGAGATGTACAAAGGATGCTACACAGTGAATTCTGACCCTTAGCCCTTTCTATTGTAACTGAATCTTCAGATTCATAACCATCAAATTGACATGTTGAGAGTCTAAGGAGAAAACAACCTTGGAAATGGTCTATTGAAAGTAATTTACTTCCTCATCTATCATGTTCTCAAATGGTCTACATTTGAGCAAAGCAGTGGGAGTATAATATCCATATTCTGAAAGTTAAGAGGGCCTAGGGAAAGGTATTTTGATTTTATTCTTTCTTTCTCAATGCGTATTTTTTGCACAAACGTATATAAAGTAAAAGCGAAAAAGGCAGATGACATTTGATATATCCATATTTTTTTTTTTTTACTAGCTTTGAATCTATTTCCTCATATCAGAAAAGCATGCCTCCTAGTTAGTATTAGAATTTCGGAATGCACAGATGGAAAATAGTTAACGGAAATCACTCCAACTGGATTTATTTTGCACTGTGCTTCACTGAGTACAGAAGTCATTAAAAAGGTCCTAATTTTTTCCTCAGGGACTATCACAAAACACAGCCCCGAAAAGAGGGGTGGGGTGGATGGGGGAAACAATCTGCAAATGTTTCCTTGAAAGATGCCCTTTCCTGCCTGGTTATAGAGTGAAATCGATACCGACCTCTAGATTTGTTGACCTGTTCGTGAGATGGAAACTAAAACGTGAAAAAATGAAAGTTTCCCCTGATGATAGATTTTTTCCTTTTTCAGATGCAGGTAGTGTGAACAATCTAATGACTAGAAGGATCTTCAGACCTCTGTATAGTGCTGAAGAATGTCATGTTGAGAAAGGGCAGGCTTTTCCTATATCATTGTGCCTTAATCTTCTTAGATTTTTCTACAAAGAAATCACATTAATCAAATCTCCTTTCTCCTTTATGAAAGGTGCAGGCTGACTAATGCTTGACTTTGGGTGAAATTGGATATGGAAGAAAATTCTGACTTGAAATAATACCAGGACTTTCCATAATCCTGTGTTGCCGGAGACTTAGCTCAGAACTGTAATTTCCAGCTCAGGTTTTGTGAAACCCCAGAGTCCTGCCAGTGAGCCCAAAAGGTATTGCACATTCTTCAGGGACAAAGAAAAAAAAAGGAAACCAAAAGACAAACAATTTAAATGTATTTAAACATGAAAAAGATATTTGCTTTACAAAGTGTTTAGGAGTAGGCTTTAAGGATTTTGAAATCAAATGAAGAGCAGTAACTGTATGTTGCAAATCCAAAAAGGCAGAAACTGCCATTTGTCTAGTTTTTAAACTTTGCTGGTTATAACAAAGACACAATGTGCCTAAAATGTAATCTGTTTTTTTTTTTTTAAATTGTATTTTAGATGATTTAGTTTCTCATTAAACAATTTATACATAAATTGTTTTGTGACATTGGTGGCCAGCCCCATGACATGTCAATACTCTCCCCCTTCTGGAGCTTGGGGGTTCCCCGTTACCAGCTTTCCTGTTCCCTCCTGCTTTCTTGTCCTTGCCCCTGGGCTGGTGTGCCCATTTAGTCTTGTTTTGTTTTATGGGCATGTCTAAAACCCTGGTAGAGTAGTAGTTAAGAGCTATGGCTGCTAATCAAAAGGTTGGCAGTTCAAATCCCCCAGGCACTCCTTGGGAACGCTATGGGGCAGTTCTATTCTGTTCTACAGGGTCACTATGAGTCAGAATCAACTCAATGGCAGTGGATTTTAGTGGGTTTTGATCTTTGGCTGAAGGGTGACCCTCAAGAGTGACTTCAGTACTGAGTTAAAAGGGTGTCTGCAGGTGACTTTTATTTCTTTAAAGCTAATTCAGAATCTATATATCTAAAATGTAGTTGCTTTTCTGTTTTTTTTTTGGGGGGGGAGTAGTTATTTACTTATTTCAGAATCAATCTATTAATGAAAATATTTTTGGAACCTCTTGGAAACTTTTTTTTTTTGAGCCTTAATACATTCCTTTGAATGTCTTTTGGGGAGGGCTGGATTTTTGGAAAAGCTCAAAGTCACTAAGAACCAAGTCTAGAAAGTGGGGTGGGTGGTCAATCTGTTCATTATTGATTTTTTGAAAAAACAAAACAAAAAACTTCATACACTATGAAGAAATTGAAGATTTTTACCAACTTCTGCAGTCTGAAATTGATGGAAGATGCAATCAGGATGCACTGATAACTACTGGTGATTGAAACAGGAAAGTTGGAAACAAAGAAGAAGGATCAGTAGTTGGAAAATATGGCCTTGATGATAGAAAAGATGCCAGAGATTGAATAACTGAATTTTGCAAGACCAATGACTTCTTCATTGCAAATACCTTTTTCACCAACATAAACGGTGACCATACACGTGGACCTCACCAGATAGAATACACAGGAATCAAATCAACTACATCCGTGGAAAGAGATGATGGAAAAGCTCAATATCATTAGCCAGAACAAGGCAGGTGCTGACTGCAAGTTCAAGTTGAAACTGAAGAAAATTAGAACAGGTCCACGAGAGCCAAAGTACTACCTTGAGTATATCCCACCTGAATTTAGAGACCATCTCAAGAATAGATTTGAAGCATCGAACACTGATGACCAAAGACCAGATGAGTTGTGGAATGACATCAAGGACATCATACATGAAGAAAGCAAGAGGTCATTAAAAAGACAGTAGAGGAGGAAAAGACCTAAATGGATGTCAGAAGAGACTCTGAAACTTGCTCTTGAATGCCAGGTAGCTAATGATGATGTAAAAGAGCTGAACAGATTTCAAAGGGCAGCTCAAGAGGACAAGGTAAAGTATTATGATGACCTGGGCAAAGACCTGGAGATAGAAAACCAAAAGGGAAGAACATGCTCAGCATTTCTCAAGCTGAAAGAACTGAAGAAAAAACTCAAGCCTCAAGTTGCAATACTGAAGGATTCTAGAGGGAAAATATTAAATGACACAGGAATCATCAAAAGAAGATGGAAGGAATACACAGAGTCACCATACCAAAAATAATTGGTCGATGTTCAACCATTTCAAGAGGTAGCATATGATCAGGGACTGATGGTACTGCAGGAAGAAGTCCAAGCTGCGCTGAAGGCATTGGCGAACAAGTCTCTGGGAATTGATGGAACATGAATTGAGATGTTTCAACAAACGCATGGAACGCTGGAAGTGCTCACTCGTCTATGTCAACAAATTTGGAAGACAGCTACCAGGCCAACCGACTGGACAATATCCATATTTATGCCTATTCCCAAGAAAGGCGATCCAACCGAATACAGAAATTATCAGACAATATCATTAATATCACATGCAAACAAAATTTTGCTGAAGATCATTCAAAAGCAGCTGCAGCAGTATATTGACAGGGAACTGCCAGAAATTCAAGGCAGATTTAGAAGAGGACGTGGAACCAGGGATATTTTTGTCAGATGGATCCTGGCTGGAAGCACAGAATACCAGAAAGATGTTTACCTGTGTTTATTGACTATGCAAAGGCGTTCAACTGTGTGGATCATAACAAAGTATGGATAACATTTCGGAGAATGGGAATTCTGGAACACTTAATTGTGCTCATAAGGAATCATAAGGAATCTGTACATGGATCAATAGGCAGCTGTTCAAACAGAACCAGGGGATGCCACATGGTTTAAAGTCAGGAAAGGTGTGCATCAGGGTTGTATTCTTTCCCCATACCTATTCAATCTATATGCTGATCAAATAATCCTAGAAGCTGGACTATATGAAGAAGAAAGTGCCATCAGGATTGGAGGAAGACTCATTAACAACTTGTGTTATGCAGATGACACAACCTTGCTTGCTGAAAGTGAAGATGACTTGAAGCACTTACTGATGAAGATCAAAGACCACAGCCTTCACTAGGGATTACACCTCAACATAAAGAAAACAAAAATCCTCACAAGTGAACCAAAAAGCAACACCATGATAAATGGAGAAAAGATTGAAGTTGTCAAGGATTTCATTTTACTTGGATCCACAATCAACACCCATGGAAGCAGCAGTCAAGAAATCAAAAGACGCACTGCATAGGTAAATTTGCTGCCAAAGACCTCTTTAGAGTGTTGAAAAGCAAAGACATCCTCTTGAGGACTAAGGTGTGCCTGACCCAAGCCATGGTATTTTCAATCACCTCATATGCATGTGAAAGCGGGACAATGAATAAGGAAGACCAAAGAAGAATTGATGCCTTTGAATTGTGGTGATGGTGAAGAATATTGAATATACCATGGACTGCCAAAAGAACAAACAAGTCTGTTTTGGAAGAAGTGCAGCCAGAATGGTCCTTAGAAGCAAGGATGGTGAGACTATGTCTCACATACTTTGGACATGTTATCAGGAGGGATCAGTCCCTGGAGAAGAACATCACGCTTGGTAAAATAGCGAGTCGGTGAAAAAGAGGAAGACCCTCAATGAGATGGACTGACACAGTGTCTGCAACAATGGGCTCAAGCATAGCAACAATTGTGAGGATGGTGTGGGACCAGGCAATGTTTTGTTCTGTTGTGCATAGAGTCGCTATGAGTCGGAACCAACTCAACGGCACAACAATAGATAAAGTGGGAGAAAAATGTAGAGCAGAATTCAAATTCACAAGGAAAAGACTAGACTTACTGGTCTGACAGTGACTGGAGGAACCCCCAAGACTATGGTCTCAGATACCCTAACTCAGAACTGAAGCCACTCCCAAAGTCCACCTTTTAGCCAAACAAACAATAAAACACGTGATGAAAGTGCTTCTTAGTTCAATCAAGTGTACGAGACCAAGTGCATAACAGGTGCCCAAAAGCAAAGATGAGAAGGCAGGAAGGGACAGGAAAATTGGATGACTGGACATTGAGAATCCAGGGTGGAAATGGAAAGGGGGAAAGTGCTGACACATTCTGGGGACTGGAACTAATGTCACAAAACAATTTGCGTGTAATATTTTTGAATGAAAAACTAATTTGTGCTGTAAACTTTCACCTAAAACGTACACACACACACACACACACAAAAGAGTAAGAATATACAGTCTCTCAAAGCGTTGTTGCAGGACCACTCACTGGATGTAGAGTTTTAACTGTTAATGAAGTCTCAACCATTTGCTATCATTGTTAATATTTAATGACTGCTGCTTTATTTTCTAGATGCTTTAGATTGATTATCTCATTTAAGTTAACCAAACTTTTGAAGTAGTTATAATTATTGTGATCATCATCATCCTCATATTAAAGATGAGAAAACTGGGTATTAGAGAAGTAAAGTAACTTTCCCCATGTTACACGGCTAGAGGAGATGAAGTCAGAATTTGAACCCATGTCTTATGATTCTAGAGCAGTGCTGGCCAATAGAAATATAATGTGAGCCATATATGTAATTAAAAAATTTCTAGTAGCCACATTAAAAAGTAAAACAAAACGTTAAAGAAAAAATATTTAACCCAATATACCCAAAATATTATCATAATATGTAATCTATATAAACAATTATTAATGAGATAGTTTACATTCTTTTTTTGTATTAAGTCTTTGAGATTGATGTGTTTTTTATGCTTATATCACAACTCAGTCTGGACTAGCATATTTCATTTACTGGCCATATGTGGCTAGCGGCTACTGTGTTGGGTAGCATAGTTTTAGGGTTCACGTTCTTTTTTTCTTTTGCAAAAATGGTTCAAAGAATGCATATAACCCTTCATTCAGATTCTCCAAATGTTAATATCTTTATATAACCACAGTGTAGTTATCAAGATCAGGAAATTAACATTTCTACAATGCTGTTATCTAATCTACAGACTTTATTCAAACTTTTTCAGTTATCTCACTGTGAGCCTTTTCTGGTCAAGGATCAAATCTAGAATATTACATGATCACATATTGTGTTTAGTTGTAGTGTCTCCTTAGTTTCCTTCGGTCTAGGAAGTTCCTTAGCCTTTTTAATTTATTTTTTAGCCTTTCATGAACACGACACTTTTAAAGAGAATTGGCCAATTATTTTGTATAACGTCCTTCAATTTGGGATTGTCTGATATTTCATGATTAAATTAAGGTTTTGCCTTTTTTGGTAAAAACACCATAGAAGTGATATTGTGTTCTTCTCAGTGCCTCGTATAGGAGGCACATGATTACGGTTTGTCTGTCACTGGTAGTGTTAACTTTGATCGCTTGGTTAAGATGGTGTCAGTGAGGTTTATCCATTGCAAACCTACTGAGTTTGCCTTTGAAGTTATTAACTATTTGGCAGGAAGATACTTTGAGACAATATACATTTCCTGTTTCTCAGCATACCTTTGCTCCAAATTTTAGCATCTATTGAGGATATTAAAAGGAGTCCTAAAGTGTTTAATTATGGGGCTGCTAACCAAAGGTCAGCACTTTGAACCTACCAGCAGCTCCCCGGCAGAAAGATGTGGCAGTCTGCTTCTGTAAAAATAACAGCCTTGGGAACACTATGGGGGCAGTTCTATTTTCTCCTATAGGGTCGTTATGAGTCAGAATCGACTCGATGGCAACTTTTTTTGCTGTTGTTTATTGATGATACTTGCTATATGGTGATTTTCAATTTTTTTATTTCTATTTCCATTGTCGTTTCTACATTTATTAGAAGTTGAAATTCTAATATAAAAAAGTAATTGTGCATATCACTATAAACTCCATGAATTCTTATGTTATTCTATGGGTTATAATTCATTACTGTATATTTTCATGTTTTTTCTTAAATATTTCCCAATTTGACTATTGGGAGACTCTTTAAGCTTAGAGGCTGCATTTTTAACCACTTTTTAACTCAAACTGCTTCTCTATAATTGTGCCTGCGTGCTTCAGAAAGGCCCCTTGCAGGCAGTGAATTTATGTTAATGGGGGAGGAATGGCGCAGAAAAGGAGAATGAAAATGGATGCACAACTCAAGAATGTAATTAATGTCACTGAATTGTACGTGTAGAAATAGTTGAATTGGTTTGTTTTGCTTCGTAACTCTCAACAACAACAAAAAAGAAAAGAAAAGCCCAATGCAATACTGCTTTCAAGTGGACCCTCGTTCCTGTGGAGGTCCTGTGTCCTTCTTAAAAAAAAAAAAAAAAATTCTTGTTTGTCATACCCCAGGTTCGTCTGCCACTCTTTCATAAATTTTTGCTACAGACCTCATGTCTAAACATGTTTTCAGCTTCAAAGATCATTCATGGTAAAAATCCTTTATATGCATTAGGGATTCCAACCCACATCAGTTCTTTTAATTATCTCAAATTGATTTAATTCAACAGACATTTGTTACAAGGCACTTTGGAGTAAAAAATGTGGAAGGAAACCTATTTTCTCACATCAGCTAACTTGCTATCCAGTGGGGGAGATAAGACATGTATGTATGCAATAGTGTTCTAGCTATTGCAGGATGTGATAAATATTTGAACAAAATGCTATGGGAACATTATGGAGGAGAAGTTTCATTCTAACTTGGGAGTTAGGGTGATGGAGAGGGATGGGGCAGGGAGGAGGGGGCATATGAGGTCTTCTTTGAAGTTTACCAAAAAAAGGACAAAGATATGAATGTTAATCTGAAAAAATACCAAAGAACTAATTTCTTTTGCCATTTGGTCTTTGTCTTCTTTCTTTGGAGACTAAGATTCTTTTTTAGTTTAAAAAATTTTGAAAACCAAGGGTCAAAGATATTTATAATTTTACAACTAATTGCTGAGACATGGAATGGATGGTAACCTGGTGGTGATAAAGTTTACATCACTATGCATTGTACTGTAGCCTGGTCTTGGAAACAGAGAATTAGAACAAGTCGGATTTGGGAATGTCTTACATCAGCCCTTTTCCCCCCTTGCTTTTCATTTCATTTGGCAAAAGTAGAACCAACACTCCGCATTATCTAACTAGGCTCAGAGGAGCTCCTGTCATGAATGTCCCTTCAGGAGTTATCTAAGCAGGGAAGAGAATGATGAATTCCAGGACTAGTGATTGCATTTTTAACCAATAAACAGATATCGAGAGACAGTTTTTGGGAGGTGGTGGTAGTGGAAGACTGTCACTGTGCTTCATGCAAACAATTGTTTTTAATAGTTGGGTGAAAATTTTCACAAAATGTCATTCTGTTTGCTTGATAGAAATAGTGTTTCATTATTGTCATATACTAGATAAGAAAGAGCTTGAGAATGACAGATTATTTTCTGTAAAAATGTTAGGTTTTTCCAGAAGCAAATTTTATAATATTGGTTTATGAAGGCAATATTATTGGTAGTATTTGGTTCTCTGATTTGAATATGTGGCTTAACATCCCTTTTAGCACTTAGTGTAGTCTGCTTCCTGATTCAGATGTTAGTAGGAACATTTATTTAATACCTACCATATGCTATGGGGAAATCCTGGTGGCGTAGTGGTTAAGTGCTATGGCTGCTAACCCAAAGTTCGGCAGTTCGAGTCCACCAGGTGCTCCTTGGTACCTCGATGGGGCAGTTCTACTCTGTCCTATAGGGCTGCTAGGAGACGGAATCGACTTGACGGCAACGGGTTTGGTTTTTTGGTTTATACGCTATGGGAGGAAATCCTCGTGGCGTAGTTAAGAGCTACGACTGCTAACCAAAACGTCAGCAGCTCAAATCCACCAGGCACTCCTTGGAAAATATGGAGCAGTTCTACTCCATCCTATAGGATCGCTATGGGTTGGAATGGACTCAGCAGGAAGGGGTTGCTTTGGTTTTTATATGCTGTGAATCAGAATCGACTCAACAGCAATGAGTTTGTTTGTTTGTTTGTTTATATGCAAGGCAGGTCTTTGGGTGGCACAAATGGTTTGTGCTTGACTCCTAACCTAAGGTTGGCAGTTCAGCCCACCCAGTGGCACTGTGGAAGAAAGGCCTGGAGATTTGCTTCCATAAAGATTGTTGTTAGTTGCTGTGGAGTTGATTCTGACTCATGGTGACCCCACGTGTGCAGAATAGAACTGCTCCATAGGGTTTTCAAGGCTGTGACCTTTCAGACGCAGATCTCTAGGCCTGTCTTCCAAGGCACCTTTGGGCGGTTCGAACAGCCAATCTTTTGGCTAGGAATTGAGTACTTAACTATTTGCCAAGAAAACCCTATGAAACAGTTCTACTCTGTAACGCATGGGTCGCCATGAGTTGGAATTGCATGGAATTTGCTCTTTTCACCTTCAATACACTCTGTGAAGTAGATCTCAAAGAAGAGGAAACTGAGACTGAGAGGGTTTAAGTGGCTCACTCTAGGGTCACATATTTAATAACTGGCAGAGGCATGTTTGAAAAATCAGTCTCCTGATTGATTCAGTATTCTTTCCACACTACCCAATTTTCTCCATGTTATTGTCTCTTCATCATGTTGGCTGATATTATTCCTTTATAACAGAGGTGTGATATAAGGGGTAGTGTAAAATCTTCCTAGGCAAAATATGTTCTCATTCCAACTTCCCATGGTGTTTGAGGTTTCAGCCACTGAATATACTTTTTTAGGTAGAGTTTAAACCCATGTTTGTTACTGGGAGAGTAACTCATTAAAATGGATTAACTTCATGCCACAGGAGGCGGTTGTTCATGGATGCAATTAGCCACACATTCCATTTCCTCTTCCTATTCCTGGATGGCCACTTGCAAGCTTTTAAGACCCCAGGAACTATCCGACGAATTAGGAGGCAGAACAGAAGCACTAAACATGTTATTAGGCCAATTAACTGGGATGTCCCATGAAACCATGATCCTAAACCTCCAAACCAAGAAACCAAATCCCATTAGGTGTTTGGCCATACATAAGCAGGCTCAGCAGTTACTCTTTTTTTTTGTAAATATGTCTATCACACAACTTTTGCCAATTCAACTGCCTCCTTTGCCATGAGACCAGAAGGACTGGATGATGCCTGGCTACCATTATGGAACAATTTGATCGAAGGTTCTATGAAAGAATCCAATCAAAAAGGGGAAAGTGTAGAACAGAATTTCAAATTCTCATGGACTCCAGACTTTCTGGATCCATGGAGGCTGGATGAACCCCTGAAATTATTGCCCTGAGATCACCTTTAAACCTTAAACCAAAAACATTCCTTGAAGTCTTCTTGAAACCAAATGATAGTTTAGCTGAACTAGTAAAAAATGTCTGCCTTGAGCATTATACTCTTGTAAGAACTATGTATGTGGGATCAGATTGACAACAGCAACTCAAAAGATTAGATAGGTATCACAGGGAGCAGTGAGTTTATGTTAATGGAGGAGGAACAACTCAGAAAAGAAGGGCAAGAATGGTTGTACAACTTGAAGAATGTTATCAATGTCACTAAATTGTACATGTAAAAATTGTTGAATTGGTGTATGTTTTGCTGTGTATATCCTAACAAAAACAAAATAATAATAATAAAAAAAAAAGTAAAATGAATTATCTTTAACCTGATAACTGTTGCTCAGCAGAGAACTGAACTCTGAGGGTATGAAGCATAGAACAGGCATGTTTTGCAAGCCTAAGGTTGCTGGTGAATGTAAGCATGTGAGACGCACTTCCAAGAAGAGCTAGCTCAATTAGGTATTGGAGAGAAATACTCAGGGCATCCAGGAGATTATATGAGGACACTGTGTGAATGGATGTGTATATGTGTGTTTACTCAGAAGACTGACTTTGTCTAACTTAAAATAAATTTAAGGCTGCCTTTGGTGATATTCATGTCATCTATTATTACTTTGCTTCAAGGTATCTTTTAGCACATCCCCTGCATCTAGGGTGACCATATAGTTTACCTTCCTACTTTAAGAGATAGATTAATGGGTATATTTTGTTGTTAGATGCCACTGAGTTGATTTTGATGTGACAGTGTAAAACCGCCCCATAGGGTTTTCTAGGCTGTAATCTTTATGGGAGTAGATTACCAGGCCTTTATCCCGTGGAGTGGTTGAGTGGGTTCAAACCACCAGCCTTTCTGTTAGTAGCTGAGCTCTTAGTGGTTGCACCACCGGGGATCCTTAAAAGGAGGACACTTTTAATAATTATACCAAGACAAAAGGAACAAACCAGGACTGCCTAGACAAGTTGGGATATGTGGCCACTTTACCTATATTCCACCCCTGCACTGCCATGCCTTTTTTGAAGTGGCTCTTCCCTTGTAGCATGCAATGCGATTGCTGCTTAGATGCCTGTCTCTCTGCTGCTTTTGGTACCCAAGGCATTTGTAGCCCCTGAGCACTACGCCTATGGCTGTTAAGCTCCTGGAGGTCTCCCCTGAAATTTTTGATGCCTTGAAATCCTTCAGGCCCGAGGCCCACCCGAGAGCAGGGCAGAAGACATAGCTGCCTGGACGAATGGACTTCAGAAGGAGAAAGCTGCCTATGACAGCTATGTGAAGAGTCAAACAGGGAAAATGCCATGTATGCTTTTGTGCAGAAACTATTAGAGAAACTAGCACCACAGAGAACTTTTCTTGGTCCGTGGGTATAGGTTTTTATAACACTGAATGAAAGGTAAATTTAATGCACAAAAATGTATGAAAAGAATTGGCTCTGAAAAACTTCTGAAAATTATTGATTGATTGCTAAATGATTTGAGTGTTGCTGGTACCTAGAGATATGGGAATTGTATTCTCATATAGGCTTCCTAATAGGAATATAAATACCCTGAAATATGCATGTATGTATATAACGCCTTCCGTATGTATAATTAATTTCACTTGTATAATTGATATTCGAATGGAGAGTGTTTGTCTGGATGGCTTATATGTGATTTGACATGTGTAAAAAAATCTTAAGAAGAATTTTTTAAAGATAATTTATTCTCATCCTCTACTGTTTACCTTCTTCCACCCAAGCTCCCTGTATTAACACAGAGAATTAAATATATACTTGATTTGTGGCACAAAAGAAATTGAAGACAAAAAGTTAAGTCCTGAATTGAGGTCCTTTTGGTATACATATGTGTATATACACACAGTAACACACACATACCCCATCCCCCACACGTATATGCAACACACTAATCCTAAGGATGAGACAGGAATGAGCCTACAAAAAATAACAACTCAAAAGTGATAGAATTGGAGTATTTTTATGTTCTTTGTATCAGAATTAATCACCCTTGGGAAGTCATTTTAACATAAGGAGTACATCAAAAGGAAGGGATTGCCTGATTCTTGGTTCCTTAGTTAGACTGTTTGGCCAGAGTTATGGAAAAGGGATTGTGTCACAAGTGAAGTTATGGTTTCAGGACTGCTTCCAAATGTTCCTGCTTTGGTTATGGGGGTAAAGAGCTGAGAGTTCTTGAAGCAGTCTCCTTGGTCAAACAATTTAACAGGCAGTGGGTCTAGTGCCAGTGATTCCATTTCTAAAGGATTTTCCTTTGAAGTGTTTGCTCCTCAGTGTTTTTCCAGCCGAACATATGCCTGTGATTTGAAATCAGCTAAGAATTTTCTCTCACACTTTAGTGTTTATGTTTACTTTGCTAGCATTGAAAGATGCAGAATAAACTTGTCTAGTCCCCAAATCCCTACAGCGATTTTGCCACTAACGGTGATTCTCATGGGGGGTTTAATTATCTCCGGCTTATCTCTGGCTTTAGGTAAAACACGTTAGAGTAATTTTTTCAATAAATTTATTTCAACGAAAGGGTTAAAGGAAAATGTGTTCAAGGTTGCATATACTTTCCATATTCTCTTTTGGAGTTTCTTGGAAAAGCACTTCTTATTTGTTAACACAGCCTTAGTACTCTGCCAATAATAATAATGTTATTCTTGGTTAACATTATGTCTAGCTGGTGGCTTGAAACTCTACTCAAAAATTCTTGAAACTCTGTTCAAGAATTCCTTGAATGTGTGGGAGCAAAGGATTGAAGACATTGAGATCTATATGTGTGCTGCCTTGTTCTGGAGAAATGATGCTTGTGTTTGATAAGTCATTATTGTCTATGGTTCTGTTGGTTTTGTGAATGGTCATTTGGATTCAGATATTGGAGGCTGGAGAATGAGGCCCAGGTGAAAGCATTACATTATTAATAAATGTGATGGAATCTCCTGTGAAGGAACCAGGGAGAGAGATATGCTCTACGCCCTTAAATTCAAAAGTAGACCCTAGGTTTTCTCTTCCAGGAAACTAGTTTTCAGATCCTGAAGGACCAATTTTGAGCAGTAGAGACCTTTGTAAAGCTCTTGTTTCTTGATGACTAAGTACGGAAAACCCTTTAATATACTCACACACAAAGTTATATTGTAGGGTGAAATCAATCCCCAAACAACAAAAGCATCAATAAGTCAGAGTTTATAAAAAAAAATGGGAGTTATGAATTATCTAGGTTGTATGTATTTTGAAATCCAGACCCAGCTGTTTTAGTTGGTGCCACAGATAGGATTCAGGCGGTTTCTCAGAATACACCTTTGTCCAGGTCTTTTCCTATACTCACATAACTGAGGTGATCCTGATGCTTGTGGCTCCCATGGCAGAAGCCACCTTGTTTCTTCCCAGCCGTGAAATCACTGATGGTATTGTGAATGGTGATTTGGATTCAAATGCTAGACGCTGGAGAAAGAGGCCCAAGTGAAAGTAGATACTTTTAACTGAGGAGATTGATTCCATTAGGTTCTCATTTCCTCCCAGTGAATTCTCACCATATCCAGTGGGCCTATTGACATATGAAATCAGGATGGCTGATGGGCTATTATGGATTCCTGTCAGCTCAGGGTAGTAACTCAAGCCTTGGAAGGCCAGGTGTTTCCAGACCTAGCCTTCCAGATTTACCACAGTTATGATGAATACTTTTAAACATACAGTGTATGTCCACACATGTGAGTTTCATTAGGTCATAGAGCTGATATTTCATTAGATATTTTAGAAAAAATATTGAATTTGTTTCTCATTTTCTTCTTCATTGATATCATCTTTTCTCAATTTACTTTTCAGTTAAATCAGATCTCTACCCCACCTGTCCTCCTTTCAAAAGATAATAAGTTGCCAGTACTGTCAAATTTGATGTAGAGGTTCCTTCTCTAAGAGGTTTTATTCATTTATGACATTCTTTCATTCAACACACATTTTTGGTAACTTCAATGTGCTAAGCTTTGTGTGAAGAGGTAAAGATACAAAGATAAATACATGATGAATTTTGCCCCCAGAAACTTGTAACCTAGGGAAGGACATGAGATAGTAATGATTAATGGTACTACAATGTGTAAAATGTTATATTAATAGCACAAATAGTGTGCTGTAGGGATATAGAGGAGCTTCATTCTGCCTGGGGACCAGGACCGGGCAAGACTACCCACAGGTATACCCACTGGAGACAACATCTGAAGTATACCTGGTGACCTATCCTCGTAAGTATATTTTTGTTTTCAATATATCTATTGACTGCACCTTTAGAATCATCATATGGTGTTATATTGTTATTGTTAGGTGTCCTCAAGTTGGTTCCAACTCATAGTGACCCTGTGTACAAGAGAACAAAACACTGCCTGGTCCTGCACTATCCCCACAGTCATTGCAGTGTTTGACGGTATTATATTAGCAATAGTAATGGAAATATTTTATTGCATCTTGCTATTCAAGGACAGATCCTAAGGAAAAAGGAGGAAAGAATATGTTGAGGTTTAGAGATATGGCCATTGAATGATTAAACTTATTTTTTTCTCTTTCTACTAATGTTCACCTCTTTATACAAGATCCTTTGAAGGGAAATAGAGATTTCTATTTGGAATGAGAGACTTGTAGTTTTGATTTGCATTTCTTTAATGACTAATATCGAGAGCATTTCCTCATGTATCTGTTAGCTACCTGAATGTCTTCTTTAGTGAAATGTCTGTTCATATCTATTGCCCATTTTTTAATTGGGTTATTAGTCTTTTTGCAGTTGAGTTTTTGGAGTATCATGTAGATTTTAGAGATCAGGTGCTGATCGGAAATGTCATAGCTAAAAACTTTTTCCCAGTCTGTAGGAAATCTTTTTACTCTTTTGGTGAAGTGTTTGGATGAGCATAGGTGTTTGATTTTTAGGAGCTCCCAGTTATCTAGTTTTTCTTCTGCGTTCTTAATAATGTTTTATGTACTGTTATGCCATGTATTAGGGCTCCTAACATTGTCCCTATTTTTTCTTCATGATCTTTATCATTTTAGATTTTATATTTAGGTCTTTGATCCATTTTGAGCTCATTTTTGTGCATGGGTCTTGTTTCATTTTTTTTTTGCAGATGGATACCCAGTTATGCCAGCACCATTTGTTAAAAAGACTGTCTTTTCCCCATTTAACTGTTTTGGGGCCTTTGTCAAATATCAACTGCTCATATGTGGATGGATTTATGTCTCAATTCTCAATTCTGGTCCATTGGTCTATGTATCTGTTGTTGTACCAGTACCAGGCTGTTTTTGCTACTGTGGCAGCATAATAGGTTCTAAAGTCAGATAGAGTAAGCCCTCCTACTTTGTTCTTCTTTTTCAGTAATGCTTTACTTACCTGGGGCCTCTTTCCCTTCCATATGAAGTTGGTGATTTGTTTCTCCATCTCATTAAAGAATGTCGTTGGAATTTGGATTGGAATTGCATTAAATGTATAGATGGCTTTTGGTAGAATACACATTTTTATAATGTTAAGTCTTCCTATCCATGAGCAAGGTATGTTTTTCCACTTATGTAAGTCTCTTTTGGTTTCTTGCAGAAGTGTATTGTAGTTTTCTTTGTATAGGTCTTTTGCATCTCTGGTAAGATTTATTGCTAAGTATTTTTTCTTCTCGGGGGCTACTGTAAGTGGTATGGATTTGGTGATTTCCTCTTTGATGTTCTTTTTGTTGGTGTAGAGGAATCCAACTGATTTTTGTATGTTTATCTTGTATCCCGATACTCTGCTGAACTCTTCTATTAGTTTCGGTAGTTTTCTTGAGGATTCCTTAGGGTTTTCTGTGTGTAAGATCATGTCATCTGCAAATAGAGATAATTTTACTTCTTCCTTGCCAATCTGGATGCCCTTTGTTTCTTTATCTAGCCTAATTGCTCTGGCTAGGATCTCCAGCACAATGTTGAATAAGAGCAGTGATAAGCGGCATCCTTGTCTCCTTCCGGAACTCAAGGGGAATGCTTTCAGGCTCTCTTCATTTAGGATGATGTTGCCTGTTGGCTTTGTATAAGTGCCCTTTATTATGTTGAGGAATTTTCCTTCTATTCCTATTTTGCTGAGAGTTTTTAGCATAAGTGGGTGTTGAACTTTGTCAAATGCCTTTTCTGCATCAATTGATAAAATCATGTGATTCTTGTCTTTTTTTTATTTATGTGATGGATTACATTAATTGTTTTTCTAATGTTGAACCATCCCTGCATATGTGGTATGAATCCCACTTGGTCATGACGAATTATTTTTTTGATATGTTGTTGAATTCTATTGGCTAGAATTCTGTTGAGGATTTTTGCATCTAAGTTCATGAGGGATATAGGTCTGTAATTTCCTTTTTTTATGGTGTCTTTACCTGGTTTTGGTATCAGGGATATGGTGGCTTCATAGAACGAGTTTGGGAGTATTTCATCCTTTTCTATGCTCTGAAATACCATACTTCTCTGGTTCCGGAGGTGTGAGTAGGCTGTGTGGCTGGCTGCTTGTCCCTGAGAAAACTGCGGCCAACTGCTAGTATCAGCCCACCGCTGCTGCTCTGGGAATCGTGCCTGAGGGCTCCCTGCAATTCAGGTCCAGTAACTCCTCTCCGCTTCTGAATGGTCTCTTCCTCCCCCTGCCCCTCAGTTCATTTTCTAAGCTTACCTTTGATGCTCAGGGCTCCTAGCTTGTCATAAATATACTCGTTTCACTTGTTTTTTGAGGTCTTTGTTGTAATGTTTTTTTGTTGTTGTTGTAATGAGGGCTCACTGGGAGCGTCTGTCTTTTCTGCCATCTTGGCTCCACCTCCATGTAACTTTTGACAACTTCCAATTTTCCTAGATTCATATGTACATTCTACATTCCAGTTATTAATGGATGGTTGCAGCTGTTTCTTCTCATTTTGAGTTGTGCCATATCAGCAGATGAAGGTCCCAAAAGCATGACTCCATTCACGTCTTTAAGGTCAACTCTGCTTTGAGGAGGCTGTTCTTCCCCAGTCGTATTTTGAGTGCCTTCCTACCTGACGGGCTCACCTTCCGGACTGTACCAGACAATGTTCTACTGCTATTCATGAGGTTTTCACTGGCCAGTTTTTTCCAAAGTAGACTACCAGGTCCTTCTTCCTAGTCTGTCTTAGTCTGTAAGCTCCGCTGAAACCTGTCCACCAAGGGTGATCCTGGTGTTATTTGAAATACTGTTGGCAAAGCTTCCAGCATCACACAAGCCATCACAATATGACAAACTCATGGACACATGGTGGTGGAATGAGGTAATGCCCAAATAACGCCACAGTTATTCTCTCGTCTTACTTGCCCACTCTCAGCTTCAAGCTTTGCCTCAGTGCCTGCAGTGCTTGTGGGCGGGGAGTGGGAACAAACCAACTGTTCAAGTATGCCAGGGGCCAGTCCCTTTAGAACCCTTCTGAATGCCAATTAGTTAGATGAATCATTAAATGTCTCTTTACTCTATCTGCTCAGTGCAACATTGCCCCGGATTATATCCACATTCTTACCTTTGAAGAGAAGGGTATCATTGCTGATATCAGATGGATCTTGGCTGAAAGCAGAGAATACCAGAGAGATGTTTACCTTGTTTTATTGACTGTGCAAAGGCATTTGTCTGTGTGGATGATAACAAATTATGGATAACATTGCCAAGAATGGGAATTTCAGAACACTTAATTGTGTTCATGCAGAAACTGTACATAGACCAAGAGTCAGTTGTTTGAACAGAAGAGGGGATACTGTGTGGTTTAAAATCTGGAAAGGTATGTGTCAGGGTTATATCTTTTCACTGTACCAATTCAATCTGTATGGTGAGCAAATAATCTAAGAAACTGGACTATATGAAGAAGAACGGGGCATCAGGATTAGAGGAAGACTTATTAAGAACCTGCAATATACAGGTGATACAGTCTTGCTTGCTTAAAGCAAAGAGGCCTTGAAGAACTTACTGATGAAGATCAAAGGCTTCAGTATGGATTACACTTCAATATAAGGAAAACAAAAATCCTCACAACTGGACCAGTAAGTAACATCATGATAAACAAAGAAAATATTGAAATTGTCAAAGGTTTCATTTTACTTGAATCCACAATCAATGCCCATGGAAGCAGGAGACAAGAAATCAAATGAAGTATTGCATTGGGCAGTTGTGCTCCAAAAGACCTCTTCAAAGTGTTAAAAAGCAAAGATGTCACTTTGAGGACTAAGGGGCCTGACCCAAGCCATGGTATTTTCCATAGCATCATATGCATGTGAAAGCTGGACAATGAATAAGGAAGACTGAAGAAGAACTGATGATGCCTTTGAATTATAGTGTTAGCGAAGAATATTGAATATACCATGGACTGCCAGGAGAATGAGCAAATCTGTCTTGGAAGAAGTGTAGTCAGAATGCTGAACCGATTTGATGGCACCTAACAACAAAAGCCACCTTTGATTCTAAATCGAAATTAGGACTTGCTTGTTCCTTTTGGCACATTTTCATATCGTGAGCACCTTTTATGATATGCCCATCTACACAGCTATCTAAATAAGAGCAGTTTTATGGGGAATGTGGCAGGGAGTTCATTTAAGATCCTTCACAGGCTCCTGCCTGCCTCTTTCAGATTGGCAGCCACAAATGAGGTTAATCATGAGTGTATTTAATAAGGTAGAGTGGTCTGGTCATACATTACACCTGGGAGTGTTGAGTCTTGCTCTGAATTGAATGCCTAGTACTGTTTCGGTGACTTGGGCTTTGAGCTGTGTTGACTTGTCTAGGGGACAAGTCAAAAAAAGTTAGTGGTATATTATTAGGAATGTTAGATAAGGCAGTTCCATGTAACTCCTATCATCATGCATTCTTGGATTGAAAATGAGCCAGTCTCTCAACAGTTTGGAGAGAGCAACTTTAGAACTGGCCCTTTGAACATCATAAGAAAAGATAATATATGGAG
Source organism: Elephas maximus indicus (assembly GCF_024166365.1). Classification (NCBI taxonomy): domain Eukaryota; kingdom Metazoa; phylum Chordata; class Mammalia; order Proboscidea; family Elephantidae; genus Elephas; species Elephas maximus. The sequence goes on along the minus strand of NC_064826.1, from coordinate 61,791,486 downwards.
GCACTTTGAAGAAAAGCACCTCTAAATCCTCGAACCTACTAATGTAAAAAATATGAAGGGTATAGACACTTGTTATGAAAATACAAATGTGAACTAAGCCATCATTTCTAAGAGCTGAACGTCTTTTGTCTTTTCCCAGATGGTTACCTAAGGAATTGAAATCATAACCACTTTAATTTGATGTGTGCCGTAGTTATCTAGTGCTGCAATAACAGAAATACCGTAAGTGGCTGGCTTTAACAAACAGAATTTTATTTTCTCCCAGTTAAGGAGGCTAGAAGTCCAAGCTCAAAGTGCCAGCTCTAGGGGAAGAATTTCGCTTTCTTTTGGTTCTGAAGAAAGGTCCTTGTCTCCTCATGGTGATCTCCATGTGTCTTGGCATCTCTCTTTCCCCATCTCTCTCTGCTTGCTTGTTTAATCTTTTTTATATCTCAAAAGAGATTAACTCAAGATACACCCTGCACTAATCCTGCCTCATTAACATAGCAAAGACAACCCATTCCCAAATAGGATTATAACCATAAGCATAGAGGTTAGAATTTACAACACATATTTTTGAGGGACATAATTCAATCCATAACAATTAGTTAATCTATACTCTGTAAGTCATTATGGAACCCATGATATTTGTAGTCTGCAATCAATAGCAATATTAAGAAAAGAGAAGAAAAAGATTAATTAGCTAGCACTGATAGCATTTAATTAATGCCCATTAAAAAGAAAAAAAGCAAATGCTTGCAAGGACATGATTCATTATTGAATTTTTAGAGGGCAAATCTCCAGAAAACCACATGTCATCTGAGAAGTAAACTTAGAAAGTTTTCCAAGCATCAGTCATCTATTTAATATCTTGCATAAAAGCAACAATGATTTCATCAGAACTGCTGGAGAATACAAAATGATGTGTCATAAGTAATCTTAATCCTTAATTAATAATGAAAGAGTAACAGTCAAATGGCCTTACTCTCATTCAACTATTATGATACAGCCAGTTAATGGCAATTTATAAAACAGAGGTAAATTTTCCCGCCTTAAATTATGAATGATGTTGAAATGTGGATTTATTACTCAAGGCTGGGTCACTGTTACTCTGCCAACAGCAGAGGTCAACTTTGAGTTACCAAGAAAGAGCAAACATACCCATTATACATGGTTGCTTTAGATGCAGGTTTTAGCAAATTCTACTCTTAATTGTTCAAGTAATGGTCAATCTGCCCACATATGTTGTAGTTGTTTGGCTTTACTCCAAGGGAATGGGAATTTGGTAAATCAGGTTCAAAACCAGAGTTAAGATTCAAGCCAGAATCTTAATTCTTAATAATGAAAGAGTAACAGTCAAGTGGCTTTGCTCTCATTCGACTATTATGATACAGAAAGAGATGGAGAGGCAGCTTCTATGTTTCCCTTGATGATGCGTATTTGCCCTTTGGAGGCAGAATAACTTCAGTTTAGTTACAAAAAACAAATGGTCTCCTCTCCAATTGTCAATAACGTGGATTACCTCAAAAGACTGTTCATTTTTATATTTTACTTCTTTTTGAAGGTTTGGACACCACCAAGTATCCTCTGGGTGGGCTCTTGTGGTAAAAAAATTATTTTATACTATGCTTCTAAATCAAACTTCTCAGAACTTAGGAGCACATACACTGCTTGGACATGGCTTTGACTTCTAGCGAAACAACAGTTGGGACTTCAGTTGGGGCTTAGGACTTAGCTTGAAGTGCCTCCCTTCTCCCTGGCCCTATAGTACCTATTTTGTAATCAAATATATGATATGAAATTCATCACTATCATAACTTCAGAACATTGGAATGGGCTGTCAAGGTAGGCTATGGAAGTCTTCAAGAGTTTAGACAACTTCTGGTTCTAAATGACTTAAATGTCCAACTGCTTTAAAGTGAATGATCTCTAGAGATTCTTTCTTGTGCTGTAATGGTAATATTATACATTAAGCTATTCTTCAGAGATAAGAACAGTTAAGATAATTAACTAAAATATTATTTCACTGCCCAACAACACTCAGGTTCTTCCCAGCCCTGGAATGGTTTTATCCACTTTTCCTGACCATGTCTGTTTCTGGATTGTGTTAAGCAGAACTGTTACTCTCATTGATGAATTCCCTGCTGATTGTCTGGTTTAGGCAATGACATACACCAGAGTATTCTATCTAATTTTATTAAAAAAAAAAAAAAAGGAAGATGATTCAGAGTAGGAAGTGAAGTAAGGAAAAAAAGGCATAAAATTTTCTAATTGAGAGCATAATAGATACTCATTATATAAAACTTGTTGTTGTCGAGCTGTTTCCATCTCATAGCAACCCTGTGCACAACAGAACAAAACACTGCCAAGTCCTGCATCATCCTGACAATCATTGCTATGTTTGAGCCCGTTGTTGCAGCCATTATGTCAATTTATTTCACTGAGGAGCTTTCTCTTTTTTCTGACCCTCTCTCTACTTTACCAAGCATAATATCCTTCTCCTGGGACTGGTGCCTTCTGATTAACATGTCCAAAGTATGTGAGACAGTCTCACCATCCTTGTTTCTAAGGAGCACTCTGGCTTTGTACTTCCAGGACGGATTTGTTTGTTCTTGCAGTCCATGGTATATTCAACATTCTTTATCAAAACCGTAATTCAAAGGCATCAATTCTTCTTCAGTTTTCCATATTCATTGTCCAGCTTTCACATGCATATGAGGTGACTGGAAACATCATGGCTTGGGTCAGGTACACCTTAGTCTTCAAAGTGACATCTTTGTTTTTTAACACTGCAAAGAGGTCTTTTGTAGCAGATTTGCCCAATGCAATAGGTCGTTTGATTTCTTTTTTTAGTTTTTATTGTGCTTTAAGCGAAAGTTTACAAATCAAGTCAGTCCCTCATACAAAAATTTATATTAAAAAAAATTTATATACACCTTGCTATATAGTCCTAATTGCTTCCCCCTAATGAGACAGCCTGTTCCTTCCCTCCACTCTCTTTTTGTGTCCATTCCCCCAGCTTCTAAGCCCCTCTGCCCTCTCATCTCCCCTTCAGATAGGAGATGCCAGCATAGTCTCAAGTGTCTACTTGATCCAAAAAGCTCATTCTTCACCAGCATCTTTTTCTATTCCATTGTCCAGTCCAATCCCGGTCTAAAGAGTTGGCTTTGGGAATGGTTCCTGTCTTGGGCTAAGAGAAGGTCTGGGGGCATGACTGCTGGGGTCCTTCTAATCTCAGCCAGACCCTTCAGGCTGGTCTTTTTACGAGAATTTGGGGTCTGCATCCCACTGCTCTCCTGCTCCCTCAGGGTTCTCTGTTACGTTCCCTGTCAGGGCAGTCATTAGCTGTAACAGGGCACCATCTAGTTCTTCTGGTCATCATTTGATTTCTTGACTGCTGCTTCTGTGGGCATTATTTGTGGATCCAGGTAAAACAGAATCCTTGACAACTTCAATATTTTCTCCGTTTTTCACGATGTTACTTATCGGTCCAGTTGTGGGGATTTTCGTTTTCTTTATGTTGAAGTGTAATCCATATTAAGGCTGTAGTCTTTGATCTTCACCAGTAGGTGCTTATAGTCCCCTTTGCTTTCAACAAGCAGGGTTGTGTTATCTGCATATCGCAGGTTGTTAATGAGCCTTCCTCCAATCCGCATGCTGTGTTCTTCATATAGTTCAGCTTCTTGGATTATTTGCTCAGCATGCAGATTGAATAAGTATGGTGAAATGTACAACCCTGACACACACCTTTCCTGATTTTAAACCATGCAGTATTCTCTTGTTCTGTTGAATGACTCCCTCTTGGTCTTTGTACAGGTTCCTCATAAGCACAATTAAGGGTTCTGGAATTCCCATTCTTTGCAATGTTATCCATAATTCATCATGATCCACACAGTTGAATGCTTTTTGGTGTTCTCTGCTTTCAGCCAAGATGCATCTGACATTAGCAGTGAAATCCATCATTCTATGTCCTCTTCTGAATCCAGCTTGAATTTCTGGCAGTTCCTTGTCAACATACTGCTGCAACCATTTTTGAATTATCTTCAGAAAAATTTTACTTGCATGTGATATTAATGATACTATTTGACAATTTCCATATTCTGTTGGATCACCTTTGAAATGAGCACAAATATGGATCGCTTCCAGTTGGTTGGCCAGGTAGCTGTCTTCCAAATTTCTTGGTGTAGATGAGTGAGCATTTCCAGTGTTGCATCCATTTGTTGAAACATCTCAATTGGTATTCCTTCAATTCCTGGAGCCTTGTTTTTGCCAATGCCTTTTTTTTTTTTTTTCAGTGCAGCTTGGACTTCTTCCTTTAAAACCATCGGTTCTTGATCATATGCTACCTGTATTTGTATTATATCCTATTTTGGGAGTCTTAAGAGGATAAACTCATTGCTCTTGAGTCAACTCTGACTCATAGTGACCCTATAGGACAGAGTAGAACTGCCCCATAAAGTTTCCAAGGCTGTAATCTTTACGGAGGCAGACTGCCACATCTTTCTCCCATGGATTGGCTGGTGGGTTCCAACCACTTGGTTAGCAGCTGAGTGCTTAACTTCTGCGCCATCAGGGCTCCTTCTTAAAAGGATAGGGATGACATTATGTTATTGTTTGTTCCATGTCTCCTATCCATTATCAATTACTTTCGAGCTGATTCCTACTCATAGTGACCCTGTAGGACAGAGTAGAGCTGCCTCATATTGTTCCCAAGTCTGTCAATCTTTTACTGATGTGGACTGCCACATATTTCTCCCACAGAGCAGCTGGTGGGTTTGAACCATTGACCTTTTGGTTAGCAGCTGAGTGCTTAACCATTGTCCCACCAGGGCTCCTTTGTCTCCTTCTAGCTGCTAGTATAGTGCATTGTACATGATAGGCCTCAGATAAACATCTTTTGATTGAATATTTTACAATTTCTTGCTATCGTTTCACAAATTGTGGGTTGAGACATCAAGTTCTAATTTGCTGTAGAATTTTGTGAGAGTTTGAGATCTTGATTTTTTGTTTGATGTATTCAGAAATTCCCCCAAAGAGAGGCTTTTCTAGTCCATGCTATTTGACCCACTCTCTGATAATGAATCTTTAAAAAAATAATAAAAAATGGTGAGAATTCTTGAGTATGAAACTTTCATTTCTGCGTAGAATGTAGTAGGTTCTTCTTGCTGCAATAAGTAGAAAAAAGTGGTTACTAAAGGTTACCAAAATATACTTTTAAAGATATTAGAGGGCTGTGGAAGCAATGAGGACTAGGTGAACTAAATTTCCATAAAGGCAAGAATCCTTCTGGAGGTGAAATGTTCTACTCTGGCATATATGGGTTTGCCATGAGTCAGAATTGACTTGACAGCAACCAGTTTTAATGCTACACCAAAGGACTTTGAGCAGGCCTGTCGTGGTTATCTAGTACTTCTACAACAGAAAAACCATAAGTGGATGGTTTTAACAAACATAAATTTATTTTCTCACAGTTTAGGAGGCTAGAAGTCCAAATTCAGGATGCTGGCTCTAGGGGATATCTTTCTCCCTCTGTTGGCTCGGGAAGAAGGTTTTTTTCCCTTCTGAGCTTCTGCTCCTGGGCAGTCTTCGTGTGGCTTGGCATCTCTTCCTGCATCTCTGCGTCTCTGCTTGCTTGTTTAATCTCTTTTATATCTTGAAAGAGGTTGACTCAGGATACACCCTACACTGATACTGCCTTACTAACATAACAAATACAACCCATTCCCGAATGGGATTATAATCACAGACATCGAGATTAGGATTTACAACACATATTTTGGGGGGTCATAATTCAATCCGTAACATTCCACCCTTTGGCCTCCAAAAGTTCATGTCCTTGCCCCATGTAAAACACATTCACCCCATTGCATCCTAAAATTCTTAAATCAACTCCAAGACCTAAATTTCATCTTCTGAATCATATAAATCAAATATAGGTGAGAGTTTAGGCATAGTTCATCTTGGGGCAAAATTCCTCTTCATCTGTGAACCCGTGAAATCTAGAATATGAGTTAACTGTTTTCAAAGTACAATGATGCAACAGGCACAAGGTAGACATTTCCATTACAAATGGGAGAAATTGGGGGAAAAAAGGGATAACAGGCACTAAGCAAGCCCAAAACCCAGAAGAACAATTTACTTTAGCTCTCAAAGCTTGGAAGTAATCCTGCATTCTCTGAGACCATCTGGACGATGGTCCTAACCTCCAGACTCTGGGTGTTGGCCAGGCTTTTTGTATTCTGAGTGGAGTCATCTTGGCTGTGGGCTTCAGCTGGGATGGCAGCTCTGCTCCCTCACTTTTGGGTGACCCCATTCTCCTAGTCCCTCTGAGTGGGACCCACCCCCTCAGCCCTGGTAGGTCCTGTTCTTCTGCCCCTTGGACATGGAAACCCTGCCCCCTCAGGTGTAAGTGGCAGCCCTATCCCCCTAGAACACCTAAATGGCAGCCCAACACTCTGGAACCGAGTTGGTGAAGACCAGACTCTTTGAAACCTAGGAGGCTGTGGCCCCACCCTTTGAAACTGAGAACACCCTGCTTCCCATGTCATTCCAAAAGTTCTGCTGATCTCTGAGCTGCTCCAGGGATGGACCTTTTATTTTCTTGGAGGACAACAGATGTAGCTCCTTTGGCCTGTTTCTGCCTGTAAAATTCCAAGACACAGACAGTGTTCTTTATTTTTGTTCTTTCTCTGTCCCCTTCAGTTTAAGCTGATGGGTTTTCTGCTGTGGTAGTTTGTTATATCCATCAGTCATAGGTTTAATCTCTTTAAAAAAAGATTGTGTAGCCACGTCCTTGGTGAACATTTTAGGACACATGTCCTTAGTTTGTACAAGAGAATTTTCCAAATCTTTAAGTTCTGTTTTCGTTTTACATGGTTCATTCTTAAATCCATCTCTTTCCTCTCACATTTTACTATAAGCAGCAAAAAGAAACCACATGGCCCCTTTAAAATCTTTCTTAGAAATCTCATCAGTCAGATATCCAAGTTCATCACTTCTACCTTCCACCAAAAATTTGAACATAATTAGACAAGTTCTTTGCCACTGCATAAAAAGCATCGTCCTTTCTCCATTGCCCAATAACATGTTGTTATGGATTGAATTGTGTCCCCCCAAAATGTGTGTCAACTTGGCTAGTCCATGATTCCCAGTATTATATGATTTTCCACCATTTTGCCATCTGATGTGATTTTCCTATGTGTTGTAAACCCTACCTCTATGATGTTAATAAGGCGAGATTAGTGGCAGTTATGTTAATGAGGCAGGACTCAATCTACAAGATTAGGTTGTGTCTTAATTTGATAGCTTTTGAGATATAAAAGAGAGAAGTGAAAAGAGAGACAGGGGGACCTCATGCCACCAGGAAACAACAGCTAGGACAATAGCATGTCCTTTGGACCCAAGGTCCCTCTGCTGAGAAGCTGCTTGACCCAGGAAGATTGATGACAAGGACCTTCCTCCAGAGCTGACACAGACAGAAAGCCTTCCCCTGGAGCTGGCACACTCAATTTGGACTTTAATCCTTCTAGACTATTAGAGAATAAATTTCTATTCATTAAAGCCACTCATTTGTGGTATTTCTGTTATAGTAGCATAGATAACTAAGACACATGTTTATCATTTTCTTTTAAAGCCTCACCAGAAGCACGTTTAATGTCCACATTTCTAGCAACATTCTGTTGCTGGTGCCGTATGTGTTCTCTAAGACTATAGACATTTTCTCTGTAGCTCTCCTCACTTCCTTCTGAACCCTTGACAGAATTGCCTTTGGCGTCCATAATTCTTTTTCAAGGCAACAGTTTTTTCAAGGCAATCTAGGCTTTTACTATTAGGCACCTTAAAACTCTTCCAGACTCTACCCATTGCCCAATTCCAAAACCGCTTCCACATTTAAGTATGTGTTAGAGCAGCACCCCATTCTTCTGGTTCCAAATTATGTCTTAGTTATCTAGTACTTTATACCAGAAATATCACAAGTGGGTGGTTTTAACAAACAGAAATTTATTTTCTCACAGTTTAGGAGTCTAAAAGTCCAAATTCAGGGTGCCAGCTTTAGGGGAAGAATTTCTCTCTGTGTTGGCTCTGGTGGAAGGTCCTTTTCTCTTCAGCTTCCACTTCCTAGTTCCTTGGAGATCTCCGTGTGTCTTGACATCTCTCTTCCCCATCTCTCCCTCTTGTTTAATCTCTTTTTATATCTCAAAAGGGATTGACTCAAGATGCACCCTATACTAATCCTGCCACATAAACTTAACAAAGACAACCCATTTCCAAATGGGATTATGACCATAGGAATAGAGGTTAGGATTTACAACACCTAATTTTGGGAGACACATAATTTCAATCTATGGAGCCCTGGTGGCATAGTCGTTAAATCGCTCAGCTGCTAACCGAAAGGTCAGTGGTTCGTACCCACCAGCTGTTTCTTGGGAGAAAGATGGCCTTCCATAAAGACTTACAGCCTTGGAAACTCTATGGAGCAGTTCTGCTCTGTCCTATAGGGTCACTAGGAGTCAGAATCACCTTGATGCTAGTGGATTTTTAGTTTTTGGAATTCTGTATATAACAAGGCCCAAGAATTAAAAAAAAAAATACATTTATTAAACTGATGCTCTTTCCCTTAAATTTGAAATTGGACAAATAACAGGCTTCTGGTTGTTGCTAAGCAATACTGTTAGCATCTAATTAGGTGTCTGGTATGGTTGTTCAGGCAAGGCGTTCTATTGATCTTAGCACTGGTTCCTTTGCTCTGGAAAATATAAGTCTTCACTGAGAAAGATGGAGTTTCTTTTATGAATCCTTCTGATATCAGCTTCAGACTATAAGATGTGGGCAGAGAAATGCCCTTCCAGCAGGGAGATTTCTTCCTCCTGTTGTGCCTCAGTTTTTCACACCACACCAGTCATGTTATCCTCATGGGGCACTGACACTTCCGGTTAAGCCACTAACTATACAGTTTGGTACCTGACTCATATTTTGGTGATTCTTCTCTTTTCCTTCTTATAACTGAAGACTCAGTATAACCAATTGCAGTTGGGAAGTTGCTTTAATCTCTACGGGAGCATGTATTTTTCTAATAGCCAGGGCATTCCTTTTTAGAATAACATTACCTTTGGGAGTTGTATGTATGACGACTGATTTGAAACAGACACTTGTTTACCCAAGAGAGGTTTAGATACTATTGAAATCTGGTCTTCATCAGGTATTGTACCTGTTAATATGTTTGAGTGAGTGAAGGAAAACTAAGTGAAACTTTTTGTACGGGGAGCAGAAATAGTATGCTTTATGCATTTGGAAAATTGGAGGTCAGCAGTGGTTTAAAGTTAGGCAAGCCACTTAATGTATTTCTGGACTCCAGTCTCCCACAGTCCCCAAGCTATGTTGACCTGGTATTTGAAGGTAAGTGAGCCTGACACTTTTTGAAAAGAGTGTCTTGCTTACAATGTGCAGTGTCTTTTGGTTCCTCCCCACTTTTGTTTAGTGAGGGGAGCTATTCCTCTACCTCCGTCTTCCTGCTGAGAGTAGCTTTAGACTAGAGAGGTTGAAAATATGATCAACTCAGATCTGGAAAGCCTTATGATTTTTGAATTACCCTAAATTATTAAATAAACATGAAGCTAAATTCTATATTTGAAGAAGTTCACTTTATCCCATAACACTGAGCTCCAAATACAGGAGAAGCAAACTCAAAAGGAAAGGGTAACTTTTGTTGAATACAATCCTTTTAACATGCTTGTGAACCCAGTCAAAACCATGAATCTCATCTGAAAGGAAACCATCTCTTTCACGTATCATTCAGGATATGACTATCTACCAGATTTTAGATGTGCATCTGCTCATGTTCCTAGGTTTATTAATTTCAATTTCAATTTATCAAAGACCCTTAAAAAATCTTTCCAATAGAAACTTTCTCTTTGTAGCTGGTTTCCTCCTGTAAGAGGTGGTGTGATTTTGAGAGAAGTTTTAGTATTCTGTCAGAGAGAGTTGGTGTAGGGAAGATCTATAGAGAGACATCCAGACATGACCCTTCTAACCATGTGACAGGTAGAATGAAAGACAGAAAATGTTGTTTTTCAAAGAGAAGGGGAGGTAGTCCTCTACTTGACTCTCTTACTGAGGACTGCATGGAACTACAGCAAGGAAACTGGGTTGCAACCAGAACTCATGAGTTCAAGTCCTGACTGTGCTATTGGCTAGCTCTGTGATTTAGGCCAAGTCACCAAGTTTCTCTGAGTGGGAAGTAGGGTTGGGATCCATTTTCCCACCTCCTTCTGTTTTACTCAAATTTGTTTTTTCTTTCGGCAAGCACTAAAAACAAAACAAAAGACAAACCAAACTGTAGGACAGAGTAGAACTGCCCCATAGGGTTTCCAAAGAGTGGCTGGTGGATTTGAACTGCTGACCTTTTGGTTAGTAGCTGTAGCTCACCATAGCTTTTAACCATTGCAGCACCAGGGATCCAGGACAGAAACACAAAGACAAGAAACAAAAACAGCAAAATAAACCTTCAGCCATGCCACTCCAAATACCTTCTTTCCCCTCTCAGACTGTGCCAGAGACTAGGAAAGGGCCCAACCCATTAAAAACCCCATTGCTGTCAAGTTGACTCATAGCAACCCTATAGAACAGAGTAAAACTACCCCATAGATGGTTTCCAAGGTGGTGAATCTTTATGGAAGCAGACTGCCACATCTTTCTTCCATGGAGCAGCTAGTGGGCTTGAACCACCGACCTTTCAGTTAGCAGCTGAGCACTTAATCACTGCACCACCATGGCAGCTCTATTACCTAGCCCTGAGGCAGAGGCCCCAACTAGCCTGACTCAGATCTCACCAAAAGGCATCGTATAAGAGGAGCACTACCTAGCCCTTCTACGGTGCTCAAGCAGGGGTGGACTGAAGTTAATAACCTAGAATCAATTACAAAGTTGTTAGGAAAACAATTTTGTGCTGGGAGGGCTCGTTCTCTTCAACAGGCAAGATGGTTGGGTAAGGGAGGCAGAGGATATCTCCAAAGGCCACAACAGTGGGGCTAAGAGCCATAGGGGCAGAATTCAGCTTTTTTTCCTTCACGAAGCAGAAGAATTGTGAGTGGAGGGAAGAGACACACGCAAGTGTCATTACTGTTAAATTTTGTTGCTATTAACCGTATCACAGAGTTGTTGTGAGGATTAGATGAAACCATTACATAAATGGTTAAAAGTCAAACAAATGAAAGTGATTATTACTAGCACAAGCTCTTGATGGATTTAGTTGATTTTCTACCGAAAGTTCAATGTTGTTGGAAATTAGTTGTTTTTCCCTTATTTTGCTGGTGATAGCAGAGATAGGCAGTGGATAAAGAGGCCTTCAATTACAATCTCTTAATGGGACTAACTCAAACTTAAATCCCTGCAATATATCTCTATACTACCAAACCCAAAACCCCCTAGTGTTGAATTGATTCTGACTTCTAGTGACCCTATAGAACACAGCAGAACTGTCCCATAGAGTTTCAAAGGCTGTAACTCTTTATGGAAGCAGATTGCTCATTTTCCTCCCATGGAGTGGCTGGTGGATTAGAAACACTGACCTTTTGGTTAGCAGCTGAGTGCTTAATCACTGCATCACCAGGGTTCCTTTCTCTACAGGCATTAGAAAAGATATAAAATATGCTACCAGTAAACCACAGAATCCCCTGGCATGCATAGCCCTTGGCCTGCCAAACTTGGACTTAGGACTCCGTACAATGTTTCTTTCAGGCATGAAGAATTGACAAATCTAAAAAAAAAAAAAAAATAGAATCCCACCAATTGGAGCCTACAATGAATCAGGTCTTTATTTTATAATTTTCTTTCCTCAAATTATTTGTAAAGGAGCTGAGTGATAATTAATAAAGCTATTTACCCTTGCTTAGTAACTTTTTTTTTTTTTTTTAGTAACTTAATAACAGGTCCAAATCTGTGACTGTAGTCTTTAATTGATGAATGCTTGGTTTCTATCAGTAGCTTTAAAAGAAATTATACTTAGGAAGAACTATCTAAGAAATATACCCTGCTAATCTTTGGATTTAGTTAGATGTCTAAAGCGGTGTGTTACTTTAGCTTCTAAAGAATAAATGGACTTCTATGGACCATACTTAAATGTTATGTCCTCAGCGTTTATTTATTTATTCTTTTTTTATTGTACTTTGGATGAAGGTTTATGGAAAAAACTGGTTTCTCATTGAGCAGTTAGTATGCATATTGTTTTATGACATTGGTTAAAACTCCACAACATGTCAATACTCTCCCTTCTCAACCTTGGGTTCCCTATTACCCGCTTTCCTGTCCCCTCCTGCTCAGCTTTTATTTAAGGTGATTGCAAGAAAAAGCATATGAAATCAACTTTTGATTTATGTAAAAATGCTCTTGAAGGCATTGTCAGTGTTAGTGTCTCCAATATAAAGTCCTACATAAGAGATTTTGTTGAGAATTTAATCCCAGGAAAAGCTTTGCTTCCCCAACTTAAACTTTTAAATAATGAAAGCTACATTGTGCTTGCTTGTCACCCTGGGTTTGAGAAAGCTTAGAGCAATATTTGGATCTTAATCATGGCATTTATTTTACTTTTTAAACAATTTTTATTGTGCTTTAAGTGTAAGCTTACAAATCAAGTGAGTCTCTCATATGAAAATTTATATATACCTTGTTTTTTTTTTTCTTGCTATATACGTCTAGTTGCAGTAAGCATTGAAAGAAGATGGAAGGAATATACAGAGTCACTATACCAAAAAGAATTGCTCTATGTTCAACCATTTCAGGAAGTAACATATGGTCAGGAACCGATGGTACTGAACGAAGAAGTCCAAGCTGCAATGAAGGCATAGGCAAAAAAAAAAAAGGCTCCGGGAATTGATGGAATACCAATAGAGATGTTTCAACAAACGGATGCAGTGTTGGAAATGCTCACTTGTCTATGCCAAGAAATGTGGAGGACAGCTACCTGGCCAACCGACTGGAAGAGATCCACATGTATGACTATTCCCAAGAAAGGTGATCCAACCGAATGTGGAAATTATTGAACAATATCATTAATATCACATCTATGCAAAATTTTGCTGAAGATCATTCAAAAGCAGCTGCAGCTGTATATTGACAAGAAACTGTCAGAAATTCAGGCCTGATTCAGAAGAGAACGTGGAACCAGGGATAGCATTGCTGATGTCACATGGATCCTGGCTGAAAGCAGAGAATACCAGAAGGATGTTTACCTGTGTTTATTGACTATGCAAAGGCATTCAACTGTGTGGATCATAACAAATTATGGTAACATTGCAAAGAATGGGAATTCCAGAACACTTAATTGTGCTCACGAGGAATCTGTACATAGATGAAGAGGCAGCTGTTCAGACAGAACAAGGGGATACTGCGTGGTTTAAAGTCAGGAAAAGTGCGCATTAGGGTTGTATCCTTTCACCATAAGTATTCAATCCTCATGCTGAGCAAATAATCCGAGAAGCTGGACTATATGAAGCAGAACGGGGCATCTGGGTTGGAGGAAGACTCATTAACAACCTGGATTATGCAGACGACATAACCTTGTTTGCTGAAAGTGAAGAGTACTTGAAGCACTTACTGATGAAGATCAAAGACCACAGCCTTCAGTATGGATTACATCTCGACACAAAGAAAACAAAAACCCTCACAACTGGACCAATAAGCAACATTATGGTAAATGGAGAAAAGATTAAAGTTGTCAAGGAATTCTTTTTACTTGGATCCACAATCGACACCCATGGAAACAGCAGTCAAGAAAGAAATCAAAAAAGGCATTGCATTGGGCAAATCTGCTGCAAAAGACCTCTTTAAAGTGTTGAAAAGCAAAGATGTCACTTTGAGGATTAAGGTGCACCCGACCCAAGCCATGGTATTTTCAGTCGCCTCATGTGCATGTGAAAGCTGGACAATGAATAAGGGAAACTGTAGAAAAATTTACACTTTTGAATTGTGGTGTTGGTGAAGAATATTTAGTATACCATTGACTGTGAAAAGAATGAACAAACCTGTTTTGGGGAAGTACAACCAGAATGCTCCTTAGAAGCAAGGATGCGGAGCCTGTGCCTTATATACTTTGGACACATTATCAGGAGGGATCAGTCCCTGGAGAAAGACATCATGCTTGGTAAAGTACAGCGTTAGTGGAAAAGAGGAAGACCCTCAAGGAGATGGATTGACACAGAGGCTGCAACAATGGGCTCAAGCATAGCAACAATTGTGATCATGGTGCAGGACTGGGCAGTGTTTCATTCAGTGGTACATAGAGTCGCAACCAACTCGATAGCACCTAACAACAACAGGAGCTTCTTAGCACAGAAACCTTGGGTCCGAAGGACTTGCTGTGCTCCCAGCACTGCTTTCTTGGTGGTAAGAGGTCTCCTACTCTCTGCTTACTTCCCTCTCCTTTTATCTCTTGTGCGATAAAAGGTGGTGCAGGCCATACCCCAGGAAAACTCCCCTTAGATTGGATCAAGGATGGGACCTCAGCAAAGGTGTTACATCACACCCTAATCCTCCCTAACATAATGTAATCTTGCCTCATTAACCACAGGCAGAGATTAGGATTTACAACACATAGGAAAATTACATCAATTACAAAATGGAGGACAACTACACAGTACTGGAAATCATGCCTAATCACGTTGACACATATTTTTTGGGGACATAATTCAATCCATGATACCACCTTTGCATGTCTCCGTGTGCACAAATGAGAATTTCTTTAGGATATGTGCATAGAAGGGGAATTGCTGGATCATAGGTCTTCAGTAATTCGTTCCTTCAGCAAATAATCCAGTGCCTAATATGTGCCATAAGCCCTGGTGGCACAGTGGTTAAGACCTTGGCTGCTAACCAAAAGATTGGCAGTTTGAATCCATGAGTTGTGCTCTGTCCTACAGGGTCGCTATGAGTCAGAATTGACTTGAGGGCAACGAGTTTGGTTTGGTTTTAATATCTGCCAGGCACTATTTATTGCAGGCACTGAGAACGCTGCAGTGAATAAGACAGTCAAAATTCCTGTTTTTATAAAATTTGCATTCTGGGAGTGGGGTGGAGAAAGGGCAAGAAATAAACACAATAAATAAATAAAATACAAGTATGTTTAATAGTGACAAGTGCTGTAGAGAAAATACAAGCAGGGGAGGTAATGAGAGTACATATGTGAGGTGGTTTGCAATTTTATATAAGGTGGAAAAGGGTAACTAACTGTGGTTTCAATTTTCATATCATATTTTGAGTGATGATGAGTACATTTTCATATGCCAAAACTGTTCATATTTTACGGACCCCTTAAAAATTCTTATATCACCCCATTGTTGATTTAAATCCTTAAAATTCAAGTGTTCCTTGAAATACATACAAGCTAAAATTAGGTATAAACTTCTTGTGCTTTTAGCTCTATAGCTTGAAGCTCTTATCAAAACAAATGTACAAGTTACATATAATGATCTCCTCTGCAAAACCAATAAACTTTAAATTAACTTAAGTAATTTAATGTGATATACTGTGTTAATGACTATGGCTCAGCGTCTCTTGGGTTTGGTCTGCCTTTCTCATCAGGTGCCATGAGATGATGTAATTCTTTCACCAGTTTTCTATGTCTGAAACACCTTTGTTCCTCCAGTGCACTGTGAAGTTATCTGGCCCACACTTTGTACAAAAGCTTCATTTCCCTCTGAAGTCTGCCTCTGTTCATTGCTAATTAGCTAGAGACAACTAAAATGGGCCTATTTGGCACTGATCTGATTGCAAAACAGAGGCAAACTGGGCCTGAGAGGCAGCATTTGGTTATTTTAGATAATCAATGAAATGAAAACTCCAAATTAGGAAATTCTCAGTAGTGTAGTCCCACTGAGAAGGTGCAAATCCCCCCAACTGCGTTAGCAGACCCCAGTTTGAGAAATTATGATTCAATATAGATTTAGTTCAAGGTGGATCGCAAACACTAATACAGTTTCTGGATTAAAATGTATTTTTCCTTTTGTTTAGGGTATATACCCAGTGCCGTCGTGTCGATTCCGACTCATAGCGACCCTATATAGTTACCCAGAATTGGTTGAGCCACTCTTTAGGAATATTTTGAGTGTTTTTCCCTGGTTTACTTTGTTTGGAATTATACCCTGTGTGAGGCTCAAAATGCATTTCCCTTTGTTATAGAAAAGACCAGGTAAGATTTGCTGTGTTATCCTTCACTCTATGATGCACAGCACATTACCAGGTTTCCATGTGCTTCCCTTCCCTCTCAGGTCCAGCTATGCAACAGCGGTCTTTATTTTATTTTTGGTTCTTAAGCTGAGATTTCCATATGTGCTTGTGCGTGCTGTTGTCATGTGGATGACATATTCAGTGGGGAGATGACCCAAGACATCCAATTTCTTTCATTCCTGATTTCTGGTAGATTTATGTGTGGATTTCCAGGGGTGAAGGGCTAATGCAAAATGTAAATAAGATTCTTTGTTTCATTATTTACAACATGAATCATCAAATAGCCTTTTCTGGCAAGTCAGGGTCATTATATCAGTTTTGAGAACAGGCTTTATAGTTAATATATACTAATAGTGTTGACAAACCCTGGAGGCGTAGTAGTTAAGACCTACACCTGCTAACCAAAAAGGCTGGCAGTTCAAATCCACTGGGCGTTCCTTGCAAACCATATGGGACAGTTCTACTCTGTCCTATAGGGTTGCTATGAGTCAGAATCGACTCAACGACAGTGGGTTTGATTTTTGGTTTTAATAGTATTGAAAGAAATGGCTTTATTGAGAATTTATTACTTGTCAGTTAGACGTTAATAGCACAAATGTGCTAACAAAAGTAGCATAGTTAAATTTTACTAAAATAAAGGTGAGAAATTTTACAATGAATATGTGTGTGTATTATTAAATCATGTGAAACTGCAGTTTTTATAGGTTAAAAGACACTCAAATGTCAGCAATTTCATACGGTTCATATATCTATTTATACATATTTCGAATTTCAGCTGCCTCACCAAAGCAAGGATAAAAATTTCTAGTTTTCTTTCCTTAAAAAACAGTAACAATAAAACCAATCACTTGGGTCCTAAAACAAAATTTTCTTTACATACAATATTTTAATCCACTGGGGGACAAAGCACTACAATAGAAATATCCTGTCTGACAGAAAACTGTGAATGCCTTTGTCCATCACCTAGCTAAGTTCCTTCAGGGGCCAGGGCAAATCTAGTCATAAAACTGCCATCCCATTCTAGTCCATAGTGAAGGTCCTTTTCTCTGAAATCACAGTGATTTTTCCATTGCTAGTATTTTTTTTTTTTTTTTTTTAGTATTATTTTAGTAAATAATTCTACATTACCTTCTTTCTAAATAAATGTCAAACTCGTTGGGTACAGAGACCATGCCTTGACTCACAGGGCCCCACAGGGTCTATTGGTTAGGCTGACTGAGTGGTTTGGACAGCATTCTGAATAAGATTTAGTTATTTAAGTTAGTGGAGTAACGAAGAAATACTTTCAAAGGGCTAGGAATGTTGCATCTTGGGAAATCCATTGAGGATCTTTCCACTTTCAAGGAATTTACAGTCTCCATTGGGAGACAATACATAAACTCATGAAAGGTTTAGTGAGGCAAAATCATCCGTGTTTTTGATTCTCGTAACTGTTCTATACCTAGAAGAATGATAAGAGAAAGGTAAATCCATCAGATTGGGTGTGTGCTAACTAAATTCAGCTCGTAGATCTTCACCTATTGATTTTAGTAAAGCAGTAATGCACATTTAGCTGACAAATAATTAAAGATAGTGAGTTATCTGATTTGTACACTTATATTGATAATAGGGTGGCATTTTCCTTCATGGACGAATTTGAAGACATATATGAATAACCTACAAGCATAAAAATCTGATTTTTAGTATGTCCTAATGTTCACCACCACAATCTTCAACAAAAATGCCCCCATCTCTCAGAAGTCAATGACAGTTTTTATCACAGCTCAGCAGACCTTCAGGTAACTAATGATATTACTTCAGCTAATAATTTTTTTTCTTTCTTTTGCCCTTTCTATTTTCGTAAGAGAACTCAATGCCCTAAAGAGGAAGAAAGATAATGGTTCACAATCAGTGCTCATGGACCAGATGCCTAATCCGAATTTAACCAAAAAGTCAATATTTAGCTGTACCTTATCAGTGTAGAAATGTCAAGCATAGTGAGAGGCATGAACAAATTTCCAGCTGATTTCTCGTTTTTATGCTTTGGTGTTCAAAGCTGTGTGGATGGGTTTCAACATCAGATGAGACAAAATGGCCTTGGGGGGGGCATGGAAACACAGCAAATGATAACACTTGCAGCTGCAGAGACCACAGTTTATGAGACGGAAAAAGACGTTGGAGATGCATTCTAATCTTTCCTTGCACATTCCCTTGGTCACCTTCTTGTGTGATGCTAGCTCTTGATAGTTACACCAGACAGCCTTTAAGGAGAGACAGCAGCAGGAAAGGTCTCTTTGCTGAGGAAAGTCACAAATTGGTGCCACCCAAGACAGCTGACACAAATTGTTTGCATTCTAAATTTGTTATGGCTGGGAGTAGAAGTATCAAGCATGACTAGAAAGGCCGCTGCCTTGCAAAACAGGAACTCTGCTAGGGTTTCCCTGAAGCTAAGTTCAGGTAACGTGTATACAGCAGAGGTTTTCAATCTTGTAAGGACTTCAGAACCCTTTCAGAATTCCCTCTCTCTCACAGAACTCCAGCTGACCTCACCCATATAATTACTGTTGAAAGTTGTATTTTGTTAAAAAACAAAGTTACATTGGAAAAACCTGTAATGATACTTGCATTTAATGAGACCATTGGACTGTCAGCACTGAAGTGTTTGGTTACAGAAAAAAGAAAATAATGTTAAGGAAGAAAGGTGGTTGACTTAAATGAATAAATATGCTTTTGTTATTAACTTTTTAGGGGATCATACGTGGGCTTGGCATTTCATGAAACATGAAAATCTGAAAATTGCTGATAGAAAAAAACATTATTTCATCTAGGAATACAATTAGGAAGAAACTTTGTGAACTAGATTCACAGAACAGTGAGGCATAATAGTTCCACCAAGGGCAGGGACCACTGTTCTAAAATATCCATATGATAGAAGTCACCTTTGGTCCTTGTTTAAAGTACAGATTCCCAGGCCTCTCCCCACTGGAGATTCTGGATCAAGGAATCTATGGTGGGACCTGGGAACCTGTGTTTTTAACAAGAGCTGCGGGAGATCTTATTATCAGACAGACCTGGAAACATCACCCTGAGGCGTGACCCAGGCATCACTTTTTGTTTTTAGGTTGCCAAGGTGATTCCAGTATGTGGCCCAATTTGAGAACCAATGATCTCTAGTCTGATTGGATACTCTGGAACTTGTCTACTTATATGATATTCCCTCTGCCTAGAATGGCCCTTCTTCCCTCCTTCTGGTGAAGACATGCTCATCTTTAAAAATTCACTACAAAATACCTCCCATTGACAGAGTTAGTTAATCCATTTATTTGACAAGTATTTACTAAAAGTAGGTTGCTTCTTCCTCTATAGCAATCCAAAACCATAGCAGTCAGTAATAACACTTAATACATTTTAATTATTTATTATTATTATTATTTCCACTACCGACTTTGAATTCTTTTGAAGAAAGGGTTTGGATATTATTCATCTCTGTCTTTTGTAATACAGCTGCTTTTATTTCTCCCATGCCTCCATATTCCTAGCTCACTGATGCTCGTCCTACAGATAAGCCCTTCAAAAACCCAAACCCATTACCATCAAGTCGATTCTGACTCATGGTGACCCCATGTGTTAGAGTAGAACTGCCCCATAGGATTTTCTGGGCTGTAATCTTCATGGAACCCTGGTGCCATAGTGGTTAAGTGCTATGACTGCTAACCAAAAGGCTGGCAGCTCGGATCCACCAGGCACTCCTTGGAAACCCTGTGGGGCATTTCTACTCTGTCCTGTAGGGTCACTCTGAGTCGGAATTGATTCAATGGCAATGGGTTTGGTTTTTGGTTTTGGGTAATCTTTATGGAAGCAGATTGCCAGAACTTTCTTCCATGTTGTCGCTGGGTGGGTTTGAACTGCCAACCTTTAGGTTAATAGCTGAGTGCAAACCGTTTGTGCCACCTAGGGATCTTTGTCCCACAGAGATTCAAAGTTAAATAATAATGATTTTTTGAGGTATGGTCTGGCGACCGCATTCTGTTGATGCAAAATTGCTATGGTTTGATTTCTAAATGTAAACCTGTGTCCTCAGATTTGTTTGTAATGCCATTCTCAGCGATGTTCGTTTTGTAAACCTTTTGTTTACAGTAGCATTAAATGCTGCCTTTCTGGAATAGTGTGTGATGGCTCCGAGGTTATTTCCTGGGCGATATTCGGCATTGCTAAGTTTTATGTTTCACAAGCATGTCTTTATATGCACCCACTCCCAAGTTCACCTGTCTCTTTTTAGTTCACTTACTCTTTTAGCCGACATTTAGGGTTCCTAGACTCAGGCTCTGTCCCTGGGTGGTGTAAACAGTTAAGTGCTTGGCTGCTAACGGAAAGGCTGGAAGTTCGAGTCCACCCAGAGGCATCTCAGAAGAAAAGCCTGGTGATCTACTTACAACAAATCAGCCATTGAAAACTTGTGGATCACAGTTGTACTCTGACACATGAAGTTGCCGTGAGTGGACGCTGACTCAACAGCTACTGGTCAGCCTCAGGCCCTGCCCTACCTGACTACCCTACCTGACTACCCTACCTGACTACCCTACCTGACTACCCTACCTCACTACCCTACCTCACTACCCTACCTGACTACCCTACCTGACTACCCTACCTGACTACCCTACCTCACTACCCTACCTCACTACCCTACCTGACTACCCTACCTGACTACCCTACCTGACTACCCTACCTCACTACCCTACCTGACTACCCTACCTGACTACCCTACCTGACTACCCTACCTCACTACCCTACCTCACTACCCTACCTCACTACCCTACCTGACTACCCTACCTGACTACCCTACCTGACTACCCTACCTCACTACCCTACCTCACTACCCTACCTCACTACCCTACCTGACTACCCTACCTGACTACCCTACCTGACTACCCTACCTCACTACCCTACCTGACTACCCTACCTGACTACCCTACCTCACTACCCTACCTGACTACCCTTCACCTGCCCACGTAAACTTTCCAGTCCAGTCACGCTGGTCTCCTCAATGCTCCCCAAGTGTGCCACGGTCATTTTCCTTCTTGCCTAATATTATCCTGAATGGTCCCTATCCTCCAAGGGCCAACCTTCTCCCTGACTTTTTACCTGATTTCTTTAGTTTTTGCGTAAAATCTGTACCAAAAACAATTTAGCACTGGCTTTTATTCAGGCTTGTATTGTCTAATTTTTCCCTTTATATCTGACCTGTCTCCTTACCTGATTGTAGGGATTGTGTTGTGTACTTCTTTCATAGGCCCTGGAATGCCTAACACAATAAAGGCCATGCTCTAGGTACTTAATAAATAGTTGATTCTCTAGAGATTTAATTAAATCATATCTGCCATGTGGTAAAATAGGAGTGTTTAACACTCCATTTGGAAGATTTGAAAAGGTTTTATGTGTAATAATTTCCCATAGGACATGATCTCATCAAGGAGGAGTAAAGTAAGATCCTTAAATCTCTGAAATTAGGGATTCCTTTCTTCAAAACTCCTGGTTTCCTTGTGCATAAGTATAGTGCATTAATTTGTTTTGGATAGAATTCTTATCCAAAAGAAGATATCTTAGTTTGTGTTTTCTCCAAATCAGATCCTGTGATCTGGAGCACGTAGTTTTTAGTTTATGTTTAGGAGCCCTGGTGGTACAATGGTTAAGTGTTTGAACCCACCCAGTGGCTCCGTGGGAGAAGACCTGGTGATCTGCTTCTCTAAGTGTTACAGCCTAGAAAAGCCTACGGGACAGTTCTACTCTGACACATAGGTTACCATGAGCTGAAAATTGACTTGAAGTCACCCAACAACAATGATGACAACAGCTTATATCTAGAGTGATCCCAGAAAGCCCCATAAGGCAGCAGGTATATGAGACAGGGATGGGAGGAAAGTCAATACAGAGTGCATTCAGCTGTGGTTACTGCTGTGGGTACCTGGACTCAATCCTGCCAGGGATCCTTTAAGAGACTGTGTAGTCCCAGCGTGGCACAAGGAAGGTGGTCTATTTATCCATGCTTTTCTTCACCTCATGAGTTGAGGGTTACTCCTGGAGGAATTCTGGCCTATCCTGGGAACAGATGGAGAAGTCCACAGGCAAAGAGACACAGATGCTTGAGGTGGACGTCCCTTGGCTCATTAGGGGAACTGTTTACCAAAGCTGCAGGCAACCAAACCTATGGGAATGGGACAAGGGATATGGGCGGCCACCAACAGTCTGCTACTGAAGATTATCATTTTCAGATCTGAGGAAGCTAGAGTTATGTTCTCTAAAGTTATAACTCACTTTGTTAAAAAAAAAAAAAAAAACCATAAAAACAGATCTTTAATGTTTTGGGCTTTCTGTGGCTAGATTTTGCTTATCCTCCAAATCCACATTTTAGAGCCATTCTGCTAGAAATCAAGTTATTTTTGCAGTTCCACAGCAACTGTTCTTGGATTGATCCTGATCATTGTCTCCTGGTGGACTAGTTATTCTCAAAGTACTTTCTATCCTGCCTGCCCCTCCTTCCCCCAAATCTCCTAAATAAGCCACATCAAAAGGCTCGGATAATTTAATTCTATATTTAGTGGCCCTGCCCCCCACTCCACCCCCAGGCTGTTTGTTTCCTAATAAGAGTGTGTGAGGGAGATGGGTGGGTGGGTGTTGAAACATGGGCATAAGCCTAGGCAGGGGCTCCCATGGAGGTTCGGCCATGTTGTGGCCATGTTAAAATTACTGGTGGGCAGGGCCTGTCAGAAGTCTTTTTGTAAAAAGTACTAAGAACATCCTGGGAGGTAATTATTATAAGGGATGGGGAAACCAGGGATGACAAACTCGGTCCAGTAGTAAAGCCTTAGTCATTAGTGGAGGAGGCCATTCTGAGAATAGTGTGGTGTGTCTGTGACTCAGATTTGTCTTCAAGCCTGACCTCTCTTTAGACAATGTCTCGGTCCTTCAGGGAATTGAGGAGAAAGCTGTAAATGAAAACTAAAAGATTTGTTTTGCTAAAACTCTGTTGGAACAGATGTGGATGAGAATATGGAGGAACTGGAACCTTCATCTGTTGGTAAGGAGTCCTGGAGGCACAATGGTTAAGTGCTTTGCTGCTAATCAAAAGGTCAGTTGCTCAAACCCATCAGTGCTCTGTGGGAGAACAGACCTGACAATCTGCTTCTGTAAAGATTACAGCCTTGGAAACCCTTTGGGGGCAGTTCTACTCTGTCCTATAGGGTTGCTATGAGTTGGAATTGACTTGACCACACAAAAAAACAACATCCATTGCTGGGAAATAGTACAATCACTGTGGAAAACATTTTGATGGTTCCTCAAAAAGTTAAACATGGTATTAGCATACAATTTCCACTCCTAGGTATATACCCAAACGAACTGAAAGCATGAATACAGATACTGGTACACCAGTGTTCATTGTAGCACTATTCACAATAGATAAAAGATGGAAACAACCTAACTGTCCACCAACAGATATTGTAAAGATAAACAAAATGTGGTACATAAGTACAATGGAATATTACTCAGCCATACAGATAAATGAAGTTCTGATACATGCTACGACATGGCTGAATCTTGAAAACATTATGCGAAGTGAAATAAGTCAGTCACAAAAGGGCAAATATTGTATGATCTCACCTACATGAAATATCTACAATAGGCCCAAGTATAGAGACCAAAGCTTATTAGTGGTAACCAAGGGTGGGAGGGAGGGAAAAGAGCAATGACTTGCTTAGGAGGCATTCAGCTTCTGTTAAGGATGATAGAAAAATTTGGAAATGGATAGTGGTCATAGTTGCACAACATGATGAATGTAATTAATGTCCCTGAATTGTACATGTAAAAAAATTAGAAATGGGATATGTTTTGTTATATATACATATCACCAAACCAAACCAAACCCAGTGCTGTTGAGTCGATTCTGACTCATAGCGACCCTACAGGACAGAGTAGAACTGCCCCATAGAGTTTCCAAGGAGCGCCTGGCGGATTCGAACTGCTGTCCCTTTGGTTAGTAGCCGTAGCACTTAACAGCTATGCCACCAGGGTTTCCATATATACATATACTGCAATAAAACAAAACAAAACAAAAAACTCTGTTGGACACTGGAGGTGCAAGCAAGATTACTTTATGATCCTTCCAACACAGTGTAATGCAATTGAGAGAGAGAGGGCTTTTCTTCCAGTTCCAACAGTGCCTATGGAAAGGGTTGGAAAAGGGTTAGAGGAATAGGAAGCCACATGGTATCTGACAGGGCTTGTTCTTTAGCACAGGTTAGATGCCCCAGGAATCTATCAGAGTTATTTGGGCAATACTTGATTGATAGGTGTGTCTTGATGAGTTGAGGAGAAAAGCCATGAAATATGGGTTAACTGATTAACTCAACCTCACGTTCCCATAGGCTGATGAGGAGTGGGCAAACTCTAGTTGCATCTGGATCATTCTGATCTTTAGGGACACATTCATCCATTTCTTTTCACCATCAAGTTTGGGACAGACATATACTGCCTGGCACATAGTAAATGTTCAATAAATACTCATTGAAAGAATTGATTTTAATGGATTAAACTTGATAAACATCAAGAGTGAACAAGAATTGGAGAAATGATCCCTGATAAATTCCTAGTCCCTTAAAGCGAGGAGGCCTTTATCTCTTTTTTATTTGTTATGTCTTACAGAAAAAAACTCATGTGATGAAAGAAAATTTACAAATCTCTGTATGACTTAGTCACCATGAAAACTTTAGAGAAACAAATTCACTGGTGAATAGTACTTTAACCAATTACTTTCAGTTTAGCATTATTTATTAGTGGCGTGTCTTTGGGCAAATTTCTAAACATCTCTGAGTCCCAGGTTCTTCTTCTATAAAACTGAGATAATGTTACCTACCTAATGAGGTTATTAGGAGCCCTGGTGTTGCGGTGGTTAAAAGCCTGGCTGCTAAACCACTTGGCAGTTCAAATCTACCAGCTGCTCCTTGGAAACCCTATGGGGCAGTTCTACCCTGTCCTATAGGGTCACTATGAGTCAGAATCAACTCAATGGCAATGGATAATGAGGTTATTGAGAGGCTTAAAGAAGATAACATACATAAAGTTCTTAGTGTAGTGTCTGGGACATGGATAGCATTTAATTAAAAAATTATTATAATTCTTAGCATTATCATCTTTTAGATAATCTATGCTAAATAGATTAAATAACTATGCTAAGAAAGATCCACCTGGGGAAGTGCCTCTATTTGGTTCTTTGTTTTTCAATTGGTTTTGTAAGAATAAGCATTTAATGTAAACTTGTAACAATGTTTTGATAAAGCCTTTGATGTAGATGCTTGTAAAAACTTTCTGGAAGTTAGATACATTCTGTATGTCCAGCAGTTTTGTCTTGTCTATTTTTGAGCCAGCCAAAGGGTATCAACAGATTAGTGAAGCCTCATTTCTCCTGATAGCCATTGAGTTGTCTTTTCTGCTTTTCAGTATCAGTTTTTGCTTGTTTGCGTCTCTTTTAACCAAACCAATACCTAAAACTAGGGTCTATTGTGTACTTCTCCTTATATCTCCTTTATAAGCTGCTTGAAGCTTGCTGGAGCCATGTGAAAGCGCATATTGTCTAGAAGACAGGGCTATTTTTAGCCTGAATGTACAGCTGTGTTTTTCCTTCTTGGCAGATTCCTTTTCTTTTGAAGAAAGCCAAAACTTGAAGCCAGTGGTGACAGATGAGGATCTAATTGCTGTGCGGCTGGAAATAAGGAGATATTGCTGATCAAGTAAATAGCGAACTGAATCTCATCAGCATAGTAAGATGAGACTCAGTGGGCTGATCTTATAGAATACTATTTCTAGTGAGCCTAGGGAAACTTGAGAAGTGGCAGTAATAAAAACAGCATATGGTCTTTGCAGAAGCTTTGCCATTCATAAGCAATGTGCAGTGGGTGTGGTAATGAATATCAGGTGTATTTGGCTCAAGACTTATAAACTTGGGGAAGAGGAATTTTGCTTTTATGCACAGACTGGAATGTGTTTTTGCATTTCTGGTATTTAAAAAAAAAAAACAAAACTTAAAAAGCCAAACCCATTGCTGTTGAGTTGATTCTGACTCATAACGACCCTATAGGACAGAGTAGAACTGCCCCATAGGGTTTCCAAGGCTGTAAATCTTTATGGAAGCAGACTGCCACATCTTCTCCCTCGGAGCAGCTCGTGGGTTCGAACTGCCGACCTTTTGGTTAGCAGCTGAGTGCTTAACCATTGTGCCCCCAGGGTTCCTTAAAATAACTTAAAAACTACTTTTTTTTTTTTTTAATTCCTTATTTGGAAGCTATACTGGTCAGCATAAGAAAATACTTAAGATCTTCAAAGGCATACTGTAGAGGTTTGGAAAGCATTTGGTTTGGCTTGAAGCAAGTTTGGCTAGTGAAGTGACAGGCACACAAGAAAGAACAACAGGTGAAAAAATGTGGAATTTCTTTCATCTTTCAAAGGATTTTCTTGATGAATTGAAACAGCCATGAAAATAAGCACTGGCCTTCGTGCCCAGTGGCCTAACAGGGCTTAAAAACAGTGGGCCAAATCGGAATCAAGCAGCGGCCTAATGAAAATCAGGCAACGAGCCTAGGCTTAATTAAATATGCACTGCTTCTTCTTCTTCTTTTTTTTATTTCCTTTGGCTCAATTTTTAACAAAAAAATCTGATTTTGTGATGGGAAGACACTTCTCTTCTTTGACTCAGATAGAGCTGGTAACAACTAAAAAAGGCAGACACTGGCATTCATAACTCAACAGAATCAATGAAAATTTTTGTTGGCTAAATAGATTTTCTTGCCAGCCCTTTTCTTTTAAAACTACTTAAAAGAATTAAATAATATATTTCTGGCCTAAAGTAAATATTTCTTGAAGTAGTTGAATAGGAGTCAGAGACATCCTTCATTTTGTTTGGGAAAAATATTGCATTAGACTGTAACTATGTGTTAGAACAGCTTTTAAAGATGTTCATTGAGCTTCAGCATTTTCCCAAACTTGTTTAAAGGAGTCTTTGGGATCTATGAGTCATGAATAATTTTCTGATTAAGATCACATCTCTCTCCGTGGAATTCTGCAAAACTTTAAAACGTATTTGAACCATGTGGGTTTGACGTAAGAGTAGAACGTTTTCTCCAACATCCTAATTCATAGAGTGGGCACACGGAGGACCCAGGACTGGATCACGGACTCCCAGGCTCTCAGTCAGGGCTTCTTTCTCACCAGTACCTCCACCTCCCATGAAGAAGTTGCTGCTTAGTTTAGTATTTGAATACAAATAAAACTTTTATGTCACGCAGGGAGATAACATACTTAATTTATGACAGCGCATAGATGAAGTCCTAGGAGATGCCTGAATTGTAATAATTGGTGAGTCTGTTTTGTGTCTTTCTCCAAAGCCTTTGCTTAGGGAGCAACTTTTGAGTCAATGACAATGCCAGATTTAGAAGAATTCTAGAGGCATGTGTTTTGGGAGCAGAGTGGATGAGAATCGCATCGCATCTATACAGGACATTGCAAATATGAATTGAGCACATGTTATATAAAAGGAGGACAAGATGGTCAAGTCCTATGACAGATTACTTCTTTTAATGAGAAATAAATACGATGCCCAGCCACTGTCAGAGGATAGTCATAAACAACAACAAAAAGCCATACAGTTTCAAAAGAAGGCCGGTGCCCCATTTTCCTTTTGAAATGCTTAATGAAAAGCTGCACAACAAATTTCTGTGGATTTGAGGATTCTGGAATAAGGAAGAGGCAGGAACAGAAGCCCACGTTCTCTGTCTTTACTGGCTTTAATTGTTTTGGTTTCAGGCTTAACAGCAATATGTTCCTGCCAAGTGAATGTTCATGTGCATGGGACGTTTTCTGCTTTGCTTCACTCAGGCATTCGAAGAAATGCCCTGGTTTGTATCAGTAATACATCATTTTAGTGTAAGAGAAAACACACCCCTTGAAACAATTAAGGACTTGCAACTTATCATTAGAATGAGTAATAGGTTGCAGTGTCTGTTTTTCCCTGATAGACTTTCAGAAATTAATTACTGGGATGGGTCACAAAATGCTATGCTGTTTTCTAATGATTAAAAACTACAGTTCAACAATTAGATGGTGAGACATTTGTCAGGGCAATATATTTATCATTTATCACTTTACAGAGGGGTTGATAAACTTTTCTGTAAAGGGTCAGATGGTAAATATTTTAGACTTTGAGCCATTGTCATGTAAGAGCAGCCATGGACAATAGGTATATATGAATGAGTGTGGCTGTGTTCCAATCAGGGTTTTGAGCCGGCTTGAGCCGGTTCTGTCGTGGCCAATGAAGCAACTTTGGAACAGACCGGAATTTTTAAAATGTGGGCGAACCAGAACGATAACCAGAATGGGAAAAATTATGGCCTGAAGTCCTGGAATGGGAGACTTGGAAGACTCGTAGTGAGCCCTTTCAGGAGCCTGCTCCGGGAGGTTGGATTATTGTCAGGACTGTGGATGAAACACACATTCAGACAGTGTAGTTGGCTAACATCTTTGTTTCTGACTCTTGGACGTGAGATTTGGTTGCTATGCAATGCACACGCTGCCCTTGTTTTCTAAGAGGAAGAGTAAGTTTCTAGCAGGGCTTTCACCTGTAATTTTTCCTGTTCCAGTTGTTTTGGTTTACCCACATTTAAAAAATTTGAGTCTGTTCTGATGTTGCTTTGTCGGACATGACTGAATTTGGAAGGACCGGTTCAGGCCCTAATTCAAATAAAACTTTATATATAGACAGTGAAGGAGATCTCATGGCATAATGGTTAAGCCCTCTGCTGCTAACTCAAAGGTTGGCAGTTCAAACCCACCAGTGACTTCACAGGAGAAAGACCTGGTGATCTGCTTCCGTAAAGATTAAACAAACAGACAAACAAACAAAAAAATTGCTGTGGAGTTTATTTGGACTCATGGCAACCTTATAGGACAGAGTAGAACTGCCCCATAGAGTTTCCAAGGCTGTAAATCTTTACCGAAGTGGACTGCCACATCTTTCTCCTGAGGAGCGGCTGGTGGGTTCGAACTGCAGACCTTTGGTTAGCAGCTGAGCACATAACCACTGCCTTGTTAGGGCTCCTCTCCGTAAAGATTGCAGCCTAGAAAGTCCTATAAGGCAGTTCTACTCTCTCGCATGAGGTCAGGATCTACTCAATGGCACCTAACAACAACAACAACATAGACACTGAAATTTAATTCTATGTAATTTTCATGTGTCTTGTGATTTTTTTAAGCCATTTGAAAATTCAAAAGCCATTTTTAGCTCTGGGTCATGTAGGCATTGAGCCAGATTTGGCCAATGGGCCATGGTTTGCTGACCCCTGCTTATTATTTACACTAAGGTATCTAAGTGTTACTTTAAAGAGCAGAGCATTTTTTTTTTTCCAACTCATATTATTTTATAATTCTGATCCAGTGATTCTTATTTTTAAAATGCATTGTTTGGGCTGCTTGAGGACTGCAGCATGGGGCTTGCTGAGTGGCACGAGGTTTGACAAATTAGACTCTGACTGTGTTCCTCTCATTATATTCCAATTCCATTCACCAGTGGAGGGAACTTGTGTTATTGCCTGACTTGTTGCAGTGAATAAATCTGTGTAATTTTACAAAAGGACAACTGCATGGATTCTTTTGCTGCCTGAAGACTTGAGTGTTGGGCTCCTCTTTATAAAAGTTTCCATGACAGTCCAGGCTGAGACAATGACAGGTTTGCCCTCATGGGGAATTTCTCATTAAAGAAGCTTTTATTTGACCAGGAAGCTTTATGGGGACTTAATAGCAGGTCAAACAGAAAGGACCAAATAGAACCTTTTCAGAAACCATGTCTTATTCCCACCCTGGCCTGAAACACAGCTTGTTTCCTCCCGTGTGTGATGATGGGGTGATGTTCAGAGGATGAGGGGTTAGAGAGGACCACCATGCTACCCTGAGAGACCCAGACACAAGCTATTAATATATGGGTTAACCTGAGAACTATAGCTCCCTAGTTTTCCATACTGAAAGGCAGTATGTACGGCAGTGAAGCAAATGGTCTCTGGTCTTTACTATCTGAACCTTTATCCTGGCTTTACCATTTACTAAGGAGCCCTAGTGGTGCAGTGGTTAAATGCTTGGCTGCTAACGAAAAGGTCAGCATTTGGAACCCATTAGCTGTTCCACGGGAGAAAGATGTGGCTGTTTGCTTCCGTAAAGATCACAGCCTTGGGAACTCTATGGGGCAGTTTTACTCTGAGTCACTATGAGTTGGAATCAACTCTGTCTATGAGTTTGGTTACCATTTACTAGCTGTGTGACTTTCACTTCCCTGTGCCTCAGTTTCTTCATCTGTAAAACGGAAATAATAATAATGGTGTCTATCTCATGGAGTGAGATGGGGATTAAACAGATTAATATATGGAATACATTTGAAAACAACACCTGGCTCATGGTCGTGAATAATGAATGATAGCTATCGTAATAATTTTCTTTCTTCTTAGCCTTGAAGGTAATGCAACATTTGCACACTCTTATTTAAAGGGAGATTCTTTCCCTTAGGTGTAATTTACTGTAACTATATCCTTTAATTGCTTGCCTTTCTTCATCATCCATTATCACATCTCTTTTCTATTGGTCTATACCTTCCAGCCACCACAGCCTCCCTGTCCTCATGCCATTTTGTATCTTGGCTCTTAGTTTCTTCCTGCCCACTGCATTTTGTTATAAACTCAGTGATCTTCTATACTGACAAATACTTGGCTCATATATGTAAGAGGGAAGCCTTATTCATCAGGTACAATCTAAAACGCTGCTGCCACGTAGCTGTGGTGCAGCCCAGCATGGATTTGGTTGGAAATCTCCAGGCCGTTCAAGGCAGGCATGTAATAAGCTACCCATCAGCTGCCTGAAGCTGAGAACTTGAAGGGAGAGAGCCTAAAGGGAAAACTAGTGGTGGTCTGAACATAGGCTTTATGGCTTATTATTCTTTATGAGGTCTCCCAGGGGCCTACTAGAATGTTCTGTGTGCTAAGGACCTTCAATAAATACTTTGTGCTTGACTACATAGGTTTGGATTCCCTTCCCTGCCAAGTGCTTTCTGGGCTGGAGGGAGAAGAAGCCGTAAACATTGCTGTGCACTATTTTAAGTCCAGCTTAAGCTCCATTGTCTTTTCTCTGGGCCCTGCTTCTGCTGTGTTTTCTGGAGCAGGCAGGGAATGGAAGCTTTTATTTCAATTAATTACCATCCTAGATTTGTCTATCTCTATTTTCTTGGAATAAAAGTGGGATGATATTTTTAGACTATTCAATATTACTATTCAAAGTAACATATTTTTCTAGAGAGGAAAAAATGGCTGCTGTATTAAACTCAGGGATACATTGTGTTAAGTTATAGAAAAAAGCAATTCTGAAACGTTTTAATATGTTTGCATAAGGGTAAGACCATATGGAGGAAGACTACCGGCAGGTAAGTGAGAGTTACACAAGGTTTATGTGAGATCTTTGAGCTTTTCCCTTTTGGGTAACACTAAAACACAGTTCTCAGCCCTATCAGAAAACAATGCCTGCATCAAATACTTGCTATCCCTTTTAACAAAAACATACAGGCCTAGTTTTCCTTTCATGTATTTTTACTCCCTAGGCATCTCATTCACATGAGACACTCTCCTGTACTTCAAAGGGTGCTTCGTATATGCAAGAAAATACCCAGAGAGTACAGTAAGACTGTGCCCCAAATATAGTTTTATTTGATTGAAACAATTCATCCGAATGACATTTAATGTTGTGTTAATAGTTCATGCTCTTGGCTCAGAGTTTACATTCATTTGGTAACTCCTCTTTCTCTTGTATACCAGGTTCCTTCTGTGTGCTAAGTGCAAAACCAAGCTTGTTTGGACAGCAGATATGCAAGTGCCTGTTTCTGTTGTTTACCTCAAAGATAAAACATTCTTATCTGTGCAATATTTTTACTATAGAGATTCTGGAGTACAACAGTGGTTTTCATGATGATGCTGTGTTCATTTTTCTAAGGGAAGGGGAAAAGAGAGTGCTTACTATATGCCAGGAGTTAGACATACATGGTTTCATTCAATCTTCACATTTAACCCTTCAGCATAGTGGTATTAGTATTCCCATATTATAGATGGGAAAACTGAGGCTTGGGAATTAAATCATTTGACTAAGCCACACAGCTGGTAGATTGTACAGCCAGGCTTAGTAACCAAAGTCTGTCTCTTTTCAGCAACCCAAACTGCCTACCTTTAAGTAAAGATGGTTTTTGTTGACTATCTGGCAGAAAATTCTCAGTTGGCATATACAAAAGTGTTCTTCAAACCGATTTAACTTTTCTGTTATAGAAATACATGGAAAATATGTGTTGCTTTCCAGATTTTAAAAAGCAAAAACATAAAACTTAAATCATTGAAAAATGGGTACGATTACATGATTAAAATAAGCTGTGTATATGGGTCTATACCCAGAGAATTAAAACATTTAAAATTATTATTCCATATAACCAGTCAAATCCACAATCTGTGCCAGAGTAAGATATAATTTAATAAGCATGATATAGACATAAAAATGAATAGCTGCCTGTTTGGTTGCTAAATATAATAATAATTTTTATATTTTAAAATATTTTATAAGAGAATTGCCAACAAAGGAAAATAATCTCAGACGTTCTTGCAAATGCTTAAGAGCAACCACAAGTTCTTCTTCTAAAGCAGAGACAAAACCTAGTTCGTTTTTGTGCCAGAATCTCCTTTTGGTTCAGATGACTGATCTACAAAGGAGAAGTTGGGGACATTTTGCTATTCTACAAAGATTTCCTTATATACTTGGGGGAAAAGTGGTAAAAGAACACATGGATTCTTCTAAAATGGCTTATCTGTGGGTTATCTTGTTACTGCGCAAGATTCTTTCATTTTTCTCAGTCTTGGTTTCTATTTTTATCTACAAATGGTAATAACTTCTCTATCTAGGTTTTTGAGAGGGTCAAATGATATGTAAAAGTGCTTTGGAATGGATAAAGTGCTATTCATATGGGATTGTAAGTGCATGGGAATAATAGTTTTCAAAATTCTTCAATGTATTTTTCCCATGTAGTAATCCTGTTTTTTCCCCTTCTGCCTTCCCTCCATTATTGCCCCAGGGAAGAAGTGGGAGAATGCTACCTAGAAGAGGGAGAGGGAGACAGGTCTTGTTGGTCAAAAGGGAGAAGTTGAAATTACTTCAAATTCTAGGAGACAGAAGGGAAGGAAAGAAGTCATGAAAGAAAGAAAAGAAAGAGGGAAAGAAGGAAGAGAAAAGGGCAAGAACTAAGCAGCAGCCTAGTGCTTAACGATTGTGCCACAGGACTCCTTAGATAGCCCATATCAGCTTTAAAAGTTACCTGCTATTACCTCCAAATATTGTGATGAAAACTCCCATAGAGTGGCTAAAACACCCAGAAAGGTTTTAGGAGAATTGTTCCCTCTCCTGAGGAGACTGGAAGTCTGTAAGAGAAGTCCTGAGGTTAGCACGGCTGTGCATGGCATAGAAACAGTAGAGTGGGATTGTGAGAGAACAGTCTACATAGATGGTCCTGAGTTAGCCTTAGTTGCCCAGGGCTTGTGCATGGCATGTATAGCATCCAGAAATTCTCATGAACCAAAAGGAGGAGCTTCAATCATTTGAGAGAACTGGTGGACCAGAATAGGTCTGGGCCAGACAGAGCAATAATTTAAAATAAGCATTCTAAATATGTTCAAAGTGCCAAGGAATGCTATTTGAAATAATAAGTGGGAACAAGCAGTTATGAAGAAGAACCAGTTGGAGATATTGAATTTTAAAATCATAACAATTGGAAGAAAGAATTCAAAATGGAAAGAAGAACATACCAGACTAGTGAACTAAAACATCAGATTGAGGAACACTCCCAGAAGGCATTAGGAAGGGAGATAGATACAGAGAGAAACAGAAAAGTTAATATAGACATTAGGAGTAGAAGTGTCAACATCTATATGTTAGGAGTCTCAGAAAGATAGAAAAATTAAATTCAGAGGAGAAAACATTTGAAGAAATGATCATGAACTTAACATAATTAAAGAAAGATAAAAAAAATTTTTTTTAAGAAAGATAAAAGACCTCAAATTGAAAGGCATAAAGTTTTAAAATGTTGGGAGACAATTCTCTTGCATTTCTGCATGTTTTGGGAGTAAGGCTGACTGCCTTTTGTTCTTGAATATCTTTTCAAGGATGTTTGTATAGAGAATAGCTTTTGGAAGACAGAAATAGTGTGGTCCTCTGGAGCAAAGGGAAGCCTTGGAAAATAGAGATAGCATGTTGCTTTGGAGCAAAGGGCAGAGATGCTGACTGTCCTGTATAATAAAGACAATGTCTCCTTCTGTAGCAAAGGGAAGGCATACTCAAAGTCCATTATAAAAAAGTCAGAGTCCTTAAGTTCAAGGCTCCTCTCCGGTAAAGCAACCCACTGTGTGTGTAGGTGTCACCTTGTTTTCGTGTTGCCCAGTGGAAACTGGAACTTGAAAAACTGGCATAAAAATGTCGATGCTGTGGCAACGCTATTGACTTGAGTAAGAAACTATCCTTCATCTCTGAAACAGGAGTCTCATGTCTTCTGCCAGCATCTATAAAACTGTGACAGGCTAACTTGTTAGCTTGAAAATACGGTAAGATCTCAGACACGTCACAGTTCTTGACACAAACAAGATATATAAGAAAGAGACCACACCACAAAACGTTGAATGAAATTTGAGATCAAAGAAAAAGGAAAATCTAAAATTTTGTAGAAAGAGAAAGCAGATTACTTACAAAGGAATAGGAATCAGATTGATTCTAGACTTCTCAGTTGATGCAAGGGGACAATGAAATTGTATTTTAAAAGTGTTGAAGGAAAAAGATTTCTACTATTCCTCTACTATTATATCATGCTGTTCCATACTTTAAGTTTGAGAGTAAAAGAAAACTATTCTTGAGTTCACAAACCCTCAGAAAGTTTATTACACAAAGACCTTCTACAGATTCACTTTTGGGAAGTACTTCAGAGAAGAAAAATAAGGAAGACGCAATGGAATTTGGGAAGCAAAGGTTTATAAATAACCCTGTAAAGTTTACATTGCCTAAAAGAGCTAACAGAATGAAAAAAAGGAAGGAAAGAAGAAAAATATTTATAAGTAACCAGAATTAATAGATGAACTCACCACCATGGAGGTTTTGTTGGGATCAGAGAGCGTGGTGTCAAAGGTACTTGACTTATTTAGGAGGAAGATATTTTGATCTGTTCAATGGATGGTAGCAAAGGAGAAAAAACAAAAAGGGAATACAATAAATTGAAACTTGAAATAAAATGGCATATTATTGTATAAGCAATAGATACAGAACAAGCATTTGATAATGTTCAACACCTATTTATGATAAAAATTTCAGAAAGTTAGAAATAGCAGGTAACTTTTAAAGTTGATATCTAAGGAGTCCTGTGGCACAATGGTTAAGCACTAGGCTGCTAAGTGAATGGTTGTCTGTTTGAACACACTAGCTGCTTCGTGGGAGAAAAGATCTGGTGATCTGCTCCTGTGAAGATTACAGCCTAGGCAACACTCTGGGACAGTTCTACTCTGTCCTGCAGGGTCACTATGAGTTGGAATCAATACGATGGCATCTAACAATAACAGCAACAATGGGTTGTCTACTGAAAACTACAGTAAACAACACACGAAAGTTAAAACCTTTACATATATTCTCTTTCTGGTTAAGAAAGATCCAGTGCAATAAAATAAGAAAATCGGCAGTGTTAGACAAAATTTTAATTAATAACATGATATGATAGCATCCATAGAACACACAACAGAATCAGCAAATTCTTAGACTAAGAGAATTTAGCCAGATTGCCAGATACAAGATAAACTTACAAAAAATGAATAGCATTCCTCTACTCTATGATATTTTTCAATAAAACTTTAAGTGTCTAGTAGTCAACCTAATGAAGAATAAGACCTTTTGAAGATAATTTTGAAACTATTAAAAGTTATGGAATACAGATAAAAATAAATAAATAAATAGATAAATCTTGTTAACGAATGATACAATTTAATGTTGAAAAAATGTCAGTTCTCTGGAATTAATCTATTAATTCCATCAGGATTTGTTTGGAGAATTTGGCAATCTGATTTAAAATTTCTATGGAAAATAAAAGCTCACAAATAACCAAGGCAATTTTGAAAGAGGAAAGGGGAGGATTTATTCTACCAGATAATAAGATCTAACAGAAAATCATAATAACGAGAACAGTGAGGACATGACCCAAGTTACAGTAATAGACCAACAGAACAGAATACAGATCTCAGAAACAAATTAATGTATACATGGAAATTTGGTGTATGATAGAGGTAGCATCACAATGCAGTTGGGAAAATAAAGATGATTTAGTATGCAGATTTTGGAAAACAGGATTACTATATTAAGAAAAAGAAGGTTGGATTCCTACCTCATATTTTTACAGATATAAAATCTAAATGGATTAAAGACATGTATGAAAGACAAAACCATGAATGAAGAAAATTTAGGAGATTATCTTTGTCGTTGTGAGGTAGGAGAAGATTTCATGAATAAGTTCCCCAAAGCACAAACTATAAGGGGAAAAATTAATGGATACAACTATATCCAAATTAAGAATTTCTTTTCAGTGAAGAATACTATAGCTAGGAGAAAAATGGAGAGAAAATGTTTGCTATGTCTAAAATAGACAATGCATTATTATTTAAAAAAATGTAAAAATTGAGGTAACATTCACATTAGACAAAATTAACCATTAACTATTTCAAATTCTATAGTATATGGCGTTTAGAACATCTACGGGTATTGTATAACCATCACCTCTAGGTAGTTCCAAGGCATTTTCTTTACCCCCAAAGGAAACCCTGTATCCATTAAGTAGTCACTCCCCATTTTCCCCTACCCCAGCCTCTGGAAACGACTAGTCAGCTTTCTGTCTGTATGGATTTACCTATTCTGGATGTTTCATATAAATGGAATCACACAATATGTGACGTTTTGTATCTGGCTGCTTTAATTCACGTAATGTTTCTGAGGTTCATCCACAGCCTTCAGTGTGGATTACACCCATATATCTGCACTCAATTCCTTTTTATGTCTGCAAAATTTACCATTAAGCATAATTTTTTAAAATACATAAGAGACGTCTGCAAATTAAGAAGAAGAATAGGGACAACCCAAGAGAAGAATGGGCAAAGGATATGAATAGGCAAACCACAGAAGAGAAAATTTGAATGGCTAACAAGATTCTAAAGAAATGTTCAACCTCCCTGGTAATCAAAGAAATGCAAATTTAAACAACAGGAAGATAACACTCATTCAAAATCAAATCCCTTGCCTTTGAAGTAGATTCTGACTCATTGTGACCCTACAGGACAGAGTAGAATTGCCCCATAAGGTTTTCAAGGCTGTAATCTTCATGGAGGCAGACTGCCACATCTTTCTCCCGGGGAGTGGTTGGTGGGTTGAAATTGCCAACCTTTTTTTTTTTTTTATGTAATTTTTATTGTGCTTTAAGTGAAAGTTTACAAATCAAGTCAGTCTCTCACATAAAAACTTATATACACCTTACTACATACAGCCAATTACTCTCCCCTCAAAAAAAAAAGAAAAAAAAATTTTTTTTTCTTTTCAATGAGACAGCCTACTCCCTCCTTCCAGTCTGTCTTTTTGTGACCATTTTTCCAGCTTCTAACCCCCTCTACCCTCTAATCTCCCTTCCAGACAGGAGATGCCAACATAGTCTCAAGTGTCTACCTGATCCAAGTAGCTCACGCCTCATCAGCATCTCTCTCCAACCCATTTTCCAGTCCAATCCATGTCTGATGAGTTGGCTTTGGGGATGGTTCCTGTCCTGGGCCAACAGAAGGTTTGGGGACCATGACCGCCGGGGTCCTTCTAGTCTCAGTCAGACCATTAAGTCTGGTCTTTTTATGAGAATTTGGGGTCTGCTTCCCACTGTTCTGCTCCCTCAGGGGTTCTCTGTTGTGTTCCCTGTCAGGGCAGTAATCGATCGTGGCCAGGCACCATCTGATTCTTCTGGTTCTCCTGGTCTCAGGATGATGTAGTCTCTGGTTCACGTGGCCCTTTCTGTCTCTTGGGCTCGTAATTACCTTGTGTCCTTGGTGTTCTTCATTCTCCTTTGGCCCAGGTAGGTTGAGACTCATTGATCCATCTTAGATGGCCGCTTGCTAACGTTTAAGACCCCAGACGCAACTCTTCAAAGTGGGATGCAGAATGTTTTCTTAATAGATTTTATTATGCCAATTGACTTAGATGTCCCCTGAAACCATGGTCCCCAGACCCCTGCCCCTGCTACGCTGGCCTTCGAAGCATTCAGTTTATTCAGGAAACTTCTTTGCTTTTGGTTTAGTCCAGTTGTGCTGCCCTCCCCTGTATTGTGTGCTGTCTTCCTCTTCGCCTAAAGTAGTTCCTATCTACTATCTACTTAGTGAATGCTCCCTCCCACCCTCCCTCCCTTCCCCCTCACGTAACCACAGAAGGATGTTTTCTTCTCAGTTTAAACTGTTTCTCAAGATCTTATAATAGTGGTCTTATACAATATTTGTCCTTTTGCAACTGACTAATTTCACTCAGCATAATACCTTCCAGGTTCCCCCATGTTATGAAATGTTTCAGATTCCTCACTGTTCTTTATCGATGCCTAGTATTCCGTTGTGTGAATATACCATAATTTATTTATCCATTCATCCGTTGGTGGGCACCTTGGTTGCTTCCATCTTTTTGCTATTGTACACAGTGCTGCAATAAACATGGGTGTGCATATATCTGTTCATGTAAAGGCTCTTATTTCTCTAGGATATATTCCGAGGAGTGGGATTGCTGGATCGTATGGTAGTTCTATTTCTAGCTTTTTGAGGAAGCACCAAATCGATTTCCAAAGTGGTTGTACCATTTGACATTCCCACCAGCAGTGTAGAAGTGTTCCAATCTCTCCACAGCCTCTCCAACAATTTGTTTTGTGTTTTTTGGATTAATGCCAGTCTTGGAGTGAGATGGAATCTCATTGTAGTTTTAATTTGCATTTCTCTAATGGCTAATGATTGAGAGCATTTCCTCATGTTTCTGTTAGCTGCCTGGATGTCTTCTTTAGTGAAGTGCCTGCTCATATCCTTTGTCCATTTTTTAATTGGGTTGTTTGTCTTTTTGTGGTTGAGTTTTAGCGGAATCATGTAGATTTTAGAGATCAGGTGCTGGTCGAAGATGTCGTAGGTGAAAATTTTTCCCAGTCTGTAGGTGGTCTTTTTACTCTTTTGGTGAAGTTTTTAGATGAGCATAGGTGTTATAGGTGTTTGATTTTTAGGAGCTCCCAGTTATCTGGTTTCTCTTCAGCATTTTTAGTAATGTTTTGTATTCTGTTTATGACTTGTATTGGGGCTCCTAACATTGTCCCTATTTTTCCTTCCATGATCTTTATTGTTTTAGACTTTATGCATAGGCCTTTGATCCATTTGGAGTTAGTTTTTGTGCATGGTGTGAGGTATGGGTCCTGTTTCATTTTTTTTGCAGATGCATATCCAGTTATGCCAGCACCACTTGTTAAAAAGACTGTCTTTTCCCCAATTAACTGACACTGGGCCTTTGTCAAATATCAGCTGCTCATATGTGGATGGATTTATATCTGGGTTCTCAATTCTGTTCCATTGGTCTATGTGCCTGTTGTTGTACCAGCACCAGGCTGTTTTGACTACTGTGGCTGTATAATAGGTTCTGAAATCAGGTAGAGTGAGGCCTCCCACTTTCTTCTTCTTTTTCAGTAATGCTTTACTTATCCGGGACTTCTTTCCTTTCCATATAAAGTTGGTGATTTTTTTTCTCCATCTCATTAAAAAATGTCATTGGAATTTGTATCAGAAGTACATCGTATGTATAGATGGCTTTTGGTAGAATAGACATTTTTACAATGTTAAGTCTTCCTGTCCATGAGCAAGGTATGTCTTTCCACTTATGTAGGTCCTTTTTGGTTTCTTGCAGTAGTACTTTGTAGTTTTCTTTGTACAGGTCTTTTACATCTTTGGTAAGATTTATTCCTGAGTATTTTATCTTCTTGGGGGCTACTGTGAATGGTATTGATTTGGTGATTTCCTCTTCGATGTTCTTTTTGTTGATGTAGAGGAATCCAACTGATCAAATCGCCAATCTTTTGGTTGGCAGCTGAGCACTTAACCACTGCATCACTAGGGCTCCTTCTTACCACCCATTAAAAAACCCAAACCAAACTCATTGTTGTTGAGTTGATTCTGACTCATAGCAACCCTATAGGACAGAGTAGAACTGCCCCGTAGAGTTTCCCAGGAGCACCTGGTGGATTCAAACTGCTGACCTTTTGGTTAGCAGCTGTAGCTCTTAACCACCATGCTACCACGGTTTCTTACCACCCGTTAAACCAAAAACCAAATCTTTTGCTGTCGAGTTGAATCCGAGACTCAACAGCAATGGGTTTGGCCTGGTTTTTGGTACTACCTGTTGGTAAAAATCAGAAAGTCAGATAATAAATACCAACTTTTGATGAGGAAGTGGAGAAACCTCCTTGTACTGTTAGTGGAAGTCTAAACGGGTACGGGTATTCTAGGGAGTTATCTGGCAGTGCTTAGAGAAACTTGGTCATATATCTCAAGACCCAATATTCCCACTCCTGGATATATGTTCCAGAGCCAGTCTTACATGGGACTATAAGGGTACGTATATGCACTATCAGTTTATTGATTCGTTATTTGGGGCGTCAGGAAGACAATTGAAGTGTCTATCACTGGGGGGTGGTGAGTTAGTCAATTGTGGGTTATACATATGTTTTGGAATTCTAGGTACCATTCAGAATTAATGATCTAGATGTACATACAGCAAAATGGAATCTTAAAAACATATGTTGAATAAAAAAAGTTCTATAACACAATTACATATAACAAGAGGCACACGTCAACACAAATAACATTACATATTTCTCAAGGATACAAACATGCCTAAATGCATTTATGTTTTATAAACACTAGAATGGACGAATGTCTCTAGTAGGAAGGGGAATGGAGATTAAGACTAGAAGTTAAGGAAAAAAACAATAAAATTGAATAAAATTTAGTAAAGGCCTTGTGAGTTTGTCTCATGGTGTACCATGCACTAAGGGATATGATTAACTCAACTCTGAACCTTAGGTTAAAAAAAAACCTATAGTTTGCACATCTGAATCAAGGCGAACGCATAGTGTTGTATTGTAATGATCATCTTCAGGAATGCCTCCACCTTATATGGTTGGGCCTTCAGGGTGTGATCAGCCTCTGTGAGTGAGCTCCTCATTCGTGTGACAAACCCATTATTTAAGAACTAGGATGGAATTTAGTAAATTGCTTGTTATTTAGTTCTCTGATGCCCTGAAAGATGAAATATTTACCCCCTGAGATTAATTTTTCACCAGCTGATCAAACTCAATGTACTGTTTATGTTCTGTGTAACAAGAATTTTAAAGTACATAAATTTTTTAGCAAGAGCCTGATATACAAAAAGATACATTACTTTCCTCTGAAGTAATTCGAAGTTCAACTGGGTGAAATACTGCTGCTGTTCAAGCTCCTTATTTATAAAATATGGATCCAGTTAATCAGATTTATAGTGTGAAGCTGGAACTTCCTCTAATAACTGGAGATAAAAGGCTAATGTTCTTAAAATGTTATCCCTCATGGTCTTCATTATTCACTAGCTTGTTGGCTAGTCACTTTACCTTTCTAAAGCTCAGTTTCCTCATCTATAAAATGATGGACTAGTTTATTGCTCCCTGTAAGTTCTAAACTGCTATGATTTCACAACATCAAGAACAAAAACCTGATTAAAATTCCTCTGACTAGAGTCTCTCTGCTGTGTTACGAACAGTCTATCATGGTTTGCCTCAGGGCTAGAAGTTGACAAGCCATAATTCCAAAGGTATGGGTGAGTCAAATTCTATTCCACACTGTTATCTTTGAGTCATTCAGTCCTTTTTAGAGTCTGACATTTAAAAAATTCCATTGTGCAAGAACAACTACTTTGAATTATTCTTAAGGATAGAACTGGAGCAATTTGTCTGCATACCGGTGCTTCTGTGTCTTAGTTTCCTAGGTCTGCCATAAAAACATACTGCAAAGTGGTAGACTTTAAAGAACAGAAATTAATTTTCTCAGAGTTCAAGAGCCTGGAAATCCAAATTCAGGGTACTGGCTGCGTAGATTCCCTCTGAGGGCTCTAAGGCAGGAATTGTTCCATGCCTCTATCCCAGCTTCTGATTGCTGCCTGTGATCCTTGGTGTTCTTTGCTCCTGTAGGTGGATCCTTGATTGCTGTCGTCCACTTGTGTGTGATTCCCTTTCTGTGTCTGTCCTTCTCTTTTATTAAATGTCACTCAGAAGGGATTAAGATTAGGACTGACTTTCCTCCAGTATGACATTGTTAATTTAACTGATACCATTTGCAAAGAAAAACCCTATTTCCTCAAACAAGGTCACATTTACCACTGCAGGGACTAGGACTTGAACAGATCTTTTTGGGGGACACAATTCAATCCACAACACTCAGAATAAGCCCATCATCAGAGTCCATGATTCTGGATGGTGCTAGAAGTAAAATTATTACTACAAGTTTCTTTGGGTACTTCCAGTATAAAAATATCTTGATGGTGTGCAAGGTGGTCGTGTAATATAATAATAATAGCTAATACTTTATAACACTGGAACAGACACTGTGCTAAGTGCTTTATAAATATTAACTCAATTCATTTTCACAACAACCCCAAGAGATAGGTACTATTGTTATCCCCTTTTACAGAGGAGGAAAATGAAGCACAGAGACATAACTTGCTTAAGGTTAAGTAGCTAGAAAATGGGGGAGATGGGATGTGAAATCAGGCAATCTGGCTCAGGAGTTCATGCTTTTAACAACCAGGCCTATTTCTAATGTGTATTGGAGGCGAAGTTTACATCAAATTTTTGACATTACGTGAGAGATTTTTCTGGACTGTGTGTTTTGAATAATGTTTCCATTA
Source organism: Elephas maximus indicus (assembly GCF_024166365.1). Lineage (NCBI taxonomy): Eukaryota > Metazoa > Chordata > Mammalia > Proboscidea > Elephantidae > Elephas > Elephas maximus. The sequence goes on along the minus strand of NC_064826.1, from coordinate 61,748,199 downwards.
CTCCACTGATAGTCAACTCTTGGAGGACTTTCATCAGAAAAATCTATTGGCTTGGCTCCCTGACTCTGGTTTTTCCTTCATTCCTGTCTGTGTAATAATAGCGATATCCCATATTTGTCCAGATCCTACTCTGTATTAGACTAAGTGGTTTATATTTATTAAGTTGTTCATTCCTCACAACTCATGTAAGGTATGCATGATTATTACCCCATTTTATGGATGAGAAATGAGAGGCTTACAGAGGTTATGCATTTTGCTCTTGGTAATATGTCCAGTGAATACCCGAGGGAGTACCATCTGGTGCCAGAACCTGTGTGTTAATCCCCCTCCTAAGGTGCTTAGCATTCGTGGGTCTGGGTTTCTCCATCAGTACAGTAAGACAGTTGTTCAGATGTCTTTTAAGACAATAGTAGCTCTAATTCTTTACGAGTATATTCTTCATATGGCTCATGGATCCCCTTACTACTGGCTAAAGTAGAATTTAAAACCAGGCTCAAAAACTGGAAATTTTGTCTCTTGTTGGCTTTGGCAAATCAAAAATTTTGAGCTTATTAAACAACAAAACAAACTTATACACAGAAAACTTGATTTTTAGTCCCTTTCCCTGAAACAACGTTAAATTGAGAATTGTTATTATTTATATTGTGTGGGCTTTTCTTTCATTAATAAAGCATTTTTTAATACAAAAATTTTCTTCAAAAAGTTAGTGTTTTATGTTAGGGGAGGAATTGTGTTAAACCATGTAAGGTGTTGCTGGTAATCAAATCTTGAAAAATAACTTCCAAAAGTTGACTCCAAGTTTTTAAACCCCTTGAAGCAAACTTTCTTAATAAAAAGTATCAGGAGAGAAACTGAGGTATAAGCGAGGTCATGACTAATTGCCCAGGAAAGTTGAAAAGAGGTGGAAGAGTGGAATGAGGAAGTGGCGTGGTGTGACTGTGTGACCTGAGATGTCTTGTTATGTTTTCTTATCATGAACCTGCTTGCTAAAAGTAAAGTGCTGGTAAAGTGGCTTTAGTCTGCTGGAGAGACTCTTGGCCTCGGACCAAGCCTAACTATAATATTATCAGAAATACATTCTTTACCATGTATAGCACTTGCAAGTTTCTCTAACGAGGCCCACATATCCCAGCCTATTAGGCAGGGCAATCCAGTGCTCTCTTGGACAGGAAAGAGCATGCCCTGTCACCACTATCTGTCATGTATGGGTTATTCACCAAATGTGGCTTTGCACAGCATGTCCAGGGGGCTGATGCCAGAGTGTGGTTTTGTGGGACAGAAATAAGTAGTAGTGGTGGCACAGTGGTTAAGAGCTTGGCTGCTACCCAAAAGGTTGGAAGTTCGAATCCACCGGCCGCTCCTTGGTTCTCCTCTCTCCTGTAGGGTTGCTATGAGTTGGAATCGACTTGACAGTAATGGGTTTATGTATTTGTGAGCCTCAGAAAGACCATCTAGTTTTTTGACTCTTATTCAGGAAAAAAGAAAGATTAAAAAGTTAACATTTTGGTACAAAAATTCAGTCTGTTTAAAATTAATTATCTAAATTACGTAAAGATAACTGAGTATATTCAAGCATGGTTAAATGGGCAACCTTTATGGAGTATGCCTCTGGAAGCACGCTGTCCATGGCAACTTTAGGAAAGGTGAGATAATAGATGGTTAACAGAGGAAAAAGAAGGGGTTAGTGAGGTGACAGGATGGAGAAGATTAAAAGCTCATGACACACAACAAGTTCAAAATATACACAAATTCATGGAATGTCTAGAATCTACATGCGTTGTGTGGCAAAATACACAAGAGTCCAAAATATACTTTACAATATCAGATGTACTATGCTTTTTATTTACTTAGTACTTTTTTTTTTTTTTATCTCTAAGGAGGATCTCTGGTGGCTTAGTGGTTAAGAGCTATGGCTGCTAACATAAAGGTTGGCAGTTCAAATCTACCAGCCACTCCTTGGAAACCCTATGGGGTAGTTCTACTCTGTCCTATAGGGTCACTATGAGTCAGAATTGACTCGATGGCAACAGGTTTGTTTTTTGGGGGTTTGATATTTCCTAAGGAACTTCAAGAGTTTTGCTTACAATTTAGATTAATCTTTGAAAAGCCAAATTGGTTAGGAAAGTAACACTTCTGTCTAGAAGTGAGGAACCATCTTAGTTTCTTAGTGCTGCTATAACAGAAATACTGCAAGTGAGTGGCTTTAACAAACAGAAATGTATTTTCTCACAGTTTAGGAGGCTAGAAGTTAGCATTCAGGGTGCTGGCTCTAGGGGAAGCCTCTCTCTTTCTGCTCCAGGGGGAAATCCTGGTCTTTTTCAGCTTCTCTTCCTGGGTTCCTGGATGATCTCCATGAGATATCAGTCTTTCTCTATTTGTGTTTCCTTGCTTGGGTGCACAATTTGCTCTTTTTATATGTCAAAAGTGATTGGTTTAAGACATACCCTACACTGATATGACTTCATTAACATAACAAAGAAAACCCTTTTTCCGAATGGGATTACAAGAAATTGTTGTTGTTATTGTTGTTAGGTGCCATAGAGTCCTGTTCTGACTCATAGCAACCCTGTGTACAACAAAACAAAACACTGTCTAGTCCTGCATTATTCTCCCAGTCATTGCTATATTTGAGCCCATTGCTACAGCCAGTGTGTCAATCTGTCTCAGTGGTGGTTTTCTTCTTTTTCACTGACCCTCTACTTTACCAAGCATGATGTCCTTCTCCAGGGACTGGTCCCTCCTGATAACACATCCAAAGTACAAGAGATGAAGTCTTAACCATCTTCACTTCTAAGGAACTTTCTGGCTGTACTTCTCCCAAGACGGATTTGTTTCTTCTTTCTACAGTCCATGGTATATTCAGTATTCTTCACCAACACGGTAATTCAAATACATCAGTTCTTCCTTATTCATTGTCCAGCTTTCACATGCATATGAGGCAATTGAAAATGCCATGGCTTGAATCAGGCTGCACCTTAGTGTCTTTGCTTTTTAACCCTTTAAAGGGATCTTTTGCAACAGATTTGCCCAAATTGATTTCTTGACTGCTGCTTTCATGGCGTTGATTGTGGATCCGAGTAAAATGAAATCCTTTTACAACTTCAAAATTTTCTCTGTTACTTATTGATCCAGTTGTGAGGATTTTCGTTTTCTTTATGTGGAGGTATAATCCAACCTGAAAGCTGTAGCCTTTGATCTTCAGTAAATGCTTCAAGTCCTCTTCACTTTCAGCAAGCAAGTTTGCGTCTTCTGCATATCAAAGGTTGTTAATGAGTCTTTCTACAATCCTAATGCCGTGCTCGTATAGTCCAGATTCTTGGATTATTTGCTCAGCATGCAGATTGAATAAGTCTGGTGAAAGGATACAACCCAGACACATGCCTTTTCTGATTTTAAACCATGCAGTATCCCCTTGTTCTGTTTGAATGGCTGCCTCTTGGTCTATGTACAGGTTCTGCACAAGCACAGTTAAGTGTTCTGAAATTCCCATTCTTCCCAATGCTCTTCATAATTTGTTATGATCCACATAGTCGAATGCCTTTGCACAGCCAATAAAACACAGGTAAACATCTTTCTAGTATTCTCTGCTTTCAGCCAGGATCCATCTGACATCAGCAATGACATCCTTTGTTCCATGTCCTTTTCTGAATCCTGCTTGAATTTCTGGCCTTTATTGGTTCTTCCCCAAACACAGGGGTTAGGATTTACAACACATGCTTTTTGGGGATACAACTCAATCCATAACAGAAAGCTAGGATGTGGAGTGCTTGAATAATTTGCTCAAAGTCACTTTATTTGAACTACGACCCAGGTCTTCTTTGGCCCACTGATTGAGTAAGTGATGTTTCTCCTCTCCACCATTAAAATTTACCACATTTCATCTGAGTACTTCTGTTTGTCTTGGAATCATTCAACTTCAGAGCCTTTTGCTTGACTTTCCTCTATACAACCTTTTCCACCACATTTCCCAAATCGAGTATTTCCAATGATGACATAATTGAGTAGTAGCACTTCTTTAACAATGAGAAGGAGCTGGGAGAAGAAAGCCTAAGGATTGCCTGAAGTAACTCTTAGTTAAGCATGTTGTTAGGAGCCGTAGAGTCAGCTCTGACTCCTAGTGACCCCATGTGACAGAGTAAAACTGTCCCGCAAGGTTTTGTAGGCTGTAATCTTCACAGGAGCAGATTGACAGGTCTTTCTCCTGTGGAGTTGCGGAGCGGGTTAGAACCATCAACTTTTTGATTGGTAGCTGAGTGCTTAATTGTTGTGCCCCCAGGGCTCAATGACAGCAAAACCCTTTCTTCACTTGTCTTATATTGGTGATGAGTAAAAATGATACCACATTGGCCTTAGCTAACGTTCAGACAGTGTGATTTTGGCCAAGGCTAAAACTTTTAGGCAATTATAGCTTCCATTTATCAACCACTTCTTATCATTAGGCACTGAGCTAAGAGTATCACATATATTCCCTTATTCAAGAAAAGGCATGGTTAGGACATCCTGTACGTATACAGTAATGGACCACATAATGTCCATTTGGGCAATGTCTGACTGCATAGTCATCCATAGTCCCATAAGGTTATGTGGGCAGTCCCCAGATTACAAACAAGCTCCATTCCTAAGTCTGTCTTTAAGTCGAATTTGTACGTAAGTTAGAACAGTTTGGTACGCTTTGTACCTTACATCAGTTAGTTAAATGTTTATCTTAGTATACAGTATATGGTATACCTTTCTATGTATAAAAAACTTTAAAGAAACACGTTCAGATATGCTAAAACCAGGGCTTTGAACTGGTTCCAAGTGATTCAGTCATGGCCGTCTTAAACAAGGGCACTGCATGCATTACATAGCAAACAAATCTCTTGCTCTTTGGATTTTGACTCAAGTAGGAAACAAACAGTGGTGCCCCGCTCAAAGATGGTGGCTGACTGTGCTGCTTTAAAATTCCACCCACAAAGATATATCTTTGCTGGTTTATGACCACATCAGTATTATTGTTATGTGCTGTTGAGTTGATTTCAACTCATGATGACCCTATAGGACAGAGCAGAATTGATCCATAGGGTTTCCTAAGCTGTAAGTTTGTAGAAGCAGACTGCCACACCTTTCTCCCACAGAGCAGCTGATGGGTTTGAAGCGCTGACCTTTTTGTTAGCAGCTGAGTGCTTAACTATTGTGCCACCAGGGCTTCTTACCACATCACTAGACCTCTGGAAATGTAGAAGTATGCTTTGGATCTTCTTTGGCCTCAAGCAGCTAAAACTTTAACAGGATTAAGATAGTGCCCTTGGATTCTCAAAGGCCTTGTGCTCCTTTTAGACAGGCAATAACTTCTCCTGTTCCTGGCCACAATCTCCTATTAAGAAACCCAGTTCCAATCAACATTTTCTGAAGATGGCTTTGATTCATGGCAAAATTAGGTCTGTTCCACAGAATCAAAACAATCAAACCTGAGAGGCATGCGATAGAACCTGCCTCTGCCCAGAACATTTTTCAATGCTGTGGGCAGTCAGTGAGCCTGCAAAACCATGACCAAGGTTGCTTCATCCTCACTCTTTGGGGAACAATGAGGCTGCATTTCTCAAAGGTACCTTTCCTGTCTTCACTGGGATTCCTGGCAGCCAGTACAAGAGAACGTTATAAATTGGCAGGAGGTGTGCACCTCATTCCTTGAAAAAGACCCAACACCAGCTCCTATGTCCAAACAGACCAGGTAGAGTGATTCAGCTGTCAAATCTAGATGAAACTTGCTTCAAGCAAGTAAGAAATTGTGAGCCCTAGTGATGTCTTTCTGGAGTTTCAGGAGCTTTTGTGGGCAGAAAAAGTTATTTGTTCTATTCTCAAAGACACTCTCCGTCATTGGAAAACCAACTGAAAATCTTTTACCAGCATGGAGCTGGCTTAAATGGATCTGCCAGAGAGACATCTAAGTGGAATTTTAAAGTCTTGGTCTCTTTTTGAGACTATTTTACTTTCTTTTTGTGCCTCTCTGAAGTGTAAAAGATGCTAATGAATAATGTGTTACCTTTTGTAAGTGATGTATTTGTGTTTTCACAGGGATATCCTAAAGATAGTATAACCTAAAGGAGTGAATCTTATGGTAGGAATTTCAATGACTATGATAGGCCAGTGGAAAAGAAATTTTGAGGGTGGACTTGCTTTTTGGAGAGGCTCAAATCAGTTGAAATGGATGGATGACTATAATTCATGTTGCGCCATCACTTGCCATAGTTACCTCTGGGAGCTTTTCCATAGGTGCATAGAACTCTGTGATCAGAAGGAATTCAATGAAAAGATTCAGCTCCAATGGGGGCTCCCTATGACCATCAGTGCCGGGCCTGGATGACTGGGTGTCTTAGTCTGGGTTCTCTAGAGGAGCAAAACCAGGGAAGCATATACATACATATATACATATATACACATATATATATATTTACTTCAAGGAAATGGCTTACACAATTTTGAGGAAATGGCTCATGCCATCGTAGATATTGGAAAGTCCCAAATCGATGGGTCAGGCAAGAGGTTGAAGACCTCTGCTGGCTCACATGGTTGCAGGAGCTGATGAACCCCAAATCTGCAGGCAGGCGGCAGGCTGGAGGCCTCTGCTGGCTCATGGGGTTGCTGGGATTGGTGAATCCAGTATGTGAAGGTGAGGCAGCAGGCCAAAGACTTCTGCAGGCTTATGTCCTAAGAACCAGAGATCAGGTGATGAGAAGAGTACAGGCAAAGAAAGACTGTAAGCTTTGCCAGAATATCCGTTTATATACTGGAAGCAGGACACACTGCCAAGAAAACTCCTCTTTCAATTCTCATATCAGATTGCGAAATGGAAGGTGATTACATAATGCCTGCCAGCCAATGAAAATCATAGCCTAGCTTTCATGCATTGAATTGTGTCCCCCCAAAATATCTGTCAATGTAGCTGAGCCATGAGTCCCACTGTTGTGTGACTGTATACCGTTTTATGCGATTTCCCCATGTGTTGTAAATCCTATCACTATGATGAAATGAGATGGATTAGTGGCAGTTATATGGATGAGATATACAAGGTTAGATAGTGTCTTAAGCCAATCTCTTTGAGATATAAAAGAGAGAAGTGAGCAGAGAGACATGGAAACCTCATACCACTGAGAAAGCAGTGCCGGGAGCAGACTGCGTACTTTGGACCTGGGGTTCCTGCACGGAGAAGCTGCTAGTGCAGGGAAAGATTGACGAGAAGGACCTTCCTCCAGAGCCAACAGAGAGAGAAAGCCTTGCCTTGGAGCTGGTGCCCTGAATTTAGACTTGTAGACTAGACTGTGAAAGAATAGATTTCTCTTGGTTAAAGCCATTCACTTGTAGTATTTCTGTTATAGCAGCACTAGATGACCAAGACACTAGCCAAGTTGACAGATAACATTAACCATCACACTGGGAGTAAAACTTAAACCCTACTCATTGAACATCACGCTCTGTTGGAAGGTCTGGACTTCTAGAATAAAAGAACTGAGACCAAAAATGATCCTGAGACTGGGAGTTGTTATGATGTAGGGAAGGAAGATAGCAGGTTTGTGGGAAGGGAGAACGCCATCCACTTATTTCACCCCCTGGAAGAACTGGCAGGAAAGGATGCTAACTTATCCCAGGCCTAACTGTGCCATGACCTGGCTGAGGGGCCCTGCTGAATCCCAGTCAGCAGCTATATTATCTAGTGCTTCCTGGAAGCTATATACTGCTCAAAACTGGACATTTTCTCAGAGAAATCTTGGCAATTTCTATGACTGGTAGGTCACTTCTGCTTTGAAAACAACTTAAAGCAAATCATTTTGGAGATGATGTATGGTGAAGAGCTTTAAGGCCTTAATTTACTTTTTATTTACACCTGGTATAAGTCTAGAACCACTTCTTGGGGGAAAATTTGGCTCTGCCTGCAGGCGTTCTGTGGCCTCCTCTGCATAGCTGAGATAACATGCCATTCAGGCTGCAGTCAGGGTTAGAATCTAAATTCCATAATCTCACATTGGTTATTTTTAAAAAGAATATTTTTCTAATTTTAAAAGTAACTTAAATCATTCTGGAGAATGTAATAAAGTATTTAAAAAAAATCACTCTTAACTCTGTGATCCAGAGATATTACTGTAAAAATTTTAGAGTATTTCCTTCCGTTCTTAACTCTATGTGCTATTAGCCTATTTTACAATGTAGGGATCATACTATATATACTTCAAAAAAATTTGTTTCTTTTGTTGTTGTTGGGTGTTGTCAAGTCAATTTCAACTCACAGCAACCCTATGTGACAGAGTAGGGTTTTCTAGGCTGTAATCTTTACGAAAGCAGATCACCAGGTCTTTCTCCTACAAAGCTCCTGGTGGATTTGAACCTCCTACCTTTCAGTTAGCTGTTGAGTACTTAACCGCTGCATCACCAGGGCTTGGTTTTCCTTTGAAATTGCACTATTTACAGGTTGCATAATACTCCATTATGTGGATACATTATAACTTATTTAAGTGATCCTTTATGGTAATGGCTCTTACTGCCTTGACCCCTCATTCAGCTGCATTCCACTCATGTTGTGTCCTCAAACGAACCAAAAGTTTGGCAGTTTGAATCCACCAGCTGCTCTCTGGAAACCCTATGGGACAGTTCTACTCTGTCCTATAGGGTCGCTATGAATCAGAGTCAGCTCTATGGCAACAGGTTTGGTTTTTGGTTTTGGTTTGTTGTTGTTAATTGCCATTGAGTTGATCCCAACTCATAGCAATCCCGTGTGTGCAGAGTAGAACTGCTCCATAGAGTTCTCAAGGCTGTGGCCTTTCAGAAGCAGATTGCCAGGCCTATCTTCCAAGGTGCCTTTGAGTGGGTTTGAATTGCTGACCTTTTGGCTAGTAGTTGAGCGCTTAACCTTTTGCACCCAGGGGCCCTAACTTTATGAGAGAAACTATTAAAAACACAGGTGTCTGAAATCTTTTTTTTTTTACCACATTTGCCTTAAGAATGTTGTTAGAGACCTTGTCTATCAGGCCATATATAAAATTTTCGTAAAAATTGGTAGTAGGAAAATATTTACTTCCACTGAAGTACTAGTATGCTTCCTATTTTCTGAGAATTATCCCACTGTACTACCTCCCTTTTGGTTTAGTTGGGAGGAAGCATGGAGCTCAGGCCTGGTAGTATCCTGGGTCAATTTGTGACTTTCTTCCTGGTCACAACTTAGCACTCTTGAATTTTCCTCCATCCTTTTCTCTACTCTTATCTGTAAGCCATCTCAATTCTTTGTGAAAAAAAGACAATACGTAAAGACCAAAAAAACCTAAACTCGTTGCCATCGAGTTGATTCTGACTCATAGTGACCCTATAGGACAGACTAGAACTGCCCCATAGAGTTTCCAAGGAGTGGCTGGTGGATTCAAACTGCTGACCTTTTGGTTATCAGCCAAATCCTTAACCACTGTGCCTAAGAAAATATATAAAAACAAATAAAAACAGGAAATAGAAAAAAATTTTTTTTTTTTTTCTAATGCACTTTTTGTTTTCTACTTAGATTTTAGGGTGGCTTTTTTTTTTCTCTTTCTTATCTGACTGAGTAAAATTATATTTGCTTTTGCCAGATTTTGAGGAAAATCATTTTTAAAAGCCCGTTCTCTTTTCTCCATCCTATGTGTGAATATAATATGTGCTGCTTTAGTAATGGCCTTCTCCTGTGTTGTACCCAAGGGCTGACCCTTGGCTTACACCCTGGGCAGAGTCATTGGTGTTTGAAGTTGGCCAGGCCTGGTCAGTAGATGACCCTGGAGACTAGAAAGCAGGACATTGGGCAGGCTTAACTGACTCAATTGTATATATAAGAAAGCTTTGCACTGTGCAATCCGCGTTATTTCAACTTGAAGGCCTGCTTCAATAAAAGCCATTTTGTTGTCAGCATCAAAATTTTCTACACAAAAATCTGGCTCAGTGGTGGCCATTGGCTGTTTAATCAGATTCAGATGGCATATAAGCCATCTTGAGGATATAAAATTCTTAGGCACACAATAATGTCTCGCAATCCTGGCAGCACAAAGTATCAGCAAACCTCAGGCCTGTTTTTTGCTTCCAGTAGATACTTTTTTGTTGTTGTTTTTATAATTTTTTATTGTGCTTTAAGTGAAAGTTTACAAATCAAGTCAGTCTCTCACATAAAAACTTATACATACCTTGCTACATACTCCCAATTACTCTCCCCCTAATAAGACAGCCTGCTCCCTCCCTCCACTCTCTCTTTTCATGTCCATTTCGTCAGCTTCTAACCCCCTCCACCCTCTCATCTCCCCTCCAGGCAGGAGATGCCAACATAGTCTTAAGTGTTCACCTGATCCAAGAAGCTCACTCCCCAACAGCATCCCTCTCCAACCCATTGTCCAGTCCAATCCATGTCTGAAGAGTCCAGTAGATACTTTTGATTTACACATACATTAAAATTACATAGGAAATATAAATATCTAAAGTAAAAGGCATATGAGAGAGATTATCTTACATGTCCAGGAATATTTTATACTTTGATGAGAAGGAAAAGATACAATAGCCTGGCACATTTAAAATCCCAGAGGAAAAGTGGGCCGTGTAGCCCTTAAAGAAAGATACATGAAATAGAATTATCTCCAGTGACTAATTAATATGTTTAATATGGTATTTTACTTACTGATGAAGATTAAAGACTACAGCCTTCAGTATGGATTACACCTCAACATAAAGAAAACAAAGTCCTCACAACTGGACCAATAAGCAACATCAGGATAATGGAGAAAATACTGAAGTTGTCAAGGATTTCATTTTACTTGGATCTACAATCAACGCCCATGGAAGCAGCAGTCAAGAAATCAAAAGACCTATTGCATTGGGGAAATCTGCTGCAAAGGACCTCTTTAAAGTGTTAAAAAACAAAGATGTTGCTTTGAAGACTAAGGTATGCCTGACCCAAGCCTCATATACATGCAGAAGCTGGACAATGAATAAGGAAGACCAAAGAAGTATTGATGCCTTTAAAATATGGTGTTGGTGAAGAATATTGAATACACCGTGGATTGCCAGAAGAACGAGCAAGTCTGTCTTGGAAGAAGTACAGCCAAAATGCTCCTTAGAAGTGAGGATGGGGAGACTTTGTTTTATGTACTTTGGGCATGCTAACAAGAAGAGACCAGTCCCTGGAGAAGGACATCATACTTGGTAAAGTAGAGGGTCAGCGAAAAAAGGGAAGACTTCAAGGAGATGGATTTACACAGTGGCTGCAACAGTGGGCTAAAACATGGCAACGATTGTAAGAATGGAGCAGGACCGGGCAGTGTTTTGTTCTCTTATGTGAGGGGTCGCTATGAGTTGGAACAGACCTGATGGCACCTAACAACAACAACAACAGTACAGTATATTTGGAAACAGATGCTCTCATTTTCTTCCTCTAGGAGTAAAAAGAATAGAGAAATCCAGTGTCGTGTGCAAAAATTTTCTGTATTTATATTGCTCAGTCTCCACAGTGGCTGTTCTTCCAAAAGGCAAACATAGTTTATGAGTTCAGAATTTGGATTTAGCCTTAGAATTTCTCTAAATACCACTTGTCTGATGTTTCTTTAATATGGAGATTAAACGCAAACATGAAATTAGCTTCCTTGAAACGTTAACTTTGAAGTTTGCTTTTCTGCTGCTGAGGAGATGATTTCTTGAACTGATGCCCTGCCACATCGACAGTGCGTCAGAGCTTGGATATGGGCCAGGATTGCTTAGCTGTTTTTCTTTATTTAGCTTGCTCAATAGTATAGGCAGGTTGCTTCCACCCAAGCCCCCGTTTTCTAAAGGATTTTTGACGACTTCAGGTAGGTTCAATATCTTCCACGAGAAGTTGTGCAAACTGGGCAGAAAGACTGAAGTGCCAATTATACCAGCAGCAGCAGAAGGTGACTTGCTTTTGCTTCATTGGGAATATAAGGGAATCCTGTCCTCTTTTTAAAAAACATAGCATGCGATAACCGGCCAACTAGTCACCGTCGAGGGGATTTATTTCATGGTGACCCCATCCGTGTCAGAGTGGAACTGAGCTCCACAGAGTTTTCAATGGCTGATGTTTTGGAAGTAAATCTCCAGGTCTTTCTTCTGAGGCACTTGTGGGTGGACTTGACCTCTAACCTTTTGGTTAGCAGCCAGGTGCATTAACTGTTTGCAGCGCCCGTGGACTCCCGTAGTATATAGCACTCTAAGCCTAAAAAAGCAGGGAAGTAATTCTTTTTATGTATTTTCTATCCTTAAAATTACAGGGTCACATGTTAGACTGTGAAGAGTGAAAGTATTGCCTAACCTCATTAGGCAACAAAGAGGCTAAAGCCACAAAGATATAGAAGTGGGTATAGAGTTGGGAATGGTGGAAAATTCTCTGGTTCGGGAGGGGAGGAAGGAAGATGGAGTGGCCGGTAGTAGAGAAAAGAGGCTCATGCTGCTTCCGCACAAGACATGCGGATTGTTAAGAGGTGACTGTAATCACCAGCTGCTGTTCAGTGGTTTGATTTCAATAACCAGCATTTTATTGGCCTTAGCCAACAAAATTTCAGATATACATATTATTTCCACACCACTGTTTATAACAGAAAACAATGGGAAAATAACAAGAAAGTAATGTTAGAGCTAATTTTATTATAAAAGTAATTAATTTTTCCATAAAATATGGTACACGTTCCCAGCCTTTAGAAATACACATTTATTTTGAATCAGTGCACATTTGTTTAGAAATTTTTTGTATTTGCTTTAATTTGCTTGATTAAATTCAATCTATTTAAAGATTGGGCAGAATAAACATCAACAAATCTTTATTGGAAATAGTCAAATATTATGACTTGTCTGTCTATAGCTGACCTTATAGCTGTTTTCCAAAAATCATTGTTTTATGTTGATCTTCTCATTACTAGCTACCATTTATTGAATGCTTATTATGTGCTAAGCACATTAAAAAAAAAAAAATTAGTAACATTATTTTATTAAATCATTGTAATAACCCAATGAAGAAGCTATTGTTTTACCCAGAAGCAAGTTGAGGTTCACAGAGTTTAGGGAAAGTGCCAGTGGTCATATAGCTAGTAAGAGGCAGAGCTGGATTTGTGTCCAGTTCTGCCCGGCTCCATATTCTAGGCACGTTACCACTGTAACACTCTCCATCTAGCAATTTTCATTGCTGACATTTTCTTGAGAACTAGCACCTTTCCTTACGTTGCTTTGGCTACACATCAGGTACTAATGTTGTAACAAGCAATGCATTCCCTTCTTGCCTTCCTGGAACATCCTCTTGGCTATGTCTAATAGGACAACTGTTCTTAGAGGCCCTGGGGAGGCCGTGATCTGAGAACTCGGCTTGGCAGCTCTTGGGTATACTCTCAGCCTCTGCCTTCTGATTTTGTGATAGTGGCTGGAAGGCATAACAACGTCAGAGGGTCATCCCTGTTGGGGAGAGGGCTTCTGGACAGAGTAGAACTGTGGGCCTTTCCCTCCCTCATCCATCTCCTTGCTGGCTGGCACAATATTTTCTAAGCTTTGGAGAACCCAGAACAGTCTAACTGAGCTGCCACTCAGAAGCATCCCAGAGGAAGATTGAGCAGAATCCTTAAAGTTCACAGTGGGGATGGGGGAGACGGAGGGTGTATAATTTCATACTCAAGTCCCTTAACCAAGGTACTGACACAAACCCCAAAGGTCCCCATTGGGAAAAGGAACAGAAATAACTCTTTGACAGTTCTGCCACTCTGTGGAGACCTAGTCTGTGTCCCCTGCCACCCCCTCACCAGCCTTTTAAGGACACTTTAAATAGGAATAAAGAACATTTGCACACACACACACAAAATGCTTGGCAATGTGGTTGGCATATGCTTTGGAATCTGGAGAAATCTTGCACAGCAAAGTTAATTTTTATGGCATAGTGAATTTCCTCTTGGTCTGCACAGAAGCATTCTGACAGTGGGAATCAGCAAAGGGGAAATTCTTCATACGATACGTTAGCACTGGTGTCTGACATATTTGTTGCCTCCTCTCCTTCCTTCCTTCCTTCCTTCCTTCCTTCCTTCCTTCCTTCCTTCCTTCCTTCCTTCCTTCCTTCCTTCCTTCCTTCCTTCCTTCCTTCCTTCCTTCCTTCCTTCCTTCCTTCCTTCCTTCCTTCCTTCCTTCCTTCCTTCCTTCCTTCCTTCCTTCCTTCCCTCCCTCCCTCCCTCCCTCCCTCCCTCCCTCCCTCCCTCCCTCCCTCCCTTCCTCTCTCTCTTCCTTTTTTCTTCCTTCCTCCCATTCCTCCTTCCTTCTTTCTTCTCTCTCTTCTTTTTTCTTTATTAAGTACCTATGGTTAACGTACTCAGCTGCTAACTAAAAGGTTGGAGGTCAGATTCACCCAGAGATACCTCAGAAGAACGGCTTGGTGATCTACTTCAGAAAAAACCAGCCATTGAAAGTTCTACTCTGACACATATGGGATTGCTGGGAGTCAGAATTGACTCTGACGGCCATTGGTTTATACAAAACTTATTAGAACACTGAGGAATTAACCTTCCACCTATGATAGGTAGTGGTCATAAAGGGTTAAATGAATATGCATGCTATGGAAATTTCTTGGGCATTAACATTTCCCACTTACTTTTCCTTGGCTGAATTGAATGCCCTTGTGATGGGAGAAAAAGAACAAACATCAAAAGTACCTTTTAACTTCACAATTCTTTCTAAATTTCTTTAAACTTATAGGCTATACTGCTGATTTGCAGACTTCAAAGTACACAGAAGGATCAGGGTCAGATTGAAAAATTATTTTTTACAGTTTGATAAAATATGCATGTGAATCCTATGACCTGCCACTGAAATTATTTATGTATTAATGTAACTTTGTAACTCTAATTGCACAGTTTTAGTGCTTTTTTCCCCCCTCTCCCAGAAGCGTAAGTTCTGATAAATAAAATTTGCTTATTATTTGTGCTGAACTTTAGAGATTCCTTGTCTTGCTTATGGATCCAAAAATGTCAAGTTGTTTTTTTGGAGGATTTATGGCAAGAAGACTAACTGGGCTTTGTTCTGATGAGCAATGTTTGGGACTTTTGTATCCAACCTGCTGTCAGTTTTGAAACTTTTTTTTAGTCCTTTTTACTTAATGAGAACACCATCTTAATATATTTGTGATAATTTTTCTCTGAAGTAACAGTTTATGGCTTTTCAACTTTTTGTCACATTTGAGTCTCTACTCTCCTTCCTCCCAACTGGAGGGAGGAAATCAAGATAGAGAATTGAGAATGGAGGCATCCCCCATAAATTTACTGGTGTTCCTGGTGTTCTCGTATTTGGCTATAAAATCTTCTATAGCCTCATCATTAGCTTTAGGCTTTGTTGTAATAAATACACAGAAATTTGAAAACAGGAAATAGAAAGGTTGACTTTTATTAGTATGGAAATAGTCCTGTCCGTTTCTAGAACGGTTTTGCGGTAGCTGGAAGCTTTGTTAAAAATGTGGCATTGACAAAGAAGTGGTGATATGACTGGTCTCACACACCACCAAGTATTAATGACAAAATAAGGATCTCTAAACTTTTGAAGAATAAAGTTTTGTTCTTGTGAGAATGGATGGAAATATGACCTTTGATGGTACTGAACATTTCCTGCAGTTTTTGGATATTGGTCATTTGCAGTTTTCCTCTTAGACTTGAATGCTGATATTTAAAAACTCTTAAGGCAATGACTTGTCTTTAATGCTTGGTTGTGTGGTATCTACACAATTATTTTTAGTAGTTTTCTTGACTTCTCAGAGGTTTGAAGCAGTATTGTGAAATGGCTACAAAAACAGGCTTTAGTTTCTCCCAGTGCTTCCCAAACTTTAATGTGTGCGTGAGTCACCCAATGATCTTTGTAAAGGGCAGACTGCGATCGAGGGAATCTGGGCTGGGGCCTGAGATTCTGCGTTTCTAATAAGTTAGTCTATAGGCTACCCTTTGAGCAGCACAGCCTAGGTCCCAGCTCTTGTGTATATTACACTTCCTAACTGTGTGACCTTGAGCAAGTCACTTAATTACTTTTTAGTTCATTTTCCTCTCTTGCTACAAACCGCAGGGAGGCTGTGAGGATGAAGTGAGAAAACATAAGCAAAGAGCCTGGCACATTGAAAGTGTTTAATAAGGCAGATGGTAGCTATTGCTACTTTTCATTGCCTTTAGAGATGTTGTTGTTAGTTGCTGGCCAATCGATTCACACCAGTGGAAAACCCTGCTTGTGCAGAGCAGAATTGCTCCACAGGGTTTTTAAGGCTGTGAACTTTCAGAAACAGATCGCCAGGCCAGTCTTCCAAGGCACCTCTGGGTGGGCTTCAACCGACAACCTTTTGGCTAGTAGATGAGTGCTTAACCATTATTGCCATGGGGTATTATTTTCAGACCTTTTTGAGAAGTCAGAATTTTTGCATGAGGACTAAATCTGACTTTGGAGCAAAAGTTGTTGGTTGAAGTTCTGTCTCTTCCGTGTATTACTGTGGGACCACAGATGGTCATTTCATCTCTTTTGATGGGTTTTATCTATAAAGTAAAAGGGTTGGGTTAGAGATCTATGAACTTTCTTTCAACTTTACCTGTGATTCTATCACGATTCGATGAGGGTACATACTATTCTATTTTTTAAAATACTGACACAGAATAACTCATTATGTTTGTATTTGTTTCCTCTGCCTGTAATTTCGTTTGAATTTGATTTTAAATCTCCTTAATAATTTTCCTCCCTGTCCCCCATATGTTGATCGCTGTTTTGATAAAGAGTTCTGGAGGTCTCCTGGGGCTTCAAATTGAAGTTATAGACAATTCTGAAGTATCAGAAGAAAGCTCAATCACGATTTTAGAGAAACCGCTATGTAGCCGAAGACAAAAATTGCCTTAGGCTGCTCTGTAAATTGTCGTATCTAAACCAATATGATAACTCAAAAAACTATTCCCGATACTTGCCTAGTTGCTTGGATAATTGTCTAGAGCTTACATCCAAAACTCAATCTTAGAGAAAAAGTATCCCCTAAATACTCCAATTCTAACTAGCATCACATTTTAAAATTTCTGTTGAATTATTTAACATGTTAGAGGTGTAAAATGTTATTGGTATCTCTAAAGGGGTAAAAAAAAAAAAAAAAAAATTAAGGAAATAAATTGCTACCTGGACAGGCATTTGAGAAAACATCTATTATGTAAGATTTGTTAGGCATCAAAATTTTCTGAAGCCACATTATCAGTTTTAGGATATGAACATAGCTTTGTTGTAATAAGTACATAACCCAAACCCAGTGCCGTTGAGTAGATTCTGACTCATAGCGACCCTATAGGACAGAGTAGAACTGCCCCATAGAGTTTCCAAGGAGCGCCTGGCGGATTCGAACTGCCAACCCTTTGGTTAGCAGCCATAGCACTTAACCACTACTCCACCACATTGGAAATTTGAAAATGGGCAATAGAAATGTTGAATATGAAAATATTTCTGTCCATTTCTAGAAGGGTTTTGAGGTAGCTAGAAGCTTTGTAAAAAATGAGGCATCAACAAAGGTACGGTGAATGGCTGCTCTCACCCACTGCCAGGAGGAATGCAAATGTGTGTGACCTTTCTGGGGAGCAACTTGCCAATATTTCTCGAGGATCTTAAAAACATTCATGCCCTTTGACTCCCTAATTTGACTTTTAAGTTGCTGTTGTAGGAAATAATATAAGATAAGGATACAGGTTTATGTTTATAACAGGGATATATTAGAAACTACTTAGGCTATAAGATCCATGAGGGCAGTGATCATGCTTGCTTGTGCTCATTGTTATATCACTAGTGATGAGTACAGTTCTTGGCATGTTTTAGTCACTCAATAAATATTTACTGCATAAATTAAGCAAAATGTCCAGCAATACAGAAATGGTTATTTAAAAGATAGTGTACCACATATGATGAAAAATTGTGCAGCCATTAAAATGTTCTTATATAGAATTTTTATGTGCAAAATGATCATAAAGATAAAGCACTGCATATGTATGACATAAACTGTGTAAAAATATGTATGTATAAAAATAAGACTGGAAAGAAAGTCATTATAATGTTAATGATCATGTATGACTGTTGAGTGAATAGGTGCTACTTTATATTCTGATTTTTTCCAAAGTGCACATGTTATTTTATATTAAAAAGTTTTTTCTTAAAGTGCATAGTTTTCCTTAAACTACTGAAAAGACTAAGTTTATTTTAAATCTAAACAGGAGATTATCTTTCTCTTAACAATATGTTGAATCCTTCGTCTTCTCTGCTTTAAAATGAGTTGAGGATTCAGAAAAGAAAACATATGTCCATGTGAAAACTTGTGTACGAATGTTCACAGCAGCATAATTCGTAATAGCCCCAAAGTGGAAACAATCCAAATGTTTATTAATTGGTGAATGGATTAAACAAAAGTAGTATATTCACACAAAGGAATCCTATTCAGCAATAAAAAGGAGTGAGGCACTGATCTATGCTACCATATGGATTAACCTCAGAAACATCATGTTAAGCGAAAGAAGCTAAACACGAGAAACCATATATTGCATGATTCCATTTACATAAACTATCCAAAAAAGCAAATCTACAGAGGTAAAAAGTAGATTAGTGGCTGCTTGGGCCTGCAGGTGAGAATGGGGATTAACTGAAAATGGGCATGAGGGATCTTGTTGGGGGGATAAAAACATTCTGAAGTGTGGATTATGGGGCTGGTTGTATAACATGGTAAATGTACTAAAAAACATCATTTGAATGTGTACATAAAATTGGTGACTTTCACGATATATAAATTGTACCTTAATACAGTTTAAAAAAAACATAATTGTATTGGATAGGTAAAAATCAACATAGTATGAGAATGTAAAAATAATATATGGAAAGAATATATTCAAAAAGTAGGTGTGTGCATGACAGGAATCACAATGCCTTCTTTATTTGTTTTACCACAAAGAAAAATTTGCTTTTTGATTTAGACGTATTAAATAATTCTTTAAGAGAAAAATGAGTCCGAGATAGTTCAAACATTGTTTTAAGGTGCTTCTGTTATTGAACAAGTATTTGAGGTTTTATTTCATGTGAAATTCCTGCATCACCACCAATGTCATATGAATTTCAGTGCTTAAATATTACCACAATTGTAAGTTTTCTGCTCTGGTTGTGAACACACCTCTGGGCTTAAGCTTGGGGAAGGAACTTCCTTTGACTGGGATTGAGTTTTCCTACCACTTCCTAGCCCACTCGACCTTTCCAATGGAGATCCCCCCTTGGGAAGTGGTTTTCTTCAAGCAAGAAAAACTCTCTTTTCTTGGTAGTTCTCTAGTTCAATTGACAATGCAGGTAGTAGTTTAGAGAAAGTGTTTTGAGTTGTTAGCTTGTTTATTGATAGGACATGTTGTCTTGGCCTCTGTTGGTGAAACAGAGAAAAGTAACAGCAGCCCAGGGCCCTGGCAGGACAGATGGCATGAGAAAACCAGACCAGGCTCTCTTCCTCTGAGGCGCTATGGGAGGCTTGAGTTACCTAAGGTGGAGATCTGGTCCCCACTTGCCCTCCCTGTTACAATATGCCCAACTATAGGATTTCCTCTGCTTTCCAAATGCTGGCGTTTTCCTCACTGTTGCAGGGAGCACTGCACTTTAATGTAATAGGAGATCCCAATTTGAACAGCAGAGATTGATTTTACTGTTGTTGCAAAAGAACAGGAGGTAAGTGATCTAATGCCTGGACCACTTAATGAGCCGGCATCTCGGTTTTCTGGTGGGTGTCAACTGCCACCCGGAAAGCACAGAAATGGATCTACTTTTAAGAAAGAAAGAAGGAGGAGCCTGTCTGTCACTGACCATTTAGCTATTATTTTAAATAAAAGTTTACTTTTACTATAATTGTGGTGGCTAATCGCCTTGTGTCAGCCTCACTTGAGAGCAGAGCAAGCCAGGAGAGGAACTGATATCAAGCAGGCTGGTGGACTCGGCCCAGGAGATGGGCGTGCAGATCTCTCATTTTCAGTTTTTAAGCATTTTTGGTTTTAGGGGTGGGATCACTTCTCTTTGATTTCAACGTGGTAACTATACAATAAAAAACCAAAAAACGAGCAGCCATAGAGTTGATTCTGACTCATGGCAACCCTGTGTGCATCAGAGTAAAACTGTGCTCCACGGCGTTTTCAGCAGCTCATTTTTTGGGAAGTAGAGCACCAGGCCTTTCCTCTGAGATGCCTCTGGATGGACCCGAACCTCCAACTTTTCAGTTAGTAGCTGAGCGCGTAACCATTTGTGTTACCCAAACTATTTAATAAGGGACACAATTTCCTTTCTCCTACTCTTCAGTGCTTGGCATTTTCCTCAGAACTTCCCGTGTGTGAGATGACTTCTAACTGCCAGTATCTGTATCACTGTGTCTGAGGGCTTTTGGTTTGCAGAAACTAGGGATAGCTACTTGCCTGAAAGAAGAGTTAGGAAACAAACATGCCCCCAGTGCCCTATAGCTCTCTAACAATGGCTCTTAGAAGTTGGTATGTAAATACCCCAGTACCCTCACCCCTCGTGTGGGATTATGCTGAAGCATGTATTTTACTCCATTTCCAGAGTTCTTGTGGGAGTAAGCTTCAGTTAAGTGCTACGGCTACTAACCAAAAGTTGGAATCCACCAGGCGCTCCTTGGAAACTCTATGGGGGCAGTTTTACTCTGTCCTATAGTGTTGCTATGAATTCGAGTTGGCTTGATGGGAAGGGTTTAGTTGCTCTCTGTGGTAGCTGGTTTAATACCGTGTTCTTTGTTGGCTGCTTGTTTCCTTCTGAATCACTCTCCACTTCCCTAGCTATTTTCCCTGTACCCACAAATAAGCCACTTGCACCAAAATCAGGGTCTGCTTCTGCGGGAACCTTAACTAAGATACCCCAAACTTATATGAAGGCAAAGTTGGGTGGGAGTCAAAATTGGAGCTCTGTGTTCCCTAAAGAAATGCTGTTATTCCGCATGGGGTAGGGCCTAGAGTGCTGTAAGAACCTGAGTTTAGTTACATTAGGAATAGAATAGATTTTTGTGGCCTAGTTTGGTACCCAACCACCATGTATAAGATGTATTTATGGCAAAACCTGTTCCAAATTGCAAATAACCCATTTCCAGATTAATTTAATGCCTACACTTTCTACTTATTGTTTCAATATTATTTCTGAAAAAACAAAATATAAAAAACTCTGCATTTTCAAAGGCATAAGAATTAATGTGGACTATGGACAGTCATATTGAGACTGATGAAAAAGTAATGTGATTATTCTTAAAAGGAGCCCTGGTGGCACAGTGGTTAAGCACTCAGCTGCTAGCTGAAAGGTCAGTGGCTTGAACACACCAGCTGCTCTGCGAGAAAAAGATGTGGCAATCTGCTTCCATAAAGATTACAATATAGATAATTTCCAGATTAACTGGGACAGCACTCTGCTAGGAATTTCCAGATAAATTCTGCTCTTGTCATATTTTATTTCTTTACCCCACAATCATTTATAGGGTGCCCAGCATGAATGAGGCACTAGCCTGGGCACTGTGACTGTAAAACTGAAGACATAGTCCCTGCTCTTGTGAATGCATGGTAAATAAGAAAGCTGACAAATTGACAGACAACTATAATAAGAGTAGGATAAGTGCTGGGGCACAGGGAGAAACACAGAATACTCGTAGAGTGCTGAGCAAGGGTTTGCATCTGAGAGAAGGTGATGCTGGAGCTCAGTCCTAAGGATGTGGGGAATTACCTAGGCAAGGGGCATTCTGAATAAGGGAAGCAGCACGTGTGAAGACACAGAAGTGGGAAAAAAAGTAGGTCATTAATTTTCTTCTAATCTATATGTTTCTCTCTGTTTATGAATAAAGTTTTAGCTGAACCCTCCAAATTTTAGCTGAGCATATGGACACCCAGCTAGAGACTCTATTTCCCAACCTAGTTTTAGGATTAGGTCTGGTTTATGGGATATGAGCAGAAGTGATGTGGCCTGCCCCCTTTTGGAATATTTGGTGAAAAAGAAATGAACTATCTACTTCTAATCACTGTATTTTGGGATTTCTTTGTGATAGCAGGTTAACTGTAATGCAGCAGGTTCAGGAAGCAGGTTCATAGTTTAGTGCAGCAGGAGAACACGTGAGAGGAGAACGGTGACGTAAGGGGCTAGAAAGTGAAACACAGGCCAGATCATGGAAGGGCCTTGCGTGCAGTGCTAGGATAAGACGATTGGATTTTTTTTCTTTTCCTGAGGACTATGTGTACCCTTTGAAAGAATTAAATATGTTTGCTTGAGCTCACAGCTGACCGTGATTTTTCTAAGTATTGCATAGAATTTAAGAATCTTGGATAGTTTTTTATTATTATTGTTTCCCTTACTGTTTCAGGTTTGGTCTACCTGAGAACTCATATGGTTACTTGTTTATTGAACTATTGGGAGTACACAGTTTTCTGGAGTGAAAAGGTAGGGAAGGAGGGGGAGGAGGAAAGGCCAGGCGAGATGACTCTTAGGCAACGGTTCCTTCCTGTTGCTAGCATTTTCCTCAGAGTGTTTCCAACTTCCAAAAAGCCTCAATCCTGGCAGTTCTGCCTTGTGTTTTAGGAGAATGGGAATATACTTGATTTGCTGGGCTGCTATAATTTGACCCTGTGTGGGAAAGGGCCAGCAATCCCATTAGACCCTGGGCCACTTCCCGTACTGGCTCAGCTCTGCCAGGGTTTCCTGGAACTCCAAAGGAGTTTCAGTAGCTGCCTCCACAACAAGTGGACCATATCCCTTCCCCCTTGTCAATCCACACTAGGGAGTCTCAGAAGGAATGTTACTTAAAAATAAAAAGCCAAGGGAAAAGGAAAAATATGAAAACACAAAATCCTAGGGATAGGCGGGTTTATAGGGCGTGGATTTCTTATCCTCAGACAATTAAAATTTTTGCACACAGGTTTTGTTTGTTTGTTTTTCTAATTTAAAATCACCAAAAGCTGTTTGTGCTTCAGCGTGGTTGATCTGGGCAGATCTGGAGAAGCCTCAGGGCTGTGAGTGGGGTAAGCCCTCCAGGAGGCTGAAGTTGGAGAACATCACAATTCCTACTCTTTTTACTTAGGACTGGCCCTTATCAGAGATGACCAGTAGTGGGACTGAAACTTCCTGTTATAGATTGAATAGTGTCCCCCAAAACATGTGTTGAAATCTTAACCCCTGTACCTGTAAATGTGATCCTGTTTGGAAGGAGAAGGTTGTACCAGAGTAGGGTGGGTCCTAAACCTCATCACTTCTGAGTCTGAGACCAGAATAGGCACACACACACACACACACACACACACACACACACAGAAGAAAGAAAGATTCTACCTGATGACTGAGGCAGATGAATCTATAAGACCAGGAATTCTAAGAATTGTCAGCACTTCTGGCCTCCTGAACTGTAAGAAAATAACTTTCTGTTCTTTAAAGCCACTCACTTGTGCTGCTTCTGTTATAACAGTACTAGGTAATTAAGACACCCCTCATCATGATGAAAAATCAGAAATAGCTGTTTCTAGAGGTCACGTTTCAGTGCCCAAGGGATCAGGAATCGTGGCCTGAGGCTTGTATCAAGAGAAATTTCTCTTAACATCATTGTATATATTGAAATATATATATATTTTTTACAGCAAATATTTTTCTCCCACCTTTTTACTTGGCTAAATCTTATTTTTCAGTTTGGTTTAGATGCCCGTTCCTTCAGGAAGCCTTCCGTGGCCATTTCTGTTCAGCACTCTATATGCCCTCTTTTGTAGGACTTGATACATTGGTGTGTAACTGTATGTCTAATTTAGACTGTAAACTCCTTGATGACTGGTTAGAAGCCTGCCTTATTTATTATTGTCTCCTCAGCTTAGCACATTGTTTGGCTAAGTAGATGCTCCAGAAATATTTGTTGAATTGAACATCATATTTAACATGACCAAACAAAGTGAGTTGAGACAAAGGTTTACAAGCCACCTGTGCATGTGAGAAGTATAGCCATGGTCTGAATGAATTCCCCAAAACTCTTTTGGCCCACTTGTACTTGGGATGAAGGGGAGGCACTAGAAAAACAAAAACTTCTGTGAATGGCCCTGCTTTCGGGAAAGGGAATATAGGAACACACATAGTATAGGGGAAGGAAAAGAGGGCTGGGAATTAGAAGGCCTGAAGTAGAGCCCTGGCTTCTCAGCTAGTTATCTACGTAATTTTATACAATCCATGCAATCTCTTTGAATGAATGTTTCCTCATCTATAAAATGTAGGTAAAATAAAACCTGCCCACTTCTGCCACAGGGCTTTTACGAAGATATGAAAATATGAACTGTCGAATACTATGAAGGCATTAATTATTTTTAAAAAAGTTGCCCTAAAGTCAATGCTGATGCATAGTGATCCCATGTGTGTCAGAGTAGAACTGTGCTCCAGAGGATTTCCAGTGCCTGATTTTTTGGAATTACATTGCCTTTCTTTTGAAGCCTCTGAATGGACTCAAGCCTCCAACCTTTCGGTTAGCAGCCGAGTGCATTAACTGTTTGTGCCACCCAGGGACTCTGCATTAATTATTAGAACTATAATATTACAGTGAAGGTTATTACTTGGGGAAAGCAGTCAAGATCCCCAGAGCAGACTCCAGAGGTCCCA
Organism: Elephas maximus indicus; assembly: GCF_024166365.1. NCBI lineage: Eukaryota > Metazoa > Chordata > Mammalia > Proboscidea > Elephantidae > Elephas > Elephas maximus. The sequence continues at coordinate 61,723,569 of NC_064826.1, read as the reverse complement.
AGTTTAACTTCCTGGAGCACGTTTCTTCAAGGGCTTGATCTGCGGCTTTAGAACCTGATTCCCTCAAAGACAACGGTCAGCTTCATTTTCCTTGACTGTATTGCCTGACCTTCAGAAATAGAGGGAAGAAGGCCTAATATACACAATAAAAATGACTCCTGTGTAGAGTTGGGATTTAGGGAGACTGAGGATAAGGAGAAAAAGCCTCGGGTGAGGGTCGGGGACGTGGCTGAGATTTTATTTTCCATTTGTTTCTTGGAGACTTTTATAAAGTTTGTGTCTTGCTCTAAATGAGCCCCTGTTTAAAAATGTAGTTGTACCTTGAAACAGTTTCAAAACAGTCTGAAAGTGGAATAAAAATCATTTTTAAAAACCACCATCGTGTTGGCCTGGCTCCTGTGCAGTTTCTAGACTGCTTTCTCCTTTGTTATGAGAGCTATCTACTGAAGGGTACCATGATGTTGCTATAACTTTAAATTTAGACTTGGAAAAGTTAAAAGCTGTGCAACCTGATCTGAATAGAAATGTGGTCACAAAGCGTAAAGAAGTCAATGAAAACAGGATTTTAATATCTTAGAAGCCATTTCCTCTGCTGCACTGGAAATTCAAATAGAACAGCACCGGGGCATGGGAATTGGAAGCAGAATATGAAACCTACCAGGACAGAAAAGCGAAACAGATATGTCTAATTTCACTGTCCCTCATAAATAATCGTTAATAACAGTTCAAATGTGGGAAACCCTCCTTTCCTTTCTTAACCTCAAAGAATGAAAAGCAAACTTACTTGAGAATGCAGGCCAAGCTTTGAAATCAGGTGAATGTGGCCTAGCTGTTGTGCTGCTAAATGTTTATGTATTAAACATGTTTGTGGAAGATGTCTGGGGCCCTTCGGTTATTTCAAATCGCTGTCATGTCGACATCTGTTTCCCATTATAAATCTCCTCAGATTGAATTTTTTCCCCATATTGCTCACTTTCTGACTGAGAAACAATTAATGTATTTATTGGATTTTACTTCCCCTCCTTCGAAAAAATTTTTTAAAATGTGTATAACATGTGGCTACTACCCAGGAACACCCAAACGGGGAGGAACGATCCTTAATGCTTAAAGATCACTAAAATCATTTTCCCTTTGATTCAGAAAACAGAACTGTCAGTTTGGTAAGTGAAAATGTGTATTTGAAATCTGACAAAATGCCAACACGTGACATCAAACTGTGTGGACCAGCACCATTCCTGTCAAGTGGATCACCCAGTGACATGTTAGGAATGTGTTTGCCGGGAAAGCATTCCACCAAACTCAGATCCCTCAAGCTGATGAATTGCCTGGTGTGTCTGCTTTGTACTTTGAACTTGAAAAACCCAATGTAAATATGCGGTATATTTTGATGGGGTTGGTGGTGAGGATGCTAATGACAGGATGATATATAAGAACCTTAGCAAAATGTGACTTTAAGCATTTTGACAAAATTCAACCTTTTTTTTTTTCTTTCCTTTTTTGGTACAAGGAAATAGTGTTTGGGTCCATGCAAGAATTCACTAGGTTTGCTTCCAATATGGCATATTACTTTACTCCCATTCATAATGATTTTCAGCCTTTCGCACACAGTACATGAATTATTGGTTCGTGTTATTGGTGCCCTGCTCCACATCTGTTTCCCCATCTCTTTTGCTGCTATTAACCAGTGGAAAAAAGAAACTATAAAACTATATTGCCTACAGTTATCTCTGAACAGATTTAATTGGCCACACCTTAACAGGAGTTTCTTCTCTTGAATGTATTGTGCAACCAAAGGCTTGGCCCCCTCCCCCTGACTTCCAATCAATTTGAGGCCTAAGGCTGGTGTAATCCATCGTTGACAGATACGTTTAATGAGCTTGGCTTTGAGCATTCGTAGCTGGGGACTGAGGATTAGGTTTTATCTTATTTCACATCTTGATTAATAATCTGGGAGGAGGCTTCAACATGCTAATGGAATGAAATTTGCAGTGTGAATGAAGCTGGGAGACATTGCAAAGACCAAAGAGACAGGGCAGCTTAGAAAAGCCTATGTGGGGCTGCAGGTGGAAGGCCTTGCGTGAGATGGCCGTATGGCTCTGCCCTGTGGAGAGGGTGTGTGGAGAGAGCCAGGAGGCCAGACTCTTTTCTGAGTTTGCTACACTGGATCGATCTGAAGGGCCGCAGCTTGCGTGGCTGCCCTGCACAGAGCTCTTTTGCAATGTGTTACTTACTGCTAGTTCATGCCAAATTTGGCAAATAATCAGAAACATAGGTTTTCCATATTAAGGAGGAAACCAGAAAGGAACAGTGCTCAAACAGACCCGGAGGCAGCGCTTCCTTATAGTGTGGGCTGTTGGGAAGTGTTTTAAGAACAGGCTTCACCATGTCCACACGTGGAAACCCTTTGCTCTGGCCACCTGAAATAATTCCCTTGACCTATTCAAATGGCTTCTAGAACTGTTCCTCTACTGCGGTACGAAATGCAACCTAATCTTTTCCAATTGGAAGCACTCTCTAATAATCTGAAACACCAGATTTTCCTATTAGGAGAATCTTAACTTGATGTTCTCTCTGGTTTATGTGCTCATTTTTATGGAGCTAGTAGAAGCTATGTACTCAGTTTTCCCTTCCTTTAGTGATATAAATGCATTTCCTGTAAGATGTGGGTTACCTCAACTGTTCTGATTTGTGTGAGGAGAACTGGCGGGCCAGTTTCAAGCGAAAATGGGGCTGGAGGATGGGTAGGTTGGCTCATGTATCCTCTATCACTTTTGCCTTTTGCTTTCAGGAGAGACTTTCAAGAAATGAATTAATCATAACTTTAGAGCAGGAAAGGAAATTAGAGATGGAGTCAAAAGCCTACTTTTTACACATAGAATACCTGAATCTGCAGAGGAGACATGCCTTGTCCAAAGTTACCAAAACCAAATCAAACCCATTGCTGTCAAGTCAGTTCCGACTCAGAGTAGAACTGCCCCATAGGGTTTCCAAGGAGTGGCTGGTGAATTTAAGTTGCTGAACTTTTCATTAGCAGCCATAGCTCTTAACCACTGCATTACCAGGGTTTCCTGTCCAAAGTTACAAGGATGGAAATGAAAGTGGAGCCGACCTATGGGTGGGTCTGCTCCTTCATCCACCCTGCTTACCTTCCATGGAATCCCTGGGTTGCCCAATATTTAGATTGTGGAGCAAATGGATGTCTAATTGGCATGTCCTGGGGAGATTCATTAATAGAAAACATATATATGGCTTTTGACAAATTTATTTGTCATAGGGTGAGGGATTTAGGGTGAATCTTACTTTGGGCCCTGTGGATAAAGAAACTCATCAGAAGTGAAGAATAAGTACTTTTTGAGCACTTTGCTCTAGGAACAATTTCCCCTGAAATTTTCAGAGGATCAAAAGATATGAACCTAACAGGAAAGATTCAAGGAAAGAAGACTTTCATTATTATATGATATGATTCTCATAAGCTATTTCAAAATTACCTGTACATTTTAAAGTCGTTTATATGTCTCAGTTCTCTGAGATATATATTTGGAATAAAGGAAACTCCTATAATGCCTGGAAAGATGAGAATGACAAGTAGATCTTATTTCCCAATGAAACCCTGCATTCGGTTTCATATTAAGTAACATATGAGTTAAAAATCTCAGTGCATTGTCACTGAAATGACTTGAAGAGAGAGGCCTTTCATATCGAAATTAGCCACTTCAGAGCAAATTGGAAGATGGTGAAGGGGGCTGGTAGAAGCAGTGGGAGGAGAATATAATAGAAGTGGTTTGTGAAGACATTTTCATTTCAGTTTACCACATTTTCTGCTTTGACTGTGTATCTGGCAAATTAACATACCCTTCCTGCTACCTATTCATCATAATATTTATCTGTGAGAAAAAGTGGTTGTAGAGCTTAATTTGTTTGAAAGTTGTTCTTATTCCTTGAACTGATGGATATTAGACAACTATAAATATAAGTGTGATTATTTTTATTATCCTTGGTTTAAATTCCTAACTTCAAAAGGCAGTGGTGAGGGAGGGGCTTCTAATGCCTAGGAGTTTATGACAGGTCTCTGATGTATAACTTTTGATAGGCCCTAAATGTGAAAAACACGTCTTGCTCAGGAAAATAGATTTGACCTTTTAAAAAGTTTTATTTTCTATTAAAAAAAAATAGAAAGCCCAGTACATGGGCTTTTTTCTAAAAACGTAACTTGTCTCAGTTCTGTGAGTTTTATAAGTTTGAGAGCATGTGGCCAAGGCTATGTGGCACGCATAGAAGCCTTTCTTCTAACTAGAAGAAAGAAGTAAAACAGTGAAAAGAGACGTAAAGAAAAAATGAAATCAGGATGAAATCAAAGGAGGGGTAAAAATGTCAATGGAAAAATAGAAGAGTCCAAATCTTCTTGAATATTTTATGGTGAGCTTTAGAGTAAGCTTGATCACCCAAAGGACACGCCGCAGGGATTACTGTTCAAAAATGAACAACAGATGTCAGATGTCAACAAATAATATCCCAGTGGGTGAAGAGCATTTAGGGTGAAAGAGGGTATGACACATCGTCAGGTGGTCTCTGGTACTTTGGGTAAATCTTTGATTAGAAATAAGTTTCTTGTGCAACCATCAGAGATTCACTGGGGGCAATCCAATGGCTTATCTATTTAATGAGCTTCTACGTGAAAGTTGGAGGGGAATTAATTAGGCAACCATTACTTAGAGAATATCTCCTTTGTATAAGTCATTGTGCTTTAACATAAACTCCCCCCCCAAGGCAATTATAACCGAGGATGATTCTTGGAACAACTATTGTCTTTGAGCAAATATTGGCTTTGGTGGAGAGGAATCATGTTCTTTTCAACACTGAGACATCTTCAAAAATATCTTCCCTTCTGCACACATGTGGTTGCCATGAGTCAGAATTGACTCATCAGCAAACAACAACAAACCCTGCTTTTCTGTCTTCATAGCGTTTATCACTCTCCGAAATTTTGTGTATATATTTGTTTCCTTTCTCATTATCTCTCTCCCCCACCAGAGTATAAACTCCATGAAATTAGGGCTGACTTTGCTGTTTCCTTCATCACAGTATACTTAGTGCCTAGAATAGTGCCTGGTACATGGTATGACATTTAGAATTCATCCTGTGATATCTCTGACACAATATTTAACTCTAGAACTTGAATGAAGAATATGTATGTCAATAGGGTAGACAGAGAGGATAGAAAACAGAAAGAAGACAAAAGAGAGAGAGAAAGAGACAATTCACAATTTGCATATCCTTCCTGTTTCAAAATTTATGGATTAAGAAAGTGCAGAATCTGTGTAACTGAGTGGAGACAATTTTTGATCAATCTGCCTGAGGAAGTCTTTGAGAAACTGGCATGAAAGGACAGGATGGGTGTCATGGGTTGAAATGAATCCACTCAAAATAGTGTTAACTTGGCTGGGCCATGATTCCCAGTATTGTGTTTGTTCACCATTTTATGATCTGATGTGATTATCCTGTGTGTTGTAAATCCTAACTTCCGCGACGTTAATGAGGCAGGATTAGAGGCAGTTATGTTAATGAGGCAGGACTCAAAATACAGGATTAGGTTGTACGTTGAGTCAATCTCTTTCAGGATACAAAAGAGAGAATCTATCAGAGAGGAGAGAGACCTCCTACCACAGAGAAAGAAGCACCGGAAGTAGAGAGCATCTTTTGGACTGGGGTCCCTGCACTGAGAAACTCCTAGACCAGGGGAAGATTGATGACAAGGACCCCCAGAGCCAACAGAGAGAGAGAGCCTTCCCCTCGAGCTGGCATCCTGAATTCGGGTTTCTAGCCTCCTAGACTGTGAAGGAATAAACTTCTGTTTGTTAAAGCCATCCACTTGTGGTATTTCTGTTCTGACGGCACTAGGTAACTAACAGACTGGAAGTGCTTTGTTTCCGATAACATCATCAAGCATCACATACACCCATCAGCTTATTCCCATCTCATCTCCTCCCCTCTTCTGTCCACCGCTTCAAAACAAAAATACTGAGGATCGTTGTTCTAGTCTCAGAAACTTGGACACTAACAGTTCTGGAGAAATAATTAATCTACTCATTCGTTTAGTATGTATTTGTTGATTACATACTACATATGGGGCCTTCCAAAATGAGTAAGACATTGCTTAACTCTACATGAAATTTATTATTAATGACTAACAAATCACTGGGATTGCGATTGGAGAGATTCCAAGCTTTCTGTTCTCAGTGGAGGGTAATGACCATATTAGGATCCTCTGGTCTCTAGCTCTCTATTCCTTTAGTTTGGGGCATCAGTGGGAAAAGGAGAGATCTAGGAATTGGATCTGTTTACCTACTGTTCACTGAAAATAAGAAACAAAAAATTAATAACTAAGTTACAAAAATGATTGCTATCTTAAATTATTAACAAAAGTATTCTGTTAAGCACTTCATTGAGCTTTATTTTTCCCATGTAATTAGTGAGCTGGTTTTTCTACTGTGATGGGTTAATTCTGTTCAACAGTCATTTCGAGGGCCTACTGTGTGTTAGGCAGAAGGGAAGAAAAGATGAAGAGCACAAATAATTGCCCTCCAGTGGAGGAGGAAAACAAACCCACGACCACCAAATACTATAAGTTTAAGAAAAGAAGTATGTTCAGAGTCCAGGGGTGGCTCAGAAAGGTACAGTTAACTCTTTGAAGAATGAATGGAAAAAAGCCAAAGATTGCTACCTTTTTGTGAAGAGGAGTTACTTCAAATCTCTTCCACATCTTGAGCTCACAGAGACATGAAGGATACATGTTCCACCTCGGCTGGAGGGCTAGTGAGGCACAGTTGGCACCAAAGAGCTCATGAGTGGGTTTCAAGTTTAGTTCTCAAAACAAGCGTTGAAGTTGTGGAAGGCCACTTTTTTTTTTTTTTTAAAGCATTAGCAGTTTGCTGGGAGATGTCATGAGTCAGGCCTACATTTTTCATAGAGGCAAATTTATTCCATTTGAAGAATGCTTAATCTGAGATTATGTCTAGTTTAGTGTCAAAAGTGTTATTTCTTTTGCAAAATGACAGTGATGAGATATCATTTTAATTTTAATGTCTTTACTTGGCAGAAGTATACCTAGAAACAGGAACAAAAGATCTGAAAAAAGGGCCAGCAGAAAAAGCAGCAGGAGTCAGGAGGGAGCGAAATGTTGATGAGGACACTGCCTAATTGTGCAGAGCAGTGTCTTTTTCCTGCTCTTTTTAATGCCTTGGTTGTGCATACTTACTGTGAGTGTGTCTGTGCGAGTGTGCGCATGTGTGTGTGTTTTAAAGGTACTACTAAGTACTGTACGGCCCAACCATAAAAACAGATAGAGGAGGGAGGAACCACTGCCTGCTTGGCTTCCCTCCTGGCAAAGTGAAGAGATGGGAGACACAGAGGAAAGCGAGCAGCAGCCGCGGTAATAGTACTTTCAGTCTATGGTCCAGCAGGCTAGTGCCTCAGCTTCTTTACTTCATTTGCCCCCTCACAGGCTTGGGTCAGTGCTTTTGCTTCCCCTCTTTCCCCAACAGTCAGGTTCCAGCTTCTACTTCCAGGTTCCTGCTTTCCTGACTGTGGCAGGTAGCTCACAGGAGGTTCAGAGTTACTGTGAAGGAGCTACAAATCCCTATATCCTCTAAGCAGAGTCTGCAAACTGAATAACAGTGTTCAAATTCTTTGAAAAGTGATAACTCCCCTGAAAGAAAAAAAAGTTCGCATTCAGTTGACTCCAACTCATGGCAACCCTGTGTGTTTCAGAGTAGAGCTATGCTCCATGGGGTTTTCGATGGCTGTCTTTTCAGACATAGGTTGCCAGGCCTTTCTTCTGAGGCACTTCTGGGTGAACTTGAACCACCAACTTTTCAGTTAGCAGTTAAGTGCCTTAACCATTTGCATCACCCAGGGACTCCTGAAAAATGATACTGAATCTGTAATAGCTTTTTGTCAATATGCATTTTCTGAAGTACTGGATGCTGCAATTACAACTTTTTTTCATGTAGGAGTATAAGAATTATTTTTGAATCAAACAGGTTCCTCTTTCTGCAAAACGTTGGAAACCAGTGTCCTAGAGTTGTAACGAGATTCCAAAAACATATCTCCTTCTCCGTAGGTGGAAGCAGGGATGTCCCTTCTTATCTACCTGTCCTACCTCTCCGACGGTAAGAGCTTGTTGCTAGATTGACACCTTTGCCAACTTTTTGCCAACTAAAGGCATTAAAACAACAGCAATCTCCCACCACTATCATGTTGCAAAAGAAATAACATTTTCGATGCCCAAGTAGACATAATCTCAGATTAGGGGATATTTCTTCAAATGGAATAAATTTACGTTTATGAAAGGTGTAGGTCTTTTTCCTTAATTTTCTTATTTTGCATACATGGGTGAAGATGGATTTGTGTTGGGGATCTTTTCCTTTCGTGCTTTTTTAAGTGTACTTTCCTTAAGAGCTTTCCGTTTTCACAAAAGCAGCATCTGTAGCCAGGATTTATAGAAAAGGACCAGGAAAGGTTGTGAGAAGATTAGAGAGGCTGAGGAGGCTTTAATCAGGTAGCGGGAGGGAGATCCAGCTCCCCACACTTGCTCCTTACAAGCCCTGCTGAGGACGTGCTTCTTTGTCTTGTAATCAGACAGGTGTGAGTTTGAGTTCCAGCTCTTTCACTTACTAGCTTGTGACCTTGGGCAAGATACTTAACCTCTCTGAACCTCAGTTTCTTCATCCGTAAAATGAGCATAATACTTCAAAGGAGTGCTACGAAAATTAATTGTGATAATCCATGTAATTGCTTAGCAGAGTGTTTGGCACATAGCAAATGTCCAGTAAATATTATTACTACCTCTGTTACTAGTAAGTAGCCCAATAGTACTAAACCACTACTACCAACATCAAAGCACGATCCTCCATCAGCTTTGGGTCAAGATGGGAAGTAGGGCCTGAATGCTGGGGGAGGAGGCATTTCTGGGAGTATGGGGTGTGCTGCAGAGGAGAAAGAGCAACCCTGGGTATGAAGGCAGAGATGAAAAGGGAGTTCTGCAGCTGCTCAGCCTCGGATGTTGGTAAATTGTGCTCAAGTTAGCCAGGGAGGAGGCGAAGCAACAAGAAGCAAGTATCATAGGAAAATCACTGGAAAAATAAAGGTAACTAGAGTAACAAAGATATTAAAAAAAAAAGTCTAAATTTATATCGTAGGATTATAAACAGAATCCATGTGTCAAACAATTTTATGGTATAACTGTGACCCTCCCTTTGAGATGAAGGTATCATTGCCAGTCCTTGAGGGTTCAGCACACCTTACATTTAAATTCAATGTATAAATCTTTCTTCAAATCTGGATTAAAGAGTTTTTAAACATTTCAAACTAGCTCTCTGTCTTGCAGCCTTAAAAAGGATAGCACAAAGATATTAATAGTAATGACAGTAATATGTAATTATATTGCTATCTTAATATGATTTAAGAACAGAGTCAGTGAAGAAACTAATGAACCTCCCATTGAAAAGGAGGGTGGATAAGATAGGCTGGAGCTGGATGTGTATCCATGATCACAAATACATCATTCACTCACTTATCAAACGTGGGGTGACCACTGGGAAATACAAGTGAGAAGAGTCGCAAAGACACTGCCTATTGGGAGTTTACCATCTGCTGAGTAGTGAGGCATGTAAAAACAATTACAATACAATATGAAAAACAGTAATATAGAGGTTCAAATAACACACTATGGGAGCCCAGAAAAAATGCCTAATCTGCATTGGGTGATTAGGGAGAAATTCCAGAGGAAGATTGCAGGCTGAATCACTAGGACAGGAATTTTCAGCATAGATTTAGGGGCTGAGAGTTGGAGGAGTAGATAGAGAAGGCGTTGTCAAGGCTGAAAGCTGTCTGTAGAGAGCATGTTACCCTCAGAGAATAAGCAGTTTAGTGGGGCTGGCACATAGGATACTATGGGGAAATGACATAAGATGTGGCTGGAAAGATAGGCAGGGGCTAAATGACAAATGGATTTTTATGCCCAATAACAAATTTAAACTTATTCTGTAGGTAGGGGAGCACTTTGACTAGATTGATATTTTAGAAAGATGCTCTCTGGCATTGGTGTAGAGACTGGACTGGAGGATTTTGAGACTGAAGATGGGGACTTGAGGTAGGTGGCTACTGTATGGTCTGGGTGGGAAATCACAAGGGCTTGAACTGAGACAGTGGTAGTGGGCATGGAGAGGAGGGGGAAGAAGACTTGGAATGTGTGTGGGGAATGGTGATGGGAACAGACAGTGAAGAGTCTAGAATTATGTTCCAAATTCTCCTTTAGGCACTAAACAGATGAGGATGTCGATCGCTAATTTAGGGGGGAATATGAGGGGTTGAGGGCCCTTCTTTGAAATATACTCTATTTTCTGAATAAAGATCAATAAAAGGATTTTGGGTAATATGCTCAGATGTGCTTCACAGTTTCTTGTCTCTGAGACTTTATGCTGTTTTCTTCACTGGGTATGTACTCCCTCATGTATCTGTGAATCTAAGAGCTACTCATTCTTTTAGGTCCAACACAAATTCCAACTCTTCCAGAAAGCCTTCTCAGATTCTCCATCCACCGAAAGTAATCTGTTCAGTGGCTCACTCATACGGATCTTCCTCAGAACTCACTTGTATGGCTTTTTCCTTTTGAGAAGCAGTATAAGATAAAGAATGTAGATTCTAGAGCCAGGCTGTATAACTTTGTCTCTGCCACATACTAGCTCTGTGACTTTGAGTGAGTTTCCTATCCGCTCTGTGATACCAATTTCTCAAGCTTGTTGTATTAAATGAATTCATTCAGATAAAGCCCATAGAACAGGACCAGGCACATAGTAAGCACTTAGTAAATGCTGGGTTTTACTATCATCCCTCTTCTGGTTCTAAACCTTTCCTACGTTGTACAGTAAAACCTGCAAAAGCCAGAACTCATGAAGTGGAAACCTGTCAGAGAAGGAAAACTGAAATATTTCCAACCAATAGAGAGCAATGGAAAAGTGGTAGACTGCACTTTGTCAAAGGCAGAAAACTTTCGAGACTTGGAAATACAAGGCAGTCCTGTCGAGTTCTGGCTCTCGTAAGTTTCATTTTTCCTTATGGATGTAAATGTCTATCTCCCTGACTTGACGTCAACTCCTTGAGGGTAGGAATCATCTTTTGAGTTTCTTTTAGCACCAAGCATAATGCCTTACCCAACAAATATTTACTGATTCATTGATTTTTCTATACTGTTATTTTTGACTGCAGAGTTTGGCTAGGACAAGCAGTAAATTTCTACTTATTTTTTTCCTGGGTCTTAAAGCATTAACCTAGTGTTTTAAACAATTCGAGAGTTTATAGTCGACAGTTAAGACATGTTGTCATTCATATTTATGGTTTCCTTGATGCTTAGTACTTGGTCAGGAATACAACCACCAATTATTACATTTTTCTAGTGGGAAATATGATCTTCTTTATGACTTGGTTTCCAGGAATGGTGAAAATTGAGGACTCTTTGTACTTTTCCAAAGAGCTTTAATATATGTTATCTCAAATCTCATAGTTTCTTAGTTGTTTTTTTTTTTTTTTTTACCTACCTTACTGATACTAAGCCAAGAGAGGGACTTGATACCCAATTGTCCACCCACATAATAATTGCATGGTTTAATAATTGTAGGCCATATTTTTCCAATTTAATGGTGCATATATCTGAGTCAAAGCCTTGTTTATAATTTTTTTTTTTTTATATCTGAGTTAAAGGCTTGTTTATAATTAGGCTAAGGAGTAGCAAATAAAACTTGTTTTCATCTGAGTCTAGCCATGTCTTCTTTATAAGGAGCACCACATAAGTGAATTTTCTTTGTAACTGATGCTCGCCATTCATGTGCCAATATTATTTTCATTTGAATTATATTTATTAAAAATTCTCTAAAATAACAATTCCCTTTTCTGCTCTCTTAAGCATAGTACCCCAGACATAAGATCACTTTTTATTGATAATTTATTAATTTACTACTAAATTAAATAAACTTTCATTAAAAGTACCTACTCCATGGTAGGTACTAATGACCCAAACCCATCAATTTGAATGCTAGCTGTTGTACTGTGCTATTATTATGCACTGATGGCCTTGGGTGATATCCAGGTATATAGGACTGTTTGCCACTGCACTAAATGTCTCTCAACTGCTCTGTCTTTTTAGGTTTTTAGATATGCTTTTTGGGATTTTTCTAGCTTCTCCTCCTCTGTCGTGCTGGATTCACTGCCCAGTGGCGCTGGCTGAGAACTATAGCCGCGAGCTGCCACCCAGATCCCAATGGGGTTGATTTAAGCACTGGAGTGTGGTCAGCCTTGTGTGGCCACATGAAACTAGTCAGGTGAACATAAGCATAGAGACATGAATTTTCTGCTGAGAGGCACGGGAAGACCAGCAAGCATCAGGAGATTGAGGCTGACTTCTACGTGCAGCAGATTTTGAAGAATGTGAGGAAAGGTGGGAACCAGCAGAAAGGTATATGATGCTTGTTAAACTGAAGCAGGTCGGATTATTTGTCCAACTGTGGGTAGCCCATGTGGATTTAGGGGACCTTCCTTTTCATGGCTCATCTTCTGCTGGAAATAGCTTCTCTGGAGGTAAGCCTGTTAAGGGAGGGCTGAGGCCTTACGCCTTTAGGGTTTCTACCCATTATTAAGAAAAATGTGTGTGAAGAAAGGGTAAATAGTTTCTGATCCTGGGTCTGCTTGTTAAATACATAAGCTTTTGCCTGTTGACTTTATAGTGTCTCTTTAGTGGCCTTTTTCTCCCGCTTTGTCCTTGACTATTTGAGGTGTCTTAGTTAGCAAAAGAATCACTGCAAAAAGAATGTTCAATGTTCAACCACTTCAGGAAGTAGCATGTGATCAAGACCAGGTTGTACTGAAGAAAGAAGTCCAAGCTGCACTGAAGACATTGGTGTAAGACAAGGCTCCAGGAATTGACGGAATACCAATTGAGATGTTTCAACAAACAGATGCAGTGTTGGAAGTGCCTTCTTGTCTATGCCAAGAAATTTGGAAGACAGCTACCTGGCCAACTGACTAGAAAATATCCATATTCATGCCTACTCCAAAGAAAGGTGATCCAACAGAATGTGGAAATTATTGAACAATATCATTAATATCACATGCAAGTAAAATTTTGCTGAAGATCATTAAAAAGCAACTGCAGCAGTATATCAACAGGGAACTGCCAGAAACTCAAGGCAGATTCAGAAGAGGAAGAAGAGGATGTGGAACCAGGGATATCATTACTGATGTCAGATGGATTCTGGCTGAAAGCAGAGAATACAAGAAAGGTGTTTACCTATGTTTTATCGACTATGGAAAGGTGTTTGACTGTGTGGGTCACAACACATTATGGATAACATTTTGAAGAATGGGAATTCCAGATCACTTGTGCTCATGAGGAACCTGTACATAGACCAAGAGACAGTCTTTCAAGCAGAACAAGGGGATACTGCATGGTTTACAGTCAGGAAAAGTGTGTGTCAGGGTTGTATCCTTTCACTGTACTTAATCTGTATATAAAAAAAAAAGTATGCTGAGCAAATAATCCAAGAAACTGGACTATATGAAGAATAATGGGGCATAAGGATTAGAGGAAAACTCATTAACAACCTGCATTATGCTGATGACAGAACCTTGCTTGCTGAAAGTGAAGAGGACTTGAAGCACTTACTGATAAAGATCAAAGACCACAGCCTTCAGTATGGATTACACCTCAACATAAAGAAAACAAAAATTCTCTCAACTGGACTGGTAAGCAACATCACGATAAATGGAGAAAAGATTGAAGTTGTCAAGGATTTCATTTTACTTGGATCCACAACCAACACCCATGGAAGCCGCAGTGAACAAATCAAATGACACATTGTGTTGGGCAAATCAGCTGCAGAAGACTTCTTTAAAGTGTTAAGAAGAAAATATGTCACCCTGAAGACTAAGGTGTACCTGACCAAAGCCATGGCGTTTTCAATCTGCTCACATGCATGTGAAAGCTGGACAATGAATAAGGAAGACTGAAGAATTGACGCCTTTGAATTATGGTGTTGGCCAAGAGTACTGAATATAACAGGGACTGCCAAAAGAATGAACAAATCTGTCTTGGAAGGACAGCCAGAATGCTCCTTAGAAGCAAGGATGGCAAGACTTTGTCTCACAAACTTTGAACATGTTATTAGCAGGGACCAGTCCCTGGAGAAGAACATCATGCTTGGTAAAGTAGAGGGTCAACAAACGAGAGGAAGTCCATCAATAAGATGAATTGACACATCATGGCAACAACAATGGGCTCAAGGCACAGCAATGATTGTGAGGATGGCACAGGACCAGACAATGTTTCCTTCTGTTGTGCGTAGTGTCATTATGAGTCGCAACCAACTCTACAGCACCTAATAACAACAACAGTTAGCTAGTGCTTCTGTAAATAATACAAATGCCCCAGTAGGTGGCTTTAAAGAATAGATATTTATTTTCTTACAGTCTGGAGGCTAAAAGTCCAGATCAGGGTCTTGGCAGCATGGATTCCATCTTTATTGGTAGCCCCGGGCATTCCTCAGTTCTTGGTGATCTTTGCAGGGACTCTGTCTTCCCAAGTAGGTGCTTGCATGTCTCTGTATCTATGCTGCTTTTTATATAACTGAGAAGTGATTAGGTTTAGGATCCACCCTACTGTAGTATGACCTCAACCGATTGATTAATTACATTAAATTAGATTGTATTAGATTACATTATAGGTTGAGTTAGATTACATTAGATTAGAGATTACATCCATAGGTATACCCACTAAACCCACTGCCGTCGAGTCAATTCGAACTCATAGCGACCCTATAGGACAGAATAGAACTGCCAGGCAGAGTTTCCCAGGAGCGCCTGGTAGATTCGAACTGCCGACCTTTTGGTTAGCAGCAGTAGCACTTAACCACTATGCCACCAGGGTTTCCACCCATAGTTATAGTGATTAGGATTCCAACATGTATTCTTGGGGGACACTATTCAATCCATAGCACGGGGGGATAGTTGAGGTCATCAAATAAATGACTTCCAAATAAATGAGTTATTACAATATCTGAAACTGTCATTGAAGTGATGTTGGACAGTACTGTTTCTAGGAATACACATCAAATTTATATGCTTTTATTTTAAGAACATTTTCTTGGTTTTTTAAAAAAATATATTATTTAGCACAATCAATAACTTCATTTTCCTCTTAACAAATGTAACTTAATCAGGCATGTAAGTTGACTTACATTTATCTTAGTAAAATATGAAGTTTAAATTACTTCTTTCTTCTCTCCCTTTTTGTTAATTCCTTCTCCTTCCTTTTCCCCTCCATTAGCACCTAGACTCATTAGACTCAACTCCCTCCCTCCCTTCTTCCCTTCATCCAATATGTGTTCTAGATGTTTCCTCCAGAAGCTTACCCTTTAGTCAGGAGGGCAAATGTACACATATTCCATAGTAAAATGCAATATTTGATTAAGTGCTATAAGAATTTTAAAATGTGTTAGGACTTCATGAAATGAGATAATTCCTGGTTGAGTGATCACAACAAAGATTAGTATCTTAGAAAAAAAAAAATAGAGACCAAGGTATTCTAAACACAGCTGGAAAACATCGGACTAAAGATGGACATGAGTGGAAAGGTGGGGTGGGAGCAGAACCTGGAGGGCCTCAAGGGTCATACTAAGGACTGGTTACCAATAGCACACTCATTCTGTGCTTATGATGAGCCTAATATTGTGTTTTAACACAGCTAGTATTGCAAACAAGAGCCACTGAGTTAACTAGATTTGAACAGGGAAAGGACAGAATTTGGATTGAGGCCTGGGCAGAGCAGTATGTGCTATCTCTTTAGACCACCCAGCCCCTGACTGCACGACCTAACGGGCAGAGTAGCCTGTGAGAAGACAAATGCTGTTGATCGAGGGCCACATCAGCGGTGGGATAAGGTAATTATAGGGCAGGCAGCCAGAGTGGAGAGTGCAGTGGGCTCACATTTTGTCCAGATAAAGTCAAAAGCCAGGCATATCTTGCCATCTTTAGGCTTTCCCCCATTTTCTTTTCTGTATTTCCACCATCAGTTTTGCTTCTTCCCTGCCCTTTCTTCTCTCATTTTTTTCTACTCTTTTGTATTTTCCACATATTACTTTGCCTTGTGCACTTTGCTCTTCAGCTGGCCTCTGTCCAACATGAAAACTCTCCTTTCTGCTGCCATCTTCTCTTTGACCAGCTCTGTGCTGGGTGCTTTTCTCCCTGTGTTTTCCTCTGCCCCATGGGGTGAGGAGACCTTCTATACCATCAGGTGGATGTGCGGGCTGCAGTTCTCGGGACCCTTTTGAGCTACCTTCCTGTCTTCACCAATCCAACTCTAATTTCTGTAGACAGCTCCATCCTCATCATTGACTTTAGTGGACTTTATTAGCTTTCAGGCCTGGTTAATATCTGAGTCTCACAGACTGTGACATATTCTTGGATTGCATCCACTGGTTTCTAAGGTTTGACAAGTTGAATTGTTCTTGCTGTTTTCCACTTACAGTAAGTGTAAACAAAGATAGTATTAGCTTGATAAACTGAAAGCCATGGTTCTCTGCTGGTATGATTTTATCCCCAGGGGACATTTGGCAACATCTGGAGACATTTTGGTTGTTACAATTGGGATGGAGGGTTTACTGGCATCTCATGGGTGGAGATCAGGGATGCTGCAAAACATCCTGCAATGCACAGGACAGCCCTCTACAACAAACTATTATCAGCCCAAAATGTTCATAGTGCTGAAGTTGAAAAACTCTAATACAAAGTGATTTATTTTAGGTGGTACAGCTAGGGTGAATATGTTAATAATGATAGGATTAGTTAAAACCAAGTTAAATTGCAATCAATTAGGAAAAACAATGAGTGAATTTTGAGACGGCAAATAGTAAATGTGCCAACTTTAATTATAATGACAATAATCATTTGTGCTCTACTTGCCCTACTGATTTTTATTTATAAAAATTATATTCATCAGCTGGCTGTCCTGCCCAAAACTGTGATTTTGGTATTGGAAGTATTTTGCTTAGATAAAACAAAAAACAGGCATAGAGAGTAAGGTGACTCTCCGAATGCAGATTTATGGATTTTTATCCAAGGCAAAAAACACAGGGCTGTTCATATAGCTCAACTGGAGCTGTAATGGCAGAAAATAAGGACAGAAACCAAAGCTGCTGTCACAAAGAAAGGACTCTCCCCGTTCTCTATTTGGTATTTAAAAATAGGAGCAAAAACGGCATAGCTTGAATCTGAGATAATGCGTGCCGCTTTGTGAATGCTCTTACAGCGCATCGCCTTCAAAACAAATTGGCCCTCATCTACAAAGCTTTCTTTTTTGTACTCTCACAAACTCATTTTTAATGGCTGTGTGGCATCGTTTGTGCCCCAGAGCTGTAATGAAGCGCTCTGCAAGTCACCACACGCAAGTCAGAAATGAATCTCACGGAGAGGAAAACGCTGGAATGTTAATAGGTTTTAATCCAAGGTAAGCAAACCTATTGAGCTACTACCATGTGCTTTTTAAATCTAAACGTCATGAAATTTTCAGCAGTTTTCTCTTGCCTGCAAATCAGTTTTGGTCCAGAGGCAGCCAAGTAGGGGTCTGAAGGGAAAAATCTCAAAAGAGCATAAGTGCCCAGGAGCACACCTTGAGTTTACAAGCACTATCCAGGCAAAACAAAGAAATAATTGATGGAGCGCTAAGGGAAACTGGCGGCTGTGTAGGGCAGGCAACTGAAAAGCCTGTAAGTGCGGCAGACATCTTGCAATATATTTGATCCTATCTTCAATATCTTGGGTGGAGAAGGGGGTGTTGAAAGCTGAGAATCTTTGTTATATGGGTTTTCCTCTTAGGTTTAAGCAGAAAAGCAATGTTTGTATATTCCACTTCATTGCAGTAGTACTAGCCAATTTACTGAGTGAGATTTAATTGCTAAGCACCCTATTTTCAACCTCATTTTGAACAGTACCTTAGCAGCTTTACATAGATGTTTAACTATTCAGAAAACAACAATCCCTGAATACTGAAGTAAAATAAATCTGTGTGTTCTGTGTATGTATATGGAAGTCTGGAGGCCTTTTGTGAATTTTATTCCTCTGGAGGGTGTCAGGCAGACTCAGGGCCTCACCTTCAGGGCCTTTGGTGGCCCATGATGTGCGGTTTTCATCATGCTTCTTCCGGAAGTACTAATTGCTGTCATAACTCCTGACTCTTCAGATAGCATCTCTTCTCTCTAATGGAATGCAAAATGTGTACCTCAGCATAGTCCAACAGATTCAATTAAGCTAAATTATGGAAATGTTGAGGAACCACGCCTTTCACACAGTAATCTTTGTGAAAATGTCTAAATGCAAACTTTAAAAATTGACAAATTTTAAAATTCTTCTGTGATTTAGTCATATTCTCATTTTTATAAAAGAAAATAAAAGATTTCTATTTTGAATATTTTCAAGTTTACATTCAGACATCTTCATAAAGCTTACTCTGTGCAAGGCATGGTTCCAAGGGCTTTATGATTTTATTTAATTCTCACAAAACCTTATGAAGTAAGTACTGTTATCATCCCTATTTTAACTGAGTAAACTGTGGCACAGGAAGATTAAGTAATTGTCCCACGGTTACACAGCTCATAGGAGGTATAACTACAATTTGAATTGAGGTGGCACTAGTTTTTTTTTTTTTTAGTACTTTTTTTAGTACTGATCTAATCATAGGATACAGTTATGTATTTATCAGTTTGATTGATATAAATGATTATGTGATATAAATTGAAATATTCTATGGAATATATCTGCACATGTGACTTGTAATAATTCTGTGACTCTTGGGTTATCAGACCATCTTATCTTTCTTAGAGGGATCCCAGGGATTCCACCCAGCCCATTGAAAGGTTAAGTTTTCTTTTTTCCTGAATAACTGGAACTATTCTCTAGTATCAGAAACCCTGGTGGTGTAGTGGTTAAGTGCTACAGCTGCTAACCAAGAGGTCGGCAGTTCAAATCCGCCAGGCGCTCCTTGGGAAACTCTATGGGGCAGTTCTACTCTGTCCTATAGGGTCGCTATGAGTTGGAATTGACTCGACAGCAGTGGGCTTGTTTTTTTTGGTTTATTCCCTAGTATCAGCTCTGCTTTTGTGCTGAGCATACATTATTGGGCTTTCACAGGGTTTCTTCCTATTAGCACCCAACACTTTCTAAATCAGTGATTTGCAAAGTAAAAATGATTCTTTTCAGTAACTATTTGCTAGACAGGCCTGTCTTCCTTTGCTTTCCGAGTACAGGCAAAGTCTCCCTTTAAGCCTGGCATTGAGGAGGCTGGTGCTATATCGATTTGCTGCCTGCTACTTGCTCCATCATCACATCAGTTATAGGGAGAGTGGAATTATCCCTGCTCAGATTTATGTGGGCCTTTCTTTGTGTTTGGGTCTGAAAACCAACTCCAGGCTAATTGTATTCTTCCTATGGAATAATAAATGAAGATCAAGGTCTGCTTGGCTCTGAATGCAAGCCAACTTGAGTGTAAGTTAAATATCAAGGCCAACAGGTTTTTTCTGCAAACAACCACTGCTTTTTGATTAGTTAAAAAACAAACAAACACAATAAAAAGTAACCCAAACCCCAAATGATTCACCAGTAAAAGAATATGCTCATTAGGGACGTTGGATCCTAGACAGCGTGCATCTGGATGCCTTTAGTATTGAAGGACTTTTAATGCTAAGGGCTGAAAACATGCACACCCCAGCTCTCCCTGGTATTGATTTCCTCAGACTGATTTAGTATGGGCTCTCTTGGCATCTTTCTACTATTTTCAGCAGCTGAGCTTTGGCCCCAAAGGGATTTATTTAATGAAAAATTGGGTCTTATACTGCGAGAAAGCTGCCCCAGGAATTGAAGTTGTAAACATCCCAATGGAGAACACATATGAAGACAAGAGTCATGTGCTGGCTCTGTCCAGGGGATGAGATGATGATATGAAGCATCAACCAAAGTATTTGTTTTAAAGAAAAGAGAGAACAGCAGCCTTCAAATGACTATTGAAGGTTAATAGAAGTTATTATTACTGAAAGATGCAGTACTTACATGAAATATGTACAGAAGTTGTACTGGGAGAGAGAATCAGAAAGGGTAGGGGAGCCACATATTAGAATTTTGGAAAAGACTGGCTATATTAAAAAAAAAAAAATTTTTTTTTGTTATAGACAGAGTGATGGCCTTTGCTGAGAGTTAAACAGGAATACCCTTTTTATTTTAGAACAGTATTAGATTTATGAAAAAATTGTTAGGGTAGTACAGATAGTTCCTATATACCCTGCACCCAGTTATTAACATTTTACATTAGTATGGTACATTTGGAAACCCTGGTGGCATAGTGGTTAAGTGCTATGGCTGCTAACCAAAGGGTCAGCAGTTCAAATCTGCAAGGCGCTCCTTGGAAACTCTGTGGGGGCAGTTCTACTCTGTCTTATAGGGTCACTATGAGTCAGAATTGACTCAACAGCACTGGGTTTGGTTTTGGTTTCGTTTTATGGTACATTTGTTACAATTAATAAACCAATTAACATTATTATTAACTGAAGTCTACACTAAGAAGCCCTGGTAGTGCAACAGTTAAGCGCTCTGCTTCACCAAAAGGTTGGCAGTTTGAATCCACTCAGTGGCTCTGTAGGGGAAAGACCTGGCAATCTGCTTCCATGAAGATTACAGCCAAGAAAACCCTAGGCGGCAGTAGTTCTACGAAGTCACGTGGGGTGACTATGAATTGGAATGAACTTGATGGCATACAACAACAAAGTTTGTACTATATCCAGATTTCCTTGATTTTTAACCTGATGTCCTTTTTCTGTTCCAGGATGCTATCCAGGGCACCACATTACATTTAGCTGTCATGTCTCCTTATGCTCCTCTTGACTGTGAAGTTTCTTCGACTTTCCTAGTTTTCGATGACTGTCTTAGGCTGTGTTCTCTACAGAAGCAAAACCAGTGAGATTTATTTCAAGGGAATGGCTCACATGGTTGTGGAAGCTGGCAAGTCCCAAATCCGTGGGTCAGGCATCAGACTGGAGACTTCTCTTGACTCACCTGGTTACAGGGGCTGACAAACCCACAATCAGCAGGTCAGATGGTAGGCTGTTGGCTCACGGGACTGTGGAAGCTGGTGAATCCCCAAATTGGCAGGTCAGATGGCAGGCTGCTAGCTCAGAGGGCTGCAGAAACTGATGATTCATAGAATGGGTAGGTCAGACAACAGCTCAAGTTCCACGAACTGGAGGTCAGATGATGATGAGCTGGATGCAGGATCCAGAGCAAAGAAGAGCCTTGCCAGAACATCCATATATATATTAGATGCATGTCACACCTCCAAGGAAACTCCCCCTACGTCAGAGTAAGGGTATGACTTGAGTAAGGGTATGATTTGGGTAAGGATGTGACTTGAGTCACACCCTCTTGTAAGGCTGTGATTCAAGATACACCCCACACTAATCCTGCCTCACTAACATAGAGACATTAGGATTTACAACACATAAAATGGGGGATAATTATATCAGATCACAAAATGGAGGACAACCACACAGTACTGGAAATAATGGCCTAGCCAAGTTGACCCGTAACATTAACCATCACAATGACATAGATAGTTTTGAAAAGTACTACTCAGGTATTTAACCTAATATCCATCAGATGGAATTGTCTGATGTTTTTCTCATGATTAGTTGGGGGTTATGGGTTCCTGTGAGGAAGACCACAGGGGTAAAATCACATCATTTCAAAAATACATACTATCAACAAAACTTATCACTGTCGATGTAACAGGAACAATTTTAATGGAATATTCTGATTGAACTGGAAATTCAGTTGTTGGGTGTGATTGCTGGGAATTAAGAAAATTTTACCCTCCAAATGTGGCACATTACAATGGAAATTAAAAGGGAAATATTAATAAACCACTAATATTAATGAACCATGTCAACACATAGCTGCCGATCATTTTTACAAGGAAAAAAATGTTAGTTTTGCTTCCCACAGAAGAAGGACTGGTAAAAAACCAGAGCTTCAAACTGGTTCTTCCTGGTTTAACCATGGCCAAGGAACTGACACTGGAACAGGCCTGAATTTTTAAAATTTGGGTGAACTGGAACCATAACCAGAACATGAAAAATTACTGGTAAAAGCCCTGCTAGAAACTTAATCTTCTTAGAAAACAAGGACAGCATACTCGTTGCATAGCAACCAAAGCTTTCGCGCTAAATTGGAAATAGCTGTATCCCACTCAAAGATGGCGGCTGAATGTGTGCGGCTCTCCTCAGTCCTGGCAATAATCCAATCTCATGCATCAGGTTCCTGAAAGGGCTTGCTATACCTTTTCTGAGTCTCTCATTCCAGTGCTTCCACCTGTAATTTTTCCTGTTCTGGTTGTAGTTCTGGATCTCCAAATTGTAAGAATCCAGGTCTGTTCTGGTTTCCCATTGTTGACCATGACTGAACTGGTTTGAATCCCCGTAAAAAATGAATGAAAGAAGGAAAGATGAAGCATGTTTGACCCCAGTTCCAGTTTCAAACTGAAAGAGTTCCACTTTCACAAACTGTTTTTCATTGAGACCAGGGGCAGATTAACCAGTAAGCAGAGTACACACGGGCTTACAGTAAGCAAGGTATGCAGGTGTGTTTACTTACTAATCTGTAGTGCACAATTTCACATGGGTTTCACTGCATCTTTGATGTGGTGAAAAACAGGTGAGATTGTGCACTACAGATTAGTAAGTAAGCATAAGTAAACCCGTGTGTACCTTGCTTATTGGATAATTCATCCCTGATTGAGAGAGCCTGCAAAGAGAACATACCTTTGTGCCTTAGTTATCAAGTGCTGCTATAATAGAAATACCGCAAATTGATGGCCTCAACAAATAGAAGTTTATTCTCTCACAGTCTAGTAGGCTAGAAGTCCAAATTCAGGGTGCTAGCTCCAGGAGAAGGCTTTCTGTCTCTGTTGGCTCTGGAGGAATGTCCTTGTCATCAATCTTCCCTAGTTGAGGAGCTTCTCAGTACAGGGACCCCATGTCCAAAGGATGCACTAAATCTCCTGGCTCTTGTTTCTTGGTGGTATGAGATCCCCATGTTTCTCTGCTCACTTCTCTGTTTTATATCTCAAAAGAGATTGGCTTAAAACACAGTCTAATCTTGTAGATTGAGTCCTGCCTCATTAACATAACTGCCAATAATCCCATCTCGTTGACATCATAGAGATAGGATTTACAACACACAGGAAAAACATCAGATGACAAAATGGTGGATAATCACACAATACTGGGAATCATGGCATAGCCATATTGACAGATGTTTTGAGAGGACACAAATCAATCCATGACACCTTGCGTGCAAGCTAATCTTGAAACCATAGTCTGGGCCTGAGACTCTATCCATTCAGAAATAAATTGTTAAATAAGAGAGGTTCATCAGTTTTTCAAATAAATTCTTTGTTCCAAGGTATAGATCTTCAGGAACTAGCCTACTTATCTAGCAGGCTTGACATTTTAAAAAATATCAGGCCAAAATTAGGACAATCATAAATTTTTGTGTTTTCAGTATGTAAGTTCTTCACATTTTCTTTGTCAAGGACTTTGTGCAGCTTGTGCAAGCATTACACTTTTGGGTCCTCATAACTCAGAAATCGTGTCTTTGGTTGCTTGAGTAAGACTGTTGTTGTTATTGTTAGGTGCCATTGAGTCGGTTCTGACTCATAGTGACCCTATGTGATAGCGTAGAACTGTCCCATATGGTTTCCTAGTCTGTAATCTTTATGGGAGCAGACCACCAGGTCTTTTCTCTCAGGGAGCCTCTGATGGATTCAAACTGCTAATCTTTCGGTTAGCAGCTGAGTGCTTAACCATTGTGGCACCAAGGTTCCTTTCAGCAAGACTAGACAATGGTTAGCATGGCTGAGGCCCCAAGATCCCCTACTTGAGTAACTGGAGTAAAAATAAGCACAAAGGGCTAACATACATTCCTGACGAAGGCAGTAGATGGCCTTTCTGGTCATTGAAAGTCTTGGATGCACCCCTTCTATCTGGAAGGATTGGGGGAAAAACCTGAAAAGAAAGGCAATAGATTTGGTAAAATGGGAGCATCCTTTTCAGGTCTGGGTTTGCAGAAATCTGGGATGATTGACATTTGATGCTGACCTTTTTTTTTCCTTTAATTTTTATAATTTTCATTGTGCTTTAAGTGAAAGTTTACAAATCAAGTCAGTCTCTCACACAAAAACCCATATACACCTTGCTACACACTCCCATTTACTCTCCTGCTAATGAGACAGCCCGCTCTCTCCCTCCACTCTCTCTTTTTGTGTCCATTTTGCCAGCTTCTAACCCCCTCCACCTTCTCGTCTCCCCTCCAGGCAGGAGATGCCAACATAGTCTCAAGTGTCCACCTGATCCAAGAAGCTCACTCCTCACCAGCATCCCTCTCCAACCCATTGTCCAGTCTAATCCATGTCTGAAGAGTTGGCTTTGGGAATGGTTCCTGTCCTGAGGCAACAGAAGGTCTGAGGGCCATGGCCACCGGGGTCTTTCTAGTCTCAGTCAGACCATTAAGTCTGGTCTTATGAGAATTTGGGGTCTGCATCCCACTGCTCTCTTGCTCCCTCAGGGGTTCTCTGTTGTGTTCCCTGTCAGGGCAGTCATCGGTTGTAGCGGGCACCAACTAGTTCTTCTGGTCTCTTCAGGATGATGTAGTCTCTGGTTCACGTGGCCCTTTCTGTCTCTTGGGCTCATAATTGCTTTGTGTCCATGCTGTTCTTTATTCTCCTTTGATCCAGGTGGGTTGAGACCAATTGATGCATCTTAGATGGCTGCTTGCTAGCATTTAAGATCCCACACGCCACTCTTCAAAGGGGGATGCAGAATGTTTTCTTAATAGATTTTATTATGCAAATTGACTTAGATGTCCCCTGAAACCATGGTCCCCAGACCCCAGCCCCTGCTACACTGGCCTTTGAAGCATTTGGTTTATTCAGGAAACTTCTTTGCTTTTGGTTTAGTCCAGTTGTGCTGACCTCCCCTGTATTGTGTGCTGTCTTTCTCTTCACCTAAAGTAGTTCCTATCTACTATCTAATTAGTGAATGCCCCCTCCCACCCTCCCTCCCTCCCCCTCTCGTAACCACAAAAGAATGTTTTCTTCTCAGTTTAAACTATTTCTCAAGATCTTATAATAGTGGTCTTATACAATATTTGTCCTTTTGCAACTGACTCATTTCACTCAGCATAATGCCTTCCAGGTTCCTCCATGTTATGAAATGTTTCAGATTCCTCACTGTTCTTTATCGATGCCTAGTATTCCATTGTGTGAATATACCATAATTTATTTATCCATTCATCCTTTGATGGGCAACTTGGTTGCTTCCATCTTTTTGCTATTGTACACAGTGCTGCAGTAAACATGGGTGTGCATATATCTGTTCATGTAAAGGCTCTTATTTCTCTAGGATATATTCCAAGGAGTGGGATTGCTGGATCGTATAGTAGTTCTATTTCTAGCTTTTTAAGAAAGAGCCGAATCAATTTCCAAAGTGGTTGTACCATTTTACATTCTGATGCCAACTTTTGACTGGACTAGTAGTTGAGGGAATTATACCAATGGAGAAAAATTTGAATAGGAACACTTTACCTGGAGGGAGGACATGTTGTGTAATATGGCTTTGTTGGGAGCCCACTTCTGAATGTCACCTGTGGTGTTTGCACAGCTGCTCTGTCATTGTCCTCATCAGCAGCCTGAAGGCTGATTTCCTGGTGAATTTTCACCTAATTTCCTTTGCATGTGCCTTATAAGCAATAGTTTCACTCGTGCACTTAAAAAAATGCATCAACCAGAATGCTGATTTATTAATTTACCATGAGAAATATAATCCTACAATGGCCTGGGTACTCCAGTTCCTTCACCAGCATGTACTTTCCCTGTAGGCAAATCTAAGTGGGAAGCCAAATTATCATCAGAGGACTGCTTGGTGAGAATGGAATCAGCCCAGGGGAGTTAGTTATGAGATTTGGCATTTCTATGCTTTTTATTTTTTAGGCCAAACAGCACTGAGCATCATAGACTAGGAACCTGAAACCGTGGTTGCATGGGGTTGCCCTAGCTTTTCCCCGTAACTTTTCATCATCCGCTCTGGTGAATTCTTCCTCATCAAGCAAGACCCAGCTCAACCATCTCCTCCTCTTAAAAGCCTTTCTTTATTTTTCCAGGCAGAAGAGGTCCTTCTTCTTTTATACCCTTACAGCACTTCACGCTAAATATGTATTTTGCATCCTGTGTTGTAGTTATTTACTCACCAGTCTCTTCCACTGAACTCTGAGAAACTTGAGTGAAGGGATGTCATGGCATTTATTGTGCAGAGTGTATGGCAAGGGGTCCTGTCTCATTGCTACTGAGTCAATTTCGACTCACAGGGACCCTATAGGACACAGTAGAACTGCCCCATAGGTTTTCCAAGGCTGTGATCTTTACAGAAGCAGTCTGCGACATCTTTCTCCTGTGGAGCAGCTGGTGGCTTTGAACCCTGACCTTAGTTAGTGGATGAGTACTTAACCACTGTACCACCAGGGCTCTTTTGGCAAGGGGTTACAGAACCAAAAAACCTGTCGCTGTTGAGTTGATCCTGACTCATAGTGGCCCTGTAGGACAGAGTAGAACTGTCCTTTAGGGTTTCCATGGAATGGCTGGTGGATTTGAACTGCTGACCTTTTGGTTAGCAGCCGAGCTTTTAACCACCGCACCACCAGGGCTCCACAAGGGGTTAGTGTTCAATAAACACTTGGTGACTGATCTAGTGAAAGTAATAATTAATTTACATTATAATAGGACTTTATAATTTTTTTTGTTTGTGCTTTATAGTTTTAAAACACTTTTCAGTAAGTTGTTCTTAAGGCATTATCTTATGTTATACTTACAGCTGTGAGGTGAGGCAGGCAGGTAGTCACCACTATCAGATGAAAAACATGCTTAGAGGTTGTGATTTGTCTAACATCAGACAGTGACCCAACGGAGGGGCTCGAACTAGAACTCAGACTTCCTGACTTGCGATTTCGTGTCCTTTCCACCAAATCTATTTGTCTTTGGAACTGAGTCTTCTCACCCATCTGCCCTCTTCATTCTTGCTCAGTGGGTCCATGCTCACTGCTTGGACCTTTTCTCCTCTATCCCTAGCTTGTCTCTCTCCTTCCCTTAGGACCTTTCTCAGCCCTAT
Source organism: Elephas maximus indicus (assembly GCF_024166365.1). Taxonomy (NCBI): domain Eukaryota; kingdom Metazoa; phylum Chordata; class Mammalia; order Proboscidea; family Elephantidae; genus Elephas; species Elephas maximus. The sequence continues at coordinate 61,696,267 of NC_064826.1, read as the reverse complement.
CTTACCTGGGGAAAGTTCTGCACTCCAAAATCCTTTTCTTCCCTCTTCTGAGCATCCATCCCCTCCTCCATCAACCCCCTTCCAATTTCCAGGTCAAACTCCTATTCCCTAAGAAATTTAATCTTAAGAAGAAAGCAACTGGATTAAATTTAATATTCAACAAGATGTTGATTGCTTCCTAGGGGTATCTGAAGCCCCCTAGGTGATACGAAGGAGCCCTACTGGCATAGTAGTTAAGGGCTCAGCTGCTAATCTTTAGGTTGGAGATCCGAACCCACCAGCCTCTCCGTGGGAGAAAGATGTGGCAGTCTGCTTCCATAAATATTCTTATAGCCTTGGAAACCTTATGGGGCAGTTCTACTCTGTCCTATAGAGTCACTATGAGTTGGAATCACCTCGACGGCAATAGTTGGTTTGATTTTAGGCGGTACGAACTGTTTGCACTCCACTGCTAATGTAAAAGTTGGCAGTTGGAACCCACCCCGTGATGGCGTTAGTTGCTGTGGAGTCGATTGCACTCATAGCGACTCCATGTGTGCAGAATAGATCTGTTCAATAGGGTTTTCAAGGCTGTGACCTTTCAGAAGCAGATCACCAGGCCTGTCTTCTGAGTCACCTCTGGGTGGGTTCTAACCACCAACCATTGAGCTAGTAGGCTTATGCTTAACCATTTGTACCACCCAGGGACTCCTCACCCAGTTGTATCAAGGAAAAAAAGTCCTGGGGATCTGCATCCATTAAGATTATACCAAGAAAATCCTATGGAGCAGTTCTACGCTGTAACACGTGGGGTTGCCATGAGTCGGAATAGACTTGACAGCAACTAACAACAAAAGGGGTATTTGCATTTTAAAAGTATACACCTAGAGCTTGTCCTGGAAGATGGCTACATCTTACCATATTAGCATCTCTCTCCCCTTATATATATAGGTTTAATTGTGTCAGAATCAACCTGATGGCAATGGGTTTGGTTATTTATTTATTTATCTATTTTATAGGGTTGCTATGAGTCGGAATTGACTTGATGGCACTGGGTTACTGGGTTATTTTATTTTAAATTGCTCTAACTTTTTATTTTGTAAAATTTCCTGTGCTTTTATAAACTATTTTCTTTTTTTATTTATTTTCAAAAATTTCTATATCTTATAGTTCAGATGCTGCAATGAATGAGTTGTTCATATGATCAGCAAGTAGCCATTATAACCTTTGGGAAGACACAATGCTTCATAGATGAGTCATTAGCTTCTGGTCCCAGAGAACAAATCTGAAGGACCTTTTCGTATCTTATAATTAAATACATTCTGCAGCTTGGAGATAAACATGCTGATCTGACAGTGAGTTAAGGAGGTTTATCAGCATTTGTGCACCTGCAGCGTTACACTAAAAGACATGACTTCATTAAAACTCACCGTGCTTGTGAGAACAATGAGGAATGATCGTCGGTATAAGAAAGAAAGAAAGACACTACTAGATGGCGGCTTTAAGCTCATCTTTGAAGGGATGAACTCATTCTATCCGACATGTCCAGCTGTGCAAACAGCAGCACGGAGTGAGCGGCAGTTAGCTGTACTAATACATAGGATTAGAGCAGAGGCTGGGCCACATATAAATGATGCGAATGCTTAATGTACTTGAGGGCTGTGAATGCCGCACAGAGGGGGAATGAGAGCCTCAGAAGTGACAGAAGATATTTTGCTCACTGTCATGAAAGGAGAGTGTATTTTCAGGGCCTTCTAGGAACATTTCTCTTGCCGGTGACTCTTTGCCTTTTGAGGCCAATGTTTCCTGGGATGAAAAAACAATATAAAACATCAATCTCTCAAAAACTCCTTGAGGAGATAACAAGGGTTGCCACAGTTACTGTTGTTCTCTCTTAAAATCTCAGAATGAAGACACGTGTGTGTGTGTTAAGACTACACCTGTGATAACATCTCAGGCTACGGAAGAGGTGGGTAGAGTGGTTTGGACATGCATCAGCAGTGAAAGACAAAGAGTTTGGGCAATAGGAACCCAGGGCCCTGGGATGGAAGACTCAGATATGAAGGTACTAGAAAGTGGGTTGAAGGAGTAGAATTCAGGCTCTAGAAGCTCTGGCAATAGGTAGAAGGGGCCTGGAGTAAGACATACCTTGACACTGTGCCGACTCCATCTGAGGTGGTGCTGCTGGGAATGGATTCCTTATACGCTTCCCATCCTGGGTGAGTGGAGGTGTCTGAGTGGAGGTGAGCTGAGCCCCTTCATGGGGCTGATGGGAGGGAGAGTATAGCAGGAGGGAGTCCAGCAATTTCTAACATCTACAGACCCATCCCCATCACTTCTGGCACTGCTATAAAAACTAGAGTGGAGGATTCAGTAACAACTTCTTTTGTCTTTCCCAAGACCTTAAAATGCTAGTTGTTTCTGAAACTTTTCTGGGGAATACAGCATATATATATATATAATTTTTAAAGTTAGTTTTAGATACTGAATATTGTGGGTTTTGGCAGTGTTCCAGGAACTTAGCAAAATGAACCTCTTTGAATGGAAAACATCACTCTTTCACATTTAACTTACTCGGTCAGAAAAGTCTTCAATACAATATACATAAATAATTGTAGAAAACCTAGTGACAGTTCCTAGTGGAAAATTTACTGCAGTCTATAATTACACATTTCCTTATTTTAGTCCTGTTTCACAGGACTTATACCATCTCTTTGTCCTTGGCAAAATGCATGGCAAGAGCTAAAATGTTTTTTTTTTTGGTCTCATAATGTTCCTTTTATTATTATTTCTTGTGCTTTAAATGAAAGTTTACAGAGCAAATTAGTTTGTCATTAAACAATAAATACATTGTTTTGTGACATTGGTTGCCAACTCTGAGATGTGTCAATACTCCCCTTCTCTACCCCGTGTTCCTCATTTCCATTTGTCCAGTTTTTCTGTTCCTTTCTGCCTTCTTGTCTTTGCTTTGGGGCTAGTGTGCCTGTTTATTTTCATCTACATGATTGAACTATGAAGTACATTCCTCATGTGTGTTATTGTTTGTTTTATAGACCTGTGTAATCTTTGGCTGAAGGGTAAACTTCAGGAGTGACTTCAGGTCTGAGTTAAAAGGGTGTACAGGGGCCATACTCTTGGGTTTCTCCAGTTTCTGTCAGATGATTAAATCTGGTCTTTTTTTTGTGAATTTGAATTTTGTTTTATATTTTTCTCCCACTCTGTCTGGGATCCTCTATTGTGATCCCTGTCAGAGCAGTTGGTGCTGGTAGCCGGCAACATCTAGTTGTGCTGGGTGGGCTTAGTATTGTGGAGGCTGTGGTAATTGTGGTCTATTAGTCCTTTGGACTAATATATTTACCTTGTGTCTTTGGTTGCGTTCATTCTCCTTTGCTCCACACCGGATGTGATCAGTAGATGTATCTTAGACGGCTACTCATGGGCTTTTAAGACCCAGATGCTACTCACTACATTCAGATACCCAACATTTTCTTCATGAACTTTGTTATGCCAGTTGATCTAGATGTCCCCCAAGACCATGATCACCAGCTCTCAGCCCAGCAACTCATTCTCTCAGGGAGTTTGGATGTGTGTATGAAGCTTCTATGAGTTGCTGTGTTGTGCTGACTCCCGCAGCACTGTGAACTGTCTTCCCCTTCACCAAAGTTACCACTTATCTACTATATTTAAAAAAAAAAAAAAAAAAAAACTATATTTAGTCAGTGTTTTTTACCTCTAAAACAGTGTGTTTTGTAAGAAAGTTTACTTAGGTAAAAGTAGGTGTAAGAAAGAGGAGGAGACAGAGTCAGAGATGAAGTAATAGGCAATAGTCCATACTGTAAATTGGTGCAGTGGTCTTTTCAGAAATATGGGTAAATTCTCTTGATTAACAACATATGCATATTTGGTGTCTCTAGATAAACTATAAACCCGTCTAAGAATACCTACTGTTTTACATCCCCTGTAGAGTCGCTATGAATCAGAATTGACTCGACAGCAATGGGTTTGGTTTTTGGTTATTGACCCATCACAATACTCAATATGGTAAATGTTCACATTTAGTTATGGAATTGATATATGTATATATGTGAAACACACATCACTAGCACAATGTTTAAATATGCTAATGATTTTCTTGCGTTATATGGCACTTTGTCAACCCCCTTGGTGATATATCCAGGGTTGTCCATTCTATGCATTGCTTAGGTGATATAGCTCAGAATTTATTGGCATGTTGGTCAATAAGTTATTGAAGTTAATCTCCATTTAATGAATTATCAGCAAGGGAGATACACACTTGACAAGTGTTCAATTTTTGGAAATCTTTTTGTCAATCTGTCTCTCCTCCATCTGTCTTACTAATTATCAATTTAACTTTTGAGCCCCTTCTCTCAACCCTTCAACCAGCAAGCTTTGGGAACTCAGCCTTTTAAGAATGTTCTCATTAGAGCCAGTAATTTAACACAGCATATTATATAATGTCCTGAATATCTATAAAGCTGTTCTTTCATGTTGTACATTCTGGGGTGCTCAAATAATTAATTTGACTAGCTGTAGAGAACAATATCTTCTATTGTGTGGCATAAATATACTATCCAAAGAGGCACAGGTATGGACAAGGTTGGGAGGCAAGCTCTGCAAGAGAGTTTCTCAAGAGGATTTTAATGCTGGATTTAGGTGGTTCCTTTCTTGGACCAACATAAAGCCATAAAATAAAGTTGAATTGTGTCTTGGAATTAACCAGTTATTAACTGATGCAAATACTTTCTTTGGGCATTTTCTTCTCTTCTCATTTTTAAGAGTAAAAGAGTCTTTGAAAAGAATTCATTTAGTGACCTTAAAATTGCTTGCTTGAAATAAAGCATTTCAAAGATATAACATCAAGACCCAGGAGAAAATCTCAGTGCTCTATCTATTAAATTGATAGAACTGTTCAGTTTTTTTTTTTTAAATTTTTTCTGTTCAGTTTTTAAAATAGATATTTGTATGAATTTGAAAAAAGGCTGTAGTATACTTCGAGACTTTTAATTAATTCATACTAATGAATGCCATTCTTATCCCAATATGAATATTTAAAAAGGATAATAGCATACATGGAGTCCCAATGATGCAACAGTTAAGCACTGGGCTCCCAACCTTTCGGTTAGCAGCCCAGTGCTAACTATTGCTCCCCCAGGGATCCGTGCATATTCTTTCTATCCTTTTTTTTTTGAACCTACCCAGTGGCTCTGCAGGAGAAAGACCTTTCATTTGTTTCCATAAAGATTAAGCCAAATGAACCAAACCCATTGCCATTGAGTTGATTCCCACTCGTAGTGACCCCATAGGACAGAGTAGAACGGGCCCATAGAGTTTCCAAGAAGTGGCTGGTAGATTCAAACTGTGGACCTTTTCATTAACAGCTGAGCTTTTTAACCACTATACCACCAGGGCCTAGAGGACCCTCTGGGGCAATTCCAGTATATCACATGGAATCGCTATGAGCCAGAATCAACTCGGTGGTATCCAACAGCAGTAACAATATGCACATTAACATTTGAATTTTTGTTAGGTAAGAATACAGACTCCAATTTTACAAAATTAGATTAGTAAAAAAGTATCTTTTAAACTTTTGTGGTATTATTAAGAGTCAGGGATCCAAATTTAAATCCCAGCTCTGCCAATAAGCAAGTAGGTAGCCTTGAGTAAATCCCTTAGGTTAACCTGGCTTCTCTTTTTTCAGCCCTGTAAAATAGATTTGTTCCTTCCAGCTCTTGTATTCTATACTTCTATTTATGATTATCTCTTAGACTTTCAATGAATGAATCACTCACTCAATTGAAATAGAAAAATTCAAAGCCTTCATTTTTTTTCTTGAACAAATTCTTCCTGCAGGAGATATTTATGGAGCCAAGCCAAGAAATGGATGAATTATTGTCCAAAGATGTATATTCTCTTGGATAGAACAGTTCCCAGGTTGAAATTTTTGCTTTCTAGGAAACTGGTTCAGGTAACCCAAACCACAACGTAGATCTCTATTGATTTCTAGGTTACAATGTGAAAACTTCCATGGAAAGCTGAGAGAAGTTCTCAAGTCAAAAGAATAGACTTTGAATCACACTAACCACAGACTTAAGCCACACGTACCAGCAAGGCAGACAGCAAGTTGGTGGACAAAAGACATTGCCCCCCAGATCAGAGGTGCCAAAGGACATGAGGACACCTCTACCTGATAACTCAAGCCACACCCCTCTGCCCCATCATTGGATACCATCTTGAATGAGAGCAAAGAACTGAAAGGCTGAAAAACCTGAGACTAAGCTTTTTTTCCTGGAAAAACTAAGCACTTCCTCAACCAGAGGGGTACCTGTGTGGTGCAAATGGTTAAGTGCTGGACTACTAACCCAAAGGTTGGTGGTTCAAACCCACCAGAGGTGCCTCTGAAATAAAGCTTGGTGATCTGCTTCTGAAAGGTCACAGCCTTGAAAACCCTATGGAGCAGTTCTACCCTGCACACATGGGGTCACCATGAGTTGAAATCGACTGGAATGCAACCAACTGACAGCAACAACCTCAACCAAATTCTACTTGTATTTAGTTTTCATTCCTGCTACCCTGCAGATGGCAAAGACCCATTTAGTTTCAGACAAATGAGGAGGTTGCATTTAAAAATTTTTTGCACATTCAAGTTGTCGTGTGCATTCACTTTGTGTCCCTGCTATACATGATTCCCTGCTGTGGCCCAGTGGATATTATAATGACTGTATTTTATAGAAAAACAGTCCCCCAAGTTTAGTATTGGAACCTTAAAGGAAGAAAGACTATATTTCTCACACGTATTTGTCACTAAAAGTCCTTTGTCTCCAGTCATATCAATCTGGGGACTATTCCTAAGAACCCAGTTGTTACAACTTTTTGGAGTTAATAAAATTGTGCTCCCACTGGTTTCTATTGCTGTGTTGTGCACAGTTCCCCACTTGGTATTTGATGAATTTCTACTCCTTGGGGCCTGCAATTTTTTTTTTTTTTTTTTTTTTTTTTTTGTGAGATGCTGAGGACCCATACGTCCCGTCACAGGGAGGAAGATGATTTCCTCTGATAATGTTCCCCTGGCACGTGAGGAGCATATCACAGCCCTTTATTTCACCGTTTCTGTTATGTTGGCATGGGTCCAGAGCACTGGGAAAGAAAAGGTTGTGCTTTTCCAGGGAACGTTTTATTCCCTTTTGGGAAGAGCGAACATGACTCAATGTCAAGAAGGGAAATTCTTCGTACAGATAAAGAGAATAAACATCTGCCTACCTCTTTTAATAGTTAAAACACATTTAACAAGCCTTTTGCATTTTGTTTTCTTGAGGAGCTTGAATTATTTTAGAAAACCTGATTTCTTGAAAGCAGAACCGCCAGTCTTTTTGTGAGGAGGGACTATTTTTCATTTGTCAGAAGACCTCTGTGATGGGGAGAGCCAAGATTGTGGGACCCAGCTGGGTGAAGGTTGGTGGGGAAGATTCCTGAAATAAAGGTCCTGACCTTGGGTGCATGCTGAACGTTCTCCCTGTTGAGACGCTGAGAGCAAAATGGCAATCGGATTAAAGATAGATCAGGTAAGGATTCTGAATTTATTAATAAGTCTCAGCCTACTGGACGGAAATGTTGCTATTAAATAACCACAAAAACTCCATTCTGATTTGGAAGGTGATGGGTACAGGGAGGGACTGAGGCAAATCCAACCTTCCGTTTGCCTTTGTCAGATGTTGTCATTCTTTGTGTGGAAAATCTTAACTCCTGATTATAATAATAAAGCTTGAGAGAGTATCCTTGTTTTCATTAGCTGCCACCGAGTTGGCCTCAGACTCATGGTGACCCCATGTACAACAGAACTAAATGCTGCCGGGCCCTGTGCCATCCTCAGGATTGGTTGCACATCAGACCATTCACTGACTGATTTTCAGAAGCAGATCACCAGGGCTTTCTTCCTCGTCTGTCCTAGTCTGGAAGCTCTGGCGAAACCCGTTCAGCATCATAGCAACACACAAGCCTCCATTGTTAGAAGGGTGGTGGCTGTGCATGGGGTATATTAGCTGGGAATCAAACCTGGGTCTCCTGCATGAAAGGTGAGAGTTCTGCCACAGAGCCACCAATACCTCATTAAAAACTCATTGAGAGAGTACAGGAACAGTGTTTTGCTTTTTTTGGTAATCTTCGGAGCCCTCAGCTCAGCTCTTACTATGAGCTCAATAACATAAGTGCTCAATAATTTTTAAAAAATTGATTGATATGTTATCTAAAGGTAGAGTCTCATTGACTCCAATTCAGTGGCTCACATGGGCTCCAGGGAAATCACTACCCACCACCTAGGGACAGTATCATTTTTTGCTTTAACTACTCCTCTGTAATAAAAAGCACATGTTTTTCCAATGATAAACAAACAAAAACAATACCATCAGGTTGACTTTGGCTCGTGGTGACCCCATGTGTGTCAGCGGAGAACTGCACTCCACAAAGTTTTCAATATTAATATTATGGAAGTAGAGTCCCAGGCTTTTCTTCTATGGCATCACTGGGTAGATTCGAACCACTAGACTTTCAGTTAATAGCCAAGTGCTTAACCATTTGTGATACCCAGTGACCTTCCAATGATCAAGAAAGAGAAAATTTTTTTGCTCCGTATTTTCTCCAGACTCTGTTGTTGTCTTTAGGTGCCATCGAGTCAATTTTCAACTCAGGCTTTCTAGGCTGTAATCTTTTTGGGAGCAGCCAAGTGCTTAACTGTTGCACCACCAGGGCTCCATGTCCAGGCTCTAGTTTATGCTGAAATCTAGAATGAAGATGCTTCTTGTTGCAGGGACTACTACTTGTCTTTCAAAACTCGTTCTCCACATCTGACTTCGTTAGTAACTGAACACCCAAATTTTTTTTGCAGGGCTCATGTCAACTCAGAATGCATATTCCAATCCCTAGCCTCCACTGCAGTTAGGTTTGGCTATGTGAATCAGTTCTGGCCAAGGGAATATAAGCAGAAATGCAATATTTAGATTGTCCTTAACTGGGTTTTTTTTTAATGGGAAAGGAAAAGTTTTTCTTCCCTTCCTTCCTTCTTCCTGGAATATGAATGTAATGGCTAGAACTCCAGCAGCTATCTTGGATCATGATCTTGGGAATGGAAGCCACACTTGCAGAACAAGGTAGAAGCTCGACATCTTGATTCCATGGAGCTTCTATATCATCCCTGGACTGTCTACTTCTGACTTCTATATAAAAGAGAAATAAACATATATATTGTTTAGTGCAGTTTTACTTGGGGTTTTAATTCTAGTTAGAACCAAATTTAACTGATACATTCCTCTGCATCAGCTGCCTGCATTCAGTCATCAACCACAACTCTGTGGTATAAAGCAAGATATACTTGTTCTATACAAAGGTTAAGTTCCTGAACTTTTTTTTTTGTAAATTTGAAAATATTTTAAATACAACAATAAGGACTGCATTCTAAAGAAACCAGACAGCGAATTCTTTATGTTGGATTTATATTTCTTGCAAAAAAGTTTCCTGTTCCAAATCCTTCCCATTAAGAAAAACTGGTGAAATCCAAATGAAATCTGTAGTTTGGTTAGTCATATTAATTTTTAGTTTTGATAATTGTACTGTGATTATGTAAGATGCTAACATTAGAAGAATGGTAAAAGGCCTGTGGTAACTCTGTAGTATCTTTGCAACTGTTTTGTATGTTTAAAATTATTTCAAAATATAAAATAAAAAAATGTAATCTATTCACCAATCCTGGGCTCATCATTTGTGGTAGGCTGAAAAATGGCCCCTGAAAGATAGCCACGTCTTAATCTCTGGAATCTGTGAATATATTACCTTACACTGCAAAAGGGACTTAGCCGATATGATTAAGAATCTTGAGATGAAGCTTTGTTGTTTTTGTGTGCCGTTGAGTCCATTCCGACTCATAGAAACCCTATGGGACAGGATAGAACTGCCCCGTAGGTTTCCAAAGCTGTAATCTTTACGGAAGTAGACTGCCACATCTTTCTTCTGCAGAGCAGCTGATGAGTTCAAACCACCAACATTTTGGTTAGCAGCCAAGTGCTTAACCATTTTGACACCAGGGCTCTTTGAGATGGGCTATTATACTGGATTATCCAGGTGGTACCTAAATGCAATCACACATATCCTTATAAGACGGAGGCAGAAGGAGAATTTAGGAGAGTAGAAGGTAATGTGACCACGGACACAGAGATTGGAGTGATGCAGCCACAAGCCAAGGAATGCCGACAGCTTGCAGACACTGGAATAAGCAAGGAATGAATTCTCCTCTAGAGTCTCCTGAAGGAGTGTGCCTGACGACACTTTTATTTTGGTTCAGTGATACTGATTTCAGACTTCTGGCCTCCAGTACTGCGAGAGAATAAGTTTCTGTTGTTTTAAGTCTCCAAATTTGTGGTAATTTGTTATAGCAGCCACTAGAGGAAACTAATACACCAGGAAATGAGTACACCATCTGAAAAAAGTTAATCATCTTGCTGCTTTAGTAACATGAGGTGAAATCTTCTGCTGATGAAATATAGTTTATGTAGACAAATGACTTGATTTTTTTTATCTGCCTTATTTGGTGTCATGTTAATTTAAACCACTCAGAATTTCTGGGCTTGTTATGAGACTCTTAAAATATTTTTTTCCCTGCCTGGAAAAAATAATACGTGTTAGTTGCAGAAAACTAGAAAACATGGCAAAGTATAGAGAATTAAATAAAACATCACCCATAATCTCAACACTCAGTTTTGATGACATTTAGATATAGGTCCTTTAAGTTCTCCCTTCTTATTTATAAGCTGTAATTTAAATAACATTCCAATTTTATTTTGCATAAATTCAGTTTATGCATAATAGTGCATTTATGAGTAAAACTGTATTTGATATAAAAACTATTGTCCTTTGGAACTGAGATTTTCTATTGAAAAAAGATTTTTTAAAAAGATGTGTGCATGAGAAACAAAACAAGGGGGTTTTAGAGTGAAAGAGAATTTTTCAAAGGCAATGAAATTTTAAATAGTTAAGACAACTGTTAGATATTTATCCAAATGAAGGACAAGGAGACTGGTTGTGGAACTAATAATCTACATGTGAGAATTAAAGGGGAACAGAAATGAACTGGATGTTTAATTGCAAAGCAGATCACAACTACAGATAATTAAAAAATGATATGGTAAGTGCAATTCACTCATTCACTTATTATTTATTGCCTGTGGTAGGTGCCAGATATACAGAGGTTAGAAACAAAACAAACACAAAACAAAATAAAACCCACATGATTCTGGTCCTCATAGAGCTTCAGTGTAATAAGGGAAAGCAGCATTAAGCCAAGAAATAAACATATAATTATAAACTGTGATCAGTTCCATGAGGGAACACAGTAAGATTAGGTGGATCTAAGTGACACCAGGGTCATGAAAAGCCTCTATGAGAATATTATATTTAGGCTACTTAAATATCTACTGATAGAGTAGGAGTTAACCAGACAGAGTAAAGAGAGAAAAGTTCCAGGCAAAAGGTGTAGCTTGTACCACGGGCCTTGGGGCAGAAATGAGGTTGCCTGGCTTGAGAATCCAAAGAAAGCCAGCGTGGCTGGGGTTTGATGAAAGAGGGCGAGAATAACAGGAGCTGAGGACTTAGGTGACCTGTAAATATGGCTTTGAAAAGATCCCTCTAGTCGCTATGTGCTCAATGATATTGGGAAAATCACTGGGGAGGCTACCACAGCAGGTCAGGTGGCAGATGAAGGAGGCTTGAACTAGATAGGAGCGGTGAAGAGAGAAAGATGTGGAGCAATCAGAAATGTGTTTTGGAGGTGGAATTGACAGCGCTAGGTGATGGGATGGAAATGAGAGGCGAGGGAGAGGACGATGTCGGTGATGGCTCAGTGATAGATACATGCATAGGGCATTTATTGGATTCCAAAAGAGCTACACCCACCTCTGTCTGAGGTAGAGCATAGAAAAAGGTTCAGAAACAGCTTGCCTGAGCTGAGTCTTAAAGAACCAGAGTTAGCCAAGCAATGTTAGAAAGGTGAGAGTGGAATGGTAAAGTTCCCAGAAGAGGGGGCACCGGAGCCAAGGCCGGGAGAGGAGTGTGTGTGCGTTTACCATAATTGTGTGGTTGTGTTAGACTATAAACTGTGAGATGGAGAGTAGTATGAGTTGGGAGGGTAGGCCAGAGTCAGATTTTGGAAGGTCTTGGGGGACACATCAGGTGCTTGTACGCCATGGAAAGGCATTGAATGGTTTTAAGCAGATGACTGACCTGGTCTGATTTGCAATTTATAGAGCTAATTGGAGCCATTTTGGAGAAGGTTTCATTAAACCAGGCAAAAGATGATGATGGGCCTGAACTGGGTTAATGGCATTAAAGGTAGCCTGCAGTGAATATGTTCAAGAAATATAAAAAGGTAAAATTGGTAGACTTCAGCGACTGATCAGATATGGCAGGTGGGGGATAACAGGGAGTCGAGGATGAAGCTGAGGTTTCTAGTTTGAGCGGCTGGGCGGAGAACATGGGTCTGGGAAGAGATTTGGGGTGTATGTGGGGGGTGGTGGTAGTGATGAGTTCAGCATCTACGTGCCCACTATAGTACTAGAAACCATATTTTATACAAAAGGTCAAGAAAGCAACCAAATGTTCATTAAGTGCCTAATTCTTTCAAGAAACTCTTTCAAACACATTATTCATTTAATCCTTATAACAGCACTGCATATAGGAATTTCAAATCTCATTTATAGATGAAGCAATGAGGTGCCAGATACTTAGTTTTTCTATGCCTAAGGCCACTATACTCATGAAGTTACAGAAGTAAAGGTCATTGAGCTTACAAAGGAGCTTATGGTGTGGGAGGAGTTAATATGCTCACACAAACAACACTACTGAGCTGAATCAAATACTAAGTTATGTGCTTATAACAGTAGGACAGAGTGGATGGGAGAACTTGGGAAGTCTTATGGGAAGTATGGTGGCATGGTAAGAATCGCAGGGACATTGCAAATGGCAAAGATAGAGTCTCTGGCTTACATATCAGGGCTGTATAGAATTTTAAGAGCCGTTTCGGTGTGTCATGTCACATCAGCATGAGTAAACAAAATAAGGGAATCTATTCTTGGTTATTTCTACTTGTATGTATTCCAGGCAAATAGCTAATTGTGCATTTTAATTTGCGAGAGAATCCATTCTTTAATATGCCCAGCCTTATTCTTTTCATAATTTCCATTGTTCTCAGGAATCTAATACTTCTTGGAATGGGAACTAATCAGAGGACAGCTACAGAGGAAGAAATCACAACAGCATTGAGCAATGCAGTTCCCTGTACTAGAAAAGTTTAGATAGTAATGTCGAAGCTTAGTAATTTATAATCACTGACCCAAAACCGTTGACCATGGAAAAAATTTCTGCAAAACTGCTCTTCTGATGGCGCCTGAACCAGAAAGAGAGAGAGAGCAAATTTATTGGACCAGCATTAATACCAAATCTCATCCTCAGAATCATCGCAGCTGACACTGTCTTGAAGCCCTTGTCTGCCAGAGATCTCATTGAGATGGAATACCTTGGCACCAGAAGAACACTCAGCATCCAAAACATGAATTTTAAAGACAACATTTCATTTTACACATTGTTTAGAGTTTATCAGGCCTGGAATGACTGGCTGTACAAATATGAACATCATTGATCTTGACTTTCAAATGCCAAGAATGTAATTTAGGCAAGGATCTCTTGGACACTTTAAACCGAAGTTTGTTTTCCATCCTACACATTCTACAGGAATAGAGTAAAATTAAGGGCTAAAAAGGAAGACAAGATGCCCTCTAGGGACGAACCTATCTCCTTGTGTCCATGTATGAGATTGAACTAGATGAATTTATTGGTTTTGTAGGTAAAAATAGCAATTTAATGTGGTTTAACCTAATAGTACTGAAATCATTGCAGAAAAACAGCAGTCTGGATTTTTCTGACCGGTTTCAGAAAAATCTCTTCCACAGCTTCATTTGTCAGACCTTTCTATTGTCTTGGAATTCATTCATTCAGGAAGTTTTTTTACTATTGACCTAAATCCCTCTTGAATTAATTAAAGCCATTTTACTTCTTTTGTCCAGAAAGTACATTGAAAAGGACAGGTTGTCATTGCTTATTTGAACCCTCTTCATCATTTTGAGGACTGTAATGAAGTGTCCAGTCAGCCTTCCTGTCTCTGACTTAAAGTTCTTCTGGGTTTCCCTCAAGGACCTACTCTCTTTCAATTTTAGATGCTGTTGCAAGGAGAAGCCATGTACATGAACTTGGACAAGCCGCTTGATCTTTTTAGGGCTGAGCTTCTTTGTTTGCAAAGTGAGGATTTGGAATAAAATCAGATGTTTTCCTACTGCTCTGAGGATCTTCCTTAGGGGTTTCTGGGAAGGGCATGGTGTATGTATGTATGTGTGTGTACCTGTGTGTGTGTGTGTGTGAGAGAGAGAGAGAGAGAGAGAAGACTGAGCTTCACTACTTTCTATTTGTAAACAATAAACATTTTTTTTTAAAGTTACACCTGCTAAGATCTCTTTTTGCTCCATATCCCTCCCCTTCCCACTCACCCTCACTTGAGTTCACACACACACACGCCCATACATACACACACACACAAAAGAAAACTACAGAGCGATCTGTTATAAATAGCACTTTAAAAATCCTAAATAAACTATCAAATAAAATTCAGGGGCATATTTAAAGAATAATGTATTATGATCAATTTAAATATAAAAGATTATTCATCTAATTATAATTCATTAATATAATGTTAAATGATGAAAGAGAAAACTCATAATAATCTCCAAAGATGCTGAAAAGGAATTTAATACATTTAATATTCATTCTTGTTTTAAAAACCTCATAATTAAAAAGGACTAGATGAATATTTCCTTAGTAGGATGTATATTTATGTACCTCAACCAACAAATTTGTCATACTTCTAATGGGAAAACCACTAGAAGCAGTCCCTATGAAGTCAAGAGCAAGGTGTGAATGCCCACTTTTACTACTATTAACATAGGTTTGGAGGTACTAACCAATACTCCTGAAGAAGAAGATGGCAAGACTTTTTATAAAGCTATTATAGTTGAGAATGATATAGATGTGAGAACAGAGTAGAGAATACAAAAACAACCACAGACATATGGAAATCTAAAAAAAAAAAAAAAGCACAAAACAGGAATGACATTACAGATCAGAGGGGAAAGAATAATAGTACCAATTATTTAAAATACAGGATGCCCAATTAACTTTGATTTTCAGACAAAGCACAAATAATTTTCTAGTATAAGTGTATCCCAAATATGACATAGGACATACTTATTTGAAATGTTATTATTATTTTCTTTTAATCTGAAATTTAAATTGAACTTGTATTGGCTAAATCTGGCAACCTTAATGCCAGACCAAAACATTATTTATATGGACAAAAGTAAAGCTGGATTCCTACCTCACTCCATACACAAAAACCAATTCTAAATTCTCAAGTGTAAAAGGCAAAAACTTAAAATATAAGGGAAAAATTTATGACCTCACAATGGGTCAGAATTTCCTAAATTAGACTAAAAAAAAATGTAAGTCATTTCTCGGGAAGAGAAGATTTATAAATTTGATGACCCGAAAATTAAATACTTCTGCTCCTTAAAAACCCACATAAAAAGAATGAAAAGACAAGCTACAAGGTGAGAGAATATTTTTGTAATTTTTGTAACCTAAAGGATTAATGTTCAGAATTTATAAAGATTTTCTGCTAATTATAAAGTATTCAATAAGAAAAGAAACAAAAAAAAAAAAAGGAAAGAAAGGAATAAAAATATGCAAAATACACGTAGAGATATTTTATAAAAAGAGGAAACACCAAAGGTCAATAATCATGAAAATATGCTCAACATCATTAGTAATAAGGAAAATGCCTAATAAAACCACAATGGATACCATTTCATACCATCAGATGGGCAACCATTAAAAAATCAGACAACACTATCTTTTGGTAAGGATGTGGCATGATGGTAACGTAAATGCATTTCTGGTGGCTGTATAATTAGCACAATCACTTTGCGAAACATTTAACACTACCTGGGCAAGTTGAACATGCATATATATACGCTCCTCACAGTGATTTCACTCCCAGAGAAACTCTTGAACATGTCCGACAGGATATACATATATATAAGACTGTTCAAGGCAGCCTTATTTGTAAAGGAAAAAAAAAAAAAAAAACAGTGCCCATTAACAGTAAAATGAATACATACACAGTAATGTCTTGTTAAAAAGACTACTGTACATCAGGGGAAATAGTCAAAATACATCTAGTCCCATCAATAAGTCTCAAAAGCATAATGATGAGAATAAAAAGACAAGTCA
This sequence comes from Elephas maximus indicus, assembly GCF_024166365.1. Lineage (NCBI taxonomy): Eukaryota > Metazoa > Chordata > Mammalia > Proboscidea > Elephantidae > Elephas > Elephas maximus. The sequence goes on along the minus strand of NC_064826.1, from coordinate 61,679,893 downwards.
CAGAAGAATATATACAAGGTGATTCTGTTTATGTTTTAACAAAATTCAGGGCAGTGGTTATTTCTGGGAGGGACACGCAGTAAGTTATAAAGGAATTGGTGCTCTTTTGTTTGCTTGGGGAGTATGTGGGTATTTATTTTATTTTTAATTTATTATTATGCTTTAAAATATACTCTTTTGTATGTATGTTCTATATATTTTACAATTTAAGAAATGAAAAGAAAGAAAAAAAGGAATCAAATTATTATTTTATTTTCCAGAGAATGGGGCTGTATTCTTAGAAGAGTCATGAATAAAAAAAATGAGAAAGTTCAATGAGATTGGATTAAAAAAAAAAAAATCTGGAAAAAACCTGCTGCCATTGAGTTGATTCTGACTCATAGCAACCTTATAGGACAGAGTAGAACTGCCTCATAGGGTTTCCAAGGAGTGGCTTGTGGATTCGAACTACAGATATTTTGGTTAGCAGCTGAGTTCTTAACCACTGTGCCACCCGGGCTCCAATGTGGAATAGTTGTAGTTGTAGAGAAGAACATTTCATGTGATCCCATTTGTATACACACACACACACACACACAAAGGATATGAATAAAGAAGGTAAAAAGATAATAAGCTGTTTTTCGTGATTTCCACCAAAGAAAAAACATTGAGAAGGATTATAAAGTATACACCAGGACATATTTCAGTTAAGTCAGCTACTCCCAACTTTTAAAAATTATCAGAGATCTGTTTTCTTACCTCCTTCCCCCCCGCCATGGACCCTGCATTTTGAAAGTGTTTTGCATATCAAAGAAAATATTTTTGTTTCAATATTGTTCTAAAATCTAATCAATGATCTCTAATCATCAAGATTTGCAGTGATACTATGAAATTGCACAAATATTTATCATGGCTGTGTTGCTAAGCAGCACTAAAGAAAGAAAAGATAACTGTTGAACTTCTACTATGTTCCAAGCTTTGTGCAGTTTGCTAAGCATTAAGCTAGCACATTTTCTCATTTAATTTTCCAGCCCTCCCTACTCTTAACCCCATTTGACAGCTGCGGATAATGGGGTTTAGAAGTTCCCTGATCGTACAGCTGATAAAGCGAAGGCCTGTCTGGCTCTAATATCCTTGGATTTTCTGCTATACTCACTGCTGGTAACAAAATTCAAAAGCATCTAGAGATACTCAAGTGTGGTTTATTTTATTTGGCTGCCACTTTATATTAGGTCCAACATCAATCACAAAATCAATATGGGTACTGATGCGCTAGTTCCTATTGTGTCGTTAACTGCCAATCTTTCTATTAATTATCATATACAAATATTAATACAATTTCTGCCCAAATTTCAAAGACACTTGATGTTTTAATTAGTGTACAGCCTTATCCTGGGCAAACACATAATTTCTATTACTTCTATTAGGCCCCTAGAGACAGTTTGCACATTCTTAATTCTATCATAAAGAAACTTTAAGTTTTTCATTGTCCCAGTGAGATACTAGTAGGTGTTATAAAGAACTCCCTGTGCTTAAAATTCAATGATCATTGATATTCATTGACCAGGGATACTTTTAAAGCAAAAGGACTTGACTACCCTCTCAGCTCTCTGTGGTACAGTTCTGTGCCACGACACAGGTTTATTAGTGAGATGGCTGCACTATAATGGTGGTCTTCTGGAAAACTTGGTTGTATTGAAATATCCCACAGACCTGGCCCACCCAGAATCTGTGCTGTGGTGTAATTACAAGAGACTAATCTGAGGAGCCCTGGTGGTGCAGTGGTTAAGTGCTTGACTGCTGACCAAATGGTCAGCAGTTCAAACCCACCAGCCATTCCATGAGAAAGATGTGGTAGTCTGTTTTTGTAAAGATTACAGCCTTGAAAACCCTATGGAGGAGTTCTACTCTACACACATGGGGTCACCATGAGTAGGAATAAGCTTGAAGACAACAATAGCAACAATAATGTGTTTTTAAGTTCCACTCTCCTTGAACTTAGAAAAACGGCTCTTGTTCTTGGAGATTCTGATTCAAATCTGGCTAAGTGCAGGGAAATGAGACAGCAGGTGTATTTGTAAATTTCCACACGCTTTCTCACCAACTGAGACTCACTAGGGAAGAAGTGAATTATTCCTCTCATCCATTTGACAAATGCTTCTTATTTATATTCAACCCTTCAAAGACACTTGACACATTGTCATGACTTCTTTTACAGCCTTGATGCTGAGGACTTACTATTCTCCCTTTGTTAGGCACCAGGTCTGTTATTACCAAATATCTTGTGGACATTCTGATTTGAATATGTTTTAATCACTTAAAATGTCCAATATTAAATACATTGTTTATATATAGCTCTATAGGAACTGATCCGGTTCCTATAGAGCTATATATAAGGTAGAATAGTTAAATAGAATTTTTTATAAGCAAAATTTGGGATCAGTGCTGTATTATCTATCTATTGCTGCTTAAAAATTTACTGTACCAAAATTTAATGGCTTAAAATTACACAGTGTCTGTGGGATAGAAATCCGAATCCAGCCTAACTAGGTGCCTCTGCCTCAGGTATCTCACAAGGTTGCAATCAAAATGTTAACTGGAGCTGCAGTCTTATCTGAAAGCTTGACTGGGGGAAATTCTGCTTCCAAGATTTCTCATGGGGTTGTTCACAGGACTCAGGTCCTCATGAGTTGTTGAACTGAGACCTCCCCCTGGTCTTGCCATGTGGACCTCTCTCCACAGGGCAGATTGCAACATGGCACCTGGCTTTCCTCAGAGCAAGTGAGCAAGAGAGTAAGAAAGGATGTCCAAGATGAAACCAGAATCTTTTTGTAATCGAATATTAAAAGTGATATTTCATCACTTCTGCTGTATTCCCTTGATTATAAGTGAGTCTTAGCTCCAACTGACACTCAAGAAGAGAGGACTACACAAGGATATAAATACTAAGAGGCAGGGACCTTGGACGCTACATTAGAAATGTCTACCACAGATGCTGAGGTATTCAGGTGAACTGGTGACACAGGCATGATTTACTGTCTAGGTAGATGAGCTGAGATGGACATTACATGGTTCAGGGGGCATAAGCTGGAGCAGGGTCAGGGCAGAAGATGATGGTCATGGGTTGCAGGCAGGCACAAGGTAAGAACAGAGTGGGCACACGTTGCAGTTTAGGGTTCAGAATAGCTGTGAAAAAATGGTTGGGTATAAAGTTCAGGTCAGCACACTAGGAATCATGGCTCAGGCAAGAAGAACCACAGAATAGCACAGCTGGGGTTTGATTCTGATTCCAGAGCAGACAGGGAAGGACTATGGGCAGCCATTGGACTGTGCGGACCAAGAGATCTAAGAAGTTCTGATAGCATATTCTGCAGGTACTAGTGATTATTACAGGCAACTTTGTTCTTCATGGGAGAGAACTTTCAGAGCTATGATATTCGTTATTTTCCCTCATGAGCCAATTCCCATTTTCCAGTGTCTCTGATTCTATCAATGACACCAAATTTTTCCTTATTTATGGTTTGGTCTCAAACAATTTGGCTCCTTTCTCTCTTTCCTCTCCCATATCCAATTAGTCCCAAAGAATTGTTCAGTGAAAAAATATGAAAATAATCTGTGGAACTTGGGCAGGCTATGCAATCAATCATTCAATAAATGTCAGTTTTGCACCAGTGCTAATTGTCATCTTGGACCTGTGCTGTCTAATAGGGTAGCCACTGGCCACATGTAGCCCTTATACTTTTTCCTTTCCAAATATTTTTATAGGCTTCTCGCCACTCATCCATGTCGTGTTTCCACAACTATTGACCTAAATAATCTCCAAGATAAGAAATTCACATAATACTTAAAATAATTTGGGAATAAAATCTTTGTTTTGGGTTTCTGTATACTTCTCTGTTGTTGTTAGGTGCCATTGAATTGGCTCTGACTCATAGTGACCCTATAGGACAGAGTAGAAATGCCCCATAGGGTTTCCAAGGAGAGGCTGGTGGATTCCAACTGCTGTGGTTAGCAGCCATAGCTCTTAACCACTGCACCACCAAGGCTCTTCTCTAGAAACTCTCAATTCATAGTTAAATATCAACAACAATTTTTTCTTCTTTTTTATTGTGCTTTAAGTGGAAGTTACAAGTCATTCAGTTTCTCTCATGAACACTTATACACATATTGTTAAGTGACCTTTGTTGCTCTCCCTATAATGTGATGGCGCACTCCTCCTCTCTAACATGTATTTCCCGTGTCTGTTCAACCAGCTCCTGTGCCCCTCTGCCTTCTCATCTCACCTCCAGACAGGAGCAGCCCACATAGTCTCATATGTCTACTTGAGCTAAGAAGCACACTCTTCACCAGTACCATTTTATGTCTTATAGTCCAGTCTAATCTTTGTCTGAAGAGTTGGCTTTGGGAATGGTTTTAGTTTAGGGCTAACGGAGAGTCCAGGGGCCTTGCCCTCTGGGGTCCCTCCAGTATGAGTCAGACCATTAAGTCTGGTCTTTTTACTAGAATTTGAGATCTGCATCCCACTTTTCTCCTGCTCCATCAAGGATTCTCTGTTGTGTTGCCTGTCAGGGCAGTCATCAGTGGTAGTCAGGCACCATCTAGTTCTTCCAGTCCAACAACAATTTTGAGTATATAGAGAGATTGTGATGCTGTTTGTCACAGTATCTGGATTTTATCTGATGGTTCCTTCTTAAATTGTCAGCAGATTTTAGGAATCATGTGCTTAGAATTTGAGCAAATTACCAGTAGATGGTGGCCATGCAACTTTTCAACAACTAGTACTTTTAACTTTTCTTCTTCATTTTTCTAAAGACCATAAACTTTGTACTACCAAACAACTGAGTAAATGTTGAGTGGTTTCAAAATTAAACCCATTTTGCCCTCAAATGTGAATATCCTGAGCTTTATTTAGGTGTCCACCCTGAAATCTGTGACTTATGAATACATAGCTATTCCTTTCTTCTTTTTTTCTCACTGCTTGGGCAAGGCCGAGTGGTCCCTCTCTGCTGCCTTGGCCCTACTTAGGTTCTTTCTAAAGACTCTTCTGACTAACTGCCATATCCTCCATCTGGTTTCTGAGCCTGGAATCAGTCACCCTGTGAACTCTGTGAAGCATCTCCTCATCCTTTACTGTGGTGGGCCCCAGGGCAGGCTTTCTAGATCTCAACTTCTCCATTTACCAACCTTCTCCCAACTCTCCCTCCATGGGAGCATGTAGAATCTTCTGGGTTGCCCACCAGAGAGCTTAGAAGGCAGCTCTCTCCTTTGGTCAGGCTGCTTCACCCTTTTTACACTGCTGGACTTGCCCCGTGGTGGCACAGAGCACCCTTCTCAGTGATCTCCCAGGGAACCAAATGGGAGTCAGGGCAGGTGCACCTCTGCTTTCAGCCTTCCACCAAATATGTCTTTCCCTTCTCCACCAGGCTCCAGGCCAAAAGCTGGAGAAGGGAAACCAGGACTCATGTGTCCTGCCTCCTCCTGTCTCTCCTGCCTTTCTCCCTCCAATTCCCCAAGTCACTGTCCACTTTCAACCCCAACTGGAAGGAATGGGCTTTTGTTTCAAGCCCTCTTTCACTCTAGATTGTATTTTCCTTATGATATGGTCCTCCTTCCCAACCTCAGCGTCATATGTGAGCCTTAATGCAGGTGGAAATGGGAGAAAGGATAAATTTACAGCTAAGAGCAGCTAAATCTGTAAAGATTTAAAAAATACTGGACATGAGTCGAGTGTATTTTTACATAATTTCCTAAAATGTGCTAGAAACAAAAATGTGCCTTTGAACATTTCTTTGGGCAAGGAAACATAAGAATCTATGTTCAAAATAGGAGTGAATATATTTTAAAATATCTTTTTAGTATTCTCAGACTTGTGATAGCTTATATAAAAATTGCTTCTCTTGTTCAGTAATTTTTTTTTGTACTTTAGGTGAAAATTTATAGGGCAAATTAGTTTCTTATTAAACCATTAATATACATATTGTTTTGTGACATTGGTTTTCAACCCCATGACATGTCAACACTCTCCTCTTCTTGATCTTGGGTTCCCCATTTGCATTTATCTAGCTTTCCTGTCCCCTCCTGCCTTCTCACCCTTTCCCCTGGGCTGCTGTGCCCATTTAGTCTCACATACATGGTTGAACTATGTGTATTACTGTTTGTTTTATATGCCTGTTTAATCTTTGGCTGAAGGGTGAACTTCAGGAGTGACTATCGTACTCAGTTAAAAGGGCATCCGGGGACCACACTCTCAGTGTTTCTCCAGTCTCTGTCAGACCAGTAAATCTGGTCTTTTTTTGTAAGTTTGAATTTTGTTCTACATTTTTATCCAGCTCAGTACGGGACCCTGTATTGTGATCCTTGTCAGAGCAGTCGGTGGTGGCAGCTGGTTGGTCAGTAATATTTTGTAGCCTTTCTACTGCTTGAGGTCACAGCTTGTCCAATGAATCAAAAGCTTTTCATTTTAGAAAACGAGATATTCAACTTATCTAAATGGACTGTCTCTATCCCCTACAGATATAATTATAATCAGATCTCATTCTCTACTTTTCCTAAGTTAAAACCGAAATCACAGGTCAAATATATGCCTACATGGCCTTCATTCTTTGTTCCCAGAACTTTTCTTTTTCTATGAAAAGCATTCTGGGTAAGAACGAGATTCACGTGATAGCTCATGATTTAGGCTGTGATCTCCCCTAGCAGATCCTATTTTCTCTGATTCTCTCTTAGTTTTTAAATACATACAAACATGTCTGTCTGAGTTTGGTTGAAATTGTCCATCCAAAAAGAAGTTAGTTTTATCCCTCAGCATCTACTAGCGATACAAAAACCCATTGCCATCGAGTCAATTTCAATTCATACCAGGCATTTTCTTTTTTTTCTGAAAATCCTTCTTGCTTTTTATAACATTCAGATTTATTTTAAATAGTGTGTTTTGATAACACTTAAATTTATTTTCTATAGTTAATCAGCCCAGCACCTGCATCATAAATTGAAACAAGGTAGTAACTAATATTAAGACTATATAGAATCTGGTATAGAAAAAAGTGCTTAGAATTGGGAAAAATGGGTTCTAGCAGAGCTCTGCCATCATTTCACATGTATCTTTGGATAGCTTTAAAAGATGAAGTTATAGTAAAATTTCTTATAAGGTCTTCACTTTGATAAAAATCTGTGATTCTGGTACCCAGAGGAGAAAGATGACTGCGTATGCCGAAAAAAAGCAGACAAGGAAACATTTTCACCAGCTGCCCCCGCTTCTAACGGTGCCCTTCTGTGTTTCCTGACAAATGAACAAGGGATATGGACTACCTAGCGGAGTCATCAAGACAAAGGATTAAAGGAGGAAAAAAGGATCCAGATGTTTCCATTTGGGTTAATTGAATTTTCAGACATATCTAATTCAGATGAGCTGTATCCTTAGACCATTGAGCCAAAGACATAAAAGTGAATCTTATAATTCAGTTAGGTTTTCAGGATACCACTTCTCATTCAGTGCTCTAATCGATATTATCACCCCACATGCCTGTGATGACATGATAGGAGTCAAGAGGAAGGACATCCTTAATCAAAAAACAAATGACAACTTCCAGGCCCCCATGGGTTTCACAGCAGAATTTATTGCATGCCCACTGAGTCAGAGTACTGTTTTGAGTGCTAGGAGGAAGTGGTACAAAAAGAAAGGAAAAGGGTACTGTGTAAGGCTCTCAATCAACATGTACACACAAAAAAACTTTATGACCTTGGAAAAAATCAACTATATAAAAAGCAAATGCTTTTATTTGCACGTTGAATACTTCCTGTAATCCTTTCTGCTCAAAAACTCCCTTTCATATAAATTTACTTAATTGATTAAACTAAGAAAAGGGGGCCAAAATTTGCATCCTACTTGGAAAATTTGATGTTAATCTACCAAGTCTTTTAAGTTTGGGAAATAAATAATGAACAAGAGCCAAAATAGATAAGGCGAGCATATAATCTATCATCCAAAACTTTTGGTAGTGGAAAGGGGTACTTTTAGTAATTACATAGGTACAGCAGACATAAACTGGAAATGTTTTGGGTAAACTGGGCTATACAGATGCTGTTGTGATAAAAATAGATTTGTCTCAAGAATTAACATACTTGGAATGAGATTTACTTAGGGTCAGAATGTTGAGGCAAGAAGAGCAATGGAGCTCCATAACCTGTCTGGCTGAATGCTTCAGTCAAGCTTCTCCCCAGCCGGGAAATTTCAAGGTGACCTCTGTCATCTGCTTTCGCCCTCTTTATTGCTTTAAATAGGTCTTTATTATTTATTGAAAACCTTCTTTGAGGGATGGAGAGAACACAAAAGTTAAGGTATGGTCCTGGAGTTGTTTGCAAGCTAAACAAATAAAGATTGAATGTCATTGACAACGCTTATGTATATCAGCAGGTACTATAGTATAAATTGCCAAATAAATTGTACAGATAATGTGTTGGAAGTTAGGCAGAGGGAGAGATCTCAATAGGATGGGAAAAGACATGGGATTCAAGTTGGGACTCGAAGGATGAAGAGGAAATTGCAATTTACAGCGTAAGTGGCAAATTGCTTCTCATCCTCTTTCCCAAAGAGCGAATGACAAACTGTTGAACAGAAAAACAAACGACCATCAACAACAACAATTATTACAAAAAACCTTGCAACTTGCATGGCAGATAAAGTGTTATTAGCTTTACTATGCAAATTGTTTTATAAATGATTAAGAGAAAGATAAACATGTCTGTAAAAAATGAACTAAGGACGTAAAAGAGCCATTCACGAAAGTAGAGGTATGAATGGCCAGTATACATTTGAAAATGCATTCACCTATCAGTATGAAAAAAGTGAAAATAGTCACTCTCAGGACTGTTGGTAGGAGAGAGTACATTGGGATAATGTTTCTAGAAGTCAATTTGGCCATATATGTTGTTGTGAGATGCCATCATGTTGGTTCTGACTCATAGCGACCCTATGAACAACAGAATGAAACACTCCCCGGTCCTATGCCATCCCCACAATATTTGTTATGCTTGAGCCCATTGTTGCAGCAACTGTGTCAATCCATCTAGTTGAGGGTCTTCCTCTTTCTCACTGAAGTTATATGGGTAAATATTCATTGGTTCAGAAATTCCATTTCTAGAAATTTATCCTAAGGAGAAAAGTGCACAAAGATTTAAGTACATGAAAAGATATTTGACGCATGTTACTTATGTTAATGTGAAAATTTGGAACCAACTAGCAGTTCATCAACAAGACATTTGCTCAATAAACTTTGGTACATCCAGACAATGGCATGACGTATAGTCACGGAGACAATTGATTTGCATCAATATTCATAAAGAAAATTTAAATTAAAAAAGATTGAAAATAGAATGTATAATAAGATCTCATTCGTGTCTATATATCTATATGCATAAATATATTAACAATAATTATTTTTAAGTGGTAATTATAGTGATAGTACTGACAGCTTTTTTTTTGGAGGGAGGGGTACTAGGTTTGTTTTCTCTTTTATAATATGTATTGTATTATTTGAACATGTATTGTCTTTAAAAATACATGTTTGAGCATATATTTTCATTATGAATAAATTATACTATTAAAACAAAAGTATTTTGAGAAAAAAAAACCACATGCTGATTTGATAAGCAGTGTCTATATAATAGGCAAAGAAACACTTTTCTAAAAATTATTTTTTATAGCAATCCTCAATATAAGCTACTGGTATTCCCTTATGGCATGATTTAGTGCAAGTCATTCTGAAAGGGTCCGTATATCTATATAGCTTTCTTAATCCAGAGTCTATTTTTGAATATCTAGACCTGTGAACATTGAAGTAATTTCATCCCAATATTGCTTCTCTAACCAAATTTTTGAACAAAAATCTCAAGTGAGTTTGAGATTTTATTTCATGGGAACTACTTACAGTGCTTTGGGTATACATAGTTGGTTACCCATGAAGCCTTGTTTCTCAGCCACTAATTCAAGGTATAGGATAAATATCATTTTGTAGAAGCTAATGAACCCACTTTAATTATGGTGTTGGTGAAGAATATTGAATATACCATGGACTGCCAGAAGAATGAACGAATATATGTCTTGGAAGAACTACAACCAGAATGCCCCTTAGAAGCGAGGATGGTGAGACTTTTTGTCTCACTTACTTTGGACGTGATATCAGGAGGGACCAATCCCTGGAGAAGAACAGCATCCTTGATAAAGTAGAGGGACAGTGAAATAAGAGGAAAATCCTCAGTGAAATGGATTGGCACCGTTGCTGCAAACAATGGGCTCAAACATAGTAACAATTGTGAGGAAGGTGCAGGACTCGGCAATGTTTTGCTCTGTAATACATAAAGTTGGAGCCTGGTGGTATAGTGGTTAAGAGCTCAGGTGCTAACCTAAAGGTTGACAGTTCAAATCCACCAGCCAGTCCTTCGAAACCTGATGGGGCAGTTCTACTTTGTCCTATAGGGTCACTATCAGTCAGACTCGACTCAATGGCATCTAACAACAACAATGAACTTATTAAAGTCTGGAGAACACGACTGGATAGAAGGCCATCCCACCTCCTCTTTTAGCTAAAGACTCCTGAACTTAGTTGAGATTTTGCACAGAAAAGAATTTTGACTTCAGGGTTCAAAGAAATGGACAGCCAAGTTCCTGATGTTTCACTCAAGTAGCATCATCAGAATTGTTTTGGGTTAAAAGATTCTAAGACAGTTATAAACTTATAGTCTCCTTGGCCAAATTGTTATAAACACTCTGTGAAGTATAGGTGTTAAAGGAATGCAATGCTACTTCTGTATTTATCCTCCAAAATACACTGTATGATAAAGTCACTAAATGAGAGAAATAGATTATATGGTATCATTATTTATAAAACAAAAGGGAAAAAATCTAACAAAAATGATAATTATATTTTAGAATAGTCAATCTGCCTGTAGCTTTATTTTCTGGCAATAAATAGGAACACTAGTCAGCTAAACCCATCCCTAATTAAACGCAGTAAAATATTTTGTTTGCATAAAAAGTTTTATCTAGTTTCTGTAGCTTGAGTTACAATCTGTTTTGGCTAACTAGAGTTGCACAAATAGAGTAAATCAAGTCATACAAATAGGACTGTGAAAAAATCAAGATGTAAGTCATGTGATACAACAAGATTTTAGAAAAAGTCACAAATCAGGGCATCTCAGTGTCAGAAAATACTTTCAGTAAGCTCTTTTATATTTACCCCATAAAGTCTTCACTCTCCTTTGTTAGGACTGTGTTGAATTCTATCATTATTCTCAAAGTGGGTGGTTCTCAAATGGGGGCACTGAAGAATCACCTGTGAATTTACACACACACACATACACACAAACACACACATACACCCCACACATGTACACACCAGATTCCCCAGCCTATCTACTCCAAACCTATAGAAGAGAATTCTCTGGGTGGTGAAGCCTGATCCTGTGTATTTTTAAAAGCAGCCCAGGCTATTCTGGTGGGCAGCCAGGTTGAGAACACTGCTCCAAGGAGTGAGGCATCTGGCCCCATTTGGTATCCCTGGCACATAAAAGGTTAGCCCTCCATTGTGGGACTTAGAAACTAATAAGCAGTTGAAATAGTATTGGGCTTATGACTGCCTAACTCTTGGCACAAATTGCTCAAAAGACCTCCAAGGTTGAGGCTAGTCTTCCGTGTGTGTGAATTTTTTTCCTGAAGAATTTACTGCTGTTTTTTCCTATTACAAAAGTGATACATGTTTATTACTACAGAAATTTTGAAAATAAACCCTAGAAGAGCACAAAGGAGAAAATAAAATCACCTGTAATCCGGTCAGCCAGATATAACCACATTTTTGTCTGTGTTTTTTCCTGGCTTTTGTGTGTGTGTGTATAAATATATATATATACATGGAAATACATGCTGTACATAGTTTTATAACATCTTTTTTTTTTTTCAGTTAGCAATATAGCATGAACATTTCCCATATTAGCGTTCTTCTGTGAAATGATGCTCAATGGCTACAGAAAATTTCATCTCATGGATATACTGTAATTAACTTCATTTTCTGTTTTTGGAAGTTTTAGCTTTGCAACTTATGACTTATAAATAGTCTTGCAATGATCCTCCTTGAACATAAATCTTTATTCACATTTTGAATACTTTCTTAGGAGTCTTAGAGGTGGTTTGCCAGACTAAAAAATGAGTATTTTTGAGGCATTTCATACATATCGCTCAGCTATCGTTTGGAAAGGTTATGTTGTTAGTTATCGAGTTGATTCCAACTCATGGGGAAGAGTAGAACTGTTCCGTAGGGTTTTTAAGGTTGTGACCTTCTAGAAGCAGATTACCAGGCCTGTTTTCCGAGGTGCTTCTGGATGGGTTTGAACTGCCAATATTTTGGCTAGAATTTGAGTGCTTAACTGTTTGTGCTGCCCTGGGACTCCCTTGGAAAGAATATGTCAGTTTTATATTTTGGCTATAGTTCATGTTCTCTGCATCCTTACCAATACTGAGTAATTTTATTTTCTTTGCTAATCTGATAAGTGGCAAGGTATCTCAATTTGATTTGTATTTCTTTGAAACAACTTCTAAATGTATTTAAATTTCGCCTCATAGTATTGGCTATCTATATTTCTTATGAGAACTTTGTGTTCATATCCTATATTTGTTTTTCAATTCGAGTGCTTGGTTTTTCCTTATTGATATAAACTTTTTGTGTTTCAAGCATGTAGAATGTATTTTTTTCTACATTAGTTACTATAGGGTCTCTATGAGTCAGAATGGACTGGATAGCAAGAAGTTTTAGCTCTGGTGACACAGAGGTTAAGAATTCGGCTGCTAACCCAAAGGTCGGCAGTTTGAATCCACCAGTGCTCCTTGGAAACCCTCTGGGGCAGTTCTACCCTGTCCTATAGGGTCTCTGTAAATCAGAATCAACTTGATGGCAACAGGTTTGGTCTGATTTTATTTATTTTAAAATTTTCTGTATGAGGTTTCAAAACGTATAAAAGTTGATAACTACTTTTTGAGAACAATTCACAATTCAAATACATACCTACAAAACAGTCAACCTTGGACAGATCACCAATATGGTGAGGATGTAGCATCCTGCCCTACACTGGGCCACTCCAAGCTCCAAACCTAGCACCCTCTCTCGCCTAACAAAATCTCGTTTAGTAAAAGGTCATTTATAGCTCGGTATGAACTTAAGTCAATGTTTTATATCTCAAGAGCTACTTAGATTTTAATCTTTGCTTCTAGTTAAGCATTGTATGCTATTGAAAAATTTTTAGCCATCAAGGAATAGTGTGGAAGAGATAAAATCAATTCTGCAACTATTTAATGAGCACTAAAAAAGCATGCATCAACCCAGTTATGTGTGTGATTAGCTGTGTTAGCATGCTATGCTGTAAATCATATTTTTCTACTTGTTGATGAAAATGTAAGCCTTATTTTATCTATTTCATAATTAGAGTAAAAAAAGACTCTGTGTTTATGTAGAGCTTTATGGTTTACAAAGCACATTCAAACATTACTTCTTTTGAACCTTGTCTTAGTTATCTAGTGCTGCCATAACAGAGATGCCACAAGTGGAAGGCTTTAACAAAGAGAAATTTATTTTCTTACAGTCTAGTAAGTTACATGTTCAAATTCAGGGCGTCAGCTCCAGGGGAAGGCTTTCCCTCTCTGTTAGCTCTGGAGGAAGGTCCTTGCCCACAGTCTTCCTCTGGTAGAGGAACTTCTCGGGCGTAGGGACCCCGTGTCCAAGATGCACTCTGCTCCTGGTGCTGCTTTCTTAGTGGTATGAGGTCCCCAACTCTCGGCTTGCATCCCTTTCCGTTTATCTCTTTGGAGATAAAAGGTAGTGCAGGCCCCACCCCAGGGAAACTGCCTTTACCTTGGATCAGGAAGGTGACCTGAGCAAGGGTGGTGTTACAATCCCACCCTAATCCTTTTAGCATAAAGTTGTAATCACACAATGGAGGACAACCACACAATACTGGGAATCATGGCTTAACCAAGTTGATACACACATTTCTTGGGGGACATAATTCAATCCATGACAAACCTCAACAACCAGATGAGGTAAGCAGGGTGCTGATTATTATCACAATTAAGCCAGTGAGGAAACTGAGACTTGGGGAGCAAATGACTGGCTGAAGTTCTTCAATGGGTATTTAGCGTGACAGATTAAAATGCACGACAGCCAATTACAAATACAGTGCTTAGACAAGGACTGGGCATTTTCTAAAAGCTTCTGAACATTAGAAAATTTTAGAAAAAGAACCAAAATAAAGTTGAAAGAAAAAAGCTGAGACTTCCCTCCAAATTTATGTGAAGCATGGGTGTGGCTGAATTTGAATGTAGCTACATATTTAATGGAATTCTTGGTGTTATTTTCTTTTCTATATTTTTGAGCCTGAATATTAGTTTGTAATGTTTTATTACTACATGAGGATTTTATTTTGTGAGGTTGCAGGATTTTCTTTTCACAATCTCTGTTGGAAAGTCTTTCTATATTCTCTCTCTCTATGTAGATATACTTTATTTTTAAGTTCTGCTCATTTGCCAAGTATGACTTGGTCTATATTTATTTTTATAGTTGATGTTCCCTACACGTTAAGCAATTTGTTAAATACATAAATGTAGAGTTACAACTTTACTTCCCTACGATGGGGCATCATGGAATGTGTATATTCTGGGTACTGCTTGTCTCTTTCTCCCAACTGCTGGCTTTTATTTCAGGTCATTTGTGTTTGGCTAGGGACTCAAGGATCAAGCAGTTGGAAAATAAAATTGACAGAGGAGCTGAATGAAACGGGAATTTGGACAGAAGGAAAAATAAACTAGGTAAAATTGAATACAGCAGAAAACCCAAATTTTGTCTTAGGAGAATGATGGAAGAGGAGGGGCCTTGAGATGTTACTGAGAAATCAGGAGGTTATTCACCAGGGGTTCAGAGAGTGTGGCTACTGAGGAGTGTGAACTTGACCTTTAAACACAGAAACAGAGATCATGTGTTGGAAGGGTTAATAAGGCTTGGATAGAACTCACATCTGATGTGTGGCCGTGAAAGGGTACACTTTGTTAAAAAGAACCAGGTCTGCTAGCAGTATTGGGTGAGAAACTTTGTGAGATTGGAAGGTATTACATTTATAGAAATCATACCTGAGAGTGGAAGAGCGTAAAGAGCAGGTGTGTGAGGATGAAAGTCAAGGGAGAAAGAAAGATTATTATTGGGGATGCAGTACATCTGGCCTGGTTTGGTGAATAGCAGGGATGATTTTTTTCTAATATAGACTAAAAAGAAAATAAAAAACATGGAGACAAGATTTAGTAGATTTGAGAAAGTCAGTATTTGGCTGTGGCCTATCCTCAATTATATTCATTTCTTTCTCTCTCTTTAAACCCCAACTATCCTCAACATTCTTTTGTAAACACGCTTCACTACTTCATCCTTCTTGCCTGGATGTGTTTGAGTAAATACATGGCTGTATTGACTAGACACACTTAAAATTTATGACCATAATTGTAGAAGGGGCTTTGCACCATTCCTGGCAATACTCTTTGGCTCTCCGGAAATACTTTCTCACTCTAAAAAAGAAGTATTTCTCACCTTTCTCCAAAGCTACTACAAACCCACCTTTCTTCTTTGAAAAAACAGGGACAGATGGGAACTTGCTTTCTTTCTCAAACTAAATCACTAATTTACCTGCATCCTGTCTGCACTCACTCCTTTTTCTTGTTATTAAGGATGCAGTGCCCCTATTCTTATAAAAGCAAGCCCATGGACTTGTGCTGAGCTGATCATAAATATTTTATGCTTTGTAAGCCACATGGTCTCTGTTAAAACTATTCACCTCCACTGTTGTAGGGTGAAAGCAGCCATAGATAACACACAAATGAATGAGGATGACTGTTCCAATAAAACTTTACTATGGACACTGAAATTTGAATTTCATAGGTCACAAAATATTGTTCCTTTTTTTTTTCTTTTAACCATTTAAAATGTAAAAACCATTTATAGTTTACAGAGCCCTAAAAAATAGGTGGTGGGTGGAGTTTAGCCTGAGTTTTGCCAATTGATGTCCTAGCTAATCTCCTTTAGTTCAATGACTTGGAGTATCATGTACACGTTCATGATTACTAAATATTTAACTTCAGCTTGTAATCTCTTCCTGAAACTCCACATTGAATTGCCTTTCAACATCTTCTCTTAGTTGTCTATTGTTAACTAACCTTGTTCTATTTGGTCATGCAAAACTATTAGGCTTTTATTGACAGCTAATGATAAACTTCCATACTGGGTTATAAAAAAATTGAGTCTCAGAGGAAATTTATAGACATTTACTAAATGTTTTATTGGCAAGTTAATTTAAGCCATTCTTTTTATTTTAATGAATTTATTGAGATATAACTCACATAGCATGCAATTCACCCATTCAGAGTGTATAATCCAGTAGCTTTTGGTCTATTCACAAATTTGTGCAACCATCAGCATGATCAATTTTAGAATATTTTTAATTATGAAAAAAAAAAATTCCTGCATTGCTTAGCTATCATCTTCCAATCCTCCTACCTCCCTCAGCCCTAAGCATCTACTAAGGTGCTTTTTGTATCTATCGCTTTACCTATTCTGGACATTTTACATGACTAGAACCACACCATATGTAGTCCTTTGTGACTAGCTTCTTTCACTTAGCATAATGTTTTCAAAGTTCTTCCATGTTGTGGTATAGATCAGTACTTCATTTCTTTTTATTGCCAGATAACATTTCATTACATGGATACGCCACATTTTATTTTCCATTTATCAGTTGGTAGACATTTGGGCTATTTCTACTTCTTAGTTATCATGAATAATGCTGCTATGAACATTTGTGTAGAAGTTTTTGTGTAGTCGTACATTTTCATTTGCTTTGAGGATATACCTAGGAGTGTAATTGCTAGGTCACATGGTAACTCTATTTTTAACCATTTGAGGAATTGCCAGACTGTTTTCCAAAGATGCTGCACAATTTTACATACCAGTGTATGAAGATTCCAATTTCTTCACATCCTCACTGACACTTGATATTATCTGTCTTTTTTATTATAGTTATCCTACTGAGTGTGAAGCGTTTTGATTTGTATTTTCCTGATGGCTAATTATGCTGAGCATGTTTTCATGTTTTATTGATCATTTTTATTTTTTGGGGGGGAACTGCTTATTTAGATCTTTTGTTCATTTTCTAATTGGGTTATTTGTCTTTTTATTGTTGAGTAATAATACTTTTTTATATATTCTAGATACAAACTCCTTATTAGATATATGATTTTCAAAATTTTTCTCCCGTTCTATGTGTTGTCTTTTCATTTTCTTGATGGTGTCCTTTAAAGCATGGAAATTTTTAATTTTGATGAAGTCAAATTTATCTATTTTTTCCTTTGTTGCTTGTGTTTTTGGTATCATATCTAAGAAACTTGCCTAATGCAAGTTCACAAAGATGTATACCTTTATGTTTTCTTCTAAGAGTTTTATCATTTTAGCTCTGACATTTAGGTATTTGATCTATGGTGAGTTAGTTTTTGTATATGGTGTGAGGCTGGGGTCCACATTCATTTTTTTGCATATGGATATCCAGTTATCCCACCATTATTTGTTGGAAAGATTATTCTTTCCTTATTGAATTGTCTTGGCACCTTTTTGAAAATCAATTCTAAGCATGGGGGTTTATTTCTGGACTCTCAATTCTATTTCATTGATCAATATGTCTATCCTTATCCCAGTAACACATTGTTTTGATTATTTTAGCTTTGTAGTAAGTTTTCAAATCAGGAAGTATGAGTCTTCCAAATTTGTTCTTTTTTCTTTGGGTCCTATTGAATTGCCATATGAATTTTAGGATTGGCTTGTCAATTTCTGCAAAGAAGCCAGCTGGAATCCTAATAGGGATTGTGTTGATCTGTAGATCATTTGGGGCATATTGCCATCTTAACAATATTAAGTCCTCCAATTACAAAGATGGGATATCTTTCTGTTTACTTAGTTCTTTAATTTCTTTCAACGAAGTTTTGTTTTTTTAGAGTATAAGTTTTGGACTTCTGTTAAATTTATTTGTAAGTATTTTATTCTTTTTGATGCTATTGTAAATGGAATTGTTTTCTTAATTTTATTTTTGGGTAGTTCATTGCAAGTGCATAGGTATACAAATGATTTTTGTACACTGATCTTGTATTCTGCAAACTTGCTGAACTCGTTTATTAGTTCTAATAGATTTTTAGTGGACTCCTTAGTATTGTTTATATACAAGATTCAAATCATCTGCAAGTAGAAATGATTTTACTTCTTCCTTCCAATCTGGATGCCTTTTATTTTATTTTTTTGACTTAGTTCCCTGGCTAGAATCTCCTGTACAATGTTGAATAGAAGTAGTGAGAGCAGACATCCTTCTCTTGTTCCTGATGTAAGCTGTCCTTTAGGCTTGTTGAATTCTCAGCTTTTTGTCCTTTAAGGTGAACCAACCACACCTCATGAAAGATTAATTTGAGTCAGATACAACGATCTTCTAGAGAAGGTATCCTTACTTTTATAGTTGGTATCTGGCAACCAGAATCTTCAGAAACAACGGACGAACACAGCACCATTAAGGAGTCATGACTTGAGCCCTAACCACAGCGTACAAGTTACAGAATTGCTAGATTGTTATATCCTGTTTATGAAATTCTACTTTGAGGAGGCAGGTCTTCACCAGTTGTATTTTGAGTGTCTTCCAATCTGAGCGGCTCATCTTGCAGCACTGTATTAGACAATGTTCTGCTGTTATTCATAAGATTTTCACTGGCCATTTTTTTTTTTTTAAGATGAAGATTGCCAGATCCTTCTTCCTAGTCTGTCTTAGTCTGGAAGCTCTACTGAAACCTGTCCACCATGGGTGATTCTGCTGGTTTTTTAAATACCAGTGGCATAGCTTCTAGCATCACAGCAACATGCAAACTGCCACAGTATGACAAGCTGACAGATGAGTGTGGTTCATGAAAGGCTAAATAGTATTTCTACAATATTTGAACCAATCTGTATATCTTGATTCTCATTGATTTAATCAATTTCCACTAATTTCACCAATGCAAGCTCATTTGTAACATCCATTATGCTAATAAGCCAAATGTCTGGGGTTGATTAGTGATAATGCTAGCTGAAGCACTTGATGCAGAGATGTCTGGAGGGTAGACTTTCTGATATAAAGTTATCCAGCCACCCCTGAAGGTTGAATTCTGAATTAGGACAACTGATTTTCTCTAGAGTATAGCTTAAATTAATGTGTGTATGTACACATGCACATTATATTACACTGTTGATCCTGAAATATTTTACTCAGGCTACAGACATCATAACAATGTGATATAAGCACTCTCAGTGTGGCTGAAACAAAAATCTTAATTCCTTCTCAAAGATGCTTCTCGACTGGAGTTCCCATCTTATTAAATTACGTCATCAACATTACCATCCCCAAATGTGCTTAAGCCAAAAATCTAGGTGTTAGCCTTGTTTTCTCAATTTCTCACCTTCTAAAATCCGTTAGCAATTTCTATTGATTTCTATTGATTCTACCTCCAGCTCCTTTCCTGAAACCGTTGTATTCTGTTTTCCACTATCACCACCTCATGGCAAGTCACCAGATTTACTTCTATTTAAAAGAAAAAAAAAAAATAGATGATGTGGCAAGGAATCTATGCTGGTTTCTAGTGGTCAGCACTCTCCCCTTTTTTCTAGGCATCTGAGCTAGCCTTCTAACAGGTATTCTGGCTTCTCCTCCTGCCATCTTCCCTCCCCACCCCTTCCAAAAAAGCAGCTAGAGGGATCTTTTAAAAGAGTAAGTTAGATCACATAATTTTCCCTAATTAAAATCCCCCAGTGGCTTCCTATCATCCTTGGAATGAATTCTGGACTTCTTACTCTGCCTATGATGTCTCTGCGGTGTGAGTCCTGATTACTTCTTTGACGAAATTCCAAACAACTTTTACCCTCCCTACTATGATCCAACCATGCTGACCAACTTTCGATTCTTAAAAATGTCAAACTCATTCTTGCTTTGGGACCTCTGCACTGGCTGTTTGGCTTTCTGGCTCTCTGCTCTGGCCAGACAGCCCTGTTCTTAGCATAGGTGCCTGTTTCTTGTCATTTAGATCCCAGTGTAAATGCCAGCTTCTCAGAGGAGCCTCCCTGACCACGCATTCTAACTTGATTCCATCTTGTCACACTCTACTACTTTTGGAATTTTTTTTTTAAGTATTTTAAGACTTTATTTTTTAGAGCAGTTTTAGGTTTATAAAAAATTGTGCATAAAGTGTAGATTTCTCATCTACTCCCTCTCGCCCTTGTTCACTATGTCTCCTGTTATTTACGTCTTACATTTCTATGGTACATTTGTTACAGCTGACAAACCAATGTTGATACATTATTGTTAGCTAAAGTCCATAGTTTATAATAGAGGTGACTATTTTGTACAGTTCTATGGGTTTTTTTTTTTTAAATAAGTGACTTTATTTATTATAGTAGATAATACCAATAGACTTTACTGTGATCTAAAGTCATCTTCAATAATCAGAGATAGTCCTGAGTTTGGATGTACACAGAAAGTAGGCGAAATAGATTAGACTTTTGTATAGAAGGGGTATTGGACATTAGATTCTGTGTGGGTTTTTTTGTTTGTTTACACTGAAGGCAGTTGTAAATCTGAAGATTTAATGTATCATTTTGTTGGAATTATATCATAGTCTTTGCACAAATGCTATGTAAACAAGTTGCTGAGTATTTTTATCTCATGGAATTTTACAAAACTTTTTATATATACACCCTATATCCCTCTCAAATGTTGGGCTTATAATTTTATTACATAGGACCTGTGTTTGAGGTAAGATATCATAGATGAATGGACCATTTTAAGTACACATAGAGACACTATACTTGTTAACAGCTCGATGAAGGATCCTCTCAGGGACCAGAGACCAGTCGGCTGCCGTTGAAGATGCTTGGGGACAGACAAAGAGGGCTTCCAGGATGTAATTAGCATGTTGCATTACTCACTTTTTAATAAGAAAACGCTACTAACCCCTGGAGGCATCCTCCCAGGAAGCGCATCCCTTCAATGTCTGTCCCTTTTCCCTCCCTTACCGTCTTAGTTGTCTAGTGCTGTTATAACAGAAATACCACAAGTGGATGGCTTTAACAAAGAGGAATTTATTCTCTCACATTCTAGGAGGCTGGAAGTCTGAATTCAGGGTGCGAGCTCCAGGGGAAAGCTTATTTCTTTGTCAGCTCTGGGGAAAGGTCCTTGTCGTCAATCTTCCCAGGTTGAGGAGCTTCTCAGCGCAGGCACCCTGGGCCCAAAGGATGCGCTATTCTCCTAGCTCTTGTTTCTTGGTGATATGAGGTCCCCCGTTTCTCTGCTTACTTCTCTCCTTTATATCTTGAAAGAGATTGACTTAAGACACATCCTAATCTTGTAGGTTGAGTCCTGCCTCATTAACATAAATGCCTCTAATCCTGCCTCATTAACATTATAGAGGCAGGATTTACAGCACATGGGAAAATCACATCAGATGACAAAATGGTGAACAGTCACAGAATACTGGGAACCATGGCCCAGCTAAGTTGACACACATTTTTTGGGGACACAATTAGTCTATAACACATTCTATTTTATGAACTTCTAGGGCCTGCTTTCTTCTTCCCCCTCCTAATACTGCTCCTGGGCAGGCTAAGGTATCACAGAGCTTCTGAGTCCCCTAAGCACCAGTGGCACCAGAAATGAATGCCATGATTACAGGGAAGCATTATTCTTATGTTTTGTTCTAACAGTTTTAGTTTAGTTCTAACAGTTTTGTTCAGTTCTTACATTTAGCTCTTTTATCCATTTTGCATTAACTTTCATATATAGTGTGAGGTAGGGTCCAACTTCATTATTTTGGGTGTGGTGATCCAGTTGTCTCATACCATTTACTGAAAAGACAGTAAATGATAGAAGTCCTTTATCAGATCTGTGTTTTATAATTATTTTTCTCCTAGTCTGTGGTTTGTCTTCTTATCCTCTTAACATCTGCCTGGGTACTGCTTTTTGTTAGTTTAGGTGTGAGTTTGTGTATGTGTTGTGTCATCTCCTCCTATCTAGGATATAAACTCTGTGTGAGCAGAAATCTTGTCTCTATTGTGCACCTTTGTATTCCCGTCATGGACAACAGTGTCTGGCACCCAGGGATGCTTAATGAATGTTTGTTGAATGTATGAGTAAGTAGAAATTTCAAACCCTAGTATTGTGGTAAAAGGACTATCAAAATTATTCTCCTTGACTGGAATTATTGGTATCGGATACTGACTAAATAAATGAGTTATAATCTGGAGACGCAGATCTTTCTTAGGGACAGGAATTAATTATATGCTAGTTGTTGTAATAGGACATAATCAAGGTCTACTTTCAAAACACTGACTGCATTATTTGTTTAATTTGTGCATCACTAAATGATCTACAGCCTAATTGCCTGACAGTCCTAGAATCTATCTGTTTAGCTTTCCTTCAGTGTCTGATCCATCGATTAACCACTCTCTGCACAGGAAGCCCTTGGCCAGGATTCTAACAGAATCAGAATCCCTTGTGATACTCCAGTGAAGAAACTCATCAATATTCTTGATTAAAAATATGAAAAAAAAATCACATTGCCTTAGATAAGAAGTCTCAGGTGCGAGATTCTTTAATGCTTAATTTTTTGTATAAATTCATCTCTTGAAAAGGAAAATGTGCCTCAGATTGCAACTACAGGGAGGTGGGGAGCAGAGACAGGCAACAGAGGACATTTGCACCTGTGTTGAGTGCCCACTTTCTATAACTCGAGGCATTAACTGGCTCTATGTTCTTTTCTTCTTCTTCCCTTTTCCCATGACTATATCCATCAGGACCATGAGATACAAGTTTGCCATTAGCACCAGGAAAGATTTATCAGTTCAGAACCCAGAATTAATACAGTAGTGTGTTGGTAAATGTTTAATAAACAGCTCTCCAAATAAAGACCTCTGATTTGTGGTATCTGCTGTTTTCTGTAGTGTAAATACTCCTATGAAGGCTGATATGAAGCTACCAAGGAGATACCACCAAACACGGAGTTGGGAAGAAATGCTAACAATTGACTCTCATGAGCTATCTTATCTGGCTCCAGCACACCATTGACTCAGAGATACAAATTCTCAGCTTCAAATTCAGAAAGTTTGTTCCAGGTGCAAGACAGAAAAAAAAAAAAAAAATTGATAATAGATGCAATGAAACTGAATCGATTTCACATCCTATCCCAAGACAGGAGCCCTGGTGGGGCAGTGTTTCAGAGATTGGCTGCTAACCAGAAATTCTGCTGTTCAAATCCACCAAGTGCTCCTTGGAAACCATATGGGGCAGTTCTACTCTGTCCTACACGGTTGCTAACAGTCAGAATCGATTCAATGGCAATGGGTTATTCCAAGACATAAAAAAAAAATCTTTGGGCAGGAAAGAGAGGAGAAGCAAGAAGTTGAGAGAGAAGGGAGATCCTTTAACAGCAGGTCAATTTTTTACACTGAGTGTGAATCTGGGAGAGGGGGGTGGGGAGACATCATGGAAGACTCTCCCACTTTAAGTTGGGGATCCTAGAGTAGAGAAAACCTGTACCTTCTCCAGAGACAGGGCACTCCTTCCAATAGTGAGAGGCTCTGTGTCCTGTTAGTTCCATCTGGAACTATTGGGCAGGCAGCCTTGCTGATGATGCTCCTGTAGACACTTGGCTGGGAGAATTGGAGAGCAGGGATAACTTTGAAGGGGATGAGGGCAGGTGGAGTGACTGCTGCTGACAGCCCATTGTCTTCTTCAGGCCTCAAACTGTGCCACCCCTCCTTTTGCTCTTGATCTTCCTTGTGCCCACAAGAAAGACAGGGAAGGGCTGAGGCGGCCTGAGGATGCAGCGATCGTGGTGGCTGGGATGAGGAGGCTGCTGAGGACATAATTGTATAGAGCTATAAGTTTTTCCAAGGACTGAAGACATCTCACAAAAACAAGGGGGAAGGGCAGAAGAAACAGCCAGAGACACCAGAGATGATGGTAGGATGAGTTCCATCTGGAGCAGGAGGCTAGTAGAGGATTGAGACCATAGAGGCCAAAGTCAGCCACTCTTTCTCTCAAAAACTGACCACAGCAGTTGCCCGCAGTCCCAGGAGTTTAGAATGAACTCCAGGAAGGAGGAGGAAAGAACTTTGAGAGGTGACAACTCCTAGATGGGACTAGATATAACTAGAATTTTAAACTAGATATTACTAGATATCTCAGTGCAGTGAGGACCTCCTACATTAAATCTTCTGCCTTCAGTTGGAAATGAGGGCTCAGAGTTTAAAATAAAGAAGATTAAAGCTGAGGTGGCGTTTCCCAGGATGTGGGATTTTCAATGCTAAACCCTGGGAAGTCTCAAACTGGAATGGTAGCTTATCCTAGTTGGAGATATAAAGAAAGTCACATTTTGCACAGTTGGTGACTATAGACATCACGCCCACTGGCAATCCTGAATTCTCCAATCTGGGGCAATTTCTACATATGAACTTGGTGGACACTGTGATGTAGACACCCAGACTCCTCTTCAAGTTTGCTCCATCTTCTGGGAGTGCTGTTAGTGCACAACCTCAGCTGTCAGTCCCTGCAGGGATTGCCTTAGCTGTTTAATATCATGCTTCTTCCTTTGGCTGCCCCCATTCAGTGACTGATCTGTGCAGGAGTATAAAGCTCAACCATCTCTTCCCCACTCAGGACTACAGTGAAGGGCCATTCTAACTCCATAGTTCCCCATTAGATAGGCTGAGGCTGTTGGTAGGCCTGATTGCATCTAGACTTCTCCCCAGTCCTGTTTCTGCCCCCTCCTTCCTCAGGTGTTGTTGCCAAGGGCACTGCCTAGTCAACATCCTGCACCCTATATTCTGTCTCAGAGTGCTTCCTGGAGAACCCAACCTGCAACACAAACCAGTGTCCTCCTTCCCATTTGCTTTCAGTTTGCTCCCTGAGACTACCTCACAAGTACATATGAGTCACGGCTGGCTGAGCCTCAGAGCCAGACGAAAACCGAAGAATAGATTTGCTCTAGGTTCAGTATAAAGAAATGTGTTCTTTTATTCTGCAAGGTTTTCAGGAACAAGAAAATTTGACACACAGTAGGTACACTGTAAATTTATTAAACAAATGAATGACCGGGGCAAGGCTGGCTTCATGGGTGTAGGACTTGTGCAATCACACAGGGCCCACCCTGCCACACTCAGAATATCACTGTGCTTGGTTTAATGCTCTGTTGTCAAAGTTCTAGAAATCTTAATAATTTTTTAACAAGGGTCTCTGCATTTTAATCTTGCACGAAAAAAAAAAAAATCTTGCACGGGACTCCACAAATTATACAGCTGGCCCTGAACCTGAGTCCTCCAAGAACTAACTTATCCCCATTTCCCAGGAAAGCAGAGCACAAGTCAACAGTATCCTTAGAACAACGCTGAGGGTGGTCCTTCAACAACATCCCCAAATCTCACTTCCCTCAATCCTAGCTCTCCAAGACGTTTTTACATGCTTGGAGGGCAAAGAGATCAGTGGTCACATAAACTCAGGAAACTGCATCCTAAAACCCCACCTGGAGATTTACAGTGTACACAAACACACTAAAGGATCTGGGATGTCTTCCTAGTAAATAAGGTACCTGCTTAATTTTGTTTAATGTTTCAATAAACAACTGCATTTGTGTAGGGGAAGAATTCTTTCTTGACCCACCTCTTAACATCTTGGAACAATTTCCTAACACTCATTTGAAAGGTGCTGCTCCAAAAACTTGAGAGGACTTGATCACACCTCGCTTGTCCTGGGCAGGCAGACCTAGCAGCCTAGCACTGACTCTCTGCACTCTTTCTAGAAGTGATGACCAGGAATCATTAGGTTGCCATGGTATTTTGGTGCTAAAAGAAAACTTGTATAGTCTACTTCAGATGCAGGCAAGAAAAGAGAGGACTTTAAAAGTTAAATCGCAGCTTGAAGCAGCCCAGTTAGGAGTTAAATACAAGTCAATAATAACAGCTAACATTGACCGAATATTGGTTATGGTTCAGGTGCTGCACAAAATATTTTACCTGCACTATCTTATTTAATCTTCACAATTAGATTAATTATTTTTATTAAACCTCAAAGATGCCTGTGTTGGGCATATGAAGTAGATGCCGGTGCTGGGCATATGCAGGGAGAGTTTGGAGGTTTGTGGGAGAAGGGCTTCAGAATAGATAGTGAATTAAGAAACTAGGGTTCATGGGATAGAGCGTTGGGCCTATTGCGGGGGCGGGGGGGAGGATATTGATACATTCAAAGGGAACATTAGTTGGTGGGGGGTTTTATGCTGAGGGCAACTTTGCTGGTGTTCTCTTCCAGACACCTCTGCAGAGCCTCAGGCTTGGCCTCTGCTGCGAGCATCTGTCAAGGCCGGTCCTTGCCCTTTATAAACCTCCTTTCTTCCTTTCTTTCAAAATGGACTTGCCCTGAACTAATAAAGATATGCTGGAGAGCTTCCTATCTCTGTCTGGAATTATGCTTCAGCAACAATATTACCCCTAAACTTTAATCTAAAAAAGAGAGGAAATTTTTAAAAAATCACAAAGAGGAAGCAATCCCCCATAATCGAAAGAGACAAGGTTAGGGCAGAAGAAAGGGCAAAACATCTGACTGAAAATGGCAGTGTTTAATCAGGGATTAGGCAGGAGGTGGATGAGGCAATTCCAGAATGGCAAGAAGCAACCTGAACCATTTAATGGACACGTTGTCAGGGCTTTCAAATACTCCAGTGCCCTTTAAAAATCATTTTCCCCTCTGCCTTTAATGTTTTGGTCTGGGCCTAGAGGTGAAAATGAAATAATTAAAAGAGGGATGCTGGCTCTACTGACTTTTTCGCAAAGGGAAAACAGGCTACAAGTTTCATCCTCTTGCTGGGTAATAACCCTTAACAGCAGGACTGGCTACATAATTTGCAGGGCTCGGTGGAAAATGAAGATGTAGGGCCCCCCGTTAGAAAATTATTGAGAATTTTCTGCTAATAGATACAGGGTTTCTTTTTGGGATGATGGAAATGTTCTAAAATTGATTGTATTGACGTTTGCACAACTTTGTGACTATACTAAAACCACAGAATTGTCTGCTTTAAAAGGGTGAATTGCATGGTATGTGAACTGTATTTCAGTTAAGCTGTTACTCTCCTCTCCCCCAAATATATATATACAGGTTTTTTAACACTCTGTATTCAGATTAATCCTTAACTGCTAAACAAATAAGATCAGGCATCCACTAATTTTCCCTGGAGTAAAAATAAACCTTGTGTTATTGTAGTCCTACCTCTCAAAAAATTATCAAGAATTTTGAGACCGCAATAGGAGAGCATTAAACCAAATCTGGAGACTCTGAGCACAGCACCTTGTGAGATTGCAATCTGCACATCTGTGAAGCTGGCCCTGCTTGACAGCCTCTGAGGTTTGCACAAATCTCAATTTTCTGGCTTCTAACGCTTCCTTTTCCATTTTGAAAGCATCAGGAATGTGTAGAGCTGTGTTCCATAGGGTTTTCAATGGCTGAGTTTTTTGGAAGTAGATTAACAGGTCTTTCTTCTGAGATGCCTCTGGGTGGACTCAAAACTCCAACCTTTTGGTTGGCAGCCAAGTATGTCAACCATTTGCATCACCCAGGAATATATATATGTATGTGTGTGTGTGAATTTTAAAAACTGTTTATGATGCATTTACATATCTTGTGTGTCTTGGGGCTCAGGGCTTTCCTCCCATTGAAATAAGGGATGTTCGTGTTTAATGAGAACGGATAACCTGCCCCAATAACAAATTAATTGTCTGCCTTCAAATTAAGTTTTACTGAGTTCACAGAAAGGCTTTAAATACAGGCATTGACAAAATAAAAAAAAAAAAAAAATTTTTTTATTAACAAAGGAGAAAGGATGTAAACAATTCCTTTGGCATATCAAGAGCTAAGCTTGGAAATCTGGAATCAGAATGTCTTCTACTGTGTAGAAGTAATTTGCTTATTATAATTAGGCCATTAGGCCTTTATATTACATGCTTCTAGAGTATGAGTCTATAATGTAAATAAAGGAAGTGAAAAGCCTCAGGTTTGAGAAAGGGAGAAGGGACATTACAGGGGATATGGCCATTCCTTTCATCCCGCACATCGAGGTGCATGTAGATGATGCTTTAGAAACCTCCAGAGGGCTATGAAGGAGCCAGAGAGCTTGGGGACTAGTGGCATACCTCACCAGTCCCACGAAGGAGGCTGCAAACCTCTGCTATATATATAAAAAAAAATTGAGGCAGTTCTTAGAACCCCTAGAAGGCATTTTGGAAAGTTCAGGGGACCTATTTGGCTGTCATCACGGTTGGGGGAGCACTATTGGCATTTAGTGGGTGGGAGGAAGGGCTACTAGATACTCTGTAATGTACAGGGTAGTCCCACACATAGAAGGATCTGCGTCCTACATGATGATTCAAATGTCCTGCCATACCTTCATGCAGAAGAAAATTCTGTCAATAATTACCTGAACCTAGAACCTAACCGGTTTACATTTAAACCCAAAGTATTTTATAAATGGTTTTAATTTTCCAAGAATGCAAATACTATTGTAAATTAGGGTAGAAATATACTTGGTTTATTTCAGAACTTTATCAAGGGCTGTTCAGCTCTGTTTTGGAAAATCACATACTGCTGGCAAGGTCTTTTATGGTATTTGAGTCACAAGTAGAACATACCTGTCTTGGTCTCTATTTAGGGATGTTGCTTTCTTTGTCTTGTCTAGTGTGGTCATGCTCAAGCATTTACATATAGGGATGAATATTGTTTTATTATTAGTTATTTTACTTTTATTTCTCTTTAATATTATCATTACGGCATTATTTATTTCTTTGAAATTATGTATATTGTTGTTGTTGTATGCCGTTGGGTCAATTCCAACTCATAACAACCCCGCAGGACAGAGTAGAACTGCCCCCATAGGGTTTCCTAGGCTGTAAATCTTTACGGGAGCAGATAACCAGGTCTCTTCTCCCAGGGAGTGGCTGATAGGTTCGAACTACTGACCTTTCAGTTAGCACCCAAGGACTAAACCATTGTGCCACCAGGCTTTCTGAAGTTATGTATAGGTAGATAATACTATCTATGTATTTCACTTCAGGGAAATAAATGAAATATTTGTTATAAAAATAGCATGTTTAATGTGAGAGCATTGGGAATCTCTCTTTAGAAGTCACTTCACACATCATTTTCAAAATGGTGCAGAAGTGGTAGCTGCTAGGATGATAGAAGGCAGTGGAGTAGAGCTACTTATGTAGTAGTCAGAGGTGCCAGAAATTCTTGGGGGCCCCAGTGGAGGGACAGATAGAGACTGAGAACTCCACTGGGTGGGCAAAGGCCTGGGGTCAGGGTGAAGAGGCCAGGGATCTGGGAACTTCAAACCTGGAGCAAATGGTCAGGACCTGGGCTCCCGCAGTGGATGCTGAGCACCTCAGCAGCCACCAAAACAGAGAGAAAACCAGCCTTGACTCTGCCAGAACCCTGTGAGGAAGCTGTAGTGAGTTGGATTGTGGTCCCCTCAAAAGGCATGTTCACCTAGAACCTGTGAATGTGACTTTATTTGGAAAAATAAGTCTTTGTGGATGAGATCATCCTTGATTTAGGGCGGGCCCTAAATCTAACAGATGTCCTCATAAGAGAAAGGCAGAGGGAGATTTGAGACACAGAGATGTAGTGATGCATCTGTAAACCAAGGAACACCAAGGATTACAGGCGGCCACTAGAAGCTAGGAGAGTAACATGGAACAGATACCCCCTCAGTGCTTCCAGAAGGAACCGACACTGCCAACACCTTGATTTCTGACTTCTGGCCTCCAGAACTGTGACAGAATACATTTCTGTTGTTTCCAGTCAACATGTTTATGTAATTTGTTACGGCAGTCCTAGAAAAATAATATGGATGTGAAGGGATACCCATCTATGGATCCTTCTTCTTTGCCACCAGGATGTCCTGTAAGCTACAGTTCCCCCCTTTAAGCCAGGTGCCATCTTGGAGAGGAGCAGGAGAAGCAGGGAAAGAATACTGAAAGACCATACATTTACCTGAGTCAACCAAGCAGAGACCGAGCTCCATGTTGTTGTTTTTAGGTGCTGTCAAGTTGGTTCTGACCCATAGCCACCCTATGTACAACAGAACGAAACACTGTCTGGTCCTGTGCCATGCTCACAATCGTTGTTATGCTTGAGCCCATTGTTGTTGCCACTATGTCAATCCATCTCTTTGAGGGTGTTCCTCTTTTTTTGCTGACCCTCTGCTTTACCAAGCATGATGTCCTTGGTAAATCCTTAAAGTGGATTAAAGTGATTGCACTGAACTGAGCTTACTGAATTAGGTTAGAATGGGCATTCCTTACCTCCATCCCTTCTCATCCTGCTATGCAAGGTGGAACCTGTAAGGAAGATATGGTCAATTGCACATAAAGGGAACATATGAATTGTCAGGCAAACCAAGATACTTTTGAGAGTTAAAGGGAGCACTAAAATAATTTAAATTTATAATTTTGAAATATTTGTTGATCAACACATTGATTTGATTTTACTGGTGGAGCTAGTCAAAAACTGTAATGTTGAACTTTTTAACTGAGCTTACAGTAACATTCACAATAATGTCAGATATTTCATTTTGACCAAATGATCTAAAAGGCTTACTTTGATTCCATGAATTGAGTAAAGAAAAGCAAACCTTTATTGGAATTACCTGATTTTTCGCTTTGAAGAATCTGATAGCACTAGTATAAAGCTGTCCTCATTTAACTATTTGTACAGTTCTTCTGGTAATGGAGCCAACAGATGAAGTTATTGCTTTACTTTCCACATGTCCATAAGGAAACTTGGAATCCGAAATGAGTGAAATTAATGTAGAAGAACATACATTTGAGATAAATAAAAAGTCGTGCTTCACTGAGTGATATGTAAATACACCTTCTATGCATGATCGATAGTTGTCTTTGGCTGTTTTTTGGGAAAGATGCAGATGTTTCTTCAGAAGATTTGTGCCCCCTGGCTTTCATGTGGTAAGTCAGTGATATCACTTGGCCCTCTGGAAGATGGAAAACTATGTTGGTAAACATTCTTTGCAAGTTCTACATTCATCAACTTCCTTGTGAAACTGATTCACAACTTAGTTTTTCAGGAACTTAGTTTTTCACTGAACATGTGCTTGTGATTTTTTGAGCCATTTGCTGCTAAAAGAGTTTACTGCAAAAATAAAGCAGCATCACACACACACACACCAAATAGTAATAGCTTATATGCCAAACAATATATAACAAAACCATATAATGAGAGTATTCAGGCTGCTCTCTATAAGGTCTATGACAAGACTACTGAACCTCTAATACCATTCATGTTTCCTAACTAACCAATAAAATCTCACATTTCCACCGACCTGGTCAACTGATGGCCCAGTGTCTTCACACCCTTAAAAGGTGTGGCATAAACCACAGGAAAATTGGCTGGTCCACCAAGTGGCCAGCTAGGGCAGTGGTGTCTGTTCCTTCTCCAACTACCATCAGAACTGTGAGAAATAAGCTTCATTAGCTCTCTCTTGTCCAAGTGAACTGCATTTGTCGGCAAGTACATGCATGCTGTCTTTGAAAGGGAGATGTTTGCTATACTGAGTCTGGAAAAAAAACACGGAAAAAAGAAACAAGTTATTGCTGGACATCTTTTAGATTTAATCACACATTAAAGTAAAACAACAGGTTCATTGCACACACATCTCCCATACTACTAGACAAGACCATGGCAGAAGTTGGAAATAAAAATAGAGACTTACCAATGCAACTATTAATAATAATAAAAAAAATGGCAGAAGTTGGAAATAAAAATAGAGACTTACCAATGCAACTATTAATAATAATACCTCATTAAAAAAATAAAGATCTGGGGGAGGCGGAGCCAACATGACACCCTAAATAGATGCATCATGATGTCCCTTTGCAGCAAAGACCAGAAAAACTAAATAAAACAGATACAAATGTCAATCCTGGAAACCTAGGCATCAATTAAAGGGATAGAGAACTAGATCAAATACTGAAAGAAGAAGAAACTGAAGGAAAACGAAGAATGAGGAGAGATACAGAGTGGAGGTCCACTGCCAACTAACACAGCACAGTGTTGCCATCTTGGAGCACAGCCAGCAATGACCCCAGAGAGGAAGTATGGGAAGGCAACTTCATGGAGCTTCCAACAGGAGACAGCATCCAGTAACCAGAGAAACACTCTTTCACATCCCTTACCGTTCTGTCTTGTATGCCACGCACACTCCTTCCCAATAGGCCAGTATTTGCTGCTTGGCTAAAGAGCTACTGATTCAGTGTCACCCTGGATCTGCCCTACCCCCACCCACTGGCTCCCACTATGCTATTCTCCCCCTTTGTTCCTTTTCTTTCTCCCTCCCACCTAGCCCCATATCCCACTCCCACACCTTCCTAATGGGTCATGTCATGCTGCTTGTCTAGAGGAATACTGGCCCACCATCACCCCAGTTCTGCCCCTCCTCCATCCACTGGCTCCCACCGGGCCATTTCTTCCCCCTTTCCTCTTTTTCTTTCTCCCTCCCACCTAGCCTCAGACTCTGCTCCCACCCCTTCCCACCAGGCCATGCTGCACTGCCTTGGCTAGAGAGCCACTGGCCCACTGCCATGCTGGTTCCACCCTGCCCCCACCTGCCAACTCCTACCATGCCATTTTTTCTTTTTCTCCTTTCTTTGTTTTCTTTCTCCCCCCACATAGCCCCAGATCCCACCTCTACACCTTCCCACTGGCGCTCGCTGTACTGCCATGGGTACAGAGCTATTGACCTGCTGCTGCCCTGGGTCCCATCCTGTCCCACGTGCCAGCTCCCACCACACCATTTTTTAAAAAATCCCCTTTCTTCCTTTTATTGCTGCCTCTCACTTAGTCCCATATGCCACCTCTACCCTTTTCCACCAGG
Source organism: Elephas maximus indicus (assembly GCF_024166365.1). Taxonomy (NCBI): domain Eukaryota; kingdom Metazoa; phylum Chordata; class Mammalia; order Proboscidea; family Elephantidae; genus Elephas; species Elephas maximus. Next base: position 61,646,850 of record NC_064826.1, on the reverse strand, counting down.
CCATGCTGTACTACCATGAGTAGAGAGCCACTGGTCCACCACCACCCTGGGTACACCCACCCCCACCTGCCTGCCCCTAGCACGTCATTTTTCCCCTTTTCTTTCACCCTTCCACCTATTTCAGTATGCCACCTGCTCCTCTTCCTGCCAGGCCATGCCATGCAGCTGTAGATAGAGAGCCACTGGTCTGCCACTTCCTACCTCCCACCTAGCCCCATACATCATGCCCCCTCCACCTTCCTGCCTCCCCCAGGTCTGCCCTGCTTATACCGGCCAGCTACACTTTTTAAAATTTTTCTATGTTTTCTTTCCTTTTTTCTTCCACCTAGCCCCATACACCACCTCCTTCCCATCAGCCTTTACCATACAGCCATGGCTACAGCATCCATGGCTCAGGCCCACTGCCACACCGCACCTGCACTGCCCCTCCCTTCCCACCACTTGACTAGCTGATGAATAGAGGGAAGTGAGCCCATACCACTCCCTGTCTGACAGCCCAGCCTAAATGGCAAGGGGTTGTGAATGCTCTTACACCACTGGACGAACATCAGGAGGCAGAAAGAATCTTCCCAGTCTGCCTTCAGCCACCTCATAAAAAACCAGTGTACAGTGAAGCAGGCACACTTTGCCTGCTGCTGCCCTGCCCACCTGGACAAGGTGGTGAGAACTATTATGCCCACAGATGAACAAGCAGTAGAGCACACCTGGCCTTCCGGTCCTGACATATCAAACAAAACAAAAAAGCAAGATGAAACAAATGAACACACAATCAACAAATAAAGAAAATAATACCTTAATGTCTCAGAGACAGCAGACAATATCAAAACATGTAAAAAAGCAGGACAAAACGGCTCTAACAAGTGACCAAAATAGAGTCAGATGACCTTCTGGTAGAAGAAATGGCAATGGAACTACCTGATATGGAATTCAAAAGACTAATATTTAGGTTTCTCCGAGAGATCAGGAAAGAGATCAAGGAAAACACTGTCAAAATCAAGGAAAAAATAGACAAAATCATGGAAAACAGACAAAACTAACAAAAACATAATGCTAATCAAGGAAAACGCAGACAAAACAATAGTTGAATTCAAGAAAATAATACAAGAATGGAAAGTTAAAATAAATAAACAATTAGAAACCATACAAAAACAGCAAAAACTACAAGTCCAAAAGATAGCACAATTTCAGAAATGGACAAGAAAGTTTTAAAAGCATATTTGAAACAGTGGAAGACAGAATCAGCAAGATTGAAGACAAACCGATGAATGCAAATTTGTTTGAGGAAAAATCAGAGAAAAGAAGAAAACCTAAGAATAAAAAAATTACGTGGGGCAAAATCAAGAGCAAAACTTTGTGCGCAATTGAAGTTCCAGAAAAGTGGGAGAGAAAAGAAAACAGAGAATATTTTTGAAAATTTGCTGTCCCACAGAAAACTTTCCAAATATCATAGAAGATGAAAAGCTCACTATTCAGGACGCCCAACAAACCCCATATATAGACCACAAAAAAAAAAGTCATTAGGATATATCATAATCACACTTGCCAAAACCAAAGACAAAGAAAGAACCCTGAGAGGAGCTCGAGAAAAATGAAAAGTCACTTACAAAGGGCAAAAATAAGACCAAGCTCTGAGTACTTGGCAGAACTATGCAGGCAAGAAGGCAAAAAAACCTGCCAACCAAGAATAATATATCATGCAAAACTCTCTCTCAGATACAACGGTGAAATTAGAACATTTCCAGATAAACAGAAATTAAGGGAATTTGAAAAAGAAACTTTACAAGAAATATTAAAGGTAGTCCTTTGGTTAGAGAACCAACAACATCAGACAACAACTGAAGTCTAGGACATAGGACAGCATCAGCCTGATACCAACTGTCATGGATTGAATTGTGTCCCCCCCCCTCAAAATGTGAGCATCAATTTGGTTGGGCCATGATTCCCGGTATTGTATAGTTGGCCTCCATTTTGTGATTGTAATTTTATGTTAAGAGGATTAGGGTGGGACTGTAACACCACCCTTACTCAGGTCACCTTCCTCATCCAATGTGGAGGAAGTTTTCCTGGGGTGTGGCCTTAACCACCTTTTATCTCTCAAAAGATAAAAGGAAAAGGAAGCAAACAGAGAGTGGGGACCTCATATCACCAAGATAGCAGCACCAGGAGCAGAGTGCATCCCTTGGACCTGGAGTCTCTTTGCTAGAAGCTCCTCCACCAGGGCAAGATTGATGACAAGGAATCTTCCTGAAGAGTTGACAGAGAGAGAAAACCTTCCCCTGGAGCTGACACCTTGAATTTGGACTTGTACCCTTCTAGGCTGTGAGAGAATAAATTTCTTTTTGTTAAAGCCATCCACTTGTGGTGTTTCTGTTATAGCAGCACTAGCTGACTAAGACACCAACCTAGGTAAAGAATTTTCGATTATACTATAAAGCTAAAAGACTTGGAACAGGGAAACAGAAATGTCAATCTGTAAATGACAACATGAAAAGAATAAAAAGAGGAATAAATGGTGTAGGTATAGAACTTGCAAATGGAGAAGTCAAGCTGATATCGAGTGATTAAAGACTAGTTCAAACTTTGGAAGATAAGGGTAAATTTCAAGGTAACGGTCTAAGCCATCTAGTGCTGCTATAACACAAATACCACAAGTGGATGGCTTCAAAAAAGAAATTTATTTTCTCACAAAACTTTAGTGGGCTAGAAGTCCAAATTCAGGGCGTCAGCTCCAGGGGGAGGCTTTCTGTCTCTGTCGGCTCTGGAGGAAGGTCCTTCTCATCAGTTTCCCCTGGACTAGGAGCTTCTCCACACAGGAATGCTCTGCTCCCAGTGCTGCTTTCTTGGTGGTATGAAGTCTCCTGTATCTCTACTTGCTTCTCTCTTTTGTATCTCAAAAGAGATTGGCTCAAGACACAATCCAATCTTGTAGTTTGAGTCCTGCCTCATTAACATAACTGCCACCTATCCCACTTAATTAACATCATAGAGGTAGGATTAACAACACATGGGAAAATCACGTCAGATGAAAAAATGGTGGACAATCACACAATTCTGGGGATCATGGTGTAGCCAAATTGATACACATATTTTTTAGGGATACAATTCATTCCATGACAGTAACCATAAAGAAAGTGAAGAAACCTACAATCAGAATAAAAAAGAAAAAGATAAAGTTTTAGTAAATGCAAAATTTATAATAATGAAAGAAAAGAAAATCCACATACAAATATAACTCAGCAGAGCAAAGTAAGAGGAACAAAGAAAACGTCAGCACCACAAAATAAATAAAGCTCAACAATGTGACAGCAATAAACACATAGCCTGTGGATAATCAAACTGAATCTAAGGGGCTTAAATGCACCTGTAAAGAGACAGAGAGTGGCAAAATAAATAAAAAACATAAGACGCATCGATATACTGTCTACAAGAGAAACACCCTAGACACAAATACATAAATACATAAATCAAAGGATGGAAAAAATATAGCAAGTAAACAGTAACCAAAAAAAGGCAGAAGTGGCAATACTAATCTTAGGTAAGATAGACTTTAAGGCAAAATCAACCACAAAAGACAATGAAGGACATTACATAATGATTAAAGGGATAATCCACCAAGAAGATATAATGTTAATAAATGTGATGGTTAAGATCATGTGTCAACTTGGCGGGGAATGATTCACAGTGGTTTGGCAGTTATGATGTAGTTTGGCAGCTATATAAGGATGTAATCACCTCCATAATGAGATCTGATACAATGTAATCTCCTCCATGATGAGATCTGCTATGAGCAGCCAATCAGTGGAAAGGGAGTTTCCTTTGGGGTATGGCCTGCATCCAATGTATGTGGACTTTCTGGCAAAGCTCATTGGCTGTTGATCACTCTGGATCCTGCAGCTGGCTCTTGTTCATCTGACCTCTGGTTCTTGGGACTTGAGCTAGCAGCTTACCTGTTGATCTTAGCATTCATCAGTCTCTGCATCCTGTGAGCCAGTGGTCTGTCATCTTACTTGCTGATCTTAGGATTGGTTGGCCCCTGTAGGCTGTGAGCCAGAGTCCTCCCATCTGATCTTCAGATCTTGAGTTCACCAGCCCCTGACATAAGCCAGGAGAAACCTCCAGGCTGACCCACGGACTTGGGACTTTCCAGCCTCTACAACCACATAAGCCATTTCCTTGATATAAATCTCTCTCTCTCTTTCTGTCTATATATATATATATATATATATATATATATATATACACACACACACACTTCACTGGTTTTGCTTCTCTAGAGAACGCAGGCTAAGACAGTAAATATCTATGCACTCAATGACAGGGCTCCAAAATGCATAAAACAAACTCTAACAGCACTAAAAAGAGAAATAGACAGTTTCACAACAATATCAGGAGACTTCAACACACCACACTTGGTAAAGGACAGAACATCTAGAAAGAAGCTCAACAAAGATATGGAAGATCTAAAGGCCACAATCAACTTGACCTCATAGACGTATATAGAACACTATCCACCAGCAGCAAAGCATACATTCTTTCCCAATGCACATGGAACATTCTCCAGAATAGACCACATTTTAGGCCACAAAGCAACTGTCAATAAAATCCAAACATCCAAAGAATACAAAGCATCTTCTCTGATCACAATGCCATAAAAGTAGAAATCAATAATGTGAAGAGTAAGGAAAAAGTTCAACTACATGGAAACTGAATAACACATTGCTGAAAAACAACTGGATAATAAAAGAAATCAAAGAGGAAACCCCAAAATTCCTAGAGTCAAGTAAGAATGAAAATACATCATGCCAAAACCTTTGGGACACAGCAAAGGCAGAGCTCAAGGGTCAATAAACCAAAAGACCAAACCCAGCGCCGTCGAGTCGATTCTGACTCATAGCGACCCGATACGACAGAGTAGAACTGCCCCATAGAGTTTCCAAGGAGCACCTGGCGGATTGGAACTGCTGACCCTTTGGTTAGCAGTCGTAGCACTTAACCACTACGCCACCAGGGTTTCCCAAAGGGTCAATATATAGCAATAAACGCACACGTCAAAAAAAAGAACATGCCAAAATCAAAATGTTAGCACTAAAACTTGAACAAATAGAGAACAGCAAAGGAAGCCCACAGCCACCAGAAGAAAGGAAATAATAAAGATTAGAGGAAAAATAAATGAAATAGAGAACAGAAAAAACAATTGGAAGAATCAGCAAGACCAAAAGTTGGTTCTTTGAAAAGATCAACAAAATCGACAAACCATTGGCCAAACTGACAAAAGAAAAACAGGTGAGGAAGCAAATAATTCAAATAAGAAATGACACAAGAGACATTAGAATACATCCAACTGAAATAAGAAAGATCATAACAGAATATTATGAAAAATTGTACTCCAACAAATTTGAGAACCTAGAGGAAATGGGCACATTTCTAGAAACACACTACCTACCTACCTAACACAAACTGAGGTAGAAAATCTGAACAGTCCCATAACAAGAGATTGAAAAGGTAATTAAAGAAAACTCCCAACAACAAAAAAAGCCCTGGCCTAGATGGGTTTACTGGGGAATTCTGCTTAACATTCAGAAAACAGCTTGCACCAGTACTGCTCCAATTTTTTCAGAACATATAAAAGCAAGTGATAACTCTGAATTCATTCTATGAAGCCAGCATAACTCTGATACCAAAACCAGGTAAAGACACCACAAAAAGAGAAAATACAGTCCAATATCTGTAGTAAATAAAAATAGAAGCAAAAATTCTCACCAAAATTCTAGCTAATAGAATTCAGCATCACATCAAAAAAATACTATACCACGAACAAGTGGGATTCATACCAGGTACGCAAAGATGGTTCAACATTAGAAAATCAATCAACATAATCCACCACATAAATAAAACAAAAGAATCACATCATCCTTTCAGTGGATACAGAAAAGGCATTCTATAGAGTCCAACACTCATTCCTGATAAAAATTCTCAATGAGATAGGAATAGAAGAAAATTCCTCAACATAATTGTCTTAGTCATCTAGTGCTGCTACAACAGAAATACAACAAGTGGGTGGCTTTAACAAAGAGAAGTTTATTTTCTTACAGTAAAGTAGGCTAAAAGTCCAAATTCGGGGTGTCAGCTCCAGGGGAAGGCTTTCTCTCTGTCAGCCTTCTCATCAATCTTCCCCCATACTAGGAGCTTCTCTGCTCCTGACACTGCTTTCTTGGTGGTATGAGGTCCTCAGCTCTCTGGTTGCTTCCCTTTCCTTATATCTCTTGTAAGATAAGAGGTGTTTCAGACCACACCCCAGGAAAACTCCCTTTACATTGGATTAGAGAGGTGATCTGAGCAAGAGTGTTACATCCCACACTAACTCTTTATCACCAATCCGATTTAACATTGTGCTGGAAGTCCTAGCTAGAGTAATAAGGCAAGAAAAAGAAATAAAGGGCACACAAATTGGTAAGGAAGAAGTAAAATAATCCCTATTCATGGATGATATGATACTACACATAAAAAGAGAACCCTAAAGTCTCCACAAGAAAACTATTGGAACTAATAGAAAGATTCAGCATAGTAGCAGGATACAAGATAAACATACCCAAATCATTTGGATTCCTATACACCAATAAAAAGGAAATCAGAAATGTGATACCATTTATAATAGCCCCTAAAAAAAATAAAATACTTAGGAATAAATCTAACTAGTGACAGGAAAGGTCTATACAAAGAAAACTACAAAACACTACTGCGAGAAACCAAAACAGACCTTCATAAATGGAAAAACATGCCATACTTGTGCACAGGAAGACTCAAAGTTGTGAAAATGTCAGTCCTACCCAAAGCAATCTGCAGATATAATGCCATCCCAATCCGAATACCAATAGCATTCTTTAACGAGATGGAAAAACTAATCACCAACTTTATGTGGAAAAGAAAGAGGCCGTGGATAAGCAAAGCATTATTGAAGAAAAAGAACAAAGTAGGAGGCCTTACACTACCTGATCTCAGGACCTACCATACAACCATGGCCGTCAGAACAGCCTGGTGTTACAAGGACAGACACGTAGATGAGTGGAATGGAATTGAGAACCCAGGTGTAAGTCCATCCATCCACAATTAGCTGATCTTTGATAAAACAAAACAAAAACCCAGTGCCGTCGAGTCAATTCTGATCTTTGACAAAGGACCATTAAATGGGGGAGTCTTTTTAACAAATGGTGCTGTCAAAACCGGATATTCTTCTGTAAAAAAATGAAATAGACCCATACCTCACACCGTACACAGAAACTAACTCAAAATGGATCAAAAACCTAGATATAAAACCTAAAATGATAAAGATCATAGAAGAAAAGGTCCTAATATATGGCACAAATACAATACAAACCATAACTAACAACGCATAAACACCAGAAGATAAACTAGATAGCTGAGAGCTCCTAAAAATTAAACACTTATGCTCATCGAATGACTTCATCAAAAGGGCAAAAAAAGAGCCTACAGACTGGGAAAAAAAATTTGGCTATGACATATCCGACAAGGGTCTAATCTCTAAAATCTTTAGAATACTTCAACATCCCAACAACGAAAAGACAAATAACCCAATTAAAAAATGAACAAAGGATATGAACAGACATTTCCCCAAAGAAGACATTCAGGTGGCTAACAGGCAGATGAGGAAATGTTCATGATCATTAGCCATTGTTGTTGTTGTTAAGTGCCATCAAGTCAGTTCCAACTCATAGCACAACAAAACGAAACACTGCCCAGTCCTGAGCCATCCTCACAATTGTTGCTATGCTTGAACCCGTTGTTGCAGCCACTGTGTCAATCCATCTTGTTGAGGGTCTTCCTCTTTTTCACTGGCCCTCTACTTTACTAAGCCTAATGTCCTTCTCCAGGGACTGATCCCTCCTGATAACATGTCCAAAATATGTGAGATGTAGTCTCTCCATCTTTGCTTCTAAGGAGCTCTCTGGTTGTACTTCTTCCAAGACAGATCTGTTCATTCTTTTGGCAGTCCATGGTATATTCAATATTCTTCTCCAACACCACAATTCAAAGGTGTCAATTCTTCTGCAGTGTTGCTTATTCATCGTCCAGCTTTCACATGTATATGAAGAGATTGAAAAAACCATGGCTTGGGTCAGGCGCACCTTAATCCTCATGGTGACATCCTTGCTTCTCAATACTTTAAAGAGGTCTTTTGCAGCAGATTTGCCCAGTGTAATGCATCTTTTGATTTCTTGACTCCTCCTTCCATGAGTGTTGATTGTGGATCCAAGAAAAATAAAGTCCTTGACAACAGCAATCTTTTCTCCATTTATCATGATGTTGCTTATTGGTCCAGTTGTGAAGATTCTTGTTTTCTTTATGTTGAGTGTAATCCATACTGAAGGCTGTGGTCTTTGATATTCATCAGTAGGTGCTTCAAGTCCTCTTCACCTTCAGCAAGCAAGGTTGTGTCATTTGCACAATGTGGGTTGTTAATGAACCTTCCTCCAATCCTGATGCCCTGTTCTTCTTCACATAGTCTAGCTTCTCCGATTATTTGTTCAGAATACAGATTGAATCAGTATGGTGAAGGGATACAACCCTGACACACACCCTTCCTGACTTTAAACCCCTTGTATCCCCTTGTTCTGTTTGAACAGCTGCCTATTGATCCATGTATAGATTCCTCCTGAGTACAATTAAGTGTTCTGGAATTTCCGGAGGCATGCAAATCAAAACTGCAATGATATACCATCTCACCCTGACATTACTGGTACTAGTCAAAGAAACAGAAAATAACAAATGTTGGAGAGGTTGAGGGGAGATTGGAACTCTTATGCACTGTTGGTGGAAATGTAAAATGGTACAACCACCGTGGAAAACGATATGGAGCTTCTTTAAAAAGCAAGAACTAGAAATATCATACTATCTAGCAATCCCACTCCCAGGAATATATCCTAGAGAAATAAGATCTGTTATACCAATAGATACATGTACGCTCATGTTCATTGCAGCAGTATTCATAATAGGAAAAGGATGGAAACAACCTAAGTGTCCATCAACAGATGAATGGATAAACAAATTATGGTATATACACACAGTGGAATATTATGCAATGATAAAGGACAATGATTAATCTCTGAAACATCTCACAACATGGATGAATCTGGAGGGCATTATGCTAAGTGAAATAAGTTAATCACAAAAGGACAAATATTGTATAAGACCACTATTATAAAAAGTCAAGAAAAGGTTTACACACAGAAAAAACAATCTTTGATGGTTATACAGGAGGGGAGGGGTGGGAAGGGGAAATCACTAGCTAGACAGTAGACAAGTGTTAACATTGGCAAAGTGAAAGACAACACACAATACAGGGGAAGCCAGCACAAGGTGACCTAGGCAAAACCATAGAAACCTCCTAGACGCATCCAAACACCTTGCAGGATTGAGTTACTGAGGCTGAGGGATGGGGATCATGGTCTTAGGGAATGTTTAGGTTAACTGGCATTCATAAAGAAAAGTTTCACATACTACTTTGGTGAGTAGTATCTAGGATCTTAAAAGCTCGTGAGTGGCCATCTGTCTTAGTTATCTAGTGCTGCTATAACAGAAATACCACAAGTGGATGGCTTTAACAGAGAGAAATTTATTCTCTCACAGTCTAGGAGGCTAGAAGTCCAAATTCAGGATGCCAGCTCCAGGGGAAGGCATTCTCTCTTTGTTGGCTCTGGGGAAATGTGCTTGTCATCAATCTTCCCTTGCTCTAAGAACTTCTCAGTGCAGGGACTCCTGGTCCAAAGGACACACACTCCGGCTATACTTTCTTGGTTGTATGAAATCTTCCTGTCTCTCTGCTTGCTTCTCTCTTTCATATCTCAAAAGAGATTGGCTCAAGACACAACCTAACCTTGTAGATTGAATCCTGCCTCATTAACATAACTGCCACTAACCCACCTCATTAACGTCATAGAGGTGGGATTTACAACACACAGAAAAATCACATAAGATGACAAAATGGTGGACAATCACATAATATTGGGAATCATGGCCTAGCCAAGATGATACATATTTTGCGGGGATGCAACTCAATCCATGACACCATCTAAGGTACATCTATAGGTCCCATCCAGTTTAGAGCAAAGGATTATGAAGAAAACCAAAGACACAAGAAAATATTAGTCCAAAGGATTAATGGAGCACATGAACCACAGCCTCCACCAGCCCTGAAGAACTGGATGGTGCCTCGCTACCACCACCAACGACTCTGACAGGAATAGATCATAACAGACGGTCCCAGACAGAGCAGGAGAAAAATGTAGAATGAAATTCAAATTCACAAAAAAACAGCAAGGCTCCTGAACACCCTACTAACTGAGAACTGGAGATACTCCCAAAGTGCATCTTTCAGCCAAAGACTAGAGCGGCCTTTAAAACAAACAGTAACACATGTGAGGAACATGCTTCTTAATTCAATCAAGAATAGGAGACCAAGTGTGAAACACCTGCCCAAAAGCAGAGATGAGAAGGCAGGAAGGGTCAGGAAAACTGGATGAATGAACACGGAGAACCTAGGGTGGAAAGGGAAAGGGGAAGAGTGCTGACACATTGCAACCAATGTCACAAAACAATTAGTGTATAAAATTTTTGAATGGAAAACTAATTTGTGTATAAAAAAAAAGTTAAGAGAAAGAATTAAAGATCTGGGGCAAATGGTAAATCAGACGGGCTACTGTGACAACAAGTATAAACTGAGATTGTCCCAACTTTGGTCACCATAAATAGTTACAGGAAAATAAAAAATGCTTCATTTTCTTTGCCCATCTGGGAATTGGACGAGTAATTTTGCTACCCTGGAATATGAGTGAACCTGAGTTTTACAAAGGCATGGCTTCCTAGATTTGAGTTTGTTTTAGCTAATGGCAGTACTTGATGCTGGCTTGATCCCTATGACCTTCCGTCTATTCCTTTTGTCATTAAAGTAATTTTAAAGCTGTCTGGTTGGCTAGGCTGCCTTGACCATTTAATTATAAAGACAGAGCCAGGCAGGTCAGGTCACAAAAACATGGCACATGGTATACACTCAATAAATATTTTAATAAAAGAAACCATTGCTGGGGCATTACTGAAAGCCAGTAACTTTCTCCAGGCTGTTTTCCTTCTAACATAAGTGATCTCAGAGTAGCTTCCATGGCTGTGTGTTTATGATTCAATGGATATTCAAAGGGAGTCTAAATAAAGCATCCAACAATAATGTCAGTAGTTTTTTTAAGGTCATCATAAAATGACCTTCTGTCATTCAAAATGCCAATGAACAACTTCCCTAGTAGGGTATCCGAATCACAAGATCTTGCAAGGAGATTTAGAGCAAAAAAAGATGAAGCCAGACCACTTATCTCAGGATCACTGGATGAAGATCTGCCTGTCACCTTCTACTGTTCCTGGAATGCTGACTATAGACTCTGCTTGCGCTTGGCATGCCAAGCTAAGTAGCTAAATGCTGATATTCAGTGTGATTTGATGGCATAATCAGATGCTCATTTACTAAAAGGCACTGGTAAGTTTTGCAAAGACTAGCAGAAATTGAAATTCTAGCTGCTAATGTCATTCTTACCTTGCTGCTTTGGTTTCAGACTTTAAATTGATATTTCCCCCCGACGATTTTAATTAAGTAGATGAGCGGGAACATGAATGAGAACATGATGGGACGGGGATTTACGTTAGAGTCGGAGCGACATCCTTTCATTACTTACCACAGCCTGCTTCAAATCTTTTTTTTTTCTTCCAGCACTGAAAAGAGCTAACATCATCACGTATATTTAGTCTGTAGTTGCTATGAGGCAGAATTGATTCAATGGCAATGGGTTTCGTTTGGTTTTAAGAATGTCATAGAGGAACCAGATGCATTTTCTCAAAGGACATAGATGCCTATAGATGTAAATAAAGTTTTCTAGTTAGTCCCTAAGAGGTAGGTTAGTCTTACTTTTTCCGGAATTTAATTCCTTAAATTCTCCAACATAATGAAATAACTGTGTTAGACAATGGCACGGGTCTAAAAAGATCATGCAATCTAGCCTTTATCCAAGACTGTTCTATGGAATACTAGTTACATGAGCTGCTCTTTGAGTGGAGAATCCTATGGCCAAAAAGTTTCCCCTTGAAGGTTTCCAACATACATTAACATAGTAAAGAGTCTGATTAGTTCCACAATAAAGAAATCATTTAAATTTGTTTAAAGTGGAATTTTCTAAAGCTATTTATCATGAAATCCTCTGCCGTGGAATTGATTCCAACTCACAGTGACCATATAGGACAGAGTAGAACTGCCCCATAGGCAGGAAATTTGTGTGGAAGTCGACTGCCACATCTTTCTCCTGTGATGCAGCTGGTGGGTTCAAACCTCCAGCCTTTTGGTTGGCAGCCAAGCGCTTTAACCAGTGTGCCGCCAGGGATCCTAGAAACACTATCCAAAACCCTCTGCCGTCGAGTCGATTCCGACTCATAGCAACCCTACAGGACAGAGTAGAACTGCCCGATAGAGTTTCCAAGGAGTGCCTGATGGATTCGAACTGCCGACCTCTTGGTTAACAGCCGTAGCACTTAACCACTATGTCACCAGGGTTTCCAGAAACACTATAGTGGTTGTAATATTCCTTTGAAGATGTTTTCTAAATTAATTTGGAATAATGGCTTATTTTCTATTGTCTAAAGACATTTTTTTTCTATGTATTTTATCCACACTGACAGTAGTGGCATATTCTTTCAGATCTTTTCTTCCAACAGGCTATGATAGCCCTTCCAAATACTCTTAGTGCTACTTAATCTTGTAAAATCTATGACACTCCCTCTTCCCAGAGCCAGTGAAATCTTGTTATCCGTTCTCATTCATCTCTTTCCTGGCTTCTTAATTTTTGAAGCTTTGTTATCTTCTGTTGCACAGTAGAACCATTACAATTCAATTGGTGTTTGGTCAGGTTTTGTTTCTCTTACTCCCATTTCTCTTACCCACAAATGTCACTTTACTCTCAGATTTGACCACTTCAATTTACAGAGATTTATATATGGAAACCCTGGTGGCATAGTGGTTAAGAGCCATGGCTGCTAACCAAAAGGTCGGCAGTTTGAATCCACCAGGCACTCCTGGGTCACCCTGTGGGGTAGTTCTACTCTGTCCTATAGGGTCGCTATGAGTTGGAATTGACTCGACAGCAACAGGTTTTACTACTTGTATCTGTCATCCCAATAAAACATATTCTAGATTATAGGTATAAACTTGTGACAGGTCAGTATTGACCTGATTCATATCGCTTTTGCTGAGTAGGAGATTTGCTATTATTTTCTTTCCTGCAGTTAAAGTCTCTATACCTACTGAACACTGTAGCATCCAGGCCTGCAGTCTCAATGGGCCACCTTTCTGCTCTGTTGTGGGGCTAAAAATCTGGATTCATTTAATTCACTCAAGAAAATATAATAAATGCCTTTGTCATCCTAGACCCTGGGGTGTAGTTACAAGGAGAACAATACCGTCACGTCCCTGCTTCCATGAAACATATATTCTACTAGATGAGTGCTTTGTCAGTGACTTCTGTTATGCCTACATGCAAAATACTGCTTTTTCCCTTTCATTGTGATAAAATTTTCAAAGAACTTAAAGTAGAGGTACTGAAGGAAGTGGAATCAGGATTTTAAGAGGGGGAAGAATTTCCTGGTCCCTTTTTTATTAACTTGAGTAACTTAATTTCCCCAGGAAGAGTAGGTTAATATGACTGGTATCTTTATTTATTTACTGCGTGCTTATATTTTCTTTTATATTAGCATTTGTTCTGGCCTCTGTATTATCATGCTCCAGAAAATATACAAGAAACAGAATACCTTCCCTTGAGAAGCTGTAGATTAATTAAGAAGACATGGCATACACCTAAAATTATTAGATAGTCAAAATCAAGTGTGTAGTAATGTAACGAAACTATTCTTTGTCCAAGGAACATGTAAATAATACTAAAGAACTAGAGAAATAAGTGCGTTTGCATCTTTCAATAATAACTGATTATAAAATACTTGCTCAACTTTCTTAGTTATTCTACTGTGTAAATGTTTGTGCTATTGCTCTTTCCCTCAGTTCATTCTTTCCAGCTCTTAAATCCTTTCTCTGAGGCACATAGGGCCTGACTGTTCTAACCCCACCATGAGAAGCTTAGATGCTTTGGAGTTATATGGATTTGAGCTGAAGCAGGTAACAAGGTTCCCTCAAGGGATGGCAGTTGGAGGAATGTGTTGGCAGTTCAGATCAGATGATTTATTTTAAAACTTGGGCGAATTTCAAAAAGGAAAATGGTTTCAGCCCAAATCCACTTGCAATACCAGCCTTCCTGGTTGGGGAATTGAATGTCTTGCTAATTTATTTTTGATGGGCAGGCTTCTGTGTGTTTTAGATGATGGCTGACTGGTTTGGAAGTTGAGCTTCTCTAGAAGGTATCTGGCACTGGTCCAGGATCTTCAAGGGAACTCACAGTTCTCCTGGAGGAGACACGAGAAGCTGTAGTTGATCAAGATACCTTTTTTTAGACCCACTCTTCAGTGACTTTCAGTCATTCTTTCTATCAATAATTTCGTATTTAACTTCTACCATGTAAAAGACTGTGGCTGCCTCTGTGGGGAATGCCAAATCTCCAAAAGAGAGGTGAGTCGAGGACCCTGGATGAAGCAGAATGTGGGCATCGCCGTAAAAGCGATGTGAAGGATTGCGTGCGTGTAGTGAGGAAGGAGTCACTTCAAATTGGATGGATCAGGGAGCTAGATAGAGAGAGATACATTTGAGCTGGAACTTGGAGAATCGATTTGATTTGGCAGATAGAGAAGTGTTCAACTAACTACAGACTGTGGGCCAAATCCACCCCCCTCCACCCTGCCTTCTGTTTTTATAAATAAAATTGTGTTGGAACACAGCCATGCCCATTCGTTTATGTATTGTCTGCGGTTGTTTTTAGGTTACAATGGCAGAGCTGAGCAATTGCAAGAGACCACGTGACCCTCAAAGACTAAAATATTTACTATTCAGCTTTTTACAGAAAAAAATTTGTAGATCCCTGGTTTAAAGCCAGATCCTTGAGGGACATGAATTTCCTCCAGACCAAAATAGATGACCACTTAGATTTTATTTGGCAGGTATTTTGGAGACAGAATGCTTTTGAGCGTTGGCAGGTTTGAAGATGTGATGGTACTGTACTTCAGGGGAGTGACCTCCGATGTGCCCCAAACACAAACAGCCCAAATTCACTCTGCACAGATGTGCTATTAAAACAGTGCATGTCTAAGAAGCCTGCTTCTCCATATTTCTTTTCCTCTTTATCCAGTACCCATACTGGAGAGATGATGCAAACAAAGACATGGAGGTTTACCTTAAAAATCTTTGCCGGATGGCACGTCTGTCTGCTCTGCTCCCTGCTCCCTAGCAACAGCTATATCATCCTTTTAGAAATCTTTTCACGAACATTCTAGCTATTCTGTGTGGGTCTCTGTCTCTGTTTTCTGTCTCTCAGTGTCTCTTCCCCCTGCCATCTCTTTTTTTCTCTCAGCTAATCTCTGCATGTTTCTTTCTCTCTGGTGTGATTTCTCACATTAGCTATCGTCCATTTCTTTGATTCCTTCTTGGCAACCGAAAGCCACAGCACCATTATTCAGCAAGTAGCCCTGCTTCCCTGCTACCTTAAAATAATAATGTTTCATGGTGACAAATGGATATAGCTAACAATGAAAGTAAAATACTTAGCCAGGCAGGGGTGCGACCGTGTCAGATTCCTCCCCCTGGCAAAAACAGAGTGCCTGAGAATCTCTAAAGAAAGGAATATGAAAGTAGGGGTAGTTGGCGATGTTTGCCAGGTGTACCCCCACTGCTTTCGTCTTAATTTAGCTTCTGTGAATGTCGAGACCAAGCTCTGAAAGGCAAAACGGTAGTCATTCTTAATTTACTAGATTTTAGTCACTGTCCTGTGAAAAACTTTAAATATTAATTAAATATTAGCAGATTTTAGATCTAGTTTCACATCTTCTGTTTTTCTTTGTTAAAAAAATTGAAACAATCTGAATGAATGAAAAAATAGAATCCTTTTTGTGTGTTAGCAACTAAAGTTTCTACATTGTGTCAGAAAAGGCTCAATTAATGTTAAAAAAAATAAATAAAATAAAGACTTTCTAGCCTTCAGTCCCTACCACTGAGGGCAGAAAATAATAACATCTAAGAAATCTTCCAGCCAAAACCTGTTTGCACGCATATGTGTGCATGCCTGTGTTTTGCACACTGCACATGTGCCCTTCCCCTGTATGCACCCGGCTGTGCTGGGAGCGGCGCATATGGGATGTGTATGTCTGCAAGTCAGCTTGGTTGTGTGCATGGGAAGAAGAAAACAAGAGAGTGAGCTAAAAACCACACAGGCCTAAATGAAAAGCAACTGTTCTACCATGAGGAAAGCAGGCGGGCCTTTCTCTGTGCACACTCCACTCTTTCTTTGCCGCCCAGACTGATCTTTGAAATAAAATAAAGAAGCGTGGCAAACTAACTGAAAATAGGTAGAAATAATGTATTTGGGTTTCAGAAAGAAAAAAAAAAAAAAACCTGGCATAGCTTAAAAGGCACCCATTTCATAACAACACATGTGCAAAGAATTACAATAATTGCAGTGCACACATCGGTAACAGACAGAGTGAACAATGAAGATTAAAAACACATTCCTAGAGCTGGCCCTGTGGCTTGGCAGCAGCACACAGCAGAGAGACCTGTGCGGGGAGTCAAAGGAAGCGTCTTGGCTTCCAGAGCTGTCAGGGCTTGGCAGGAGCAGAGGCGAGGCCTTTTGGTGTATGAGAAAAGAGGAGGGAGGAAGGTGACAGTGACTGTATCCCGGCACTGCTACTCCTGTCTCCCGGTGGCAGGACACTGGATGGCTTCAGGAAGTTTCACAGAGGAAGTCTGCCGTCAGCCCTTTGGGGATCCAGTTCAGAGCTGAATTTGAGCCAGGCTGAGAAGGAGGAGGGATGGAGATACAAAAACAAACAGCAGAGAACAAACAGGCAGAAGGTAATGCTGGGAACACCCAGCCAGTGGCCCAGCTCAAAATCCTGCCTTCTCTTCCTCAAGGCTCACCCACAGCATGATCTAGCATGATGGACTTCACTGCTCTGGAGACATAAACTGGGGAAATGTTTATCTCCCGTGGGCTAAATACGTCGATCTGCCCTGTTTCTCTTCAGTATTTTCTATGCGGTGGCATGAAAGTCTGTGGGCGGGTGAATTCCCTAGTGGTGTGTTCCAGAGCCTTCGAAGGCACATAAACCAAATAGTCAAGGTATACAATAATCTTTTCATAGTGAATCCCTTCCATTGTCAGCAAAGACAAAGGCCCTTCTCTTGGTTTTGAATGTTGGGATTCTACCTCCTGCCACTGGCAGGGAACTAACTCTTTTGAATCCTTGCAGCTTTGGCAATGACGGAGGCCAGAAGGTGGGAATCTCTAACCAGAGAGTTTGGGTCACACGCTGGAAATTGAGAATCAAGGGTTCTTAATCTGAGGTCATGGAACATCTAAGAGTTTGGTTAGGTAGACTTAGGGAGATCCATAAATTTGGATGGAAAAAAAAAAATGTATGTATCTTTAGCTTTACTAATCTCTGACATTTAGCATTCCTTCAGTTACAAATGTAGGAGACAAATCTCAGTTGTATTAGCAATACTTATAATTTTGTCACCAGTAAAAATCGTAGATATTTTTATATCATCTCTCTTGTTTCAGATATCTCAAATTATTATTTATGCTCACCACTGCTTTGAAATGATCATAAGGCCTGCCACAAAGTCTTGTTTTTTATTAATGGAGAAGCATATATGAAAATATAATACTTTGATAAATATATTTCAATATAACTGGTTTTCTTTGACATATGTATTGCATTTCATTTATTTAAAAAGATTATTCTCAGGGGTTCTCAGGCCACATCACTGCACTGCCAGGGATGTCTGTGGCACACACATTAACCAGGCCTCAGGGAGGATCCAGTCTCTAAAGCAATCATGAGATGCTAGGCCTTCCGCACAGAGAATTCCATAGTGATCCAGCCCTGTGCATGTCTCTACAGACGGGTGAGAGAAGGGAAGGGCAGACATATGTCTCCAGATCCAACACTGATGATTCAACAAAGGACCTTCTTCTTTTCCCATTCCTTAGATATGTTCAGCAAATGTTAGCATTTGCCAAGACAAAAATTTGCATTTTCTTCTTAATGATCTATGGCAGAGCTTCAAAATGATTTCATTAAAAATAAAATAAACTTTTCCAGATACTGGCAAGAAGTGTTCGCCATTAAGTCACAGTGGATAAGATGGAGAAGGAATAAATCTATTTGCCAGTTCCTGCACCCAGGGTGAAAGGACATGAGAAAAGCTGTAAGAGCGATGATGTGAGAATCAGATAATACAAGACAACTAGGGATGACATCTCTTAAATCAAGGAGTCAGCTGAGAGAACTGAGCCCGTAAGTGTCAACGAAGCAGTTGGGAAGTTCCTTTATTTTCACTTGTCCTCACAATAAAGGAGAGGAGCAGTTCAGGTTTGGAAGCAATGATTCATTGCTGTGAAAGATTGATTTATCCAAACCTGAAATCCTGCTGAGCTCTTGTACCACTTCAGGAGTGCTGGGAGAAGCAGGCCTACACACAACTGTCTGAAGTATGAATCTTGGCATTTGGCTTACAAGGGACAAAAATACTGTCCTGAAGAGAATATATAAACTGTTAGCAATCTTCATAAACACTTTTTTTTTTTAAACTTGGAGAGAAATATTGAGTTTTTTACTAGAATCTTTCATATACCTGTAAACCAAACCTGTTGCCATCGAGTCGATTCTGATGCATAGGGACCTTATAGGACAGAGTAGAACTGCCCCATAAAGTTTCCAGGGAGCGCTTGGTGGGTTTGAACTGCCAACCTTTTGGTTAACAGCTGTAGCAATTAACCTCTATGGCACCAGGGTTTCCAGTCTTTAATATACCCAGTGCCATCATATAAAAAAGCTACAGAGAGAGCCACTTTGTAAGATTTACATCTATTTTGTAGCAGATATTATATTAGTTATAGATAGACAGATAGATGATAGATAGATAGATAGGTAGATAGATGATAGATAGATAGATAGATAGATAGATAGATAGATAGATAGATAGATAGATAGATAGATAGATAGATAGATAGATAGATAGATAGATAGATAGATAGATAGATATCTCATTTAACTCTTTCAGCCTTTCTATTAGGTATTATTAGTCCAAGTCTTTCACATGAGGGCTCTGAAGCTTAGAGAATGATATAACTTGACTGAGATCTCAGGGTTAGTCAGTGGGATTTAAACTAAGATTTTTCTGACCCCAAAGCCCCTATTCCATTATTTCAAGTGGTACTAGTTTAAGAAAAAAACTCTGTGATTAAATCATTAAAAACCTAGAAGTCATTATGGGAACTGAAGGGTCAAGTTTCAAATTAGAAACGTAAATGGCAATGTGGTAAAATATTGTTAGAAGAAACTTTATAATATCAAACAAAATTGTTTCTTGTATACAGAAAGTCAAACTGGCTTGTCGACCTATTTTAATCCTTAAATGAATATAAAGGCCAAAAGCAAAATGGACAAATAAAACCCAAACCCATTGCTGTTGAGTTGATTCTGACTCATAGTGACCCTATAGGACAGAGTACAACTGCCCCATAGGGTTTCCAAGGCTATAAATCTTTATGGAAGCTGACTGCCCCATCTTTCTCCTGTGAAGAGGCTGGTGGGTTTGAACTGCCAACCCAGTTAGCAGTCCAGCACTTAAACATTGCTCCTAATATAAAGCCACCAATACTCCTAATATAAAGGCAGGTATCTGGGATTTAAGAGCCCATTGATGATCTACTTATTTGCCAACACAGTAGGCCCCCGTAATTATTGTTAGAATGTGAAACTGCCATCTGCATTTCCAGCTTATAGGAAATAAGAGAACCCACCTGATGCACGAGACTCTGACTAAATTTTGTTGTTCTAAAGTGTGCTTCTGTGCCAGTTGCTACCCCTTACCTACTGTATCTACATGGAGCCCAGAATTAGAGCCAAGGCCATGATCACAGTTATCAAAAACTAGGAATAAAGTAACAAAAGAAAAATGTGAGGATCATGCCAGGATATCCATCAGGAAAGCTCTGTTCATCTACATCCACATGCCTCTTCCTATTTTAAAGTAAAACCATAATGAGAGAGCAAATGCATTTTGATTCTTCTTAAAATAATTTCTGTCCATCCAATCACTGCAAGATATTGGAGTCTAGAAGCAACAGACATTAATCCTACTTTGGGATGATCTCCAAGGCCTTGTTCAAACCTAGCTTTCTAAGATTCCAAGAGGTTAACAATTGCTAAGCTAGAAGAGCCTCCAAGGGGGTCTTCATAAAGTCTTGTAGCTGTCAGAACTTAAAGGGATCTTGACTTGAATTTGGTTTTGTGAGACTACCCTGAGCTCTTTTATGCTGCAGGAGTTATTCACTCAGTATGAAGAACTGGGACAAGTTATAGGATTTCAAAGACTAAGTAAATAACCTACGATCAGAAAATTCAATTTGTTCGTGAGGTGGAGAAAGGCATCCTGCCATTAAGCAGTCAGATGGAAAACATGCAAACCACAGTTTGTGGAAGAGAAAAGAACATTAAAAGCCTTGCCCAGAAGCACAGGCAAGTACAGAAAACACACTCAGCAGAGCCAATGTGTCTATTGTAAATGTGGGAAGTGAAGCCACAACACTGATTGAAATTCCAAACTATGAAATAACCAGAATAACTCCCAGGCCAGTCTCTCCAACGTGGAGCACTGGGGAGTCTATGAGAGTCAATCATGCAGAGATGGGTTTGGAGAAGAAGACACTGGTCAGGTGAAAATGCTGGCTGGATCTGGCACAACCACTGTGACAAATATTAGTGATAGGTCAAGATCGCAGAAGGTACAATTAGACAGTGCCTTCTCTCTGATTGGCAAAAACATAAGCTGTTCTCTGGGAATAGGAGAAAAAGCACATTACAATGCACACACTAGTTATTACCAAATAGGATCTGGAGAACTGGTATGAATGGGTGGCAAAAATTATATTTCTATACAAAAAAAAAAAGTGAATAGATTATATATGACAATCTAGTAGCCCTGAATATCAAAGACAAAGTTGAGAACTCGGACTGAGCAGCAGAGGGAGGAAGAGATGGTTCAGAAGCAGTGAGGAGTTGCCAGACTTGACCCGGTGGGAAACAGCGCCCTGCAGACTAGATTGGCTAGTGTGATCAGTGAAGCAAGCAGTGGTGCTCGGGCAGTGTTTTCCACATCAGGAGAGACTGAGTGGTGGACAGCCTACTCAAGCCTCCAGAACCAGTGAAAAGTGGCTCTCAGTTGGCAAAAGATAAGTACATGCGTCTAACCTGCTGCATGGATCAAAAAACGTCCCGTTTGGGAAGAACCTCTCTCTCATCTACCTGCCTTCTCCCCTCTCTGCATTGAGTCCCAGGCCAGCTTCAGCAATTGCCATGTCACCTGGGCTGGAAGTAGGACCTGTTGCGTGCCATCGACCATTCTCCTGGCTTTGGAGAAGGAACAAATTAACAAACAGGAAAAAATAATCTGCCAGCTCCCCTTAACTGGGAGCTCAAAGCAGGCACAACCCCTTTACCTAGGCACACAGTTTGAATGCCTTTAACCCCTGCACAGACCTGTGTGGGCCCATTTCAACAACATGGGCCCTCATTAGCCCAGTACAACAGGATATATACCTGAAGCCTATTTTCAACTGTATCAACTATAAGGTGGAGTAGGAGATTCATGACATTTGACACTGCTCTGCCCATTAAGCAGGGTCCTCACCTACCCACATCAGGGGCCTGAGGACTGGTGGCTCTGCCCGTGCCATCTAGCCACCCACGACAGGAGTCCAAGAATAAGTGGTGCCTCCCAGTCCTGACAGCCAACAGCTATAGGGTCCCCACAGTCAAGTTGCAAAACCCACCCACCTATGTCCTCTAGGGAACAGGGACATGCTTTCCTCCCAGACACTCAGGGGTAGCCATCAGCCCCCTGTCTTGCTCAGGGCATGACCCCCTACTGCAGCCACGTACCCATTCCTACTCTAATCACCCCTGCCTGTCTAGGACTGTAGGTGAGAGCCTGTACCACACACTTGGTGACTGACTATCTGGACACCTGAGCTGAATCCACACAGGAAAAGTAAATGGACTCCTGGGCTCACATACCTAATTATAGCACTAACCACCTGGTGACAGAACATGAAAGCTTCAAAGGCACCAATAATCAAACTAGCTAACACAACCATTCTATTTGGGCATATCAAAATAAAACAAGAAGTTAGAGCAAACTAAGCAAACATAAAATAAATATAGTAACTTATTGATGGCTCAGAGACAACTGTCAATATCAAATGACATGAAGAGGCAGACCATGATGGCTTCAGCAAGTACCCAAGGCAAAGAACCAAGAAATCTTCCAGAGAAAGATAACTTCTTGGAAATTATCTTTTCAGAAGATTAATATACAGAGCTCTTCAAGAGATCAGGAAGGAAATGAGGAAAAATGCAGAACAAGTGAAAGAACACAGACAAAGCAATAG
The DNA here is from genome assembly GCF_024166365.1 of Elephas maximus indicus. Lineage (NCBI taxonomy): Eukaryota > Metazoa > Chordata > Mammalia > Proboscidea > Elephantidae > Elephas > Elephas maximus. The sequence goes on along the minus strand of NC_064826.1, from coordinate 61,624,189 downwards.
AGGAACATAAAAAGGTTATACAAGAGCATAATGACAAATTTAGTAGGTCGCAAGAATCCATAGAGAGACAGCAAACTGAAATCCAAAAGATTAACAATAAAATTTCAGAATTAGACAACTCAATAGAAAGTTATATGAGCAGAATTGAGGCAATGGAAATCAGAATTAGTGAGATTGCAGATAAAGCACTCAACAACAACTTGTTTGAGGAAAAATCAGATAAAAAACTTAAAAATATGAAGAAACCCTAAGAATTATGTGGGACTCTATCAAGAGGAATAACCTACAAGTGATTGGAGTATGAGAATGGGGGAATAACAGAAAATACAGAGAGATTTGTTGAAGATTTGTTGGCAGAAAACTTCCTTGGTATTGTGAAAGATGAGAAGGTATCTATCCAAGAAGCTTATTGAACCACGCACAAGGTAGATCCCAAAAGAAAGTCACCAAGACATATTATAATCAAACTTGCCAAAACCAAAGATAAAGAGAATTTTAAGAGTGGCTAGGGGTAAATGGAAAGTCATCTACAATGGAAAGCCAGTAAGAGTGAGCTCTGACTACTTGGCAGAAACCATGAAGGCAAGAAGGCAATGGGACGACATATATAAAGCCTTGAAGGAAAAAAAATTGCCAGTGAAGAAATATATATATCCAGCAAAACTGTCTCTCAAATATGACGGCAAAATTAGGGCATTTCCAGATAAACAGAAGTTTAGGGAATTTGTAAAAACCAAACCAAAATTATGAGAAATACTAAAGACAGCCCTTCAGTTAGAAAATCTGTAACATCAGATAACAACCCAAGACTAGAGTACAGGACAGAACAACCAGATATCAACCCAGATAGGGAAATCACAAATAAATCAAAGCGAAAACACTGAAAATAGGGAAACAGAGATGTCAATATGTAAAAGATGACAACATTAAAACAAAAAAGAGGGACTAAAAATGTAGTAATAGATTTTCATATGGAGAGGAAGTTAAGGTGATATATAAAAAAATAAAAGATTGGTTTAAACTTAGAAAAATAGGGGTAAATATTAAGGTAACCACAAAGGAAACTAACAATTCTACATATCAAAATAAAAAACAGGAAAAACATAAAAACTCAGCAAATACTAAATCAACAACAATGAAAAGGATGAAAAGAAAATACATAAAGAAAAATGACACAGCACAGAAAATTAAGTGGAACAAAGAAACTGCCAACAACACACACACATAAAATACATCAAAATGACAGCACTAAACTCATACATATCGACAATTACACTGAATGTAAATGGGCTAAATGTACCAATAAAGAGACAAAGAGTAGCAGAATGAATAAAAAAAAAACACAATCCGTCTATATGCTGCCCACAAGAGACACACCTTAGACTTAAAGACACAAACAAACTAAAATTCAAAGGATGGAAAAAATATATCAAGCAAACAACAATCAAAAAAGAGCAGGAGTGGCGATATTAGCCTCTGGCAAAATAGACTTTAAAGCAAAACTCGCCACAAAGGATAAGGAAGGACATTATATAATGATTAAAGGGTCAATACACCAGGAGGAGATAACCATAATAAATATTTATGTACCCAACCACAGGGCTACAAAATACATGAAACAAACTCACAACATTGAAAAGAGAAAAAGACAGCTCCACAATAATACTAGGAGACTTCCAACACACCACTTTTGGTGAAGGACAGAGCATCCAAAAAGAAGCTCAGTAAAGACATTGAAGATCTAAATGCCGCCATCAACCAACTTGATCTCATAGACATATACAGAACACTTCACCCAACAGCAGCCAAGTATACTTTCTTTTCCAACCCACCTGGAACATTCTCCAGAATAGATCACATCATAAGACATAAAACAAGCCTTAACAGAATCTATAGCAATGAAATGTTACAAAGCATCTTTTCTGATCATAAAGCCATAAAAGTAGAAATAATGACAGAAGAATCAAGGAAAAAAAAAAATCAAGCACATGGAAACTGAACATACCTTGCTCAAAAACTACTGGGTTATACAAGAAATCAAAGACGGAATAAAGAAATTTACAGAATCAAATGAGAATGAAAACATATCCTACCAGGACCTTTGGGACACAGCAAAAGCAGTGCTCAGAGGTCAATTCGTGGCAATAAATGCACACATCCAAAAAGAAGAAAGGGCCAAAATCAAAGAATTACCCCTGTAACTAGAGCTAATAGAAAGAGAGCAGCAAAAGTATCCCTTGGGCACCAGAAGAAAGCAAATAATAAAAATTAGTGCACAGTTAAATGAAATAGAGAATAGAAGAACAACTGAAAGAGTTAATAAGACCAAAAGCTTTTCTTTGAAAAGATCAACAAAATTGATAAACCATTGGCCAGACTGACAAAAGGAGAACAGGAGAGGAGGCAAATAACCTGAATAAGAAATGAGATGGGCGATATCACACCAGGCCCAACTGAAATTAAAAGAAACATAACAGAATACTATGAAAAACTGTACTCTAACAAATTTGAAAACCTAGAGGAAATGCACAAATTTGTAGAATCACAGTACCTACCTTAACTAACACAAACAGTGGTAGAACAACGAAATAAACTTATAACAAAAGAAGAGATTGAAAAGGTAATTTAAAAAATCCCAACAAAAAAGCCCTGGCCTTGACAGCTTCACTGGAGAATTCTACCAAACTTTCAGAGAACAGTTAACACCACTACTACTAAAGGTATTTCAGAGCATAGAAAAGGATGGAATACTCCCTAACTCTTTCTATAAGCCAGCATAACCCTGAAACCAAAATCAGGTAAAGATGAAAGAAAAGAAAGAAAAGAAAGAAAAGAAAGAAAGAAGGAAGGAAGGAAGGAAGGAAGGAAGGAAGGAAGGAAGGAAGGAAGGAAGGAAGGAAGGAAGGAAGGAAGGAAGGAAGGAAGGAAGGAAGGAAGGAAGGAAGGAAGGAAGGAAGGAAGGAAGGAAGGAAGGAAGGAAGGAAGGAAGGAAGGAAGGAAGGAAGGAAGGAAGGAAGGAAGGAAGGAAGGAAATTACAGACCAGTATCGCTCATGAACATAGATGCAAAAATCCTCAACAAAATTCTAGCCAATAGAATTCAACAACATATCAAAAAAAAAAAAAATTCACCATGATCAGGTGGGATTCATACCAGGTATGCAGGGATCGTTCAACATTAGAAAAACAATCAGTGTAAACCATCACATAAATAAAATGACAAGAACCACATGATCTTTTCAATTGATGCCGAAAAGGCATTTGACAAAGGCCAACAGTTATTCATGAAAAATAAATCAGTAAAATAGGAATAGAAGGAAAATTCCTCAACATAATAAAGGCCATTTATACAAACCCAACAGCCAACTCACCCTAAATGGAGAGAGTCTGAAGGCATTCCCCTTGAGAATGGGAACCAGACAAGGATGCCCTTTATCACCCACCCTTATTCAACATTGTGCTGAAGGTCCTAGCCAGAGCAATTAGGCTAGAAAAAGAAATAAAGGGTATCCAGATTGGTGAGGAAGAAGTAAAAGTATCCCTATTTGCAGTTGATATGATCTCATACACAGAAAACCCCAAAGAATCTAGAAGAAAACTACTGGAACTGACAGAAGATTCCAGCAAACTATCAGGATACAAGATAAACATAGAAAAATTAGCTGGATTCCTCTATACCACCAAAGAGAACTCTGAAGAGGAAATCACCAAATCAATAACATTTACAATAGCCCCTAATAAGATAAAATACTTAGAAATAAATCTAACCAGAGACATAAAAGACCTATACGAAGAAAACTACAAGACGGTACTGCAGGAAACCAAAAGAGACTTGCTTAAGTGGAGTAACATACCTTGCTCATGGATAGGAAGACTCAACCTTGTGAAAATGTCAATTTTACCCAAAGCAATCTACAGATAAAATGCAATTCTGATCCAAATTCCAATGACATTTTTTAATGAGACGGAGAAACAAATCACTAATTTCATATGGAAAGGGAAGAGGCCCTGGATAAGTAAAGAAGAATAAAATGGGAGGCCTCATGCTATCTGATCTTAGAACCTATTATACCACCACAGTAGTCAAAATAGCCTGGTACTGGTGCAATAATATGTAGACCAATGGAACAGAATCGAGAATCCAGATGTAAATTCATCCACCTATGAGCAACTGGTATATAAAATCTAAAACGATAAAGATCATGGAAGAAAAAATAGGGACAATGTTAGGAGCCCTAATACATGGCATAAACAGAATTAGAAACATTACTAACAATGCGTAAACACCGGAAGAGAAACTAGATACCTGGGAGCTCCTAAAAATCAAACACTTATGCTTATTAAAGACTTCACCAAAAGAGTAAAAAGAGAACCTACAGACTGGGAAAAAAATTTTAGCTAGGACATATCTGCTCAGGGTCTAATTTCTAAAATCTACAAGATACTGCAAAACCTCAACAACAAAAAGACAAATAACTCAATTAAAAAATGGTCAAAGGATATGTACAGGCACTTCACCAAAGAAGACGTTCAGGGGGCTAACTGATACATAAGGAAATGCTCAGGAATGTTAGCCATGAAACCAAAAACCAAACCCATTGCTACTGAGTTGATTTTGAGTCATAGCAACCCTATAGGACAGAGTACAACTGCCCCATATGGCTTCCAAGGAGCGCCTGGTGGATTTAAACTGCTGATCTTTCAGTTTGCAGCCATAGCTCTTAATCACTATGCCACAAGAACAAGAATGATAAGCCATTAGAGAAATGCAAATCAAAACTACAATGAGATACCACCTCACCCCTACGAGGCTAGCATTAATCCAAAAAACACAAAATAATAAATGTTGGAAGGTTGTTGGGAGACTGGAACACTTACACATGCTGGTGGGAATGTAAAATGGTGCAACCACTTTGGAAATCGATTTGGTGCTTTCTTAGAAAGCTAGAAATAGAAGCACCATACGTTATAGCAATCCTACTCCTTGGAATGTATCAGAGAAATAATGAATAGATATATGTACACCCATGTTCACTGCCGCACTATTCACAATAGCAAAAAGATGGAGATAACCAAGGTGCCCATCAATGGATGAATGGATAAACAAATTATGGTATATTCACACAATGCAATACTATGCAAAAATAAAGACCAACGATGAATTCGTGAAACATCTCACAACATGGTTGAATCTGGAAGGCATTATGCTAAATGAAGTTAGTCAGTCACAAAAGGACAAATATTACATGAGACCACTATTATAAGAACTCAAGAAAAGGTTGAAACACAGGAGAAAATATTCTTTGATGGTTACAAGGGTAGCAAGGGAGGGAGAGGGGTATTCACTAACTAGATAAAAAAAAAAAAAACAACTAGATAAAAACATAAGAATTATCTTAGGTGATGGGAAGGGCAACACACAATACAGGGGAAGTCAGCACCACTGGACTAAACCTAAAGCTAAAAAGTTTCCTGAACACAAACAAAAGCTTCGAGGGACAGAGTAGCAGGGACCGACGTCTGGGGTTCATGGTTTCAGGAGGCATCTAGGTCAATTGACATGACAAAATTTAGTAAGAAAATATTCCGCATCCCACTTTGGTAAGTGGTATCTGGGGTCTTAAAAGCTAGTGAGTGGCCATCTAAGATGTATCCCAACCCATGTGGAGCAAAGGAGAATAAAAACAGCAAAGACACAATGAAAATATTAGCCCAAGAGAAAGAAAGGGCCACAGAAAATGGAGACTCCATTAGCCTGAGACCAGAAGAACTAGATGGTGCCTGGCTACCACCAATGACAGCCCTGACAGGTAACACAACAGAGAGTCCCTGGCGGAGCAAGAGAAAAGTAGGGTGCAAAACTCAAATTCTAGTAAAAAGTCCAGACTTAATGGTCTGACTGAGATTAGACTGGGCTGTAAGACATAAAAAGATATTCGTGAAGAGTTTGCTTCTTAGTTCAAGTAGATACATGAGACTAAATGAGCAGCTCATGTCCAGGCTAGATGAGAAGGCAGAAAGGGACAGTATCTGGTTGAAAGGACATGGGAAATCTTGGGGGAAAGGAGGAGTGTGCTGTCACATTGTAGAGGGGACAACTAGAATCACATAACAACGTGTGTATAAATTTTTGTATGAGAAGCTAACTTGAGCTGTAAACTTTTCACTTACAGCACAATTAAAAAAAAAAAAAGAATTATCTCTATTTCTGAAAATGGATTATGACCTTGTACAGAATCTGGCTGTTTTTATTGCCTTATTATTGTGAGTTGCTCTCTTTCCCACAGCAAAGGAATCATGATGTGTAAAATTGGACCACGTAATGCTTATATTGTTTTGGCATCTGTTGTAATACTGGGCAGTGCAATCAGGGCCACTGCTAGGCCATTTAACACTTCTGTGCAAATTTGAAAAAGATCATCTCTTCTCTCAGGTGGATGCAGCCCGATGTTAGAGTACACATTTTGGTAAGCAGAATGCAGGCTGGGTTTCAGTCCTATCTGCACCCTCAGCTGGATACCCTTGTGCAGCCTCAGGTGCAATATTCTCTCAGTAACTACAGGACGGATCCTATGAGGCTTTAGGATCTATTATAAATCAGTAGGTACCTGGCCATATTTCCCTCAGCCACTCCAGAGGTTATCTGAAGCTTAAGAATTCACCTAAGACATTTTACCTCAAGTCTGTTTCTCTCTGCCTAAGGTTTTTTTTTCTGGCTTCAGGAGCATGCTGGCTTTGCTTAGGACAGGTTGGAAAAGACAAGGATTAATGCCCAGGAGCAGCCCTCAACCAAAGAAGGATGGAATAGAGTTAGTGGGACCTTGGGTGGGTTAATTCTGAGGTGTGTCTGTACAGAGTCTTATAGAGTCTTCAGCAGGATTGAACCCCAGTTACCCAGAGTGACCATTTTCTCCTTAACATACACTTTGTGGGTTTTGTCCCCTTCCTTGTTTCACTTCCTCACTTTATCTCCATTTTTCTGGAATCACTTTCCAAACAAACTAAACCAAAAAACCAAACACATTGCCGTCGAGTCGATCCTGACTCATAGTGATCCTATAGGACAGAGTAGAACTGCCCCATACGGTTTCCACGGAGTCCCTGGTGAATTTGAACTGCCAACCTTTTGGTAAGCAGCCATAGCTCTTAACCACCATGCCACCAGGTTTTCCCCAAATAAACTATTTACATCCAAATCCTTTTCTTAGAGTCTAGTTTTGGGGAAAACCAAATTAAAACAGTGGACTTTTTTACTTTCCACTTAACGTTCAGCACTTAGAGCTGTGGCTCTAATTTGGCCAAAATATTAAATTCTTTGTGAATGGAAAGCCAGAAAATGTTAAGAAAGGAACAAGTCACATCATAAAGAGAAAAGCAAAATGGTGATCCAGAGAATGTGGGAAGAAGTAAGTCTACTGATTCCACCCAGCCGGAGGCCCAAAGCCACATGCAAATGAATGGGAAGAATTTAGTCTGTTGGGTCCACCCAGTCATATGCATACAAAGAAGTCAAAATGATATTCTCAGAAATGCAGTAGAAGAGCTCTCAAAATGGAGTTGGGCCTACACCTGAGCCAGCCACCCTAGGCATGCCAGGCACGTCAGTTTTGGAGCTGTTGCACATTCCCGCCTTCTCATTAAGATTTTCAAGAGAAATTCTTTGATCATGTCATTGACCAGTAATAAAAAGACTGCCTTTTTCTGCATGGGCTTTAGGTGGTTGTTTTGGGTGGCTGCTTGGTTAACAAGCCTTTAAGAACCCAGACAGTACAGATGGGAAAAGTAGCTGCGCACTATTCAATGTCTTCCTCATGCTATAATTTTAGCCTTCTGATTCTTGTGGTCCAGTCATTAGGGTCTGTGTGGGCCTTGGTCACAGTGGAGGAATAAGCTGGCACCTAAAGGCTCTGTTTAAGGGGGTAAGATTGAATCCATTTGGAACATGAACACTTTTGATGTACATTATTTACTTATTTATTTTTTTAACTTTTATTGAGCTTCAAGTGAACGTTTACAAATCAAGTCAGACTGTCACATATAAGTTTATATACACCTTACTCCATGCTCCCACTTGCTCTCCCCCTAATGAGTCAGCTCTTCCAGTCTCTCCTTTCGTGACAATTTTGCCAGCTTCCAACTCTCTCTATCCTCCCATCCCCCCTCCAGACAGGAGATGCCAACACAGTCTCAAATGTCCACCTGATACAAATAGCTCACTCTTCATCAGCATCTCTCTCCTACCCACTGTCCAGTCCCTTCCATGTCTGATGAGTTGTCTTCGGGAATGGTTCCTGTCCTGGGCCAACAGAAAGTTTGGGGACCATGACCGCCAGGATTCCTCTAGTCTCAGTCAGACCATTAAGTGTGGTGTTTTTGTGAGAATTTGGGGTCTGCATCCCACTGATCTCCTGCTCCCTCAGGGGTTCTCTGTTGTGCTCCCTATCAGGGCAGTCATCGGTTGTGGCCGGGCACCAACTAGTTCTTCTGGTCTCAGGATGATGTAAGTCTCTGGTTCATGTGGCTCTTTCTGTCTCTTGGGCTCATAGTTATCATGTGACCTTGTTGTTCTTCATTCTCCTTTGATCCAGGTAGGTTGAGACCAATTGATGCATCTTAGATGGCCGCTTGTTAGCATTTAAGACCCCAGACGCCACATTTCAAAGTGGGATGCAGAATGTTTTCATAATAGAATTATTTTGCCAATTGACTTAGAAGTCCCCTTAAACCATGGTCCCCAAACCCCTGCCCTTGCTTCGCTGACCTTTGAAGCATTCATTTTATCCCGGAAACTTCTTTGCTTTTGGTCCAGTCCAGTTGAGCTGATCTTGCATGTATTGAGTATTGTCCTTCCCTTTACCTAAAGCAGTTCTTATCTACTAACTAATCAGTAAAAAACCCTCACCCACCCTCCCTCCCTCCCCGCCTCGTAACCACAAAAGTATGTGTTCTTCTCAGTTTATACTATTTCTCAAGATCTTATAATAGTGGTCTTATACAGTATTTGTCCTTTTGCCTCTGACTAATTTCGCTCAGCATAATGCCTTCCAGGTTCCTCCATTTTATGAAATGTTTCACAGATCCGTCACTGTTCTTTATCGATGCGTAGTATTCCACTGTGTGAATATACCACAATTTATTTAACCATTCATCCATTGATGGACACCTTGGTTGCTTCCAGCTTTTTGCTATTGTAAACAGAGCTGCAATAAACATGGGTGTGCATATATCTGTTCGTGTGAGGGCTCTTATTTCTCTAGGGTATATTCCGAGGAGTGGGATTTCTGGGTTATATGGTAGTTCTATTTCTAACTGTTTAAGATAATGCCAGATAGATTTCCAAAGTGGTTGTACCATTTTACATTCCCACCAGCAGTGTATAAGAGTTCCAATCTCTCCACAGCCTCTCCAACATTTATTATTTTGTGTTTTTTGGATTAATGCCAGCCTTGTTGGAGTGAGATGGAATCTCATCGTAGTTTTAATTTCCATTTCTCTAATGGCTAATGATCGAGAGCATTTTCTCATGTATCTGTTAGCTGCCCGAATATCTTCTTTAGTGAAGTGTGTGTTCATATCTTTTGCCCACTTCTTGATTGGGTTGTTTGTTTTTTTGTGGTTGAGTTTTGACAGAATCATATAGATTTTAGAGATCAGGCGCTGGTCAGAGATGTCATAGCTGAAAATTCTTTCCCAGTCTGTCGGTGGTCTTTTCACTCTTTTGGTGAAGTCTTTAGATGAGCATAGGTGTTTGATTTTCAGGAGCTCCCAGTTATCTGGTTTCGCTTGTCATTTTTGGTAATGTTTTGTATTCTGTTTATGCCGTGTATTAGGGCTCCTAATGTTGTCCCTATTTTTCTCTTCCATGGTCTTTATTGTTTTAGTCTTTATGTTTAGGTCTTTGATCCACTTGGAGTTAGTTTTTGTGCATGGTGTGAGGTATGGGTCCTGTTTCATTTTTTTGCAAATGGGTATCCAGTTATGCCAGCACCATTTGTTAAAAAGACTATCTTTTCCCCAATTAACTGACACTGGGCCTTTGTCAAATATCAGCTACTCATATGTGCATGGATTTATATCTGGGTTCTCAATTCTGTTCCATTGGTCTATGTGTCTGTTGTTGTACCAGTACCAGGCTGTTTTGACTACTGTGGCTGTATAATAGGTTCTGAAATCAGGTAGAGTGAGGCCTCCCACTTTCTTCTTCTTTTTCAGTAATGCTTTACTTATCCGAGGCTTCTTTCCCTTCCATATGAAGTTGATGATTTGTTTCTCCATCACATTAAAAAATGACATTGGAATTTGGATCGGAAGTGCATTGTATGTAGAGATGGCTTTTGGTAGAATAGACATTTTTACTATGTTAAGTCTTCCTATCCATGAGCAAGGTATGTTTTTCCACTTAAGTAGGTCCTTTTTAGTTTCTTGTAGTAGTACTTTGTAGTTTTCTTTGTATAGGTCCTTTACATCTTTGGTAAGATTTATTCCTAAGTATTTTATCTTCTTGGGGGCTACTGTGAATGGTATTGATTTGGTTATTTCCTCTTCGATGTTCTTTTTGTTGATGTAGAGGAATCCAAGTGATTTTTGTATGTTTATCTTATAACCTGAGACTCTGCCAAACTCTTCCATTAATTTCAGTAGTTTTCTGGAGGATTCCTTAGGGTTTTCTGTGTATAAGATCATGTCATCTGCAAATAGAGATAATTTTACTTCCTCCTTGCCAATCCAGATGCCCTTTATTTCTTTGTCTAGCCTAATTGCTCTGGCTAGGACCTCTAGCACAATGTTGAATAAGAGTGGTGATAAAGGGCATCCTTGTCTGGTTCCCGTTCTTAAGGGAAATGCTTTCAGGCTGTCTCCATTTAGAGTGATGTTGGCTGTTGGCTTTGTATAGATGCGCTTTATTATGTTGAGGAATTTTCCTTCAATTCCTATTTTGGTGAGAGTTTTTATCATAAATGGGTGTTGGACTTTGTCAAATGCCTTTTCTGCATCAATTGATAAGATCATGTGGTTTTTGTCTTTTGTTTTATTTCTATGGTGGATTACATTAATGTTTTTTCTAATATTAAACCAGCCTTGCATACCTGGTATAAATCCCACTTGGTCGTGGTGGATTATTTTTTTGATATGTTGTTGAATTCTATTGGCTAGAATTTTGTTGAGGATTTTTGCATCTATGTTCATGAGGGATTTGGTGTGTAATTTTCTTTTTTTGTGATGTCTTTACCTGGTTTTGGTATCAGGGAAATGGTGGCTTCATTCAATGAGTTAGGTAGTATTCCGTCACTTTCTATGCTTTGAAATACCTTTAGTAGTAGTGGTGTTAACTCTTCTCTGAAAGTTTGGTAGAACTCTGCAGTAAAGCCATCCGGGCCAGGGCTTTTTTTTATTGGGAGTTTTTTGATTACCGTTTCAATCTCTTTTTTCGTTATGGGTCTATTCAGTTGTTCTACTTCTGATTGTGTTAGTTTAGGTAGGTAGTGTTTTTCCAGGAATTCACCAGTTTCTTCTAGGTTTGCAAATTTGTTAGAGTACAATTTTTCATAATAATCTGATATGATTCTTTTAATTTCAGTTGGGTCTGTTGTGATGTGGCTCTTTCTCATTTCTTATTTGGGTTATTTGTTTCCTTTGCTGTATTTCTTTAGTCAGTCTGGCCAATGGTTTATCAATTTTGTTAATTTTTTCAAAGAACCAGCTTTTGGCTTTGTTAATCTTTCAATTGTTTTTCTGTTCTCTAATTCATTTAGTTCAGCTCTAATTTTTATTATTTGTTTTCTTCTGGTGCCTGATGGATTCTTTTGTTGCTCACTTTCTATTTGTTCAAGTTGTAGGGACAGTTTTCTGATTTTGGCTCTTTCTTCTTTTTGTATGTGTGCATTTATCGATATAAATTGGCCTCTGACCACTGCTTTTGCTGTGTCCCGGAGGTTTTGATAGGAAGTATTTTCATTCTCGTTGCATTCTATGAATTTCCTTATTCCCTCCTTGATGTCTTCTATAACCCAGTCTTTTTTCAGGAGGGTATTGTTCAGTTTCCAAGAATTTGATTTCTTTTCCCTATGTTTTTTGTTATTGATTTCCACTTTTATGGCCTTGTGGTCTGAGAAGATGCTTTGTAATATTTCGATGTTTTGGATTCTGCAAAGGTTTGTTTTATGACCTAATATGTGGTCTATTCTAGAGAATGTTCCATGTGCACTAGAAAAAAAAGTATACTTTGCAGCAGTTGGGTGGAGAGTTCTGTATAAGTCAATGAGGTCAAGTTGGTTGATTGTTGTAATTAGGTCTTCCGTGTCTCTATGGAGCTTCTTACTGGATGTCCTGTCCTCCGAAAGTGGTGTGTTGAAGTCTCCTACTATAATTGTGGAGGTGTCTATCTCACTTTTCAGTTCTTGTAAAATTTGATTTATGTATCTTGCAGCCCTGTCATTGGGTGCATAAATATTTAATATGGTTATATCTTCCTGGTCAATTGTCCCTTTTATCATTATATAGTGTCCTTCTTTATCCTTTGTGGTGGCTTTAAATTTAAAGTTTATTTTGTCAGAAATTAATATTGCTACTCCTGCTCTTTTTTGCTTATTGTTTGCTTGATATATTTTTTTCCATCTTTGAGTTTTAGTTTGTTTGTGTCTCTAAGTCTAAGGTGTGTCTCTTGTAGGCAGCATGTAGACGGATCTTGTTTCTTTATCCAGTCTGAGACTCTCTGTCTCTTTATTGGTCCATTTAGTCCATTTACATTCAGCGTAATTATAGATAAGTATGTGTTTAGTGTTGTCATTTTGATGCCTTTTTATGTGTGTTGTTCACAATTTCGTTTTTCCACTTTTTTGTGCTGAGACGTTTTTCTTTGTGAATTGTGTGTTCCTCATTTTCATAGTATTTGACTTTATGTTTGCTGAGTCGTTACATTTTTCTTGGTTTTTATTTTGAGTTATGGAGTTGTTATACCTCTTTGTGGTTACCTTAATATTTACCCCATTTTTCTAAGTAAAAACATAACTTGTATTGTCCTATATCACCTTGTATCCCTCTCCATATGGCAGTTCTGTGCCACCTGTATTTAGTCCCTCTTTTTGATTATTGTGATCTTTTACATATTGACTTCAATGATTCCCTGTTTTGAGCATTTTTTAATTAATCTTAATTTGTTTTTGTGATTTCCCTATTTGAGTTGATATCAGGATGTTGTGTTCTCTGACCTTGTGTTGTGCTGGTATGTGATATTATTGGTTTTCTGACCAATTTCCTTTAGTATTTCTTGTAGCTTTGGTTTGGTTTTTGCAAATTCTCTAAGCTTGTGTTTATCTGTAAATGTCTTAATTTCGCCTTCATATTTCAGAGAGAGTTTTGCTGGATATATGATCCTTGGCTGGCAGTTTTTCTCCTTCAGTGCTCTGTATATGTCATCCCATTGCCTTCTTGCCTGCGTGGTTTCTGCTGAGTAGTCTGAACTTATCCTTATTGATTCTCCCTTGTAGGAGACCTTTCTTTTCTCCCTGGCTGCTTTTAAAATTTTCTCTTTATCTTTGGTTTTGGCAAGTTTGATGATAATATGTCTTGGTGTTTTTCTTTTGGATCAATCTTAAATGGGTTTCGATGAGCATCTTGGATAGATATCCTTTCGTCTTTCATGATGTCAGGGAAGTTTTCTGTCAGCACATCTTCAACTATTCTCTCTGTGTTTTCTGTTATCCCTCCCTGTTCTGGGACTCCAATCACACGCAGGTTATCCTTCTTGATAGAGTCCCACATGATTCTTAGGGTTTCTTCATTTTTTTAAATTCTTTTATCTGATTTTTTTTTTCAGCTATATTGGTATTAATTCCCTGGTCCTCCAGATTTCCCACTCTGCATTCTAATTGCTCGAGTCTGCTCCTCTGACTTCCTATTGCGTTGTCTAATTCTGTAATTTTATTGTTAATCTTTTGGATTTCTACATGCTGTCTCTCTATGGATTCTTGCAACTTATTAATTTTTCCACTATTTTCTTGAATAATCTTTTTGAGTTCTTCAACTGTTTTATCAGTGTGTTCCTTGGCTTTTTCTGCAGATTGCCTTATTTCATTTCTGAGGTCATCCCTGATGTCTTGAAGCATTCTGTAAATTAGTTTTTTATATTCTGTATCTGATAATTCCAGGATTGTATCTTCATTTGGGAAAGATTTTGATCTTTTGTTTGGGGGGTTGTAGAAGCAGTCATGGTCTGCTTCTTTATGTGGTTTGATATCAACTGCTGTCTCCAAGCCATCACTAAGATATTGTAGTGGTTTATTCTACATTTGCTCACTGAGTGTTATCTTGTTTTGTTTTCTTTCAATATACGTGGATGGGCTACTAGATTGTGGTGTCTTGATTGTTGTAGCCCTTGACTTACTTATGACCTATTACCAGCTGGTCTGGGCTGTTACCAGATATATATGCCTGAGTCCATTCACTATTCTTGAGTAGAATCTGATTTTGGGTCATCAAGTGTGTGATGCACCCTGTCACCTATCCACCTTGAGAAGTAGTGGTTATAGTTGTGTGCACCAGATTCTATTAGCAGCTGGGGTTCACACTCCAGGGGGGGCAGGATGCTGACAGGCTTCCCCCAAGTGTCAGTGAGGTAGGTATGTCTCTATTCCTAAAGCGTCTTGGTGGATGGGCTCTGCAGCTGTACCTTAGGCCCCCAATGCAAGTACCTGTACAGATTGGTAGGTGTCACCCTCCTTAGACCCCTAAGGCAGGAGGCTAGGTGGTCTGGGGGGAGCTTCTGCCCTCTGTTCCCTGTTGTGGGTCAGTGAGGGCTCTGCTGAATATGCAGAGATATCAGACCTGGGAAACTTGTCTTTCCAGTAAATCCGCTAAAACAAATGCAGTCAGATCCCTATCAGAAATGCCTTTGCATTATAATAGCCACCTTGTTCCCTGTGGGGATGAAAGCCCGAGACTATGGATCACATATGCTTGGCTGGAGCTGGTTCTGTGTTTTTAGTCCAATTAGGGAAGGATTTTTGGTCCCTGGGTTTTTTGTGGTTGCTTCTCTCAGGCCAGAAGATGGGTTAGAAAAAGGCCAAAAAAAAAAAAAGGAGAAGAAAAACCACGGAGCAGTTCTTCCTCTGGCTCAGGAAATTCCAATGTTAATGAAGCCGCCTGGGAAGGGGAGGGGAGGGTTCAGATAAATAGGAGAGAGTAGCACCCCGGAATATAGACAAAGTTACTTGTCTTGCTTGGGATGACTCTTTTACCTGAGATTCCCGAGGGGTGCGTCGCCTGTGTGCGCTGGCTGGGTAGAGATTGCCCCCGAGGGTCAGGCCCTCATCCCGTGCTTGCGCTATCTCAGAAGCCACAGTCAGTTCCTTCACTGCCAGTCTAAAGCCCAGCATCAAGGTTCCCCAGCTGGGACGCTGCACTCCTGGCTCCAAAACCAGTCGCTGCCTCCCGGGGACTTCTCCTCCTGCCAGCCGCGTTGCAGCGCCGCCTGCGCAGACTGGCTGGGTCCCCTCCCAGGTTCAGTTCAGGGGGTAGGGCTGTGCCCCGTGTTTGCACCATCACAGATGTCATGCTCAGCTCCCCTGCGCCCAGTCCAAAGCCCCGAGCCAAGGTTCCCTGGCTGGGACGCTGCACTCCTGGCTCCAGAACCAGTTGCTGCCTCCCGGGGACTTCTCCTCCTGCCAGCCACGTCGCAGCGCCGCCTGCGGGGACTGGCTGGGCCCCCTCCCGGGGTCAGTTCAGGGCGGTAGGGCTGCACCCCATATTTGTGCCATCACTGGATGCTGTGCTCAGCTCCCCTGCGCCCAGTCCAAAGCCCGGCGCCAAGGTTACCTGACTGGGACGCTGGCTCCAGGTTCCGAAAACGGTCGCTGCTTCCCCGTAGTTGTTCGTTCTGGGTCTCTGTCACTCAGGTCAACTCTTTAAATCTGTGTTTGTTGGTCAGGGTTTGTAGATTGTCATGTATGTGGTCGATTCACTTGTTTTTCCAAGTCTTTTTTTGTTGTCGTTGTTGCAAGAGGGATCCGAGGTAGCGTCTACCTAGTCAGCCATCTTGGCCCCCCCCATTATTTTTTTAATAGGTATTAAATTGGTGTTCTGAGTAATAGCATTAGTCATACATTTCATACAACATTTAATTAGTCCAATAATGACTATTACAGTAAGAATTATTAGTAGACCTGTATATAATATGTATTGAATCAGTGATCCAGTATCTTTAGGTAACTAGCTGCAAAAAAAAAAGTCAAACTAAGAGGATTCAGATTCTGAGTCTTCTATATATAACCAGGTAGCCTTTTGAAGAATTTTCTCAATATTTTTTTCAACCTTATGGGTATTGTTAATCTAGGTACGGTAAGAAGTGTTTGTTATAGTACAAAAAACACTTGTTGAGCTGAAAGAAAACCTAGAGCTATAATTACTGGCACTAGTTACTGATTGTGCTAATTTAACAAATACATGTTCTTTGCAAGCCTTGGCAGAAGGAAAGATGGTAAAAAAAAAAAGTTAAGACCATGAAGAATTTCATAGTGATTAATTCACCAGTTAATATATCCAAGTTAGTAGAATAAGGCTATTTCAAAAACAGTAAGTAATTATTAAACTTCAACAACTGGCAATATAAACAAAAGTAAAATAAATTTCCTTGATTACTTGCATGGGGAAAAAAAAATGTTAAAGAGGGGATTGTACCATAGTAATACAATACAGTAATCAACAAAAAAATAGCAAAAACTCTAAAGCAATATCCAAAGATTTCAATAACTTGCATTGGGTCTTGTTTCATGATCTTGGACTAGCTATCTACTTCATATGTTGTTATGGATTGAATTGTGTCCCCTCAAAATACCTGTCAACTTGGCTAGACTGTGATTCCCAGTATTGTGTGATTGTCCACCATTTTGTCATCTGATGTGATTTTTCTATGTGTTGTAAATCCTATCTGTAACATGTTGATGAGATGGGATTAGTGGCAGCTATGTTAATGAGGAAGGACTCAATCTGCAAGATTGGGTTTTACCTTGAGCCAATCTCTTTTGAGAAATAAAAGACAGAAGCAAGCAGAGAGAGATGGGGACCTAGTACCACCAAGAAACAAGAGCCAGAAGAATAGTGCGTATTTCAGACCCGAGGATCCTGCACTGAGAAGCTCTTGACTGGGGAAGATTGATGACAAGGACCTTCATCCAGAGCTAACAGAAAGAGAAAGCCTTCCCCTGGAGCTGGCACCCTGAATTTGGACTTCTATCCTCCTAGGCTGTGAGAGAGTAAATTGCTCTTTGTTAAAGCCATCCACTTGTGGTATTTCTGTTATGGCAGCACTGGATAACTAAGACATGTGTCATCTGCTTCTGGCTGCTTAGCTGTTTTAAAGTGATTTTTAGTTCCCCAGAGGGTTGACAATTCCACAGGAGCAGCAGAGGTGGCTTGATTTTCTTTAGTTAAGACATATGAATTCAGGCTTTAACTCTCTGTAATTTGGCAGCACATGAATTAGTAAGGAGGACCAAGTATAGACCTTTCCATCGAGGCTCCAATGAATCTTTAACTGATGTTTCTTCCAATATACATCACTGGTAAGCAGATTGTGGAATTCTAGCTTCTGGTCATCAAAGTTGCTTTGGCCTGCGAAAAATATTCTTTTAACATGAAATTAAGTACAGCACATACAGCATTTTGCAATAATGGAAATGAGGAGAAAGACTTCAAAATAAGGTAGCAAAATTTTTTCATCATGTACCTAAAGAGGCAAAGCAACTACTTATGAGTTAAGGAAGGAGCAGGATTGTTAAGATTCAACATTGACTATTGGTTTTAATCATGGCATAGGTGCTTCTTCGTGCAATAGTAAGAATGTTGAGGGACATTTGATTTTGAAGAACTATTTCTCTCATCGTGGAAACCCTGGTGGCGTACTGGTTAAGTGCTATGGCTGCTAATCAAAAGGGTTGGCAGTTCGAATCCACCAGGTGCTCCTTGGAAACTCTGTGGGGCAGTTCTGCTCTGTCCTGTAGGGTCACTATGAGTCGGAATTGACTCAACGGCACTGGGTTTGGCTTTTTGGTTTATTTCTCCCATCATAGTCATTTCAGTATTCTTTTTTTTTGAATCCCGTGGGCAGAATCATTTAAAACACTCTAAGTATTTTTTTTTTTTTAAGTATATGTAGTCAGAACTTTGATATGTGTCATAACGTATCTAGTCTATAGCCAACATAGTGTTTTTAGTTATTGAAATATCTGATTCTTACATTAAAAGATGGAAAGAAAAAAAGTTATTTTTGTCTAAAAATAGAACACTGAACATCAGCAGTATTCTCATATAAACATTATAGTAATTATTTTAGTTTACTCAGTCCTATGTAGTTAAATTTGATTCCATGCAATTCTGGATCAACAACAGTCTGCAAACATTGCTAATTTCTACATAAGAGTTCTGGAAATCTTGATTCAGTTTAGCAATACCCACAATATTGCTATGATTAACTTAAAATATTGCTATTTCTTAAAACTGAAAGACTAGATGGGAATTAATTACAAAACTAATGCAAAGCCAGACAAAATCAATTAAAAAAAACTTTAAACAAAAATATCTCTAAACATAATGATTAACCTTATTTTCAATGAGCTTCATAATAATGTTGTTGTTATTGTTGTTAGGTGCTGTCAAGTCAGTTCTGACTCATAGTGACCCTATGAGCAACAGAACAAAACACTGCACGGTCCTGCGCCATCCTTACAATTATTGTTATGCTTGAGCTCATTATTGCAGTCACTGTGTCCATCCACCTCGTTGAGGGTCTTCCTCTTTTCTGCTGAACCTGTACCTGGCTCTAAGGAGCATTCTGGCTGCACTTCTTCCAAGACAGATTTGTTTATTCCTTTGGCAGCCCATGGTATATTCAATATTCTTCGCCAACACAATTCAAAGGTGTCAACTCTTCTTCGGTATTCCTTATTCATTGTCCAGCATTCACGTGCATATGATGCAATTGAAAATACCATGGCTTGGGTCAGGCTCACCTTAGTCTCCAGGGTGACATCTTTGCTCTTCAACACTTTGAAGAGGTCCTTTGCAGCAGATTTCTCCAATGCAACGAGTCTTTTGATTTCTTGACTCCTCTTTCCATGGCTGTTGATTGTGGATCCAAGTGAAATGAAATCCTTGACAACTTCAATCTTTTCTCCATTTATCATGATGTTGCTCATTGGTCCAGTCATGAGGGTTTTTGTTTTCTTTATGTTGAGGTGTAATCCATACTGAAGGCTGTGGTCTTTGATCTTCATTAGTAAGTGCTTCAAGTCCTCCTCACTTTCAGCAAGCAAGGTTGTGTCATTTGCATAATGCAGGTTGTTAATGAGTCTTCCTCCAATCCTGATGCCCCATTCTTCTTTATATAGTCCAGCTTCTCGTATTATTTGTTCAGCATACAGATTAAATAGGTATGGTGAAAGAATACAACCCTGATGCACACCTTTCCTGACTTTAAACCAATCAGTATCCCCTTGTTCTGTCCGAACAACTGCCTTTTGATCTATGTAAAGATTCCTCATGAGCACAATTAAGTGTTCTGGAATTCCCGTTCTTCCCAGTGTTATCCACAGTTTGTTACGATCCATACAGTCGAATGCCTTTGCATAGTCTGGTATTCTCTGCTTTCAGCCAGGATCCATCTGACATCAGCAGATTCCTCTTCTGAAAGCAGCCTGAATTTCTGGCAGTTCCTTGTCGATACACTGCTGCAGTCCTTTTTGAATGATCTTCAGCAAAATTTTGCTTGTGTGTGATATTAATGATACTGTTCTATAATTTCCACATTCGGTTGGATCACCTTTCTTGGGAATAGACATAAATATGGATCTCTTCCAGTCAGTTGGCCAGGAAGCTGTCTTCCATATTTCTTGGCATAGATGAGTGAGCACCTCCAGCACTGCATCTGTTTGTTGAAACATCTCAATTGATATTCCATCAATTCCTGGAGCTGTGTTTTTCGCCAATGCCTTCAGAGCAGCTTGGACTTCTTCCTTTAGTACCATCGGTTCCTGATCATATGCCACTTCTTGAAATGTTGAATATCGAATAATTCTTTTTGGTATAATGACTCTGTGTATTCCTTCCATCTTCTTTTGATGCTTCCTATGTCATTTAATATTTTTCCCATGGAATCCTTCACTATTGCAACTCGAGGCTTGATTTTTTTCTTCAGTTCTTTCAGCTTGAGAAATGCCGAGCATGTTCTTCCCTTTTGGTTTTCCATCTCCAGCTCTTTGCACATGTCATTGTAATACTTTATCTTCTCGAGACACCCTTTGAAATCTTCTGTTCAGTTCTTTTATTTCATCAATTCTTCCTTTTGCTTTAGCTGCTCAATGCCCAAAATTAAGTTCCAGAGTCTCCTCTGACATCCATCTTGGTATTTTCTTTCTTTCCTGTCTTTTCAGTGACCTCTTGCTTTCTTCATGTATGATGTCCTTGATGTCATTCCACAACTCACCTGGTCTTCGGTCACTAGTGTTCAATGCATCACATCTACTCTTTAGATGGTCTCTAAATTCAGGTGGGATATACTCAAGGTCATATTTTGGCTCTTGTGGACTTGCTCTGATTTTCTTTAGTTTCAGCTTGAACTTGCATATGAACAATTGCATATGAGCAGTTCCACAGTTGGCCCCTGGCCTTGTTCTGACTGATGGTATTGAGCTTTTCCATCGTGTCTTTCCACAGACGTAGTCAATTTGATTTCATAATAATATTGAGACATGATACTATATAGTCAGGATATAATGAGAGTATACAAAGATTATCAAATCTCTAAACATCTGAGTAGTAATAATAATAATAAAAAAAACTCCATGGGTACACAATGTGAATTTCCCTGTCAAAACCATCTGCTTTGATGATGCTAGATTTAAAAGAAGCAAAATTACAACCAAGTTAGGGATTTAAAAATATTGCTTTTTGTCTAATATCAGGCAAAAATATAAGGGGAAATATGAACTCATACATTTTTAACCCAAATAAAATCAGGCACTTCTCTTGATTTGACAACATGTTTCATGCAATTAAATAAAATTTTTTAGCACTTTTCTCAGAAACAAACCCTTTGTAAATTTCCATGAGCTTGTCAGGAGTTTATCATAGATCACTGCAAAATAATACTTGTTATTTAACCAAAAGCATTAAAGGTAAAAACTTTTAGCTTCTTTCAAAGCCATGAGGTTTGATTTTCACTGAGGAATTTATTCTAATAAGACACCAAACACTTGCCTTTGAGCAGATATTGCAAAGAATAGATTAACTCTTTGACCCAGTAATTAAACAAATTTTGTTACTTTAGTAGTAAGAAATCCAACTCTTTGCTATTTGACATTTAAGTGTTTAGAAATTCTCTTAAATTAACTGTGATGGTTAAGATTATGTGTCAACTTGCCTGGGCCGTGATTCTCAGTGTTTTGACAGTCGTATAATGTGATCACTTTCCTGTTGATAACTGATATGTGATCACCCCCATGATGGGATCTGCTGTGAGTGTTCAGGCAGTCAAAAGGGAGTTTCCTTTGGTATGTGGACTGCTTCAAATGTAAGTGAACATTCTGGAAAGACTCAGTAGCTTTTTGCTTGTGCTGGATCCTGCACCTGGCTCCGGTCCATCTGACCTATGGTTCCTGGGACTTGAGCTAGCAGCTTTCCTATGGTCTTGCCTGCCAATCTTGGGATTCATTTATCTTTATAGTCTGTGAGCAACAGCCCTGCTCTTTGACCTGCTAATCTTGGGTTCACCTGTCGATCTTGGGTTTGCCAGCCCCTGTGGCTACATGAATCAGGAGACACCTCTATCCTGACTCACAGACTTGGGACATTCAAGTCTCTACAACTGCATGAGCCATTTCCTAAATCTCTCTCTGTATATATTTATATGCTTTACTATTTTTCCTTCTTTAGAGAACCCAGCCTAAGACATTAACCCATCAAACTTTCACCAAGACAGATAAGAATTTTGACTATATCAAATTCTCTTTTTAGTAAGTATTTAAACTTTGTCTTTGTTTCATATCTTTCATAGTACAACCCTTTAAGTGGTGATGACAAATATACTCATTAGCAGACTTAAATACATATCCTTTCTCTGTAAAAAAAAATATGTAAACTTAAATTATAACAAATATTACCTCAATTTAATACCATAAAGTTACCTAAAGATCTTGGAAATTATTTTAAGCCTATGTACTACAAAGAGCCCTGGTGATGCAGTTATTAAGAGCTCAGCTGCTAACCAAAATGTCAGCAGTTCAAATCCACCAGCCACACCTTGGAAGCCCTATGGGGCAGTTCTCCTCTGTCCTATATAAGGTTCCTATGAGTCAGAATCCACTTGACAGCAACAGGTTTGGTTTCGTTGGTTTATACTACAAAACATAATTACTGCTGGCATAAAGTTTGTTAAATAATCTATATTTTTATTCAACCCATTTCTATTTCCCATATTTTCCCCAATCTAACTTTAGCCCTGTAGGATTTATCAATTGGTTTTAGAAATCACAAAGTCTCTGTGCAACCAACCAATTCATTGATATAGTATAATCTTAAGTCTCTGGCTAGGGGTGGCCTCAGGCCATTCCAGGTGTGTCTCATTGTGATTTCTATCTTTTGTCTTCTAGAATTCCTCTACAATAGAGAGGACTTGTTCACTGTTCTTTTATGGTGAGAATCCACCGAAATTTTGCTAAAATATTTTTCTTATTTTCTTTTGTCTTAAGGACACCATAAGATAATGCATGAAAAACAGCACAGTGCCAGGTATAACATTGCCGAATGTCAACTATTATCCCAAATCCTTAAGTTCCCACTGACTGTGGAATCATACTAGAACTGAACAACCTGAAATGGTAGGTGGGGCTAAGGAGGAAGACCTTTGTTTAGCAAAGACCACTGTAAAATTATACTTTGGCACATTTCCTTTGTTTAGAGAAATAATACCTTACCACTGGTGTGGCATAGTGGTTAAGAGCTATGGCTACAAACCAGAAGGTCAGCAGTTCGAATCCACCAGGTGCTCCTTGGAAACCCCAGGGGGCAATTCTGCTCTGTCCTATAGGGTCGCTATGAGTTGGAATTGACTCGACGGCAACGGGTTTGGTTTTTTTTGGTTTAGAGGGTTAAGAAATTCCTTTGCAATTGTTCAGAGTTCTGCTTTAGACCAAAGAGTAAAGGAATCTGTGGAGGTTTATTAGTTTCCTCTGGGTAACTTATTTAAAAAGGTATTTCTGGGACCATGTCAGTAACTAGTTTCTCTAGCTCTTTTTCAGCAGGTTCCTTTGGGTAGAAAGAGAGTTCAGAAAGGGTATCAGCAGAAGAGTAAGAAGGTGGAGAAGGATATAAAATAAAGTCACCTGGCAGAGGGAAAGGAGGTAGGATAAATAGGGGCAGGCACCTGACAATGCATTTCCTTTAGTTGTTTGGTCAATTTAGAAATACTAGTGGTGCAGTGGTTAAGAGCTCAGGCTACTAACCAAATGGTCAGCAGTTCAAATCCATCAGCCACTCCTTAGAAACTCTATGGGACAGTTCTACTCTGTCTTATAGGGTTGCTATGAGTTGGAATCGAATCAATGTCAATGGATTTTTTTATAGTCCTGCATAGAGGCAGTTTTACTCTTCTGTTGTGGTTAGTTTCCAGCACATACTGACCCTATGTCAACAGAATGAAACACTGCCTGGTCCCATGCTTTCCTCAAAATCATTGCTATGTTTGAGCCCACTGTTGCAGCCACTGTGTCAATTCATCTCATTGAGGCTCTTCTTCTTTTTCACTGACCCTCTACCATGCATGATGTCCTTCTCCAGAGACTAGTCCCTCCTGATAACACGTCCAAAGTACATGTGACAAAGTTGCACCATCTTTGTTTCTAAGGAGCATTCTGACTGTACTTCTTCCAAGACAGATTTGGTCATTCTTCTAGCAGTCCATGGTATATTCAATATTCTTCGCCAACACAGTAATTCAAAAGTGTCAATTCTTCTTCAGTCATCCTTATTCATTGTCCAGCTTTTGTATGCAAATGAGGTGATTGAAAATAACATGGCTTGGGTTAGGTGCATCTTAGTCCTCAAAGTGACATCTTTGCTTTTTAACACTTTAAAGAGATCTTTTGCAGATTTGCCCAACGCAATAGGTCGCTTGACTTCTTTGCTGCTGCTTTCATGGGTGTTGATTGTGGATCCAAGTAAAATGAAATCCCTGACAACTTCAATCTCTTCTCCACTTGTCATGTGCTATTTATTGATCCAGTTGTGAAGCTTTTTGTTTTCTTTCTGTTGAAGCATAATCCATATTAATGGCTTTGATCTTCATCAATAAGTGCTTCAAGTCCTCCTCACTTTCAGCAAGCAAGGTTGTGTCATCTGCATATTGCAGGCTGTTAATGAGTCTTCCTCCAATCCTGATGCTCCATTCTTCTTCATATGGTCCAGATTCTTGGATTATTTTATCAACATATGGATTGAATAAGTGTGGTGAAAGGATACAACCCTGACGTACACTTTTCCTGATTTTAAACCACGCAGTGTCCCCTTGTTCTGTTTGAAGAACTTCCTCATGGTCTATGTACATGTTCCACATGAGCAAAATCAAGTATTCTGGAATTCTCATTAATAGAAATGTTATCCGTAATTTGTTATGATCTACCCAGTTGAATGCCTTTGCATAGTCAATAAAACACAGGTAAACGTCTTTCTGGTATTCTGTGCTTTCAGCCAAGATCCATCTGGCATCAGCAATCATATCCTTTGTTCCATGTCCTCTTCTGAATCCAGACAGTTCTCTGCCAATGTGCTGCTGCAACTGTTTTTGAATTATCTTCAGCAAAATTTTACTTGTGTGTGATATTAATGATATTTTTTGATAATTTCCACATTCTGTTGGATCCTCTTTCTTTGGAATGGGTACATATATGAATCTCTTTCAGTTGGTTGGCCAGGTAGCTGCCTTCCAAATTTCTTGGCATAGATAAGTGAGCACCTCCAGCATTGCCTCTGTTTGTTGAAACATTTCAGTTGGTATTCCCTGAGTTTCCTTGTTTTCGCCAATGCCTTCAGTGTAGCCTGAACTTCTTCCTTCAGTACCATTGGTTCTTGATCATATGCTACCTCCTGAAATGGTTGAACATTGACCAATTCTTTTTGGTACAATGACTCTATTCCTTCCATCTTCTTTTGAAGCTTCCTGCATTATTCAATATTTTCCCTGTCAAATCCTTCAAAATTGCAATCCGAGGCTTGAATTTTTTTCTTCAGTTTTGTCAGCTTGAGAAATGCTGAGAATGTTCTTCCCTTTGCTTTTCTAACTCCAGGTCTTTGCACATTTCATTATAACATGTTACTTTGTCTTCTCGAGCAGCCCTTGAAATCTTCTGTCCAACTCTTTTTCATGATCATTTCTTCTCCTCGCTTTAGCTACTCTATGTTCAAGAGCAAATTTCAGAGTCTCTTCTCACATCCATTTTGGTCTTTTCTTTCTTTAGTATCTCTTAATGACCTCTTGCTTTCTTCATGTATGATGTCCTTGATGTCACTCCACAATTTATCTAGTCTTCAGTCATTAGTGTTCAACGTGTCAAATCTATTCTTGAGATGGTCTCTGAATTCATTTGGGATATACTCAAGGTTGTATTTTGGGTCTTGTAGACTTGCTCTAATTTTCTTCAGTTTCAGCTACTGTAAGAGCAATTGATGGTCTGTTCCATATTCAGCCCCTGTCCTTCATCTGACTGATGATGTTGAGCTTTTCCATCATCTTTTTTCACAGATATAGTCGATTTGATTCCTGTGTATTCCATCTGGTGAGGTCACCATTTATGCTGTTGAAAAAAGTATCTGCAGTGAAGAAGTCATTTGTCTTGCCAAATTCTGTCATGAATAATAGTCATATTAACTGGTCTTCCTTGTAGATATACGATTATTATCCTGTTATTGACAGCACTGTACTTCAAGACAGATCTTGAAATGTTCTTTTCTACAATGAATGCCACACATTCCTCTTTAATTCGTCATGCCTGGTATAGTAGACCATATTGTTGCCTGATTCAAAATGGCCATTACCAGTCCATTTTAGCTCACTAATGCCTGGGATTTTGACCTTCAAGTATTCCATTTTATTTTTGACAACTTTCAATTTTTGTATATTCATACTTCATACATTTCACATTTTGATTACTAATGGAAGTTTACAGCTCTTTCTTCTTATTTTGAGTTATACCACCTCAGCAAATGAAGGTTCTGAAAGCTTTACTCCATTCATATCATTAAGGTTGACTCTACTTTGAGGAGGCAGCTCTTTCCCAGTTGTATTTTGAGTGCCTTCCAACCTGAGGGGCTCATCTTTTGGTACTATATCAGACAATGTTCCACTGCTATTCATAAAGTTTTCACTAGCCAATTTTTAAGAAGTAGATCACCAGGTTCTTCTTCTTAGTCTATCTTAGTCTCAGTTTTGGAACACGTGCATATGCTTATAGTAAAATGTGAGGGGAAAGGGATGAACTTAAAAATGAACTACACAAAATGCAACCAGAACTAAAACATTTGGAAAATTGTATTGTACAAATTAAGGGCACTTGTCCTAGAATTTTTACCAAAGATGTGGCTACACAATCTTTTGTTAAAGAGATTAAGCCTGTGACTGATGGCTCTAAACAACTACCACAGCAGAAACCCCATCAGTTTAGACTGAAGGGGACAGAGAAAGAACAAAAGGAGAGAATGTTGTCTGCTTCTTGGAATTCTATAGGCAGGAAACAGGCCAAAGGAGCTACATCTGTTGTTCTCCAAGGAAAGAAAAGAATCATACCTGGAGAAGCTTGGAGATCAGTAGAACTGATCACGGGCACAAGAATCAGGGTCTTTTTGGTTTCAAAGGGTGGTGCCATGGTCCCCTGAATCTCAAAGGGTGGGGCCAATAGCCTCCTAAATGTCAAAGAGTCAGACCTTTGCCATCTTGGTTCCAGAGTGTGGGGCTGCCATTAAGGTGTGCTGGGGGAGGGTGCTACCACCAAAGCTGAGGGGGCAGGGCAGAAGTACAGGGCCTGCCAGGGCCAATTTGCTACCCAGATTGAATAGGAGAATGGGGCCTCCCAAAGCCGAAGGAGCAGAGTTCCCATCCCAGTGGGCGTGGAAGGCAGAGCTGAAGCCCAGGGCCCAGGGTTCTCTGCCAATAATCCAGAAAGCATGGTCAACACCCAGAGTCTAGAGAGTAGGGGCATTGTCCAGATGATTTCAGAGAACAGAGGGTTATTTTCAAGCCTTGAGAGTTAATGTAAATTGTTCTGCTGGGTTTTGGACTTGCTTGGTGTCTGTTATCTCTTCTTTTCCTCCAATTTCTTCCATTTGTAATGGATAGGTCTACCTTGTGCCTGTTCTACCATTACACTTTGGAAGTTGATAACATACACTGTAGAGTTCATAAATTCACAGATGAAGAGGAATTTTGCCCCAAGGTGGAATATGCCTCAAGTCTCACCCATATTTGATTTAGATGATTCAGAAGGTGGGATTTTGGACTTGGAGTTGATTTAAGACTTGTGGGATGATGTGATGGGGTGAAGGTATTTTGCATATGGCAAGGACATGAATTTTGTGGGGCCAAATGGTAGAATGTTATGGATTGAATTATGTCCACCCAAAATATGTGCCGTATATCCTAATCTCTCTACCTGTGGTTGGAGGCCTGGTGGTGCAGCAGTTAAGAGCTATGGCTGCTAACCAAAAAGCTGACAGTTTGAATACACCAGCCACTCCTTGGAAACCCTATAGGACATAACCGCAGGCACGAACCACTGCCATCAAGTTGATTCAGACTCCTAACGACCCTATAAGACAGAGTCTGAATTGACTTGATGGCAATGGGTTAGGCCTGTACTTGTAATATCATTTGGGAACAGGTTGTCTTTGTTATGTTAATCAGGTAGGATTACTGTAGCATGTATCTTTAGACAATCTCTTTTGAAATTTAAAAAGAGATTAAACAAGAAATCAAGAGAAGCAGAGACAATGTAAGATAGATGCCAAGACACATGGAGATCTCCAAGAAACTAGGAAGCAGAAGCTGAAGAGGCAAGGACTATCCTCCAAAACTAACAGAGAAGATCTTTCCCTAGAGCCAGTGCTCTGAATTTGGGCTTCTAGCCTCCTAAACTGTGAGAAGATAAATTTGTTCATTAAAGTCATCTGCTTGTGGTATTTCTGTTATAGCAGCACTAGATAACTAAGATAGGAAACAAAAAAGACAGGAAGATGCACCCTATTTAGGAAAGTCAAGCCTCCCATAGAGAAAACAAGAGGTTGCCAAGTAGATTTGTGTTTTAACTTGTGAACCTCCTTCTTGCTCCCAGCTTGCAGCCACCTAACTCCTTCATACCGCATCATGCTTTTCCTCTGCCAGGAATCACAATGGTCCCTCAGTGGGCGCTCCATGTGTGGCCGGGGAACACCAAGAGTATATATGGAGGGCATTTGCTTATGGGAACCCTCTGATAGACTGCAGTTTCCCCACCAATACAACAGTGTCAACTTATGCCAGGTTGATAGTATAAACTTTTCATTAATTGATTGAACCATATGGAATTGCCATTTTTATAGGTCAAAAAGTAGTTGAATAGAACCAGTTCTGTGATTCAAAGTAATGGTTTTGTAGGACAGCTAGCCAGTCACCTCCTCTGCCTAAATAAATAAATCTAGTCTCTCTGCTTCCCTCCCAAGCCCTGATTTCAATTCTAGGCTTTGAACTTTATCCACAGAGCAGATACATACTACATGAAAATTCTCAGCAATTCTAATGAGGTCACCACAGTTACAGTGGCTTTTAATCTCAGTCCATGAACTGAGATGGGCAAGAAACATCACCCTTTGTGATAAATCAACATAATTTTGATTTTGAGCTTCCATCCCCTTGAGCTGACAGGAAATTTCAGGCTGTCTGCTGCATGAGATGCAGGAATCTCTTGAGAGTCCGCTGATAAATCCAGGTGCATATTCTTAGGTGATCTCACTGACAGGCCTCTCTGGACCCCTCCCAGTGGTTCTGTCAGAAAGCTGAACCACTTCTCTCCTCTCCTGCTGTCTTCCAGTCAGGAGAAATCTCTTTTATTTTGGTCTCTTCCTTGGCTTCTCCAAAGCTACTCTGTTTCTACTAACAAACTTCCTTTTCCTCCCTCTATGGCTCCAGTGAACTCACTGTGTCCTAAAAATTTGTTTTTGTTGTTAGTTGCCATCAAGTTGGTTCCAACTCTTGGAGACCCTATGTACAACATAACAAAACATTGCCTGGTCTTGTACAATCTCCATAATTGTTGGCATGTTTGAGTCCGTTATTGAGAGCATTGTGCAGTACCTTCCAACCTAGGGGGCTTATCTTCCAGCACTGTATAGGACAATATTCTCTTGTGATCCATAGGATTTTCATTGGCTAATTTTCCGAAGTAGATCACCAGGCTTTTCTTCCTACTCTTAGTCTGGAAGTTATGCTGGAAACTGTCCACCCTAGGTGACCCTGCTGGTATTTGAAATACCGGTGGCGTAGCTTCCAGCATCACAGCAACAGGTAAGCCCCCACAGTATGATAAATTGGTGGATGGTGGTCTAAAAGTGGCACTCTAGGAGTGGTACTCTAGAAAGTCTTGGAGACTTTCTTCTTTCTGATGAAAAAACAAACTTTCCTTGGTGTAAGGTAAAGCAGAACATAATGGGGGAGAGGGAACTGGAGGAAAAAGTAGAGAAAAAATAATTTTAATACCACATAATATGAAGCCACAGGAGAATTTAAGGGGTAGAAATGTACAAGAACTTCATCTGCTTAATAATTTGCCTATGTCAGAACTTTATTCTCCTGATGCCTTACAGCACTTTAGGACAAAAAGAAAATCTTGGAATCATTTGCCTCCAGACGCTCTTTCTCAGGGAAGTGAATTAGCACAGCACACACCCCATGAGGGCCACAAAGCTGGTATGGATTTGTGAGATGGATTTGGGTTGGTTCCTACCTTGTCTGAACTGGTTCATTACCAATAATCCTGGTAAAAGCATAGGAATCATTTCCAGACATTCAGGAACAGAGCAGGACAGGCCAAAGGAACTTTCTCTCCAAGGCCTCCCCTTTGCAATTCTTTTGTGTCTTAGAGTCATTCAACATTTTGTTTAAGGCTGTTGTGGGCTCTTTGCCACACTTTCACATGTGGGTGGCATTGGTTTATGTTTAAATTAATTTTTTTACTTGACTTTCTGTTTGCCCAGTTACCCAGGTGATTGATTCGGCTATTTTTAAAGCCATTTTCTGAAGCCTTACCTTTTCCATGCACCATTGGCAGCAAATATTTCAGGCCTGAGTCAGAGAGGTGGAGGTCACCATGGTGCTGACATGTCTTCATTGGCATTCTCTCCTCTGAGATTCTGCCTGGAAGCCTTTAATGGGGTAAGCTGGGGAACATGTTGGGATGCATTTAGAAGTTGGAGTTGCAGCCAGGCCTTCTGACAGTCGGTGCAAAGGTGCACTTGGAATGATCTAGAGAGGACAGTGAGCAACAAAAACTAAAAGCCTAGCTGTCAGACATGGCCCCAGAGTTTTCTGTTAAACAATGTTTTCTCCAACAACAATCTTGAAAAATATACAAAAGGGCCACACGAGAGGGATATATATCAATGCGAAAACTTTTGTGCCAGACCAGAAGTAAGATACAGTAAAAGTGGACTAAAATATTCTGCAGAAGTTAGGAAATCATAAAAAAAGTTTATGGATAAATCTTCACTGGGGGACTAGAGTAGGAATGCCAAGAAAAAACAAAACAAAACAAAAAACCCTGCTACGTATAGAGCTAGGACATGTTCTTTCATTAGTATGTAAGAGGAGGTGAGACGATTCCTAGCTGGTTGTAGGGGAAAAACTTCAGAGGGAAAAAAAGGGGGCAGGCCTAGGCTTGCTGGTGGGGCTGAGATGTGAGCAGATGAAAAACTAAAACAACAGTCACAATGATGAAATGCTTCTCAATGGCCTCAGAAGGACTTGGAATGTGGCCTAGCGCATACTATCTGACCGTTTAATCTCTCTGTGTGAATTATTTTCTCCCACTCTGGGCAAAACGTGGTAGGAGTTGAAGGACAGCAGTGAATGGTATGTTGGCCTCATGAAGGTGGAAATGAAAGGTGCTGAAAAACCAGAGGAAAATCTTTTATTTCTGTCTATTCAGTACCACCATTGCACAATTTTCAATTTTGAGGTCATAGATTTAGCAAGTTTTTCCACTAACAGAAAAAAAGAAAGTTACTTGGGGGAATTCAACATTTTCTCTTTTTTCCAAGAGCTCTTAAGCAAATCCTTTTTCATGGCTCAAGGAGCTCTGCGGCTGTGCAAGGCCAGTGTCAAATCTGGGGTTCATATACTGTCTGCAGATGGAGCAGGTGTCTTTGCTGATTGTTCTGTTCTCCTCACAGATCACCTTAGATAGGAGGAACTCTAAGCACAGATTTGAGTCAGAAGGGCTTGTCACTGGGTTTGGGAAGGAATGATGAGGCTCGAGATCCACAACCAAGAGAAGAACGTGGACTTCTGCTTCAGTCCTTGGCCCTCTCCTCTCACCTGGACATGGGATAAAAGTTTGAACAAAGGCTGACAGATACTGAAACTTTCCTGGTGGAAGGTCAGTAAGACCTAGCAAGACATCAAAGGAATGAAGCTACCTTCTGTGGAAAGGGTATGACCCTGTGAAGAATGGAAATGAACAACTGTAAAAGGAATATTTTTACAAGTGATATAAAACTAGATACTTTTAGGGGAGTTCATTTCCTTTTGTGCAAAAATAACAACTGGTGATATGAATCAGAATTCTGGCTGGACTAGAAGTGTGTCTCAGAAATGGCTAACGTAAGCCACTGACTGACAGGGTCCATCTACCTCTCTTGTTCATGTCTAGCCCCCTTCCCACAGCCTTCACTCCCATGGCCCTGGTACCCTGGTGGCAGGGTGGCAGAGGAAGAAGAGCCTGGGCTGTGTAACCTGGGTATATAACCATAATGCGTGCTCTATCACTAAGTGATTTTGTGACCTTGGACAAATCATTTAACCTTGCCTGAAACTCAGTTATTTTATCAGTGACCCAGGGATACTCATACTTCTTATACTTTCCCTACATTAAGGATTGCTGTGAGGGTCAAGTACAAGAACACATGGGACAGTACTTTGGCAACTAAAGAGTGCTCTACGAGTGTGAGTTCTATAAAAATCAAGCTGTAAGATTGGTGTTCTGTAGAATGTTGCTTCCCTGAATACACCAAAAAAGAAAAAAAGAAAAAAGTCATTGTTGTTGAGTTGAATCCAACTCATAGTGACTCTACAGGACAGAGTAGAACTACCCCATAGAGTTCCCAAGGAGTGGCTGATGGATTTGAACTGCCAATGTCTTGGTTAGCAGCTGAGCTCCTAACCACTGTGCTATAGGGCTCCTCCCTGAATGGAGGCTACAATTAATCATAAAAATTAGAGAGCTAGGTAACAAAACTTTTAAGAACTGCTGAAAGTATCTGTGGATTTCTACCTTTTGAGGGGCCTCCTTATTAGTGCAGATAACTTTTAGCTTTCTTGAGGAGGCACCATGTTGCCCTATACTTTGCCATTTTTCCTTATAAAAGGGTTCCCAGGCCCTATTCTTTTTATATCACATGGCACCCCTTTCTCATGAAGAGGAAGTGAGGGTTTTACTCAGCAGCTTTCCTTAATGTTCCCAAGAACTGAGATTTTGTAATTATGCTTTTAAAACAAAAATCATATTAAGCCAAAAATAGAAATTGGTAGAAGTTTATTGAATACACAATGTGTAAATCGAGGTAACATTTTGGCTAGGGAGTCAAAAATGTTCCAAAGATGAGAGAGCTTCCAAAGATTCGACATTGCCATGGAAAAGGACCAGGGAACAGTGTTTATATAACAACAATCCACCCTAAGATACAGCTTCCTGTCTGACCCTGGAGTTTCTGTTTCCCGAAACTGGTTGAATTCTTCAAAACAGCACAATCCCCCAGGCAAAAACAGTCTTAACTAACTAGCAAGACTATTGTTTGACTTAAACGCGAACTTAGAAGACCTGTTTTTTCAAGGCTCAAGGTTCAAAAGAAGATTTCAGGGCAATGATCTGAGTGGGTCACCCCAGCTTCATAGACTCCAGAAACCTGGATTCCAGGAGAATTAAAACGGTTTCTCATGTCCACCAAATGTATGTTATGACCACGGAGGAAAAGGTAGTTTTCCATTGAGAACTGGCAGCATTTTGAAAATCCTAAACCCCATATTTTCAGATTGCAAATTAGGTAGATCAATTTCATTAAAACAAAGAGGCAGAAGAAACAAAATTGTACCACTCTGGGACCATTTTTTCTTACGTTCAAATAACCATAAGGCAGTGAGGTTTGTTTTTACCTTCACCATGTAAGGCTTACATTCCTTTTGCCGTTGCGTCCAAATTGAAGCCAAGGTTGGGGGATTTTGTGCCAGGGAAACATACATTTTATTTTAAAGTCACACAAATCTCTTCTTCAACTTTTATTGCAAGTCCGTGAGCTCCCTAGGCAGGAGGAAATTTTGAATTCACTCAGCTTTTAGTGACCAGGAGTGAAAACATAAAAAAAGCTATTCAGCCTCTCTGGTTACAGAGATAAGTACAAAGGGTGACTGGCATTAAGTCTGTGGTAATAGCTGCTCTGAGTACTGACCATGATTTGAATCTCTCGATAACTGATTCTGCGAAGGCTGAAATATTTATCAAGCCATTAGGAGAGGCTGTTTCGTGCTGATAAGATACCTACAACTGATGAGGTCCACCTGAAGATGGGAGGCGGCTGGGCTGGATTTATAGCCATTTGCAGTGAGAGCTAAAACTGTTCCCCTTAAAAACAGCACGAGACATTTACCAGAGAAATTATGCAATCTGTCACCTGGGGCAAGCCTATGGAATCTTAAGGGAACAGCGTTGGTAAATGCCCTGACACATAAGGCGATTGGGCACTGCACTCAGACCTGGCCAGCAAGTCACAGTTTCACTGCTTTGGAGGCTGAGAAAATGGGGATGGGGGTGGGGGTAGGATAAATCAGCTGGAAGAGTTATTAATCCATGGATTTCATTTTTCAGAAAAATCTCACACTGAATTATAGGTCCCAGATATGTGATTATCCTAGGCTTTAAAAAAAGTGAATTTATCCATTTTATATAACTCCAGGGCCTCAATCTGGGTTATTACAGTATAGGCAATATTCAAGTTAAAAACAAACAGCAGTAAAGCAGTCACCTGCCTTTTATTTTCCCTCTCTGTGACGTTTTGCACCCTAACTTCAGTACCAGCTTTTATTTATTTGTTTAGTAAATATTGACCATCTCACACTTTAAGAATATGACTTGGAGAATTGTCTGAAAGATATGCAATTTTTTTTTCTCCTTGATATGCAAGATTTTTATTTCTGCGTCAAACCAGACCATTGGAGAAATGGCTATCTTTCTGGTTTTCTCCTTCCCTTGAAGAATCACTTTTACTGAATTATTTAACAAAAAACCAGTTGCTGTGGAGTTGACATTAACTCATGGCGACCCCACGTGTGTCAGAGAATTGTGCTTCATAAGGTTTTCAATGGCTGGTTTTTTGGAAGCAGATCACCAGGCGTTTCTTTCAAGGCACATTTGGTGGAGTCAAACCCCCAGCCTTTTGGTTAGCAGCTGAACATGTTAACCGCTTGCACCACCCAGGGACTCTTAGAGATCAAACCTAGCTTCTTGGTATCCTGCCACTGACTAGGTGGACAAAGGACCTCAGTCATCTGTCGGGGAACTTGCACTGACTAGCAGCCCATGGATCACCTAAAATGCCACCTTGGGGTCCCACTCCCAGGCCCCAGGAGGGTAGAGGCTCCGGAAGGCCTGGGCTTTGCTTGAGAAATAGCAGGAACCTAAGAGAAAAATGATTTTTCTTTTCCACTGTGCCCCATTCCCTCCCAGTTCAGTGTCTTCCAGAACATAAATTTCAGATACTAGATTCCTAGTGCAGTGTTTGCTTTAGAGACTAGCCTTTACATCTGCACTAAACAGATAAAATATTAAGCACCAGTGCACGCCCCAAATCATTAGCCCTGAATCCACAGGTAAAGAATTCAGCTCTAGGCTATTTGGGGCCTGTTGTTTTTATTTCCCACCCACAGCATACACTTTTCAGTAATGAACTCTGTCTGCACAAGATGAGGGTACACACACCATGTCCCCAGAAGGCTGGGAATGCCTCGTTTCTGCCAGAAACACCAGCCCTGGGGGCTCAAACCCACCGTCAGGAGCAGGGGGGATGAAGAGACAATCACATAGCTGTCTAGCCTCACTGACTGGCTGGATGATAAAACTCTATTTCTGTCAAATCTTTTTTTTTTTAAGCCAGGTTATTGATTTGAGACAATTCGGAGGATTTGAAAAATCCATAAAAATGGGTCAAAAGTTAAATGGTATATTTTCTCCCCCTTTGTATAATTATTTTAAATTGTTTCGTTAATTAATTTTATCATTAATTCTTACATAGACCCCAGGAAGTTGGTGGCTTTGCCCCTGTTATCTCTGACCCACCCCCACAATGGAGAAGCCACATCTCAGAGAACATAATGCATAATGGGTTAATGGGTTTCCAGAGGCCCACTGACAAGCAAATGGAGACAGAATTTGAAGACGGTCTCAGCTGCCTGGTTCAGTGTTGAAGCTTCCAAATTTTCCTGGTAGTCTAACTTTAACAGTCCCCTGAAATTAATGGGGAAGAGGGAATTCACTTTGCCCAGGGGGCTACCCAAATATTTTTAGCAAAAGGGAATAGCACATTTTCAATTTAGACAAGGTATCAGCTACACAGATAAATTTTATAGCCCGAAGTGGACTGCTGAGCTCTGAGACTTTGGAATGGGATAAATTCCATTCATTAAACTGTCAAAGAAACTTTGTTTCATGTACATTTGCAATCAAGGGTGTGTGTAGGGGGTTATAATATCAGACTTTTGCTGATTGCCCGTTGGAATATAAAAAAACATACAGTTTAAGTACAAGGTATTATTTGAAACTTGTTTCTCTGCATCAAATGACTGCACTGAACTCATAAAGTCAGCTACTAGTTATTTCCTGCCTGGCATTTACAAAGGCTGTATTGGTCTCTTAGCTCAATGTCCTGCATCATAGTGAGGGACCGGGGGTAGGTCAGAGATTGTGTTTAAGAAATTATCTTCATACTCCACTGGTCTTACCCTGCCTGGAGCAAGGGAGAATGAAGAAAATCAAAGACACAAGTGAAAGATTAGTCCAAAGTGCTAAGGAACCACAAGTACTACAGCCTCTACCAGACTGAGTCCAGCACAACTAGATGGTGCTTAGCTACCACCACCGACTCTTCTGACAGGGATCACAATAGACGGTCCTGGACAGAGCTGGAGAAAAATGTAGAAAAAAATTCTAACGTACACACAAAAAGACCAGACTTACTTATCTGATAGACACTGGAGAAACCTGAGAGTATGGTCTCCAGACACCCTTTTAGCTCAGTTACGAAGTCATTCCTGAGGTTCACCATTCAGCCAAAGATTAGAAAAAAAAAAAAATTTTTTTTTTTTTTTTTTTTACAGACCCATAAAACAAAACAAGACTAAATGGGCACACCAGCCCATGGGCAAGGACTAAAAAGCAGGAGGGGGCAAGAAAGCTGGTAATAGGGAACCCAAGGTTGAGAAGGGGAGAGTGTTGACATATATCATGGGGTTGGCAACCAATGTTGCCAAACAATAAGTGTACTAACTGTTTAATGAGAAGGTAGTTTGTTCTGTAAACCTTCATCTAAAATACAACAAAAACAAAACAAAAACTAGAACTAAATCCAGATGATTGAAGAGCCTTATAGATCCTAGTCTAAACTGTACTCTGCAGAAAAGTGAGTAAATGATTGTTCAAGTTAAAATCCATTTCAGCAAAAAAAAAAAAAAGAAATTACCTTCAAAAATTCAAAACAGTAAGTTAGTGTGAAGTGAATTTAGCTATTTGATCTTAAAATCCAGAAGAATACTGTGAACAAATGAAATGAGGGGTGAGAATGGGGAGAGAAAAAAAATCTACTCTGATGAACTGCATTGATGAGCCCATTTGAGGATGAACACATTATGGCTGAAGGCTGAGCAGACTAATGTAATGTGGCAGAACCATCTAACATGTTCGTGAATGAATTTCTCTCCAGTGATTATCATGTATCAGGACTATTTCTGTTGTGACAGAAAACCCAATCCAATCTGGTTTAAGTCAAGAGGGAATTTATTGGCTGACGTCACTAAACATTCCAGGCATATCCGATTTCAGGCAAAACCTCTCTCTTGGCTTAGCTCTGTTCTCTGTTATGTGTTGGACTCGTTATTGGGCTTCATTACGCTCAAATTAAGGTCCAGAAGTTTCTATAAGAGTTTCTTGGCATCTTTCCATCTCTGATGCCTTTTCTTGGACAAATCCCTGTGGCTGGCAGAACCTGAAGCTGTGATTGGCTGACCTGAGTCCCATGATATTCATGGATTCCCACAGGGAGCCAGTTCAGTCATTACCACATAAATAGAAAATGGGTAGTTAATAAAGAAAGTATAGAGTGAATGTATGCTAGGGGGCCAAAATTCAGTATCTACTACATGTAGCTTAGTCATTATTGGTAGCAATAAAGGAAAAATATACTAATAGAAAATTTTAAAACTAACATTAGAAATGAAAGCATACTTAATGAATGACTATTAATCTTCTACGTTAGCAAACTAGGTGAAAATTTTGTATCATATACCTGCTTCAGAGAGGACCATGACATTTAGTTGTGGTAGAAAATCTAAAAGGAGCCCTGGTGGCACAATGATTAAGCACCCAGCTAGCAACCAAAATGTTGGAGGTTCAAGCCCAGCCAGTGGCTCCAAGGGAGAAAGACCTGGCGATCACCTCCTATAAAGATTACAGACTAGAAAACCCTATGGGGCAGTTCTTCTCTGTCACTTGGGGTCACAGTGAGTCAAAGACTATTCAAAGGCACTTAACAGAAGATCTAAAGTATTTCCAGAAGTTCTAGTTCTTCTGCCTGGGTGCAGAGGACTGTTATATTGGAAGTTTAGCAATGTACATCTTTACTCCACTCCTTACATCCTTTCCTGTCTTGAGCTGGGGAAATTATTAGTGAGAAAAATAACAGGAGCTGAATTAGGGGAACCTTTAAACTAGTTTTTTTTTTTTAAATCTGGAAGATGGTCATTCCTCCCACCTCAGCCTTTCCAGGGGATTTGTAATGCAAGCTATAAATCCCATAGTTCCTGTCTTGTGTGGCTGTATGCAAGAACAATGAAGAAGAGAAGCAGTGAGAACAAAATAAATGCAGTTAAAGAACTCTAAACACTGAGGCAGAAGTCGAGCACTCATTAACCAAGGGAGAAAGAGCTTGCTGCACTTAGTTAATCAGCACTGTGACCTGTACATAGACCAAGAGGCAGTCATTCGAACAGAACAAGGAGATACTTCATGGTTTAAAACTGCCTCTTGGCCTATGCACAGGTTTTGCATGAGCACAATTAATTGTTCTAGAATTCTCATTCTTTGCAATGTTATCCACAATTTGTTATGATCCACACAGCTGAATGCCTTTGCATAGTCAATAAAACACAGGTAAATATCTTCCTGGTATTCTCTGCTTTCAGACTAGATCCATCTGACATCAGCAATGATATCCCTCGTTTCACATCCTCTTCTGAATCCAGCTTGAATTTCTGGCAGTTCCCTGTCAATGTACTGATGCAGCCATTTTTTAATTATCTTTAGCAAAATTTTACTTGTGTGTGATATTTATGACCTTGTTCTATAATTTCCACATTCTGTTGGATCATCTTTCTTTGGAATGAGCACAAATATAGATCCCTTCTAGTCAGTTGGCCAGATAACCCTCTTCCAAATTTCTTGGCATAGATGAGTGAGCACTTCCAGCATTGCATCCATGTGTTGAAATATCTCAATTCGTATTTCATCTCGGTTACAGCCTTGTTTTTCACCAATGCCTTCAGTGCAGCTTGGGCTTCTTGCTTCAGTACGATTGGTTCTTGATCATATGCTACCTTCTGAAATGGTTGAATGTTCACTAATTCCTTTTGGTACAGTGACTCTGTGTATTCCTTCCACTGTTCTTCTGATGCTTCCTGCATTGTTCAATATTTTCCCTCTAGAATCCTTCAGTATTGCAACTCCAGGTTTGAATTTTTTCTTCAGTTCTTTCAGCTTGAGAAATGTTGAATGTGTTCTTCCCTTTTGGTTTTCTAACTCCAGGTCTTCACACATTTCATTATAATACTTATTTTGTCTTCTTGAACCACCCTTTGAAATTTTCTGCTCAGCTCTTTTACTTCATCATTTCTTCCATTCGCTTTAGCAACTTTACTTTCAAGAGCAAGTTTCAGAGTCTCTTCTGACATTCATTTTCGTCTTTTCTTTCTTTCCTGCCTTTTTAATGACTTCTTGCTTTCTTCATGTATGATGTCCTTGATGTCATCCCACAACTGGTCTGGTCTTTGGTCATTAGTGTTCAGTGTACCAAATCTATTCTTGAGATGGGCTCTAAATTGAGGTGAGATATATTCAAGGTCATACTTTGGTTCTTGTGGACCTGTTTTAATTTTAATCAGCTTCAACTCGAACTTGCATAGGAATAATCGATTGTCTGTTCCACAGTCGGCTCCTGGCCTTGTTCTACCTGATGATATTGAGCTTCTCCATCATCTCTTTCTACAGATGTAGTCAATTTGATTCCTGTGTATTCCAGAAGATCAATTCTCTATGTATTACAGAGAGGATTAATAAATGTTTATTGAGTAAGCATTAAGAGACACAGAAAGAATATAATGTGTTGGAGATAAAACAGCCCACTTCTCCAAAGAAAGACAATAGTCTGAATCATTGCCACTTGTGGCAGAGGTTCTGAAAGTTTTTGTTTGATGATCCCTTCTGGTAATCAAGTGAAGCCTGTGTACAGCTTCTAAGAATATTTTTAAATGCATTTAAAAAATACACGGGATTTTTCAATTGAAATCAACTATATAGGAATACAATTATGAAAATATTTAAAATTTGTGATTTAGAAATGTATGTGTTTCTTAGTTGTAGTTGTTAGGTGCAGGAGAGTTGATTCCGATCCATAGTGACCACTGCCCGATCCTGTGCTATCGTCATGATCATTGTCATGCTTGAGCCCATTGTTGCAGCCTCTGGATCAATCCATCTTATTGAGGGTCTTCCTCTTTTTCGCTGACCCTGTACTTAACCAAGCATGATGTCCATCTCCAGGGACTGATCCCTCCTGATAACATGACCAAATTTTGTGAGACATAGCTCCTTGCTTGTAAGGAGCATTCTGGCTGCATTTCTTCCAAGACAGATTTGTTTGTTCTTTGGGCAGTCCATGGTATATTCAATATTTTTTGAATATTGAGCATAATCCAAGGGGTCAGTTCTTCCTTATTCATTGTCCAGATTTTTGCCTGCACACGAGGCGACTGAAAACACCATGGCTTGGGTTAGGCGCACCTTAGTCCTTAAAGTGACTTCTTTGCTTTTCAGCACTTTAAAGAGATCTTTTGCAGCAGATTTGCCCAATGCAGTGTGTCGCTTGACTTCTTGACTGTTGCTTCCATGGGTGTTGATTGTGAATCCACGTAAAATGAAATTCTTGACAGCTTCAATATTTGCTCCATTTATCATGATGTGGCTTATTGGTCCAGCTGTGAGAATTTTTGTTTTCTTTATGTTGAGGTGTAATCCATACTAAAGGCTGTAGTCTTTGATCTTCATCAGTAAGTGCTTCAAGTCCTCTTTCCTTTCAGCAAGCAAGGTTGTGTCCTGCATATTGCAGGTTGTTGATAAGCCTTCCTCCAACTCTGATGCCGAGTTCTTCTTCATACAGTCCAGCTTCTTGGATTATTTGCTCATCATACATATTGAGTAAGTATGGTAATAGGATACAACCCTGATGCACACCTTTCCTGACTTTAAACCACACAGTATCCCCTTGTTCTGTTCCAATGATTGCTTCTTGATCTATGTACAGATCCCGCATGAGCACAATTAATTGTTCTGGAATCCTCATTCTTTGCAATGTTTTCCATAATTTGTTATGATCCACACAGTTAAATGCCTTTGCATAGTCAATAAAACACAGGTAAAAATCTTCCTGGTATTCTCTGCTTTCAGCCAGGATCCATCTGACGTCATCATTGATATCCCTGGTTCCATGCCCAATTCTGAATTTGGCTTGAATTTCTGGAAGTTCCTGGTCTATGTACTGCTGCAACTGCTTTTGAATGATCTTCAGTAAAATTTTACTTTCCAGTGATATTAACGATACTGTTTGATAATATTCACATTTGTTTGGATCACCTTTCTTTGGAATAGGCATAAATATGGATCTCTTCCAGTCGGTTGACCAGGTAGCTGTCTTCCAAATTTCTTGACATAAATGAGTGATCACTACCAGTGCTGCATCTCTTTGTTGAAACATCTCAATTGGTACTCTATCAATTCCTGGAGCCTGTTTTTCACCAATGTCTTCAGTGCAGGTTGGACTTCTTTCTTCAATACCATTGGTTCTTGATCATACTCTACCTCCTGAAATGATTGAACGTCAACCAATTCTTTTTGGAACAGTGACTTTGTGTATTCTTTCAATCTTATTTGACGCTTCCTGTGTCCTTCAGCATTTTGTCCATAGAATCTTTTACTATTGCAACATGAGGCTTGAAGTTTTTCTTCAGTTCTTTATTTTCTTTTGTTTCTTTATCGATACATAAAATGACAAGATCTACTGGTGGTTCTAATAACTGACATGATTCTAAATTAATGATATGGATAAACTGTATTTTGAGATATCTGTAACAGCTATATGTAATATGAAAATATGTGTGATTTCTTTAGGTAACAAAGTCACAGGTATTACTAATTCTACTTGTAGCTTGTTTCCTACAATTATAATTGAAGGAAATGCTAAAGTTCATCAGAGGTTAATGAAAATAAAGATGTAATTTTTTCCCCATCCAAGTTTATAGACCCTCTGAGTTCTAGCTGTAGACCGCTTGGGGTGTGGCAGGGGGTGGGGGGGTAGGCGGGGAGAGGGGGAACTGTAAATGCCAGTTAAGAACTCTCAGGCTAAGGGCTTCACCACTCCATAAATCTAGTGGAATTGAGAATTAATATTAGACCAGTCAACAGTTATGCCTAAATCTTATCTGTAATTGCCTGGCTATGAGAGTATTAAATATGCACACTGTAACCACTAGAAAGCTCATCTGTAAAGGTGGTGTAGTTCTTAGTTATATATATATATATATATATATATATATATATATTTTGCTCTTACAGAGTACTGAGTTAAAGTACTGTTAAGGAATAATAACATGGCCCCAGTAATAACTCCACACATATTGTTGTTACTGTTTTGGTTCTATGGTTGGATGAATAAGTTAACAAAATTTATAGAACAGATGCCCTTACAGGAATTAATATTGTTTAGCGCATGTGGGTCAAGACCCTTAACACACGCATGTAAGTGTTGGGACCTCAGACAATTTCCTTCCACAATATGCTCACACATCTTGTCTTCCTTTCCATGGGAAAAGAATTGGTTCATGAGTTTTCCCTCTTCCAGTCAATAACAAAATATAAATCCCAGTGGCCATAATACCCTTACCTCCCTGACACTATGTTTCATGACCATTTCTTTATTTCTGTTCCTGTAGCTTATAATTAATTTCATAGAGGAAGAGATGCACTAAGTCACTGCTAGTTTGGGAAGATGAAATGGGGATGGGAATTACAGATTCCATTCTTCATTCTCATTCCCTATTAGAAAAACATCATCCAACAGAGAAAAGGCCCAAAAGTGAAACAAGAACTCAGAGTAGACTGTCCACATTCATCTTGCTGGGACATCATTTAGTGCACCTCAGAGACATGCAGCGAAACATCTGTAATGGTCCTCAAACTGGGAGACGAGGCTGTGTGAGTGGTGCATTCATTAATAAGGACTTCAAAGAGATGTTTAAGAATTTACTTTCCACTTGACCCCAAGACAAACTATTTCTCGCACCAACATTTACTTGATTCTTCTAAGGTATCATTAAGAATTTAGCAGCATGGTTATAACTTTGAAAAATTTCAAACACTGTGAAGTGTAGTTAGTTGTCTTCTCATGGTAAATTTAGGTATAGCACAATGAAACGTTGCTCAGTCTTACTCCATTTTCACAATTGAAATTTTTTATTCCATTGTTGCAAACTTTGTGTCAATCATCTCATGCAGAGTTTCCTTGGTTTTTGCTGACCCTTTACTTTACCAAACAGGATGTCTTTTTCTAATGATTGATCTTTTCTGATGATGTGTCCAAAGGAAGTAAGACAAAATATTATCATCCTTGCTTCTAAAC
This sequence comes from Elephas maximus indicus, assembly GCF_024166365.1. Taxonomy (NCBI): domain Eukaryota; kingdom Metazoa; phylum Chordata; class Mammalia; order Proboscidea; family Elephantidae; genus Elephas; species Elephas maximus. The sequence continues at coordinate 61,580,699 of NC_064826.1, read as the reverse complement.
AGCATTCTAACTGTACTTTCTCCAAAACAGATTTGTTTATTCTTTTGGCAGTCATTTTTAATGTGAGGTTCTCACTTTTCAGGTGTTTCAAAAAATACCTATACAGGAAAGGCAGATTTTTTCCATTTCAGACCGACATGTGCATCAGTCAGTATATGGTCATGGTAACAAACAACACCCAAATCTCTGTTTCTTAACCCAGAAGTTTATCTCATACATTTTTCTCATGGGCTAATATAGGAGATTCTGCTGATCATGGTTGCTTGGGGACCCAAGCCGATAGGAGCTCCTTCTTGACATGTGCTTCCATGATCATTATACCAGGGGGAAAGGAATATGGAAATCATGGGCTCATTCATGCTCATCCCTTCTTCTCCCATTTTATTGTCTAAAGAAAGTAGCATGGCCACACAAAACTTCAAAGGGTAGGGGAAATGCAACTCTACCATATGCCTGGGAGAAGAAGGTCTAGAAACATCTGTCAAAGAACTCATGGCTGCCACAATTCATCCTCCTGTCACCACGTATCTTGTTCACTTCTGATGTCCGAGGGAGACAACACAAAAGTCCTACCCAGTGAAAGCATCAAGCTCAAAGCTCAGGATCTCTGAGAGATGTGCAGTAGTCTCTAAATCAAGTCTGGATGTGGCTCTTCTTACTCCAGAAACCTGTGAATGGAAAGACATGTTATCTTCCCTCCATACACCCAATATATAATGGTGGAGCAGGGATAGGATAAACTGAATAAACATTAACGTTCAGAGAGGGGGAAAATGGGACACACACAAAAATTGTCAAATCCCTCTGAGCAGAAGTGTCAGGATCCTCTGACCCTGGGGTGTGTGGAATGTTCCTTTATTATACCTGATTCTGCCCTTGTTTCCTCCCTCTGAGAGGCTCTCCCTTCCCCAGAATATCCTTGACCACATCTGAAGTGAGCATTGGAGATCATGCCCTCCTTGGGCACTGAGCAGCTTGCTCAGTCTACTTCTTGCCTCTTTTGGTTGGGAACCCAAGAGTCTCTTTAAACCTCACTCACAATCTTTTTTTACTCAGGCTGGTGGTTCTTTTGGCAGTATAACTCTCTCCAAAACTTGGTCAGCTTCTTACATATTTGACTCCAGTCAGCCCCATATGCCAAAAGTTGCACCCACAATTTTTTTTCTAAGCATGCTTACTGGGTTTGCTATATTTATTTGCCTTATCGCCTTCATATCCTTCCCCTCCCCCCATCCTATCTCTACTTGATTGTGGGTTCCTTGGATTTATCAGGCTCCAAAGGGGAGCTACATTCAGCCTCCTTTTCCTGAACCATACTGTTCAGCTGAAAGGATTTATTGGGCCTTATTTCCTGAGTTGGAAGCATATTCTGAGACACCTTAATTGACTCAGAGTTGTTTTTCTTTCTTTTTAACATTCTATGTGATATTTTATTTCTGCCATAAAACCTGACACCACCCGGAGGGAGCATCCCAACTCCCTGGTCTCCTTACACCCCTAGCTCAGGCATAGGAAAGATGCAACCCACCTAGTCAGCTCCTTTTGGCCTCTTAGAGAGAGGAAGAGCTACCACTCACAGGAGACCACAATTGATCTTCCTCTCTGGGGTCCAGATAGTTTTCTGGACCAAGCTCTTCTCAGGATCCACTATGTTGTGGTAAGTAGGCAGGTGCCTGTTTATCTTCAGTTGTTCATGCTGCCCACAGGTGAGAATTCTCTCCACCGTGATTCTCACCAAGCCTGAGGCCTCCCTTGCCCATGTACCACAGCAATTTTCTCCCACAGGAGAAACAGATGGAATGAAGTTGATTATAGATTTCAACCAATCTCAAAACAGATGTGAAGAGGAAATAACCTCAAATGGCAAATGATAATTTCAGTGAAGTTTGTGTTTGTGGTAATGAAAAATTGACAAGTTTCATGACCACTGGAGCAGTAACATTTTTGATCTTGTACAAATATGAATAGCATCTATGTTTTGGTATAATTTTGTCTTGAAACTATTTATACAGATTTTTTTTTCCTAGGTCAGTCAACAGCATCAATTCTTGACTTGATGGCATCTTGTTAGCATGTTATTAATTATGAAAAGATAATTTAGCAGGTTACTGAAAATGCAAGAATTGGACAAATGTCCTGAGTATTACTTTAGCCATGATTTAGTAATCAGAATGGAGCTTTTATATTTACAGTATTAGAGTTTATTGAAGTACCTTTAAGCCCTATAATGACTGAACTGTGTTCATACTACTCAAATACCAATAAAATATTTTTCTATTCTAAAATTGAGTTGTTGCATCTATTTGTAGTAGCATCTATTTGTAAACAGGAATCCCTGGATGGCACAAGAAACTAAGCCCTCAACTGCTAACTGAAAGGTTGGCAGTTGGAACCCACCCAGAGGTGACTCAGAAGAGTTGCCTGGTGATCTGCTTCTGAAAGGTCACAGCCTTGAAAACGCTATGAAGCGGTGCTACTCTGTACACATGGGGTCTTAATGAGTTGGAATTGACTCAACGACAACTAACAACAACATTGTAAACAACAGGTTCAAATCCTCAAAGTTTTCTTTGTACCAATTTAACATAAAACTCTTAATTATCTCATGAATTCATGAATAATTTTTCATAGTTTGTTGCTGAGTTGGCAACCAGTCTTTCATTGTTGTAAAACCCAACTCCATCATATAATCACTGCCAAATGTTTCAAATAAGAACCAAAAAGGACCCAAAATAATGAGGCTGCAGCAGAGTACCTTAGGCATATAAAATACTTGCTAAACTGCTTACATCCTTAGTTAACTTAATACTTGAATGAGCAAGATTGATCCTTCTGAGAGAATCCAGTGTCATGTTTATGTGCACAGAGTCTAGGTCATCAGTTGCTATGGCCAGAAAAAAGTATTGGCTTCTTCACTTTGTGTCTTTTGGGAGTCATGGGAAATGTGTAACAAAAACACCAATACATACATATATACATACATACATACATTAATTAAAATAGTACTAGTTTGCTAGGTTTCTCTAGAGGAGGTGGCTCTATGTTTTTTCAATGTCCAGTCATTGATAAAGACTGATTGATTGGTTGATTGATTGACCTGACAATGCCACTCCAGATTCTCTGTAGTCTTAGTTTTAAAGATACTGGCCAGAGTGCCAAATGCTTATCCTGTAGGTTCTTTCCCTTTTCTTCCCTCTTCCTGGTTCTAGCAAAAACAGAGAGGATTAGAGTGACTGCATTCATTTATCAAACACCTGAGCATCTTTTCTGTACTTGACATTGTACTTGCTACTTTGTCTGAGAGAAGGATAAAACACGGTGCCTGTTCTCAAGCAGCCTGGTAGAGGGGATCAATACCATATCTTGGGAACTAGAATTATAGAACCTGGTCTTCAATATTTCTTTTCTTCTAAAATTTGTTGATTTTTCTGTTGTTATTAAGAATATACACAGCAAAACATACACCAATTCAACAGTTTCTACATGTAGAGATTTAGAGACATTGGTTACATTCTTCAACCTGTGCAACCATTCTCACCCTTCTTTTATGAGATGTTCCTCCATCATTAACATGAAATCACTGCCCCCTAAGGATCCTGTCTAATCTTTGGAGTTGCTGTTGTCAATTGGTCCCATACAGATAGTTCTTGAAAGAGCATAATACTCAAGGTAGACCTCTTCTTAAAAATTAAGCTTTTATTGTGTGATTTAAAGAAGGCTTCAAGGGACATTTTTGGTTTAAGGTTTAAAGGATTATTTCATGGTAATCGTTTTAGGAGTTCATCTACCTCTATGGTTCCAGAAAGTCTAGTGTCCATAAGAATCTGAAATTCTGTCTGCATTTTCCCTTTTTGATCAGGATTCTTCTGTGAAATCTTTGATCAAAATGTACAGTAGTGGTAGCGAGGCACCATCTAGTTTTTCTGGTCTCATAGCAAAGGAGGCAGTTGTTCATGGAGGCAATTAGTCACACATTCCATATCCTCCTCCTGTTCCTGACTTTCCTTCTTCTTCTCTTGAACCAGGTGAAGAGAGACCAACTGTCATGCCTTGGATGGCCACTTGCAAGCTTTTAAAACCCAGGCACTATGCAAAGAACTAGGAGGTAGAACAGAAGCACTAAACATGTTATTAGGCCAATTAACTAGGAAGCCCCATGAAACCATGACCCTAAACTTCCAAACCAAGGAACAAAATCCCATGAGGTGCCTGGTTGTACAAAAACAGCCTCAGCAGTTATTCTTTTTTTTTGTCATTGTTGTAAATGCATCTATCAAGCAACTTTCGCCAATTCAGCTTTTTACAGGTGTACAACTTATTAACAGCAATTACAATAATTGACTGGGCAACCCTACTCTTAATCAAGATTTTTTCATCATCATTAACCCTCCTTTCCCCCATCTTCGCACCCCTGGTAACCACTAATAAACTTTGGTCTCTATATGTTTGCCTTTTTTTTTTTTTAATATAAGGACAATATTTGTCCTTTTGTGATTGGCTTATTTCGCTCAATGTAATGTCTTCAAGCTCCATCCATACTGTAGCATGTATCAAGACTCCTTTTCTCCTACTGGGTGAGTAGCATTCCATTGTATGTATGTACCACATTATGAATTATCCATTTATTTGTTGATGGGCATTTAGGTTGTTTCCACCTTTTGGCTATTGTGAATAGTGTTGCAGTTAACATTGGTGTACAAGCCTCTGTTTGAGGCTCTGCTTTCAAGTCTTTTGGGTATATACCTAGGAGTGGAATTGGTAAATCAAATGGTAGATCTATTTTCGTTTTTTTGAGAAACTGCCACACTGTTTTCCACAACTGCTGTACCATTTTGCATTCCTACCAGCAATGGATAAGAGTTTCAATATCCCCACATTCTCGCAACATTTGTTATTTCCTGTTTTTTTTTTTTTTTTTTTTAGTCTGAGACGTCCTAGTGGGAGTGAAATGCGGTTTTGATTTGTATCTCTCTGATGGCTAATGATGCTGAGCATCTTTTCATGTGTTTGGTGGCCACTTGAATGTCCTCTTTGGTGAAATATCTATTCAAGTTCTTTGGCCATTTTATGATTGAATTGTCTTTTTGTTGTTCAGTTGATGAAGTTTTACATGTGTTTTTATTATTAGATCATTTTGAATACATGGCTTCTGAAGACTATTCTCCCAGTTGGTAGCTTGTCTTTTCACTTTTGTTAGTAAAGCCTTTTGACAAATTTTAAAATTTAATGAGGTCCCATTTATTTATTTTGCCTTTTGCTGTTTGTGCTTTCATTATTATATTAGATAATCCATTGTTGAAAGCTACACCTAACAGCATTGCCCCTGCTTGTCCTTCTAAGAATTTTATGGTTTTAGTTTGGACATTTAGGTTCTTTTTTTTTTTTTTTTTTGCTTTAAGTAGAAGTTTATAGCTCAAGTTAGTTTCTCATACAAAAATTTATACACACATTGTTATGTGACCCTAGTTGCTCTCTCTGTAATGTGACAGCACACTCCTACTTCCCACTCTAGATTTCCTGTGTCTATTCAACCAGCTCCCGTCCCCTTCTGCCTTTGCACATTTAGGTTCTTAATGTATTTTGAATTTCTTTTTGTGTGTAGTGTGAGATATGGATTCTGTTTCATTTTTCTATGTGTGGAAATCCAATTTTCCCAGCACAATTTATTGAAAAGACTCTTCTTTCCCCATTGAATAGGCTTAGCACCGTTGTAAAAAATCAGTTGACCATAGATTTGTGCGTTTATTTCTGGACTCTCAATTCTATTCCATTGGTCTCTCTATCTATTGTTACACCAGTACCGGGCTGTTTTGATTACTGTAGCTGTATAAACCCATTGCTGTCATATGTTTTAAAATCAGGAAGTGTGAGTCCTATTTTGTTCTTCCATTTCAGCATTGTTTTAATTATTAGGGGTCTCTCAAGTACTTTTTTTTTTATTCACTCCACAATTGAATCTGATTCACACCAACATTTAATAATCACCACTTTAGAATGAATTTATTAACTTCACAAGGTTTGCCTTACTAATAAACTTTTCTGGTGTAGGCCACTGGTTTTGAGGTTATTTATTTTATTAGATGCTTGAGTTCCTTCATTCCTTCTCCACAGAGCAAAATAAACACTTTCGGCTTTAACATGAGTTGATATAATCTCCCCTTCTTGTAAGCTTCCAATTTCTCAAAGTATACAATGGACACTTTGGGTTACTATTTTTTTTTTTTTACTGATACAAGAATGTTTGGGGTGCTGATTTCTATTGGTTTCAATCAGTTAGTTCTTAAGAGACTAAAGAAGCATTGTGTACCATGTCGAGTGGAAAGCATGATCTGTAAGGAGTTTATTCTCACAACTTAGACCCTAAAGAATACACCATGACCTCAACAACCTGGGCAAAGTATTTTGAGAAAAATTACTGTAGATGCTCCCTCTTTACCAAATTATCCAGATACCACAAAGGGAGTACAAATTCCATTTTTCACTAATAACTATCGATGGGCACTGTTGTAAATACTGAAGTATTCAGGACTATCTTACCCTAGGATCTAGGGCCTAGATTCAAACCCAAACCCACTGTCATTGAGTCGATTCCAACTTACAGGGTAGTTCTTAACTCTGGCTTCACCCAATGTCTGAACTCATTTCAGGGCAATTAAATCAGCATCTCATACCATTTTACAAGTATCATTGAGTATAAGTCAAGTCTGGAGTAAGGTGATGCAACCTGCTACAGACTTTCTTCGTCCTCTTTATGGTAGCTTTTCAATGGCCTATTCTCTTGTAGTGTTCCTTTCCTTTGCAAAATACTGACTTTGCCTTTTTGAATCTGTGGGCTGAAATGGGAAATCTTCCTCATCGCGAGATATGGTAAGCATATAAACTAATCTGCAGGTGCTATGAAGCAGGAATTCCCCAGCTCTGCTGACTCTGTTGGGTCAACAGAACTCTCTGAATGCATTTTGTGACTTCTTTGGTTTTTGGTTGTAAAGGATGATGTCCCACTACCCAGAGGCCTTTCCTTAGGCCAAAATAGTAATCAAAGTTGTATCATTCATGAACTTCACAGACTAAAGTGTTCATAGATAGCTTTTCGTATCCTTATACCTATAAAATATCTAATAGTTTGTAAAGGCCAAAGCACATATTATCATATTACAGGCTCTCAGGAAATCACGTTTGAGTCTGGCCTTGAAGAATGAATGAGAGTTCAACAGACAGAGAAAGAAAGTGCGTAGGAGGTTGTAGGAGCAGAATTCTAGGACAAGGCAACAACAGAAGCAAAAACATGCCAGTAAATGATATAGAATGCATCCCCAAAACAGAATAATAAAGTCATTTGAGTGTACATGTAAGTGCAAGGGTGCAATAAAAAAATACTGTAGAGTTAGGCTATTGCCACATTGTCAAGAGACTTGAATACTGGTCAGAGGATTTTGTGCTCAGGCTGGCATTTAACAGGCCACAGGGTGTTACATGTCAGAAATGTGTTTCAACAGACTACTCTGGCAGCTCATGATATGGTGGATTGGTTTGGGGAAAGACTGGAAGCAGAGACTCTGGTTGAGAAGTTATTCCAATAACCCAAGCAAGTGGTGATGGAGGTGATGACAGTGGGAATGGAAAGGACTAGGTGGGTTTGAGGAGCATTATCTCAAAGGAAGAGAGGTATGCAGGAACTTCAGGCGTGTGAAAGGCTGCTGTGGAAATGTTTTTAGGCAGGTGGGATTTTCTTGCCTGTTAAATCACACCCCTATGTGCCTGTGCCTGGGCATAAGGCTAACCTGCAGAGGCTCTACAGTTAGAAATAGAATCTGGATCTGACCCAGTGGGTCCAAGGGGGGAGCCCAAAATGGTACATGTAGAAATAAAATCTGGATCCTGATCCACTGGGTCCAAGAAGGAAACACTAAAATGGTACCTGTAGCCTGGGGTATTCAGGGTATGTGACAAGAGACATGGGACTGTGTAAGACCAGTCAAGTAGTTCTATTTAAGACATTTTTTTTTTTTTTTTTTTATATCATGGGGCATGTAGACACATGAGCAAGAACATCTAAAATCTTTCAGTTCTACCCAAAGGAATTGGCTACATTGACCAACTATAAAATCTAGTCAAGAGTCACTTGGTATCTGCCTTAAGTATAACCTGAGTTATTTCCCTTAGGTAAAAGACACCCATTTGTTAGTTTTCACACTTTAATCATCTTTTTACAACCTCCCCCCCCCCCCGCCCCCCCCGGCCACAAAAAAACAGAAACAACAGCAAAAAAACCGCAAAGCAAGGAGTCCTTCTTCAAAGTATGGAAAACTCATGGGCCTCACCGATTATTCGAATTTTCCTCCTCTGGGTGCGTGATGGCTGCCTAATCTGGTTAGGCAGCTCAACACTCACAGGTAAATTAGACATGACAGTACCAACTGGATGGATTATAGTATTCAACATTGGGTCACTCTTTCACTTGAAAATTTTTGTTAATATGGACAAGTCTGGAGCCACAGAAGCAGTGTAATCCTCTGACCTGGGCTCCGCGGGTTGAGCCAGCTCTGTGGCTGCCTGGTTCCCTCCTCCAGGCATTACACCTCACTCACTATGGCTTCTTAGTCATGTTCTGAGGACATGGTAGCTCTTTGCCTGTCTACAGGATACTGCAAGTGTGTGGAGCTTGGTATTAGGGGGTGCTGGGGGCTGTAAGCTGCTGTTCTGTGTATTTACTATCACTGTAGGGAGGGCAGCAGCTCCCTTCAGGTACCCTGTAAGGCAATCTGGAATCCTAGCATCTTACAGAGCTGTGTTCTACATCTGACGAGTAGCTTCCTAACAGACGCGTAAGAACAGGACCTTAGGCTGTTCTCACTGCTGCTTTCATAACGTGAAAACATGCAAAACTGGTGCATTTTTTTAAACAAAAGTTCTTTGCACAAGAATTAAAGATTTGATGATCATGAAGATGACATCTACTCTTTACTGAATTCTTGAGGCACTCAGTGGAAGGTAGTCCCAAAGTAGAATCCAGATGACCTACAATGTAAGTGTAGCAACATAGGCATACATTTCCCTTCTTGTAGCAAGCAACAGATTCTATCTCTATTAAACTTAGAAGTTGTGAACATAACCATATACTCTGCTTTAGGAGTGGGGAAGCAGAGAGAACTAGATTGCAGAGAGAGAGAGAGACAGAGAGAGGAAGGAATCAGACATACAGAGGAGAACAGGGATAACAAATGGAGAAAGAGTCCTTCTGGCTGCACAGTTCTTGGTTCCAATACTTCATGAATCTTTATTTCACCCCGTCCTCATATTCCATGAAATACCCTTATATCTTTATCATAACCTCCCCCCACTTTTTGTTTAAACTAGCTCAAGTTGGTTTCAGTTGTTTACTATTTAAGATTCTTAACAAGTTTTTTTTTTTTTTTTATGGTGGATCAAGCTAATTTCTACTAAAATACAATTAAAGCAGTGTTTTTCCAATTCTCAGGAAAATGTAAGTTAATGAATGATCTTAATTTTATGTTTTTATCACATAAATTATTTCTCAAACCACTGGAACTTGTGACCACTTGCCCAGTTGTGAACAGTAGCAGATGACAAAATGAACAAAGTGAGAAATGTTAATAGGAAAACTGAAAAGTAGGCCCTGGTGCTTAGCTCACGACTTGTTTTGCTAGACATATGGTAATAATTTTGTATTGTGTATATTGGGTTTTTTTTATGTGTATGTATGCAAGTATATTAATATGTGCTCATAAACATGTATATCTGTACAATATAGTCATGTTTTCTGCTAGTAAAATGGATCCTAGTTTCTATATTAGTATTAAACAGATCAGTAGGGATTTTGGCACCTGAAAAATTTTGAGAATCACTGCCTTGGATTAACCTAAATCTCGCCTGTTTTTCTCATTCTCACTTCTCCCAGGCACTGCAGAGCCATATGAACCCCAATCTGTCTCTCCCACCACTGTTTTATCCTCTGCCAGCCCAATTTCTAGCCTTTCACAATGGGAGCATCCTCATAACCCACACTGGCACCGCACATACCTAGGGCGTCTGTCTATAGCTCAAAGGCAGAGCATGTTTAATTGTGGAGGGGAGCTGGGGGTGGAAACCAGAACAGTGATATTTGTAATGTGGATTTCTTAGAAGTTTGCTCAGCCCTGGGCCAGTCCCTATGGAACACACCTACTCATCAGACTGCTTCTTTATCTAGCTTAGACCAGTATTTTTAAAGTTAAGACTATGGGTAGGAGTGGGGTGTCCCATTAAATATGATAAAACTTTTCATCAGCTAAACCTGGGGCTCATTTGTTAAATGCTTTTCGTAAAATGTTTACTGAACTTCCCATCAATGGTGTTCTGATAATAAAAGATAACTTTTATGTTTGTAATATTCAAGAATAACTCGATTTTTTCTTGCTATTCATATGTTTTAATGAATAGTTAAATACTAATTACTGAATCTCCCTTTTAAGACAGATCTCTGTTATTCTGTAGATAACTGGTAAGTTCAATATTAATGAAGCTTAGTTTTCCATAAAATAAGGAAATGTGGCAATTATGACTCTATTTGCTACAATTTCAAAGGAGCCAGCTTTCCCTTGGGAAGGTCATTTATTTATTCATTCTAATTTGGCATTTAAATTGCTGTTGTTTATTGATTTTTGTGGTTTTGAAAATTGCATTGCTCCAAATGGCATCCCTCTCTTATCTGGTATTTTAGACAGCAATCTTTGTCTTTAAAACCCTCTTGCCCAAATGATTCCCTAATTAACATATTTGACATGTGTCCCTTTTTTAGAGCTAATATATAAGATTAGACAAACATGAAACATTTCTGAAATACCTTTCTACTAAATGTTAATTTCTAGAAATAAATTTATAGTATGTTATTTTGCTTTGTTGTTGTGTAGAGTTGATTCCAACTCATAACAACCCCATGTGACAGAGTAGAACTGATCCATAGGTTTTCTTGGCTGTAATCTTTACAGAAGCTACCAGGTAGATTTGAACCACCAACCTTTCCGTTAATAGCTGAGTGCTTAACAATTGCACCACCAGTTTTTCTTAATAGAAATTACTGTAAAACTTGTGAAAGCTGGAACCTGTGTAAGGCAAAAACTTTTCAGAGAAGAAAAACTAAAATATTTTCCACTAATAGAGAATGATCCCTCACTTCTCTGTCAGTTTGTCGTACTGTGGGGGCTTTTGTGTTGCTGTGACGCTGGAAGCTATGCCACCAGTGTTCAGATACCAACAGGGTCACGCATGGTGGACAGGTTTCAGCTGAGCTTCCAGACTAAGACAGACTAGGAGGAAGGACCCAGCGGTCTACTTCTGAAAAGAATTAGCCAATGAAAACCTTATGAATAGCAGTGGAACATTGTCTGATGTAGTGTCCGAAGATGAGCCCCACAGGTTGGAAGGCACTCAGGCGACAACCGGGGAAGAGCTGACTCCTCAAAGTAGGGTTAACCTTAATGACTTGGATGGAGTCAAGCTTTTGGGACCTTCATTTGCTGATGTGGCCTGATTCAAAATGAGAAGAAACAGTTGTAAACATCCATTAATAAATGGGACCTGTAATGTACAAAGTATGAATCTAGGAAAATTGGAAATCATCAAAAATGAAATGGAATGCATAAACATTGATATCCTAGGCATTAGTGAACTAAACATTGGTCATTTCGAATTGGACAATTTTCTGGTCTACTATGCTGGGAATGACAACTTGAAGAGGAATGGCATTGCATTCATCATCAAAAAGAACATTTCAAGATCTATCCTGAAGTACAGCACTGTCAGCGATAGGATAATATATGCCTACCAGGAAGACCAGTTAAAACAACAATTATTCAAATTTATCCACCAACCACTAAGGCCACAGATGTAGAAACTGAAGATTTTTACCAGCTTCTGCAGTCTGAAATTGATCAAACATGTAATCAGTTTGCATTGATAATTAGTGGTGTTTAGAATGTGAAAGTTGGAAACAAAGAAGGATTGGTAGTTGGAAAATATGGCCTTGGTGATAGAAATGATGCCAGAGGTAGCGTGATAGAATTTTGCAAGACCAATGACTTCTTCATTGCAAATACCTTTTTTCACCAACATAAACAGCAACTATATGCGTGGACCTCACCGGATGGAATACACAGGAATCAAATTGACTACATCTGTGGAAATAGACCATGGAAAAGCTCAATATCATCAGTCAGAACAAGGCCAGGGGCCAACTGTGGAACAGACCATCAATTGCTCATTTGAAAGTTCAAGATGAAACTGAAGAAAATTAGAACAAGTCTACGAGAGCCAAAGTACGACCTTGAGTATATCCCACCTGAATTTAGAGACCATCCCAAGAATAGATTTGACGCGTTGAACACTGATGCCCGAAGACCAGATGAGTTGTGAAATGACATCAAGGACATCATCCATGAAAAAAAGCAAAAAGTCATTAAAAAGACAAGAAAGAAAGAAAAGACAAAAATAGATGTCAGAAGTGACTCTGAAATTTGCTTTTGAACATCGAGTAGCTGAAGCAAAAGGAAGAAATGATGAAATAAAAGAACTGAACAGAAGATTTGAAAGGGCTGCTCGAGAAGACAAAGTATTATAATAACATGTGCAAAGAGCTTGAGATAGAAAACCAAAATGAAGGAACATGCTCAGCATTTCTCAAGCTGAAAGAACTAAAGAAAAAATTCAAGCCTTGAGTTGCAATAGTGAAAGATCCCATGGGGAAAATATTAAACGACACAGTATGCATCAAAAGAAGATGGAAGAAATACACAGAGTCATTATACCAAAAGGAACTGGTCGACGTTTAACCATTTCAAGAGGTAGCGTATAATCAGGAATTGATGGTACTGAAGGAAGATGTCCAAGCTACACTGAAGGGATTGGCGAAAAATGAGGCTTCAGGAACTGACGGAATATCAATTGAGATGCTTCAACAAACAGATGCAGAGCTGGAAGTGCTCACTCATCTATGGCAAGAAATTTGGAAAAGAGCTACCTGGGCAAATGACTGGAAGAGATCCATATTTATGCCTATTCCCAAGAAAGGTGATCCAACCAAATGAGGAAATTATCGAACAATATCATTAATATCATATGCAAGCAAAATTTTGCTGAAGATCATTCAAAAGCAGCTACAGCAGTATATTCACAGGGAACTGCCAGAAATTCAGGCCAAATTCAGAAGAGGACGTGGAACCAGAGATATCATTGCTGATGTCAGATGGATCCTGGTTGAAAGCAGGGAGTACCAGAAAGATGTTTACCTGTGTCTTACTGACTATGCAAAGGCATTCGGCTGTCTGGATCATAATAAATTATGGATAATATTGTGAAGAATAGGAATTCCAGAACACTTAACAGTGTTCAAGAGAAACATGTACATAGACCAAGAGAAAATCGTTTGAGCAGAACAAGGGGATTCTGTGTGGTTTAAAGTCAGGAAAGGTGTGCGTCAGGGTTGTCATGCCTGTTTACTCTGCATGCTGAGCAGAAAATCTGAAAGGCTCGACTGTATGAAGAAGAACAGGGCATCAGGATAGGAGGAAGACTCATTAACAACCTGCGTTATGCAGATGACACAACCTTGCTTGCTGAAAGTGAAAAGGACTTGAGACACTTACTAGAGGAAGATCAAAAACCACAGGCTTCAGTATGGATTACACTTCAACATAAAGAAAACAGAAATTCTCACAACTGGACCAATGAGGAACATCATGATAAGAGGAGAAAAGATTGAAGTTGTCAAGGATTTCATTTTACTTGGATCCACAATCAACAACTATGGAAGCAGCAGTCAAGAACTCAAGAGACGCATTGCATTGGGCAAATCTACTGGAAAAGACCACTTTTCACTTTGTTGAAAAGCAAAGACGTTACCTTGAAAACTAAGGTGAGCCTGACCCAAGCCATGGTATTTTCAATTGCATCTTGTGAATGTGAAAGCTGGACATTGAACAAGGAAGACCAAAGAAGAATTGATGCCTTTGAATTGTGGTGTTGGCAAAGAATATTAAATATACCACGAACTGCCAAGAGAACAACAACAACAAGAAAAATCTGTCTTGGAAGAGGTATAACCAGAATGCTCCTTAGAAGCAAGGATGGCGAGGCTGCATCTTACATACTTTGGACATGTTATCAGGAGGGATCAGTCCTTGGAGAAGGGCATCATGCTTGGTAGAGTACAGGGTCAGCGGAAAAGAGGAAGACCCTCAACAAGATAGATTGACACGCTGGCTGCAATAGTGGGTTTAAGCATAACAACAATTGTGAGGATGGCGCAGGACTGGGCATTATTTCTTTCACCAACTCAGCAGCACCTAACAACAACGACAATAGTGATAGAAAAGTGATAAGACTGCATCCTGTTAAGGCAGAAAATTTTCAAGACTGGAAATGCAAGGCAGTCCCATCAAGTTCCAGCTCTCACAGGTCTCACTATATAACCTTAAATCAGTTTGGGGGAGTTTTGTTAATCACGGATGAAATTAATCTAATTAAAGGTGTGATCCAGCCCCACCTAAATTTGAACCTCAAGTTTAGACTATGTGGTATTAGAGAAGATACTATGGCATACCAAGTAGGTACAAAGGGGGTCAGGGTGCTGGAGTTTGCAGTTTCCCAGGATGTAATCCTAACCTCCATTTGCTAATTTGGGAGGAGTGAATTAGGCGCAGGAAGATTTTCTGTGGTGCTGAAAAAGATCACCAGACAGAGGAAGGGGATGTGGCTCTAGTCTCCAGCACCCCTCTCAGTTCCTGTAACTCTACCCAGCTTCCCTCAGATCCTTAGTCTTTCCTTCTAGGGAAGAGTTTTCAAGCTTAACCTCTGAGCGCAGTCTCCACCATTAGCATTTTCAGTGGACGTTTGGATACAATTTGAATTCCTCGGGTTGAGATCACCACTCTCACATCTAACACAATAGTGGGAGCTGAATGTTTGCTGAATAACCAGGTATTTAACAACAAAGAAGAAACCATCCTTATTGCCATCAGCAACGGCTTGCAGTGTTACGGAAGCACTTTGACGCAGCTTCATGAAATGCATAATTAAATCTACGACCACAAAAGAAGGAAGCTGATTTCTCATGGCCGTTTTGTAATTTCGGAAAGGTTTTGGGAAGTCTGTAAATCGAATTTAACTGTTGAGCACAGACTGAACTTAAAACCCTCATCTGTTTTAAGTCATTCCCTCCCTCCCATACGCTGTACACTCAGACAAGGTCTGGATCCTAAGTGCCTTGCTGTGGACATATGTTCTGTGTGAAAGGCCGAGGAACCCAAGGGGTTGAGATTACTGCCTGCATCACCACATTTCTTTTGTTTGAATTCACTCAGATGAAAAAACAGTCAGTGGTTGTAGACTGCCCTGCACAGAGCAATGGGGTCCCATCAGGCCACAAAGGTGGGTGGAAAGAAAACCACCCCCCCCTCCAACCCCAAGGAATGTTGGCATTATTATTCAGGAAGAAAAATAGATACTTCACAGCAACAATATGCCAAAATTCTTTTACTTCAAGATAAGAGTGTAATTGGCATCTACCTCTAAGCCATACTTCATGGTTATTTATTTATTAAAATTTTTGTGCTGGCACTGGCTGTACCACTGTGCTCACTGATTCTCAGTGAACCTTCCTGAACACCAGAGAAGTACATTTATTAGTCAGGATAGGCTAACGATTGTAAAAACTGTTACATGGGGGTGATTTAACATAGGAAATTTACTTGCTTGCTCACATCATGATCTAATGAGGGACAGTGGGGAAGGGAGTGTTGTTGCTGTTGTTGTTGGTGGTGGTGGTGGTGTGAGTTCTTCTCTACACAGGCATTCAGAGACTCAGGTTCCTTCTATACTATGACTCTGCCATCTTCCAGTGTTTGTTCTTTGCTGCATTAGGCTGGTAAATGGGAAAGAGTGAGCTCAAGGAGGTTTGCACAGGAGGCTTTAAGGGCTAGATCTACAGGTTCCTCACGTCACTTCCACTCAAATTCCATGGGCCAGAGCTCAGCCACATGGCTGCAACCAGCTTCAGGGGAGTCTGGGAAATACAGTCTAGCTAAAGCTAGAAGAAAGAAAGAAAAAAATAAAAAAGATTTGGTGAACACATAGCATTATCTGTCACAGTATGTAACAGTAGGGGGGTGACAAAATCATTTTCATTCTCCTGAAATACAGATTTCGGGGTTCGTGGAATTGGGGTGACCTAAAAATTTTTTTTTTTTTTTTTACCCAGGCCATCAGCCATTAGGTGTCCTTTTGAACTTTGAAGGAATTGGTTCTCAGGAGTCACCTTCAATTCAAACAATAGCTTAGTAAGCAGCTTAGAGGAGACAATTTGACATTAGACATTGGGTTCTTGTGGACAATTATCTACGTGCAGACAGTTTCAAGAAGCCCAGAAACTCCAGGGTCTGACTAGAGGCTGTTTTAGGATGTATGGCATGTCTTTGGTGACTGTTTCTGTAACCTGCCCTGTGCTTTGATGCTATCTCTTGAGAAATTAACGTTAACAATGACCTATGTAACCCACTTTCACTGACTGTTCATTGAGCATCTTCCTGACAGGTTCTGGTGATGTAGCCCAATTCGAATCATATCTACTCACAATAAATGTATTCTGTTACACTAATTCTTGGTGTTTCTCAAAGCAATTTAGGTTTTTGACAGAGGCAATAATATAAATTCTATATTTATTATATGCATTAATTTCTTAATACTACTATAATAGAAATACCCCAAGTAGGTGGGTTTTAATAATCAGAAATTTATTTTCTCACAGTTCAGGAGAGTATACGAATTCAGGTCACCAGCTCTAGGAGAAGGCTCTTTCTGTCTGCTCTGGGGGGAAATTCTTGTCTCAGTTTCTCTAGCCCCGGCATTCCTTAGTTCCTTGGCAATGTCCACATGTCATCTATCTTTCTACCATTTATGTGTCCTTGTCCCTGTACCTAATCTGCTCTTTTTATATCTCAAAAGTGGTTAAGTTTAAGACACACCCTACACTGCTGTGGCTTTATTAACACAACAATAGAAAACCCTCTTTCTGGGGTTAGGATTCCAACACTCATTTTGGGGGACACAATTCGATCCATAACATGATACTTAAGTATCTACTAACAAGTAGAAACAAGAGTTTGTCCCATCCTAATCTTCCCAGGTGGTCCTGATGGGGCCTCTGGGTGTGTTATTTATGGATAGTGGTTCATTCATTCTTTTACCATCTTCATGATTGATGCCCATTCCTATCTGACAACTGGCATTGACTGTAAACACAGTCTTTCACAGAACAGATTTTAGCTGCAGTGCCGAAAATATACATATTTTAAGGGCTCTGCAAAGCATGTAGCTGATCAGGACACTAACTCAGAAATGATAAGCACACTTCCAAACTGTTATCTTATTTCTCTGTATCTCTAATATTATACCTCTAAGCAGAGTTATTAGCCTATATATACCATTGTGATTAAATTCAAAGATAGCAAAGATCAGTCACGAAAATAATGTCTCCAAATTTCTATTTCCGTGGTCAGATAGTAGCAGCTGGCAAGAGTAAAAGGTTTAATTAAGGTGTATTTGACAATTCCATTCTTCTCCCCCTATCTGCGTTGTGCTGTTCTAGCAATTGTAGGAACAGGAGAGCCAGATTTTGATGTAACTGGAGGAGACATGCTTATATGATATGATGAGAGGTGCTTTGGGAAGGCCCAGACTCAGAGATCTCTTTCTTTTCAGCCATAGTTAAGAGAGTATCTTTCTTTTGAGTTAACCACTTGCCACTTTTAAAGGCAAGTATCTTGAAAGAATGACCTGTTAAGCTAGAGATTGCCTTGGCAAGGGATTATTTGTTATTTGCTTTATTAAATGACAACGACTTCCAGAACCAAGACAGAAGCACCCTTTGGAATCAAGCCTTCAACAGGTGGAAGTGGGAGGAGACAGAGAGGAGAAGCAGGCCTAGATTTCTGACTTGTGTCTGGCACTATCTATGCTGATTATCTCATTTGCTCTCAGTGAAGCTTCCTGAACACAATGGAAGTACATTTATTAATCAGGGTAGGCTAATTATTGTAACAAGAACGCAATGGAAGTACGTTTATTAATCAGGGTAGGCTAACCTTTGTAACAAGTCACTGATATTTGGGGGATGTTTAACACAAGAAAGTTAATTTCTTGCTCACATCACAGTCCAATGAGGGTCAGTAGGTAGGGAGGCAGTGGCTGTGGTGGTGGGGAAAGGAAGAAAGGGAGGAAAGATATGCTGGAAGCTCTTAATAGCATGGGACGAGCTTGAGGGTTCTTGGATTCTTGGAAAAGGAAAAGGGGGGAACAGATTCAGAAGGAGGGGTCCTGTGTGCTATTTTAGGTATTGGAGGTGGTGCTATAGGCATTTCCAACTGGACTGACCACACTAGGTCTCAGTGCAATGTCTGGGTTAAGGACTAGTGAATTCCTTTACTCCCCAACTGGAAACCCTGGTGGTGTAGTGGTTAAGAGCTATAGCTGCTAACCAAAAAGCCGGCAGTTCGAATCCACCAGGCACTCCTTGGAAACCCTATTGGGGCAGTTCTATTCTGTCCTATAGGGTCGCTATTAGTTGGAATTGACTCCATGGCAGTGGGTTTGGTTTTGGGTGCTCCCTAACTGGGTTCTCATGACTGATAAGGCATTTAAATCTGTATGCACTCTTTTAGACCATGCCTCAGTCAAACCATCTCATAGTTTTCAGTGGAGGTTATTTATCAAAACCTGACCTGGAGCTAGAGGGTTAAAGAGTAGCTACATTGGTGACAACTAGAAATCTGGGCCACCATCTCTTCCTGCCAGAGCTGTCACTCTCAGGAAAGTCACAATTTTATATGCTAATGAGATAGAGCAATTGGTTTCAAGGGCATTTCTCGTTCTGTATATCGTACTATGGCACTGACTGAATGACTGCGAGGGTCCTTGCTTGCACATTCCCATGTGGTTAGTTGCAACAGCATGTGGCAGAAGCCCTTACTGAATGTGTAATCTGACGCTACTAATGTGATGGTGTCAGGTGCATAAAATGCTCCAGATATTTGGATCCCCCCTCCCTCATGGAATAAATTAACTTCATTGAGAGTTTGGAAACTTGCCCAATGGTATTTTTGAGAGCAGAGAAAAGTTCTCCTTTTGCATAAAAGCCCTTAGGACTTCTTGCAAACAGAAGCTCCTCTAATACGGGCTTGCCCTGAGAGAGTGCTCTTCTGTACCAGTGTCTTTCCGTTTGACCTGGACAGCGTTGCTGGAGGGCTTGGAGAGCTGGGTGATAGAGTGTAGAGATGGCAGGGGAGAGATCTATAAGTGACTAGAGTAATAGGTGGAGCTTGGGGCCAGGCAGGAGGGAGAAGAAAGGTGGAAGGAAAGGTGTCTAGAAATCCCACATATAGGGTGGTAAGGATATAAAGGAGAGAAGAGAGCAAGGAGGAAAGAGGAGAAGATAGCAGGCTTCAGGAGTAGAGAGGAAAAATTAGAACAGGGAGACTTTGTGATTAAAGGGCTTAGTGCATTTCCACTTGAAATAAATGCAAGAAATGGAGAAATCACTCCATAAATATGAGTCTCAATGTCAGAAAAGTGGTTCCTTACCAGATGCCTTAGGTTAGACCAAAAATATATGTATCATCTTTACCAGTGGGCAAGTCACATAACCTCTTTCAGCTTCTATTTCCCCATATGCTAAATGGGGACAGTAATCATATTACTTAATACTGTTGTGAGGATTATAAGAGACTATATACAGTATATATACACATTATATATAAAAATCCAAAAAACAAACCCATTGCCTTCGAAGTTGATTTCAACTCATAGCAACCCTATAGGACGGAGTAGAACAGTTCCACAGGGTTTTCAAAGAGCCGCTGGTGGATTCAAACTGACACCTTTTGGTTAGCAGCTGTAGCACTTAACCACTGTGCCACCAGGGCTTCATACTATATATATATATATATAATATATATATTTATATAATATATATATATGCAAAAATGTCACCTTGAGGCTAAGGTGTGCCTGACCCAATCACCTCATCTATTTTCGATCACCTCATATACTTGTGCAAGCTGGACAATGAATAAGAAAGACCAAAGAAGAATTTTTGTCTTTGAATTACGGTAAGTACAGTTTATTTGCAGATTTTCCACCTCCTTTCCATTCTCACAATTCCTGAACACAAGGCCAAAGGATGAAGTAAAAGATGAGAGATGCCAACACCTGCATGTTCTGGATACATAGTTACTGTTTGTAGGACACATCAAGAAGCAGGGGCAGATTATCCAATAGGCAAGGTAATCATGGTGATTCAAAGTGAATCAAGGTAATCATCTGTAGTGAACGATCTCGCATGGGTTTCACCACATCTGAAATTGTTCACTACAGATTAGTAAGTAAGCACAATAAGCCCGTGCTTAACTTTCTTACTGGGCCTTCTGTCCCTGTCAAGGATTGTAACCTTGAAAAGAGGCTTTGATTCTGTAGGAAGGTACTGTAGGGTTGGGAAAGAGACAAATGCCAGCCATACCTAGAAGCAGAGTCTTTGATGTGGTAAAAAAAAAAAAAAAAAAAAAAGTGAAATTTTTCACTACAGGTGATCTGGTAAGCAAGGTAAGCATTGTGTTTGCCTTAGCTATTGGATGATCTCCCCCTGTAAGAAGTCATATTTCATGGTGAAATATGTTTAAACATCTAAGACAGGTGGGTGTCTATCCTTTTCATATTCATAAACACTTCTAAGGGTGTGGCTTTTCTCAGTGGTTCAGCTCAGGGTCTAATTACCTAGATGTTTAACTTAAAGACCATTTCAATCTGGTTCTGATATCCCTGGCAATGTACAACAGCTGGAGTTCTATAATTTAACCCATGACCTGTAGGGTTGAAAGATAGGAATAACATCCATGCTACAACCTAGCTGTGCTTAACCAGGCTTTTACTGTCTGTGGAAATAATACAAAGAGTCCTAAAGGTGAGTGTAAGGTCATGTGTCATCTGCCTTCAATTAGGGATGTTTGTGGGGAAAATGAGAAGTGTCACGCCACAATGTGGTCCAGCTGTCTGAAGAATCTCCAGGGAAGAGAATCAAGCGGCAATAATGCAAAGCAGGCGGAATTCAAGGTGACTCATGTTGGCTCTGGATTGGCCCATTCTGACTTCAAAATACCCCCCAAATGAGTGAAAGTTCCAAGTGGAAGTAGAGCCTGTAAAGTTGTTTGGGATTGCTGTGTATTGGGGAGCATGCTTTGATCCATGGTAGAACTGAATGTGAATCCAATTATAATAGAGGTCTACTACTGGCTCCATTGAGGTCTTCAGAACCCTCTATTCCAGGTCTTCATCACCTCTATGAATCTCCACTGGACTCCCCCTAGTTTCCCCACCCACCTCTTAAGCTGAGGAGTTCAAACCTGAACCCAGGGCTATAATTACAGTCTGACCGTTGATGCATGTAGCCCAAGGATATCTCTCCAGGTGTTGCATGCCACATGTCATATTCCTGATAATCTGTCCTAGCTAGGGGAATCCTTCCCCCAAACAAACAAGAGCACATTTTTCCTAACTCATATCACTATGTGTTCTGACATGTGGATCTTTCTTTTAATTGGTTCTGAATCTCTCATTCTTTATGTTTCAGTTGTAGAGTTTGTTTGGGGTCCTTAAGGATATCAGTTGCACCTGGCTAGGGAGGTAGCGGGCATATCTTTATGTCCCCATTACCTTAAAAAGTGCTAGCACCATAGGTAAGTCACAAATGCTTGTTGAGCAAATTAATGAATAGGGCATGAAGGAAAAACACCTATCTTTTTGCTTATGCTGATTTTTATTACACTTCCTGGACCAGGGGCTTTGACTCACCCATCTACGTACGCACAGCTGGATGCAATACCCTTGGCTTTTTGGGGGGGAGGGGGGTACCATCTGCTGTTTAAGTCATGCCCTAAAGGCCAAAAAACACGGAACAAAAGGAGCATTGGGAAATGGGGGAAGGAGGTGTGGAAACTGGACAGGAAGAAGTATTTAAGGGAAATGGTGTACATTAGCAGGTGCCACAGAGATTTATTTCTTTTTCTGTGGGAATGTACTCTGGTGACCAAACTTTTTGCTTTTAGGATTTTTTTCTAAAAGGCACTTGAAGCATTCATCATTTGCTGTGGTGGCTGCTTTGTTGACAAAGCTTTCCTTCTCTTCAAACTTTGGATTCAGACTTTAGACATGAGATATTTAAAGGAGTGAAACCTTCAGGTTTTGGATAATGAGAAGGTGTGAGGCTTAGGGTGGAGAAGAAAGTTGTCAAAATAATTTCTCTAGGGAAAAACAAAACAAAACAAAACAAACCCAGTGCCGTCGAGTCAATTCCGACTCATAGCGACCATATAGGACAGAGTAGAACTGCCCCATAGAGTTTCCAAGGAGCACCTGGTGGATTCAAACTGCTGACCCTTTGGTTAGCAGCCGTAGCACTTAACCTCTAAGCCACCAGGGTTCCCATTTCTCTAGGTATGTTTCCCCAAAGCAATCTTTACCCCATTTTTTACTCCTAGAGAAATCAGATCATGGAAGTATAAGGAGTGAAAGACTTAGGCCTTCTGTGCATGGTGGGAAAATGCGAGAGATTTGAGCTCTTGGCATGGTATCTTAGGCCACATTTTAGAATTAGTGCCCAGACAACAAGTCCTGGGTGTTCCTGATTCATTTACACCCCAGCCAATGTAAGGGAGTTGTTGAGGAAGTATCCACGATGTTAAGGCTTTGAGTGTTGCCACTCAGCAGGGAAACCCTTATATGAGTTACACACTTAGAAGAGTCAGTAAACCCTAACTGATTAATTTCAGAGCACCACTGCCCTTGCGAATCAGAGATGTAAATTTTCCTCAAAACTATTTTTGGAGATGGGAGTATTTGGAAGTGTTTAAAAAGAATTTTTTTTTTTTTGTAGGGGTGAGTCAGAGATCTATTTATTTATAATTAACAATGCCATAAAGAGGCTTTTATGACACTTTTATTGTCTTTGTTGTTAGTTGCCCTCGGGTTGTCTCTGACTCATGGTGACCTTATGCATAACAGAACAAAACTTTGCCTGGTCCTGTCCACCTCCATTATCTTTGGTATGTTTGAGCCCACTGTAGAGGCTGTTGGGTCAATCCATTCCACTGAGAGTTTTCCTCATTTTCAGTGACTCTCTACTTTACCAAACATAACATCGTTTTCCAGTGATTGGTCTTAACTGATGACACATCCAAAGTAACTAAGATGAAGTCTTGCCATCTCCACTTGTAAGGAGCATTCCATTTGTATTTTTTTAAGGCCAATTTGTTTGTTCTTCTGGTAGTCAGTGGTATAGTCAACATTCTTGGCCAATACCACAATTCAAATGCATCGATTCTTCTTCTGTCTTCTTTTTCCATTGTCCAGCTTTCATGTGCATACGAAGTGATTGAAAAGACCATGCCTTAGGTCAGGCATACCTTAGTCATCAAAGTGACATCTTTGCTTTTTAGAACTTTAAAGAGTCCTTTTGCAACAGATTTGCCTGATGCAAAAAATTGTTTGACTTCTTGACCACTGCTTCCATGGACGTTGGTTGTTGATCCAAGTAGAATGAAATCTTTGACAACTTCATTTTTTCCCCGAATGGAAATACAGGATAATAGCTATCATTAACCTTAAACTAGTAGGAAATCAAAGGACAGAAAGGGAGGTCACAGGGAAACGACTCCACAGAGTCATTTCCATTTAGCAAAATTAAAGTCAGTTAGTCAACAAGTATTTATGGAGATTCTAGAGGAAATAACAGAAACCTGAATTCTATCCCCCAATAAAAAGTACATTCTTTTTACTTAGGATACTTGTAGCTGCTATAACAGACAAATCTCACAATTTCAGTGGCATTCACAAGAAAAACATTAGTTTTTGCTCATGTAATAGTCCAATGTGGGTATTACTGGTTAATGGAGCATAGGGTGGGAGGCGGATGGCACAGTTGCTTTATTGACATTCAGGGGCCCAGGCTTGCAATGGCTCTGCCATCTTCAACATGTGCCTTCTATGGACACTCTTGGCACCAACACAAATTGATAGGGAAAGAGAGGGAGGAGAAGGCATGTCTGCTTCTGACACCTAACATTTCTACTCATATTGCACTGATGAGCGCTCATCACATGACCCCACCCGAGCGGGCGTGGGGCTGGGAATGTAGTTGCTGCCCCAGCAGCCACTTCTGGTCAAAACTCTCCACTTAAGAAGTGGGAGATTGAAATGGAGGACAGTTAGGCAATTCTTCCATGAGAAGAATTAGGAAATGTGTTGAAATAGAGGGAACAGTGAAATTGAATTAAAAAAACCATTTTAGAGTCCTGGCTCTGTTATCCACCAACTGGATGATTTAGTCTCTTTGTATTGCAGTTTCCTCTCCTATAAAGTAAGGATCATAATAACAGCTCATAGGATGGCAGCGAAGACTAAATATAATTCTAAACATGAGGTTCTTTGTAAGCAAAAAAGGGCTACCTGCTTCTTCAGCTGCTGTGGATAGGCACAGTTGATTTTTTTTTTAAATTATATCTACTAAATAATTTGAATACTTACTCTTCAAGTCACTGGGTAATTTATAACTGAAGGAAAATACTGCTTCTTAAGTTTAAATTACATTTCTTAATTATTACGTGAAAAAAGGATAATGCGTTTTTATAAAAGTGCACTTTGGAAATTTTCGATTGGAAAAAAAAAAATGGTTTCTAATTCCAGCTCTGACACTGGCCAGCTGACTGACCACAATCTGGTCACTTCGTCTGTCTGGGTTCTCATTTCCTCACAGGCAAAAAGAGAGTGGTTGACTAAAGAGCCCTTTCCCGATCGTGAATGAGAAATTGTGATGAGAAAACTCATCTACATGATTCATCCACATTATCGGATTACAGTCATGAGACTGTCGGTGAAGAAATAACACTTATGTAAATTCAGGGGTAATGTATTTTCAAAATTTGAGGATGAAATGATTCATTTTGTAACCTTTTCATGCAGTGACGTAATTAGTATACTTACACAGGCCAGTGTTTAAATATTATATTGTATCGTTTTTCCCCAAATTCTCTGCCTGTTCTTACTTTTAAGTTGTTCTTCTTGAGCTAATGCAGGTACAAAAAGTGTTTAAAACATAGATAGGCTGGGGTAGGCATGATTTCAACGGAAAGTGAGCATGAGGGTTTTGATTTAAAAAATCCCTCTTTATAAGTTAGTTATAAAGATTTGAAAAGAAAGATTTAGGTTAGACAAACAGCTTACACGACTGAACTGATTTCTGTGCTAAGAAATGAACATTCGCATGTTTAAAATTTCTTCTCTAGACACTGAAGTGTAGGCAAAGCTTTAGTTCAGAGGTTTCCTAATTTTAGCAGACACTCAATAAATAGTTGATGAGGACAGTGAGATAAGTCGGCAACTAACAATCACTAGCAATGCTTTGGAGCCATGGTGGTATAGTGGTTAAGAGCTACGGCTGCTAACCAAAAGGTTGGCAGTTCAAATCCACCAGTCACTCATTGGAAACCCTATGGGGTAGTTCTACCCTGACCTACAGAGTCTTTAGAAGTCAGAAATGGGTTTGGTTTTCGGTTAGTGATGCTTTGGAGCCCTGGTGGAGCAGTGGTTAAGAGCTCGCCTGCTAACCAAAAGATTGACAGTTCGAATCCACCACCTGCTCCTTGGGAACACTATGGGGCATTTCTGCTCTGCCCTATAGTGTGTCAATAAGTCAGATTGACTCGACAGCAACGGTTTTGGTTTAGCGATGCTTTTAGTTCCTTCTTTTCTAAACCGTTAACTGGGAAGATCTAATTATTTAAAACATTTTATTCATTTAAATGCATGACCATTTTCATTAAACTTGCAATGTAGTCTTGGTTAAGTCTCATAGACTCTCCGACTCCAGTTTCTTGGTCTGTAAAATAGGGATAATATTTTCCTTTTGGAGTGCTAGTGTGTGAATTAGAGACAGCACATTCAATATGCCTGGCGTATAAGCTGTCACAGGGAAAGGATCGATACGTGGCAGCTATTAACTGCTTTTATTATATAATCAGTGATTGCTTACTTGTGCTTTCTGAACTGTGTTAAGTAATGAAGACCAAAAGAAAGTTAAGAAATAGTTCCTATCTGTAGGGAGTATTACAGATTAATTAGAGAGGCAGGAAGGCTAATAAAGCTACATGCCGACGTTTGCCAAGTGCCAAGCCACTGAAAGTAATGGTGCCCCTGCTGTGGAGACAGCCAGTGTGACTAGCACGTGTTCCATAATGTGTACATCATATTTAAGTGACAGCCATTACCCAAACTAGCATCCCTCTTTTATTTGCAAAAGAGTTTTGTTTTAAATGCTTTGTAATAGGTACAGTGGTAGTAATGGGGACCAGCCTGTCTTTCTCTTATTTTATAGAGTGAGAACTGAGATGAGAGAAATCTGTTGTTTTCAGAAGGTTTTGCGTGAAAGGCTTTGCAGAGGGTTGATCAGAAATCAGATGTGTTGGTACCTATGCTAGTGTTCATCTCTCTATGTCCCATTAGAGTTCAGGGGAATAAGATTCACTTAAGAGCTGAGTCTGATTTTTCTCTCTTAAAATTCAATACATCTATTCTAAAAAGATTGACGGCTCAGACGAATACTGAAACCTGCCTCCACCTTTCATCTCCTTGAAATCATGCTAGAAAAGGCCTCAAGCATGCTCAACTCTAGCTTACCTTTTCTAAAGTCTCTCCCTCCCCAGACGATGGTAGAGAGAAACATCACTTGTTAACACACAGATGACTCCAGAAATTTCTGCACTTCAAAGTGAATCCTTTATTCATCTGAGTGTTTAACTGTGTCAATGTGCTCTCATTATCAGATTTAATTGAATAATTCAACAAAGAAATGTGCCCAGTGCACACATTATACAGATGTGTTTGCCAAAGTTATCCTGTGTTGAGGGAGAGAATAAACTTCTGATGCCCTGAGTTATTTAGAAAGTCCATCATGGGTATGAACATAAGATGGAGGAGACAGATACCTGTGGTAATGTATAGATACCAGAATTTGTCTCTAGTTAATTCTCATGTCACATTTATAGGATGATGCATTATTGCTGGAGTTGTATATGTGAACAGCTGGTCACAAGTATGCTAATCTTGGCCGACATAAAGCCTGTAAAAAGTAATTGTACTTCAAAGTGAAGGAGGAAGCCTTGCAAGTGTGAAGGCCTTGCTGGGTTGCTGGCCTCCTGGTAGAAAACAACTGAGATATTTCTGACCTAATGGGAAGACACAGATATATTTCTCCTGTATTCATCCAAGAGTGGTTGCAGAAACTATATAGTATTATTATTATTTGCTAATTCATATTGAGATTTGATTAAACTGGGCAATCAGATATATAATGTGGATGAAAACTACTATGAACCATATAAAATATATGGGATGTGATAATAACTTACTACAAGATTGCTGTGTTGCCTTTTTTCAGCAATAATGCTATATAACAAACCCCCCTCCCCCCCAAATCTCAGTTGATTACAACAATAAACATTTATTTCTTGTTCTCAGGTCTGTGGACTGGGCATGGCTCAGTTGTACTTGTCTGGGCTCGGTTTGGCTGGCTTGGCACCAGGATATGGAATGGATTCAGTTCTGTTCCGTATGTCTTCTTATTTTGGGGTTCAGGAAGAAGAAGCCATGGTTCCTTGGAGCAGTATCTCCCCATGGTGGTTGCAGGAATTCAAGAGGGAAAACAAAACCACATATACACGTTTAAAGGCTATGGTTAAACACAGTGCTTGTGTGTTCTCCCATATTCCAATAGCTGGAGCAAGTCACCTGGCCAAACCCAAAGCCAATGATACCGGGAATTGCCTGCTAAAATCATTGGCGGGTTGAGGAGGTGAGGAAGAATGGTGAACAAATAATGTGATTTACCACAGGTGGTTATTGTAAGCTGCTGAATGATTTTCAGGCCAACCGAACCTCAGGGAAATTCAATTAATCAGAACCAATTGTGTATTTTTTAATATATTAAGGTATTTTTTTAAAATTGTACTTTTATTGTTCTGTTTACAGAACAAACTAGTTTCTCATTAAACGGTTAGTGCATATATTGTTTTATGACATTGATTAACAACCCCACAACATGTCAACACTCTCCCTTCTCAACCTTGGGTTCCCTATTATTAGCTTTCCTGTCCCCTCCTGCCTTCTAGTCATTGCCCCTGATCTATTGTGCCCTTTTAGTCTCTTTTTGTTTTAGGGGGCTGTCTAATCTCTGGTTAAAGGGTGAACTTCAGGAGTGACTTCATTACTGAGCTGAAAGGGTATCTGGGGGCCATACTCTCAGGGTTTCTCTAGTCTTTGTCAGGCCAGTAAGCCTGCTCTTTTTTTGTGAGTTAGAATTTTGTTGTACATTTTTCTTCAGCTCTGTCTAGGACCCTCTGTTGTGATCCCTGTCAGAGCAGTCAGTGGTGGTAGCTGGGCACCATCTACTTTTACTGGACTCAGTCTGGTGGATGCCATGGTAGATGTGGTCCATTAGCCCTTTGGACTAATCTTTCCTGTGTATGTTTAATTTTCTGCATCTTCCTTGCTCCTGAAGGGATGAGATCAGTGGAATATCTTATTATGGCCACTCACCAGCTTTTAAGACCCCAGACGCTACTCACCAAAGTAGAAATAGAACATTTTCTTTATAAACTATGTTATGCCAGTTGAGCTAGCTATTCCCCGAGACCGTGGTCCCCATAGCCCTCAGCCTCGTAATTTGGTCCCTCAGGGAGTTTGGATGTGTCTATGGAGCTTCCATGACCTTGCCTTATACAAATTGTGCTGGCTTCCCCAGTATTGTGTACGGTCTTATCCTTCACCAAAATTACCACTTATCTAATGTCTATTTAGTGTTTTTCCATCCCCACCCCTCCCCTCCCTTATAACCCATCAAAGATTGTTTCTTTTTGTGTATAAACTCAAGGTATTTTAAAATATATATATATATTTAATTTTTATTTTGCTTTAAGTGAAAGTTTACAAATCAAGTCAGTCTCTCATACAAAATCTTATACGCACCTTGCTATCTACTGCTAGTTGCTCTCCCCCTGATGAGACAGCACACTGCTTCTCTCCACCCGGTATTCCCATGTCCATTCAGCCAGCTTCTGTCCTCATCTACCTTCGCATCTCCCCTCCAGACAGGAGCTGCCCACATAGTCTCATGTGTCTACTTGAGCCAAGAAGCTCACACCTTACCAGTATCATTTTCTATCTTACAGTCCAGTCCAATCCCTGTCTGAAGAGTTGATTTGGGGAATGGTTACAGTCTTGGGCTAACAGAAGGTCTGGGGACAATGACCTTTGGGATCCTTCTAGTCTCAGTCAGACCATCAAGTCTGGTCTTTTCATGAGAATTTTAGGTCTGCATCCCACTGTTCTCCTGCTCTATCAGGGATTCTCCATTGTGTTCCCCGCCAGGGCAGTCGTTGGTTATATCCAGGCACCATCTAGTTCTCCTGGTCTCAGGCTGATGTAGTCTCTGATTTATGTGGCCCTTTCTGTCTCTTGGACTCATAATTACCTTGTGTCTTTGATGTTCTTCATTCTCCTTTGCCCCAGGTGGGTTGAGACCAAATGATGCATCTTAGATGGCTGCTTGCTAGCTTTTAAGACCCCAGATGCCACTCACCAAAGTGGGATGCAGAATGTTTTCTTAATAGATTTTATTATGCCAATTGACCTAGGGAAATCCTGGTGGTGTAGTAGTTAAGTGCTATGGCTGCTAACCAAGAGGTCGGCAGTTCACATCTGCCAAGCACTCCTTGGAAACTCTACAGGGCAGTTCTACTCTGTCCTATAGGGTCGCTATGAGTCGGAATCGACTTGACGGCACTGGGTTTGGTTTTGGTTTTTAATTGACCTAGATATCCCCTGAAACCATGGTCCCCAAACCTCTGCCTCTGCTACTTGGGCCTTAGAAGCATTTGGTTTATTCAGGAAACTTCTTTGCTTTTGGTTTAGTCCAGTTGTGCTGACCTCTCCTGTATTGTGTGTTGTCTTTCGCTTCACCTAAAATAGTTCTTGTCAACTATTTAATTAGTGAATACCCCTTTCCCTCCCTCCCTCCCTCCCCACTCTTGTAACCATCAAAGAATATTTTCTTCTCTGTTTAAAATATTTCTTGAGTTCTTATAACAGTGGTCTCATACAATATTTGTCCTTTTGCAACTCAGCATAATGCCTTCCAAATTGCTCCATGTTATGAAAATTTTCACAGATTCATCATTGTTTTTTATTGAAGAATAGTATTCCATTGTGTGAATATACCATAATTTATTTATCCATTCATCCGTTGATGGGCACCTTGGTTGCTTCCATCTTTTTGCTATTGTAAACAGTGCTACAATGAACATGGGTGTGCATATATCTGTTCGTGTAAAGGCTCTTATTTCTCTAGGATATATTCTGAGGAGTGGGATTGCTGGATCATATGGTAGTTCTATTTCTAGCTTTTTAAGGAAGCACCAAATTGATTTCCAAAGTGGCTGTACTGTTTTACATTCCCACCAGCAGTGTAGAAGTGTTCCAGTCTCTCCACAACCTCTCCAACATTTATTATTTTGTGTTTTTTGGATTAATGCCATCCCTGTTGGAGTGAGACGGAATCTCATAATAGTTTTGATTTGCATTTCTCTAATAGCTAATGATCCTGAGCATTTCCTCATGTATCTGTTAGCAGCCTGAATGTCTTCTTTAGTTAAGTGCCTGTTCATATCCTTGCCCATTTTTTAATTGGGTTATTTATCTTTTTGCAGTTGATTTTTTACAGTATCATGTAGATTTTAGAGATCAGACACTGACTGGAAATGTCGTAGCTAAAAACTTTTTTCCAGTCTGTAGATAATCTTTTTACTCTTTTGGTGAAGTGTTTGGATGAGCATAGGTGCTCGATTTTTAGGAGCTGTCAGTTATATAGTTTCTCCTCTGGTGATTGTGCATTGTTAGTAATGTTTTTTATACTGTTTATGCCATGTATTAGGGCTCCTAGCATTGTCCCTATTTTTTCTTCCATGATCTTTAACATTTTAGATTTTATATTTAAGTCTTTGATCCATTTCGAGTTCATTTTTGTGCATGGAGTGAGGTATGGGTCTTGTTTCATTTTTTTTTTGCAGTTTATACAGTTATGCCCGCACCTTTTGTTAAAGAGACTGTCTTTCCCCCCATTTAACTGACTTTGGACCTTTGTCAAATATCAACTGTTCGTATGTGGATGGATTTATGTCTGGATTCTCAATTCTGTCCCATTGGTCTGTGTATCTGTTGTTGTACCAGTACCAGGCTGTTTTGACTACTGTGGTGGTATATTATGTTCTAAAATCAGGTAGTGTGAGGCCTCCCATTTTGTTCTTTTTCAGTGATGCTTTACTTATCAGGGGCTTCTTTCCCTTTCATATAAATTTGATGATTTATTTCTCCATCTTGTTAAAAAATATTGTTGGAATTTCTAGCAGAATTGCATTGTGTCTATAGATCACTTTGGATAGAATAGACATTTTCACAATGTTGAGTCTTCCTATCCAGGAGCAAGGTATATTTTTCTGCTTATGTAGGTCTGTTTTGGTTTCTTGAAATAGTGTCTTGTAGTTTTCTTTGTATAGGTCTTTTACATCTCTAGTTAGATTTATTCCTAAGTATTTTATCTTCTTGGAGGTTATTGTAAATGGTATCAAGGCATTTTTAATTTCCCTTAAATAATGATTCCATGTGATTTCCCTTCCATTTAGTCTGTGAGTTTCAGTGCTTTATTGCCAGATGATATATCTACTAGAACAACAGAATAGGAGCCCTGGTAGTGCGGTGTCTAACCAAAAGATCAACAGTTCATATCCACCAGCCGCTCCATAGGAGAAAGATGTGGCAGTCTGCTTCTGGAAAGATTTCAGCCTTGGAAATCCTATGGAGCAGTTCTACCCTGTACTATAGGATCGCTATGAGTCGGAGTCAATGGCACTGGGTTATGGGAGAACAACAAAATCATTGCTCAGCCTTCAAATAGGATTTTTTGAGTCTCTGGTGAGTCAATAATTTTGAAGACCAGGCTTTACGGGAGATAAACCAGATTTCCATATTCCAAAAATCCCTTTCACATATCAAAAACTGTTCAGAAAAACTGAATATCAAGGTTTTATTATAACGTACAAGCAGAAAGAGGTTATGATAAGACAAAAAGGAAGTTTCCAACTGCATTGCAGTAAATAGAGACCACCTCTGGGTCTTAGACATGAGAGGTGGAAGAGATCATAGAAGAAGGGCAAACCATCATAGAGGCAGGACCTGGAAGCCTCTGCAAGTGGAGGGGCAGAGTTAGAATCACCAGAAAGTCAGGGAAAATTTCAAAGCAGTGAGGCTTGTCCCCTGTTGCTGAACATTATCATTTCAAGGCCTTTTTGAGATTCATGTTCAGCCTGGTGCTGGAGCAACTAGTGTCAGGAATTGTGATGTGTGTGTGTATGTGTGTATAAAATATGTTATTTCAAGTAATTAGCTTATGTGATTATGGGGCTGGGAAGACTGAAATCCATACGGCAGGCCAACAGGCTGGAACTCTCAGGCAATAGCTGATTCTATAGTCTTAAGGCATAATTTCTTCTTCTCGGGAAAACCTAAGTTTTGCTCTAGGGTCTTTCAATTGGTTAGATAAGGCCCAGTCACATTATTGAGGATAATATTTCTTTACTTAAAGTCAATTGATTGTAAATGTTAATCATGTTTACAAAATACTTTCACAACAACACCTAATTAGTGGTTAAATGACTGGCTACAACTTGGGTACTATAGTCTAGACAAGTTGACTCATAAAACTAGCTATCACAGTAACAGCTGAGGGAAATTTTTGGAGTCTAAATGTCAAAGTGACATCTTTGTTTTTTAGAACTGTCTTTTGTAGTAGATTTGCCCAATGCAATGTATCATTTGATTTCTAGACTGCTGCTTTCATGGATGTTGATTGTTGATCCAAGTAAATGAAATGGTTGATGACTTCGGGGTTTTTTTTTTTTTCTCCATTTATCATAATGTTGTTTATAGGTCCAGTTGTGAAGATTTTTATGTTCTTCAGTATGGCCTAATCCATATTGAAGTTTGTAGTCTTTGATCTCCATCAGTAAGTGCATCAAGTTGTCTTCATTTTTGGAGGGCAAGGGTGTGTTATCTGCATATAACAGGTTGTTAATGAGCTTTCTTTTATTCCTGATGCTGTGTTCCTCTTCATGTAGCCCAGCTTCTTGGGTTATGTGTTCAGTATACAGATTGAGTAAGGTAAAAGGATACAGCCCTGCCACATGCTTTTTCTAGTTTTGAACCACACATTATCCCCTTATTCTGTAAAATGGTGCAGCTGCTTTGTATGGTTTGGCATTTCCTCAAAATGTTAACCACAGAATTACCATATGGCCCAGCAATTGCACTGCTAGGTATATACCCAGTAGAAATGAAAACATACGTCCATATAAAAACATGTAGGTAAATGTTCAGAGCAGCATTATTTATAATAGTCCAAAAATGGAAATAGCCCAAATACCCATTAACTGATAAATAGATAAATGAAATGTGATATACCCATACAATGGAATATTATTCTGTCATAAAAAAGAATGAAGTACTGATACATGTTACAATATGGATGGACTTTGAAAACATTATACTAAGTGAAAGAAGCCCAGACACAAAAGGTCACATACTGTCTGATTCCATTTATATGAAAACAGACAAATTTATAGAGACAAAAAGTAGATTAGTGGTTGCCAGGGTCTGAGGAAAGGGGAGGGAATAGCCAGCTGTTACTTAAAAGTCATAAAAACTGAATTAACATTACATATGATTTCTAAGAAAGATAATAGAAGTCAATCTTATTATGAAAATTGTATTTGTGGTAGAAACTGAGGTGAGCAAATAATGATGGGTTACATATTAAAGAGCTGTTAGCCTGTAGGTGATGAAACACCATTACCAGCCCAGGGGGAAGGCCCTCTAATTTTGGTACTGGTCTTGTCAGCTCATACAGCCAGTCCTCTGTACCCACGGGTTCTGCATCCATGGATTTGACCAACAGCGGATTGAAAATATAAAGAAAGGAAGGAAGGAAGGAAGGAAGGAAGGAAGGAAGGAAGGAAGGAAGGAAGGAAGGAAGGAAGGAAGGAAGGAAGGAAGGAAGGAAGGAAGGAAGGAAGGAAGGAAGGAAGGAAGGAAGGAAGGAAGGAAGGAAGGAAGGAAGGAAGGAAGGAAGGAAGGAAGGAAGGAAGGAAGGAAGGAAGGAAGGAAGAGAGAGAGAGAGAGAGAGAGAGAGAGAAAGAAAGAAAGAAAGAAAGAAAGAAAGAAAAGAAAGTTCCAACAAGCAACACTTTAGTTTGCCGTGCACCAAACCCTACACCGAATCCACGCTAATAAAGTGTGTGAGGTATACCTTGCTGTAGCCTTGCATCATTTCACAGGCACTCAGTCTCTTTCCAGAACTCCTTGTTTGAGCAGTGTTCACCTCACATCTCATTTGTTTGCTACTTGTGTGCACCCTTGGTTTCTATGAAAAAAAAAATGGCTCCTAAAAAGCTATTAAGTTGTCAAAGCAATCCCTTGCAGGCTAAGAGAGAGTATAAAGCGCTATCTATAAGGTCGGTAAGAATGAATTGAACATTCCAATGATAAAGCAAAAAGAAGCTGAAATTTGCAGAAGTGTTAGTGCTGCCCTACAATGGCAAAAATGGTCTCTATGGTTCATGATAAAGCGCTTACAAAACCTGAGAAAACATTAAGTGTGTGGTTAGAGGACATGTCACAGAAACATATCCCTGTTGACGGCAAAATTATGCTTGAAAAACCATTTAGCTTCTATGCGCACTGCTGTGAAGGGGTTGAGGAAAGTGAGAGGAAGGAGTTGAAGGCTAGTAACAGCTGGGTGGCTAGCTCTGTAAAGCACTCCAGCCTTAAGAACTTCAAGATCACAGGGGAATTGGCATCAGCTGATGCTCAGGTAACGTCAGTATTCCCAGAAGAGCTCAAGAAACTCAAGAAGAAAAAGGCTACCTTCCAGAGCAAGTCTTCAGTTGTGATGAAACAACTATTTACACAAATTTATAATGTATTAGGTATGATAAGTAATCTAGAGATGATTTAAAGTACATGCGAGGATTTTTGTAGGCTATAATCAAATAATATGCTGCCATTTAATAGAGGGACTTGAGCATCCACAGATTTTGGTATCTGAGGGGGTCCTGGAACCAATCTCCCACAGATACTGAGGGATGACAATACCAAACTGGCAATCAGAAAAGAGCCTACACTTTGGCCTGATGTCTGGGTTCTGCCCTTAGAGGCTACCTGGATTCCCAACTCTGTAGGGAATTATTAGAAACATTAATTTACAAATTTCATTGAGTCTACTACAGCCAGGCACTGGATATGTTTGAAGAAATGTTTCTGAGAGACTATCTAGAGTCTCATGAGAGGAGAAAGAAAAGAAAAATTTATAGTCTGGTAGCTCTTCTTTCCGCAGTGTAAGTCAGAAGCCTACTCTGCAATTGTGCAAAAGTCACGTTATTTTTATCTGGATTTTCAGGGCCCAGTGGGGGAGCAACCCCCACATGTCTGTCAGTTTGTCATACCATGGGGTCTTGTGTGTTGCTGTAATGCTGGAATCTATGCCACTGGTATTCGAATACCAGCAGGGTCACCCGTGGCAGACAGGTTTCAGCTGAGCTTCCAGACTAAGACAGACTAGGAAGAATGACCTGGTGGTCTACTTCTGAAAATATTTAGCCAGTGAAACCCTTATGACTAGCAGAGGAACGTTGTCTAATATAGCGCTGGAAGATGAGCCCCTGGGGTTGGAAGGCACTCAAAATGCAACTGGGGAAGAGCTGCCTCCTCAAAGTAGAGTCGACCTTAATGACGTGGATGGAGTCAAGCTTATGGGACCCTCATTTGCTGATGTGGCACAGCTCAAAATGAGAAGAAATAGCTGCAAACATCCATTAACCAATTGAGATGTTTCAGTAATTGGATGCGATACTGTAAGTGCTCATTCATCTATGCTAAGAAATTTAGAAGACAGCTACTTGGCCAACAAACTGGAAGAGATCCATATTATGCGTATTCCTAAAAAAGGTGATTCAACTGAATGTGGAAATTATCCAACAGTATTAATATCGCATGCAAGCAAAATTTTGCTGAAGATCATCCAAAAGGGGCTGCAGCAGTATATCGACAGGGAACTGCCGGAAATTCAAGCCAGATTTAGAAGAGGATGTGGAACCGGGGATATCATTGCTGATGTCAGATGGATTCTAGCTGAAAGCAGAGAATACCAGAAAGATGTTTACCTGTGTTTTATTGACTATGCAAAGGCATTCAACTGTGTGGATCATAACAAATTATGGATAACATTGTGAAGAATGGGAATTCTGGAACACTTAATTGTGCTCATGAGGAATCCGTACATGGATCAAGAGGCAGTTATTCGAACAGAACAAGGGAATACTGCATGGTTTAAAGTCAGGAAAAGTGTGCATCAGGGTTGTATCCTTTCACCATACCTATTCCATCTGCATGATGAGCAAATTATCCAAGAAGCGGGACTATATGAAGAAGAACGGGGCATCAGGATTGGAGGAAGACTCATTAACAACCTGCATTATGCGATGACACAACCTTCCTTGCTGAAAGTGAAGAGAACTTGAAGCACTTACTGATGAAAATCAAAGACCACAACCTTCAGTATGGATTACACCTCAACATAAAGAAAACAAAAATCCTCACAACTGGACCAATGAGCAACATCATGATAAATGGGGAAAAGATTGAAGTTGTTAAGGATTTCATTTTGCTTGGATCCACAATCAACACCCGTGGAAAGAGGAGTCAAGAAATCAAAAGACGCATCGCACTGGGCAAATCTGCTGCAAAAGACCTCTTTAAAGTGTTGAAAAGCAAAGATGTCACTTTGAGGACTAAGGTGTGCCTGACCCAAGCCATGGTGTTTTCAGTCTTCTTATTTGCATGCAAAAGCTGGATGATGACTAAGGAAGACAGAAGAAGAATTGACGCCTTTGAATTGTGGTGTTGGAGAAGAATATTGAATATACCATGGACTGCTAAAAGAATGAACATATCTGTTTTGGAAGAAGTACAACCAGAATGCTCCTTGGAAGCAAGGATGGGGAGACCGTGTCTCACATAATTTGGACATGTAGTCAGGAGGGATCAGTCACCGGAGAAGGACATCATGTTTGGTAAAGTAGAGGGTGAGCAAAAAAGAGGAAGGCCCTCAAAGAGATGAATTGTCACAGTAGCTGCAACAATGGCACAAGCACAGCAACGATTGTGAGGATGGTGCAGGACCTGGCAATGTTTTGTTCTGTTGTGCATAGGGTCACTATGAGTTGGAATAGATTCAAAAGCACCTAACAACAAGAACAACAACAACTACCTGTGAGACTAAGTCTGAAATTTCTCTCTAGGTAGCTCTGGGGCCGTATAAGTTGTCTTTTTTTTCCCTCCCACAACTCAATATTTAATGTTATGTTACTGTTTGTCATGAAATAGATGTAAATTACAGTTAACACACATAAGATGGCTCCTGCCTGTGGCCAAAATGAAAGGCATAATTAGATTTATCACATGGTCAGATGCTGAGGAAAGCTAGGAAAGGCAGCATAGTGGGTAAGTGACTTGGAGGAAGAGAAAGTCCTATTTTCTGAAAACAAAGCCAGTGAGACACAGGACGTAGGCTTGGAAATATTAGGGGTCATCTGGAACTGAATTTCTTCTGAGAATTTAAGTTGTTTTGCAAACGTAGATCAATCATCATATTATTATTTTTTAATTAATTTGAAAATTAATTTTTTTAACTTGGCTATTGAGTAGTATCTTATACTACAGAAAATAATGAAAAGAGTATTGTCAGTTCTCCTGTCTCTGTGATGGGGCAGAACAGTTCTCAATCTTAATTCTTTCAGAAGGAAGATCCATAGTCAGTAATATCTTAGGCTGGGTTCTCTAGAGGAGCAAAACCAGTAATGTGTATATATATATAAATATAGAGAGAGATTTATCTCAAGAAAATGGCCCACTCAGTTGTGGAGGCTGGCAAATCCCAAATCTGTGGATCAAGTGTCAAGGTCAAGGTCAGATGTTAATTTACATTTTATGACTAGAGTTTTTCCCTACCAAATTTTCAGAGCACTTTGAGATGATAAAAGTTTCCTTGCATCAGAATAAAGTCGAGACTCCAAGAGAATATATATTTGGATGTTTCATTCCCATAACATTTTAATCCTTCAAACAAGTCTAATGCAATTGGATTCCCAACAATGTAAAAACAAAGCAAGCACTGCAGAGAGCCCTAAAAAGCCCCCGATTGTCAAAGAGGGGAAATTCCTTTCTTTTCTCCAGAGGATCAATTATCCAGAAATGCCTTTTCTAAATACCGTTAGCAATGAATTAATCGTTTACCTAAAACAGTGCTTCTTAATGCTAGGGTATTTTACTTTCTCCTTGAAGCCTAAGTTATCCAACTGTAAATCACATCAAAGAAAATTCAAGGTAGTAGGTAAATATTCTGATTTAAAGGTTCTTCAGAAACCTGTATCATACAATAATTTTCTTGAAATGTGCATGTTATATGCATGCAGTATTTCACTGGCTTTAAATAATTTCTATTTGCTTCATTGGCTTGTGTCAGTGACGTTCATGTTTTAAAAAATAGTAGCAGCAGAAATAATCCTATCCAAAACACGCGTCCAATTTTTTTCTTACAACAGCACCTATTTATTTTTCATTCTAAATAACTTTAAAATTTATTCAAGCAATAAGTATCCTGTGGGGAAATACTAGAATATATAGGTAAACAGAAAGAAGAAAATTCAAATAATCTCAAAAGTGGTGAACTAAAGATAACCAGCATGTGCATTTTGCCATGTAGCTGTTCAGATGCTTTTCTGTTGGCATATATATATATTTTTTTATATATGCATGTGAAGAGGTATTTTAGTGGAACCTTTGCGTACGCCTACATTTTGTAGCCTGCCTTTTTATTTTCAAACTTAATATAATATGAACATCTTTCCATGTCAATACATGTACATCAGTTTTAATGGTTACTTTTAGTCCTTCAAAGTCCTTGGATCACATTTTCCTTGTAAACTCCCTTGGAGTTTCTTCTTTGACTCATTGGTTGCTTCAGAGTGTGCTGTTTAACTTCCACGTATTTGTGAAATTTCCAATTTTCTTTCTGTTACTGATTTCTAGTTTCATTCCAGTGTGTTTGGAGAAAATACTTAGTATGATTTCAATCTTTTTAAATTTATTGAGACTTGCTTTGTGACCTAACATATAGTCTATCCTGCAGAATGTTCCACGTGGACTTTCAAAGAAGGTGTATTCTGTTGTTGGGTGGTGTTTTGTATATGTCTGTTAAGCCTAATTGATATTTAGTGTAGTTCCAGGCCTCCCTATTCTTATTGTTCTTCTTTCTAGTTGTCATATCCGTTATTTAAAGTGGGGTATTGAAGCCTATAACTGTAGAACTATTTCTCCCTTCAATTCTGTCAATTTTTGTTTCATATGTTTTGGCTCTCTGTTGTTAGGTGTGTATATATCTATAATTATGATATCTTCTTGATGTATTGACCCTTTTATCAACACATAATGTTCTTCATTGTCTCTTGTAAGAACACTTGAGCTAAAGTCTATTTTATCTGATTATTAGTATAGCCACTCGAACTCTCTCTTGGTTACTACTTTAAAGGAATATATTTTTCTATCCTTTTTCTTTCAACCCATTTGTATCTTTGGCTCTAAAGTGATTCTCTTGTAGACAGCATATAGTTCAATCATATTTTTTTAATAGAGTTTGCCAATCTCTACTTTCTAAAAAAATTTCTGTGTTATATTTTTATTGTTAAATATGTATGCATATAATACAATATTTGCCAATTCAACATTTTTTCTTGCATAAACTTTAGTGATACCAATTACATTAATCATGTTGTGCAACTATACCCCATAATCATAGTTAAATTTCCCATTACTGTAAGCAGAAACTCACTATTTCCTAAACAATTCCTCTCCTTTTTTCCCTCTCTTCCATCTCTGGTAACCTCTAATAAACTTTGGTCTCTATATATTTGCCTATTCTAGATATTTCATATAAGTGGAATCATACAATATTTGCCCTTTTGAGACTGGCTTATTTCACTCAGCATAATGTTTTCAAGGTTCATGCAGGACATCATTTCTCTTTATGGCTGGGTTATAGTCCACTGTATGTCTGCACCACATTTTGTTTATCCATTCATCTGTTGATGGACTTTTAGGTTGTTTCCACCATTTAGCTGTTGTGAATAGTGCTGCAATGAAAATTGATGCATATGTATGCGCCATCACTGCTTTCGAGTCTCTTGGGTCTATACCTAGGAGTGTAATTGCTGGGTCATATGGTAGTTCTATGTTTAACTTTTTGAGGAACTACCAAACTGGTTTTCACATCAACTGTGCCATTTTGCATTTCCACCAGCAGTGGATAATGGTTCCAATTTCTCCATATCCTTGCCAACATTTGTTGTTTCCTGATGTTTGGATCTTAGCCACCCTAGTGGAAGTGAAGTGATCTTATTGTGCTTTTGATTTGCACTTCCCTAGTGGCTAACAATATTGAGAATCTTTTCATGTGCTTGTTGGCCATTTGTATATCTTTAGTGTAATGGCCCCCCACGCGTCTGTCAGTTTGTCATACTGTGAGGTCTTGTGTGTTGCTGTGATGCTGGAAGTTATGCCACCGGTATTCAAATACCGGTAGGGTCACACACAGCAGACAGGTTTCAGCTGAGCTCCCAGAGTTAGACTAGGAAGAAGGGCCGGCAGTGTACTTCTGAAAAGAATTAACCAGTGAAAACCTTATGACTAGCAGCAGAACATTGTCTGATATAGTGCTGGAAGATGAGCCCTTCAGGTTGGAAGGCACTCAAAATACGACTGGGAGAGACCTGCCTCCTCAAAGTAGAGTCGACCTTAATGACTTTCAGGACCTTCATTTGCTGACGTGGCATGACTCAAAATGAGAAGAAATAGCTGCAAACATCCATTAATAATAGAAACCTGGAATAGACAAAGTATGAATCTAGGAAAATTGGAAATCATCAAAAATGATACGGAACACATAAAATCGATATCCTAGGCATTAGCGAGCTGAAATGGACTGGTGTTTGTCATTTTCTATTGGACAATCATATAGTCTACTATGCCGACAATGACACCTTGAAGAGGAATGGCTTGCATTCGTCATCAAAAAGAACATTTCAAGCTCTATCCTGAAGTACAATGCTGTCAGTGATAGGATAATATCCATACACCTACAAGGAAGACAAGTTACTATGACTATTATTCAAGTTTACCCACGAACCACTAAGGCCAAAATGAAGAAATTGAAGATTTTTACCAGCTTCTACAACCTGAAATTGGTCAAACATACAATCAGGATGTACTGATGATTGCTGGTTATTGGAATGTGAAAGTTGGGAACAAAGAAGAACTGGTAGTTGGAAAATACAGTGATAGAAACGATGTTGGAGATCACAGGATTGAATTTTGCAAGACCAATACCTTTTTTCACCAATATAAATGGCCAGATGGAATACACAGAAATCAAATTGACTGTATATGTGGAAAGAGATGTCATCAGTCAGAACAAGGCCAGGGGACAACTGCAGATCAGACTATCAATTACTCATATGCAAATTCAGGTTAAAACTGAAGAAAATCAGAACAAGTCCACGGGAGTCAAAGTACAATCTTGAGTATATCCCACCTGAATTGAAAGACCATACCAAGAATAGATTTAAGGTTTTGAACACTGATGACCGAAGACCAGACGAGTTGTGGAATGACATCAAGGACATCATCCATGAAGAATGCAAGAAGTCATTAAAAAGACTAGAAAGAAAAGGCCAAAGTGGATGTCAGAAGAGACTCTGAAACTTGCTCTCAAATGTCAAGTAGCTAAAGCAAAAAGAAAAAATGATGAAGTAAAAGAGCTGAACAGAAGATTTCAAAGGGTGGCCTGAAAAGACAAAGTATTATGATGACATGTGCAAAGACCTGGAGGTAGAAAACCAAAAGGGAAGAACATGCTCAGTATTTCTCAAGCTGAAAGGACTGAAGAAAAAATTCAAGCCTC
The DNA here is from genome assembly GCF_024166365.1 of Elephas maximus indicus. NCBI lineage: Eukaryota > Metazoa > Chordata > Mammalia > Proboscidea > Elephantidae > Elephas > Elephas maximus. Next base: position 61,538,431 of record NC_064826.1, on the reverse strand, counting down.
AAGTTGCAATACTGAAGAATTCTATGGGAAAATATTAAATGATGCAGGAAATATCAAAAGAAGATGAAAGGAATATATACAGAGTCAGTATACCAAAAAGAATTGATCAACATTCAGCCACTTCAGGAGGTAACATATGAGCAAGAACCAATGGTACTGAAGGAAGAAGTCCAAGCTGCGCTGAAGGTAATGGTGAAAAGCAAGGCTCTGGAAATTGATGGAACACCAATTGAGATGTTTCAACAAACAGATACAGCACTGGAGGTGCTCACTTGTCTATGCCAAGAAATATGGAAGACAGCTTCCTGGTCAACTGACTAGAAGAGGTTCATATTTATGCCTAGTCCCAAGACAGGTGATCCAACTGAATGCAGAAATTATTGAACTATATCATTAATATCACATGCAAGCAAAATTTTGCTGAATATCATTTGAAAGGAACTACAGAAGTATATCAACAGGGAACTTCAAGAAATTCAAGCCGGATTTAGACGAGGACGTGGAACCATTGATATCATTGCTGATGTCAGATGGATCCTGGCTGGAGGAAGAGAATACCAGAATGATTGTTGTTGTTGTTAGGTGTCGTTGAGTCGGTTCCGACTGATAGCGACCCTATGCACAACAAAATGAAACACTACCTGGTCCTCGGCATCCTTACAATTGTTGTTACACTTAAGCTCATTGTTGCAGCAACTGTGTCAATCCACCTCGTTGAGGGTCTTCCTCTTTTCTGCTGAACCTGTACTTTACAAAGCATGACATCCATCTCCAGGGACCGATCCCTCCTGACAACATGTCCCAAGTATGTAAGACGCAGTCTCACCAACCTTGCTTCTAAGGAGAACTTGGGTTCTACTTTTTCCAAGACAGATTTGTTCATTCTTTTGGCAGTCTATGGTATATTCAATGTTATTTGCCAACACCACAATTCAAAGGCATCAATTCTTCTTTGGTCTTCCTTATTCATTGTTCAGCTTTCACATGCATATGATGAGATTGAAAATACCATGCCTTGGGTCAGGCGCATCTTAGTTTTCAAGGTAATATCTTTACTTTTCAACACTTTAAAGAGGTTCTTTGCAGCAGATTTGCCCAATGCAATGTGTCTTTTGATTTCTTGACTGCTGCTTCCATGGCTGTTGATTGTGGATCCAAGCAAAATGAAACCCTTGACAACTTCAATCTTTTCTCCATTTGTCATGATATTGCTCATTGGTCCAGTTGTGAGGATTTTTATTTTCTTTATGTTGAGGTGCAATCCATACTGAAGGCTGTGGTCTTTGATCTTCATTAGTAAGTGCTTCAAGTCCCTTTCACTTTCAGCAAGCAAGGTTGTGTCATCGGAGTACACAGGTTGTTAATGAGTCTTCCTCCAGTTCTGATGTCCCATTCTTCTTCATATAGTGCAGCTTCTCAGATTATTTGCTCAGCATACAGATGGATTAGGTATGGTGAAAGGATACAACCCTGATGCACAAGTTTCCTGAATTTAAACCACTCAGTATCCCCTTGTTCTGTCCGAACAGCTGCCTGTTGATCTACGTAAAGTTTCCTCATGAGCACAATTAAGTGTTCTGGAATTCCATTCTTCTCGATGTTATTCATAATTTGTTATGATCCACACAGTTGAATGCCTTTGCATAGTCAATAAAACACAGGTAAACAACCTTCTGGTATTCTCTGCTTTCAGCCAGGATTCATCTGATATCAGACAAAAAAAAAAAAAAAATGATATCCCTAATTCCACATCCTCTTCTGAAACCAGCCTGAGTTTTTGACTGTTCCCTTTTGATATACTGCTACAGCCTTTTTTGAATGATCTTCAGCAAAATTTTGCTTGTGTGCAATATTAATGATGTTGTTGTGGAATGACATCAAGGACAACATACATGAAGAAAGCAAGAGGTCATTAAAAAGACAGAAAAGAAAGAAAAGACCAAGATGGTTGTCAGAGGAGACTCTGAAACTTGTTCATGAATATCAAGCAGTTAGAGCAAAAGGAAGAAATGCTAAAGTAAAAGAACTGAACAGAAAATTTTAAAGGGAGGCCGAGAAGACAAAGCAAAGTATTATAATGACATCTGCAAAAAGCTGGAGGTAGAAAAACAAAAGGGAAGAACATGTTCAGCATTTCTCAAGCTGAAAGTACTGAAGAAAAAATTCAAGCCTTGAGTTGCAATAGTGAAGGATTCTATGGGGAAAATATTAAACGATGCAGGAAGCATCAAAAGAAGATGGAAGGAATACACAGAGTTATTATAACAAAAAGAATTGGTCGATGTTCAGCCACTACAAGAGGTAGCATATGATCAGGAACCAATGGTACTGAAGGAAGAGGTGCAAGCTGCACTGAAGGCATTGGCGAAAAACAAGGCTCCTGTAATTGAAGGAATATCAATTGAGATGTTTCAACAAACAGATGCAACGCTGGAGGTGCTCACTTGTCTATGCCTAGAAATATGGAAGACAGCTTCCTGGTCAATTGACTGGAAGAGATCCATATTTACGCCTATTCCCCAAAAAGGTGATACAACTGAATGTGGAAATTGTAGAACAATATCATTAATATCAGAAAGATGTTTACCTGTTTTATTGACTATGCAAAGGCATTTGACTATGTGGATCACAACAAATTATGGATATCATTGGAAAGAATTGGGATTCCAGAACACTTAATTGTGCTCACGAGGAATGTGTATGCAGATTAAGAGGCAGTTGTTCGAGCAGAACAAGGGGATGCTGCTTGGTTTAAAGTCAGGAAAGGTTTGGGTCAGGGTTGTATCCTTTTGCCATACCTGTTCAATCTATATGCTGAGCAGATAATCTGAGAGCCTGGACTGCATGAAGAAGAATGGGGCATCAGGATTGGAGGGAGATTCATTAACAACCTATGTTATGCAGATGACACAGCCTTGCTTGCTGAAAGTGAAGAAGACTTGAAGCACTTACTGATGAAGATCAAAGACCACAACCTTCATTATGGAATTACACCTCCACTTAAAGAAAACAAAAATCCTCACAACTGGACCAATAAGCAACATCATGGTAAACAGAGAAAAGAGTGAGGTTGTCAAGGGTTTCATTTTACTTGGATCCACAATCAACAACCATGGAAGCAGAAGTCAAGAAATCAAGAGATGCGTTGCATTGGGAAAATCTGCTGCAAAAGACCTCTCTGAAGTGTTAAAAAGCAAAGATGTCTCCCTGAAGAGTAAGGTGTGCCTGAACCAAGCCATGCTGTTTTCTGTCGGCTCATATGCATGTGAAAGCTGGACCATGAATAAGGAAGACCGAAGAAGAATTGATGCCTTTGAATTGTGGTGTTGGTGAATATCTGTCTTGAAGGAAGTACAACCAGAATGCTCCTTGGAAGCAAGGATGGCAAGACTGCGTCTCATATACTTTGGACATGTTGTCAGGAGGGATCAGTTCCTGGAGAAGGACATCATGCTTGATAAATTAGAGGGTCGAAGAAAAAGAGGAAGAACCTCAATGAGATAGATTGACACAGTGGCTGCAACAATGGGCTCAAGCATAGCAACAATTGTGAGGATGGCACAGGATCGGGCAGTGCTTTGTTCTCTTGTGCATGGGGTCACTATGAGTCGGAACCGACTTGATGGCAGCTAACAACAACAACAGTGTAATGTCTGCTCAAGTCCTTTGCCCATTTTTTAATTGCGTTGTTTGTCTTTCTGTTGTTAAGCTGCAAGAATTCTTTATATAGTCTGGATATTAAACCCTTGTCTGATATATGGCTTCCAAAAATACTCTCTCATTCTATGTGTTGTATCTTCACTTTGTTGTTAAATTCCTTTGTTGAACAAAAATTTTTAATTCTGATAAAATCCAACATATCTATTTTGTCTTTTGTTGCTAGTGCATCTGATGTCGAATCAAAGAATCCATTGTTAAAAACTAGGTCCCAAAACCATACCCATCTAGGAATTTTATAGTTTTATTTCTTATATTTGGGTCTTTGATGTATTTTGAGTTAATTTTCATGTATGATGTCCAGCTTCATACTTTTGCATGTGTTCAGCTTCATACTTTTTGTATGAGTTCAGCTTCATACTTTTGCATGTGGATATTCAGTTTTCCCAGCGCCATTTGTTAGAGACTATTCTTTCCCCTTGGCATGAATTTAGCACCCTTGTCAAAAATAGGCCAATTGAAATTATCCAGTCTGAGGAGCAGAAAGAAAAAAGAATAAAGAAAATAAATAGAACCCCCAGAGACTTGCAGGACACGCCACCAAGCATACCAATATGTGAATAATGGGAGTCCCAAAAGGAGAAGAGAAAGAGAGAGAAAGGCTTCTGGATGTGGGAATAGGAAATGGACATAAATTGAGTTAAGATTTGATTAGAATTGGTTTGCATTCCTCTGTCTACTTCTTTTAATTCACACTTGATCATTAGTATCAAGCTCAAATTATCTTTTCAAGGGCATTGTGTATGAGAATGAATGGTTATGTCTCCCAAGAAAAATACGGCATCATTTACCAAATATCCAACTCTATCCCCATTTATTCATCCATTCATTATTTATGAATTGCCTATATACACCAGGAATTGGGGTGCATGGTGATGAAAGAGGTGTGTGTTATTTTCAGAGACTGTCATATCAGAATTTCAAGGTCAGCGTGCTTCTGCCAGATACCATGGAAATAATCAAGACTATGTCTAACCTTATAATCTTCTACAAATGAATTCAATATAAATAAAAATGCACAAATATTTTTAATTCACTCAGATTGTTCTCTGTGTAAGAGTAAAACTTGTTTTAATTTTTTACTTTTCATTCAGTTATTTTGGAAGCACTTATCTCAGCCTTAGTCTGAAATGTGGAAGCTAAGAGTCTTAGATGTGCCAATTGGAAGTGAAATCATTTTGTTCTTGCATTAAAATCTTTTTCCTACTGGATCAGGTATTCCTGCAAACGATTTCTCAATGAAGTATGTACTCACTGAAGATTTTCCTGAATCACAATTTAAAAAGATTTAACAGTTTCTTCCTTTTATTCTCCAATTTCTGGCATGAGTTCCAAAAATTTCAAGGAGGGCTTACAGAATCACAGCTCACCCAGAAAAAGAAAGCACCATAAATCCTCTTAGGAAAGTGTATTCTTGCTGATGCAGAAAAATTCAAATTTTGGCTCTTTGCATTTGTACCCAAACATTACAGAGATTTTTGGAATACAGTTTCTAAAACCTTGGGTGGTTCATTCATCTTCAATAATGGCGTTAAGATTTACTGAATGGGCTAGCCAGAGGCAGTGGAAAGAAGTTGCCCACAATTTTGCTCAGCATTTTTGGAATGGAGAAAGTGTCAAGTTAGAAAAATCGTTGGTTATGAAGTTGCAACATGCTTTTTCTCTGTAAATAAAGCCCAGTGTGACATTTTATATAAGCTACATTTCAGAAAATAAGAAAATGGCATCTTTTATCTCTAACTAGATTCTGGGATTAATTTGCTGGTTTTTACTTGTATCAATATATTTGTCCTCCAATGGTATATGCTTCATCAGGGCAATCATGTGGGAAACTCAGACACAAGAAAGTGTTTCTTGCACGAGAAGTGTGAACAGGGCATTAATGTAATTTTGATGCCAGATAAAGTACTTTGTTATAGCAGAGAGCATAATAATAAGAGACATACAGATGGCCTGGGTTTATTGGTTGTTAGGTTGGTTACTTCTATGGTAGAGCAGTAAAGTTGGCTTAACCATATCATAAAGCTGGGTATATTGTAAGTATTTTTTAAATTATTTTCTCCCTCTGAATTGCTATAATAATTTCATAAAGTTTTAAGGATTTAATAAAGGATTTTGCCATGCAGACCTGGTTCAATAGGGTACCAATAATGACATGCAGTTGCTTTTATCTTGAATAGTTTTTAATATGGAAGATACACTCCACAATGAAGTTCATCAGCCTTTGGGATGGAGGATAAACCTATAGAATAATTTATAGCTACGCTAACAAAACATTATGCCTGAAAACGGGAATTTATATGAGTGATTCAGTTCCTATAGACACAGTACAAGAAAATAAATATGAAGATAGTGGCAATATTTTGATCGGAATGAGGTTATGAGGGCTAATCCACACATATTTCAGCATCGTAAGAAAATCAGAATGGTGAAAAAGAAAGATCAATGGCTGAAAAATCAGGAGACTGGATTCTAACGACAATCCAATAACTGAGCTACCAAGACCAAGTGACAGTGGTAAAGTAGGTATAATAATGGTTTTTCAAGTTACTTATGGCAGTTGTGTGCATTTGATGTACTAAATAATGATAAAGTTCCTTGATAACTGGAATTTACCATCAAGGCAAGCTTAACAACCAGAGATGGACAGATCTTGCTAGCCTAATCTAAAAAAAGAAAAAGTATACTCTATTAATGCATATGATTAAGCTAAAAAAAAAAAAACCCAGTGCTGTTGAGTCGATTCCGACTCATAGAACATTCCACTAAAATATAAGCGGTAAAAACAAACAAACAAACAAACAAAACCATACCACCTACTAAATCTAGGACTGTTAACTGTGGTATCTTACGGTTTCATATTAATATTCAGATTAAATGTATACTTCTATGCAGTTTCTGACATCACAACTTCATTTAGTGGGAGGCTCAAAATGTAAGCTAAAGGAAAATCTGCTCTTTTTGTGCACTCTGTGAATTCAGCTACATGGAAATGCGGTGGAAATATTTTAGTAAGATCTTCACTGTCAGGCTGCTTCCTAAGAGATGACTGGCCATGTGCCTCAGATGATTCATGGATGGAATCATACACCTGGTTAAAGTGGAACTAAATTGAAAGATACTCAAATTTAATGAATTAAGTGGAATTATTTTTAAAAATCAGATCTTATTACTTTCTAAGAAAATATTTCAATTTGAAGACTTATGGTTCAAGATAGAGTAATTATCAATCAAAACGTTGCCAAGTTGAGACTCTGGTGGGTCTGCTTTATTAGTAGAAATGAATAGTTTATAGTCAGCTTATTAATTAATACTCATTTCTCTGTTGTGTTCAAAAAGAGCGTGTTGTCTGGTAAGTATAATGACATGATATTTTAGTTTTACTGAGTTTTCTTAACAACCTATTCATTAGTCAAAGATCAACTTCTACCTAGCTTCTGCTGACTTATTTCTAAATCCCAAATTAATGGAGCTCAAACCTTTCCCGGTAGTCTGCTGAACTTTAGAATATAGGAAAATAAAATGCATCATCATTTTTCATTCCTCCAAAATTTGGCTGATTCTATGATTTTATCTTACTTTTCAATTTAGAAAGACAGTTATTTAAGAACCAAGAGAATGGTTCTTTTGACAATGCTTTAGTCTAGGGGTAGACTAAACATTAAGCAAGGTACACACGGGCTTACTTGTGTTTAGTTACTAATCCGTAGTGCATAATTTCATATAGATTTTACCACATCATTTGATGAGGTGAAAAACAGGTGAAATTGTGCACTAGAGATTAATAAGTAAGCCCATGTATACCTTGCTTATTGGGTAATCTGTCCCTGCTTTGGTCCAACAGGAAGCTCTATAAATACCTAAATACATCCCACTCCTCAAATGTTACCAAGACTTTTTGCAGATCCAAGATATTGAGATAGTCATAATCAACCTAATTTCTCACATCCTTTGGCAGTCAGAGCTCCGGCTATAATAAAATATATACATAATAAAAAATGAAAAGTAAAAAAATAATTTTAAAAGGCAGGAAAAGAGAAACAATGAATCATCAGTTGGGTCAGGAAAACCTTAGTTGTTTATCCTGCTGAAACCTCTATAATTTTTCATTTTCTTTGAAAGGTTGCTGTTGTTGTTAGGTGCGGCTGAGTTGGTTCCAACTCATGGCGACCCTATGTACAACAGAATGAAATACTGCCCAATCCTGCACCATCCTCACAATCACTGCTATGTTTAAGCCCTTTGTTGCAGCCGCTGTGTCAATCCTTCTTCTTGAGGGTCTTTCTCTTTTTCTCTAACCCTCTGCTTTACCATGCATGATGTCTTTTTCCAGGAATTGGTCCCTCCTGATAACATGTCTAAAGTAAGTGAGACAAAGTCTCATCATCCTTGCTTCTAAAGGGCATTCTGACTGTACTTCTTTCAAAACAGACTTGTTTGTTCTTTTGGTGGTCCATGGTATATTCAATATTCTTCACTAACATCATATTTCAAATGAATCAATTCTTCAGTCTTCCTCATTCATCATCCAGCTTTCGCATGCATATGAGGCAATTGAAAATATCATGATTTGGGTCACGTGCACCTTAGTCCTTCAGGTGACATCTTTGCTTTTGAATATTTTAAAGAGGGCTTTTGCAAAAGATTTGCCCAATGCAATACGTCTTTTGATTTCTTGACTGCTGCTTCTGTGGGCATTGGTTGTGGGTCCGAGTAAAATGAAATCCTTGACAACTTCAATCTTTTCTCCATTTATCATGATGTTGCTCATTGGTCCAGTTGTGAGGATTTTTGTTTTCTTTAATTTGAGGTGTAATCCATACTGAAGACTGTAGTCTTTGATCTTCATCAGTAAGTGCTTCAAGTCTCCTTCATTTTCAGCAAGCAAGGCTGTGTTATCTGCATATTAAAGGTTATTAATGAGTCTTCCTCCAATCCTGATGCCCCATTCTTCTTCATGTAGTCCAGCTTCTAGAATTATTTGCTCAGCATACAGATTGAATAAATATAGTGAAAAGAATACAAAACTGATGCACACCTTTCCTAACTTTAAATCACACCGTATCCACTTTTTCTGTTGGAACAACTGCCTCTTGGTCTATGTACAGGTTCTGCATGAGCACAATTAAGTGTTCTGGAATTCCCATTCTTTGCAATGTTGTCCATTAATTTGTTATGGCCCTCACAGCTGAGTGTCTTTGCATAGCCAATAAAACACAGGTAAGCATCTTTCTGGTATTCTCTACTTTCAGCCAGGATCCATCTGACACCAGCAATGATATCCCTCATTCCGTGTTCTTTTCTGAATCCAATTTGAATTTCTGGCAGTTCTCTGTTGATGTACTGCTGCAACTGTTTTTGAATTATCTTCAGCAAAATTTTACTTGTGTGATATTAATGATATTGTTTGATAATTTCCTCATTAGGTTGGATCATCTTTCTTTGGAATGGGCATGAATATGGCTCTCTTCCAGTTGGCTGGCCAGGTAGCTGTCTTCCAAATTTCTTGGCATAGACAACTGAGTGCTTCCAGTGTTGCATTTGTTTACTGAAACATCTCAGTTAATATTCTGTCAATTCACTGAGTTTTATTTTTCACCAATGCCTTCAGTGTACCCTGGACGTCTTCCTTCAGTACCATTGGCTCTTGGTCATGTGCTGCCTTCTGAAATGGTTGAACATCCACCAATTCTTTTTGGTACAGTGACTCTGTGTATTCTTTTCATCTTCTTTTGATGCTTGCTGCATTGTTCAATATATTGCCCAAAGAATCCTTCAATATTGCAACTAGAGGGTTAAGTTTTTTCTTTAGTTCTTTCAGCTTGAGAAATGCTGAACATGCTCTTTGCTTTTGTTTTTCTAACTCCAGGTCTTTGCACATGTCATTATAATACTTTGTCTTCTCAAGCTGCCTTTTGAAATCTCCTCTTCGACCCTTTTACATGATCATATTTTCCTTTTGCTTTCGCTAATCTACATTCAAAAGCAAGTTTCAGTCTCTTCTGACATCCATTTTGATCTTTTCTTTCTTTCCTGTCTTTTTAACGACCTTTGCTTTCTTCATGTATGATGTCCTTCATGTCATCCTAGAACTGGTCTGGTCTTTGGCCATTCATGTTTGATGTGTCAAATCTGCTCTTAAGATGGTGTCTAAATTCAGATGGAATATGCTCAAAACTGTACTTTGGCTTTCTAGGACTTGTTTTAATTTTCTTTAGCTTCAATTTGGACTTGCATATGAGCAACTGGTTGTCTATTCCATGGTTGGCCCCTGTTCTTGTTCTAACAGATGACATTGAGCTTCTTGGTGGTCTCTTTCCATAGATGTAGCTGATTTGATTCCTGTGTATTCCATTCAGTGAGGAATGCAGTGAAGCGGGGACAATAGATTGAAAGACTGATATGAGTCAATATTCTGGCTTCTACTTTTTGTTGCCCTGTTCTTGCTTCTAGCCAAATTTCCCCCTCAACCAAATACTGAGATTTGGAGTGTATTGTTGGGTGAATGTTTATATAGGCTTAAGATTCTTGAATTAAAGGTGCTATAAAGGAAAAGAATATTATTGTTATTACTCATGAGAAATAATTTTAATGCTGGTTTTGTCAGAGGCTGGCTGTCTCAGTTGGCTGATAAAGGAAAGTCAACACAGATTCATCAAGCCCATTTCTCTGCACTAGGTATTAACAGTATATGAGCTCCCAGGATGGATTTTAAAAATACTTCCTTTAGAAGCTGATAATTGAGTATGAATAGTCTTTCTCATGACAATAAAACAATTAATCTACCTACTCTTGGTTAAATTCCTGGTAATATGCTGGGCACTAGTAGACAATAAAGACTTGTTGAATGATTTTTCCTTTAAACCTGGCTAACTCCATCCTTTATCCAACCCATCTAAAGCAGAGTAGATTACCCAGCAGGAGTCTTTATAAATAATTATTATTTCTCTGCTCTGAGCACCACATTTCCCGCTAGAGAAGTTTACAGGGAATAACCATGTTTCAATAGCTAAATGCTTCAAAGCATTTTCACAGAAGAAAGGGTGTGAGGATGGTTTACCAAGTATAAAGTTAGAGTTTCTGTCACCCAAAGTTTCAGCTAGACATGCTCAGCTATAGGTAATAGGAAACCCCCATTCAACAGGCTTAAATAATTTACTATTTCCCAGGGCTTTTTCTCCACCTATCTGACACTCCTTTGGTTCTACAATGCTTCCATGCTGGTTTACTTCTTAGGTGGACATTGATGACTACAGCTGTTCTAAGTGTCACATCTAGATATGGCTGTGTCAAGAGGAAGTAAAGGGCCCATATCTTCCTTCTGAACATTTTAGGAGCAAAGAAATCTTTCCAGAAGGCCCAAACCCACCTAGCTGCATCATTGGCCAAAATCAGATCACATGCCCTTCCTAAACCTAAGAGGTAGGCTGAATGGGATTAACATGACTGGTAGACTAATCAGATGGTGGAGAATTAATGCTGGGAAATTGTCAACATGACACCTATATTTGAAGAGTATTCGGTTTAATTTTTCTTAATGTAAATCCCCTGAAGTACAAATACTATAACATGTCAATCCAGAAAATACTCTAATTTTAGCAGAGGCTTGAAATTGCTTTTTTTAAGTAACCAAGGCATTAAAGCACCCACTACTAAGAGTTCTTCTCCATAGAACCAGTGTTTTATGGATTCCACAAGAAAGAAACTAAAGAAAAAAAAAAAACTGAAAGGAAAAAACAAAGTGCTGTGAAGGGTCCACAGCTTTAAATATCTTCACTACAGGGCCTGGGACTTCTCATCCAATGCCACCTCTCAAATGCCAAAGCAAAAAAGAGGATAGGAAGGGCAGGTGAAAATAACTATTCCCATTTTAACTAAGGCCTTCAATCTCTCAGTGCAAAAAAGCATCTTTATCAGTCATATTAATTGAACTGAAGTAATGAAAAGAGCCTGAATAGGGACTTGGGGAACTTAGATTCCAGAGTTTTGCTATATGTGGATGTGGCCTGTTGTGACCAAGGAGGTTTCCTCTATGTGACCTTGTGCTTGGGTAAAAAAAAAGGGCATGATCTGGGGTCTCTAATGCCCTTTTTTCTAAGAAAATATAACTTTAACATCCTTTAATTTCTATTATCTCTCCTTGGAAGAAGGTGCTAATGAGGAGATAAATTACCTCAAAACAGACAGCCCAAGAGAAGACAAACCCTGCCAGACAGGACTGGGCCTATCATCACTGGAATAATTGAGTACGGCATCTCAGAATGAGCCCATGACTGAAAGCATTGTAAATTATAAGTTTCAGAAGAAACACAGTAACTGGATCGCAAATATCTTTATCAGTATGTATGTGAGAGAGAAACAGGGGAAGGGAGCATCTTTTATGGGAAAACATAAATAGAATAATATAGGAAACTTTCCAATTTTTTTCCAACTCTCTTCAATTTATGAAACATTTCTATTTGCTCATTTGATCTTCATCACAAAGTGGTGACGTAGAAAGAAAATGTCCTCATATTACAGATAAAAAAATAAAAATAAATAGAAGACTCAGAGAACCAAAAGGTATTAAATATCTTCACTACAGGCCCTGGGACTTGTCATTCAATGCCACCTCACAAATGCCGAGGCAAAAAAGAGGATAGGAAGGGCAGAGGAAAATGTCTATTCCCATTTTAACTAAGGCGTTCAACCCCTCAGTGCAAAAAGGATCTTTATTAGCTGTATTAATTGGGCAGGACCCTGAGCACTGGCTTTGCCAGTTTTGGATGTTTTCAATTGGATGTGTCTTTCAGAGATTCTACCTATTTTTTAAACCATTAAGATGCTCATATTTTTAAGATACTTTAAAACTCTAGGGATTGTTAGACAGATTCTAATTGAATTTTGGTTGGTTGGGTTACACATTCCTCTGTTCAATTAATATTTATTGAGTACCAACATTGTGCCACCCATGTTTAATGATGTCTCCATATTGAAGTATGTTTATTCTTATCTCCTGGATCTTCCCTCTTGTTCGAAAAGCTTTCTGGTTGACTGAGATATTTTGACCTTGAGTTTAAATCTTTTCTATGATACTGAGTTAAGTGATTATTCTGACCTTTCTATTCTATGCCTTTAAAACAGGAAATAGAGTGACTAAAGAGCAAGGCATTTGCCCCATTTCATACTTAAATGTCTTCTTGGCAGGGTACCTAGTGGAGCTTTTCGCAAACTACCTCTGCAGTCAGAGATAGAAGCAGTCTATGTTGCTTCAAGGCCTTTCAAGTTGCTGCACCTACTCTGCTGTAAAATTCTTGGGGCAGACGAACACTGCTTTTCCCAGTTATCTTCAACACCGTTATTCCTGCTCTTTTAACCTATAGTCAGTTTGGCTAGGCAAGTTCATCAATTTGTTTCATTATTATGAATTCATGCATATGCCAGGCAATTAAATAGCAAAACAAAGCTTTCAGAATGATGATTTAACCCCTCTTATTCCAAGAAAAAAAATGCCTGGGGAAAGGATGGAAGCAAGTCCCAGCAGGTAACAGTAAAACCAATGTTTTCTTCGTAGACCATCATGATGCCTGTAATTACTGTCACCTAAATCAAATGATTGAAGTAGAATCCTGTCCTTCCAGATGCTTAACATATACCTCCTCACAGTAAATTAAAGTCACGATTAAGCACACGAAATGCCTATAATTTGAACCACAGCTGTAAGAAAAGTCACTGAATTGTGAGTTTTTTAGACCATATTTTATTGCACCAAATGTAGGTTTTCCTTCCCAAGATCCCTATTGCCCCCGCTGGGATAATTTTTAAAAGAATGACATTTACTCATGTTCATAGCTACCCCATGACTAAAAGGTGGTAGGTTAAATAGGAAAACAAATCTACTTTGGCAAGTAACAGCTTTTAAAAATAGAATTAGTCCCACGTTTCAGATTTGGACGGTTGAAAGTCTACTGTTTATTATAAACCACCTCTCTCTCCTCCTCTACTCCTTACACAAACATACACACTTACACACACATACATCAATAGTGCCAAGATGTGGAGAGCTTGTTATAAAAGATTTTAGGATAATTATATACCCATTATTTATTTATTTTTATCCTTAAGATATTTTTTATTCTAGCATTTTTTAAATAGAGACATAATTTACATAACAGTTCAAAGGGTAGTTCGGTGGATTTTAGTATATTCAATATGTTGTGCAACTATCACCACTATCTAATCCCAGAACATGTCCATCACCCCAAAAGGAAACTCCACACCCCTTAGCAGTCACTCCCCATTCCCCTCTTCTCTCAGCCCTTGGCAACTACTAATATGTTTCCTGTTTCCATGGACTTGACTATTCTGAACATTTCATATAAATGGAATCATACAATATGTATCTGGCTTCTTTCACTTAGCATAATGTTTTCAAGGTTCATCCATGTTGTTTGTTGTTGTCGTTTAGTGTCATTGAGTGGATTCCAAAACATGGCCACCCTATGGAATAGAACTGCTCCATAGGGTTTTCAAGGTTGTGATCTTTCAGAAGTAGATTGTCATCCAAGGCACTTCTAGGTGGTTATGAACCACCAACCTTTTAGCTAGTAGTCAAGTGCTCAACCATTTAAGCCACCCAGGGACTTCTTATCCATGTTGTAATATGTATCAGAACTTCATTTCTCTTTATCAACAAAACCTGTTGCCTTCGAGTTGATTTTGACTCATAGTGACACTATAGGACAGAGTAGAACTGCCCCATAGAATTTCCAAAGAGCGCCTGGTGGATTCAAACTGCTGACCTCTTGGTTAGCAGCTGTGGCACTTAACCACTACACCACCAGGTTTTCCTTTCTCTTTATGGCTGAATAATATTCCATTGTATGGATATACCACATTTTATTTATCCAATGATCTGTTGATGGACATATGAGTTGTTTCCACCTTTTTATCTATTGTGAATAGTGTCTCTATGAACATTGATGTACAAGTATCTGTTTGAGTCCCTGCTTTCAATTCTTTGGGTATATGCCCAGGATTAGAATTGCTAGGTCATATGGTAGTTCTATGTTTAACTTTTTGAAGACTCTCCAAACATTTTTCCATTTTGGCTGCACTATTTTATATTCCCAACATAAAACATATTTTTTGTTCCTAATTTCTCCACATCCTTGCAAACACTTGTTAGTTTCCAATTTTCTTTTTCTTTTTAATTTTGTTTTAGGCGAAAGCTTACAGCGCAAATTAGTTTTTCATTCAAAAAATATGTATATAAATTGTTTTGTGACATTGGTTGCACTTCCCGAAACGTGTCAGCACTCTCCCCCTTTCCCTTTCCAACCTGGGTTTTTCATGTCCATTCTTTCAGTTTTCCTGTCCTTTCCTGCCTTCTCGTCCTTGCTTTTGGGCAGGTATTGCCCATTTGGTCTCGAATACTTGATTGAACTAAGAAGTACATTCCTCATGTGTGTTATAGTTTATTTAGAGGTCTGTCTAATCTTTGGCTGAAAGGTGGACTTCAGGAGTGGCTTCAGTTCTGAGTTAGCAGAGTGTCCAGGGCCATAGTCTCAGGGTTTTCCCGAGTCTCTGTCAGACCTCTGAGTCTGGTATTTTTTTTGTGAATTTGAATTTTGTTCTATATTTTTCTCCCACTCTGCCCGGGACCCTCAATTGTGATCACTGTCAGAGTGGTTGGTGGTGGTAGCTAGGCATCATCTAAGTTCTTCCAGACTAAGTTTGGTGGAGGCTGTGGTTCATGTGGTTCATTAGTCTTTTGGACTAATACTTTCTTTGTGTCTTTGGTTTTTTTTTCATTGTTCTTTGCTCCAGACAGGATGGGACCGATAGATGTATCTTAGATAGCCACTCACAAGCTTTTAAGATCCCAGATGCTACTCACCAAAGCAGGATGTAGAACATTATGTTATGCCAATTGACCAAGATGTCCCCTGAGACTATGGTCCCCAGTCCTCAGCCCCAGTAACTTGGTCCCTCAAGGTATTTGGATGTATCTGGGAAGCTTCTATGACTTTGACTTGGTCAAGGTATGCTGATTTCCCCTATATCCTGTGTTGTCTTTCCCTTCACCAAAGTTAATATTGTCTACTGTCTAGTTAGTGATTTCCATTCCCCACCTTTCCCTCTCTCGTAACCAAAGATTGTTTTTGTGTGTGTGCAAACCTTTTCTTCAGTTTTTATAATAGTGGTCTCATACAGTATTTGTCCTTTTGTGATTGACTTATTTCACTAAGGATGATGCCCTCCAGATTCATCCATGTTGTGAGATGTTTCATGGAGTCATTATTCTTTATTGTTGCATAGTATTCCATTGTGTGTATGTACCATAATTTGTTTATCTATTTATCTGTTGATGGGCATTTAGGTTGTTTCCATCTTTTTACTATTGTGTGTAATTCTGCATGAACATGGGTGTGTATATGTTTACTGCTGTGACGGCTCTTATTTCTCTAGTTTATCTTCTGGTGTTTGTGCATTGTTACAGTTGTGTTGTATTTATACCATGTATTAGGATGTCCCCCTTTTTTCCTGTATGATCTTTATCGTTTTATCATCTTTGACTCATTTCGGATTAGTTTTTTTTTCTATAGTGTGGGGTATGGGTCCTGTTTCATTTTTTACAGGTGGGCACCCAGTTTTGCCAGCACTGTTTGCTAAAAAGACTGTCTCCATTTAATGGTCTCCGTTAATAGGTCAATGGGTTTACATCTGTATTCTCAATTCTGTTTTGTTTTTCTATGTATCTGCCACTGTGTCAGTACCAGGCTATTTTGACTACCGTAGTTGTATAGTAGGCTCTTAGATCAGGTAGTGTGAGGCCTTCTACTCTGTTCTTCTCCTTCAATAATACTTTGCTTATCTGGGGCCTCTTTCCATCCCATATAAAGTTGGTGACTAGTTTTTCCATCTCATTAAAGATTGGGATTTTGTATTTGAATTAGGATTGCATTGTGTCTGTAGATTGCTTTGGATAGGATTGACATTTTCACAGGTTGAGTCTTCCTATCCACAAGCATGGTATGTTTTCCCATTTATGTAGGTCTCTTTTGGTTTCTTGCAATAGTGTTTTGTAGTTTTCTTTGTATGAGTCTTTTATGTTCCTGATTAGTTTTATTCCCAAGTATTCTACCTTTTTAGGGGCTATTATAAATGGTATTGTTTTTCTGATTTCCTTTTCAAACCTCTCTTTGTTCGTGTACAGGAATCCAACTGATTTTTTTTTTATGTTGGTATTGCATCCTGCTACTCTGCTGAATCTTTCTATTAGTTCCAGTAATTTTCTTATGGAATCTTTCAGGTTCTTTATGTATAGGAAGGATCACATAATCTGAGAATCAGGATAGTTTTAGTTCTTCCTTTCCAATTTAGATGCCCTTTATTTCTTTTTCTTGCCTTATTGCTCTAGCTAGCTCTTCCGGCACAATGTTAAATAGGAGTGGTGATAAGGGGCATCTTTGTCTTGTTCCTGTTCTTAAAGGGAATGCTTTCAGTCTCTCTCCATTGAGAATGATGTTAGTTTTTTATAGATGCCCTTTATTATGTTGAAGACTTTCCCTTGTATACCGATTTTATTGAGAGTTTTTATCAGGAATGGGTGTTGGACTTTATCAGATGCCTTTTCTGCATTGATTGAGATTATCATGTGATTCTTTTGTTTTATTTATGTGGTGGATTATGTTGATTGATTTTCTAATGTTGAACGATCCTTGCATACCTGTGGCCTGTGGTGAAGGGGTGGGAGTGGGATACAGGACTAGGTGGAAAGGAGAAAGAAAAAGAAGAAAGGTAATGAAAAAAACAAAGTCAAAAAAAAAAATGTGGCAGGAGCTGGTGGGTGGGGGCAGGTGGACCTGGGGTGATGGTGGGCCAGTAGCTTTCTAGCTGAGTAGCATGGCATGGCCTGTGGGGAAAGCGTAGGGGTAGTGTGTGGGGTTAGGTAGGAGAAAGAAAAGGAAGAAAGAGGAAAAATAGCTTGGCAGGAGCTGGAGGGTGGGAGTGGGATGGACCCAGGGTGATGCTGGGCCAGTAGCTCTCTAGCCAAGCAGTATGGCATGGCTTGTGGGGAATTGATAGAGGTGGTGTATGGGACAGAAGGGTGAGCGGTGGGAAAGCATGTTTCTGTGCTTGCTGGGTGCTCTGTCTTCTATTGAGAGCTCTGTGAAGTCGTCTTCCCATACTTCTTTCCAGGGCTTTTGCCAGGGTTGTTGCCGACTGTGCTCCAAGATGGCAATGCAGTGCCATTTTAGTTGGCAGGGACCTCCTCTCCATATCTTTCTTCATTCTCTATTTTCCTTTAGTTTCTTCTTCCATTCGGTGTTTGATCTAGTTCTTTATCCCTTATTTGATGCTTAGGTTTCCAGGATTGATGTTTGTATATGTTTTACTTAGTTTTTTGGGTCTTTGTTGCAGAGGGATGGCATGATGCATCTGTCTAGGGTGCCATGCTGGTTCTACCCTCTAAATCCACTATTTAAATAACAATTTCCATTTATTTCCACAGATAAAGCTATTTGCAAGTATCCAAGTGAATAGGTTTGTTAACCATGACCTGCTTTCTTTCAAGTGTCCAAGCTTCTCCTCCAATGGAGAAATAGAGTAATGGCTGTCAGACAACCAAAGGAACAAGAGAGGCAGGGCAGTCAAATAATCCACAAAGAGAATAATTGTTCTTTGAATTACCAAATTTGATTGTACTTCTGATTAGCTTAAACTAATACTAAAGAAACTCATGAATTTTGTTAGTGATTCACTAAAAACTAGTGCAGGAGGTTCTTCTATAGTTTCCTCAATCATTTTAGAGCCTAGAAATTAAATTGCTTCACGGATAGACCATCAAGAAAGAGTCAACTTCTTAGCCAGCTAACTCTATTATATAAAAATGGAAATTTGTACTAGTATGAATTCAAAATGGATTCAAAACTGTTTTAAAAAATTTAAAAAAAGCAAGTGTGTTCTGATTTTTTTTTTTTTTTTTTTTAGTCTCAAAAGGTGGTATATCTTACATGCATTTTTAACGGTGGGGAAAGCTGGGACTGGTTAATGAATATTTATTCTTCATAGAAAATGACTAATAATTTGGCAAGTCAAGTCATTTATTATATCTTTCTAGGCATCTCTTCCAACATTTTCAATGTCTAAACCATAGTCCAATAATCAATTATGCTATTCTTAGAGATCAGAGGCCAATTTCCATCGAGACAGAACTGCAGACTTCTCCTTCAATAAACCTTCTAAAGCCCTGGTTCTCACACCAACTGCACATTACAATCAGTTATAAAGCTTCTAAAAAAATCCCAGTGCCTGGGCCCAATCACACGGGCAATTAAAATGACAATATTTGGGAATGTAACACAAACACCAGCATTTTTTAAAAGCTTTCCAGATGATTCTAATGTGCAGCCAAGTTGAACAGCTCTGATTTGGTCTAACCGATTACTTTATGGATGAGAATATGCGAGTTCAGAGAAGTAAGGTGTCTTGTGCCAGGTAATACAACTTAGTTAATGTCAAGAGTTAGGACTAGCACTCAAGTCTGTCTGCCTATATACAGCCAAATTGTTACACCATGTACAATGTCACCTAGCATGTCTGATTTTTTAAGTAAATGTTTTAAGGTATAATTTACATACAATAAAATTCACACATTTTAATATGCAGATTGATGTGTTTTGACAAATGTGTATAATTTTGTAACCACCCCTCTAATCAAGATATAGAGCATTTCCATCACTCCACAGCCTCAGCATCTTTTGCAGTCAATCCCATTCTACCTCCTGCCCCAGACAACCACTAATCTGATTTCTATTGCTACAGATTATTTTTGCGTGTTCTATGTGCCTTCATATAAACAAGGGAAAAAAACAAAAACAAAAATAGTATGTACTTTTTTGAGTCTGACTTCTTTCATTTAGTATAATGCTAATATGTTTACCTACTTATCTGTTGATGGATATTTAAGTTGTTTCCAGTTTGGGACTATTATGAATAAAACTGCTAAGAATATTGGTGTAAAAGTCTTTTGTGGACATGTGTTTTCTCTTCTGTGTAAATGCCTGAGTAGAATTGCTGAGTAACAAGGTAAAGTTTTTATTTAACTACTTTGTTTTCCAAAGTGATTGTATGATTTTACATTCCCACCAGAAAGTATGAGACTTCCAGTTTCTCCCTATTCTCAGCAGCACTTGGTATCATCTGTCTTTTTAATTTAGCCATTATAAAATTGTGGTTGTAATTTGCATTCAGAGGAATGATGAATAATGATGTTCAGCAACATTTCACATGCTTACTGGCATTCTGAAAAGTTGGTGTAAAATTCGTAATATTTGGGAAGGTTTAATTACAAAGTTTAATATAAATTCATATTACAAATTCCTTGAAAAACTCATCTAACCAAAATTGACTCAAAAAAATATGAACAGCTCTACAAATACATGGCTATTCATATTTTTTGAGTCAATTTTGGTTAGATGAGTTTTTCAAGGAATTTGTCCATTTCATTTAAGTTGGTGAATTTATTGCCATAAAGTTACTCATGATATTCCCCCATGAGTATTCATTCCTATCTGTAGCGATATCTCACCTCCATTTCTGATATTGATAATTTGTGCTTTCTCTCTCCCTTTCTTTAATCTTTTATTTTTTTTTCATTCCTTTTTGCTCTTACCGTTATTATAGCCTTCCTTTTACTTACTTTGAGGCTATGTTGCTCTCCTTTCCCTAGTTTCTTAAAGTTGAAATTTAAATAATCAATTTTTAACCTTGATTTTCTAGTATAGGCATAAAATGTACAAATTCTCCTCTAAGCGCTACTTTAACTGTCTTGCATATTTTGATATTTTGTTTTTTCATTATCTTTCAGTTTGAATTGTTTTTTATTTTTTTCTTTAACCCCAAAGTTATTTATAAATATGTAATTTTATTGCCATTTTATTGATAGCTTATTTTTATTTATTTCTGAGGTAATTACTGCATGGTCAGAGATATACCTTGTACGAATCTAATCTTTTGAAATTTATTGAGATTAATTTTATGGCCCAGGATGTCTTGGTGAGTGTATCATGTGCACTTGGGAAGAATGTATATTTTACAATTATTGGATATAGTTTTTTATTAATGTCAATTAGGCAAATTTGCTTGTTGGTTTGTGAGGACATGTATCCTTACTGATTTTTTTTTCTATTTGTCTCATTAGTTACCAAGAGATATGTTCTAAAATCTCTAAGTAAGATTGTAAATAGGTCTATTTTTTTTTCTCTCTTAATTCAGTCAGGTTTGTTTTATGAGTTTTGAAGCTGTCTTAGGTGCATGAATGTTTAGGAATTTTAGGACTTGATGAATTGTCAATTTTATCATTATAGATGTCTTTCCTTCTTTATCTGTTATAATACTTTTTCTTTTGATGGTTCATATTTACATCATCTGATATTAAAACTGCCATGATAGTTTTTTTATGTATACTATTTTTATGGCATATCTTTTTCCATCCTTTTACTTTTGTGTATTTAAGTGCATCTTTTATGTTTTTATATGCATTTATTATAGACAGCATTTTCCTTGCTGTTTACAAGAAATGCATATAAATATATTTCATATTTTAAACATACTTATGTGCAAATATATAAATGTATTTTAATATATAAACACGTTTACAAACATTTGTAAAGTATGTAAAACAATATATATTTTACATATGTTGTTATTTCTTTTTCTTGTCCAATTTCATTGCCTAGACCTCCAGTAAAATGTTGAAGAAAAATGGCAACAGTGTACATCATTGTCTTATTCTTGACCAAAGGAGGAAACCTTAAAAAAAAATTAGATATAATGTTGTAGAGTTTTTATTTTTATTCTATCAGGTTAAGAAGTGATACCTTTATTCCTAGCTTGCTCTCTGTTTAGCTTTGAACTGTCTTACTTGATAAATTACCATTTAGGAACAAGCCTATCGTATTTCTGATATAGTATCAAATGTAATCACTCAAAGAATGCAGAGCACGTTCTATGTGGTCGGTACTATTTTAGACACCAGGATCCAAAGGCAGATAAGACACAGTCCTTGTCCTGAACCACCTAGTAGTCTAGTAGTACAGACAGACATGCAAAAAATAATATATTACTGTGATAATAGAGTTATGTACAAAATGTTATGGGATTGTTGAGAAGAGAAAAACTCACTTTAGTAGGGAGGATTCAGAGAAAGTAATATTTGAGCTAACTGTGCAGGTAGACAGCTAAGAAAATGACATACTGGTTAGAAGTCACAGCTTATGGGATTATTGAGAAGAGAAAAACTCACTTTAATAGGGAGGATTCAGAGAAAGTAATATTTGAGCTAACTGTGCAGGTAGACAGCTAAGAAAATGACATACTGGTTAGAAGTCACAGCTTAGAAATGTGAAAGAACATGGAGTACAAGATGACAATATTACCCTGTATGAACAATGAGGAAGGATAGTGGGACATGAGGCCAGAAGGGCAGGTCAGGTAGACAATAGAGTTCTTATGATCATGTTAAAGGGTTTACACTGAGTCCTTTGGTAAAAGGAGCCCTGGTGGTGCTGTGGTTAAAGAGATCAACTGCTAACCAAAAGGTCGGCAGTTTGAAACCATCAGTGGCTCCACGGGAGAAAGATGTGGCAGTCTGCTTCTGCAGAGATTTACAGGCTTGGAAACCCTATGGGGTCATTATGAGTTGGAATCAACGTGACGGCAGTGTGTTTGGTTTTTTTTTTCTTTTTTTGTAGACAGAAGGGAGCCATCAAAGTGTCTTAGAGAGAGAAGTGACATGATAAGCTCTGTATTTAGGAAAGATCATTTTGCTGACAGTGTAGATGATGAAATAGACAATGAAAGAGATTACAGTTGGAAACTAGTTAGGAAGCTAGTGGTGGGGACTGAAAATAGGGGATATATGTTCAAGAGGAAAGGATGGAATATAGTAAGTTTTAGGAAGTAGAAACAACTGAACTGATTTCCTAAAAGAATGTAGAGAGTAAGAGAAAGAAGTATTAAGGTTTCTGTCCTGGCTACCTGGGTTGTTGGTAACTTTAACAAAGTTATGGGGAATGAGAAAGGGTGACTATGCTGGGCTTAGTTTTACACAGGCTACATCTGAGAAAGCCCACCCAAGTGGATGTCAAAAAGGCAGCCGAAAATGTTGGCCTCACACTCCTGGTTACTATTTAAGAGCAATCCTGGTGATATCTCTGACTCAAACAATGAATTATTAAAATAAGTCTAGGATTGGTGCTAACCATTTGCGGGATTTATAGCTAGCTGTAACTTTAGAAGGTTGCCAACCCTATGCTTTCCCCTATTTAGGAGTCTTTAACCATATGTGGTATGGCCATCTGAGGGTACTGAGACCCATTATATCACTCTTTTCCAGGCTTAGGCACTGAGTTATTTTGACCTCTGTACTTTGAATCCCATCTATCCTGATCTGTGTCTGACTTCAACCCAAACATGGAAAAGCCTCCATGAGATCTGCTTTTGCCATCAATACAACCAATACAAATACAAATAAAATTCTAGAAGACTTCGAGGAGTTATGTGGCTGTCTTCTGTAGGCATTCCTGAATGAGAGGCATGGACTTTAAACAGTGCACCACACAGCAAAGCATCTTAAAATTTCTTTTCAATCATTCATCGTGCCAAATTCTCTACATCAACTGCCTAAAAAAAATTCTCTTCCCTCTATACCTCCCTCATACTCACCCTCAAAACCCACATTCCCACCCCTGTAGTCTGCTCCCTACCACTCTGGGATCTATTTCTATAGGGATGGATTAAAAAAAAAAAACACATATGCTATGAATCACTACTGATCCCCAAATTTCTCACCCAATGGAAGGAAATAAGACATGTGTACATGTAATTGAAGTGTAATAACTGAATATAGACCAGAAAACTGGACTAAATTATGAATTAGCTAGGGCGAGCAGGAGTGTTGTGTAGAAATGAAAAAATTGGCAACATTTGGAATTACAGGAAAAGGAAGGCTGTTGAGAATGGGCAGTGAAGGTACACAAGAGGAGGACGGTCATGCCAAACAGCATAGCTGTGATGTTAGGCTTTGTTGGACAGAAAGGTTCACAAAGAACATCAAGGATGAACTTTAAAGATATAACCTGAGACTGATACAGTCCCATTTTTTGTCTCTCATAGTTGGTAGTGGGAAGAAATCAGGGAATTTTGTCTTGCTTCTCAAATAGTCTTGACCACAACTGACTCAGTCCTTCTGTGATGATCAATAATTTGTGGAGATGTGGGTGGTTGGTGGTCAGAGAACCCTCTAGAGGTGATTAGGAAGTTGAGACTCTTCCTTTCCCCAGTGCTTCTTGCCTTTCTAGTCTTCCCCAGACCAAATACGAACAGTAGAATTCAAAGAACACGAACACATTCCTTTAAAAAGATTACAAAGGTCTCACCAAGCAATACCACATGGCTGTTGTTCTTGTTGTTAGGTGCCGTCGAGTTGGTTCTAACTCATAGCGACCCCACATACTACAGAATGAAACACTGCCTGGTCCTGCACCATCCTCACGATAGTTGCTATGTTTGAGCTCCTTGTTACGGCCACTGTGTCAATCCATCTCATTGAGGAGTTTCCTGTTTTTCACTGACCCTCTACTTTACCAAACATGATGTCCTTCTCCAGGGACTGGTTCTTCCTGACAACATGCCCAAAGTATCTAAGACACAGTCTTGCCATCGTCCCTTCTCGGGAGCATTCTGGTTGTACTTCTTCCAAGAAGGATTTGTTCATTCTTCTGGCAGTCCATGGTATATTCAGTATTCTTCGCCAACACCATAGTTCAAAGGCATGAATTCTTCTTAGGTCTTCCTTATTCATCGTCCAGCTTTTGCATGCCTATGAGGCGATTGAGAATACCATGACTTGATTGAAAATACCATGACTTATGTCAGGCACACCTTAGTCTTCAAGGTAACATCTTTGCTTTTTAACACTTTAAAGAGATGTGCAGCAAATTTTCCCAACTCAATATGTTGTTTGATTTATTGACTGCTGATTCCATGGTTGTTGATTGTGGATCCAAGTGAAATGAAATCCTTGACAGCTTCATTCTGTTCTCCATTTATCATGGTATTGGACCAGTTGTGAGGATTTTTGTTTTCTTTATGTTGAGGTGTAATCCTTACTGAAGACTGTGGTCTTTGATCTTCATCAGTAAGTGTTTCAAGTCCTGTTTGCTTTTAGCAAGCAAGGTTGTGTCACCTGCATATTGCAGGTTGTTAATGAGTCTTCCTCCAATTCTGATACCCTGTTCTTCTTCATATAGTCCAGTTTCTTGGATTATTTGCTCAGCATACAGATTGAATTAAGTATAGTGAAAGGATACAACCTTGATGCACACCTTTCCTGATTTTAAACCACACATTATCCCCTTGTTCTGTTAGAACAACTGGCCCTGGTCTATGTACAGGCTCCACATGAGCAAAACTTACTGTTCTGGAATTCCCATTCCTCATAATGTTATTCATAATTTGTTATGGTAACACCAGATTTTCTGGTTCTCTCCTAGCACAAAAAGTTGTGAGGAACATTGACTTAAGCTTTCAGAAGTAAGGTGTACCCCCCATGGACTATTCCTCTTTTCAACCCTCTTTAACTCTCCTCAATTTCCTCTCCTGTCCTCTCTTATCTCTTTCTTTCTAGACCCTCAACTCAGTGCCCTATACCCATTTTTCAGGAACCTCCATCCCTCCCCATTGAAAGAAGAGTTTCCTCTACTATGTTCTTTCTGGTGTCATGAACTCAAGCTCCTAAGGATTTGCAGACTGAAAAGGGGGAAAAAAAACGGGTTCTGGATCCATGAGTTGAAGAGACAGAAAATGCCTTAATTCAATTTTTCCATTAGCAAGAGCTGTGGTTGATCTCCTCTGGCCCTAAGAAGCAGGCATCTCCATCACAAGAAGCAAGCATTCATTTCCCCTTGCAACCTCCACCCCACAGTCTAGTCTCATATGAAGAGAGCATATTTCTTGGGAGATCATAACCTTGACATCAATATTCCAAGGAGCATTTGACCCCTTCCATTATGAGAGTCACCACTTGAATGCGAATGGCTCCATCTGCAACAGATAGCTCTAATTCCAATTAGATTCTTATCTCATGTGGAAGTAGATCAGTATGTGTGTGCTGTGTCTCAGTTGATTTTTCAACAATAGGTGCCATGTATTTTTGTCATGCACTTTGCAAACTTAATCCTATGTAATAAATGACCCAGTAAGGTTCTTGTCTTAGGCTGGACCCTCTAGAGAAGCAAAATCAGTGAATATATATATAGATAAAGATAGAGGTTTATAGCAAGGAAATGGCTCAAGTGGTTGTAGAGGCTAGAAAGTTCCAAGTCTGTGGGTCTTGGGCATCAGGTGTCAGGCTTCAGGCTGGAGGCTTCTCCTAACTTACATAGCTGCAGGGGCTGATAAACCCAAGATTGGCAGGTCAGATGGTAGGCAGCTGGCTCAAGTTCCGAGAACTGGAGGTCAGATGATGATGAGCCAAGTGCAGAATCCAGAGCAGACCAAAAGCCAACAAGCTTTGCCAGAAAGTCCTTATATATTAGATGAAGGCCATATCCCCAAGGAAACTCCCTTTCAACTGACTGGCTGCTCATAGCAGATCTCATCACATAGGTGATTAAACTTTATCACATCTCATCATGGGAGTGATTATATCATCATGTAGCTGTCAAACTACATCATAACTGCCAAACCACTGAGAATCATGGCCCAGCCAAGTTGACACACAGCCTTAATTATCACAGTTCATGTAGGAAGAAACTGAGGATCAGTGAGTTAGAACATTTCCCAAAGCCACACTGATGATGAAGAATGCAGCTGATATTCGAGCCCAAATCTATCTGCCTCCGAAGTCCATAATATTCTCACAGTATTGTGCCATCTCTTAACACGAGGTAGGCAGAGATAAAAAACAAAAGAAATATCACAGGATTCTGAACTTTTACACTAGATGCCCATGGGCTTGTTAGCTCTTACAGGGAGAACTAAAGCAGAATACTTTCTCTCTCCCCCTTCTCCTTCCATCCCTCCTTCTCTCTTTTCTCTCCCTTCCTCCTTGCCTCCCCCTCTCTCTCTTTCTTTCATTGTGAAACCCCAATAATAATCATAGAAAAATCAGAAATTATAGAGCGTAAAACTGCCTCAAACTGATGTCCAGGTAAAAAGCCATGAAAATATTCTATTGTTTTATGACCCCATTTAGAGTGAACATTATATTTACAGCCTTTCCCTTGAATACACTTTAAGGTAATACTGATCTTTTGGTAAAAATTATACCCTACATCTGTGCTGACAGCTCGTTTCCTGCTCACATATCTTTATCTACTACTTTCAGCTTTCAATATTTTCTCCAAAGAAGTAAGTTAGGACATTAAAAAGTCCAGAAAGAAATGTAAAACAGATGGGACTAGATTTTTGTGGGAAGTGGCAGCCATATTGAATTTAATGCAAATGTAACCAGAGGGAGGCCTGAGAGGAAAACCCATGAAGCACACACAGGGAGGACCCTTGCTTGGGATGGAATCTCAGGAGTATACATCTAGCTTACTAACGTAGGTTGTCCTTGAAGTTGGATGTTCTTTAAGATGGAATAAGAGATCGGTTGTAGGCCCTTTCTATGACATGAGGCAAATATCTTTGGCCATTGAACAGTACTGATCTTTTGTGAGTTTAGCGTTGATTCATTTTACATCCCAACCTGGGCAATTGAAGAGCCTGGGGCTCTGACCCAGAATGAGGCCCCCCAGATCCATGATTAGGTATTGGCTGTTGCTATGGTCTTGGAGCAAATTGGAAGTGAGTTTGAAGGTCTGAACTGAACTGATTGCAGGAAGCAAGAGACCAATAAAGTCTGAAGGATTGTCGAGAGGCTTGGTCAAGACGGAGGTTGTTGGTTCAGGAGGCTGAGCCTGGAGGCAATGCTTGGCAGAAAGAGGAATCTTTTTCTGTAGTGTCTACTGATAGCCAAGAAAAAGTAATGCAAGGAGTCTGAGCCTGCAATTAGTATAAATTTATACCAGCAGCAGTGTGCATTCTTGGACAATCTAGCCAGTGAGCCTTTTTCTTTCTTGTGTTTTTAATCCCATCCCTTCTACTGGATAATTCCCATCATTATTTAAATATCATCTAGTCTCTCCTCCTTAATAATAAGAAAAGAAGTCTCATTTAACATCACTTTCCTTTTGACTATCAGTCTTCACAATAAAATTTGTCAAAACACTCTAAATTTACTTTCTCCATTTCTTCACATTCCACTAACTCCTCGAAGACCAATTTCATTTTGGCCTTTGTTCTTTAACAAAATGGCTTTTACCAGAGTTACCTGTGACCATCATATTGCTAAATCCAGCAGGCAATTTCCAGTTCTTATCTTATTTGAAACTGAACAGCATTAAATCCTCACCACAGATCACTGACTCCATCTTGAAACACTCTTCCCTTGGCTCCCCTTACCTCCCCCTTTTCTTGTTTTCCTCTTACCTCTCAGGCTGCTCTTTGCCAGTTCTCCTCCAATCACTAAATGCCCATGACCTGGATGACACCAATGGTGATGACATCCCTCTCCTCTGAGCTCTAGACCTATATCTAACCACTTGTGCGACATCATCATAAGTGGATGAAAGAGTCTCAAACTCAATATAAGTAAGACTAAATCCATTACCTTTTCTTTCACATGTGGTTTTCTCCAGTGCCATCTTTCTCAGTGAATAGCATTACCATTCACCTAGTTGCTAAAAGCTGTATGGAAGTCACTCTTGATCCTTCTTCCTTTCTTGCACCACATACTTGATTCATTAACAAGTTGCCTAGATTTTTACCTCCTAAATATGTTCGAAATCCTTTCATTTCCATTCTCCTCCATGTTCACAGCCAACATCCTAATCCAAACTACCATGAATTCTCACCATGGACCACTGCAATAGCATCCCAACTTATCTTTTACTTATCTCCACATGCAGCCTGTTCTCCATAATGCAATCTATGTGTCTTTCAAAAACAAAAACCTGACCATATTCCTGCTCTCTGATCTCCCTGCATAGTTAAAGCCACTGAAAGGCCCTTCTCTACTTTCAGGTTAAAGAACAATATCCTTAACACACTCTATAAAGCCCTGCATAATCTGCACCCTGTCTAGCTCACCCCTTTTCCAGCTCCACTCTCCCTTCTGTGCTTTATTCTTCAGCAATGGCATTCTTTCAATTTCTAGATCCTTCCATGTTTTCTTTTCCTCCAGGCCTTCGCTCCTGTTTTCCCTTTGTCCTAGAACATGCTGCAGTCACCCTTCACTTGTCCACAGGAGATCATTGCAGAAAACCAGTATGCGCTTGCAAGCTGTACTTTGAAGAACTGAAATACTGGTCCACGCTCTAAACTAAGCCTATTGTCCTGAGTGAACCTCAAGTAGACACACATGACTTTAATAATGCTCAGGCCATTCCTTCCTCAGATAAGTTACCAAATCAAACTTAAAAAAAGAAAGTAACATAAAACAATAAAACTTCCCAGAGTTTTATTAACTTCTCCATATTTAACAGACTATCACAGATTAATGAAGATTTAAATTGTATTACTCTAACTAGATAATTGGGAAGTTTCAAACCAGTTGCTCGGAGGTATGAAATGACTATCTTATAGCAACATTTGCAATAAATGTTATTGTTATTGCTTTTTCTTAGCACACTTTTTAAAATGATACTGACAGAAGCAGTACAACAAAACCCTTGGTCTCTGGCCCTCTTGATACCAGGCAAGTTGAAATAATAGGTCTTGGTCCTAACAAAAAAGGCTTGAAGTAGGCAAGGAGAGTGAGTTAATGAGATCTTGTAATCTGATCTCCAGCCGACTTGAACTGCTGTTCTCACAGCCCTAATGAACCCTACACCTTCACAGATCACTGCCTGGCAGAACCCGACCCTGGTGGGCTCAGGCAAGTCCCGACACCGTGGAAATGGCTTTGCTTCTCTGAATAACAGGGATCTGTTATCATGAGATTACCCGTCTGTAAAATGCCTATTTATCTTCATTACATTGCCTTTTGGGGATAGGAGGAGGGGCTGAGTGTTAGCGTGTGAGATGACGGAATTAGGAGAGGAGAAAGATGTCTCCGACCTATAGTGAAACCTGCTTTAACTCAATGGGTTTCTTCCACAGAAGAAACCCATTGAGTTAAAGCAGGTTTCACTATAGGTCAGAAGAAGTCCATAATGCTGAATTACTGGTGTTGAGCTCCCTTTAGCACTACAAACTAGTTTCTTGAAAAATAATGTAAGGGCAAATTCAATGAAATTCATTGGAATTACAATGCCACACTTTGCGAATGAGAATAGGATGGTAGTATTCAATCTGGTTTCCTTCCTTCCTTCCTCCCTCCCTCCCTCCTTTCCTTCCTTCCTTTCTCCCTCCCTTCCACCCTTGCTCCCTTCCTTCCTTCCACCCTTGCTCCCTTCCTTCCTTCCTTCCCTCTCTCTCTCTTCCCCTTTCTCTCTCTTTCTTTCACCAAATATTTGAGTGACTACTACATACCAGGCACTGTACTAGGCAAAGGCTACAGAGTGGTGAATAAAGTAGACTCTGTGCTTGTCCTTATGGAGATTTAAGTCTAATTGGGACAAACAGACAACAAAATAATCAAATAAACATGTCATTATAAATTGTGATAAATTCTACAGAGTGGAAGAATCAGGTACCATGAAAGAGAGTAACAGGACGAACTTGCTTCAGAGAGAGAAATGGCTTTTAAACTGACATGTGAACAGTAAACGAAGTCAGCCATGCAAAGAAGGAGGAGTCTCTGGGGGTTGCAAATGGTTAAGTACTGGCTACTAACCAAAATGTTGGAGGTTTAAATCTGCCCAGAGGCACCTCAGATGAAAGTCCTGGCAATCTGTTTCCCAAAGTGGTGGTGGTTGTTGTTAGGTGCCATCGAGTCACTTCTGACTCATAGCTACCCTATAGGACAGAGTAGAACTGCCGCATAGGGTTTCCAAGGAGCAGCTGATGGATTTGAACTGCCAGCCTTTTGGTTAGCAGCCGAGCTCTTAACCACTACACCACCAGGGCTCCTCCCAAAGGTTAAAAAGCTTACAGCCGTGAAAACCCAATGGGGCCCGGTTCTGATCTGTAACACATGGGGTTGTCATGAGTTGGAACTGACCCAAAGACAACTGGTTGTTCTTGTTATGCAAAGAAGGGGATGGGTGGGGGTAGCATACTATACCGATGAATCTCATTTCATATTTTAATCCTGATTTTAATATAACATTTAAATATGAAATGCAATATACTTATGAAATACTCATTTAACCAAAATCAAATAATGCCAAAGTATATAAAGTAAAAAATAATTGCTTCTTGTCTGTCTCCCTACAAAAATCCCATTCCCTGGAAGAAAGTGTGGTTAATGGGTTGGTGTGTTGAGGAAATCTTACCTGATTATTTCCCATCTGTGGAAGAATTCAAAGGGCAAGACTCTTCCTTCGGAAAGAATGAGCAAACTGGCTCTAAAATAACAAAAGCAGCCTATTATGAATGTCAGAGCATCTTTGCAATATCCTAGTGTGTTTTCAATTGAATGATTATTTGCATCTGTGAATAATCAGTGTACAGAAGGTTCTGTACAGTCTGCATTCTGATCGTCACATTCCCAGATCTTCTGGAAACTTACTCGAAATAAAGTTTATAACGGTTATCTGCCTGACAATCAGAGCTTGTAAAAATTGTTTTACTACTTGTTTAGGCAGCTCAAATCTTAGTTTTGAGTCATTCAACATGCCTTTGTTTTTGCTCACATTCGAATGATTTCTGCCACAATGGTGAATGCAGAAATAAAAAAGTCGCCAAAGTGGACACATGCGGCATATCATATTACCATATGATAATAAACAGATGACATTCAGAATATCTGATCAATAGCACCCTGTATTTCAGTAAATAAAAATATATACTTCAAAATCTCCTGGATTCCTTTTTTAAAGTACAGTAAAGAAGTCAATTACAGACTCATGATATATTCCATGAGGAGAAATAAGTCCAAATTTCCAAAACAGAGAATGCTGAGCTAGCTCAGCTTCACATGAAATGAGAAGTATCTTAGGACCAGGAGTTACACTTATTTCTTAACATTGGAGGTGTCCCATCAAGTGCTACACGCACAGAGCCTAAAGTATCAGGAGTTCGGGGCCTCAGGAGAGCTCGGACCACAAAGAAAGGGAAACCATGGTGTACCCTGAGCCCCTGAGAAAAAGTGTCCAATGTGTTCGATTTATTTTTTTTAACTGTTTAAGAAAACAAAACCAAACCCAGTGCAGTCAAGTCAGTTCTGACTCATAGCAACCCTATAGGACAGAGTAGAAATGTCCCACGGGGTTTCCAAGGAGTGGCTGGTGGATTCAAACTGCGGACCTTTTGGTTAGCAATCATAGCTCTCAACCACTGCGCCACCAGGGCTATCTGTCTGTCTGTCTCTCCAGCTATCTACCCATCCATATCCGTCCATACATACATATATGTCCTGGTGGGGCAGCAGTTAATGGCTTGCTGGTAACCCAAAGTTATGCAGTTGGAACCCACCCAGTAGTTCTGTGGGAAACAAACCTGATGATCTTCTCTCGTAAAGATTACAACCAAGAAAACCCTATGGGGCAGTTCTGCTCTGTCACATGGGGTTGCTATGAGTTGAAAATCCACTCAACAGCACCCGACAACACTATATATATATATATATATATATATATATACACATACACATATGTAATTGATTTTTAGGTGATGATTTTCATATTCAGCAAACTTGCTAAGTTCTTTCATTAATTCCAAAATTTTATTTGTATATTCTTTAGGCTTTTTAGGTACAGAATCATTATCCTCAAATACTGATATCTTTATTTCTATTTAATCTTTGTACTATGTTTGTTTTTTTTTTCCCCCATTCTTTACTGCCCTAGCTAGAACCTCCAATACATTTGATTAGAAATAGAACATTCCTTTCTATTCCCAGGGTACTGAATTTTAAAAATCATAAATAAGTGTTGAATTTTATTAGATTTTTTTTGTACCTCTGTTGAGCATCAGTTTCTCTGTTATTCTGTTAATGTGTTAAAACTACATAGATTTTCAAACACTAAATCAATGTCGCATTCTTAAAATAAACCCAAGATTTGCTTTGCTGATTTTGTTTTGCATCCCATTCTTATGAAATTGTCCTTTTCTCATGTATCCTTTTCAAGGCTGACCTCACAGGATGAATTGAAGAACTCCCCTCTTTTTCTATTCTCTAGATAGAAATAATAAGTTTGACAAAGTGTAAGATTGGACTTACCTTTCCTTGAGTGTTTGTAGAACTTGCTAGTGAAGCCATGTGGACCCAGGTTGTCTTCGTGGCAAGGTTTTGATCACTGATTCACTTGATTTAAAGGTTATAAAACTACTTGGGCTACCTATTTCTTTTTGAGCCAGTTTCGTTAAATAAATATTGTTTTAGAAATCTGTTCACCTCATCTAAAGTTCAAATACACACATAATTTAAAAACTGTAACTTATTTTCTGTTAATATCTTGAGAATCTGTGGTGATGTCCCCTTTTTTATTCCTTATAGTGGTTGTTTATATATATTTTCCATCCCTTTATTTTCTTGATTTGTCTTGACAGAGGCTTATCAATTTTATTAGTCTTTTTAAAGAACCAACGATTGGCTTTGTTTATTCTCCCTTCATTCCACTTCTTTGCATTTATTTTGGCTATCTTTTCTCTACCATCTTGAGTTATATTCTTAGCTCACACATTTTCAGGCTTACTTTTAATTAGTAGTAGAAGAGTGTCACTTAGCTACATTTTAAGTGAAAAAATTATGAGCTCTCCTTTGGGTAAGGTGGTGGGGAGCTGGAGGGATTGAATGTCCAGCTACCTTGTGCTTTCTTTCTTCTTTCTGCAATTACAGGACCTGTTTGGATAGTATTTACTTTTGTGTGAATATTATTACATATAAGTGGTTAGTAGTAACATAGTAGTTACAAAAAAATACAGCTAATATTTATTAAGCTTTCCTTATAAGCCAGGTACTCTGCTAAGTACTTTATATACATTATTTCATTTAATCCTCATGATAACACTATGAGGTAGCCCCCATTACTACCTTTTTTTAACAGATGAGGAAACTAAGGCCTGGGTGGTTTAATATATTCTAGTTTATTATTAATAAATTCCCACAGGTGGTAAGAGGTGGAACCAGGTTTTAAGCCTAAGCAGTCTGGTGCCAGAGCTTTTACTCTTAATTGTTAAATTAAATATAATCTGATTTGGCTGTGAGAAGAATCATGCATACACTTCCGAATATTTTGGTGTTGTCTTAAAGAAAATTTAATGCTGTATTAGTATTAGAGTGTTTTAATTTTTGTTGGACAAGTCATTTTTAGAAGACCTTCAGGGCAACAGGTGGGCTCCTTGTAATTGTGGACTCAACTCTGAACAGGGCTAACAGAGCCCTGTTCCTTTTAAGTCAAATGATGGAACGTGACCCACATTACAGACACCTACCCCAGGTATTTGTCTAGACTGGTAGGTGGAAGCACTGAAGGATCACCACTGAGCTGCTGTGGTATTTCCTTCCTCTCCTTTCACAGGACGTTGGGTAGCCATCTGTTTACCTTCTAAGTATCCAGTATTTTTATCAGTGATGTATGTGGAGGGAAATGTAGTCAGTGACTCTCTGGGGAAAAACTCTGCTCTCAAAGTTAAAAAACTACTGGACGAATCATGTGTTCCTATTGCATACCCCCACTAGGCTGTTTCAGTGCACGTGGAACGAAAGCTGGTCTGAATCCAAACACTATTACGGGAATCCTTACAGATCCAGCATAATTTAGGAAGAAATTCTTCAAAATCTCTAGCAATCACAGGAAGGTGACATTGCCTATGGTTCTTCAAATGAATTGCAATAGCTTCTCTTTATCTTTCAGGCCAGGATTAAAACGTTGTCTTTTAAAAGTAACTATACCTTTGTTGGGGAAAGCTTTTCGTTAAAGGTACCACAGAGTTATTAAAGAGTCTGAGGGAACAATGATGAAATGAAGCTACCCATAAAAATCCTATAATTTTTTTTTTATCTAAAGGATTTCTCTCTTCAGTTCCCAAACTGTGCAATCTACATTGCCTTTATGAGCAAGTGCCATTAAGTTTTTCTCTACCTGCAGTACCATTGAAAATAAACCATTGTAGTGTTTCCACAGTGAAACCATTAGAATCCTATTCATTTCTAAGCCTACGCTATTTGTCACCTTCCCAAGCTACCATATAAAGATACTCAAAATCCATTTTTACGTGAGCATACTCTATTACTCTCCTCTTGTCATGGATTTTTATTCCTTGCTGTGATGCTTCAGTTTCTTCTTAGGGAAACTCAGTGCAGATAGCCCAAATACATGGGTCCTATTTTAGACTACACTACCAGTTGCATTTACCACCCATCTGTCAGTTTGTCATCCTGTGGTGACTTGTATATTGCTATGATGCTGGATACTGTGCCATCAGATTTCAAATACCAGCAGCATCACCAATGGTGGACAGGTTCAGCAAAGCTCACATACTAAGACAGCCTAGGAAGAAAGGCTTGCAATCTACTTCTGAAAATTTGCCAATGAAAACCTTATGGATTGCAACAGAACATTGTTCGATTTACTTGCATTGGACATATCCTCAGAAGCAATCAATTGCTAGAGGAAGGCACCATGGTTGGTGAAGTAAAGGGGCAACAAGGGCGTGGGAGACTCTGGGTTAGATGGATTGGCGCAATAGCTGCAACAATGGACTTGAACATGCTGGTGATTGTGAGGATGATGCAGGAGTGGACAATGTTTCATTATGTTGAACATGAGGTTGCCATGAGTTGGAGTAAACTCCATGACAGCTAACAACAACCAGTTGCATAACTTTGCCTTGCTTTTCTTTCCTGTGAGACAAAGGAAAACAAAGCCAGCCAATTGTGTACTAAGAGATTTAAATATCTATTCCATCTTCTTGCGATCTTGGATTTCCTCTTAACTAAGTTTCCAGGCAAGAGGCAGATAAGCCAGTCAAACACATGGAGGATATTAGAATCCACAAGTGGAATGAGATGAAGGGATGAGTCAGCCCTGTTGGGCTCATATAGGAATGTCTCACGAAGCAGGCAGATTCAAGAATCATCATTAAAAGTAACCACAAGGGAGAGATAATGGAGTTGGACGTTGTTCTGAAACCATACATTCTGACCTAGGTTTACACATAACCTTTTCTATAAGCAGTCTGTCACCGTGATCTTTTCAGCAACATATTCTTGGTAGCTGGGTCATGGCAACAACTGGGTATTTTGACTGTTAACTGGCCAAATAGAATTGCAACACACTGCAGTGATTTTATTCCAAGCCTTCTCATTTGGGAGAGGCACAGCCACATCCTCTTCAGTAACACAAACATGTTGAGCATAACAGCATCTTAGGGTCTAGCACGATGCTTGGTGCATAGTGGAAACACCACAAATGTTTACTGAATGAATGCATGACTGACTGAATATATGAAGCAATGAGATTTGTTTTTCCCAAAGATCCTCTGGTTCTGTTTGCTCTTACTGACTCCTGGTGTGAATTGTAATTTGATTGAAAGATTTCCACTCTACTTCCCTAGCTGCTCAGTCCAAGTCTAAAATCCCAAAGGGGGTCAGGACCAAAAAGATCATCACATAGGGCTGGCCTGAT
The DNA here is from genome assembly GCF_024166365.1 of Elephas maximus indicus. Lineage (NCBI taxonomy): Eukaryota > Metazoa > Chordata > Mammalia > Proboscidea > Elephantidae > Elephas > Elephas maximus. The sequence goes on along the minus strand of NC_064826.1, from coordinate 61,501,946 downwards.
GGAGGGAGCCCTGCTCAGAGATGTAGTGTATTCCAAAATCAGTGGACTGGGCTGAGCTCAGAGTTGGAGTGGGAAGAGCCTATTTGTTACTTTCTAGTAATCCAGAAAGAGGAATCAGAATAAATGCATCAAACCAAGGATCAGGAGCAGGAGTGTATTAACCAGTTAGCAAGGTTTACTTGTGTTTACTTACTAATCTGTAGTGAACAATTTCTCATGGGTTTCACCATGTCTTTGCTGTGGTGAAAACAGGTGAAATTTCTCATCACAGATTAGTAAATACGTGTGTACCTTGCTTACTGGGTAACTAGCCCTGGTCAGGAGTGGATGTGGAAAAGATCAGAAAAAGATAAGAATCAGGAAACCAGAGTCAAGAAAGGGGCAGAAGTTCATGAGTGAGCAGAGGTCATGGATAATTACCTAGATAGGCTGTTGTCTGAAGCTCTGTGTGTGCCTGATGTAGTGTGGTGAGAGAAGGGTTCCCCAGCCTGGCAGCCTAAAAACAAGTGACAGGTAACAGGACTTGCTTTACTCAGCACCTGGTCTTAGCAACTTGAACTGTGAACCTGGATTCTGTTTGTAGCTCAGTGGACACGGGCTTGGTGGGATTCCAGATCTAGAATCAGACATCTTTCCATCTAGAATGAGGAAAAGCAACCTGACCCTCATTCCTTCATGAGACTGAAGGGAAAATATGATGAGATGAATGTGAGTGGGGAGGAGAATGAAATGAGCTATTGGTGCCTAAGATGGATGACAGCGTAGGCTTATCACCCTAGATGTGTTTCACCAAAATTCAAAAATCAACGTTTTTTTATTTCTTAAGAGGAAAAGACAATGAAAGCTACAAATTTAGCAGTTTTCCTAAACTAATTCACTACTTGGAAATTAATGAACTAAAAGTTGAATTCTTTATCTCTAGCTAATTATTTATTTGGTGAATTTTCTATGGCTCGGTTTCTTCCATGTAAAACTACCCACTACGCTACTATGAAGCCCAATCCAGTACACACAAATTATGTAGACTTGTGGTGGTGGTGGGGGGGGGGGGCCCGAATTACTGTTTAGTAGAAGTGCTAATTACTCAGAAAATAACAACGATGCTCATAAGGAATCATTTTGTGGGAAAAAAGGGAAATCCTTCAAAGATTAGCAAGAAATAAGCTACCTTTCCACTTTGTTGCAGAAATAGTTCTGACTTGGGACATTTGAGGACTCACTTGAAGCCTCCCTTTCTCTTGTGTGCTTTGGCCCCTCTCCCCACCCAGCACTAACAGTATGTCCAGCATCTCCAGGTGGGACCTTCTCTGGGATTTTTTGGCCAGATAGTGCGACTTAACTTGGCATCTGTTTACCAGTTCCCTGTAGGGTAAAAGTAGCTTCCAATTCCCATCATCCTTAGCCTTGCTCCTCATGGCACCAAACTCAGCAAGGAAATGAAACTGCCTATCCATGTTTGATTCTTAAATTCTCTACATTTCTTCAAATGTGTGAACAGAATGAGGGACTCCATTTGTCTAATTGATTAACACCCCCAGCAACATCGTGCCTTATTAATTCCCTGTTGATAATGCTATACTTGGCAGATATGCCTTTTTTTTTTTTTCTTTCCTAGACTTGTTCTTTTTCTTCTCTTCTTTGTATAAAGGGTATGTACTGGCTTTGTGAAATCCCTGTAGCAAGTTGTGAATGATGTATGAAGTGAAAAGTCTTTACTTGGGGCACAGTAGGAATACAGAAAGCGCTGTGCCTTTACTGCTGGGCTAGTTTTGACTGTGTGCTGTAGTCACAGACATCCGCATTCATCCTACTCTGCCTCAAAATCCCTGGAGCTCGAGACCAGGTGGCAAGGGGCACAGTCCTGCAGAAAGGCAGAGAGATGAATTTATTAACCTCCAAAAGTCTTTCTTGGCACTGTGATTCTGCATTCCCTACAGGTAGGGTTTTTCCCCCCCTCCCCCGGTAATTTTACAAAAAGAACTAGAATAGGAATCCAGAGTCTGAGTCCAGAGTATAGAAAATAAACCTACTCTCTGGCCTGTGATATGGGAAGATGGGGGACTGGTGGTGGTTGTTGGCGCTTTGCAGGCAAACATCACTTGGAGAGGGTACATCTCTCCTCCCTGCATTGAGAGAGGAGCCAGAAGAGATTTGGTCTTGCATTTTATGCAATATCTTCCTCTCATCCAGGAACCCGGAATTCTTTGGGAATCATCACAGTTTTCCTGTGAAGTAATTGTCATATTGGTAGTTGTTGTTCGTTGCAGTCGAGTCTGCTCTGTGAACTCATGGTAACCTTATGTATAACAAAACAGAATTCTGCCCAGTCCAGTGCCATCTCCATGGTCTTTGATGTGTTTGAGCCCGTTGTTGTGGCTCTTGTGTCAATCTATCTCATTGAAGTTTTCCCTCATTTTTGCATGATGTAAAATTGTCCCATGTTTTAAAACTAGATGCTTAATTATCCAACAAATATGCAATCCATCTAACATTGTTTAGTGTTGAATTAGCTGATTTATAGATTAACTGTGGTTCATGTACAGCAGGGATGTGGAGCACACCACTTCTATGGGAGGGGGAAGCTGAATAATTAGTCAATGGCTGATTATTGCTAATTTTAACTTCTTTGGAAGATGAATGAAGGGAATGAGCAGAGGTATTTTGGTGGATGCAGAGGGAACAGAACCCTCCCACTCACTTGTTTCTTTCTCCCAACAGGAAGTCCAGTCTCAAGCCTTGGCTCCTCTCTTTTGGGCGGAGGGTGGAGTAAGAACTAAGCACCCATTCCTTAAGTGTTAGGCAGTACTCAGGGTGAGTATGTCATACGTGCTGCTCCTTAACCACACTACACTAATGCTGAATAATTGAGTAATGACTCTAGTTTCATTTTTATCTTTGATTTTATATTTTCCATGATGACCCTCTCATTCCCACTCCAATCTCACTCACTCAATCCAGTAAGGGTTTACTACTTTACCTCTCTAGTCTCATAGGACAAGCAATTACTATCCAAGTGGATAGACCAACATTCTAATAGAATCACTGACTTTCCAAAATTTATCTTTTCTTTTTTCCAGTCTCTCTAAGCATTTATAATTAGATTTTAGATCTTCAATTCAAGTCAGACTATATAGACTACTTGTTACACATACACACACACATACACATGACTGAGCAAAAATAAACTGGTGCTTGTCATAGTCTCAGCCTTCTACTTGAATTACCACATTCCATACTCTCATTCACAGTACGGAGTGTAGTGAACCTTGGGAAGACCCATGAAGGAGCAACAGGCCTTAAGTAAAGCTAGGTGAAGTAAATCGTGGGCCCTTGCATCTGAAAGAGAAGAAAGCAGAGACATAACAATGGTTTTCAAGCACCACAAGGAAAGAGATCCCAAAGACTATGGGGAGCATCTGTGTTGAGATCATTCTGGAAAGAGGGAACAAGTTCAATTTACATCTAGGGAGATTTGTGGAAGAGTCATTATGAAAAATCCACCTAATTCTTACAAGCTCTTGCTTTTGCTATGGAGAGGTTTTGTTTTATTATTATTATTTTTGGGTCAATTTTTCAAGCTAGTTAAAAATAACAGAAAAGGCTCAGTAGAAAAATACATCGCAGAATAGATGGGTCAAGACATTCAGGAATGGTATTGCTTCTCATTGTCTAAGGGTTAGGACAGAGAGTAGATACGGCTTCTAGCTCCAAAAAGTTTGGTAAGTCTGCTTTGGGAAAACAAGTACTCTCCATGCGTGCACGGTTTTCTGAGTTGAAGTAAAATGGTATTATGATATTTCAGGTTCCCATCTCAACCTTTTCTTGCCCCTAGGCCATTTACCCACACCTTTCCGAATTAAGCCTGGTGCCTGCAGGGTTCTCAAATATGCCTCTGGAATTCTATTTCCTATTTTCTCCTTGTATGTCTATTGGTGGCTATTGGTTACTCATTTATCCATCCATTGCTGGCAAACATTCCAGCCACAAAAGGCATAAACCAAAATGGCAAAAAGGAGGAGGGGGTGGTAGTAGGGAGGCCTGCCATTTAAGTTAAAACAACCTATTTTATCTCCAAAGGAAAGATCCAACCTTAGGCCTCCTTTATGCCTACGAATGTATTTTCCTACTGAGACTTTTAAGTAGCCTGAAAAGAACTGGTCCAAGGCATAAAATGAAAATTCTGTATATCAAAAGCAAGAGCCTTAAGCAAAGGTGGTAACAAACCCTGAGATGCTTAGGTTTGTATGAACTCCAAATTCAGCAGGGTTCCCTCACTCAGAATGTCACAGAAATCTGAATCAGGTTTTGAAAATAAAGACTGTGGGCTCTGGATCCATTAGGAGCATATTAAACTGCTGAGATACAAAACATTTTTCTCTCTAGTAGCAAAGATCAAATAGAGTCCCTAATGCAAATTTACCCTATCTCTTCACCATCAGATCATGTCCAACAACTAGGCAAAGCTTGAGGAAGCAGTTGAAAGCCAACAAGCTTTAGGAAGAGTGGTGTCCTAACTGTAGTTTGGGCTCCCTGTGACAGTGAATTCAACAAATTTCATGCTTATTTCTAGCATTATTCTCAAAACATTCACTGCGGAGACCACATTCTCCAAAGAATGTTACTTAGTAGAAGTACAACCTATTCACACCCTCAGTGGCAAGAGTTTGCTACCGTCCATGGCATGCAATGTGCAGAGCGCTCCCTCACACCAGCCCTCGATGATTTCTCACAGGTATTTACTTTTGCACATGGCATATAGAACATTAAAGGGGTTTTGCAAAATCCCTCAGTGTTTCAACTTCTGAAGGATTATTAACTTCAAAGTCTGAAGAAATGTCGCCCTTCTATCTTTGGAAATGCCAGGAGCCTTTGCATATCCTTACCACAGTACCAAGCAACCCCCAGCAGAGAAGAACGATTACTGCCTTGGTGGCAAGAGGATGGCTTTTGATCTCTTAACATATTGGAAATTACTTAAAGGTAAGCCATCTGCTAGCTGAGGAACAAAAACAGATTACATCACACCCTGCTAGAAAGATTGTGTTAAATCCTGTATATCAAGGCTTTTAATAATTCTATATTAAGTCAGCTAATAGGATTAGGTACACATTTTCTTTAGGGTTATTTTCTCAAATATTTAAAAAAAAAAAAAAACGTTTTGTGTGTGTCTGACGATCTACAACATTCAAGGGTATTCCACTGTGAGTAAAAAGGGTTCTTTCAAGAAGGAAGCATTTCTTCAGATCGCCACTGCTCTCCAAAGAGATGCACAGCAGAAATGCTTCTCCATAGCAATTTGTTGGGGAGGGAAAACCAGTGCACTTCCGTTATTGCCAATGTGACTCATCGCCTGTGTGTTATAGACCTGCCTACAAGAGCTTCATACCTCCAGTGTCCTTTTCCAGAGGTTCAGGAGTGGGATCTAGGCAGGTAGAGGAGGTGAAGGTGCCGTTCCCCACCCCAATAATAGCAATTAATGGTAACCATGGTGACAGTCCACCAAAGTTGGTGTGGTGCAAGTATTAGCGATGATAAAGGAATGAGTCTTGATTCATGAAGGCTTAAAGCATCTGCAATGCTGGGAAATACTTGAGAAATCTTGTGTTCTAAAATTATGCTATATAATCTACACCATGCCTAAATCAAACACGTTGTCCTCCCTATCTGTGTCCCCCACGTCAAGGGAGTACTAGAATATATTCACTTGTTGACACCTGAAGGATGAAAAGAAAAGGCCTTCTTTAACAATTCTTCACCATTTCTTTCACTAATTTGTTTAGTGTTCTTCTAAAATTCCAGAGCATTAAATATACACATGATATAAAAGACCCTCCACTTACTGCTTTTAAATCTTGTATAAGAGGTTCATTTACTCTGTGTTTTGTACATCACTTTGGGATAGTGGGAGTTGAAAAAAGTTATAGCAGTGATAGCAACAAGCACCTTTATCTTTCATTGGTCCTTAAAATAGGTCTTTAAAATAAACAAACAAAAAAGTCAGTTTTCCTATGATGAGGTCATTCTTAACTTGCTGACGTAGGAGCCAGAGTTCAGGCACTCTACCAGGCGTCGTCCTGCTCTTCATTGCATTTCCCATAAGATTTCCAAGGCTGTAAATCTTTATAGAAGCAGATTGCCACATTTTTCTCCCATGGAGCAGCTGATGGTTCGAACCACTGATCTTTTGGTTAGCAGTCCAGCACTTAACCACTGAACAACCAAACCAAACTAAACCCAACCTGTTGCCATTGAGTCAATTCCAACTCATAGTGACCCTATAGGACAGAGTAGAACCGCCCCATAGGGTTTCCAAGGAGCAGCTGGTGGATTCAAACCGCCAACCTTTTGTTTAGCAGTTGAGCTCTTAGCCACTGAGCCACCAAAGGACTCCTTAAATCTAGTATTTGTACCCATTGCTGTCAAGTCAATTCTGACTCATAGCAACCCTACAGGACAGAGTATAACTGCCCTATTGGGTCTCCAAGGAAACCCTGGTGGTGTAGTGGTTAAGTGCTACAGCTGTTAACCAAAAGGTCAGCAGTTGGAATCTACCAGGCACCCCTTGGAAGCCTATGGGGCAGTTCTACTCTGTCCTATAGGGTTGCTATGAGTCAGAGTTGGTTTGGTTTTGGTGGGTCTCCAAGGCTGTAATCTTTATGGAAGCAGACTGTCACATACTTCTTCCACTGAGCAGCTGGTGGGTTTGAACCCATGTCTTCTCTGTTAGCAGCCAAGCCTTTAACCACTGTGGTACAAAGGCTCCTTCCTTAAATCTAACAATAGGTACTATCGATGGAGCCCTGGTGGTGCAGTGGTTAAGTGCTTGGCTGCTAGTGGAAAGGTCAATGGTTCAAACCCACTAGTGGTTCCGCAGGAGAAAAGACCTGGCAATCTGCTTCTGTAAAGACTGCAGCCTAGAAAACCCTATAGGGAAGTTCTACTCTGTCCTATAGGGTCGCTATGAATAGGAATCGACTCAGTGGCACACGACAGCAACACATATTAGGTATTTTGTTCATTAGCACTTTGAAAACACTACCTCTAATCCTTAACAGCATTTTGACAGCTGGATATTATCACCCCCTGTTTACTGATAAGGAAACCGAAATTCAGAGTGGTTTAAGAGAACTTGCAGTGAATGGAAGAGTGAAGATTCGAATTAGGGTCTGATCCCAAAGCCTATGTCCTTTCTGCCTAATTTGGCTGCTTCCAAATTGGTAGGGGCCAAAGTCAGGTGTAGTCCTGCTCTTCATTTGGTGATTCAGCTCAGCTTTCTTTGTGTCAAATCTTTGAAAGAATGGCCAGGTGATGCCATTTCCTGTGAGATGCTCAGAATTCCGTCCAGGGATCTTACATTGTTCCCACTATGTTTCTCCAAGATAGATAGTGATGCCCCTTCTGCTAATTAGTTTGAGGTAGCCAAAGCAAAGTACTGGAAGTCTTCCCCCGGGTCAGAGAATTTTTTTTTTTTAGAGCCAACATTAAGTTTTCAAATTTAAGCTTTTCTCCCATATTTTTAAAAACTTTTATTATCTTACTTGTTTGCTGTAGAATCCTAGTAAAGGACAAAACAAACATCCAAACGAACAATAAGAGAAAAGCTCAGAAATGTGGTTCAAAATATCTTACACATTACCAATTGTTGAAATGAGGAGACCTCTATTTGTAGTAACACGATCATATTATCTGCTAGTAGAATTATTCCTAGGGAAGAAGGAATTAAATATATACTACTACTATGGGGCAGTTCTACTCTGTCCTATAGGGTCACTATGAGTTGGAATCGACTCTACGGCACTGGGTTTTTTTTTTTTTTACTACTCAAATAAATATTTGTTGACTATATATATCAGTACATGTATTAGTTAGGGTAGTATTAGCTGCTGCAGTGGACAAATCCCCAAGTTTTAGTGTCAACTTTATTTGTTGCTCATGTGGGATTCCAAGGAGGGTGACCTTCCAAGTAGCCATTCAGGTTCATGGGTTATTCCCATGTTATGGTAAAGTTGTATCAAACATGTGGCTTTAGAATCACCAGGGTCATCTAAATGTAGGTGGAGAAAGGGGAAGAAGCATGGAGGATACCTCAGTCGGAGATTTCTACGGGCCGGGGAGGTAGTGGTATCTGTCACCTCCACTTAATTTCCATTGGCTAGAATTCAGTTACACGACCACATCTAACTGCAAGGGAGGCTGGGTTGCAGCCTGTGTACTCAGGAGGAAGACATAGGCTTGGTGATCAGCTGGCAATCTCTGCCATGGTATTCCCTAATAATCTGTAAAGAGAAACTAGGCTTCCAGGTGCTCTGAAATGTGAATTTCCTTGAGAATGAAAATGTAGAGCTATAAGCATTATTAATGTTGAAATTCCTGCCCCAGATGGCCATTTGTATTGAATTGCAAAAAATTAGAGGAATTACCATAAGCGCAAGGCCATTTTGATTTGATGAATGCTTTTTTTGGGTGATGAAGGATTATGAGTTGGAATCAACTCGACAGCCACAGGTTTGGATTTTTTTTTCCCCCTTTGGTGTTTTGACTAAGGAATAAGAACTCCTTCTAGCTATGCTGTTTATCCCTTTATTATTATTATTTCTTATTTTCTTCAACTCCATCACCTAGCACAATTCTAGTACCAAGGACACATTCAATGAATGTGTCCTCAGTGAAAGAATGAACTTTTAGAATTGATTATACATTGGATAATGATTATGGCCCAAATATCACAGTGAGTCAACTCTACTTTTGTTGTCGTTGTCGTCGCTGATTCAGCCATGCTCTATGGCAACGGTCTTAGTATAATACATTCACTGCTCCAAAAATGCACATCAACTCTATAACACCTTCCAGTAACATGTAGGATTTTATTAAAGTATGCCATTGATTATCTAGACCCTTGGGAGTGAATCAGCAGCCACGTTGTATGGTGGAGAGAGTAGAGAGGAACCTAGATTGATTACTACCTCAGCCTTGTCTTAGGCTTTACCCTTTTCTCTTTGAGACTCAATTTCCTCATATAAAAAGTGAGCATAGTAACACCCACCTTGCAAAGTTCTAAGTACCAACAATTTGTAGATAAAAAACCTAGAACGAAGTAGGCACTGAATAAATGGTAGTCACTGTCATCATTAACAACAATGATTAATTGTTCATAATGTTAGCATTCATAACAAAAATTATAAACATCACTCAGTTTCATTTCCTGTTAGATGTATTAAGTAAGAAAGCGCTAACATTCAGAAGAATAATTATGACAGAATCCTAATTGGCGCACAAGTCTTCCCAGCCCCCTCCTGTCAGCCCTATTGAGCAGATACATCCCTGAGGACAGATGGCCATCCATCAGAGGCCATATCAGTTCAAATCTGGAGCTGCCACTTTCGCCTCTATTTACGTTGGATTGAGTCAATCTGCTTTCACCTTCCACCAGAGTAAACAGCCAGCAAACCAACGAAGCTCCTATGACTCATAGCCCCACAGAGCCTCATTAAAGGATCCTACCTATTTCAATAAGGAGCCCAGGTTGTTCAATGGTTAAGCACTCGGCTGCTCACCGAAATGTCAGTGGTTTGAACCCACCAGTTGTTCTGAGGGAGAAAGATGTTGCAGCCTGCTTCCATAAAGATTACAGCCTAGGAAACTCTGTGGTCAGTCTTACTGTATCCTATAGAGTCACTATGAGTCAGAATCGACTTAATGGCACCCAATAACAACAATAACAACCTATTTCAATAACTGCCAACAGGTGTAAAATATTAGAATGTGTGCCCTGGGATTGACTGCTGTCTTGAATTAGCAACCTTGGCTCAGAAATGACATATGTTGTATTTAGAAAGAGCAGAAACCTTTTTGTTCTCTCTTCACTGATGCATAACATTCTAAAAGGCAGGAATGGCCTTCAGCTAATACAGATCAATTTCCATTCAACTTCAATCACCATTTAATTACTGTTGGTTTCTATAACCTTTTCTCGCTTCCTTTATGGATTATATTTCTTTCTGCTCTATTGCCATTTAGTTTATTTTTTGACATAATCAAACTTGAAATTATGTGATAAGGTTTCACATTCTTCCTTTTTCATGACTTTTTTGAACTGGATTTTTTTTTTTTTAATTCAAATTATTTCTAGAAGAAGGAAAAATTTTAATAAACTGACTTTTTACTTTATATTCGCCTCGTCTATCCTAATGTTGTAAAAGAACACACTTCGATTTCCTCCATGAAAAACATTTCAAGATGATGAGAGCCTACATAGGTCCCTGGAAAAGAGTCTGCCATTCCCTTTAATATTCCTACAATATTTACTTACATACATAATGCACTGCATAATAAATTGCAGATTAAAAAGAAAAGCTAAATTTTAAGGTGAAAACTAACTGTTGATAGCTCAAAACGGGTTATCAGAATGATACGGGAAAAGGGGTTGTCTTCTTTCTGAGCACTTACTCTTATCATCATCGATCCAGGCCAAAAGATGTAGGGGAAAGAACTTGCACTTTAGAGTTAGACACTTCCTGGTTCAAAACCTGGCCATGCTACTCATGAGCTGTATGTTCTTTGTCAAGTTCCTTGACTTTTCTGAACTTGTCTAGAAAATACAAATAATTATTCTACCTTTCAAGGTCATTATCATGGATTGAATTTTGTTCCTCTAAAAAATATGTTGAAGTTTTAACACCTGTACCAATGAATGTGACCTTGTTTGGAAATAGGATTTTTCTTTTGTTATCAGTTAAGTTGATGAGGCCATACTGGAGTGGGGAGAGTCCTAGCCTTAATTCTTTCTGCGTGGTACTTATAAAAGAGAAGAACAGACATGGAGAGAGGGTCACACACAGGGGAAAGAAGATCCATCTACAAGCCAAGGAATGCCAAGAAACACTTGGGGCAAACAGAAGCTGGAAGAGACAAGGAAGGATCTTCCCTAGGGTGAACAAAGAGAAACTTCCTGAATGTGGGCTTCTGGTGGTACAATATTTAAGCACTCAGTTGCTAATCTATAGGTTGGTGGGTCGAACCCACCAGTAGCTCTGCAGAAGAAAGACCTGGTGACCTGTTTCCGTAAGGATTATAGCAAAAAAAAAAAAAAAAAAAAACCCATGGGACAGTTCTATTCCATCAAAAGGGGTCGCTACAGCACCCAACAACAACAGCTTCCAGAATATGAGAAAACAAATTTCTGTTCTTTAAAGGCACACATTTTGTGGTATTTTGTTATGGCAGCAGTAGGAAACTAAGACAGTCATTATGAAGATTAAATGATATGAAATATGTAAAGTGCCTGCCATATACATTCTCTCCATCTAAGTAAGTACATTTGAATTAACCAGTGGAACGGCAGCCTTAGCCTGAGTTCTCCCAAAAAGCGGAGATCTGGACAAGGGTTTCTGAACTAGTATTTTCTGGGGCAGAAAAATCCCAGGGAGCTGGAGAGAGGCTCAAAGAGAATGAAGCAGGGATGGAGAGCCAATATGAGTATATGTAATCCAGAGAGCTGCCACTCAGTTAGTATTTTGATACTGGATATATCCCTCCCTGTCTGCATTCTGAAGCAACAGCTCAAACTCCCTGTGGTAATCAGGGATGATTACCAATTCCAATACAGTAACTCCTTTCTTTGCCTGCTGGTCCACTGGTATGAGGAGTCCAAAATGTGGTAGTTGAAAGCTTCAAGTTTCAGTGAAACCCTTTCTGTGTACTTGTGGAAGTGCCCCTTCCTTTCCCCTACCTGCAGTGGAAACTAAGACCTTTAAATTGTGGTGACCAAAAGTACAAATTTCACAAGTGTCATGTGTTACCGATTGAATTGCGTCCCCCAAAAATATGTGTTGTAAATTCTAACCTCTGTGCCTGTGGTTATAATCTCATTTAGGTGGGTTGTCTTTGTTATATTAATGAAGCAGGATTAGTATAGGGTCAATCTCTAGTGTGCTGAGTTAATCTCTTTTGAGATATAAAAGAGATTAAACAAGCAAGTGAGAGAAGCAGAGATGGGGGAAGAGAGATGCCAAGCCACATGAAGACAGCCCAGGAATGGAAGCTCAAAGAGACAAGGACCTTCCTCCAGAGCCTGCAGAGAAAGAAAGCCTTCCCTTAGAGCCAGCACCCTGAATTTGGACTTCTAGCCTCCCAAACTGTGAGAAAATCAATTTCTGTTTGTTAAAGCCACCCACATGTGCTATTTCTTATAGCAGCAATAGATAATAAAGACAGTGTGCTATATCTACCATGTGAAGGTAAATTTCTTTTTATCCTCCCTTTTTATGGGCATTGAGAAGAACACAATCACTGTATTGTCAGATACCAAGAACCAGGGGCTTTGTTAATCCACTCCCTGTAAAGATGCCATATTTGGCATAGCAGAAATAATTGGGGCTGACACCTAGTTGGTGGGTAGATAATGGCTAGTTCACCATCAACCACATGATTACTAAGGATTTTTCAGGGCCAGACAGGTGAATTGAACCAGGAATATGATGGAGACATCATATTCTTCATGTCTTTGATAGCAGTGTTAATCTCTGCAATTCCTCCCAGAAGGCAGTGTTGCTTCAGAATTATGGTCTTAGCCAGGGATAGAGGCTGTTTCCAGGGCTACTCTGTGACCCTTCCTACCACAATAGCCCTTAAACCACAGATCTGAAAACCAGTGTGAAAGTTGTATCAGCCGACAAGTATATTTATTATCCCAGTTGTGTTCTCTGGGTGCAGGAAATAACCTCGGGATGGGTCTGTGAACACTTTGGACCCACTGTGAGACAATCTTGGGCCAAAACTTCATTATCACTGTGCCCCCAAGAGCTTCCACCCTAACTGGACATCCTTGATGGCATTTCACATCTCACAGTACCATTTTTAGCCCCAACTCTTTACTGACAGACTTTAAAAGGTCTAGATATCCCCCTTTAAACAGCGCACAGCTACTGTAACAAATGGTCACAGATACTTTTGGGGGAGAATAAGAGGAATATTTACTGTATATACTTGTGGTGGCACTGAAGGATCCTTCTTCAAGAAACCCTGGCTTCCTCATCAATCACTGGATTCTGGGTCTATGAACTATGAACTTTGGGTCTATGATCTGGAAACTGTGTGATAAGCCACGATTTTCTACCATGGTGATAGATGGTAGTATTCCTTTCATCAAGCTTCAAGACCAATATCAACAGACTATTAGGACTGCCAGAAGAATGAACAAATCTATATTGGAAGAAGTCCAGTTAGAATGCTCATTAGAAGTGAGGATGACAAGACTTCATCTCACATACTTTGGACATGTTATCAGGAGACCATTCCCTGGAGAAGGACATCGCGCTTGGTAGAGTAGAAGGTAATGAGATGGATTGGCACAGTGTCTGCAACAGTAGGCTCAAGCATAACAACCATTGTGAGGATGGCACAGGACCAGGCAATGTTTTCTTCGTTGTACATAGGGTCACTATAGTTGGAATCTACTGGACGGCACCCAACAACAGTACCATTAGGATTGGGTACAGGGGTTCTTTGTAGAACATTGAATCCTGATCATGGATGTGTGCCCCATGTCAATAAGTTTTCCTCCTTCCAGACTCATTATCCGACTTCTTCAGCCCAGTCCAAGACCCTCAAATTCTATGCCCACATTTGTAGCCTCTATTCTTGTGTGTCGTCAAGTCAGCTCTGACTCTTAGCAACCCTGTAGGACAGAGTATAACTGCCCCATAGGGTCTCCTAGGCTGTAATCTTTATGGAAGCAGATCACCAGTGCTTTTCTCCTCCAAAGCTGCTAGTGGGTTCGAACCACTAACGTCTGGGTTAGCAGCCTAGTTTACCAGATTATATTAGCTAGTTCCTGAAATTCTTTTGGCATGTAAGCTGTTTCTGATAGAACTAGTGTTTGGGCTTGCCTGAGACTTCATATTATTGGTTAACAGTCTAGAGGCAATGAGGAGTGCTGGGGGCAGGTCTTAAGGAAAAAAAATTACTAACTTATGAGGTACCTGCCTTAGGGGAAGTCATTGCAGCCACTTCTCTCCTCCGGTAGGGGTCAGGAGGATTTAGTGGCATCTGGGAATTCAAGATTTTCAGCCTGGTTTACCCAAATATTCCTATCAGTCTTTTTCTATCAACATCCTGACTTTGATAGAGGAGATCTGTAGAGGCTATGTGTTCACTCTTCTTTGCAGTTCTGCCACCTGTACAAGTAGATTCTGGGGTTGATCTTTAGGGTGGCCTTCCCTGTGGTTCCTGGAGATGATGGTCTCCACTCAAGCTGCAATAGAACATTTCTGGCTTTAACAGCATGATTTGAGTTGGCAGTTGATTTCCCTGAGGTTTTTTTTTTTTTTTCCCACAAGGCTTCCAGTGCAGTTAATAGCAGTCATGCCCATTCCACAATTTCTATCATTATATATATATTTTTTAATAATTTAACCTCCTCATTTCAATTTGTCATTCTCAGCATAGTAGACCAGATGATTATCTGATGCAAAATGGCCAATACCAGTCCATTTTACTCACTAATGCCTAAGATATCAATCTTTATGTTTTCATTTTAGTTTTGATGACTTCTAGTTTTTTAGATTCATACTTCCTACATTCTATGTTCCAATTATTAATGGATGTTTGAAGCTGTTTCTTCTCATTTTGAGTCATGCCACCTCAGCAAATGAAGGTCCCTAAAGCTTTACTCCACCCACATCATTAAGTTGACTCCATTTGAGGAGGCAGCTCTTTTCTTCCCCAGTTGTATTTTGAGTGCCTTTCAACATGAGGGGCTCATCTTCCAGTGCTATACTAGACAATGTTCAACACTGTTCTTAGGGTTTTCATTGGCCAATTTTTTCAGAAGTAGACCAACAGGTCCTTCTTCCTAGTCTGTCTTAGTCTGGAAGTTCAGCAGACACTTGTCCACCTTGCGTGACCCTGCTGGTGTTTAAATACCAGTGGCATAGCTTCCAGCATCACAGCAACACACAAGTCAAAACAGTATGACAAACTGACAGATGCACTGGGAAATTAGGAAGTTAAATTATCAAAAAAAATTATAGTTATAGAAAGCCATGGTATTTTCCTTTTTTTATTGTACTTTAGATGAAGGTTTATAGAGCAAACTAGTTTCTCATTAAACAGTTAGTACACATATTGTTTTATGACATTGGTTAACAACCCCATGACATGTCAACACTCTCCCATTTCAACCTTGGGTTCCCTATTTACCAACTTTCTTGTCCCCTCCTGCTTTCTAGTCCTTGTGCCTGGGCTGGTGTGTCCATTTAGTCTCATTTTGTTTTATGGGCCTGTCCATTCTTTGGCTGAAGGGTGAACCTCAGGAGTGACTTCATTACTGAGCTGAAAGTGTGTCCGGTGGCCATACTCTCAGGGTTTCTGCAGTCTCTATCAGGCCAGCAAGTCTGGTCTTTCTTTTTGTTAGAATTTTGTTCTATATTTTTCTCCAGCTCTGTCTGGGACCCTCTATTGTAATCCCTGTCAAAGAAGTCAATGTTGGTAGCCAGGCACCATCTAGCCATCTAGTTGTTCTGGGCTTAGTCTGGTGGAAGCCATGGTAGATGTGGCCTGTTAGTCCTTTGGACCAATCTTTTCCTTGTATCTTTAGTTTTCTTCATTTCTCCTTGCTCCTGAGAGGGTGAAACCAGTGGAGTCCTAGATGGCCACTTACACGCTTTTATGACTCCTGATGCTACTCACCAAAGTAGAATGTAGAACATTTTCTTTATAAACTATGTTATGCCAATGGAGCTAGATGCTCCCCAAAATCATAAAGCCATGGTATTTTCAATTGCCTCATATGTATGCAAAAGTTGGTCAATGAATAAGGAAGACTGAAGAAAAAGTGATACCTTTGAATTATGGTGTTGGTGAAGAATATTGAATATACCATGGACTGCAAAAGAACAAACAAATCTGTCCTGGAAGAAGTTAAAGCCAGAATGATCCTTAGAAGCAAGGATGGCAAAACTTCATCTCATATACTTTGGACATGTTATCAGGAGGGACTAGTCCCTGGAGAAGGACATCATGCTTGGCAAAGTAAAGGGTCAGCAAAAAAGAAGAAGATCCTCAACAAGGTGGATTGACACAGTAGCTTCAACAATGGGCTCAAGCATAGCAATAATTGTGGGGATGGTGCAGGACTGGGCAACATTTCATTCTGTTGTACATAGGGTCACTATGAGTGGGAACTGACTCAACAGCACCAAACAACAGCAGTAACCTTCTCGTTTACCAACAATTAACCTTCCACCTGTCCCTCGGCCCAATTAACCACATTTACTGGTGCGACAGATAAGCACTAGGCTGCACACCTAAAGGTTGGCAGTTTGAACCCATCCAGTGGCTCTGGGCGAGAAAGGCCTAGCAATTTGCTTTCATAAAGATTACAGTGAGAAAATTCCTATGAGGCAGTTCTACTCTGTCACATGGGGTCGCTGTGAGTCAGAATCAACTTGAATTCACCCAACAACAACAACTTGGGTAGAAATGAGCTATTGCCTAATTTACCCAGAAAAGCATTTTTTGGGTGCACCATGCAGCTGACTCATCTTTTGCTCTCTGTCTAGAAATCCTCATGAATTTTACCTTCATAAACATAATACCATAAGACATACATCAAAATGAGCCTGGAAGCTACTCTATAATAAGTTGAATGTTAAGACATTTTTTGTGGTGTTCTATCTTCAGTTTTACCCCCTTCGGTCTGCGTGTTTGTTTTGAGACTGGAAGGGACTTGAGTGTGGGAAGCAATTGAGGCTGGCCAGACATCAACCATGTCTGTAAGTCCTGTCCTGCCATTTGGATTCAGCTTATTCCTTCTGATCATTGCAGAGACATTACTCCAAAGTCTAATTCAAGGAAAGAGCTATGCCATTTGTCCCCATATTTTCTTCAGCCTCTAGGAGATATCCAGACACAGCAGCTCTTCCATACAACTTTGTTGAGGGAATACATAAAGAGGCCTCCCCAAAGACAGACAAGATGATCCTCCCCTTTGCAGAAGGTAATATATTTTATTAAATGCCCTTTGCCAAGTGAAGCAATTTTCAATGAGTAGAGTCACCTCAGACATTAGGAAGAAAATTAGGGAGGGCTTTGTATATGTTATAAAGTCCGCCCGTGGGTTTCATAACACCCTCTTAATCTTCTTTTCAAAATATCAAGTACTCACATGATGGTGCCAGGCAGCTAAGGAAATACAAAGATTCAACTGCCTTTTCTGTAATAGCCATAATAATTTTGTGGCAGCACTAAAAGCTTCCTCTTAGGAGAACTTGTAATTTACCTCTGTATTGGGCACATGAGACTGGTATCATTAGCCAGTGCTTCCCTGTGTGACTTGTACCATTTATGTGATATCACCTTTGTGGTAACAAGGCCCAGGAGTGGGAACTACTAAACATACTTACCCAGCAGTTAATCGCCACTATGCTTCCTACTTCGACTATAGTAGCCAGTGCCAAGCAGGCGAAACAGGGGTCATGAATTGTTCCTAAGGGTTGAGGCCAGTGCTGTCACTAGCATTGGTGTCACCCAGTGCAATAACTCATGGTGTTACCCTCCCCATTGTATCTCCTCTTGTACCAAACCATACAGAATCCTTAGTAATGTTTTTTTGTATTAATGTTACTCGTAAATCATAATTCCCCAAAATCACTCCTTCTTTTTCTTTAATTACTACTTCATTCTCAAAAAATTTATTGATATAGGTCTATAAATATTAATTACCACAGTATTGTAGCTAAAACACCAGATAATTTGACAAAATCAGCTACTATAAAAACACCGGCAGCAACGAAAACAACAGTGTGTGCTTGCAGACAAAAACCATGTAATTCGAAGTGTTGTTGTAATTGGGTAATAATGACAGCTCTGATGGGAGTGCACTGGAAGTTTCAACAAGTAAATTAGCATAAAGTTTCAGCCTTGTATGTGTATTGATACATGCAAGCTGGTGTCATGGATTGAATTGTATCCCCCCAAAATCTCTGTCAACTTGGCTGGGCTATGATTCCCAGTATTGTGTGATTGTCCACCATTTTGTCATCTGATGGGACTTTCCTATGTGTTGCAAATCCTATCTCTATGGTGTTGATGAGATGGGATTAGTGGCAGTTATGTTAATGAGGCAGGACTCAATCTACAAGATTTAATTGTGTTTTAAGCCAATCTCTTTTGAGATGTAAAAGAGAGAAGCAAGCAGAGAGACAGGAGGACTTTATAACACCAGGAAATCAGCACTGGGAGCAGAGTGCATCCTTTGAACCCAGGCCATTGAGCCTTAGAAGCTCCTTGACCAATGAAAGATTGATGAAAAGGAGTTTCCTCCAGAGCTGACAGACAGAGAAAACCTTCCCCTGGAGCTGACACCCTGAATTTGGACTCATGGCCTACTAAACTGTGAGAGAATAAATTTCTCTCTGTAAAGCCATCTTCTTGTGGTATTTCTGTTATAACAGCACTGGAGGACTAAGAGAGCTAGGCTTATGAAATATGTTTTTGATGTTATAAGTAACTACAGGGATATTTTTATAGAGAGTCATTTTGGTGTCGCCCCCTCTGACAGTGTCACCCCATGTGGTCCACACCCCTGGCATCCCTCTAGTGATGCCACTGGTTGAGTCATGATGAGACACTTGGTTTCACCAGAAATTTTTTTGTTATTTTCTTTTTCTTGATAGATATTTTCCAAGACTTCCCATCAGTCATTAAGAACACTTAAGTTGGGTGAGGACTGACCTATTTTCCCTAAGCTATTGTGAGGTATTGAAACCTTCAGCACCAGTCCTAAACCTATGCAAAGCATGCTGGTGTAGGTTGGTGACTAAAGTTATGTGATCGGGAGCCTGATTATCTGGGTCCAGATTCTGCTTCTGCCACTTACCAGCCGTGTGATAATGGGCTTACTACTTACTGTTATGGATTGAATTGTGTCCCCTAAAAATATATGTTGTAAATCCTAACCTCTATGCCTATGGTTATAATCACATTTGGGAATGGGTTGTCTTTGCTATGTTAATGAGGCAGGATTAGTGTAAGGTGTATCTTGAATTAGTCTCTTTTGAGATATAAAAGAGCTTAAACACAAGCTAGAAGCAGGGATGGGGTAAGATAGATGCCAAGCCACATGGAGATCTCTAAGGAACAAGGAGACAGAAGCTGAAGAGACACAGAGATTTTTCCAGAGCCAACAGAGAGAGAAAGCCTTCCCCTTGAGCTGGCACTGAATTTGAACTTCTAGCCCCCTAAACGGTAAGAGAATAATTTTCTGTTTGTTAAAGTCATCCATGTGTGGTATTTTCATTACAGCAGCACTAGATAGCTAAGACACTAAACAAAACCAGTAAAGCATATAAATATATATGGAGAGAGATTTATGTCAAGGAAATGGCTCACATGGTTGTAGAGACTGGAACGTCCCAAGTCTGTGGGTCAGGCTGGAGGCTTTTCCTGATTCACATCGCCGCGGTTGCTGGCGAACCTAAGATCGGTAGGTCAGAGAATAGGGCTCTTGCTCACAGGCTGCAAAGATCGACAAATCCCAAGATTGGCAGGCAAGACCACAGGTAAGCTGCTAGCACAAGTCCCAAGAACCAGAGGTCTGATGAAGAGGAGCCAGCTGCAGGATCCATAGCAAGAAAAAGTCACAAGGCTTGCAGAATGTCCACTTATATTTGATGCAGAACACATGCCCAAGGAAACTCACTTTCAACTGATTGGCTACTCACAGCAGATCCTATCGTGGGGGTGATCACAACATCATATGACTGCCAAACCACTGAGAATCATTGCCTAGCCAACTTGACACACAACCTTAACCATCATAGAAACTTTCCCTCTCTAAGCCTTAGTTGCCTCAACTATAAAATGCAGATAAAAGTAGCGTGTACCTAATAGGATCATTGTAAGAAATAAATAGATGAATCCAGGTGAAACACTTAGTCCAGTGCTTGACATGTAAGTACTCAGTTAACAGTTGTTGTTGCTAGGTGCCATTGAGTCAGTTCTGCCTAATAGTGACCCCATGCACAATAGAAGGAAACACTGCTTGGCTCTGCGCCAACCTCACAATCATTGCTATGTTTGAGTCCCCTTTTTTGCCGACCCTCTACTTTACCAAGCATGATGTCCTTCTCCAGGGACTGGTCCCTTCTGATAACATGTCCGAAGTACGTGAGAGGAAGCCTCACCATTCTCACTTGCAAGGAGCAATCTGGCTGTGCAATTAATAGTATTATTATTGGCCATTGTAAGCTGGAATAACTACCCCAAACCTGCAGTGACTACCTTTGAGAAATGGTCCACAAAGAACTTTTCTCAGATAAGATGTGGTTGTAAGAGGAGCACATTCCTGGAATTTCTTTGAATGTTTCACGTCTCATGGAAACCCTGGTGGTGTAGTGGTTAAGTGCTACGGCTGCTAACCAAAAGGTCTGCAATTTGAATCTGCCAGGCGCTCCTTGGAAACTCTACGGGGCAATTCTACTCTGTCCTATAGGGTCACTATGAGTCAGAATCGGCTAGATGGCAGTGAGTTCGATTTCACATCTCATATCTTCCTCCTACAGGTACCATTCATCACAAATCACAGAGGGAGTTTAAATGAACATTTCTTTATATTTCCTCAAAAGATCAGCCCTTATTTGGGGTAAGTGCTAGATTCCGGCTAAGAAAATTCTTTCAGATTGGCTCACTCTGTCTCTATGTTGAATTGATACTACATATAGTTCAGTCACTATAGGCTCCCACCAGACTGTGAATTATTTTCTCAAAGATGAGAGCAACAAGAGGACAAGGTCAGTGTTACTCAACAGAGTAGTTTTTAGTGATTATTCTTAGTAACACTGTTACTGAAGCAGCTTTGTTTAATAAAAGCTCACATCTTGAGCCAAACAAACCATGCCTTTATTTATGGCTGCATTTCTCATGTGGTCCACATGTATGACCTCTGAATCAGACCCACAACAGTCTGGTGTGTCTAAAAGATATGCAAGAAAAAATTAATACTTAAACGCTCATAACAAATACTTATAGATCTGTATGTACATGAATAGTACATATGCATATATAATATACCTGCCTTTTTACATATAGAGAGAGAGTTGGTCTTATATTTTGCTTGCAGCAAATTCTTATCTATACTTTGGTTTAATAATTAAACAATTAAGCATCATTTATGATAATTACACATTACAATAAAGTGGTAAATAGGCATTAACTCACACGAGAAATATGTTCTAATTTGAGCCAGTCCAGCATAGCAGCCAAAGTCAGGAAAGCATTAGTGCTTGTCACATGGCTCAGTGTTAGCATTTATAAGGATGACAACTCTCCAGTTACTGAACTCAAAATGGGAAAGGCCTCATGATCAATCTGAACTGGCAGCGCATAATGGTCCCTCTCAAATGTTGTCTTTACTCTGTTCATTCCACTTAAAAGTGGTTCTGTTGATGGTGATGGAAAATTGGGCAAGCGATATTGGTGATGGTTGTACAACATGATTAAAATAATTCGTGTCACTAAATTGTGCTTGTGAAAAATCATGAATTGGCAAATGTGCCATATATGTCTTCAAAAAAAAAAAAAAAGTTCAGGAGCTGTCAATTCTTATGCCCTTCTTGGGGATTTAGGTAGAGCACGCACATTTGCTCAGTTCCGCACATGTTAGAAAATGTTCTTCATTTATCTTAAATCCAGTCATGTGGGATTTTAAGACCATTAGACGTGAATTAGAGAAAGGAAAATCCTGCTTACCTGCTTATCCTACACTGAGCTTAAAAATACCCCCATGAGTCTCAGCTTTGCAACTTGAGAGATTCAGGCTGCACTGCCATATGGCTCCCAAGGGAAAAGGAAGTAAGGGATCTTTGAGTTGCTACACTCTAGCCCTCACCACCTGGCCAGTTCTTTCTAAGCTATGTGTTGCCCCATCCCTGCAGGGGGGGATTAACCAGTAAATACGGTATCCACCAGCTTATCCACCAGCTTACAGTAAGCAAGGCACTCAGGGACTTGTGTTTATTTACTAATCTGTAGTGCACAATTTCTCCTGGGTTTCACCACAAGTAGTCTGTTCCTGCATCCCTGCCAGCAACTTGTGACTGATCAGAGCTGAGTGCCTCCAAGGGCCATGAGCAGGCCCTGCCCTCAGTGCAGGAGAGGTGAGGCATTAGAAGGATTGAAAAAGTCTCAGCAAGATCATCATTCTAAGACAGTACACAATATTGGGAAAGCCAGCACGACCTGCCTAAGGCAAGGTCATGGAAGCTCCATAAACACATCCAAACTTCCTGAGGGACGAAATTGCTGGACTGAGGGCTGTGGGGACCATAGTCTCGGGGAACATCTAGCTCAATTGACATCACGTAATTTATAAAGAAAATGTTCTACATTCTACTTTGGTGAGTAGCATCTGGGATCTTAAAAGCCTACAAGTGGCCATCTAGGATACTCCACTGGTCTCATCCCCTCGGGAGCAAGGAACAGTGAAGAAAACTAAAGATACAAGGTAATGATTAGTCCAAAGGACTAATGCACCATGTCTACCACGGCTTCCACCAGACTGAATCCAGTACAACTAAATGGTGCCTGGCTCTCACCACTGACTGCTCTGACAGAGATCACAATAGAGGGTCCCAGGCAGAACTGGAGAAATATGTAGAACAAAATTCTAACTCACAAAAAAAGACTAGACTTGCTGGTCTGACAGAGACTGGAGAAACCCTGAGAGTATGGCCCCAGGATACCCTTTTAGCTCAGTAATGAGGTCACTCTGGAGGTTCATCTTTCTTCCAAAGATTAGAAAAAAAAAAAAAAGATTAGAGAGGCTCATAAAACAAAAATGAGACTAAAGGGGCACACCAGCCCAGGGGCAAGGACTAGAAGACAGGAGGGAACAGGAAAGCTAGTTATAGGGGGCCCAACGTGAAGAAGGGAGAGTGTTGACATGTTGTGGAGTTGTTAACCAATGTCACAAAACAGTATGTGTACTGTTTAATGAGAAGCTAGTTTGTTCTGTAAACCTTCATCTAAAGTACGATTAAGAAAAAAAAAATCACACCCTCATTGGTCTGTTAAGAGACATAGAAATTTTCACATTCCTCACATCAGTTAGGAGCCCTGGTGGCACAGTGGTTAAGTGCCCAGCTTTTAACTGGAAGGTCAGCAGTTTGAACCCACCAGCTGCTCTACAGGAGAAAAATGTGGCTGTCTGCTTCTGTAAAGATTACAGCCTTGGAAACCCTATGGGGCAGTTCTATTCTGTGCTGTGGGGTCATTATGAATCAGAATCAACTCAACAGCAATGGGTAGAGATGCAGAATTCACAAATATGGGTTTTGTTGTCTAAACATCATCATTTATTCTACTCAAAACCAGAGATGTTATGGGTGTCAAGCTCCCATAATGGTGGTTTGTCCAAGACCGTCATCACCACCAGCTGAAAGAAATTACCAGACAGCAAAATGACCACAGGCTGACTGCTGATCGAAGACTATGAAACTCGTGGTCTTTGCCCTTTCCCGTAGAAACAAGTAGAACCTAAAGCAGGAAGATGTCTGTCTTTCACTTAATGTGAAACTAGAACTCAGGTGGGTGGATCGTTCTTGTTTGCATCCTTTAGAAAGATCTCAGAAATAGGGCTGAGACGAGGAGAAGTGTTGGGGTCTGCAGAGCACATGGCAATTCCTACTTGGCCTTTGTCTGCAGACAGGGGTAATTTGGTTTGAGATAACCAGGATTCTTTAAATGCCTTCCTGGAGCCAAAATATACCCCATATCAAATATGAAATCATCAAAATTGGACCGCACGCTCTCTCATTTTAAAGCTTGTATTATGTAAATGGTATAGCTGGAATTTTTGGTCTTTAATAAACAATTCCAACCAACATTCAGAAAGAATTTAAAGCAGACCAACTAGACAAGGGAAAATGGATGTCGGTACAGATAATACGAAAGAAGACAAGTCCTGCTATAAGCCCTCTACAAGCCTTGGATTAATAGACCTGCTGGTCCTAAAAGAAAGTCCCACTCTAAAAGGATCAATGAACTACTCAGTTGCTCCATTCTCAGTTTAAATTCAAAGCAATTGAATGTGAAAACCTTTTTTTTTTTTTAAACCTCTGATTTTTGAATGTCCAACCGACATTTTTATTGTGATATAACATTCCATGCTTCAAAATAGCTTTGAGAAATTAATGTTTTGCCTCATTGTTAGATTGCTGATTTGGGGCAGGGTTGAAAGGATAGTAGCCACTGTTGTTGTTAAGTGCCATCGAGTAGGTCCCAACTCATAGTGACCCTGTGCACAACAGAACGAACCACTGCCCAGTCCTGCCCCATCGTCACAATCATTGCTTTTTGAGCTCATTGTTGCAGCCACTGTGTCAATCCATCCCACGGAGAGCCTTCCTCTTTTTCGCTGACTCTCTACCAAGCATGATGTCCTTCTCCAGGGACTGGTCCTTCTTGATAACATGTCCAAAGTACGTGAGATGAAGTCTCACCATCCTCCCTTGTAAGGAGTATTCTGGCTGTACTTCTTCAGAGACAGATTTGTTCTTTCTTCTGGCAGACCACGGTATATTCAATATTCTTCACCAACACCATGATTCAAATGCATCAGTTTTTCTTCAATCTTCCTTATTCATTGTCCACCTTTTTCATGCATATTAGGTGACTGAAAACACCATGGCTTGGATCAGACACACCTTAGTGCTCAAAGTTGTATCTTTGCTTTTCAACACTTTTTTAAAGAGGTCTTTTGCAGCAGATTTGCCCAATGTAATACATCATCTGAATTCTTGATTTCTGCTTCCATGAGTGATGATTGTGGGTACAAATAAAATGAAATCCTTGAAAACTTCAATCTTTTCTCCGGTTTATCATGATGTTGCTTATTGGTCCAGTTGTGAAGTTTTTTTGTTTTTTTTTATGTTGAGGTGTAATTCATATTGCAGGCTGTAGTTTCTGATTTTCATCAGTAAGTGCTTCAAGTCCTCTTTGCTTTCAGCAAGCAAGGTTGTGTCATCTGCATATCACAAGTTGTTAATGAGTCTTCCTCCAATCCTAATGCCACATTCTTCTTCATACAGTCTAGTTTTGCGAATTATTCGCTCAGCATACAGATTGAATAAGTACGGTAGAAGGATACAACCGTGATGAACACTTTTCCTGATTTTGTTCTGTTCAAATGACTACTTCTTGGTCTATGTACAGGTTTCACATAAGCACAATTATGTGTTCCGGAATTCACATTCTTCACAACGTTATCCATAATTTGTTATGATCCACACAGTTGAAAGGCTTTGCTAAGTCAATAAAATACAGGTAAACATCTTTCTGATATTTTCTGCTTTGAGCCAAGATCCATCTGACATTAGCTGTGACATCCTTCATTCCATGTTCTCTTCTGAGTCCTGCTTGAATTCTGGCAGTTTCCTGTCAATGTACTGCTGCAATTGTTTTTGAATTATCTTCAGGAAAGTTTTACTTGCACATGATATTAATGATATCATTTGATAATATCTGCATTCTATTGGATCACCTTTCTTTGGAATGAGCACAAATATGCATCTCTTCCAGTTGGCTGGCCAGGTAGCTGTCTTCCATATTTCTTGGCTTAGATGAGTGAGCGCTTCCAGCATTGAATCTATTTGTTGAAACATATCAACTGGCATTTCGTCAAATCCTGGAACCTCTTTTTTTTTTTTGCCAATGCCTTCAGTGTAGCTTGGACTTCTTCCTTCAGTACCATTGGTTCTTAATCATGTGCTACCTCCTGAAATGGTTGAATGTCAATCACTTCATTTTGATACAGTGACCCTGTGTGTCCCATCCATCTTCCTTGGATGCTTCCTGCATGAGTCAATATTTTGCTTGTAGAATCCTTCACTGTTGCATCTTGAGACTTGAGTTTTTTCTGCAGTTCTTTCAGCTTGAGAAACGCTGAATGTGTTCTTCCCTTTTGATTTTCTAACTCCAGGTCTTTGCACATTTCATTATATTATTTTACTTTGTCTTCTTGAGCCACCATTGAAATCTTCTTTTCAGTTCTTTTACTTCAACATTTCTTGTTTTTGCTTTATATTTTACTTACAAGAGTAAGTGTCAGTGTGTCTTCTGACATCCATTTTGTTTTTTTTTAATTTCCTGTCTTTTTAATGACCTTTTGCTTTCTTCATGTGTGATGGCCTTGATGTCATTCCACAACTCATCTGGTCTTCAGTCACTAGTGTTCAATGCATCAAATCTATTCTTGAGATTTTGAATCAAACAATCATATGGTCTACTGCATTGGAAATGATAAATTGAAGAAGAATGGCATTGAATTCTTTGCCGAAAAGAACATTTCAAGATCTATCCTGAAGTATAATACCATCAGTGATAGGATAATACCCATATGCCTATAAGGAAGACCAGTTAATAAGACTATTCAAATTTATGTGCCAACCACTAAAGACAAAGATGAAGAAATTGAGGATTTTTACCAGCTTCTGCAGTCTGATGTTGATCAAACGTGCAAACAAGATGCATTGAAAAATACTGGTAATTGGAATGTGAGAGGTGGAAACAGAATAAAGACCTGTAGTTGGGAAATATGGGCTTGGTGATAGAAACAACACTGTAGATTGCATGACAGAATTTTGCAATACCAGCGACTTCATTGCAAATACCTTTTTTGAACAACATAAGTGTGGCAACTACACATGTCGACCTCATGATGGAATACACAGAAATCAAATCGACTACATCTGTGGAAAGAGACGATTGAAAAGTTCAATATCATCAGTCAGAACAAGGCCGGGGGCTGACAGTGGAACAGACCATCAGTTGCTCATATGCAACTTCAAGTTGAAGCTGAAGAAAATTAAAACAAGTCCATGAGAGCCAAAATATGACCTTTAGTATATCCTGCCTGAATTTAGAGACCATTTCAAGAATAGATTAGATTTTGGTGGCCACAATGCTCACCTTTAATCCAATCTAATAATTAGGATATCATGTGAAGACAGTTATTTAACATGATTCAAGTCCCAATGACGTTGCAAGATTTCCCTCAGCAGAATCAAGTAGGAAAGGCCATTGGGTAGTTTGCCAAGAGTCCTGGGTTGATTGTTTCACATTCCAGATGGGCCTCAATTTCCTCATTCATAAAATGAGACAAGGATAGTTTCCCTTATGTCCCTTTCCAAGTCTGTAGCATTCATCACAGCCACCAGTTTTTAAAACAGAAAGTGTTTAAAAATTATTGTAGTATATTCACCTGAATCTTTACAGCACCTCTTTTTGAGGAGTCCAAAACATAATTTTCATTCATTTCTGCCACTTAAAAGATAGGTTAGGTTAACAACATAACCCCATTTCATAGAGTGAAATTGAGAGCCAGCAAGTTTTCCAAGTGACAGAAATAAAAGTAGGAGGCAAGACCAAAATACTAAGTAACTCAGTTTTTGTCCTGGGGAAAACTGAATCAGGGAAAATCCATCTCTGGCCTCTATTTGGAAACCCTGGTGGTGTAGTGGTTAAGAGTTTAGCAGCTAATCCCACTTTGGAGAGTGGCTTCTCAGGTCTTAAACACTAGCAAGCAGCCATCTAAGATGTCTCAACTGGTCTCAACACACCTGGAGCAAAGGAGAATGAAGAACACCAAGGACACAAGGTGATTAGGAGCCCAAGAGACAGAAAGGGCCACATAAACCAGAGACTACATCAGCCAGAGACCAGAAGAACTAGATGGTGCCCAGCTACAACCAATGATTGCCCTGACAGGAACACAACAGAGAACCCCTGAGGGAGCAGGAGAGCAGTGGGATGCAGACCCCAAAGTCTCATAAAAAGACCAGACTTAATGGTCTGACGGAGACTAGAAGTACCCTTGTGGTCATGGCCCCCAGACCTTCTGTTACCCCAAGACAAGAACCATTCCCAAAGCCAACTCTTCAGACAAGGATTGGACTGGACAATGGGATAGAAATAGATACTGGTGAAGAATGAGCTTCTTGAATCAAGTAGACACTTTAGACTATGTTGGCATCTCCTATCTGGAGGGGAGATGAGAGGGCAGAGGGGGTCAGAAGCTGGCAGAATGGACATGAAGAGACAGTGAAGGGAAGGAGCGGGCTGTCTCATTAGGGGGAGAAAAATTAGGAGTATATAACAAGGTGTATATAAATTTTTGTATGAGAGACTGACTTGATTTGTAATACTCTCACTTGAAGAAATATAAAAATTAAAAAAAAGAATTTAGCAGCTAAACAAAAGGCCATCAATTCAAATCCAACAGGCGCTCCTTAGAAACCCTAAGGGGCAGCTCTACTCTGTCTTACAGGGTTGCTACGAGTCAGAATCAAGGGATGGCAATGGGTTTGTTTTCTTTTTTGGCCACATTTGAATCCCACTTCTTGTTTGTTTTTTCTTTTCTACAGAAAGGGTAATGTTCTCTGTTACAGTAGTGGTTTTTAAAAACCCCTCCAAGGAACGTTGTATGCTAATAGAGGAGTCTAGAAAGTGAAAAAAAAAAAAACCTTCACAATCCAATTGTGGGACCTCAGGTAAGAAAGGTATTTTGGTTAAGACTCGGGTCTACTAGCAACTGTATAGGCTACTACACTCTGCCTTCATGTCTCAACTTGTCTTCATGAATAAATTTAAAAACAACAATTGGAAATGTACAAAATACAAGACTCCAAAACCCTTCCCTTTCCTCCCTGTAACAGCTTCTGAGGTTGGTGTCATGGATTGAATTGCTCCCCCCCAAAAGCATATGTCAACTTTGTTAGGCCATGATTCCCAGTATTGTGTGGTTGTCCTTCATTTTGTGATTGTAATTTTATATTAAGAGGATTAGGGTGGGATTGTAACACCACCTTTATGCAGGTCACCTCCCTGATCCTGTGTAAAGGGAGTTTCCCTTGGGTGTGGCCTGCACCATGTTTTATCTCTCAAGAGATAAAAGAAAAGGGAAACAAGCAGAGAGTTGGGGACTTCATTCCACCAAGAAAGCAGCACCAGGAGCAGAGCGCATCCTTTGGAAACGGGGTCCCTGCACCCGAGAAACTCCTCAGCCAGGGGAAGATTGAGGGTAAGGACCGCCTGCCTCCAGAGCTGACAGAGACAGAAAGCCTTCCCCTGGAGCTGACACCCTGAATTTGGACTTGTGCCCTACTGTGAGAAAATAAACTTTTCTTTGATAAAGCCATGCACTTGTATTTCTGTTACGGCAGCAGTAGATGACTAAGACAGTTGGCAACTCACTTCTCTCTGAAACTACCATGATAAAGAATGGATGCCAGTATCTGGGACTTTCTGTCTCATATGTTTTCTGCCTCCATCTTCCAACATTCTTTCGAGGTTTCTGACTATGACTTGTTGCTTCTCTAAGGAGAAACCAATCTTTGTGCAATTGATTCCAACTCATGGCAACCCACATGTATGTCAAAGTAGAATTGTGCTCCACAGGGTATTCAATGGTTGATTTTTCAGAACTAGATTGCCAGGACTTTCTTCTCAGGCACCTCTGGGAGGATTCAAACCTCCAGCCTTTTGGTCAGCAGCCAAGCATTTAACCATTTGCACCACCCAGGGTTCCCTCCAAAAAGAAGCTATCCCAAATGGTAACTTAAACTATACTTGACCAGTGCAAATGTTATTAATTTCATTAATCTACTTCTAATAGACTTTTGGATTTATGAAGGGAGCATCAAAGCTCTGGAAAATACACTACAAATAGCCTCACAATAGTAGCAGGATGATATTTCAAAAGAAGGCATCAAAGAAAGCTCACCAACAGTGATACTTTTTCCTAATGGTTCTGGAAGGATAATTAAGTTGTTTATCACCTTTGATGCTTAACACAGGTGTTCCCTGGAAACCAATTAAAAATACTTACAACTGATGAAGAGTGCCTTTCAGCTCAACAAATTTACTAATAATTCCAATCCCACTTGGAAAAGAATCTTGTCAGGTCTTTTGACACCAAAAGACAACTTTCACACTCATTTACACTTCAGTGCCTATAGTGATAAGCACACACAGGGTATTTACTCAGCCTCCCTTGATCTCAATAGAATAGTCCTCCAGAAAGCTTCCCTTGGCTATTGAATAACAACTGTAGTTTGAAAGTATGAATTACGTTCAGTAGTGTGGGGTTTCCTGTGGAAGGAAATGGACTAGGATCTCTCAGATGGTATCTTTGCCAAATTGTCGGGAAATGGTGGGGTCTTGAATCTATTTTTCTCATTTTGTAATCTTCAGTGGATATCAACTTGATTACCTTTAGTTTCTTTGAGGACTCATGGAAGAGCGAGAGGGTTCCTTGTAAAAATCGCAGTGGCAAGAGGTGGCTCATGTGGCAGAATCATAGAAGGTGGAGCCTCAGTTGGTAGTTTATAGTCAGGACCCATTGGTTTCCTCATATACTGAGGAGAGTTGTCACACCAGGCCTCCAGCCCTGGCCTGTCCATGTTCATTGACTATTATGATAGTGTCTGTCTATAGAAGGCCTTTTCAACCTGGTTGAAAAGTTCATTGACAAGGTTTTCAATTCTTGTAACTGAAGGTTCACTAGTTGTCTTGTGGATGTGTTTACCACTGGGTTTATGGGTTGGTTTCAGCTCATCTTCCCCAACCTCATTCTGATCAACTCCTCTGTAGCTTTAGAACTATGATGACCCACAGTTCACTTTCTTTTTCATTAATTGTCCTCTCTTCAGCTGGGGCAAGAACCCTGACTTTGGATTCCAGCACTCCTAACTCTGCTGCTAAATAGCTGTATAACTTTAGGCAGTTCCTTTTCCTCTCTGGATTCTTACTTCTTCATTTTCTTATTTGGGGGAAGGAATTAGATAGGATATTATATAAAGGACCTGTTCAGCCCTAAGTTTATATAATATTTTTATATTGTATAGATTTTCTTGTTCCTTGCAAATGAAACATTATTTCTCATCACTTATGCTCTTTAAAACTAGTTATTTTGCAGTAAATTCTAATCAAGCCTTTTAGACCTGAAAGTATAGTTATATTTGAGAACTGATCCCTGGCCAGTATGGCTGCAGTTGAGAGAATGAGAGAGAGAGGTGTGAGATAACACAGGAAACAGACGATGGGGTCACAAAGGAAACTAACGAAGAATTGTAAGCAAGTGGAGAAATCACTTTAGCTGTAAATGTGAAGACAGATGGGAAGGAGGCCTGAGTCACTGAATGTAGGTCTTTTGGTTAAGAAGCTATTGCCATGGTCTAGCAAGAGGTAATGCTCCTTCATACTAAGAAACTATGGAAATGAAGAGAAACTAATATATTCAAAAGGCACTTGGGAGGTAAGGGAGTTGAGGATGGCAGTTTTCTGTCTTGTGCTATTAGATGCATGGAGGTGTGGAACAATGGAAGAGGACCAGGTTTAGGGTAAGCAGAAAAAAAAAAAATTTTTTTTTTTCTTCTAAAGATGTCTTAATTTCAGTCTTAGACAGTTTGAGATAACTTTGAGACATCCAATGGACAGGCCAAGTAGGCAATTGGATATATATGTTTGGAACTAAGAGGGGAGTTTGAGGCTGGATATTAAAATTTATCAGCAAATGAATAGTCATTAAACTATGGGCATAGATAAGATCATCTGTGGGAAGAACAGGGTAAAAGGAGAACAGGGGCTAGGACTAACTCCCAAATGTAATGGTCTGGTAGAGGGGGACAAACAGGAGCGATTATAGAGGTAGAAAGAAAACCAGAAGAATTCCCATTGCCAGGGAGACAAAAGGCACAGTTTCACAAAAAAGTGAGGGAGGCAAAAAATGCCCACACAATTTAATAACACGGAGGTAATTGATGACTTTAGCTAGAGCTGTTTTGGTGGAGTGAGGAGAGCAGAAGCCAGACTGGAATGGGTAGCAGAGGAAGTGGGAGACGAAGTAATGGGGACAGTGAGTGTTAAGCTCTTAAGAAACCTGGTTCTAAAGTGGAGGAGAGAGTTGGAGCAGTAGGTCCAGGGAGACTGTGGGGTTGACTGACAATTATTTTCAAATGAAAGAGACTCAAACATTTATTTATTCATCAGATATTTATTGAACACTTACCTCATGCTAGGCACTGTTTTAAGCAATGAGGATGCAGCAAAGAATTTTAAAAGTTCCTATTTCCATGGAACCTAGTGGAGTGGGGTGGGGGGGACAGTAGAGGAAGACAAACAAGAAATAAACATATAAATATATAATATACCAGGAGGTGATAATGTATGAAGAAAAATCAAGTAGAACAAGAGGGATAGAAAATGTTTGGAGGGGAATATGTTGTTATACGGTGGATGGGTTGCCAGATTTAGTGGAAAAAATGCCTAGTTAAATTTGAATTTTATAAACAACAAATGATTTTTCAGTGTAAGTATATCTTATGCAACATTTGGGACAAACTTATACAAAAATTATTTGTTGTTTTTCTGAAATTAAAAGTTAACTAGATGTCCTGTATTTTATCCAGCAAGCCTATTCTGGTGAAATAACATTTTTGATGTTTAACGACATTGAGAACACTCCACTTAAAAGGGGTCCGTTGGATATAAAGGAGAGAAGGGAGGTTATACTTGAGAGTGGAATAAAGTTCCTAAGAACTCATTGAGGGTGGGATCCAAAGCCCAGATGGAGGGGTGGTTTCTAGATAGGAGAAGTAAGAGAGGTACATGCTGATGGGTGTAATTTGTTTCCTAGGTTACCATAACAAATTATCACAAACTTGGTGACTTAACAGAAATTTATTCTCTCACAGTCCTAGACGGCAGAAATATGAAATTAAGGTGTTGTTAGATTGGTTCCTTTTGGAGGCTGTGAGGGAGAAGACATTCCATTCTTCTAGCTTGTGGCAGTTGCAGGCAATCCTTGTTCCTCGGTTTGTGGCTGCATTGTTCCAATCTCTGCCTTTGTCTTCATGTTGTTTTTTCTTCTGCGTGTCTTTTCTCCTCTTTTCTTGCAAGGACACTTGTCACTGATTTTAGGGCCCACCTTAATCCAGGATGGCCTCATCCTGGGGTTCTTACTTTAATTATGTCTATAAAGTCCCTTTTCCCAAATAAGGTCACCTTACAGGTTCTAGGTGGAGATATATTTTGTGGGGGCCATAATTCAGCACACAATGAGGAAAGATTTGTAAGGATCATAGGGTGACGGAGAAGGGCTCCTGCATGATGTCTTTGATGTTTCTCTGTGAATATGAAGCAAAGATAGGAGGTGGAAGAGAATGGAGATATGAAGGTACCTGCAAAGAGGAAGAACATGAGTTGGCCTGACAGATTGAGAGCTCTAAGGCTGCTATGAGTCAGAATCGACTCAACAGCAATGGGTATGGTTTTTGGTTTTAAGGTTGGGGACATGAAAGAAGCCGATTGTTCAAAATCCCTGTTATCACTACTGAGTGGCCTAAAGGTGTGAGAGGGGAAAAACGCACTCTGCTCCCCCATTCTTACCTGTGGCTCCCATAGTGACAGAGGCTGTCGAATACTTACTCACAGCTACTTACTGCAAGGGGTTAATGAACAGCAGCATCTGCAGAGAACTGGGCCCATTAAGCATTTAAGCTGTCTTACTTTAGTTGGAAAGATTGTTGCTACTGTAGAAGCAACTTTAATAGCCTACTTTGGAAAGATGAATTTGAAGATAACTTCAAAAGAGCCATTTATGAGGCATCTAGTTTTGACAGAAGCTCCGTCTACACAGAGATTTGGCAATTAGCCTGCTGATTTGAACAATATTGACAGCTAGTCTGGACAGACGATACATTGAACTTGACTTTTTGATTTTTGGCTCATGTGTCTGTCATGTTCAGATTTCTGCCTTTCACACACTCCTTCAGTGTGGCATCGTTCCTGGTTTTGCTTGCATACATTGCATTTTAAGAAAGAGGCAAATAATTTTGGACAAGTTAAAACTCATTTTATTCATTATAAACACTTTACATTTCATAATCACATTGTTGCATTCTTAAGCATAATAATTACTTTGCATTATTTCATCTATATGCAGAACATTTTTATGACATGTACCTTCATGTTTTATAAACACAAGACTAAATACAGAACTCAGGATTCCAAGGTGAGGGTAACCTTTCGTGTTAAGATTAGCTCAGTGGACCATTACCACTGTGTTACTTGTGTAAAATCAAAGTGGCGTTTAGTGACACTTGCTTCTACAATCATTTAGGGGCACATGAGATCAGTTTTCAATAGGACAGGTGTAAAACTTCACCAGTTGGCAGGGAAGCATTACATGTAAACAGCCTTCCCTTCTCCCACGGTGAGGGCAGCACTGGAAAACTTCAGAAATACATTTTGGGTGAGTTTAAATACAGAGAAGGA
This sequence comes from Elephas maximus indicus, assembly GCF_024166365.1. Taxonomy (NCBI): domain Eukaryota; kingdom Metazoa; phylum Chordata; class Mammalia; order Proboscidea; family Elephantidae; genus Elephas; species Elephas maximus. The sequence continues at coordinate 61,467,617 of NC_064826.1, read as the reverse complement.
GGCTATTTGTTAAAGACATTTATTCAGCAATCTAAAGCCCAAAAAGAGTGATGAGTATGAGGGAATTTGATATTCAAATATTTGACATTTGGCCTCGTTGGCTTCCTTGGGTCCTGTCCTCTACTGGCCTTTCCCTGGATGAGTTTTTATGTGAAAAAGAGCTGGATTTCTACCTATGGTCCATAACCATCTCATACAAATGCAGTTTTATGCATAAACAAGTGAGGAGGCAAAGGGAAATTTTCTCTAGGCCACATGTTAGGTGTGGGAGAGAAAGCCCACTTCTGAGCCAGGCTTCTGGATGTTTCCATACAAAATCATTCTGGTTGATCAAAGCACCCTGAAGAATTGGCACCTGATCGTGGCTGCGATATTTATCGCTTTCATAGAGTCAGAGAATTCAGATGTGAAAAAGACCTGAATAGTTACCTTGTCCAGAGGTCCTGAGCCTTTACACTGGGATATGTCAGCAACAGTGTTTGCACATTAGAAGGATTAAAAATTATCCCTATGTTAAGGCCACTTTCCCTCACTTGCATTCTGATGTGTTTCCTTGACTGGGAAAGGAAGTGAACCAGCAGTTTGTTGTTGAGTGGATTCCAACTCAACAGAATGTGTCAGGGTAGAACTGTGCTACATAGGGTTTTCAGTGGCTGAGTTTTTAGAAGCAGATCAGGAGGCCTTTCTTCCCAGGCTCCTCTAGGTGAACTTGAACATCCAGCCTTTTGGTTAGCAGCCAAGCAAGTGAAATGTGCCAGGAATTTTGCCTTACAGTACTTCCAGTAGCCTGTGGATGCCTGAGACCCCCAGCTGTGCCTGTGAACATCCACCAGGTATGATATGGAGGAATAAAGGTTGAGAACCGCAGCCACATGTCACCATCAGCTGTGACTGTGTCGCATCCAAGCAGGTGGGGCTTCAGCCTCTGCTGCAGCATTGGTGATGCTCCTTCTACTTGGGCCCTTGTTCTCAGAGGTCTACAGTTTTTTACTCTGCCAGAGTGGGGGGCAGTGGCAGAGGCCACCTACCTTTGAGCCTGTCTTTCAGCCCTCAGATACCAGGGCTGCAATGGGTTGTTTGGGGACTGCAAACCATATAGCCCACTCTTGTCTTTAGCAGAGGGTCCCAATAGTTGTCACCACTTTCCTGAGGTCACTGGAGTAAGGCAAATTCTGTTGTGTACCTCCTCATATGCTTTACACAGATAAAATGGAGTGAAGAACAGTCCAATCAACCAATGCTAATTAATGCATATGAGGAACTTGGGAAATTAAGGCCAAGAGCTACATATTCCCCTCCAAAGCAGACTTGTTGGACTTACAGTGTACCCAGGTGAGAACTTTATTGCTCCATTTCACTTTAAATTTGTAGAATGTGTATCAAGAATAGAAAAACCAGCTTTAATTTTCTTAGTAAAAATTTTAATTTTTGTTTCCTGACAAAACACCTGAGAATGCTCCAGTTCTAGTTAGGGGCAATTTAAAAGAAAATAAAACAAACCTAACACAGGCACACGTAAGACAAACAGACAAACAGCCCCTCTCTAGTCTGTGTATCTGATGATATCAATACATCTTTCTCACACATGTTGCTTTATAGTTCCTAACCTTCCATTCTTATTTACTTACAAGACTAAGGTGTAGGATTAAAAAAAAATTATTTTTATTTTAGAATATAAGATGAATAAATAAAGTCTACTCATTGGTGAATCAAATATCAGATGAATAAATAGAGGCTACTCACTGGATAGAAATGGATTTTCCCCTCTGAAAGAAGTCAGTAGATGTAGCATTGTACATTCAATCATCAACAGTTCTTCCTAGATCCATGAAATAAATCGAATTTTCACATAATATTGGTGATTCCTATTCTACAAAGTGTTAAATATTTTGAGTTTAGACGCTAAAAGCAACACAGGTTTTTCATATGTATTTGGTCAATAATCAGAATAATGCACTATATTTAAACCATGACTTATGGTTTAAAGAAAAGTTTATGTATTATCTTCTTTGGACCTTACAAAAGACCATTAAAAAATGAATTGTTGAACAAATTACGTAACTCCCATGGAATGGACTATTTTGCAAAGATTACAACAGGGTTAGTACGAAGTGGGATGATGCCATATTTTTAAGTAAAAGAAGTTTCAGAACAATAGGTACAGCATGATTCAAGTTTTTAAAAAAAATTAAAAATATGAGTTTTGCATAGACATAAATAATAATACGTACTTGTATGAACTGGAAGGATATGCATCAAGCTTTGGGGTGGCACTAGAGGAACAGAGAAGAGACGCTTCTACTTATTATCATTTAAACTTCAGAAAGTACAGTGGAATTATGGGTTATTTAATATTTTATAGTTTTCTGCATTTTTCCACATGAAAATGTGTCATATCACCTTCATTTTGAGGATAAAAATCAAGGCTCAGAGAGTTTAAATGACTTTTGAAAGACATGTAGCTTAATCCTGGAATCCAGGCCTCTGGGTTCTTAGGCTGCTCTTGCCACCATATCCCCAGAACAAAGCATGTGAACTGTACACTACGTTGGCAAGAAATCACAAGCTTCAAACCCCACCCTTTGGTGTACTATCACATCAAGACTTCCTGGACTACAGCAGTGGTGTCATAGCCTAGTTAGCATATAAAAATATGAGATGAAAGTTGCTAAATGCTTGTATTTTCTCTTTCTGGGAAGAAGAAGGCCTAGTTACCTGACTCTCCTGATGGAAATCTGGAGCTTTGTGTTCCTACCCTCATCGTCTGTGGTGGGCGAACCACCGAACACTGTGTGTCTCAGTTTCCTCACCTGTGAAAATATTGTGCTGACCTACTTTCTCGGGAGAGCTGGGTGGGCTACTTCATGATTTAAACTACTTTGAAAATACAAAGATCCATTGAAATTGTTTGTCAAGAGTTCCTCCTGGCTGACAACTTTCTTCCTCCTCATGCCCCTCTCTGGCATAGAAGCCCTGTAGTCTTGGTATTTTTCTATGTCTGATATAAAAGTCTACAAAATTAGGCAGTACTTTTCCAACTGGAAATGTGTCCTCTGATATTTGGTGCAAGTGAGAATGGAATTGGCAAAGGGTTATTTCTCCCAAACCTGAATGGAAAATGTGGGCGGGGGGGCAGTGGGTGGGCACGTGTTTAACACGCTCAGGTAGAAGCCCGTTGGGCCTGGAGACAGTCTTGGATGCTGGCATCACGTGGGGATGGCCCTCTGGCTTCATTTGGCATTGTGAGGCTTACATCAGCTGGACAGGCAGCATTAGTGGCACAACCTAAGGGGGGAGAGGAGGCAGAAACCATTATCTCTTTTTTCTACCTTCTCCCCTTCACTTTCCCTGCCTGTCAGTCTCAGGGAAAGCCAATAAGGCCGCATGGAAATAAAGAAGAAGGAAAAGAGATCAGCGAAGCAAAGCCAAGCATTTACATGAGCTATTGCTACCAAATAAAGCATTGTTGAGTGAAAGTAAAAGCCTACACAAAGAGTTCCTCCTCATTGTACCCCACCTCAAACCCTAACCAGAACCGAGGGGTGAAGTAGAAGAGGATGTGGGTTGTCATATTATAGGCCCACACCAGTAGAACACTTAAACACACATATGAAAAGGATCCAGGGAAGCCAAGCCTTTTAAGTTATGTCAGGAATCCTTTTCAATTGCTCCCTTTTCTTTGATATTTGAATATTTCCAAAAACTTCCTCACTGTTTACCTTAAAAATTTCTGGTTAGTAGAAATGTCTTTCTCCATATATATTACACTTTCCTTGGGTCATAAATATCTTGTAACTCTCCCAATACCTACAACAGTGCCGTGTACATAGCAGGCAATTCAGGATGACTAATAAAAAAATAGTTCTAAAGGAAAAATTGTTCTAGATGCTGCCCAGTGTGTGGTGACTGTTGTGTGAATCTGGGGTTGTATCTCCAGACTCCAGACAGTTTACTGTGGCAATATGTATGTTTGGGGGGCTTTTTTTGGGGGGGGGAGGTTAGTGATCAAAATCATGCTGGTGCCCCTTAGCACATTCACAAAGAACCCACAAAATTCACCTTCTAAGAGAAGAACTTAACTTCCTTCCTCTCTGACATACTCCTAGATTCTTTTAGGTTGTGTATGTGTGTGTTTAACTTTTGAGGAAGAAAGTAATATCCATGATCTTCTAGCCCACTCACCTGCTGGCTTTCCAAAGTGCCTCTCAAATTCTCTGTGAGGTGCTCTCCCAGCCTCTGGCTGAAGCCCACCAGAGACAGAGCCCACAGTTCCACCTGGGGCAGCCCTTTCCCTCTTTGAGCATCTATGTCTGATAGAAAAATCTCTACCATACTGGGTGGAAATATGTCCACTCTGGGGCTTTGCCCCATGTGATTATGAAGAATAAGCCTAATCTCTCTTGAAGATAACTCTCATGTGTCTCCCCCATCTTACAAACCATCCCCACATCTTCACTCCTTCTAGCAAACCAGTCTTGCTTTCTTCCAGCAAACAGCTGCATGGCTGCTGCAGGTGTCATGCCTGATGGGAGAGACATGAAATCCCATGATCCCCAGAACCCTGGAGCAGACCTATTTTATGAAAGAAATGTGTGCATTCCATACCTCCTCTACTTTTTGCTTGATGGGTCCATGGCCAGTACAGCAGTTGAGGGTGGGCACTCAGGAATGTGCCAGGGAGGATGGCCTCCCCCCGCCCCCGCTGCCACCCACCCACCCAAATGTCCCTGGGAAGCAGGCCAGTGCATACTTCACACCTGATCCCTCCGCAAGGCCTGGACAAGACCGAAGGTTGGTGTGATGACTGCAGATAGTAACACTAATGCTCCAAATTCTCATTATTCCACAGCTTAAAAAACAAACAAAGAAACCAAACCCGTCGCCATCAAGTCAATTCTGACTCACAGTGACTCTACAAGGCAGAATAGAACTGCTCCATAGAGTTTCCAAGGAGCAGCTGGTGGATTCAAACTGCCAACCTTTTAGTTAGTAGCCGTAGCTGTTAACCACTGGCTCCACAGCCTGGAAGCTCATAATTCAGAGTGTGAGGAGAGTATGTTCTTTCTCTAATGTAAGCATAATTACAAGCCATTTGAATGTTTTGGGTATGGTGTACATCTTGGTGAGGGAGCCTTATGTTCTTCATGACTGAAGATATTCATAAAGACAGCCAGGGGGAGCAAACCAGGACTGAATAAAGCCAGGCTAGTGGGGGTTTTGTTTCTGGTTTGGTTTTAAAGTTAGTCATAGAATTATGGCCTGTGGAGATTAAAGCAACTAATCACGTCACCAAGTCCATTCCTTAACTAATGAAGGAGAAATAATTAGGTAGTACATTCTATTCTCTTCAGGCTCATGTGGTAAACATTTTGATTTAGGATGGTTTGTGTAAGACCGTGGTAGGCATATTCAAGTATTTTATATGAAGTATCCTGTAATCTTTAATCCTGTGGGAAACATGTTGAGAATTATCTAGAGCTGGAGCTACCTAGAGCAGGAAATTAAAGCTCTGGTCTGTAATATTCAGCCAATCCAATTCTCCTGATGTCTTCACACCAGCAATGCCCCTTGGCAGCAAATCCAGGTAAATTGCAAATAACTAAAATGTTTCCCATCTGCCCTATTTGAACTATAAGAACAAATGCCAAAAAATTATCCCCAACACACATACCCACAACAACAAAATCTAAAAGTGTAGTATGGAATCAACTTTGGTAGATCCTTTGGTGCATTTCCTTCCTTCCTTCCTCCCTTCCTCCCTTCCTTCCTTCCTACCTTCCTCCCTCCCTCCCTCTCTCCTTTCCTTCTCTCCTTCACTTATCAAATATTTCTTTAACACCTGCTTTTGCCAGGCATTGTGCTGGAGCACTTGGAATTCCAGATGAGCAAGACCTGACCTCTGCCTGCAGGGACCTCATAGTTAACCCAAACCCATTGCCATGGAGTCAATTCCAAGTCATAGAGACCCTACAGGACAGAGTAGAACTGCCCCATGACGTTTCCAAGGCTGTAATCTTTATGGAAGCAGTCCGCCACATCATTCTTCTACAAAGTGGCTGGTGAGTTTGAACCATCAACCTTTCAGTTAGCAGCCACGCACTTAACCACTGTGCTGCCAGGGCTCCTCTCATATAGTTGAGGTGGAGTGAAAAATGAAAGACAGACAGGAATGAGCTATTGAAATCCAGTGTGCTGACTGCTAGAACAGAAGGTGCTGAGAGTACACCAGGAAGGAAAAAGAAAGGGGCTGAGTAGTGAGGGTAGGATGGAAGGCTTTGGGGTAGACTTTGCTCATGAACTGAATCTTGAAGGATAAATAGGAGTCAGCCTGATGGATGAAGTAAAGAAGGTCATTAAGGGAGGAAAGAATAGCATATGCAAAGGTACTTTCAGGGAGGTAGGAGGAAAATCAGAAGCATGGGGCGAGAGATAGGAAAACTAGGAAAGAGAGATGATTAACAGTGTCAAATGTCACTGGGGTCAAGATTAGGACTGAAAAGTATTCCCTGGCTACTAGGACGTCATGAGACTCCTGTCACCATATACCATATACTAGCCTGTCACAGTTAGAGCATTTGTTGCATGAAATTGCATAGAGTTGGGAGATATCTTGAAGCTCCTGAGGTCCAGCCTCCCTTCCAGTGTGTGACTGGGGCCTTCAGTCTAAGTCTGATCACTTCCAGAGTCAGGGAGCCCCACCTAACCTCATGGCCAGGCCAGCTTCAGTGGTTAACAAGTTCTTTACACAGACAGTAGGCGGGCACTTATATTTGAGAATAGCTACCCTGATACTGTGTACCTACTTGAACTTCAGAATATGGCTTTTCCCATTTCATCTTAGGTCCACAGTACCTGATAATCACAACCGTTACCATTTATTGAGCACCTATTATATGCCAGACACGAGAACTGTGTTAGGGGCTTTATATATACTTTCTCATTTAATCCTTTCAGAAACCCTGTTAAGGTAGGGGTGTAGTTACAGTTCCTTGTTTTTGTAAACCCCACATAAACTGATTCAGTTAACTGAAGCAAAAACCCAATCTGTTAGAAGAACATGAGGTTGCTCATGGACTTGAAGAAGAAACTGAGCAGTCAGGCTCCAAGACGCACAGGAATCTGGGTGGCTCAGGAAAGTCAGGCCATAGGAAATGATGGACAGTCCCTTCAGGGTGCTATCTTCAGAAAGAATAAGCTCCAGTAATTTTCCATCCTTAGGTCATTCTACTCAAGATTAAAATTCCAGGGAGGCAACATTTGATTGTCCAGGGGTAGGTAGGACACCATGACTGACACCAGGACTCTACTTGACCTGGCAGAAATCAAGTTACTTTTACTAGGGCAGAGAGAGAGAATGTTGAATGGACAAAAACAACAGCTGTTCTTTAGCACAGGACAAATTATCTCCATTATACAGATGAGCAAACTGCAGCTCAGAGAAGCCAAGCAAATCTCCCAAGTTTACACAGATAGTAAATGACAGAATCAAGGTTTCAACCCAGACCTTCCTGACTCCAAAGCCCATGTGCCTTCCTTTCCTCCATGCCGCCTGATTGCCTAACTGCACATGGATATTGCCTTTGGACTCAAGCCATGCCTGATAGGTTGTAACTTTGCTCTCAGTGCCAGAGCTGAGTCAGCTTCTCATTTCCCACCCCAGTTCCTAGAGGATAGCTCCAGAGACAGCTTCCTGTCCCCCCACATGAGCCTATCTTGCTGTAAGGAAACAGCCATGCTCTGCTGCCTGAGTGGGAAACAAGAGACTATTAAACCCCAGTTTGTCTTTCCAGTGTCTACCCCTTCACCCTATTTTGCCCTTGGGAACAACACACAATACTCCCTTCTTCGTATGCTGACCCTCCAAGTATTTGAAAAGAGCTATCTGTTCCACCCAGGTCTTCTCTTCACAAGGCTAAATATCTCTGTTTCTCTAATGATTCCTCATACTGCTATCCCGTATGACCACATGGGGATAATTTCCATATGTCGGCTAATTCTCCAAGACTTACATCAGATGCGATTCTGGCCCTGTATGAAAAGAAACCATTTCCCGTTGCTTTCTCTTTCTTATTCATTAGATTTCACATAAACCTTCCTGATGACTACCTGCTGTTTTCAAATTCAGCTGCAACCCAATATGACTCACTAGGCAAAATTCTCATTCTTCCAACTTCATCATTTCCCACCAACCCAAGGCTCCAAAAAGCACCTTTGGAGGCCATAGCCAATGGACAATATGCCTCCATGAAAAATATCAAGTTTTGATGCCTTGTCATTTTTTAGTTTATATATAGTCATATGACTTTTTAAATCAAGTTTTTGTTCAATGTAAATAATTTTAAGTTTGAACAGCTGTAATCATATCCTCCAAAGAAAATACTCTGAAAGCTGATTAAGCGTGTTGTATGCCAGACCCTGCCCCTAAAACTCTCTTTAATTTTTCTTTTTCTTTTTTTAAGAAAGTAGGGATTTGAAAATTATCTTGAGGTTTTGAGTATTTGCAGGGCATTTTCTCACAAAGGCGTCATTTGTGCTATTTCTGAAACAAAATGTCTGATTTTATAAACAGTCACGGAGCCTCAAAGTTTGAGTAGGAAGAAAAGGAAAAATAAAGGACAATTGCAAATGTAGGGAAAGGAGTTTAGGATTTTTCCTTTTGGAATCTTATAGCTAGGTAACTCTGAAGACATGGAGATGGCACACTGAATTAAATAAATACTGGAAGAGTCGGACTGAATGAATCCGTGTCATAGGCTAGGCACATGACTCAGACACAGTCAAATATTCCCATGCTACTGCTATTCAGGCCATAATTCAAAACTCACCATTCACAGATCTGCATGCCTTACAAAGAGAATTGTACTCAAGCTTTGGAGCTTATTGTCTGGGCTTTGCCATCAATGAATTATGTTCTTTTAAAAAAAATCACTATGTTATTTTGAAAGTCCCTTCCACAAAATTCTCGGTCAAGCGATCATCTCTCCAGAGAATCTCTCCAGAGAGATAACCATATCTCCAGAGACATGATTTTAAGAATGAGCCTGTGGTAAGAGGAAGGGTTTCAAGTTAGCTCAGTTATGCAGGAAGTTTCTGTTGCTATACTGTGTTGTTCCACCTGGAACAAAGGAAAAGAAAGTAGGAGAGGCAGACTCTCCCAGTTTTATGCTTGACTTACCTTAGTGTGTTCATGCTAAGGAATGAGTTTTGAAAAGAATCTGGTAGCTTCTATAGTCACTGGCCATCAGTTTAGTGAAATCATAGAATCTCAGAATTGGAAGGTTCATTAGAAATCATCTGCTACAAACTTTTGCCTGATACAAAAATGACTCCACAAGAGCCTTATCATTGGTGTCTAAGATAGTGACTGTTTGAACACATAGGGGTAGTGCTTTTGTCACCTTCCAAAGCAGCTCACTCTGTTCTGAAATGGACAACAGCTACCATATTTTTGTGTTTTAATTTGAATAAAGAGAACTGCCTGTCTCTCTTCCAGGAGGAACCAGGTTAGACTTACTTAAAGGCTAGTAAGTTATGCTTTAACATGTTAAACTACGTGGAAGCATCATTGCCAGGGAATAATTTAGGAACTTGGCAACTTTGGCTTAACATGTATTGTACTGATATTTTCAAGTGCCTTTGTAATTCATTAACTTTCTTAGATCTTTTGATTAGTAAAGGAAATATTCATAAATTAGCAAAAAAAGTAACTGGTGCTTTGACTCAATACATTAAGTAATCATCTGAAATCTGTGTAAAATTATCTCTGATATGGCACCTGGCTATACAGCTGAACTGGATAATTTACTAATTACTTTGGTGTTACTGTTCTAAGTGATTTTCTAGTGAATGGGTGGGTGGGGGACTCTAGTGGAATGAAACAAAGCTGTTGAGTTACTTTTGATCCCTTGAAAAACCCTGTAATTTTACCTCAACATTTGCAGCCTCCATGACCAGACGTTGGCTTGGGCCTTGACTAATAGGGGATCCAGGTTATGTCTCCACAAGGGCCCATTTGCAAGGTATGACTTGACTCTCTGAAAAGTGCTGTTGACTGGCAGGCATGTCCCTCTAAGGACAAGAAAATCTGCTAGTGGATTTATCATCTCTCTCACCACTTCCGGTTTTAGTGAAACTAAGTTAACGCGAAGATATTTTTCATGTTATCTGGCACTGTCTTGCACAGAACTGTATCTGTTTCTGTGTATGTTTGTGTGTGTGTGTGCATGCACACGTGTAGACATGTCACATTCTTCCATCATATACTTTCATAAATAGCCAGGTGACTGCAGAGGGTATGGCCAGTCAGCCTTCCAGTTCCTGGCAAGGAATTACAAACTCAAGGAGATCAGCTTTAAAAGCTTTTTTGGCCCTTGGCATCATTACTAAGCTAAAGCTAACCAGGATATTAGGGGGAGAAAGGAAGCAGCATACTTTCCAAAGAAACTAGCCTGAAACTATTTAGAGACATGGTATCTATAATTTCTATTAAAAGAAAAAGATTCTTCAATACTTTCTTCTCTTTCTAAGACTGGAAATCATCCTGAAAGCCAAGATATTTACAGCATTTATTTCCAGTCATCTTCTACTTTTTAGCCTTCTCCAATCTCAACCTCACATATCCCCCACCACCAGAAACCACCTTATTTAAACTAAAAACAACTACCGTAAAACAAAAAGGAGAGCAAAGACTCATATATGAGTCTAATTCTTAGCAAAGATGAACAGTTTGTTTCAGAAGGATAGAAATTAAATTACTAACAACAAAATCTGTTCTTTACTTGGTGGTCCTGGACTGACTTTTTCCCAGTGTTGTCACTGAGAAGGGGATACCTATTGAGGGACAAGATTTTGTCCATAAAAAAATTATGATTCACAGAGCAGATTAAATACTCACCAACATGCTTTTCATCTTTCCTAAACTTTTCAGACCAAAAACCTCACTAGACGTTTTTCCAGGAACTCCTACACGAGGATTTCACCAGGAGCCTAGGCTGTCTTCTTTTTCGTTCCTATTATACCTGTTGCTGTCGATTGGAATTCTCCACTGCTGAGACTTGACAGTTTTGCTCACTCTAAGGACTCAGAAGATAGGAGTCACCACATTATGAAGTTCAAGGCTTCTGTAAGAGAAGGAAGGTCAGACTGCATGACCACAACTAGTTAAATAAAGGTCCAGAGAAAAAAGGCAAAATAATTCTGGAGAAAACTCCCAGGTTTTACAGAGGGCTTGTTGATTTTAGTTTTCCTTTTTGTTTTTATTCAAATAAAAGGTTTAGAGTAACGTGTTTACATGTGGCTTCTTGACCTTCCAAGTGATTATTGAAAAGTATGCAGCGGGAAGACTTTAATCCCAAACTACCTATCTCTACGGCAGCAGATCGTTAAAAATTTCTGGTGCAGAGATGACAAGCAGAGTAGAACACTCCGTTGTAATGAAATTTACAGTCATGCTTTGCTTAACGTCCGTGATATGGTCTGTGAAATAGGACGTTACGTGATTTGGATGTTGTGTGAACATGCCTAACTCAAGAGCAATAGCAGTCACTGGTTTTCCACCTTCGTGTTGTTTGATAACATTTTGTTTCACTTCCTTTGCCTTTTGCTGCTTCTGCCACTAGACTGGTTTTGCTGTGTTTGGGAGCCATGATGTACTTCATGTACTATTTCCTAAAGAAAATTAAACAGAGAGATAATGCTACAACACTCATGAGACTCATGATATACAAGATTAGATGCTGCTGCCTACAAGTCAAATCATACACTGTTACATGGTAAACTTTTTATTTGTAGGTAGTGAAAGTTGACATTAAAATAACAATAGAAAGTACAGTTCAGCACATAAATAAGCCAGTAGCATAGGTGTTTATTATGACTATCAAGACATATGTATTATAGGTTATATATATATATATACATATATATATACACTGTACCACTGTATGCCTGGCAGCACAATAGCTTGTGTACAAGCAACATGAGATACACGTGTTGAGCGTAGGAAGCTGTTGCAGTCTCTACATCAGGTTATGCCCACTCTGTCCTGTTCTCTAATGGGGATTTCCGAACTCTGTTATAACTATATGGGACCACAGACATATATGAGATCAGACATTGCCCAAATGGACATTATGCAGTGCATGACTGTACTTGTTATTAGGCCTGTCTCTCCCTTTCAGCTAGAAACTTTATCAAAGACAAGAACTTGCTCTTTGCATTTTTTTATCCCGAAATCCTCATTTGGTGCCTGGTGGCACATGGCTAATAATTATTTTCGAGTAAATCCATAAAGGTACATTGAAAGTATTGCATTAGTGTTAATTGTTGCTATTGGCAAGACCTTCCGTAGGTGAGTAAACAGTCCCGCTAATGGCCCTGGTAACCACAGTGTGTTTCGAGGCCCAATGTTAAACCCCTTTTCATTCTCCTTGCCAAGCATGGGGCCCATGAAGGCCTAGGTTGGATTTCCATATTTGGATCATGCTGAGTGCAGACCCCAGCTCTATAATCCATTTCTTTCTAAGGCTGTTGGCATCTCTGAAGTCAGGAAGTAACATCTGTTCCAGTGAGCTGATTGCCAATGAGAAAAAAAAGAGGTAAAGGCCAACATTAGGTGGGGTCTGGCTTAGCTTCAAAGCAAGCATATGGCTTGTATCTTAATGAGGGAGTTTGCATATTCAGAAAAGATCCATCTGAAGGGCGAATTAAGTGGCTCAAGAACTGAGTACCTACATACAGTGTTGCTGATCAGATTGCCCTGAGTCAACGGACATTGTGTCATAAAAGCCTCACATTGATGCTCCCTCTAAGCTCCCGCTGCATCAACCTGGTTGGAGCCTTGCTTGCCTCAAACCTGGATTACTATAGTGGCTCCTCACATGGTCTGCCTTTGCAGGATGTCTCTTTATACTAAATCCTGCTCCACAAACTAGAATGTTAATATCCTAAAACACTATTTTCATTTGCTCAAAAACCTTCAAGTTTTCTCCTCTATTCCTGGCATTGAAGTTTCTCCCTGAGGGCCTGATCTTAATCCACTTTTCCATTTTACCTCGTAACAGGGTTCCATTCCAACGCTTCATTTTACCAGCCGGGTTCACTTACTCATACACAGTTCCTTGTTTATTTCTGCTATGTTTGTTTGTGATTCCCTGTGTGTACAAAAATCCTGTCCACATGGTTTCACTATCCCAGTTCTACTCACAGTGCCAGGTTCAGTTTAAGTCTCATCTATTCCATAAAGCCAACATCCTGGTCCTCAACAACACTTCTTCCACTCAACAACCGTAGAACTATCAGACATTGGGAAGGTACTAATGTGTATCTATATTTTAAGCACCCTTTGATTCAAACATCATTCAGCACAGGTTTTTTAGAAATCACAATGTCAGCTCACAGAGTGTTCAACATGGGAGCCTCCTGTGGTGCAGTGAACAGAAACTAAAAATAATGAGATGAGGGAAGTATGGCAAGATGAGGTGCTGTCCCTATGTCCTTCCCTTTGTTGCTCCACATCATGTTCCTTTTAACCATAACAATACATTAGTGTCTTGAGGAATGAGCAGTATTATCCAGAGAAATGTTTTTGTCTTAAGAGAGCACCACTTTGAAGAAAGGGAGGATCCAGGTGAAAAGAACTTGTGGATTTGGATCTGAGCAGCAACAGTTTGAAGTGGGACTTGTTGGCTTTATATGGAGTAGTGGCAGAATGAAGCTGAGGTCCTCAGAGGGAAATTGGTAGAAAAGGATGGAGGAGGGGAACCCAAGGGAAAGGGGTTTCCCAGGCATTAATGCAAGGCAAAGATAGCACAGGAGAAGGTAGCTTGAAGAAAACAACAACTATAACAAACATCTGCTCTAGAGTTCTGGAGGGCTGTGAATAAGATTGGGTTGTTTCTGGTGGTAGACTGATCGTGGATCCCATTTACAGGAGATGCAGAGAATGAGAGCAGTGATATTGCCACATGTAAGGGACTAGATCTTGGGGCCCTTGACAGAGAGATTCCCTATTAAAATAGGAAGAGACTGGTGGTGGCGGTGGTGTTGGAGATGAATATGACATCAGAGGAATGTCCAGCTGATTGGTTCATGCAGCCATAACAAAATGGAAAACCATTACCTAGTGGCAGCTACATAAATTTTAGTGGAAACGCTTAGAAGAAAATAACCTCTAAAGTGCTAGACTTCTAGCTTAAAGCCTAACTTTTGCCACTTATCCCATGGGCACTCTTGACATTTATAATGTATAAGACCTTGTTTTTTTTAGAGCATGTTTTTCAAACATTGTTGTTGACCACCCACAGGGAAAAATATCTTACACAGGCTAATGCTGCATGAAATAATACTTATTAAGGATAAGTAAGACACATTTTGGTGTTTTCTAATCTTGTCTGGTCTTTTAATTCAAAACAGTGTTGGTCAAGACCTACTAAATTAATTTCACAACCCACTAATGAAAAAAACCAAGTTAGAGCAATTAGGCATGGCTGACTTCAAATATCACAGGACAAGAGCTGGGAGAGTCCCAGCCAGTCTAGCTCCATGTATGTTCTGAGGAATTTCCAGGGATACTGCTGCTAGAAGATTTTAAACATTTCTTATAACTTTTTAAACTTTATCCTTTATTGTTTTGACCCTGTAGCTGCATGTAAACATCTTAAGAAGTCACACAAAGATCAAGGGCATACTTAGGGATAAGGTAGTAACCTAGAATCTGATAAGCTGTGTCTCATCCCACAGTTATCCTTGGAGGAAGAATAGATGGTCACAGAAGACCCATCCCAGAAGCCCACGAGGAGAAAGAAAAGAGGAAATGGGGGTGGGGTGACATGATACCAAAGAGTTCTGATACGACACCCAGTTTCCCTCACCCTTCCATCTTCCCCCAACCCCCTCCTATTCTTCCCACCCTCCTACCTGGCACAAAATCTCGAGGCAAGGCTGCATGAAGGAAGTGCTCAATAAAATGTTCAATCGGACAATTTGAAATTAATAAATTCTGGAAAAGTGGAGTTTAACTTTTTAAGCATATTCTCCCCTTTCATAATCATGTGCACACAGTTCTGATCATATACCCCAAGTTTCTGATACTATACCCTCTTCCCCTCTACTCCTCCACTGATGAATGCCTGCTTTAGAAGATGAATAGAAGAGAAAATGAACATTGTTGCATTAAGCTTCAAACACATAGCATAACTTATCTCATTTAAATTGTTTTATGAAGCAGGTATTATTATCCCCATTTTAGATGGAGAAACTGGAGCTCCATGAGGTTAAGAGATTTGACTAAGGCCACAGAGCTGGGGTGTACCAAAGCTAATTTATCACACCCTCTTGAAGTAACAAAATACAGTTACAGCTATTAAACAATCTTATACTTGAAATTCATGTAGGGAAAAGTATTTAGTTATGGTCTGAAGCAAAACAGCCACAGCCTCCTTTTTCCCATTGAAACCATTGTTTTTGTAATACAGGTTTTCTTAGGGAGTCAATGATTATATTCTAGAAAAACAGGTTATATTTTGTTCAACAAATATCTGCTAAGTATTCTGCATGTGTGAGACACCAGACTTGAACAAGACATGGTCTTTGCTCTAAAGAGCTAATAAGAGAGACAATGAAAGCCAATAATGAAATAGCACAATCTAGATATATAGAGCTATAAGTTAATTTGAAATGGAGTAAAAGCTCAGAGCGAGCTTTATATAAACTTAAAAACCAAAAACCTACTGCCATCTAGTCGATTTCAACTAGCAGAAAATCTATAGGACAGAGTAAAACTGCCCCCTAGGGTTTCCAAGGAGCGACTGGTAGATTTGACCTGCCGACCTTTTGGTTAGCGGCTGAGCTCTTAATCACTGCACCACCAGGGCTCCATATATAAGCTTAATATTTATATCTTAAGTAATAGGTGGTGATTACTTCTAGTTCGGGGAGTGAGGGTATGGAAGACTTTGGGAAATGCAGAAAGACTCAGGAAGGTGGCACGTGAGCTGAGCCTTTGAAAGATGGATATTATTCAGACTTATAAAGAAGATAGTAATAATACATGATAGGCAAAGAAGGCAGTGAGAGAAAGGCACTGAGTGGGGTGTGAGTTAGAGTGAGTAGCTCTCCCCAGTGAGGATTAGCAGTTTACAATTACATTGTTTAAAAAAAACAAAAAACCTTTCCAGCCACAAACAGAAAATCCATTATAAACTGACTCTAAAATGTGAGTCATTCATGAATATTAGCTATTTGAGTAAAAAGATACTACATACAAACAATTAAGCAAGATTGAGAATACCCAATAAGAATCTCCACTTCTCTGAATGTACGACTTACCAAGGGGGATAATGAGAAATAATGAGAAACAGAAAGCTCAGCAGAGGCCACGTAGTGATGGACTATCAATGTTAGGCAAAGGATTTTGGCCTCAACTCTCCAGGCAGTGGAGTTCTGAAACAAAGCTGTGGCAAATTGCAGGATCTCTTGCCTGTTTGATATGGATGGATCTAGACTTTGTCCCCAGAAGGACTTGAGGTGGATGGAGGCTCTTTGGAAGGCTATTGTCCAGGCAGGAGTTACGTTTGCCTGAGCTGTGATAGTGGCTGGGGGAACTATAAGGAGAGAACGAATAGGAAATGTATTGCTCAGAGCAATGGTTGGGATTTGATATGCTTCATGTCAATCATTTGTAGCCATAGCCCATCTGTTTTAACAGCAATTCCCCTCAGGAAAGTAATTTGTAAATCATTTTTGATCGTAAATAAACATAAAATTATTTAGTAAATACAAGCTGGCTTCAATCCCTTGATTTCCAAGTACTGGCTATTGCACTGCCCCATTTTCAGAGCTGGACAACACCTTAGAGAGCAACGTGCTCTATAGTTTCAAAGCTATCTCAGCTTCCACTCAAGCTGTCCCATTTTTATTTCGTTTACCTATTGGGCTGCTATGTACAATTTCCTTTGTGCAAAGAGTTCCAAAGCTATAGACTAGTTTGAAAATCATTAACTAACCCCAGCTTTATAGATGAAGGAACTGGAAGGATACACTGATTTCTGGACTTCAGGTCAGATCATGAAAGAAAGAGATAATAAACCTTTTTTTCAATATGATGAATTCCCAAATTCTCTTTCAATGCTCTAACCCCCTCTGTGTCATTATTGCTGTGTTATTCATCCTGGCACAATATTAACATCAGAGCTGGTTATAGATTTATCAGTATTCAGATGTAGAGAAATCAATCATTTACAAAAAGAATGCCAATGTCTAATGGAAAGCTGCGGAGCCACAACTGTGGAAGAGGAGAGATTCTTGCCTGAGTGTTTTTTATCTTGTTTAATTAGTTGTGTATAGGACCTTTTAACTCAGATAGTTAATATTCAATTAATAACTTGCATTATAGAGTTGGGTTATGACGGGTTTTCTGTTTACCAGTAGAAAGTTTGTTTTTTTAAACAAAATATTTACAACCTGCTAATCCTCATTGGAGAATGTTGGCATAATCAAAAGATAATTCAGAAATCAAAAAAGGGGTCTGAAGAATCAAAGTGAAAAGACAAGTAGAAATTATTATCCTTTTAATAAACTCACACTCTCTCCAGAAATCTGAAACCAAGCTAATATTATTATAAAAAATACAAATTACTAAATTTCTAAGGAGGATTAATGGAATGCAGCTTTGGCAAAATTCAGTTGAGCTCTTCTGGTGCGCCACATTTTGTGACAACTCTATCATGTGTTTTCCCCCCTTCTCCTCACACTGCACCAGGGCTTCTCAAACTCAACTGTGCACACAGATCATCTGGGTATCTTGTTAAAAGGCAGATTCTATTTCAATAGGAGCTGAGGTTGAGTCTGAGATTCAGGTGATACTGCAGGTCCAGAGACTACACTTTGAGTAGCAAGGCTGTGCATACTTTCTTGTTCTGTCCCTGTGGAGTCTGGCCAGCCTCACAGGGTCTCCTATGTCCATGCTGCAGACAATTTTTTCTTAAATGGTGTTCCCTGAAAATCTAGGCATTGCTAAGGGGAAGAAGTTGGAGTCCAGAAAGAGACTCACAAAAAAGAGCTCAGGCTCTATACCACTTCTGCCAGAGCAACTACTTTCGTGGGTTTTACATATAGCCTCTTGTTTGAAGAAAGAGCTCCAGTGCTTAAAAAGGGAGGAAAAATCTGGAAGTAACACCTCTAGGCTTTTCCATCGTCTCTTCTCTTCATCGGTGGAAGCTAACACACAAAAATCAATTATGCTTTTATATACAATGAAGACCTGGGAACCAATGTTTTTTAAAGACATACAATTTATAACAGCTCTAAAAACAAAATATCAATACATGTAACAAAGCATGTACAACCACATGCTGTAGTTGCTATAAGTTCAACTACAAAATGCTTATGAAAGAAATCAAAGAAGATCTAAATAAACAGAAAGACATACTGCGTTCCTGAATCATAAGACTCAACACAGTAAAAATGTCGATTGTCCCAAAGTGAGCTATAGATTTAATGTAACACCAATCAAAAGCCCAGAAAAACTTTTGTAAGTATAGATAAACTGATTCTAAAATCTATATGGGAGAGAAAAGGAGCTAAAACAATTCTGAAAAAGAATAAAATTGGAACTCTTTTGGTGTAAGTTTTTAAATATTTACTATCCAAGTTATAGTGTGAAAACAGTCTGGAATTGGTAAAGTGGTAGGCATATCAGTCAGTGGAACAGAATAGAGTCCAGAAATACTTACACAAACATTTACAGTAGTATAAAAGATATAAAAGACTTAGGGATAATGCTCACAAAACTATAAAAAAATACAGAGAAAACTTTAAGGAGGCTTGAATAAATAGGTAAACATACAGTATTTACAGACTGGAAGAATCAATACTGTTAAGATACCAGTTTTCACTAAATTGATGTATAGGTTCAACACAATCCAAACTGAAATCTCAGCAGGCTTTTTTTGGACAACTTGAGAAGCTGGTCGTAAAAATTTATATGGAAATGCAAAGGACTCAGAATAGCCAAAACAACTGAAAAGAAAGGATAGGTTGGAAGACTTAACACTACCTGAATTCAAGGCTTATTATATTGCTAAAGTAATTGAATAGTGTGGCATTGGCATCAACATAGAAGTAGATCAGTGAAATAAAACAGAAGGTCCAGAAAGAATCACTATTCAGCTATTATTTCATGAAATATTTCTTCTTTTTCTCTCTTCTCTTTCTGGGATTCATTTTTACATCTATTTTGGCTCACTTGTCATTGAGACTCTGTTAATTTCTTTCTAATTTTTTCCTCCTGTGCTTCAGTTTGGATGACTTCTATTGATCTGTCTTCAAGTTCATTGATCTTTTTCTTTTTTTTCCCGTTTTCTCAATTTGTCATCAATCCTATTTATGATTTTTTTTTTTTATTTCAGATAATTAATTTTTTCAGTTCTAGGATTTCTGTTTGGTTTCTTTTCACAGTCTTCGTATCTATCCTGAAATTACCCATCTCTTCACCTATTTATTATCTGTCTAAATCTACCTGTCTATCTCTCTCTTTCCTGTGACCCCCTTAATATAAATATTATAGTTATTTTAAAGTCTTTGCTCATTCCAATGCCTGGATCACTTGTCAGTCTGTTTCTACTGACAGATTTTTCTCTTAACTGTGCATAGCATTTTACTTATTTATTTGCATATCTAGTAATTTTTTATTCCATACTGGACATTGAGAATGATACATTGTATAAACTGTATTCTGTTCATTTATTCTGGAGAGTGGCAAGTTTTGTTTAAGTAAGTAGCTGAGTACTAACAGATCACCATTAACTTGTGGAGTCTTGGTTTTGTTTTGTTAGATCTATTTTTCTTTTCCCTTAGTCCCAGGGTAAATCCATTGGTTCTGTTATATGGGCCTTTACTCTTAAAGTCCTTCTTGTTTTCGATGGAAAGTCCAAAGTGTTCCTTCCTGTTTTCGATGGAAACCCCAAACTCTGTTACCCTGGTGGTGGCAGCAACTGAAATCTTTCTTCAGCTCTTTTCACCTCCTAGATATCATTTTCCCCTTGGGGTTTTGGAAGTCCACTCATGTGTGCACTACTCAGAAGTCAATTAAGGATTTGAGGAGAGTTTATATGCAGAATTTAGGGCTCCTCCCATGGCTTCCTCCTTTCAAAGATTCCCCCACCCTCAATTTCCAGCCACTCTGTCTGTCCCACACTCTGTTCTCTGTCCCTTTAGGACAAGAAGGCTGTGAATTTTTTGCTTGAGTTATAGAACCCCGGGCAGCATGCACACTGGGGATATCTCAGAGGAAAAGCTTCGTACTTTCAAAGGTCAGATGCTCTTCAGATGCTCTTATGCATCTGCCTACTTCTGGTCACTCTCCGGTGCCTTCAAGCTGTTGTTTTTTTAATGTTTTTTCCAGAATATTTAATTGTTATCTACAAGAGCATTAGCCCAATAAAAGCTACTCTGCCCATGCTGGAAACGGAACTCTAATATGCAGTTTTGATATCAATTGCCCTGATTCCTTTACAGTATCTTCTTCTAGGGATCTTTTTCTACCCCTGGTTCAAGGGTTGCTACCTAATGGTTTGTGAAACTGCTCCAAACTCCTTGCAACCTTCAAACCAGTTATTTTGTGTTATAAACAATTACTTCAATGACATTTTATCATTTTTTATTTTTATTTTAAAGGAACATATTATACAACATAACTCAGAGAGTATGTCTGAAACAAGGCTCCAGCAACTCAGAGAAACTATCTTTAGGCACAGCAGCTCATTTTCAGTATATAATATTTTGAATTATGAATGAAGATTTTATTTCATTCCACACTAAGGGCAGTGTGGAATGAAGAGTTAGCCCAATTCTCAGACTTCTATCTGACAGGTAGTAAATGATCTGTCTTTCTGAGTGTGGAAAGGGAAGGAAGATAACGTTTTGGCATTCTCTCTCCACCAGTTTAGCCTGTTCAGGATAAAATAAAGATTCCTCTACAAATCAGAGTCTTTCTTGCTACAGAAACACCACTTCTTTCAACCTCGTTGAAGATTGCAGAGTAAATTATAGGAGGAATAAGAGTTGGGAGGTGTTTGTAACTGTTATTCTTGGCTATTCTGCAATTGGAAGAGTAATAATATGAGATGGAAACCCAGGGTGTCATCTGAAAGGCAACACAGGGTTGTGGGAGAGGAGTTGACTTGAACTTGGGAGAACCAGCTATGATCTAAGATCCATCATCAGTGTGGTTGTTGGTAAGTCACCCTCTACAAATTTTCTTTTTCTCTTATCTCCAAAAGGGGGACAAATAATACACTTTAGAAGGTTGTTTTGAAGATTAAATTAAAAGACAGATGTGAAACCATTTTGGAAATTATCAGGCATTAAACAAAGGTAATGTATTATTTTATTGAAAGTATCTTTCCCATTCTAAAACATACCTTATTGGGCTAGCAGAGGAAAAAATAAATCTGATTTTGTTAGGAAAATAATCTGAAGGTAAGGTGGGCCTCCATCTTAGGTATTTTATCACAAGGTCACCAATACCTTGACCAGAGTCACCTGGTCAATTAGGTAATGCATCTCAGTTAGGTCACATGATAGCTTTTGTAATGATTGGGTCACATTTTTGCAAGAGTAATTCACAGTCCGTTGCATCCAGCCACTTTTTCAATCTTCACAGTCTGGTTTGCTGTTGACTCAAGGGAAAATACAACCATTTTTCTGCTTCTGAAGTTTCTTAGTCATTTCCTTCACGTTCCCTCTCTTGTGAAATTGGTACAGCAAATCCATGACAACAAAGCCACATAACCTCTCTAAATTGTAAGATTGAATGGGTCAAATATGGAACAAGAGGGCTCTGGGAGAACTATCAGCGGACAGTTGCCTGAATTCTAATCAGTTCTGTGGTGATTCCTTCAAAAACACTGTTGAAAACAAAGCTATGCTGATCCCTACCTTCCCCCTCCTTCTCCCCCATCCAGACTGCTTCTTGTCCTGTATTTTTGTTTTCAGTAATGGGTTATATCTATTGGGTAGAAAACTGGACTGGGAAAATATTAGCTACCAAATATTTTTGCTATTGTAATGACAAATTCAGATTTCAGTATGGGTAAACCAGATGATTTGGGCCTTTCCTTTAAATGTAAAATAATTCAATAGCTATTTGTCAGGCCTCCTCTATGTCTCAGTTTTTTCACTACGTTTTCTTTTATATAGGAAATTGAGGAATTTCAAGCACTTCTCCTCTAATCCACAAATGACTTTTCCCCATACTATTAACCTGGAATAGATGGTCATAAGAGAATGCAGCCATTTCCTCCCAGAATCAGGTGATCTTTGCTAGCATCTCATTCATCCCCTAGTGCAGGGATGAGATGCAGGACGGCTGTAACGTTCCATATTAGAGTAACTTTGCAGAGACAGCAGCTAGCCCATTTAAAGGACTCATGAACAAGCAAAGTGGACAAAAGAAATTCATACGTTGTTTAACTGTTGGTTGGTGTGGAATGCTGTAAATCAAGAGGCCTGGGTCCTAGTTCAGGTTCTCCCGTTTACTAGACGTGTGACCTTGGGCAGGTCCTTCAAGGACCTAAGGCTTGGTTTTCTTGTTTATAAAATGAGAGAGCTGGTCTCAGTTATTTTCACAGTCAGTTCTAAAGGAACTCTGTTATATGTGAAAATGTGAACCCGTAAGAACTGTCTGACACTCCTCAGCTGAATTGAAATACAAGGGAAATATTATTATTTAGGTAATTGATGAAATAGAAGTTCTTGTTTTTGATCACGTTGCTGGGACAAACTGAAGTTTGCTTTTTGAGAAGGAGTCTTGTACATTTTGATGGATATTTTAAAAAATTGAAAAGATGTTAATAAAAGATTAATGTAAGTTTCAAGTTAAGAAACCCACAATAACCCTAATAAGAGTTGTACACATTTAGTGGCACTATAAATAAATAAACAAAAGAAAACCTGAAGTGTTATCAATTATGGCAGAATTAATTATAATCAATAATGTCCTTTCCATGTGGCCTGGGGGAAATCAGGATATGTCTAGAATAACTATGTACTTTCTCCTTTAAAAATAGGACTTTCCAATTACTGTAGATCCTTCAAAACACTGGTATAACCTGTAATAATTTACCACTAAATTATTTTCAAGAATGTTCTCCTCTAGGCTTCTTTTCCATCTCTTCTTTCCTAACTGTCTTTTAATTCAGGGATCAGACATTCCTCCTTCAGACACTTCCCTGATCCCCTTCTCCTCCACAATAACCTTGCCTAGCTTTTTTATTGCAGTTATCACATTGTTTCAATAAATGCAAATTCAAGGCCGTGCTGGCATCCCCTGAGTTTTTATAAGCAGTGTTTTGTGGTCATTCAGTTCTAAATATTTCATAAGTTCCATTGCTATTTCTTCTGAGACTCATGAATATGTATAAGATTATTTTTGTTTCCAAACATATGGGGGATTTTCAGGGCTCTTTTTGTTGTTGTTGCTGGTGTCTAATATTATTGCATTGTAGAAAGAGAATGTGGTCTGTGTTATCAATTCTTTGGTATTTCTTGGAACTTCTTTTGTGGCCTGGTATGTGGTCAGTGTTTTCAATGTGTTCTTGAAAAGAATGTAAATTTTCTATTTGAGGAATACAGGCTTCTATATGCATCTCCTTTAATCTGGCTTGTGAGTTATGTTGTTCAAAATGTCTATATCTTTACCAATTTTCACTTCTTAATCCATTTATGACAGAGGAATGCAAAAATGTTTCCCATTAAGGCAAATTGGTCAATTTTATTTTATAAGTTTGAAGCCTGTTTTGCTAAGACCAGAGATTCAGCATTACTATCACTTTCCTGTGAATTGTTCTTTAATCATTAAATCATGACCTTTATTCCAAACGATTCTCTCTCATTCTCCGCCTCTTTTGCATTAATAGTGCTTCTACAACAACATTGGGCTTTATCTGGTTTATCTTTTCCAGTCCCGTCAATCTTTTAGGTCATCATGCTTTAGATATAACCCTTATAAACAGCACCTAGATGGATTTTGTTTTTCAAAAATAATCTGAGGATCTCTGCCTTTGAACAGACTAATTTAATATGTTCATATTTACTGAGATTACTGATATAACTAGACTTTTTCTACTATATTGCTTTGTTTTATTCTATTATGCCTTTTGTTAGCTTTTTTAAATTTTCCTTCCTGCTTCTTGGAAACCCTGGTGGTATAGTGGTTAAGATATATGGTTGCTAATCAAAAGGTCAGCAGTTTGAATCCACCAGGCGCTCCTTGGAAACTCTATGGGACAGTCCTACCCTGCCCTACAGGGTTGCTATGAGTCGGGATCGACTCAATGGCAATGGGTTTAGTTTTTTTTCGTTTTTTTGGTTTCCTGCTTCTTATTAAGTCAATCTAGTGTTCTTTAATCCTTTCTTTTCCATGTACTTCTCTGGAAATTATACATCTTTCTCCTATTCCTTTAGAGGTTATCCTTAAAATTTTAAGGGCATACTTGCTTAAACTGTGAAGTAAAACTGTCTCTATCTTCCTCCTGAATAATACAGTGAACTTGAGCTCCAGAGAGCCCATTTTCCTTGTCCATGTTACTGTCATCTAGCATTTTAGTTTCTTGTTATTTGACCAACACCTAATTGTTCTTCTTTTTTGTTAAACAGTGCTTCCTCAGATTTGCAAACATGTTTACAAATTTCTTTGCTTACCATTCCATCTTGCACCCCTCTTTTTACTTTGGGGTTAAAAATGTCTATTTTCCAAAGGAAATCCATTAATAGTTCTTTTGATAAGGAGCTAAAGCTGATAAACTCAATCTTTGTTTCACTGAAAATGTATTTCTTTATTGCACTGCACATTTGAATGATAATCGAGCCTGGTGTATTTTTCTAGGTTAATATTTTCTCTCAGCATTTTGAAGATCTTATTTTGTTATCCTGTGGCATCTGTTAATGCTAACGGGGAGTCTGATGCCTATTTAATTAGCAATTTTTGCATAGATAATCACATATTATTTTATAAAGTTTTCATAATTCTTTATTCCATATAGAAACCCTGGTGGCGTAGTGGTTAAGTGCTACAGCTGCTAACCAAAAGGTTGGCAGTTTGAATCCACCAGGCACTCCTTGGAAACTCTGTGGGGCGATTTACTCTGTCCTATAGGGTCACTATGAGTCGGAATCGACTGGACGGCACGGGGTTTTGTTTTTCTGGTTTATTCCATACATCTCTAAAACAGTGTTTCTTAACTGTTTTTGGAAAAGGAGATTAAGAGAGTCCTAGGAGAGTCTGATGGTAGAAGTTATCCCTGTGTTCTACTCCATACAAGATCTGGAAGCTCAGGGACCCCTGAAGTCTATCTTTGAATCCTGATAAAAATCTCTGCTTAGAACTGCTCTGAAACAAATAAAGTGCTCAAAAAATATAGGTTTGTTAAAATAGTTAATGACTAGAAGGGCATGAATAGATGTCGGCATGAGTGAAGCAATGAATGCTGGGTAAATGCCATTTGGAGCACTGGTGGCGCAGTGATTAAGAGCTTGGCTGCTAACCAAAAGGTCAGCAGTTCAAATCCACCAGCAGCTCCTTGGAAACTTTATGGGGTAGTTCTACTCTGTCCTATAGGGCTGTTATGAGTCATAATAGACTCAGTGGCAATGGGTTTGGTTTGGATTTTTGGTAAATGACAATTAATGCTAGGCAAAAGTGGAAAGACCTGGAGTTAGAAAACCAAAAGGGAACAACACACTCAACATTTCTCAAGCTGAAAAACTGAAGAAAAAATTAAAGCAAGTTGCAATATTAAAAGATTCTGTGGATAGAACATTGAACGATGCAGGAAGCATAAAAAGAAGATGGAAGGAACATGAACTCACGGTACCAAAAAGAATTGGTGGATGTTCAACCATTTCAGGAGGCAGCATATGATAAAGAACCAATGGTATTGAAGGAAGAAGTCCAAGCTGCACTGAAGGTGTTGGCGAAAAACAAGTCTCCGGGCACTGCCAGAATACCAACTGAGATGTTTCGATAAATTAAAGCAGTGCTGGGAGCACTCACTCGCTTATGCTGGGAAATTTGGAAGACAGCTACCTGACCAACTGACTGAAAGAGATCCATATTTGTGCCCATTCCAAAGAAAGGTGATCCAACAGAATGTGGAAATCATCAAACAATATCATTAATATCACACACAAGTAAAATTTTGCTGAAGGTCGTTCAAAAATGGTGGCAGCAGTGTATCAATACGGAACTGCCAGAAATTCAAGCCAGATTCAGAAGAGCACATGGAACCAGGGATATCATTGCTGATGTCAGATGGAAACTGGCTGAAAGCAGAGAATACCAGAAAGACGTTTACCTGTGTTTTATTGACTATGCAAAGGCATTTGACTGTGTGAATCATGACAAATTATGGATATCATTGCCAAGAATAGGAATTCCAGAACACTTAATTGTGCTCATGAGGAGCCTGTTCACAGACCAAGAGGAAGTTGTTTGAGCAGAACAAGGGGATACTGCACAGTTTAAAATCAGGAAAGGTGTGTGTCAGGGTTGTATGGTTTCACCATACTTATTCAATCTGTATGCTGAACAAATTATCCAAGAAGCTGGACTATATGAAGAAGAAAGCTGCATCAAGACTGAAGGAAGACTCGTTAACAGCCTGTGATATGAAGATGACGCAAACTTGCTTGCTGAAAGCGAAGAGGATTTAAAGCATTTACTGATGAAGATCAAAGATTACACCTCCACATAAAGAAAACAAATATTCTCACAACTGGACCAATAATCAACATCATGATAAGCTGACAAAATATTGACATTTTCAAGAATATCATTTTACTTGGATCCACAATCAACACCCTTGGAAGCAACAGTCAAGAAATCAAACTACATATTGCATTGGGCAAATCTGCTGCAAAAGACCTCTCTAAAGTGTTAAAAAGCAAAGATGTTACTTTAAGGACTAAAGTGCACCTGACCCAAGTTATATTTTTAATTGCTTCATATGCGTGAGAAAGCTGGACAATGAATAAGGAAGATCAAAGAAGATTGATGCTTTTGAATTATGGTGTTGGCGAAGAATATTGAATATACTATGGACTGCCAGAAGAAAGAACAAATCTGACTTGGAAGAAGTTCAGCTAGAATGCTCCTTAGAAGTGAGGGTGGCAAGACTTCATCTCACATACTTTGGACATATTATTAGGAGGGATCAGTCCCTGGAGAAGGACGTCATGCTTGGTAAAGTAGAGGGTCAGCAAAAGAGAGGAAGACCCTCAACAAGATGGATTGACACAGTGGCTACAGTAATAGGCTCAAACATTGCAACAATTGCTAGAGTGGTGCAGGGTCAGGTGCTGTTTTCATTCTGTTGTGCATAGAGTTGCTATGAGTTGGAACTGATCTGATGGCACCTAACAACAACAAGAACAAATGCCATTATTTCAGGCATTCTTGCCTGTCTATTCTGTTATTAGAAAGCTGAAGATATGCATAACCTACAACCCAGGAATTCTACTCCTAGGTATAGACACAAGAGAAAGGTGTGCATACATTTATCATGAAATATGTATTACAATATTCATAGTAGCTTTATTCATAATAAACCCAAAATGAAATTATCCAAACGCCTATCAACAGTAAAATGGTAAATAAACTGTAGTGCTTTCACACAATGGCATGCTATAGAGCAATGAGACTGAACAAATGGCAACAACATGGATGAATTTTACAAAGGTAAATCTTACAAACAAGCTGTTGAACGAAAACAGCTAGATACGAAAGAGTTCACACTACATTATTTCATTTAAAATGACAACAAAGCAGGTAAAATTAATCTCTGCTAATAGAAGTCAGGTTAGTAGCTACCCTAGGAGGGAGTAGAAACCAGAATGGGGACGAGGGGACTATTGAGGTCCTGGTAATACTGTGTTTCTTGCTCAGGGTGCTGGTTACGTGAGGGTGTTCAGCTTGTGAACTTTACAATTGTGATATATGTACTTTTCTATATGTAGATTTACATCCAATAAAATTAAAAATACTTGTCTGTGCCCAAACTTAACAACTTAAATATGCATGTCCACGCAAATATGCATATTAGTTATGTACTTGTCCATTATGAAGGGATTTGAAGGCCTTAAATAAATAAATAAATAAAGTGAGTTACTCTTCTTATCTACCAGCTGTAACTGGAAGCTGTGCCTTTAACTTGTTCTTTTCATGAGATATTATGTTAGTGCTTTCCCAGCAAACCATGCTAAGATCAGTAAAGGAATTATGTAAATACAATAGCCAGCCCTGATGAAACAGCGATCGTGTATCTTAGCAGCTGTGTGCTTCTGCTCATGACAGATAATTAGCCAGAAAATTGTTTGCATAATTATTTTATGGAGCATTTGGTGACTTAACCATTTAAATCTGAAGGTTGATCCAAAAGTCATTAAACAGTTTAAAATGGTAGAGATCACAGTTGGTGTTGTTTCAGCAAACTTAACAAAACCCAAATGGCTTCAGAATTCCATGGATCTCTTCTGTGTAACCAGCCATTGCAGCTGGCAGGTCCGAGCTAGCTTTTGCTTTTTTTAATTTAATTTTTTCCTCTTTAAAGGACATGTGCATCAACTCTTTTAAAATGATATACAACCAAAATGAGTTCTTGGGCCTGCCATTGCTCTTTCTGATTAGATGAAAGTATACATGAATCACTGCCTTAGTTATTGAATCCATGTGCTTCACTCCTTGTTTGTGAATAGGAAACACTGAGAAAGAGAAAGTCGAGAGAGGATGCAAAATGTGGGGAGGGGAGCAAAAGTGAAGTAGGGAAAATTGACCTTGGAGATTGGTTTGGGAAATTCTCCTGGCCCACAAAAAGTATTGTCAGCCTTATAACATTTTAATAACCTTTATACACATTACTAATGGCATAATAACAATATATTTGATGACATGATGCTTCAATAGGTAAAATTTTTAATTTTGTTTGTTTAGCTCAAGAAATTGATTCTGTGTATCTGGCAAGATGCTAAGGTAAGTCATTGATGGACTGACAGAGGCATGTTACCTGGTTATAGCATAGAGTTTGGGGCCCAAACACTTGCATTAAACTCTAATTAGGCCCCTCCCATAATATGTGACCTCTCAAAGCCTCAGTCCTTGCCTCTAAAATTAGAACACTGGAAGCAATTAGAGCGGTGCTTAAAGTTCACATTGGAATCAAACTGCATATGTTCATATCTTAGCTCTGCCTGTACTAGTTCTGTGACCTTGGACTAGTTGTCACTTAACCTCTCTGCATTTCTATTGCCTTGTTTGTAAGATGGGGCTAATTGTACCAGTACCTGTCTCATCTAGCAGTGGTTAAGCGCTTGGCTGCTAACTGAAAGGTCAGCAGTCTGAACCTACCAGTTGCTTAGTGGGAGAAGGAGCCACCCCCTGGCTCCTTCCATAAGGCTGGCTCCTTCCATAAGGATTTATGGTCTTGGGGAGGTGGGATGGAGCCAACATCATGCTGTGGACAGACATACCACACCATCCCTCTGCAGCAAAGACATGAAAAACTAAATTAAACAGTTAAAAACATCAGTCTAGGACCCCTAAGCATCAAATGAAGGGATAAAGAACTAGAGCAAATATCAAATGGAAGAAGAAACTGACAGAAAACAGAGAACAAGGAGAGATACAGAGTGGAGGTTCCCTGCCAAGTAACATAGCACAGGGTCATGATCTTGGAGCACAGTCAGCAACAGCCCCAGACAGGGAGTATAGGAAGGCAACTTCATGGAGCTTCCAACAGTAGACAGGCACATGGTAACCACAGATGCACATTTTCCTACCACTCACCCTTCTACTGCATTAGCCACCATCACTTCTTCCCAACGGGCCATGCCATATGCACTGCTTAGCTAGAGAAACACCATCCCGCCGCCAGCCCAGGTCCACCCCATCCCCACCCGCGGATCCTGACATGCCATTTTTTCCCCCTCTTTCTTTCTTTTCTTTCTGTCTCTCACCTAGTCCTCTATGCCACTTCCACCCCTCCCTGCCAGGCCACGCTATGCCACCGTGGCTAGATAGCCACCAGTCTGCTGCCACCCCAGGTCCACCCTCCCACCCATTGGCTCCCGCTGTGCTGCTATATATATATATTGCTTTCCTCTCTTTTCTTCCCCCCTACCCAGCCCCATAAGCCATCTCCCCTCATTTTCCACAGGACTCTGGGTCCACCCCACCCCACTCACAGGATCCCTCTGTGCTGACATTATTATTTTTTCTTTTTTCCTTTCATACTTTTCTTTCTCACTCCAACCTAGCCTCATAAGCCACCTCACCACCCCTGCTCTGGATGGCCCCTGCCACGCTACTGCAGATAGAGTGCCACCAGTGCACCAGCCCACTGCTGCCCCAAATCCACTTTGCCCCACATGATGGCACATCACACCACCATTTATTTTATTCTTTTTTTTTTTTTTACCTACCACCTAGCCCCATAAACCACTTCCCATCCCTTCCCACCAGCCCTCAGTTCTGCTTCACCACCACTTACCTTCCCCCACCGTGCAGCCGTTTTATTTATTTATTTATTTTCATTTTTAATTTATTTTTCTTTTTTTCTCTTTCTACCTCTTCTTTCACCCTCCCACATAGCTCTGTATGCCACTTCCCCATCTGCTGGACCCCACTGCACCACCACGGTTAGAGAGCCACTGGCTCATCAGCACACTCATGCCCCAGGTCCACGCCACCCTACCTGCAAACCCACCATGCTGCCATTTTTTCTTCTTTTTTTTCTGTATATCTTTCTCTTTCTTTTCTCTCTTTTCTATCCACCTCCCACCTAGCCCAGTACATCACTTCCCCTATCTTCCCACTGGCTCCTGGGTCTGCCTCGCCGGCACTGGGCAGCTCCCACCACACCATCAATTATTTTATTCTTTATTCTTTTTTTTCTGCTTCCTGCATAGCCGCATACACCACCTACACCCAGTTTTCACAAGCCATCAGGTCCACCTAGACCCACTCAGAGCTACCTTTCTTTCTTTCTTTCTCTCTCTTTTCTGTTCGTCCTGCCTACCACCTAGACCCATACACAACCCCTCTTCCCATCTGCCACAGTGGCCAGAGAGTTCCCAGTGCACAGACCTACCACTGCACCAGGTCTGTGCTACCCCACCCTCCCCCCACTCAAGTAGCTGCTGAACAGTAGGAAGCGAGTCCATACCACTCCCTATCTGACACCCTCACCTATCTGGCAAGAGACTATGGATCCTCCCAAATTGTTGGACAGCATTGGGAAGCAGACAGCACCCACCCAGTCCTCCCTCAGCCACCTCGCCAAACTAGTGTACAGCAAAGTGCACTTACCATGCCTGCTGCTGCCCTGCCCACTTGAAGAAGGTGGTGACAGCTATCATGCCCATAGACTAGCAAGCAGAAAAGCACACCTGGCCCACCCATCCTGACATATCAAAACAAAACAAGCAGGATTAGACAAATATACGATCAATAATAAAGAAATTATTACCTTAATGAATGTCTCAGAGACAGAAGACAATATCAAAACATATAGAAAAAATAAGGCAAGGCGGCTCCAGCAAGTGACCAAAATAAAGAATCAGATGACATTCCAGTAGAAGAAAAGGGAGTGGAACTACCCATTAAGGAATTCAAAAGACTAATATTTAGGGATCTCCAAGAGATTAGGAAAAAGATCAAGGTAAACACAAACAAAATCATGGAAAACATGGACAAAAACAATGAAAACATAGCCAAAATCAAGGAAAACAGAGACAAAGCAATTGAAGAATTGAGGAAAATAATACAAGAACAAAGAGTCAAAATGAATAATTAGAAATCAAATGAAAACAACAACTAGAAATGCAAAAGACAAACAACGAAATTTCAGAAATGGACAACTCATTAGAAGGTTTTAGGAGCAAATTTGAAACAATGGAAGACAGAATCAGAGACATTGAAGACAAATCCATGGATGCCACTTTGAGGAAAAATCTGAGACAGCAATGAAGAAAAACTAAGAATTACATGGGACACAATCAAAAGCAAAAATTGGCATGTGATTGGAGTTCCAGAACAGGTAGAGAAAATGCAAAACACAGAGAAGATTGTTGAATAATTTGCTGGCAGAAAACTTCCCAAATATCATGAAAGATGAAAAGCTGACCATCCAAGAAACTCGAAGAACCCCGTATAGGATAGGCTACGAAAGAAAGTCACCAAGATATATCATAATCACATTTGCCAAACCAGAGACAAAGAAAGAATCCCGAGAGCAGCTCAAGAAAAATGAAAAGTCACTTACAAAGGGGAACAATAAAATTAAGCTCTGGTTAAATCAGCAGAAACTATGCAGGCAAGAAGGAAGTGGGATGACATATACAAAATCTAGAAAGAAAAAACTGCTAACCAAGAATAATATATCCTGCAAAACTCTTTCAAATACAGTAGCAAATGAGGACATTTCTGGATAAACAGCAAACAAGGGAATTTGTAAAAACCAAACCAAACTTATAAGAAATATTAAAGAAAGTCCTTCAGTTAGAGAACCAACATCAGACAACAACCAGAGTCTAGAACACAGGACAGCATCAGCCAGATATCAACCTAGGTAAAGAACTCTCAATAATAAAACAAAGCTAAAAGACATAAAGCAAGGAAACAGAGGTGTCAGTCTGTAGATGATGACATCAAAACAATAAAAGGAGGAATAAACAGTGTAGGTAAAGGACTTTCAAATGGAGAGGAAGACAAGACAATATCAAGTAATAAAAGACTGGTTCAAACTTAGGGAGGCAAGGGTAAATTAGGTAACACAAAGAAAGTTAATAAGCCTACTCATCAGAATAAAAAAGAAGAAAAACATAAAAACTCAGTAAATACAAAATCTATAGTAACAAAAGAAAATCCACAAACAAAAGCAACTCAGCACAGGAAAGTAAGAGGAACAAAGAAAATGTTAGCACCAAAAAAAAAAAAAAAAAAAAAGCACAGCAATAAACTCATACCTATTGACAATCACACTGACTATAAGTGGCTTAAATATGCCTATAAAGAGACAGAGAGTGGAAGAATGGATTTAAAAAAGTACAAGAGACATCTTAGACACAAAGACATAAATATATTAAAAATCAAAGAACAAAAACAAATATGTCCAGAAAATAGTAACCAAAAAAGGGCAGGAGTGGCAATACTAATGTCAGATAAAATAGATCTTAAGACAAAATCAACCATAAAAGACAAGGAAGGACATTATATAATGATCAATGGGACAATCCACCAAGAAGACATAACCTTAATAAATATTGATGCACCCAACGACAGGACTCCAAAATACATGAAACAAATTCTAACAGCACTGAAAAGAGAAATAAACAGTTCCACAATAATGTTAGGAGGCTTCAACACACCACTCTTGGTAAAGGAAAGAACATCTAGAAAGAAACTCAACAAAGATACAGAAGATCTAAAGGCCAAATTCAAACAACTTGGCCTCAGAGGCATATATAGAACATTCTACCCAACAGCAGCAAAGTATACATTCTTTTCCAATGTACTTGGAACATTCTCCAGGATAGACCACATTTTAGGCCACAAGGCAACCCTCAATAAAACCCCAGACATTGAAATAATACAAAGCATCTTTCCTGATGACAACAACATAAAAGTAGAAATCAATAACAGGAAGATGAAGAAAAAAAATCACTTACATGGAAACAGAATAACACCTTGCTTAAAAACATCTAGGCAATACAAGAAATCAAAGAGAAACAAATTTCCTAGAATCAAATGATAATGAAAACACATCATACCAAAACCTTTGGGACACAGCAAATGCAGTGCTCAGAGGTCAATGTATAACAATAAATGCACATATCAAAAAAGAAGAGCAGGACAAAATCAAAACACTAGTACTACAACTCAAAGAGAAAAAGAACAGCAAAAAAAAAAAAAAAAAAACCCAAAATGCACAGCTATAAAAAGAAATGAAATAATAAAGATTAAAGCAGAAATAAATGAAGTAGAGAACAGGGAAACAATAGAAAGAATCAATACAACTAAAAGTTGGTTCATTGAAAAGACTAACAAAATTGAGAAACCATTGGCAAACTGACAATAGAAAAACAGAAGAGGAAGCAAATAACCCACATAAGAAATGAGACTGGGGGCATTACAACAGATCCAACTGAAGTAAAAAGGATCATAACAGAATACTTTGAAAAACTGTACTCCAACAAATGTAAGAAGCTAGAGGAACTTGACAAATTTCTGGAAAAACACTACTTAAACTAACACAAACTGAGAGAAACCCATAATAAGAGAAGAGATTGAAGAAGTAATAAAAATAAATAAATAAAAACTCCCCTGCAAAAAAATCCTGGCCTGGATGGCTTCGCTGGAGAATTCTACCTAACATTCATATATCTCACACCAGTACTACTCAGACTATTTCAGAGCATAGAAAAGGAAGGGGTACTCCTGGATTCATTCTATGAAGCCAGCATAATCCTGATACCAAAGCCAGGAAAAACACCATAAAAAAAGAAAATTAGAGACCAAAATATCTAGTGAATATAGATGCAAAAATTGTCAACAAAATTCTAGCCAATAAAATTCAGTATCATATAAAAAAAAATACACCACGACCAAGTGAGATTCATACCAGGAATGCTCAACATTAGAAAATCAATCAACATAAGCCACCATATAAATAGAACAATAGAAAAGAATTACCTGATCATCTCAATCAATACAGAAAAGGCATTGTTATAGTCCAACACCCATTCTTGATTAAAAAAACACTCAAAAAAATAGGAATAGAACAGAAATTCCTCAACATAATAAAGGGCATCTATACAAAACCAATAGCCAACATCATTCTCAATGGGGAGAGGCTGAAAGTATTCCACAGGAAAATGGGAAAAAGACAAGGATGCCCTTTATCATCACTCCTATTTAACATTGTGCTGGAAGAGCTAGCTAGAGCAATAAGGCAAGAAAAAGAAATAAAGATCATCCAAATTGGAAAGGAAGAAGTAAAACTATCCCTATTCACAGATGATATGATCCTATATGTAGAGAACCCAAAGGTTTCACAGGAAAACTACTGAACTAATAGAAAGATTGAGCAGAGTAGCAGGATACAAGATTCAACATACAAAAATCAGTTGGATTCCTATACACCAACAAGGAGAACTTTGGAAAAGAAATCAGGAAAACAATACCATTTATAATAGTCCTTAAAAAGATAAAATACTTAGAAATAAATCTAATCAGAGACATAAAAGACCTATGGGAAGAAAACTACAAAACATTATCACAAGAGACTTAAGTAAATGGAAAAACATACCATGCTCATGGATAGGAAGGCTCAACATTGTGAACATGTCAATTCTATCCAAAGTGATCTACAGATACAATGCAATCTCGATCCAAATATCAACAGCATTCTTTAATGAGATGGAAAAAGTAATCACCAACTTTATATGGAAAGGAAAGAGTACTGGATAAGCAAAACATTATTGAAGAAAAAAAAAAAAGTAGGAGGTCTCACACTACCTGATCTCAGAACCTACCATT
This sequence comes from Elephas maximus indicus, assembly GCF_024166365.1. Lineage (NCBI taxonomy): Eukaryota > Metazoa > Chordata > Mammalia > Proboscidea > Elephantidae > Elephas > Elephas maximus. The sequence continues at coordinate 61,432,033 of NC_064826.1, read as the reverse complement.
CAGCCACGGTAGTTAAAACAGCCTGTTACTGGTACAACAATGGACACATTGACCAAAAGAACAAAATCGAGTACCCAGACATAAATCTATCTGCTTATTGTCACCTGATCTTTGACAAAGTCAATCAAATAAAGACTGTCTTTTTAACAAGTTAAAAAAAAAAAACCCAAACCCAGTGCCGTTGAGTCAATTCCGACTCATATCGGCCCTAACAAATGGTGCTGGCAAAACACATGTCCATATGTAAAATAATGAAAGAAGACCCACGCCTCACACCATACACAAAAACTAACTCAGAATGGATCAAAGACCTAAATATAAAACCTAAAATGATAAAGATCATGGAAGAAAAAAAAATAGGGACAATGCGAGGGGCCCTAATACATAGCATAAATTCAATACAAACCATAACTAACAATGTACAAACACCAGAAGACAAACTAGATAACTGGGAGCTCCTAAAAACAGTTGAGCTCATCAAAAGACTTCACGAAAAGAGTGAAAAGAGAGCCTACAGACTGGGAAAAAATTTTGGCTATGACATATCCGACAAGGATCTGACCTCTAAAATTTATAGAATACATCTCAATAACAAAACGACAAATAATACAATTAAAAAATAGGCAAAGAATATGAACAGACACTTCACCAAAGAAGACACTCAGGCAGCTAACAGACACTTGAGGAAATGTTTGAGATCATTAGCCATGAGAGCAATGAAAACCAAAACTACAAAGGGATACCATTTCGCCCGGGCATTACCGATATGAATTCAAAAAAACAGAAAATAACAAATGATGGAGAGGTTATGGGGAGACTGGAACTCTTATTCACTGCCAGTGGGAAAGTAAAATGGTACAACCACTGTGAAAAATGATGTGGTGCCTCCTTAAAAAGTTGTAAATAGAAATACTATATGATCCAGCAATCCCATGCCTAGGAATATATCCTAGAGAAATAAGAGCTGTCACGGGAATAGACATGTGCACATCCATAACCACTGCAGCATTATTCACAATAGCAAAAAGATGGAAACAACCTAAGTGCCCATCAACAGATGAATGGAGAAACCAATTATGGCACCTACACACAATGGAATATTAAGCAATGAAAAAAGGCAATGATGAATCCACAAAACATCTCACAATATGGATGAATCTGGAGGGCATTATGCTGAGTGAAATAAGTCAATCACAAGAGGACGAATTTTATATGAGATCACTATAAAAATCCAAGAAAAGGTTTACACACAAAAACAATCTTTGATGGTTACAAAGGAGGGAAGAGGTGAGGTGGGGAAATCACTAACCAGATGATAGACAAGTGTTAACTTTGATGAAAGGAAAGACAACAGGCAATATTGGGGAAGTAAGCACAACTTGACCAAGGCAAAGTCACAGAAGCTTCCCAGATACATCCAAACAGCTTGAGAGATGGAGTTACTGGGGCTAAGGGCTGGGGACCAGGGTCTCAGGGTCTCTAGGTCAATTGGCATAACATAGTTCATAAAGAAAATGCTCTGCATCCTACTTTGGTGAGTAGTGTCTCGAGTCTTCAAAGCTTGTGAGCAGCTGTCTAAGTTATGTCTACTGGTTCCATTACCTTCAGAGCCGAGGAGAATGAAGAAAATGAAAGACACGAGAAAAACATCAGCCCACAGGAACCACAGCCTCTATCAGCCTGGGCCCAGAACTAGACAGTGCCTGGCTACCCCCACCAACTGTTTTGACAGGGAATACAATAGAGGATTTCATGCAGAACAGGGGGGAGCGGGGAATGTAGAACAAAATTCAAATTCACAAAAAAAAAAAAAAAAAGACTAGACTTACAGGTCTGACAGAGATTGGAGGAACCCCCGAGACTATTGCCCCGACATCCTCCTAACTCAGAACTGAAGCCACTCCCAAAGTCCACCTTTCAGCCAAAGATTAGACAGGCCTATAAAACGATGACACACAGGAGGAATGTGCTTCTTAGTTCAATCAAGTATAAGAGACCAAATGGGCAACACCTGCCCCAATCAAAGACAAAAAGGCAGGAAGGGACAGGAAACTTGAATGAACACAGGAACCCAGGGTGTAAAGGGAAAGGGGGAGTGTGCTGACACATGTGAAGATCGCAACTAATGTCAGAAACAATTTTTGTGTAAGTTTTTGAATGAGAAACTAATTTGTACTATAAACTTTCACCTAAAAGACAATAAAATTAAGACAAAAGAAAGATCTAGCCTCGGAAACCCTATGGTACAGTTCCACCCTGTCCTATAGGTCCCTGTGAGTCGGAATCAACTCAACGGCGGTGGGTTTTTGGTGTTGTCTCATCTGCTGGTTGAGGATGAGTTAAGCATGTATGCGATGTGCTTAGAACTGCCCGCCACAGAAGAAGCACTTTACAAGTGATGGCTACTGTTGTTATTTCTGCGGTTGTTTGAGACATAAAAATAGCACTTTGTATGTGAAAGTGCTACTTGAGATGTAAATCCTAGAAAAGCTGATTCCCACAATCCTGTTATTTCCTGATGATGACCCATTCACAATTCTGTAGGGAACAGGTCAGAAGTAATTCAAAATCAAATTTGCTAAGCTCAAGTTCTAGTTAGTGCCCCTATGGGAGAACACCCAGCTGCATAAAACCAAACCAAACCCGTTGCTGTCAAGTCAGTTCTGACTCATAGCGGCTCTAAAAAAAAAAAAAAAAAAAAAGGCACCATCAATTAATTAAGCCTTCACAGAGAGCCCACTGCAGACAGAGCTCAGCTGGAAGATAGTGGCTGAACAGTGAAGTCCAGGGAAAGAACAAAAGATATGCAACCATTTCTCAAGAAACAGAGAGTCTGCCGTTTTAAAACTACCCCTCGAGAGTGACTGTTAATTGGTACCGGCTTTCTTTTGGGGTGATAAAAACGTTCTAAAATTGTGTGTGGGATTGTTGCACAACTCTGTGAATACACTAACAACCATGGATTTGTACACTTTAAATGGGTGAATAATCTGATATGTGAGTTGCATCTCAATAGAGTTATTTCAAAACAAAACAAAACTATCCCTTGAACTTCAATTCATACCACAGTTTTCTCAAAAAAAAAAAAAAAAAAAATTTAAAAGCGAATGCATTTGCCTGCTTCTGGAGTGGAGTGTGGCGGCTGGCTCAATGCTAGGCTCAGCAGCTTCAGCACTGGCCACCTAAATGACTCTGGCAGGTATCTGCAGGCCCTGGCAGCTTAATAGCCGCACAGGACCCTGGGCAGACAGAAAAGAATGTCAATTTCTTTCTTCCCTGCCACTCCCCACCAACTCCTATTTCTTTCTGAGTAAGAAAGCACAATTTGGAAGAAAAAGGCCAACTGCATTTTTTTTAAGGATGTATTCCCACTGCCCCTGTCAGACATAGGGGTGGGCTATCCCTCCACATTCACAGGGTAGGAATTGGAGGGGAAAGGAGCTGGGGTGAGCACCCACAGGACCATGGTGGGAAGACCCCCAAATGGGCAGGGACTTCTCCTGAGAGGTGTCTGTAGTCCTTATGGTACAACTTTTCCCAAGCTGTTTGCATTTTTGTAGGTCTCTTCAAGAGTAAAAAGCCTGAATTCTCACATGGTGACAGGAGACCTTCTTTTCCTTTCCAATGGCCCCCTACTGACCCTCACTCTAGTCCACGAGTTCAGACTCAGGGCTCAAAGCTTAAGTTCCTGCCAGAGAGGAAAGTTAGCGATTTCCAATGTAAACAATAAGAAGCCGTCGTAAAGAGATCTACAGACATGAAAAAACTAAAGCTCTGCAAACCCCTTCCCCCCCAAACCAACCACCAGCCTGCATTCTCAGGGATGGGAATAAGACGGGGAAAGGAGATTTTCTGGAGGCTGGCACTGAGCCAGTTTGTCCCAACTGCCAGCCTGGAGGGCTGTTTAAAAGATTTCTCTCCCAGTGGGAAAGGAAGGAATCTTTAAAGACAGAGAGAGCTCCAGAGACACCCAGAGAGAACAAGGCTATGTCATGGGCTTCCTCCTATGCCTCAAAGTGTACCCTTCTCATATATGGCTTTCTAGGGAGACGAGCTTTAATTAACAGTATATCTGTGTTCTTTTTAGCCAAAAGTTACCAAAAGGGGCGAGTTTGATAATATTTTTAAATCTTGAATATAAATCTAGTGGGTCAAAGTTTGAGGAGAAGCCTGATACTTACATAGTCTCAAAATATCTCCTTACAAGATTTTTATTATGAAGAGAAAAATAGCATCACAGGAATAAGACAAATTGACATCCAGGGCCTCCTGATACGATACACTAAGAAAGACTTAACATGTCTTCTGTGCCATTCCTGCTGAAAGGCATAACCTGAAAATGGTTATGAGGAAACATCAGACGACCCCAATTAGGGGACATTCTGCAAAATAACTGGCCTATAGCCTTCAAAAATATCAAGGTGCTGAGATGCAAAGAAAGACTGAGGAACAGTTAAAGATTGAAGGAAACTTAGTTGCTGTAGAGTTGATTCTGAGTCAGAGACCAAATACAATGCCTGATCCTGGATTGGATCCTTTTGTCATAAAGTCTATCATTTGGACGAGTGGTGAAATTTGAATAAGGTCTGAGGAATAGATAATAGTGTTGTAGTGGTGTTAATTTCCTGATTATGGTAATTGTACTGTGTTTATGTAAAAAATACATACTGAAGTATTTAGGAGTAAAGAAGCGTCAGCTCTGCAACTAGCTCTCAAATGGTTTAGAAAATAGTAATGATTATAATTATATATAATTAGAGAGAGAGAATGGGGAAGCAAATGTGCTAAAATGTTGAGATTTAAGGAATCTGGGAGAGGGTATATAAGAATCATTTGTACTCTTATTGCAACTTTCCTGAAAGTTTGATATTATTTTAAATAATACCATTTAAAAAACATTAAATTTCCAAAAGAAAAAAAAATGAAATAAATCCTACGTGGGACACTGCTCTGACTTTTGTATGTAGAAAAAGGGAGGATGCTGATTTGGATAAAGAGCTACTTAATGGAGGCTCCACATTCTGGACTCTATTCCGGCTGGAATTTTGGAATTCCAGAGAAGGCTCTTTAACGAGACTGCTCTGCGGGTTGCAAACCGTCCCTTCCCAAAGGAAGCCAAACTGTTTCATGGTCAGGAGAATGTGAAACACTCCCTTGACACTGAACATTTGGAAATAATATCTAATGTGTGATAGAGAGGCCAGGGACCCTGTCCAAGGATATTATTTCCCATCCTCCTTCTGTGTGAGGCATTGAAGAGCTGTTGTTTTGGGTTATTAAGATAATGAGATGCAGATGAGAACTTAAATTACAATGCTATAGACTCGAAACTTATTCTTACTCTCTGCTACCCCCTCCCTCTTCCTGTCCAATTTTCTTTTTATCTGTTTTATGTTTACTAGAAGAAGGTCATTAACTGCTAGTCCCAAGACACTATAGGAAGAACCTTACGACTTTGTAATTCATAGTTTCCATCATCTATCATTTGCCAACTGCTTTTAGGAACTTCAATATCACAGCATCGCCCATCCCCAAGTTTTGTTTCTAATTGGTGAATGGAAAGAAATAGAAAAGGAAAGGAAGGGAAGGAAAGAGAAAGGAAGAGAAGTAACAAGTGATTACACCAATATCATTTAACTCTCACACAGTCTTAGAACGTAGGTACTAACATCCAGTGACAGAAGGAGACAGAAGTTCAGAGAGGTGAAGAAACTCCCCAATGCCATACAACTCATAAGGGGCAGAATAGAGGTTCTACATCCAGGTTTGTCTAATTCTGGGACTATTTCCACTCTACCATTTAATACTAATGAAATCTGATTTGTTCGTTTCTCTTTAAAAATAGCATTGTGTTCTACTTAAAGGGAGATTACATAGCAAAAGCATAGAAACCTTACAGAAAAAACACAGTAAAAAATCCATTAATCCTATCACCCACAGTGTGATGGTTAACGTTCTGTGTCAGCTTGGCTGGGTCATGATTCTCAGTGATTTGGCAGTTGTCCAATGATGTAGTTTGACAGTTATGTAATGATGTACTTATCCTCCATTTTGTGATATTATGTAATCCATGATGCAGTCTGATAGGATCAGCCAATCAGTTGTAAAGAAAGTTTCCTCAAGGGTGTGGCCTGCATCCAATATATATGGGTGTTCTGGCAAAGCTCACTGACTTTTGCTCACTCTGGATCCTGCATCTGGCTGGTCATCATCTGACTTCCAGTTCTTGGGACTTGAGCCAGTGACCTGCTGTACTGCCTGCTGATTTGGGGACTTGTTGCCCTCTGAGCCTGTGAGCTATCGGTCTGCTGTCTGACCTGCTGATCTTGGATTTGTCAGCCTCTGTGGCAATGTGAGTCAGGAGAAGCCTCCAATCTGATGCCTGACCCACAGACTTGGGACTTGTCAGCCTCTACCACTGTGTGAGCCATTTCCTTGAGATAATCTCTCTCTATATATACAAACGAGTTACTGGTGTTGTTTCTCTAGAGAACACAGCCTAAGACACACAGTCAACTGTTTGTGTTCTTGATTGTTTTAATTTAAAAAAATCATTTGCAAATAAAATTTTTGGGTAAAGACTTAAAAACAAATTTTGTGTCTGGCAGTGTTATGATAAATCAATACACAATTATTTTTCTATATTCTTATACTATCATGTGTACCATAAATAAATTTTTAGAAACTAAAAAAAAAAAAAATCTAAATTTCCTTTCTGTATATCTTCAGTAGTAAGATATTTTTCTTAATAATCCTTCAAAATCATGGCCTCACTGAGATGAATTATATGGGACAATTCATACATCTTGCAACTTGCTAAAAATGATAAAATTAAAGTTTATATAAATACAAAAGACGTTGATAGTGGCAAGTGATAATCACAGTCCATTCTTGATCTTCAGCGGCTTTACGTCTGTTTCATCAGATTTATTTTTACTTCCTATTTTAAGTACCAAGTCCTAGAGAAACTAAACAAAGCATCTTCTCTGACCATAAAGCCATAAAACTGGAAGTCAATAACAGAAAAAATCAAGGAAAAGAAATCAAACACATGGAAACTGAACAACACTTTGCTTAAAAACAATTGGATTATAGAACAAATTAAGGATGGAATAAATAAGTTCATTGAATCCAGTGAGAATGAAAACACTTCCTATCAGAACCTTTGGGACACAGACAGAGTAGTGCTCAGAGGTCGATTTATATCAATAAATGCACACATACAAAAAGAAGAAAGGGCCAATATCCAAGAATTATCACTACAACTTCAACAAATAGAGAGCAACAAAAGAAACCCTCAGGCACCAGAAGAAAACAAATAACAAAAATTAGAGCAGAATTAAATGAAATGGAGAACAGGAAAACAATTGAAAGAGTTAACAAGACCAAAAACTGGTTCTTTGAAAAGATAACAAAATTGATAAACCATTGGCCAGACTGACAAAAGAAAAACAGGAGATGAAGCAAATAACCCGAATAAGAAATAAGATGGGCGATATCACAACACACCAAACTGAAATTAAAAGAATCGTAACAGAATACTAAGAAAAATTATACTCTAACAAATTTGAAAACCTAGAGGAAATGGACAAATTTCTAGAAACATATTACCTACCTAAACTAACACAAACAGAGGCAGAACAAACAGCTAAATAAACCCGTAACAAAAGAAGACATTGAAAAAGTAATTTAAAAACTCTCAACAAAAAAAAGCCCTCACCCAGACGGCTTCACTGGAAAATTCTACCAAACTTTCAGAGAAGGGTTAACACCACTACTATTAAAGGTATTTCAGAGCAGAGAAAAGGATGGAATACTCCCAAACTCATTCTATGAGGCCAGCATAACCCTGATACCAAAACCAGGCGAAGACTCCACAAAAAAAAAAAAAAGAAAATTAGAGACCAATATCTCTCATGAACTTAGATGCAAAAATCCTCAACAAAATTTTGGCCAATAGAATTCAACAACATATCAAAAAAAAAATTATAATTCACCGTGACCAAGTGGGATTCATACCAGGTATGCAGAGATGGTTCAACATTAGAAAAACAATCCATGTAATCCATCACATAAATAAAACAAAAGACAAGAACCACATGATCTTATCAATTGATGCAGAAAAGGCATTTGACAAAGTTCAACACCCATTCATGATAAAAACTTTCAGCAAAATAGGAATAGAAGGAAAACTTCTAAACACGATAAAGGGCATTTATACAAAGCCAACAGCCAATATCACCCTAAACAGAGAGAGACTGAAAGCATTCCCCTTGAGAATAGGAACCAGACAAGGATGTCCTTTATCACCACTCTTATTCAACATTGTGCTAGAGTCTTAGCCAGAGCAATTAGGCTAGATAAAGAAATAAAGGGCATCCAGATTGGCAAAGAACAAGTAAAGGTATCTCTGTTTGCAGATGACATGATCTTATACACAGAAAAACCTAAAGAATCCTCAAGAAAACTACTAAAACTAATAGAAGAGTTTAGCAGAGTATCAGGATACAAGATAAACATACAAAAATCAGTTGGATTCCTCTACATCAACAAAGAGAACATCGAAGAGGAAATCACCAAATCAATACCATTTACAATAGCCCTGAAGAAGATAAAATACTTAGGAATAAATCTAACCAGAGACCTAAAAGACCTATACAAAGAAAACTACAAGACACTACTGCAAGAAACCAAAAGAGACCTACATAAGTGGAAAAAACATACTTTGCTCGTGGATAGGAAGACTCAACATTGTAAAAGTGTCTATTCAACCCAAAGCAATCTACAGATAAAATGCTATCCAAATACCAGTGACATTTTTTAATGAGGTGGAGAAACAAATCATCAACTTCATATGGAAGGGAAAGAGGCTCCAGATAAATAAAGCATTGCTGAAAAAGAAGAACAAAGTCGGAGGCCTCACACTGCCTGATTTTAGAACTTATTACACTGCCACAGTAGTCAAAACAGCCTGGCACTGGTACAACAGATACATAGACCAATGGAACAGAATTGAGAATCCAGACATAAATGAATCCACATATGAACAGCTGATATCTGACAAAGCCCCAAAGTCTGTTAAAAGGGGAAAAGACAGTCTCTTCAACAAATGGTGCTGGCATAACTGGTTATCCATCTGCAAAAAAATGAAACAAGACCCATACCTCTTACCATGTGCAAAAATGAACTAAAAATGGATCAAAGACCTAAATATAAAGTCTAAAATGATAAAGATCATGGAAAAAAAATAGGGACAATACTAGGAGCCCTAATACATGGCATAAACAGCATAAAAAACATTACTAACATTGTACAAACACCAGAAGAGAAATTAGATAACCGGGAGCTCCTAAATGTTAAACACCTATGCTCATCCAAAGACTTCGCCAAAAGAGTAAAAAGATTACCTGCAGACTGGGAAAAAGTTCTTAGCGATGACATTTCCAGTCAGCATCTGATCTTTAAAATCTACGTGATACTGCAAAAACTCAGCAACAAAAAGACAAATAACCCAATTAAAAAATGGGCAAAGGATATGGACAGGCACTTTACCAAAGAAGACATTCAGGCTGCTAACAGATACATGAGGAAATGTTCATGATCATTAGCCATTACAGAAATGCAAATCAGAACTACAATGAGATTCCATATCACCCCAACAAGGCTGGCATTAATCCAAAAAACACAAAATAACTGATGTTGTAGAGGTTGTGGAGAGACTGGAGCACTTATACACTGCTGGTGGGAACGTAAAATGGTACAATCTCTTTGGAAATCAATTTGGCACTTCCTTAAAAATCCAGAAATAGAACTGCCATACAACTCAGCAATTCCACTCCTTGGAATATACCCTAAAGAAATAAAAGCCTTCACACAAACAGATATATGCACACCCAAGTTTATTGCAGCACTGTTTACAATAGCAAAAAGATGGATGCAACCAAGGTGCTCATCAACAGATGGATGGATGAATAAATCATGGTATATTCACACAATGGAATACTATGCAACGATTAAGAACAACGATGAATCCGTGAAACATTTCATAACATGGAGGAATCTGGAAGGCATTAGGCTGAGTGAAATTAGTCAATTGCAAAAGGACAAACATTGTAGGAGACCACTATTATAAGAACTAGAAAAATAGTTTAAGCAGAAGAAAATATTCTTTGATGGTTACGAGGGCGGGGAGGGAGGGAAAGGGATATTCACTAAGTAGATAGTAGACAAAAGTTTTTTTAGGTGAAGGGAAGGGCAACACATAACACAGGGATAGTCAGTACAACTGGACTAAACCAAAATCAAAGAAATCTCCTCAGTACATCCAAAAGATTTGAAGGCCAGAGTAGCAGGGACAGGGGTCTGGGGACCATGGTTTCAGAACATCTAGGTCAATTGGCATAACAAAATGTATTAAGAAAATGGTCTGCATTCCACTTTGGTGAGGGGCGTCTGGGCTCTTAAATGCTAGCAAGCGGCCATCTAAGATGCATAAATTGGTCTCAACCCATCTGAAGCAAAGGAGAATGAAGAACACCAAAGACACAAGGTAAATATGAGCCCAAGAGACAGAAAGAGCCATATAAACCAGAGACTCCATCAGCCTGAGACCAGAAGAACTAGATGGTGCCTGGCTACCACCAATCACTGCCCTGACAGGGAACACAACAGAGGATCCCTGATGGAGCAGGAGAACAGTGGGATGCAGATCTTAAATTCTCATAAAAACACCAGGCTTAATGGTTTGACTGAGACTGGAGGAACCCTGACAGTCATAGTCCCCAGACCCCTTGATAGCCCAAGATTGGAACCATTCCCGAAATCAACTCTACAGACAGGAATTGGCCTGGACCATAAGACAGACAATGATGTTGGTGAGAAGTGAATTTCGTGGCTCAAGTAGACACATGAGACTATGCGGGTGACTCCCATCTGGTGGTGAGAAGAGAAGAAGAGGGGGACAGGAGCTGGTTGAAAGGACATGGGGAATACAGGGTGGAGAGGAGGAATGTGCTGTCTCATTAAGGGGAGAGCAGCTGGGAGTGCATGGTGGGGTGGGTATGGCTTTTGGTATGAGAGACTGACTTGATTTGTAAATTTTCATCTAAAGCACAATAAATAAATTTTAAAAAAAGAAAGAAAGAAAATATAGCTCCATAGACCAATCCCAGAGTGCTGTCAAGGTTTTAATAAGATATGAAAGATAAATGAAAATTCATGTGTATTATTGCATATTATAAAATTATTAATAACACGGGCTTGAGTTATATTGTTCTAGGTTTGAACTGTAGGACCAACACTTTCTGGCTGTATGACCTTAGACAAGTTACCTAACCTCCCTGTGCCTCAATTTCTTCCTCTGTGGAATGGGGGTAATGATAATACTTACTTTATAAGGTTACTGTAAAGAAGAAATTATATGTATTACACATAAAGCATTTAGTGTTAATGAATGATAACTGTTTTATATTTCTAAAATAAAGCACAAAATTTAACAAAAGTCTAGTTGATAAATAAACCAAAGAGAATTAAAAACACCTTGCATCTGTCAGGAGCCATGGTGGTGTGGTAGTTAAACTGTTCAGCTGCTAACCAAAATGTGGCAGTTCAAACCCATTAGCTGCTCCTCGTGAAGAAAGATGTAGCAGTCTGTATCTTAAAAATTCACAGCCTCAGAAAACTTATGGGGCAGTTCTACTCCATCCTTTGGGGTCACTATGAGTTGGAAATAACTCAGCAGCAGGGGTTTTTTTTTGTTTGTTTTGCATCTGTCAGTTTGTCATACTGTGGTGACTTGTGGGTGTTGCTGTGGTGCTGGAAGTTATGCCACTGGTATTTCAAATATCAGCAGTGTCACCCATGGTGGACAGGTTTCAGCTGAGCTTCCAGAATAAGACAGACTCAGAAGAAGGACAAGGTGGTCTACTTATGAAAAAATTGGCCAGTGAAAACATTATGAATAGCAGTGGAACATTGTCTGATATAGTGCCAGAAGATGAACCCCTCAGATGGGAAGACACTCAAAATACGACTGGAGAAGTAAGCTGCTTCCTCAAAGCAGAGTCAACCTTGATGACGTGGAAGGAGTAAAGCTTTCAGGACCTTCTTTTGTTGATGAGGCATGACTCAAAATTTAAAGAAACAGCTACAAACATCCACTAAAAATGGGAATGTGAAATATATGAAGTATGAATCTAGGAAAATTGAAAGTCACCAAAAGTTAAATGGAATGCATACAGATCTATATCCTAGGCATTTGTGGGCTGAAATGGACTGGTATTCATTCATTTTGAACCAGACAATCATATGTTCTACTATGAGGGGAATAACAAATTGAAGAGGATTGGCGTGGTATTCACTGTCATAAAGAACATTTCAAGATCTATCCAGAAGTACAATGCTGTCAGTGATGGGATAATATCCATACATCTACAAAGAGGGCCAGTTAATACGACTATTATTCAAATTTATGCACCAATCACTAAGGCCAAAGATAAAGAAATTGAAGATTTTTACTAACTTCTGCAGTCTGAAATGGATCAAACATGCAACGAAGATGCACTGATAATTACTGATGGTTGGAATGCAAAAGTTAGAAACAAAGAAGAAGGATCTATAGTTGGAAAATATGGCATTGGTGATAGAAAGAACACTGGAGATTGCGTGATAGAATTTCATAAGACTAATGATTTCTTCATGACAAATACCTTTTTTCACCAACATAAATGGTGACCTCACCACCTGGAAAACACAGAAATCAAATCAACTACGTCTGTGGAAAGAGACAACAGAAAAGTTCAATATTGTCAGTCAGAACAAGACCATGGAAGACTGCAGAACAGATCATCAATTGCTCATTAGCAAGTTGAAGCTGAAACAGAAGAAAATTAAAACAAGTCCACGAGAACCCAAATACGACCTTGACTATATCACACCTGAATTTTCAGACCACCTCAAGAAGAGATTTGAATACATTGAACACTAATGACCAAAGACCAAATGAACTGTGGAATGACATCAAGGACATCATACACTAACAAAGCACAAGGTAGTTAAAAAGACAGGAAAGGAAGAAAAGACCAAAATGGATGTCAGAAGAGACTCTGAAACTTGCTCCTGAATATAGAGTAGCTAAAGCAAGTGGAAGAAATGATAAAGTAAAAGAGCTGAACAGAAGATTTCAAAGGGCAGCTCGAGGAGACAAAGTAAAGTACTGTAATGAAATGTGCAAAGACCTGGAATTAGAAGACCAAAAGAGAAGAACACAATTGGCATTTCTCAAGCTGAACTAAAGAGAAAATTCAAGCCTTGGGTTGCAATTTTGAAGTATTCTATGGGCAAAATATTGAACATGCAAGAAGTATCAAAAGAAAATGGAAGGAATACACAGAATCACTGTACCAAAAAGAATTGGTTACAGTGCAGCCATTTCAGGAGGTAGCATGTGATCAAGAACTGAAGGTACTGAAAGAAGACGTCCAAGCTGCACTGAAGGTATTGATGAAAAACAAGGCTCCAGGAATACCAATTGAGATATTTCAACAAATGGATGCAGCACTGGAGCTGCTCACTTGTCTAAGCTAAGAAATTTGGAAGACAGCTACCTGGCCAACTGAAGGGAAGAGATCCATATTTGTGCCCATTCCAAAGAAAGGTGATCCAACAGAATGCAGAAATTATTGAATGGTAGCATTAATATCACATGCAAGTAAAATTTTGCTGAAGATAATTCAAAAACAGTTGCAGCAGTACATCGACAGGAAACTGCGAGTAATTCAAGCTGGATATTCAGAAGAGGATGTGGAACAAGGGATATCATTGCCGATGCCAGATGGATCTTGGCTGAAAACAGAATAGCAGTATTTTATTGACTATGCAAAGGTATTTGACTGTGTGAATCATAACAAATGATGAACAACATTGTGAAGAATTAGAATTCCAGAACACTTGGGTGCTTATGCATAACCTGTACATAGACTAAGGAGCAGTGGTTCAAAAAGAACAAGGAGATACTGCATGGTTCAAAATCAGGAAAGGTGTGTCAGGGTTGTATCCTTTCACCATACTTATTCAATCTGTATGTTGGGCGATTAATCCAAGAAGCTGGACTATATGAAGAAGAATAGGGCATCAGGATTGAACAATGCAAGAAGTATCAAAAGAAAATGGAAGGAATACACAGAATCACTATACCAAAAAGAAGACTCATTAATATTCTATGACAGCAGATGACACAACTTGCTTGCTGAAAGGAAAGAGGACTTGAAGTACTTACTGATGAAGATCAAAGACTACAGCCGTCAGTGTGGATTACACCTCAACATAAAGAAAACAAGAATCCTCACAACTGGACCAATAAGCAACATCATGATAAATGGAGAAAAGATTGAAGTTGTCGAGGATTTCATTTTACTTGGATCCACAATCAGCAGCAGTCAAGAAATCAAAAGATGCATTGCACTAGGCAAATCTGCTGTAAAAGACCTCTTTAAAGTGTTGACAAGCTAAGATGTCACTTTGAGAACTAATGGGTGCCTGACCTAAGCCATGATATTTGCATGCAAAAGCGGGACAATGAATAAGGAAGCCTGAAGAATTGATGCCTTTGAATTATGGTGTTGGCAAACAATACTGAATATTCCATGGACTGGCAGAAAAACCAACAAGTCTGTCTTGTAAGAAGTATAGCCAGAGTGCTCCTTGGAAGTGCGGATGGTGAGACTTCATCTCACTTAGGATGTGTTATCTGAAGGGACCAGTCCCTGGAGAAAGATATCATGCTTGGCAACGCGGTGTCAGTGAAAAAGAAGAAGACCTTCCATGAGATAGATTGATTCAATGGCTGTAACAGCAGGCTCAAATGTAGCAATGATTGTGAGGATGGCGTAGAGCTAGGCAGGGTTTCATTCTGTTTTTCACACAGTCGCTATGAGTCAGAACCTACTTGAGGGCATCTAAAAACAACAGCATAGTTGGTGAGAGATGAGAGCTAAATCCTCTACAGCACAATGGGATTGAATATGTCACTTGAGGGGATCCTGTAGCAACTGTCACCACTGGTCCCATGCAGCCCTCAGAACAGAGGTTATTAGCATGTTCCTTTCTGAGAGGAGAGGGCGCTTTCTCAAGCCTCCCTGGTCTTGAGTGCATTGGCCAAAAGCCCAAACCAAGATGGCCCTGTCACACACACCAAATCCAACAAGACAGTCTTACTGAAGGAGAAGTTTTAAAAACAAAGACAAGGCTGTTTCTAAAAACTTCCTTTCTACTTCTGTGTCCAGACCTATGATCACTAATTTTGTACATAGGTGGCTCAAGTAAAATGATCAAAGCTCTTTGCCACGAGCATTTGGAGTCTCCTGTCATTAATGAAGATAGCAGCACCAGGGAATGAATTATTCAGAAGTCAGGGCTAGTTAAAAATTGCACACATTTATCAGTATTAAGAACCTAAATCTGATATTGGCCACCTTTACTCTTCCAAGTACAACAAATTTCAGGTGAAAAAATGCATTTTGGGTAAACAGGCTGTAACTCTCATTTCATGCATGAGATCACCTCCATCTGACAGGGATAGGGAAACATAAACTTCGTGAACTAAAAAATAGTTGGACTATTGTTACTGGGCGCCGTCGAGTTGGTTCCAACTCATAGCAACCCTATGTGACAGAGTAGAACTCCCCCCATGAGGTTTTCTTAGTTGTAATCTATTCAGAAGAAGATTGACGGATCTTTTCTCCCTCAGAGCCACTGGGTGGGTTTGAACCACCAACCTTTTAGTTAACAGCTGAGCTCTTAATCACTAGGTAGACTAGATGACTCCAAAGGTCCTTCTCATATTTTATGATATGAGGGTCTCCATTTGTGTATATTTGTTTCACTGTGCTGCTGACCTGGGTTTCTAAAAGTGGAACTCACAGTTTTTCTGTGTCCAAAAAGGTAACCATCAAAACTTCTACCAAGTGATGAAAGAAAATTTTGAATATGGTACCAATCCATCTGTCGTTCCCAGCTCCCTTGTCTAAACGGCACTATAGAGTAGTTAGGAATATGGGCTTTAGAATCAGATAGTTTTGGTACTGAGTTTGAGTTCTACTGCTTTTTAGCTGTGGGACCTTGGGAATGTTATTAAATCTCTATACTTCCTTCCCTCTTATGTAAAATGGAGGTAATTTTAAATAATAATTGAAAATAATTCATTGAGGAAATGTATGTAAAGTGTTTTGCACAGTACCTGACACACAGTAAGCATCTAACAAATGGTACATATTATTATCAAGAAATGCTGATATCGATGTGGCTTTCCACATCCTATAATGAAATAAGTGTAGGTTCCTGAGTAAGACAGAAAAAGGTCAAATTTTAGCATAGTTCTTTTACTTACTAGCTATATATAATCTTGGGCAATTAAAGAACTCTAGGGGCCTCAGTGTCTCATTTGTAAAATGTAATAATAATGATTGAAACTCAGGTTCGTTTGACTCAAAAGCTTGTGTTCTTGGCTGGGGACCATGGTCTTGGAGGACATCTAGGTCAATTGTCATAACATAGTTTGTAAATAAAATGCTCTATATCCTGCTTTGGTGAGTAGCATCTAGGGTCTTAAAAGCTTCTGAGTGGCCATCTAAGATATATCTATTGGTCCCATCACATTAGGAGCAAAGGAGAATGAAGAAAACCAAAGACACAAGGAAAATATTAGTCCAAAGGACAAATGGACCACATGAAACACAGCCTCCGCCAGCTTAAGACCAAAAGAACTAGTTGGTGCCTGGCTACCACTACCAACTCCTCTGACAGGGATCAAAATAGAGGGTCCCAGACAGAGCGGGAGAAACATGTAGAGCAAAATTCAAATTCACAAAAAAAGACCAAACTTAATGCTCTGACAGAGACTGGAGGAACCTCCAAGACTGTGGCCCCTAATACCCTACTAACTCAGAAGTGAACCCACTCTCAAAGTCCACCTTTCAGCCAAAGATTAGACATACCTAAGATAAACAGTAGCAGATACGAGGAACATGCTTCTTAGGTCAATCAAGTGTGTGAGACCAAATGGGCAACACCTGCCCAAAAGCAAAAATGAGAAGGCAGGAAAGAACAGGAAACCTGGACAAATGGACATGGGAACCCAGGATGTATAGGGAAAGGGGAAAGTGATGACACATTGTGGAGATTGCAACAAATGTCAGAAAATAATTTGTGTATAAATTTTTGAACGAGAAACTAATTTTCACTGTAAACTTTCACCGAAAACATGATAAAATTTAGAGAAGTCAAAACCATAAAGACAGTGAAGAGATCAGTGGTTTCCCAGGGGGAAGGGGAAAAGGGGGAGGGACGAACAGGGGCTTTTTTAGGGCAGCGAAACTATCCTGTAGGATACTGTAAAGGTGGACATTTGCAATGAAGCATTTGCCAAAACCCATGGAATGTACAACACGGTGAACCCTAGCACGAGCATAGACTTTAGTTAATAATGACCTATCGATACTGAATCGATTGTAACAAATGTAGCACAGAAATGGACGATGTTAATAGAAGAAACAGTGTATGGGGGCAGGGGGAAAAGGGGAACCCTGAGTACTTTCTGCACAATTTTTCTGTAAATCTAAAACTGCTCTACAAAATAAAGTCTATCAAATATATTTTTTAAAAAAGCTTGTGCTTTCAACTACTATGCTGCAGTGGTAAAAAGGATTCCTGCAGGGTAAAAAGTGACTCCTAGGTAGGATGAACTCAATGTTGGCACACACGGTAGTGATAGTAGATGTACTAGTAGTTGTTATGGCTGTTGTCACACTTTTGCTCATCATCATCGCCCTCCTTCAGCTGTATAGGATGATACCGAAAGGTAGAAGCAGGCCTGCCTGAGAAAGTGGTTGGGGTTGAACTCGTGGAGACACAGCACTAACATGGCCCTGGGGGCAGAATATGGCCAGGCTAGCTCTCCATACATTTAATGAAGAGGAGATTACTTATCCTATGTTTGCTTGTGTGTTTATGTGTTTGTGTGACCTCCCCTAAAGAGAGAAAAATGGCTTTGAAAACCGTGGAGGTCTCTTCTAGCGTTTGAATTCTCAAATTGAATATCTAATGAAATCATTTAGGATAACCTGGTTCTGAGCCACTTAACCAGTTCGAGTCTGTTTCCTCATCCATCAAATGGTGATAATGCGACCTACCTCCCAGCTCCTGGCAGGAACCATTTCTTCCCCTGTGTATCCTGAAGTCAGTGCCTGACTCTGGGAGGAGAACCCAGGCCCATGCCCAAATGCTGAAGAAAGAAAGGGAAAGAAAAAGACAAGCCCCAGCGTAGGCATCTGTCCATGTACTGAACTCCATTCAAATGAATCACAAGCAGAGCAGAGGTCACTCATCAGATCTCTGTGAAAAACCTGCAGCTCCTCACAGGGAAGCTCCCTTAAAAGTGGAGAATGCCAAGGGGACAGGAGCAAGCAATAGAGGAAACGGGCCTGAAAATTTTGGAAAAAGATGCAAAAACTTAGCACTGCAGCATTCCACCTGGAAGATGCCTGCTGAGCCTCCTCTCTTGGTGCTGTCCAGATGGGAACACGACACCCGTGAGGGGGCGGTAAGCTTGACCTTGATGGCCAAGTCCAACCTCCTTAAGTGTTTCTCCATGCTGCCCACCACACCCCTACTGGGGATATTTTTCAGCATTAATGAAATTATAGCTTCTAGTTTTATGCTTCCACCTCACATTCTCCCTTCCTCTCCAGCTCACATCATCATCATTCATTGCCTTTATTAAGCGCACATCTGCCTGACCTTTGGCATTTGATGCACAAAAGTGAATATAGGTGCCACTCGTGTCCTAACATGATAAGAAACTGTTCCCCACAAATCCTAGGCTTCAGTGGTCCCCATCACTGGATTTACCTTGTTTTGATACCCTCTCCCTACCACAAGCACACGTACTCACACGTGCGCGCACATGCACACACACACACACACACAGACACATACTTTCACTCACAATTCACTATTTTCAGTCAAAGGGTAGAGAGCTGGTTAATATGCACATGTTACTGGCGATTTAAGGACTGGGCTGCTAAACAAAAGGTCAGCAGTTTTAACCCCCCTGTTACTTTTTGAGAGAAAAATGTGGCAGTCTGCTTCCATAAAGATTATTATAGTCTTGGAAACCTTATGGGACAGTTCTACTCCGTCCTATAGGGTCTCTGTGAGTTGGAATCAACTCAGCAGCAATGGGTGTGGTTTGGGGAAGGGTTACTGGAGATTTAAAAAAAAAGTCACCATCAAGTTGAGTCTGACTAATGACAACCCCATGTGTGCCAGAGTAGAACTGTACTCCATAGGGGTTTCAATGGCTGATTTTCCAAAGTAGATCGCCAGGCCTTTCTTTCAAGGTGCCTCTGGGTGGACTGAACCTCCAACCTTTCGGTTAGCCCGTGAGCATATTAGTCATTTGCACCACCAGGAACTGGCGGTTGAGACAAAGATCTGGAACAAGAAGCAGGCCTAGAATACACCACTGTGAGAGGAGTTGTGATAGGGTCTTCAAAATCATCCTGCTTTTATCCAGACTCGGCCTGTCTCTTCCTTCTAGATATTTGCAATGATACTATTGCTGGGTTCTGTCAAGTTGATTCTGACCCATAGTGACCCTATGTTTTAGAGTAGAACTGCCCCATAGGTTTTCTTGATTATAATCTTTACAGAAGCAGATCACCAAGTCTTTCTCCGGAAGAGCCTCTGGGTGGGTTCGAACTACTGATCTTTCAGTTAGCAGCCAAATGCTTAGCTGTTGTACCACCAGGGCTCCTTGATATTTGCAATAGGACCAAGATAATTATCCCCAAAATTGAGCACAAATAAAAAATGGCATTAAAAATAAAAATGTGAGCAATGACATTTCTTGGGTAAAATCTTCTCCACCAGAAAGGAGGGTGTGTGTCTCTGTAGCCCAGGCCAGGCACAGCTGTGGAAAGACAATGCTCACGCTGAGTCCACTGCCCATCCACTCTTACCTCTGTACTTGGCAACAGCCCTGAAGTAGCCAAGGGCCAATGGGGAGCCCCCTGCTGGTTTGACTTCACCCTCCCAACACCATGCAGTAGTGTCAGGTGTGGAAAGGAAGGGAAAGGCAACACTGACAATGAGAAAATACTTTCTCCTTGAAAGAAAAAATGTTCTCTACTGAACAATTCTTAGAGTGTCAGCAATCTTGTTATTCATTTCCTGCAGCAAAACCTTGGGTCCTAGTGCTTTCGTTTCTACTGTGGCCTCATGATCCTCCCATACCACTTCATCTGGATGGGTGGCAGTGCCATCTTAACCCTGATTTCTTAATGACATATTTCCTATTCTTGCCCTTATGTGAAATGACAGTTTTCTTTTTGGCTGCATTTCCAAGGAGCCGGAAATGCTGCTGTCTGACTTCTTGAACTAACAAGTTCACTCTTGGGACAGCACAAATAAAGACTGGTGCTTGGGACATCTTGGCTCACTTTCGAAGGGTGTTGTTTATGAGAGCGTCTTAAACAGTGATCAGAGAAAGACAGCAGAGAGCTATAAAAAGAACTATGTATAGTCATCTGGGGTAGAGAGACGGGAAAAGCTCAAATAATCTTACTTGAGAAGTCCCTAAACAAGATTACTAAGCTTCAAATGTACAAAGACACTCAAAAGAGTTGATGTTTTAAAGTCAAAGAGAAAACAAACTAATATGGGAAAATGTTTGAATGAGGAGGTATTGTATCTGATTGTGCAAATGACTTTCAAGATTCTGAAGATGGAGAGAGTGGGAATTGTTCTTTTTAAGGTTTTAATTTTCTTCTTGGTGTTCTTGTAAAGGGAAATCAAATCTGTCCTTGGGAGAACTTGTAAGACAGCCTTCTCTTTAAAAAAAAAAAAGCTCTGAAAACAGTTAAGTGCCACAAAACTTTGAAAGAGCTAAGATCAACATGGTGTTTGACAAAGCTAATATAAGAATGGTGATCAATCCCTTGGCAATGGAAATTTTAAATTTAAAATTAGCTTCAACAAAGCCTTTGAACCTTCAAACACTTTATCCTTAAGAAATTAATGGGTCCCTGAAGAAGTCACATTTCCTTTCCTGTCTTTTTAATATATACTTCAATTACATTGATCAACAATGCAGCCAAATAACTGACACCAAGCAACTGCCAAGACTCCTTCCAAATGCTCCTTCTCTTCAGCGAAGACTTAGCATTTTCAAATAGCTCACTGAGGTTTATATAAGCACAAATAAATGTTTGGTGAAGCAGAATTTCCTAGCCTATTGGTACCTTTTCTCACCCCAGATTGGTTTTCTACCCTTTTTTCCTTCTACTACCATTTTTGTTGAATGCTGAAGAAGACATTAAGTTAAAACTTTCTTTCAATCACAACTACCACAGCCTCCACCAGACAAAGTCCAGAACAACTAGATTGTGCCTGGCTACCACCACCACCAGCTGCTCTGACAGAGATAACAATAGAGAATCCTGGACAGAGCTGGAGAAAAATGTAGAACAAAATTCTAACTCACAGAAAAAAAAACTGACTTACTGGTCTGACAGAAACTGGAGAAACCCTGAGAATATAGGCCCTGGACGTCCTTTTAACTCAGTACCGAAGTCACTCCTGAGGTTCACCCTACAGCCAAGGATTAGACAGGTCCATAAAACAGACAATAATACACAGAGTTCAATCATGTACATAAGACCAAATGAGCAGACCAGCCCAGGGACAAGGATGAAAAGGAAGGCAGGGACAGGAAAGCTGGATGAACAGAAAAAGGAAATCCAAGGTCAAGAAGGGGAGAGTATTGACACATTGCGTTGTTGGCAACCGACGTCACAAAATAGGCGTATTAATTGTTTAATGAGAAACTAATTTGCTCTGTAAATTTTCACCTAAAGCACAATAAAAAAAAAATTAACAAAACAAAACCTTGTTTTGATAGTAACTAAGGAGCTGCTGAGATACCCATCAGATATGTCCCGATTTAAAACCAATTTTGTGAGACATTTTGTTTCCCTCATGGAAAAATCAACTGAGGGGTTCCTGGTGCTCTGTGCTGTCCTCTGCTCTGGACAAAATAAAAAATCAAGTCTCGTGACACCCATCCTTTGAAGATGTGATCTTCCTTGTAAATTGGCTCTTGCTTTTTATTATTATTTTATTATATCTACCCTTGAATCTATTCCTAGCAGAGTTTTGACTTCACTCAACTTTCCTCATGAGTTGTAATCGACTCGATGGCAACAGGTTAAATGAGTTTAAATTTCTTCAGAGAAAGTGACTCCAAGATTTCTGTTGCTGTAGTTTTTTCCTTTTTGATTCTCTCTCCCCTAAAAGTGGAAACCTTAAAAATAATAGGTTCCAAGCTTTAATTCTATATATGTAGTATTCTAGGAAAAAAACCCTAAATCTTAAATTTTCCATTTGCGTATTTACCTCTTTATTTGGGGGTGATAATATCTCTCCAGTGGGAGAACATTTCTCCTTTAACAAGTAGTCTATAAGAGAACTGCATCTCGGACTTTTCATATTGTTAAGACGATCAGTCTTGCTTTGGAGCTTTTTCAGCCCCCACTGGAATTTCACATCTACTGTCTCCTCTCTGCTGCGTGTAGATACTGAGTCCATTTCCATGAGGCCCTTGCTCTCGGATACTCACTGTCTTAGAAAACAGTCTGAAAAATTTACCCCATCCGAAATTGAATTTACCTCTCCCAGGGACTTTTGATTTTAATGGGGAATCTTCTAAGAAAAAAAAAAAAATTTTTTTTTTTTTTTAATGGTGGAATTAACTGCCAGGTCACTATAAGGGATTTTTGGATGGGTTGTGGAATAAGGTAGCCCTTTAAGTCATATAATTTCAGCAGTGTTTTTAAGCCTACGCATTTGCAAGGCTCATCCTTTGTAAAAGTAATTATGGATTATCCATTATTTCAGAAGTGCCATTATTTATAGTTCAGATATACTGAAAGAAAATTCTGTGTTAAGGGAAATGTAACCTGTGGTTGAGACTTCAAAGGTTACTCATCTTGTTTTCAAATCTGGATATTTGGTACCACACAAACAAATCGTCTGTACACTTGGTTAGCTGTTTTTACTTTGCACATTGGCATTTTAGTCAAAGAGCCAAAGACATGGAAGTTCATGGTTCAAGCTGATAGACCTCTCTGCAATCTTACCTTGCCTCTCTTTCCTTTGCTGGAATTAAGGTATTTGAATGCCTTTCCTCTACCACCTGAGAGTGAGAAGGGCTTTCATGTGCTCTTTTCTTCTTACTTTGAATATGACTTCTGTTGTGGCACACACGTGTTTTGGTGGCTTTCTTCTCTTTAATAATTTGTATGTGGTAGTACATGTAAATAGGCAGAGCTGGATGAGAATATCTGCCCGCACAACTGCACACAAAGAGGAAGTGTTGGGTACAGGTCTTCACTAGAAATGGAAACTGGAATTCAACAAGAGGCCTCTGTGTACTGATATGGGTTCAAGCCATAACCAGCGTTCGGGCACCCCGGGAGGAAACACTGCACATTCAGCTACTCAACTTGGCCACAAGCACTTCTTAAGGAACCGCATGCTCGACTCTTCTACAATCTATGGGAAAATGAGATGTTACATGTTCTTAGCAGGAGCTGACAATTAAGCTGAAGGAACAATCATGCGAGGCAGGGGAGAGGGAGTTCATGCTGGTTAGCCTCATGCCTCAGGTGCTGGGTTGAGTGTGAGGCCCAGGGCCAAGTGCTTTCAACCACCCAAGAAGCCGGGAATCCTGAAACCTACCACCCTATGGCATGTTCCTCTGTTTATTATCCTGGAGACGGCCCCGTTCCTTCCAATGATTTCCTCTGGCATGATAAGGATTTTGTGAGGTGCCAGGGGAGATATGATTCATTAGAATCAAGTAATGATTTGTAATACTTAAACTATTCCATTAAACCAGGAAGCAGGTCAGAAACTAACCTTTAAATACAGCCAAGGGAGAAAGTCAGCCCAGCAGCTTAAAATATATATCTTTCGCAGGAAGCATGGAGTATATAATTAACTGTAATTTCTGCAACTGCAGTCAGGAAGCTTTATTTTTTGGCTGATAGGCAGTGTTATCTCCTGATGGCCTGGGAAACCAAATCCCAGGGTTACATTCCTGGCTCCCGCCTAGACTCTGGTGGGTGGCTTTTAGGGGAAACTAGGCAATGAGAGGTGCAAGGAAAAGGAATGGGCAGGGTGCGGCCCAGAGCTGGAGGAGTTGTGGGGAAGAATCAGAGTGATAACCTCTTTGATTCTTTTGTACGGAGACTCTGGAGTTTTGAGAATTATATTTAAACATATTCTGATTTCCAGCGTGATCATTTCCCCAGGACATTTTTAATGCTTAATATATGGGCAAAAGCTATCCTCCTTGGCTCCTGCTGTTAGTTGTGGAGAAGTTAAATGTGCTACTGTTAGAGGATTGCTTTTAATTTTGGCTGCTGCAACGAGCAGAGATTTTTCTTTTCCAGTGGGCAAGACTCAGTCTGGTAGAGGCATTAAGAATTAGTAAAGGTGGAAATGCTTTGAAACATTTGATCTCTTCTCAGGGAAGCTGAGCAGAGGGGAGGGGAGTCCCTCAGGAAGCCTTGTTGTGTGGAAACATACACACCAACAATGAGATTCTGTTCAATACCTCCTCTGACCTTGAATTCTCCCCTCTAGTCAGGCACCAACAAGACGGCACCAAAGTGGGGGAAAAACCCAGCCCTCTTCTCTGACATTTGATCTCAATCTCCTGAAGTCACAGGAGAGGCCAGAAAGGCTCAGATGGGGGACAATTGAGCAAAAACAGCAACATGTAGTACCTAAATCGGATTTCTGTCCACCCCAGCTGAGGCTGGTTTGTTTTGCTGGGAAAGTGAACGGTCTTGCTTCTGTTTTTCTGGAGACTGTCAAAGCCTGATCAACCTTGCCCTCTGAACCACACCAACTAACTAACCAACCAACCAACCGACCAACTACTCAGCCAACAATCAATGAACAAAAATCTACCCTGTCCTTAACAAAAATGACGGGAATTGGAATTTTTAAACATCATCTCTCCCAGTTATTTGCAGTGCATCAAGCCTCTTTCCTAATTATTTATAAAAATTGTGCAGTCCATTTGGGAAAGAAGGAATATGATTTTAAAGAATTTCATCTTAAAAATAAGTCTATCCTTAGCCTAAAAAACTAAAAAAATATCCTTAGCCTAGCACCAGAAAAATCCAAATATGATTTCTCGCGTCTGCTTCCTGGGATGATCTCCCTTTGATGGGGATCATGTTCAGATGTGTATTATTCTGATGGTCTCCAGATAACACGTCTTGAATTACAAACTCGGGCCATCTCCCAGGTACTGAGGAGGAGAGGATAAAGCAAGAAAGTGAACACTCAGATGAGAAATGGAAAAGCAAGAGGGCATCTTTCCAGAGACTTCCATCACCAGCATTTATCCTACAGCATCCACAGTATACAAATAATTGCCTCCAAGCTCGGACTGTCAGATAAATCTGCTCACTGCCTCCTAGAAAATAGCCCGAGACACTTTCTCGGAACACTTGCATCTCTTCCCCAGCAGCTGCTCATCTCTAATGTAACAGTGCTGTGCTGTCCTCCAGAGCAGAGCTGCATTGTCCCAGCTATGAATAAATCATTAACCCTATTTTATTAATAAGGCTCAGCTAACAACACTCCCAACCTGGCCCTGCTCTTCCTTTCCTGCAGTGCCTCAGAAACGTGTGCTATTCGGCTCTTCCTGTGCTGAAAGAGGCTGTCAGCCTCAAGGATGCAACTTGTGGGACCTGGAGTCTGCAACAGGAGCCAACTGTTGGTGGATGAGACCTATCTCTGAAGCCTCGGAGGATTGCAGCTGATAAGACTGGGGTTTAAAGACAGCAGTTTCTCTGGGATGCCCACTGCTTCTATGGTACCACCTGAGGGAAGGGAGCTATGCAGTGTCACAGGGAAAGGTTGGGTAAGGGGGCCGAGAGGGGAACAACTTATCCTGATGTCGGTTTTTATAAAGAAGGAACTGAGCGTGGGGTTTCCCCCTCTTAGGAAATAATATTTCTATGTAGTATCCCCTCATATGGTGACTGACTTCAAATCATTTGTTTTTTTGGAAACAGGTAGAAATAAATTATAAACTTTGTTGTTGTTGTTGTTGTTTTTAATGCTATCAATTTATAAAAGATCTTGCTTTGTCATTAATTCAAGTCTGTTATAATGCTATGCTATTTGCTGAGTTTTCTTATTTTGCTCGGAACTGTTTTGGAGGCAAATGACAGAAATTCAACTTAATTTAAGCAATAAAAAAGGAAGAGAAGTTGTAGACTCAGGTAATGGAAAAAGTAAAGGGGTGGTATGGACTTTAGGCATGGCTGAATCTAGGAGTTCAAAGAATGTCACCAGCTTGTTCTCTACCCTTCTCCATCTCTCAAGTTAGACTTCATTTTCAGACAGACTTTTTCAGATGGTGGCAAAGATGAAGTTTTGGGACAAGCACCTGCTCTCTGGAGTAGCTGGGGAACTGGCTTGGAAGAACTCTACCACTTAAAATTTCCATGGGAAATCTGAGGAGGAACTCAATCCTGGGAACTCGTGAACCCCCAGACCTGCCCTTCTCTGAGTCTCCCCACTCTGCCGATGATAACCGATATCCACCTGGCACTTTACCAAGAACCTTGGGGTCATCCTTGGTTCCTCCATTTTCTCCACCCTTATCCTCCAATCCACTAGCAAGTTCTGTCAGCTCCATCTTTGGAATGTGTCCTGGGTCCAACTATTTCTCACCATTTTTTCTGTCACTACCCCTACCAAGACTGATTCACCATCATCTCTTGCCTGAACAGTGCAGAAGTCTCCTAATGTGCCTCCCTACTGTCACTCTTGATCCCCTAAAATCTATTCTCCACAGTTAACTATAGTGATCATTTTCAAGGGATTGTAAGTGAAACCATGTCCCTATCTGCTTAAAACCTTCAAATTCTTCTCATTAAACTATGAACAAAATCCAAACTCCTTACCTTGTAAATCCAAGCTACTTACCTTCTTCCTCCCACTCTGACTTCACATATTTGCACTTTCTTCCTGTTCACTCTACTCCAGTCACACTGGTCTTCTGGCCATTTCTCATACACACCAAATTTATCTTGCCTCAGGGCCTTTGCTCTAGCTATTCCATCTACCTAGGCTGCTTTTCCCCCTGATTTTCACTTGGCTGGACCTGTCTTGGAAACCCTGGTAGAGTAGTGGTTAAGTGCTATGGCTGCTAACCAAGAGGTCAGCAGTTTGAATCCACCAGGCACTCCTTGGAAACTCTATGGGCAGTTCTACTCTGTCCTATAGGGTCGCTATGAGTCAGAATTGACTCGATGGCAGTGGGTTTGGTTTTTTGGGGTCTTTTTTGACCTGTCTTTCCATTTAGGTCAGCTGAAATATTATCTCCCCAAAGAAGCCTTTCTCAACTGTCCTATTTAATACTATGTTCCCTTTAGTGTATTACCCTGTTTTAGTCTCTTCCTAGCATGTATGGCTACTGAAGATTATATTAACAATGTATTTATTTATTGGTTTACTTGTTTGTTGTCTGTCTCTCTCCCTATAGTGTAAAGTACATGAAAGACTTTGTTTGTGGGCCATTTATGAGCCCAACATTGACTGGGCCTGGTGCTTTTCAGATTCCATGTCTCTCTGTTTGGAATTATTTTCCATTCTCCACAGCTTAGGCAAAATTTACCTCTGCCGCTGTCAATCCTGAACAAATAATCATTCTTCTAACTATCTCAAGAAAATAAAGGTCATTCAAACTTTTCTTTATTTTAAAATGTCTCTCTCCTCTGGCTTCTACCTCTCAACTTCCAAAAGAATAAGGTCTGTACATCTCTTTTCATATAGTGACATAATCCTGTCCTTACATGGGGTACATTTTCAGGATGAGAAACCCAAGTCTGCCCTCACTTAATTCTTTGCCATGAATCTTAGTTACCTAGTGCTCCTATGACAGAAATACCACAAGTGGATGGCTTCAACAAATAGAAGTTTCTTCTCTCACAGTCTAGTAGTCTAGAAGTCTAGATTCAGGGCATCAGCTCCAGGGGAGGTCCTTCTCTCTCTGTTTGCCCTGGAGAAAGGTCCTTGTCATCAATCTTCCCCTTGTTGAGGAGCTTCTCTGCACAGGAGCCCTGAGTCCAAAGGACACACTATGCTCCTGGTGCTTCTTTCTTGGTGATATGAGGTCCCCCAGCCTCTCTGTTTGCCTCTCTCTTTTGTATCTCAAAAGAGTTTGGCTCAAGACACAATCCAATCCTATAGATTGAGTCCTGCCTCATTAACATAACTGCCACCTATCCCACCTCATTAGCATCCTAGAGGTAGGATTTACAACACATAAGAAAATCACATCAGATGACAAAATGGTGGACAATCACACAATACTGGGAATCATGGCATAGCCAAATTGATACACATACTTTGGGCAGACACAGTTCAATCCATAATACCATGTAAAATGTATTTCAGGATTCTAAATAATCCTTATTCATGTACGGGTATAACTGTTTGTATTTTGGGGGTGGCTGATGCTTATGTACTATTTAATTGCTTTAGTCTATTTACGACTCAGCTCTTTTCATCTGCCTGAGCTCAGAGCTCAATTTCTCTGACTTTTTGTCACTGGTATTACCTTGGCTGTCTATGGTATCTCATCTCCACAATGGCCCTGATGAACCACACCTCCAAGTAGTCATATCTTTGTGTAGCCCCCTTCTCTTGAATCAGAACTGACCCTACAACTCACTTTAACCAACAGAATATTGGTTCAATTGCTTGTACAATTTGAATTTCTTTTTCGGGAGCTTCTTCCCAATCTTTTGAGACTCAGCCCTGGGCTGCCATTCAAATATTTGCCAATGATCTTATAATTTTGGCAGTTGTACTTTGCCTGATGTTTGTCTAGGCCTCATTTATATTTAAATTACTTCAATATGGTTATAGCAGTTGTGGTCTAAAACACAGAAAGTCATTTAAAATTAATGTGTTTTGATTGCTATGAATGCCTTGTCTGATACTGAGGTAGTTCATAAATGACACACTGAGACCATTCCTCCAGGATTTCAGGCTGTCCCATCAGTATGTTATTTCTAGCAATGTGCTGCAGGTTTTTGAAAGTAATAGTCTATGATGCATGCCAGGGGAAATGCCAATTTGAAGAATTGAAAGAAAAGTATAATAAACTACCGTATTTCATAACATTTTGATGTACCAAAATCTTTGTAAAATTTCAAGTGCAATCCATTTCCTCAAGCCTGTACATACCAATGTGGTAACATTATAAATCAGAATTCATAGGCTTTTGCCTGTGGAAACACTCCCAAAGAATTTCTGGAGTCCTTAGTGAGGGTCTCATGCCTACTCTACCTTGGGCCCCCATTTCATTGCCATCTTTCACCCAAGCACCTTGTAGTATGGTGATGAACTCCTAGAATGGCTGTTTTCCCCTCAGCTGAGGCACTGGAACCCTCTGCTTGATAAAATGTTCAGTGTTCTGTTTTATTTCATACTCCGTTAAGTAGACCTATAGCTGTGCTTCTTGGCACAAAGTTTTGCAAAGTTTTCTTGAAATAAAAAATTCAAATGTACTCTGTTTCCCTACTGACCACAGGACTCACATATAGACTCACTGGATCTGGAAGGTGGGGCAGGAACAGCTAGTCTTTTTTTGGGGGGGGTGGGGGGAGAATCTAGGAATCAGCTTTAATAATGGGAAAACTGTGACATGAACACAAAATACTTTGTTTACTCAAGTACCTTTGTGTGCTAAGAAGAAAGCTCATTTTAATAACCAGCAAAGTAGACAAAGAACATTAGTTAGTTAAATGATCAATTAAGGATAGGTTTGTTCTGGGAAGTCTTTATGTATGATATCCCAGATTTATTATTTCTTGGAGGGGACTAGTCTTGATGGACACGGGGCAACAGACACCACCCTGTCCTCTAAACTACCCCCTCCCACTTCCCACCCCTAATCCTGAAGTTTTGTAACCAGGTCATACTTATTGAGCTGCTTCTTGCCTTTGGAAGAGGCTTTCCAAGTCCCTCTATTCATCTAGTAGACAGTCTTCTGGCCAGACTGACTACCAGCTCAGAAATGTCCAACTCATCTGAACACTAATTATATAAATTCAAAGTAGGATTCCAACCACAAAAACAGAGTAACTAATTGCATGAGATGCTGAAGACCTGAAATGTAGGAGTAAATAGTTCACTGATGGCTCCGTGGCAGGGAATGCAAAGAACATGGAACCTGGAAACAAGAGGCTAGCTATCTTCCTACCTCACTTACTTACTTGCCGGATAACTCAGACAAATTAGTGAACCTCTCCTAGCCTCAGTTCTTAGAGGATTGATTTCCAGTGATAATGGCTCATAATTTTGTCTGATGATTCAATAGACAATAGACACGGTTTCTTTCTCTCTATGCGAGAACACACCTATCTTGGAGACGGACGCAGGCTCAGCAAAGCCATCGCTAATAGTGTGATGATATAGGTGAATAGCCTAGGCCTTAGGGGTCAGCATGGAAACAGTGAAGCAACAAAATGCAAGTACAAGACAAGGAACCTTGACTTTCTTTTGTAAACCAAAGTGTAAAAAAATGAAAAAGAGTCATTCCATTGAAACAAATAAAGATAACATTTCTTGAACTTCCTAGTGGGCTAAAATATGACATTCTTTTTAAGATTAAGATGGAGAAAAGTTATTCCCTCAGGGGCATAAACTGAAGGGGTCCTTCTCAAGACTTCTGTCAAGAGTAGCTCCGTTTGTTTGCCTAAGGCCAGAAAGACTCTACACAATAAAAACAGCAGCTAACATATGGAACACTTACTACATGCCAGGTACTGTTCTAAGCATTTTGCATATACTGATACATTTGATCATGACAACAACCCCATGGCATAATATTACTATTGTCATTCAAGGAAACTGAGGAATAAAGAAGTTAAGTAATTTACCCAACATCTACAGCTAGTAAGATGCAGAACCAAGATTTGAATTTAGGCAATTTGGAGCAAGAGTATTTAAATCTTGTGACTCCAGGGTTTCTGAACACCCACACTATTGACATTTAGGGACAGATAATCATTAATTTTAAAGCAATCGACTGTTAACCAAAAGGTCAGTGGTTTGAAACCACCAGTAGCTCTGCAGGAGAAAGATGTGGCAGTCTGCTTCCATAGAGACTCACAGCCTTGGAAACCCTATGGGTCGCTATGAGTCAGAATCGACTCAATGGCAGTGGGTTTTTAATCATTAATTATTTGTTTTCAGGAACCTTCCTATGTTTTGTGGGATGTTTACTAGCATTCCTGGTCTCTATCCATTAGGTGCCAGGAGCCTCCCTCTAGTTGTGACAGTCAAAAATGTCTCCACACATTGCCAAATATCTCCGGGTGGGGGGAGGGAGGAGGGTGCAAAATTGCCCCCTGTTGAGAATCACTGTGTGGCACTAAAAGTCCCCACAGTCTGACAATGGATGGCCCCTATTGCAACTCTGACCAGTAGCCCCCATCCTCAGCTTTCTTGACATTATAAAGGAAGTGGCGCACAGGCATTTGAGTTAATATAGTAAGTACATGGTAAGCACTAGCTAAGTGTTAGCTATTATTATTGCTGTTGTACTTTGTTGTTGTCATGACAGGAAAGGCAGCAGAGTTGTGTGGGAGGCTTTAATGGACAGTGGGAGTTTTGGGGAGTGATTTTCCCCCCTGTTGGGCTATCAAAACCAGGGTTCCAGTGTGTGAAAGACCAACCAGTCAGTGACCAGCTCCTGCAGCCATGAAATGGTCAGTGATAGGAGCTTTGTAAACACAGGAAGACATTAGTCTTGTCCAGGCAGAAAATAAAATCATCAGGAAAAAAAATTACTTTCAGGGAGTTTTTATTAACAAGTCATTCTGAGTATAACTTCCACATTCTTGTAATTAATCCTTTTTACTGGAGTCTTGGGTATCTCCCACCTTGATGCAATCAGCCATTGGGCTTACTGAGGAACGTGTCTCATGTCAAACAGACAGTGGCTAGGTCTGTGTAGGAGCAAGAAAAGAAGACCAAGTTGATGTATGAAGGGGCAAAACAGTCAAGGGAATCATCATATTTTCTTGCCTAGTTGTCCATAGAGAATGAGTTGACAAGTAGGCAGCCATCTTTAATTGATGACACGGTAAAAGGAAACAGATTAAGTCAGGGAGGCTAGAGTGTTAACACACCTATGTGAGTTAAGCACCTGGACTCATTCCAGAAGCAACCACAAAGGGCTTTCAGGAAACGTGGAGATGCTGAGATGGTAAGTCACCCTCAAGACAGCTTGTGAAGTGCTAGCAAAATCCACCCTACACCTTAACAGCTAAAAATAAGATGGACAGACAGGATTCAATGGCAGCAATTACTTTAAAGCAAGAAACATATAACAGCAGGGAACATGAGAACACAGCGCACACGAAAAGATTTTGCCATTTTCATTAAAAGCATCTTGTCAACTTGATAATGCTTACAGACTTTGAAAAGCCAGGTTGGGGCTTCATAGGTCAGGGTTGTGAAGATGTCTGTCCACCACAGTTAAATGGCCACCTTGCCATATATCCAACTTAACCTCCCTGCATCTCAGTTTCTCTATCTGAAATCATAAGCAATGTTATGTATGGTTTTATCCTTTCACATGTAATATTTAATTTATATTATCATAAGTAATATAAGTTACTCTTCTTAACTAACATAAAATTATGACTCAGAGAGATTAAGTAATTTACCTAGAGTCACATGAACAGTCCTAGATATACCAGACTCTCATAAGTCCTGTGCTCTTTCTAGCATCCCGCTCCTGAAAAGCAAACACTGTCTCTCCAAGGCCTCTTTCAGTTTCAAAATTCATGACTTTATGGGCCCTGTTATTTTTTAAACATATCTGGCCCTGTTTAAGAGCCCTGATGGCACAGTGTTTAAAGTACTCAGCTGCTAACCAAAAGGTTGGCAGCTTGAACCCACCACCTGCTCCATGGGAAAAAGATGTGACAGTCTGCTTCCATAAAGATTTACAGCCTTAGAAACCCTATGGGGCAATTCTACTCTGTCCTATAGAGCTGCTATGAGTTGGAATCGACTTAACAGCAGTGGGTTTTTTTGGTGGGGCCTGTTTACTCATCATCATCCTAAGCCCATTGCTGTTGTGTTGATTCTGACTTAAAATGACCCTATAGGACAGAGTGGAACTGTCCCACAGGGTTTCCAAGGAGCAGCTGGTGGACTTGAACTGAACAGAGCCTGTTTCTCTTCTATCCACTGCCTGTCTCTTTTTGCCCCACCCCCAAGAGGAGAAGAACTGGAAATGGGCCCCAAATTTCTGTTTTAGGTAAATGTTTATTTAAATAAAGAGGCTTACCTCAGAAAAGAAACATAGAGGGGAGGTTAGCTCTGGGAAAGCATACTTCAGACTGATGC
This sequence comes from Elephas maximus indicus, assembly GCF_024166365.1. Classification (NCBI taxonomy): domain Eukaryota; kingdom Metazoa; phylum Chordata; class Mammalia; order Proboscidea; family Elephantidae; genus Elephas; species Elephas maximus. The sequence continues at coordinate 61,398,517 of NC_064826.1, read as the reverse complement.
TGAAAAGAGTCCAGCGCTGACAGGGAACACTCTGGACCTTGTGGCACTTTAGGAGTGAATGGAGGGTAGAGCAATACAGTTTTGAAAATTAGATGAGTTGCTATTCCCTCTGAAACAGCTGGGAAGAGGCTGATATCTTCCATATCCAGCCAGTCCTTCACACAGAATCTTGTGGGAAAAAAAACAAACTGTGTTACTTTTTGACTGAAATGTCTCCTTGGGGGTCTCAGTAACTTGGAGTAAATCCAAAATCCCAAACACTGCCTTCAAGACCCTCCAGAACCTTATTCCAAGTTCCTTTTGTGGCTTTAACTCCCCTGCATGTCTATGCTCATATCATAATGGAATCTTGGATATTCTTCCAACAAGTTGTTCGCTGTGCTGGGAGAGGCTTGTCCCAACTCTTCACCATGTGAGATACCCCAGCCTGCAGGATCCAGCTCAAGGTCACCTCCTTCTCTTTAGGCACTAGAGTACTTTGATCCTACCTTTAGTAAAACTAGCTACTTTGGATGTCATTATATTTCTTTGTCTTCACCATGGGTCCTTATCTTTGTCTTCTTGCTGTGGTGCAAAATATGTGCTCAGTAAGTGTTCAAATAAATGTAAAATGTTTAGAGATGGTCAAAGTAAAGTAGTAATAGAAGATAAGATCATGTGCCCTCATTGCACTTTATCTTCTTTGCCTTTTTTTTTTCTTACTTTTATTTTGGTATTGGTTTATTTGCATTAGAATTAATAGTATTGGTTGATTTATGCTAGACTTCATTCATTGCTTTAGGTTTTATATGGATCAGGGACTGTCATGTCTATCCTTTATAGCCCCTACAAAGTCTCTTCTACATAGAAGTGCTCAAAAATCAATTTCTACTTGAAAAACACTAAATGATGCTGGTAGAATCACAATAATTTTTGGTTTGGCACTCATGTCATGCACTTCTATGCATCTGTCCACAAAGAGCTGCTCTCTGTAATCTAAGAACCTCTCTTTTACTTTCTCCTCCAATCCTACGATGAGCCTCCATGGATGGTTTCCTAACCTGAATAACTCACCTACACAGCTTCCAATCCCTTAACGTTCAACTTCTAAATAGTTCTCAAAGAGATCACTAATCAGTGGGGATAATACACAAATGTGAGAAGCTAGAGAAGACCCCTCCCTATTCCCACCGCACTCCAGGACTTTTTCCTCCCCTCCAGCTTTGCACTTTTCAAGAGCAGCCTTCTGGAGTTATCCCTCTTTTCTTTTTACTGCCCCCAATAATACAGCATCGGACAATGCACATTCACAGCCAGACCAGATGAGGAAAAACATGCGGGTGAAACTTACAGATTAAAGAGGAAGCAGAGCAGCATCCCAACAGGCCAGCAGAGAGAGGTGGGATGACCCAGGGTGCACTGGAACACGCGGTTTGGCAGGGGCCCTCATATGCACCAGGCAGACACAAAGATCGATATTATTTGTACAGAGCATAATTCGCTTCTTTTGTTTAAGAAAAGTATTTATGGATCAATAATAAAAATAATAAAACCTGTGTTTGAGTCCAGGCTCCACTACTTTCTCACTTTGAGACCATGAGTGAATCATTTAACTTTTCAAGTCCTCAATTTCCTCATATGTAAGATGGGTACATACCTCATAGGATTGTGGTGAAGACTAAATGAGATAATACAAAGTGTTAGCGTGTTACAAGGAGTAAGTGCTCAATAGATTTTAACCATCATCATCATCAACGTCGTTATGACTGGCTTAAGATTCAAATCAGGGTGAGTAACTTGCAAAGGGGATTTTTAAACCAGGAAAATATTCCCTGATCTATTTCTTCCAGATTAACCAAAGCATAAGATTACTTCTGAAATATGCTGAGAATTAATTGAACATATATTCAAACCATTTCACATTGTTTGGGCACTATTTAAAAAATAAAAATAAAAAACCGTGGCTACCATGAAGAACAATTATGTCCCAAGGCTGCTTGTCATTGTTCTGTGGGCAGCTGATATTTTGAGTCATCTCAGCTGGTCTGGCTGTGAATGTGCATTGTCTAATGCTACACTGGGGGCAACCAATTGATGCAGTTTAGATGGAAAGCTCTCCTAGGGCAAAGACCAAGACCTCTTCTCTTGCAACCCCTGTGATGCAGAGCATAGAATAGAGCAAAAGTATGTGAGTAAGAAACACATTTTAAAGCAATGTATGAGTTAAATGAATATTGTTATGAAAATTCTGGACCTGATTCTCTCCAAAATAGTGATTCTATGATGCCAATGAGAAATAAGGAACCCCGAGAACTCTGCTGCTTTTGTGTGCAGCTGCAAGAGAAAAGTGCATAGCTTTGGTTTCCTGTTAACTTGCTCTCCAAATACTAATAGACATACGTCAGGCAATCTAGCTTCTCTGAATCTGGATAATACAATTCATCTTATAAGACTTTGTCATTGGATGGTTTCACATATGTAAACAATTAACACAAAGCCTGGCCCATATTAGGTGCTCAGCAAATGGCAGAATTTTTTTTCACCCTTTCCTCCCTTCTACATAACAAAACAAAAGAGAATGAGAGGCAAGGAAAAATATCCCTCTGGAATGCAGTTCAAAATGGGCCATTTAACTAGGGAGCAGAGCCAAAATGGTTTGCAGGGTTATTTTAGAACATAACATGGGTTCTTAATTCAGCAAAAATCAATTTTGTAAGCCATGAAGACTATCTTGAGGTATGTATTTTGGACTTAAAAATTTTTTTAATTTTGCCTTTAAATTAAATGCCAAGATTAAAATATTTTCAGAGTACAGTGATGGTTCACTGTTAGAATGATGGAGGGGTGTACGCATAGCCTGTGGGCTCCATAAATATTAATGAAGTACCCAGATAACAGATGATAACCCCAGTGGTGTCTTATGTTTGTACCCAAAGGGGTTGGCTATGATTTCACATTTAAAGAACAGGGCTTCATGATACAATATATCAGGCTCTATGATGTATATCTTCCTACTACTGAACAATGAATTCTATAAACTCACAGTCATATATATATACACACTGAAATCAGCAAAAACCAAAGTGGTTAAATTTGTGCAACTATTTATTCTGTGTCTGAGTTTCAATTTTTGCCACAGGGACTAAATGTTTTGCTTCAATCTGATTCTTTTGCTGATGTCTAAAAAGCCTGGATATGTTGGTTTCTGAGGAAGGTAGCTATTGTTCCTGGCTTTTCCCCACTCTATCCCAAAGTTTCCCATACTTTTCAGCTGCAATAATTCCTTTACCACCTCCCCACCAACACATGACACTCAATTCTGTCCTCTGTTTATTCATAAGATTATGGATACAGTCCTTTAACAATGAATTAAGAACCCTTTCACCTATATATGTGTGTGTCTTCACGACCTAGGTCTTCACATGTACACAGGCCTGAACACATATACTACTTGCTGCTGGTCAGGTGGTGAGATACCATTTTCAGGCTGAATGGGGAGACATAGCCTCCCTTGTCTTGCATCCACACTACACAATCCATAGGAATCATCTAGATGTTTTATAATATAAACTCCAAAGCAAACTCAACACATATGCTTGCCTTCTGCTATTATACAAACCACCCAAAAGCCACTATGCCCACACAAAATAATTAGCTTGAAATCACAAATTTATAACTGAAAATTGCCAAGTAGGTGAAAAAATGACCATTCTCAATTGTACTTTTTAACAGCAAATAATAACTTACATCCTGGAACTGCAAAAAGATAATTTGACAAGAAAATCATCTGCATATAGCATGACTTTTCATTTCTAGGAGGGTCTTAAATTATAATATTTCCTCTGTACCATGGGAATGGGAAACCCTGGTGGCGTAGTGGTTAAGTGCTATGGCTGCTAACCAAAGGGTCAGCAGTTTGAATCCATCAGGCTCTCCTTGGAAACTCTGTGGGGCAGTTCTACCCAGTCCTATAGGGTTGATATGAGTCGAAATTGACTGGACGGCACTGGGGAATGCAGGAAATATGTAAAAACCCTTAAAAACAAAAAACCCACAGATACATTCATGATAGTTACTACTGATATGACTTTCTAGGAGACAATATGAGAACACGCATCCGATTTTAAATGCACAGAAATTTTGACTCAGCAAGTTCACTTCTAGAAACTTATCCTAAAGGTGTTGTAAAAGTGTGCAAAGATGTAGCCACAAGTATCTAAGCTGCAGAATACTTTCTAACAATAAAATAAGAAACCATACAATGAATTCTAGGAAACAATTTGAGAGAATAATATAGAATTATGGACATGAAAATTTGGATGTGATATGTTTTTAAATAAAAAAATAGATTTTTGAAGGAACGTATTGTTTTTTATGCTGTGTGTGCATGCACATACATATATAGAAGAAAATCTAGACAGATGTTTACCAAAATGTTTTAATGGGTTATCAGTGGGTGATAAGATTGAGGGTTATACCAAGGACGCAAGGCGATTACAAGCCCAAGAGACAGAAAGGGCCACATGAATCAGAGACTACATCATCCTGAGACCAGAAGAACTAGATGGTGCCTGGCTACAACCGATGACTGCCCTGACAGGGAACACAACAGAGAACCCCCAAGGGAGCAGAAAAAAAGTGTGGTGCAGAACTCAAATTCATGTAAAAAGACCAGACTTAATGGTCTGACTGAGACTGGAGGAACCCTCAAAGCCATGGCCTAAACCCAGAACTAAAACCATTCCCAAAGCCCACCCTTCAGACAAATATTAGACTGGACTATGAAACATAAAATAATACTTGTGAAGAGTGTGCTTCTTAGTTCAAGAAGACACATGAGACCAGATGGGTAGCCCCTGGCTGGAGGCAGGATGAGAAGGCAGGAAGGGATAGGAGCTGGTTTGATGGACACAGGAAATTGGGGGTGGAAAGGGATAGCGTACTGTCACATTATAGGGATTGCAACTAGTGTCACATAACAATATGTGTATAAATTTTTGTATGAGAAATTAACCTAAGCTATAAACTTTCACCTAAAGCACACTTATAAAAATAATAATAATAAGATTTGATAAATAATAAATAAATATAAGGGGAAGTACAATGATAGGAGGTGACCCACAAATATTAATGCCAAATTAAAATATATTAAAATCTACCATCAACATCTGTAACCACAAAATATCAGGGGCCTACTGTAGTTATTGAAAACCCCCTCTGTGTTCACCCGTAGCAACCCTATGTACAACAGAACGAAAACCTTCCTGGTCCTGCACCATCTTCACAATCATTGCTGTGCTTGAGCCCATTGTTGCAGCCACTGTGTCAATCCACCTCGTTTAGGGTCTTCCTCTTTTTCACTGACCCTTTACTTTACTGGGCATGATAGTCTTCTCCAGGGACTGGTCCCTCCTGATAACATGTCCAAAGTACCTGAGACAAAGTCTTGCCTTCCTTGCTTCTAAGGAGCATTCTGGCTGTACTTCTTCCCTCTGAATTACTTCCAAGAAATTCAATGATGAATGAGGTAATAATCAAATAAACAGGTACTAAATATGCTATTGGATTTTATAGACTTTTCCTCCACTTTTCAGAAGGGAATTTCTATTACTTTCACCTGTCATGTATGTTATCACGTGTTTGAGAATTACAAAGGGGAAAAATAACTCTAGAAAGAACAAATAGCGCTTACCATGGACTGATACAGCAATAATAATTGGCAACAACAACCACAGACATTAACCTGCAGTGCTGAGCCACACAGAAACGAGTGAAATTAGTTCCATTTCAGTTGTAATAACAACAGGAACCAGGCCCACATGTTTGTATATTAGGGAAAACAGGGAACGGATCGCAAAGCAAGTCTAGATTCAATGATCAGACAGGAATGAAGCCCTCCTCCTGAAAATCAAAATGAAATAATTGCTAGTGGCAGCTTGCATGGGTTTTAAGAGTTAAGAGGCAATGTTTTTGCAAAAGGAGCCATAGGGAAGCAAAATGAAAATAAATTGCTCCAGTTGTAGGCATTCTTGTGCCTGGGCACTGGCTGTCTCAGGCACAATCCTCAGAAGAATGAGTGGTTCAAAAACAGACAAAAACAAACAAACAAAACATAGAGCATTGGAAGGGCAATATTTGTGTGGCTCTGAATGAAACAGATCAAGTCTTCTAGGCCTTGAAAACCCTATGGAGCAGTTCTACTCTGCATACATGGGCCATGAGTCAGAATTGACTCGATGGCAACTAGCAACAAGAACAAATCTGTTGTCTATAGTTTAATAAAGACTATAGAATATACACTGTAATTTTTCTAGCTCTTTCTCTCTACAATTGAGTCAAAAACGCAAAGAACCCAAGTTGTAATAGAAAGTTCTAAATTACTACCAGAATAATAAAAAAAAAAGAAAGAAAGAAAATATAAATCAATATTGGTGACTTTTTAAAAAAGTGAACGTCTATCTTGCTTTTATTAAAAAACAACAAAAACAGTTGTCATCAAGTTGATTCTGATTCATGGTGACCACATGTGTATCAGAGCAGAACTGTGCTCCACAGGGTTTTCAGTGACTGATTTTTTGGGAGTAGATTTCCAGGCCTTTCTCCCAAGGTACTTCTGGGTGGACTTGAACCTCCAACCTTTTGGATAGCAACTGAGCATATTAACTGCTTCACCTAGGGATGTCTTCGTTTTTATATCACCCTGAAAACAAGCAGCCTGGAGAGGTCTGCTCACTTGGATTTGAGATCTGCCCTTCCCACTTCTGCCAAGTTAATCCTCCCCCTCCTTTCCACTCCCACTCTCTGGCCTTTTATGATTTCCTCCCTCCTTTACACCCAAATGCAGAAGTGAAGTGCGAAAAGCTGTTCAAGTACTCTTAACTTACTGAGAGAGGAAACTATCTGGCCATTTTTTTATATTTCATGATATTAAAGTAATTCATCTGAGTTTGCACTAATGACAGTAAATCTCTCATGCTGACAAGCTGTGGACAATTATCCTTTCTACAGCCTTTTAAATCCAAAGCACTAGGAAGTGCGTCAGTATTGGAAACTTGTGGCTTACTTATTCAAACTGAACGGCCAACCAACTTGAGCAGCTCCCTAAAAGGTGCGCCACCACGCTCCTAGTCCCAAAACAGCTCTCTCAGGGACCTGCAAATGCTGGGACGCTTCCGCTGGAATTTATGTCCATGGAGGATGCTGTTTAAATAAAGTGGTGTGTCATTTATCCCTATAATGAGTAGTTAAATAGCAACAATTAGGAAGGAAATTCTACAAGCCTGAACTCCAGTTACTTATTACTGCCACTGAAAGTCAATTAAAGTATCTATGTAATTACAGGCGTTGGGATCATCTGGCAAATCATACTAGAGGGAAGAGCCCCTTGGTTTGTTCTGAAAGTATGTGATCTAGTCTCCATTGTGTTGGTTAATTTTCGGACAAGGGAGCATGTGAGGGGGCTTGCCCTAAACATCTGTAGATCTGTTCACCTGGAAAAGCAACAGAAATGTAAGTTGAATGTCCATGCAAACTCAGCAGCTGTACAAAGAGCAAGTTAGACAAGTAGTGGATGGGGAGGGGGGTGCCTATTCAGCTAGATCAGTCACCCAGAAGACTGCCCTTCAACTCGAGATTCTATAGCGGCTCCTTGTTGCTGACTATACCAAGTCCTTAGTCCCTTTCCAGCTTCAAGGTCAACCTACTCCCCTACCAGTCTCCCATACCTCATCTCAATCAGCTCACTGTCTCACAAACATTACCATCATGATTTAAAATGTTTCTATGCTTTTTCTCAGCATGTTGCATAAGATGTTTTCTTCCCTTCTCTTCTGCCTACCCAAATCCTTTTCACCTCAGAGCTCAGCTCTGGTCAACTCCTCCTGGATGCCACATCCAATACCAGACCTCTCGTCCATGAACTGTCTATGGTATCGGAAGTTTATCACTCAGTGGTTCTCAGGTTGTGAACACCTAGCAGGGCCTAGGAAACCCTGGTGGCAGGGTGGTTAAGAGCTACGACTGGCTGCTAACTTAAAGGTCGACAGTTCAAATCCACCAGGTGCTCCTTGGAAACTCTATGGGGCAGTTCTACTCTGTCCTATAGGGTCGCTATGAGTCAGAATCAACTCGACGGCAGTGTGTTTGTTTTTTTTTTTTGGTTAGCCGGTGCTATGCCTTCAGTCAGCTTCCCGCCCAGCATCTGGGTTACATTATGCCCCCAAAGTGATAGCTTTCTGATTGTTGGTTTCTGTTGGTATACTTTAGTCTCACATTTTTGGTGACTCGTGTTAATCAGGCCTAGCTGGCTTGCCTTCATTTTTTCACTCCTTTATTCATTCAGCAGCTTGTTCTGAATGGCTCCTCAGTGCATGCACAGCACCAGAACCATTGCTTCTGGGTCTGATTCTGGTATTTCCTCCTCTACCACATTGCCTCAATGGGAAACTGCATTTACTCATACCCTGGACAAATCAAGGAGTCATCATTTCTTCACCACTTGCTTATCATTTCTTCACCACTTGCTTATCATTTCTTCCTCAGCCAACACTTACAGGGAAATGGTTATAAAATCACTTATAAATATAGGAAAAGTGAGTTCTCTCCCCTGCGGTTCCACACAGCTCTCCTCAGAGGTCTCTCAGAACAAACCAGAAGATAAAGAGAAGAAAATATTTTCAAGTGATCTTTCGAATGACTCTGGGGGTTACAGAAGGTTCAGGTTTGGTTCAAGGGCTGGGCAAAATCTTGGGTCAGCCAGCTATGCTAGGGCCAGCCAAACCTTGGGGTCAGCCAGCCACATCTGGGTTGAATCCAGGACATTTGCTATTCTTCACATCCCAAGACAGATTTTAGAACTTTAACTTGCTTTCTTGCAGCCGCTTTATGTTTTAAGCATTCATCTCAACTTGGAGGAGGCTTCCCAGAGGATCTCTTTTCTCACTCGCCCCTGTCATGGCTGGTGCTTTGGCACCTCATGCTCTCCACATGTGATGTTTAGACTTCATATCCCCCAGAGTCATATCCCCCAGAGGTGTAACTAAGGTATGAGAGGAGGGGCACTAATGAGCAATTTCTATTGGCCATGGGCTTTCCATCACCAGCTGTGAGAGATCATTCAGTAATTTAAAACTAATTGCCATCGATGCTTTTTCCATAGATAGGCCCCTGGTATCTCCACAACTATTTGCCCCCACATGCTGTTTGTGTAAAAATGAAGATGCTATGTGTGTCCAAAGAAATCAACCAGGAGGAAACAAGAAATCTGACCAGTGGGAAGATTCATAAAAAATTTTTTTATTAAAGCTTCTTACTATTTTTTGCAGGGGATATTGTCCCTATCAGTGCATTAAAAATAGGATCTTCTCAGGCAACAAATATAAAGGCAAGAATGACAAGTTCAACAACATCTGATCATATCGAAGGACTGCTTAAAACCCTTCAACCTCTCTTACAGTACTCAGCACATTGCACTGACACAATTGTACCTACCTTAGACCACCCACACCAACAGTTAGAGCACAAGTTCCATCAGGCCAGGATTGTGCTGAGCCTCTCCCTGATGGCTGTGCCTGGCACAGTCTTGAGAATGATGACCTAGGTTAGCTCTGTGGGACAAACAGCAACAAACTATTAGTCACCATTATGTGAATAGCCAATACATTCAGGTCCTTCTCTTAGGTTCTCTGGGAGAGGCAAAGTAAGAAGTAAACACTGCCTCCCTTCCCCACTCACCCCCAAGGATGACCCTAGGGGAAAGAACAACTACAGGGACAGGCTCTCTCAGTGATGGCAATTAATGAAGGTTATTTTCTTATAATATGTTATCTTGGTATTCTAGTGCTGCTGTAATACCATAAGTGGGTGGCTTTAAAGAACATAAATTTGTTTTTCTCACAGTTTAGGAGTCTAGAAGCCCAAATTTAGGGCACTGGCTCTAGAGGAAGGCTCTCTCTGCTCTGGGGGAAAATTCTTGCCTTAGCTTGTCTATTGTTCTTACCTGGAGTTCCTTGGAGACTTCCATGTGGCATCTATCTTTCCTCCATTCATGCTGTGCTTGCTTTTCTTGGTGTCTGATCTGCTTTTTACACATCTCAAAGGTGCTTAGCTTTAAGACACACCCTACATCCATAAGGGCTCATTAACATAACAAGGAAAACCCTATTCCCATATGGGATCACATCCACAGGTAGAGAGGTTAAGATTTCAACACATATTTTGGAGGGACACAACTCAATCTATAACTTATGTCTTACATGGAAAATAAATAAACTGACAAAACTGGCAAAGCTGATCATAATGGGCGGAATAAGCTTGGGTCATACTTCTCATGGTCTCTTGGTAGGGACCACAGAGTGACCTCGACAGCAAACCAAATGCAATTCTCCAACTGAACCTGATTCCTGAATTCCATCCTGTTGCCTGTTTCTGATTGTTACCTAGCCCTCTTTGCTTGACTCTACTATCTGCTGTATGGTTAAGATAACTCATTAAAGGATTTATTCCACTATTATATAATCCAATATAACATTAACAGCGCATTTGACAGCAATCAGATGAAAATTTCTGCTGCCTTTCTGGATTAGTAACTCGGCAAGTTTCATTTTGCAACAACAAGCTGCCAGAGAACAAGGTCAGCAAAAGGCGTCTTCATTTTCTATGCAGGTACAGGACCTGAAATTTATCCCTGCCACATCCTGACAGGAAAAGGCCAGGGGTTCAATAGTGTGGACACTGAGCTAGCACATCACTCAGGGACACGGTCCCTTAAGGTGTGTCTGAGAGACAGACACGTGGCTCAATGACACATACAGAGAACTTGTCCTGACCACAGAAGAAGGGAAACAAGTCCTAGAAAAATAAGCAGAAACAAGTGAAAGCTTTTAGTGTGTAATAGCCTTGAAATTCTGCTTGGAAGTGTTTCTGGGAGAAGGACCATTTTATCTAAGTTTAGCGAGTATTTGGCCAGGTTTTGGTTTGTTTTTCCTCTCAGAGACAACCTTCTTCTATGTGGTGGCCCCAGGTATTATCAGAGGAAGGTAGGCAGGGTAGGGGGAGAAGAAATGGACTGACCAATAAAAAACCAGACCAAACCCAGTGCCATCGAGTCGATTCCAACTCATAGTGACCCTATAGGACAGAGTAGAACTGCCCCCAGAGAGTTTCCAAGGAGTGCCTGGAGGATTTGAACTGCCAACCCTTTGGTTAGCAGCCGTAGCACAAAACCACTAAGCCACCAGGGTTTCCAGTGGACTGACAAACATGCCTAATCTTTTATCAGAGCATAGTTATTCAAGAAAATACACCTGCTGGCCATTATTTCCTTACAGTCACAATTGGAAATTAACAGTTCTAAAAGATTGTTTTGAAGAAGGTGGCATTTTTGGATGACTCTCCCCTTACTGTCTCTTGGATTAGGAATCCTGACCAAAGCATACTAAAAAAAGATTTTATTGGGCCCACTGAATTTTACACATACATGTACAAATCCAGAACACCTCTTAAGTAATCAGTATGGGAGACTGGAGCTTGGTGGTGCAGTGATTAAGAGCTTGGCTACTAACCAAAAAGGTCGGCGGCTCAAATCCACAAGCCGCCCCTTGGAAACCCTATAGGGCAGTGACAGCAATGGGTTTTTATAGACTATGTGCTTGATGGGAGCCCCCTCCTTATAAAATGAGCTTCACAGCTAAGGACACATGAATTTCAACCACGAAATACATATTTATGGATGTCTATTTACTTTTTTATTATTACAAGAGGCTCAAACAGTTAAGTGCTCAGCTACTAACTAAAAAGTTGGTGGTTTGAATCCAACCAGAAAGGCCTGTCGATCTACTTCCAAAAAATTACTGCCTTTGAAAACCCTGTGGAGCACAGTTCTGCACTAACATACATGGGGTCACCTACTCTGATACACGGGGTTTGCTTTGTTTTGTTTTTAAAAACAAGGCTCAGAACTAGGTACTGATCTCGATATAAAAAAGACACCATCTGATGCTGGCAGTGGCATCAAAGGTGGCCAGGGATCATTCTGGGAGATTCAGCTTGGTGTTTCCCCAAGGAGAAGAGCCTAAATGCAGCCCTGGAAATGCTCACTTCCCACTGGACGTAGATGAAGAAGGGGCAGGAGGGGCCTGTGGTGGCTCCTGCAGCCTGTGTAGGGATGGGAATGTCTGAGATTTGAAGACTGAATCACACTGCTTTCAATATCAAGTCTCTCTTCTTCTCTGATCACTGTGATACACAGGAGCTTCCTAAATAGCAAGCAAAATAATGAGCCAGGGGGATAGAAACTATGATGTAGGTCTGGTATTGACTATGAGCTCCACCATTTTGTTTGGCTGGAATTGCGTTTCTTAAATTAACAAAAATAAGACCTCCTGCAATTTGCCAGTGCAGGTTCCATAAGAGCAGGTCAAAGTGTCTATGCATATCTTAAAGGATGGCTGTGGTGGGCTGGACTGCTCCAATTGGGAGCTGGTGAGTTCACCAACTGTGCTGTGTCTGCATTGGAGCAGCCACTTAGCACCTCAGCACCTCCATTAGGAGCTCTCATTGTCTCATAAGTGTCTACATTTATGGTCATTCATGCTCCAAAAGAAAAGGAAAGACCTTAAATGAAATGCCTTGCAAGCTAGATGATCCATGTTTTGTGGTTTTTATAATACTTGGAATCATTACATCTTTGTGTTAGGACCTCACCATGAAAAATAAACATTCTTGGTACAGAAAAACTGGTTTGTAAATGGAGCATTTTTGGTCTGTTATGTTAAATGCCTGGGCATTACTTTAAAGAAGTTTTTGCTGGAAAAAAAAGAAGTTTTTGCTGGAAAGCCTCAGCAGAGATATCCCTTAACTTGGATTCCACTGCTAAACTTCACAGGCTGTGTAAGCACAAAGATTAATTATCTAAACAGGGCCCTGGATGTATGGAACCCTTCTATAATGTTGACTCCAATGTAGTTGACTCCGATGTATTATGTATTCTTTACAGCATCAGTTCTTTGGCTCTTCTTTTTAAGGAGGGTCAAGACATGCCTGTTTATGGCATTATTGATGCATTGAGTGACTTCCTTAAAATCATGTGGAGATATCATTCGTGCATGCCTCTAAGGTATCTGTTTGTTTTTAGTCTAGCAAGACTGCCTGTGTCTTTTTGAGAAGATGAAAAAACAATGAACTGCAATCTCTAATATTCTCAGTAATAATGACTAAAGTTTCACCTGTGGAATTGAACATGTCTTAGGCTGGGTTCTTCAAACTCATCCTTACAATTTTGTTTCTCTAGAACCACTATCAGTACCAAATGTCTTAGGCTGGGTTCTCTAGAGAAGCAAAACCAGTATAATATATATACAGAAAGAGAGAGATTTATATCAAGGAAACAGCTCACATGATTGTAGAGGCTGGAATGTCCCAAGTCCTTGAACCAGGATAGAGGCTTCTCCTGATTCATGTAGCCACAGGGGCTGGTGAACCCAAGATCAGCAGGTCAGAGAGCAGGACTCTTGCTCACAGGCTATGAAGATCCATGAATCCCAAGACTGGCAGGTAAGCTGCTAGCTCAAGTCCCAAGAACTGGAGGCCAGATGGAAAGGAGGCAGCTGCAGCATCCAGAATGGGTAAAAGCCAGAACATCCACTTATATTTGGATGCAGGCTACATGCCCAAGGAAACTTCCTTTCAACTGATTGGCTACTCACAGCAGATCCCATCATGGGGGTGATCACATATAAACACCAGGAATCATGGCCCAGCCAAGCTGATGCACAATTTTAACCATCAAAAACATCCCAAATAACTGGTAATTTGACGGTTTTTTGAGAAAGATTTAATTAAAACATTATTTTGTAATTCTGCTACAAAGAAGAGTTTGAATTTCAGAATGTGCCTGAAAACAACAGTCCTCTTAATTAATGTTCTCTAGAGAAAACCTTTTTTAAGATTTCATTAATTTGGATATTTAAATTATGGTAACTAACTAAAATGACCTCAGTCTGTGGCTGGTTTCAATATCTATTTACACAGTATTAATGTATAGGAGTTTTAAGTTTTGATTTGTCCACAAAGAACTAATACATTAATGACAATTCTAAATGTAACAAATAAATGCTTTAATCCCTCATCAGTGAAAATAAAGACACACGACCCAGCCCGCATGCAACCTACTAGTAAAATGACAGTAGAACTTAAAAAAAAAAAAAAAAAGGTATTATTGCAAATCTGTGTTTGTTCAGGGGGAATTAGTTTGGGGAGACTTTTGGAAATAGTCAAATGATGTGCAAACAGTTTGGGAAGATAAAGTGGATTATCAAACTTGGTAATAACGTTTTGAGTGATTTGTGATTATGATGAAAAGACGAATTTTCCTTCTGACTCAAAGACAACTTTTCCAAAGGGAAATTTGGAAAATGTGTGGAAAAAGGGCAGTACCATCAGAAGAAACATGTACTAGGGTAAGTCAAAAAGTATTGCTACTAGGGTTTCAGTTCATACATGCACAGGTTTATTCCAAACAAAACCAAACCAAACCAAACCCAGTGCCGTTGAGTCGATTCCGACTCATAGTGACCCTAGAGGACAGGGTAGAACTGCCCCATAGAGTTTCCAAGGAGTGCCTGGTGGATTCAAACTGCTGACCCTTTGGTTAGCAGCTGTAGCTCTTAACCACTACGCCACCAGGGTTTCTAATTCCAAACAAAGCTTGTTTAAACATGTCTCTGCAATCAGTGGATAGCTGCAGACAAGTTCACTCAGGAATACACTTGTCTTAGTCTCATTAGAGTGTCTTCAAAAAAAAAAAAAAGAATACTTTTTGTGCCATGGGAAAAATAAATGATTTTTAGGCTAGGGCTTATCATGGATTGAATTATATCTCCCCCAAAATGTGTGTATGAACTTGGTTAGGCAATGATTCCCATTGTTGTGGGTTGTCCTCCATTTTGTGATTGTAATTTTATGTTGAGAGGATTAGGGTAGGATTGAAACACCACCCTTACTTGGGTCACCACCCTGATCCAAGGTAAAGGGAGTTTCCCTGGGGTGTGGCCTTTACCACCTTTTATCTCTCAAGAGATGAAAGGGAAGCAAGCAGAGAGTTAGGGACCTCATTCCACCAAGAAAGCAGCACCAGAGCAGAGCACATCCTTTGGACCTGGGGTCCCTGCACCTGAGCAGGTCCTAGACCAGGGAAAGATTGATGACAAGGAATCTTCCTCCAGAGTTGACAGAGAGAGAAAGCCTTCCCCTAGAGATGATACCCTGAATTTGGACTTGTAACCTACTAGACTGTGAGAGAATAATTTCTGTTTGTTAAAGCCATCCGCTTGTGGTATTTCTATTACAGCAGCACTAGATGACTAAGATGGGGCTTATACCAAATTTTTAACAAAACTCAAGTGGACATCTTTCCAAATCATTGAAGCTGTGCAACAAGTTAAGGGAAATGCTGCCCCACATAAAATAACCATTTTTGATGGATCAAAACTTTTAAGGAAGGTCAGGAAGATCTCAAAGATGAGCCAAAAGAGGGAAGACCACTCAGAAGGTTATGGCGACAGTTTTTTGAGATTCTAAAGGCGTAATCTTGATAGATTTTCTCAAAGGACACAGGACAATCACAGGAACTTATTATGAAGAGTTTTAAGAAAACTGAAAACTGCACTGGTGAGAAAAAGGCCAGGAAATTTGCACTGAGGAATTTTTTTCCATCATGACAATGCACCTGCTCGTTTTTTGAGAGTAACAAGGGCTGTCCTACGAGAATTTCATTGGGAAACCTTACCCTATTCACCCTACAGCCCTGATCTTGCCCCTTCAGACTTCTTTTGTTTCCAATATCCAAAGAACATTTAAAAGGAACACTATTTGAGTCCCTTAAGGATGTCAAAACTGCCATTTTGAAGTGATGTAAAATGAAGAGCACAAAATTCTTCAGGGAAGGGTTAGAGAGATGGAAAAACCACCTTCAGAAGCATATAGACCTAGATGGAGGATATGTCTAGAAACAATAGCTTCACATTTTGATATTTTTGTTAAATAAAAGTTTCCATGATTTTGTAGCAATATTTTTGACTTAGCCTCGTATGCTCTCACCACGTGACTGGCTTAGAGGTAGCTCTCATTTAAACTTAAAGATTCTGAGATGTTTACTTAAAAATCATCAAGTTCAAGAATAGGATGGGAGAGGTCATGTTTAAAATATCTGATTATTAAAGGTGAGCCATTTTATTGTTTAAGAAGATAAAAACACTTTCTTTTTTTCCAAACAATACCAGAGAGAAAAAAAAAAATTTTTTTTAAAGAGAGAGAAATTATTCTAAAATCGCATCTTGGGCAAGGAATCTTTTTTATTTTCTAGGTTTAAAAAAAAAAATCCCACACACCCAACATTTACCTCTATCCCTACAAGATTAATTTCTCAGCGCTGTGGATGATATCAATGAGGTCATTCTGGGGTTAATCAAAAAATTTAATGCAAGAGATATATGATATGGGAAAGCTGCTATATACATGCCGCGATTAACTAAGAAGTGTTTTCTTCGCAAAAGTAACCATCCATTAAAACCTTAAAAAAATCACCTCCACAAGCAGCATAATGAACATGTGTTCATCCTTCACCCTCAGAAGCTCCCTTATGCCCCTTGCTAATCCCTCCTGTACCTCAAACTCTCCCTTCCCCAAATAATCACTAATTTCCTTTCTGTCACTAAAGAGTAACTTGAATGTCCTGTAAACAGAATCATACACAGTCTTCCCTCTCTTGCCTGGCTTCTTTCATTCAGCATGGCTATTTTGAGATTCACCCATGTTGTTCTATGTATCAGCACTTTATTCTTTTTCATTTTAGAGTAGAATTCCATTATATGGACCTACCGGAGTTGGTTTATCCACTCACCTGTTGATGGACTTTTGGGATGTTTCCAGTTTTGAAATATTATGAATAAAACTGCTATGAACATTCATGTATAAATACTTGCATAAACATATGATTTCTTTTCTCTTGAGTCACAGGTATGTGTATGTTTAGCTTTTTAAGCACCTGCCAAACTGTTTTCCTCACAACTGGACCGATAAGCAACATCATGATAAATGGAGAAAAGACTGACATTGTCAAAGACTTCATTCTACTTGGATCCACAATCAATGCCCATGGAAGCAGCAATCAGGAAATCAAACAACATATTGCATTTGACACATCTGCTGCAAAAGACCTCTTTAAAGCACCAAAAAGCAAAGATGTCACTTTGAGGATTAAGATGCACCTGACTGAAGCCATGGTATTTTCAGTCACCTCATACTTCTATGAAAGCTGGACAATGAATAAGGAAGACTGAAGAAGAATTGATGCCTTTGAATTATGATGTTGGTGAAGAATACTGCATATACCATGGAGTGCCAGAAGAACAAGCAAGTCTGTTTTGGAAGAAATACAGCCAGAGTGCTCCTTGGAAGTGAGCATGGCGACACTTCATCTCAAGTGTTTTAGACATGTTATCAGGAGGGACCAGTCCCTGGAGAAGGACATCATGCTTGGTAAAGTTGAGGGTGAGCAAAAAAGAGGATCTCCGTGGCTGCAACAATGGGCTCAAATGTAGCAGCGATTGTGAGGATGGCACACAACCGGACAGTGTTTCCTTCTGTTGTACGTAGGGTTCCTAAGAGTCAGAACCAACTCGACAGCACCTAACAACAGTTTTCTAAAACAAAGCTGTACCACTTTACATTCCCACCAGTAGTGTTTAAGAGTTTCAATTCTTTCATATCTTCTCCAATACTTGGTGTAGTTGGTCTTTTTTAATTTTAGCCACTGTAGTGGATGTGAGGAGCCCTGGTGGTGCAGTGGTTAAAAGCTACAGCTGCTAACCAAAAGGTCAGCAGTTCAAATCCACCAGCTGCTCTTTGGAAACCCCATGGGGCAGCTCTACTCTGTCCTATAGGGTCATTTTGAGTCAGAACTGACTCAACAGCACCGAAGAACAACAACACAGTGAGTGTGAAGCCAGGCAGATTATCCAATAGACAAAGCAAGCACAGTGATTTCCATGATTACCGGATCATCTGTAGTGAACAATTTCACATGGGTTTCACCACATCAAAGATCTCATAAGACTAAGAGAAAATTACCCAACAAAAATGGGAAAAGAATTTGAACAGACACTTCACTAAAGAAGAAATATAGATGCCAAATAAACACATGAAAAGATGTTCAACATAATTGGCCATTAGGGAAATCCAAACCCAAACCAAAATGAGATATCACTTCAAACCAGGGGCAGATTATCGCATAGGCAAAGGTGTGATGAAATCCATGTGAAATTGTTCACTACAGATTTGTTAGCAAGCATAAGTAAGCCCATGCTTACAGGTCATTCGCTCCTGTCAGGGATTGTAAATTTGGAAAGAGGCTTTGATTCTGTAGGAAAGTGCTGTGGGGTTGGGAGAGAAACAGATGCCAGCCATACCTAGAAGCAGAATCTCTGATGTGGTGAAAAAATGTGAAATTGTTCACTACAGGTGATCTGGTAAGCACGGGAAGAACCACGCTTACTTTTCCTATTGGATAATCTGCCCCAGGATTGAAGTGGTATCTCATTTTGGTTTTAATTTGCATTTCCTTAATGGCTAATGATATTGATCATCTTTTCATGTGTCTATTTGGCATCCGTATTTCTTCTTGAGTGAAGTGCTTTTCAAAGTCTTCACTCATTTCTGTTGGGTTATTTATGTTATTCCTGGGTAATAAGAGTTCTTTATATAGTCTAGATAAAATCCTTTTGTCAGGTATATGTTTTGCAAATATTTTCTCTTAGGCTACGGCTTGCCTTTTCCTTTTCATAACAGTTTTTTTGAAGAGCAAGCATTCTTAATTTTGATGCGTGATTTTCTGAAGATCATTCATTAAGACTGTGGCAGAGATAGACTAGAACCCCAGTCCCCTGAACCTCCACTTCACTTGTTGCCAGTTACTACTTAATGCTGCGCTACAATGTGTCCAGAGTTAAAATCGCCACGTGCGTTGGTACAGAACAATTTTAGAAGAGACATATAGTGATTTCCTCACAAAATTATTACTAGTGGACTGAAAGGGTTAGCAAACAATCTTCTAGCAAATAAAATTGAATTCTTTATAGGTAGCTATTAAAATATTTGGAGGTAAATGTGAGGGGTGAATTCATAACATTTATTGAGTTTTAAAAGTGAATAGAAAGAAGAAGATATTTATGTATTTGGCTATGTAAAAAAAATCTCAGCCGATCAGAAGACATTATAAACTAAACTTTTTAAAATGAGACAAATTAGGAAAAAATGATAGGCTACGTGATAAGCAATGCATAGGCTAAATGATAATACGTTATCATATATTATTACAAATCACCAGGAAAACTGTGAACACCTCAGCAAAAAACGGTCAAGTGGTATATATAAGCATGTCTCAGATAAAGAAATGCACATAGCCATTAAACAAAAGGAACGATTCTCAAACTCAATAGTAATTAAAGAATCACATCTTAAAATAATGAGTTTTTTTTTACCTCTAAGATTACCAAAGATTAAAAAAAGCAATACCCCTCACCTTGGTTAGGGTGTGGGAAAAGTCACCTTTTCATATATGCTGTGAGCATAGTATTGACACAACTTCCCTGCAGGGCAATTGGGCAATTTGGACGAAATTTCTATGAAACTTCTATGAAATGGTTGACCTAGAAATGCCATTGCCATGAATTTATCTTATAAAAATACTTGCACAACTGCCTGAAGATATTTTTTTTTATAAATGTATATCATAGGCTGGGTCGTAGTATTAAAAATTGAGGAACAAGCAAAATATCCACTCATTGATGAATAAATAGAGAAATGATACATTCATATCACATGCTCTGTTTAAAAAAAAAATGAAGTTATTCTAAACACATTACCTGGGAAAGTGCCAATGACACATTAAGTGAAAGAGCAAGCTATAGAACAAAATGTATAAAATGATGCTATTTTGTAAAAGTGTGTGGAGGTGTTTGAACATCCATGGAAGAAAGTCTTACTCAAGAACCTTAGTTATAAGTGACAGAACCCAGCATAAACTAGCTTAAACCAAGAGAGATGGTTCGGCTCTGGTCCCTGGGAACCCATGGGTAGAGCTAACCCCAGATGCAACTGGATCTCAGGGCTCAGGTAATGTCTCTCCATCAACTCTGCTTCCCTCTGTTTTGTCTGAATTCTCTCTCTTTTCAGATAGCCTCCACCCTTGTGTAGCTAAAAAATATGGCCACTGGTAAACTAACTTCAGATCTTAACTAATAGAATGGTCTACAAAAGCAAGTGATAGGATTTCCCACTAGCTCTAGCAAGAAGCCTGGAGAGAACTCTGAAAAAAAGTTTGTGACCAAGTCCTTCCCTGAAGCAATTGCTGGGGCTGGGGCCAGGACTCATTCTCACTGGCCAGTGAGGCTCCAGTAGGAGCCCAGAGGTTGGCAGTTCAAATCCATCAGCCGCTCCCTGGAAGCCCTATGGGGCAGTTCTACTCTGTCCAATAGGGTCGCTATGAGTCCGAATCGACTCAACTGCAACAGGTTTGGTTTGGTTTTTTTGTTTGCTTGTTTGTTTCCCAAAGGAAGGGATTCTGGTAAACAACCTATATCCACTACACACTCCACATCTTTAATAACAATAATTTTATGCGACTGGCAGCCTGCCCACTATCTTGAATAATCAAAGGGCTGTGCGTGCTATCTTCTGTGATATAAGAACTAACTCTCCGTCTTTAATCTATCTCCTTATTTAGGTATGATTCCTGTTTCTGGCCAAGTTGAGGAAAACAAGAGACTGGGGTTGCAGGACCAGCTGACACTGGCAAGAACTAGATCTGGTCCGCCTGACATGCACAGAACCATCAACCCCATCCTCTGGATGACCCTGGAACTCTCCTTCCACCAGTCAGAACCAAACTTTAGTGGCTCAAGATTGAGGGAAGCCTTCAGAAGTGAGGGAACCAAGCCTAAGATCTGGTTTGAGAGAGTCCCCCTTTTTTAGACTGAGCAAGTGCAGAAAGGCCAGGCTGCCCCAGAAATGTCTTCTTGGGCCAGAGCAGTCGGCAAGCTGGTCCCACCTTGAGGCGTTCCTGAAGACACCAGGCCTAATTTACTTCACCCATATAAACCCCTTGGGCTATTTTTCTGGGACCCATCTTGGAGACAAAAGTCCTATTGTGCCCCTTTGTTTGGCCAATCAAATAAACCTTCTTTCGCTTTCACCCATTTCGTGTGTCTATGACCAAGCTAAGCAGGCCTGGAACAGTCCAGTTACATTTAGGGAGTTAGTTACTTCTAATTAAGAAATGCAAATGCTGGGGCTGCAGAAAATGGAATTTAAAGAATACAGACAAAGCCACCAAACCTGAAAGTCCACCTCATCTCTGTTCTGATCAGGTGCCCCCTTTCACAGTTTAATAGAACACACACACACTTTTCTATTATTTGATCAAATGATGGACTATGTATCTCTTGGCAATAAAGTGGTTACCTTCTCCTGGAAAGAATCTGGGAAAGGATTTTACTGAGGAGGCTGAGTCAACCTTTTCTATGAGCAGAGACTTTCTTAGCTTTTGTGAGATAACTGAGGGGAACTTACAGGCCCATGTGGGTGAGTGCCTCGAAGGCTCTGTGCAAGCTTGTCCTGCAGATCCCCTCAGGCAGGAGAACTTGAGGGCAGGGCCAGCCTCGTGGCTCTACCACAGTCCTGGGGGCTTCTGAAAGCTTCTCACTGAGCTATAAAGACCTCCAGAATATAATTTCTCTCTAGATAAGCAGTTTGTCCACTCTGCGCCACACTTTTGGCTGAGTGCCTTCTTTTCTCAGTAAAGGCATGTCAAAGAGAAACCAGGAATGTAAGACTTAACAGTTAACCTCATTAATCTGGAATCCATAAATGTAGAATTTGAGATAAATTAGATTGGAGCTATAATCAACTTTCCCTATCTACTATATCTGAATTAAAGATTTATTTTGAAAATTATAGACTAAGTAAGATTATAGAGGAATGGGGAAAACTATTTTTCAAGCACCCTTCACTGTTGCAGAAGCATCCATCAATAGGTCATCAACTAATAAACCAATTACTATTATAAAACACTACTATCTAGTGAATCAAAAATTTTTTTTAACTTCTTTCGATCTGGTTCCTAGTTACAGCATATATCCTACAAAGTAATTAAGCAGGGTATAATTTAGAATGTTTTACTTATTCAGATTATTAGATAGTTTTTATTGTAGGATGGCTAAAACCAGTTTTCAGAGGTGATATCTAACATAGTCGTAATGGTTAAGATCTCTGACTTTTGATTCAGACAGGTCTGGTTCAAGTTCTATCGTTTAATATGATCTTTGGCAAGTCACTTGCCTCTATAAACCAGTTTTCTCATCTGTATAACGGGATAACAATACCCACCTTTGGGATTGTTGTGAGGATTCTGTGGGAAAATAATATAGACAAATATAAAGCTTGGCACATGGTAATCCATCAATAAATACTTTAATGTTTTTAGTCAGACATTGTGTTTTAAACATGACTGACTTTCCTATGTCCCCAAGACATTAACTTTTCAAAATTTTAGTTTAGTGAGAACAGAATAGGGTCTGGCCCTAAACACATGTGTCTTCCAAGTACTGAACACCCTCTTTGTTCAGTATAGCAGGTCATATAGGCTCTGATGAAAAAAATCGATCATTCTGAATCAATCTGTCAACTTCTCAGTTCATTGATTTCCCAGGACCTGTCAATTCTCTCTCTCTCTCTATATATATACATACATACTTTTTTATTTGGGTAAAGTTATACATACCCAAAGATATACCATTTCAACAGTTTCTACATGTAGAATTCAGTGATGTTGATTTACACTCTTCAAGTTGTGCTACCATTCTTGCTCTCCTTTTGGAAATTAATCCACTACAATTATCTTAATCTCACTACCCCCTAAGTTTCCCGTCCAACCTTTTGAGTGGCCATCGTCAATTTCTCTCACATCAATTATTCTTTAAAAGAGCACAACGCTGAAAGCAGACGCACTTTACTAATTAAGATAAACTATTTTTTGGTTCAAAGAAAACTCCAGGGAATAGTTTTGGTAAAAGGTTTAAAGTTTAAAAATTATCTCAGGGCAATAGTTTCAGGGGGTTATTCAGCCTCAATGGCTCCAAGAAGTCTAGATTCCATTGAATATTTGAAATTTTGTCTTGCATTTTCCCTCTTTTGATTAGGATTCTTCTATAGAATCTTTGATCAAAATGTTCAATAATGGTGGCCAGACACCATACATTACATTGGGCAAATCGGTTGCAAAAGACCTCTTTAAAGTGTTGAAAAGCAAAGATGTCACCTTGTGGACTAAGGTATGCCTGATCCATTCCATGGTGTTTTCAATCGCCTTATATGCATGTGGGAAACCTGGTGGCAGAGTGGTTAAGTGCTACAGCTGCTAACCCAAGGGTCGGCAGTTCAAATCTGCCAGGTGCTCCTTGGAAACTCTATGGGGCAGTTCTACTCTGTCCTATAGGGTCGCTATGAGTCAGAATCGACTCGACGGCACTGGGTTTAGTTTTTTATATGCATTTGAAATCTGGGCAATGAGTAAGGAAAACTGAAAAAGAATTGATGCCTTTGAGTTGTGGTGTTGGTGAAGAATATTGAATATACCACAGACTGCCAAAAGAATGAACAGAACTGTCTTGGAAGAAATACAACCAGAATTCTCCTTAGAAGCAAGGATGGTGAGACTACGCTTCACATACTTTCAACATGTTATCAGGAGGGATCAGTTTCTGGAAAAGGACATCACGCTTGGTAAAGTACAGGGTCATGGAAAAAGAGGAAGCCCTCAACAAGATGGACTGACACAGTGGCTGCAATGATGCTTTCAAGCATAGCAACAATTGTGAGGATGGCACAGGACCAGGTGGTATTTCATTCTATTGTGCATAGGGTCACTATGGGTTAGAACTGACTCAGTGGCACCTAACAACAACAACAACAGGGACCATCCAGTTCTTCTGGTCTTATGACAAAGAATTTTGTTCATGGAGGCAACCAGACACACGCTGCATTCTTTTTTAAGGCAGCAAACTTCACTAGTATCTTGTACCATTTCTCTATTAACGAAAAAAAATTCACATTTCCTCCATAGAGTTAGGTAGTATTTTGATCTATTCAACCTCGAGGGAACCCACCAACATAAATCACTCCCATTTCAACAACATTCTGGTTCAGGGGATATGTAGGCAGTGTTTACTAAGGGATAGCACTGAGTGATGAGCCAGGAAACCAGGAAGAAGAACAAGCAACTTGATAAAGAGGAATGAGTGACCACAAAGCAAAAACACAAGTAACAGATTGGGAAAGAAATACTTGCCACACATATTGGAAGCAGAGGCTAAAAAATATGAACAAAAGAATGCAATTAAAAAAAAAACTTATTCATCAATCAGAAAAATCAAACAATTCAACAAAAGAATCAACCTAGGTTATTTTAAGCCAAGTTATAGAAGAAATTCAAAGGGCCAAGAGCATATGAAAAGACACTGAGTGTAATCAGGAGTCAACGAAATTCAAATTAAAGCAACAGTGGCTCACCATTTTTGACTATAAGATTTGAAAAAGTTAAAAAAAAAAACTGATAATATTTAATGCCAAGAATTTTTAAAAATAGGTATTCTCTTACACTAATTGCAATAACTTTCTATTGCTGCCATAACAAATTTCCATAAACTAAGTGGCTTAAAACTAATTTATCATCTTACAGATCTGAAGGTCTGCTGTCTGACAAGTGTCTCACTAAGCTAAGATCAAGTTGTCATACTGGGCTGGTTTCCTTTCTGAATGATCTAGGGTAGAATCTATTTCTATGTCTTTTCCAATTTCTAGAGGCCACCTGCATTCCTTGCCTTGGGATCTCTATCTTCCATCTTCAAAGTCAGCAACATTGCATCTATCTGTAGTCACAACTCCCTATCTGACCACAGCTGGGAAAGGCCTATCTGAATAATCCAGGTTAATCTCCCCATCTCAAGGTACTTAACTTTAACCACATCTGCAAAATTCCTTTTGCCAAGTATTCATGAGTTCTGGGGATTAGGACATGGACATCTTTAGGTGGTCATTACTCTGCTTACCACAATTGAGAAGATAACGCAGCCTATTTGGAGGACAGTTTGGCAGCATTGATCAATATTTATAATATGCATACCCATTGACTCAGCAATTTGACCTCTGGGCATCTACCCTACAGAAACAGTTGCACTTGTGCACAAAGATGCATATTCAAGGTGGCCATTGCAGCATCATTTGTGAAAGCAAGAAATTAAAACAGTTAAATATGCTTCAGAAAAGGATGGTAAAATAAATCATGATTTGTCCATGTTATGTTACCAGGTAGTAGTAATTAAAAATAGAAGTAGATCTCTGCGTGTTGATACCACAAGATCTTCAGAATATACTGTTAAGAGAAAAAAAAAGTTACAGATATATCTACAACACAAATTTATATGTATAGTTAAATTTATAGTTACTTTGGGAAATGTCTGTAAGGAGGGAGTGATTATCTCTGAGAAGTGGTACAGAATTGATATGTGTATGTTCTATACATATCTGTGGAAACCCTGAAGGTATAATGGTAAGTGCTATGGCTGCTAACCAAAAGTTTGGCAGTTTGAATCCACCAGGCGCTCCTTGGAAACCATATGGGGCAGTTCTACTCTGTTCGGTAGGGTCACTATGAATCTGAATCAACTCAATGGCAATGGGATACGTATCTGTAATGCTTGAATTTTTACAAGAGTATATTTTACACATTATTTGTTTTTCTTTAATATTAAATTCTTTAAAAACAAAGCGGACTTCAAGTCATGGGCACAGCTGTGTAACTTGGGTTACTCATTTTATCCCTCTGGGATTGAGTTAACTAGTCTATAAAATTAAGGGTTTGGACACAAGGATTCCAAATTCCATTACAACTCTAGGCTTTATGAACAGATGCAGCAAAAAATAAAAATAATTACTTAATCTAGTAACAAAATCTGTATTGGAAGAAGTACAGCCAGAATGCTCCTTAGAAGCAAGGGTGGCAAGACTACATCTCACATACTTTGGAAATGTTATCAGAGGGGATCAGTCCCTGGAGAAGGACACTGTGCTTGGTAAATAGAGGGTCAGCGAAAGACAGGAAGACCTTCAATGAGATGGACTGACACAGTGACTGCAACAATGGGCTCAAACATAACAATTGTGAGGATGGTGCAGGGCTGGGCAGCATTTTGTTCTGTTGTACATAGGTTTGTTATGAGTTGGAATCAACTCCACAGCACCTAAAAACAACAACAGCAATATTTTGGTTATCTGTGAAAAGGGAACCAATAATATATTGACCTTTTAAATCATGTCCTAAATTTTCTGGAATAATCTTGCTTTAAAGTAATTTTTACTTTTGATCCTGTAAATATATTAGTACTCGTCAAATTGTATTTCTCAGTTTAATTCAGAAGAGGCTGCCTGTAGAGATTCTAGTGATAATGTACATTGATACAACCTTCCTGAAAAGCAAATCACAATAGGCAAAAGCTTTAATTTTTGACCTGGTAATCCCACTTTTAGAACTCTATTCTTAAACGTCAAAAAGTAGGAATATGGAGGAGGCAGGGCCAAGAAGACAGAGCAGTCAGATGCTTCCGGTGAACCCTCTTACAACTAAAAAAACCCAGTGAAACTAAGACCTGAAAAAACAAGTGAAAAGATTATATTTATGACAAGCTGAGAGCTCTGAACATCAAAGGCAAAGTTAGGAAACAGACTGAGCGGTGGGGGAGAAAGAGATGGTTCAGAAGTGGAGAGGAGTTGTGGGACCTGAATTGCCAGGAACCCTCAGGCTGCGGTGGGCTGGTGGTAGCATTGGGCTGCAGTTTCCTCAGGGAGAAACAGCCAGCCACATAGCCTACTCACACCTCCAGAACCAGAGAAAAACGTCACTCTCAGCAAAAGCTAAGTACTTGCATATATTTTCCCATGCTCCCAGGCCCCAAGCCAGCTTCAGTAGCTGTCAATTTCCCTGGGCCTGAGACAGGTTCTGCTGCATGTTCTGAGCCATTCTCTGGCCTTGGAGAAGGAATAAACTCACAACTGGGGAAAAGATAATCTGCCAGCTCCACTAACCTGGGGAGCTCAGGACAGAAGCAGCTTCTATCCAGGCATAAATGGTCCATGGACTTTGAATACATTTCCCTCTTGCATGGATCTGTGTGGGCCTATTTCAGGAGAATAGGCCCTTGTTGGCAGGCTGAAACTGTTTCAGCTGTGTGGTGGAGAGGTGGATGTTTGATGTTTGACACTGCTTTGCCTATTAAAAAAAGTCCTCACCTACCCACATGAGGGGCCTAAGGACTGGTGGCTGCACTCAGGTCACCCGGCCACCCATGACAGGGGTCCAGGGATAACTGGTACCTCACAGTCCTTGCAACCAAAAGCATTGGGTGCCCATGGTCCATTTGTAGAACTTACCCACTTGTGAACTCTAGGGAACAGGGATGCGCTTTCCTCACAGACACTCAGGGAATGGTTGTCAGCCCCCTGCCTTGTTCAGAGCGTGACTCCCTGCTGCAACTGGATACTGGCACCTACATCAATCATCCCTGCCCTTCTAAGACTGTAGGACAGAGCCTGTACCACACACTTGATGACCAACTACCTGGACACCTGAGCTGAATCCATACAAAAAAAGTGAATGGACTCCTAGGCTCATATGCCTGATAACAGCTCTAACCATCTGGTGACAGGGCGTTAGAGCTCCAAAGGCAAAAATAATCAAGTTAGCTCACTCAAGCAACCTATTTGGACATCTCAAAACAAAACAAAGCAAGAAGCTAGGATACAGTAAGCAAACATAAAACAAACTAATTAGTAACTTATAGATGGCTCAAAGACAACAGTCAATATCAAATCACATAAAGAAGCAGAACATGACAGCATCAACAAGCCCTCAAAACAAAGAATCCAGAGATCTTCTGGATGAAGGTCCCTTCCTTGAATTACCAGATGCAGAATACAAAAGATAAATATACAGAATTCTTCTAGATATCAGGAACAAGATCAGGAAGGAGATCGGGCAATACGCAGAACAAGCCAAGGGACACACAGATAAAGCAGTTGAAGAAATTAAAAAAGTTATTCAAGAACATAATGAAAAACTTAATAAGCTGGAAAAGTCCATACACAGCAATCAGAAATTCAGAAGATTAACAATAAAATTACAGAATTAGACAACTCAATCAAGTCAGAGGAGCAGAATTGAGCAAAGCAATGCAGAATTGGTGAGGCTGAAGATAAAGCACTTGGCACCAATATACTTCAAGGAAAATCACATAAAAGAATTTTTTAAAAATGAAGAAACCTTGAGAATCATGTGGGACTCTTTCAAGAGAAATAACCTACAAGTGATTGGAGTACCAGAACAGGGAGGAATAACAGAAAATAAAAAAATAATTTTTTTTTTTTTTTTACAGAAAATACAGACAGAAATATTGAAGATTTGTTGGCAGAAAACTTCCCTGATATCGTGAAAGATGAGAAGATATCTATCCAAGATGCTCATCGAACTCCATATAGGTAGGTCTTAAAAGAAAGTCACCAAGACGTATTATAATCAAACTTGCCAAAACTGAAGACAAAGAGAGAATTTTAAGAGTGGCTAGGGATAAAAAGTCACCCACAAAGGAGAGTCAATAAGAATAAACTCAGACTACAGAAACCATGTAGGCAAGAAGGCAATGGGATGACTTACATAAAGCGTTGAAGGAAAAAAATTGCCAGCCAAGAATCATACATCCAGAAAAACTATCTTTCAAATATGAAGGTGAAATTAGGACATTTTCAGATAAACCAAAGTTTAGGGAATTCATAAAAACCAAACCAAAACTGAAAAAAACACTAAAGGGAGTTCTCTGTTTAGGAAATCAATAATATCAGATATCAACCCAAGACTAGAACACTGGACAGAGCAATCAGATGTCAACCCAGGCAGGGAAATCACAAAAATAAGTCAAAATTAAAATATGCTCAGAACAGGGGAACAACAATGTCATTATGTAAAAGAAGACAACATTAACGCAATAAAAAGGGACTAAGAAATATAGCCATAGATCTTTAATATTGACAGGAAGACAAGGCAATACAAAGAAATAAAAGTAAAGGTTTAAACATAGAAAAATGGGAGTAAATATTAAGGAAACCACAAAGGAGACTAACAATCCTACTCATCAAAATAAAATACAAGAAAAAAATAGAGACTGAGCAGGAATAAAATCAACAACAACAAATAAGAGGAAAAGACAATATATAAACTACTCAGCACAAAAAATTAAGTGAGAAAAAGAAACTGTCAACAACACACAAAAAAGGTATCAAAATGACAGCACTAAACTCACACCTATCCATAATTATGCTGAATGTAAATGGACTAAATGCACCAACAAAGAGACAGACAGTGGCAAAATGGATAAAAAAAATACTATCTGTCTATATGCTCCCTACAAGAGACCCACTTTAGACTTAGAGACACAAACTAAAACTCAAAGCATAGAAAAAAATATATCAAGCAAACAACAATCAAAAAACAGCAAGAGTGGCAATATTAATTTCTGACAAAATAGACTTTAAAGTTAAATCCACCACAAAGGATAAGGAAGGACACCATATAATGATTAAAGGGACAATATACCAGGAGGATATAACCATATTAAATATTTATGCTTTCAATAACAAGGCTGCAAGATACTTAAAACAAACTCTAACAGCATTGAAAAGTGAGATAGACAGTGCCATAATTATAGTAGGAAACTTGAACACACCACTTTCAGTGAAGGACAGAACATCCAGAAAGAAGCTCAATAAAGACACAGAGGATCTAAATGCCACAATCAACCAGCTTGACCTCATAGACATATACACAACATTCCACCCAACAGCAGCCAAGTATACTTTCTTTTCCAATGCACATGAAACATTCTCCAGAATAGACTACATACTAGGTCAGAAAGCAAGCCTTAGCAGAATCCAAAACATTGAAATATTACAAAGCATCTCCTCTGATCATATGGTCATAAAAGTGGAAATCAATAACAGAAAAAGCAGGGAAAAGAAATCAAACACTTGGGAACTGAACAATATCACATGCAAAAATGACTGGGTTATAGAAGACACCAAGAATGGAACAAGAAATTCATAGAATCCAATGAGAACGAAAACACTTCCTATCAGAATCTTTGGGATACAGCTAAAGCAGTGCTCAGAGGTCAATTTATATCAATAAGTGCTCACATCCAAAAAGGAGGAAGGGCCAAAATCAAGGAATTATCCCTACAACTTGAACAAATAGAAAGACAGCAACAAAAGAAACCCTCAGGCACCAGAAGAAAGCAAATGATAAAAATTAGAGAAGAATTCAATGAAATAGAGAAGAGAAAAACAACTGAAAGAGTTAAGAAGATGAAAAGCTGGTTCTCTGAAAAAATTAACAAAATTGATAAGCCATTGGCCAAAATGACAAAATAAAAACAGGAGATGAAGCAAACAACCTGAATAAGAAATGAGATGGGCAATATTACAACAGACCCAACTGAAATTAAAAGAATCATATAGATTAGTACGAAAAATTGTACTCTGACAAATTTGAAAACCTAGAAGAAATGGATGGATTTGTAGAAACACACTACTTACCTAAACCAACACAAACAGAGGTAGAACAACTAAATAGACCCATAACAAATGAAGAGATTGAAAAGGTAATCAAAAAACTCCCAACAAAAAAAAAAAAGCCCTGGCCCAGATGGCTTCACTGCAGAGTTCTACCAAACTTTCAGAGAAGAGTTAGCACCACTACTACTAAAGGTATTTCAGAGCATAGAAAAGGACAGAATATTCCCAAACTCATTCTATGAAGCCAACATATCCCTGATACCAAAACCAGGTAAAGACACCACAAAAAAGAAAATTACACACCTATATCCCTCAGGAGCTTAGATGCAAAAATCCACAACAAAATTCTAGACGATAGGATTCAACAACATATCAAAAAAGTGATTCACCATGACCAAGTGGGATTCATACCAGGTATGCAGGGATGGTTCAACATTAGAAAAACAATTAATGTAATCCATAATATAAGTACAACAAAAGACAAGAACCACATGATCTTATCAATTGATGCAGAAAAGGCATTTGACAAAGTTCGACACCCATTCATGATAAAAACTCTCAGCAAAATAAGAATAGAAGGAAAATTCCTCAACATAATAAAGGGCATTCATACAAAGCCAATAGTCAACATCATCCTAAATAGAGAGAATCTGAACACATTCCCTTTGAGATCCAGTACCAAACAAGGATACCCTTTATCACCACTTTTATTCAACATTGAGCTAAAGGTCCTAGCCAGAGCAATTAGGCTAGCTAAAGAAATAAAGGGCATGCAGATTGGTAAAGAAGAAGTATCTCTACTTGTAGATGACATGATCTTATACACAGAAAACCCTAAAGAATCCTCAAGAAAACTACTGAAACTAATAGAAGAGTTCAGCATAGTATCAAGATACAAGATAAACACATGAAAATCAATTGGATTCCTCTACACCAACAAAAAGAACATTGAAGAGGAAATCACCAAATCAATACCATTTACAGTAGCCTCCAAGAAGATAAAATACTTAGGTAAAAGACCTATACAAAGAAAACTACAAGACACTACTGCAAGAAACCAAAAGAGACCTACGTAAGTGGGAAAACATACCTTGCTCATGGATAAGAAGACTTAACGTTGTAAAAATGTCTGTTCTACTAAAGCCATCTATAGATACAATGTGATCCCAATCCAAATTCCAAGGACATTTTTTAATGAGTTGGAGAAACAAATCACCAACTTTGTATGGAAGGGAAAGAGGCCCTGGATAATTAAAGCATTACTGAAAAAGAACAAAGTTGGAGGCCTCACTCTACCTGATTTTAGAACCTATTATACTGCCACAGTAGTCAAAACAGCCTGGTACTGATACAACAACAGATACATAGACCAATGGAACAGAATTGAGAATCCAGACATAAATCCATTCACCTATGAGCAGCTGATATTTAACAAAGGCCCAAAGTCAGTTAAATGGGGAAAAGACAGCCTCTTCAGCAAAAGGTGCCGGCGGAACTGGATATCCATCCACAAAAAAAATGAAACAAGACCCGTACCTCACACCATGCACAAAAACAAACTCAAAATGGATCAAAGACCTAAATCTAAAATGATAAAGACCATGGAAGAAAAAATAGGGACAACACCAGGAGCCCTAATGCATGGCATAAACAATATATAAAACATTACTACGAATGTAGAAGAAAAACTAGATAACTGGGAGCTCCTAAAAATCAAATACCTATGCTCATCCAAAATTACCTACAGAATGGGAAAAAGGTTTTAGCTATCACATTTCCGATCAGTGTCTGATCTCTAAAATCTACATGATACTAGAAAAAGTCAACTACAAAAACACAAATAACCCAATTAAAAATGATCAAAGGATATGAACAGGCACTTCACTAAAGAAGACATACAGGCTGATAACAGATACACGAGGAAATGCTCATGATCATTAGCCATTAAAAAAAAAAAAAGAAATGCAAATCAAAACTACAGTGAGATTTCATCTCACTCCAACAAGGCTGGCATTAACCCAAAAAACACAAAATAATAAATGTTGACGAGGTTGTATAGAGACTGGAACACTGATACACTGCTGGTAGGAATGTAAAATGGTACAACCACTTTGGAAATCAATTTGGTGCTTCCTTAAAAAGCTAGGAATAGAACTACCATAGGATCCAGCAATCCCACTCCTCAGAATAGATCCTAGAGAAATAAGAGCCTTTAGAAGAACAGATATATGCACACCCATGTTTATTGCAGCACTGTTTACAATAGGAAAAAGATGGAAGCAACCAAGGTGTTCATCAATGGATGAATGGATAAATAAATTATGGTATATTCACACAATGGAATACTATCCATTGATAAAGAACAGTGATGAACCTGTGAAACATTTCATAACATGGAGGAACCTGGAAGGCATTATGCTGAGTGAAATTAGTCAGTTGCAAAAGGACAGATATTGTACGAGACCACTATTATAAGAATTTGAGAAATAGTTTAAACAGAGAAGAAAATATTCTTTGGTGGTTACGAGAGCGAGGAGGGAGGGAAGGTTTTCACTAATTAGATAGGAGATAAGAACTATTTTAGGTAAAGGTAAAGACAACACATGATACAAGAGAGGTCAGCACACCTGGATTAAACCAAAAGCAAAGAAGTTTCCTGAATAACCTGAACACTTCGAAGACCAGCGTAGCAGGGACCGGGGTTTGGGGACCATGGTTTCGGGGACATCTAAATCAATTGGCATAATAAAATCTATCAAGAAAACATTCTGCATTCCACTTTGGAGAGTGGCGTCTGGGGTCTTAAATGCTAGCAAGCGGCCATCTAAGATGCATCAACTGATCTCAACCCATCTGGAGCAAACGAGAATAAAGAACTCCAAAGACACAGGGTAATTATCACCCCAAAAGACAGAAAGGGCCACATAAACAAAAGACTACATCAGCCTGAGGCCAGAAGAACTAGATGGTGCCCAGCTACAACCAATGACTGCCCTGACAGGGAACTCGAGGGTGAACCCCTGACAGAGCAGAAGAGTACTGGGATGCAGACCTCAAATTCTCATACAAAGACCAGACTTAATGGTCTGAGACTAGAAGGACCCTGGAGGTCATGGTCCCCAGACCTTCTCTTAGCCCAAGACAGGAGCTGTTCCCAAAGCCAACTCTTCAGACAGGGATTGGCCTGGACTATGGGATGTAAAATGATACTGGTGATGAGTGAGCTTCTTAGATCAAGTAGACACAGGAGACTATGTGGGCAGCTCCTGTCTGGAGAGGAAATGAGAGGGCAGAGGAGTTCAGGAGCTGGCCAAGTGGACACGAAAATAGAGAGTAGAAGGAAGGAGTATGCTGTCTCATTAGGGGGAGAGCAACTAGGAGTATATAGCAAGGTGTATATAAGTTTTTGTATGAGAGTGGCTTGGTTTGTAAACTTTCATTTAAAGCATAATAAAAATTAAAAAAAAAAGAAATAATCTATATACTGAGAAGAGCTATATACACAAAGATACTTATCACTATATTCTTATAATAGCAAAGAGATGGAAATAAACCAAATGACAGAGAGTAGAAAAGATAGTAGAGGAACTGTTAAATAAGATGTGGTATATTCACTTGTAGAATTTAAGTGGCTATTGTCAATGATAATTACCAAGACAATAGAGTAAACTGAAAAAAATACTTAGGACATAATGTAAAGTGAAAAAAAATCAAGATACAAAGTTAAATGTATACACTGATTATAAATAGTAAAATATCGTGCAACAAAAATACAAGAAAAAAATAGGGATATGGTTCTATAAATTATGCTGTATGCATGAAAAAACCAAACCAAACTCAAGGCTGTCGAGTGGATTCCTACTCATAGCGACCCTACAGGACAGAGTAGAACTCCCCCATAGAGTTTCCAAGGAGCGCCTGGCGTATTTGAACTGCCAACCTCTTGGTTAGCAGCCGTAGCACCTAACTACTACGCCACAGGGGTTATTATTATAGAACTACTGAAAATATCTCAAAGAAGTTAATGATGTGTGGAAATGTTTACAATCAAATACAGGTATCTCCCACTTTTTTTAAAGTTCAGTGTATGCCGCTTCGTCTACATCAAAGACCTGCATAAGTACTGCTTTCGATAACCGAAAGAAAGCAGAAGAGGATTTTTGCTTTTACAGAAAAAGGCAAAGAGAGGAAATAGGGTTCAGTGTTTGCCTTGAGTTGAGCCATTAAAGAGGCAGTGTGCACCCCCAGCAGCGAGACTGGTGTCACCAAGCTCCTTCCTTGGAACCTACACTCTGAATCTTAACGTCAAGCCGTCATAGCCTTGAACTATGTGAACATCTGTGTTTTATCGCGATTTATTTTGGTTTGATTCGGTAGGTTATTTTTTGGGTCTGGGAATGCTCAGAAATTTTTCCCAGAAAATTAATGGTAATTGCTTCTTCACTTCACCCCGTTTTGGCTTATGAAAATTTTCGTACTTTCAGATACAAGGAAAACCTGTT
The DNA here is from genome assembly GCF_024166365.1 of Elephas maximus indicus. NCBI lineage: Eukaryota > Metazoa > Chordata > Mammalia > Proboscidea > Elephantidae > Elephas > Elephas maximus. The sequence continues at coordinate 61,363,307 of NC_064826.1, read as the reverse complement.
TTGGGTGAAAAAATATAGAGAGATATGTATATATCATATGTGCTCTACCGAGGTTTTTTTTTGAGCCCTATTGGTGCAGTGGTTAAGACCTTGGCTGCTAACCAAAAGGTCAAGAGTTTGAATCAACCAGCTACTCTTTGTAAACCCTGTGGGGCAGTTCTTCTCTGTCCTGTAGTGTCGCTATTAGTCAGAATGGACTCCACCGCTACCGAGTTTATACGGGTTTTATGCACATGGGCCAACAAAAAAATTTTTTAAGGAAATGTACCAACATGTTAATGACTGATAATTCCAGGTTGTGATTTTTTAAATGCGTTTCTACAGTTCCCAGCCTTTCCACAGCAAACTAGTGTTGCTTTTATAATCAGAAAATAAAAATTTTAAATGTTCTCTGAACTTACAAATTAAAATAAACTCTTCAAATAAAAAAATTTCACTGAGGATTTGTAGAAGGATCACTAATCTTTTCTAACAGACAATAACCTATTTTTCTTTTTCTGAAGAAAAAAGTTCACTTCATTTTAAGTTGAACGTGGGTTTGTGGTGGCTGAAGTTTATTCAATTTTTGGCTCCTCTTTGAAAAATAATACAAAATTACCTATGAATGTGAATATTGATTTAGAATAAGAAACCATAACAAATTAAAAGTTTTTAAAACCTGATAAAGACCACCATCACGATTCTAAAAAAAATAATATACTTTTATTATCTACCTGAAACACTGTATTTATAAAAATTTTTATTGAGATATAATTCATATACCTTATAATTCACTCTTTTAAAGGTACATATCAGTGGTTTTCAATATATGCACAGAGATGTACAAGCATTATCATATCTAATTTTAGAACATTTTCATCATCCTCGAAAGAAATCCCAGTCCTATTAGCCGTTGCTCCATATTTCCCCTCTCCCCTCCCAGTCCTGTAAACCCTTAGTCTACTTTTTTTCTCTATAGATTTGCCTCTTGTACAAATTTCATATAAATGGAATCATATAATATGTGGTATTTTGTGACTGGCTTCTTTCTCTTGGCATAAAATTTTTAAGATTTGTCCATGTTGAAGCATGTATTTGTACTTCATTCCTTCTTATGGCCAAATAATATTCTATTATATTGCTATACCCAGGGCTGCATTAAGGCATGTGAGACCCCTGAACCCTGATAATCTGTGGTTCCCCCTCCTCTTCTTACTCATGCATCAAATGGGATATGTGCGTTTTATACATATACATGTATATATGTATATATATATAACTCACATATGTGTATGTATACATGTGTATATGTGATGTATGTTGTCACTATCCATGATGTAACCTCTTTTTAAATGTGACTATAATATTAGCAATTGGACACAAAAATAGCATATGCCATTTTAGCAGAATGAGATGAACTGAGTTATAAAATTTTTAGTGGATGCTGGGTATAAAGATTTTTACTATATACCACATTTTCTGTAAAAAGAATTTCAAATATTCTACAACAAAGAAAATGAATTTAGTTGTTTCAACAATCAATGTAAAATTCTGTTGATCTTAATTGTGATGAAAACATTGAAGAAGTTTTAAGAGCAAAGAATAGAAATAAATATTCTTAATTATAACATATTAGAGATGAAAGATCTATCTAAAATTAAATATAATAATTTGTTGTAATGTTTGTTTTCTGGTCATTAAATTTTCTCTTATGATGTCTTTTCATTTGTTCATTTATAATTACAGCATTTATTATGAAACAAGTATCAAAATAACTCATCCTTGCCCAGTAATGAGCAATTTAAAGAAAAGTTGATGAAAGTTTTTCACTGTGATTGAATTCATTGCAATGACTGACTTATTTGAGTTCCCTCACTTTTGCATGTTATCTGGGACTGGAGTTCCCACTGGTTGTTTAGCAGGATGTGCACAAGAGCATACCCTTGTGTGTGTATCATGGTCCTCCTGGCTGGAGTTGGTGGATCAGCAGACATGGATATATAAGACAGTTCTCTCAAAATGGGTCAGAGGCATGTTATCTATTAATATAACTCATCCTTGCCCAGTAATTGCTCATGTTGGATCCAGTTGCATATTGGGTGAATGTAGCAAAAGCTGGACTCAACAGCCCGCTTCCACCTCTTGTTTATTAGAAAGAAACTGTATACTCCCAAGAGACCCGATGAGATAAGGAGTTTCAATTACACGGGAGGGAACCATAGGAGACAGTGTCAATGAAGGTGTCGAAGTGGTAGGGTCCTCATAGCTTAAACAACCTTGTGCATGGGCCCCCTCATAACCCTGCGTGAACTCTATTTCTGGCCGGCACGTACACACACGCTGGAGCTGGTATCAATTTCATTTAGTGCCCTGCCAGTTTTCTTCCACTGCAGCCTTCGCTTTTTCTTGTGTCCTCTCTGTTTGACATCTATGGGTCTTTGATTTAGAAAACTGGTGCCCCTGTTTTGTTGATGCCCTAAGCAAGTGCTTCACTTGCTTATTGGGTAATGTGTCCCTAGCTATACCACATTTTGTTTATCCATTTTTATTCAAGCACCCAACCATTATTGTTGTCTTTATTCACCTTTCAGTTCTGCCAGTTTTTGCTTCATGTATTTTGGAGGTCTGTTGTGCAAATATGTTCGTAACTGTATGTCTTCTTGATGGATTGAGAGAGATTATCAATTAACACCTGAGAAGTTCAGAAGCAAAGTGAAATTCTCTTGTGTCCCAAGGTGGAAGGAAGAAAGACTTGAGACGGACTCTGATAGGTGAGTAGGAATCAGGTCAGCTGCAAGGAGAGGGTACAGGTTTGTGTTCAGGTGGGAGGGAGGGCAAAGGAATCATGATCAAAGTACCCACAGCAAGACAAGCCAATCAAGGCCAGAAAGGAGGATTGTGTCCACCTTGTAGGGAGCTCTGAAAGCCAAAGGAGCCACTTTCCTGTTATATAGAGACAAGGAAGTCTTACAATCCAGTCTATGAACTTGACATACACATAATTAGCAACCTAATTTATTAAATCTGACTGACTGGAGAAAGCACACAATGGGGGTAGGGGGAGCAAAGTAAATTTAGAAAGCTCAATTTACATAATTTTCCTCTCAGTATCAAGCTAATGCAGTGACTCCTGAGCTTTCACCACAAGGATGCCTTGAATTATTTCCCTTTACAATCTAGAGCTTCCATAATTTGGATCTCTTTATCAAGTAAGTATTAATTTGCTTCCTCCCTTTTTAATTGTTCAGACATATATAACCACAGATACTACTGAACCACACATATCAGGACTTTTCGCTACGTAGGTATCATTCCAGCTAAAAGCAACAAAAACCAATTTAAGCTGTATTACCATGGGTTAATATAGGACATCTGGAAGGCCTTTAAAAATAGTTCATGGGTACTTGTTAGTGTCATCCAGGACTTAGGGACCCAACCTGGGAACTGCCAAGCATACTGAGGAGATAATAGTCCGGCCTCAACCCTTCCTATGTCAGAAGAGTATATTCTTTGACTCCTTCCTGCTAGCGCTGCACTAATGACATCTAACTTTCATTAATTCCCATGTCCTGGAGAACTTCTAATTTCTATTTAGGAATGAAATGAAGAGATAAAATAACCAGATTAGCTCTTTAAGCAGGAAACATGGAAGCTTCATTTCACATAGGAGTTTTTGAAAGTGATGCCCGTATTCACTGAGATTTCCCCAGTTTTCATTTGGCAGCTCATAAGGTGATTTTATGTGCAACCAAAAAAATGTAAATACTGCTTCCCACAGTGCTTTCAACAAGCCATAATGCATTTTCAGATACCAAGGGCTGTGGGGAGATTTCCTGACAAGCTTGAATAAAGGTGGGAATTTCAATTTTTTATGAGATTCTTTAAGCATTGACTTTAAGGCAGAGCAGGCTGGCTCTTGCTGGCAATGAGCACGTTGTCAACACCCTAGCTGAAGAGGGGTAAATGAGAATTCCAGGGTCTGCAAAATGAAAAATACATATGCAGTTTATGTGTCACAGAAGCAATTATTCCTCAAGCTTTAATATCTTCAGGAAGTGAGAAGGGCAAACCACCCTGTATGTACACATTCATATACACAAATTTATATAATGTATAACACACCACTTTATATTGCAATGGCTTATTTAGCCATGGACTGAAATAGAAAGTGTGGTTGACATATAATAATTTCTATACGGCTTTCTTAAACATGTGTATCAGTTCAATTCAAAATAGCATGGTGTTAGGCAGATCTGAACTTGAGTCATGGTGCTGGTACTTACCCTCACTGTAACTTGATACAAGTCATTTCATCTCTCTAAGCCTCAGTTTCCTCACCTGAAAAATAGACTTAATAATAATATTGACCTTACAGAGTAATTGAGATTATGAATCCATGTGCTTAGCACAAGGTTGATACATATTAAAATATCAATAAAAGAGAGCTATTAATAAAAAATTATAACAGCAACAATTCTGACCACCTGTTACATGCAAACCAGTGCACCAGGACCTAAAGACAAATGAGTAGATGGAACATATTGAACCCAAATATGCTTCCAGGTAAATATGAGAAGTAAGGAATAATAACACACAGAATGTTGATGCAGATCAAAGCAAATCTCAGTAGAAAGGGAGAAATAGAATTGAGGTTGGAAAATGCCTGCTTAACTGATTGTCAGCTTAGTAATGAAAATAAGTTTTTTTTTCTCCACTATACTTGTACTTTCTTCAATACACTGAAGAAATACTATTAGTATTGGTTGGTCTTTGAGCTCAACATAGATTACCTTCATTATTAAAAGAGATGTTTGTTTAAAATTATATGTAAAAATATTTATAAAGTAAATCATGTTTTAAATGGTTCAAAATAAGCTTTGTGCTTTCTAGTTATCATACTTTTGTTCATTTCACTCTCTACTTAAAATATCTTCCCATCTCTTCTTTGCCAACCCAAATCCTACCCACTCTTTTAGGGTCGCCACTTCTTCTCTGAACCCTTGAAGGCCAAGCCAATTCTCAGTTATTTCTCACCCATGTGAATTACTATAATACCTGCCTTTAATTGCGAAGAAACTCAGCAAGTAACAATGAGCCAGGTACTGGATTCAGTGTTGGAGATGTAAAGATGAAGAAGACACAGTCCCCGCCCTGCTCTCCTGGGACTTAGAAGCAGTGACAGGAGACAAACATATTAAAAGAACCATTATCCAAAGGAATACTTTTTATAAAATAATGAAGGACAGATTTATAAATAACTACATCATCAAAAAGAGAACAAATCGCCCAATAATTTTTTTGTTTGTTTGGTTGGTTGCTTTTCTTTTTGGTCAATCTGGGTTTTCATCTGGAGCATGGTGCTCAACCAGGCTTTATTATTATTATTTTCCCAGAGATGAAGAAGTGGTCATTTAAAAGCAATTTTTGGTTTTCTGTCTCTACAGATAGAGAAAAAAATTCACCTTGATAGGAAGGCTTCAGTTTTTATCTTGAGAAAGTATTCTAATATTTTGATTGCACAAAGGTAAGGTCTTGGAGTGGGGACAGCTGGGATACTAAGTAGCCAGACTGCTCTGCATAGCGATGCAAACATTTGACTTTACTGTGGGCACAGTTACATCTTGTATTAATCAGCTTTTACCACAATAATGGTGCATAACAAGCAACCTCAAAACTCCATGACTGCAAACAATTATTTTATTCTCACAGATCTGTGAATCAGCTGGGGTGATTATGCTTCACATTTTAGATCTGCAGGTCTGGGTCCTCCCCACATGTCTCTCGCCCTCTTTGGTCCCAGTGGACTAATAAGTGCACTCTCAGGGTGATGCCAAAGGCACACCAAAGGCATGCCCAACCACACCAGTGCCTCTCAAGCTGCTTTTTGCATCACAGTTGCTAACAAACTACTGGCCACAGCAGGACACATGGCCCAACCCAGGGTCAAGAGGCAGGGAGGTACACTTTGCCTTTAATAGGAAACCCCAAAAAACCAAACCCCGTGCCGTCGAGTCAATTCCAACTCATAGTGACCCTATAGGACAGAGTAGAACTGCCCCATAGAGTCTCCAAGGAGTGCCTGGCAGATTCGAACTGCCAGCCCTTTGTTTAACAGCCATAGCACTTAACTACTACGCCACCAGGGTTTCCCCTTTAATAGGAGACAATGCAAAATTACAAGGGAAGGGGTATGAATATAGACAGTAATAAAGAATTGGTTAGCACAAATGGTTTGCAATTGACTACTAGCCTAAGGTTTGGCAGTTTGAACCTAATCAGCCGCACCCATTATCTCACCTGCTGACTGAAACCTGGAGGTTCTAATCCACCCAGAGGCGCCTTGGAAGAAAGGTCTGGCAATCTGCTTCCTTAAAGATTACAACTAAAAAACCCTAGGGAGTGGTTCTACTCTGTAATCCATGAGGTCACCATGAGTTGGAATTGACTTGACAGTAGTGGTTTGTTTGTTTGTTTTATGATGGATCATGATAGAGGAGAGCTACTTTCTATTGGGTTGTCAGGGAAGGCCTCCCTAAAGAAGAATCTTTTGAACAGAGCACTAAATAAAAACCAAAACAAATCAGGTGCATTGAGTCGATTCCAACTCACAGCAGCCACATATGTGTCAGAGTGGAACTGTGCTCCTTAAGGTTTTCAATGGCTGATTTTTTTTGGAAGTAGATCACCAGAGCCTTTCTTCCAAAGCAGCTTTGAGTGAACTAGAACCTCCAACCTTCCGGTTAGCAGCCAGGTTCGTCAACCATTTGCACCACCCAGGGACTCGAACTAACAAAGGAAAATAATTGTGCAAGGATGATCAAAGGCAAGAGCAAGAGAGGCAGAGGGAATAGCAAGTGCAAAGGTGCTGAAGTGGGCATGATGTTGGCAATAGGAAATATCAGCTCATAACATTTCCTCTCATCACTTGCTTAATTTAATAAATCAGATTTTAACCACTCATAATGGAAAGAGTCAATGACTACTAGCCCAAGGCTCATTATGTTTCTTAATATTTTTCAAGGTGGCACTATCTTTGAAATAGATTTTGAAGACAGTAGAATAAGACTGTGTCTGACATTTTGGAAATTTAATACAATTAAAATAAAAGAATGAAATGTACCATGAAGTTGCAATTCTAAAAGAATGGAGAAGCCTTGGAACTACTCCATCTTGTTTCATCCTTTCCTTTCCTGTTCTTCACTTCACACTTGAATTGGACAAAATCACCTCTTCATGCTGAAAAACAGCCCAAGCAGCAAACTTCCCTCCTTTGCTTACTTTCTCTAAACTTGCTGCGGAGTACACTTTCCTAAAGATACCCCAGGCTGGGAAGAAGAGGGCTAGCTGAAGAAGATGAAAAAGTTCTTTGGAAATGCTAACTTACCCCAGCAGTGAGGACTAATACCAAAACTCCTACTCTTCTAGCTCCTATAGGACTGCAGATTGCTAGAAGAGCTTCAGTTAGGAGTGGAGGGGTCCCTGAAAAAGTGGGTAATGACCTACAACTGAATAGTTTCTGGCCCACAGCCTACCAATGACAGCTAAAAGATCTCCACTATGGAGCCCTGGTGGTACAGTGGTTAAGAGCTCGGCTGTTAACTAAAAGGTCAGCAGTTTGAATCCACCAACTGCTCCTTGGAAACTCTGTGGGGTAGTTCTACTCTGCCCTGTAGGGTTGCTATGAGTCAAAACCAGCTGGACAGCAATAGTTTGTGTTTGTTTGTTTGTTTTTAATGAACCCACAAAATAGACACTGTATTTCTAGGTAACTGATTTTAGACTTTTTAAGTATGTAAGACAGTATCCTGCACAAAGTAAAAAAAAAAAAAAAACACAAAGTAGGCACTCATAATTATTTGTCGAAATAATGAATGAATGATTAAATAAGTGAATAATTCCATCGGTGAAGAATGTGGAAGTATGTTAAAATAAAACGTAGGATCACAATAAGTAACCCCAATGTTTTCACTGTTCAAACTTTCTTTTTGCAACCTAAGAGTATAACCATGCTAGTTTCTTATTCCAGATTTCCTGACTCCATCCTCAGTCTATTTCGGGCCAACTCCACTAAGCTGAAATAAGAGGCTTAAATGACTAAGTCATGTTAAAAGAAAATCCATGGGACTTTAAACAGAAGGCAAAAAAACAAATCCAAAAACCAGTTATGCCTCTAGCAGGGAAAAATTTTAAGAATGTTAATTGGAACAAATTGTATATTGTAATCTTTTGTCACATTGTGAAATAATTCCTAACCTACTGCAGGGATTCTGTTACTCAGAAAGCATTGTTGTTGGCAAAACTTGGGTGTAAGGAGGATAATGATTGTATTCATTTCATTTAAGGAAATTGAATTGATACTTGCATATGGAAAAAGATGGCAGATTCAAAAAAATATTATGTACAGTTTAAAACTTATTTCAAAACTAAAGTAGGCAAAATAGTAGTCTAAGGGATTACTCTATAGACTACCATTCTTATTTCTGGTTCATTGAATATGTAAAGAATATGAAGAGCCCTAGTGTACTAAATCCTAATAAATTTTGAAGGGAAGATATCATGCCATGTCCTCTGATGACAAGTCAATTAAATTAGAATTCTATAGTAAAGCAATAGGGGATGTATAACCCACATATTAAGAAACAAAAATGCATTCCTAAATAATTCATGGGTGAAATAGGAATTCTCAAAGGAAATTGCAAATATTTGGGGATAAATAATAATAACATTACTAAGTATAAAAAATGTGCAGATGTAACTAAAAATTCCCTAGGGGAAAATTCATAAAAATGTATTAGAATTCGTTAAAGTCAATAAATTAAGTAGTCAATACAAGAAGCTAGAAAAATAAAAACAAAGGGTAAATTTAAAAAAATAGAAGGGAACAAATGAAAAGAGCAGATATTAGTAAAATAGAAAACATAAAGCAGTTGAGATGATCAAGGAAACCAACATCTATTTGAAAAAGCTAAAAAGAAAAAACAGATCTCCCACAAAACTGATAACAAAATAAACAGTATTACGATAAACGGGCTAAAACTACAACTAAGCACAGGGTCACTTGAGTTGGAACCTACTCGATGGCACATAGCAACAAAGAAGCAGAAATTTATAATCATAAAAGAAACACTATGAACTGTCTAATAGCAATAATTGTGAAAGCTAAGATGGACAGTTTTCCATAAAAACATAACATACCAAAATATTTTAAAGAAAAATTATTGCTGTTGTGTGCCATCAAGTCAATTCCAGCTCAGAGCAACCCTATAGGACAGAGCTGAACTGCCCCATAGCGTTTCCAAGGAGTGGCTGGAGAGTTTGAACTGCTGACCTATAACCACTTGCACCACCAAGGATATAGATGAGAAAGTCCAAATTAATACATTAGCAAATGGGATTCATCAATTTATGTTATAAAAATTGATTATGATCAATAGGATTTAACCCATGACTTCAAGGTCAGTTAGATATCAGAAAATCTGTTCAATCTATTACATTAACAGAATAAATAACAATGCAACATATATAGAATAAGCATTCAACTTGCTGGCCTAACAGAGACTGGAGAAACTCCTAGAGTATGGCCACCGGATACCCTTTTAGCTCAGTAATGAAGTCATTCCCAAGGTTCACCCTTAAGCCAAAGATTGGACAAGCCCATAAAACAAAACAAGACTAAAGGGCTACACCAGCCCAAGGGCAAGGACCAAAAGGCAGCAGGGAACAGGAAAGCTGGTAATAGAGAACCCAGGGTTGAGAAGGGAGAGTGTTGACATGTCATGGGGTTGTTAACTAATATCATAAAACAACATGTGTACTGTGTAATGAGAAACTAGTTTGTTCTGTAAACCTTCACCTAAAGTACAATTAAAAAAAAAAAAGCATTCACTAAAAAAAAGTAAGGATTAAAACTTTAAAGATCTATGACAAACATGATACATAATGATAAAATTTTAGAAAGATTTCCATTACAGTGGGAAAAAAAGATAAGAATGTCCATTATCACCTGTATTTTACAATATTGTAAGGGAAGGGTTGTCAAAAGAAAAAGAAATGAGATAGAGAAATAGAAAAGAAAAAACAAAGTTCAAATAATTTTTAGTTGATATAATTGTCTACCCAGAGAGAGAGGTTGAGTTGTGATGATGTCCTAAAGAAAGGCCTCAGCAACCCCCAGAGAGTGCTGGACCTAAGATGGATCTTCAGAGTTGTGCTGAGCTGGGGCAACAGGGTTGGGCCTTTATACCTCCACCTTAATCAGTCACTGAATGTGGCTTCTCCTGGATGGATAAATGTATGACATTAGTCAGAGCAATTTTCTTCAGTAGAACTCCCCGCGGGTGAGATACTAAGTCTTTTCTTCCCAATGGTAGATCCAGGCTGCTTATCAGAGTATCCACCATAGTCCACTCCTTGCACCACACAGATCTGCTTTTTTGTAAAGGATCTTGGAGCAGTTTCTCCAGGTTTCCAGTGGACCTCTCTTCGTGGAGGAAACTTAGACAAAAAAGTTTACAGAACTAACTACAGCCCACAGCACTGAAGCTGGCCTCATTGGTGCCACAACTGATACTCATTATCTCTTTCTTGTTCTCCATTCTAGATTCCCCTCACCTCACCCAACCTCTCTACTGGTCTCAGTGACTGACCCAGCAGCATGACCCAGACCCTCCTCCTTAAGGGCCCCTGTATCCCAGCACTCCCTACTTCTCTTCCTTCTCCTGTAATATATCTCTGTTCTCCTGAGAAACCGGTACCCTGCTCCCCTGGCTACCCACTGCCCTTCTGGGGCCTGGTCATCCTTGTTGCGGGATTCAATAAAATACTTCTTTTATTTTCCTTTTATGTTCCCCAAATAAGTAAAGTGTGTTAATATTAAAGAGGCAGAGTAGTTACTTTGTTCAGTTCCTCTAGCCCTCACTCCTGCCTCCATTTTATTCTTACCTCTGCCATTAAATTATAAAGTAATTTTTTTAACACTGTCCATCAACTAGGGGGACAAAAAAAAAAAAATATGAAACTCTGATTAAAGCAGATTGGGAGAAATGATTTTAAACAGCTACAGAACAGCGTGCCCGCATGTGTCTGGTTGCTTACGAGGCAGTTTGCTTTTCTTAGTAAAACCCTCCCTGGGCAAATGGAGCCCCATTTCTGAGTGTTCCTTGACTAATGCAGGTGTTTGTTTAGTAGTTGCCCTCTCCCGTCTTCCTGACTGGATTCAACTGCTTTCATACTTGAAAAGAACTCCCTTAAAACCTCCCTTGTTTTTTCCCAACAGATTAGTGTATTTGGAGTAGTAGCATGAGTCCAGGCTCTGGGACATGTGGTGAGGGCGAAGCTTAAACTGACTTCTTAAAACTCAGTTTTCAGTGGAAGTTAAAAACAAACCAACCTAGTGATGGAAATACATTTTGTATCTGAGGAAAATATAAATGTCATCCTTTCTAAGCTGTGCAGAAAATGCAGATTACAATCTTCTCAGTCAGAAAAAGAGGCATTTCCAACATGTGACCTCTAGACATAGTCATTTACAAAGGTTAGGTATCTGAGGCTTTTTCTAGAACATTTATTCTCCTACCATTTTATTTTCTGCTTCCCTTTTCACCATCAATCTCCCACCATGTCCACTGCAACCCATGACCATCCATGCTCTAATCCACAGATTAAAATGTTTCAGTTGGGAGTTATATATATTCCACAAGATGACAGGAGTTCACTGCTGAAGTTTATGTAGCTGAAATATCCAGATGCTTGTCATAATTCTTCCCTTTACTTTTTAGTATACCTGGCTATTCTTTTTCATTTTATCTATCATCAAAGAGTTTTGAAAGTCACCCTCTCCAGAGAATTGAAAAATGAAACTTACAAGTAGTTTATTCCAAACCAAAATTAGAAATTACACTTAAAATCAAAAAGCAAGTTTTTAAAAACAAAAATTGACTTAAGTAAGGTTTGTATTTTCTCAGGGAAGCAGGATGAAGGACCACCAACTTGACTTTCCAGATTTACATGACAGTAAAGATGGGGGAAGGAGATACTGGAGGTTTGAGGAAAGGCAAGGAATCAAACAGTAAACAAATGGGACAGAGAATGGGCTAGAGAGGCATAGTGTTATGGATTGAATTGTCTCCCCCCAAAATATGTGTTGAAGGGTAAGACAGTACACAATACCAGGGAAGCCAGCACAGCTTGTCCAAGGCAAGGTCATGGAAGCTCCATAGACACATCCAAACTCCCTGAGAGACCAAATTACTGGGCTGAGGGCTGTGCGGACCATGGTCTCAGGCAATATCTAGCTCAACTGGCATAACATAATTTATAAAGAAAATGTTCTACATTCTACTCTGGTAAGTAACGTCTGGGGTCTTAACAGCTTGTAAGTGGCCATCTAAGATACTCCACTGGTCTCAACCCATCTAGACCAAGTGAGAATGAAGTAAACCAAAGACAGAAGGGAAAGATTAGTCTAAAAGACTAATGGACCACAAATACCACAGCCTCCACCAGACTGAGTCCAGCACAACTAGATGGTGCCTGGCTACCATCACCGACTGCTCTGACAGGGATCACAATAGACGGTTCCGGACAGAGCTGGAGAAAAATGTAGAACAAAATTCTAACTCACAAAAAAAAAAAAGGCTAGATTTACTGGTCTGACAGAGACTGGAGAAACCCTGAGAGAACGGCCGCCAGACACCCTTATAGCTCAGTAATGAAGTCGTTCCTGTGCTTCACCCTTCAGCCAAAGATTAGTCAGGCCCATAAAATAAAACGAGACTAAATGGACTCACCAGCCCCGGGCAAGGATGAGAAAGCAGGAGGGGACAGGAAAGCTGGTAGTAGGGAAACCAACATCAAGAAGGGGAGAGTGTTGACGTGCTGTGGAGTTGGCAACCAATGTCACAAAATGATATGTGTATTAATTGTTTCATGAGAAACTAGTTTGCTCTGTAAATCTTCATCTAAAGTACAATAAAAAATTAAAAGCAAACAAACAAAAATGTGTGTTGAATTCCTGGTCCTTGTACCTGTGGATGTGATCCTGTTTTGAAATAGAGTTTTCTTTTGTTGTGCTAATGAGGCCATACTAATGTATGGTGGATCCTAAATGTAATCACTTCTGAGTGATATAAAGACACAGAGACACACAGGGAAGACAGACACCATGTGAGGATTGTTTACACCCCAAGGAATGCCAAGGAACCAAGAAGCACCTGGGGCTACTGACAGGGAAGGAATTGACACAGTTGAGATCCTGATTTGGACTTTTAGCCTCTGGAACTGTAAGAAAATAAATTTCTGTTCTTTAAAGCCACCAACTTGTAGCACTTGTGATACAACCCTAGGTAGCAGCCCTAGGTAATTAACATGTATAGTATGATTATTGTGAACACTAAGGGCTCACTTGAGCTTGTGCTTATGAATTTAAAGTAAGACCAATTACCATGGCTGTGCTCTTCTCCAGCCATGTTAAACTGCCCAGGTGCAGGTACAGATTAGGCACGAGAGCTGGATTTAGCCAGTGTTGCAATTTTGTCAAAAAGGACAAACCAGAAGAGGGTCAAGGAAACTGAAGATGTGTGCCACTGTGATTTTTGTGGATGGAATTCAGCTAGGGAAGGAAGGGAGTGAGAACATGAAAGGAGGAATAGCAAAAAGGTGGTAGAAATATTGGAGGTCCCAGTGGGGTCAAAGGATTATAGTCAGGATTCAAGAGAAGGTAATCTGGAAAGTCAAGAGAAGTTGATCAGAGAGTGGGCTAGACGACTTCGAGTGTGATAATGAAATGGTCTAGCAGGTCCTGCCCATGGGAGTAGGTGAATGAAGAGAGGGAGGATAATACCAGTAGGAAAAAAAGAGGTCAAGGAACTGAGAACCCAGGGCATTGGAAGGATCTTTCATCTGCATATTGAAATCACCAAGAAGTTAAAACTCTAAATGGCAAATTATGGTAAACAAAATTATGATACAACTGTATGATAAAATATTATGCAGTCATTAAAAATAAGTTTTTGAAAAAATGTAAAGACATGAGGAAATGATGAAAGGATGCGAAGGGGGGAAATCCAAGATACATAATTTTATTAGCAGTATGATCCCGTTATTTTAAAATATATCCTTATGCGTAGAGAAAAGACAAGAAGAATACAAAATAAAATGTCAAAGGGGTTTATCTGTAGGCGAAATTGCATGCAATTTATTTTTTCCTTGTATCATTTGCCATTTTCTAAATTTCCTACAAAACACAGGAAAAAACATATTAACAAAATGACACAAGAAAGTAAAACATTATATAACTAGGGTATTAAATTCCCTAAGAGCATTTTTCACACACAAAAAAGAAGAAATTTAGTCACAGTTTCCAGATTTTCCACTGCCACCGACATAACAGTTTACTTAGATTATGTGAAATGTAAGACAATTTTGTGGCTAGAGTTTGAATTTTCTTTCATCTTCAGAGGATTTTTTTTTTTTTTCATTTATAAGAGAATTTTTCAGTCAATTACAACCCTAGCAAGTCACCTTTCCGTCCAAAACTTTTATAAATGGATGCTCAAATTTGAAATTATCTTTCCTTCTAGATCGGACAAATGTCTCTTCTCAAAGACATGGGAAAACAGTAGCTAGGTTTCTAAAGTGTAAGCACCTAGATATGGCACAAGGAAGCAGAATGGCTATAAAAGGTTACTTTTGTAAAGGTTGCTACCACTAGGGGTTAAGTCAGGAGAACAAAACGTCTGCTATGGGGCAGAGTTTTTGGCCCTTCTGAAAGTATACTGTGGCTAGGTATGTGTAAAGGGAATGCTAGTTGATTTTAAATTTTAACTAAGTCCGGTTCAAAGTAAAAGCAAACACACATATACACACACACTTTTCTTCACCCAGGAACAAATACATGTTTGTGTTTATGGAACTAGTGCTTGTCTTATGTTGTTTCACTTTTACTTCTAGCTTTTCTCAAAGCATTTTTTCCTGACCTATTAAGGGAAACTCCACAGGGGATAAGAAACAGACCTCTTCTTGTCTCTCAGCCAAGTAGATTTCTACCAGTCCTTATCTCTAACACCCTCTGTAGCCTCATGTTGACAACAGAGGAATAGGTTAGGAAGATATTATAAGAAAAAATTCAGGGTCAAGTAATATGACATTTCAGAAAACATTAATCTCATACTGACCCAACCTGAGAAACAAATTCCATTTACCATTTTAAAGATTCATTTTCTTTGCAATATGAAAGGCAAAGAGGAAAACTTATTTTTACTTTAAAGGCAATTTACAATACAGTTGACAAAAGAAAACGAAAAAGAAAAAAATGATTGAAATTTAACCATCGAAAGCTTGTGTGTCTGATCTTCTCTGCAGAAAAATCTCTGGTGTAATTTTGAGAGGAAAAAAAGATTTCTAAAAGCTGAAAAATATCACTTTTAAGCATGAAATTTGTTAAGTCATGAGGGCCTAGAATCACTTGGCTATTTCCCTGGCTACTGAATCCTTCAAATCCTTGACAACCTGTCACAGATTGAATTGTGTCCCCAAAAAATGTGTGTCAACTTGGCTAGGCCATGATTCCCAGTATTGTGTGATTGTCCTCCATTTTGTGATCTGATGTAATTATCCTTTGTGTTATAAATCCTAACCTCTATGATGTTATTGAGGCAGGATTAGAGGCACTTATGTTAATGAGGCAGGACAAAATCTACATGATTAAGTTGAATTTGAGTCCATCTCTTTTGCGATATAAAAGAGAGAAACAAGCAAAGAGAAGAGGGGCCTCATACCAGCAAGAAAGAGGATCCAGTAGTGGAGTGCATCCTTTGGACCTGGGGTCCCTGCGCTGAGACACTCCTAGGCAAGGGGAAGGTTGATGACAAGGACCTTCCTCCAGAGCCAACAGAGAGGGAAAGCCTTCCCTTGGAGCCTGCACCCTACATTTGGTCTCCTAGCCTCCTAGATTGTGAGAGAATAAATTTCTGTCTGTTAAAGCCATCCACTTGTGCTATTTCTGCTATAGTAGCACTAGATAACTAAGACACTGTACCAAAACCTAGTGCCTACAGTCTGGCCAGCGTGGGAGGCTGGAGTTCATGCCTGCAAAGTGTTGCCCGTATCTATTTTGCCATTGCCTCTATTCCTAATTACAAAGCCAAGGCAAGTGAGGGGAAAAAAAAAAAAAAAAAAATCCTGTTTCTACACCAAGTTTAAATTAAACCTTCAATTTAAAAATAAAAAGTTTGAAGCCATTAGGGAACTTACAACCTCTTCTTATTCCACTTTTATGGTACAATAGGAAACCTGAAGGAAGGAAAAAAGACCTGAGAGGTAATCTAGAGCCTACTTTTGCAGAGTAGGAAGGTACATGGCTTACCCAAGGTCATGTGGCTAAATGTTGTTAGTTGCCATCAAGTCAGCTCCAACTAATGGTGACCCCATGTATAACGGAAGGAAACATTGCCCAGTCCTGTGCCATCTTCACCATCATTGATATGTTTGAGTCCATTGTTGCAGCCATTGTGCCAATCCATTTCATGCAGATTTTCCTCACCTTCACTGACCCTGTACTTTGCCAAATTTTATATCCTTCTCTAGTGATCAGTCCCTCCTGATGACATGTTCAAAGTAAGCGAGTCAAAGTATCAGACGATATTTGTGATTCATAGGGTTTTCATTGGCTGATTTTTGGAGGTAGATTGCTAAAATCAAGGCCCCAAAATTAGGTACTCTTATGTGTGTATATCTGCAGTATAAATTCTCTCCTTCTCACACACGCACACGCACACACACAAACACGCACGCACACATATATTTAAAGTCTTCAAATATCTCTATATTAAGGATCAAAAGAAGTAAAAACTAAAAACTTGGTTATCATTACCGACTCAGCCATTGCTTACTATAAATTGGAATTCCTTCTTATTTAAATGTAAATTTCAATTGCAAGAGTTTAGATACTTTGTATTCTGAACAATCCTAAATATACAAATATTTCAAAATTTTGTGTTAAGTAGAAAAACTTGTCTTTAGTACATGAACATTGAATTTTCCAATTTCTTCTTATGCCAGTTCATGAGATTTCTATTGATTTTCAATAGAGTAAGAACTAGGCTGTGCCATACAAAAATGCTAAGCACCTCTGGCCTGCACGACTAAGGTAAATGGAAGGCTGACAACCAACATAATTTTGGCAAAAAATAACTTTTTATTAAAATAGCTATATAATTATATAAAGAAGTTGTGTTAAAACTAAAATCAACAGCAGTAATAACTAATATTTACTGACTGATTATTATGTGGTAGACGCCATGCCTAGTATTTTACCCATATTATCTCATTTAATGTTCCCAACAATCCCACAGAGTAGCTACTGCTATTATGTTCATTTTACAGATGGGGAAACTGAGGCCTGGAAAAATTGTCAAATTTGCCAAAATAACAAGCTAGTAAGTAGCAGAGTTGAGATTGGAACTCAGGCAATCTAACCAATTCATCCATCAGGATAGCATAGAACAGTTATTATCAAAATAGAAAAGTATGCCCTTGTACAAATTTCAGTTCTCAGTTAACTGATGAATGACACTGTGATTAGCTTTGGAAATGGTGTTTGTCAAGCAGAGAGAAGTAAAATGTTACATTTGTGAAGTAACATGTTGTATTTGTGCTTGCTCTTCTATTCTCAAAGCTAATTAATGTCTTAAATACCACTGATATGTTAAGACAGTAACAAGGAAAGAATTAAATAAACAAACCTCTAGGTTAAGAGTCTACACAAGCATGGCCTACCAATTTCCAAAAAATGGTAGAAATTTGTGGGTTGATGGACTTTAACCATTGCATAAAAACAGCCCAAAGTGCCATTGTAAATCATTGTTGAAGTCATTACTCATTACAGATTGTGCTTCTCGTTGTCATGCCACATGTAAAATCTCGACGAGATTTGCCCGAAATTCATGCTGGCTCTTACAGCTCAAGCAGCATGCTTCCCGGTGTGTCTGCAGGTATTTCTCTATCACAGTGAATAATTACATCAAGCAAAGACAAGAAATATTCTAACGCTGACAAAACCACACATCTGAAATCTGTATTTCTGACCTTGGGAAATTAAAATCTACATGTATAGGAGCTTCAGTGCCCATGTCTTGGGGCCATTGCAGGTTTATAAAGAAGAGTTTATTCTTTAGGAGCCCATGGATTCCAATAATATGGGAAATTAAACTGTATTTATAGACTGGACACCAGCAGGCCAGCATGCTTTCTTAGCTCTCTGTGTCTCCTAACAAAAATAAAAACACTAGCAATCAAACGGGTGAGCAAGAAATGACAAGTGTTTTGACAGCTCTAGAATACTTTGAGGTATTTTTAGCATCTTTCTGAGTCGTATTAGCTTAACCTGTAACAGAATATAAATGAGCCCATATGGCACAGATGTAATTATGCCCCATGTGAGAAATCCCTGCAGTAGGTTGGGGAGGGAGTGGGGGAAAAGAATACGCCAGCCGGGCCTCCCTCCCCACGTTCTCCCTCTCACCACGTGTGCCTTCTGGAGGGCACGGTTTACACATCATTTGCATTGAGAAGAATATGAAGAAACACAATGCTAACAACACAGCTCTGAAAAGGGCAAGCCAAAGATTGGGGATCCCTAGGGGTGCTGCTCTCTGTGACTGACATCCAGTTTGGAGTCGAGGCAGCTGCCCCTCGGGAGCACATTTGACGAAGCGATCTTTGATTATGTGGGCACAGCAATCAGAAGGCGTAATTATTATTACTGCAAGAGAATGGGAAACAAATCTCCGGGGAAAGCCTCTGTCACAGACACTTTGCTGGCGCAGGCTGGAAGCGAATGTTCTCCCAAGGATCATTTTCATTCCAACCTGATATTTAGCTGAAGCTTCTTTGACTACTAGTCATGAAACATTAAATATAGATTAAAGCCAGAGAGATGTTGAAAGTTGAAATTCACCGGAGGTGCACGCCGGCGTCCTTGAGAGACAACCCCGAATGCTGCCCAGATGTTGTAGCATGGAGGCGGGAGGGTCCCGAGCCGCAAGGAGAGGGGATGCTTAGCATTCCACCGGCCTTCTGTCGGGTTTATTTGTACTACATTAGTTTTGCAGTGAATCCTAACAGGCTGTTAGTGGTAGATGTTGCGAAGTGTTCACCACCCCGAAAGAATGAAGAAATGCTTTTGCTCCAGGAAAGGGAGTCATTCAAAGCATGTAATTGATTTTCTACAGTTGCAAACTGTGAGAAGACTAAGGTTAGCAAGAGAAACATATGTTAGCAGTTTCTCAATGAAACAAAGAGAGAGAGAGAGAACCCCCAGAACTAGTAGATGGTTAACTTGCTTTGAACATCTCACTAGATATTAACAGACACTTGCAGTAGAATTTGGAATAAACTGATCTGCTGGGGAGCAGTTTGCAGAAAGGCAGCTGTGCTGTGAGAAGCAAAATTCATACCCAAGTGTCTGGTGGGAACACCTCTTCTGTTTCCTCAATGAATTGCGTGGGAGTGCTGCGTTTACCTGGGAGGCTCTGTCTCCCAACGCCCACCCCTCCAACCTCACCTGCTTTTAGCAAGGCATGATCAGAGGGAGACTCTTTTGGTCTAAGTTAGAAGCATATAACTGGCTTCACACGGGGAAGACTCTTGCTCACTAGCAGTCCCAGTAAACCAGAGATATTACACCAGTTGCCCTGGAGGAAGCTTACCAGCTGTTCTTTGTGTTCACAGGAAACTGAGCTGGAGGAGATGAGGACAGGAGCAGCAGGCAGGATAGGAAGTGAGAACTAAGAAAGAATTCCTTGCCAGTGAGGGCTGACAAGTGCTGGCTTGGATGAACAAAGGATTTTTCACTCCCACAGACCTTTAGAAACAGGAGGTACTGGTTAGTTCCTTGGGTCTTTCTAGAAGCAAAGAGCTGGATTAGATGACATGCTGACCCCCCTTTCCAGCGCTAAGGTTTTACTTTTCTATCAAACTATCTCACTGAATTGCTAAATCTCTCTCCCACCAAAAAAGGGGAAAACAAAAGCTCTGTCTAAAGTTGAAACAGTCACTGGGGGTCTCTGTTCATTGTGCTTCAGGACCTAAGGTGATCATTAACAGTCAGCAAGGCAAGCGCCTGGAGGCACGAGTAGGTTGACGGCTGTCATGACTCTTACCTTTTAAACATTCCTCCCTAGCTTGCCTTAAAGGCCCCTTCTACAATGCCAAATCTTGTGTTTATATTGATAGTGGAAATAAATTTGTATGGAATAACCTTGAAGACGTGTTAAACAAACTCAATTCACCGAAAAGGGGGAAGAAGCCAGTTCCTGACAATTTTCATCAGTCTTTGCCCCATTTATATAAGAGCCCTGGTAACTGGGTGAAGCACCACCAGTCTATCAGTTTGTCATACTTGTGGCTTACATGTTGTTGTAATATTGGAAGCTATGCCACAGGTATTTCAAATACCAAGAGGGTCAACCATAACAGCTAGGTTTCGGCAGAGCTTCCAGACTAAGACAGACTACAAAGGAAAGCCTGGGTACCTAATTTGAAAAGTTAGCCAATGAAAACTCTATGGATCACAGAATATTGGTCAAGACTTTGAGTGGCTTAGTTTGGATTAGTCATCGTGAGGGACCAATTGATGGAGAAGGACATCCTATTTGGTAAAGAAGAGACCCAGTGAAGAGGAGAGACTCCCTCAATGAGATGGCTTGACACAACGACCACAACAATGGACTCAAACATACCAATGATCATGAAGGTGGTGCACAGTCATCCAATGTTTATACTTTTGATCCAACAACTACACTTGTCAAATATATCCTAAGGAAATTACCCAAACTATTTAAACTCTGTGCAAAGATATGTCCACTGTAGCATTAATTATACTGGGAAAAAAAATTCTAAATGACCAAAAATTGAAGCGTGGTTAAATTATTGCTTTAGACATACTGTTAAGCAGTTACATAAAAGAACAAAAGAAGAGGCATAAGAATTGGAAAAGGGGAGGCAAAATGGCCATTACTTACAAATGATTTGGATGTACATGCAGAAAACACCAAGGGAATCAACTGAAAAACTACTAAAAGCACTAAGAAAATTCCATTAAAGGATAGATTATACAATTTGTAAAAAAAAAAAAAAAAATGACAGTTTTCTTACATACAATGTACAACCAGTTAGAAAATATAATACAAAAAAAAAAAAAAGAACAAACTCCTTGTCTAGAGGACATAAAATGATTGAATAAATAAAAAGGTATATTCTAATTGAAAAAAAAGTTTAAATACACTATTTTGGGGAAAGATGACTCAATTGTACAAAAAAAAAGTCAATCCTGTCTAAATTAATCTACAAATAGCATGAGTTCCCCCAATAAAGATACCAGCAGGTTTTTTTTGGTAGTGACGATTTTTGTTTTTGTTTTGGATTTGGATATGCAGTGATTCTAAAGTTCATGATGATGGGGTTAAGAGGTGTTGACATTCAATAATAGTCTGAAACTTTTTATAAAATTAAAAAAATAATGAAAAGGGACTGGTCTTATTTGCCATAATATTTCAGTAAATAAAGCCCTTAGGCACTGGTAAGTAAGTTCACAGCCAGATCAGTGGAAGAGAATAGAGAGTTCCGAAATAGAAGCAAATACATACTGGAATATTTAGCATCTAATAAAATAGTCCAGCATTGGTATGGTCTTAAATTCTGAGGATGTGAAAGTCACTTCAGAAGCTGACTTGTGGATTTTGAGTAATTATTTGCCTACTGGAGAATATTATAATTTGGTTCAGTTCTTTACACTAGGCAGGCGTGGAAGTATACGTTTCAATACATTTATTTTTGCCAATTGATCTATATCAGTAAATACACGAATAGCTATATATATTCCCTACATGTGTATTATAGTACAACCTGATATCTAGTGTGCACCATACTTTGACATTTTTGCTTAATGCAGACATTCCTGGGCGCCCAGAGAAATTAAGCCATTACGTTATCATCTTTAGCAAAAGGTTTGATAGGTGAGGCACTTAAAACTTCTGGCAAAAATAAGGTTTGGGGATTATTAACAGATTTAATTTCTGCAAGCCAGTCCCATGACACATTACCATGGCTCGCTAAGCATTAACTGGATTTTCCATTCCTTTTTCCATATTGTTGGGCTCAACCTTAACTTGTCAGCTTGGGCAAATCCCTTAACCCCCGTAAGCCTCAGTTTCTTCCCCTGTCAAATGAAGGCGTTAGGTGAATTGATCCCTCCGGGCCCTTCTGACTAAAAGCTTCTGTTATTCTGGGTACAGCAGCCCACTGCTGTACTCTGTTGCATGAAGCATAAAATGAAACAAAAGAAGTGTGCTTAGCCAAAAACAGTACATGTTTTAATGACAGTGGTTATCAGTAAGAACAAGTTTCCAACATATTTTGAACTTGCAGTTTTGTGTTTAAAAAAAAAATGTTTTTCAATATTCATAAATATACTTAAATATTATACACATTTACAGCTATATATGTATTAGGGCATACTGTTGTTGTGTTTCATCGAGTCAGTTTTGACTTCAGTGACCCTATAGAAGAGAGTGGAACTGCCCTAATAGGGACCAAGGTATTTAATGGCAAAAACAAGAATCTTCTCTAGGATTTTGTTTTTCAGTATGTTAGATGCCATCAATTAATGTGTGGTGGAGAGGCAGTCAAATACGGTAAAAAGAAATTCCTGAATGTGAAGTCAGAAAACCATGGTTTGAATCCCTGCACTGACAATTGGTGGACCACCAACAAAAATGCCACCTCCATGTCCCCAGGGGCTTCCACAACCATGCTTGTATCTTAACTTTTGGTGCCTTAGTTTCTTCATTTGCTAAATACAGTTGATATTGCATACCCTGAGTACCTGGCACTAATGTCAATTATAAAAATTATCAAATGCACAAATAGTATAAATTCCAACCCAACTTAATTTAACCTTCTACAACCTACCTGATTCTTACACACACTTAAAAAAAAAAAAATCTTACATTAGTAAGACATCTAATTAGGCAAAGAAACTGGGTTCAAAAGTTTTCTGAGAATAAAATTGAGATTCTCTTCTTAGTGACATGATTTATTCCCAGATGTTTTTGTTGGTTGTCATTCAGTCGATTTTGACTTATGGTGACCCATATGTTACAGAGTAGAACCGCTCCATAGGGTTTCTTGACTGTAATCTTAGCGGAAGCAGATCTCCAGGTTTATCTTTCATGATACTGTTGGGTGAGTTCAAACCACCAACATTTTTAGATTAGGAGCTGAGCACATACTGTTTGCACCACCTAGGGACCTTATTCTCAGATAGACAATAGGTATTTTGATCACAGGGCCCTCTTACCTGTTCTGCTCACATTCTGCTACTTCATCCCTCAGCAGTGGCCACCCAGCAGCTCACCACTACGGTGATCCTCCCTGGCAGGACTTGGTCAACCCATCTTGGGCACCAGCTCATGCTCTTTCTTTCTGCCTCATCATCATAATTTACTTGCCTGTGGCCCATTCTCTCAGAACTTTGAGGTCTCATCTCCAAAATAACAGTATCCTTGTGAAATTGTGGTGGCATAGTGGTTCAGAGCTACAGCTGCTAACCAAAAGGTTGGCAGTTCAAATTCACCAGGTGCTCTTTGAAAGCTCTATAAACCCAGACCCAGTGCCGTCGAGTCGATTCCGACTCATAGCGACCCTATGGGACAGGGTAGAACTACCCCGTAGAGTTTCCAAGGAGCGCCTGGAAGCTCTATAGAGCAGTTCTATTCTCTATTATAGGGTCTCTATGAGTTGGAATCCAGTCAGCCGCAATGGGTTTGGTTTTTGGTTTTTTTGTGCAGATGATATAAATGCTATTCACTGATGATAGGTTAATGTGTTATCTCCCCCACCTTCCCCAGGGCATCTGCATTTTAATAGAGAATAGATACCTGAACATACAATGTCTTAAGTCAAATAAATAGCGAACTAATGGTTGAATTGTAAATGAGCTCCTCAGGGCCATTTGACTTTAGCTCTCACCTCATTGTCCTTGCCTCTGCTGTTTCCAGTTTCTGCAGAGCTCATTGTTGACCCCAACCCCATATCCTTGCAGTCAAATGCAAGCCTGTCCCAGGAGGCAAGGACTACAGCATTCTGAGCAACTGCCTTTCTCCACAATCAGATGGACCAGTATGAACCACTGTTATTGCTTCTCGGACTCAGGGGTGCCCCCTACTGGGCTCCTTCATTGTTCTCCAGTCTTCCAGGGTGTCGACCTCTCTGCTTGCAACTGAATGTAGCTGGCATTTATTGAACTCTTGCTATGTGTTGGAGCCCTGGTGGTGCAGTGGTTAAGAGATTGGCTGCTAACCAAAAGGTTGGCAGTTTGAATCCACAGCCACTCCTTGGAAACCCTATGGGGCAGTTTTACTCTGTCCTGTAGGGTTGTTATGAGTTAGAATTGACTTGACAGCAATGGGTTTGGTTTGGTTTTACTATGTGTCGGGTCCTACTGTAGGTGCTTTGCACATATTAATTCATGAAATATTTGAACAACCCTGTGACACTGAAATTATATACCAGAGTGGAAGCCAGCTGAATATCAATCCCAGGTACGGGTATTATTGATATCCACATTTTAAAGATGATGAAATATTATTTTATTTATAAAATATTTTTGAGCTTCTACTATGAGATAGGTACTGTTCCAGGTCCTGGGGATACTCCTGTAAACAAAAACACAAAGATCCTTGCCTTCATAGTTTAGATTACAACGAGGATCAATGAAGAGAATTTCTAGAAAGGCTTCTGTCAGAGATCTTAAATCAGACCAGATAGTCAGCTACTTCTCCTGCTGGGCCTTGCTTTTTATAATCGACAGCTACTTCTCAACTTTTCTAGAACTATCAGAGGTATAGCCATCGAATCGGCAGCATATCTGCTGTCATATATGTCATCGACTCCACTTTTATTTGTACCTTTGTGGACTCTATAAGCTGCGTTGCCAAAGTCTTGTCTCTCTAATAATGCATTAGCTGAAGGAATTAGGCTGAGACAATGCCAGGAGAGTGCATAGTTCGATCTGTACCTGCCCTAGGGACAGAGGAAGAGTACAATTTCTCAGATGCTGAAATTGTTGAAAAGTTATAGAGCCACTTGGAAAGAGTTTAAAACAAAACAAGTACACTTTGCAGTGGAAACTTCCAGCTAGATGTTAGAATTCACTAACATCAAAACCTCGACTTAAAAAAAAGTCAACTTTTCTTTGTGAATTAGGAACAAATTAAATTAGGATTTCTGTCTCTATTTATAAAGGAAAATATACAAATACTCTAAACATACAGTAAAATCTGCAAAAGCCAGAACCTGTGTAAGGTGGAAACCTGTCAGACAAGGAAAACGCAAATATTTTCCACTAAAACAAGCTATAGAAAAGTGGTAAACTGCACCCTGTCAAAGGCAGAAAATTTGCAAGACCCAGAAAAACAAAGCAGTCCTGTCGAGTTCTGGTTCTCACAGGTTTCGCTGTACACAGTATATCTAGAGAGAGAGAGTACCCATAACCCTTTCATATATATTTTATTTATAAAGAAATGTTCTGTCGGTATCTTGACAGAGCTGATGTGGCTGGCTGAGATGAGGAAGCATTGTTTTTCTAAAGTTGGCCCCTAGATATTTTTCTTTTTTAAACAGTTTTATTGAGATATAATTCACATACCATACAATTCACCCATTTAAAGTGCACAATTTAACGATTTTTAGTATATTCACATATATGTGCAGCCATCACCACAATCAATTGAAAACATTTTAATCACCTCAAAAAGAAACTCCCTACCCTTTAGCTGTATCCCTGCCCTCCCATTACCCTCTCCCCCACTCCACTCTACCCCCCACCCCAATGCTCCGTCCTAATCTACTTTCTGTCTCTATAGATTTTCCTATTCTGTACTTTCATACAATACATGGACTTTTGCGGCTGGTTTCTTTCACTTAGCATAACATTTTCCGGGTTCATCCAAGTGGTAGCATGTATCAGTACTTCCTTTTTATAGCTGAATAATATTCCATTTATGGATATACTAAATTTTGTTTATCCGTTTGTCTGTTGATGGCCATTTGGATTGTTTCCACCTTTTGGCTATTATGAATAATGCTGCTATAAACATTCGTGTACCGGTTTTTGTATGAGCATATGTTTTCATTTCTCTTGGATATATACCTAGGGGTGGAATTGTTTGGTCATATGGTAATTCTCTATGTAATCATTTGAGAGACTGCCAGGCTATTTGCTAAAGCAGCTGTACCATTTTACATTCCCACCAGCAGTGTATGAATATTTCAGTTTCTCTACATCATAGCCAACGCTTATTTTCTCATTTGTTTTATTATTTCTATTATTCTAGCCATCCTAGTGAGTGTGAAGTGGTATCTCATTTTAGTTTTAAATTGCATTTCCCTGATGGTTAATGATGTTGAGCATCTTTTCATTAAATGTGTATCAGATTCTTTGCGTCTTTTTTAATTGGGCTATTTGTCTTTTTATTATTGAGTTATACGAATTCTCTATATATTTTAAATATAAGTTCCTTATCAGAATATATGATTTTCAGGTATTTTCTCCCATTCTGTGGGTTTTTTTTTTTTATTTTCCTGATGGTGCCCTTTGAAGCATAAAACCTTTTAATTTTTTTTTTTAATGTACTTTAGATGAAGGTTTACAGAACAAACTAGCTTCTCATCAATTAGTACACGTATTGTTTTGTGACATTGGTTACCAACCCCACAACATGTCAACACTCTCCCTTCTCCACCTTGGGCTCCCTATTACCAACGTTCCTGTCCCCTCCTGCCTTCTAGTCCTTGCCCCTGGGCTGGTGTGTCCCTTTAGTCTCGTTTTGTTTTATGGGCCTGCCTAATCTTTGGCTGAAGCATGAACCTCAGCAGTGACTTCATTACTGAGGTGAAAGGGTGTCTGGGGACCATACACTGGGGGTTTCTTCAGTCTCTGTCAAGCCAGTAAATCTGGTAAAATCTTTTTAATTTTGAGAAACTTCAATTTATCTATTTTTTCTTGTTGTTGTTGCTTATGTTTTTGATGTTACATCTAAGAATCCTTCACCAAATCCAAACTCAGAAAAAATTTACTGCTATGTTTTCTTCTAAGGGTTTTATAGTCTTAGCTCTTACATTTAGATCTTTGATCCACTTGAGTTAATTTTTATATAGAGAGTGAAGTGAAGGTCTAACTTCATTCTTTCGTGTGTGGTTGTCTAATGGTCCCAGAAACATTTGTTTAAAAGAATATTCTTTCTCTATTGAATGCCTTGGCACTGTTGTCAAAAGTCAATTAATCACAGGTATATGGGTTTATTATCAGGCTCTCAATTGTATTTCAGCGATCTACATATTTATCCTTGTGCTAGTACCACACTGTCTTGATTACCATTTCTTTGTAGTAATTTTGAAATCAGGAAGTGTGAGTCCTCTTACTTTTTTTCTTCTTTTTCAGGATTATTTTGGCTATTCTCTGTCCCTTGCAATCCCATATGAATTTTAGAATCAGCTTGTCAATTTCTCCAAAGAAATTAGCTTTTTCTGCATCTGTTGAGATGATCATGTGATTTCTTTTGTTTTTTTGTTCTATTGATATGATGTATTTCATTAATTGATTTTTGGATATTGAACCAACCTTGCATTCTTAGAATAAGTCCCACTGGTCATGGTGTATAATACTTTTGAACCAATCTTGCGTTCTCAGACTAAATCCCACTTGATCTTGGTGTATAATACTTTTTATATGTTGCTGGATTTGGTTTGCTAGTATTTTTTTGAGAATTTTTTAGTCCGCATTCGTAAGAGATATTGGTCTGTAGTTTTCTTGTAATATATTTGTCTGGTTTTGGTATCAGAGTAAACTGGCCTCAAAAAATGAGTTGGGAAGTGCTTCCTGACCCTCAGGCTTTAACATGCAAAATCCGTTTGGACCTTAGAAGGCTACTGTCTCAGAGGGAAGACAAGGGAGACAGTAAAATTAAATAACTAAAATGGGGCACAAAAGAAATACTGGGGCTATGTGTATGATCATGCTAAGCCAGGTGGACCACTTTGGGATTACCAGTTGATGATGAATGTTTTAAAGACATAATTTCCTAGACTAGAATGTGGGGGTGGGATGTTGGGGACTAGGGTCACCATAACAATGCAAACGTGCTTCTATCTTTGCCCTGTCACTCCCTGGGATTTCTATTCCCTTTCTTTCATTTACATATGTAAGTTACATAAATTTACATATTTTCTGATTAAAAAAAATATATGCTTAATATAAAACTTCAAATATTTCACTGTTGTCTCCTAGCCATCAATAAGTTATTGTATTTATTTGCTTTATGTTTGCTTACTGTGTCATAGCTTCTTGTTTTGTTTTGATATGCTCAAATAGACTGCTTGAGTGAGCTAGTTTGATTATTGGTGACTTTGAAGCTGTAACATTCTGTCACCAGGTGGTTAGAGCCATTACTAGGTATGTGGGCCCAGAAGTCCATTCACTTTTCTTGTATCGATTCAGCTCAGATGTCAAGATAGTCAGTCACCAAGCGTGTGGTGCGGGCTCTCACCTACAGCCTTAGATGAGCAGGGATGATTGGTATAGGCACAAGTATCTGGGTGCAGTAGGAGGTCACACACTGAGCAAGACAGGGGGCTGACAACTGCCCCTGAGTGTCTGGGGGGAAACATGTCCCTGTTCCCTAGAGCACGCAGGTGGGTGGGTTTTGCATCCGGACTGTGGGCACGCAATGCTGTTGGCTGTAAGGACTAGAAGTCACCACTTATTCTTGGACCCCTGTCATGGTGGCTAGGTGTCATGGGTGGAGCCACCAGTCCTCAGGCCCCTGATATGGGTAGGTAAGAAGCCTGCTTAATAGACAGAGCAGTGTCAAATGTCACCCACTTGCCTCTCCACCATGTAGCTGAAACAATTGAAGTTAGGCTTCAGGTATACACCCTGTTGTACAGTGCTAATGAGGGCCTACACTGTTGAAATGGGCCCACACAGGTCTATGCAGGGGTAAAAGGTATTCAAAGCCCATCGACCCCTTATGCCTGTGCCTAGGCAAAGGAGCTGTTTCTGCCCTGAGTTCCCAGCATAGGGGAGCCAGCAGATTATTTTTTCCCTGTTTGTTAATTTGTTCCCTCTCTTTTTTTTCCAAGGTGGGGAGAATGGCTCAGGGCGAGTGCAGGGTCTTTCTTCCAGCCCAGGGGATGCAGCTGGCTGGGACCCAGCGTAGAGCTGGAAGGGAGAAGGTAAGTGGGAGAGAGATTTTTCCCAAAGGGGTATTTTTTGATCACAGTAGGTTAAACGCAGGTACTTACTGTTTGCCAATTGTGGGTCACTTCTTGCTGGTTCTGGAGGGTTGAGCAGACTCTCCACCTCTCGTTCTTTCTCGGTGTGGAAAACACATCCTGAGTGCCACTGTATGGAGCTTCTGTAAAGCTACACTTGTGACCCCTCTGCTGCCTCCGTAGGCACTGGGCCACCTCCATTTACTGTCAAAGCCAGTCGGCCCCACCTGCACTGATGATGCAGTAACATGATAGCTCTACTGAAACAAATGCACCAAAATTACTGAAGATGCCAATGATCCAAACCTTTCAGCTCCTTAAGGTAACAATGGATTCTCCAGTGAAGTAGGGCATCCCTTTCATGGTGCAGTTTTTTAGGCTGATTCCAGTGCAGTGTAGCAGTGTGCTCTTACTGTCTCTAACAGATCTTTCTGAAAACAGGTCTTTTAGCATTCATTCTTAGACTTCCTTCTTGTTAAGGTTTAGGCATGATTCCATGAGGACCAGTCCAAGGGTACTATGCATGTACACACCACTGCTGCTACTCCAGCACTAATCTTTCACTAAGCTGGGGTGATATGACTCTCAGCCTATAAAGTGAGCTGTTTTCCAGGGGGTGCCTTGGTCCCTCATTAAAATAGAATTCTGGTAGTCCTCTAGATATGCAGGCCTGTTTGAATCATAGAATGATGTCATTTGTCACATGTAATCACTTTTTGATCTATGCATGTTCTTAGTCCTTGTTCTCTTTATCTTTAGCCTCATTTGTTTTTCCCCCTTCCACATTTTCTTGACAGTTTTTTAATCCTTATGGTGCTTTTTTAGTGTAATGTTTTTTTCATTTTCTTAATTTTTGTACTTTAAATTTTTTTTAATAGCGGGGAAGAAATCTTTCTTATCTAATGTCTATTCAACGGTAAATTTCTAGAGTATGCATATAGATTCTTAATAACTTCTGCTATGACTCAGAAAAGAAAACTGGGGATTTAAAATAAATGTTTCATTTTATTCACTTTTTGACGAGCATAAATGTAGATGTAAAGATATTAAAAATATTGGGTGAGTTCAAGAAATAGAGATGTGTTTTATTTTTCATGGCAACCAATAGCTAACCAAAAAGATAGAAAGCAGACAGGAACAGTATTTTTGTCTCCTTAATAGAAACCCAAACCCATTGTCTTCGAGTCGATTCCAACTCATAGCAACCCTATAGGACAGAGCAGAACTGCCCCCACAGAATTTCCAAGGAGCACCTGGTGGATTTGAACTGCTGATGTTTCGGTTAGGAGCCATAGCTCTTAACCACTGCATCACTAGGGCTTCCTTTGTCTCCTTAGGATCTGCTAATAAGAAACCTACTTTTCATGAGGGTTGCTCACGTGAATGTATATTCAGCAAACAATATCTGAAAAACTTCAGTTTTGTTAGCTTTCCACTTCCTGCATTTTTCAGTTTTGGTGTTCCAGAAGTTTCTCTTTCCAGGCAGCCAGTGACTGGCTGTTGCATTCTGATGATATATTTAAACGTAAGAATTCAGTGCAAGGTCATCAAAAAAGAAGGCTCTCTGAGAACTAGAGGGGGCGCCCACAGCCTGCCCGAATTCCTGTATACAACCGCTCTGCATTCCCCAAGACCCTGGCTTAATTTCCCAAACGGGACAAGATCATTTCAAGCAACCATAATTGCAGTGCAGCATTTTGTTGAAGGAACTGAAATTCTGTGCTAATTAGGAATATTTACATCGTGGGGATGCCTTACAGAGTGGAATTTTTAAAAATCAAATTATACTGCATTCTCACCATAACACTCTCCTCAGGTTTCCCACTGTGGGACCTCCTTCGAGGTGTGAGTGGCTTTTAATAAGATCCTTTTAATGTTTCAGGAATAAAAACCCTTGAATCGTGCCTAAGGTGCCCCAACTGACTCAGCATTGCAGCCTAGAGTCACGTACAAGTTTCAAGGCAAAAAATAAAAATAAACCTTGGAATGATTAAATTTCAAATTAATGTTTTATTTATTGATAAATGGTTATAGTCTACATAATAGATTTTAAATTTTGCTGAATATAATTATTTAATTTGTTGTGGTAAACTGAAAACGATCCTATCAGAGAAATAATTTAATCTGTTGGCTGCCTTAACCGTCCCTGAAATTGTTTCTCTTGTTACTTTGAGCTATAAGTGTGCTCCTGTTTTAGTTACTGACACAATGGTGGAACTTTATGAAAGAACATAGTACTTATACATATTATATACAAGGAGCCCTGACAGTGCAGTGGTTAAGTGCTCAGTCACTAACCCAAAGGTTGGTGGTTTGAACCTCCCCAGCGGCTCCTTGGAAGAAAGAACTGGCGATCTGCTCCTGTAAAGATTACACCCAAGAAACCTCTATGGGGCAATTCTACCCTGTCATACAGGGTTGCTATGAATCAGAATCGATTTGACAGCATGTAACAAACAAACAGCATATTATATAATTGATCTGAAGTAGATTAGACTCAAATAAAATTTTAGCCAGGCATTTTGCTAGGTTATTGAAATATTGAGTACAGCTAAGTTTGTAGACTGATAAGGGAGAAGGTAAGGGAGAAAAAATACGACCAACATATTCCATAGAAGTAAGGATGGTGAGACTTTGACTTGCTTACTTTGGACACATCTTTAGGAAAGACCAATGGCTAGAAAAGGACATAATGTTTGGTAAAGTACAGGGTCAGGGAAAATTAGAGAAACCCTTAATGAAATAGACTGAGAGAACAGTCACAACAATGGACTCAAACATACCAATGACCATGAAGATGGGGAAGGACTGAGCAACACTCATTCTGTTATAAATAACAGAACCATTAATCAGAGCCGGCTCAATGGCATCTAACAACAACAAAGGGAGAAAGACAATTATACAAGCTATTACATAAAATGTGGCAAGCTCTTTGATACTAGAGGTACAGGAAGTTAAGAATGGATAGTATGGGCACATAAGCTAGTCTTTGGGGATCAGGGAGACATATCAGGCACGGAAAAAAAAAACCTGTTGCCGTCAAGTTGATTCTGACTCAAAGTGACCCTATAGGACAGAGTAGAACTTCTCCACACAGTTTCCAAGGAGTGCCTGGTGGATTCGAACTACCGGCCTTCTGGTTAGCATACATAGCTCTTAACCAGAGGCAGAAAACACATATATTAAATGATGATGTATCATTTTCCAAGGCTAGCTAAAGAAAATCCATATACATCTTTGGAAAACATGTTGGGGTGGGGAGGGACAATATTTTAGAATCTTGAATTAGAAGAACAAAAATTTCTCAATAAATAACTAGACATACTGGATTTTCTTCTTCCCCACTAACACAAAATTACATTAAATGGGCAAATGTACATATTTTACATTGTTCTCCTCCTAAAGTCAGGTGACATCAAACTGGGAGATATAGTGAATATATATCAAAACTGAAATTTATCCTTTTAGTCTGAGAAGATGAAGTTATCTCTTTTTATTCAGGAAAGAAGATTCTCTTTAGCAGGGTACATATACCCAAGACCTACATTTAGATTCAGAAGTAGAAGCTGAGGAAAATCAACTTTGTCTAAAAAAAAAAAAACCAGTTTGGCAAAGACTTCTGTGATCCTATAGGGAAAAGGCCCTGCAATCAGCTACTGTATCGAGTCAATTCCAACTCTTAGCGACCCAATAGGACTGAGTAGAACAGTCCCATAGAGTTTCCCAGGAGCAGCTGGTGGATTCGAACTGCTAACCTTTTGGTTATCAGCTAGACTGTTAACCACTGCACCATCAGGGCTCCCCTGTAAAGACTACAGCCTAGGAAACACAAAGGGACAGTTCTTCTCTGTCATATGGGGTCACTATGAGTCAGAATTGACTCTATGGCATCCAACAACAACATAGTGAATGCTGGGTGGTGCAAAGAGTTATGTGCTCGACTAACAAAAGGTTGGTGGTTCGAACCCACAGAGGCGCCTCAGAAGACAGGCCTGAAGATCTGCTTCCGGAAGTTTTATTGTCCTGCAAAAGACTTTATTTGATTATTACTTCAACTATCTCTAATTAATTCAGAAGCTTTCTGTTGTAACTTTTTTTTAAGCCTCATGAAAGTGAATTTTGTTTGTCTTAGCCAATTTGTTATTTGGAAGGAATGACTGTTAAGTGACCATCTAATAGTCAACTCTTTCTTTTTTCTGAAGAGTTACAACCTGACCTTTGAATTAAGTTGACAGATTATTAATTAGATCTGATAAATACTTTATCTTTGAAATTCAATATCCATCTTTAGATAGACAATAAAAACATATTAACAATAAAAAAGATTGATCAAAACTTGTTTTCCCATATTCCTTAGCTAACATGGCACTCTATGTACCTGAAGGAGGTATTTCTTCCGGGTATATTCCACTGGCCAGTACAAAGAAGAAGGTGCTGAAAACTTTCTAAGCTACAGTAAGTTCTATGGAATAAAACGACTTCATTCTAAAAAGATTTTTGACAGTCCTCTCCTCTGCACTCTGATTTTTTCCTATGAATCAAGTTCTTAACATGCTTAAGACAACATGAGTTTAGATATCTCACTTTTGGATTTTTTTTTTTTTAATCTCGTAAAATCAGTTGGGATATATTTTAGTCCTGTGTTACTCACATTTCCTAGTTACCTGGATTAATTGATGTGAACAAGAACAATGGCGCTTTGAAGCGCTCGGGTGCAACAGTGGAAATGATCACATTTTTTAGTTAATGAATGAATTGCTCTTTCATAAGAATGTGTTTATGGAACTCATTAGAGTATTGCCTTGATTAATGAATTCCCTGGGAAGGAAAGGCCTTCTAAGAAGTTGGTTGTATTAAAAACCTAAACAAACAAAATGCTCAGAAATGATGGGAAGCTGAGCTGCCTGTGAAGCCTCCATGCAGTCTCTGCCAGCGGCAGCTCCCCTGACAGCACAGACAGCCCACCCTCGGGGAAAAAGGAGGCTTTTGAAGTCCCTCCCTTGTCTGCCTAGCAAGCCTCCACCTGCTGCACTGTCTCCCTCTCTGTGGACGCTATTAGAAGTTATATCTGATCAAGAGAGAATCTGTATCCTTCTCTTTCACTATTTGGTGGTCAGTTAACCTATTCTACTCTGATAGTCTTCTAACAAAAGGGATAACTCTAAGCTAACCTCTAGTTGTGGAATGAAACCAACCCATTTTTTTTTTTTTTTAAATGAGTGTTAGAATTTAAACCTGTTTTTTTTTTTAAACTTAACTCAGTGGAGTTCCTACGTGGTATGAATGGTTGATGCACTCAGCTGCTAACCCAAAGGTTGGATGTGCATATCCACCTAGAAGGGCCTCAGAAAAATAGGCCTGGTGATCTATTTCTGAAAAATCAGCCTCTGAAAACCCTGTGGAGCACAGTTCTACTCTGACACTCATCGGATGACCATGAGTTAGAATTGACCCCACAGTAACTAGTTAAGCCTCTCTGCGGCCTTGGAGAGGGGCCTGTCATACACACCAGGCTGGCACTTGGCTGTTCCTGATTTACACTTTGCAAGGACAAAGTCAGTAAGTGCAGGTAGGACAGGTCTGCTTCCTATTGAGGGTCCTCACAATTGGTTGTCATAGTTTTCAGGCCCTGAAGAACCTATGTCCAGTAACGTTTCCAGAAAATCTACATGAGGGGTTTGCCACTGGGAGGCACAGCTAGGTTTGCTAAACACTCCCAACAACCTTGAAAAAGATCAATTGTCCCTGTGAAAACTGGGGAGGGGCCGATGGGGTGAAGGGCCCTAGTGTCACTGCCACTCCTATGTACTTTGTCACCAGTTCTACCCAGGAACACCCAGTTCCCACCAGGGCACTCCACCTTAAGACCATCTCCCCGCCCCAGCTGAGTGCGTTGGAGTCCTTTTCCCCTTCCCTAACTTTACCTAACCCAGGGTTCCAAAGAGCAATTCAGAAACCTCCAGCATCTGAACTGCCACAGTGGAAATTCCTGAACCCCTCCCTGAGCCAAAAATCCTCATATTTAACAAACTCCCTGGGTGATTTTTATGTGCGCTCAATTTTAGAATTCCTGTTGCCACATCTGACAAATATTTTATATTTTGGGGATCATCCGGTTTTATTTTAGTTAGCATTGGACAGAACTTATCTGAGATCCTTGAACACAGCCTGTACCACCTACACTAATTCTATACCCTACACCTCCTCCAGTCAATTGGTTCTAATGAAGCTGTAAGGAGCCCTGGTGGTGCAACAGTTAAGTGCTCAGCTACTGACTGAAAGGTCTGCTGTTCTAACTCCCCAGAGACTTCACGGAAGGAAAGATCTGGTGATAGGCTCCCATAAAGATAACAGCCTAGGAAACACTATGGGGCAGTTCTACTCTGTTTTACAGGGTGGTTATGAGTTGGAACTGACTTGATGACACACAACAACAACAGTGAAGTTGTATATTATTAAAATGCATCCTCTTTATAGATCTATTACTGAATTCAAGTGACCTCTGATCTGTTCGTGAATTATCCCTACTTGGAAAAAAAAGCTACAAAGTGGGTGAATGATGTAAAAATTTTAAAGAAAGATAAATGATAGCAGCACTAGAAGATAACTTTGTAAGCATACTTTAATTTACTGCTGATTTCTAGAAACTTTACTACGTATCAATGTAATTCCTCCAAATTCATATACTTGAAAATAATGCATATTTGGGGGTAACTATGAACATTTTGGAGCCCTGGTGGTGCAGTGGTTAAGAGCTTGGCTGCTAACCAAAAGGTCAGCAGTTCGAATCCACCAGCCGCTCCTTGGAAACCCTATGGGGCTCCTGGGAAACTCCATCCTATAGGGTTGCTATTAGTTGGATTTGACTCGATGGCAATTGGTTTGCTTTGGTCTGGTTTATGAACATTTTAATTCTTTCTTCTTAAATAACTGCTGAAAAGGGCACATTTTTTTCAGACAGGTTTATATGTAGGTGGGAGGAAAATATATACTTTTAGCCATAATAGTCTAGATAGGAAAAAAAAAAAAATCTTACAGCTGGTTTCTAATGTAGATTAGAAGTTACATTTTATAGAATATTTTTGAGGATGCATTTGGAATGCTAGAAATTTTTCTTCTCCAAAAATGTCAACATAACATTTTAAACCAGGGCAGGCGTATTCGTTACCTAAATTTGTATAAACTGCAACCGAGGCAACTGGGATTTTTCTCTTTTTTGACAGAACATTTAAAGATTATAAAAACGTTTTCTTTATGGATATGCTGGTAACTTCATAAACAATTAAAATCTCTAAATCACAGCTCGAAATACAGATTGGATTAATCAGAGATGAGATGAACTATGTAGAATATCTTTTAACCCAGCCCCTCCCCAAAGGGCAAAATGCAGTCATTTGACAGGTGCATTTCTGATGAAAGCTATATTGTTATATCACCCGTAGTGAAAAATTGTGGGATTGTATGTGCTCACTTGGGAGAAGAAGGCTGACTTTAGTCAGTCTCCATCTTTTCCTGGCCTATTTCTGGGACAGACACAAAATGGGAATCTAGAGGGATATGTACTGAAAAAAAAATGAGAAGGGTAGCAAAGGAGTAGCTAGGTAGCCGGGAAGAGGAGGAAAGATGACATCTGGAATATAATGGAAACTGGTAGGGTTAGAGGATTGGGACTGATCTGCAAAATTTTTCAAAGAAAATAGGGCAAAGGGAGAAGGGGAATCAATGAGGAATTGACCACTGACAGAATGAAATGGAGAACAGAAAAAATTCAGGAAACCAGTTTTTTTTTTTAAAAAAAATAAAACTATAAAAAATGAGAGCATGGTGGGAATGCTTCTAAAAGAAAAATATTCTAGCTATTTCCAGTAGCTGAATCTGGGTGTGTTTGGCAGAGGGGTTAGGCAGAATAATGGTCCCCTCAAAATGTCAGTGTTCCAATCCCCTGAACCTGTGAATATGTTACCTTACTTGGCAAAAGGGATTTTGCATATGTGATTCAGGTAAAGGACCTTGAGGCGATTATCCAGGATTAATCTAATCATGTATGCCCTTAAAATCAGGGAACCCTTCCCAACAGGAGTGATTCGGACAGCGAGAGAAAAAACGATCCAATTTTGTTGGCTATGAAGATGGAAGAAGGAGGCCATGAACCAAAGGCTGCGAGCAGCCTCAAGGAGCTGGAAAAGGGAAGGAAACAGATTCTGCCCTACAGCCTCTAGTAAGGAGCACAGCTCTGCCAATACCTTCGTTTTAGCCCAGTGAGGCCTGTGGCAGACTTCTGACCTACAGAAATGTAAGATCATAAATTCATGCTGTTCACTTTTCTGGTAATTTGTTACAGCAGCAATAGAAAATGAATACGCTAGACCGTGGGGAGGACCAAGGCGGCACAATGGCCAGCTGCTTTCTGTATCAGAAAATAATGTCAAGACCAATGGTCATGGATTCAATTGTGTCCCCCCAAAATATGTGTCAACTTGGTTAGGCCATGATTCCCAGGATTGTGTGGTTGTCCTCCATTTTATGATTATAATTTTATTTTAAAGAGAATTAGGGTAGGATTGTGTGACCTTACGCAGGTCACATCCTGATCCAGTATAAACGGAGTTTCCCTGGGTGTGGCCTGCACCACTTTTTCTCTCTCACGGGATAAAAAGGAAAAGGAAGTGAGCAGAGACGGGGACCTCATACCACCAAGAAAGCAGTGCCAGCGGCAGAGCGCTTCCTTTGGACCCGGGGTCTCAGCACAGGGAAGCTCCTAGTCCCCAGGAATGTTGATCAGATGACCGACTGTGAGGAAAAAAAATTTCTCTTTGTTAAAGCCATCCACTTGCAGTATTTCTGTTATAGCAGCACTAGGTAACTAAGACATCAATCGACTGCTTTATTATAAGCCCTAACCCTGTTTGACTTCATGTGTCAAAACATATTCAATACCTATGTGTGTATCAAAGAAACATTAGAATAAGCTGCCTTCGACAATATAGTCAACAAGGACAAACAAAGGCTTCCTGTAATTCTATTTGTTATCAACCTGACAGAGGAACATATTTCTGAAAGGAAGCCATAATGCTTTTCCCGGTCATGATTTAGAGTGGCCTGAAGGCCCTGCTGCCACGTTACCCGCGTGTACAGCCTACCAATTAGGTCAGAATTGTCAGCAGCAGTAAAGGAATTGAATTTGAAACAGTGTATCCCAAAGTGTGCATGAGTGCATTTGTACTTTGAGAGCAATATCACAAGCTGATTAATATAAAATACATTATTTGTGTCATTTAACCTCAAGGTTACCCATTAACTTGATCTTTTATACTAATAAGCCTTGCAAAACACTTTAAGCCTGAAAGAGGAAGCAGGAAAACTATGACATTAGTTTGCAACAAGGCCCTTTCAATTTTCATCAGTGATAATGGTGAGGAAGAGAGGCGAGAGGGAAGTTGCAGAAGAGAAAAGGAGGGACGAGAAGATAAGAATAGGGAGAAAAGGAAGAGAAAAAAGAAATATATAGGAGGAAGATTTATAGATGACTCTAGTGCTAAAAACACCATCAAATACATTATTTCTTTGATCCTCCCATCAGCCATGTGAATTAGTGAAAAATTGTTATTACCATTTTAGATAAATGGATCTGAGGCTAAGAGCCAGTGGAGACTCAAGCCAGGTTTTACAGGTCCAACATTGTTTCCAAGATGACATTCAACTTCTCTCTGTCCAGTTCCCTATTATCTTGAAATTGATTTTTTTTTTTTTTTTTTAAGAAGAAGAAGAAAGGAGGTTATATGTACAATTCAAGGTTTTTTTTTTTTCCTCTATTCTAGAGACATTTCCATTCAGACCCCTCCACTCACTTCCACCAGGGCTAGCCCCAGGAAAGAGTATTTGACTTTGGTTTTCTTTATACTCCTTTGTCCACGTTTTACTCCTTCAAGTATCAAATGACACCAGTGTGTCTGTCTCCAGGACATAATGCAGTCCCCAAGCTGCTCCTCACAGCTACCCCAACTTATCAATGAAGAGTGAGCTAAAACAGCTCCTGGGGTATTGGGCCACTCGGTGAGGACTCTCAGTCCAGAATGTCTGCCTGAATTCACCACATTTGGGCCTAGAACATACACACTTGGTTCACCTCTCCCCTGACCTGAAAATATTCATGTAGCAGAATCCTTGTCCCAGAAGAGTCCTCTCAAACATGCGCCCCCTTCTCTTAACTAGGACTCAACCTCATTCAAACTGCACTGTAGCTGCACTACAGGCTGATTCATGTTGAATTTCACTACTGCCTCATAAAGATGGGCAAAAAGTTTAGGTGTGTCCAGGAGAGCCCAAGTGCAGTGGTAAAGTCAGGGGACAGGTGGCCAAGAAAACTATGGACATCTCCCAGTCACCTGAGTCACTTCAGAAACTGGAACTTCCTTTTCTAAAGGAAAGGCATCCCAGCAGAGGCCATCGGCCCTCTCAACTTACACCTTAACTGGCTCAATGTGAGCGATAAAGAAAAATCCTCACATTTGTACAGAGCTTCACTGTTTATAAAAGGCTCTCGCATCCATCAGTTCATTAGTATCCCCACTTGATTCATGAGATCCTGAGGATCAGGAAAGTTGATGGAATTACCCAAGGACCCTGAACCTGATAATTAGCTGTTATGGATTGAATATGGGGCCCTGGTGGTGCAGTGGCTAAGCTTTTGGCTGCTAACAAAAGGTCGGCAGTTCAAAAACACCAGCAACTCCTTGGAAACTCTACCCGGCAGTTCTATTCTGTCCTATATATAGGGTCACTATGAGTCAGATGTGAGTCAGAATAGACTCGATGGCAATGGGTTTGGTGTTTTTTTTTTTGGTATTGAATGTGTTCCCCAAAAAGATATTGAAGTCCTAACTCGCCATACCTGTGAATGTGACTTGTTTGGAAATAGGGTCTTTGAAAATGTTATCAGTTAACAAGAGATCATCCCGGAGTAGGGTGGGTCCTAATTCAACCTGAGCAGTGCCTGTTAAAGAGAAGACCCAGATACACAGAGGGAAGAGTGCCATGCGATCACCAAGGCAGAGACTGGGGTTAGGCTGCAGCTGCCAAGGAACAGTTAGCACTACCAGAGCCTGGGAAAGACAAGAAAGAATTTGCCCCTAGAGCCTTCAGAGAGAACGTGACCCACCGACATCCTGAATTCAGACTTCTAGCCTCCAGAACTGTGGGAAAATAAGGTTCTGTTCATTAAGCCACTTAGTTTGTTGTACTTTGTTACACCAGCCCCTGGAAACAAATACAGGACCCCAGTCAAGACTGGAACCCAGGTTTTCTGTCTCCCGGGACAGAGCTCTTCCTTCCCTTCAACTATGCAGGGAAATGCATGTGTAAAAGAAAACGAAAATGTGGAATGTGAAATATAATAGCATAATACTAACAAACACCTTTAAGAGAGTTTTCAGTGAACTCATTGTCTAATGTTATTTACATATTTTCCACTGAAATTATGATACTGTATGACAGGGGTTGCTATGAGTCAGAATTGACTCGAAGGCATTGGGTTTGGGTTTGGCTTTTTTTATGACAGGGACATACTGTGTGACCAGGAAACCCTGGTAGAGTAGTGGTTAAGAGCTACGGCTGCTAACCAAAAGGTTGGCAGTTTGGGTTTCTTTTTTATGTCCCTGTCTAAAAAAAAAAAAAAAAAAAAAAAACTGTCTAGATTTAAGTAATAAAAGCAGATTTATTTTATTGACTATTATGCACTATCAGGAAGCCCTGGTGGTGCAGTGGTTAAATGCTAGACTGCTAACCAAAAGGTCAGCAGTTCAAACCCCTCCAGCTGTTCTTGGCGAGAAAGGTGTGGCAGTCCGCTTTCTGCTTCTGTAAGGATTTAATAAAAAAAAAAAACAAAAACCTTGCTGTGGAGTTGATTCCGACTCATAGTAACCCTATAGGACAGAGTAGAACCAACCCATAGGGTTTCCAAGGAGTGGCTAGTGGATTCAAACTGCCAATATTTTGGTTAGCAGCCAATTTCTTAACCAACAGCCTTGGAAACCCTATGGGGCAAATCCACTCTGTCATATAGGGTTGCTATGTGTTGGAATTGACTTGAAGGCACACAGCAAAAACATGCAATATCCTTAGGCTATTCAATTTAAAACAAGAAATGCAGGTCAAAAATAAAGCTTATGCTGTGTGAATACACAGTAAATCCATATTTTTCTCAATTGTATTTTATAAATTTAATATATTTTACTATTTAAAAATGTATATTTCACAATTTTAAGTATTTTTCTACAGCAAGGTTTCTCAGCTTTAGCACTGTTGACTTTTTGGATCAGATAATTCTTTGTTGTCAGGGGCTGTCCTGTACAGTATACAACTTTAGTAGCATCTTGGCTTCTACCCATTAAATGCCAGTAACAAAAAAAACCAAACCTGTTGCCATCAAGTCAATTCCAACTCATAGTGACCCTATACAACAGAGTAGAGCTGCCTCTTAGGGTTTCTGAGAAGCAGCTTGCTAGATTCGAACTGCTGACCTTTGGGTAGAAACTACCAAATCATGACAATAAAAAAATATGTTCAAATATTGCCAAATGTGTCCTGAGAGGCTAAATCACCCCCACTGAGCATCACAGCTCTAGATCCTAAAGTGTAGGTACCTCCTAATGTAATTACATTATCTGTGTGTCTTTTTGCTTACAATGGTTTTCATTATCCTTAATTAAAAGATAGCAAGATAGTATTGTGATTTCAACAACAAAAGCAGTAAGATTTAATGTGCATTTGCAAGAAGGATGACAGCTGAATAGGTTTGAAAAGCCAACCTTTCGGTTAGTATTCAAGCCCAAACCATTTGTGCCACCGAGGGACCTTTGATATCAAAAAGGGTGGACCAACTCTAACCGAAGAGTTTCGTGTGTATAGGTGAAGGCCATGCATTGCATGGTCTGCATCCTACATTCTAGAATTCTCTGTAATCACAGTAGAATATTAAGACCTAGTTTATTCTTTTCTTTTCTGTAGGATGACTCTCCATTTAGGAAAAAGTATGGGTGCTAAACCTACTCACTTCTGAGAAAAAGTATGACAATTAAATCAGGTGTCGATACAAAGTCATTTGGATCAGCCCATGCTTGAGTTTGTAATCTAACTTCAAAGAACTGTATTATTATGCAGGAAAATAAAATAAATACAAATACATACACAAAACCCTAATAGTTCCTTATAATCTGATAAATTTTAATATCAAGTTAAAAAAAAAAAAAAACCTCTCCTCTATTTCTTCCAAGGGAATATTTTTGAGTCTTTTATAAAAACAGTTACTTAACCAAATTTCATAAGTTGCAAGAACAGGGCTTGGTGACCAGTTGGATTCCGACAATCTATGTCCCATTTCTTCTGGAGGAAAAAGACTGAAGGCAGAATGGCTAAAATAACCAGTGTGATTTGTTGTATTATATCTTCATGTTCCACTCAGCTTCTGTTTATTAATATGCACTGTGAAGACCAATGAAAAGGATTGTGTTAATTGGCTTTTCATCTGGCAATGAAAAAGGTTAAAGCTACGGTGGAATACTTTGAATGCTGGACCAGTGACCAACATGTACGTTTTTACTCTATTTTACTGGAACACAATTTAATGTGTGGAACAGGGTGACTCACTATCTCAGTTTGTCGGTACTTCCCTGGTTTTAACACTGAGTGTCTGATGTCCCAAGAAACCCCTCAGTCTTGGGCAAACCTTGACAGTTGGTCACCCTGAGTTACGAGTTTTTGACAGAGTATTTGTCGAAGCTAACTTCTAAAAATGTTTTCTAAGAGTTGGAAAGATAGGGTAAAAACCATTCCCTAAAGCAACCTTTTTAGAGAAAAAAATGATTTTTACTGGTAGGAGAAAGTAATCAGGTAACACTTGGCGTTTGGAATATGCATCTAACTAGCAGTGAGGGCCTGTATGACTCCTAGGTATTTGCTGCTGCATTTGTGGAGACAAGCATTTCCAAGGGCAAGAGAACAGTGTGTCTCCAAGTGCTTCATTTAAACAAGGACACGCTGCCAACTTGAAAGGAAATAAAGCCCACACTTTGTCTATGGGGGGATCCTGCAGTTATTCCCCTGCAAATTTAATTCAAACAGGTATTGAGATCTGAAACATGGAGATATCCACAAATTAGAGGGTCCTTGGTTTTTAAAAAGGAAAGAAAAGAAATCCAGGCCACAGAGAGCTATCTCAAAGCAGTACTAGTTTCTTTTCATGTTAATCACTAAATTGCTATGAACATGTTTTGAAAGTATATACTGTGAAAAAAATTTCATGAATCTTTATAAGAAATATGCATATTATACATTTTGCTGCTTAAAAATTTTTTCAAGGAATTCTATTTAATTAAAAAAATAACATAAGTGTGCAAAATGTGCAAATCAATGCTATTGCCATACTTTGCTTCTAGAAGTATTAGTTACACAAATATGCCATTCGGCTAGTGTATTAATGAAACCTAAAGAAATTGTTATCATTCAAAACCACACCTCTTCAGAATACTACCACCTTAAAATTAAAGGATTTACTTAAATCTCTACTGGAAAATGGTATATTTCCAAGCAGTTAAAGAATCTACATCACTCATAAAACTGGTGATGACCCTCAAAATATTTATTATATGTTCACTGTAGGATGTACTCACAGATCGTACTCAAGCCTATTCACTACATATGAGAGATTTCTGTGAGAAATCATTTTTATTTGACTTATTATGATAGGGCCCAACTCTACCTATAAACAGAAGTCCCTAAAGGAAGTGTTACTATATTTAAATACAAACTTAATTCTGCAATGGAATAGGAACACTTGTCATCACAGATTACGACAAAACTTAGGAAAATTAGTCTGGAGGCTGTCTTCTAATTACCAAGTTCTAAGTAAGCTATTTTGTCACTGTAATTGTTATGGCTTAAACTGTCCATTGTCAAAAGATGTGATCAATGGGAATAAAAATATTTAAACCCAAAATGTTTAAGGGAATTCTGAGTCATGATATAAGCTCAAGTACTGTTTTTCAAATTGTATGTGCTATTGGCATCTGCCAACAGTTTAAAATACATAAGTTACCAAAATAAACTTTACCTTTTCAGCACTTCCCTTGTAAAACCCCATTTCAAATGTAAGGGTTTTAAGATAAAAGCTTTTAATTTAAGGTAGCATTGAATTCCTTTTTAGTAATGTAACTGACGAAGTTTACATTCCATGTAGACCATATCTTATTTCAGATCCTACAGGGTT
The DNA here is from genome assembly GCF_024166365.1 of Elephas maximus indicus. Classification (NCBI taxonomy): domain Eukaryota; kingdom Metazoa; phylum Chordata; class Mammalia; order Proboscidea; family Elephantidae; genus Elephas; species Elephas maximus. The sequence continues at coordinate 61,318,735 of NC_064826.1, read as the reverse complement.
AATCCTACAAGATTTTGACAGTAGTGTATTCTGCGAAGTATTTCATAACAAATTCAGTAGTGACCACCTCTAGACATATGAAATGGCCACATTGTATGTCTACCCTGAAAGGTCCAGTTACACAGAATATTATAATTAGAAATATCAGGGATACCCAGTGTCATGCCACTGGTTTTAATTAGTTACATGTAGATGACATTAACATGGCCTAAAGCCAATAGATGGATTAGAATGAAATAAAAGAGTGGCTGAAGTTAAACACAAACACACAAACACAGAAAATATGGCACCATATCTTGAAAACAAATGCGTAACAAGGCTGAAACATGGTATCAGGAAAAGTGATCTGAAGCCATGTCCTGAAGTGGTTTGTGCTTTAGAGGATTTTTTACCTAATTGGTCAACAACTCTTCACTGTGGCTTCCTTCTCTAGTTAAATCCTGGACTGTAGGAATGATACAGCTTCAGGGGAAGGCTTCACTGCTCCGTGGAGACCAAACAAAAGGACCAGCACTATCAACTCAGGCTGACAAGTGACTACCCCAGGACCAGCTGAAAAATCCAGTTCAGCTCTTTTGCATAAACTTGCACTGACTGGCTTTGAAATTAATTATATGACTCTGCCTCTACAAAGTTTAGGTTTAAAAAAAATTTTTTTTTTGTAAGAGCATCAGAAAGCTTTTATACTACATATACACTTACTCCAAAAGCTGAACCAAATTGACTCCAGTTGATAGCTGGTTTAAAAAAAAAAAATTGGCAAATCCAGCCATCTGAAAACAGGGCTTGTCAAAGGAACAGCATGCTAATGTGACATTATCCCTAGTAGCTTTATGGTTTTCCAGGCAGGTCCAGTTTTGCCACCAGTATTGTAAAAAACAAAAGAATACACTGGTTTTCTATATGCTACATAATTTAAAATAGTTTTCTAAAAACAAAGTCTGATAGTATTTAAAGATCTTTTCTAAAACTATTTAAATCCAAAATATAAACCATTCTGCATCAAATTTATAGCCACACTATGCTAAAGACACCCACAGTTTAAAAAAAAAAAAAAGCAGCTTTGATATTTGTTCTTTAGGGGAAGGCTAATAATCTTTAAAAAAAAAAAAAAAAACAAAACTTTTTTCCCCAGAAATTATTAAATCAAATTAACCTAGTGAGGTGGCTTGTTTTAATTTGGCCCAAGTATTACTATTTTGGGGTTCTATACAAAACCGTTTTGGGTATCTACTATGTTAGATTAATCTAACAAAGACAAAGAACCTAATAATTGCATCTTGCTACTTAAAACTGAAGGATATATTTGTTTTATCAATTAAATTTTTTTTCATTTGCCTTAAAATGAATAACGATAATGACTTAAAATCATAAGACAAACTACCTTGTAAACATGAAAGTAACTCTATTGTATCAATGATTTTCATTTTAGGCCCTTGTCATATTACCATAAAATGTTTTCATGGGAAATTTAACAAAGATATTTTTATTCTGTAAAGGAATAAGAGACTTGTTTGCCAAAGCTATTTGAGGTTTTCCATCTGTCATTTTCCATTTCTCATAACCTTATTTCCATATTACAAAATGTACAAGTACACTTTGCCTTTCTATTTTAGAAAGATTGGTGTGTATACTTGTGTGTGTGTGTATGTATCTACACATATACATACATCCATATACATAAACTCTAAGGGCAGACCAATTAGATAAGTCCTCTGGAGAAGGCTCTCTGAACGGTATAAAATGGCATCTTCAGAAGCAAACAACAAAACAGTTTTATAACCCAGCTGCTGCTAAAATGCTTATAAACAGTCACTTAACCATTTATTGCCTATTTATGTTTTCAGAATATCCAAGATTATAGAAAAACTTAAGACAATATCTCATAAAAATCGTGATGAGTGATGGCTGATGATTTAAAAATAAACCTCCATATTATAAAAAGTCATGTAAATTTACCTTTGAAAGAAAAAAAAAGTTTTACTATTAAAATTAGAGTTCTTTTAATAATCCTCTTTGAGTAGAGAAATAATTTTCAAACTTCTATTTTCCACTGTCATGAAAACCATCTTTTCTTGGGACTTGACAAGGTGAATTACAACAATGCAAACAGAATAATTCTTTGGAAGGGCTGGTCTGAAGGTTTAAGTAGACTTTCATTGAATTCCTGAATTTTTATGCTGTGAGATTCACTTATGAGACACTGAAATGTAAAGAATAGTGCAGACAGTTCAAACTATTATTTTCAGGCACAAAAACCACATAATTTTGTACAAAACTTTGATTTTTTTATTTGCGAAATTAAAAATATGGTATTTTATATATATAAACTTCTATTCCTCTATAAATATAGATGATCTTGTGACAGTGAACAGAATAAATGCATACCAAATTCAAAAACCATAGTCATTTTAGGGTATGACACATAAATTTAGTTCCTAAGTACCGCGTTTGATAAACTGTTGAAGTCTAAAACAATACAATCAAGAGGATTGTTTTTCTCCTCCTTTTCACAGAGAACTGAAAAGAATATTTTAAATGGCTTTGAAAGATTTACATTTGACAAATTTCTGTAAATCTGTAAAAGGAGCACACAGGATTGAGCGCAGCAGACCAGCATATATTTTCCTTTAGCATGCATGTCAATATTTTGTTCGTCTATTCAAAAAACCTAACCCCATCAATTTTTCCCTCTCCTTTACCTCCTGTAATATTACCAGGTTATTATTTGTGGTGTCTATTTTCCCTCCCTAGGGGGTGTGTTGCTGAATAACAACCATAATAATAAGTTGAAAGTGTACTACTTTTACATTTTAAGTTTGTGATATATGTCTCATTATTGTTTTATTAAAAACAAAACAATAGCACTTCATTTGAAGGAAGTCCATTTCACTGAAATCTTAAAGTTTTCATATCCAGTTTGTTTTGCTGTCCTGTTAATGAAGGCAAAAAAATCCACTCCTTAACAAAGCTTCCCAGGTGACCTCAATATTTTCATTTTACGGAAGGGTAAAATCTAAATGCTTGGGCTGCCTATCCTAGAGGCTGGCTGCCAGGCATCAGTACGCAATTAGAATTAACATTTTATAAACCCCATCTTCAGTCTATCCCAACGCACACAAAGCAAAGTACCTCTTCACAAATCTCAGTAACCACATCTTTCCATGATGCTGGCCAAAACCATACCATGTTCTACCCATTGCCAGTCAAGTCGACTGGACACATACAGACCCTGTAGGACAGAGGAAAACTGCTCCACGGGGTTTCTAAGGCTGTAAGCTTTACAGAAGCAGACTGCCACATCTTTCTCCTGGCTGGTGGGTTTGAACCATCCACCTTTCAGTTATCAGCCAAGCGCCTTAAACACTGCACCACCAGGGCTCCTATCCCAGGTTTTAGACACTAGGAACTGAAATGACCTCATGCTCCAAATTTTAGACTTTAAAAAGTTTGGCATTGGTTATCCTACTCACCCTCTAACTTACTTAGGTGGAGGGAGGGAGTGTCTGGGCGTTGGAGGCAGCGAGAGGAAGGCTGGGACTGCCAGCATGCAAACCCCTGGGCCACTACAGAGCTGGGAGAGAAAGTTCTAGACATAGAAAAGTTACCTTCAGAAAATCAAAGGGACAGGCCTTCAAAATCTGCCACCCAGGCGAGGGCGGAGCTGGGAGGGAAAGGGAAACACCCCGGACTTTGGAAGCTTTGCGGAATTCTGTACCTTAAGAGCCCCCACCCCAAACACTGAAAGGAAGGAGGAGGAAAGAGGAGGCAGGAAGTGACCCCATCAGAGCGGCCCAAGCTGCACCCCCGCAGGGCTGGACTCGCCCTGGAGCAGGTCTTGGGCAGACCGAAGGATGCACCCTGCGGCAGGGAGGGGTGCGAGAGCAACCAGCGAGTGCAAGGGGTGGATGCGCTTGTTTTTCCCCTCTGTAGAAATCTGAAAAGGGCAAGAAGAAAAGCCTCAAATAGATAAACTGCTCTAAATAATTAAAATTAAAAAAAAAAAACGCGTGATCGGCTGTCATTTAAATACAAATATACTTACAAAAATCTTACACAGGGTATTTACAACCATGAAAGTGTACAGTCCTGGTAGGAGAGTGAGAGCAAGAGAGGACAGTCCATCTCCCGTCTCAGCAGTCGGGCCCCTTGGGCCCTCTGCCCCCAGGGACGGATGCTTTTGCAGGAGCTGCGTTGTTGAAAGAAGACTGTGAAAGTGAGTATTCAGTGAGGAAGCCGGGCTTGCAATGGACTCCTCGGGGCCAGCTTTTGGGGAGTGGCTGGGACCGGGCTGAGGGCTGGGAATGGGCTGAGCTCCCTGGTCTCAGACGGTGGTCTCCCCCTGTTTGCTGTTGGTGAGCCTGGTGTAGAATTTCCTCCAGGAGTTGAGGGTCTTGCCCGACCAGATCCAGAAGCCTGACGTGATGCCCACGATCAGTGTCATAAGGTACTTGATCATGAAGACTGTGAAGTCTGGGCTCATGGGCGGGTGAGGCGGGGCGCCCCCACCCGCCTGGAGGTGGGGGCAGGGGATGGCGTAGCTCTTGCAGCTCTGGGCCACCCAGCTGCGCTCCCACTGGTCCCGGAAGGCCTGCTCATAGAAGTAGCAGGCAATGACGATGGTGGCTGGCACCGTGTAGAGCACGCTGAAGACCCCGATGCGCACCATGAGCTTCTCCAGCTTCTCGGTTTTGGTGCCGTCGTGCTTCATAATGGTGCGGATGCGGAAGAGCGACACGAAGCCAGCCAGCAGGAAAGACGTACCTATGAATAAGTACACGAAGAGGGGCGCCAGCACAAAACCGCGCAGTGCGTCCACGTTGTTAAGCCCCACGAAGCATACCCCGCTCAGCACGTCGCCGTCCACTTGGCCCAGCGCCAAGATGGTGATGGTCTTGATGGCCGGCACCGCCCAGGCGGCCAGGTGAAAGTACTGCGAGTTGGCCTCGATGGCCTCATGGCCCCACTTCATGCCGGCCGCCAGAAACCAGGTGAGTGACAGGATCACCCACCAGATGGAGCTGGCCATGCTGAAGAAGTAGAGCATCATGAAGAGGATGGTGCAGCCCTCCTTCTTGGTGCCCTGCGCCACCGTGCGCGCTCCATCCTCGGTGAACTTGTCGTTACACACCACCCGGTCCTCCAGCAGGAAGCCGGCGATGTAGGCCACGGCCACAGCCGTGTAGCAGCCAGACAGGAAGATGATGGGTCGCTCGGGGTAGCTAAAGCGCCGCATGTCCACCAGGTACGTAAGCACCGTGAAGAGTGTGGAGGCGCAGCATAGTACCGACCAGATGCCGATCCAGGTGCGCGAGAAGCGCAGCTCCTCCGGCCCAAAGTACATGAGCCCGTACACCTTGGTTGGCTCACAGGGCGCCCCGCAGTCCTTCTCCCCCAGAAAGTGGTAATTGAGGTACGAGGGTACCTTGAGGGCACGAGGGCACGAGAACTTGCCTCGGTCCGACGCGCCGGCGCCCCCCAGGAAGCCGCCGCCGCCGCTGCGGTGGCCCCCGCCGCCGTACTGGGGATTGCTAGTCCAGAACTCCGGCAGCAGCGAGGGCGTCGGAGTGCCTTTGTCGGACGTGTTCTGGCCCACGCACAGCTCGCCGGCGCCGTGCACCGGGAACTTCTCGCACTTGAGCGTGTCGGGCCACTGGAAGCCGAACTTGTTCATGAGCGCCTCGCAACCCTGGCGCGCGCGCTCGCACAGGGAGCGGCAGGGCGGCAGCGCCTGCTCCAGCACGGTGCACACGGGCGCGTACATGGAGCACAAGAAGAACTTAAGCTCAGCGGAGCACTGGACCTTCACCAGCGGATAGAACTGGTGCACCTCGAGGCCTGCGTCCTCCTGGTTCGTGTGGCCCAGCAGGTTGGGCATGATGGTCTGGTTGTAAGCGATGTCCGTGCACAGCGGGATGGAGATAGGCTGGCAGTAGCCGTGGTCCGGAATGGAGATGCCTCGCTCGCCGTTGTACTGTTGCCCGCTCTGCTGCTGCTGAGGCGGCGGCGGCGGGGGCTGCTGGCCTGGCCCGGGCCCTTGCCCCGGCCCCTGGCCCGCCGCCTGAGCCTGGACCCCCAGCAGCAGTGGAGCCTCCAGCAGCCAAAGCAGCAGCAGCAGCCGGCGCGCCAAGCGCCCGGGGTCAGACGGGGGGCGGCGACCGTTGCCCCTGTCCCCGCTCCCCTCCGCCGCCCGCCGGGCAGGGAGCGCCCCCACACAAAGTTCCCAGCTCCCGCCGCCGGCGGCCGGGGACTTCTTAGGCGCCTCCTCCTCAGCCATACTTTTTCGGCTCCTTTCTTGGCGCCGCTCCGCTAGAGCTGGCGGTGGAGCGGCGGGCGGCGGCTCTCCTTGCGCCCGGGGCGATCTCCTCTGCGCCGGTGCCCTACGTCGAGCCCCAGCCGCACTCGGCCCGCTCCCCCGGCTCCCGCTCCGCGTCCCGCAGCCGCCGCCGCCGCGGAAACTTGCGATTCATGAAGCGCGGGCGGCGGGGACAGCCTGGGTGGCTCGGGCGCGCCGGGGTCGCGTCCTGCCTTCCTGCCCCTCGGTTCTCGGGCTCCTGGCTGGCGGCGCCGCGCTAGTGGCCGCGGCCGGGTAGGGCGCACAACTCTGGGCAGCCCAGCGGCCTCGGCTCCCCCCCGCGCCTCCGCCTCCTTCTCCGCCGCCGCCGCCTGACCATTTGTGTCAATCCCTCAACTCGCTCCCTCTCCTCTCTCGCGCGCGCCCTCGGACCAGTTTCCAGGCGCCCCGCAGTCTGTCTTTCACCAGGAGGGAGGAGCCTTGAAACCGACGCGGAACTGGAGGCTCAGGGACCGTCCCCCAATCGCGGCACCGGCTTTCCGGCGCAAAGGGCACCAGCCGCCTACTTCCCTGGGCGAAAGCCGGCTACCGGCAGGAGGAGAAGGAGGGGAGAGGAGGAGGGCGTAGTGGTGATGCAGGGGCACTGCTCAGGCACAAAGAGCAGGTTTCCTACGAAGCGGGACAGGCTTGGTTGCTTTTGCTTTTGCAGAAGAAAGGGCACTAGGACAAGTAGGAGAATGGTCCCATATGCTGCTGGAAATAATGAATAGGAGCCGGCGGACCGCGCGACTTGGCTTTTCTTTCTTTTATGCGTTTTCATGTTTAAAAATCCTGCTCTTCACGCTGGTTACAAACTGCAAACCGAGCGCTGCGATCAGAACAGATGCCTTTAACTTAAGGAGCGCACGGCTTCCCTTTGGGTTCGTGTCTGTCGAGGTTTTGTTTAAAATATTAGTCCAATAAATCCTAGAGCCCCCAGCCTGGGTTTGGCGGGCTTTGGATGCGCCATTTCCCCCATGGAGAAGTTATCGGGATCCTGCCAAGGGAAGAAAAGCAACACCCACAACGAAACAAACACAAACTTTAAGAAGAAAAGTCAGAAGTGCGGTCGCTACGATCCTCCTTGTAGTCAAATTCTTTTTTCTCCTCTTTAGTCAACTCAGACACAAAAGCAAAGAAAACTATACATTAAATATTTATAGATAAAAACTTGAGAACACGACGAGGAGGTGGTGGGGGCGCCTCTTAGAAAGAGTCCTCCTCCAGCAAGGAGGAGAGACCCCAGAGATGGCGCTGGCCAGAGCCACGCACGCAGGCAGCCCGGGCCCTTGGGGAACTGCTAGGAGCCTTCCGGGAGCCCGGGGGACGCCCACCGCTCGGTTGAGACCCCTGAGAGTGTTTTACCCTGGCCAGTAGGGTTCCACAGGCTGGGCTGCTGCAAGTCTTGGACCGGTAGGCTGGGCTGGGGACGCCAACTTCTAAAAAACGGAGTTAGAGAGCAAACTGCTTATTTCCTTCTTAGTCCCAAAGTAACACTATCCTTCTAAGGCAGACTTACATTCTTCTTGTTGGTGTTTCCGTGTAGGATTTTTAAAAATGATATTTTAGCTACGTGACCCAATTTTATCAGTAAAGTGCTGTTATATTATTAATTGTACCAAGAATTTGTTGGCCTATGATTACAACTCTATCTCGGGATACATTTCTCTATTTTCTATCATTCGTTTATACATTGTTTTAAAAATAAAAATTTACCAGAAAAGCCAAACGCATTGCTGTGGAGTCAATTCCCACTCATATATAGCAGGGTACGAAGACGAACAAGACATGTCCCCAGCTTTAGAGGAAGGCGCGGTACAATGGGGCACAGACCTGTAAACTAGTTGTCACCATGCTGGCCCCAAAACTGACAGAGCACAGGGGAAGCAACCACCTAATGTGGAATCCAGGTAGGAGTGGGGGCTTTAATGGAGAGGTGAGTGAATGGTGCAAAAGATGGGAGCTCAAATGTTCCTAAACAGCTGAACTTGGGGCAGGGGGGAGTGGCTGGAGAGGTGAATGTGGCCAGGACATTGTGGGGAGAAGAAGCAGGAGAAAGGATCTCATCCCATACTAAAAAGAATTTTGCATCAAATTATATAGACAATAGGAAGCTATTAAAAGTTAACTTTTCTCAGGTAAGCAAGCAGTTTAAGAGGATAAGATTTATACATTGGAAAGATAACTGGCTTCAGAATGACTGAAAAGAGAGAGCCTGGGGCAGGCTGTCACTGGAAAGCTTTAACATTAGTCTAGATATAAAGGTCACTAAAGATGGGTGTTACTTGTAAGGCATGCTAACACAACACTGAATTTCATCATCATGCATTCTCTCTAAAGAATGTGTAGTCATATCTTTACCTGTTAAAATGACATTTGTCCCAGATACATGTATTATTGTTTTTTAATATCCATATATGTAAGCCAGTTTCCATTGAGTTGATTCTGACTCGTAGTGATCCCGTGCGTGCAGAGTAGAACTGCGCTTGTTAGGGTTTTCATAGCTGTGAACTTTTGGAAGCAGAGCCCCAGGCCTTTCTTCCAAGGCACCTCTGAGTGGATTTGAATCACCAACCTTTCGGTTAGTCACCTAGAACTTGCTAATTCATTAAATGCGTATTTGTTTTAAAGCATTTCTGAATTCCTAGTTTTTTAAAAAAGAAAAAGCAGCACCGTTTCTAAATGTACAACAGGTATCATATGTGAATGTGTGTGTGTGCGCACACGAGCACATTCACACACTGGCAGTAATCCATGAAACATTTTGATGTCAAAAAGGATGTTGGGAAGCACAGGTGCTCTCTGAGGTCCTTTTGAACACCTACATTGCATAACTCCGTTCGTTTTACGCTTCAGCATCCTGACCCGTAGGCTCCCATGGACACTTTTTCTCTAGCTCTCCACCCTACTGCTCCTTCCTCTCCTGAACAGCACGCCATGCTTAGGAACTTTCCTGAGCCATCTTCCTTCTACCACCCCTCTCTCATAAAACCTTATCTGTCTCGTGTTCTGTCCTCTAAAGGCCATTCTACGTGCCTGGGCTGGCTGAAAAGTGAATTGATTCTAATGTATTTATTACCAAGGGTAATCACATGTGTTGAGCATCCCTCCCCATCATCACCTCAGTTGCTTCCCTATCTCACCCTCCCTGTGGGGGTAGAGATATGCTGCACCCCCAGGACCTCCACCCGCCACCCTAGGGGCAGAATATTCCCTGTGGTAGGAGTGCCAGTTCTGTTCCTCAGAGGAGGCAATACTCAACTGGTTCAAAAGCCCATCTGTTGAAATTCTTGAGCTTGTTTTCTCTTCTACCCCACAGTGAAGTTTAGAGTGGAGGCTTAAGTAGTGACCTTGCCAGGGTTAAAAAGAAAAAAAAAAAGTGTGTGTGTATATATATATATATATATATATATATTTTCCCCCCCTACCAGATCAAGATGCTGGAAAGAACCAAAGACATTATCTAGGAACTTGTTCATTTTATCCCATTTGTAAAGAAGAATACTAGGCCCAGAAATGTTAAGGGATGTGCCTCGAGTGGAATGACTTTGTTTGGTTTGAATTTTAATTCTTTCCATCTTCATTTTCAGGAGCCCTGTTGGTGCAACGGTTAAGTGCTCAGAAGCTAACCGGAAGATGGGCAGTTTGAACACACCAGCCACTCCGCAGAAGAAGGATGTGGCAGTCTGCTTCCGTAAGGATTGTTGTCGTTCTCGTTGTTAGGTGCTGTGGGGTCAGCTCTGACTCATAGCGACCCTGTGCACAACAGAACAAAACACTATCCGGTCCTGTGCCATCCTCACAATTGTTGCTGTGCTTGAGCCCACTGTTGCAGCTACTGTATAAATCCATCTCGTTGAGGCCCTTCCTCTTTTTCGATGACCGTCTTCTCTACCAAGCTTGATCCCTCCTGATAACATGTCCTAAGTTTGTGAGACGTAGTCTTGCCATCCTTACTGCTAAGGAGCGTTATGGTTGTACTTCCTCCAGAACAGATTTGTTTGTTCTTTTGGCAGTCCATGGTGTATTCAATATTCACAATTCAACACCACAATTCAAAGGTGTCAATTCTTCTTCTGTCTTCCTTATTCATTGTCCAGCTTTCACATGTACTGTAAAGATTATAGCCTTGGAAACCCTGTGGGGCAATTCTACTCTGTCTTCTAGGGAAGCTATGAGTCAGAATCGACTCAACAGCACTGGGCTCATTTTGTCAGTTATGTTCCTTTTTGTAACTATTGTTCTTTTATTTTAAAAATATCAATTTCTATACATGATTCCCTTCTATGGATTATATTAAAAAAAGACCTTGTAAAATAAAAAAAAAAAAAAATTCTTTTCTGAGAGCTGTCACCCAAAGCTTTATAAAAAAAACTAGACTTTCTATAAAATAATATTTCATATATCAAACGTCTGCAATACAGGGGAAGCTATTAAAATCAAGAACAGCTCAGGACTGTAAGCAACAGCAACCAGTGCTATGGAAGGTGTTCTTTTGGGGAGGTAAGGAGGGCATTCGGTAACAAAATATTACAGGAGAAATATGAGCAGCATATTTTTACTTTAGACAAAAATGCGTTATTTTCTCAGGATCTAAAAAGGTTTGTGATCTACAGACAAAAATTACTAAATAAGTGTGAACTCTTATGAACTTTGTAAAAAAAAAAAAAAAGGTTTCAATTAGTCAAACTGTAAACATAGCCTGAATTCTACTTGAACTTGGTTCATCAAGTATTAGACCTGTGTGATCTCAGTCAAATTCTTATATCAAAGATCTTGTCTTATCAGGCCTTTCCCAAATCTTCTGAAGTTTCTTCAGACAAATATGTTAGGCTGAATGTGGATAATTACCAAGGATAGAGATCCAATTCCAATTAGATTCGGTTGAGTGCACATAGACACACAAGTACTCAGGTGAATGCTTCAACTATGACTCCTGGACCTTAAACTTTTAGATGAATTGTTCTGCTGCTGGCTTAAGGATGGCAGCCTTAAATTGTCTTTGTCGAATAATACCTATTATAACACAGGTTCGACTATATTTTTGAGCACCTACCGTGTGTACTTAGCATTGTTTTGCTTAATGTACACTAGGTAAACATGAGGCATTGGTGGTTCAGTGATAGCATTCTTGTCTTCCACGCAGGAGATCCAGGTTCAATTCCGGGTCAGTGCACCTCATGTACAGCCACCACCTGTCTGTCGGTGGACTTCTGTGTTGCGATGATGCTGAACCAGCTTCAGCAGAGCTTCCAGACTAAGACAAACTAGGAAGAAGGGCTTGGTGATCTACTTCAAAGGATCACCGTGGTGCGATTCTCAACGGAGCGGTGTGCTTGAGGCTTGCTCAGTGGCAGCTAACAACAACAAACACTAGGTATACATACCTTGTATCATTCTTTGAGGTAGGTGCTAACATTCTCCATTTAATAAATGAAGAATCCAAGACCCAAAGCAGTGAAGTCATTTGTCCAAGATCCCACAGCCGGTAAGTGCAGAAGTAGGCCTGTGTTAGGCCAAAGTCCATGGATTAACTGTGTAATAACACTATGTGAACATGTCTGCTCCTAAAAATTATACAAGAAAACTATGTTTCTGAGTATAGATCATGATGACTTCTTAGTATTTAATGTAGTTTTCTATCTCAGGATGTGTATGGTAGAGAGATATGCTGGGACTCACTGATGAGCTAGACCACCATTTCCCAAATTGTGTTCTGTGAAATACAGTGTCTCCTCCAAGGGTGTTTTGGGAAATAAATTTGTTCAGATAAATTCAGAAAAAGGCCATACTGTATGTCCTTATTGGTGATTTGCATTAGCCTAATAAAATCTGAAAGAAGTCATTATTACACAAATCTGTTGTTGAGATTGGTGAGATAGTTCTTGGATTCACTCACACAAAGCTTCAATTTATAGACTCTCTTTGAAAGGGCCATCATATTTCAACAGTTAACTTTCCCTACAGCAATTTATCAAAAGAGATAGTTTGATTATCATGACTTTTATCACTTACAACTGATTCATATCAAGATCTTAAACTTACTATTTTTTTGAGTCAGCCCATAATTTGTTAAAAACTACATGTTAAACATAGTGAGACCCAAAAAATGAATATAGGTGGGTGTGTTTAGTAAGTCTAAAAATGAATCATGGATTACTTGTACATAAATCTCATGAAACATTCTTGTGAAAAAAATACATAGAGATGTGAAAGGAAAAAAAAAATACCATTACTGAGCTACCAGCAACAATGTTGGGTAATAATTACCCAAAATTTTCTTATATTTCAAAGATTAACCTATGAAAGAAGATACTGCTAAATATATTACTTAAATCTCAGTTTCTCAAAACCACCCTATCTCATGATTCTGCTTTAATTAGGTCTGTTGTCACTGTACAGTTGGAAATAGCATATACTCTCTGGGAAAACTTTTGCAAAACACAGTTATTTGCATTAGACTTAAATCTGTACTGCCCTGGGAAAGAAATACAGATGATCCCTTGTAAATTAAAACCTTGTGCCTCCTGTGCTTGAAGAGTCCTCTCTGATTGGCTATGCTGTGGGGAGCTGAGTTTGGAGTCATTTTGGTGCAGAAAGAAGTTTTTAGGAGACAAAGTCAGACTTGTGCCTCTGTAAGTGAGCATTTCTGCTATCCCTTCTAGGTAAGTTGACATTTCTTGTGTATGGGGGGAAATAACGTTATACATCTTTTAAAATCACTGCCTGATCAAATTGTTTTCTTTTTGTTTGTTTCTTGCTTTAACCTGAAATCCCTTGGCTGAAAGTAGCATGCAAGGCAAGCCATGGTTTCTAGGGCTTTGGTATGATTTCTTCTTGAAATAGCATCTTCTGAATTATGATTAAGAACAAAGGGAATTGAGTATCTGTTTATAGTAATGGAAAACTTGGCAATGAATACTGGTGATGGTTGCACAACATGACTGATGTAATCGGTATCACTGAACTGTGATGTAAAAAATGTCGAATTGGCAAATTCCATGTTGTATATATTTTTACAACAATAAGAAAAAAGAATAAACAGAGCATGCATCCAGGCATTTTCAGATATGATAGTATTTCCTCTGGCCAGGGTGAAGAAAAGCATTGAGTATTTCTACTTTATTAGAAATCTAAAAGAAAGAAAATAGTGTTTCCCATGAAAGTTGTCATCATATCATGTTGTTGTGAGTTGCCATCACGCCTCTGTGTTCAGCATCACAACAACACATAAGCCTCCACTCACAGCTGGTGGCTGTGCTTGAGAGGCATTGGCCAGGAATGGAACCTGGGCTTCCCATACAGAAGGGGAAAGTTCTACCACTGAAGCACCACTGCTCCCATTATCGTATTGTCGTGCCTGACTTAATCTTCACAACAATGCTAACTTGGGTAGCAGGGTGATCATCCTCACTGAAGATGCGCAAGGAGTTTGTTTGCTCGCACATCCTGTCAGAGGGACAGCCAGGAGTCACAAGCAGTTACCACACACATTACCACAACTGTATGCCCAGGGAAAGGATATAGATTGTACCACTTTTTTAATCTAATTAAAGAAAGTTCATTAGGAAATACAAAATTCTTCCAAGAACCTGACTCTAAGATATTCATTTGGATCTTTTAATGTAAAGAATGTCAAACACCATACGGGCAACGTCAGATGGCTGGCTATTTCTTAACAGCTGTTACTGTTCGGTGCCATTGAGTTGGTCTCAACTCATAGCGATTGCACGTGACAGAGTAGAGAACTGCCCCATAGGGTTTTCTAGGCTGTATTCTTTACGGTAGCAGATTGTTAGGTCTTTTTTCCCACAGAGCCACTGGGTAGGTTTGAACCACCAATCTTTTGTTTAGCAGCTGAGCTTTTAACCACTGTGCCACCCAGAACTCTTTCCTTACACTACACATGATAAAAACTCAGGGTATCATGATGAATCTCAGTTCAGGGAAGGTGTTTCCATAGGGAGGTAGATGTAATATAGCTTTCCTGTGGTCTGACTTGATCCAGGGTTACTGACCTTCAGGGTAGAAGATGCATTCACCTTTCTCACATTTATTTCTGCATTAGAAGAAAGGTCTGGACATTGAAGAATTCTTTGGTGTTGGGTAAAAGGCATTGTTGTTTCTTTTACCATAATGAGTTTTCCTGCTTTTCTGAGCCTCAGTTTATAAAATGTAGAAACTCATTTATAAAATTAGGAAGATGTATCTTGGTAGCTTTAATATACTGCAGTTCTAATCACAGCAAAGAGGTATGCTTGCTTGTATTTGAAAGTCAGAATATCAATCAGTAGGTAAGTGCATTTGATAAAACTATCTCAGCACATTGTTTTTAGGAATCTCTACATTATTGATCTGATAGGTTAGAATGCAATTGGGGGATCTGTTTAAACCAAAGGCTTTTATTTTCAGCTTTTATTTCCCCTAAGTTCTCTCAAGAACAGAAGTTAAGAGAAATGTCTCTCTACCTAGGCTGGTGTGCCTCCCCTGGGGACCTCCCAGTCTGTGGAGCTCATATGGCATTCTGTTTCCTGCATGCCCTTCAGATTAACACAGAGTTTTCAGCTTTGGAAAAAAACAAAACAAAACTTTGCAATCGTTAGAAACTAGATATATATTTGACAAATAGGCACACAGATCACGATTAGATCTAATGACTTTGAAATGGTTAAATTTTCCCTTTTATTCCATCATTACCCCCAAACTGAATTATTTTCTAAATATTCCATCTACCTATTGCTTCATAGAAAGAGTCCTGATGGCACAACAGTTAAGAGTTCAGCTGCTAAATGAAAGGTTGGCAGTTCAAACCCACCCAGCAGCTCCATGGGAGAAAGACCTGATGATCTACTTCCAAAAAGATTACAGCCAAGAAAGCCTTAGGGGGCAGTTCTGCTCTGTCACATGGGGTTGCTATGAGTTGGAATCGACTCAGCGACACACGACAACAACAAAACAACAACATTGCTGCATAACAAACTACCCCAAAATTACTGGTGTAAAATTATAATCATTTTTTGTCTTTTACACTCATGGATTCATGGGGTCAGGAATTTGGACAGGGACAGTGAGAATGACTTGTCCTTGCTCCACAATGTCTAGGAACTCAGCTGGGAGGACTCCAACAGCTAGGGGTGACTTGGGCAGCTGAAAGCAGAAACAGCTGAGGCTGGAGGATCTACTTCCCAAATGCCTGGCCCCTTGGCAAGGATGGCTGAAATCTGATGGGACTGTCAGCCAAGTGGCCACTCCAGCATCGTAGCCATAGGATAGTCAGACTTCTTATAGGGTGGCTTAGTGTTCCAGCAAACAAAGCAGAAACTGCATGTTCTTTTATGACCCATCCTTGGAAATCACAGTGTTACTTCCAGCATATTCTAATGACCAAAGCAATACAAGCCTTTCCAGATTCAAGTAGAGGGGACATAGGTGTCCCCTCAATGGGAAAAATATAAAGGAATTAATAATGGCTTTAAAAAACTAAAAAACTACCACTTTAAGTAATCTGAATTTATAAAGTAATAGTGTTATATTATGGGGTAAAAGGCAGCTGTAAAAATGACATTGAGTGGGAGCTTACTATGTCCTAGTTAATTTTCACAGCAATTCTGTGAGGGATCCTTATTATTATTCCCATGTCACAGAGGAGGAAAGTGAGGTTTAGCGAGGTTAAGGAACAGGTCATACCCTGAGGAACAGGAGAATAGAGGTTTGAACCAAGACTGTCTGGCTGTAGAGTCTATAAGCGTAAGCACTGGGCTATGTAATTCCTCCATGGCTAACTAAAGATTTTAAGAACTTTTAAACAAAAATTTTAAAGGTATGGGCTTTTACTAGATACTAAGAAAAATTTAAGATAAAATTGTTACTAAAACAGATTTGGTGGTCTCAGCCCCATAGCAATTGAACAAAATGTCTCATCTCTACATAAACCCACTGCCTTCAAGTCAATTCCAACTCATAGCAACCCCATAGGACACAGTAGAACTGCCCCATAAGGTTTCCAAAGCTGTAAGTCTTTACAGAAACAGACTGTCACAGTTTTCTCCTGAAGAGTGGCTGGCGGGTTCGAACCACTGACCTTGCAGTTAGCAGTGGAACAATTAACCACTGTGCCACCAGGGCTCCTTTCACCTCTACATAGACACCTGTATGTTGGCAGAGTATTTTCCTGACAGGATTGGACAAGCTCAGACTGGCAGAACTCTAAGGTTCCCCAAGAAGAACAAAGTGCGTCATGAGCCCTGAGGGTTGCTGTACTGTGACTGCTGACTTGGGAAATCAGGCTTTCCTCCTTGACTCTTAGATGGATATCATTCCATAGTTCAGAGATTGTTTTGCTTCCAGAATTTGTCAGTTTTTAAGACACATTCTAATGCTAAGTTGTTTCATCATTCAGGGCAATTAGAAAGTCGAGAACTAAAGCACAGAAATTATAATGTTCCCATTTTTGGAACTCAATTTTCACACATCAGACCAAGTTATCTAAGCAGGTTGGTGTCCTACAAAATCCTATAAAAGTACAAAGAAACACACCCCTGTAATGAATTAAAAACTGCTATCCCGCTATGGTACCACTTCTTACTACAACAGCTCAGCATATAGCTGAGATAGTGTAACCCTGGTGACACCAACCTTGGAAGTGCCAAGAGCTTGGGGAGGAAGGAGCAACCTCAGAACTCTGTGGCTTTAGAACCTATTTAGATACTGAAATTTCAACTTTGTCAGCCCTATTTCCAGTTCTCCTCATATGTGGCAACTGGTGTACATAAGACGTGGGACCTCCCCTACCTCCTCATTCCCATACTCTTCCAGTAGCTCTCCCTGCTGCATATGGCCCAGTCATGGCTGCTCCAGGGGCTCTGCCAGGGTTATTCCTGCTATACAACTGTATGTAGGGCCCACTGCATCCCAGAGCTACTATCCTCCCCTCCCAGACTGCCCAATTTTACAGAGATTTTCCCATCTATGGTAAGAAAGGAGTCCTGGTGGTACAGTGAGTGGTTAAGGGCTTGGCTGCTAATCAAAACGTCGGTAGTTTGAATCCACCAGCCGCTCCTTGGAAACCCTGTAGGCTGTTCTTCTCTTTCGTATAGGGTTGCTATGAGTTGATTCCTTGGAAATCCTATTGGGCAATTCTACTCTGTTAGAACGGTTAGTCAGAATCGAGTCAAGGGCAATGGATTTGGTATGGTAAGAAAGCTCCTTCAGCCAATCTTGGCATCCAAAGTAGACAGAGCTTTTATACTTTACTCTTTCTGCCATCAGATAATATATGATGATCTCCAAAAGTTCAGCTATGTGACTACATGAGCAATTCAATCTGACATTTCCATTCAAAGCATCTCTCACCACATGGAATCCATACCCAAAATTGTCCCTTAGCCCTCCCATCCAACCATGGTAAGGTCTCACTGTTTTTCAGACACTTCCCAGAGTTGCATAGTTGCATCATTCTTGAACTTTCATTTATTCATTCATTCAGGAAGTATTTCTGGAGCGCTGGTAATGTGCCACGCACTTTGCTTGGTGCTCAATGTATAACAAAAAACAAGCCAGACACCTTCCCTGTCTTCATGGAGCTTACATTCTGGCCCTGAAAAAAGAACATAGAACAAATACTTACACCATTCACTCACACATGCATGCATGAGTTCATTCCAATTGGGAAAAATTTCATTAAGTCTTTTTATGGGAATTATAGACAACTCTGGATAGCTTCATCAAAGGAAAGAATGAATGCATGGGAAAGTCACGGAAGTGTCTCAGTCAAAGAAGATATAAACAAGCGCAAGAACCAAATTAACTCCCTTCGTCAGGGCCTTGTGGAGCTTCCTTCTCATGTGCTTCCAATATTGTGACTTAATTGTCAACAACTCCAAGTCTTTCAGTTCCAAACAGCATCTCTTTTGTCCACACTGAGGGTTTGTTTGCCCCTGAACTCCTCGGCCAGAATCTGGGAAGCTGGCCTTAAGATACGGACATGGCTATTGGGGGCCAGTCCTGAGTAATGGGTTCAGGTCCCAGAGAAGGAATCAGGCAGCTTCCGCAAAACTGTCTGCACAATTCGTATGAGTTACCCCAAAAGCATCTAACCCAATTTTGAGAAGGGGGGGTGGGAATCAAAGAAAGTTTTCCTACGGATAAGAAATATAATCTGAGACCTTTAAGGATGAAAAGGGGTTAGCTAAGGCATAAGGGAAAGTGTGGGAAGGAGAGAGTGTGGAAAATCGTGATAAACAGGAACGGTGTATGCAAAAACTCAGAGGCAAGAAGAGTAAGATACATTTGAGGACTTGTAAAAAGATTTGATGATAGCCAAAGACGTAACTCTGATGAACTGGAGACCTCATCTCCAGCCCCAAATCTCTCTCAGCAATTCTCCCAGGGAGCCATTGAGACTCCTGGTGGCTGTAAAGGCACTCCCGAGTTCCTGGGTAGAACATCCAGAGCAGGCCCTTCCCTAGTGTTGGTAATAATGTGAGCTTACATCTCCGATTTGTGATTTTTTCTGCCTTCTGGAAAAACAGAGCTTCATTATGGAAACATACTGGCTTTTCTTTTAGAAAAAAAGGTTGACTAAAATTCACCCACTTTCTCCAGATTTTGTAGATAAGCCACCTGATCTTTGTATCTCTAAAACAGATCTATATAAATTCTAGCAGAATTTTAAATAGTTTTTAAAGAAGCATTTGAATTTTAGGATTTTAAAATTAAATTTCTATTAACCTGAGGCCAGAAATTGAACTGTTCTTATTATTTTTGACAAACAGTAACTACTAGGAGTTGTATAAGATGAGAATCTGACCCAGATTTATTAAACGAATAATTCCAAATAGATATCGTGAGAACTGTGGTGATTTGAGCCAAGCAAATGTGGAAGTCTGTGGTGTTAAAGATGGGCATAAACTCTTTGCCATTCTTCCCAACAAGAGATGGGATCTGTTTCTTCTTTTCTTGAATCTGTGTTGATCTTGAATCTTGCTTTGATTATTTGTAGAATGAGGAGGAAATGACACTGTATTGATTCCAGGCCTAAGCCTTTAAAAGGCAGGCAGCTTCTATTTTGTGGTCTTGGAGGCCAGTTGCTATGCTGTCAAGAACCTCCAGGGAACTGCTGAATGGTGAGAGGCCACATGGAAAGGTCCTGGAAGTCAAAGGACCATATTGAGCATACCAATGTCAGTTGTGCTCCCAGCCAAATATAGCTGCCTGAGTGATCTCAGCTACACTCAGTGGAGCAGAACTGCCCAGCCAAACCCAGTCAACCCGCAGAATTGTGAGACATAATAAATTGTTGTTGTTTTAAGTCATTCAGCTCTGGGGTAGTTTGTTATGTAATCATAGACACTGAAGCAGCTTCCATGTGGATTCCTTTTCCTTTTCTTTAGGATGCAGTGGATTCCCCACCTCCCCTCCCCCCCCCACTTAGGATTTTTGTTTGTTTGTTTTACTAATAATTTTTACTAGTAAAAATTCTATTGTTTTAGTAATAATGCAAAAAAAAAAAAAAAAAAGCTTCCTCTTAACCACTTCTCTTATTTTCCCTTAGCCAACCAGTTCCACTCCTAGAAACACTACTTTTGGCAGTTTCTCAAGTATTTAAACATGCTTTTTTTAATCATATATATTCCTTTGTTTTTCCTTTTCACTTCTTTTTAAATGCAGATGGTAAGTTTCCATATACATACTTTTACATCTTCCACTTACCAATGTATTTTGGAGGTAGTTCTATAATCAACACATATAAAGCCTCTGCAGTCTTTTTAATGACTGCATAATATTCCACTGCATGGTATACCACAATTTATTTAATCAGTTCCCTATTCATGTGCATTTGCTGCTAAACATTTATTATAAATAAAGCAACAATAAATATCCTTGTACCTACAGAATTGTGCACATGTGCAAGTACATGAATGTATTCCTAGAAATAAAATTATTGGGCCAAAGGGTACGTGCAGTTTCAATTTTGATAGCTGTTACCAAATTATCCTTCATATAAATTGTATCAAATCATACTCTCCCCAGCAAAATGTGAGGATACCTGTATCCATATACATTAGCTAACACATCTAGACCAAACTCTTTCATTACTTGTTATAGTTTTATAGTTTATTATTTAAGATTTTCTGATAGTCATAATTTTACCTCTTTTTCTTTGCTATTTTATTTTAGGCTTCACTTTTTTCTCTTGTTTACTTGTGTTGGCTAGTGCTTTCAGAATAATATTTAATAATATTGGCGATATTGACCATATTTGTCCTATTCTTGATTCTAATGAGAACATGTCTATTGTTTGCCCATTAAGGATAAAGCTAACTTTTAAGACGAGAGAAATTAACTTTATCGTGTTAAAGAAACAGCATCCATGTGTTCCCATCTTATTGAGAGTTTTTAAGCAAGAGTGGATATTAAATTTTATCAAATACCAACATCTATGGAGATTGTCATATGACTTTTCTTCATCCTTTTAATATGATGAATTGTATTAATAGACTTGCTAATGCTGAGCTTTTCTCCCATTCTTAGAGTAAACCTCATATACTCGGTCATATGTATTAGCCATTTGATGTTCTTCCGGTTCCTTTTCTAAAATTTTAATTTAGGGCATTGCATTTTTGTCTTTATCCATAAAATGAGAGTGATCTGTTGTTTTAAAAGAAATATTCATTCAGACATAAGAGTAATAACAATGTGAATGAATACATCACCAAATGAGGAGATGTGGAGAATAGAGAAAAGGCGAAGGGCAAAAAGTCAGGAATTCCTATGTTTTGGGGTAAGAGCTGGATGATGAGTAAATGAAACAGAGAAGAGCAGAGAGAAGAAAGCCAGACTTTAATGTCTTAGAAGCTGAGAAAGGAGAGTGTACCATAAAGGACAGCATAGTATTGAGGAACAGAAAAGATTTAAATCTGTTCGTGGGTAAGGGGATGTATTCCAGTAAAGAGAGAAAGATTGAAGTACACAGTGGGATGAAAATGGTGGGGGGAACTAACTAGTTGCCATCAAGTCAGTTCTAACTCATGGTGACCCCATGTGTGTCAGAGTAGAACTGGGCCCCAGAAGGTTTTCATCGTATCATTTTTCGGAAGAGGATTACCACAGCTTTCTTCTGAGGTGCCTCTGTGTAAGTTTGAGCCTCCAACCTTTAATTTAGCAGCCGAACACTTAAACCATTTGCATTACCCAGGGACTGTATGTTGGGGAAGGGAGTGTTTGTAATTGATGGAGCCAGCTCTCAATGAGTTGAGAAGAGACAGTTTTTCTAGAAGAAGTGGAGGTTTTATTTAGCCTTGGAAGGGCAGCGGCCACCTCTTCCTGTCAGAAAGGGACTGGGAGAGAAAGCCCAGGAAATTCTGAGATGGCAGAGAGGGAAACCAAAGAAGCTCACATCAGACAATTGGATCCCAGTCAAGTGGAGGCAAAGATCTTATGCAGAGGACGGAAACCAATGGTTGCAATAATGACCTATTTGGAGAAATAGCAGATCACATGTATAATAAATAAAGAGGCAAACTAAATGTAAAAAATCTTACATTGCAGTATTTTTTATACAGTAAATATAAAAAAATTTATTGCAGTGAATAAGTGGTAATTCGCTGCAATTTTCACAGCCACTGGAAGAGAGAGAGAGAAAAAAAAAAACATTTAAAGGAGAAAGTAAGAGTTGGCAGATTTGACCTTCAGGGTCCAACACCCAGCCCATACATTACTCATTCAAGTGAATTGCCTTTTCACTTCTTCTTTAAAAAAAAAATAGTGGGGTGATTTCTCCAGCACACAGGTCTATACCAAAGGAGAAGGAGCATGTTCGTCCCCAGAATGAGGAAGATGGCTCTTTTTGGGACCTAGAGCTGGCCTTCACCCAGGCAGTGGGCACTTGGGAGATGAGTGGACAAGTAAACAAGTGAAGTCCCAGATTTGGTGGCAGCAGCCTTATGGAAGTCTTTCTCCTTTCTTTGACCCTGGGCAGCTTATTTTATGTCCTCTCAAACAGGAGATGGAAACTGAACCTGGAAATCATTAAATGTTCCCAAGTGTCCTGAATGTCTGCAACCCTGAGGAGAAATCTCTTTGACTTTTATTTGTTTAAATGGATGATTTTAGCAATGATGTCACCAGAAGCTATTAAGCTTAATGTGAGATGAGATCATTACAATGCTTCCTAACATATGACAGTAGATACACCACACTCTGCTCCTGTAGCTCATTAGATGGATGACTTTGGACAAGTTTATTTAATGAACTTGAGCCTCAGTTTTCTCATCTATGAAATGGCTGTCATAAAATAGCTTCCCTGGTTACCTCACTGGCTGTTGTGTGAAGATCAAATGAGATCATGAATGTATATAGCATTTTGGAAACCATAGAGCACTCTCCAAACACAAGTATGTTGCGTAACTTACTTGTGAAGAATATGTTTGCTTACTACAACAAGTCATCCCAATTCTGGGGCAAATTCTGGTGGGAGAATTTCACTCCTTTTCCTTTCCCAAAGAACAAATGTAGAATGGGTTTTCTTTCTCTTACAGTTTTGAGTGGTGCCCTGTTGGACTCTGAGTGGAATGGACTGATGAGCAGCTGAGCTTCTGATACCCTCTTTTGAAATCTCCTTTCCCAGCCATTCAGAGTACCAGCTAGTCACCTACCTAGGACAAAGCATAATCAGAGGAGTGAGGATCATTGGCTAAATGGCAAGATTCTGCCTGGAATAGGGTTAAAACATTAACCAGTGGCATAGGCAAAAAAAAGCTTTGGCTAGCACGAGAAAGAAATAGAACATCTTTGACAAATAACTATGAAAAGCCTGATGAATGCAGAATATTATGTTTAAGGGCATGAACTCTGGAGCCAAACTGTGTGGAGCTGATAACTTGCAAGTTATCTAACTTCTCTGTGCTTTAATTTCCTTACCTCTACAATAAAGAAACAAACAAACAAAAAAAAAATCCAACCGGTGCTATAGGACAGAGTAGAACTGCCCCATAGGGTTTCCAAGGAGTGCTGGTAGATCTGAACTGCTGACCTTTTGGTTAGCACCCAAACGCTTAACCACTGCACCACCAGGGCCCTACAGCAAGGAAAGTAATGGCAAATTCAGCCATTCATAGGGTCATTATGAGGATTAAATGAGTTAATATTTATAAAGCACTTGGAACAGAACCTGGCACATATAAGTGCTACATGCAGATTTATTAAGTAAGTACAAACAGATGACTCCAGTCCGGAATTAGACTGCTATGATTGTGATTATTGCTAAGTAGAGAAGGCACAGACCATTGATTCCACACTGAATACACGGTTCAAAGATTCTCCAAGTGTATAGACCTACATGTAAAACGTTTTCAGAGACATTTTCAGTATTTAGTGTGAAACCCCCACACAAACACATTTTGGATACTTTCTTTAGACAACGGCAAGCCGGGCTTGAGATCTGTGATTTCAGATGTGATCTTGGATTGGGCAACAAACTTAACCTCTTCATGTCTCAGCTGCTCTCTCTGTAGAGACGCAATGAACAAAATGCTGGCTTCTCAAGGGCGTCGTGAAGATAAAAAACGAGATAACATTTGTAAAACTCTCAGTGCTTGCAGAGAGGCGCCACCTAAATGCAGATTGTAATTATTAACATCATCTCATATCCTAATGGAGCCCGGCTGGAATGTCATTATCTTATTAAATGACTAAAACCAATCTTGGAAATTACAACGTTGGGGGTGGGGGATGAATAGTTAGGAACGTAATGCCTGGCAGCTTCCCGCAGGAAAGAGGTTGCAAAGGCGTCACCAGACTTCACTGAGCTAAAACTCACTTGTAGCCCTCCCGGATTTCCCTGGGGCAGACCCTAAGAGGAGCTTCAGCAATTTGCAAATATGGCTCTCTCTGAGTTCCCTTTGTGATTCATGAACCTCGCCAAGCCCACAGGAATCTGGATCGGGAAGATTTGGAACCTGAGTTTCCCCCCTGAAGTTCATTAGCTACTTTGGCTCACAAAGCTCTTTAGAGTAGCTTAAAAGCCTTTGTGGAACTCCGTGATCCTAATCTTCTGCCTGTTCTATGTTTATCTGGGTAGATAGTAGTTGATGAGTACCCAACCAGTAAATTAAGAAGCTGAGAGAGGTAGAAAATCTTCTTTTGAAATTCTGCTGCTCTTGGGAGTAGAGTATAGCAAAATGGGGAACACATACAATTGGTAATAAGCAAGACGATTTTAGGTAGAACACAGATAGTGTACACACACACAGATACATATATATGTATATATATATATATATATATATATACATGCCTATTGCCATGGAGTCGATTCTGACTCACGGTGGCCCCATAGGGCAGAGTAGAACTTCGTGACAAGGTTTTCTAGGCTGTAATCTTTACAGAAAGGAACCTTGGTAGCACAGTGGTTAAAGCAATGGGCTGCTAACGGAAAAGTTGGAGGCTCGAAACCACCAGTGGCTCCTCAGGAGAAAGATGTGGCAGTCTGCCTCCGTAGAGATTAACAGCCTTGGAAACCCCATGGGGTCGCTATGAGTAGGAATGGACTCCATGGCAGCCAGTCTGGATTTGGCTAATCTTTACGGAAGCAAACTGCTACCCCTTTCTCCTGCAGAGCAGCTCGTGGGTTCAAACCATCCATCTTTCGGCTAGTAACTGAGTGCTTTAACCACTGTGCCACCAGGCTCCTTATATGTATGTATACATATATTAAATACCAGGACAGCAAACTTGTGTATTCATGGATATAATAATAGGATAAAATTGGTAGTTGAAAAAGATGGTTGGTAAGAAAAGAATGTATTTGATTTAAAAAGATTAGGTAATGAATAGCAGTAAGTAATAATAATGATTAAAATTAGGGAAACACAGCCTTAGAAAAAAACAGTCCCTTGGTTTCAAATGTCTGAGTATGGGATTTAGATCCCAGGGCAGGATTTAGAGGACGATAATTTGTTACATCGAGAGTGGTTGCCACCGTTTGTAGGGTACTTTTACATGCTTTCACTCTTTTTCAAGATAGGTGTAATTATTTCTGTTTAGTTGCTGAGGGAAAGATACTGTGCCCTTGAAGGGCTGCACGATAGCTGGTTGGCAGGTGAATAATAATGTACATATGTGGTGACACTGTTTAGGGAAGAGAATCACAGATTAAGTGGTTTTTACGAAGCGGAGAACTATTTACTAAAACTAGTGATCCTTCATTAAACTTTTCGAAAACTTAAATTTCTCATGGGAGTCCTGTTTATTCAGCATCGTTCCTCTACCAGTGAGCTTGGCTGCTAATCCAATGGTCAGCAATTTGAACCCACCAGCTGCTCTTTGTCGTCAAGTTGATTCCTTTTGATTCCAACTCATATCAACCCTATAGGTTAGAACTGCCTCATAGGGTTTCCAAGGACCGTTTGGTGAATTCAGACTGCTGACCTTTTGGTTAGCAGCCAAGCTCTTAACCACTGTGCCACCAGGACTCCCCATAAAGATCTACAGCCTTGGACATCTTATGGGGCAGTTCTACTCTGTCCTACAGGGTCACTATGAGTCGCAATGGATTTGATGGCAGAGGGTTTGGATTTTGGTTTTCCTCTACCATGTGCCAAGCTTTGTGCTTGGAGGCTGAGGACTCAATGGGGATCACCCATCTGTTCTTTCAGGGCTTAATTCTGGACAGAGGTAGCAGCACACTGCTCACTCAGGGATCAGTTAGGGTTCCAGTCCTGTTTTGCTTGAACGGCAGAATGTTAAAGATTAAAAGAAATGTGTTGTTAGTATTTAAGAATCTCGGGATTTCACATAAAAATCTGGCTGCCTGGCTTCTCCTACAACCATGTGAAGCTGTGGCAACACCAGGTCTGGGTTCCTGCTCAGCTAGCTTTTGACGGGGCTGTGTACCCCTGCAGACCAGCATAGCTCTCCTTGGCACAGTCCTTGGTGGACTCTCTGGACTCGTATCTTTCACTCACTTACGTTGGAAGCCCAGGTCCAGTTGTAAGGCAGACAAGCCAGCAACTCTTACAAGTCCGCTCACATTGTTGTTAGCTGCCATCAAGTTGCCTCCAACTCATGGTGACTCCATGCACAACAGAATGAAATGTTGCCCAGTCCTACGTCATCCCTGAATCGATTGTGGATCTGAAGGTTGTAATCCATAGGACCCTCATTGGCTGATTTTTGGAAGTAGATCACTAGGCCTTTCTTCCTAGTCTATCTTAGTCTAGAGGCTCCACAGATACCTGTTCAGCATCATAGTGACACGTAAGTCTCCAACGACAGAGAGGTGGTGGCTGCACATGAGGTGCGTTAACTCGAAATAGACCCTGGATCTCCCAAAAGGGAAGCGAGAATTCTACCACTGAAACAACACTGCTCCCATATTAAGCAAACCAATTGCCACGGAGTTAATTCTGACTCATGGTGACCCCACCACATGTGTCAGAATAGAACTGTGATCCACAGGGTTTTCAATGGTTGATTTTTCGGAAAGTACATTGCCAGGCCTTTCTTCCGAGGAACTTCTGGGTGAATTGAACTGCCAACCTTTTGGTAGGGGACACAGGAGAAATTAGCACAGAAGACAGGGAGAGTAGCCCAAGTTGGGGGAAGTCACATTATCTGTAAATTATGTTTACTGCTTTGGCTATTTACAAAATTCTCACACATCATTTGTCATTCTCACTACAACTTTGAGAAATAGACAAGGCAGGAATTGCTATCCACATATTACTGATTAGGAAACTGAATGTCTAAAATCAAACAAGTTTCCCAGAAGCAGAGCTTGAAACAGGGATTTGGGTACAGGCCATTTCTTGAGAAGTGCTCCTTAGGGAAATTCTGTGAGGGAGTGAAGCAGGAGAGGGAAGGGGAAGGCTGGGGTCTCAGGTACAGTCTAGCTTTGGCTCCACATGGGGAAGGCTCTGAATCATTAACTGCCCCCATAGAACTGGTCCTTGTTGAGGCTGTCCTTTTGTACCCCACATCAATCAGTCATTGTCTGTGACCTTCCTGTTCCCCTCAAAGCTTCTAGGGTTAGGTAAAAAAAAAAAAAAATTCTAGGGTCAGGTGGCTCCTATTAAAAAACAAAAAACTGTTGCATTGGAACCTGTTCCAACTCATAGAGACCCTATAGGACACAGTAGAACTGCCACATAGCGTTTCCAAGGAGCAGGTGGATTCAAACTGCCGACATTTTGGTTAGCAGGCTTAGCTCTTAACAATTTTCCCGAAAGAAAGCCTTGAGCAGCCAACACTCACAACACTCAGAGCAGCTGGGGGCGGGGACACCAGCCCAGTAAACAGGATCCAGGAGGGGCGCCCAAACAGCATCTTCCACAAATACTGAACACCCAGCAATTCAGAGAGAACCACTGAGGTTCAAGTAATAGCACTCTCTACCCAGGCAGCTACACGTGAGCGCACACACACCCCCCAACACACCTCCCCCATACCCCCCATACCCCCACACACACCCCCCCACACACGCCTCCTCCCACACCCCCCCACCCACTCACCACAGTGTGTTTCGGGGGGTGGCAATTTAAGGAAATATACAAGGGTTCCTTCCAAAACCATAAAGTTCTCAGTCTACATTTTGAGGCTTTTGAGAGGAAATGGCACTAATTTTACTCAATCCAGTTTCACAGCTTATTCTGAGCAAAATATAGAAATAACTGATAATTAAGCCTAAGATTTTATAGGTAGATATGGATACACACATATACACACATAGAATATATTTGTACAGATATATAATATATGGATGGATGGATGGATATGTAGATACAGATATGATTATTAATGTTTGGGAAAAATAATCTTGCCCCAGAAAGTGGAAAAGCTTTGTATGCAAAGCTCTTAGAAAATAAATTCTCCTTCCACGGAGCCTAGCCCCTTGGGATTTATCATAAGAAAGAAGAGAATATCGAAGAAATAATCAGATTGTCCTTCTGGCATATTCCTACTTTGTTCTGAAACAATTTGAGCTCAGCCACACATTTCATTAAGTATAGAAGCATAGGTTTTGCTAAGTGTGAATTAAAAAAATGGGAAAGGAATCTAAGGTGGTACGAAGCAGGATTATATTTCCAACCTTTTAAGAATTTCTAGGTAAGATATTTTATAGAATTCTTTTTATTGAAGGATGTCCATTACATGTACATCCTAGATGATGCGAGACTGTCAGTATTAGCAATTGTGGCACATTAGGGGAAGCTTGTATCCTGTTGGTAAAATAAACAGGCAAAAGCGCAATTTATAATTTTATTTCTGCCCTGATTTCTTTGCATAACACCTTCCAGAGACTATTCCAAAGCTATTATTGTAACTGGCTGTTTTACATAATGGGAAACACAGGCCCCTCAGATCTTTTGCATGACAAATGCTTAATTAGAAAAGTAATAGAATGGAAATGAAATTTGTATTTACTATGACTGGAACAGAGAATTGTCCTGGAGAAGAAAATTTGGTTTTAATTCACCAAAGGCAAAAGGCAAAAGGAGAAAAAGAAAAACAAAAGTAAGCAAGCAAGAAGAGAATGTCACACAATGAATGCAGAAAACAGATTAGAGACAGAAGTGTATGGCTTGTGCCTGTAACTGGGGGGTGGAATCTCCTTCTCTGTTACACACACACACACCCCACAAAGCCTATCACAATTAAAAAAAAAAAAAAAGAATGTGATGTTAAAGTTTTTAGACTAAAGAAGTCCTTTTCAATTGCTCTTGAAAAATAGGCCCTGTAAATGTTGCATTTCCTTGAGACTAGATACGGTGTGTATCAAATTAGTGTATCGTCCAATTCTGTACGGCATTAGCAGCCTCATTATAACTGTGAAATAATTCAGTGTGGAACCATGTGATAAAATACGGTAATTGCTATACTATGGTTTTTGAAGAATAAGTTGTGTTCCCTTGCGTCTTTTTGAGTCATTGTTGGTGATTTGTTGCCTGTGGTCAGTGAGTCAGAGACCATAAGGTTCCTTCCTTCTCAGCACAGAATGTAAGAATTTTGTAAGTTCCTTTGCATTTATTTGCAGATCTTTTCTTCTTTAATGGGACATCTTGTCATCCAAAAAGCTGACAGGGCTCCACACAAGTATTTGTTCTCGAATCCTTTGTTCATCTCAGTCCTGCTGTTCTGGGTGGTGGATGTGGAGTGGGGCTTTTGGTTACACAACGTGCTGTCATTTCCAAGGTGCTTCGTGTAAAAAAAAAAAAAATTTTTTTTCTTTTTTTTTTTTCGTGTAGAGGGACAGGGTCTGGTTCTCATGAACTGTCATCCTCAAGCAGGCGGGCACACCTGTCTGTAGGGGTGGACATTGTAAGCTTAGTGCTCTGTGGTAGACCCAGCCGCTGGTGCAGAAAAGGGAACCAGTAAGAGAGGAGAAGGAGCTGTAAAGATGCCTTCTGTACACCTCAGCCCACAGCAGGTCCTTCCCCCATCCCAGCCCAATCCCACGACTCACTTCCCGGGCCACAGAATTCGTGTAGTTGAGGGACACACAACTGAGTGGAAAGTCTCGGGTATCTCTGTGTGTGTTTGCCCAGTGCAACTTGCACCATGCCACCAGAGTTTGGCCCAGTTTTTATGGGCTAGGAAATTTCTCTTTTTTAGGTAAACAGTCTGAGGTAAATAACTACTTGGTGTCAGTCAGTGTTCTAGTGTCAAATTCAAGTCAGAGGAGATGATGATAGTACACATCAATGAAAGAGTGTCTGCACAGTGACAACCAGATTGCTCATATCTCAGGCTTAATAAGAGCATCTGGCTTTATGCATCTCCCTTGAATGTGGGCAGCAACCGGTCTGCAGTGGTCAGGGCATGGATCTTGTTAAACAGGAGGGAAATTGGAATCAGTTCATTCAATCTTCCATTCAGCATTCCTTTCCTGAGTGCCTACACCTGTACTGTGATACGGAGTAGGGTGGGGGACTCAGATAAGTTTGAAGGTCCAAGATCAGAAGGAGCCATTGTTGTTGTTAGGTGCTGTTGAGTTGGCTCTGACTCATAGTGACACCATGTATGACAGAACAAACCGTTGCCTGGTCCTGCACCATCCTCACAATAGTAAGTATTACATTTAAGCCCATTGCAACAACAAAAGGAGTCATACTCCAGGGCATATGAGTCTCAGACAGGAGCCCCATGCCGTGGATCCCGGGCTATAGGTGCAGGGACAGAGGGAGGCATTCAGCAGATGGAACCACGTGGGAAAAACAGTGGAAAGTCCTCTTTTTCCTTCCCTAACGTCCAAATTCAGGCCAATATTCCCTCTTACCAGAACTACTGGAATAGGCTTCCAACTGATCTCCCTGCCCCAGTTTTATCCTCTCAAATGCATCCTTGCAGCTTCCAGGATCGTCTTTCTAAAACACAAATCAGATAATTTCTCAAACTTACTTAAAATCCTTCAGTGGCTCCCCTTTGCCTTGAGTACCATGGCCAGGCTCATCAGCAGGGCCTGCATGCCCTGGCCCTGCCTACCTCTCTCCTCACTTCACCCCACACTTCATGAAACCATAAAACCAAACTGTGAGTGCCCATCGCACCTGGGCACTTTGGGTGCCTCCATGTCACCCAGCCCGTGGTTAAGACCCTGGCCCTTGTGCCAGACAGCTTTGGGCTTGACCACTGGCTCTCCTGCTACCTGGCTTTATGACCATGTGTGAGCAATTTTGCTTTTTCAGCCTCAGTTTGTAAAACCAACCAGTTGCCTTTGAGTTGATGCCGACTCATGGAGACCTTCTGTGTGTCAGAACTGTGCTACATAGGGCTTTGAGTGGCTGATTTTGGGGAAGTAGATTGCCAGGCCTTTCTTCTGAGGTGCCTCTGGTAGACTCGAACCTCCAACCTTTCAGTTAGCTGCCAAGTGTGTTAAATGCTTACACCGTCCAGGTACTCCTCAGTTTGTAAAGTGGGATGATAATAGAATGTGCTTCATAGGATTGTTGTGAAGATTAAATTAAATAACCAATCCTTGTCATAGTTCCTGGCATATAGTAAATGTTCAGCATATTTTACCTATTCTTACTATTATTATTGTTTGTTTTTTTAGTTTTTTATTTTTAAGATTTAGCTTAGGCATAACGTTCTTCAGGAAGTTTGGCCTGACTTGCCTCCAGTTGACCAGGCTGTATTAGACGTTCCTCCTAAGTGGCCCTACCCCCAGGAATAGCCTCTATTGTAGTGTACCTTACCTTCAGTGATTGTTTCAGAACTCTCTTCTTCAAGACCGTGAACCTGTGAGGGCAGGGACCACGCGGTAGTCATCCCCAGATCTGCAGTGTCTGCCCTGTGCCTAGCACAAAGCGGGAGCTCTGCATGTGTTTGCACACAGTGGACACGGCCCCAAGAAGACAGTTGAGGCAGGAAGGAGCAGATACGTGCTTTGCCCATACAGAAGGGATGCTTTGTAGCCAGGAGATGGGGTCGCAGAGGGCCAGGCACCGTGGGAGGTACCCAGGTGGGAAGATGACAGAATCCATCATCTGAGCCTGGACAGCAGGCCCAGGACACAGAGGCGGGGCAGTGAGATGGAGTCTTAGTGAGGCAATGTCTCCCTCTTCTCCTTCTGGCAAGGCCCAGGGCCATGGAGGCCTCTTAGGTTCATCCTGGCTAGACTTGGGAGAAAGAGCCCTGGCAAAGCAATGGTTAAGTTCTCGACAGCTAACCAAAAGGTTAGTGGTTCAAACCTATCCACTGGCTCCAAGGGAGACCTGGTAATCTGTTCCTGTTAAAAAAAAAAAGGGGGGGGGGCAACAAAAGGCATTGATATTGAGTTAATGCCAACTCATAGGGACATTGCAGGACAGAGTAAAACTGCCCCACAGTGTTTCCAAGTCTGTAATCTTTCTCCTTTCTCCTGTGGAGCAGCTGGTGGGTTCAAACCCTGACCTTTTGGATAGCAGCTGAACACTTAACCAGTGCACCACCAAGGTTCCTCCTATAAAGATTACAGCCTAGAAAATCCTATGAGGCAGTTCTACTGAGGCACATGGGGTCACCGTGAGTCAAAATGGTCTCAATAGTACCTAACAACAACAGACTCGGGAGGGGGGCAGGAAGTAGGGCAATTGTTCACAACAGACACTGGAAAAAAAAAACAAACCAAAAAGCTGGAAAATCACCAAAGCTTTCTCTACCCAATTAACATTTTCATTTTATAATTTGCAAAATTGTGGAGAAGATGTAAATTTTTTTTTGAAAATTCTACAAAGAACCCAATTGGTGACCTGCAGAAAAATGGCCATCTCAGTTATGTGTCCCACATTATGATTTTGTAGATCCATGTTTCGACCTCGAAGAAGGAAAAAGACTTCTGACATTGTTCATGGCCTTTGCAGGTGCCCTGGCTTAGCCTTAACCACACAGAACAGTGTAGGGCAGGGGGCTTATACTGGGAAAAGAAATCTGACATTAGCAGAGACAAACTTCTCTTCTCCCGATGGGTCACAAAATTTGTGTGACTCTTTCATGGGCAGGCCTGGTTTTGGCATATTTTTCATGCGACCCACAGAAAATAAACAGAAAGTCAGATGGACTGAAAGGCAGGAAGTTCTGAGAGAGGCTTTATGGTTATTGTTACTAAGGAAACCAATTCTTTAGTATTCATGTGTTCAGGGGACAGCCGCACTGAGTCTCTAAGGCTAAGACGATATCACAAAATGGTATGAGGGAGAAGGGGAGATGAAAACAGTCAAACAGATAAATATGTAAACTGTTTAAAAATATGTTGGTAATTTAGCCACCAACTATGGTTTCTAGTGGCTATAAAAATGAGATCACTGTCAGCATCAGATAATGTAAGGAGTGATCAGAAGCCTGTCTTCCGACGCATTTATATAATCGTATTCACATACCATCGCCATCCTGGGAAGAACAGCCTCTTCAGAGAGGACAAAGCTCCTTGAAATGTGGTTCCATTTTGAGAAAATCATTATTGCGTGAAAAAGGTCTCTGAAATTTGTCTGTTCTCCCTATTTCCCAAATCCTTTACTTTAGTATCTAAAAATGGAGGTGCCAAAGGTATTGCTAGTCACCTCAAAGCCAACACTTTCTCTAGCAAGAGAACGAGAGCAGTTAGTTATTGGCTGAGCATCAGTCTCAAGATATATAAGAGAAGTCATTTCCACAGAAGTCACCCACAAAGGAACCCACAATTCCACTGACCAGGCAGTAGGTACTGATAAATTAATGGGAGGCAAAGGCCTTCAGAATATGAAAGGGCAAAGTCGGGGAACAAGGAACCCTGCATGGCTGATCACAGAATCTTTGGGTGGGAGAAAAAAGCTGGAAGGAATTGGGGAAAGAGAATTACTTACCACGCCTTTCCCATTTCACTCCCAAAGGATAGGAATAATGTTCAATGAGTGTTGCAGTAGAGATTGTGACCAACTGTTCATCCCTCTGATGAGAATTTGAGCATGGGGACAGCTAAGAACTCTTTCTCCCCTAGAGAAATTATTTTCTAAACTAAAACTTTTCTTAAGAGGAAAAGAGCTTCCTGGCCCCTTCAGTTCTTACCTGCTCGTCCTGAGGGAAATCACTGAGGATTGTTGGGGGCTCTCCTGGTTTGGAGACACAAATAGCCACTGAACTAGACTACCATTAACATTCCAGTGCAAGGTCACATCATTTAGGTTCTTTCCACATATTAAATCAATATTAATTGAGCACCAACTGCATTCAAAGCCCTATGATGGGTGTGGTGAGCTGTAAAAATGAGTATGATTCAGCCCGGACCTCAAAGAGCCCACAATCTGGTGAATAGTAAACAGGGTAAAAAAGGTTATTCTGAGCAGATCACATCCGTCCTTAATATTCTTTAAAATTCTGTAAAATGGCCTGAATTTTCTTACATGATCTGGTCCCTGACCAACTTCCTATCTTCTTATCCATGGTCCCACTGGCTTTTTTCAGTTCTTCCCAATCCCGTCTTGTCTTCTCAGCCTTAAGATCTCAACTCAAAAGCCACTCCCTCAAGGAATGTATTCTTGATTCCTCAGGCCAGGCTCCCTGCTATATCTTATCATAGCACTTTCTTTCGTCTTTCATTGCAGTAATCACAGTTTGATTATATATCTGTGTGATTATTTGATATTGTCTGTACCCCAATTAGACTCTGAAGCGGAGTTCAAGGCAGCTTTTGCTCATCACTGAGTCTATGGCTCCTATCATGTTGTTGTTGTGTGTCGTTGAGTTGATTCTGACTCATAGTGACCCTACAGGACACAGTAGAACTGCCCCATAGAGCTTCCTAGTTTGTAATCTTTATGAGAGCAGATTGCCAAGTCTTTTCTCCCACAGAGCCACTGGATGGATTCAAATTGCCACTGGCAGTCAAACACTTACTCATTGAACCACCATGGCTCCTCATCGTAGGCCTGGTATATTTCTTGAATAAATGAGTAATTGTCATGGATTGAATTGTGTCCCTCCAAAATATCTATCAACTTAGCTAGGTCACGTTTCCCAGTATTGTATGATTGTCTACCATTTTGTCATCTGATGTGATTTCCCTGTGTGTTATAAATCCTATCACTATGATGTAATGAGATTGATTAGTGGCAATTATATTGATGAGATCTATAAGATTAGAGTGTCTTAAGCCAATCTATTTTGAGGTATACAAGAGAGAAGGGAGCAGAGAGACATGGGGACTTCATACCACCAAGAAAGCAGTGCTGGGAGAAGAGCCTGTCCTTTGGACCTGGGGTTCCTGCTCTGAGAAGCTCCTAGTCCAGGGGAAGATTGATGACAAGGACCTTCCTCCAGAGCGGACACAGAGAGAAAGCCTTCCCCTGGAGCCGATGTCCTGAACTTGGACTTGTAGCCTACTAGATTGTAAGAAAATAAATTTCTCTTTGTTAAAGCCATTCACTTGTGGTATTTCTGTTATAGCAACACTAGATAACTAAGACACTGTCCATAGTAACATAAGCTAGAAGGTAGAAACAAGGTTCTTGAAGCAGAGGGCCATTAAATGTTTCTCTCCCAAACATTTGCTATGTACACAGTGCCCTGCACATAGTATATTTGTGGAATGAATGAAATTAAATTAATGAATGAATGGTGAACTGGGCAAAATCATCTCTCATTCTCTTTTGTTTGTTTGTCCAGATGATTATACTTTACATAAACAGTAATGCTCCAAAACCCATTTTGGAGGACCCCAAAACTTTTTAAAGAAATGATTCAGGAAAAAAGGATAGCCAATCAAAAGTCCAGGATCCACCTTAGCAACATCTTTGCCATTTCCAGCAAAAATAGTTTCTGGCCCATATGCATCTGCATTGCAACACAGGATAACTTCAATTTTTCAAAAAAGAACTTCGCTTTGGCAGTGAATACTGATAAGATTCTGTCTCATATATCCTTAGAGCGGGAGCTACACTTCATTGATTCATTCAATACACATTTATTGAGTACCCATCATATCCCAGTTATTGAACTATGTGCTATGTGCAGGGAAAAAGATAGTCCAGACCTCTCGCCTGAGGGAGCACAGTTTACTGGAAAAACTTGATCTATAAAAAGATGTCCCCAGCCAAGCATGAGAATTGGGAAACATATGCCTTCAGCACTAGGTACTTCCCCATTTGGAGCACTAGTCAGACTTATTATCCCACTTTCACTGGTTATGAGCTTCAGTGAAAAAAAAAACAAATAAAAAAACAAACCCATTGTCATCAAGTCCGTTTTAACTCATAGTGGCCCTATAGGACAAAGTAGAACTGCCCCATATGGTTTCTAAGGCTAAAATTTTTACAGAGGCAGACAGCCACATCTTTCTCCCCTAGAACGGATGGTGGGTTTGAACCACCCACCTTTCATTTTTCAGCCAAGCTCTTTAACCACCGCACCACAGGGCTCCTAGGGCAAGCCTGCTTCTGTCTTATTCACCTCTTTACCTCCAACAACTAGCACTATCTCTGGCACCTAGAGGGCTCTCAAGGAATATTTAACAATTGACTCAAAACAGCTAACATGTATTTGTATTATATGAGCCAGTCATGTGTTCTGCATTTAACATGCATTGCCTCATTTAATCCTCATATTATTGTACAACGTAGGTACTATTATCCCCATATTACGCATGAGAAAACTGAGCCATAGAGAAGCTAAGGAGCTAAGATCACACAGCTAGTGAACAGCAGGGCCTGTTCTTGGTCTCTCTCACATTGAGGCCTTTGCTGTGTACCCTTTATGCTTCACTAGAGCATAAAAACACCACATTTTAGTGTAATTGTAGGAGAGCCAGTATTCAACTCAGATCTCTCTACATATACCTACTATGTGCTCCTGATTTTCTATAAAATTGAACCATAGGAAATTGTTGATATTTGATGCTATTGACCTACTGAAATGGCCAAATGTGTAAGATTCACCCTAATAAAAATGTTGTTAGGTGCTGTAGAGTTGGTTCTGTTGAGTCGGTTCTGGCTTATAGCGACCCTATGTACAACAAAACGAAACACTGCCTGGTCCTGAGCTATCCTCACAATCATTGTTATGCTTGAGCCCTTTGTTGCAGCCACTGTGTCAGTTCATCTCGTTGAGGGTCTCCCTCTTATTCACTGACCCTCTGCTTTACCAAGCATGAAGACCTTCTCCAGGGACTGATTCTACCTGATAACATGTCCAAAGTATGTGAAACGAAGTCTCGCCATCCTTGCTTCTAAGGAGCATTTTGGCTTTACTTATTCTAAGACAGATTTGTTTGGTTTTCTGACAGTCCATGGTATATTCAATACTCTTTGCTAACACCGTAATTCAAAGGTATCAATTTTTCTTTGGCCTTCCTTGTTCATTGTCCAGAAAACCTGGTGGTGTAGTGGTCAGGAGCTGCTAATCAAAAGGTCAGCAGTTCAAATCCACCAGTTGCTCCTTAGAAACCCTATGGGGCAGTTCTACTCTGTCCTTTAGGGTACCTATGAGTTGGAATTGACTTAACAGCAACAGGTTTGGTTTGGTTGGTTTATTCATTGTACAGCTTTCGCATGCATATGAGGTGATTGAAAACACCACGGCTTGGGTCAAGCGCACCTCAGTCTTCAAGGTGATGTCTTTGCTTCTTAACACTTTGTAGAAGTCTTTTCCAGCAGATTTGCCCAATGCAACGTGACATTTGATTTCTTGACTGCTGTTTCCTTGGCATTGATTACGGATCCAAGTAAAATGAAAACATTGACAACTTCAGTCTTTTCTCCATTTATCATGATGTTGCTTATTGGTCCAGTTGTGATGAGATAAAATATGTGAAAAGATAAGGGTGAAGTGCTAGGGGAGAGAAGAGGGGCAAAAGCCAAGCATGGCTTCCTGGGACAGCCTTGCACGGTGGCCAGGAATTAATTGGAATTTCAGGTGAAGGGAAGGAAGCAGCATGGGGATTCCTCCCTCCCTCAACACATATTTGTCATGGGCCCACAGTGTGCCAGACCCTGTGCTCATGCAGAGAGCAAGTAGAGCTTGGAGTCGGGCAGAGAGGACAATTACACTAAAATGTGGTACTTTTTATGCTCTAATGAAGCAATGTGGTTAAAGCACTTGGCTGCTAACTGGAGGGTCGCTGGTTCAAATCCACCAGTTATTCTGTAGGAGAAAGATGTGGCAGTCTGCTTCTGTAAAAACTATAGCCTTGGGAACTTTATGGGGGTGGTTCTATCCTGTCCTACAGGGTCACTATGAGTCGGAATTGACTCAACAGCAAAGGGTTTTTAGTGAAGTAACGAGTGCCCTGAGAGTACAGAGCAAAGGCCCTTGATGTGACAGAGACCAAGAACAGACCACTGGTTGTCATGGAACAGAAGTGGAACATTAAAAAAATTAAGACTGTTCAGCAAAAGGCTGTATTCTGGTTAAGGGCATAACCATAGATTTAGAAATGTTCTTTAAGATTCTTTGATCAAAAACAGGATTGGCCGTCAGTCCTACCCTGACCATAGTTAAGGTAATCTGTTAACCTGATGGCTCTATATGGTCATGAGCAAACCTTTTGGATACAGGTGGCCAGTGGTAAGATCCTCAGCTCTTATCCTGGGAAGCTGAACAGAAAGGAAGCAGTGGAGTAGCTAATTGTAACTTTCATTCAAACATTAGCATTCTGCTGCTGTTGTAATTCCCACGATCTTAGCCAACAAAATTCCCCCAAAACAATGAAGCATCTTAACTTCCTGAAGGTGAATCTAAAAATCGCCTTTGTGGGAAATAGTTACGTCTAAAGTCCCATCCACAGCAGACAGCAGCAGTGCTGGGAATCCTCCAAGAAAGGATTTATGTTGCCATCTGTCTGCTAGGTTTAAATGTTTATGTCACCATTAGCTGTAGGATTTTGGCAACAATATTGTTGATACCCACGAAGGAAAGATGTGATTGCAATTAGGAGACTAAGAGCTAGAACTTGATCTGATTTGAGATGATATTTTGTTATCATCAAAAAACAAAACAAAAACAAATCCCAAAAAACCAAAACCAGTTGCCACTGAGTTGATTCTAACCCATGGTGACCACATGTGTGTTAGAATAGAACTGCACCTCATAGGGTTTTCATGGCTATGACTTCTCAGAAGCAGATTGTCAAGCCTTTCCACCAACCTCCCCCACTCATCTAATCTATACCAGATCAATGATCTCTGAAGTTTACCTTGGATGAGTCTTTATTTCCATATCAAAAACATCATATTCTGTAAACAACACTTATCAACAGCAGAGAGGAGAGAGTGAACAAGTTGGCATTCAAGGAGTCCTGGAACAACGCATACCCATGTTCATTGCAGCACTGTTCCCAATAGCAAAAAGATGGAAACAACCTAGGTGACCATCGACAGACAAATGGATAAACAAATTATAGTACCTACACCCAATTTTTTTTTCTTACACACAATGGAATAGTATGCAATGATAAAGAATAATGATGAATCTGCGAAGCATGTCACAACATGGATGAATCTGGAAGGCACTATGCTGAGTGAAATTAGCAGTCATAAAAGGACAAATATTGTATGACACCACTATTTTTTTTCTTTTTTAATAATTTTTATTGTGCTTTAAGTGAAAGTTTACAAATCAAGTCAGTCTGTCACATATAAGGTTATATACACCTTACTCCATACTCTCGCTTACTCTCCCCCTAATGAGTCAGCCCGCTCCCTCCTTCCAGTCTCTCCTTTCATGACAGTTTTGCCAGTTTCTAACCCTCTCTACCCTCCCATCTCCCCTCCAGACAGGAGATGCCAACACAGTCTCAAGTGACACCACTATTTTACGGGAACTCAAGAAAAGGTTGAAACACAGAAGAAAACATTATTTGATGTTTATGAGGATGGGGAGGGAAAGAAGAGAATTCACTAACTAGATAGTAGACAAGAATCATTTTAGGTGAAGGGAAGGACAACACACAGTACAGGTGAAGTCAGCACAACTGGACTAAACCAACAGCTAAGAAGAGTCCTGAGCACAGCCAAACACTTTGAGGGACAGAGTAGCAGGGGCTGGGGCCTGGGGACCATGGATTTGGGGGACATCTAGGTTAATTGGCGTGACAAAGTTTATTAAGAAAATGTTCTGCATCCCACTTTGGTGAGTGGCATCTGGGGTCTTAAAAGCTTCCAAGCGGCCATCTAAAATTCATCAATTGGTCCCAACTCACCTGGAGCAAAGAAGAACGAAGAACACCAAAGACAAAGGAAAATACTAGCCCAAGGGACAAAAGGGCCACATAAATCAGAGACTCCATCAGCCTGACATCAGAAGAACTAGGTGGTGACCAGCTACCACCCAACGACCGCTCTAATAGGGAACATAACAGAGAGTCCCTGACAGAGCAGGAGAAAAATGTGGAGCAGAACTCAAATTCACGTAAAAAGACCAGATTTAATGGTCTGACTGAGACTGGAGGAACCCTCAAAGCCACGGGCCCCAGATGCTCTGTTAACCGAGAACTAAAACCATTCTAGAAGCCTACTCTTCAGACAAAGACTAGACTGGACTATAGAACATAAAATAATACTCGTGAAGAGTGTACTTCTTAGTTCAAGCAGATACATGAGACCAAATGGGCGGCTCCTGTCCGGAGGCAGGATGAAAAAGCAGGAAGGGACTGGAGCTGGCAGGAAAACCAGGGTTGGAAAGGGGGTGTGTGCTGTCACATTATAAGAATTGTAACTAGCGTCACATAACAATGTGTATAAATCTTTGTATGAACTTTGCCATAAAGCACGGTAAAAAGAAAAAAAAGAAGCTCAGGAGCAATAGAACCTCAGCAGTCAGAACAACAACAACATTAACAAAAAACTTTGAAAGTAAATTTCACCTCACAGCTCTCTCCAAAGCTTTGTGTACTTCAATCATTTCTCTTCTGGTCCAACATACAAACTGCAATAACTTTGGATTACTCAAATATCTTTCACATTTCTGCACAATTTATTTTAATATAGATTATTCACTGAATGAAAAATATATATGTTATTTTCTCCTGAGCCACTTACTCTCCCTAAGGGTATGAACAATGGGATCTGTGTTCAGGCAAGTTGTTAAAAATAAGTCCTAGGCTTTAAAAGTGAATCACATGTGTCTCAGTTATTTAAAAAACAAATTAATAAATAAAGTCCAGAGAGAGGGGACAGAAGAAATATGGCTTAAGGGGTAAAAGAACAAATAATGTATTTTTATTAACTGCAGGAAGACATAGTATACATACAGGAAAGGATACTCCAGTCAGCTCTGAGGGTAAAACATCACTCCCCTGGGCCCCTCCCACATCCACCTCCACACTTTCCTTTGTCAGCCTGCAAAGAACCATCTCTGCACCCCCAGAATTTCTTTACATTTGGGAAAATTGATTGTATACTATTCTAGCTATGTTCACAAAACTTAACATTTCACAGAATCAAAAGCTTGTAGATTTTGTTGCGTTGGATGAGGTGGGGTTGAAAACTAGACTGTCTGTCCCAAAAGGTGTTATTTTAGTCTCCTGTGAAGCATTTAAAGCTAGACCGTTGCTTATTTAATTCTTTGGCACTGTGGGGTGTTTAAAAATTAGTATTAAAAAGCTACTTACCGAGGCTGATAAGTCAAATCCAAGTATTAGCAAGTCTTAGAGACGAGGGGTAGGGAGTGCTCCCTGTTGGTTGCTTGATGAGGATTACTTTTCCTTTGGGACAGTGGCTGTCTGGCTCTGGAAAGTAGGACACTAATGAGGGGCAGAGAGCAAAACTCCTCTGATCACATGTGGTTTCTTGTGATGCAAGTAGGAGGACTTCAGGCAGTTATCACCTCACGGTTCAAAAGCAATAAGGTAGGCAAAGGTTTCCCAACTGCTTATGGGGGATAACATTCAGCTGTAGGTAAGTTTAAACACAGGTCACTGAACTCCCAGAATTCCAGGAAGAGCACAGCCTGGGATTTTCTCTCCAGTGTACCAAACTCATTCTGATTAGCAAGCAAACACACATTAGGGTGTGACCTCTATGTTGTTCTACCCCAGAGGTGTGGTGGTTTTAAAACATGTCTGTAAATTATGTGAAGCACATCCTATCAGGAACCAACCAACCTGTTGCCATCAAGTTGATTCCAACTCATGATGACCTCACGTGTGTCAAAGTAGAACTGTGCTCTATAGGGTTTTCAATGGCCGATTTTTCAGAAATAGATTGCCAGGTCTTTCTTCTGAGGTACCTTGGGGTGGACTTGAACCTCCAACCTTTCAGTTAGCAGTTGAGTGCATTAAATCTTTGTACCACTCATGGATTCCATCAAGAGGTGG
Organism: Elephas maximus indicus; assembly: GCF_024166365.1. Lineage (NCBI taxonomy): Eukaryota > Metazoa > Chordata > Mammalia > Proboscidea > Elephantidae > Elephas > Elephas maximus. Next base: position 61,276,643 of record NC_064826.1, on the reverse strand, counting down.
AGTCTAATTTCTCTCCCTTTAAATATTGGGCTGTCCTTACTGACTCACTTCTAATAAAAAGAAGGTAGCAGACACCATTCTTTGTAAATTTCAAGGCTAGTTCATAAAAGGAGATACATCTTCTGCTTGGCTCTTGCTTGGGGCATGTTCCCTTGAAGCACAGAAATTACTGTGCTGGAGAAATTACATTGAGAGATCACATAGAGATGTCAGAAGAGACCTAGCAGTTCCAGGCCCAGATGTTCACATCTCCCCAGTCCAAGTGCCAGATGTGTGAGTGAAGAAACCTTTGATTTGACCCCAGCCCCAGCAACATCTGACTGCAACTTCATGAAAGCTCGTGAGCCAGAACTACTCAGATGAGCTGATCTAGAATATTGGATCCACAGAAGCCATGAAAAAAAAAGAACATTGTGTTTATAAGTCACCAACTTTGAGGGTGATGTGTTTCACACCAGTGGATGAATGGAACATTTTTGGTATCTAGAAGTTAGGTATTGCCATAACTACATAAAACATGTGGCTGTGGTTTGGGGACTGGTGGAGGGTGGAGGTTGGGAGAGCTTTGCAGAGGCTGTCAATGACGGATGAAAGGAAAGCGAGGAAAATTTATTGGAAACTGGAGCAAAGGAGATTCTTGTTATGAAGTGGTGAAAATCTAGAAATATGGTAACAAGGACAGTAGAAAATATGTCTAAAACACTCATAATCAAGTAAGGAGTTTCCAGGAAGAGTGTTGAAGGTGTTGTCTGGCTTTTAGCTGCTCATAGTAAAATACGAACTCCTGGAGGTCTGCTGTGAGATGCTCTCATAGAAGCTGTAAAAACCCACTTGTAAGTATTGGTCCACATTTGCAGACTTCCTCCAGGTTACTCTTGTTTTCACCTCCGTTCTCTTTGCTACTTTTCTACCTTGATTTCATGTGACACCAATCCTCAAGTCTAATCCCTAATACCTTGGCTTTACTAATCTCTTTTGGATGTTCTAGCCTAGTTCACCCGGGGATTTCTCCCTAATATTACCCTGATAGACACCCTCTAGCATTGTGCCTAAGAAGACAACAAATGGAAGCCCTTTCTATCTTCATTTCCAGCTCTTCCCTGTACGATGAGGGACCTCACGAAGGTGAGACAACCCTAATCCACACATCCAAGTTACATTTCCCTGCCACGTGAACAGCTGACCCTGGCCTACTCCTCAGGTATAGGAGTGCACAGAATGACAGCAGACATGGTCTGCCTTCAGGAGAACAGGAAAGAGGCCCAGGCAGCTCTGGGAGGGCTCGTGCTCTTGCCCTTTAGAGTCCTCACATCATGGGGAGGGGCAGGCCAGAGAAGGGCTGGATCATGGCTCTCTCAAACATAGGGCCCAGGGTAGAGCCCCTGGTTTCCCTGTGTTAAGGGAAGTGCTGCCCAACACTACCCACTGAGAACGTGGATGAGCTGCACATCTAGTGGTCCCTACTCTCTAAGGCCCAGCTGGGCTGCTTAGCCAGAGTCATCCCCTGTTCCTGAGAGCAGAGAGGATGGCCAGAGACTGGCTTCAAGCGTAACAGAGAAACTTCAAACACATCATATATCTCCTGACTTCTGAACCAGCTACTTGTTCTCTACAGTTTTTGTTTATATTCAGAATTCCATAGTCCAAAAAAAAAAAACAACCTAGCTCTAGTAAAGTCTGGAGGCTTGAAGTGATCCTCCTAAGGCCAGATAATTTCCTTAGTTAGAGCCACAACTCAAGGGTGCCCATTCATAATATCTGCCAAAGAGTTTAAATATAATGCTGAAGCCATCATAAACAGAGGACTGTAGCTTGAAGACTTGACTGTAGTTTAGCTTAACCTCCAAAATGACTAGACCAAGGCCTTATTTTCATCGCTTAACTAGTACTGTGACCTTGGCAATATGCATCTTTCAGGCATAAGTGTGCGCTTAGAGGGCTCCCAAAGAAACTGCCTGTGCTAAACAGGAAACTACCCATGCCAGCCAAGCTGTTTACCCTGGTCAGGACCTCGGACCAGCAGCCTATGAGCTCCGTGGAAAGACGGCAACATTCTAGTCAAGATGCACCTACGTTCTGAGGGTCCACAAAATGAGATAATTTAAAATCCCAGGATTGTGATAACAAATTTTGAATAAAACTTGAGTGTTAAATGACATAGGGTGATGAGCAGTAGTGAGGGTCCTTAAAAGACATTTATGGAGTACGATGTTGTGTTCTCAATTCTGGTAATGACTGAAAACATACAACCTCACCTGGATGCTAATGACCAACAGTAGAAAAAAAAAAACCTGCTCTCTCAGCCTGCTGTCAATTCTCTGGTACACTTGGCAGATGATTGACATGGAGGTTGATGAAAAATTCAGCCAGAATGTGGCTTTCCTCTGGGGCTTCAAGTTGGCAAGCATATCAGAACACACTGCAACTCCAGTTCCTTATCAGAGGTACATACTGGTTCACAGAAAACAGGAAAGGATTGGGAATTTCATTTTTTCTCCCATGAAGACATGGGAAGCAATTTGTCAATAGACCCTCTTAGTAAGTTTCTATGTGCTTAAAGTGAATCTTCCCTACTGTACCTCAAATATCTAGAGATAACTGAATTGTGTTGTGTATAAGCTACCAAAATGAGATGAGTAAGAGTGGATCTCCACCCTTAAGGAGCTCAGGGTCCTGAGTGGGATCAGAGAAGTACTGCCTTAGGCGGACAAGGAAGAGGTAGAGCTTATGCAGAGTATGCAGAATTCTCTGGAGGTATTTATTATTTTTTAGGAGATCTGGTGGCACAGTAGTTAAGAGCTCAGCTGCTAACCAAAATGTTGGCAGTTCGAATCCACCAGGCTCTTCTTGGAATCCCTATGGGGCAGTTCTACTCTGTCCTATAGGGTTGCTATGAGTCGGAATCGAATGCAAGGGGTTCTTGTATTCATTACAGGTTAAGAGACACTTTGAATTATACTGCCTAGTCCTGATAAATTGGGAAACCCTCATGTTTGTACTACAGAAATCTGGAATTGGGGCTGAATTAACACGAGAGGAATACGTGCCACTTTAGCCCTCTATTTGAATTTACTTGTCCGTTCATCAGGAAAGCCTACCATGTTCCCTGAAAACTCCTGTATGTCCTTCAAAATCTCAAAGGGTATTAGCCCTCTGGAAAGGGCTCTGAGGACATCCTCCCACCCAACTCCCATCTCTTGCCTTGGAACACAAGCAAAATATCATACCTTCTTTGTACTCTTTCCGTAACACTTACTTACGTCTTCTGCTGCATGGACATGTCTTTGGAGCTGTCTCCCCCAGCTAGACTGTGAGAGAAAGGCAGTGTCTTATTGGTTTACGTACCTGCAGTGCCCAGCACAATACCTGCATATTGTACACATTTATTTTATTTTTTAAAAGTTTTTATTGAACTTTAGATGAAGGTTTACAGAACAAATTAGTGTCTCATCCAAGAGTTAGTACACACATTGTTGTATGACATTGGTTAACAACCCCATGACATGTCAACACTCTCTCTTCTCAACCCTGGGTTCCCTATTACTAGCTTTCCTATTCCCTTCTACCTTCCAGTCCCCGCCCCAGGGCTGGTACCCCTTAAGTCTTGTTTGGTTCCATGGTCCTGCTCTATCTTTGGCTGAAGAGTGATCCTCAGGAGTGGCCTCATTACTGAGCTGAAAGGGTGTCCGGGGGCGATACTCTCAGGGTTTCAGCAGTCTCTGTCAGGCCAGTGAGTGTGGTCTTTCTTTTTGGGTTAAAATTTTGTTCTACTTTTTTCTCCAGCTCTGTCCAGGACCCTCTATTGTGATCCCTGTCACAGCAGTCAGTACTGGTAGCCGGGCACCATCTAGTTGTACTGGACTCGGTCTGGTGGAGGCTGTGGTAGATGTGGCCCATTAGTCCTTTGGATTAATCTTTCCCTTGTGTCTTTAGTTTTCTTCATTCTTCCTTGCTCCCAAAGTGGTGAGGCCAGTGGAGTATCCTAGATGGCCGCCCACAGGCTTTTAAGACCCCAGACACTACTCACCAAAGTAGAACATTGAACATTTTCTTTATAAACCCTGTGATGTCAATTGAACTAGATGTTCCCTGAGACCGTGGTCCCCACAGCCCTCTGCCCAGTAATTAGGTCCCCAGGGAGTTTGGGTGTGTCTATGGAGCCGCCATGGCCCTGTCTTGTACAGGCTGTGCTGGCTTCTCCCTTCACCAAAGTTTCCATTTATCTATTGTCTATTAAGTGTTTTTCCATCCCCGTCCCTCCCCTCCCTTGTAACCATCAAATATTATTTCTTTTTGTATGTAAACCTTATCAAGAGTTTTTAGAGTAATGGTCTCATACGATGTTTGTACTTTTGTGATTGACTTATTTCACTCAGCATAATGTCCTCCGGATGCACCCATGTTATATGATGCTTCACAGATTCATCATTGTTCTTTAGCGTTGCATAATACTCCATTGTGTGTATGTACTAGAGTTTGTTTATCCATCCGTCGATGGGCGTCTGGGTTGTTTCCATCTTTTTGCTGTTGTGAACAATGCTGCAATGAACATGGGTGTACATATATCTATTTGTGTGACAACTCTTATTTCTCTAGGACATATTACTAGGAGTGGGATTGCTGGATCATATGGTACATATTGTATACATTTAACAGATGTTTGTGGAAAGGAAAAATGGTAAGCAACCTGTGCCAAAGTGATTGCTTCCAAAGCAGGGCTCAGATTGTGCCATTTTCTTGCTCTACAATTCTAAGTGAATTTCACGCTCCTGTAGTCTGGCAACCCAAGGTTTCATGGCATGGTTTTAATTCTTACTATTCTTTTTCATAGGAGTCCCTGAGTGGCACAAATGGTTGAGCACTCTCCACTACTAGTCAAAAGGTTGGCTATTCAAACCCACTCAGAGGCTCCTCAGAAGAAAGGTTTGGTGATCAACCTCCAAAAAATCAGGCACTGAACACCCCGTGGAGCCCAGTTCTATTCTGACACACATGGGTCACCATGAGTCAGAGTCAACTAGAGGGCAATCCTTTTCACAAACCTTGTGCTCCAGCCAAACTGGAGTTCCTAGATGTTTCCCCAAATACTCTGCATTTCTCATATTTGTATCTTTATTCCTGTTCCTTTATTCTAATATGTTTTCTGCCCTAATTCAGCTTGTCTGTTAAAATAGTAACCCATTTCTGAAAAGCTCAGCTTAGATGACACCCTCCATGAGGCCTTCCCAGTTACTTTCAGCTAAAAGAGATGTCCTCCTTTTTTTTACTCTTTCCTACGTTATGTCTCATAGCCCCTGTCACATTACACCTTGTGACATCATTCGTCTAGCTGACACTTATTGAAAATCTGCACTGCACCAAGCTCTGATCTAGGAACTAGAGGTGTTGTTGTTAGGTGCCATTGAGTTGGTTTTGACTCAGAGTAACCCTATGCACAACAAAATGAAACGCTGACCCGCCCTGGGCCATTCTCACAATTGTTATGCTTGAACCCATTGTTGCAGCCACTGTGTCAATCCATCTCACTGAGGGTCTTCCTCTCTTTCACTGACCCTCTACCTCACCAAGCATGATGTCCTTCTCTGGGGACTTGTTCCTTCTGATAACATGTCCAAAGCATGTGAGATGAAGTCTGCCATCCTAGTTTCCAAGGAACATTCTGGTTGTACTTCTTCCAATACAGACTTGTTCATTCTTCTGGCAGTCCATGATATTATTCAATGCTCTTTGCCAACACTATAATTCAAATGCATCAGTTCTTCAGTCTTCCTTATTCTTTGAGATAAAGATGAAAAAGATCCAGTCTTACCCTCAAAAACTCAATCTAGTGTGAAAGGCAGACGCATAAAAAGGTAATTATAATAAAAAGTACAATGGTAGAGATGCTTAGAATTTCTTCATTAGCACTTACCACTACTTGAAATTATGTTGCATATCTTTAACATTTTTCTATCTCACTACGAGAGAACAGTGCCTGACACATGGTATACCAAAACCCATTGCTGTCGAGTTGACCGTATAGGATAGAACGGCTCCATAGGGTTTCCAAGGCTGTAAATCTTTGCAGAAACAGATTGCCCATCTTTCTCCTGCAGAGAGGCTGGTGGGTTCAAACTGCTGACTTTTTTGTTAGCTGCTCAATGCTTAACCACTGGGACACCGGAGGACATAATGGCACTCGATAATTATGTGTTGAAAAAATCGGATTAGGATAATTTTTTGAAGTAATTAAGTAACTGTGGTAAGCACAATAATAGCCCCTAACATTGTGCACGTCCTAACCTACAGAACCTGTGAATATGTTAGGTTATGTGGTAACAAAGAATTAAGATATCAGAAGCAATTAAGGTTGCTTATCAGATGGTTTTGAGATGGGGAGATTATTCTGGATTATCTGGGTGGATCCAGCGTAATCACAAGTATCCTCAGAAGTGGAGAAGGGAGGCAGAAGAGAGCAACAGAGCGACAGCATCATGAGATGGACAAGGTCGACCTTGCTGACTTGGAAGATGGACGAAGGCGGCCATGAGCCAAGGGGTGTGGATGGCCTTTAGAAGCTGGAAAAGGCAAGGAAACAGAGGGACAGGAGATAAGGCTGGAAAGAAAGGTAACAGGTGGCAGTGGTATGCTGGGGAGCTTGTTCTCAAAATAAATAAAAGAAAGAAAGAAAGGTTTGATTTGTTGTGTTTATCAATTTCTGTGGTGTAAATACTCCCAACTTATTTCATACTATCAGTGGTTGCAGAACTGGCTCACAAAATTCCTAAATATTTAACTATTGGTTCTTGTGAGCTTGTACCAGATGGCTCCAGTATATGATTAACAGGAAGCCAGAACCTTTAATTCCAAGAAATGTTCTGAAAAAAATATTTTGCCTTTGCCTCAGAAGGCTGCTGTCTCATATTATGGTGGGACTTGTTTCTATGAGGCTCCAACCACCCACCAGTAGTGCCTTTAAACCCAAGAGAGAGGGACCCGTGTTTTAGTTCTCATGCTTAGAGGGCCCCTGCTCTAGAAGTCCCCCGCAACTCCCCTGCAGAGGATGAGGCCTCTGTGGTGCTGTGCTCATCAGGAACTTACCTTTCCTACCTTTACTCCATGCTCTAGATGGCCAGTACCATGGAGTTCTCCCAGAAAATGTCGTCCCCCCCTCCCCAGTTCACCCTCCCTGAGGGTAGGCACCTGATTCCCAAGGGCTGGCCAAGAAGGGGCTGTTTGTTGAGGGCACAGATGAAGTATACCAGAATACAGGTGTGAGGGCCAGGATGTCCACACACATGCAGCCCCTCACATTGAAGGTGGAGCTGAGACTTTGAAGTGAAAAGAAAGGGGTGGGTCTGGAGCAGGACCAGCTCTCTCCACAGTGCCATGTTTTGGTGAAGAACTTCTAGGAGTCCAAGAATTCTAAGTACATAATGGCCTTCCAGGTAATTTTGAAGCCTATTTGTCGAGGTAAGAGAATAGAACATATTTAATATTTTGTCAGCTGGAACCACACTTTTAAACATTTAAACAAATAGTATCTGGGTTTCTGTTTTTACTCTTACAGTAGGCCCTGCAAATGAGCCTAGTCTACCCTATGGCCATTGAGTGAACTTGGGCTCATAGTTACCCAACCTGTGTCAGAGTAGAACTGTGCTTCATACGGTTTACAATGGCTGATTTTTCTGAAGTAATTGCCGGGCCTTTCTTCTGAGGTGCTGGGTGGACTCGAACTGCCAGCCTTTCACTTAGCAGTCAAACATATCAACCGTTTGTATCACCCAGGGACTCCATTCTTGTTGTTGTGTGCCATCTAGTCGATTCTAACTCACAGCAACCCTATATGACAGAAGAGAACTGCCCTGTAAGGTTTTCCGGGCTGTAACCTGGAGCAGAACACCAGGTCTTCTCTCCTGTGGAGCTTGGGTGGATTTAAACTACCAGCCTTTTGGTTGGCAGCCAAGCCTTAATCATTGCATCATGGCTATATTCTAAGCCAGGGTCAGCAACAAGTACAGCCTCAGGAAAATTCCTGTCCACTGTTCATTTTTATACCATCTGTGAGTGAAGAATGGTTGTTAGATTTTTAAATTGTTTTAAAAAATCAAAAGAAAAGAATATTTTATGGCATTTGAAAATTACAAAAAGCTCAAAGTTCTATTAAACTATTTCGTTGGAACGCAACTGCACTAATTCACTTACAGGTTGTGTACGGCTGCTTTCACGCTACGAAGGCAGGGTGAGTTGTGATAAAGACTGCATGGCCTGCAAAGCCTAAATTATTTCTTATCTGCCCTCTACAGAGAAAGTTTGCCGGCCTTTGCCCTACAACAAGCAGGCAGGCAGGAGGAATGGAAGAGTGTAGCAGTTCTCATCCTGCCTGCACACTGGGATCACCTGCTGAGTTCTCAAAACAGACAAAAGCCAGAGGTCCACCCTCAACACTTCTAGAATGAACTGGTCTGGGGTGGGGGTTTGCGCATGAATGTTTTTTAAACTCCCCAGTGATTGTAAGAAGAGTCGGTACTGAGAGCCACTGGGCTGAGGATACAGATAGACAAAGCACTGTTTACCAAATGTGCAGAATGGTTGCGGGTTCCTCTGCCCTTCCCAATGGTCCTAGTGGACTGCACCATTCCTTTGAGGAAGCGAGGTACCCCATTACCAGATTTAGTTGGAGAGGAGAGGGGGAAGAGTCCTGTAGTGTGGCTTATAAAGCTAAGTTTCATTTTAACCTCTCCAAACCCTTGAACAACTGGTTCAAACACATGTCCCTGGACTTCCTCAGCATTGTCTGTATCTGTTGGCAGTCACACCTTGGGCTGAGCAGCATATACCTTTGCAGCGACCCCCGCTGGGTTCCCTTCTCAGAATAAGCTCCAACAGGGAACCCTTACCCCATCTTTGCAGCGCGCTCTCCGTAATTATTGGTGGTCTCGCAGGGAAGGAAAAAAAAGACAACTCTATCAGAATCCCATTCTCCACTAGCACAGCCAGCGCCATTGGCAGAGGATGGCTCTGGGGCTGCAACGCTGCTCCAAGCTATTATTGTGCCTGGCTCTCTCTCAGCATGACTCATCGCAGACAATATAGCACACCACAAGCATGGGGGATGAACAGTAAATACGAGGCCCTGGATTTTTTTTTAATCTTGTCAGTTTTTCCCTGATTTGTGTCCTTTATCCTAGCCCCCTCTGCTATATAAGCGTCTCAAAGCTAATGCCCATAACACCACCACCCACTGGTAGCAGCAGGCTGCTGGGCCACTGTGGGGTTCTCATTGCAGAGACTTACAATACCCGCCATTATTCAGCAACTGCACGTGTTAACCCAGTGGCACAAGGTTGCTCAAACACCTTCCCCTCTGGTTTCTTTTTACTCTGGGGGCCAACGGCAACTATAGGAACGGTGCCCTCCTGACTCTAACTGCTTGGCTCAACATACACACATCACATCCTCCAACCTGGCAGAGCCTGAATAGTTCCTGCTGAAAAAGAAGGAAATGTTGGGCAATTACAGAACTGAGAGGGAGCTTGTCATCTCTACTGCCATATTAAACTAGGTAAGAATATTTTTTTAAATGTATTTCTTTGGCTCCTTGCACATACCAACCCTTCTTTCCAATCCCTTCTTCCTTTTATTAAGAGCTTGTGTGATTAAATCATCACGGGCATACAATCTCTAAAATATTGTGCCCTTACTGCTGAGGCTGCTGGGAAGGACCTCATAAATGGGCGTATGAGCTACTGGAGCTGTCTGAAATAGGGAAATGGCATTTTGCTACCTGAAAACAGTTCTGAGGAACAAGTTATTCTTTTCGCACTTCTGTTAATTCTAATCAGCTTCCAGGATAATCCATGACTCCCACCCACTCCCAACTACTGATGACAAACACAGCCTGAAAATGTATTTGTCTTTGGCATAGATGACTTCTTCAGGAGAAACAACAGGGGTGGTTGAGGGCTGTGGTGGTTCTCCTGAGATTTTTCTAGAGTGGAAGATGTATTAGCTAGGAACACTGAAGTTTGGTTTTGTAAGAATGTTACTCTGTGAAGGGCTTTAAAACCACAGAGGTTACACGAGAGGAGGAAGGGAAGAGAAACCTGAGATGGTTGCTGCTGGTGGATAAAGACTCATGGAAAGCCAGGGGTCCTGGGTCTCTAAATATGGGACTTGAATTTTGATTTTGATTTTCAGAGAAAAAAAAGTTTTTTAACCTCTGGTGAGACTAAAAAAATTTAAAAAAACTTTTCCTTTTAATTTACTCTCTTATTTTTAAAGCTCATGGCTTCACTGTAAAGGTTTTAAACCATCAAATATCCTATCTATAAATTGGTGACTTTATCTCCCCATAAGTGTTATTAGCAATTTAGAAACCACATGAGTAACCATGATGAAGTTGACAAATCCCACAAGAAAGAGGTGATGATAGAACGGCACTGGCCTCCCCAGCTGAACATTGTCAGTTGAAGTACTGGCATCCAAGAGTATCCCATCTACTTAAGTGCAAGCACCCACTTTCTACAGGGTGTTCAGAGAAATGTCTCAGCATGGAGAACAGTAACACTTAGCGTGGGATGTCAGCACGCTGAAGCTTTGATTTGTATTCAGTCGAGGGTAACCTACTCATCTCATCTTAGGATATGTGCAAAAAAACAGACAAAGAGCCAATAAAAGATTAATAGAATCGTCATTAAACAAAACCAAACCAGCTCCAGATGCACCTGAGACAGGAGGAACATGTGGTGAACATCAGGAGGGAGCCAGGGGAACTGTGGAGATTCTGCAGCTCACGGATTTGTTTTGCAAGGCCTCTACTCCCTTACCTAGATTTGGCATAGCAAATGAAGTAAAAGGAAGGGTTTAACAGACTCCTGGCAAATAAAAGAAAGGGGAGAGTCCTGGAACATTCCAGCCAACTCACTCCTCCCTACATCCAAGAGTATTGTGTATTTGGTCTCTCATTTCACCCTTTAAGAATGGTTGTGTCTAAGAGTTTTTTAAAGAGATGTTTCTTTAATGGAGTGTACGGTCTTACTGGGCATCCACCAAAAAGATGTATGGAGATTCTGCTACACTTTATTCCATATCATGTTACAAGAAAACAACAGTGACAGTTGACAAACCATTACATCTTTCATAATACAGACAAATTACAATCAGTAACAAATATGCAACATGTATTATTCCATTCTCCTTACTATGTCTCACTTTGAAGTATAATAGTTTTCTGAATGATGCTAGCACATCTCGTAGGTACCAAACCCCTGTTCCAAAGTACACATCTCAGTGTAACATACAAAAAAAAAAAAAAAAGAAATAAGAAAAACAAAAAATCCACTTCTGACTAGAGAATGTAGATTTTACATGTGCCTCTAAAATATGCTATTGTGAGGAGGAGGAATGAGAAAGGGAGATTGTTTAGTTTATTTGAGTCGTGTGTGCGTGTGTGTGCATGTGTGTGGTGTATGAGAAAACTGCAAGGCAGTAACATATACAGTTTCCTCCGTCTACCAGCCAGTAAGGGAGAAGGAAGTTCTGCACAATTATGTTGCACGTTCCTATGTATAGGGGGTAAGCAATATTCTACCCCAGTATGTACAGCCTAAACATCCTCTTATATAACAAAGATTACAAAACCAATAATATTCACAGGTGAGTATCTTATACAGAAGCATAACCTACGGTACTGATTAAACTGGCTGTCATATACACACTGAGGAAAGGATACCAAGAGGACTTGCTTTCTCTGCAAGTCTGGAGGCTCCCCTGGAAACTTTTCTAATCACTCTTGGGAGGTAGAAAGACCTTCTCACCCTTGCATCTGTGGATGGACAGCCACCCCTATCTTACACTCCCTATTTTTTGCTGAGCATTGCAAAAACTTTTTTTTTAATGTCCTATGTATCTTGTATTTTTAAGTCAACAAAACTGTTCAAGAAAATGGAAATGAAGTCCCAAATCTCCTTGCAGAGTTCTACGTGTGCAATGATGCTATGTTGATATAATCACCATGCTAAGGTGTTCTTACTGTTCCAGCTGCTTGGATTGAAGCTATTCCTTCATATAAAAATAATCTCACAGAACATTCCAGTGGTTTCTCTGTAGAATAATAAATCTGCTAATGAACACGGTCTGTAATGACTTTTGTGACTGATTTAAACATGAAAACCTCAGAGAGGGGAGGAGGGAAAAGAAGGGAAGAGAGACTATGATTGCAAATGGGAGCAGCAAAGAGAGAGAGAGAGAGAGAAACCACACTTTGGATTTTTTGTATCAGTGGCGAGGATGGGGAGTGGAAAAACTCCTAAACACAACTTTCTGAAAAGTATTTTTTTTTCCTCCACTGAGTAGTATTATATTTCATTTCTGAGAAGATGCCTGTGACAGGGACATATATCTCTGAATGACCCTAAGGTTCTAACTGAAGTCTTTCCACATTCAATCTTTTCAAATTAGAAAGTTTATTTAAATGGCAAGATTTAATTATCAGTTGCTCTTGATTTAAATTTAGTAGAGTATGAAAGTTATGCCTCTCCCTCAAATGAACGATTCAAAACAAATCATAGAAAAAGCAGTTTTTGATTGCATGTAAAGTTTTCTGCCCATTTTTACTTAAAAAAAATCCTTATTTAAGTATATTCTAAATCATAATACTCCTAAAGACTTCCCGTGGGTTGGAATGTATGAAAGAAGAATGGGAAGGGTTTCTAGGTAGGAAACAGTAAACATTCTAGCCTGGGGTAACTTTTACTCTCTTGAAAATCAATCAGTTAAGAATTCCTCACTTAGCAGTTACTATAAGCTTGCAATGAATGTGACATCTGCCCAGGAAGAAGTGTGATCCTGACGTAGATCTCACACCCACTCCAGGAAGGATTCTCATGTTTAGCAATTCTGGGTCCAAGCTCCCAGGTATATTGGGTTTGACTATAGAAAAGCTTTTCCCTCACCCAACTCTCAGAGAAAGTGCTTGTCCAACTGGCTCATAATTCCTAGTCCTGATCCTAAAAAGTATGACATCTTTCAAGCACTCCTTCCTTCCAACAGGAAAATGTAAAACCATGTGCAGGAAAGTATTTATGGGAATTTGTGTCCTGAGAAACTATGTTTCAGGCTTTAGATGAAGTTCCCTAAGTGCCCCCTTGGCCTCAGTGTTATCTGGGAATCTGCAGTGAGGCAACCCCACTGGGAGCCGGCCTGAATCAGGCGGCTTTACCTCCGGATCAAAGTGCACGCCTGCCCCGTCCACTTTTCCTTCAGTTTTCACATGCTAGCATTCATTCTCTGAGGTCCCTCAACTCCTTAAACAAGGGAAGCTGGACCTTGCTTTTTCCTTTTTCCATCTTTAAAGCAAGACTCCTGCATTATTCCAAAAGCCTGCATTTGAACAGCTATTCCAGGAGACTGTTTAAGGTAAGGTACCCAGAGACATCTTCCGATCAGCTTGGAACGTCTTAAAAAAAGTAACTGAAAATGCTTTGGTGTGAATGAGCTAACCTGTAACTCTGGATAACTCTGTAGTTGCTTTTTTACACGTTAACCAGCAAACGCTGCTTCAAGGCTCCGCCAGCAAATACATTCTTTTGGACCCAACGTTCTAAACATTCTGTTCCTCGCTCTTTTCTGCATTTAGAAAATACTCACAAGGTGTAACAGAGCAGATGGAAAAATATGATGTCAACAAGACCCAGAAAACATGTAAAAGGTCACCTCAATCTCCAGAGCTTAAAAACTAAGCAAGCAATTTATCCCTGTCTTTGTACTTAATGACTGAGATTTTTTTTCTTCGCTTCCAGCTGACTCTGAAAACAGTCATGTGGCTTGACAATGCAGATTATGATATCCTATGTAAATGTGCCATTGTGTCGTAGAAAAAAAACCCACATATGCAAATGTCCTCAACAGGTACAATAGGTAGGGTCCCACGGCCAGGGACCGAGTTGTCAAGTCAGTCAGAGAATATGGGTTTGCTTTAGCTAAACATTTCCTTCCTAGTGGCTGCAAAATGTACAGTGCTCTCAAAGAAAACACACATTGTTTTATGCCACTATGTGGCTTTCATGTAGAGACATTACTGAAGAAGTGTGAACACCAAATGTGTTGTCTTAATGTATTTAAGACATGGCTGGTGAAAGCATAAAAATCTTTGCAGGGATGCTGTGGAAATCAAACAAAATCAAACACAAAAGACTGAAGAGAATACATGCCATGTATCAGTAAGCAAAGCTTAATCTTCACATAGTTCTTGGAAATCACAAGGTATCCAAATTCGTGCAAGGTTTTAAATAAACTGCAGAGAAAACAGGGTCTTGCCAGCTTCAATTTTCTTGTAAGAGAAATCCACCGCCAGGAGGGGAAGGAAACTGATCCATGATTTCCTTCGTATTATCGGCCACTTCATTAATTTTTTTTTTCTTTTCTTTCCAGAACAATGACAACTTAATCCTGGAGGGAAGAAAAGAGAAAACTGTTACGTTAAAACAAAACTAAACCAACAAAAAAAACCTGAAATCATGCATTTTCCTAAATTACATAAGACATATAAAAATTGGTCAGGCTAAATGGAGTCCATCCATTTTCTCCACAGTGACCCCAAGTTCATATATCTGAGGCAGCAGAGTCTCCTTAACTAAAGCAATCCTTATAAGAGATATAAAAATGTTCTGAGTGTCTTTCCCTTCAAGGAATTTAACTCCATCGATTTAAATGGTCTAACCTTCTCTTGGATTATTTAGAGAGAAATTCAGCAAATCTCCTTCACCAAATCAGTAGTGATATTGGTCTTAATTCAGTGCCTGTAGCATCATATGGACCACTAAAAGGACATAATGCCGTGTTCATTTTTATGAACATGAAATAGAAAAACAGATCCATATGTGCTCTGAAAAAAAAAAAAAAATCCAGCTGTATGTAATCCCTCAGTTGCCTATTTCCAGACCTAATTTCAGCAGGAGGAAATTGGGCAGCATGACCCGCACTGGCAGCCTCTTCCCATCACCTTGCACATGACTGGAGTAGATGTCAAACGTTTCCAATGGTGCCTGCTTAAAACGCAGTAACTACTTCCAGGTGAACAGGTTAGGAGGAAGTAGGTTTTTTTTTTTAGGAAGGTTCACTCTGATCCTCTCCACACTTTTTTTTTTTTTTAGCCTTTAAGCATTGGGTCCCTAGGATGGGAAAAGAATGTCTTGCCAGAAGGGTGAAAAGAAATGCTGCCAGGTTCAAGTTGCACAGCCAAGGAACTCCTTGCATCAGCTCCATCATGTCCCAGAATCAACTCATCATCTAGACTTGAAAGCTTTAGGCCACTGAGACCTAGTTAGGCTTCTGGTCTCCATCTACAGTGCCACGCTATCATCTCCCTGGACACAGAGGGAACCTGGGATAAAGCCTGACCCCATTAAGCTTTGGCCTTCTGCTCACAGTGTGGTCCAATCTCCTGCTGCTCACGTAGGCTGCAGCACTGAGGGCGTCACTCCTGCACAGCAGCCACCTGGCAATACCTCGACCAAAAGAGCAAAAGGTTCCAATCTTACAGTTAAACATCAGTTAAACAGCATTCTTCTGCCCTCTACTCATTTCCCCACTTAACTATGGAGATTTTTTAGAATGTTAACCGGCTGTTCCTGAGAGTTCTCTATCTTCAATGACTAAACCGAAAGTAAATAAAAGCCCTTAAGTCTCTGGGAAAGGTCTGGGGATAAGGGGACCATACAAAGCCCTTTGCTGCCACTGAGTCCCAAGTTCTCAGGTGTTGCCTTAAATATCTGCTGCTCCTGGGCCAGTCTCTGTGTGGCTCACTTGGCCATACTTCACGCCTACCAGGTTACCCAGATATGCCTTTATCAAACCTTCAAGAAGTCACCGTGCTGGCAAAATTAATATATAGGAACAAACCCCATAGACCCCATCCACCCTTGCTCTTCCAGAGAAATCAAGAAAAGCCACCTGTTGTTATACCTGAGCTCTTGTTCAAGCGCACATTCTGATTTGGGAACTGACATCTTTCCCCAGGCCCCTGATGCCAAGGAGACACTTGTTCCCACAGTGTTGCAAGCACACCTGCCCACAGCCATCTCCATACATTCCCTGATCCCACTACCAACCTCAACATTTTAATTAAAGGGATGACAAACATGCCATATCTCTTCCATATGCCTTAAACAGCAGCTGAGATTCCAGCTCCTCCAGGAACCTGTGCACCCTGGCCAAAGGGTTGCTGTGGCCGATACCTGCCAGCCTGGGTATGGAGCTCCTATGATTAAACCTGGAAGATGCAGTCATATACGCTCTTGGTTAAACTCGGTTTTGTTGACCGCTGTACCCCCAGAGCATAGCCCAGGCCTGGCTCAGGTACTCAGTAAATTGTTGTTGAATGAATGGGAAGGGGAAAGGTAGAATGTGAAAACCTGGGAGTGGAACATGTTTCCAGATGTAGAGGTTCCCTGGAGGCACATCTGCCGAGGGCCAGCTCAACACCTGTGCTCTGGCTATTCCTGCAATTGCCAGCACAGGGCAGGCCAACCACAAATACGCCATTGGCTAAGGATGCTGAGTATGATGAACACTTTCCTGGAGGCCAAACATGTTTCATTTTGTTTGTTAGTTTTTACTACATGACATTCCACTTGAAAGGAAGGATTTGATATCCAGTAAAAAAAAAAAAAAAAAAGTTTTTTTTTTTATATGTGTTTTTATGTAACAAATAATTTTGTTGTTAAAATAGCCCATGGCCTGTTACTGTTCCATTGGGTTGATTTAATTAAGACTTTTATTTAGCCACTGATGGTGTGCATCCTGGCCTTTCTCCTGATTCTCTGATTGTAATCTCTAGGAGCACCTCACATACATACTCTAGGATATAAGCAGAATTGGATAATAAAGGATAGATAATGATACTGGGATAATAAATGGTGAACACAGTGATTATGGTAAGTCCCTTACTTGGGTTTGGGCTCAGACATTTAACAGAAGGAGCCAATAATAAGAAAAAGGCAGTGTCAATGAGAGCTAAGATTTTTTCCAATCTCTCTGAGATGACTCCAAATAGCCTAAATTGTGCCACCCACCCTGCTTGGTATGGTTCACCAGCAGCACGGGGTGTCCTTTCTCCTCCTTCGGGCAGCATTGGCATCAGCTTCAGCTCTCACGGAGTGCATATAAGCCATTTAAAATTTAAAATCAACATGTAATACATCTGATGGAGATCTAGGTGGAAGGAGAGGGTATGCCACATTCAAGGGGTGTGAAATGTAATATCCATGTAAATCTTCCCCTTGTATTCAATTAATAGTTAAAATACACTGCATACACAATACAAATGAACAGCGAGTATGAATTATAAGCTCAGCTATGTGCACATCCACTCATAGGTATACAAATCATAAGATTAATGGATGCCATTTTTATCTTGCTTTCTGCTTTTACAATGTTCTTTCTCTAGAAATGAATGTTTTAAACCAGAAATTGGATTTTATTGATAAAATCCTTATTCAGAAATATCTACATAGAGCTTCTCAGCTATAAATATTAATTAATTGGATTGCTGGTACCCATAATGCAACTTTGTTCTGACCCATGTGCCCTATGAACTAGATATTTTTTGGATTCAATTTTCTTAAAACCAACTGTCAGCATCATGTGATGGAGGAGATGAAAAATGAAAATGAGCAGTCCCGCTGTGCAGGTGGGTGACCTGTGGGAGAGAGTCTGCCTGGTAGGATTTTTACAGGAACCATCAGACACAGACCAATTGATTAGATCATCTCATACCCGCCACCAACTAGGCTCAAGAGACTAATTAGAGAGAGTACTGCCTGCGCAGGCACCCCATTGACACCTAATTTGCTCAGCCAAAGCCTTTGGGGAAAATGTATTATCTCTGCAGCTGCACTTCATGCATTTCTGATTCGAGGCATAAGCAAGGAGTGCTTCATCACTCTTTTGAGCAAACTGAATGTAGAAGCCCTTATGTGCTAAACGCAAGCAAACAGACCAAATTAAAAACGGGCTAGGCTCTTTCCAACTCCCTGTGTGCGCCCATTAAATCTGTGTGTACACACACACACCCACATACCCACACACTCACCCCTACACACACATACACAGTTTACATGCTGGAGGGACAACAACTCCCAGGACCCCACTTGGGTGCTTCAATGTGATCAGATAGTCTGTCTTGCTCTGGCCTACTTACCCACTCTAAGGTTTTGAGGTTTTGTTTGTTTTATTCTTTATTTTTTCTGCTATACTACCCCTCCTCAAATTATTATTTTTTTTACAAAAGAGTTATTTTTACAGGGAGACTATGACTCATTTTTTTCCCTTTCTAAGCCTCGCTGGAGAGAAGTTAATTCTGTTGGTTCCAAATTAAAACAACTCTAGGTTTTCCTTTCATTGCGTAAACGTTGAACAGGATATTCACTAGGATGGACAAGAGGCTGTAGGGTAATCCACTCGTTTCTGTTTGAGAGACATCTTTGTAAAGATGCCTAACAAAGAGGGAAGAAATATTAAAATTGGGACAGATAGAAAGCTACCTCACCACAGCAAAGACAGCATAGGATGATAAAAAAGTTTTCTTCGATAAAAACAATTTCTATCATTTGACCAAGATTAGCTTTATCTGTTTCTAACACAGAATAAAGCAAATTCTCAACCTCCTTCTCCTGTTATAAGGAGGCATTTAAAGACAGGTACCTAATTACTTACATGCTTTTAAAAAAAGGGGGGTGGGGGAAGGACAATATGGAAGAATTGGGGTATCTTTTTGTCAAATCTAGTGGCTACAGGGCATGGATTTCCATAATGCTGGAATTAAAAAAAAAAAAAAAAGAACTTGCTCACGGCGGTGTTCTCGAGTGGATTTGCTGATTTTATGCCTTTCCCTGCACATGTTGGATGAATTATTTTATCCACATGTTCTGGGGTATTACAATTCTGCTTTGTAATTTTTCACATTTACCTCGTCCTTATGAATTTAATGAAGGCTCTTTTATCATTTTAGCTGTCTACTTTCTAAGCCAGCATTCGAACATGGCCTAAACTGGGCATCCAGACAGAAGGTCCTGTACATCTGAGTGAATGGCTCTCTGAAGGTATACAGAGAGTGGCTGCAGGGCAGATGCTGAGAACAGCTAGAAAATCAGGGCCTTTACTGAAATGTATCACGGATAACCATTTAAAGGGTTTATTCTCCTTTTCTAGAAAACAAAAGTCCAGAAAACTTTCCCTTCCCAAATACCATATTTATAATATTTCGTGTGAAAAATGTCCAGGAAAAAAAAAACCTATAAGCTGTGTCACTTTTCGATTATGATTTTCCTAAAATACTAACAAAAACAAATCTTTTGTACCACATTCACTCTCAAGCAGCGTGATACTGTAGGTAATCAATTAAGTCCACAAGTAAGACTGCTAAATCCCAAAAAAAAGCACCTAGGAAAATAGACGTTCCTCTGAAGTACACATACCATACATGTATGCCTGTGTTTGTGTATGTATAGACACATATACTCACATTTTATACTGTAGATTGATATTCAAAATGGTAAGTTTTAAACTTTATACTGTATTCAAAAATTCTGGAGACAGCTTAATTTTCTCACTTTTTTGAGGGTGTTTAGTGATGTTATGATTTGGCTAGAAATATGAGTTTTCTTTTAGCACCTCTGAAATCAGTGTTTCCCAGGTATTCTGACACTGCACTGAGGCTCCTTGGGTGGGTGGGGTGGGGGGGGGGCACATAGGGAGAAATGGAACGAAACAGAAGTAGAAAATTAGTTAAACCTACTTCTGTAACTTATTTCTGATTTATGATAATCATGCTTCTTCCTCCCAGAAGAAAACACATCTTTGAGGCCAGCAAGGGAATAGTAATTAAAATGAATGAGGAGATAGACATGCTTTGTTTTAAGCTTAACAGAAGGTTCACCATTCAACATAGTCCAAATCCTTTAAGTTGAAAGCTGTTTGGTAACACCCATATGGATGCACAATGCACTAATTGCAGCAACTTTCACATTTTAAGCTTCATGCCAAAGTGGTTATTTTAATTAAAAATTTTTAGGCAAAGCTATGTCTAATATTTCAAAACAATGCATTTCTCATAAGAGGGGACCGACTTAACATATCATTGTAATAATCATCATTATCAACAAACACTTACTGAAATCCTCATTAAAGACCAGGCATTATATAATGTGTAATTAGCCATGATTGAAAGAATGCTCTATTTTAATGGCTTGACTGTTTAGTAAATCAGATTTATGTAAATGCAAAACATTGGTTATATTTAGACACATGTAGACTAAAGAATGGCAATTCTGAGAGTATTTCCTGTCACGGCGAAAGCCACAAAAAGTGCACGGAAGATACTGATCTGGCTTTCTCTCAGTACCACCAAGACATAGTCTTGTTTTTTTAAATATATAATTTAAGAAATTTATATATATATGTATATATAAACCCATTGCAACTGAGTCGATTCTGACTCATAGCGACCCTACAGGACAGAGTAGACCTGCCCCACAGGGTTTCTAAGGAGTGGCTGGTGGATTTGAACTGTTGACCTTTTGGTTAGCAGCCTGAGCTCTTAACCATAGTCATCAGGGCTCATATATATATATATATATGAGCTGCCATCAAATCAATTCCAACTCATAGCAAGCCTATAGGATAGAGTAGAACTACCCCATAGCGTTTCCAAGGAGCAGCTGGTGGATTCAAACTCCCAGCCTTTAGGTTAGCAGCTGAACTTTTAACCACTGCACCACGAGGCCTCCTGCACACACATGCGTGCACGCGCACATGCGCGTGCGCACACACACACACACACACACACACTGTGAGGTTGGAAAAAACTCACTAAAATGGTTTTACTGACAATGTTAAGAATAAAAGGTGGCTCATTTTTTTCAAGGTTTTCATATTATTCGAAGGTTTATTTGCTCAGCATACCTTTACAACTGACTGGCTCCCAAGTAGGCATAAGTTAATTAAATAGAATTCTGACCCTTTAACTCTCCTTATACGTTAGTCTTACTAAACCATATTTAAACAAACCAAATACAAAGAGATATAACCCGGTGTTGTGTGCATTTTTTTACAGCTTAAGAAACACACACACAAATCTCATGAACCCACTTCTGAGTATTTAGCAGTCAAACATAAGGGCTCATGTCAAAGAAACATTAAAAGATCTGAGAGGAGATGTGGCTCCACTTTGGATAGACTT
Source organism: Elephas maximus indicus (assembly GCF_024166365.1). NCBI lineage: Eukaryota > Metazoa > Chordata > Mammalia > Proboscidea > Elephantidae > Elephas > Elephas maximus. Next base: position 61,255,423 of record NC_064826.1, on the reverse strand, counting down.
TTTCAAATTAAAATTTGTCGAGTATTATTGTCCCAAGTGTTAAAGCACAAGTTTCTGTGCTTAGAATATATGTGATTACCTACAATTCTGAACGTGTTTTGTGAATGTTTTTAAGTTTAAGTTTACGCAAAGCTAAAATGTGTCCATGTGGAAGGCGTACACAGAGTCACTGTACCAAAAAGAATTGGTTGACATTCAACCATTTCAGGAGGTAGCATATGATCAAAAACCAATGATATTGAAGGAAGAACTCCAGTTCTGTCTTGGAATTGTCTATTGTGCAATTTCTTCTTGGTTTTTTATACATTTTGCCCTTTCATCCAAAGTTCAGCAGCCTCAACCCTTCCATCAAGCTTCTACCTGTAAATTGTGCCAGTCTTTTTATTTTTAGTACTTTTTTGAGTGCTATGGTTACCAAATTAAATACATTTTGAGTGGGTCTGAACTTTACCTTTCCCATAAGCCCTGCAGTTTTTACTGTGTGATCTTGCTGAACGCAGGTAGGAGCACAGATACAATGTTATATAGAAATGTGTATTCTTGTGAACAGTTGCTGATACTGTCACAAGAGGACACATTGTGGGCACTACTACAGCACATTGTTTTCACAAGGAAATGTCTGTAGATAGTGAGGAGGGTCCAACAAGGCCCTGCTGAGGATGCAAGACGGCCAGCTCAGGTCCCCACCAGCTCACTGCATTATAGCTGCTTCACAACATGAACATGAACAGCACCTCAGCAAAATGACAAATTGCTGAAGGTTGATCCATGAAAGTTAATGCTCTACCTACATGTGAAGTCGTCTGATATGCATTCATTACAAAATTATAATTGGTTATTTTATAGTGTGTTGATACTGGTTATCTCACCACAACAAGTTGTCTGTAATGCTCAAGATAAGTTCTGAAAGACATAATTACTGAACATGTGTCTCATTTCGAGGAATAAATACTGGTATTTCATGCTCATGTAGCATTTTCCCCTATTCAAAATACATTCCCATTTATTCTCCTAATTAATGAAAGTGCTTGAAAAAGAGGACCATGACTGTAAGGAGAGAGAAGATTTTATAAACTGTAATTTTTAAAAATAATTCTTGTCCTTTTAGTCACCTATTAAATGCCCTCTGGAATACCAGCAGTAGGAGGTATGTGGTGAGTTTAAACACCCATTCACTATAGGAACCACAACCTTTACAGGAACTAGAGATACCAACTGTCTTGGTTTGCCCATACTGAGGACATCCCTAGGATAAGGGACTTCCTGTTTAAAACCAGGGCAAACCAGGATGAGTTGGTCACTAGCAGGAATAACAGGATTAATGCGTAATGATATCCAAGTCTATCATAAAAACGGGGCCAGCAAGCTTGGCAGTTTGTTACATGAACTAAAGTGAAAAATATGCTGATGCTCCAATCTCAAAATGTGAGTCACAAAAGAATTACAAATATTAAACCCCAAGTAAGGCAAAGGGTTTGTTGAAATGAAGATGGGAACTAGGCCAGCAGCCTTCTCTCTTCTCAATCTCCCAGACTGTACAGGGACTTTCCACTTTTCTCCTTGGAAGAGACACAATCTTGACTCTGTGTTTTAGGCTTTCTTAAAAGGCTTTTTAAATTGAAATCATGGTAGATCACATCCTGCTCTAATGGGGTGGTTGTTCCTCACCTCAATTCTCAGCTGCATTTTCAATTAATTCTTCCGTTTAAATTTATACAAGCCTGTGTGGAGTGGCTTGGAGGAGATGGTTAAGGCCACTGTTCTCCAATGGCAGGAAGTGCAAAGGGTGCAGTGGACCACTGTCAGAAATGACCTCTGTTCCAGGCAGTGCGGGAGGACCCCAGCTATCAATTGGCCCACATAATTCAATTCAGGAAATATTTACTGAGCACCTATTTAAGCAAAGTGTGATGTTTAGGATTGAAGAGGAAAGTAATATAAAGACTACTAAAGCAAGTCCCACTGGTATTCTAGAACTGGCTTGAACTTGCTCAAGAGAGCTGAATGTTAAATTTTCAGGAATTTTGCAAGCTGGTTGTTAAATGCAGTCACCCTTGAAATCGGCCATAGTGGGAGTTTTTATTCCACAGGACGCAGGCAAGCATGATCAATCAGAGCTCCTCTATTTTCTTTCTAGATGGCTGGCTGTTAGCCATTTGCCAACACATCGCTGCTGTCCCTAAGGTGCTCAAGGATTTGGAGGCAGAGATGGCTGGGACAACAACTTTCTATAAGTCAAAAAGAAAAATATAAGTGCTATACAAGAGGCACCAATACAGCGGGGGAAGAAGTGGGCCTTGAAAGATAAGTAAATGTTAAATATGTAGAAAAGAGGGATGAGAGCATTCTCTACACAGCAAGGGCTCTGGGAAAGGGCTCCCAGTGCTGGGCAGCAGTGAGTGGTTTGTGGGGCAGGCACTATGTGCATGTCAGTATACAGATGAAGGAGAACCTGAAAGGGTAGCTGAAGGCAGTGAAGTGGAGGGCCTGAAATGACCTCCTCAGGAGTTTGGGCTTTATTGTATGCACTAAAGAGTGTTGGAAGCTTTTGAGCAGGGAAGTTCCATGTTCCAGTCCAAAGGTGCCAGTGTTCTTTCACGGAGATGTGTTCTCTAGCTGCTTCTGTGACGTCTGTGGATAAACTGGTGTCTCCTTCAAGATGTCATCAAATCAGGCGATGCAGCTGGCTCTTCAAATAACTACTGTGACTGCATATACTGTAGCAGATTTTGTACAATTTAATGTGAAAACATCTTCTCCTGCCTGTGTGGAATACTCAGAATGTTCTGGACTAATGATGACACAGAAACTAAGCTTCTTTCTAAGGACTGAATTTTTCAAAACTTAGCCCACGGGGGCAATTTGGACATTTCCAGGCACCAGAAATATGCCTTAGGCATTTGATGAATAGTTTGTTCACTTGTCTTTCTTATATTTGCCCATGCATTTAAAAGGAAAAAAAAAAAAAGAAGAAGATGCATTTGTAACTCCTAACTTTACTATTCCACTGTCCTTCATAACTCAAACATGATTTACTGCTTTTGATTAACACACAACCTCAGACAGGCTTCCTAATTGCAGCATTTGAAGTTCTAAAATACTATCAAGTCTTTTAAATAGCAGCTGCCATAAATCAGACAACATTGTCACTACACCTCTGTCTTTATTCACTGTGGTTGCATGTCTTGGACCAGCAGTTTCAGCTCATTAAAAATGTGAAGCCTGTAATGTCTGATGAATAAGACATTCACATCAACACAGTAGGTTTCCTCCTGGTATAAAACAATTAAAGTGCCAACAGCTCAGTGGTGTAGTGGCAGAGCAAAAACAGTGGTTGCAGGTCTGAGGTCAATCTCTTACTTCCATTGCCAGCAGAGCTAGAGAATGCCGTGAGAGTAGCCAGCACGCACCAGGCTCATGGGATTAAGGGCTGCTTCATGCTTTGTTAGTGTCCACTTGTGGCAGACTGAAACAAAAGTGCCAATGAAGTTCACTGAATCGAGCTCTTACTGTGAGAGTCCATGCAACACCCTCTTGCCTTGCCCCAAATCAGAATCCCACACACAGTGTGGTAGGTCAGGAATGCAGCGTCTTCTCTTCCACACCTGTGTGGCGGGGGTGGGGGGGTGGGGAGCACATCCGAGAAAGATCTTATTTCCTCTTCATATGGATGCTAAAGAACAAAGTCATGTCTGTCTGGGTTATGCTGTTTGTTTTCCAGTCTGCTGGTGTTAAAACTGCACCCTAAGCACCTATCACATCTCATAATGCTCCATTAAGTCCTTTTAAAAAATTCTGACTTTGAAGGCTGTTGTCATTTTGAAGGGGGGAAAAAAATGTAGTGACTTAGTCATTTTATGTTATCACAGAGGAAAAAAATCACAGGTCCATGTCAACATAATAATTAAATAGAATGTTTATTGTGCCAACTATACCAATGTGGGGGAAAAAAATCACACTTCTATAAGCTGTTTTGGTTTTGTTTCTTTTGCAATTTCTAGATTCAGTTGCTCTGCATGACATGTTATACATAATGAGCAAGGGTCTGAGATGCTAAAGTGGAAAAGCTCTATTGTTTTTTTTAATTAATAACCTCCTAAGTTTTAGTGCCAGAGTTTATGGAGTTCTTATATCAAATATTGAGTATTTTGGTCCATAGAGGGTCAGTGAAAAAGAGGAAGACCCTCAATGAGATGGACTAACATACTGGCTACAACAATGGGCTCAAACATAACAATTGTGAGGATGGTGCAGGACGAGGCAGTGTTTTGTTCTGTTGTACACAGCATTGCTATGAGTCGGAACCAACTTGATGGCACCTGACAATAACAGGATATAAAACCACTCATGCTTGGATTGACACAATAAAGCTAAATCTTGTCTCTGTCAGTACTTCCTTATTAATACAAATTCTAACAGACAGATTTTTAAGGACTGATGTACATCTAGTAAAATGGGAAAGAGAACGCAGCAACTCTTGTCTTTAGCTCTCTGGGATGTGGTTTGGATTGTCATGAAACTAAAAAGGTGGGTGATCAGATAAGAGAGACATATCTGAATCAGGCAGGATAGAGGGGAATTACTAAAATGAATGGTGTGAAATCAAGCACAGAAATATCTAGAGACACTTAGAAAACAACTGATGGCAAGAACAATTTTATGTTTGAACAGTGTTCAAACAAAACTGCAAACACTACTGAATTAGGAAAAGATACACAATGACAGCCACTGCTTAGAGGGCTACTTTGCTAAGCACTTCACATATATCATAGTAATTCCCTCTTGATCAAAAATTCTTTGCACTTGAAATTCTAAAATATGTCGATTGTCTTAGTCATCTAGTGCTGCTATAACAGAATATCACAAGAGGATGGCTTTAACAAAGAGAAATTTATTTCCTCACAGTAAAGCAGGCTAGAAGTCCAAATTCAGAGTGCCGGCTCTAAGGGAGTCTTTCTCTGCTGGTTCTGGAGGAAGGTCCTTGTCATCAATCTTCCCTTGATCTAGGAGCTTCTCCAGACAGGAACCTCAGGTCCAAAGGAAGGGCTCTACTCCTGCTGCTGCTTTATTGGTAGTATGAGGTCCCCATGTCTCTCTGCTCGTTTCTCTCTTTTGTATCTCAAAAGAGATTGGCTTAAGACACTATTTAATCTTGTAGATCTCATCAATATAACTGACACTTATCCATCTCATTAACATCATAGTGATAGAATTTATAACACATAGGCAAATCACATCAGATGGCAAAATGGTAGATAATCATACAATACTGGGAATCATGACATGATCAAGGTGACAGATATTTTTGGGGGATACAATTCAATCCATGACATAGATTTACCTCTTTGTACTCAAAGATTGCCTCCAAATTGAAATACTGAATATATTAAATTCTGAAACCAACTTCCATTCACTTCCTTCCACCCTTGTCCTGTCTGCTAAGCCACAAAACAGCTGTATGTACTCTAGATGTTACGATCACACGTTTTTCCAACATTTTATTGATATTTTCAAACACAAAGAAAAATCAAAGAATTGTACAATAAACACGCACATATTCACTGTGTAGATTCTACAGTTTACACTTTGAGATATTTGCTTGGTAACATATCTATCCATTCACTAGTCAATCCTATTATTTTAACACATTTCAAAGTAAGTTGCATGTATCTGTACACTTAACCCTTAACCATGCATACCACTAACTGGAGTCCAACAGATATTTATGTCTATGCACCATGTTTCCTTGAAGAGAGGTAAAGCCTGAAACATTCTAGCTGATGAAGGAGACTGCCACCAGGAGAAGCATGTAGGCTGTGGAGCCCTCTTTAGATGATCCGGAGATTGTGAGGAGCTGAGCGGAAGACTCCTCTTCCTGAACACAATTCTTCACCCCCTCTCCCTTCTTATCTATGGAAGTCGTTATCAGCATACCAATATTAATGCAGAATTATAGATAAATGGAAATTAATTCCCTAGTAATCATTTTTACTAATTGTTGTTGTTGTTAGGTGCCATAGAGTTGGTTTTGACTCGCAGCGACCCTATGTACAACAGAACAAAACATTGCCTGGTCCTGTGCCATCCTTAAAATCATTATGTTTGAGCCCATGGTTTCAGGCACTGTGTCAATCCATCTTGCTGAGGGCCTTCCTCTTTTTTGCTGGCCCTCTATTTTACCAAGCATTATGTCCTTCTCCATGGACTGATCCCTCCTGATAACATGTCTAAAGTATGTGAGACTAGCCTCGTTATCCTTGCTTCCAAGGAGAATTCTGGTCTTATTTCTTCCAACACAGGTTTGTTTGTTCTTTTTGGAGTCCACAGTATATTCAATATTCTGCCAACACCACAATTCAAAGGCGTCAGTTTTTCTTCAGTCTTCCTTATTCATGGTCCAGCTTTCGCATGCATATGAAGCAATTAAAAACACCACGTCTTGGGTCAGGCGTCTTGGGTTAGTTTTCTAACTCTAATTTACTAATTATAATACAGTAAATATCATTAATAATCATTTCACTTGGTATGCTGTCATATTCTTTGTGAAAATAAAAATCATTATACAGGCTTCTCATAGCTTTGTGCTTGACCTTCAACTTTTCAAACACAACATCAACCAAGAAATTCCAATTGATCTTAATATGGCCACCTGTGTTTTATCTCTCAGGAGGAGCTGTGAACAAATAATCTAAGCAGTTGGGAAGGATCTACTGTGCCACTGATCCTCACAGCAATCTTTCCAGGCAGGTGTTTTTATTCCCAGCTTATACCTGAGAAAACTCATGCTCAGAAATACATGTAGGAAAAGCACTTCCCATTCCTACTCTCTGGACAAAGCTTTGTTTTTCTTCTCAATAATTGTGTCTCTGTTTATCATCTGAAGATCAGTTCATGGTCTTCTAGCTGTTCTTCACAAACCGATTTGTCATCATTGTTCTTACCTTGGTTCTGCCATTTCAGAACTGTGGCGTACTTGGACTTGGCCTGGAAGCTTGGCGTTCTGATGATTCTTGCTCACTTTTATCTCCCTGATTAAAACTTATTTACACTTGTATGCTGTTCATCCTGGGCACATGAATTATTGCCAGGCCACCACCGTGTCCTGTCAGTTTGTTGTACTGTGGTGGCTTGCATGTTGCTATGACGTTGGAAGCTATGGCACCAGTATTTCAAATACTAGCAGGGTCACCCAGGGTGGACAGGTTTCAGTGGAGTTTCCAGACTGAGAAAGACCAGGGAGAAAGGCCTGGCAATCTACTTCTGAAAATTAGCCAATGAAAAACTCAGGGATCACAAGAGAACACTGTCTGACTTGCTTATTTTAGCTATGTCACCAGGAGGAATCAATTGCCAAAGGAGATGTTTTAGTTATCTAGTGCTGCCATAACAGATATAACACAAGTGTGTGGCTTTAACAAATGGAAATTTATTCTCTCATATGAGGCTAGCAGTCCGAATTAAGGCACCAGATCCCAGGGGATGCTTTCTCTCTCTGTCTACTGTGGGGGAAAGTCCTTGTCATCAATTTTCCCTTGGTCTAGTTGCTACTCAGCACAGGGACCCCAGGTCCAACGGACATGCTCCACTCCCACAGCTTTTTCTTGGTGGCATGAGGTCTCCATCCTCTCTGCTCAATTTTCTCTTTTATATCTCAAAAGAGATTGACTCAAGATACAACCTAATACTGTAGATCGAGTTCCATCTCATTAACATAACTGCCTCTAATCCTGCCTCAATAACATCATAGAGGTTAGGATTTACAACACATAGGATAATCACATCAGATTACAAAATGGTGGACAATACTGGAAACCATGGCCTAATTCAATCCATGACAGGAAGGTATTATGTTTGGTGAGACAGAGGGCCAGCTAGGGTGTGGGAGACCCTTGGTGAGATGTACTGGCACAACAGTTGAAATGATGGACTTGAACATGCTGGTAATTGTGAGGATGATTCAGGAGTGGGCAATGTTTTGTTCTGTTGTATATAAGGTTGCCATGAGTCAGAGTAGACTTGACGACAGCTAACAACAACAAGCCTTGCGAGGATTGAACCACCTCTGGTTACATGGTTTCTCTGTGTGACCTGCCTTGGTAGCACCAACATTCTAAGGACTGTGACTCTTTAGGAACCAGTTAAGATGGAAAAAGGAAAACATGGACTCAGGTATAAATCATGAATGCCCAATCGTATTCCAATCAGCCTACGGTTGCCATAGCAATCACACCGAACAGTCCCTCTGCCTTGCTCCTCCCATTGATCTGCTGGCTTGGGTGTTCAAGGTAATTTGCACAGTACTGCTTCAGTTCTCTGATCCACATAATTGTAATTTTATACTATTTAATCGTATAACATTTCCTCTCTGAACATTTAAAAAAAAAGAGAGAGATGGAGTTTCAAAATCGAAGTATATATACGTTTTCCAGTTGCAGTTTCCCACCTGATCAAATGCAACCAGTTCATTCCTCACTTCCCCTTTTTGGAGCTTGTGACTTTGCCTTACATTTCCGTTTCCCTTTTCTGCCCTTCCCTCAACACTCACACACACATAAACACTCCAGACACACCAGCCTTTGAATGTCTATCCATGATATTCTGAACATTCCGAAGATAAATTTTAAAAATATATATATAGGATCCTAAGCATTTTGCAGACTTGTAACCCTTCCATATATAAGCCAAAGTAGGGGGCATTTAAGAAAAAATGGAACTTGGTATAATAAAATCTAAACTTTTTGGTGCTTGCTTTCTTTTCTTTAACCCCTTTTCATTTCACATGTCTTCTTGCAAGTAATTAGGGAGGCTCCTTCACTTTACTTTCAAACGCCAGGAAAATAAGATGCTTTCTAGTGGTTCTGAGGGGACAGGGAACCTTGTCGTGACTGTTTTAGAGGCTTGTGAAACCAGGTGGCCATAGTGTTGCCGACACTGAATCAGTATGGGATCTTTACAATAAAGAATCAACAGGAGGGGCACAAAGGTCAAATGCAACACCTCAATGCCAACAGTGAGACCAGAAACCAGGGGCAATGCCAGGAACTGAGCAAAAAGATGGGGTTAAGTGACTGTTGGGTCATCTGTGTGGGGCAGACATCACACATCTGATGACACACAGGGGTGGCTAAGGAAGAGTTCACTCAGGCTGCAGTCTGCAGCCTTTGTTAGACCTAGAGTCTTCAGCAGTGTGGGACTCAATCTCTAGTTGGACATCAGACTATTAAAAGACATGGGCAGAAGATTCACTTTTGGAAACCAACGGAAGAGAATACGATAAGGTAATGAAACAAATACCACAGGCCATACAAGAAAACCCATTCTTTTATGCTCAGAATTGAATGATAGGACTGGATACACACGGTAAGTTTCACGGAATCTTATTTTTGCTTGTGTTTCTACCTTCCAGCAGTAGGATAGTTTCCAGATAATTTGGTAAAAAAAAAAAAAAAAAAATTGAGATTCTCATAGGAATATCACTCTCAGGTTCGGCAAATTGAACTTCATATAACTTGAATCTGAGTAAAATTCAAGAAATAATACTCTTTGAAATTATAAGGCATGAAATGTTATGCCTATTAAAAGGGATCTGAAAGGATACCCACCAACTATTAATAGGGACTACCTCTGGGATGAGGAACAGGATTTTTTGCAGGGTGGGGAACTTGAAGGTTTTACTAGACATTCTTTTGTGTTATTTGAATACTTTATAACAAGGAAGCATTTATGAATTACTTGTGCAATTATCACATGCAAAACATGTGATAACAACTGCTGATCCCATAACTGTAAGTGAGGTGGCAGCAGTACTTGGCAATTGCAATGAAAAACTAGACATGTTTGGTGTTTGGCTAAGCTGATCAGTGTTGTTTAGGGCTTTGTTAAAGATTCTTCCATTTTAAAATTGTTCAGAGAGGAAGGAAGAAGTGAAAAATCTTTCATGGTAACACTGTATATCCAAACAAGATTATTTTTTGTCATTACATCTATTGAAGGCATAAACGAATAACTGAAATAATTAGAAGGAAAAAAGACAGAATATGCTATCTCTACGCATCTACTACACACTCTGGTAATTACTCTGATAATTGCTAAATTAAAGATGAGCCCTTCAATTTTAACATGATTTTATTCTATCTGCTTATTTATAGAATTAAAACTAGGTTTGAATCATTTATTTCTAAATTGATAAAAAATTACCCAGTGTACGCAGCCACACCTTATTTTGAGATATGAGATTATGTTGGCAATAAAGCAAGCGAATTATTTTCCTAATCAAATGACTAGTTTTCCCATAACCATCTTATCTAATGAACACTAAGACAAATGATTTGAACTTGGTAATTTTTACTTAAAACTGTAACTAGAGATTCAGATCTTACTCTGAACAGCATAGTGGTGGCAGGTTTCTTATTATATCTGTCATCTATTTAGCCATCTATCCATGTACGCATCTATCACACTCATTCTCTACTTTGGTCCTGAGATTCTAGCTCTTAGGCTGGTGACCTCCAGGAGAGGCTGATAACTAGGAACAACTCCAAGGGATTACACACAAACACTGAGGGCTTAGTTTTGGCTGGATACTGCTTTCACTTGTTTAGCTTGGGAAAAAGTAGGCTCTAGACTCTCTCTACTACCTCTTCCAGTTTCCTCTCAATTCCTTTGAGGGCCAATTAACGCTTGCACTGCATTACATCGTTCATCATCAATACTGAGGAATGTTTAAACAACAGTCCTAAAAATTTTCATTTAATTACTGGAAATCAAATTTCTTAAAAAAAAAATTAATTACATAGTAAATCTTAGCACCCAGAGACTACTCAACAAACATTGGTTCTCTTGCTCTTCCTGATTTGAAAATTATTACAATCCTTAGGAAATAAAACGAATGCCTCAATAAAGACAAAGAGAACTGGGGGATTAATGGCGATAGTGGAACACGCTGTGTTCAGAAATATGTTTGGAAGAAGTTGCTGACCATCTGTCTTAAGACATCCCCATGTACTCCTTGTGATATTTTCCTCCACTAAAGTTTGGGTTTAACGCTAACACTGAAGTGGCTGTTTATTGATGCCTATGTGTCTTGACTGCAATATGAAAAAGAGAAGAATGTCTTAATTGTGGCATATGGCAACCAGCTTACCAGAGGAGTACTTAACAGTATTGAACAACTATATTTTTTTTAAATAAAAACAGAATACCTCATAACAAGGGCAAAGAGTAATGATTATATTTAAATTGATTACCACAAGATTTAAAGAGATGGGATGATATGACATAATTATGTATTGTTTTTAATAACTGAATGGTTCTCGTTTTTCGAAATCTTGATCCTATCCTCATGTTTTAATTGAACTAATAGCCCACCTTTAATTGAACTGATAGCCCACCTGTAATCTTTTTTGGGAGGTATTTCCTTCTACAGATTTCTTGTAGCTCCATTATTTTCAGGAATGTTATCAAGTATAAAATCTCACGGGTATAATTTTCCCTGGGAAGTGTGTAACTAACTAACCTTAAAAGAGAACGCTTTAATAATCACAGATTCTGTGAGGTCAGTAATAGTCCAGCATTCTTCATACCTAACTTCAGGCTCTTTCCCTGCCTCAGAGTCTAAGGAATAAACAAACAAAACAAAACACCCTAGAGACCCATGTGATTGCTGAAAGAGACTCTAGTCAAATGTGTCTCTTTGGTAAAGAACATTACCCATATAAATAATATTTTTCCCCAAATAGAAGGGGACACTCAAAAGCAGCTTTTTAGGCCTTATTGTAAACTTGCAAGACAAAGCTTTTGTAACTTGCACATATATAATGAATTGAGCATTAGTAGTTATCTGGCCTACATCAGATTGGAGACAGCTCCACCTCTCAAAAGAACACAGAAGAATCATCACGTACTGCTGGTGGGATTGTAAAATGGTGCAGCCACTTTAAGGTTTACAGCAGAGTACTCATAATAGCCAAAAAGTAGAACCAGCTCAAATATCTATCCAATGAGGAATGGATAAATAAAATTGGCATAGCCATACAATGGAATACTACTTGGCCATAGAAAGGAATAAAGCACTGACACATGTATGTTACTTCTGTAGTCAGAAAAAAAGTAAAGCATTGGGGTTTAAAAAAATTTTCTAGGTAGAAGCTCTGGAGAAGGAGCTCAACAGCGACTATAGACTAAACCAAGGAGGGAGGTTGGAACTGAGCTTGGTCTTGCAGGATGGGTGGAATTGAATAGAGACAAGACCAAAAGAAGGGCATCAACCTTTAAGTCATTCATTTACTTCTGGCATCATTACTTACTCGCTCTGGACTGTAAGGGTCAAGATGTGTCTGATTTATATGGCACTGAGTACCCAGGGTCTGGGACATAGGGAGAGCTTGATAAGCTTTAGTTAAATAAATGAAAAACACTTGTTGCCAGAATCCTTTCCCTAAAATACAAATGACAACTGGGGCCAGCAATAGCAACATATGCATGCCTTTTTGCAAATCAGAAAAAGGCATCTCTTTTTTTTCTGACAGTGAAAGGAGACTAGAACCACTGGGAGCAGAGTGAAGCCATGCATGAGGAGAGGAAAGCCGAGAGATAGCTGACTTCTAAGGGGAGATGAACCCAAATTTGGATATCCTGAGTTGAGAAGGCTGGTCTGCGTGCACATGTGTGCTTGTGTGACTGTCTGGGGATACAGATCCTATGCTGTTCCATTAAATCCCCCCTGCCACAACTCCCACCCCCACCTCCCACCCTGCCCACCAGCATTAGTTTCCGGCCAACAAAAACAAAATTCCTCATAAAATTAATGGAAACAATCTGCTTTTTCCTTGCTATAGAAAGAATTTTTCTTAATTACTTTTTTTTTTTTTTGGTGATTTGAATCATATATCCTGTTGCTTGATTAAATCCCTTAGATGTCAACTAAGTATTAGAGGTTTATGTGAATCTCAGAGCTGGTGTTTACTTGTTGCATGTAAACCAATATGCTTTGCAAAGCTTAATTTCAATTATGGTAATGCACGCATGCTTTCCTTCTCTGGGGCAAAATTTATTCCTCAACATTTTCAGGGAAATAGGATCTGGTTAAAATGTTAATAAAAACTGGGTTTGGGTAATCTCTCAATGTGAAGTTAGGTTTTCGAATATGGACTTCTTATATTTGTATAGGTCTTTTCCTTTAAAAAAAAAAAAAGCGATTTCCATCCATATTTTTTCCTCTATCAAATTTTCCTTGAAGGAGGCATGGCAACATGGCAGGTGGTATAATCCCATTTGAAAGATGAGAAAACTGAGATATCAAGAAACTTTCCTGATGGTTTGGCTTGTAAGGATTTCAGCTAAACCTCCGCTGCCAAACAAAGTTCTCTCTACTCGGCCAAGCTCCCTCTCCCTAAATCCCTGAATGCAAAAGTGTCAAAATATTTTTCTGCAATGGGGAAAGCTGAGAGAAATCTGGGACAGAGTCCACAGACAATGGGGCTCTGGGACTGCATACGCAGACCCTAACCTGTCCTCTTCCAGGTAGTCATTCCCTTTGCTTATGGTATGGACGGCATGGGGTCTAGATCAGTGCGTGCCATGGACCTAGAGCTTCGTGGCAGGTGGTTCACTTCTGCCTCTAATCCTTCCTGGTTTCCCAGCAAGAACAGAATTTGTCGTCAGAGAACACAGATCTGAATCTGGGCTGATGTGAGTACGTGGATGGGTGCCTGCCCATTCCTACTGGTCGGATTACCTCTGTTCTGCCCTCCAGAAATGATTGTAAGGGAAGCAGGTTCTCTTGTTTGTATAAATAATCTGTTCTGGTACTCACAGCCCACTGCCTCAGACTGGAAACATGCAGTCATCCCAGGGCTCGATGTCCTGGTCTGGGGGCAGAAACAGACTGGGCCTGGAGAAAAAGGCAATCTTTTTCCTACTTGTGACCCCAGTGCTGAGTCTTCCTCACCTTACACAGCACCCTCTGCTCAAAACCCTGTAATGGTTCCTTCCTCCTGCTTGTGGGGTGAAGCCCACACTTCCAGGCTTGGCAATTAAGACCCTCCCCAATTGGGCATCTACTCAACGTACCTCTCTCTTCATTTCTATCTGAATCTTCAAGTCTATTCATATTGCTTCTCTTAAGTGTATGTAGTGTACATAGAATGGTACAAAGGGGGTCCACAAATACAGGTAGTCATTTGTAGCTTATATTAAAAAATGAAAGGTAAGCCAGAAATTTAAAAAACAAAAACCATAGGGAGAGGGAGAGACAGGGATAGAGGCTAGACTTCTTTGAATATACATTGTTTTATAGTCCTGACTTTGGAATTATAAATATATTTCACAATATTATGAATCAAAGAATTTTAAAAGGCTATCCCAAAACTAAACAATTTTTTTTAGAAACCATTTTATCTAGATCGAGGGGGAATTAATTTAATCCAAGTGACTTTAAAATGTAACAATTGGAGTATTAGACTATATAGTAATTTGGCTATATAGTATATATAGTATACAGCAACCCTATTGGACAGAGTAGAACTACCCCATAGGGCTTCCAAGGAGTGGGTGGTGGATTTGAACTGCTGACCTTTTTGGTTAGCAGCTGTAGCTCACTGTGGGTCTTAACCATCGTGCCCCAGGAATCTGTATCTGTCTCTGGAATATTCTAACTGAAACAAGAGTTGCAAAAAGAAGAAAAAAATCTTAAAACCATCTTCATTAATCATATTGTCATTCAGAGGCTGCTGTGTAAGCAGTGTGGGATAAAGCAGATGCAGAATCCTTTGACCATAATTTTCAGCGAGAAGAAAGGGGATATTGCTCTAAAATCAGTGAAGTTAAGTAAAAACTCCATAATCTTGAATTTGAATTGTAACTATCAATACAAACTCATGGTGTGTTTCTTCTCTAGAAGAAACACATATTCCATACTCTTTCTATTGAAAAGGCCTAGAAACAATAAACAACCCAGTATCATTGTGCACCCCTAAGCATTCAAATTGTGATCTCACTGTAGAAAAAGTGGATTTCAGGTCTGGGGCAGAAGAAATATTAGGTAAGTGTGCAACATCTTGACATACCAGAAAGTAAGGAAACTATTAAAGATTATTAGGGTCTTGTCAAAAGGAGTCAGAAGTCAATGTGAATAGGCTCCCAGTGGCCAGAAAACAAGAAGCCCTGGTGGTGCAGTGGTTAGGCGCTGGGCTGCTAACCAAAAGGTTGGCAGTTTGAACCTACCAGCTGCTACGTGGGCAAAAGATGTGGTAGTCTACTCCATAGAGATTATCCACCACCATTTAGTCTCTGACTCATAGCAGAATTACCCCATAGGGTTTCCAAAGCTGTAATATTTATGGAAGCAGACTGCCACATCTTTCTCCTGCAGAGCTGGGGGTAGGTTTGAACCACTGACCTTATGGTTAGCAGCAGAGCACTTTTAACCACTGAACCACCAGGACTCCCTCCCATAAAGATTACAGCCTAGGAAACCCTATGAGGAAGTTCTGCTCTGTCCTATAGATTCACTGTGAATTAAAATCAACTCAATGGCAACAGTTTCCTTTTTTTAAAATCCCTGGCAGACTATTATTTATTGCTAGAATGAGAATGGGTGTTTTGATTTAAAGAGGCTTTCTGGGAACCTATACATGGATCTGTCCTTTTGTTTAGTACTTGAAGGCTTGTACAGCTCAAGACAATGCTATGTGGTAAGATTGGGCTTGATGAGGGGATGCTTTCTTTGGTACAGGGGAAGAAGGGCCATTGGGAAAGGAGAAGCAGCAGGTGTTCTCAAGCAGATGAATTTTGGAAAGGAATAGGGAATTTAGGAAAGAGTCTGGATGTACAGGGGTGTATGCATCCTGGTATGAAAACCGTTGGAATGGGATGTGATCTAAACCTCATAAAACCTCATAGGGATTCATAATTTCATGGAGGAGACGTATAAACAATAAAAATAAAATTTAGTATAAATACAGTAGTAAGATAGAAGATCACAGAGTTAAGAATATTACCTCTTCCTGGAAAAATGAAGAAAAGCTTCTTAGAGGAATAGGTCCCATAGAATAGAGAGGGAGGGCAGTTCTAAGCATAGGGAGATAGGCCTGGAGGAGTGGGAGAGTAGGGAGTGTTTAGCACCCCATGCACCTCCTGGCTGGAGCTGCAAGCAGGTTTGGAGGATTAGGTGGGAAGATCAATCAGGGCCAGAATATATAGAAGTCTGTATTCTTTACCCTCTGGTCAATGGGACCCACTGGAACATTTCTAGCAGGGAGTGACTGACTAGTATTTTGGAAAGAGAACTCTGTGAGCAGTGAGAAAGATGGATGGCATCAAGAAACAGCACTAGAGAAACCAGAGGCAGGGAGACAATTTAGGAAGAAGATGAGGGATGAAGAGGGCCCCAGCTAAGCCTAGAAGACAATGGGGAGTTGAGGAGAGAAAAAGGATTTCAAGAAAATATTTAGAAGGTGGAGTAACAGGACAAGTCATGGAGGATGCTGAGCTTTCAGGCTTGGGCAACTGCATTGATGGCGACAAATTAATAGACATGAAAGAGAGTGCAGAATTTTCCACTGAAGGTAGAACCCATGCCTTGCTCATGTTTGTTTCTACATCACCTAACAGATGTTGCTGAATAAATGAATAAATTGATTCTGCATCTGACCTCACTAACTCCAAGCTCAATAACAAGATGGTACCTCTAGGAAGGATTCAAATTTTATTTTAAAATTTGTGGACAACATACAGTTGACCCTCAATAATAAATGACAATTTTAAATCTACTGCAAATGCTGAGAATAATAGTATTTATTTTAAAAAGGCAGTATTAAATATGCCATTCAGTGGAAAATGGCCAATAATTAAAATCAAACAGTTTGGCATAAAATTATAGTGTCAAGAAGGGTAATTCCATGCATCATTATGTGTTTACACTTGAAAGGGACTACAGTTTTAAAGAAGCATTTTCTCAAAGATTAAGAAAAATTTTTATTTATTCATAAAAGCATCTTTTAGCTCATACAACAACACTAGCCATGGCAAATATGAAAATAAAGCCTAATTACATTGAAAACCACTTAAAAAAAATAACTGGATTGAATAACCTAGAATTTAAAACCAAGTTTTTCATAAATGTTACTTGGTTATATAAAAAAAAAAAATCATTCATAATTATCCTTCTTTTTATTTATTATAGTTTTCATTACAAAAAATTGAATATAAGCAAATAAATTAGTTTTAATGGACAAACCAATTTTCACTAAAGGGCAATCGTATATCCCCACTTAAAAGTTGTTTTCCTTTGTGGATAGTACCAAGGTGTCTAATATTATGGTCTTTAAACCACTCCAAATATTATCTTAAGATTCTTATTAGAAAACCTGAAAATTTTCAATGTATGTTACAATCATTTATACGCACGCACACACACTCACAGTCACTTACTTCTGTCATCATCAGAACCAGAGGGTAGATTCTGACACACTTAGACTAATCATTCGTGATACTGGAACAATAAAATACTCAAAAACAAAATTTTCTCTCTACAAAATGAATACCTATTTTACTTTTTAAAGACCCCCACCCTCACCCCAAGCCTAGTATCTCAGGAAGAAATATGCTAAGACAAGCACTTATCATTATTTTTAGGCTTATTATGACATTTGGATTCCAGCCCTTTCTGTATCTGTGAACACATAGGGAACAACTTCTCATAGCATCACTATTTGACCTCTAAGGAACAGCTCGTGTCATCATAGAGCAAAAGTGCTAGTGAAACATTTATCTAGATGAAAGACCTCAAGCAGTTAACCTGCTCAGCAGAGGCAATGCAACCAGGCAACAGGATAATGACCTCTATCCAAATGTGGAAGGTACATCAATTTAATACCCTGACAGCTTGACAAAAGATGACGGCAGCTCAGCAGGAAAACATTAGCCATGATAACGTAGGGTACTGTATGTGAAAAGAATGAATTATAAAGCACAATGCTATTTGGGCTGAGATAGGAATTTTTTTTTTAACCAACTTTATATTTAGGACGGTAGTCATGCCTAAAGCCTCCTTCCATTCTTTTCTACCTGAAGAATATCCTGATAAAAGCAAAAAGGCCATGTGGATTAAACTGACAGCTTAAACACAAATGGAGTTTCCTAACTAACCTAGGAAATGCTGCTCCTTTTGTCAGCAGGCTTGCTACTGGTTTCAAAGCAGAAAAACCTGAGCATTCATAAACTGGCTTAATCCACTTGAAAAAGGTAACACAAAATAAGTATGGCCAAGACTTGGCTTAGTGTATGTGTGTTATTTTTATTATTTTTAAAGGGAGAAGGCACTAGGCACCATTTGGGGTGCTTCAGATCTTCAGCTATAAAATTTCCCTACTGGAAATTCAGTTTAAAAACAACAACAATTTTAGAGTAGTAGCGTGATCATGCTTGTATGTTTGTTCAAGGACCTTTACTCTGAGACAGGGCTTCAGACTGTGAGGTTTTCTCTACACATGGCAGGCAGCTGTCAGAACCAGTGTGAGGGGTGAAAGGGCAGACCGGCTGCTCTGTTAAATCATGGGGTTCCATCAACATCTCAGAATTCCTGCCGAGTGGGAGCTGGGAGACCACAGATTAGAGTACACTGGAGTGTGTATATCAGGTCACTCAGTGTCTATCAAAGCGATATCACGCCGGTGAGCTGTACGCTAGATTTTACTGTGTTCTGTTCAAAGACAATGCAAGGCAAGTGGACATGTGTATAGTAGACCACAGCTGAACACTGAATTATTGTCATTAAATGGATGGATTTATTAACCACAAGATGAACGAAGAACAGGGGCAGAATCAACAGCATTGAAAAACATGTAATGGTGGTGGTTTCCTTCAGTTCCTGGAAATGAATGTTCAGTAGAAGCATGATGGAGCAGATAAGCCCAGCTCATCCCTGGGGGGTAGGGTCCTGGCCAGTGAACCTGCCTTATGACCCTAGATGGCTACTTCACCTTAGTTTCACGAACTTCTGTGTCCTCATTTGTAAAACTTAGATAATAATACCAATTTACCTCCCAAAATGGGTAAATAAAATGTATTTGTAAATGAGAAGAGGACTTTGTAAAAAAAGCTAAATAAAATGTAACATGACGGTAGAATGTGTAATATTTGAGAACTATCTATGAAATAAAATTTGTGTTAACAGATGGTCTACATATAAAAATAGAAAATATCTACTCCAAGATATTTGCAAGACCAACGATGTCTTCATTGCAAATACCTTCTTTCAGCAATATAAACAGTGACTACACACATGGACCTCACCAGATGGAACACACAGAAATCAAATTGACTACATCTGTGGAAAGAGATGATGGAAAAGCTCAATATCATCAGTCAGAATAAGGCTAGGGGCCGACTGTGGAACAGACCATCAATTGCTCATATGCAAGTTCAAGCTGAAACTGAAGAAAATCAGAGCAAGTCCACGAGAGCCAAAATATGACCTTGAGTATATCCCACCTGAATTTACAGACCATCTGAAGAATAGATTTGACGCATTGAACACTAGTGACCGTGACCAGATGAGTTATGGAATGACATCAAGGACATCATCCATGAAGAAAGCAAGAGGTCATTGAAAAGACAGGAAAGAAAGAAAAGACCAAGATGGATGTCAGAGAAGACTCTGAAACTTGCTCTTGAGCATTGAGCAGCTAAAGCAAAAGGAAGAATTGATGAAGTAAAAGAACTGAACAGAAGATTTCAAAGGGCCTCTGGAGAAGACAAAGTAAAGTATTATAATGACATGTGCAAAGAGCTGGAGATGGAAAACCAAAAGGGAAGAACTGAAGAAAAAATTCAAGCCTCGAGCCGCAACAGTGAAGGATTCCATGGAGGAAATATTAAACGATGCAGGAAGCATGAAAAGAAGATGGAAGGAGTACACAGAGTCATTATACCAAAAAGAATTAGTCGATGTTCAACCATTTCAAGAGGTGGCATATGATCAGGAACCGATGGTACTGAAGCAAGAAGTCCAAGCTGCTCTGAAGACATTGGTGAAAAACAAGGCTCCAGGAATTGATGGAATATCAATTGAGATGTTTCAATAAACAGATGCAGTGCTGGAGGTGCTCACTTGTCTATGCCAAGAAATATGGAAGACAGCTTCCTGGCCAACTGACTGGAACAGATCCATATTTATGCCTATTTCCAAGAAAGGTGATCCAACTGAATGTGGAAATTATAGAACAATATCATTAATATCACACACAAGCAAAATTTTGCTGAAGATCATTCAAAAATGGCTGCAGCAGTATATCGACAGGGAACTGCCAGAAATTCAGGCTGCTTTCAGAAGAGGACGTGGAACCAGGGATATCATTGCTGATGTCAGATGGATCCTGGCTGAAAGCAGAGAATACCAGAAGGATGTTTACCTGTGTTTTATTAACTATGCAAAGGCATTCGACTGTGTAAATCATAACAAACTATGGATAACACTGCAAAGAATGGGAATTCCAGAACACTAAATTGTGCTCATGAGGAACCTTTACATAGATCAAGAGGCAGTTGTTCAGACAGAACAAGGGGATACGGATTGGTTTAAAGTCAGGAAAGGTGTGCAGCAGGGTTGTATTCTTTCACCATACCTATGTAATCTGTATGCTGAACAAATAATCTGAGAAGCTGGACTATATGGAGAAGAACAGGGCATCAGGATTGAAGGAAGACTCATTAACGATGTGCGTTATGCAGATGACACAACCTTGCTTGCTGAAAGTGAAGAGGACTTGAAGCACTTTCTAATGAAGATCAAAGACCACAGCCTTCAATATGGATTACACCTCAACATAAAGAAAACAAAAATCCTCACAACTGGACCAATGAGCAACATCATGATAAATGGAGAAAAGATTGAAGTTGTCAAGGATTTCGTTTTACTTGGGTCCATAATCAACAGCCATGGAAGCAGCAGTCAAGAAATCAAAAGATGCATTGCATTGGGCAAATCTGCTGCAAAGGACCTCTTCAAAGTGTTGAAGAGCAAAGATGTCACCCTGAAGACTAAAGTGCACCTGACCCAAGCCATGGTATTTTCAATTGCATCATATGCATGTGAAAGCTGGACAATGAATAAGGAAGACTGAAGAAGAGTTGATGCCTTCGAATTGTGGTGTTGGCGAAGAATATTGAATATACCCTGGACTGCCAAAAGAACGAACAAATCTGTCTTGAAGGAAGTGCGGCCAGAATGCTCCTTAGAGGCAAGGATGGCAAGACTGCGTCTTACATACTTTGGACATGTTGTCAGGAGGGATGAGTCCCTGGAGGAGGACATCATGCTTGGCAGAGTACAGGGTCAGTGGAAAAGAGGAAGACCCTCAACAAGGTGGATTGCCACAGTGGCTGCATCGATGAGCTCAAGCATAACTACAATTCTAAGGATGGCGCAGGATCAGGCAGTGTTTTGTTCTGTTGTGCATAGGGTCGCTATGAGTCGGAACCGAATCGACGGCACCTAACAACAACACAACAACAGTTTCTTTTCAACACTGTAAAATTTATATTCCCAAGGAAAGCATGTAATCTTTAGCAAGATAATGCAGATCAAGTGAATAACACCATAGCTAATAAATACAGTGAAATTTTAAAAAGTTGAAAAAAAATTGTTTATATTTTAACTTTGTAATTATGACTTACCAAAGGGGTTTCTGGACTACAATAAAGGTTCACCTGAATTTATATTAATAACAATAGCCAAACCTAACAAAATGTTTACTAAGTGCCAGGTGCTGTTTCAACCACAAAATTTGCGTAAGAACCATCCTATGAGATTTGTTGCTGTTAGGTACTGTCAAGTCAATTCCGACTCATAGCGACCTTATGTGCAACAGAACAAGACACTGCCTGGTCCTGCGCCATCCTCACAATCATTGCAATGTTTGAGTCCATTGTTGCAGTCTCTGTGTCAATCCATCTCATCGAGGGTCTTCCTCTTTTTTAATCACCCTCTACTTTACCAAGCATGATGTCCTTCTCCAGGGGCTGGTCCCTCCTGATACCATGTAAGATGAGATGTTAAATGTGTGTACAGCTACCAAGTGGAAGACCTAGGATGTATACCGAGGCAGTGTGGCTCTTATCACACTGTGTTGCTCCACTAGAGGCCTTAAGCCAGACTAGGAGTCCCTGGGTGGCACAGTTAACACACTCAGCTATTAACCAAAAGGTTTGTGGTTTGCACCTATACAGAGGTGCCTTGGAAGAAAGGCCTGGTGACTGCCTTCCAAAAACACCAGTCATTGAAAACACTCTGGAGCACAGTTCCACTCTGAGACACATGGGGTTACCATGAGTTGGAAGTGACTTGACAGCAACTGTTTTTTGTTACTGTTTTTTTTTTTTTTTTTCCAAAGCCAGTCTATTATCTGGGTAACCTTCTTTTGTCCACTTGACCGATTTGGAATCCAAAGCTGAGATTCAGATCTAATTGTTGCTGTAGTTAGTTGCCATCCTGTCAGTTTCAACTCATAGTGACTTCATGTGGCAGAGCAGAACTCCCCCATACGGGTTTCTATGCTGTGATCTTTACAGGTGCAGATGGCCAGGTCTTTCCTCCCACAGAGCTGCTGGGTGAGTTCCAACTGCCAGCCTTTGGGTTAGCAGCCGAGTGCTTAACCATTTGGCCACCAGGGCTCTTTTCAGATCTAATTAGTTACCCAAAAAATAGCTCAAACATGCAATGGGGCATTAAGGCTGGATTTGCACTAGAAACAGGCCTTGTCTACATCATAGCAATCACTGGGTAGTTAGTCGTTCTAGTATAAACACAGCAACTGACTCCATGCCAAAAACGTACCTCCCAGAGAAGGAGGCTGAAAAGATACCTCACAGCCCCATGTCTACATTGATCCACGTGAACTACAACTTGAAATGTACTCCCCATGTTCACCACTGTGAACGTGGGTTGATGTCATATAAGACAAATGTAGGGCCTTTGTCTATTCTCTTCTTCCTGTTTTTCTAAATTAGAAATGTTTTTCATCATTGTTTGGAAATGAGTCCTTGAAGAAAATCTTTAAAAAGACAGTAAAGAGATTCTTAGACTGAATTCTATTTTGTTTGTTTGTTACTGAGAGGCAAAAGAGAGTGTGAAATACAAACAGGCAGACAGAAAACTGCATGTAACAGCATTATAATAGCTTTCCCTGAACAAAATCAGAGATTGTCTTTGTATCCAGTGACCTTTTGGAGGGAATTCAAAGTAAAAAATCAAAAGACTCAGCACAATTTGTCAATATCAAAGACCCAGTTATAATTCTGAACTTCATCTTTTATGTTTACTTCTCAAAATTCATCTTAGGTGAGCAAAAACTGTAAAGTATTGTTTTTCTAGATAATATCACCAAGTGATGTGAGTCACTGGGTGTTTCCTTGTGGATGGTTGCCCTCACTGGTGACTGATGCTTTAATGAGCCTCACCAGCAGGCCCAGGAGCACAGAGAGTGCCCAGCTCTTTAAATTTCACTAGGAATCAATTTGGATGCTGATTCGGATTGAGCTGTGCTGTTAGGGTGGGTCCAAGGGACCACTGGCCAATATATTCCATGAATCACAAACGCTAAAATTGAGATGCATTTACAAATACATTCACACATATTTATGAATAAAAAGGAAAACCACCAAGACGAATTAGCTGGGTAGTAAAACTGGCCCCAACTATCAGATTCTAGGGCACATCGGCTTTTTATAAAAAAAAGAAACAAAACATAAGGCTCTGCATTATAATCTCATACAGGCTAAATACATTTTCTAGTCTTGCAAAATGTGAACAGGCCAGCTACCTTCTACAAAACAATTTCATTTCAGTTTTACATCAGCAGGGCAGCCAAAGGCTGCTGCAATGCTTTAAAGAAAAACTAATTTAGAAGCACTTCAAGTTTAGCCTCTTCACAAGGCCATCCTATTTATTTATAAAATTTATTAATTCTGAAGTCAGTTGCTCCTCAATGGTGTATTTATGTTCAACTAGGTCAGGTCCGCTGGGATGATATTTGGTCTTTCACGGCAGACACATAGAGCCTGTATGGACACCCAGGCTCAAGCTACCAAGCACATTTCTTTTCCTAAGATTTAACTACATGAATTTGTTAGGCATTTGTGAAAAAAAAATACATTTCAAAATCCACATACGCATTTCCTAAGTCTCTCTACATGAGACCATCTACGTTAAGCCTACTGGTAACACGTTGCATCTGGCAAACAGTCCATCTATGATATTTACGTAGTCAAGCTGTGGGGCTGGGCATAGTCAACAGTGAAGGGTATGCACACAGATACAGGTAGAGGGAAACACGGAAAACGGCTTTTCATGATATGTTTCGGGATTGCTCAAAAGTATGCATTTACTGACCAAACCTACAAACATTTTTTTTTACTATACTGTACTGCAATAGAATAAAATTTAGTATAATGAAGATTAGGTGAGATGAAAACAACAAAACAAAAAACCATTCATGTATGTAGTAATAATGGGGTGACTGACTTTGATAATAACGATGCTGTAGAAATAACTTAAAAACAATGCAAAGGAGGTGGAGCCAAGATGGCGGAATAGACAGATGCTTCCGTGGAGACCTCTTTACAACAAAGACCCGAAAAAACAAGTGAAACAAGCATATTTGTGACAAGCTGGGAGCCCTGAGCATCAAAGGCAAGCTTAGACAACAAACTGAGGGGCCTGGGAAAGAAGAGACCTTTCAGAAGTGGAGAGGAGTTGCCGGACCTGAATTGCGGGGAGCCCTCAGGCACCATTCCTGGAGCGACGGGGGTGGCGGCGGGCTGGTCCTAGCATTCGGCCGCAGTTTCCTCAGGGAGAAACAGCCAGCCACACAGCCCACTCACGCCTCCGGAACCTGAGGAGAAGGGCGCTCTGGGCAAAAGCTAAGTACTTGCGTATATTTTACAGTGCCCCCCACCCCCCGCCACCTCTAAGCCAGCTTCAGCGGCTGAATCCCTAGGCCTGAGATAGACTCTGGTGAGCATATGGGGCCATCCTCCCGGCCTTGGGTAAGGAAAAAATTTTCAACTGGGAGGAAAAGATAATTTGCTAGCTCCATTAACTGGGGGAGCTCAGGACAGAAGCAGCTCCTGTCCAGGCATAAACCCTCTGTGGACCTTGAGCACCTTTCCCTTCTGCATGGACCTGTGTGGGCCTATTTTGGGAGAATAGGCCCTTGTTGGCAAACTCCAACCATTTCAGCTGTGCAGTGGAGAGGTGAGCATCTGACGTTTGACATTGCTTTGCCTATTAAACAAGGTCCTCACCTACCCATGACAGGGACCTAAGGACTGGGTCGCCCAGCCACCCATGACAGGGGTCCAGGGATAACTGGTACCTCCCAGTCCTTACAACAAAATCTTTGGGTTCCCATGGTCCCTCTGCAGAGCCCACCTACCAGCACGCTCTAGGGAACAGAGACACGTTTTCCTCAGAGACACTTGGGGGTCGGTTCTCAGCTCCCTGCCTTGTTCTGAGCGTGACCCCCTGTTGCAAACAGATACGGGTATATACGCCTATCGCTCCTGCCCCTCTAAGACTGTAGGACAGAGCCTGTACCACACGCTTGACATCAGCTACCTGGAAACCTGAGCTGAATTCATATAAGAAAACTGAATTGACTCCTAGACTGATATACCTGATAACAGCTCTACCCAGCTGGGGACAGGACACCAGAGCTCCAAAGGTGAAAATAATCAAGCTAGCTCACTCAAGCAACCCATAGGGGTATACCAAAACAAAACAAAGTAAGAAGCTATGACATAGTAAGCAAGCACAAACTAATACAATAACTTATAGATGGCTTGGAGACAACAGTCAATATCAAGTCACATAAAGAAACAGACCATGATCACCTCAACAGGCTCTCAAAACAAAGAATCCATGGATCTTTTAGATCAAAGTGCATTCCTGGAATTCCCAGATGCAGAATACAAACGTTTAATATACAGAACCCTTCAAGACATCAGGGAAGAAATGAGGCAATATGCAGAACAAGCCAAGGAATACACAGATAAAGCAACTGAAGAACTCAGAAAGATTATTCAGTAATATAATGAAAAGTTTAATAAGCTGGAAAAATCCATAGACAGACAGCAATCAGAAATTCAGATTAACAATAAAATTACAGAATTAGATAACTCAATAGAAAGTCAGAGGGGCAGAATTGAGCAAGTAGAAGCTAGAATTTCTGAACTTGAAGATAAATCACTTCACACTAATATATTTGAAGAAAAATCAGATAAAAGAATTAAAAACAACGAAGGAACCTTAAGAATCATGTGGGACTCTATCAAGAGAAATAACCTACGAGTGACTGGAGTACCAGAACAAGGAGGGATAACAGAAAATACAGAGAAAATTGTTGAGAATTTGTTGGCAAAAAACTTCCCTGATATTACGAAAGATGAGAAGATATCTATCCAAGATGCTCACTGAACTCCACATAAGGTAGATCTTAAAAGAAAGTCACCAAGATATATTATAATCAAGCTTGCCAAAACCAAAGATAAGGAGACAATTATAAGAGCAGTGAGGGATAAAAGAAAAGTCACCTATAAGGGAGAGCCAATAAGAATAAGCTCGGACTACTCAGCAGAAACCATGCAGGCAAGAAGGCAATGGGATGACATATTTAAAAAATTGAAGGAAAAAAATTGCCTGCCAAGAATTATATATCCATCAAAACTGTCTCTTAAATATGAAGGTGAAATTAAGACATTTCCAGGTAAACACAAATTGAGGGAATTCGTACAAACCAAACCAAAACTACAAGAAGTACTAAAGGGAGTTCTTTGGTTAGAAAATCAATAATATCAGGTATCGACCCAAGACTAGAACACTGGGCAGAGCAACCAGAAGTCAACCCAGACAGGGAAATCCAAAAAACAAAAACAAAGCAAGATTAAAGAAAAAAAAAGCACAACACAGGGTAACGGCGATGTTATTCTATAAAAGTAGACAACATTAAAATAATAAAGAGGGAAATTTTTTTTAAGAAATGTAATCATACACCTTCCACATGGAGAGGAAGATACGGCAATACAAAGAAATAAAAGTTAGTTATAAATTTAGAAAAATAAGGGTAAATAATTAGGCAACCTCAAAGGAGACAAACTATCCTACTCATCAAAATAAAATACAAGGGAAAAATACAGACTCAGCAGAAACAAAATCAACAACAACTAATATGAGGAAAGGACAATATATAAAGAAAATCTGGGTTACTCACCACATAAAATCAAGTGGGAAAAAGAAGCTATAAACACACAAAAAAAGACATCAAAATGATAGCACTAACCTATCCATAATTACCCTGAATGTAAATGGACTAAATGCACCAATAAAGAGACAGAGAGTGGAAGAATGGATTAAAAAACAAGATCCATCTATATGCTGCCTACAAGAGACACACCTTAGAGACACAAACTAAAACTCAAAGGATGGAAAAACAAGCAAACAACAATCAAAAAAGAGCAGGAGTGGCAATATTAATTTCTGAGAAAATAGACTTTAAAGTTAAATTCATCAGAAAGGATAAGGAAAGACACTATATAACGATTAAAGGGACAATACACCAAGAAGATATAACCATATAAAATATTTATGCACCCAATGACAGGGCTGCAAGATACATAAAACAAACTCTATCAGCATTGAAAAGTGAGATAGACAGCTCCACAATAATAGTAGGAGACTTCAACACACCACTTTTGGTGAAGGACAGGACAACCAGAAAGAAGGTCAATAAAGACACAGAAGATCTAAATGCCACAATCAACCAACTTGACCTCATAGACATATACAGAACACTCCACCCAACAGCAACCAACTATACTTTCTTTTCTAGTGCACATGGAACATTCTCTAGAATAGACCACATATTAGGTTATAAAGCAAGCCTTAGCAGAATCCAAAACACTGAAATATTACAAAGCATCTTCTCTGACCATAAGGCCATAAAAGTGGAAATCAGTAACAGGAAAAGCAGGGAAAAGAAATCAAACACTTGGAAACTGAACAATACCCTGCTCAAAAAAGACTGGATTATAAAAGACATTAAGGATGGAATAAAGAAATTCATAGAATCCAATGAGAATGAAAACACTTCCTATCAGAACCTTTGGGACACAGCAAAAGCGGTGCTCAGAGGCCAATTTATATTGATAAATGCACACATCCAAAAAGAAGAAAGGGCCCAAATTAAAGAACTATCCCTACAACTTGAACAAATAGAAAGAGGGCAACAAAAGAAACCCACAGGCACCAGAAGAAAACAAATGATAAAAATTAGAGCTGAAGTAAATGAAATAGAAAACTGAAAAACAACTGAAAGAATTAACAAGACCAAAAGCTGTTTTTTTGAAAAACTCAACAAAATTGATAAACCATTGGCCTAACTGACAAAAGAAAAACGGGAGAGGAAGCAAATAACCCGAATAAGAAATGAGATGGGCGATATTACAACAGACCCAACTGAAATTAAAAGAATCATATCAGATTACTATGAAAAACTATACTCAAACAAATTTGAAAACCTAGAAGAAATGGATGAATTCCTAGAAACACACTACCTACCTAAACTAACACAAACAGAGGTAGAACAACCAAATAGACCCATCACAAAAGAAGAGATTGAAAAGGTAATCAAAAAACTCCCAACAAAAAAAAGTCCTGGTCCGGATGGCTTCACTGCAGAGTTCTACCAAACTTTCAGAAAAGAGTTAACACCACTACTACTAAAGGTATTTCAGAGCATAGGAACGGACAGAATACTACCAAACTCATTCTATGAAGCCACCATATCCCTTATACCAAAACCAGGTAAGGACACCACAAGAAAAGAAAATTATAGACCTTTATCCCTCATGAATGTAGATGCAAATATCCTTAACAAAATTCTAGCCAATAGAATTCAACAACATATCAAAAAAATAATTCACCATGACCAAGTGGGATTCATACCAGGTATGCAGGGATGGTTCAACATTAGAAAAACAATTAATGTAATCCACCATATAAATAAAACAAA
Organism: Elephas maximus indicus; assembly: GCF_024166365.1. Taxonomy (NCBI): domain Eukaryota; kingdom Metazoa; phylum Chordata; class Mammalia; order Proboscidea; family Elephantidae; genus Elephas; species Elephas maximus. The sequence goes on along the minus strand of NC_064826.1, from coordinate 61,226,357 downwards.
AGACAACAATCACATGATTTATCAGTTGATGCAGAAAAGGCATTTGACAAAGTTCAACACTCATTCATGATAAAAACTCTCAGCAAAATAGGAATAGAAGGAAAATTCCTCAACATAATAAAGGGCATTTATACAAAGCCAACATCACCCTAAAAGGAGAGAGCCTGAAAACATTCCCACTGAGATCGGGAACCAGACAAGGATGCCCTTTATCACCACTCTTATTCAACATTGTGCTGGAAGTCCTAGCCAGAGCAATTAGGCTAGATAAAGAAATAAAGGGCATCCAGATTGGCAAGGAAGAAGTAAAAGTATCTCTATTTGCAGATGACATGATCTTATACACAGAAAATCCTAAGGAATCCCCCAGAAAACTACTGAAACTAATAGAAGAGTTCAGCAGAGTATCAGGATACAAGATAAACATACAAAAATCAGTTGGATTCCTCTACACCAACAAAAAGAACATTGAAGAGGAAATCACCAAATCAATGCCATTTACAGTAGCCCCCAAGAAGATAAAATACTTAGGAATAAATCTTACCAGAGATGTAAAAGGCTTATACAAAGAAAACTACAGTACACTTCTGCAAGAAACCGAAAGAGGCTTACGTAAGTGGAAGAACATACCTTGCTCATGGATAGGAAGACTTAATATTATAAAAATGTCTATTCTACCAAAAGTCATCTACAGTATAAGACCACTATTATAAGATTTTGAGAAATAGAAAAAACGGAGAAGAACACATACTTTTGTGGTTACAAAGGGGGGAGGGAGGGAGGGAGGGAAGGAGAGGGCTTTTTATTGATCAATCTGTAGATAAGAACTGCTTTGGGTGAAGGGAAAGACAACACTCAATACAAGGAAGGTCAGCCTAATTGGACTGGATTAAAAGCAAAGAGGTTTCCGGGATAAAATGAAAGCTTCAAAGGTCAGCGGAGCAGGGGCTGGGGTCTGGGGAACTCGGTTTGAGGGGACTTCTAAGTCAACGGGCAAAATAATTCTATTATGAAAACATTCTGCATCCCACTTTGAATCGTGGCGCCTGGGGTCCTAAATGCCAACAAGCGGCCATCTAAGATACATCAATTGGTCTCAACCCACCTGGAGCAAAGGCAAAGGAAGAACACCAAGGTCACACGACAACTAAGAACCCAAGAGACAGAAAGGGCCACATGAACCAGAGACCTACATTATCCTGAGACCAGAAGAACTAGTTGGTGCCCGGCCACAATCGATGTCTGCCCTGTCAGGGACCACAACAGACAACTCCTGAGGGAGCAGGAGACCAATGGGATACAGACCCCAAATTCTCATGAAAAGACCATACCTAATGGTATGATTGCGACTAGAGGAATCCCAGAGACAATGCTCCTCAGACCTTCTGATGGCACAGGACAGGAACCATCCCCGAAGACAAATCATCAGGCATGAAAAGGACTGGTCAGTGGGGGGGAGAGAGATGCTGATGAAGAGTGAGCTCATTAACTCAGGTGGACACTGGAGAGTGTGTTGGCAACTCTTGACTGGAGGGGGGATGGGAAGATAGAGAGAGAGGGAAGATGGCAAAATTGGCACGAAACGAGAGACTGTAAGGGCTGACTCAATAGGGGGAGAGCAAGTGGGAGAAGGGAGTAAGATGTATGTAAACCTACATGTGACAGACTGACTGGAATGGTAAATGTTCACTTGAAGCTTAATAAAAATTAAAAAAAAAAAAAGTGATCTATACATTTAATGCAATTCAGATCCAAATCCTAATGACATTCTTTAATGAGATGGAGAAACAAATCACCAATTTCATATGGAAGGGAAAGAGGCCCCAGATAAATAAGGTATTACTGAAAAAGAAGAACAAAGTAGGAGGCCTACTTTACCTGATTTTAGAACCTATATACCGCCACAGTAGTCAAAACAGCCTGGTACTGGTACAACAACAGACACATGGACCAATGGAACAGAATTGAGAATCCAGACATAAATCCATCCACATATGAGCAGCTGATATTTGACAAAGGCCCCAAAACAGTTAAATGGGGAAAAGACAGTCTTTTTTAACAAATGGTGCTGGCATAACTGGATATCCATCTGCAAAAAAATGAAACAAGACCCATACCTCACTCCATGCACAAAAACTAACTCAAAATGGATCAAAAGCCTAAATATAAAATCTAAAATGATAAAGATCATGGAAGAAAAAATGCAGACAATGTTAGGAGCCCTAATACCTGGCATAAAAACAGTATAGAAAACATTATAAAGAATGCAGAAGAAAAACTAGATAAATGGGAGCTGCTAAAAAATCAAACACTTATGCTCATCCAAAGACTTCACCAAAAGAGTAAAAAGACTACCTACAGGCTGGGAAAAAGTTTTTAGCTATGACATTTCTGATCAGCGCCCGATCTCTAAAATCTACATAATACTGCAAAAACTCAACTGCAAAAAGACAACCCAATTAAAAAATGGGCAAAAGATATGAATAGACACTTCACTAAAGAAGACATTCACGTAGCTAACAGGTATATGAGGAAATGTTCACGATCATTAGCCATTAGAGAAATGCAGATCAAAACTACAATGAGATTTCATCTCACTCCAACAAGGCTGGCATTAATCCAAAAAACACAAAATCATAAATGTTGGAGAGGCTGTGGAGAGACTGGAACACTTCTACACTGCTGGTGGGAATGTCAAACGGTACAACCACTTTGGAAATCGATTTGGCGCTTCCTTAAAAAGCTAGAAATAGAACTACCATAAAAAACAAAAAAAAAAAACAAAAAAAAAACCCCATAGGATCCAGCAATCCCACTCCTTGGGATATATCCTAGAGAAATAAGAGCCTTTACACAAACAGATATATGCACACCCATGTTTATTGTGGCACTGTTTACAATAGCAAAAACATGGAAGCAACCAAGGTGCCCATCAACAGATGAATGGATAAATAAATTATGGTATATTCACACAATGGAATTCTATGCATCGATAAAGAACAGTGAGGAATTTGTGAAACATTTCGTAATACGGAGGAACCGGGAAGGCATTATGCTGAGTGAAATTAGTCAGTTGCAAAAGGACAAATATTGTATAAGACCACTATTATAAGAACTTGAGAAATAGTTTAAACTGAGAAGAAAACATTCTTTTGTGGTTACGAGAAGGGGGAGGGTGGGAGAGGGGTATTCACTAATTAGATAGTAGCTAAGAACCACTTTAGGTGAAGGGAAAGACAGCACACAGTACAGGGGAGGTCAGCACAATTGGACTAAATCAAAAGCAAAGATGTTTCCTGAATAAGCTGAATGCTTCGAAGTCCAGTGTAGCAGGGGCAGGGGTCTGGGGACCATGGTTTCAGGGGACATCTAAGTCAACTGGCATAATAAAATCTATTAACAAAACATCCTGCATCCCACTTTGAAGAGTGGCGTCTGGGGTCTTAAACACTAGCAAGCAGCCGTCTAAGATGCATCAATTGGTCTCAACCCACCTGGATCAAAGGAGAATGAAGAACACCAAGGACACAAGGTGATTATGAGCCCAAGAGACAGAAAGGGCCACATGAACCAGCAACTACATCATCCTGAGACCAGAAGAACTGGATGGTGCTCGGCTACAACCAATGAGGGCCCTGACAGGGAACACAACAGAGAACCCCTGAGGGAGCAGGAGAGCAGTAGGATGCAGACCCCAAATCCTCATAAGACTAGACTTAATGGTCTGACTGAGACTGGAAGGACCCCGGTGGACATGGCCCCAAGACCTTCGGTTGGCCCAGGACAGGAACCATTCCCGAAGCCAACTCTTCAGACATGGATTGGACTGGACAATGGGTTGGAGAGGGATGCTGGTGAGGAGTGAGCTTCTTGGATCAAGTGGATCCTTGAGACTATGTTGGCATCTCCTGCCTGGAGGGGAGATGAGAGGGTGGAGGGGGTTAGAGGCTGGTGAAAAGGACACGGAAAGAGAGAGTGGAGGGAGAGAGCAGGCTGTCTCATTAGCAGGAGAGTAATTGGGAGTGTGTAGCAAGGTGTATATGGGTTTTTGTGTGAGAGACTGACTTGATTTGTAAACTTTCACTTAAAGCATAATAAAAATTATTTAAAAAAAAAAACAAAACAATGCAGAGACATCTGACATTTTAAATGCTGTTAACACTCTTGCTGCCCCTTATAAAAAGCTATGGCTGCTTTACTTTGAGAGCTATTTGAGCCAGCCGCAGTTGACAGGTAAACATTAGATGGGACGTCTACTTCCTTGGTCTTCCTGCTCTCTGAGTTTACTCAGCGGAATGTGATGAACGTTACCCCCTTTCCAAACTGTATTAGCCAGAACTCATCAATGACTTAGCGCAGAACAGTAGAGTTGAAAGGGTTCTTGGACACTCAAAACTATCATCATTTTACAGAAAGGAAACCCGAGGCCTGATAGGTTCAGCATGACCTTAACTGATACACTCAAGGTCACAGGTAGTTGGTGACAACATTAGGTTTAGTCCAAAACTCCTGTCTTTAGACCCCTGATATGGTACTCATTTGCTCCATCACACTAAATGTGATGAAAGATAGATATATGACACCAGCCAGTTGTAATTCCTTACAGTTCCTATGTCAGCACGTGATTATTGGATGCATGCAATTGACTCTGTGTGTTCTCTGAGGCTGGAAGAAATGTGGCGCCATCTAAATGTCACAGGCCTGGAAGTAATCAAAGGGAAGCCGAACGTTAGTTACTACTGTGCATAATGCTCGCAACATATCTGTGGTTGGCTGCAATGCATTATTATAGCCTGGGTTTTGTTGTGACTGTATGAACCAAGCTGCACAGGGAATGCTGAAGAGTGATTACAAAAATACCTTTCTTTCCCTACTGTCCCTCAAGCAGCAGGGATCAAATAACCGTTTCTCAGCTGTCTGTCTTTTAAACAAAAAATATCTCCTTCACTCTACATGTATCTGTGGCAAGTTGGTGTCTGCTTCCTCCTCTCTGTTTTGTTCTATTTTTTAGATCCCAACCTTGGATCACCAGGGGATACTGGGACTAGAAAGGGCCTGACATGATGTTTTACAAATTTATCTTGGATTCCTTCAGTACGTCACAGTTTGTGTTCAATAAAGGCAGGCACTGTAGTGCAGGCAGGCAGAAAATAGCCTGCAATTGGATATTCGGGGTGTAGGCTCATCTGTTGCCAGTCCTGGTACCTGGAAGGGTTTTTACTCTGAGTATGGCAGCTTTCAATTGTTTTTTGGGCCAGCTGTTTTTACGCCAACAATGTAATATTGGTGTGTTTTATTCATCTGCAGCATAGCTGAATCTATATTTGTCTAGGAAATCATCGAGCTACATGAGACTTACAGGAGCCATATTGAGACCCTCCTACTTCCTCACTGTGCACAAATTCCCCAGTACCTTTCCCCTGATTCTGGTCTAGCCACGTACTAGCTGGGGGGGATGGGGGGGTCGGGAGGGGAGCAGACCCATTGCCATTAAGTTTATTCCAACTCATAGTGACCTTATAGGACAGAGTAGAACTGCTCCATATTCAAGGCTGTAAATCTTTACAGAAGCAGACTGCCACATCTTTTTCCCACAGAGTGGCTGGTAGGTTTGAACAGCTGACCTTTCAGTTAGCAGCTGAATGCATAGCCACTAACCCATCAGGGCTCTTTCACTAGCTGGACATGTTTCTTAATCTCACTTTGCTTTAGTACCCTCGTGTGTACAATAGGGATAATAACGGTAGCTCACTCTTAGGTTGTTGTAAGGATTAAATGAGTAGTTATATGTGCAGGACTTACATAGGATCTGGCATATAACCCATGAGTCAGAATTGACTTGACGGCAAAGGGTTTGCTTTGACACTTAAGTACTATATAAATATTAGTTAATACACTTATTATTTCCACTCCACAAAGTTAAGATCTCAGAGTTTTGAACTTCAGCTGGCTGTAATCATTCTTACGTCAATGAAGAAATAGCTTGTTAAGCTAACATCATAAGGCTGTATCATAATTTATTCAACCATTCCCTTATTGGACATTCAGTATGTTCCCAATGTTCCGCTATGTAATTAATGTTGTATGCTATCTGTCACTTCTAGCAATCTATCCTCACAGCTTCCTCTGTGGTGGATGCTCTCAATACTGCCATTTTCCAAATGAAATAGCTAAGACTTAGACAATAAAAATACAATACGAACCGCGTTTGATAAAAGACATGTAGGGAATTAGTTAAGTCTTTGAGATCCAACAGCCTGGGCTTGATTTGCACATATATCACTTAATAGCTGAAAGATCACATTGTATTCATATTGTCTAAATCTAAAATTTTCTTATGTGAATCAGTCACCTCACTCCTCAATAATTCAGAATAACTGAGGTATTATTTTCCCCCTGAATCCAAATTCCTCAGTTTAAAACTCCTGACCTACTACTAGGAATGCTTACATTGCAAAACCACCAGAAGCTTCATAAAACCTTGTTCTGGCTTCTAAGGGACCTGTTCACTTTCTTACACCAATTCACTCCAGATAGCTCGGGCCAACGACACACAGAGTGGACCTGAGGAGCAATTTCACGGGCCCAAGGAGATGTTCTTTGTTGTTTTCACCTGCTACAGGCTTATAAAAAATACAACACATTTAATACAATCTAAGTACTTCGTTGGTGAAGGGGGAGGTTCCTGTCATCACTATTGCGAGCAGTGTGAATGAATCACACAGGTGCTAGTTTTAGGAACATGCAGATGAAATTTTTTTTTAAAGGTAGAGATGAGAATTGAGGAACTATGTAAGTATTCTAAATGCATGATTTATATTACCGTGCATTTAGGGATTACAACACTTCTCACATTCAATCTAAGGCAGTCCTCTCTGACTATGTGGCCCTCATCTAAGAGGGCCTCTAGCTATAATAATAGCTAAAATTTACAGACCACTTACTATGTGCCCGACACCATTCTGAGTACTTTACATGTATTGTTGTTTTTAGGTGCCATTGAGTTGGTTCCGACTCATAGTGACCCTATGTACAACAGAACAAAACAAAACACTGCCTGGTCCTGCACCATCCTCACAATCGTTGCTGTGTTTGAGCCCATCATTGTAGTCACTATGTCAGTCTATCTCCTTGAGGGTCTTCCCATTTTCTGCTGACCTTCTACCAAGCATGGTGTCCTTCTCCAGGGATTGGTCCCTCCTGATAACAGGTCCAAAGTACATGATTATATGTATTAACTGCATTTAATCCTCACAACTATCCTAGGAGGTAGAGACTACTACTACTACTACAATTATTTCCTCAGTTTTACAGATGAGGAACCAGAGGTGTAGGAAGGGTAGTAAGTTCCCCAGGTTACAGAGCCAATAAGTGAGTGGTAAGGCTGGGATCTGACCCTGGGAGTCTGACTCTGGGGTCTTTGCTTTTCAGCACTGCCTTAGTCTACAGTGCCCCTGGTCCCTAGCTTCCCCTCTGCCCAGTTTACACTAACCTTCTCTGGTTCATTCCTCCCATTTGCTCCTCACTTGGCACCTTCAAGGGCCAGTCCCCAAGGTTTGACTCCCAAGTGTCTTATCTCTACTAAGTAAACCACCTTCCTATATAAAAAAGGCCTTTCTGTCTGCTCTGTGAAGACTTCTCTGAGAGGAAGAAATTAAATGTGTCACGAAAAAAAAAAAAAGAAAGAAATCACTTCCCTTCAACCTAAAGCTTAAATAATACCATATTTTATTCAAGTAACATGTGCATTATACTTTTTTTGCCAACCACTCTGTGCCAGAGCTGTTCTACTTAATTTCACCATTTCTGAGCATTATATGTGTGGGCACATTATTTGTGAAAAAATATGATACTAGGAATAGACGGACAAGCCATATTTAGGACAGCCAATAAAAACCAACCGTCATTGACTTGATTCTGACTCATGGAGACCTCCTGACTGCCAGAGTAGGGCTGTGTTCAGTGGGATTTTCAATGGCTGATTTTTTGGAAATAGATTGCCAGGCCTTTCTTTTGAGGTGTCTGTGGATGGATTTGAACCTCCAACTTTTCAGTTAGCAGCTGAGTGCATTAACCACTTGTACCACCCATAGACTCCTTATACTTAGTGTAAAACAATGAAAAAGTACTGAGAAGTGCAAACACATAGCTTTAGAAAAATCAGTGCTTAAAGACAGCATTGCAGCCAGTGCAGTATCTTGTACGTAAGAGGCAATAAATAAATATGTATTGAGTGAGTGAATGAATGAAGTCAACTTTGGACTAAGGAATTTGAATACAGGGTTAGTTTGCTTTGAGAAGGTATTCTTCCGAAAGACCAATTTTGTTAGAATATACATAGTCTAATACTTCTACATGTTATAAAGTCCTTCATTGAGGGTTTTCCAACAAGTCTGTCCATACTAATGCCATCTGCCTGCCAAAGAAGGTAGTGACTGTTCTCTTTTTATGTGCCTCTCTTTCCCACGTTTTTAAAAAATAACAAACATTTGAGATACCAAGAGAAAAGTTAGTCTAAGTGTCAAGCTTGGAGACGGTAGAATAGCTAATTTGCTTCCTCAACTTCTGTGGAGATTTTAATACTTTAGTGTTGTTATATAAAAAAGCACTTATATTTCATGTTAACATCCATCTTATGAACTGTTAATAGAAATTACTGACTCACAAATTGAAGGAAAAGCTAAGGCTCCTATTTTATTTATGTTCTAGCCATGTGCTGAGTGCCAAGAAGAATGCAGCAGTATCTACAGTTTTGCCGAAGAGCCCTGGTTGTGTAGTGGTTAAAGCGCTAGGCTGCTAACTGAAAGTTTTGTGGTCCCAACCCCTCAGCTGCTCGGTGGAAGAAAGACGTGGCAGCCTGCTTCTGCAACGATCACAGCCTTGGAAACCCTACGTGCAGTTTTACTCTGTCCTATAGTGTCGCTATGAGTTGGAACTGACTCAGTGGCAGTGGATTTGGCCTTTGGTTTCTGATAGCTTTGTTGCTTTTAGTATCCAGCTTAACTATTTATTTTGCAGTCATATCTGAAGAGTCATTTTAGGCTTATTTGATTTCATTTATTAAATAGCAGTTATCTGCCGCAAATTGTTTTGGAAAAGTAAAGGGAAGAATTTATTAATAAGGGAATATAATTAAAATTAAAATTTGAGGTTGTTGGTGGTTTAGTGGTAGAATTCTCACTTTCCATGAGGGAGACCTGAGTTTGATTCCTGGCCAACGTGCCTCATGCACAGTCACCACACATCTGTCATTGGAGGCTTGCATGTTGCTATGATGCTGAACAGGTTTCAGCAGATTCCAGACCAAGATGGACTAGGAAGAAAGGCCTGGCAATCTGCTTCCAAAAATCAGCCAGCGAAAACCCTATGGATCACAGTGGTCTGATTCACAACTGATCACGGGGATGGCACAGGACCAGGCAGCATTTCATTCCATTAGGCACGGGGTCTCAGAGCTGGGGCTCAGTCGATGGCTGCTAATAACAACAATTAAAATAATGAAGAGGTGGTGACTTAACTGCAAAAGCACGGTATTGGTACTTTCACTCCACAGCCCTTTTAGAATTAGCCTGTCACAGAAATAGTTATGTTGTTACCTAGAATCAAAAAATGGAGTTATTTCTCATTCTGCTCTGGTATTGCTAAAAAATGCACTGCTCTGAGCAAAACACCTTGCATTTCGGGAACCTCACCAGTCAAAATTTTCTCTGGATATGCCATAAATTATACAGGGCATGTCCTGATTTCCGGAAGGAGTGAATTGCGTTTTTCAGCTTTACCTCCCCACTCTCTCTCTTGGAAGCCCACTTTCTAGCCATTTGCCTGTGCTGCCCTCAAAGCACACCCTGCTTTTCCCACTACTGAGCCTGTGTTGGGTAGCTCCTCCAGAATCTTCTCTGCCCACCCCCACAGCCCACTTCTTCTCCGGTACATTCACATCAATAGTCAAAAACCTACCAACCCTTCCAGGTCCAGGTCAGATTCCACCTCTACCATGAGCCTATAAATATAATGAAGTTGACCAAAAAAGGAAACATAAGGTATGGGATATAGTAAAAGGAATGTAAAATAAACAATAACAACAACAATATATATATATATATATATATATATATATATATATAGCCTATAGTGAATGACTGTGATTATCTGTAAACCTGGACAAATAAAATCCTAAGATAAGTACAAAATAAATTTTGGCTACAGGTTTCAATCATCTGTTGATCTGAATATCAAAATAGAAATATTTATAGTCTTTTATTTGGGTTTATTTCCTCTCCCTGTCATAGCATAGCTTTTATACGTGTATTACCCAGACGGTGACTGGGATTTTTCTGCCCTTTAGGTCTAGGTAAAACTGGCAGGAACCCTGCCAATTCCTCAGACCTTAGAAGTCCATTAAAAAAAACCCATTGCCATGGAGTCAATACCGACTCATAGCAACCCTATAGGACAGAGTAGAACTGCCCCATAGGGTTTCCAAGGAGTGGCTGGTGGATTCAAAGCGCCAACCTTTTGGTTAGCAGCTGAGCTCTTAACCAATAGAGACACCAAGATTTCTGTAAATTCCAGGAGGGGGTGCTACCTGTGCTCTCAGGGCTTTGGACTCCAGTGCTCTTCCCTCCCCCATCCCCTGCTGGGTAGGACAGGATGTGTACAATGGAATTTATCTCCCAAAAGATGCCTTTAGGGGAACTGCTGAAGATTTGGGGAAGGCAGCGCCAAGACAAGGTATGATACGTTGTCTTTTGCCACCCAGATGGTGCCTTTCTCCCTATTTTTCTCCTTTCCTTCCTCTTCATTCTCTCCCTCCTGGACAAGGTAATTCAGATTTCCTAGAGAAAATCTTGGCACCATCTTATTCTTCCACCCTAGAGTAACTCTCATTTTTAAATGTAATCTCTAATCAATATTTTTTTCAGACAGAATCCTTGAGATTAATTCTGATCCTAGCTGTTAAACACTACAAAAACGTCTTCACGTTACACTCAAGTGTTAAAATAACAGTACATGGTCAACAAGATGAAAACTAGAAGAAAACCAGGTGCTCATCTGATCTACTGCTGTGCCTCTGCCACCTCCCTCACCATCCATAACTCAAACTGAATGCCACCATGAGAATATTCCAGACCCCACCTCCAAGTCCCACCTGAATCTCCTGCCTTAGGCGCGCTTGTATTAGCTTCTAGGGCTGCTGTGACAAATTACCACAAATTGGTGGCTTAAAACAACAGAAATTTGTTCTCTCACAGTTCTGGTGGTTAGAAATTAATGTGTTGGCAGGACCAGGCTTCCTATGAAAGCTCTAGGGAAGTAATCAATCTTCTTTGTCTCTTCCTAGCTTCTGGGGTCGCCCGGCAATCCCTGATGTTCCTTGGCTTGCAGTTGCACCACTCCAATCTGCCTCTGACTTCGTGTGGCTTTCTTCTTCACATTTCTATGCCTCTGTGCTTCCTCTCCTCTTCTTATGAGGACACCAGTCATTGGATTTAGGGCCCACTCTAATCGAGCATGACCTCATCTTAACTAATTACATCTATGGAGAACCCATTCCAAATAAACTCACATTCTGAAGTTCTAGGTGGACATGCATTTGTAGAAGACACTGTTTAACCCACTGAGGTCCCTGAGCGGTACAAATGGTTTGCACTCAACTACTAACCTAAAAGGTTGGCAGTTCAAACCTACCCTGCGGCACCTTGGAAAAAAGGCCTCTGATTTGCTTCCATAAAGATGACAGCCAAGACAATCCTAAGGAGCAGTTCTATTCTGTAACATATGGGGTCACCCTGAGTTGGAATCAGCTTGAAGGCAATGGGTTTATTCAACCCACTATGGCTGGTAACCCCAGCTTTGGTTTCTCTAGATTGCTGGTTGTGATGCAAAGCTCAGGCTGCTGCCTCATGTCCAATCTTATATTCTTCCCTGTCTCATTGAGACCACCATGATCTTCAGCCCACGGGCCAGTTTCACTTCCCCGGCTCCCAGTACAGCCTCTCAGGTTTCACCCAGCACGTCTGCTTCCACCTGTACAGACAGCAGGCTTAGGACCAAAAACTGGTTGCTGCCGAGTTGATTCCGACTCATAGCAACGCTACAGGACAGAGTAGAGCTGCCCCATAAGGTTTCCAAGGAGTGGTTGGTGGATTCAAACTGCCGACCTTTTGGTTAGCAGCCACACTCTTAACCATTGCGCCACCAGGGCTCCACAGAAAATATGGATTTTGATTAGCAGGCCTATGAGTAATTGATATTTAGATCTATTTTAGATTTTACATATTATTTTATATATTTACATATTATTTCTAAAATTCCAAGTGTTCATGATTCTCATGATGCTAAATTCTTAATCTCCATAGAACGCCTCATTGAGGCGATAGGCAGAAAGGGAATTAAGTGACTATATCAAGAAAATAACAGCAGATGATAGCATTACCATGCAGAGTCATTTCACCCAGTTAGTAAATCAATTTACAGCCATGATGCTGTTAGATGTGAGCAGACAGAAGTAGTTAGTTCCATACCTTCTAACCACCTTCATTTTTCTTGGCAAAACTGTCTCCACAATTGGTTTTTAGTTAGAAAACACAATATCCAATAGTCAAGCCAGCATTTTCTCTGTTGCCAGTTAAAGGAAATATAAAGATGCCAGAAAATATCTGCCCAAACAGTGCTTTTTTCATTAAAAGCGTACCTTTAGAGCCTAATTACTGTACTATCAACTCTATATTGTTCTATTTCCATGAAGCACAAAATTGAAAAAAGTGTTTTTTCCCTATCAGCAGCATATCACATTTGTTAGGTATTAAATAAAATGTTCACAGACATTAAAATGTTGTCTCCTCTTGAGAAAGACACATCATTGAAATACAACAAAATTTTCATTCTCCTTTATAGTCCTGAAGGGTGTAGTTTAAGATCCTAATATTTCCAAGTTGGTTTTAGAGAACTAGGGCATTAAATACCCCCACAACCCAAATGTATCTACGCTGGAGAAGGACGTCAACCCTTTGCTCATCAGTTCTTTACTTCTGTCACTCATTCACACACATGCCCTGAAATGGCCTCTCACTGTTCTCCTTTTCTACAGCAATTTTCAATATCATATAACTTATCTTGGTAAAGGACATATTGCTTTGCAGAGAAGACTGCTGGGGAATTACAGAATGTTTCACGTTACATTAATATGTACGTTGGGATGAATTCCATATCTCCAAAGTAACAAGTCTAGACAGCCTAATTGGATTTCAAAAACTTCTGTTTGGCAAATGGCTACCATCAAAGAAAAAGAAAGTTCCTTGGTAGCTGTGGAACTCTTCATGGCTTTGGAGAAGTACAGCTTCGCAGATGGTAAGTGCCAGACCAGATGCTCCTGTGGCCATAACGAACTCCATCGTGATGGACTAGGGATGCCTAATCAAAAGTACTCATCATGTACTCCACATTTGATTAAGGCTAGATTTGAAATCAGCAATAATAAGAATGATAGTAGTAGCATCTATCACTTATTATTTGTTCGCGATGCGCCAGGAATCACAGACTTTAATGTCCAGTTGCCTGCAAGGTCAGCATTTGAGAGTGCTGAGCACTTCCCATGTGCCAGGCAGGTACTATTCTAAGTGTTTCTCATGTGTCACCTCATTCACCTCTCACCACAGATCTGTGAGATGCGAATAAGTTTAGTGTTGCTGTCTAGATGGAGCTACTTTCCCAAGGCCACGAAGTTTGTAAATGTCAGTACTGGCATTCAAACCTAGACTGTACTTGAAACTGAGCTAGCAGCTACATCTCGATGCCTCTCAGGTAATGTGATATACCTCACATCCCTCCTCTCTCATTTGATTCTCACAGCAGCTTTGTGAAATCAATATTACTATCTACATTTGGAAATGAAGGAAACGAGCCATGGAGAGGTTTCATACTTGCCCACGATCACACAGTTAGTAAGAAGGGATGCCGCCAGGATTTGAACCCGGGTCTGTGCGAACCTGAAGTACACCTACTAGTACCACGCAGCCTCTGAAAGAAAAGCCACAGCGAGCTTCCTGCTCATCGTGGATAAACGCTGACTATGGCCAGGGTTTAGGTGCTCATAGCCCCAAATCTCAGCAGACATGAGATCATTTTAGCTAGAAAGTGCCTTTCCTTCTTACACACATCCTTTCTCTTTCTAGAGAAACAGAGAAAGCATGAAATGTGTGATTAGCAGCTTCTCTAATGAGCCTTATCCTTTATCCTAATCTGGACTCAAATTTAAACATCTCTTTCCACATGTTTCCCTGTTTTAAATGCTTTTGAGCACTTAAGATACCTTAGTTACAAGGGTAGAAGTTAATCGCTGGAGACATGTAATGCACAAAATATGGAAATGATAGCTGCTTAAAATAAAATATAGGCTGTATCATCCAAATGAAGGCTGATGCAAAAACTGCCTTTTAAACCACTAACATTTCCTTAAATGCTATTTGCATGTTCCTTAGTTTTGTCTACAGCGTTTATCATGGGTCTGTTCATGCTCCAAGTGCAGGCCGTGCCAAGAGCTCAGCATAAATGGTTTCAAACGCACAGAATATGGGAATCTCATCTGAAACCATATGGCATCACACTAATGCTCCAAATGACCACTACTCAAAGGTAGAAGATTTTAAAAATAACCCTGCCACCATTAAAAATAGATGAATAAATAAATGACGACAGTGGCTTTCTTTTCCCCACTGGATTCATGGATAGGTTGGGGTGTATGAATTGCTTCTGCTCTGTGGCTGATTTTCAGCTCAGATAACTCATCTTTTTTCATTTCCTTTCAGTCATGATAAGCCATATTGAGAGCAGCTGCAGGCAAGAGGGGAAAAAAGGACCTCCCCAGCTCCCGCCTCCAAATCATTGTCAAACAACTGTTATAAAGAATCCATCTGGGCTCAGTGCTGTGCTGGGCACCAAAGAAATAATAGAAAACAGGAGAAAAAAAGTTTAAGCTGAGCCTAACCAAGAGATTTTAAAATTACTCAGCCGCATGTTTTGGAGAAAAATCAACCTCAGAATGATTTAATGCAAAGTCAGGTAGACCAGGCCTAAAGGGAAATTACCCTTCAAATTACATTAAAAAAACCAAACAAAGCAAACTGTACTTTACAGGTGATGGGAAGCATCATGAAGCAGGTAATGATAGGTCTGGTAGCCAATTCCAATATGAGTTACACATAAAGTTAGAAGCTGGTAAGTGAATCCAATGAGCCAAACCTTAAAATGTAAGGGGAATAAAATGATCATAGGAAAACAACCTGCACAAAGGGGAATGAAACAAGAAATTGTTTGCATTAGTAATTGAGTTTTTATAAAAGTATTTCCAGGTCTATGCCATAAATGAATTGGAGGTCAAAACTCAGTTGTGTGTGTGTTTTAAGTTGGAACCAAGGATGATTATTTTTTGGATCAAGCTTGGTCTGAGCAAGGAAGTAAATGCTTTTAACATTTTATTTAAAATGATTTCATCTGTTTTACTATATAAACCCAACAGAATCTTTTTTATGGATCATTCTACCATACTTCAATGACATAAACATGGCTTTGGTTTCAAAGCGAGACTTGGTGAGTGATTACTGCGAAAAATATTGCAGTCTTGTTTATTTTAAAGCATTTCTTGTTCGTGTGTTTTTAACGGTTACATGACCCAACTGCTTAGGCAAGTGTGCAGAAGATGATACAAACGAGAAACAAAGATCAGTTATAGGGTGAGTGAGAGGACTAACTACTTCGCACATTTCTTAAAAGTTAACTTACAGAGTAAAAAAGAATTCTAAGTTGTGTTTGAATATGACCAAGGAAACATAGTGACTAAATGCACAAAGAAAATTTTGAGAAGCTGGCAGAAAAATCAACAAAAAGAACTGATTATCCTAAAACACACAAAGAATAATCAAATTTTCTTAACTACAATTTACTAACTAGAATCAGTAATGGAATTCCACAGTCTTCATTCCCCACCTTCTCTGAACTCTTTGCCATTCAAAATTGCTGTCTAGCTTCTCCTTTGTGACATTAACCCTTCTGTGGTTTCTAAAACTTTGATTCTCTGTCCACCTCTGCAAAGGCTCCTTTTCTGTCTCTGGCTGGTTTGTCTTCCTCCCTACCACTCCCAACCCAACCAGTTACAGCAGCTCAGGATCCTAAGCTTGCTCTCTCAGCCCTTAACTTTTACTGGGAGTCTAGCTACTGCCATGACAACAGGTCAATTCTTATCATTCCCAAATCAACATGTTCTTCCTCATTCTCTACCCTGTAACCTACCCACACTACCCTGTATCCATCTTCCACTGTGTCAACCTCAGCACGGCCAAGGCCAGAGGCCGCCTCCATTGATGAAAAAAATCACTCCTCCAAGCTTCAAAACTTTGACTCATTTTTTTTTTTTTTTTGTCTTTCTTTCCTTTGGCCAATAAAGCCAATCAGTTACTGAGTCCTACTGATTCTTTAAAGATTTTTCTTTCTGTGTTTTTCCTCTCATTGACTTAATCTAGGCTCTCCTCACTTGAAACCTGAATTATTGCCATAATAATAGTAGTAGGATTCAATAATGTCAGCTTTTATGTGCCAAATACTGTTCTAATTGCTTTGAAATTATCTCATCATATGTGAAGAAACCAAGGCACAAAGAGTAATTTATTTGACTGAGGTTGCACAGCAAGCTGAGCCAGGATTTGAATGCAAGCCATTTGACTCTAGAGTTCTTCAGGGCTAGAGATTGAATTGCTCCTCATAGAATCATTCATCCAATCCACCATGAACACTACACTCACTTCATTTTTCTAAAATAGCATTTTAAACATGGCAACATATATCAGCAACCTTCATTATACAAGTTTACCTGTTGGCTCAAAATTCATTTTAACTTAAAATTTCTTGGAATTAATCCTAAAGAAATAATTAACAATGTATACAAAGATATATATATATACAGGGATCTTCATTGTAGCATGATTCATAATAGTTCAAAATTGGAAACAACTTTAATGTTCAATGCAAGTTAAATATAATTTTGGAACATTCATAAGAGGGAATATATATCATAAAAAGATGACATTGTAGAAGACTGATAACATGGGGAATTTTTCAAGAGTTACTAACTGGAAAAAAAAACAGATCATTAAAGAGTTGTGTAGAATAATGCAGAGTATTGAATCTAATTTTGTGGGAAAAAAAGCAAAAACAAAACAAAACAAACTGGAAGGATATATACCAAAATATTAATTGGAATTATTTCTGAGGTACTAAGACTCTAAGGTATTTTTTTTTTTTTTCATTCTTTTCCAAAATTATACAACAACCCCAAGACTATGGCCCCAGACACCTTGCTAGCCCAGAACTGAAGCCACTCCTGAAGTCTATCTTTCAGCCAAGGATTATTCAGCCAAGGATTGTACAGGCCTATGAAACAAACAATAACACACAGGAGGGATGTGCTTCTTAGTTCAATCAAATATATGGGACCAAATGGGCAACATCTGCCCAAAAGCAAAGATGAGAAGACAGGAAAGGACTGGAAAAATGGACACAGGGAACCCACAGTGGAAGGGTGAAAAGTGCTGACAAATTGCGGGGACTGCAACCAATGTCACAAAACAATTTGTGTTTAGATTTTTGAATGAGAAACTAATTTGCACTGTAAACTTTCACCTAAAGCACAATATAATTAAAAAAAAAAAGAATTAAAGAGAGAATTAAAAAAAAATTATACAATGAACATAAAATGCATTTTTAATCAGACCCCCAACCCATGATAAATGTCATTTAAAAATAATATCCAAATCCCACAGCTTCTATAATGTTATTTCCCTCAAGGACACAACAATATTTATTGCCTGTTGGATTAGATTGAAAGTTTCTCTGCTTAGAATTCAAACTCAGGCCCCTTTGTCTAGGGCTTCTTGTTGGTTCTTCAACTTCAACCTTTCTTCTTCTCTGCAGAATCTTTGACACCAGCCAAATTGGTCTCCTCACTACTTTCTGCTACCACCCTCTCCACTTAACCCTGCAGTTGGTCAAAGTTCAAGCAGAGCCTGACTCCATCACTCACGTCTCACTGATACCCAAGCAGAGCCTGACTCCATCACTCATGTCTCACTGATACCCATGCAGAGCCTGACTCCATCACTCACGTCTCACTGATACCCAAGCAGAGCCTGACTCCAACACTCACGTCTCACTGATACCCATGCGGAGCCTGACTCCACCACTCTCGTCTCACTGATACCCATGCGGAGCCTGACTCCATCACTCATGTCTCACTGATACCCACACAGAGCCTGACTCCAACACTCACGTCTCACTGATACCCAAGCAGAGCCTGACTCCATCACTCACGTCTCACTGATACCCAAGCAGAGCCTGACTCCATCACTCATGTCTCACTGAGGCCCAAGCAGAGCCTGACTCCATCACTCACGTCTCACTGATACCCAAGCAGAGCCTGACTCCATCACTCACGTCTCACTGATACCCATGCAGAGCCTGACTCCATCACTCACGTCTCACTGATACCCATGCGGAGCCTGACTCCATCACTCACGTCTCACTGATACCCATGCGGAGCCTGACTCCACCACTCTCGTCTCACTGATACCCATGCGGAGCCTGACTCCATCACTCACGTCTCACTGATACCCATGTGGAGCCTGACTCCATTAGTCACATTTCACTGATGCCCAAGCAGAGCCTGACTCCATCACTCACGTCTCACTGATACCCATGCAGAGCCTGACTCCATCACTCACGTCTCACTGATGCCCATGCAGCGCCTGACTCCATCACTCACGTCTCACCGATGCCCATGCAGAGCCTGACTCAATCACTCACCTCTCACTGATGCCCAAGCAGAACCTGACTCCATCACTCACGTCTCACTGATGCCCATGCAGAGCCTGACTCCATCACTCACGTCTCACTGATACCCAAGCAGAGCCTGACTCTATCAGTCACGTTTCACTGATGCCCAAGCAGAGCCTGACTCCATCACTCACGTCTCACTGATACCCATGCAGAGCCTGACTCCATCACTCACGTCTCACTGATACCCATGCAGAGCCTGACTCCATCACTCACGTCTTACTGATACCCATGCATCAAACTGTCCCTGGAACTCTTAAGCATGTAACTTGGATTATTTATTATTTATAAACTGGTGCTGCTTTCTAGTTTTGCTGTGTGTGGAAAATGCTAACCCAAATGTTAGTGGTTTGAACCCATCCAGTGGCTCCACGGAAGAAAGTCTCGGCAAACTTCTTCCGTAAGGATTACAGCCAAGAAAACTCCACGGAGCAGTTCTATTTCTCTAACACATGAGGTTGCCACGAGTCAGGGGCCAACTCGAAGGCAGCTAAGAGCAACACCATGAGTGAAATTCAACACCAGTACCAGAAATGATTAAAATCTCCACGAATGAAGCTGTTAAAGCAGGGCTTCCAACCAGTTTGAACTGGTTCAGTTGCGGCTGATAAGCAAAATCAGAACAGACCCAAATTTTCACAATTTGGGTGACCTGGAATGATAACTGGAACAGAAAAAATTACAGGTTGAATCCCTGGAATGGGAGACTCAGAGGAGGCATAGCGAGCCCTTTAAGGAGCCTGATGCACGAGATTGGATTATTGGCAGGACCGTGAAAAGCGACACATATTCAAAGCAGCGCGGTCAGCAGCCACTTTTGGTGGGGGAGGCACCACTGTTTCTGACTCTGCTCAAAATTTGATAGGCAAGAAACTTGGTTGCTATGCAACATGTGCACTGCCCTTGTTTTCTAAGAGGGCTTCAACCTGTAATCTTTCCTGTTCCAGTCATCATTCTGGTTCACTCAAATTTAAAAAATTCAGGTCTGTTCCGGATTCACTTCCATGGCCATGACTGAACTGGGAATAACCAATCTGAAGCCCTGTGTTAAAGTCAAAGAATATGTCTCAAGTCCACTAGTTTTGCTAGATATCTAAGATATGGCATAAATGTTAACCTGAAAATGTAATTGAAGTCTTACCCATGATGTTAATTTCCTATATTACAAAATTATTCTTATTAATGATTTAGTGGTTAAAAAAAAAAAAAAAGGCGAGGGAGGAGGAAAACAAAGAATTTTACTGATTGCAAATATTCCTAAGTGCTAATTTCAGTTGTTATTTTTTTCACTATACTCTAAATTACATTTAAGTTGTTACATATCTACGGAGACCAAAGATCATACCACAATTCACAAGACACAACATATGTATGAATAAGTGGTGTATATGGGGAGCTATAATTTTTCTGTGGGATTTTGGAGAAGTTGTAACCACATGAGGAAAGTCTGACTGGTTTATGTAGCCAACCAAACCCATTGGTTGCATTTAATAATACCATAATCCCAAACACACAGGTTTGGTTTTATATAATGCATGGGTATGACTCCAACAGAGTCTGCATACTCCAAGGATTGACCCATCTCCCACTGGCCCTAATTTCCATTCTTTTAGGCTACTTCACTTCTCTTTTTGCGCTCTATGGGCCATCACATTACATCATAAGTGGGCAAAACTGAGACCCCTCTCTCCATGTCAGTGACTGTAAAATTTAGCTACCAACAGATTCTCTCATCCACCTAGGCATGAGCCTGGATCAAAGAGGGAATACACAGAGAGGAAAAAACAAACAAAAAACCAAACCCATTGCTGTCAAGTTGATTCTGACTCATAGCAGAGAGAAAAGGGAAGCATTTTCCTGTTCTGAATCTATGGGATAATGAATAAAAGTGCCCCTTTGGAACCAAACAGGGAACCCCAAAAGGAAGGTCACTCCAAGCCAATTTTTATTTAGACAGTTATAAAAGCATTGCAAGTATTGTTTACAATAGAATTCTTAAGAAATCGAGAAGAGAAACAAAAATCTAGAAATGAAGAAAAAAAAAAAAAAAAAGCACAGGATTCTATGGTACCCCATCATTACTCTGGAGCTGGAGAAACTCAGGTCCAGCCCTCACATCATAGGCTAACCACATTCCCTCGGCTTTGCACAGGTGAAGTTATATTTTGCATGAATAAGAGTGCAACTAAACTTGTAGTTATCTGAATTTGCATAACAATGAGCCACTTTTAATAGGGCTACTCTGTAACAGGGATATGATCTGAAATGAATGGATTTTATAGCCAGGATATTCCCATAGGACCTGCCACTATTTTCATATCTGACTCACTTTGGAACTGGGGATTTCTCTGTCCTAAATTGTCAGAAAGCCTAAAGACTGGGGTGTGGCTGTGAGAGGGGTGAGAGCAAGAGGCTGAAACTAAAGCAGAAGCAAATGGGGTATTCTCCATAATGGACCTCCAGGTACAAGAACACATTATGCCTGCTTCCTGGGATATACAATCCTTGGGACATTGCAGGTATTAAATAGGAAATATTATACTAATGACTTCTGTGTCCTTTAGCAGTGAGTTCTCCACATAAACACAATAAAAATACTTTAGTGCATTAATGAGGCACACAGGGCTTACCTTTATCAAACAGACCTTCACTGGCTCACTTGGACTTAGCATATTAACAGTAATTCTAACATGCTTGAAAACAGTTTTCTTAAATAGGATAAACAGTGACCTTTGTGTTCCTTTTCAGAATCCCTATTGGTTTAGCAACTACTTTTCATAGATGTAGGAAAGGCCAAATTCACCATTCTGGACTTAATAAAAATTATTATATACTAGAAGTTTAAATGTTTAAGAAACTGAATAAATTTAGCAATGATGACATCCATGTGTGAGTGTGTGCACACGCGCACACACACACACAATATGAGCACGTATCTTTCTAGTTCTGTTAGACCAACATGTAAAAAAATCACCAACTCTTTAAAAAATAATGTAAATGTATGAGAGCAGCAAAAGTAAATGGACTTACTAGCTAGATTTCATCTAAATAGATAATTAACTAGTTGATTTAGTATATTTTAATTTAAAAGAAGACTTGGAAAGGAGTAGATTAAAAAAAAAAATGTTTTAAACATAAAATATCCCCTTGTAAATGGCCAGCAAGCAGGAAGTATACATCCCTGGCATCAAAGGGATTAATGGCAACACTAAATATCTCTTCCACTTCCTCCGACCAGAGGATGTTGTAATTTTTTGGATTCATGAATTGGCCAGGCCAGTCAGCGTCTTGAGCACAACAGACTGTCTAGATCTATTCCTTACCTGCTGGGAAGAGACAATTCCCCTCACACTTGGAACCCCGAAGCCCTTTAAGCTGCTTGCTCTGTAACCGTGGCAGCTGGGCCCTACACAATTCTTCATCTCCTGCCACTGGGCCTCGCTAAATAAAAACTATGGTGCCTTGTTAGCCAACAACTGAGCGTGAAATTACTACATTGCAATCCCCTGATCTCTGAGTCAATCAATTCCCCCCCCCTCCCCCCCGTTATAGATCTGGATGCAAAGGGTCAATACAGAGAAGAAAAAAAAAAGTGGAATGGAATAAAATGAAACGTATCTGGGCAACCGGAGCATACCCAACAGTCATACTTAATTCCATGTAGTGAAATTAGTGTGTGCATATAAAAAAGTTTGGAGCCAGCTAATAAAACCAAAACGTGTGCTAGTTAATGTCATCATCATGCTTTGAACTTGCACATGCTGTAATGGAGAGAACTGTAGAGACAGATATATGGCCACAAACAAGCTTTTGTCAGGCTGAAAATTGCTAACAGATTAGAATGTGTTTGACAAGACACTGAGATTGTAACATATGTTCTTTTTAAGGAGTATTAACATTTTATGAATTAGCTCCATGCTAACAGAGAGCGCCTGCACTGCTAAACAATTAGAATGTCATTTACAGTCCATCAGCAGTTCTCTACACTCAGAATCCCGCTTGTGGACGAGAGGATGGGAAGGCAAGGAAAGTGGTATGAAGGGGAGGAAAGTCAAAAGGAAAGAATGTGAAGAAGTAGGCTGTAACATGTGCTGAATGCCATGTTAACTTTTTTTTTTGTCAGGAGCTCCCAAGGTGGAGGGCGTGTTCTGCCAGGATTTCAGACGAGAGAAGGAATGTTTCAAAATAAAGTTCTTACCAACTTTTCTTCCCAACCAAATATCTTGTATCTACGGTATCACTTCCAAGGATATTTACTCAGTATTCTGAAATAAGCACTTTATTTATAGTTTCCTGATGATTCTTTGTCAGGGGGGCAAAATTATTTTGTGGTAAAAATCAGAGTGTTGAATGAATATTATTAAAAATGAACTAGGACCATCAGGAGCACTCTAAAATCATTAGACCTCTAATACAGGGCACAGTCTCCCTAATCAGAACTTTGCACATATGGTAAGTCACATTTTTGTATAAAATTTCAACAACTGTTGCTGTTTGTCTGCAGAGCCCTTCTGGGCAGTGGCTGTATCTTGTCTCCTACAGTGCCTGGAAGATAGGATGGATTCAGTAAATATTTGCTGAATTGGATTGACATGAAGGAAATGGAGAGCATAAAATAATACTTAAATGGAAAGAGTCCAGTTGGCAGCCTCATTTACATCCCCTCTCAGGGCTTCCCTGGGACTCTGGGTGGCCCTGCCACAGGGCTCATTGCTTTGACAGGTTTCATAGATTGTGGTTTGTCCCCCCATAAAACTCAATAGTCTTAAGGGTAGAGGTTACAGCTCACTTGACCTTGTATTCTAAACACCCAGGGCAGGACTGGATTTATAGGGCACACTCCATTTTCTACCTTAAGGCAGAACTTCATACCTGCCAAAGTAATTATAATCATATCTTATCAGACAGGCTGGAAATGAAGTGTTCCTAATGAATAAAATGTAATTATATGACATTGTTATCTGATTTGAAAATTCTCTTTTAAAAATGAATTTTTATCTCATTATGCAGTGTAATTTTATTATTTATATATTACCCAGAATCTCATAATTCAGAGGTAGCCATTGACCATATATGTACATATGTATATGCATGTGTCTATGTATATATATCCCTCCTAAGTTTTATACACACACACACATAAACTGTATACACACTCACACATACATGTACATATAGTGTGTATATGTATGTACACGCTCACACACAGATACACATACTTTTAACTCTAGGTCTTCTTCTAATTCTTGACTAATTCCATGATGATGATTTTAATGCTAAACATCTAATTTTAATGCTGAACACAGCAGAAACAAAGATTAGAAAAATGAAAACCATGAAGTATTATAATACCAAAAGAGAAATAATTTCAGAATGAGCTGTTATCCTGGATTACCTAGGCACCTATCCAAATTTTTACAGAAAACAAGAGTTCAGTTTGGATCCTGAGACTCAAAGCCTCACTTCATATATGGCAAACTGGTGGCATCTATAATGAGGCATAAGATAATTATGACATGCAATCATAATCTCTTAGGGGAAAGGCAACATGGTTTATACGGACAGAGGCCAGGTCTCACCAACCTTCTTGAGCTATTTGAGAGGATAAATAAGCAGGGCATATACTTTATTTAAACTTTCAAAAGCCCTTTGACAAGGTTCTACATCAAAGATGGTTTATAAGCAAAGATGAGAAGATAAGGGGCAGGGAAACTAGAACACTGGAAAGGGAACAAACAGAACACAATTAAAGAGAATGTTGACACACTGTGATAAATGTAACTAATGTCACTGAACAATTTATGTGGAAACTGTCAAAGGGAAATCTAACTTGCTGTGTAAACTTTTCACCAAAAACTCAATAAAAATATTACTTTTTTTTTTTAAAGATGGTTTATAAAAACGGAGTTAACATGGGAAGGGGAGGGTGTTAACTATAGAGAGAGAACTTGACTAAAGATGAGGAAAAAAATGAGTAGAATCAACATTTTTCTATCAGAGAAGTGTTAAGACAGTCCCCAAGTAGCCAGCATTAAGTGAGTTTTCTTTCTAATATTAAAAATTATCTTGGAGAAAGTGCACATCCCCAAAAGTGTGAAACTATCTGCCTCTTTTAGATTGTAAAATATCTAAAACCAAAGGAAGATCTGTGTGAGAGAGAGAGAGATAGAGATGTACAGGTAGGTATACCCAGTGCTGGTAAAGATGGGGCTGTTGGGGGACCTGGAAAGTGATAAGCAGATGATGTCCTACTCTTGCACCAAATAGGCTTATCTGCACTCACTCAATATGTGCAATTTTGATTACTATTTTCTGCAAGTTACATGATTAGCAAAGTCCAGGGAAGTTCGGGAAATAAAATATTCCAAGTATTACAAAAGAATTGAAGGGGAAAAAAACCTTCATGCACGCACGCACACACACACACACACACGCTCATCCAAAGAAAAATGAAGGCTGACGGAAGGATAGAAAAGTGAGGTTATTCTGCATGAAAAAACAGAAGTGCGGGGAGCGGACAGGCAAAGTTTACAAAACCACAAAGGATACACATAGAAAAAAAAAATTTTTTTTTTTTTCCTACACATAAAAAAAAAAAAAAACAAAAACACATATGGCACCCATTAATTCACTGCTTGGAGACTAAAACCAGGTAAACCTCTTTGAAGTTTAAAAGGCTGTTTTGGGACACATGGCAACTTTAAGCAACAGTTGGCTCTTCAGGAGAAAGCCCTAGTGAAAACTGAAGTGGGCTTAAGGAGTTTGAGATATTCTAAGAGGTAAGATCCTTAATGGATTAATGAAGAAAATTAGGAGTTTCTAGTTACATCTCTTACTTTTTGAAACTTTCTTCGAGAAGGATAGTCATGCTCCCTCCCTGAATTTCTCTCTCCTCCCCTTATGGTCAGGAGCTCCAGTGGTCAGCCTGGTATGTCATTTCTTCCGTTTGCCTCCATTAATGCAGAAAATTGAGTGTGGATTATGAATGTTGTATTAGCTACTATTGTTGTCAACACCAGGCACTAATGACCCAAATGGAGGGAAGAGGGGTAGAAGGGAGAAGTTTCCAGTCAAACACCAGTACTGTTTATTAGAAATGCAAAACATCCTTTTTGAGGTAATTAACATTTTGGGGGCAACTTTAAAGATTTCCTTTCTTATGTGCAGTGTGGCATAGGACGCTTGTAGGCTGCAGATCAATAAATTCCAGTTAACTTTCAAGTCATGTCGGCATGCAGCTCTGGCTGGTTTATTAATTTAAGTTTCAGTCCTTTAAAAAACAGTTATATCTAAAGAAATAAGGCACTATATGGATCGCAGTGAGATTGCTCATTGAGAACAGGTCTTTACATACATTGGTTATCAACATCAATAGGAAATCTTAAAACACTGAAGAGAATAGGTCACCCCTCTTTCTGTCTCCTTCAGTTAGAATTTTTCATAGGAACCTTTGCACCATTCCTTTTTGTTTTTAAGATCACTTGATAACTGAGCAGCAAGGACCTCTGTCTTTCCTTGCACAAGCTTCAGCAATTAGCTGAGTGAGAATAAAAAGGTGCAAATGGAAGGAGAGTGACGGCACTGGGTTTCTGGGTAGTTTGATCTCAGTGTTGAAGTCTCTCAGTGTTGAAGTCTCTATCTAGGAAGGTATGTCTCCCCTTCTTTCTCCTTTTCCTGCCCTATGTCCCCAATATCTATCTAACCATGAGGCTATAACCTGAAAGCCTGATAGTAAAATGAAATGCTAGAAATCGCCTAGGTTTCCTTTCAATCTTCTCTCCTTTGCATGTTTTATCTTTGATTCCTTATGTTGTTTATGTTTTAACCATTTTTGTAAAAAAGCCATCGCATATATGTCAATGGATTATACCTTTTGTGGACTTGCTCCAGCCATCAGGACATTCTACAATTCCTGCTCCCAACTGGATAATACTTTAAGGAATACAAATTAATTGTACTATTAGACAATGCCCCGGATTACTATGACAGTAATGCTGCAGCCCAAACAATACATCCTCAAACTAAACGACGCCTGGATTACCTGTGTCACTTCTCCCTTGTGCTAACATATATAGGTGAGAGTTGCTTGAACGTATTAAAGCTGGTCAGAAACTAAAGCTGGAGTTCAATGCTACTAAGTACTATACCTACTGCATTTTAGATCCTGAAAGAAACACTTATGAATTGACAATACCATCTAAATACAGTCCACAACAGTACCTTGCATATATGTTTTTTACAAAAATGAGTGCTACAACTATCACCACTACTTCCCAAGGTGGATAGGTGATAGGGTGCATCACACACTTGATGACCCAAAATCAGATTCTACTCAAGAATAGTGAATGGACTCAGGCATATATATCTGGTAACAGCCCAAACCAGCTGGTAATAGGTCATAAGTAAGTCAAGGGCTACAACAATCAAGACAGCACAATCTAGTAGCCCATCCACGTATATTGAAAGAAAACAAAACAAGATAAGACTGAGTGAGCAAATATAAAATAAATCACTACAATATCTTAGTGATGGCTCGGAGACAGCAGTCGATATCAAACCACATAAAGAAGCAGACCATGACTGCTTCTACAACCCCCCAAACAAAAGAATCAAAATCTTTCCCAAATGAGGATACAATCCTGGAATTATCAGATACAGAATATAAAAAACTAATTTACAGAATGCTTCAAGACATCAGGGATGACCTCAGAAATGAAATAAGGCAATCTGCAGAAAAAGCCAAGGAACACACTGATAAAACAGTTGAAGAACTCAAAAAGATTATTCAAGAACATAGTGGAAAAATTAATAAGTTGCAAGAATCCATAGAGAGTCAGCATTCAGAAATCCAAAAGATTAACAATAAAATTACAGAATTAGACAACGCAATAGGAAGTCAGAGGAGCAGACTCGAGCAATTAGAATGCAGAGTGGGAAATCTGGAGGACCACGGAATTAACACCAACATAGCTGGAAAAAAAATCAGATAAAAGAATTAAAAAAAATGAAGAAACCCTAAGAATCATGTGGGACTCTATCAAGAAGGATAACTTGCGTGTGACTGGAGTCCCAGAACAGGGAGGGAGGACAGAAAACACAGAGAGAATAGTTGAAGATCTGCTGACAGAAAACTTCCCTGACATCATGAAAGATGAAAGGATATCTATCCAAGATGCTCATCGAACCCCATTTAAGATTGATCCAAAAAGAAAAACACCAAGACATATTATCATCAAACTTGCCAAAACCAAAGATAAAGAGAAAATTTTAAAAGCAGCCAGGGAGAAAAGAAAGGTCTCTTACAAGGGAGAATCAATAAGAATAAGTTCAGACTACTCAGCAGAAACCACGCAGGCAAGAGGGCAATGGGATGACATATACAGAGCACTGAAGGAGAAAAACTGCCAGCCAAGGATCATATATCCAGCAAAACTCTCTCTGAAATATGAAGGCAAAATTAAGATATTTACAGATAAACACAAGCTTAGAGAATTTGCAAAAACCAAACCAAAGCTACAAGAAATAGTAAAGGAAATTGATTGGTCAGAAAACCAATAATATCAGATACCAGCACAACACAAGGTCACAGAACAGAATATCCTGATATCAACTCAAATAGGGAAATCACAAAAACAAATTAAGATTAATTAAAAAAAAAATGCTCAAAACAGGGAATCATTGAAGTCAGTATGTAAAAGATCACAATAATCAAAAAGAGGGACTAAATACAGGTGGCACAGAACTGCCATATGGAGAGGAATACAAGGCGATATAGGACAATACGGGTTCGGTTTTTACTTAGAAAAATAGGGGTAAATATTAAGGTAACCACAAAGAGGTATAACAACTCCGTAACTCAAAATAAAAACCAAGAAAAACGTAACGACTCAGCAAACATAAAGTCAAATACTATGAAAATGAGGAACACACAATTTACAAAGAAAAATGTCTCAGCACAAAAAAAGTAAGTGGAAAAATGAAACTGTCAACAACACACATAAAAAGGCATCAAAATGACAACACTAAACACATACTTATCTATAATTACACTGAATGTAAATGGACTAAATGCACCAATAAAGAGTCAGAGAGTCTCAGACTGCATAAAGAAACACGATCCGTCTATATGCTGCCTACAAGAGACACACCTTAGACTTAGAGACACAAACAAACTAAAACTCAAAGGATGGAAAAAAATATATCAAGCAAACAATAAGCAAAAAAGAAGAGGAGTAGCAATATTAATTTCTGACAAAATAGACTTTAAAGTTAAATCCACCACAAAGGATAAAGAAGGACACTACATAATGATAAAAGGGACAATTGACCAGGAAGATATAACCATATTAAATATTTATGCACCCAATGACAGGGCTGCAAGATACATAAATCAAATTTTAACAGAACTGAAAAGTGAGATAGACACCTCCACAATTATAGTAGGAGACTTCAACACACCACTTTCGGAGAAGGACAGGACATCCAGTAAGAAGCTCAATAGAGACACAGAAGACCTAATTACTACAATCAACCAACTTGACCTCATTGACTTATACAGAACTCTCCACCCAACTGCTGCAAAGTATACTTTTTTTTCTAGCGCACATGGAACATTCTCTAGAATAGACCACATATTAGGTCATAAAACAAACCTTTGCAGAATCCAAAACATCGAAATATTACAAAGCATCTTCTCAGACCACAAGGCCATAAAAGTGGAAATCAATAACAGAAAAACTAGGGAAAAGAAATCAAATACTTAGAAACTGAACAATACCCTCCTGAAAAAAGACTGGGTTATAGAAGACATTAAGGAGGGAATAAGGAAATTCATAGAATGCAACAAGAACGAAAATACTTCCTATCAAAACCTCTGGGACACAGCAAAAGCAGTGCTCAGAGGCCAATTTATATCGATAAATGCACACATACAAAAAGAAGAAAGAGCCAAAATCAGAGAACTGTCCCTACAACTTGAACAAATAGAAAGTGAGCAACAAAAGAATCCATCAGGCACCAGAAGAAAACAAATAATAAAAATTAGAGCTGAACTAAATGAATTAGAGAACAGAAAAACAATTGAAAGAATTAACAAAGCCAAAAGCTGGTTCTTTGAAAAAATTAACAAAATTGATAAACCATTGGCCAGACTGACTAAAGAAATACAGGAAAGGAAACAAATAACCCGAATAAGAAACGAGATGGGCCACATCACAACAGACCCAACTGAAATTAAAAGAATCCTATCAGATTATTACGAAAAATTGTACTCTAACAAATTTGCAAACCTAGAAGAAATGGATGAATTCCTAGAAAAACACCACCTACCTAAACTAACACAATCAGAAGTAGAACAACAAAATAGACCCATAACAAAAAAAAGAGATTGAAACGGTAATCAAAACACTCCAAACAAAAAAAAAAAAGCCCTGGCCCGAATGGCTTTACTGCAGAGTTCTACCAAACTTTCAGAGAAGAGTTAACACCACTACTACTAAAGGTATTTCAAAGCATAGAAAATGACGGAATACTACCTAACTCATTCTATGAAGCCACCATTTCCCTGATACCAAAACCAGGTAAAGACATCACAAAAAAAGAAAATTACAGACCTATATCCCTCATGAACATAGATGCAAAAATCCTCAACAAAATTCTGGCCAATAGAATTCAACAACATAGCAAAAAATTAATCCACCATGGCCAAGTGGGATTTATACCACGTACGCAAGGCTGGTTTAATATTAGAAAAACCATTAATGTAATCCACCATATAAATAAAACAAAAGACAAAAACCACATGATCTTATCAATTGATGCAGAAAAGGCATTTGACAAGGTCCAACACCCATTTATGATAAAAACTCTCACCAAAATAGGAATTGAAGGAAAATTCCTCAACATAATACAGGGCATTATACAAAGCCAACAGCCAACATCACTCTAAATGGAGACAGCCTGAAAGCATTTCCCTTGAGAATGGAAACCAGACAAGGATGCCCTTTATCACCATTCTTATTCAACATTGTGCTAGAGGTCCTAGCCAGAGCAATTAGGCTAGACAAAGAAATAAAGGGCATCTGGATTGGCAAGGAGGAAGTAAAATTATCTCTATTTGCAGATGACATGATCTTATACACAGAAAACCCTAAGGAATCCTCCAGAAAACTACTGAAATTAATGGAAGAGTTTGGCAGAGTCTCAGGTTATAAGATAAACATACAAAAATCACTTGGATTCCTCTACATCAACAAAAAGAACATCGAAGAAGAAATAACCAAATCAATACCATTCACAGTAGCCACCAAGAAGATAAAATACTTAGGAATAAATCTTACCAAAGATGTAAAAGACCTATACAAAGAAAACTACAAAGTACTACCCCAAGAAACTAAAAAGGACCTACTTAAGTGGAAAAACATACCTTGCTCATGGATAGGAAGACTTAACATAGTGAAAATGTCTATTCTACCAAAAACCATCTATACATACAATGCACTTCCGATCCAAATTCCCATGTCATTTTTTAATGTGATGGAGAAACAAATCACCAACTTCATATGGAAGGGAAAGAAGCCCCGGATAAGCAAAGCATTACTGAAAAAGAAGAAGAAAGTGGGAGGCCTCACTCTACCTGATTTCAGAACCTATTATACAGCCACAGTAGTCAAAACAGCCTGGTACTGGTACAACAGCAGACACATAGACCAATGGAACAGAATTGAGAACCCAGATATAAATCCATCCACATATGAGCAGCTGATATTTGACAAAGCCTCAGTGTCAGTTAATTGGGGAAAAGATAGTCTTTTTAACAAATGGTGCTGGCATAACTGGATATCCATTTGCAAAAAAATGAAACAGGACCCATACCTCACACCATGCCCAAAAACTAACTCCAAGTGGATCAAAGACCTAAACATAAAGACTAAAACGATAAAGATCATGGAAGAAAAAATAGGGACAACCTTAGCAGCCCTAATACAAGGCATGAACAGAATACAAAACATTACCAAAAATGACGAAAAGAAACCAGATAACTGGGAGCTCCTAAAAATCAAACGCCTATGCTCATCTAAAGACTTCACCAAAAGAGTAAAAAGACCACCTACAGACTGGGAAAGAATTTTCAGCTATGACATCTCCGACCAGTGCCTGATCTCTAAAATCTATACAATTCTGTCAAAACTCAACCACAAAAAGACAAACAACCCAATCAAGAAGTGGGCAAAGGATATGAACACGCGCTTCACTAAAGAAGATATTCAGGCAGCTAACAGATACATGAGAAAATGCTCTCGATCATTAACCATTAGAGAAATGGAAATTAAAACTACGATGAGATTCCATCTCACTCCAACAAGGCTGGCATTAATCCAAAAAACACAAAATAATAAATGTTGGAGAGGCTGTGGAGAGATTGGAACTCTTATACACTGCTGGTGGGAATGTAAAATGGTACAACCACTTTGGAAATCTATCTGGCGTTATCTTAAACAGTTAGAAATAGAACTACCATATAACCCAGAAATCCCACTCCTCGGAATATACGCTAGAGAAATAAGAGCCTTCACACAAACAGATATATGCACACCCATGTTTACTGCAGCTCTGTTTACAATAGCAAAAAGCTGGAAGCAACCAAGGTGTCCATCAACGGATGAAGGATTAAATAAATTGTGGTATATTCACACAATGGAATACCACACATCGATAAAGAACAGTGACGAATCTGTGAAACATATCATAGCATGGAGGAACCTGGAAGGCGTTATGCTGAGCGAAATTAGTCAGAGGCAAAACGACAAATATTGTGTAAGACCACTATTATGAGATCTTGAGAAATAGTATAAACTGAGAAGAACACACACCTTTGTGGTTACAAGGGGGGGAGGGAGGGAGGGGGGGAGAGGGTTTTTTACTGATTAGTTAGTAGATAAGAACTGCTTTAGGTGAAGGGAAGGACAATACTCAATACATGGAAGGTCAGCTCAACTGGACTGGACCAAAAGCAAAGAAGTTTCCGGGATAAACTGAATGCTTCAAAGGTCAGCGAAGCAAGGGCAGGGGTTTGGGGACCATGGTTTAAGGGGACTTCTAAGTCAATTGGCAAAATAATTCTATTATGAAAACATTCTGCATCCCACTTTGAAATGTGGCGTCTGCGGTCTTAAATGCTAACAAGCAGCCATCTAAGATGCATCAATTGGTCTCAACCCACCTGGATCAAAGGAGAATGAAGAACACCAAGGTCACACGATAACTAAGAGCCCAAGAGACAGAGAGGGCCACATGAACCAGAGACCTACATCATCCTGAGATCAGAAGAACTAGTTGGTGCCCGGCCACAACAAATGACTGCCCTGATAGGGAGCACAACAGAGAACCCCTGAGGGAGCAGGAGATCAGTGGGATGCAGACCCCAAATTCTCACAAAAAAGACCATACTTAATGGTCTGACTGAGACTAGAGGAATCCCGGTGGTCATGGTCCCCAAACCTTGTGTTGGCCCAGGACAGGAACCATTCCCGAAGACAACTCATCAGACATGAAAGGGACTGGACAGTGGGTAGGAGAGAAATGCTGATGAAGAGTGAGCTATTTGTATCAGGTGGACACTTGAGACTGTGTTGGCATCTCCGGTCTGGAGGGGGGATGGGAGGATAAAGAGAGTTGGAAGCTGGCAAAATTGTCACGAAAGGAGAGACTGGAAGGGCTGACTCATTAGGGCGAGAGCAAGTGGGAGTACCGAGTAAGGTGTATATAAACTTATATGTGACAGTTTGACTTGATTTGTAAATGTTCATTTGAAGCTCAATAAAAGTTAATTAAAAAAAAATGACTGCTTATCTAGAAATCTCAGATGTTCTCAGACTAAGTGTGCCTTCATGAAATTCACATGGAACATTATCATTTCATTAATAACTAAATTGTGACATGTATTTGAAGAATCAACTGAAACAATATGAAACTTGTGCCACATTTTCATGTTGAGAATTTAAATTACAGACAGATTTGCACTTTTCATTTCTGAGTGCATTCAGTTTTAATCAAGGTTCCCAGCGTTCCTCCCTAACAGTGAAATTGTATTTAAATGGAGCCTTTAGGGTATTCAAGTTACAGATTAATTAACTCCATTTGGACAGGGTTTGGGTGGCACTACATTTCTCACATCTCTAATTTTATCTCCAGAGGTAGCCAAAGCTCCTCTAAACATTAGCAACTAAATACTTGCTTACGCTTAGGTTGATTATGATAGAAACTTCTAAAATAAAGCAGGCTTGCCATAATTCATAATAAAATGACCAGTTCTGAGTGCAATGAGATGACCTTCTACTAGTTTACATTTCCAACCCATGGCTGAATTGGGTTAGGAATGCAGCGCCACCACTTCTTAACTGGGGGAGACTGGGTAGTGAATGAACAGCTCCTGCCTTAGTCTCCTTTGCAAAATGGCAACAAGAACAACACCTACTTGCGAGGGTTATTTTTTGTGAAGATTAAATTAGATTACTCATGGAAAGTGCTCAACACAGTGCACGGCACACAGTAAGCACTCGGTAAACGTGAGGTATGGAGCCCTGGTGGCACAATGGTTAAGTGCTCTAACTAAAAGTTTGGCCCTTCAAACACACCCAGTGGCTCCATGGGAGAAAGACCTGGCGATCTGCTCCCATAAAGATCATAGCCTACAAAACCCTATGGGGCAGTTCTACTCCTGTCACATGGGGTTGCTATGTGTCGAAACAGACTCAACAGCACCTAAAAAACAAAAACGTGAGGTATTATATTACTAGAATGCATTATGGCATGGCAGAATTCTCTAAAGGTAAAAAGCAAAGGGAAAAGGTTATGGCAGGGTAGCTTGCACTTGTTCTGACACTATACGAATGGTCTTTGGTCACACTTTTTGCGCTGCCTTTTCCCAAGGACCTGTGTTCCCACTCACACACCCTGCTGTCTAGGCCATTACATTTTTCACCTGGCTTCAAATGCACTCTGGACTTTCTAGCCTTTGTTTGTGTTTTGATACCCCTCCCTGGAAGGCCCTTCTTTCTCATCACTACCTATAAATACCCCACCTAGCGTTAAAATGTTAGCTAAAATACTATTTTCTCCACGTATTCCCTGACTCCATGAGTTCTGTACCTGCTCTCTTTCCACTGCATTTTATTTATACTTGTATAGCAGTACTGTGCACATTTTATCCCAAGCTAATCATCTGTATTGGTTATCTTCTACTGGACTGTAAACTGCTTGAAAGTAGGGACCATGTCTTGTGCATCACTGTATCTCTCGTGGAATCTATCTCAGTGATTTGCTGGCATTTGATAAAGTTTGCTGAATTGTCCTCGGGGTCTCATTCATGTAGGCTGTGTAGTTCCATGATGATCTTTCTTATCTGTATGCTTTGTTACACTCATTGGCTTCATTTGCTCCTGGCTCTCCAGCAACTGTGTGCAAATTTTGTAAGCATTATGCTAGATGCTCTGGGGTATAATGACTCTATCTCAAGAAGCTTTATGGTCTCCTTGGAAATGCAAGGTAAGCACATATAAAACTAAACTTGGTTTAATTATTAAGCAATTAGATAAGATCTTAAGAGGCCCAATGAAGGGTAAGAAGGTAACCTAAATGAATTAAGTGGGTTAGATTATATTAAAAAAGTTGCTCTGTTCAATTCTCGCAACACAAAGCTCTGTTGGGTTTTTACATTTGCCGTTTATGACGGAGACCTGGTTATAAGAAATACTTCACTTTTCTTATAACAAGATAAACAGCAAAAAGGAGTCAAGAAGGAGTGATAGGGATTGTGGTAAACTTCAGCCTTTTCTAAAAGGTGGTAGCCGCCCCAAACCCAAGCTGATCACTGCTGTGTGAAAATGTCCAAAGTGTCTCAACCTTCCACTTATTTTTATGAGATTAAGAAAAATCTAGATTTTTTAATGTAAAATCTACACAGTTTTAAATGTTGACTATTATCTTAGAGATTCAGAAACACTGTTTTAGGTAAATACAATGTGTCTGGGTAGTATCAGTTAAAAACTTCTGGGTTACAACCTCTATGAGTGTTTTGAAAATTCAGAAAGAGACAGGATAATTGCAGGTTGGAGTGTGCTGGCTTGGTTTCAGGGAGAAGACGGTAGCTGGGATGCACCTATAACTTATTTCTGT
This sequence comes from Elephas maximus indicus, assembly GCF_024166365.1. Taxonomy (NCBI): domain Eukaryota; kingdom Metazoa; phylum Chordata; class Mammalia; order Proboscidea; family Elephantidae; genus Elephas; species Elephas maximus. Next base: position 61,190,300 of record NC_064826.1, on the reverse strand, counting down.
CTCTTTTACTCAATTTTCTCTCTTTGTTGCCTGAGCTGACCCACAGCTTTTGAACCTTTACGTTATCTCATCAGAGCACTATCGTGCTAAAGGCTTCCAAATCTTCAGTTCTGATTTCTGATTTTTCTCGTTCTCTCTCCAATACAAACTAAAGAGCACTTCTACTACACACCCCCAGACTTGGCCTCATCATCCTCACCTGCTGCTTACCCATTCTGAGTTCTTGCAGGCCACCAATGGAAGTGCCATCTGGACGATTCACCAGCCTCGCAAAGTGGGAGGCAATTTTAATTCTTCTCTTGTCTATCACCTCCCACTCCAACCACATGACTAAATCACATCGATTACTTCTTTGCAAGGGTTTTCAACAACCCCCTATTGAGGGCCATGAAACTTGAATAATCTTCCTCAAAGACTGCTTCTTTCTTTTACTTCCCCCAAGTAAATGCTTGTCCTCCCCTGCATACAACACATTCAGTTCTACTTTTGTGCTTTTTCCTGATTAAAGACAAACCTCTTGAAAGTCTTTTCCCACTTTCCACCAATCCCTTTTCTTCAACTCTTTAAAGGATACCAGAGCAAGCTCTGGGTTGCTTCTGTCATAATTATATATGATGTGTACCAATTAATTGTTGTATTATCTGTATGCTGAACAAATAATATGAGAAGCTGTAGTATATGAAGAAGGACAGGGCATCAGGATTGGAGGAAGACTCATTAACAACCTGCGTTATGCAGATGACACAACCTTGCTTGCTGAAAGTGAAGAGGACTTGAAGCACTTGCTGATGAAGATCAAATACCACAGCCTTCAGTATGGATTACACCTCAACATAAAGAAAACAAAAATCCTCACAACTGGACCAATGAACAACATCATGATAAACGGAGAAAAGATAAGGCTGTCTAGCTTATTCTGTTTATGTTAGGTAAGGATATGGAAAGACAAACAGAAAAACGGCTATCATAAAAATTTGCAAATACATTTTTCTTCTGTTTAGCATGGACTTCAATGAAATTTCGTATATATAACAGTTACTGAATACTTGCTATGAACCAAGCAATCTCAATCTTCACAATAAGCTGATGAGATAGGCACTATTACTATTCCCAATTTACAGATAGGAAAACTGAGGCTGAGAGGCTGAATGACATAGCCCAGGTATTGTACCCCTGGTAAATAGTATAGTAAAGCCACAAAGCCCAGGATGCTGGCCTGCACCAGAGATCTTAATCCCCACTCTATCCCCTTCCTTGAGTGAGAGAGGGGTACTTGCAGTAAGTGAAGTCTACTGCTAACAGGACCACGTTTATGTAATGAATTACTAATAAAAAGTTCACTAACATAAGGAGAAAATAAAAGAAGCCCTTAACCGTTTCACATATTTTTTTGCAAACAGGCACAACAGAATTGACAATTCAAATAATTCCACATAAGATGCTGGCTTTCAGGACTATCTGTGTCACATAGATTCCTTCACACAAGTGAGACCAGGACAAAAAAAGTCACTGCTAAACTTATCTCGACTTCCCAAAGACAGCCATACAAAACACACTTTTAGGGAAGCCAGCTTGTTTTCTTATTCAGTCTTTGTTCTCATAATACTTATTTCTACTAAAGAGATTGCCTCTCCCCGCGATCCTCAGTTCTCCACAGACCTCATTCGGGAATGTGAGAAGGCTGCCCAAATCCTTCTCTCTCATGTCACCATGGCTCACTTCTGCCTTTCATCCTTCCCTAAACAACTGAACAGGGAAAAAAGTATGGGAAGAAGGATTTGCTGCTTTTTTAAAAAATTGTAAGGCTTTTTAAAGTCTCATTCAGAGTTAGTGTTGTCTTGGTTATATGCTAAGTTTCAGAGTTTTCTATGGGATTAAATAGGGAAACTGCCTTTCAACTTTAGGGGGGAAATAAAAACTAAGGGTTGGATGGTTTCCCAAGAACTTCCTAGGACAGAGAACGAAAGGAATGCTCAGTCTGGTGCTGGTGGCTACTGTAGTACTTAGCTCTAAAAATCCCAAAAAGGGACCAATTGAAATTATTTATTCAAACTTTTGGCCACTGAATCCTCTGTTTAAAAAAGGTATTTTAGGTGGAAATGTAAAGTGTAAAGCAGATTAAAGTTGAGCTACTTCGATGGGAAGGGTGATAGGGCTGGAGACCTGCCCAGTCTTCCCTTTCCTCTCCCCCTGCTTCCTAAGACAAACCTTGAAAGGGATCTGAGGAGCAGTCACTGGCTTTTAAGCATTTTTAAGCCACAATTTCCTGTAAGAAATGCATTTTCTTAAGTGGCCCTGATGGCACAGTGTTTAAAACCAAATGGTCAGCAATTCGAATCCATTAGCTGCGACTTGGAAACCCTATGGGACAGTTCTACTCCGTCCTACAGGGTCACTGTGAGTTGGAATTGATCTGATGGCAATGGGTTTAAGTGGCTCAGTATATGCACACATGTGTTCATACACACATACACATATACCTGAAACAAAAATTTCAGGAAAAAATACTTAGTACACGTCATCACTTCTGATATTTTTCTCTCCATTCTAGCCTATTTTATTTAAAAAACAAAAAAACCTATCTCCAGTCTACTAGATTGGTATCGTTACACGTTAGGAAGCTGAAAAACACTGCATTTTCAATGACCTAATCCTCAAAATAATTCTACAGATGAAAAAAAAAAATCTTGCTCATGTTTGTATTTCTTCCCTCTCTACAAAAAGCATTAAGGAAAAAGTGTCACAGGAAGTGGTAAGGGAAGGTGCTAGAATGAGGACCAAGAACTGATCCCTTGCCCTAAGAAGGGCAGAGTCCCTTTGTAGGGAATTGGGAATGTTGACTTATTGATGTCTGGTCTCTCTTCTGATGGCAAATCATGGGACCAGTGATCCTGGAAACATTCAGTGGCCATAGCTTCTACTGTATGGACAAAAGAAGAAGGGAAAGCCAGAGTCAAGACAAGGAAAAAATAAATAAACAAAGATGGAGAAAGAGAGAGACCTTGTCTGTGCTTGAGTCTCTGCTTCTAGATCACGACCAAGGTCAAGTTTTATCTTTATGCTTGGTCCCATAAAACACCCTACATCTTGGTAATCTTCAATTTTATTAAAAAAAAAAAACAGATGATGAAGAAAGGAAAAAAACTGCAACACAGTCATGACAATAAGTTCTAAGTTATTTCTAATATACATAAAAATCTACTCATGCTACAAAATTACCACCATAATAAGAAAAAATACTCCCACCTCTTTTAATACAACAATACAGAAAATATTTCTGGTGGGGTTATAAAAAGGGAAAGAGAGTTTGCAGAAAGAATTCCCAATGTCTATTACTTTTTAACCCTTAGAAGTATTCATTCACTATGTCATCCCCATAGCAGTCACAGGATTTAAAGATTTTACTGAATTTTCCTCATTATCTTAAGAAATCTATCTCAAATGTCTTCTATTCAACTGTGTCCATTTTCATCTTTTCTTTTAGCAAGAGGATCTAAGAAATACACCTTTTTAAAAATCTAGCCACTATAAACCCATAAACAAGTCTTCAAACATATGTACTTCAACACCAAGTCACAAAATAGGCTTTTATAAATTTCTTTTTACAAAAATAAATAAGGGAAAGTAATAAAAAAAGATAAAGCTTTCATACAGAATTGCAGCAATTATATCCCCACAGCTACACTATAACCCAAAACTTGGCAAAAGGCTTTGATTATTGAACCATGGCTGAAGTGAATAATTTGCCTTTCACTAAGAAAACAAGCACATTCATTCTTTCCACAATGGAGAGAAGCAGTTTTAATTAAACCTTATCAAAAGATGAATAAAGAATAAACTCAATACCCATTCCACAGAACTCTATTTTCATCTGTTTAGTTTAAGCTTGCCATATTCATGCACTAATTATCCCCTGTCCAAGGAATGCCAGAGTTGTGTTAATGTTGGTAAAGATTTAATTAGCTCAATTATCTGGAGAGCATTGAAGGGAGGCTCAGCACAGTACAAATTTCTGCAGGCTTTCTACATACCTCTGATCAAAATATATGCAGCTGAAATCTAAGTGAACAAAGGACGCTTACTTCTCCAATTCTGCTATTGAAACAGTTCCACACTTCATAATTTTATTACTCCAATTAAAAAAACACACACATGCAGCACAAGTCTTTAGAAGTAGAACTCATAAGTGAAGGCTTATCTTGGTATGAGAGTGTGTGTGTATGTGTGTAATGCATATAGTAACTTCTTGAATCTGTAAATATGTCCTTATAAAGTTAATTATATTTGCCTCCTGGATAATTATTAACACTCTTAGTTCATTCCTTTAATTTTTTTTTTTTTTTATCTTTTCAGAGTTGTCTACATATTTTACCTTTTTCCTGGAAAGTGAGGCATTTAAAAAGCATTGAAAGCACAGTAACACAGACAACTGTTTCAATCTGTCAGACACCAGGGACAGAGAGTAGGGTTCAATTCTGAAGACAGATTGGCCCCCAGCGGCCTGACCTTCCTGGTGGGAAAGAGAACACAGAGCTGTGCTTGACAAGTTCAGCAACAAAGAGGTATATTCAAGTCCCCCCAATTCAGACACACTTCTCACAGAGAAAAATGCAAAGCAGGCGAAAGAAATTTACCACTTGCAGCAAAGCAGAGTTTACTTAGATCAGAGACATGTATCCCAACCATAACAAAAAATAACACATTTAGGAAAGTAGCACACCATTTTATACACTCATTTATAACTTCAGAAAGTTCTTAGCTGGCCATTGTCAATGTCTTAGCTTCCTATTTCAGCCATGATCTATGCCCACTAACATTATAATATCAGTGGAAGCCCAAAATATGATTATCCTGATAAAAGATTTCCTAATTACCAATGAAGAGGGCATAACTTTTCTCTCAGAAGCTGGCTCATGCTAATTTCAAAGTAAGCCTTCTCTTTGTTTTTACATGCAATGAATTTTGCCTTTGTTTTGAAACTCAAACAGATATTTTGTTGTCTTTGTAGACCCTCAGATTTGTCATTACTTAGTTTTATTCTGCATTTGTATAGGGTCTTCTAAGCAGGTCTTGAAATTAGTCAAAAATCTAGTAAAAGGATCAACAATTTAAAAAATTGGTAAAGCAATATTCTTAACAAAACAATCTCAGGATATATTAATTACTACATATATACTTTTTTTTAACCTCCAATGTTAAGCTTTATTGTATAACCTACTTGATTAGTTACAAGAGATGTTTAGCTTATATGTCTTGAATTACACATATATGACACCACATATTTAAAGCATTAAGCTCCAAATTGAAGGTTATAAATTTAAAGAGCAGAAGTTGAAACTGCCCATATTACCTTTGGAAACAAGTCTGCTGCTATTTTTTTAAACTCAAGTTTTTTGTTTTTAATACATATTTTAATTTTACTTGGATCCACAATCAACGCCCATGGAAGCAGCAGTCAAGAAATCAAAGGACAGGATGTATTGCATTGGGTAAATCTGCTGCAAAAGACCTCTTTACGTTGTTAAAAAGCAAAGATGTCACTTTGAGCACTAAGGTGAGCCTCACCCAAGCCATGGTATTTTCAATTGCCTTATATGTGTGTGAAAGCTGGACAATGAATAAGGAAGACTGGAGAGGAACTGATGCCTTTGAATTATGGTGTTGGGAAGGAATATTGAATACACCACAGACTGCCAGAAGAACCAACAAATCTGTCTTGGAAGAAGTACAGCCAGAATGCTCCTTAGAAGGGAGGACAGTGAGATTTCGTCTCACATACTCTGGATATGTTATCAGGAGGGACCAGTTCCTGCAGAAGGTCATCATGGTTAGCAAAGTAAAGGGCCAGTGAAAAAGAGGAAGACCTTCAACTCGATGAATTGACATAGCAGTTGCAATGATGGATAGGCTCAAGTATAACAACAACTGTGAAGATGGCATAGGATTGGGCAGTGTTTGTTCTGTTGTGCAGAGGGTCACTATGAGTTGGAACTGACTTGATGGCACCTAACACCACCACCACATATTTTCCTAAAATATGGGGATTATGGATACTTAGGTTCAAACCAACTAATGAAGTTGAAACTGTCCCATAACTATCTAAATGACTTACTATATAAGCAGGTATCATAGATAATACAGTCTTCAATATAAATGTGTAGATTATTAGGAAAACATTCAGGGGAGAGTAGACCATCTCAGACTACACAGCACATCATGTTTTAGAAAAGGCGGCATAGTTTCGAAAATGGGACAACCCGCAGAGTGCAATCATAAACTCATGTTGTCTGATAAAGCATCAGGTGATGAGAAAACTTGCACTGCAGTGGTCCCTCAACCTTAGACTTAGAAAAACACTTCTATCTGAGAACATATTTTACAAAGAAGTGGGGCTAAAATGATCCCTGCCAACCAAAAATTGTTTTTTACCTGTCACATTTTTTTAAGTAATCTTTTTTGGGAAGTACATTAAGACCTCATGTGAGCTGGCAAAAAAAGACACAAAAGTGGGTTGGTTTTACTGTTTTCCAGCCTGCAAACACTTGTATGGTATGGCTGGCTCACTCAGACTGGCTCAGAAAGACATCCTTGGAACTTCACAGTATTTTGTACAAGAACAAAGGGTGCTCGGGTTCAGTTTGCAACTCGAATCATTTTTACCACACAAATTCCCAGCTTTTATGCTTTCAGCCCTTTGGGTTTAGAAGATCTTCAAACAGACAATAGTGTGCAAACAACCCTCAAGAACATAACTTTATTAGAACAACCTCAAGGCTGAGACCAAGGCTTTGAGAAAGACTCCTTCAGCAGATTTCATTCTACTCTTCACCCTGAACAAAGCCTGCTTGACAATACTGAAATCTCCTTCTTTCTTTGGATTAAACCCCCTTTGCAAGAAAAGTATGCAAATGCTGTACATGGCTCCCTTGTCAGGGGCTACTCTTATCCAGCTATCTTTTCTCTGTCTGGCTCACCCCAGCAGACCATCTACTGCCTGACAGGGAGACCAGCCTTCCAATTCAGCATCTTTCACAGCTCTGACAGTCGGATCCCGAGTCTGCCACTGCCTCTAAAAGGGGATCATTTAGTTGTAATCAACTATTCCCTGCATATTTCCTAAGGTATGGTAATTGTGCTAAAAGCCACAAGTGAAGCATTCATTCTGGTTCTCAGTAACACTTTTTTTAAAGATAATTTTCTTCAGCAGTCTTCCTCCCTCTGCCTTCTTTTCACCTCACGTCTCCTCCTCACCCTTTTCTCTTTTTGTCTCCTCCAGGCTAACAGTTCAAGTAGAGGGACTGGAATGATGGTGGGGACTGGAAATTACAGAAAAGCAGTTCAAAAGGCCAAGGTCACTGCATAATGAAGCATCATACGGAAAGTCACAAAGCAAGTGAAAGACAAAAAGGAAACAAGCTGTTTTGATGAAATACACACACACACACACACACACACATAGCCTTGGGGGAAACCCTGGTGGTATGGTGGTTAACAGCTATGGCTACTAACCAAAGGGTCGGCAGTTGGAATCCACCAAGCACTCCTTGGAAACCCTATGGAGCAGTTCTACTCTGTCCTATAGGGTTGCTATGAGTTAGAATCGACTCAACAGCAACGGGTTTAGTTTTGTTGTTTTATGTGTGTGACATACAATGGATATGTACATGTATCTGTATGTGTATGCTTGCCATGGTCATGTAATAAGCTGACTTTGGGTCCCAAGATATGTTTGTCTATACACGCAATATAAAATTCTACACATTCCTTTTCTTAACATATACACTACTTTTCCGAAAACTTATTTGCAGCCTGCCTTACAAATAAAAGGTAATGGTTTTGTCTCACTAATCTCTCTTCTTTACCCCTAAACTGCAGACAACAAGATAGAAATAAGGTCAATAATCTAATTTCTGACCTCTTACAAATGATTTCAGGTCCAGGCATGTGGGCAGTGGACTAGTGAAGACCGTATTACATTACACAGGCAGATCAACACTATTATGATCAAGACATATTTGGGGATGGGTAAGATGTTAAAGAAATTGTTAACCCTTGAGACTTTCCGTCAGCCATGAGCTGTTTAGCTTTCATTAAATGGATCAAATTAGAAAACAATCATTGCTTTAGTGCAACATTTCATTCTCTAAACACACAAAGCCACTAACTAGTACAGTTAACCTTAATATAGGAAAGTAGTAATGTTCCATTAAAAAAGACTCAAAAACAAGCTTTTTGAAAAATTTACTTAGATTAGCAGTAGGTGAAGGATCTAGAGTCCCAAATTCTTATTCTAACACGATTACTTTAGCTTTTCTATTTACTTTTGGCTAAATTATGTTTCCATGCTTTCTCTTAATCATCTGGAGAGTGCCCTTTCTAGTACTAATTTACAAGCATATCTCAGGGGAGGCAGAAAAATTTTTAAATGTTAAACTATGAACTGCTCTGTAGGAGTAAAATGAGCTTCGCTGGCTAGGTATCTGACTCTTACTCGTACACCACTATCTACAGAGGAGAGTCTGAGTAATGAGACTGAGTCAAAGACAATTGGACCCATCCCTGGGGGCTCTGAGATTGGAATTATAGTGAGAGTACTACGGTGATAAAACTGTAAAGTAACTTTCTCAATTATACAATAAAACTTGTAAGATCACTTTTTCTGATAAACCAGTGATGTATCGGTTTAGCGTACTTTCTTTCAGTCATTTTTTTCCTATATATAATTTTTACATGCACAAACAGCATATTTCACTTTCATCATTACGCATTACCACATGTATTTCTCCATGTTATTTGCCTTTATAACTATAATTTTAAAGACTGTACAATATTCCATCTAGTTCGGTGCACCTTAATCTACTTAATCATTCCTTCTAAAAAATTTTGAAGTGACCTACTCTATTCTTTAAAACTTATATTTAAGGTGCCTTAAATTAGTTGTCTCACATATAGCATTGTCACAATCATTATAAAAAAAAGTTATTGAGTTATTAAGCATTACGGGGTTTAAAAAAATTGGTTGTTGTTGTTGTTAGGTGCCATCAAGTTGATTCCAACTCACAGCGACCCTGTTGGTTAGATATACTTTAAGATCTTCAAATACTTAACAGTTTAATATTTTTTTTCAATTTAAAAAATTATGCTAGATTTTTATCACTGGAAAATATTAAATTAAAATCTAAACTCTTTAGCATGTCATTCAAGACCCTTCACAATCTGGCTTTAAATTACTTTTTCAGTTCCATCTCTTCTCACTCCCCCACTTCCATGCCCTTTAGCGCTACAAGACCATTCCATAGAGATGCTATACTTTGTTACAGGGCTTTGCTCTTAGTGCTTCCTCTGCTTGAAAACACCCTTCTTCTCTTTTTTTATGCCCAAAGAAAATCCATATCTTCCTGTTGCTCAAAATCACTTCTTCTGTGAAGCCTGCAAATCCTCTGGCAGAAGTAATTTTCCCTTCATTTGTCCTGTCCTGTAGCTTCATGCAAGGTTCTACTAAAGCCTTTACCACTCTGAAATTTAAAGGGTTGCATTTGTGTCTCTAGATTGTCTTGAAACTAGAAACTGTCTTATTCACTACTGCCTAGTACAGCACGAATACAGTAGTTGCTCAAAATTTATTTGCTGAAAGAGTGAAATATTAATGGTATTGTGAATTGGTTGGGTATTCATTAATTCAGTGAACAAAAAATATGTAAGGGGCATAAATTATATGCCAGACTAGGGGATGGAGATAAAACAGAGAAATGAGAATAAAATAGTAAACAAGATCTTATATTCTGAGATTTCAATTCCGGTGAGGGAGACAGACAAATGAACAGGTGAATGAAAGAGCCATATAATTTATTCATGTTCACAAAATACAGTTCACACCATCTTGCTAAACTCTACCACTGATCCTGAGTCAGGGGCTGGAATGTTTCAGGATTTTTAACTCAGACACTCGCCTTTCTTTTCTGCCTATTTCCAGACAGGAGGTCTTCCTAGACCTGTCCTCAGTAACCTGGCTTAAGGTACTTCCATTTGATTGAGAACCTGTCCCTGATCCCCTATTTTTCTGACTTTACTTCCTGCGAGTTACCTGGGCTTTAAAACCTGATCTGTCCTAACCAGATCATCAAGGTTAACATCACCAGTGATAAGTCATGTGAATATCATGTGTCCTTGAGCACTATGTGATGAGAAGTGTGCTTCATATTGGTAGTATTCTTCTCGAAAGCCCACAACCATAGTTTAATCATGAGAAAACATCATGAGGGACCTTCTAGAAAATACCTGAACAGTGCTCTTCAAAAGTGTCCAGATCATGAAAATAATGAATGACTGAGAAACTATCACAGACCAGGGGAGACTAAGGAAACAAGATGACCAAATGTAATATGGTGTCTGGATGGGCTTTTAGAACAGACAAAGGGCCAGTTTATTAAATAAAGTCCAGAGGTTAATTAATAGCATGGTACCTATGTTGATTTTGTAGTTTTGATAAATTTGCCATGGTTAATTTATTAACATCTTATATACGATGTTAGTATTTGGAGAAGCTGGATGAAAGGTAGAGCGCTCTGTAGTAGCTTTATACATCTTATGTATATATAACAGTATTTCAAAATAGAGTTTAAAAACAAAAAACCCTGGCCTGATTACCTACAGACTGAGAAAAAGTTTTTAGCTATGACTTTTCCGATCAGCACCTGATCTCTAAAATCTACATGATACTGCAAAAACTCAACTGCAAAAAGACAAATAACCCAATTAAAAAATGGGCAAAAGATATAACAGACACTTCATTACAGGAGGCATTAGGTAGCTAACAGATACATGAGGAAATGCTCATGATCATTAGCCATTAGAGAAATGCTAATCAAAACTACAATGAGGTTTCATCTCACTCCAACAAGGCTCGCATCAATCCAAAAAACACAAAACAACAAATGTTGGAGAGGCTGTGGAGAGACTGGAACACTTATACACTGCTGGTGGGAATGTGAAACAGTACAACAACTTTGGAAATCGATTGGGCACTTCCTTAAAAAGCTAGAAATAGAACTACCATATGATCCAGCAATCCCGCTCCTTGGAATATATCCTAGAGAAATAAGAGCCTTTACACAAACAGATATATGCGCACCCATGTTCCTTGCAGCACTGTTTACAATAGCAAAAAGATGGAAGCAACCAAGGTGCCAATCAACAGATGAATAAAAAAATTTTTTTTTATGAATAAATAAATTATGGTATATTCACACAATGGAATACTACGCATCAATAAAGAACAGTGAGGAATTTGTGAAACATTTCATAACACGGAGGAACCTGGAAGGCATTATGCTGAGTGAAATTAGTCAGTTGCAAAAGGACAAATATTGTATAAGACCACTATTATAAGACCTTGAGAAATAGTTTAAACTGAGAAGAAAACATTCTCTTGTGGTTACGAGAAAGAAGGGGGAGGGAGGGAGGGTTGGAGAGGGGTATTCACTAATTAGATAGTAGATAAGAACCACTTTAGGTGATGGGAAAGACAGCACACAATACAGGGGAAGTCAGCACAACTGGACTAAACCAAAAGCAAAGATGTTTCCTGAATAAACTGAATGCTTCGAAGGCCAGCAAAGCAGGGGTGGGGGTTTGGGGACCATGATTTCAGGGGAGATCTAAGTCAATTGGCATAATAAAATCTATTAACAAAACATTCTGCATCACACCTTGGAAAGAGGCATCTGGGGTCTTAAACGCTAGCAAGAGGCCATCTAAGATGCATTAATTGGTCTCAACCCACTTGGATCAAAGGAGAATGAAGAACACCAAGGACACAAGGTAACTACCAGCCCAAGGGACAGAAAGGGCCACATAAATCAGAGGTTACATCAGCCTGAGACCAGAAGAGCTAGATGGTGTCCAGCTACAACCGATGATTGCCCTGACAGGGAGCACAACAGAGAACCCATGAGGGAGCAGGAGAGCAGTGGGATGCAGACCCCAAATGCTCATAGAAAGACCAGACTTAATGGTCTGACTGAGACTAGAAGGACCCCAGTGGTCATGACCCACCGACCTTCTGTTGGCCCAGGACAGGAACCATTCTCAAAGCCAACTCTTCAGACAGGGATTGGGCTGTGGACAATGGGTTGGAGAGGGATGCTGATGAGGAGTGAGCTTCTTAGATCAGGTGGATACTTGAGACTATGTTGGCATCTCCTCCCTGGAGGGGAGTTGAGAGGGTAGAGGGAGTTAAAAGCTGGCGAAGCATGGACACCAAGAGAGAGAGTGGAGGGAGGGAGCAGGCTATCTCATTAGGGGGAGAGCAATTGGGAGTATGCAGCAAGGTATATATAAGTTTTTGCGTGAGAGATTGTGAGAGATTGGCTTGATTTGTAAACTTTCACTTAAACCACAATAAAAAAAAAAAAACAAAACCCTGGCCTGACTGATGCTTATAGTGAGTGGTTTGGTTTAGACTCTGAGCCCAAAAACACACCCAAATTTCTATGAGCTACCTCACGGCAGACAGGCAGGCAAAGATCTGAGTCCCTTCTCACAAGAAGTCACATCTACAGTGTGTCTGCTCAGGGTTCTGTATTGAAAGTCCTCCTGAGTCCTATAAACAACCTATGAAAATGGCCATATTATTTGATGTCATATGGTCAAAGCCTCTTCCCACAAGGTCAAACATAATGCATATAGAAGAGGGAAGGTCACAGCTCAAAAAACTAACATATAGCCAAAGTCTCTTAAGAGTTGGTCTGCTAATCATTAAAAACCTAAAGCCCACTGCTGTCAAGTCGATTCTGACTCATAGTGGCCTCACAGGGTTTCAAAAGCTGTAAATCTCTACAGAAGCATACTGCCACATCTTTCTCCCATGGAGCCGCTGGTGGTTCTGAACCACTGATCTTTCAGGTAGCAGTTGACTGCTTTAACCACTGAGCCACCAGGGCTCCTTACTAGTGATTAAAGAGTGTAGCAAAGGGCATTCTACTGTAATTTTTAGATGGTACCAGTGTGAACATAAGACTAGGAATTTTATCTCATTTCCCACAAAAATTGAGAGAGTAAATCAGATGGATAACTGGAATTATCTTATATAACAAAAATAAAATATTTACAGTGACTAGTAATTTCTTCAAGTGACTAGTAATTTCAAGTGACTACTAATTTCTTCAAGGGGGAAAATGTTATCAACATAATTAGCATGATAAAATTAATACAAGACATTACTGATACAGAGTAGTGGTTCTCAGTTTTTGGTCTTAGGACCCCTTTATAGTCTTAAAAATTATTAAGGATCCCCAAAGAGCTTTCATTTATATGGATTATAGTTATTGATATTTACCATATTTGAAATTAAAACTAATAACTTAAATATATTTGCTTATTAACTCATTAAAACAATAATAAACTAATTACATAACATAAATACATTATTTTAGTAAAAATAACTATATTTTCCAAAGAAAATTAGTGAAAAGGGTGGCACTGTTTACAATGATACAATTTTTTGAAAAAGTCTGGCTGAATAGAAGATAGCCGGATTCTCATATATGTGCTTCTGCATTCAATCTATTATATGTTATTTTGGTTGAAGCAAGTGAAGAAAATATGGCCTCTCACAGATATGTACTTTATTTTTATGCAAATAACACGTACCTTCTACGTTTGTTTGTCAACTGGTCCCTCCCCTCTCGAGGTATTTTCGTAAGTATGCTATGCTAATTTTTTTTACAGCAACATGTAAAAGAAAACTGGCGTAGTGGCACTTATGAAAATATCTCGTGGTGGGGGAGGGAATAGTTGGCAAAAAAATGTAGAAGGCACATGTTATTTGTATAAAAATACAGTAGGAAAATAAAGCCCTTTCAGATAATTGTGGATATTCTTCTTTTATATTACAACAAAACTCATCAAGTGGTAGTTTCTTAAGGGTTAGCTGTACTGGGAAATCTGAAACACATCAATGAATTTCTTTGTACTCTGTTAATTTAAAATCTATTGGTTTGGTTTATACTTCCAGTGATATTTTATTCATGTATGATTTTCTACCATCATGCATTGACTATCTGGAAAATACTGATTCACTGAAATGGCTGGTCTTCCGAACGTTGATGCATCTCACTGTACAACATTTAAAAATCACACTGATTTATATCACCACCGTTCTTATCAGAAACATCTTCGGAAAGCTGTCACGCTCAGAGTGGCAGATAATATTTTTCTGTAGTTTCTCAAGATTCCAATTTTCTCTTGAAAGTTCTAATTTTATCATTGACAGTAAACCATCAGCGGTTTTCCTTGGCAAAAGACTCATTTTGTTCATTTTTGAGAAAGCCTGACAAATACCCACGTTTGAATAACCACAGTTTGTTAGTCATTCTTCCAAGTAAAAACAGGTAGCTCAGCTTTTAACTCAAACACATACACAGGATCTCTTTCCTTGGGGCATCAGAGTGATTAGGTATACAGAAGAAATGATTTCTCAAACTTCCCATTTAATCACACAAAATATTAAAAAGACATTTACTCAAAAGTCAAAATTTAAATTAATAAATTTTACTTCTTTATAAAAAACATTAAGTGAAATTGGCTTTTTTTTTTTTTTTTAAATAAAACTGTAATTGTGTGGTGGTATGACCAGGAACGCCATTTGTTGCCACTGCCTTGATTCATGCTAACGAGCCAGTAGTTCTACCCACGAATGCTTCTGTACCATTAGTGCAACCGTTAGACCACACAGTGAAAAAGGCAAAGAACATCTCAGTATTATTATGAAAATAGTTTTGATACTGTGGAGCCCTGGGGATTCCCAGAGAATACAGGTCACTCTTTGAGAACTGATGTAGAGGAAAATTATAAGGGTGCCATTTCTTTTCTTTAGAACCTAGGACCTCATATGAAAAGGACACACACTCCTGAAGGTGAAACTTTTAACAGCATGGTCACTCAATCCATAAAGACTCAACAAAGGAAATGATAAATAGAAGAATGTTAATGTGTAGCACAGGCTATCATAGTTACGAAGAGGAGACGAATTGAGACAGGTGCGAAATAGTGTAGAGTCTGCAAAATCCGTAAACGCAGAGCTGACTTTGGAAGGCTGAGTTCGGAAGGACAGAGGATGGAGAAAAGAGTGATCAATGAGACCAAGCATGCACAAACACCACCATTCACCTCCTGCTGTGCTTGGCCAAACTCCTTTGGACTGACCATCAAGAAAGGTAAGGGCTTCTTAGAGCTAGTCTGAAGAGTGGGAAACCCATTTGTAGATAACCCAACCTAATTCATTTCTTCTTATTCTTTTTATGGACAATCTTTTCTCTCAAAATTATTGATTTATTAATTTACAATCAAAATTATTGAGTCATAAACCTGTCGGTATTTTACAAATTGGGTTTCTGGGGAAGAATAAAAAATCTTAACTTTAGTGAATTTTTTCCAATAATATTTCATAACATTTTTTTCAAGGCCAGCTTTGGGGCCACACGATAAAATTCCAAAATGAGGGGACACAGAGATTCACACTGATGTTTAAATTTTTAGATTTGACTAAACTAATGCAGTATTGGGAAACCCTGGTGGTACAGTGGTTAAGTGTTACAGCTGCTAACCAAAGGGTCGGCAGTTCGAACCCGCCAGGCGTTCCTTCGAAGCTCTATGGGGCAGTTCTACTCTGTCCTAATAGGGTCGCTATGAGTCGGAATCGACTCGGCGGCGCTGGGTTTGGTTTTTTGGTTTTGGAGTGCAGTATATCTTGACAGCTATATACCGTAGCTTAACGTTAAGCTTTTTACGCTGAATACAGAATAGAATGAATTTTCCACCAATGTTTTGACTAGGAGGTTTTAAGATTCCTATTCACATTAGACAGCAGTCTGAAGCTGCCTGATAAAACAAGCCTTGGCTATTTCAAAACTGTCTCATAAAATGTCTCAATATTTAAGAGACAAAGGAAGCTCAAGGCAAAGACATTTTGAAAATATATGTGTTAGCCTGAATCCGGATGCTAAGTAAACATCCTTTAGAGTTCAGCCAGAAAGACTTGCAGCTGTGGCATTTGTGACTTAAAACAAGATGAAGATCTCCACGTAAAAGATAAATGATATTGCAGAAGTTTTTTATCAAAAGGAAATCCGTTTTCTGATGGAATTTATGTAGGAAAAGGCTTTCCACTAAGGCCTGTTTGATACACTGTAAAAACACTGGTGGTTCCAATCGGGAGCTCAGTATGAATAGATGCTGGGCAATATTACTTTCCCTTTTGCAACTACATCCTCTTCTTGTGAATTGTAAATAATTTTTTCGATAAGACCTTTTTGTTTATTTTGTTCCTTGGTAAATATGGCCACGCCAAGTTGTTAACTTTATATTAGAATATCAAATTTCAGATGAACTGATAACCAGGCAGTAAAGAAATTGGAGAGCTTCCCCTTTTAAAAGAGACTAAATTTTTAACAGTGTACCACAATATGATAGTCATATTCAAATACATATATATATAAATATATATATGTATTTTTTTTAACACAGACTGTTTCTAAATCTCTCAAAGAGCATATGGCCTTCTCTATAAATGAGATCGCATGTGAGCCAGGAGTCCCAGTTTGATTTGTGCAGCCTAGCTAACCACTGAAGATAAACACCAGCCCTGTTATAATTCAGTACACAACTGAGCTAGTCTTCCACAACAGCAGAGGGAAAAAAAAAATCTCTTATTTTCTAAAGTTGTCCGTCTCTCTTGTTTCTGTTGAATGGCCACAATCGCCCAGATAAAACATTTGAAAGTATGTCAGCTTTAATTAACGTAACGTGACCTGATCATTTCCACAGTTAAGAATAAAGAAGTTTGCATTCTTTAAACCCAAAGCTCAACCTGCAGATTATGCTAAGTCACCTCATTCATAGTCCACACTCCCCCGCTCATGTCAGAAGGACAGCATTTGTCCCCTCTAGTGATAAACAAATTATACATGAAATCAATTCCACTTCACAATCATTTTCCCTATTGGGTATTATCTTCCTTTCCCTGCTCCCTCCAGTTAAGCCCGCATCCTGTAACTTGCTAATGAGCTGGGGGCTTTCTGTTCCAGGTGGCACCCCCTGCCTGGAAGTCATGACATTTCCCATTTCGAATGCTGCTGGCATTTTTCGACAGCTCCTGCTAACTAGCCTTTTTGACCCGCACTAAGAGGAACTCATCTGATCGAATCCTCTAACCTGCCAATCATTCCAGCCAATGATCTTCACAGTCACTCCCAAGGCAGGAATGGGGGGGAAAAAAAAAGAAAGAAAGAAAATCGAGTGAGAGAGTGAGGAAGTAGGCAAGCGGGCAGCCTCTGCAGCTACCTAATGAGAATACTTTAAGTCTCTGAGGCAGCTGAAACACTGAAAAACTGGTGGGAAAATTAGGACACAACTGAATGCCTGGCTCTGTAATTACTCGTTTCTTTCCACCCTGAGATCATTTCGAGAGCAACACCTCTGAGATGTGCCAGTTTCTAAAGAACACAAGAATACCCTACCTTATGCAGAGAAAATAGATTTATTTTTCCTGCCACTATCAATATGCAATTCTCATAATCCCACTCTGTCAAACAGCATCCTTTGCAGAATTAATTACGTGCTAGTGTGCATGTGTAACTAGGAATGATTATAATGTTTGCCATAGCGAAGAAAGGAATCTTTTTTTTTCCCAGACACGTTTTGAATGCTGCCACCATTTAGGGATGTTGATTTTTACACAGCCACAGAAAAACAAACAGGTATGGTGGAGGTTGGTACTGGGTTCAGGGAGGATTACATTCTTGACATTGACAGAATAGGATACTCTGGGCATTTTTATTAATGAAGGTAAAATAATTATCTTTTTTGCTTCCAGATTTTGCTTGCCTGTGCAGAACCAGTTTATTTAATGACATTTAAACTTGGTGGGTCCCCAGCTCAGAGAATGATCCAATTACCTTAGGAAGAAAAATCCACAAGGTGGTTATTTGGCAATGGATCATAACTTTGGGTATCTTAATACCGAATAGATTTGTTGACCAAGAAATTATACAATATAATTATGTGTTATCATTACACAACTGTATGTAATAATGTAAAATAAATACTGTACATGATTTAATTGCACATGATAACCACACGTATTTCCCCGTTTATAGTAATTAGCCCAATAGCCCCATTTACGGTAATTATTATATGTAACTGAGGGCATTTTACTAATTGCATTGAAAACGATAATCCAGAGAAATTAAAAATCCAAGGGCAGTATACATAATGCAGACTACATTCAACGAATGGTGATAATTTAAAGTGAAAAAATTCAACCAAGTATGGAAGTTAACAGTAAAATATTTGATTCTATATTTGGCATACGTGGTAATATCTATCATGAAGTAAATTTCCATCAATTTCTCTAATTTTTTTGTTGTAGACCTTGCACATTATTTCCTTAGGTGGAAAAGTAATCATTTCACCAATCTATGATGCTATTCTAATAATTCAGGACTGTTGAGAAATTACTGTTTGGCTGTGTGAGTATATTGAATGTGTGTGTGTATGTAGATTGGAGAGGAAGCAGCTCTACTAAATTCCAAAAGAGAAGCATTAAATTATTCATTTACACAACCAATTTGATGTTCTTAAAAGCTTTATTCATAGAGACATCTCAGAGTATTGCAAACATTTTGTTAAATATACTTGTAGTAATTTAGCTAAAATGTTTAACTCTGTTAGAATTGAAATACATTTGGGTTGTGGTTTTCATTACATTTGCTGTCTAGAATTTTTAAGGACCTGAAGCGCTGGCTTTTGTTCTATCCCTCCTGGGTTCTACTCCCTGTTTGTATCCAGACAAAGCTCCCACGTGAGGAATATTCCAGGAGGAGTGATGAGCACCCGTGGGACAATGGGAATAGTTTCGAGCTTCTTTTTGCTTTCCCTTCTCGACACTGTCATTTAGACATTGTCCTCCATGCATTCAAATGTCATCCCAGACCCTCAGCCCACTTCAACTCAAACAGCCTCCTTTTATGCTCAGACACTCCTTTTATGCATCAGCAGACCACAAAGGCCGTCTAGTGGGACTCAGCTGCTATCCCGGTATTAATAATACAATACAGTACACTTAGGGCATTGATGATTCCCTCTGTATCCCAAATTCATAGGAATCAACATTAAATGAAAAGGAAAAATACAGCACCTGAACTGATTATAACTACTTGCTATATGTGACTGCTAACTTCAAAATGGTCTGGTCAAGCACCGTAACATAACTTGTTTACGAGCCACATCTCATCTTGCACCCATATTTATAAGAAAGCTTCACTCCTATTAATGTTGCTGGCTAAACAGTCTCTAAGAAATGAATTTGGGTTTTAAAAAGGCAGAAGATACAAGTTGCAGTGCTATTTTACCCCCTAATTTAAAAGCTCATCTGACCTGGAAACACTGAATCACAAAAATATAGTCAATTTTCAAGGAACCATGGGCTGATGAGCCTGTGTGTGGATCATCCAACGAGCTTCTTTTCTTTTAGTTATTTTGCTTTTTTAAAACCTTCAATCAGAGGAGGAAAAAGGAAAAGCAAGGGCAAAAAACTAGTATTTCAATTAAAAAAATTACTCTGAATTCCTCATTTTTAAGGAATTATTTAAGGGGAAAGGGGCATCATCTGTGCAACATACTTGGTTTAGATAAAAAATGTAACACACACAAATACACACATGATCAATCAATTGATCGATCGATAGATAAAACAAATGGGATAAAGAACATATAGTATATAAAATGTTAACATTTGGGGAAGTTGGGTAAAAGGTATCCAGGAATTCTTTGTACTTACTATTTTTGCAACTTTTCTGTAAAACTGAAATTCTGTCAATGTAAAAAAACCCATTAAACTTAAAAAAATTCCACTCTGGATGAAGCATGATGTATTTAACTTTATTTTCATTCTGCTTGGTGACAAACCCAGATGCGCATATTTATGTAGATTAGGTAGTAAAGGCCTTAAAGTCCTTTGCTGACCTGTTCATTGGTTGGGATGACCAGAGTCCAGTTCACAAGGCCAAAAAAGGAAGGGGTGGAGAGGCACAGTGGGGAGAGGGAGGAGAGAAGAGAGAAGCTTTCTTAGGTTACTATTTTGCATCAGAGTTTGAAGGAGAGAGTAGACTCTCAGAGTAGAGAGACAGCTAAGAAAAGCGGTAGGGGTGGGGGGTGGGGGGAAATAAACAATATTCCAGCCTCTTTTTAATTGAGTATTCATAATATGCACTATGCATTAGTGGTGTGAAGTACTGTCAAATTCCCCCAAATGACAAATTTTAATCTGCAGTCATATAGGGTAATGACAAAAACCAGGGACTCTTTCAGACAAAACCTGTGAGCAACACTAAGATGTGCTGCCACCCTCTGCCTGTTTTGTTCACAATTACTGTTGACAATTACATAAAGCAGCAGAGAAAATAAAATTACAGTTGTCTGATACGGAAAAAAGTTTCAAAATTATGAAGAAAATAGTTCTTATAAGAAAAAACAGAAACTGTCCTGCTTACTGGAAGAAAGCCAGATCTAGCACTTGAATTTCTTACGTTCAAAAACGTACTAATGGGTGTTGTCTCCTTTTGTGTCTATAGTTGAGAAAATGCAACATGCCTTAAAAAGACATTTACTCAATGCCAGAAAATATTACACAACAAAGATGTTGTTACTCCATTTAAACTGGAATTTCCCCCTGTATATGTCTGTTTTTTCTTCTGTAGTATACAGGCCAGTCAAGGTGTCTTCCAGCTATACTGCTCACTTAATAGACGCTTCAGAGACTGCTAAGCTCAAAACTCTCTTCTGAAAATTTCCTTAAATAAAAGGTTGCCATCCAATTGACAGCTCAGTTGACTGGATCAGGGCTCAGTGCCTGACCCAGAGGTGGTCACAACAGCCCTGCCCAAAGCTTTGCTTTCTACTTCATGATGGTGGCTATACTAATCAACTGTGGGGGCAGAGGATTGGTCTAAGACAAAAAGAGGGAGTTACTAGGTAGCTGACTGCCCCAGAAATAGATGGACAAAGAGAAACCACAGTAAGCAGGATCCATGAATAAGCAGAAACAAGCCGGGAGAGACCATGAGGTGAAGAGAAGAAGCAATATTAGTTGATGCAGACACAGAAGAAATGAGCTGTTATAATGTTAGAGTGTGGAGGAGAGCAAAAGATGGCTGTTTCTCAAGGAGCCAGATTTGAGATAGTAGTTGAGATGGTGGTTGAATTAAAGCTACTATTGGATTCTGACTGATATTCCAGTCTTTGTGAGGCCTGCCTACAGCTACTTAGACTGTCAACCTTTTCTTCCTCACTTCCCAGAAGAGTCTCATCACAAACCACTGTTAACAGAGGAAACCTGACCGTGTCTTCTTCCCCTGCAACTTGAAAGACCCCAATACCCACGTTCTTGTCATCTCTCCTGTTCCTGTGGGCTCCAGTCTTGGTGTGTCTCCACAGCTCTTCTTGTCATTCTGTTTTCAGTTTCTGTCTCTTTCACTTTGCCACCTGACTTTTCCATCCCTTGCATATTTCTCTCCCTCACACGCTTTGGTCTTCTCTTAAGCAGCTATAAGCTAGAACTGAAATATATTTTTACTTAGTTTTTACTGAGTTAAACTTTCCAGATTCTTCTTTTAAAAGGCAGAAAGGAGAAATGTTCTTCATCAGAGCTGTCCAGTAGAACATTCTGTAATGCTGAAAATGTTCTATATCTGCATATACAACAGTCATTGGTTACGTGTGGCTGTAAAAAAAAAGAACTCTTGAAATGTGGTACTGCTATGGAGGAATTGAATTTTTAATTTAACTTTGTAGTTGTCATTGCTGTGTGCCGTCGAGTCAATTCTGACTCATACCAACCCTATAGGACAGAGTTGAAGTGCCCATAGGGTTTCCTATGCTGAAATCATTATGGGAACATATCATGGGAGCAGATGAACTCGAACTGCTGACCCTTGGGTTAGCAGCCGAGTGTTTAAGCATTATGCCTTAATTTCAATTAACTTAAATTTAATTTTAAATAATCACTTTTGACTATGGGCTGTAGAGTTGGACAGCACAAATCCCCTACAGTTTCTTGAGAGAAAGGAAGGGACGGAGAGAGGGAGGGAGGATGGAAGGAAGGAAGTTAAGGAGGGAGGAAGGAAAGAAGGATGAGAAGAAGAAATTGCTTTATTTTATATGATAGAATATTGATTTTTCTAGTTTGCCTTTTTCCAGTGCTGATCTAAATAAATTGATTATTTTACTTCATAAATATTATCCTACTGAATATTTACTGAAGGAGTTGATTGCATGTGGTCCAAAGACTATCTGCATCAAAATTCCCCAGGATGATTTAAAATACAGATTCATGGGCCCCAGGTATCTGGATTAAAACAAAACAAAACTCGCCAGGGGTTCTGTCACCAGGGTATGAGAGCCACCGCTTCACTGAATATTCAGCTAAGGGCCTTACCTACCAATGCACTGTATCCTGCCTGGAATTTGTTTTTTTTTCATAATTCTTTATCTTATTTAAATAAAATTTCTTAAGCAACTTATGCACTCTACTCTGTTTACCTGAGCCTACTTTTAGGAAATCATTGCCTTGATTACTGACCCAAGCAGATAGAGTCTAACACAGTTTTTTCATTATCATACAATACTTAAATAATGTTGATTATTGATAATTATAGATAACATGCTAAAAGACAAGAAGCCAGCCAAGCCAGTTGCTGTTGAGTGAACCCAACACATAGTGACCCCATGTGCACCACAGTACAGCTGTGCTCCATGGGGTTTTTCATAACTGATTTTTTGGAAGTAGATGGCCAGGCCTTTCTTCTGAGGTGCCTCCTCCAGCTTTTCAGTTAGCAGCCAAGTGAACACCCAGGGAGTCCAAAAGGCAAGGAAAAGGTGACCAAAAATATGCATGCAGTTAAAGTCTTGCATTTAAAACAAAATTATTTCATGCAATAGGCAGATATTTGTATATTTATTGTGGATTTAATAGGATCTGAAGACTGATAGATTTCCTGAAAAGAGATATTCCATTATGAGCACATTTCAGAAAGATTATAAAGCTGATGTCTAAAAGATGAGAGGACATTCTTATCCCTTGTACTCGGCAAAAGAAGAAAAAGAGCAACCTGGTACTTCCTGTCTTGGTTTAAAACGGCTGGAAAATTAGACTCAACATAGGAGAGTGTTTGGTATCACTGTATGCAAATATAAGTAACACTAATGGATGTGGTACTCAATATAGGTTTTGGTCTTACCCTTGAGGAAAATTTATATGCAGGTTTAAGGCACTCTCTCAGACTTTCTGATGGTCTTACCCTTCAATGCTGATGGAAAGATTGGGAACAACCTATGAAAATGTTATTCTACTAATATCATCAGAAGATTATAAAATGTAGGAAGGAGAGTATTTCCATCATCCAGTAGCACCTATCCCATTTTTAACTTAGATACTTGTGGGTTTACTTTCATTTAATTTGGTCACAAGACTTTGAAACCAAAATTGCTTTCCACTGTAAAGCAAAATCCATCTCATTAGCCTTTCCACTAAGGCCAATTTATGCAAATCCAGCATAATTAACTAAATAATTGGAGTGACCTTTGCATTCAAGTATGGAAATAATTTGGCACTGAGGTATGGGAGAAAAATTAGGACCTGAAATAATTCTGTCTGCTCAGTCGTCCATCATAGCAAAATCAGAAGCGATACAATGCACTTTCACATCACCTCTGTGTAACTCTCCAAAGAGAGGTAAAAGTGCTCTCCATAGTCTTAGCCTCTTTAATCCCCAACCCTTTCCTCCTCCTTCTCCTTACCACTCTCTCTGTTTCATGAAGAACTGAGACATTTGGGGGAAAGTTAAGATGCTTCAGCCTGCTCTATGCAGCTAACTAATTTAAAAACAACAAAATCAAAGTTTAGAGATTTACATGTTTTTCCCTTGAATACCCTTACTTAAGTAGACCTTTTGCTGTATAATGTCTACAAATTTGATATTCCGATATTGGTCAGGATGAGACCACTGCATAAGATGTATCAGGCTAATATATGGGCTATATTATTATTGGACCTCTAGGATGACCCCATTTGATAAACAAAACACATAAAATGACAATTAAAATGATTTCTTTTTCGGCTGACTGACAGAAAATTCATAGATTTTAGCTTGCCTCTAACTTTTCTTAGAAGCAGATTGAAAAAAATAAAGGAAAAGGTGTTTCACAAAAACTATGAAATATTGTACTCCAACAAATTTGAGAACATAAAGGAAAACAGACATATTTCTAGAAATATAATACCTATGTAAACTAACACAAACTGAGATAAAAAATCTGAATAGGCCCATAAAAGGAGAGAGATAAGAGGTAATTGAAGCCCCCTCCCCCACAAAAAAAAAGCCCAGGTTCAGATAGCTTCACTGGAGAATTCTACCAAACATTCAGAGAAGAGATCACACCAGTACCACTCAAACTATTTCAGACCATAGGAAAGGAAGGAATACTCCCAAATTCATTCTATGAAGCCAGCATAACCCTGATGCCAAAGCAAGGCAAAGATACCACAAAAAAAGAAAATTACAGGCCAATACTCTCATGAATATCATGCAAAAATTCTCAACAAAATTCTAGCCAACAGAATTCAGTATAATATCAAAAAACAGGTATGCAGGGATGGTTCAACATTAGAAAATCAATCAACATAATCCATCACATTAAAAGGACAAAAGAAAAGAATCACATGCGTTTCTCAACTGATGTAAAAAAGGCATTTGATAGTCCAATAGCCATTCCTGATAAAAATTCTCAATAAAATAGGAATAGAAGAGAAATTCTTCAGCATAATGAAGGGTATCTATACAAAACCAACAGCTGACATCATTCTCAAGGGAGAGAGGCTGAAAGGACTCCTCCTGAGATTGGAACAAGATAAGGATGCCCTTTATCACCACATCTATTTAACATTGTGCTAGAAGTCCTAGCTGAAGCAATAAGGCAAGAAAAAGAAATGAAGGGCATCCAAATTGGAAAGGAAGAAGTAAAACTATCCCTATTGACAGATATGATTCTATGCATAGAAAATCCCAGAGAGTCCACAAAAAAACTACTGGAGCAAATAGAAAGATTCAGCAGAGTAGCAGGATACAAGATCAACATACAAAAATCAGTTGGATTCCTATACACTAACAGCGAGAACTTCGAAAAGGAAGTCAGGAAAGCATACCATTTGTAATAGTCCCTAAAAAGATAAAATACTTAGGAGTAAATTTAACCAGAGATGTAAAAAAGCTATACAAAGAAAATTATAAAACACTACTATAAATGGAAAAACATACGATGATCAGAGATAGGAAGACTCAACATTATGAAAACGTCAGTTCTACCCAAAGCCATCTATAAATATAAGGCAATCCTGATCCAAACTCCAATAGAATTAACAAGATAGAAAAACTAATCACCAACTTTATATGGAAAGGAAAGAGGCATCAGACAAGCAAAGCATTATTGAAGAAAAAGAACAAAGTAGGAAGCCACACGCCTCCTTATATCAAAACCTACTATAGTCATGGTAGTCAAAACAGCCTGGTACTGATACAATGACAGACAATCAAACAGAATCAAGATAAACTAGGTAACCAGGAGCTCCTAAAAATTAAACACTTATGTTTATCAAAAAACTTCACCAAGAGAGTAAAAAGAGAACCTACAGGCTGGGAAAAAAAATTTGGTTATGACATATCTGACAAGGGTCTAATCTCTAAAATCTATAAATTACTTAAACGCCTCAACAACTAAAAGACTAAAAATCCAATTAAAAAATGGGCAAAGGATATGAACAGACACTTCCCCAAAGAAGACATTCAGGCAGCTAACAGACACAGGAAATGCTTGTGATCATTAACCATTAGAGAAATGCAAATCAAAACTACAATGAGAAACCATATCACCTTGACTTTACTAACTGGCATGAATCAAAAAAATAGAAAATAATAAATGTTGGAAAGGCTGCAGGGAGACTGGAACTCTTATGCTTTGCTGGTGGGAATGTAAAATGGTACAACCACTATGAAAAAGAACACGGTGACTTCTTAAAAAAGCTAGATATAGAAGAACCATATGATCCAGCAATCCCACTCCCAGGAATACATCCTAGATAAGAGCCGTCACATGAATAGACATACACACACCCATGTTCATTGCAGCATTATTCACAATGGCAAAAAAAGGTAAACAACCTAAGTGTCTGTCAACAGATGAATAGATAAATTATGGTACATACACACAATGGAATACCATGCAACAATAATGAACAATGACTCTGTGAAACATCCCAAAACATGGATGAATCTGGAGTGCATTATGTTGAATGAAATAAGTCAATCACAAAATGACAAATATTGTATGAGACCAGTATCATAAAAACTCAAGAAAAGGTTTACACACACACACACACACACACACACACGAAAAAAAACAATCTTTGGTTACCAGGTAGGGAAGGGGTAGGAGAAGGGGAAGGAAATGACTAGATAGTAGACAAGTGTCGACTTTGTTGAAGGGAAAGACAACATAAAATACAGGGGAAGTCAGCACAACTTGACCAAGGCAAAGTCATAGAAGCTTCCTAGATACATTCAAACACCTTGAGGGACCAAGTTGCTGGTGCTGACGGCTGGGGACCATAAACTCAGGGGACATCTAGGTCAATTGGCATAACATAGTTCATAAAGAAAATGTTCTACATCCTACATTGGCGAGTAGCATCTGGGGTCTTAAAAGCTTATGAGTGGCCATCTAAGATACATTTATTGCTCCCATCCTGTCTGACACAAAGGACAATGAAAAAAGCCAAAGACACAAGGAAAATATTACCCCAAAAGACTAATGAACCACAGCCTTTACCAGCCTGAGTCTAGAAGAACTAGATGATGCCCAGCTACCACCACCGACTGCTCTAACAGGGCTTACAATACAGAGTCCTGGGCAGAGCAGGAGAAAAATGTAGAACAAAATTCAAATTCACAAAAAAGGACCAGACTTACTGGTCTGACAGAGTGTGGAAGAACGTCTGAGGCTACAGCCCCTGGACACTCTGCTAACTCAGAACTGAAACCACTCCTGAAGTCCACCTTTCAGACAAAGATTACACAGGACTATAAAATAAGCAATAACACATATGAGGAACATGCTTCTTAGTTCAATCAAATATATAATACCAAAAGGGCAATGCCTGCCCCAAAACAAATTCGGGAAAACAGCAAAGGACAGGAAAACTGGATGAATGGATACGGGGAACCTGAAGTGGAAAGGGGGAGAGTGCTGACACATTGCAGGGACTGTAATTGATGTCTGAGAACAATTTGCATATAAATTTCTGAATGAGAAACTAATTTGAGCTATAAACTTTCACCTAAAGCGTGCGCGTGCGCACACACACACACACACACACACACACACAAATTAGATGTCTCCTCAATAGTAAAGTTGAACCAAGCTGAAATATTTGGATTTGGAAGAAAAAAATACAACCAAAACTATAACAATTATAATACTATGAAAGCTATAAAAGTTGATGTGAAAGAGACAAAACTCATAGAAAATATTAGTATTGTTACCAAATCTGGAGGAATAGTTTCCACCATGAAGATATAATATTAAATCTAGTTAAAAAAAAAAAAAAACTGCAAAGAAAATATATTTTTGGAAAGGCTTTCAAATACTGATGGTTAATTCTGAACATCCTTCTAAAAATCTCTTTTCAGTTGGCAATTTTAGAGACCTTGTTGGCAACGAAGCCCTGGTGGTACAGTGGTTAAGAGCTACAGTGAACTACAGCTGCTAAACAAAAAGTTGGTAGCTCAAATCCACCAGCTGCTCCTTGGAAGCCCTATGGGGAATTTCCACTCTGCCTATAGGGCCGCTGTGAGTCGACAGCAATGTTTTTTTTTTTTTTTTTTTTATTGGTAATGCTTCTGTCTAGTGAGCTTGGTCTGACTTTACTAGGAGGAGCTGATCTGAAACACGTTCCAGTGGCTTTGACCGGCCGGGCTCAGATTAGCGAGATCTCAAAGAGCAAGAAGAAAGGATGGACCCCTGTGATTGAAATTCAAGCTTGCTTGTGTGTATAAAGTAGCAACATAAACAAAGTCTACTTTTAGTTTTGTTCTGCTGAATTGGATAAGGGATTGATAAAGCCAGGAGGCCCTCATTACGGTAATGCAGGTTAAATACTTTAAAAAGCAGACACTGCCACCCTCATGAATTAAAACCATCCTCAGATCCAGGAGGTAACTGGTCAAAAACAGCTCCAGTCTTTGTCTGATCAACTGAAATTCAGAATGGGAGTACAAATGCTACGGAGTGAGTAAAGTCATGCTTCTAGATTGTTTTTACCCAATCAGGAGAAAAATAACCTGGAGAATGAAGACCCTCACTCTTACCTACAGAATGGCAACTTAGTAATAGCTCCTGAATGGCATTTACACACCACCTTTCATCTGGGTATCTTTTATCTTCAAATTATTCATAAATCACCACCATACTCTTGAGAGGCCTAAAATGGCCCCCACCTTGACTGTGTGTAAACTTGAGGTCCAGAAATAGCTCACAATACTGACAAATCATCCAGTAATTTGTTCTCCTTGCTATGGTATCAATTTAGCCTGTTACTGTAGTTCAGATTAAGAGAGGGAGAAAGGACGATGGGCTCCTGCAAGAGCAAGGTTTAAGCATTCACTTGTCTTTACGGAATGGCACGTGAAAAGTCTTCCCCACAGTTAAGTTTGTTCTCTATCTGCTTCAGAGTTATATGTAAGGAAAGGATATATGTAGGCACAGAATTCCAAAAAACCCAGACATTTCCATCTGTCAATAAAGATAAACACAGACTTCTCAGGTGTTGCCATATGAGGCTCATTACTATGAAGCATGTGCAATGCCAGGGACAGGCTGACGTTCCCACAGGTTGTCATGTTTAGATTATGCTTCTCATCTGTGGAATGGTAGAGGTCAAAGAGTAGGATAGCAAAAAAGAAAAACCTCATCACCATAAGGTCTCTACTAGGGGCTAGGCAGGAATCAGAAACGAGTGAAGTGGACCATGTGGCAACTGAGTTAAACTTTGAAGCATAAGTCCCCTCCAAAGGAGGCAGCCACGACTCAGTTACACACAAAAACTTCTGGCAGTTTTTGACCACAGTACTGCCAGGGTTCCTGCTTTTTCAAAAAAAGAGCCAAAAATCCAGACTTTAAATTCTCTTCATTTTTAAAGGCTAGCAACTAATTTAAAGAAAAAAAATTGTGTGGACCAAACAGAGCAGGTCTGTGGCTTGGTCAGTAATCTTGTTCTAACCTCAAGAAAAATGAGTGAGTAGTGATTTTCTTGTGCCTAAGCACACAGAAATGTAAGGTAAAATACGATATTGGTTAGAATCCAGTAAAAAAAAAAAAAAAGTAGGTGCCTGAAAATATGGACATAACTGACTTCCATTCTGCCTCAGTAGAAACTATGATGAATGTCATGATAAATACAAGAGACTCATCAGACACTTGAGAAAAACTGATCTGAAATATTTCATTTAAAAGATCTATTCAACATCACATTCCAAGCAAAACAGGTCATCTTACCTGCACTTTCTTGAGAACTTTGTGCTTGTCAGTGCTTGCTATTTGATAGACTTTTGCCATAACTATTGTTTTTCCCAAAGGCCCGCATGCTTTCTCCAGTTTCTGGTTGCAATCTTACATTTGGGATGGTAAAAATAGAAGACACTGTAAACAGAACAAAAAGTTTTTATTTATATATTTGCAGATGTATTTATAGTCTTTTAAAAATAGAGATTGACATGAAATTCTGGATGTCCAAAACATCAAATATTATGGTATGTTTTGGTCTTTGAAATGTCCAGTATTCACAATCACACACACATTTTACATAAATGGGTACACACATGATAGAATAGCCTGCTTTTGCCTCAGAACCACATCTCAGTTGACTCTCACACTTTTCTGACCTAGAACTATTAACTTAGATTTAGAAACAACATACTTTGCCCTTTCTTCATGCCATTCATTCACTGGAGAAATAGTTATGGAGCCCCACACTGTTTTAGGTATTGCAGAATCCTGCAGTGAACAAACCAGAATGAAAAGAAATCCATGTCCTCGTGAATTTCAGTGGGGGAGACAGATAATATAAACAACCAAGCAAGTATAATATATAATATAATATATAATATAATATATAATATAATATATAATATAATCTAAAATCTATAATCTATAATAAATAGTGATAAGTGTTATAATGAAAAATAAACCAGGGAAGAGAAACTGGAAGTGCTGGGGTAGAAGCGGTCAGCGAAGGCTTTCCTGATCAAATGCATTTAAGCAGAGTGCCAAAGGAGGTGAGGGGACAAGTCAGGCATGAAACTAGAGGAAGAGCTAGTACAAAATGTAGAAAGAGGAAGCAGCAAGAGCTGACTCCAAGGAGGCAAGAACAGAAGCAGGTAAACTAGCTAGGAAGCTATTAGAAAATACAGGTGGAAGAAGACAGTGGGTGACGTAGGGCAGTGTGATAACAGCGGAGGGGGTGAGAAGTGGTGTGATTCTGAATATATTCTGAAGGGAGCACCAATTCTTCTGTGGAAGAATTGGAGAGGGAGTGTGGCCAAACATGAGTAGTCAAGAAAGACTCCAAGGTTTTTCACTTCAACTGGAAGAGCAGCACTGCCCTTTACTGACAAAGGAAAGATGACAAGGAGGAGCCACTCTGGGGGAAAGGATCAGAGTTCAGTTTTGGTAATAATGAGATGTCTACTAGACCACCAAAAGGAGATGTTGAGCAGTCAGTTGGAGATGCAAGTGTGGAGTCAGGGAAGGCAGGGCTGGAGATATATATAAATTTGGAGGCTGTCACCAGTGTATAAAAAAGTGTGTAAGTGATATTTAAATCATGAGATTGGATGAGATTGTTTAGGCTCTAGGGAATGTATCAGATAGAAGGATCTGAGGATTAAGCCCCAGGGCACTCTGACAGTGAGACTATGGCAGATGAGAAGAAATGAGCAAAGAAGACTAAAAAGGAGAGTCTAGAGAGGCAAAAGAAAAACCATGAGAGAATTGTGTCCTAGAAGCCAAGTGAAGGAAGTGTTACAAGGGAGAGCTAGTGGTCACTTGTGTTGAATTCTGCTGATGGATCAAGATGAGTGCTTGGAAGAGACTGATGGATAGAACAGCATACAAGTCACTGGAAACTTTGACAAAAGCAGTTCTGGAGGACTGGGAGCAGAAGCATGGGTGAAAAGGACCTACGAGAGAATGGAAGATTAGGAACTGGAGGCAACAAATATATTTGAAATATTTGTAAAGAGATAGCATTGACCTACATGGATGACATAATGCTGTTTTAAAATAATATATTAAAAAAAAAATAAAGGAGATGCATAGAATTGTTACAGAGGTCCTGAGGGATTACTGTGCCCATCTCCCCTATTTTCTACATGAGAAATCTGCAGTCCAAGGAGACTAGGGACTTGTTCCAGGATGCCTGGCTGCTGGCAGTGCTGAGGCTGGCATAGAGGTGGTCTGATTCCCAGTTCAGTGCTCTTTACACTGTACCAATTTGTTGGACTCCTTTCAGTGAAGATTTGAGCTTTGTGAATTAACAAATGAATGTAATAAAATCAAGGACTCTGTGCTATGAAGTGTATTTTGTTCATTTACTTTGACAAGGTTAGTTCAGCTTCAATTATTTATGTAACTTGATAGTATACACAGGAGAATGCTCTGTGGTGTATTTGGGAAAAGTAATGAATTTCTTCTAAATCAGCCTTAACTTACTTCCCTGCAATTAAATCTTTGTGAAGAAGTGGGGCAAGGCTGTTGGGGTTTCAGAACAGAGGGAGAATGGTGACAGGGTGCTACCAGAATTAGCCAGCTTTAGCTGCCAGCTCCCCAGGTAACTGGACCACTATTCTTGCTTGATACATTTATAATTCCTGCTTCTATGACACATGAATATATTACTTCTAAATCATTCTGCAGATCATATTTAGAAGCTCTTAAAATTGACCTATACATTAGCATGGGGTCTTGTAAAAGCCCACCATATGACAAATGCCAGCAACAGCCCCCTCACATGCCACCTTTTCAAAGACATTTGGAAGGAGGTCCAGCTGGGAATAAATGTTACAGAACCAGTGGATGGATTATTTTAGCTCCCAAGTCATGGTAGAAAGTAATCAATTCCAGTGATTTTATATTTTTGAAGCATGTCCCCAAAAGGGACTTATGCAAGGAGGAAGTAAAACCAGGCTAAAAGGAGAAGATTGGGGGCCAAAATAAGTTAAAAGTGGGTTTGAATCTTCTTGGCCTACTTTAATATATCAGACCCTGAAAAGAAGAACGTCGAATGTTGTTAGAGCATTGATACCACAGGGTACCACAGTCATTCCATGGATGAGTGTAAAAATGAAGTTGTATGCTTATGGCAGACTCTTACTTGCTATCTTAGTCATCAGGTGCTGCTATAACAGAAGTACCACAAGTGGATGGCTTTAACAAAGAGAAGTTTATTTCCTCACAGTAAAGTAGGCTAAAAGTCCAAATTCAGGGCATCAGCTCCAGGGGAAGTCTTTCTCTCTCTGTTGGGCTTCTCATCACCTTCCCCCGGACTAAGAGCTTCTCCTCACAGGGACTCCGGGTCCAAAGGACATGCTCTGCTCCAAACACTGCTTTCTTGGTGGTATGAGGTCCTCTACTCTCTGCTTGCTTCCCTTTCCTTTTATCTCCTTCAAGATAAAAGGTGGTGCAGGTCACATCCCAGGGAAGCTCCCTTTACATTGGATTAGGAATGTGATCTTAGTAAGGGTGTTACAATCCTACCCTAATCCTCTTTAATATAAACTTACAATTACAAAATGGAGGACAACCACACAATACTGGGAATCATGGCCTAACCAAGCTGACACATATTTTTGGGGGATACAATTCAATGCATGACACTTGCTTTGGAAGAACACATAACAATTGAATATCTGTTTTTATTGTATTATTCCTTAAAGCCTCATCAGTTTACAAATCAAAACCAAAACCAAAAAAAAAAAACCAAACCGTTGCCATGGAATCCATTCAAATTCAGAGACCCTGCAGGATTGAGTAGAACTGCCCTATAGTGTTTCCAAGCAGCTAGTGGATTCAAATTGCTGACCTTTTTGGTTAGCTGCCTGAGCTCTTAACCACTGTGCCACCAAAAACCCCAAAAACCAAACCCATTGACAGCGAGTCGATTCCCACTCATAGCGACCCTATAGACAGAGAAGAAAGACCCTGTAGGGTCTCCAAGGGGCAGCTGGTGGATTTGAACTGCTGACCTTTTGGTTAGCAGCTGAAGTCTTAACCACTACATCACCAGAGTTTCCACTGTGCCACCAAGGCTCCTTAATATTAACACACGAGGTACATTACAGTGGTTAAGCACTTGGCTGCTAACTGAAAGGTCAGAGATTTAAATCCACCAGCTGCTCTGCAGGAGAAGGATGTAGCATTCCGCTTCCATGAGAGCCTTAGAAGCCCTATGCGGCAGCTGTACTCTGTCCTATAGGGTTGCTATGAATCGAAATCAACTAGACAGCATTGGGTTTGTTTTTTTTTTTTTGGTTTGTAAACTGATGAGGCTTTAAAGAATAGTACAATAAGCAGAGATATTCAATTGTTATGTGTTCTTCCAAAGCAAGTAAGAGTCTGACAAAAGCATACAGCTTCATTTTTATTCCCATCCATGGAATGACTGTGGTACCCTGTGGTATCAATGCTCTAACAACACTCAAAACGTTCTTCTCTTCAGGGTCTGATATGTTAAAGTAGGCCAAGAAGATTCAAGCTCACTTTTAACTTATTTTGCCCCCAATCTTCTCTTTTTAGCCTGGTTTTGCTTTCTGCTTGCATAAATCCCTTTTAGGGACATTCTTTAAAACTATAAAGTCACTGGTTGATTATACCATGACTTGGGTGCTAAAATAATCCATCCATTGGTTCTGTAACATTTATTCCCAGAGGGACCTCCTTCCAAATCTCTTTGAAAAGGAGGCACATGAGGACGCTGTCGCTGGCATTTGCCATATGATGGGCTTTTACAAGGCTCCACGCTAAGGTAAAGCTTAATTTTAAGAGTTTCTAAATGTGATCTGCAGAGTATTAGCCTAGAAAATGGAGTCACCGAAACCAGGCATCCACTTAAAGGAACTAGTTCCCAAAATCTCCAAAGTCTGGGAGTTCTTTGTTTTGTAAACATGTTTACAAGTACAGCCACATTGTTCCAAATGGCAACGACTGTAGTATTTAATACTGGGATTGTCCTTTCTCGTGACCGGATTTACGCTTCATAATGATTATCTACTAGACACAGCAATAGCATTTCTGTGACTCAAAATTGTTACTGGAGGCGTTTAGTGGAATCTTGCTTTAAAAATAAAATGATTTTTCATCTTTATTCTCCCCCCCCTTCAAAAGGTTTCACTGCTCCTGATGTTTAACGTTATGCAAAGACGTGTTTCTGCCAATGAGTATCGCCTTATGGCTACGCTTCTGCAAATGGCCTGCTGTGAGCTGATAAAGGGATTAATGCAGCCAAAATTCTTAATCTGTGAAATTACAAATTAAATTCTCATATTAAAAATACCACCCTGAGGTATTTTTTGTGGTTTTAATTCCCCTCGGTGTTCTGCATACACTGTGCTTGTTAATGACAGGGACAAGTCTGTCTCCGCTGGCAGCCTGCTGTCGAGTGATAATGTGTAGGCATTTATTCACTGACAGAAACTGGATTTAACTACTGGCTGATAAACTAAGTGGCAAGTGGGTAATAAGTCTATATTAACAGAAAAGTAGTACTACAGAATTCAGAATTCATAGGCCATCAAAATCCTGGCTTAAACTCAATCATCAAGTCAGATGGGATTGAGATGTCACCAAGGAGGAGTGATATCAAGTTACAAGTTACAGTGAAAGGAAAACAAACTGTATGTTTGAGTTTGATGAGCCATAAACTAATAAGTCTATTTTCATCATTTTTTTTCAGTATAGAAAGATATGTAACCAATTAATTATTTTTCCATAGGGATTTCAACTTTAATTTTTTCTTTTTAATTGGGGGTAGTGGTTGTAATGGTCAGTGGGTAAACTTTTAGAAAGGAAGTAGAGCAGAATAGAGAGTAAATAATTGGCTGGGAATATATAAAATGTTAAAAAGGATTTGCTAAGTGTAGGAGGAATAGGTTAATATACCTGTAGTCACGTCAGTGTAGAAAAAGTAATTAGAATTACGTTTGGGGCATCAAAAAGGAGTGGTTACTTGGGATTTAGTTCCAAAATACAGGATTATTGTCAAAAAGAATTCAATACTGCAGTGGGGTGGGGTGGGGGGGAGGAGGGAGCCTAAAATGCAACAGACTAAAGAAATAACTTTATGGATGTATATTGTAAGTGATGTATAACCAAAGATTAACAGACATCACATAAATATTTGTGCATATACGCAATATGTTAATTTTTAAGGCAATCAGAAAAGAGTCTGAGAAGAAATACCTCTAACTGGCATTTGGAAAGAGTGTATCACCATTGAATAAAAATTTTCTTACCGGAATAGTGTTTGCACAATTTCATAAGAATTCTGTTTCACACTTTGGAAGAAAGATGAGATCTTCCCAGCCATAAATCCTTGACCAAATATTTAAAATGTAATTGAAAAAGCCTGTGTAAATATGAACGCTTTCGTAAAAACAAAACGAAAACCCACCCTGGAATGTGTTTTGTTTTAAAAAGATTCGGAGATGAGCTGTGTGTATGAATACCAAGAGCATTTGTAGTTAAAATGAATTACATGTCTTCAGTTCTTACATGTCAATTCAGTGCATTAGCCAACTGGCAACTCTGTTCTTCAGCTCACTACATAGCAGCCCTTTTTAAGGTTATTGTTATGACCAAGATGGTCTCTGAGAATCAAACAAAAATGAATCATTTCTCATCTGTGTACTGCAGCCAGTTAAAAAGTACTATATGCATAAAGCACTAAATATGTAAATCATGTTTTTCTTTTCCTTTATGACTGCTCAGATCATTTTTTTGGAAACACACATAATCAAATACAAAGACACGCAGCTGCAGACTGCAGAGCAGAGATAGCAAAAAAAAAAAAAAGAGTATCCATTTTCTTCCCGTGTGGGGTAAGCCAGCAATTGAATGGCAGGATTCCACTAAATATATACATCTCCCCACCTCCTCATTCTCTCTCTCTCCACATACACACAGATACTGATAATGCATACACAAACATCTTACATCTATACATATAAACATGTGAATCTCTGTGCATGTACGTTATACATAGTGATGTCCCTGCTTTGACTGACTGCTGCTGATTTGCCATACTCACTATCGGTCAGTTCCCATAGCCGTGGGGGCAGGTCACTAAAATACTCGTGGCTCAAGGCTGCCTGTGCTGATAGTCTGTTCTTTGGAGAACACTGTAGGAGCTTGGAGGCCAGGTCTTCTGCATGGTTCACATAGCTGAGCCTGAACGTATAAGCAAAAAAGAGAGAAATCAGACCAAACGAGAAAATCCATTAAAATAAGACTAAGGCTCCCCTAATTTTTCTGGGCTTCCTAATTTTTATTCCTGGCCAGGAAAACAATTTAACGCCTTCTTTTTTTAAAAAAATTTATTGCGTTTTAGGTGAAAGTTTACAGCACAAATTAATTTCTCATTCAAAAATTTATACACAAAATTGTTTTGTAATACTGGTTGCAATCCCCACAGTATGTCAGCACTTTCCCCCTTTCCCTTTCCACCCTGGGCTTTCCCTGTCCATTTGTCCATTCCCTTCCTGCCTTCCTGTCTTTGCTTTTGGGCCAGTGTTGCCCATTTGATCTCGTATACTTGATTGAACTGAGAAGCACGTTCCTCATGTGTGTTATTTTTGTTTTATAGGCCTGTCTATTCTTTGGTTTGAAAGGTGGACTTCAGAAGTGGCTTCAGTTCTGAGTTAGCAGGTTGTCCAGGGGCCACAGTCTTGGGGAATCCTCAAGTCACCGTCAGACCAGTAAGTCTGGTCTTTTTTTGTGTGAAACTGAATTTTGTTCTACATTTTTTCTCCTGCTCTGCCTGGGACCCTCTACTGTGATCCCTGTCAGAGCAGTCGGTAGTGGTAGCTGGGCTCCAACTAGTTCTTCTGGGCTCAGGCTGGTGGAAGCTGTGGTTCATGTGGGCTATTAGTCCTTTGGACTAATATTTTCCTTGTGTCTTGCTTTTTTTCAGTCTCCTTTGCTCCGGACTGGATGGGACCAATAGATGTATCTCAGATGGCCACCTGGAAGTTTTTAAGAGCCAGATGCTACTCACCACAGTAGGATGTAGAACATTTTCTTTATGAACTATGTTATGCCAATTGACCTAGATGTCCCCTGAGACCACGGTTTAAACAAACTTTTGAAAATAAAGAGAAGTAGAATTTATGTTGGCTCTTCTTAGAGAATCTGTTACTCCAAACTGGCTTATCCTCTTGCTATCCTAGTATTGTTGATTTTAAGTATTTCTCCTATTTAGCAAAGGGTTGAGACTTGCAGAATAGACAGAAGTAGGTCCAGAGGCAGGAAATTTCAGAAGACAATTTATCAAACAGTTGCAAGAATTTGTTCATAGCAACTATGTACTGCATACACATCTGGACACATTTATAGGAAAATTAATGCAAAATAACTAGGAGATTTAAAATAAAACTGCTATTAAATTCTCTAGTTACTAAAGTTACATATACTCTAAGAATCTGAATTCTCTTACACTGAATATAAAATTATTGGAATAAGTAACCTGTCAAATATCAACAATCATACTATTAACATTGAGGTTAACAAAAGTAATATGCTTAAACCACATGGGGCTGAATCAATTCAAGATGACCTTTAATACAACAGTAGATAGAAAATATGTATCTCAAGATTACCAAGAAGAGCAGAGAAGTAAAGTCTTCCATGTGGTGTAAGCTTTCAAGTGGTAGCAGCACCACACAGCCAGCCTAGCCCTGCTTTTCATGAAATATTTCACTGCTCAGATCTATCAAGTTCAGGTAATTAACATAATAATGAAAATAAAAGTATTTCTATTAGTGTCTACCATTTAGGGAGAGTTGAACACGTGTCAGGCACCTTCTTAGGCACTTTACACAAACTCTCACATTTATTACAGTCTGACAAATGAGCTCTTTCTGCTCCCATATAATGGCAGTGGAAGCTAAGGAATGAGCCACAGAAGACAGTGACTTATTCCGTTTGCAGTATGAGTGGGCATTTAAACCCATCCAGAACTACCTGACTCCAAAGGGGCTTGCACATGCTATTCTCTCTCTCTCGTTCATTTCTAAAGATTTTTACTCACTGATGTCTGAGTTTCTACAGTAGAGCACAATAGGTGCAATGACTCTCAGAAGTAGCCAGATGTTTAGCACTTGCCTGGCATATCTTTTGCCATCCTCTTACTTTGAATGCTCCATATTAGTAATTTTTAGGTGTCTCTCTCATAATCCTTATATGTTGTTGTTGTTAGGTACTGTCCAGTCGATTTCGATTCATAATGACCCTAGGTGACAGAGAAGAACAACTGCCTCATAGGGATTTTAAAGCTGTAATCTTTCGGAAGGAGCCCTGATGGCACAGTGGTTAAGGGCTCAGTTGCTAACCAAAAAGTTAAGGGTTCGAACCCACCAGGCATTCAGCAGGAAAAATATGTGGCAGTCAGCTTCTGTAAAGATTACAGCCTTCGAAACCCTAGAGAGAAGTTCTATTCTGTCCTCTAGGGTCACTGTGAGTTGGAATCAACTCAACCACAATGGCTTTTTAATTTACAGGAGCAGACTGCCAGGTCTTTCTCCAGTGGAGTGGCTGGGTGAGTTTCAACCAAAAATCTATCCGTTAGCAGCCAAGCGCTTAACCGTTGTGCCACCAGGGATCCTTAATCATTATATTCTTGTTGTTGTTCTGTGCCATCAAGTCAATTACAACTTATTGTGATCCAATGTGACCGAGTACGGCTTTTTTGGATGACCGAGTAGAAAAGTCCCATAGGGTTTCCTAGGCTGTAATCTTTACAGGAGCACATTGCCAGGTGTTTCCTCTTAGGGACCTACCGAGTGGGTTCAGTCAACCTTCCCGTAAGTGGCCAAATGCTTAACCATTGTGCCGCCCCCAAAAACCAAACCCATTGCTGTTGAGTCAACTCCGACTCATAGCCACCCTATAGGACAGAGTAGAACTGCCCCATACGGTTTCCAAGGAGCACCTGGTAGATTCAAATCGCCGACCTTTTGGTTCGCAGCCATAGCTCTTAACCACTGCGCCATTAGGGTTTGTGCTCACAGGGCTCCCTAACCAAATAGCTGTGCTTTATTTTAGTTTTTATCCAATTAAACAATCCCTGTCTTCCAAGAGAAACCCTGGTGGCATAATGGTTAAGAGCTACAGGTGCTATCGAAAAGGTTCGCAGTTCAAATTCACCAGGCTCCTTGGAAACTCTGTGGGTCAGTTCTACTCTGTCCTATAGGGTTGCTACAGGGTAACTACAATTCAGAATCGACTAGACGGCGATGGGTTTTAGGTTTTTTTTTTTTCTTCCAAGGAGGAGCCCTTGTGGGGCAGTGGTTAAGAGCTATATTAAAAGAGTGCCTGGGGGCCATACTCCAGGGGTTTCTCCAGTCTCTGTCAGGCCAGTAAGTTTGGTCGTTTTTTTGTGAGTTAGAATTTTTTTCTACATTTTTCTCCAGCTCTGTCCAGAACCCTCTATTGTGATCCCTGTCAGAGCAGTAAGTGCTGGTATCCAGGCACCATCTAGTTGTACTGAACTCAGTCTGGTGGAGGCCATGGTAGTTGTGGTCCATTAGTCCTTTGGACTAATCTTGCCCTTGTATCTTTAATTTTCTTCATTTTTCCTTGTTCCCTAAGTAGTGAGACCAGTGGAGTATCTTAGATGGGTGGTCACAGGCTTGTAAGACCCCAGACGCTATTCACCAAAGTAGAATGGAGAACATTTTCTTTATAAACTATGTGGCTTTTTGTTTTTTTCATTTCATTATTCATTTATATATTTAAGCTCTTTTTGTTGTGTTGTTAGGTGCCATTGAGTCTGAATCACAGTGACCCTGGGTACAACAAAATGAAACACTGCCTGGTCATCCACCATCCTCACAATCCTTGCTATGTTTAAGCCCATGGTTGTAGCCACTGTGTCACTCCATCTCGCAGACAGTTTTCCCCTTTTACACTGACCCTCTACTTTACCAAGCATGATGTCCTTCTCCAGGGACTGGTCCCTCCTGATAACATGTCCAAAGTATGTGACATGAAATCTCACCATCCTTGCTTCTAAGGAGCACTCTGGCTGTATTTCTTCCAAGACAGACTTGTTGGTTCTTCTGGCAGTCCACAGTATATTCAATATTCTTCGTCAACACCATAATTCAAAGGCTTCAATTCTTCTTCAGTCTTCTTTATTCACCGTTCAGCTTTCACATGCATATGAGGTGGCTGAAAATACCATGGCTTGGGTCAGATGCATCTTAGTCCTCAGAGTGACATCTTTGCTTTTTAACACTTTAAAGAGGTCTTTTGCAGCAGATTTGCCCAATGTAATACGTCCTTTAATTTCTTGACTGCGGCTTTCATGGGCTTTGATTGTGGTTCCAAGTAAAATGAAATCCTTGAAAACTTCAATATTTTCTCCATTTATCATGATGTTGCTTATTGGTCCATTTGTGAGAATTTTTGTTTTCTTTATATTTAGGTGTTATCCATACTGAAGGCTGTTAATCTTCATCATTAAGTGCTTCAAGTCCTCTTCACATTCAGCAAGCAAGGTTGAGTCATCTGTGTATTACAGGTTGCTAATGAGTCTTCCACCAATCCCGATGCCACGTTCTTCTTCATATATTCCAGCTTCTCAGATTATTTCCTTAGCGTACATACTGAATAAGTATGGTGAAAAGATACAACCTTGATGCACACCTTTCCTGATTTTAAACCACACATTATGCCCTTGTTCTGTCTGAACAACTGTGTCTTGGTATATGCACAGGTTCTGCACAAACACAACTGAGTGTTCTGGAATTCTTACTCTCTTCCCAATGTTATCCATAATTTGTTATGATCCTTCATAACAATTCAATGCCTTTGTGCAGTCAATAAAACACAAGTAAACATCTTTCTGGTATTCTCTGCTTTCAGCCAAGATCCATATGACATCAGCAATGATAACCCTCATTCCATGTCCTCTTCCGAATCCAGCCTGAATTTCTGACAGTTCCCTGTCAATGTACTGCTGCAACTGTTTTTGAATTACCTTCAGCAAAATTTTACTTGAGTGTAATGTTAATGATATTGTTTGATAATTTATGCATTCTGTTGGATCACGTTTCTTTGGAACGGGCACAGATATGAACCTCTTCCAGTCAGTTGGCCAGGTAGCTCTCTTCCAAATTTCTTGGCATAGATAAGTGAGCACCTCCAGTGCTCTATCTGTTTGTTGAAACATCTCAGTTGGTATTCTGTCAATTCCTGGAGCCTTCTTTTTTGCCACTGCCTTCAGTGCAGATTGGATTTCTTCCTTCAATACCATCAGATCTTGATCATATCCTACCTCCTGAAATGGTTGAACATAACCAGTTCTTTTTGGTACAGTGATTCTGTGTATTTCTTCCACCTTCTTTTGATGCTTCCTGCATCGGTCAATGTTTTGCCCACAGAATTCTTCAAAATTGCAACTCGAGGTTCGAATTTTTTCTTCAGTTCTTTCAGCTTGAGAAACGCTGGGCTCGTAGCTAAATATAAAATTTTTCAAGCTGATTAACAATGATAAATTATTCCTCCTACAAAAGTATAACCACGCATTCCAGACAATGACGCACATCATCATTTTATCAATTGCATAATAAAGCGAAATACAAAGTATCCAAATATTAGGTTACACAACTCAAGGACATAAATCACACCTTAAACAAAAATAACTAAACAAATTTGAATAGATACAGGGAAGAATTACAAAATTTACAGAAATTTTATGATTAAGAATTGTGTTAGCTACAACAGCAAAGGATCTCTACCTTTAAAAATATTTTTAATATTCTTTAAAAATTAAAAGGCATATTCTATACATCCTGCAGAAAACAAAGGCAATATTTTACTAAAAATATTTAATAGATCTTCTCATTCTTTTTTTAGACTCTCTCTTTCAAGTTGAGTCCCAAAGTGCAAACATTAAAGTTTAACTGTAAGGCTTGTTTTTTGTTTTGGCCTGGAGACATTAAAGACATATACTCCTGCACAATGCAGGTTTTACATGAATTTTCAACCAGAAAAATAAAAAACAAAAAAACCCCCACAAATCCAGTGCCATCGAGTCGATTCCAACTCATAGTGACCCTATAGGACAGAGTAGAACTGCCCCATAGAGTTTCCAAGGAGCACCTGGCGTATTCGAACTGCCAACCCTTTGGTTAGCAGCAGTAGCACTTAACCACTATGCCACAACCAGAGGACTGTGATTTTCAATGTGGAGGTCTTCATAACATAAAATGAGATTTATAGAAAAACATTAAATAATTATCATAAGACATGGTAAAAATCTAACAAAATCAATGGTTGCAAAACTCTGATGTACATTGGTATGAATACAGAAGATGTAACCATAATGTTGCAGGCATATAACCATACAGGCCCTATTTTTAATGTTTGAAATAACAGAAGGTATAAGCCACAGAAGGTCTAGAATGTTGTTCAGTTCCTCGTTTTTTAATTCTGCGTGATACTAAAAACACACAAATGTCATGTTGGGTATCTTGGCACCTAATCTCTCTAAATTTCTTATATACCGATAAAATTCTGATATTGAAATAGATCTGACGAAGGGTTATAACCCAATGCTGCATGATTTCAGGAAAGGTCACTTGATAAAAACTGATAAGCACATTTTAAATGCTGAACAGCAAGAATCTTTTGTTAAGTCTCCAAATAGGCTGAACGTAGTACAAACACAAACGCTGCAATTCTGTCAAGCTTGTGGCCTGGTGAGACTGCTTATCAATAGTTTTATGAAACATCGTTAGGCTTATCATTCACCAAGCCTACATGTTGGCTAATATGTATGATAAATTAGGTCCTGACTCAGGTTACACTTCCAAGGCAATAGCATCAGCCAGCCCAGTGTTGTTTACTGCAGCCTTTGTTTTATGGTCACTGGAGTCTTTGAAGTGAGCCACGTTTTAGGACAAAACTTCAAATATAAAAGTTGCTTATTTTTAAAACCTCCATGCCATT
Organism: Elephas maximus indicus; assembly: GCF_024166365.1. Taxonomy (NCBI): domain Eukaryota; kingdom Metazoa; phylum Chordata; class Mammalia; order Proboscidea; family Elephantidae; genus Elephas; species Elephas maximus. The sequence continues at coordinate 61,146,911 of NC_064826.1, read as the reverse complement.
TTTGTCATGAACTTTACTGCATCTTCATGCTTCATTCCACCTTCAATTAATGCTGGAACTCTCTCAGACCTGCACCATGATGAACAGCAAAATATCAACCAGGTTCTTCATGAAACTTAACTTTTGTGAGACTTCACCAGTCATCAACAGTCTAGTTGGATGGTAGTGAACCATCACTGAAGAATAATTCAGAACCTATATGCCTTCTTTCTCCACAAGAGCAATGTTTTAAGTTGCTTCATGTATTCTTACTATTGAGGCAATGCTATACTTTTTAAGTTCCTCTATAAATTTGTTTAGGGTTGTATTGGTTGGATTGTGTGTAATAAGAAATCTCATGTCCTGTACAGGAGCTGGGTGGTTCATTCCAGCCATGTTAATTTATATAATAAAAACAAATTAGGAGAAGATTAACATATTTGAATTCAGAAAATTATTTCTATTTCAACATAAAAACAAAACAGAACCTGTTGCCGTCGAGTTGATTCCAATCCATAGTGACCCTACAGGACAGAGTAGAATTGCCCTATAGGGTGTCTAAGGAGCATCTGGTGGAACTGAACTGCCGACCTTTTGGTTAGCAGCCATAGCACTTAACCACTACACCACCAAGGTTTCTGAAATTCTCAGTGCTTTGAATACAAAGTTAGGAGTAACGGTGAATGAAATGAATCTCCTAACATGAAGCAGCAATTCTTCAATCAACACTGAGGCAACAGAAAGGATTTACTCTGAGGTTTACCTAATGCAGAACAGAATTCTTGTAAAGTGCTCTCTTGATTTAAATTCAACACCCCTAAATACAAGTTTGGAGGACCTGGTGGTGAAGTGGTTAACAGCTCAGCTGCTAACCAAAAGGTTGGCAGTTAAAATCCACCAGCGCTCCTTGGAATACCTGTGGGGCAGTTCTACCCTGTCCTATAGGGCTGCTAAAGGTCACAATCAACTTGATGGCAAATGGTTTGGGTTTGGTTTTTTTATATACAGGTTAACCTCTCTTATGAGTGCTTCTTCATGTTGTAATGGATTTATAAAGTTCACTTGTCTGCACAGAGGTTGTGCTGGGCCTTAAAATTATCTCCAATGCCCTTCAAGCAGTGATCAGGAATACCACAGAACTGACTGAAGGTGGGGCCAAGATGGCGGAGTAGTCAGATGCTTCCAGTGAATTCTCTTACAACAAAGACTCGAAAAAACAAGTGAAATGATTATATTTATGACAAGCTAGGAGCCCTGAACATCAAAGGCAAAGTTAGAAAACGGACTGAGCAGGAGAGGGAGGGAGAGACGGTTCAGAAGTGGAGGAGATTTGCCAGATCTGAATCACTGGGAGCCCTCAGGCACCATTCCTGGGAGCGACTGCGGTGGGGCTCCAGATGCAGATTCCTCAGGGAGAAGCAGCCAGCCAAACAGCCTATTCACACCTCCGCTCTCAGCAAAAGCTAAGTACTTGCATATATTTTACTGCACCCCCAGTCCCCAAGATGGCTTCACTGGCTGTTGATTTCCCTGGGCCTGAGATAGGTCCTACTGCTCGCCCTGAGCATTTCTCCTGGGCCTGGAAAAGGAATAAATTCACAATTGGGGAAAATAATCTGCCAGTTTCACTAACCTGGGGAGCTCAGGACAGAAGTGGCTCCTGTCCAGGCACGAAAGGTCTGTGGACTTTGAATACCTTTCCTCCCTACATAGACCTGTGAGGGCCTATTTCAGGAGAATAGGCTCTTGTTGACAGACTGCAGCTGTTACAGCTGTGCAGTGGAGAGGTGGGTGTTTGATGTTTGACATTGCTTTGTTATAAAACAGGGTCCTCACCTACCCACATTAGGGGCCTAAGGACTGGTGGCTCCACTCAGGTCACCCAGCCACCTGCGACAGGGGTCCAAGGAGAACTGGTACCTCCCAGTTCTTAAAACCAAAAACATTGGGTGCCCATGATCTGTCTGCAGAACCCATCCACCTGTGCGCTCTAGGGAACAGGGACGCACTTTCCTCACAGACACATGGGGGACGGTTGTCAGCCCCTTGCCTTGTTCAGAGCATGACCCCCTGCTACAACCAGATACCTGTGCCTACACCAATTACCCCTACCCCTCTAAGACAGAGCATGTACCACACACTTGATGACAAACTACCTGGACACCTGAGCTGAATCCATACAAGAAAAGTGAATGTACTCCTAGGCTCATACACCTGATAACAGCTCTAGCCATCTGGTGACAGGACGTTAGAGCTTCAAAGGTGAAAATAATCAAGCAACTCATTCATGCAACCTATTTGGGCATCTTAAAACAAAACAAAGCAAGAAGCTAGTATACAGTAAGCAAAGATAAAATAATACAATAACTTACTGATGGCTTGGAGACAACAGTCAATATCAAATCACATAAAGCAGATCATGATCACTTCAACAAGCTCTCAGAACAAAGAATCAAGAGATTTTCTGGATGAAGGTGCCTTTCTGGAATTACTGGATGCAGAATACAGAAGATTAATATACAGAACTGTTCAAGACATCAGGAAGGAGATCAGGAAGAAGATCAGGCAATACACAGAACAAGCAAAGGAAAACACATATAGAGCAGTTGAAGAAATTAAAAAGGTTATTCAAGAACATAATGAAAAATTTAATTAGCTGCAAGAATCCATAAAGAGACAGCCATCAGAAATGCAGAAGATTAACAACAAAATACAGAATTAGACAATTCAAAAGAAGGTCAGAAGAGCAGAATTGAGCAAATGAAAGCCAGAATTGGTGAGACTGAAGATAAAGCATTTGGCACCAATATATTTGAAGAAAAATCAGATAATTAAAAAAAAAACCTTAAGAATCATGTGGGACTCTATCAAGAAAAATAACCTACAAGTGATTGGAGTGCCAGAATAGGGAGGGATAACAGAAAATACAGAGAGAATTGTTGAAGATTTGTTGGCAGAAAACTTCCCTGATATTGTGAAAGATGAGAAGATATCTATTCAAGACGCTCATCGAACTCCACATAAGGTAGGTATTAAAAGAAGGTCACCAAGACATATTATAATCAAGCTTGCCAAAACCAAAGATAAAGAGATAATTTTAAGAGCAGCTAGAGATAAATCAAAAGTCACGTACAAAGGGGAGCCAATAAAGATAAGCTCAGACTACTCGGCAGAAACCATGCAGGCAAGAAGGCAATGGGATGACATATTTAAAAAACTGAAGGGAAAAAATTGCCAGCCAAGAATCATATATCCAGCAAAACTGTCTCTCAAATATGAAGGTGAAATAACGATATTTCCAGGTAAACAGAAGTTTAGGGAATTCGTAAAAACCAAACCAAAATTACAAGAAATACTAAAGGGAGCTCTTTGGTTAGAAAATCAATAATATCAGGTATCAAACAAAGACTAGAACACTGGACAGAGCAATCAGAGGTCAACCCAGACAGGGAAATCACAAAAATAAATCAAGATAAAAAAATTCTCAAAACGGGGAAAAAATGTTATTATGTAAAAGAAGACAACACTAAAGCAATAAAGAGAGCCTAAGAAATGTAGTCATAGATCTTCCATATGGAGAGGAAGACAAGGTGATAGGAAGAAATAAAAGGTAGGTTTAAACTTAGAAAAATAGGAGTAAATAATAAGGTAACCACAAAGGAGACTAACTACCCTACTCAACAAAATAAAATACAAGAAAAAAATAGAGACTTAGCAGAAATGAAATCAACAACAATGAATAAGAGGAAAAGAAAATATATTAACTACGCAGCAAAAAAAATTAAGTGGGAAAAGAAACTGTCAACAACACACAAAAAAAGACATCAAAATGACAGCACTAAACTCAGACCTATCCATAATTACACTGAATGTAAATGGACTAAATGCACCAATAAAGAGACAAAGAGTGGCAGAATGGATAAAAAACACAATCCGTCTATATTCTACCTACAAGAGACACACCTTAGACTTAGAGACACAAACAAACTAAAACTCAAAGGATGGAAAAAAATGTGTCAAGCAAACAACAACAAAAAAAGCAGGAGTGGCAATATTAATTTCTGACAAAATAGACTTTAAAGTTAAATCCACCACAAAGGATAAGGAAGGACACCATATAATGATTAAATGGACAATATACCAGGAGGATATAACCATGTTAAATATTTATGCACCCAAAGACAGGGCTGCAAGACACATAAAATAAACTCTAACAGCATTAAAAAGTGAGACAGACAGCGCCACAATTATAGTAGGAGACTTCAACAAACCACTTACGGTGAAGGACAGGACATCCAGAAAGAGGCTCAACAAAGACATGGTTGATCTAAATGCCACAATCAACCAACTTGACCTCAGAGACATATTCAGAGCACTCCACCCAAAAGCAGCCAAGTATACTTTCTTTTCCAATACACATAGAACATTCTCTAGAATAGACCACATATTAGGTCATAAAGCAAGCCTTAGGAGAATCCAAAATATTGAAATATTACAAAGCATCTTCTCTGACCATAAGGCCATAAAAGTAGAAATCAATAACAGAAAAAAAAGGAAAAAGAAATCAAACACTTGGAAACTGAACAATACCCTGCTCAAAAACCACTGGGTTATAGAAGACATCAAGGATGGAATACAGAAATTCATAGAATCCAATGAGAATGAAAAAACTTCCTGTAGAACCTTTGGGACACAGCTAAAGCAGTGCTCAGAGGTCAATTTATATCAATAAATGTATACATACAAAAAGAAGAAAGGGCCAAAATCAAAGAATTATCCTTATGACTTGAACAAATAGAAACAGAGCAACAAAAGAAACCCTCAGGCACCAGAAGAAAGCAAAAAATAAAAATTAGAGCAGAATTAAATGAAATAGAGAACAGAAAAACAACTGAAAGTGTTAACAAGACCAAAAGCTGGTTCTCTGAAATAATTAACAAAACTGATAAACCAGTGGCTAAAGTGACAAAAGAAAAACAGGAAAGGAAGCAAATAACTTGAATAAGAAATGAGATGGGTGATATTACAACAGACCCAACTGAAATTAAAAGAATCATATCAGATTACTATGAAAAATTATACTCTAACAAGTTTGAAAACCTAGAAGAAAAGGATGAATTCCTAGAAACACACTACCTACCAAAACTAACACAAACAGAGGTAGAACAACTAAAGAAGCCCACGACAAGAGAAGAGATTGAAAAGGTAATTAAAAAACTCCCAACAAAAAAAAAGCCCTGGTCCGGATGGCTTCACTGCAGAGTTCTACCAAACTTCCAGAGAAGAGCTAACACCACTACTACTAAAGGTATTTCAGAGCACAGAAAAGGACGGAATACTCCCAAACTCATTCTATGAAGCCAGCATGTCCCTGATACACAAACCAGGTAAAGACACCACAAAAAAAAAAAAAGAAAAGAAAATTATAGACCTATATCCCTCATGAACTTAGATGGAAAAATCCTCAACAAAATTCTAGCCAACAGAATTCAATAACATATCAAAAAAATAATTCACCATGACCAAGTGAGATTCATACCAGGTACGCAGGGATGGTTCATCATTAGAAAAACAATTAATGTAATCCATCATATAAATAAAACAAAAGACAAGAACCACATGAGCTTATCAATTGATGCACAAAAAGCATTTGACGAAGTTCAACACCCATTCATGACAAAAACTCTCAGTTAAACAGGAATAGAAGAAAAATTCCTCCACATAACAAAGGGCATTTATACAGCCAACAGCATCCTAAATGGAGAGAGTCTGAGAGCATTCCCCTTGAGATCAGCAACCAGACAAGTATGCCCTTTATCACCACTCTTGTTGAACATTGCGCTGGAGGTCCTAGCCATAGAAATTAGGCTAGATAAAGAAATAAAGGGAATTCAGATTTGTAAGGAAGAAGTAAAAGTACCTCTATTTGCAGATGACACTATCTTATTCACAGAAAACCCTAAAGAATCCTCCAGAAAACTACTGAAAACTAATAGAAGAGTTCAGTAGAGTATCAGGACACAAGATAAACATACAAAAATCAGTTGGATTCCTCTACACCAACAAAAAAGAACACTGAAGAGGAAATAACCAAATCAATACCACTTACAGTAGCCCCCAAGAAGATAAAATAATTAGGAATAAATTCTATCAGAAATGAAAAAGACCTATACAAAGGAAATTACAAGACACTACTGCAAGAAACCAAAAGTGACCTACGTAAGTGGTAAAACATACCTTGCTCACGGACAGGAAGAATTAACATTGTAAAAATGTCTACTCTACCGAAAACCATCTACAGGTACAACGCAATTCTGATCCAAATTCCAACGACATTTTTTTAATGAGTGGAGAAACAAATCACCAACTTCATATGGAAGGGAAAGAGGCCCTGGATAAGTAAAGCATTACTGAAAAAGAATAACAAAGTGCAAGGCCTCACTGTACCTGATTTTAGAACCTATTATACCGTCACAGTAGTCAAAACAGGCTGGTACTGATACAACAACAGACACATAGACTAATGGAACAGAATTGAAAATCCAGACATAAATCCATCCACATATGAGCAGCTGATATTTGACAAAGGCCCAAAGTCAGTTAAATGGGGAAAAGACAGCCTGTTTAACAAATGGTGCTGGCATAACTGGATATCTATCTGCAAAAAAATGAAACAAGACCCATACCTCACACCATGCACAAAAACTAACTCAAAATGGATCAAAGACCTAAATATAAAACCTAAAATGATAAAGATCATGGGAGAAAAAATAAGGACAATGCTAGGAGCCCTAATGCATGGCATAAACAGTATATAAAACAATACTAAGAATGCAGAAGAGAAACTAGATAACTGGGAGCTCCTAAAAATCAAGCACCTATGCTCATCCAAAGACTTCACCAAAAGAGTAAAAAGATTACCTACAGACTGGGAAAAAGTTTTTAGCTATGACATTTCCGATCAGCGTATGAGCTCCAAAATCTACATGATACTGCAAAAACTCAACTACAAAAAGATAACCCAATTAAAAATGGGCAAAGGATATGAACAGGCACTTTCACTAAAGAAGACATTCAGGTAGCTAACAGATGCATGAGGAAATGCTCATGATCACTAGCCATTACAGAAATGTAAATCAAAACTACAATGAGATTCCATCTCACTCCAAAAAGGCTGGCATTAATCCAAAAACCACAAAATAATAAATGTTGGAGAGGTTGTGGAGAGTCTGGAACACTTATACACTGTTGATGGGAATGTAAAATGATATAACCACTTTGGAAACCGATTTGGTGCTTCCTTAAAAAGCTAGAAATAGGATCCAGCAATCCTACCCCTTGGAATATATCCTAGAGAAATAAGAGCCTTTATACAAGCAGATATATGCACACCCATGTTCATTGCTGCACTGTTTACAATAGCAAAATGGTGGAAGCAACCAAAGTGCCTACCAACAGGTGAATGGATAAACAAATTATGGTATATTCACACAATGGAATAGTATGCATTGATAAATAGTGATGAATCTGTGAAACATTTCATAACATGGAGGAATCTGGAAAGCATTCTGCTGAGTGAAATTAGTCAGTTGCAAAGGAGAAATATTGTATGAGACCACTATTATAAGATCTCGAAAAATAGTTTACACAGAGAAGACAATACTGTTTGCTGGTTTCCAGAGTGGGGAGGGAGGCAGGGAGGGGGAGGGATTTTCATTAATTAGTAGACAAGAACTATTTTAGGTGACGGGAAAGATAACACACAATACAGGAGAGGTCAGCACAACTGGACTAAACCAAAAGCAAACAAGTTTCCTGAATAAACTGAACACTTCGAAGGACAGCGTAGCAGGGGCGGGGGTTTGGGGACCATGGTTTCAGGGGACATCTAAGTAAATTGGCATAATAAAATCTATTAAGAAAACATTCTGCATCCCACTTTGGAGAGTGGCATCTGGAGAGTAGAAGGACTCTGGAGGTCATGGTCTCCAGACCTTATATAAGCGCAAAACAGGGACCGTTCCCCAAACCAACTCTTCAGACAGGGATTGGACTGGATTATGGGATAGAAAATGATACTGTTGAGTGAGCTTCTTGGATCAAGTAGACACATGAGACTATGTGGGCAGCTCCTGTCTGGAGAGATGAGAGGGCAGAGGGGGTCAGAAGCTGGGTAAATGGACATGAAAATAAAGTCGAGGGAAGGAGTGTGCTATTTCATTAGAGGGAGTAGAGGGAGAGCAACTACGAGTATATTTGAAGGTCTGTATAAGTTTATGTATGAGAGACTGACTTGGTTTGTAAACTTTCACTTAAAGCACAAAAAAAAAAAAAAAAAGGAATACCACAGAACTGCCGATTTACCTGCTCAGGGCACTGCAGCCAGCAGTGTTCTCTCAAGGTAAGCTGGTTTAATGTTTTATCCCAGCAAGGATATTGGAAGGAACATCCATACTTCACACCTTAACCCTCAGTTCTCCAAGTGGATGGTCCCGTAAAGTTTTAGCATGTTAAAAGTTCAGAGTTTATCTTTAATGTCCTGCTGACCAATACACAAACATTAGAAGACTTTAATTATGATAATACTAGTTCCATCTCTCATGCTATTATTGTCTAACATTTACTTTCTACTTTGTATGAATTTTAAGGACACACATTGGGAAATGTTATTATTATTTCAATTGATCTTGTTTACCAAGTTCTTTAATCCCCTTTCTTCTCATGTTTCAGATGTTCCTTTTCAGATTATTTTTCTCATACCTGAAATACAACCTTCAGAGGTTGTCTCTATGAGGATTATTTAGCGGCAAACTCTCTATTATGTTTGAAAGTGGCTTTATTTTTCTCCAATCTAGGACAACAGTTTGGCTGGGTATTTAAGTCTAGGATGAAAGTATTTTTCCTTAGCCCCTTGAAGCTATTACTCCACAGGTTATTACTCCATAGGCTTTTGTCTTCAATCTTCCCCTGGACTAGGGCCTTCTACGCACAGGAACCGCAGGTCCAATTATGCACTCTGCTCCCAGCACTGCTTTCTTGGTGGTATGAAGTCCCCAAGTCTCTGCTTGCTTCTCTTTCCTTTTATCTCTTCCAAGATAAAAGGTGGTACAGGCCACACCCCAGAGAAACTTCCTTTACACCGGCTCAGGGATGTGACCTGAGCAAGGGTGTTATACCCCACCCTGATCCTCTTTAACCACAGGCAGAAATTATGATTTATAACACATAGGAAAATCACAAAATGGAGGACAACCACACAATAGTCATGGCCTAACAAAGTTGGCATGTATTTTTAGGGGACACAGTTCAATCCATGACACATGTCTTTCATCAATTGTGGAAAAAAAATATCAGCCATTAATCTTTGAATATTGCCTTTTCCCAATTCTCATTTTGTAACTCTAATGTAATACCATCTTCCTAAATCCCCCTTATGTCTTTACTCTTTCACATTTTCCATCTGTTAGTCCCTCTGTTTTGGATTCTGGATAATTATTTCAGGGCCATCTTTCACGTCAACCCATTCTTTAATTAGCATTTAGTGTTATTTCCCCTGTTCACTGAGTTTTTACTTCAATGATTAGATTTTTTAGTTTTTATAAGTTCTTTTTAATTCTTTAACAAATTTGCTTTTTCAATTTTGATGATCTTTCATTCAAGTTTTTAATTTGATCTTTTATTTCTTTACATTCTAAAAATAGTCATGTTCTAAACCTGATAATTCTCAATATCTAAAGTTCTGGATGAGGTCTGATTTTGTTGCCTTTGCTACTGACCCTCACCCAGGATGATTTTTTTCTCATATGTTTTATAATTTTAGATTGAGAACTCATGCTCTGCTACTGTTAATCTGTGGGGATCTTGAGGGGCTTGGGTTGAGAATCTGTACCTCCACAGGGGTTTTCTATGTTCCTGCCAGGTCCCAGAGACACTCTCAATACCTGGGCACTCCAAATTCTTGCCTTGGTTTCCTAAATCATGCAATATGTGTAAATTTCAACCTAAACATGTAGAAATTTTCAGAGGAGACTTTTTCATCCCCACCCAGAGCCAAGGTTGAGACAAACAACTGTCCTTGAGGCCTCTCTTTGCTAGAAGCAGATTTTTTTTTTTTTTGAGCCATCCCATTATTGATGCTGAAGTGCTTTGAGGGTCCTAAATTTATACAGAGAGTCTCAGCTTCTGCGTCCTACCTTTCTCATGTTCGAAGCCTTGTTTCCTGACCTCCAACTAGCTCTTTATTCCTGTTTTAAATAATATCTCCAAGGCACCTCCAACTTTAGCACTTATCACTTTGGTTTTCCCTCTTTTTTCATTGTTGCCCCTTGGTGATTTCACTTGTAGTTATCTACACTTAATTTTTTTCGGTCTTTTCTCTCAGTAATAATCACTAAATTGGTGTTGTTTCCTTGTCTTCCTTCCCTCTCTCCTCCTTCCCTTCCTTTCTTCTTACTAATTCCATCAAGTCACCTCTATCAGGCCTCAAAATCTAGCTAATTGAAGTTGTTTCAGACTAATGTTCTTTCACCCCACAACTTTATGGGTAAGTCTCAAATAAATTATGCTAAGTCAAAGAAGAAACCATATTCCAAAGGCTACATATTTTATGATTCCATTTATATGACGTCCTGGGAAAGGCAAAATATAGAAAGAGAAAATTGATCAGTGATTGCCAGAGGCTGGGAATGGTCAGAGAGGTTGACAAAGGTGCACAGGAGAGTTTTTTTTCCAATGATGCAATGGTTCTATATCTTGATTAAGAAGGATGGACCCTGAGACATATAGACATGTGAGAGGGCAGGGTGAGGCACCTGTCAAGGAAATCCAGCAGAGAAAGTAGTTTAGAGATGGAGTGTTGCAACTGTTTCAAAAGGAATATTTTTTTTTTTTAAGAGTGAAAAGTTGGCCTCCACTGAGTGGTGGAAACTGGACTTCCATGTCTTAGGGGGATTCCTGGTCCTGATGCCTCAAGGGGATTGCCCCTCTCCCCCATGCCTCAAGAGCTGTTCCAATCCCTACTGAATTCAGGGTATGCGTGTGCAAGGAATTATATAACATGAGTAACTTTTAAGCAAATACTCTTAATGCAGTTGAAAATAATGGTATGTTGCTATTCCAACCATAATTAATTTTCTCAGTCCTTTTTTTCATCTATGCAACCGGCACACACATGCGCGCGCGCACACACACACACATATACACACAGGCTTTACTTACATTTTAAAAAAGAGACTTGAAAGAAGACAACAAGGCAGTGAAAAGCAGCCTTAAACCACGAATATAGAACAGGATATTCTCTTTATTCCTTGGACAGGTCAGGTTTTAAGGATTTTTCCAGCTCTAACACTGCTTTTTTTTTAACACTGCAGATTCTCTGATCCAGGAAGAGCCTGATTGTGAACTGGGGGCAGGGAGGGTGAGCACAGCTGTACTTATTAGCATGTCAGGTATGACCTACTAGTACTTTTTTTCCTGTCACCAAAGACATGATCAAACAGTGGCTCTCATTTCTTTCCACTTACCCTTTCAACTAACTCCGCTTCAGAGGCTCACCTAAATTCCTAAGCCTACTTGAAAACAGAAAAACAAAGGGCAAAACAAATTCAGAGTTTTTTTTTTTTGGCCAGACTAAAGAAGGCTGTCAAAGTTGAAAAGAGAGACCTGGAAGTGGGGGCAGGGGGAACTCAAGGAGGACAAACAAGAGGCTGGGGAAATAGGAAGAACAGGGTTGCTGGGCTACTGCAAAGTGAAAAGGGCTCCTTCCTGCAAAACCTAGCTCCTGGCACAAAAGGAGGAATGCAACATTTGTTGAATGAGTGGGTGTTTGCTTGAGGAATAAGTACCTTCAAAAGCTTTTCCTTACCTGAGAAACGAGAATCAAAAAAAACAAAAACAAAATCACTTTTGACCAAAAACATCTTAAGTTCGAATCCTGATCCTTAAGGAACATCTTCAAAACACATAACCCCTGGAGGATGTCATTTTCTTTGCTTTTTGTTTATTTTTTTTTGAAATAGGAAAGAAATTCGTCCCTGCCTTTTGTAAAGCAGTTTATAAGCTTTTTACCACAATGTAGGTCCAAAATGGTTTCCCTAAAACTGACAGTACATCTGTTTGTAAAACAACTAAGGCAAGTTACAAGAATTGACTTCTAAATATCTCCATAAAAATCTTCCTTAGAATTTATTAATGCCTTATCTTATAAAATTTGGTCAGAAAGTACAGAGGTGTAGTGGGCTCAATTTACTCATTAGAGCATTCAATAAAGATACTGAAGTTCACATAAAAGCTTAGAGATAAAAGTGATGAGATGAAATTACATACACAGTGGGGTAGAGCCTGAAGCATAATAGTGTGTTCTGTCTAAGAGACACTGGAAAGAGAGCAACCTGACCTGAACCATGCTATGTTCAAGTTTTGCACACTGTCACACTCTTCCCAGAGCAAAGCCATGGGGCTGGAGGCCTGCATCTATTTATTTGACAGTGCACATGTTGTCACCTTGCCAAAGACACCAACACAGGCACTGGGCAGTGGATTATAAAACAACTGATTTCTTGAAAACTATTTGGGTGATTTGTGCGGACATCTGCCCTTCAATGCAGATAAGTCTGTTTCCTCAACCATGCTGAACAGAACCTTCAGATGGAGCACTCCTCCTTGTCTACATGTCAAAAACAAAATGCTCTTTTAACTACCTTCTTACCAAAGCTTTTTGCCTTAGAGAGAGTATGTGGCTGTAAAAATTTATTTTTCAAAAAGTGACTTATTTGTAGAAAATAGGTTTAAATTTATTCATTTTATAAACGAGGGTTAGTAACTGGTCAAGCAAAATATGACTGGAATCCCTGACAATGGAATAAACTCTTGGGAACACAAAAACTAACATAAGGAAAGATTTAGTCCTACACAGTAAACCTTCTCAAACCCAAACCCCTCCCCCCGCCAAAAAAAAACCAAACCCATTGCTGTTGAGTCATTTCTGACTCATAACGACCCTACAGGACAGGGTAGAAACCATAGGGTTTCCAAGGAGGGCCTGGTGGATTCGAACTGCCGACCCAGGTGTTCAGCTTATGCAATGAACTGAGAAGCAAGACTCTTAATTACATTAATAATGAAGCCACACAGAGTTGATTAACACTGAGATTTCCTTTGTCAATTCACTGCTTGTCAAAAAAAAAAAAAAATGAGATTCTTCTCCTCAAGGTAAACAGATAACATTTTTATATTAGTTTCCATAAATAGGCTGTGTTTTTGTAGTACACAGAAAATTACCCAATTGTCATTCACTTATTGTAATGAAATTGTTTAATGCCACAATCTCCCTGGCAGTCATTCCTGTAATGGTCAGCTCATTTAACTGCCAAAATGCTAAATAACAATAATGCTATTTGTAGAAAACACTTAAGTTTATAAAGTGCTTTCATTTGATAAAGATGATCAAAGGGTCATATTTACAAAATGGAGATTATTCAGACTTCTGACTCTTAAATCTTAGCGTCCATCACATGCCATGTCAATGATTTATTGCTAAAACATGTACATACCAGGCTGTATGTAACCCAGTTAGTAAAGAGGTAAGACAGTTATTCCTAAAGCTTTCCTTAAGGACGCTTTATATGTTTCTATATTTCTCTCTCTTCCTTTAATTCTGAACTCTTTTTCTGTAGGGACTATTCTTGTCAATATCTCCACTGCCCTATATTAAATAAAGACAGCACTTATAGTCCAGTCTTAACATGGACAAGATGAATAATTTCCAAAATCTGTCATACGAAATCTGCCCCGCTGGGTCTCTCCTTCAGACAGAACTCTTCCTCAACACAGTTACCCTTGCAGTCAACTCTACCTGGTGGAAAAGTATAGAAAGTGCTGAAGAGCCCTCAGCAGGATCTGAATGAATCAAGTTTTTGAAAATGTTAACAGTGACGCTCTAAAGGGTATTATAAAACTGCCCAAAAAATAGGCCAGGAAAAGGAAAATATTAAATTCTTACTTAGAATTTCACACTTCAGCTAGATAATATTTAACCCCAATTTTCTAGCTTTGATTTTATTTATTACCATTTTCTATGCTCCCTGGAAAAGGGGTGTCTTTGAATGTTTAAATTTATTCTGAAATCAAATAAAGAGTAGTCTGCTTTAAAAAAAAATAAAAAGGCTAATTTATGACATGATTATAGTAATCTTTTCCATGTACTAATATAATGCTATAGATTTTCATATTTACATTTCATAAATCCACTGACGAGACATTATTATGAAATATTCATGGAGAATAGCTAATGTAAGTGAAATTATGTTCTTTTCAATGAGAACCCTCATGTATTTAAACTTATTTTCATAAAACTACCATAAATATAGATCATGCTTTCATCCTGTTTATAGGAAAAACCAAAACCAAAACCAAACCCAGTGCCATCCAGTCGATTCCAACTCATAGCGACCCTATAGGACAGAGTAGAACTGCCCCATAGAGTATCCAAGGAACTCCTGGCAGATTCGAACTGCCAACCCTTTGGTTAGCAGCCATAGCACTTAACCACTATGCAACCAGGGTTTCTGTTTATAGGAAAGAATCAGTTAAATACTTTGCTACATTGGTTTTGCAAAAATTTGCCTTTAATTTCTTTCTCTAATTCTTCCCCATTGCCTAGTGGCAATGGTTTTTTGAGCTGTAAAATGCTATTTTTTAATAGCATATATAAAAATACTATAATTATACATGACTATAACTTTTAAAAATTACTCTAAGATTTGTTAAAGCTTGCCAAACATTATAACATTTTTCTTATATAGGATAGAACATATGTGTCGGGCATTACACTGCTGCCTTAGTTATATTTAGAAAAGATTCCGAGGTTTACTGGGCTAGTGATCACACGACTCTGTGACTTTTGTTCGTATTTTACTTTAACAATGTGAGTCTTCACTGCTTGGTTAACAGTACAGGAGGTACCAACAGTTGCTCTTTAACCTTCTGACTGGGAGACATGATAGAAGAAGAGGGACAAATTTTATTTTAGTAAAACAAAAACACTTTATAGTAATTAACCCTTGTAATCAGAAGGATCAGGCCTTGCAGAATACTTAAAAGAAAATTCTAAACTCACAAGTTAGTGCAGAATACCCTCAAAACCCAAAGATGTGCATTCAACAGAACGATTACAACTTCCCAATTATTTACAGTTATATCCAGGCAACCCTGGTGGTACAGTGGTTAAGGCTGGCAGTTCGAACCTACCAGACCCTGCTTGGAAACTTTACGGGCAGTTCTACTCTGTCCTATAGGGTCACTATGAGTTGGAATCAACTTGATGGCAATGGGTTTGGTTTTTTTGGTTTTCTTATATCCAGTCATAAGCACTGTTGTTGGTGTTAGTTGCCATTGATTTGATTCTAACCCACGGTGACCTCATGTGTGCAGAGCAGAAATGATCCATAGGGTTTTCAAGGCTGTGATCTTTCAGAAGCAGATTGCCAGGCCTATCTTCTGAGGTGCCTCTGGGTGGGTTCAAACCATCAATCTTTTGGCTAGTAGTCAAGCACTAAACTGTATGCGGCTCTTGCATGCCCTCCCTGGTATGAAATTCCATTGTTACCTGGAGGACATCAGGTAACTCACAACCTTTCTGACTTCTGGATATAGATCAGGATAAAATTAACAGCCCTCTCCTACTTCAAAGACTGCTTTGACGATTGACCTTTTTCTGCTGTAACTTGCTTAAATCAATTATAGGCACCTTATCACTTCACATAGTTCAACAGTTTCTAAAACATTTCAGGAAATTAAGAGTGAAGCAAATGTTATATCCCTGTGATGCTTTTGATATTTACACTATTTAGAGAATAAGGATTATCCTATTTTCCCAAATTCAAAGTGGTTGATTAGAGCATTATTTCACTTGAAACAGACAATCCTCATTTCTGGTGATAAGAGATGGCACTGGAAGTTTAAATTTAAATCTTCATTTATCCAAAAAAAAAAAAATAAAATAAATCCATATTAAACTTCAGGAATGGCTTATGCTTCATATTTCAGATGGATCAGTTATAAATATTTAGGCCTAATTACATGGATAGCATGAAAAACATTTTCACTACAAAAGGCTCCTGCAAAACAGTTTAGTTTATTGGTGCATCTGTATTATGGTAAAACAGAGTTAATAGAAAACGGTAACTCCATAACCTTTCATTCCCCTGAAACCCTACAGAAGTTACAAATCTTTAGTATTATGGTAAAACAGAGTTAATAGAAAACGGTAACTCCATAACCTTTCATTCCCCTGAAACCCTACAGAAGTTACAAATCTCAGCATCAGAGGTGGGTTTTGGAGGGCTGATATCTGCTTCACAGGCATGGAACAGTGTGTCCTTTGACTGTAAACAGTACTAAAAATAGCTCCTAAAAGGCATCATTTTATTTGATATTATTTCACCGAAAGAGAGGAAAAATATATCTTTAATCCTGAACAAAACCTCTTCAAAGTTTACGTTCTCAATAAACCTTTCACTGAGAACTGAAAATATAACTTAGTAATGCAATAAATGCCCTAACAAATATATCAGATTTTTCACTTAATGCTTTTTACAGGCTTAAACCAAATGCAGTAAAAGAAAATCACCTTTTACAGTCTGATTCCTACAGGAAGAATGTCTTGCTGTTATGCTTTTTAAAGAAGGCATGGTGAATTTATATCAACTTTGGTGAATCTTGGGGCATGATAAAAGGAAGAAAATACCAGTGCAGTTAACGTTCCATAGAACTCTTTCCTCACACATTTCTTTCTTTATGGAAAGGACAAGAACCAAGATAAGAAAAAGGTAAATATATGTGCGTGCGTGCACGTGCGCGTGTGTGTATGGAGCCCTGGTGGCCCAGTGGTTAAGAGACTGGCTGCTAACCAAAAGGTCAGTAGTTCAAATCCACCAACTGTTCCTTGGACACCCTATGGTGTAGCTCTACTCTGTACTATAGGGTTGCTATGAGTTGGAAATGACTCAATGCCAATGGATTGTTTGGTTTTATATATATATATACACACACACATATATATACACATTACAGATACACACACACGTATATATACACATTTAAGACAAAAGACATACCGTATGCTGATATAGTAAGAGATAATGTTTCCTTGGGGAAAAAAAAAAAGAATTGTTTTCTTGTAGATTAAAGATATTAAATGGCATTGGGATTAAAGAAAATTACAAAAACAGTTCTCTCAGTTAAATCAATGTGAAAGAAAATTTGGTTAGGAATATCAGTTGTGTAATATTCCATTGGGCTACTGAAGTTTAGTTCAAGGTAATTTAAGAATCTATTTGCTAGGAACTTTAAATTTCTTGATCTTATTATGACATTGCATCTGGAAATTCAAATCCACCATCTCAAGATGTAAAGAGGAACTGGCCCGAGTGCTTATGTCTAAAACAAGAATTGGATTACAGCTATTAATAGTTGGGATGCTCTTTAGGAAGAAAATCAAATCCCCTTACAATGCTTATTCTCCTACAAGGAATCTTCCTTCCATGTGTCTTCCATATCACACATGTCTTCTAGGCTGCACACTGAACCAACTATATGACCCCTCATTATCACGAAAGACCAGCCAGCAAACTGAACCCTTTTTCTAAGTACCATGGAAAGTTATGCAAAGGAGAAAGAAATGGTTGTTGACCAATTATTACGTGCTAGATATTTTTCACATGTCATCTCCCTTATCCTATATACTTGGCCAATGAGGCCATCAACCTTTACAGACAAGGAAGCTGAAGCTCAAAGAGGAGATCTCACAAAGTGAGAGGCCGAGCATGTTAGGTGCCTCAAATGCTGATACTCTTTTCTCTATATCCTCCCATTTAAATGCACTATTTATATCTTATCTTTCTCTCATTATAAAAGACTTGATCACTGTAGAGCATTTAGAAAATTTTGAAATATTACAGAAAATAAAAACAATACATAAGTCAGTTATCAAGAGATAATTTTTCTCAAATAGATACTGTTGTGCTTATATATATAGGTCAGAACGAGTATATAGTTTTGTCTTTATCACTATATACATTTTTTTTCCCACATGATGAAATTTCTTCCCCACATGATGAAATTTCTTCCCAAACCTGAATTTTAAAGGCTTTCCTTAAGTTCATGAAAGTCAGACTTGAGTTCATATTGAGGACATACTAGCTTTTTGTTTTCCCTCTAGGGAAGAAAAAGAAGATTTTATAATCAACAAACGCAGACATCCATAGTGGATATATCCCGTTGAGGGTACACACTTTTCTTTTCAAATGGGGTGTTTACTATGATTCTCATTTTGCCACTCATTATTCCCTTAATAATGTAACTAGTTTTATCAAATTTCTTCCATATGCAAAAACATGGCTACCAGCATTTAATATTAGACCAAGGTCTAGCGATGTACTCAGATTTGTGACCCTTGTACTGTGTGCACCATGATGAAAAACGATACATTTCACATTATTACACAGCTCTCCTTTTAATGCACTTGCAGGCATAAGGTTTGCCACACCCAGAACTTTCATTAAAAGAGGAGAAAACAAGACTTCAAGGACAGGTAAAAAGCAGTTCGTATTTACTGCATACCCATGAGAGGACAGCTGTAGTGGGAGTGGAGTAAGACGGAAAATTTTCTATTTTTCTTATTGAAATGATACAGCCAAAATAGTAAACATGCTTGCAAAGTAGAAAACAATCACTCAAAATTCTGCTACCTAACAACTGTTTTCTTTTTGTATATTCCATTCCAGTCAGTGTTTGCAGATGTATTTTTACAGTTATTATGTCAGTATGCATATACTTTTTTATTCCACCTTTTTTCCGTAAACATATTAAGTATCTCCTGCTGAAGTTTATGAGATCATTCTTCACCTGGCCTTTGCTTCTACTTTCCAATCTCATCTCATCTTAGTCTCTGACACTCACTATCCTCTTGCCCTTAAGCTCTTTCATTCTTTAACAATTTCTTTATAGAGTGTTCACAATATGCCAGGCTCTGCTCTAGGTGTTAAGATACAGCAGTGAACAAAGCAGACAAAATCCTAGCCTTCATATGGCTTACAGCCTGCAAAAACATCATCCTGGTTCTTTGTCTCCATGTACTTACCACTTGCTGAAATTACCTCGTTTGTTTTTTGTTTATGTCTTCCTACTTTAGAAGGTAAGCTTATAAAAGCAGGAACCTTGTCGGTGCAACCCCCAGCACTAGAACATTTATGAAAAAACAAAAACAAACCGAACTTGTTGCCATCTTGTCGATTCTGATTCATATCGACCCTGTAGGACAATGTAGGACTGCCTGATACGGTTTCCAAGGAGCAGCTGGTGGATTTGAAATGCCAACATTTTGGTTAGCAGCTGAACTCTTAACCACTGCACCATCAGGGCTCCACTAGAACATTTAGATGATGGTAAATCGATACTCGTCAATGTGCCATGAATGAATAGGTTCGTGCCTCTTAATACGTGTTTAACGTTGTTGACCAGTTTGCAATGCCACCATCGATAAATGAATGGGCCCATTTCTCTATAAGCTCACCAGCATTAGTGTTTAAGGAGGAGGTTTTGGATCTGGTGTTATGGTTGCTAGTGAATGGTAGTTTGATGGTGAGCATAGAATAGACTGAAGCAATCTTTCGATACTTTTAAATATTGCATTAAATGTTATTCATCCTGATCACTGAGACTTTTTGGCACTCCCTTAAATTTTGAATCTGAGGCAAAGGCCTCACTTACCGCATCCCAGTTCCAGCCCTGTTGTTGCTAGGTGGCACAGAGTCAATCGAAACTCCATGTGACAGAGAAGAACTAGGCTATAACCTTTATGGGACCAGACTGTCAGGCCTTTTCTCCCACCGAGCTGCTGGCTGGATTCAAACAGCCAACCTTTAGGTTAGCGGTCAAGCACTTAACTGCTGTACTACCAGGGCTCCTAGTCCTAGCCCTACAAGGTATAAAATGACAAAGGAGGAATATATACAGTTATAGATCTGCTCTTGAGGCTACAAAGTGATTGAAAACATGAACATAAACTTTTTGAAATAAGCTGAAATGCCCCTATTTGAAAACTATTTGAGGGCTGTTTTCAGGATTAAACGGGAAAATGCACACAATGCATTTGGCATACAGGGAGGTACATGTATGCACACGATAAACAAATGCAGCTGTTGGTATTTAATAATAAACACTGCCACTTCTCCACTACTTGTACCCATGTAAAAAATTAAGCTGATCCTACTAAGTGCAGTAAAAATAAGGCTTATAAGATTGTAATATTCTCTCTCAAGTCAGTTTATATCCTGGAAAATCCTTTGGTAA
Organism: Elephas maximus indicus; assembly: GCF_024166365.1. Taxonomy (NCBI): domain Eukaryota; kingdom Metazoa; phylum Chordata; class Mammalia; order Proboscidea; family Elephantidae; genus Elephas; species Elephas maximus. The sequence goes on along the minus strand of NC_064826.1, from coordinate 61,126,583 downwards.
AAGACAACTCATTGGAGGATTTAAAAATTAATGGAAAAAACAGAGTGATGAGGATTGAGATAATGCAATACGACCTCATACATATTTTCAAATGTTCCCTAAAATAAAACAATGATGTTATTATTGTTAGGTGCTGTCAAGTTAATTTTGACACCTAGTGACCCCACATGACAGAGCAGAACTGCCCCTTAGGGTTTTCTACGCTGTAAATTCACTGGGTGAGTTTGAATTGACAGCCTTTCTGTTATCAGAAGAGCACTTAACCATTGCACTACCGACCAAAAAAAGCCCAAACCCATTGCTATTGAGTTGATTTTGACTCACAGTGAACCTACAGGACAAAGCAGAACTGCCCCACAGGGTTGACAAAGAGTGGCTAGTGGATTTGAACTGTCAACCTTTTGGTTAGCAGCTAAGCTCTTAACCACTGTGCAACCAGTGCTCCATTGTACCACGACAGCTCCGCTATGATTAAAAAAACACCAAACCCTCTGCCATGGAGTCAATTCCAAATCATGGCAACCCTACAGGATAGAGTAGAACTGCCCCATAGCATTTTCAAGGAGTGGCTGGTGGATTTGAACTACTGATCTTTGGTTAGCAGCCAAGCTCTTAACCACTGAGTCACCAGGGCTCCAATAAAAAAACAAAAAACTATGATAGAGATGATAAAGTACCAGAAATAAAAACATTTTCAATATTATTTTATATGCAGGAAATTAGAAATATTCTTTTTAGATATATTTCAGGATCCACCTCCTAATTCTTAAGGGGACTTTTGTGAATGTGTTTTGCTGTGACACATACAAACGGGTATACTGTCCGCTCTGCCAGTTCCCCCTTTACTCCTGCTACATTTGTTCCTCTTTCTAAATGTCCAATGTTTTCTTCATTTTATGGCTCAGCTTGATTTGTTCCTGTTTTCCTGGCCCATCTTATTTGTCTTGATTTCCTCGTGCCTAGCTGGCAACAAGGTGCTCATGTCCAGATTTATCAAGGCCACAGCACAAAAACATGTCTTCTTCTTGCCCATCCTTCTCCTCCTCCCTCCCAAACCTTCTGTTCAAATGGACCCTATTGTGGGTTGAATCGTGTCCTCTCAAAGAGCATATGTTGAAGTCCTAACCTCTGGTACCTGTGAATGTGACCTTATTTGGAAATAGTGTCTTTGTAGATGTAATCACATTAAGATGAAGTTATGCTGGACGGGCTCTAATTCAGTATGACTGATGTCTTCTGAGAAGAGACACAGATGAACACAGAGGAAACATGGTCACGTGAAGATTTAGGCAGGGACTGGAGTTACGCTGCCACAAGTTAAGGAACACCTGGGGCTACCAGAGGCTGGGGGAGGCAAGGCAGGGGCCTCTCTTAGAGCCTTCAGAGAGAGCACGGGCCTGCCAACACCTTAATTTTGGACTTCCAACCTCCAGAACTTTGAGAGAATAAAATTTCTGTTACTTTAAGCCACGCAATTTGTAGTAATTTGTTACGGCAACCATGGGAAAACTAACAGAGTCCCCAAGCAGAGCGACTCACAAACATTTGAACCAGCGTACTTGGAGCTGCAGAAACAGCAAAATGACGTCTACAACCTGTAGTTGGGAAGGACTTACTGTAATTCTTTATGTGGCCAGGGGCTAATGGTAAAGTTAGTATGAAGAAAACATTTTTCATTGTGTTGGTTTTGGTTCTGCAGGTCGATATGTGGAAAATAATTTATTCTACCCTATGTGTGGTACGAATATGAGAACCCTTCCGAGGAAAGTTTTAAAAATTTTCATAAAATTTTTTTACGTTTGTCTCAAAAGACATCATTCTCTCCTATATTAGAACATGTAATTTAAGGAGTGATTTTTAGCATCAAATTTGCAGGGTGTAAAAAAAAAAAAAAAATTTTTTTTTTCATTCTAACTATGTAATGAAGAAGAGTTAAGAAGTAAAAACTGGTACCTTGCATTCTCCTTCTAATTCCATGCCCTTGTCTTTGAGCTTTCATTTTTTCTCTGTATATCTATGTGAACTGCATGTGATTATGTGACCATTATTAAATAGCCTAAAGCACAATGGAGTTTGCAAATGGCTATTCCCGACACAGAAGTAGTTGCTACACTACAGAGACTTCAGTCTGATGATTTCTCTGCAGAGAACTCATATGTCCCTTAACAGAAAGCCTACCAATCTCAGAAAGGCAGGGAACTGGCTTCCTGCATGATATTCCAGTCCTAAAGCCCCTTACTAAGAAAGCATTGACAAGAACGTCACGATCCCTCCCCATTTTGTTCTGTCATTCTTTGTGCTATGGGAATCCCTAGTCTTTTCCAAGAGGCTGGTCTCTTAAAGAATAATGTGACATACCAACCAGCCTTTCATGCCTCTCTCTATGACAAAAAATGAACATCATATGGAGGAGGGTGTGGACCTGGGAGCATGGGAGCTGAGAAGAGTGGCTTGATAGTGAGCAGAGAAAAGGCTGAGACTGTCTTATACTAAAACTGAGCACAAGCTTTCAGCTGCACATTCTTTTACTCCTGGAAGTGTCATCTGCCTTTAACTCGCCATCTGGCTCTTAATAGAAAATGAATTGTAATGTAAGAATGCCACGCCATATCCATGGCTTAAAAAAACCTTAAAACTGACATAATTGCTAGAGCTGCTTGTCTTCTTGAGCACTAATTCTATCTTTGTAACTAAAGCCAAAGAAAGACAAATGAAAAAATAATTTAAAAGATGTACATTTAGTGTCATCTGGGGTCCAACTAATTATAATTTCCAGGTGTATGAAGGTAAGGGTGTTTTCAGGCATGTCCTTAACATGAGACAGGTACGTGACACATACCCTTAAAGAAAGCGTGCTTATGTCTTAAAACCAACAGTGTCAGTATAATGTAGAAACCGAGGATATGCATTAACAGAACGTGTGTAAAGATGGGAGTATTTTCAAAAATGAAAGAAAACAAATCTCATCTGATTACTCGGGAACTTAGAAGAACATTAAAAAAAAATATTAGGTCACTTCAGAATAAAACTAAACCAAACCCGTTGCCATCAAGTCTATTCCAACTCATAGTGACCCTATAGGACAGAGTAGAATTGCCCCATTGGGTTTCCAAGGAGTGCCTGGTAGATTCGAACCACTGACTTTTGGTTAGCAGCCATAGCTCTTAACCACTACACCACCAGGGTTTCCCACTTCAGAACAGCTGGTATAAAAATAGGCTTCATTGTAGTAGATGTAAATAGCTGTTTCATATTGAAATACACAGCCTGACGCATACTAGCACATTTCCTAATTGGCTTGTATCCGTAGAAAACACTAGATATAAATAGGCTGACTGAGCTTAGACTGTGAAACAGACAGTGCCCAGCAAAATCAGTGCTGCCAAAGTGCCATGCTTTGAAACTCCATTCTGGACATTCAAAAGAGAATGTTCAATATTCAATAAAATCAAAAAATTTGAAAACTGAAAATCTCTTACATGCTCTGAGATAAAGTAAATCCCAAGGCAGAGTCAGAGGATTTGGATTTAAGCTCAGACATATATGAAAAATAAGTTAGTCAGAAAATAGAAGCCTGGGCAGTAGATTTTTAGCTGCAAAACCTAGTCCACCTGACAATATATGCTGGGCAAAAATTGTTTTATATTGATCAGAAGTCATGCTCTATTCTGCACTGCCCAATTTGGTAACCACTAGCCACATGTGGCATTTAAATTTATGAAAATTAAATGAAATTTAATATTCAGTTCCCAGAATAAATGGTACAAAAATAAGCTTTACTGTAGCTGATATTAACAGCTGTTTCATACATATGTGTGTATATACATATATATATCTATCCGGAAACCCCGGTGGCATAGTGGTTAAGGGCTACGGCGGCTAACCAAAAGGTCAGCAGTTCGAATCCGCCAGGCACTCCTTGGAAACTCTATGGGCCAGTTTGACTCTGTCCTTTAGGGTCGCTATGAGTTGGAATTGACTCGATGGCAAAGGTTTTTTTTTTTTTTTTTTTTGATATAGCTATTTCAAGTTACTCAATAGCCACACGTGGCTACTGGTCACAGTACTGGACAGTGTAAACCGAGAACGTTTCCACCACTGCTTAAGGATCTACTGGATGGTGCTGCTCTATATCCTTAAGAGATTTACTGAAGCTTCTAGAAATTCCTAAAGTGTTTTAAAGGAATTATGTAGTTTATATACCAGGAGGATTGAGTATTGATATGGGCAGTAGAGACTGGAATGAGAAAATAAATGAATGTGGCTATTGAAAAGAGGAGGGTCAGGAATTTACATCAAAGATGTGCTGGTCACAAAGATGTTCTAGTCCACAGTGGCTGGAAGATTTGTGGAAATGTTTTTCACTTCCTTAGGAAAATAAGAGACAACAGAATCCTTTCAGGGGTCACAACCTAACAGTAATGGATGTGTGGTAGCAGGATTCTAAGAGAGGGGAGCAAAACATCATGTGATCACCAAATAAAACTAGAACTGGAGGTACACTTCAACTCAAATTCTAAACCCTAGCCAGGGTGGTAAAAAATTACAGGCAAATGGAAAATCCCATTTTGAATTCATCTTCATAAATAAAATGATGCATTCAGTTCCATTTGGAGGCAAAAACAAGGAACCTGGTGTAATCCTTCTTAATTAAGTAGCTTCCAAGGTAGCTGAACCGATTCACGAAAATATTCACCATCCAGATACCTGAAGTGGCAGATGGGAGCAGACAATCAAAACATGAGGCAGTTTTGGCTTTTCTATCAGAGGTATTTTATTTGCTGTGTTAAAGGGGGAAAAAAAAGTGAGCTGCTTATCTTGCATATTTTATGGAGATAAGCAGCTGTCTTCTAACCCTTTTTTTTTCCCCAGAACATGCTGCCCTCTGCAGGCCATATAGATACATACACACGTAAGATACGTATAAATAAGAGTTCAGTCATATCCAAATTAATAGGATCATTTGTGAAGGTGTGATGAACAAGAAGGGAGGCAGCTGATTATATCTGTGGATCTGAAAGGCTTTAGGATCAAGATGAGAGGCAACATTTATAAGCCTTTATTGGAAACTCTATGGGGCAGTTCTACTCCGTCCTATCAGGTCGCTACGAGTCCGAATCGACTCAACAGCACTGGGTTTTTTTGGGTTATTAAATCATAACTCTTCAGCAGGTATACATATAAGAAATCATAAATAATGCTATAGTCTTATCATTGCATTTTCTCCAAGAAACTTACAAATATGCCAACAATCAATTTCCCTTTGTTTTAAGCAGGGAGGAGAGGGTTTTGAAGAAAGAGGAGGAAAAATGGTTGATGCGGTTTGACGGCTTTTACTAACATCTCCAGAGTATATCAATTTTGATTTAAAACTCAATATATTTAAATTCAGCACTGAGTTGGGAAATAGAAGCCAAAGCATATGAAGAATATACATGATTTTGCCTCTGCTAAGACTTTAATCTTTTTAAAGCTGCCAGCAACGAAGTGGTCAAAAATCTGGCCTAAGAAATGAGAACTATCCTTCATTCTTACTTCAAATCGATTCTTTCACAATAGTCATGGCACAAACACACACACTCACAAATGAACACACGCACACACACACGTGTGCACACACACAGCTGGTATGTTTACTGGTTTAGTCACTAAAGGATTTAGCTGGACAAACATCACAAAGAAGATGGCTGATTTAATTGAATTTATGATCAAATGTTTTCCATTGCAGGAAGACTAGGAAATCACTTATTGGGGGATTTGAATAATTTAAGGGAAGTTCTGTATTTGGCATTATGTTTGTATATCAAGTCTTGAGGGATTAAATACAGCTGAGGACTAGCAGAGAATTCATATGCGGATACACAAAGATATGCTATATACCAGCGCAACTAGGACCAGAATATTGATCCATTTGTGTTAACATTTCTAATCATTTATATCGCATTTGTAGTCTGAGCAAGAACATCCATATATATATATGTGTGTGTATGTATATATATGTAGATGAAACTTCCATTGTAAACTTCTAGATTTTCTTGAGACCCCCAAAATGTCAAAATGACCTAAAAATGCTCTTTCAAATAAGATAGAAAATATTTGACTTGGGGACTGTGTATGTGTGTGCTTAAGGCATTTTTGTATGTTTCTTTTTGTTAAAGACATAATAAAAATTTATTGTGAAAGTCACTACCGCGAAGGATGTAACAATCTAATATGCAATTTCTGCCTCACGGTATGATTTGGTTCAGCGTCTGAGAGAAAAGACCAACTACCTTTGGAATTCTCTGCCCATTCTCCTCCCCACCTAGTGGTGACAGGTGCACCAAGGCCATGCACTCAGCCTTTCCTTTTAGTGTTTCCAGAGATAAATCGTCTAAACTCCCCATTAAACACTGTGAATAGCAAGAATAGTTTCTTCTAGTCTAACCATTAAAACCACCTAGTCAAGTGGACACCAGACCCTACACACTTGGTTTAGGTTTAACAAGTAGTCCATGCACAGATCGCATCTGAGGAAGAGATTTAATGAGTCTTTGAACTTGGTGACTTGTCTATAGGTTTCTTTCAATCCAATTAGGAAAACTGTCTAATAGATGTGTTCCGACTTAGGATAAATCACAGTTTTACATTAATTATCTACAATGCTATCTGTTAACATCTCACTCTTAGGAAGAAACTGTTGGGGGAAGCGGGGATCTTGTTTTTACACAAAAAGTATTAAAAAAAAAATGATTTGGGTGACCAAGCATTTTAGAATATGTACCTAAAAAGGTATAAGGAATATTCCAGAAGATGTCTGGGGACTCTGTACAGAAGTGGTATTTGTGTTCAAGGACAACTGCTTATTTGGAACTGAGTGAAAAGCTCTGGCTGACAAGGAAGGGCAGGGGTGCTAAAAAATGAAGGGAGGTGAACTAACATTTGCCAAAGGTCTGTGCTTGATAAGATGCCAGGTAATTTACATCCATGCCTTATTTAATCCTCACAATAATCCTGCCAAGGAGTTATTCATATCCCTGTTTTAAAGATTGGAAAACTGAGGCTCAGAGAGGTTAGTGAGCTTCCTGAACATTATATGGTTCAGTAGTGGATTTGAGATTGGAGTTGGACCCGTCTGATAACAAAGATCATGCTGGTTTCAAGCATTTTCTTGCCATTGGTGCAGCCTCCCTCCATATTTTCTGTTTTTTCTTGATGCATATCAACAATATTTCACCCATTGCCACTGAGTCAATTCTGACTCACAGCAACCCTATAGGACAGAGTAGAACTACCCTATAGGGTTTCCAAGGCTATCATCTTTAAGAAGGCACACTGTCATCTTTCTCCCACAGAGCAACTGGTGGGTTCAAACTACTGACCTTTCAGTCAGCAGCTGAGTGCTTAATCACTGTGCTCCCAGGGTTCCTCCTCAAAAGTATTTAGTGACTGTATTCTCAGGTCAGTAACACTGCCAGGTAAACAGCAGATGTCAGATGTGTGTGTCAATAAAAATAGTCTATTTACTGTATCCTCACAATGGGTGTAAGCTGAAACCTAGTTTCAGAAAAGATTACCCAAATTATGAGGAGGGGGGATGCTCTGCTCTGACCCCACCACACCCCTTGTCCAGCCCTAATTTTCATGACAATCAACCAAAGTAAAAGGTGAAGAGGGTGGCAGTGGATACTGAGGATGATATTGTTATTAAGGTCATCATTTTTACCAGTGACTTCTTACGTTCATCCCTATTTTGAGGCAGATAATTCACCAAATTCATAAATATTTGACTAAACAAACAAGAATGAATCAAATAAGTATTGAGGAAAGGGATCACATATCTAATGCTTCTTATCAATAAACAGCAGTAAAACCTTCTGCATTTTTGTTTATACTTCACTGTCTAAAATGTGGCAATTTTCAGTGTTCTGATGCCTAAGAATTAATATATGTATCCACAGGGGCCTGCTGAGGACGACCTGGCTCTCCATCTGGGAGGCTTATTTAGAAAAAGGAGCCCCTCTCAGTAGCATCTATGTGGTGAAGAGAAATTGAGCCTTTACGATATTTTCTGAGTAGAGTTAGGGGAGATCAAGGGGATCGGGAACAACAGCAGAGAGGTGAATTCTTAAGGGAGTTCAAAAAGGGTAGAGAGCTGTGTGTCTAACCCCTAACAGTTCCCAACAGAAGAGAGAGAGAGAGAACACAAAAAGGAGAAAGGCATAGAGACGCCTGCAACAGGCAGTGCCCCTCAGGAGGGAACAGCGTGGCTTCTGGAGGGGAGGCAGTGGGGAGGGAGTGCCTACTTGATGTTCTTTGATACTTCTGCTATTCCCCCTGCGGATATATTATACTTATTGGAGACTCCGGAGCCATTAGCTTCTCAGAGTATTTACAAATAAAAGATGGGGTGAATAGTGGTGATGGTAGCACAACAAGGCAAATGTAAATAGTCACTGAATTGTATACATAAAAGTGGTTAAAATGGCAAACTCTTTGTTATAATTTTACTATACACATACACACAAAATAGGGGTGAGAAGGAAAAATAAAAAGCAGATCTCTAAACATTTGAGTGCAAAATGCAAGGGCCCTTTAGCTTCATGTTTCCAAAGTTCCAGACGCCCACACTTGTATTATACTTGTAAACACATTAAAAAAAAAAAAAAAAAAGTATGTTCCATATGGTGATCTAACAGCTGTGCTGCCCAATACGATAGTCACTAACCACATGTGGATATTTAAGTTTAAGCCACTTGAAATTAAATAAAACTTATGATTCAGATCCTAAGTCAAACTAGCCACATTTCAAGTGTTGAATAGCCACCTGGAGCTAATGGCTACTGTACTAGACAGTGTAGAAACGGAACGTTTAAATCAACGCAGAGAATTCTATTGAATAGCACTAATCTAGGCAGCACAGAAATGCCAGGCCAAACTTTCAGTTACCTCAGAGACCACTAGCCTTCCTGAACACAAACTCTTTTTCTCTCCGCTAGGGTTGGAACATGGTTTCTTCCTTATACCTACTGTACCTATTGTGAACCATGCAATGTGGACCCAACAGAGTCTGAGGCCTATGGCTGTTATCTGACGGGCCAGAGTCCAAGCAAAACATGTGTCTGGCCTGCCTGGAGCTGGGTTTGCCCCCCTCCGTTCTGCCTCACACTATGACTCATCACCCACTGATGGTAGGCAGAATGGCCTCCAAAGATATCCACATCCTAATTCCTAAAACCTGTGAATAGGTTAGTGTCCTGGCAAAAGCACCTTCACAGATGTAATGAAGCTTACAGACCTTAACTGAGGGAGATTAACCTGGATTATCTAGGTGTGCCCAAACTAATTGCATAAGCCTTTAAAAGCAGAGAACTTCCTCAAACTGGAGGCAGAAGAGATGTGGCACAAAAGCAAGTCAGAGAGATCTGGAGCACGAGGACACCTCTACTGCTGTTGCTCACTTGAAAGAGAAAGAGGCAGCATGACAAGGAATGCAGACGGCCTGAAGCAGCTGAGGAAGCCTCCTAGTGGACACCAGGAAGGAAACGAGAGGCAGTCTTAGAGCCACAAGGACTGGATTCTGTCAACAATTTGCATAGCCTGAAGGCAGATTTTCCCCAGAGCCTCCAGATAAGTGCCCAGCCCTACCTACCCAGACCAGAGAACCCAGCTGAGCTCATCCAGACTTCTAACCTACACAACTGTGAGATAATAAATTTTCCTTGCTTTAAGCTGCTAAGTCTGTAGTGATTTGTTACAGCAATAACAGAAAACAAAACATACCACTTTACATTTAGGAGAAGCAGAAGGGTTTTAGTTCATCTTTCCAGAATCTGTTTTGAGGAAGAGTTCAAGAAAGCCTAATTCTATTGTCCTCCTTTCAGGGAAACAAGTAGCCCAGATGTTCCCAGAAGCTCTGTGCCACTTCAGAAGCATACATTTTATTCCTTAATAGGTGGAATGGCAGAAGATAGGTATTAGCTGTCCCACAAGCGTGTCCTCCTGGATGAGGAGTACAATACGTAATCTGAAAGGATGAAAAACAATGGCTGTTGCCAACTCCCACAGGTGGCACATACTGCCAGTTAGTAAGGGGAACAAAAAACTTGCGCCCGACAGATAACAAATGGCATGGGGCCTTCCCTTGGCCATCACGAGGGATTACTAATGACGATGAATTCTTTGCTACAAAAAGAAACATGTGGACAAGAAATCTGGCAATAACACACAATGATGGAGGATCAACTCCCCAGGCAGCAGGAGTGGTGGGAAAGGTGACAAGTCTCACTAGCAGAGCTTGTGTGAGTGGCTGGCAGGCCTGTCACCTCTGCACTTAGATGGCCACAAACCCAGCCTTTAGTCTAATGGTGCATTACATAGCAGTGGTGTAGGAGCAGCCGAGTCCACGATGCAGGTGGTCGGTCTGCTGCAAACACTATTTTCCCCAGGAGAGAGGAAGCCACATTTCCACTCTGTCTCAGCACTCCTGCTGCCTAAATTCTGAAGCAGGAATGACCTCAGTTTCCAGAAGAGATCTCCCTACCCAGTGCTGCTGTTGTTTTTGTTAGGTGACGTAGGGATGGTTGCGACTCATAGAGACCCTACGTATAACAGAATGAAACTTTGCTTAGTCCTGTGCCATCCACACAACCACATCCTCACGGTGCTGTAGTGGGAACAAAATAAAATCATATATGGATAAACCCACATGAATATAAGGGCTTTTAAATCAATAGTATGAGGCACTGGTGGTTCAGTGGCAGAATTCTCATCTTTCATGCAGGAGACCTGGGTTCAATTTCTGGTCAGTGCACCTCACATGTAGCCACCACTTGTCTATCGGTAGAGGTTTGAGTATCACTATGATGCTAAACAGGTTTCAGTGGAAAGTCTAGACTAAGACGGACTAGGAAGGAAAGCCTGGCCATCTACTTCCAAAAACCAGCCAATGAAAATCCTGTGGGTCACAATGGTCCAGTCCACACCTGATCATGGAAATAGTGCAGGAGCAGGCAGTGTTTCATTCTGTTGAGTGTGGGGTTGCCACGAATGAGTGGCTGACTGATGACAGCTAACAACAACAGCAACCAATTAATAGTATTTCTTTCATAACACTCACTGTGGGGCACACATTATGCATTACAATTTTCAATAGCATTTGAATTCAGCATTTTCTTTTAATCTATAAAAAAAAAAAAAAGAGAGATAATAAAATCTGCCCTGACTACTTCAAAAGATTGCTGTAAGGATGTGGGGATGTGACAATATATATGAAAGCATATTTTGTATTGCTGTTCACTTATTAATTACCACTCCACACCCATCACAATCACTGGTGATCATTTACGGAGCAATGAGTATATGTCAGGCCTTTGACCACGCACACTGCATGTCATCAAATTGATGCTGCTGCTACTAGTAATCAGGGTTGGGCCCTCGCAATATGTCAGTTTCTCTTGGATAGCTTTCTCTTTGTCCTCCTGATAGCTGCCACAACTGGTGTCTTTGGACAGACCTTTATTTTGTCTTCTTTGAGGAACTCTAAAACTCCCAGCAGGGCTTGGAAAGCATCTTCTATTTTAGGTCCTCTTTTTCCGTTTATAGAAACCCTGGTGGTGTAGTGCTTAAGTGCTACGGTTGCAAATCAAAGGGTTGGCAGTTCAAATCTGCCAGTTGCTCCTTAGAAACTCTATGGGGGCACTTCTACTCTGTACTGTAGGGCTGCTATGAGTCGGAATTGACTTGATGGCAACGGGTTTTTCCTTTTAAGAATCCAACCTGTGATTTCCTACAACTGCTCTGTTAGATGGCAAGGGGACTTAGTAGGTTTGATAAACATCACACCCACATACTACTTTTCAGTAACTGAACTAAGGTTCATTTTTATTAAAACAAATGTCCCCAGAAATTACTCTGAACCTACAACTGTCAAGCAGACAGGTGAGCTTCTAGGGCTTCCAAAAAATACCGCATGTGGGTGTCCAAGGTCAGGGGCAAGAGACCTGATTGAATCTAACGCTCATGTGTTGAAAACTACATGCTCAAGGAAGCAGGATGTGGTGAGGAGCTACACGCCACAGAGCCTCTAATGCTGGATTCAAATTCGCAGAGCTGGGCAGTCAACAACTGTGGCTCACCCTTTGGATTCAGAGGCTGAGATTCCAAAATGTCATCTTTAGTGTGAGTCTGTCACCCCCACTTGCCAAGCTCACCTCTAAAAAAGTGATGTAAAAAAAAAAAACTTTGAAAATATTGTGAGAAAAAATTTCCAGGCACTAAATGAAGTGAAACTGTTACTCTGAAGTAAATAGATTTATAACAAAAAGGATCAACACTGAAAAAAAGTGGAAGTGGAGAAAGATGATTTAAAGAACTGGCTCAACTCAACTGCCTCTCCTAGTGTCAGTGTTCTTACATCCCTCTCGTATTGCCAAATAACTGGCAAAGAAATGAAAGCTCTACCTCACTTTCTCATACAACATTATTTTTTAAAATTTTAGCTCAACTTAGAACAATAAGGCAGAGTGGAAAACAGGACCTTTGGTCTTCTTGAAAAGGAACTGATTTAAATCTTAATGGAACACTACAGATATGATAACAAGAAAAATACAGTAAAAAAATACAGTAAAGAACTACCTGTTTTTGTTAGGTGTCGTCCAGTCAGTTCCAACTCATAGCAACCCTATGTACAACGGTACGATACACTGCCCTGTCCTGTGCCATCCTCATGATGGTAGTTATGCTTGAGCCCATTGTTGCAGCCACTGTGGCAATCCATGTCGTTGAAGGTCTTCCTCTTTTTTGCTGACCCTTACCTTATCAAGCATGACGTCCTTCTTCATGAACTAGTGCCTACTAATAACATATATAAAATAGGTGAGGTGAAGTCTCGCCACCCTCCCTTCTAAGTAGCATTATGGCTGCACTTCTTCCAAGACAGATTTGTTCATTCTTCTGGCAGTCCATGGTATATTCAATATTCTTTGCCAACACCATAATTCAAAGGTGTCAATTCTTCTTCAGTCTTCCTTATTCATTGTCCAGCTTTTGCATGCAAATGATGCGACTGAAAACAAAACGGCTTGGGTCAGGCGCACCTGAGTCCTTTAGTGACATCTTTGCTCTTTAACACTTAAAAGAGGTCTTTTGCAGCAGATTTGCCTAATGCAATATGTCATTCGATTTCTTGACTGCCGCTTCCTTGGGCATTGATTGTGAATCCAAGTAAAATGAAATCCTTGACAACTTCAATATTTTCTCCATTTATCATGATGTTGCTTATTGGTCCAGTTATGAGGGTTTTTGTTTTCTTTATGTTGAGGTATAATCCATACTGAAGGCTGTAGTCTTTGATCTTCATCAATAAGTACTTCAAGTGCTTCAACATATATATACAGAATGAAATTTATGTCATTCCTCTATAGTGTTAAACACATTGTTTTATGCACACGTAACACAACTATCTAGTCAAGTCATCCTTAAAATATGTTTGGAAGTTAAACATTGAATTGGATAAAATATTCTAAGGGAAGTTTAAGAACATGAAGTTAGGAAACATTTCAAAATCTCCTACATTAGGGTTGTGACTCTGTTAGGACATTTGAATATCCATAAGCAACTGTTTTCTTCTTCTCCATTTTTTTTGCATTACTGTAAAGGTAGCTTCATAACAATGTCTCTGTATTGATGACACACTGTAAAGTATTAACTACTATAAATTCTTAGGAGAAGTCCAGCTGTATTTAAGTAAGAAAAAGGAATATAAGTAGAACTAGAGGAAGTGGGTGGAGCAGACAGGAGAAGGTTAACCTATACCTAGTCAATTCTGTGGACAGGCTTTGCTTTACCAGCCCCGATCTGACTATACTTTCCAGGGCTGTCTTCTGTGACTCTGATGGCTTATCCTCAGTTCTCTATTTGCTACTTTCAAGCCTCCAAAATTGTTCAGCTGTTAAAAAGTTCCAAAACAAGCAAATGTGTTCCTGGAATCTCATCCTTAACTTTGCTGGAGAGCATATACTATGACCACTTCTCTAGCCAAAATAATAAAAGATCTTTTAAGTGGCTAAAATTCTTGGTTCGTTGCGCATATGTGCCAATGTCAGACAACTATAAATAGAGAGATTTGGAAGAAAAATAAGGAGAGTCTTTATAACTCCAATGAAACAAACTGAAATTTTTAAAGCAGTAAGAAAACAGTGCATGTTTTTATAAAATTAGGATTTGTCTCCTTTTTATCCAAAACCCCCTTTAAGCAGGAAGAACCCATATGGATCATGTACTTCCAGTATAAGAAAATAAAAGGTCTTTCTCTTCTTTATTAATATTATTCTGAATATTAGTATTAATATAATACTATTCTGAATCTTATATTTAAGATTTCTTCCTCATATTATCCTTTTGTATTTGGATATCTGCTGGGTCTTTTGATAGTTCTCCCCCATCACTGCTTTGTTTTCCCAGGATACTAAAAAATCTTTCAAAAGACAAAATCATGACCACGGTTACTTATATAAATGAAGTCAGCTGGAAATTGCATGGGTGTTACCTAGGGCAGACTTGGCGCCGAAATAAATCAAGTCATTCCTTAAAACCATTCAAAGGGCCTTAAGGGTTCCTTTCTCAAGAAAGTCCTATTCTCTGAGGTCAGTTAACACGTCCACTAGCTTTAAGCAGCTGGGTTAATACATACTTTTAAGAGCATTGCTACTTAATTTTGAACAGCCACTTACTTTCTTATTTATCCCACTCAGATTAGCCCATTTAAATTGAATTCAAATTAGTTCTTGTAAATTAGTTCACTTTATTATGAACCTATTACCATTGTACAAGACAGCTTACCAATTGCTTCAGTTCAGTAATTGTTCTGTAGACAGACAAATTATCTAGCTGCAATGGAGAAAGCTAGCACTTGTTTAATAGGGTTCGAATGTAATTATTCCGAACCTAGATCCCGCTCCTGAATGTGCGAGATGTTAAAATGCCAATGGTGGTTGCAAGGTCACAGGTCCATTTGGAGGAAAAGTCAATAATGTAATTAATGTCTCCGAATTCTCAGTTCTTTCTAAATTACATTGGGTTCGAATTGGCTGAAGGCTGTGGGTGTGGCTCTAAGGATTCAATAGTTAACACTGGACTACCAGAAAGTACCATTTTAATATTTTTAGTGATGATTTTATTATTTAGTGTTTTCTGAAATAAACCCTTAAAGCAACAAAAAATAAGACTTAAAAATAGCTTAGTTCTGAACAACTCATGCTTACACATTCAAAATCTCTCCTCAAGCTCAGCATTAATATTTAATAATCTAAGGGTAGGACTGAGTTTATTAAGTGACTTTGATTACTAATGTTAAAAAAAGCATATGTAGGTGGTAAAGATTAAAAAAAATATTAACTACAATTCTGCCAACTGATTAAAAAAGCCTCACATAAAAATGTAATACCTCTTTACTTACTTGAGGTTTTATTTTTTATTAAAAAAAATTTATAAATGCTATGTTCTTAGAAGGTGTCTTTAAGACCTTTCTTATTTTGTGAAAATCATATTCTGGAGAATTCTTATTGCCCTCAAAGTTAAAAGCTCATTTATGGACATCTAGGTGCCTTGGAAGAAAGGCCCAGTTATCTACTCCCACCACAGGGCCTTTGAAACGTGCTCAAACCAAAAACCAACAACTAAACCAGGGTTACTTGCTTACCCTGCTTTCCAACTTTCAATGATTTACTAATAGACCCCTGAAGAACTTGTGAAAGCCAGCTCTTCAGTAATGTAATCAAATTTCAGAACCAGTAACTAAAAACATTTCAACGAACTCAAATCAGAGAATAGAAATTAAACAAATGGAGTGATGTACACTTTCAGTGATGCATGTACCTCGCTTCCTAATAAAGCTGGCGAGGGGGACAGAGATAAACTGACAAAATCTGAAATATCAATTTTATCTAGTTCAAAGTTTGTCACCAACATTATTTAAATTAAGGAGCCACTCAATACATTTAACAAATGGCATTTTCCTGATTCTAAAACTTTTCTTGGAATTCAGTTACACCAAGATGAACCATGATAGATTTTAGAATGTACAACCCTAAAATGATGCCACATCACTCTGGAAACAAAAAACTCACATGGTTTTTGGTGTAGGCCTACATGGTGTAGGCTCAGGCTAACCACGTGTCTGGCACACAGTTACAGTTTCATAATTGCTTAATGGTTACACACATGCATGAATGAATAACATGACACACTTATCAAGACAGTTTTAAAAATTAAAAGAAAAAAAACTAAAAGGGAGAGAAAGATAGCACGCATGAGCGCAATCTATATGAAGACTTACTTATTCCATGCTTGTCTCAGGTTTTTAGAGCTGTACACGGTAAAGCGTTCTGAAATAAAAAAAAGAAATGACAATCTTTGTTTCAAATGTGTATAGTGCAAGCATGTTAAAAAAAAAAAATCAATTTTAAGAAGACATAGTTACATTAGCCATAGTAAGGTCTTTACCTGTAGGATGTATAACCAGCTGTTACAAAGAGTAAAACAGGAAAAACATAATATTTTAAACAAGGAAGCATTGTCTTCTTTTGTCTAGAATGATTTATTTCATAATCTGGTTTTCCAGTAATTATTTCTTAGAATACCAAGTTTTTAATTGAGCTGAGAAAAGAAGCTCAAGTTCCAAACTTCCAAACTCTGAGTAGATTAACAGAAGAAATATTGACACATTCACCAAGTGAGACATGCTGTTTCCTTTATGAAGACATCTACAACCAAATACAGAAATATTAGTTCTGCTTTCCTACATTATATGGTATTTACAGGTGCTTACAACCAAACCACCAATGTCATATAATGTATATTTACTTTAATTGCTTAACAAACTTTATCAGATTTTTTATTTAATTAAAAAAGTAGCCTTTTTTTTTTTTAACAAAACCAAAGCAGCTGCCATTGAGTCAATTCAACTCATGTCAACCCCATGTGTGCGGAGTAAAACTACACTCCACAGATACCTGTTTCCAAGGCCGTGGCCTTTCGGAAGCAGATAGTCAGGACTTTCGCAGATAGTCAGGACTTTCTTCGGAGGGATCTCTGGTAGATTTGAAATGCCAACCTTTCAGCTAGTAGTTGAGCACTTAATGACTTGTGCCACCGAGGGAAAACAGACAAATAATCTTCCCTGTTGCCTCCCGTTTATTACTCCTGATGACATAACAACGGTTTAATGGCTTGGTATGTCTCTTTCCACATGTCTTTATGCTTATAAATACACACTCTATAGTATATATAACCATGTTGTTGTCGTTGTTAGGTGCCGTTGAGTCAGTTTCGACTCATAGTGATCCTATGCGTAACAGAACGAAACACCGCCCGATCCTGAGCCACCCTTACAATCGTTGTTATGCTTGAGCCCACTGTTGCAGCCACTGTGGCAATTCACCTTGTTGAGGGTCTTCCTCTTTTCCACTGACCCTGTACTTTACCAAGCACGATGTCCTTCTCCAGGGACTGATCCCTCCTGACATGTCCAAAGTATGTAAGACGCAGTCTCGCCATCCTTGCTTCTAAGGAGCACTCTGGTTGTACTTCGTCCAAGATGATATATAACCATATATACTATTTAAATTTTTAAAATGTAAATTGTAGAATAAACATTTATCTGAAACTTTTTTGAAGGCATTTAATAATATGTAATGAATAATCCCTCAAATCAAGAAAACAGATGTAGTAACTTTTTAATAATTGTATAACATTCCACTGAGTAGAAACATCATGATTCAACTATTCTCCTACTCATCCACATCTAAGTACTAGTTTCTTCTCCCACACAAGCATCCTTCAGTAAAAATCCTTGTACATTTACGTCTCTCTGCAAGGCTTTTATTTGTGTCAGACAGATTCCCCAATGCAGGACTGCTTGGCAAATGATACGCACATTCACAGTTTAATAGAAGACAACACATTACTTCCCAGTTTTCCACCAGCAATTAAAAGAAAGAATGTCCCTTTCTCCATATGCTTTCCAACACTGGTTGTTATCTGTGTTTTAAATTTTGGCCAAACTGAAGCCTGATAAACCTTACATGGCTTCTTTTCATGTTTCCTGGACATTTGCATTTCCCTCTTCTGTTTCAAATTTTGCTTTTCACAACTGCTACCAATTTTAATAAGGTTGTGGGCCCTTTATCAGTTTATAGGAACTCTTTGTATATGATCTCTCAGGTCATATGTATCTTTTTGCCTTTATCTATGGGGAATTTTTCCTTACAGAATTTTAAATTTTTATTTGGCAAAATCAGTCATTATCTTTTGTGTCTTTTGGCTTTCTTGTCTTGCTTTAAAAAAAAAAAAAAAAACCTGACCCTGAAGTTATACAAACAATATTTTTACATTTTTCTCCTTTTTTTTTTTTTTTAAATATTGCGTGACACAGTTCTAACTTTGTTCAAGGAAGATAGATAATTATGCTAGGATTATATAATACATCATTCTTTCTCCAATAATTTCAAATGCTACACCTTTATCTTATATTAATTTCTAAAATATCCTTGAGTCTGCACTCTTTTTTCTTTTTGTTCATCTATTTACGCCAGTGTCATCTTGTTTTAATTAGAGTATCTTCTATTATCGTTTAGGAAACACACTTTTTTATAATTCTTTTTTTTTTTTGAAAAAACTTGAGGCAAGTTTTGAATATTGCTTTATTCATTCATTCCACAAATGCTTATGTGTACCTAAGGATTGCTCTCATGCTGAGAAAACCGACATGAAGAAAACAGAAAAAGTTCCTCCCTCACGGAAGTGGGTGAAAACAGACAATAAAAACATAAACACAACCCCTACCACGACCAGCGACAACAAAACGAACAAGATAATTCTGGAAAGTGGTAAGTGCTCTAACAAAATAAAACAAGCAGATACGATATGGAGTGACCAGTGTGAGAAGGACACTTTAGGCTGGGTGATGAGGGAAGGACAGTTTAAAAGAAAACGAGTTCCCATTGGAAGTCTGCTTAATACATCTGTTTACAGGCAGTCTACACGTTACAAATGAGATCCGTTACTGCGTCTTTAAGTCTTTATATTGAATTTGTAGGTAAGTCGGAACAGGGCCATAGAGTTCTTACGGAGCCTTACTTCAGTGCAAGAAGAGGCTGGAAGCCTTTCCAATGATTTAAAAGCTACACATGCAGCACGTGAAGGTGATTGTGATGAAGAATTTGTTTCGAGTAGAGGTTGGTTTAATCATTTCAAAGTGAGGGCAAATTGACATAACATTAAAGGGCAAGTATGATTTGTCTGTAAGTCAGACTTTCATAAACCAGGGACTGCCTGTGTTTTAAAAGGATGACACAAAATCTCTGCACACAGGAACCTGGTGTGTCTCTTCATTTACGCAGTAAAATTAAATGGTTTCTTATTCATATTTATCTCCTTTCTTTTTAATACTTTAAAAGTTAATGACTTAATTTTACTTAATATTGGTTGGAGTCTTTTGTCAATGTTGTCTGCTTTTAATTTTAAGTTTTTACAGGGGAGTACCAAAATGATTTTTATTGTTTCAGTATGGTATCATGTATAATATTATCATTTGATAAGAAGAACAAATAGAAAAAAGCTGAAAAGATTCAGCTTCCTATCTTTAAAGACAGAGTTTATTCAACGGAAATGACTGAGAATACTATGCCCTGATTCACTCACTTATTTAACTACCATTTATTCAGGAAACTCCTGTGTGCCAGGTAAATTTCTCAGTGCTGAAGATACAGGAGGAAACCAAACAAAAAACCTTCCTGTCTACCAAAAACTGAACTCAAACCTAGTGCCATTGAGTCAATTTCGACTCATAGAGACCCTGTAGGACAGAGTAGAACTGCCCCATAGAGTTTCCCAGGAGCACCTGGTGGGTTCCAAAGGCCAACCTTTTGGGTAGCAGCTGTAGCACTTAACCACTACCCCACCAGAGTTTCCTTCCTGTCTACAGGGAGGTCCTATTCCAGTAGGAAGTGTGCCAGGAGGCAGGGTGGCTGGAGCTGACAGGGCCCTAACAGAGCGCATGCAGGGTGAGATAGAGACCGCAGATCAGGGCAGGGAAAGACTTTGTGGCCATTAAGATATGATCAAGCCTCTTTTTTTAAAGGTTGACTCTGGCTTTTGTTTGGAACACAGACCAAAGGAGGAAAGTTTGGAAGAAGGGAGGTGAATTAAAGGTGTTGGTGACAGTTCAGGAAATAGACAATATGAACTGGGTTATGGTAACAGAGTAAATGCAGTGAGAAGAGGTGAGAATCTGAAAATATTTTAAAGGTTACAGACAATAAGATCTATTGATGAATTGGACTTAGGGTATGATGGAAACAGGAATCACAGGTGACTAGTAGAGTACCTGTTGTTGTCGTGTATTATTGAGTTGATTCTGACTCATTGTGGCCATATATGACACCAAGTATAACTCCCCCATAGGATTTCCCAGGCTGTAATCTTTACAGGAACAGATTGTTAGGTCTTTTCTTCCTCAGAGCCTCTGGTGAACATAAACGCCAAACTTTTGGTTAGCAGCCGAGCGCCTAACCATTGTGCCACCCAGGCTCCTAGTAGAGTACTTACTTATCTCCAATTCCCAGGTTTCAAAGACCTGGAATTTATACACAAGTCAAATATTAGCCTGAGAACAAATTAATCATTCGTGATAATTCAGAAGGTATTTAAAGTTTGCATAGAGTTTCAAGGTCATCAGTTCAAGCAGGGATAAATGTCAAAATATTTACAAACCTGTAATGCATGGGCAAAAGAGTCCTGGTAGTACAGTGGTTAAAGCACTCAGCTCATAACCAAAAGATCAGTGGTTCGAAACCACCAGCCACTCCAAGGGAGAAAGATGTGGCTGTCTGCTTTCATAAGGATTACAACCTCGGAAACCCTACAGGGCAGTTGTACCCTGTCCTTACAGGGTCACTATGAGTTGGAATCGACTCAATGGCAATGGGTTTTTTTGGTTAAGGAATGGGCTTTGACCAATCAGAATAGAAACTAGCCATTATGCCCGCATGCACTAGCTGAAGATCAGCCCAGGTTAAAAACACCCATTGTTCTGTAGTTACAGGCAAAAGCACTCACGAAGAGTGATGTATTTATTTGTCTCAAAAGAATGTCTAATTTCTGAGTGTATTCTCTGCTAGACTGCATTATATAAGATAAAACATAGATCAGACAGTTGGTGTAGAATGGACAAGTAAAGGCATATTCTAGGTTTGAAGATTCACTGACAAGGAAAGAAAAAATGGAAAGAATAGTTCTCTTTACAAGTTTTTTAATTGTTATTATCTAAAGTCTGGAATCAAAACAGCAAGAGAAAAATTAACTACATCAAATATCTTTGTAAAACAAATTTGATTTCTTTAACTTTGTACTCCCCACAAAGCAATTTTAATAATTTGCTATGATTTTGGGAGGAACAAGAATTTTATTACAGATAACAAAATTAATGCAATCTTGGCATTTGTTGTTAGGTGACACTGAGTCAGTTCCAACTCATACAGACCCTATGTACAACAGAATGAAACTCTGCGCTGTCCTGTGCCACCCTCATAATCATTACTATGTTTGAACCCAGACACTGTGTCAGTCCATCTCATTGAGGGTCTTCCTCTTTTTCACTGACCCTCTACTTTTCCAAGCATGATATCCTTCTCCAGGGACTGGTCCCTCTTGATAAGATATCCAAAGTATGTAAGACAGAGTCTTGCCATCCTCGCTTCTAAGACGAATTCTGGCTCTACTTCTTCTAAGACAGATTTGTTTGTTCTTCTGACACTCATGGTATACTCAATATTCTTTGCCAACACCATAATTCAAAGGCATCAATTCTTCTTTGGTTTTCCTTATTCACTGTTCTGCTTTTGCATGTATATAAAGTGATTGAAAAAACCATGGCTTGGGTAAGGTGCAGCTTAGTCCTCAAAGTGACATGTTTGCTTTTTAATACTTTAAAGGGGTCTTTTGAAGTAGATTTACCCAATGCAACATGTTGTTTGATTTCTTGACTGTTGGTTCTATGGGCATTGACTCCGGATCCAAGTAAAACGAAATCCTTGAAAACTTCAATATTTTCTCCATTTATCACAATGTTGCTTATTGGTTCAGTTGTGAGAATTTTTGTTTTCTTTATGTTGAGGTATAATCCATACTGAAGGCTGGGAATTCCAGAACACTTAATTGTGCTCATGAGGAACCTGTACATAAACCAAGAGGCAGTCATTCTAACAAGACAAGAGGATACTGCGTGTTTTAAAATCAGGAAAGATGCGTGTCAGGGCTGCATCCTTATACCATACTTACTCAGTCCGTATGCTGAGCGAATAATTCGAGAAGCTGGACTGTATGAAGAAGAATGGGGCATAAGGATTGGAGGAAGACTCATTAACAACCTGCGTTATGCAGATGACACAACCTTGCTTGCTGAAAGTAAAGAGAAGTTGAAGCACTTACTGATGAAGATGAAAGACCACAGCCTTCAGTTTGGATTACACCTCAACATAAAGAGAACAAAAATCCTCACAACTGGACCAATAAGCAACATCATAATAAACAGAGAAAAGATTGAAATTGTCAAGGATTTCATTTGACTTGGATCCACAATCTTGTATTTACAAGTAAATTATTATGCTTAGCAATTAATGACTGCACATAAATATTTGTGCTAGGAATTGCCTTTATTTAGAGCTTGATGGATATGCTAATAGAATTCTTTTTTTGAGAAATACAATGTGTCAAGCTTAGCTGTGCATAAAAGAGCCAACACTGATAATTAAATTTTTTTTTATGAAGTACAGAAAACAGAAAAGAATAAAATCTCATTCTCAAGTTTGCTTTCCATGACTATTCATTTAAACGCTTGTTAATTCTTTTAGCAAACACTGAGTGGGCTCCCACCTGTGTGTCAGGTACTGCACTGGACAATGGGCATATAAAAATGAATCAGCTGGGGTTACAGTGCATTGACATAGAAATGTATTTTGCAATACAGGGTAAAAAGTGCTACAGCGTGGATACGGACACAGTCCTCTGAGAGCAGAGAGGTAAAGCCATTGACTGCACCTGTTTCTTTTCCAAATGAAGACTGGATAAACATGAACATCTAAAGTTAGCTCCTTCACCAAAAAAGACATTCAGGCAGCTAGCACATACTTGAAGAAATGCTAGCAATCATTACCACTACCCACTACCACTGCCGTCGAGTCGAATCTGAGTCATTTTAGCCATTCCAAAACCAAACCCAGTGCCGTTGAGTTGATTCCGACTCATAGCGACCCTATAGAATAGAGTAGAACTGACCCATAGAGTTTCTGAGGAGCACCTGGTGGATTCGAACTGCCAACCTTTTTTTGGTTAGCAGCTGTAGCACTTAACCACTACACCACCAGGGTTTCCACATTAGCCATTAGAGAAATGCAAATCAAAACTACAATGAGATACCATCTCACTCTGAGAAGCTGACACTGAAAAAAAAAAAAACAGAAAATAATAAATGTTGGAGAGGTTGCAGGGAGGTTGGAACTCTTATGCATTGCTGGTGGGAATGTAAAATGGTACCACCACTATGGAAAACAATGTGGTGCCTCCTTAAAAACTAGAAATAAAAATACCCTATGATTCAGCAATCTTACTTCTAGGAATATACCCTAAATAAGAACCAACACATGAATGGACATACACACACCTATGTTTATTGTAGCACTATTCCAGTAACAAAAATTTGGAAATATCCTAAGTGCCCAACAACAGATGAATGGATAAACAGATCATGGTACAATACACACAATGGAATACTACACAATGATAAAGAACAATGATGAATCCATGGAACATCTCACAACATGGATGAATCTGGAGGGCATTACGCTGAATGGAATAAGTCAATCATAAAAGGACAAATATTATATGAGACTACAATTATAAAAACTCAAGAAACAGTTTACACACAGAAAAAAATATTCTTGGATGGTTACGATGGATAAGTTTGTTTAAGAACTGAGTTAATACACAAAGTGCCTTTAGAACTATGTCTGCTACATAGTAAATATTTCACAACTACGTTATTATCATTGGAAACCCTGGTGGCACAGTGGTTAAAAGCTACGGCTGCTAACCAAAAGGTCGGCAGTTCAAATCCACCAGGTGCTCCTTGGAAACCCTACCGGACAGTTCTACTCTGCCCTTTAGGGTCACTATGATTTGGAATCAACTCAACGGCAACGGGTTTGTTTTGGTGGTTACAAAAGCAGAGAGGATGGGGAGGGGAAATCACAAACTAGATAGTATATAAGTGTTAACTTTTGTGAAGGGAAAGACAACACACAATGCCGGGGAAGTTAGCACAATCTGACCCATCTAGAAGTTTCCTAGACACATCCAAACACCTTGAAAGACTGAGTTGCTGGGGCTGAGGGTTAGGGACCATAGTGTTGGGGGACATCTAGGTCAATTGGCATAACATAGTTCATAAAGAAAATAATCTACATCCTATTTTAGTGAGCTGCATCTTGAGTCTTAAAAGCTTTCAAGCAGCCACCTGAGATACATCTATTGGTCCCATCCCATCTAGTTGTTGTTGTTGTTAGGTGCCGTCGAGTCAGTTCCGACTCATAGCGACCCTATGCACAACAGAACGAAACACTGCCCAGTCCTGCGCCATCCTTACAATTGTAGTTATGCTTGAGCTCATTGATGCAGCCACTGTGGCAATCCACCTCGTTGAGGGTTTTCCTCTTTTCTGCTGACACTGTACTCTGCCAAGCATAATGTCCTTCTCCAGGGACTGATCCCTCCTGACAACATGTCCAAAGTATGTAAGACACAGTCTCACCATCCTTGCCTCTAAGGAGCATTCTGGCCGCACTTCCTCCAAGACAGATCTGTTCATTCTTTTGGCAGTCCATGGTATATTCAATATTCTTTGCTAACACCACAATTCAAAGGCGTCAACTCTTCTTCAGTCTTCCTCATTCATTGTCCAGCTTTCACATGCATATGATGAGATTGAAAATGCCATGGCTTGGGTCAGACGCACCTTAGTCTTCAGGGTGACTTCTTTGCTCTTCAACACTTTGAAGAGGTCCTTTGCAGCAGATTTGCCCAATGCAATGCGTCTTTTGATTTCCTTGACTGCTGCTTCCATGGCTGTTGATTGTGGATCCAAGTAAAATGAAATCCTTGACAACTTCAATCTTTTCTCCGTTTATCATGATGTTGCTCATTGGTCCAGTTGTCAGGATTTTTGTTTTCTTTATGTTGAGGTGTAATCCATACTGAAGGCTGTGGTTTTTGATCTTCATTAGTAAGTGCTTCGAGTCCTCTTCACTTTCAGCAAACAAGGTTGTGTCATCTGCATAATGCAGATTGTTAATGAGTCTTCCTCCAATCCTGATGCCCCGTTCTTCTTCATATAGTCCGGCTTCTTGGATTATTTGTTCAGCATACAGATTAAATAGTTATGGTGAAAGAATACAACCCTGCCGCACACCTTTCCTGCCTTTAAATCAATCAGTATTCCCTTGTTCTGTATGAACAACCGCCTCTTGACCTATGTAAAGGTTCTTCATGAGCACAATTAAGTGTTCTGGAATTCCCATTCTTCACAATGTTATCCACAGTTTGTTATGATCCACACAGTCGAATGCCTTTGCATAGTCAATAAAACACAGGTAAACATCCTTCTGGTATTCTCTGCTTTCAGCCAGGATCCATCTGACATCAGCAATGATATCCCTGGTTCCACGTCCTCTTCTGAAACTGGCTTGAATTTCTGGCGGTTCCCTGTCGATATACTGCTGCAGCCATTTTTGAATGATCTTCAGCAAAATTTTGCTTGTGTGTGATATTAATGATATTGTTTATAATTTCCACATTCAGTTGGATCACCTTTCTTGGGAATAGGCATAAATATGGATCTCTTCTAGTCAGTTGGCCAGGAAGCTGTCTTCCATATTTCTTGGCATAGACGAGCAAAGGTAAATGAAGAAAACCAAAGACACGAGGAAAATGTTAGCCGAAAGACTAAAGGACCACATGAACCACAGACTCCACCAGCCTGCGCCCAGGAGAACTAGATGGTGCCCAGCTACCATCACCAACCACACTGACAGATATCACATTAGAGGGTCCCAGGCAGAGCAGGAGTAAAATGTAGAACAAATGCACACAAAAAAAGATGAGATTTATAGGTCTGACAGAGACTGGAGGAACCCCCAAGACTATGGTCCCCAGGCACCCTGCTAACTCAGAAAAGAAGCCACTCCCAAAGGCAATGTATCAGACAACGATTAGACAGGCCTATAAAACAAACAATAACACATGCGAGGAATGTGCTTCTTTGTTGAGTCAAATATATGAGAGCAAAAGGACAACTCCTGCTCAAAAGCAAGAAAAGAAGGCAGGAAGAGTCAGGAAAACTGGAGGAACTGACATGGGGAACCCAGGATGTAAAGGAGGAGAGTGCTGTCACATTGTGGGGATTACAACTGATGTCACAAAACAATACATGTATAAATTTTTGATTGAGAAACTAACTTGAGCTGTAAACTTTCACCTAAAAAAAATAAAATAAAATTTAAAGTACATAAAGTTAGTAACTGGAACACACAGGACCTGATCTCTTGTATCCAACATCATGTAGATCTTAACTATGACAGTACACAATTTCAAATAGTCATTTTCAACATTTTCTGCAATGAGCATGCATTACATTTATAATTAGACTAAAAAATTATCTTTTGAAAATCTACTCCCATCGTGAATACAGGTAGTTTTCTATAAGAATGAGAACAACATAATTAGCCTTGTGAGTTGTAAAAACAACCTGTTGTTGTCAGTTCTGACTCATGGCAACTCCATGTATTACAGAGTAGAACTGTTCCACTGGGTTTTCTTGGCTATAATCTTTAAGGAAGCAGATTGCCAGGTCTTTCTTCTGCAGTGCCACAGTTAGTGGTTTTGAACCTGCCAAACTTTAGGTTAAGTAGTCCAGCGCAAACCCTTTGCAGAATCCAGGGACCTTTTGAAAACAAAAGATATTTAAATTAATGCCTCAAATCAGTATGAGGTGTATTTAATAAATAGCTATCTAATTGTCTATGACTACTTTTACCAGATTATTCTAGTATTTGCATATGAAATGTTTTATATTGTTCTTCAGTTGAGTGTATTCTCTCACTTACTACTTTAATATTAACTTTCTCTTTCCAATTAGGTTAAACTAGAAGTTTGGTATGTCATTATGAAAAGTTTTGGCTAACTCACAGCATAACTGAGCAGTGCAATTAATTTAAACCTGCAGGCTGATTTTCACCTTCTCCTCTTATTGCAGGGGCACTGAAGAGAATGCTTACAACGCAGTGGGGAGCCAGGGACAAGAACTTCTAGAGGAGAAAGCACTTGCTATGCACGAGACATGAGGTGGGGGACAGAAGGCTGGAAAGGTTTTCTCTCAAATTGCCATGCTCAGTGCTGCAATTTATTGAAATTTCACAGGAAAAACTGCTGGAGAACAATTCTACATATTGGAAAGTGTCCCTGCTTAAAAGAGCTACGATTTAAATGGCTTGAGGCACTGTAAAAAGCTTTATAACCTATATGAAGATAAAACCTAAAGTGGAATTTATTCATTAGCTTATAGATATGGACTGTATACTCCAGGCGATTAATATTACTATTTACCCTCCTCCCTCCCTTCTCACGGTTGTCTTTGTGTCTTACGAGATACTGCTATATTCCTAACTCCACTAACAGAATATTTGAGTAAAAAGTGAAATCAACCAACTAACAAAAAACCACAAACACCCCAGGACTGCAGAGGCTACACCAAGATTTGTAAAATGAACACTTTGTTTTCTTTTTTGGGGGGGAGGGTGGGGAGCAGGTAAGAGGTGGCGATGAAAAGGAGATCATAAAAAGGCTCAAACTTCAGCGTATCTTTTACACACTGATTTAACATCATCATCCAGCATAAATGATATCAAGCTATGAGTTTGCAAGTCAATATGAAAGCAAGTATGTACTAAATGACGTATAAAAGGCTATCTGTCAAAAAAATAAAAGGCTAGATGTCCTTCATAAATAACTCCCCTGCACCATATACCCAACAAGTACTTCAAATTCTTTAGGATTATTCTGCATTGTAACAAAGGCATTTCCTTTTACTTGCTTAGTAAGAAAGTAGTAAAAATGTAATCAAAGAGCTAGGGCCATGGTAAAGGACGCCCTTTCAACAGGCAGAGATGCTCAGCCTAATGGCATTCGCACGATTGTGTCAGTGGAGGAAAAAGGCTCACGTCCCTTACAAGGTTGAAGAGTTGCTATATTCATGAATCACTCTGGTTACATTTCAAACAACCATTGTAATTATTTGTTCACTTAACAGATTAATTTCCGCGAATCCTTTTAGATAGGATACAGGTATTTATTCATTCTACAAATATCTATTGCAAGCCTGCAATTTGCCAAGCACTATTCTAGGCACAAAAGGAGCCCTGATGGTGCAGTGGTTAGGAACTCAGCTGCTAACCTAAAAGTCAGGGGTTCTAACCCAACAGCTGCTCCTCAGGAGAAAGATGTGGCAGTCTGCTTCCATAAAGATGTACAGCCTTGGAAAGCCTATGGGGCAATTTTACTCTGTCCTGTAGGATTGCTATGAGTTAGCAATTGACTTGATAGCAAGGTGTTTTTGGAATTGTAGACACAAGGAGCACTGGTGGCGCAATGGGTTAAGAGCTTCTCTAACTACTGAAAGGTTGGCAGTTTGAACCCAACCAGCAGCTCCATGGAAGAAAGACCTGGTGATCTGCTTCTGTAAAGATTACAGCCAAGAAAACCCTATGGGGCAGTTTCACTCTGTCACATGGGGTCATTTTGAGTAGAAAATGATACAATGGCATCGAACAACAATATTCTAGGCACTTTTTTTTTGCGGAGGGGATACAAGAGTGAACAAATATAGCTTTATGAGGTCATAAGGGACCTACAATAAATGATGCAAAGCTCTGGTAAAGGGGCCTCAAAAGAGGAAATTATATTCACAGGTATTTTTGTGCAAACTTTACTTTCTTATATTTATTAGGATAACTGTCTTAGGCTGGGTTCTCTAGAGAAGCAAAACCTGTAAAGCATATAAATCCATATACAGAGTGATTTGTATCAAGGAAATGGCACATGTGGTTGTAGAGGCTGGAACATCCCAAGTCCGTGGGTCAGGATAGAGGCTTCTCCTGATTCATATAGATGCAGGGACTGGTGTACCCAAGATGGGTCAGAAGCAGGGCTGTTGCTCACATGCTCCAAAGATCGATGAATCCCAAGATCGGCAATGAAGATGGTAGGTAAGCTGCTAGCTCAAGTCCCAAGAACCGGAGGTCAAACAGAAGCCAGCTGCAGGATCCAGAGTTAGCAAAAACCCGAGAGCCTTGCTAGAATGTCCACTTATATTTGATGCAGCCCACATGCCCAGAGAAATTCCCTTTCAACTGACTGGCTACTCACAGCAGATCCCATCGTGGGGGTGATTACATTATATCTAATCTCAACATGGAAGTGATCACAACATCATATGGCTGCCATACTACATCATAACTGCCAAACCACTGAGAGTCATGGCTCAGCCGAGCTGACACACTACTTTAACCATCACAATAACCAAGCCAGCAAGGAACATTTTAGTTGATAACCTGATCAAATTATAAAAAGCTGGATTTAAACAATGTTTAATCTTCGAAACTGAAGTAAAGCAGGATTCATGTACAGTAGAAGAGGGTTTACCCTGAATATAGAGGGCCAGACTTGTTCCAGAATCTGGGCAAGTTTGAATTTTAGGTTATCATTACTCCAAAGAAGCACAGCGATCCTAAAAGGCATTTTACAAGTTGGAATCAACTCGATGACAAGGGGATTGGTTTGTTTTTGGTATGTACATTATACAATTGCAAGTCACAGCTTCAAAACATTTGATATCTCCAATATATATAATAGCTGGGATTTGACACAGTCCCAGTATTACCAGTGAGAGGCTTTGATGTGACATATCAACGCTGAACAGAATTGCACTGCCTTGTCCCTGTTACCCAAGGGAGCAATCTCAAAATGCCAACCAGCCATCTTCAGTCCTGAAGTTGGGAGATGACAGCATCCAAACCTGCCTTGACTGCAACAAATGTTCTGCTACATTCATTAGACAGTCTCACTGGTGACGGCATTTGGTTTCCCTAACATGCATACGGATGTGGGTCTGTGAGTGCATATTTCCGAATGAGATCTTCGTACTAGCCATACTAGGGGTCTAAAGTCCAGGGTCATAGAACACTTCTCTTTCCATGGATATTTTTCTCTAGAGAAGTGTAATCAACTAGATATTTATTAAAGTCTAAAGAGTGCGATTTACAACTAAGAACAAACCTTTACAGTGCCCAGAAAAGAGAGTGTAGAAGGTTTTTGTGCCTCGTTCTCTGTGCATCCCCATCTACATTCCCCTCTCCCATCCAAAGTCGCTGACAGAGAACAGGAAGGGGTGGGGATCAGGTAGTCTAAGCACTTCATTTTACAAATGACTAAACTAAGGTTGAGTTGCCTGAGGACATGATGCAGCCTAGCAGCTGAGGCTGAACTAGGACTCTTCCAGAAGACTATTATCCAAGAGCTGGGATATCCAAGTTTCTTATTTAACAAACACTTCCTGGGTCCTATGTGATTTGCAAATATGAACTCTAATACTCCTGACAATACTATTGGGTAGGGGCTACAATTATCTTCATTTTATACATGGAGAAATTGAGGTACAGAGACACTGGGTAACTTGTCCAAGTTTCACAGTTCATAAGGGGCAGAGCTATGATTTGAACCCAGACAACCTGGATCTGGAGTCCATGCTCTTAACCACTCTACCATGACACCTCTCTGTGTCTGTTAGGAAAGACTTAAGTTTCACTCTCAAAACACACAAAGCCAGTGGCAGAATAAACAAGTTAAAGCTCTTTTAGCCAGAAATTAAAAAAAAAGAACATAAGCAATACTCTCAGCACCTCCCACTCCCAGTTCCATTCCCACCTATTGCCAGAGTACCTTGCCCTTTTAAGTTTGGGGGAACAAATCTGTCTTGTGCTCAGAGGAGATGCCAACACTTGTCTTCCAAGTTCTGGTGAGTTACAGTTGGTTAACCATAACCTTAGACATATTATTTAATCTTCCTGTGCTTCAGTTTTCCCCCATCTTACACATGGTTTACCTCATAGAGGTACTGTGAATATTCAATAAGAAAATGCACCTAAAGAGCTAATAAGACTGTCTGACACATAATAAATGTGCAATACCTGTTACCTGTTGGAGCTCTGGTGGCGCAGTGGTTAAGAGATTGGTTGCTAACCAAAAGGTCAGCAGTTCAAAACCACGAGCTGCTCCTTGAAAACCCTATGGGGCAGCAATTCTACTCTGTCCTATAGGGTCGCTATGAGTGGGAATCGACTGGATGGCAATGGATTTTTTGTTTGTAATATATTACTACTGCTATCACATAATAATAATGGGCTTGAAAAACTCAGGATCTTGTAGACTTACGTTATACATATACAAGGGAGATATATGGAATATTGAAAGCAGTATTACTCCAGGTAGGGTAAATGTTTATGCTATCCAAAACTACTCCTTTTGAGGCAACAATTAAAGAAATGAATAAAAATCACAGATACTTCAATGCCCTTCTAACTCCTTATATGTAATTCTGTGATGCTAATGTACTAGTGGAGAGTTAGGGTTGGCATTCAGACTGAATATCAATTATCCTTCCTCTTTATAGTCGAGAGATTATTGATTGGATTTACAAAGCTGGGTCTAGAGGTACAAGCATCTGATTACTTACACGCTTATGTCCATTCTAATAATCACCACAAACATCACGGTCTGTTAGCTACAAAGGCACTGCACAAGGACAGGTTTAAATGAGGGAAATGTCATCAGATCTTACGAGTGATTCTATCGTTGGCCAGTTTACCGTTTCGTTGGTCTGACTTGGATATTTCGTGGGGAAAACACTCCTTACACCTTAAGTGATGAAAACCCAATTTTTTTCTTCATCTATATGCTAGCATAAGAGTTATTATTTCACTATTGTGTATTTTCTTGAAGGAGCCCTACAATAATGGTCTCAAGGAGTGTTTGCAACAATTCGAATTGCTTATTTTAGCCAGAGGTATCTGGTAAGCCAACAAGTTAGAAGATGATTAGACTGTCAGATTATTATTCAGCAAATATTCACTCCCTCCCACCTTCCCACCTCCAGGAGAAGGGTACACTTCTCTGTCCTGATATTGTGTGTGAACAATGTATCAGTCAGTGATAATGACATAAGCAGAGGCTTGAAATGTGCCTGTGGGGTTAGGTCTGCTCTCCTGTGCTCCTCCGTTTTGCCATGAGGTCTGTTATGGATTGAACTACGTCCCCTAAAAACATGCGTTATAAATCCTAACCTCTATGCCTATGGTTACAATCCCATTTGGGAATGGGTTTTCTTTGTTATGGTAACGTGACAAGGTTAGTGTAGGGTATGTTTTCAGTTAATCTCTTTTGAAATTAAAAAAATGAGATTAAACAAGAAAGCAGAGTAGAGATGGGGGAAGAGAGATGCCAAGCCACATGAAGATTACCCAGGAGCAGAAGCTCAGAAGAGACAAGGACCTTCCTCCAGGGCCCTAGAGCCAACACCCTGAATTCGGACTTCTAGCCTTCTAAAGCCGCCCATTTGTGGCACTTCTGTTATAGCAGCACTAAACAGAGTTTGGTACCAGAAGAGTGAGGTGCTGCTCTAACAGGTACCTAAAATGTGGAAGCAGTTTTGAGTAGAGGCTAGAAGGTGTCTAATAGTAAAAGCCTAGATTGCCTTGAAGAGACTGCTAGTAGAATTATGGACCAAACCAAAAAACCAAACCCATTGCCATTGAGTTGATTCTGACTCATAGTGACCCTACGGGGCAGAGTAAAACTGCCCCATAGGGTTTCCTAGGCTGTAAATCTTTTTATGGAAGCAAACTGCCACATTTTTCTCCCACAGAGCAGCTGGTGGGTTCGAACTGTCAACCTTTCACTTAGCAGCCACTCACTTTAACCACTGCATAACCTGGGCTCCTATCATAGACATCAAAGAATTACAGACATCAGAGGCAATCCTGGGGCAGGCTTCAGAAGGAAGTTAGAAGAGCTATAGAGAAAGTCTCTGCTGTCTTAGAGAATATATATGGCACCAGCAGCACAATGTTGCTAGAGATGTGGACGTTAAATGTGCTTCTGGCAAGGCTTTAAAAGAAAATGATGAACACGTGATTGGATAATAGAGGTAGGGCGATGCTTTTTATGCAGTGGCGAAGAACTTGTCTGAATTATATTCAAATGTTTGGTGGAAAGTAGAATTTGTAAGTGACGAACTTGTATATCTGGCTGAAGAGATTTGTGAGCAAGATTTTCAAGGGGCCATGTGGTTTCTCCTGGCTGCTTATAGTAAAATGTGAAAGGAAAGATATAGACTTAAAAATGAACTGTGCAAAATGAAAGCAAAACTTAAAGATTTGGGAAATTCTGTTGTACAAACTAAGGATACATGTCCTAGAATGCTCACCACGGATTTGGCTACACAATCTTTTGTTAAAGAAATTAAGCCTTTGACTCATCGATCTAACCAACTACCACAGCAGAAAACCCATCAGTTTAGACTGAAGGGGACAGAGAAAGAACGAAAGGAAAGAATGTTGTCTGCCTCTAGGAATTCTATAGTCAGGAAACAGGCCAAAGGAGCTACATCTGTTGTTCTCCAAGAGAAGAAAAGGAGCACCCCTGGAGAAGCTAAGAGATAAGCAGAACTGTTGGAAGGAGCGAGGGAAGCAGGGCTTTCTTGGTTTCAAACGGTAGAGCCATGGTCTCCTGGATCTTAAAGGGTAGGGCCACAGTTTCTTAGGTTTCAAAGACTTGGATCTTTGCCAACTCAATTTCAGAGCGTGGGGCTACCACTAAAGTGTGCCAGGGGGATAGGCCTCCCCACCCAAAGCTGAGGGAACAGGGCTTCCATGCCCAAGGGGCAGAAGAATGGGGCCTGTCAGGGCCGAGGGGGTAGGGTCATCACTCAGATGGACTAGAACAGGGCCACCCAAAGCCAAGCGAGCAGAGTTGCTGTCCCGGTGGGCCTGGGAGGCCGAGCTGAAATCCAGGGTCAAGAGGTGTCCATCTAGAATCCAGACAGCGTGTCCATCTAGAATCCAGACAGCATGACCAATACCCAGAGTCTGGGGGGCAGGGCCATTGCCTAGATGGTCACAAAGAACAAAGGATTATTTTCAAGTCTTGAGAATTAATGTAGTTTGTTCTGCTGGGTTTTGGACTTGCTTGGTGCCAATTACCCTTTCTTCCCCTCTAATTTCTCCCATATGTATGTAATGAAAATGTACACCTGTGCCTGTCCCACCATAGTATTTTGGAGGCAGATAATCTATATTCTAGATTTCACAGATTCTCAGATGAAGAAGAATTTTGCCCCAGGATGGAATATGCCTAACACCTCACTCATATTTCATTTAGATGTTTCAGAAGGTGAGATTTTGGACTCAGAGTTGATTTAAGACTTTTGGGATTATGTGACGGTGTGAATGTGTTTTGCACATGGCAAGGACATAAATTTGGGGAGGTCAAAGGGTGGAATGCACTGAATTATGCCCCAAAGAAAAATGGGTTGTAAATCCTAAACTTCATGCCTTTGGTTATAATCTCATTTGGGAATGGTTTGTCTTTGTTATGTTAATGTGACAGAATTATTGTAGGATGTAAGAGAGATTAAACAAGCATGCAGAGCAGAGTTGGGGGAAGAGAGATGCCAAGCCAGATGAAGACTGCCCAGGAGCAGAAGCTCAGAAGAGACAAGGATGTTCCTCTGAGTGACACTGAGAGAAAGCCTTCTCCTAGAGCAGGTGCTCTGGATTCAGACTTCTAGCCTCCTAAACTGTGAGAAAATAGACTTCTGTTTATTAAAGCAACCCATTAGGGGCATTTCTGTTATAGAACCACTAGATAACTAAGACAAAGTTTTTGGTAGCTGCTTTTCCAAGGAGGATGAGAGATGTGTGGAACAGATCTGAACCCAGCCTCCCACTTGGAACCAAGCCCAGCAGAATCCACGAAGACCAGCTGACCTCAGATGAGTCATCTCTAAAAGCTTACTGTCATATGGCACTAGCTTTGGGATGGTTTATTTGGACATTACCATGGCAGAGTTGACCGCTACATCCAGGAAATAAAAGGTATGTTTCCTCACTGAGCTTCAGCTTCATCCACAAATGAATATAATGTCGTCTTCCCTGTCTACCTGCCCTGTTATGAGGACCCAGTGAGATAATATACGTGAAATACCAAAAAAAAAAAAAAAACCCACTGTCATCGATTCCAACTCATAGCAATCCTGTAAGACAGAGTAGAACTGCTCATAGGGTTTCCAAGGCTGTAGTCTTTACATAAGCTGACAGCCACATCTTTTTCCCATGGAGTGGCTGGTGGATTCGAACCGCTAATCTTTTGGTTAGCGGTCGAGTACTTAACCACTGTACCACCAGGGCTCTTTAATGTACGTGAAAGTATTTGTTAAACAGCAGAGAGTGATACAATGCAAAGCAGCATCACTACTAGCACTTACAATTGTTACCAGCCAGCTGGCACTTAAAACTGTTGCCAGTATTGTTGCTAAGAATTTTCAAAAGCTGAAAAATTCACACGAATTCTCAGATTATTAAACACTATGCTGTTTTCTGTGCTTCCAATGTCCCTATGGACTGAGTAAAGAAATACCTTTTTTTTTTTCATCCTACCCCTGGTTCAATCACTGACTTGGTTACGAATTCCTCACAGTGGGGTGGAATCCCTGCTCAAGATGATCAGTCATGCAAACCTACATGGCAAGAATATGGCCTTGTGGAGCCCCACTTCTTCCCTGGAGATAGTAGTCAAGACCTAATCTGAGTATAAAGATCATGGTTTCTTATTGAAGATCCAACATCCCGTCTTCTCATCCCTCTTCCTAGATTTAGATTTTTTTTTTTTAAATCTTGGGAAAGGGGCCTAAGTTCAGGATTAGGAGATATGGAGGACTTTTTATACTGCACAGGTTTCTAGTTACACGTTTTCTGTAATTTATTTCTGAGAAGGATAAATTTAAAATATCGAGTTACAAATTAAAGAAAGTAATGAGATATGTATGGCAAGTTTATGGTAATGCCATTGTTATGTAATAGGTCAATTAAATGTCTGATTTTAACGAAGATGAAAATTCTTAGAGTACTAGAAACTATCCAATTATCCATGTCTTTATTTAATTCCAATCTCAATTCTTAGGCTAAAATTTTAATTTTTTTCTTAGATATAGTTTTAATCAAATCACACAAGTTGGACAGTATGCCAGGTTAATCCTTGGGGTGTGTTTGGGGTGGGGGAAATCCTGAAGAGATACAGAATTATTTGATGATTGGCATTACATATTAACTTTGGTGAGGTGAAGTGTGGATAACTTCCAAACTGAAATTTACAAAATCCCAGACAGCAGGAGTAATGACACCAGATTTCTTTATTTTTGATAAGCTTGCAATCAGAACAACTTCATTTATCCTTGAATATTAGTTTTATTACCAAGGGCGGATTATCCAATAAGCAAGGTAAGCATAGTGCTGACCTTGCTTACCAGATCATCTGAACTACAGCCGAGTAAGTAAACACAAGTAAGTCTGTGCTTACCTTGCTTACTGGGTCATCTGCCAGTCAGGGATTGTAAACTTAAAAAGAGGCTTTGATTCTGTAGGAAGGTGCTATGGGGCTGGGAGAGAGACAAATGCCAGCCATACATAGAAGCAGAATCTTTGATGCAACGAAAAAACGTGAAACTGTTCACTACAGATGATCTGGGAAGCAAGGTGCTTACTTTGCCTAGTGGATAATTTGCCCATTTATCATATCTCTCTGGCATTTTTCTAGACACTCTGCTAGTCTCTGTCATTATGGATGCCCTCTAGTGAAAACAAATGGGATTCTTCAACCAGATACAATCAGTACAGATTGTACCGGCTTTGCACCGAAATGGGTTTCTACTATTCATGCAGATATTCGTTCCCCATCCATCTCATATGTCTGCCTATTGTATCAGTTTACATTTTTGAGCGATGGTCAAGGTTTTTAGGTATTTGTTTATTTATTTATTTTTATATCACTGGCCATATCTACGATTTATTTGGTATCCGATCCCTGGTTAGCTATGGACCCCCAGGTCTGTGGCACCACTGCTAGCTGTGTGAGCATGATTCCTACTGATCCAGTGCTTGCCTTTATAGACTCTCTCAGCCCAGAGCTCCAGACACAAACTACCAGTCAAGAGGAGTTCACGCTTAAGATGAAGCCAATTTCCATCTCTGAAATAGGTCCATGACTTTTTGTAGCTAGTAGGCTCTTTTGAAAACATAAAACACCAATTTCCTCCTCTGCTCAAAACCCTCCAATGATTCCTCCCACATTTCAAACAGAATTTTAACTTCTTACCTCAGCCTTCCAGGGCCCACCTCTCTGAATCATCTCTTGCTGCTCTTGCCTCTCCAGCCACACAGTAACTTGTAATTTGTTTATTATAAGTCTCCCCTCTAGCATGCAGGCTCCAGAAGGGAAGGGGTTTTGTCTGCTTTGTTCAGGACTGTATCTTCGGAACCTAACATATAGCCTGGCGCCTCACAGGCACTCAAGAAGAATCCCAGCTCATGAGTTAGCATGCTTACTGCTGACTGAAACACAGACTCTCAACTTTAGCATTCTCTTTCCAGCTCGCCACCACCAGCCACCTTCCAGCCGAACTGCCACAATCAGAAAGCACAAAAGACAGCCTACCCTTTCTGTCATGTTGACATTTTTTACTTCGTCTTCTCTATAAAGTTCACATATTTCATAAATTTACTAACTGCGTTTTTCACTATGTGACTACATTGGCACAGGGCTTTGAACTGGTTAGTTCCTGTTAGACGACTGTAGAGAATTTGCATTTCCACCCCAGATATACTGAATCAGATTCTACAGTTTAACAGGATCCCCAGGTGATTTTTGGGTATAATAAATTTTGAGAGCCACTGCTCTACTTGTGGTTCTCAGAATTTGTCCTTAACCAGCAGCATTAGCAACACCTGGAAACTTGTTAGAAATGCAAATTCTCGGCAGGGGTTCAGACCAGGAGGAACCAGTTCAAAGCACTGGACTGACATTTATCTGTGAGAGGAGGGATAGCAAACTTGAAGAAGGCCATGGCTGATGATGGGTGGAGTGAGATCAATTTGCCCTAAACTTTGGATCAAGCAGACTCACAGGCTTTTAACAATAAAATGTGAGATAAAAGCCAGATATCTGCATAATAATTTTTGAAGTCCATTTTTATAACCATCAAATAGTTACACCCTTGTGTATTTAGACCTAACCCATGACCTCTACAGTTGCTAATAACAACAGAAAAAGTCATAAAAAAATTCCTGAGGAAAAGCATAAAAGACAAGTGGGAAAGGAAATACCAGACAGGAAGGACACTGTATAAATGGTAAAAATGTTATTTTGTAGTTATGCGCCGTAACAGTTTATAAACACTTTTGCATCGATTATATCAGCTTGCTCAAATCTTCTTAAAAACAGAGTATAAATAAATAACAAATAATGAGGAAACTGTAAAGCCAGGTTTTTCTCATTTAATCTCTATAGGGATTCTGTAAACTGATGGAGTGGGAATATTTATTCTAGGACAGTAAAGAAGGTATCTCTGCACTTCACAGGCATCCCCTCACCACATCTGTGGTCTGTGAGGGACAACATCGTGGCATGAAGGCCCCCTCATCGCCCCCAACAGCAGAAATTGCTCTTCTATCATTTTCTCAAAGACTCAAGCAAAGCCAAGAGTGTGAATAAAAGCTAAAGGTTCAAACCTCCTTGGGTCTGCAAGTAATGAAACTGGGCAGTTCCCATAATATGTACTAAGGACTATACACCTGAGGCTAAACATCTGCAGAGAAGGCTTTGGAGTCGACAAATTATCAGAAGCATAGGTTTAAGGGGCTTAAGAATATGCCCATACTTAGGAGGTGGAGGGATGGTTCTGATATCTACAAGAAGATATAGGTCTTTTCTGAGCTGCCAATACAACGCATTGCTGAGAAGAATCTGACAGTCTCCCCTCATAGTTTTAGGTCTGTGGACAGGGCAGCTATCTTAAAGAGAGATGCAAGCATCATTGAGAACACGAGCCTTGGGATCTAAGGACCTGGGTTTAAGTTTTGGCTCTGCTTCCTTGAAGTATAGACTTGAGCAAGCCACACAATCTCTCTGAGCCTCAGTTTCCTTGTCTGTAAAATGGGTTAATAACATTAAAAAAAAAAAAACCAAACCCGTTGCCATTAGGTCGATTCTGACCCATAGCGACCCTGCAGGACAGAGTAGAACTGTCCCATCGAGTTTCCGAGGAGTACTTGGTAGATTTGAACTGTCACCCTTTTGGTTAGTAGCCATAGCACTTAACCACTGTGCCACCAAGGTTTCCAAATAACATTAGGATAACAAAATTGTAATAACTAAAAGTCATTCTAAATATCAAATGAGACAATAAAGTGATTCGTAAATAATAAAATGCAACATGAACTGTAAAGTGTTATTCCCATGGCAGTCTATTTCTGGAATTTACTTCTGCCCTCTGAAATTAAGAAGTGTGAACCAACTTAACTTGGGAGCCCCAATGAGATCTGTGAATAGGCAGGACTTGAGTAGAAGTCATTTTTTTCACGGCATTACAAAGCGTTAGTACAACTAAGTCCATATTTAAATGTTGCCTTTGACGTCAATGTGTCTACAGGCTTAGCTTTGGGCATAGTTTGTTTAGAATACTATGCTCATGGTATGAGTTAGAACCTACTCAAGGGCACCTAACAACAACATGTTTAAAATATTACCAGTCTGCACTTTGTCCCCAATGTCAAATTCTTCTTTATTTATCTTACTTCATTCATTGTAAAAAATTCCATCTTCATAAAACTTTTCATTAGTCAAAACGATCTCTTCTATTTGATAACTTCTCCTTAGGAACAGTATAATCAGTTTTTGTTGGTATTGATAGTAGCTGATAAGTTGATGATAACTCATGGTGACTCCATGTGCTCAAGGAGAACTGCTCCATAGGGTTTCCAAGGCTGTGACCTTTCAGAAGCAGATCGCCAGGCCTGTCCTCCAAGGCACTTCTGGATGGGTTTGAACCGCCAACCTTTTAGCTAGTAATTGAGAGCTTAAACATTTGTGTCACCCAGGGACTACTATAATCACTTCGGAAATGCTCTATTCTCTTGCTTGGTTTTAGAAAACAGAATTATTTTATTATAAATTTTACTACATTCAATTGCTTTTTTTTTTCTTTCTCTGAATTTCAGTGTCTTTTTGAACTCTGGAACAATGTCATTAAATTGTTGTTGGATGTCCCTTTTGTTGGAAAGATTTATGAATGAAAGTATCATACGTGGCGTCTACATGTTACGTGGAGCCAAACCATTTAAGACACAGTGACATTTGTGGTTCTGTGTATGTATTTTAACACACAAAGGTCAAATCCACTACTTTTGTAATATTTTCTTTATAGACTAATTGTCTTAGTCATCTAGTGCTGCTGTAACAGAAATACCACAAGTGGATGGCTTTAACAAAGAGAAATTTATTGTCTCACAGTCCAGGAGGCTAGAAGTCCGAACTCAGGGCACCGGCTCCAGGGGAAGGCTTTCTCTCTCTGTTGGCTCTGGAGAAAGGTCCTTGTCATCAATCTTCCCTTGATCTGGGAGCATCTCAGTGCAGGCGCCTCAGGTCGAAAGGACACGCTCCGCTCCCAGTGCTGCTTTCTTGGTGGTATGAGGTCCCCATGCGTCTCTGCTCACTTCTTTCTTTTATATCTCAAAAAAGATTGGCTTAAGAGACTATCTAATCTTGTGGGCCTCGTCAATATAAGTGCTGCTAATCCATCTTATTACATCATAGTGATAGGATTTACAACATATGGGGAAATCATACCAGATGACAAAATGGTAGACAATCATACAATACTGGGAATCATGACCTAGCCAAGTTGATAGACATTTCTGGAGGACCCAATTCAATCCATGACACTACTGTTAATAAAATGTTCTTTAGAAGAAGGTATCCAGAAGCATGATCTATAATGTCTTCTGTTGGAACAGGGACACTGAACTGAGACTCAGGGGACATGGGTTCTATTTCTACCTCTGACACTAACCTTAGGGAAGTCCTTTAACATCTCTAGACCTCAGGTTCCTAACCTTAGAAAGGAGA
Organism: Elephas maximus indicus; assembly: GCF_024166365.1. Lineage (NCBI taxonomy): Eukaryota > Metazoa > Chordata > Mammalia > Proboscidea > Elephantidae > Elephas > Elephas maximus. The sequence continues at coordinate 61,085,207 of NC_064826.1, read as the reverse complement.
GAGCAGGACTAGATGTTCCCCAGGGCTTCTGCTGGGTCAAACATCCGATGTGCTCATACAGTTACAGCACAATCAACCACCACCTGCACTCCCAGCTCAAGCAGCTCTGGGGTACTCTTTGGCCACAGGAAACTTCAAACTCTTTGCAGACTTCTCCATCCAGTCACCATGATTCTACTAGTCAGGAGAACCTCAAATGTTCACTTGTATTCTGCCCTAATCTAGGGTTACCACAATTCTACAAAGTCCAAATAACCCCTCAAAGATGTGCACAATACGGAATTAAAAAAAAAAATGTTAATGCTAATATGTCCTATACCAAAAAAATTTCCAGCATCACTTCACAGAGATACATCAGGTAGTACGTCTACCTCTGATGATGTAATGTGGAGCATGGAAGCATGCAGGAGAATGTGAACCCGGCATTCACTTGGTGAAGCCTCTTATGAACCCAGAATGAAATTGAGGCAGAGAGTATTATGTAAAGTTATCCTGTTAATAACTAACTATGAAAGAGATGAAAGAAAACATGTCTCAAGTTTACAGTGGGCTCTTACTTTCTGTTACAGATTGGGGTTTGATTTGTAATGAATCATCTATGATGACAGAATTACTGAAGTACTAATAATACCACAGGGTAACCTCTCACCTCCAAGGCTGTCCTACAGGAAGCTTCCTGAGAACAGTGATACAAGGAGACTCCGGTATATTACAAAGAGAGACAGAAAGAAAAAAAAAAATCCTGCTTTTAAACTGCCATAAACCATAACCCTATAGTAAAGAAAAAGAAGGAAAGCAATCAGGTTCAAAGCAGAAACTGACTCACTTCTTCTAAGAGAAATTTAAATAGAAATAAGTGATGGAAAAACAGCTACTTCCAAGGTTGGCCTCCTTATTATATGTAACACACTCACCCCACCAGTACACAAGTGTATGTAAACGTATATATATTTTAGGAAGGTGTGGCCTGTCGTGGCTGCGTGGTTGCCATGGGAATAAGTTGAGGTTAAGAAATTTTATGTTGGCATAAATGTAAGTGCAAAAGAGGATATATACAGGCTAAATACAAAAAAAAAAAAAAAATCAAAACTCTGTTTAATTGCTCTTTAAATATTTTAAAAATTGATTTTAAAATGTTTCCCTAGTTTTTAAGGGGAAGTCATGCTAAATTCTGAGCTAAAATGGAGAAGTTGAAATGGAAGGGTTATTTTATTCATGATACATTTAAACATCTCTCCCTAGTCTCCTGTTAGAGCCTCTTTACTGGTTTCTTTGCTTCTCCCTTGGCCCCCAGGTCTCTCTGCACAACAGCCAGTGTGATCTTATTAAAATGTAACCCAGATCAAGTCCAGCCATGCTGGGAGCCTTCCAGCACTTTCTTTCTCACTCAGAGTAAATGGCAAAGGACTCATAGTGGCCCTCAAGGTCCTGCATGACCTGCCTCAGCAGTTGTTGCCTCTGACCTCATTTTCTGCCTCCCTCTCCATGCCATCTCAGGGCCTTTGCACTTGCTGTTTTGTCTGTCTGGAAAGCTCTTCCCTCAAATACCCTCATGGCTCACTTCTTCAAAACCTTCAGTGGAATGTCACTTTTTCAGGGAAGCCTTCCCTAATCATCCTATCTAAGTCATCTCTTCCCTGGTCCTCCCGGAGCCTTTTCTTGCTCTATTTTTTTTCATAGTATTCATCACCACCTACAATGCTGTATATTTTACTTACTACACATCTCTCCTACCTATCAGTGATCACCGGTGTTTTGTTCACCAGTACGACCAGTCTCTTAACATTTAAAAAAAAAACAAAAAAAAAACCTGTTGCCAAACATTTAAAAAAAAAAAAAACCCATTGGCATCGAGTTGATTCTGATTCATAGTGACCCTACAGGACAGAGTAGAACTGCCCCATAGGGTCTCCAAGCAGTGCCTGGTGGACTCGAACTGCCGACCTCTTGGTTAGCAGCCAGAGCTCTTAACCGCTGTGCCACCAGGGTTTCCTCTAAACATATAAGAGGTGCTTAATAAATACTGCTGAATTAATAAATGAATTTAGCTTATTCTACAGAAATTAACTATACAAATAATTTAATTTACAACAACAATAACAAAAAGGCCTAACTACATGGCAATTAGGTGGCTGTTGTTAGGTGCAGTCAAGTCGGTTCTGATTCATAGCAACCCTGTATCGACCCCATAGGACAGAGCAGAACTGCCCCACAGGGTTTTCAAGGAGCAGTTGGTGGGTTTGAACTGCCAACCTTTTTGGTTAGCAGCCGAGCTCTTAACCACTCTGCCACTGAGGCTCCAGTAATTAGGTTAGGATACGTTAAAACCAAGAGATTCAGCTTTATAGCTTTCCTCATAACTTAGTTCATAACCATCAAATCATCCATTTGAAAACACAAAATGTTTTTTCTTACAAAGATTTGTATACATAAATTTGTATATTTACATCTATAGGAGCCCTGGTGGTGCACTGCTTAAGAGCTATGGCTGCTAACCAAAAGGTCAGCAGTTCAAATCCACCAGCTGCTCCTTGGAAACTCTATGGAGCAGTCCTACTCTGTCCTATAGGGTAAGTTAGAATTGACTTGATGATAATGGGTTTTTTTTTTGGTAGGGGGGCATATCTACAAGGAGCCCTGGTGGTGCAATGGTTAGGGGCTCAGCTGCTAACTGAAAGGTCAGCAGTTGGAAACCATTGGTGGCTCTGCAGAGGAAACGACCTGACAATCAGATCCCGTAAAGATTACAGCTTTGGAAACCCTATGGGGCAGTTCTACTTTGTTCTATAAGGTTGCTATGAGTCGGAATTGACTCAATGGCACACAACAATGACAATATGTATCTATAATAGGACTGGTTGTTTAAAAAAAATTCATGACTGCACTATTCTAAAAACACCACGGGGCTTCTTTTTTTTTTTTCTCTTGAGACAAGATTTATTTAGTTAAAGCAAATCAAGTAAGATATGAAAGTGAGGATTCTTTTTAAAAGTGCTTAAAAATTAGAAAGGATCATTTTTCAAAATCCCCAAGAAGCAAAAGCTTTTCATAGACAAAACCAAAAACCAAACCTGTCACCGTCAAGTTGATTCTGACTCATACCAACCCTACAGGACAAAGTAGAACTGCCCCATTGGGTTTGCAAGGAGTGGCTGGTGGATTTGAACAGATGACCTTTCGGTTAGCAGCTGAGCTCTAAATCACTGTGCCACCAGGGCCTCACAAAGGGATAATTAATATAAAAAGAACTCCCAGAGGTCAATAAGAAAATGATGCACAACTCAACTATAAATTGAGCAGAAGATATAAACAATTCACAGAAAAGGAAATACAAATGGTCCTGAAACATAAAAAGATGCTGAACTTCATTCATAAAAAGGAACATGCAAATTAAAACTATATTGAGGTTTCTTTTGCTACCTAACAGAATGGCAAAACCCAAAAGTTTGGTAACATAGAAAAAGGTGTGGAGAAGAAGCACTTTCATGTACTTCTGGTAACACAGCCAACTGGAACACACCTTGGGACAATTGGACACCCCTCTGAATACTCTGCAGGAGTGTTCAACGTTAGAATTGTACATACTTGTTGACCTTGTAACCCTACTTTTGACAATTTATCCTTCAGATACATTGCATATGTGTGATGTATTTACATATGCACAAGGTTATTCATTGTTTTAACATTTATAATAAAAAAAGGCTGGAAACTACCTAAATGTCCAAAGTAGGGAACAGGTTAAAGCCATACAATGGAAACCGTGCAGCTGTAAGAGAGAAGAAGGAAGCCACACTGGTCTTCTACACAGTGACATGAGAAGACCTCCAGGATGTACTAATGAAAAAACCACGACGTGGAACTGTGTTTAATATTCTTACAATATAAGGAGTGTATTGTGTTAATAAAAATAAAAGTATATATTCATAATTTCTTATATTTCCATAAAGAAAAGAAATATAAGAATACTGAAGTAGGAGCTTGTGGTGAGGGTGGTAGTACTGTGGGAGTAGGCATATGGGGGACAGGGTTGGAGAGAAGGCCATGATATTTTTTTACATTTTTTGAATCATGTAAATTTATTATCTACTCAAAAATTAAACAAAGTTATGTCCTCACGGCTCAAACCTTTTTTTTCCCTTTGTCAGGCTTCTTAAGGCACTCTTTAGGTAGATTAAGGAGGTGAAGAGTAAGGGTGAGGACAGGTAAAGCTTAAGCAGTTACTGTCAAGTCAATTCTGACTCATGGTGATCCCTTGTATGTCAGAGTAGAATTGTGCTCCATAGGGTTTCAAAGGCTGATTATTTGAAAGTAGATCACCAGGCCTTTCTTCCACGGCACCTCTGAGAGGACTCGATTCTCAAACCTTTTGATTAGCACTCTAGAACTGATATTTTCCTCCTCTGGGAATGTGTATTTTCTTCCTCTGGAGTATGCAGTCCGTGAAGAAAGAGACCAAGACTCTTTCGGGTGGTCTGGTTAAGTGCTGCACTCACAGATTTGCATCCTTTGCCTCAGTCTATTATCTAGTCTCCCCTTGACTTTTCCCAAGCCAGCTCAGGAAGCACTTATCATATCTGCCCTTATCCACAGGCCATGCCAGGAATATCTTTCTGGCTTGTCAGCACCCATGCGTACACCATATAAACTGATATTCTTCTGGTCTCCCATTGCCTTTCATGCATTATGAATCCTGAATAGTGGTGCTTATACATAGTATTAATAACTTAACATAATATATCTTCATTTATATTTACCAGAAGTCATATAAACAATGCCACATAAGTAATGCCAATGTAATTGAGATCAACAAACATTTATTGAATACCAAACACGCACCACCCCTGGTCTCACAAAACTCACAAGTTAGCTTAATTTGCAATGCATGATAGCACTTTCCAGAACACACTAATAAATGCTTTTAAATGTTCCTGGTGACGAAAAATTCTATTCACACTAAAATGAACAAATTATTCCATGTTTTCTAGTACAGAAACTTGGCAGACCAAATGAGTGTCTCAATTGTTCTCTTCTGTATCTAACTTTATTCACTTAAAAATTTTTTCCACATTTTCCGCTTTTTTTCTCTTCCCCCTAGGACTTAAGATCCTAACACAGGGAAGCTAATCTTCTTTAACAGCCCACATCTGGAACCTTTATAAACTGCTGTGTTTTTCACTTAGACTCCATTAGGAACAAGTGGACCAGTTAGAAGATGCGTCTTGCTTGGTTTAAAACAACAACAACAAAAAACCTCCCATAAATTTAAATTTCTAGTCTTTTAGGACACAAGTCATTTAGAGTTTTCAGTAAAAGTACAAACAGTGTTTTGGGAAGCAGAGGAAGATAAAAGAATTCTCAGCATACTGTATATGTCCAGAAAAAATATTAAGAATAAAAATAGCTTTCCAACTCATTCTTTGGAATTGATAATTTATTCTGATAGTCCCCCAAAGGGGGGAAGGGGAGAAGGAGAATATACTTGGCTCCCCTCACAGAAATTATTCATCACCATTTCCCTCACAGAATAATGGAGTATGAGCTCTTCCATAAAATTCCTTTCAGTAATTTTATGATGTGTCTGCATTTCATAATCCACCTTTTTGTAACCACGAGAAGAAAAAAAACAGCCAACAAGAGAATCATTGTATAAGAATTCATTCTGCTGATTTTATTAAATTTCTAATTCCAAACCTTTCAACCCTCCTATAAAAATTAAACTGTTCTTGAGACTCCTCTTCTATTAAGAGTAATTATTAAGACTGCAAGTTTCATGGCTGCCACCTACTGGCCAGGAAAAATGTGACAACAACTTAGTTTTAAAGTTCCATATTTTCTCTTGGGTTTTCCATTTCAGTGGATTTTAAATGTATTACATTAAAAAAGGATTGAATGCTGCATAATAGGACATGCAGAATATTTACATCTTTAAGCTCAAATTAACTGACCATATAGTACTAGTTTTATAAAAAAGAAATTAAAATTTGATGTTTTTATATTTTCATGCTTTTCCTCATTTTATTACAAGAAGTCACACAGATGGGTTGTAATATCAATTTAAATTTTAGTCTTATCTACATGGATGCTGGTCTACCTCATGAGGAAATGAATGGCTATTTCACAATTAGCTAGTGAAATTAAACAAAATACATACAGTGAAGATCTCTCACGAGGGATGCCATTAACTATCTTAAAAAAAAAAAAAAAAGTTGTTTTTAAGTCGACTCTGACTCTTGGTGATCCCATGTGTGTCAGAGTAGAACTGTGGTCCATAGGGTTTCCAATGGCTGATTTTTTTGCGAAGTAGATCACCCACCCTTTCTTCCAAAGTGCTTTTGAGTAGACTGGAACTGCCAACTTTTAGGTTAGCAGCCCAGTGCTTAACTGTTTGCACCACCCACGGACTATTCTGTCTTTACAGGCAAAGGCAAATAAATTCTGATGGCACACGGGCAACTCTGCTGATACACAGAATACACAATTGCAAGAGTAATCAGAATTTCTTCGAGGTAGTGTATTAGCTTGAGGGGGAGCATTTAAATATTCACTCTTTGCATACAGGAAGCACTTAAGCATGTGTAATTAATGGAACATACCTGGTTTAAAATGTGGTAAAGAATGGACTCCAGGCCATGTGTCCTCATTTGGTGTTCCAAGAACCTAGTGGAAAGCAGGAAATTGTGGGAACAGGCTTATTATTTCCAAAGCACTCAAAATTCTCTAGTATAAAAAACAGTACACTGCATATTATGAAACTCTGGATTTTTTTCCATTGTCACGTGCCAGGGATTTTATTTTAGTGAAAACAAACCCAGCTACAGAGCCACCCAAGATGAATCGCTGTGTTTTAACAAATGCAGCTGAATGTGATAAGTTAAATCTGCTGTTTTATCAACTCCAAGCTTTGTAAATAGGCTTAGGACTCAAACGATAAGCTGTCATCTTCATATCATGATTCTTTCATGAGCTTTTGTCCTTCCTTCCAGTATCACGTCTCCTCATTTAACGATTCTAATTCTGTCAAGTCTTCCCCCAAATCCTCTCTTCTGAACATCATAATATTTCAAAGGACCAGGATCAACGGCCTTGACTACTCAAATTCTCTATTGGTTGCAGTGCTCATTACAGATAAAATCTTTAATGATGTCATTTATTTTTTCTCGTTGCCAAAATATTCTTCCTACACTTTTTCATTTTTGTATCCAAACTTCCATCGTCTTCCCCTGACTACTTTTCTATCACCACAATGCTTAAGCTGGCCAAGGAATTAAAGGGGCAATTCTATCTCACATGTAACTGGGCATTTTCCATCTCATTTCTCAATTCTGTGATCTATCACTTTTATACTCAATGATCACGGTAAACCACCAGTTTAGAAACATGAAGTTTAATGGAGAACTATGAAGTCCCCAAATCCTGGAGACACACTCCTTGGGTTCAAATCCTTGCTCTACTGCTTACTAGCCATGTGACCATAAGCAAGAAACAGCTATGCTCATTCATAACTATGCCTCATTTGTAAAATGGGGGTGATAACAACACCCATCTCATTTTTGCTGAAAACACTGCTTAGCGCATAGTAAGCACTATGTAGATAGTAAATATTTTTCAAAGCACCCATAGAAAAATGGGTCAGGCCAAGGATGCGGGGGCCATGTTGGAGAATCTAATCCACCCACTTCTTCCGCAGTGACTCCCAGTTCAGGGGAGCCAATGTTAGAGGCTGTAACTCAAACTATGATGGATGAACACGTATAGTCAAATGGGTTAAAAAGGGTGGATGAAACTGGAAGCTGGCAAAGAAAGAGGAGGAATGACAGGTATACTGGAAGGAAATGAATCATATGACGTTCTCTCTGAGAAACAGCAGGCACTTCTAGGCAATAAAGCAATACAGAGCTCTAATTACTTATGTGTTATTTATAAGGAGAGACAGGGCTGTGTCGTCAGAGGGTGGCATCCACACAGTGAGTACTGTACTGACTGCTTCCTACTCTGGTGAATCAGGGTTAAATACACGTGTTTATGTTCCTCACTGATCAAGAAAAGAGACAACACAATTGCTTCTTTAAACTATAACGGGTTATTTTTCCAAGCACTAATTATTACCAACATCAGTAGCTATATCTACCCAAACAAGGTTCCATTCTTGATGGGCTGGGTGGGTACGGGAAGGAGACAGGGGAGAAGACTGAAAGGATTATAAGATAGAAGAGACAAGGACATTGTCTCTGACATAAACAACTGTGATATGAGCATCTCAATAAGAGGCATTTCCCCCTTTCTTTTAACCATCATTCCAAGAGAGGAAGACAATCAAGTTTGTAAGCAGCAAACACAGCTTATCTGGGGAATATTCCACTTTGTTCTCATGATAAATTTTGCATGAAGGGTGAAGGGGTACAATAGTACTAAAATTTAGCAATTAAAGAGTGGAAATTTCATCCACAAAATCACAACTTGAACACACCCAATTCATTATATATGGAATAGACCTTCTGAAAGGTTTATAAACAATGAAAAGTCGAACCAGAACTTGAGCCTTGATGTTACTCTGGCTGTACTGGATTCTAAAGGTCTGTTAACAAAAGTCTTCTATGGATACTGTCCTCATGCACTTTCAGTGTTTCTGTTTTAAAGAGTTGTTAAACATTTTTTCAGAGCTAAGAGTTAAAATGGTTTCCTGGGTCAAGAGCCAAACACAAATCAGCCATTTACAAGAAACAACAGGCTTCCCTTATCAGCATGAGTTAGCAACTCATCCAATTAAGACAAGCCAGTTTAGCCTCCAGTGACCAACTTTCCCAAAACAAAGGGACAATTAAATGTGATTAACCGATCAATACAAAGGACAAGATACAGGTATGCACCCCATAACGTCCAAACACTTGTGTTAAGGAGGTGGAATAGAGAGGCTAGCTTGGAAGGGCAACATACCTGTACCTTCTTATCTATCTAAGCTTTAAAAAAAAAAAAAAAAAAAGCTTTAAAAGGGCCTCGTAATTGTGTAAACTCAGTTACTATCTTCAGTGTGGGGTGCTCCCTGTTTCTGAACAGTTTACTCAATTAAAAAAAACCCTGTTAACACCAGTTGATTTTTTTTTTTATCTTTATAGTGACTATCAATTATTATGGCCATCTCATAAAAATTAATGGGGAAGAGAAAATACATAAGTGTTTTTTTTTTTTATTTTTTAGTGATTGCAAAGCAGACTATTTGGATTCCAAACCCCAAATTCTTCTCCTGCCTACAGTCCTGCATCATTTACATAGGAAATGCAAAGGGGGCAGAAAGTGGGCAGAGGAAAAAAAGAATTAAAAATTAATTTTGATTCCTGTAAAAGTCTTTTTGCGAAAGGCAGTTGGGGTCAAATGTGTGGTTAGAGACGACACGCCTTCTGTGCACGAGGGAACGTGGGCCTGAGCTGCCTCTAGATGTCAGATCTTCATTTGTATTAATTAATGTACTCATCAATTCCGCAAGAAGGAACGAGGTGTTCTCTAAAATTCAAAAATAGTCTTTTGCAAATAAAATACTGAAAAAGAAAATTGCATCTGGTTTGCCGTGAACATTTAAAATGAAATGTGGCTCTCATATCTGCAAATACGCAGGCTTATCATTTTGGAGGTCATTTTCAGTCTTAAATTGACCTGCTAAGATACGCAAAAAATTCTTAAGTACCTTCACCTAAATCTGTGCACGTGGCTTGCACATCTCCCTGCTCCTTTACTGGTTCATTCCTTCATTTGGCTAACACTTATCATGTTTGTCACATTAAGGTATGAGGATGAGAATTGGGCTCTGCCTTGAGGCCTCCCAGTCTGCTGAGAGAGATGAACAGGAGCTGCCGTCAATATAACAAGTGTTTTCTCGGAGGTGTGGGAAGAGCTAGGTGAGAGCTCCGAAGAGGGAGTGCCTGAGTCTCAACCACTGCACCACCAGGGCTCCTTGGGGAGAAAGGCAGGGGAGGACAATTTAGTAAGGAACACTGTGTACTGGTTTGCCAAGTAAAGAAGGGGTGGGAGTGACAGCAGAGGATTCTTGTTATAAACAAAAGACTTAGGTCAAAATACCTTCAGTTGTGCAATTTATCACGCTGCTGGTGCCCCCATGCCTTTGCACAGTGTTTTCTTCTCCCTGAATGCCCCACCCCGACCCTGACCTGGCCAGTTTAATTCCTGCTTGTTTTCTAGTGTCATTCAGCTCAAGGGTCACCTTTTCCTGAAAGATTTCCTAAACTCTTTGGTCCAAGTTACAGCTGCTTCTTTGTGATCTCCGAGGGCTTTCTGCAGGAATTATTCTTGAAATCAAGAACACAGGAGGTAGAGCAAGTTTGGGGCATAAGGTCAATGAGTTTAATTCTGGACATATTAAAAAAAAAAAAAAAAAAACCTTTGCCATCAAGTTGATTTTGACTCATAGCAACCCTATAGGACAGAGTAGAACTGCCCCACAGTTTCCAAGAAGCGCCTGGTGGATTCGAACCACCAAGCTTTTGGTTAGCAGCTACAGCACTTAACCACTATGCCGCCAGGGTTTCCCTGGACATACTAGCCCCATTACCCCCAAAAAAAACCCATTGCTGTCAAGACATATTACATGTTAGAAATAAATGCTTGCAGGTCACCAAGATAGAGATATGTAAAGGGCAGCTGGAAATAAAGATGTGGGTCTTGGGAGAGGAATTTTGGATAGAGGAATTCCTTGGCATATATATGGTAGTAAAAAGTAAATGCTAAAATATGAGCTAAAAATGGTTTTACTTCCTTTTGTTCATACATAAACAGTTCCCATAGGGTGTCTCTGTGATTTCCTGGACTACACAGCATCTGTTAAAGAAAATAAGGGATGATCTCATCAGTAGAGGCTTACACTGCCTGATCCCAATGAACTACGACTCTATGACCTCAAACTTACGAACTCCTCCAGGCTCATCTGCATGCCAACAAGTATGGCACCAATCCTGCCCCTCACGCCAGCCTCTATGTTGGGCACAGGAAGATGTGAGAAAAAGAGGTTCTCTTTGCTGGAATATCTACTTTACGAATAAGAGAAAAAAAGGTAATTCTAAATTTCTGGAGCCCAGGGCTCAAATATACACCTCCAAGGACAAGAGTTTGTCAGAAATATCTACACACCCCTCCACACTATTAAAAGTCCTACCAATTCTCAAGTTTCCTAGTCTTTGCTTTTATACAGGCCTCAGGAAGGAGTCCATGGGCTTTCCCTGAAGAAGCCCTGTAGTTTAAGCAGAACAATGACTGCTAATAGACCATCTTGGGTCAAAGAGACAGGGAAGCCTTTAACAGAGACTCCAGCAGAGAGAGGCTTCCAGCAGAGAGGAATACTGCCCTATTAAATGCAAATTAAACTGATTCATACAAGTATGTACTAATGATGTGATATGGAAAGTGCTGGGTTCCCACTTCAGGGTTTTAAGTTTTATGAGATGGGTGCTCTACAATAGCACTGATGACTTTAAACTGACAGCTATGAATTCCACGGGAATGGAGAACAATTGAATAACTTTTATGATTTTGAAACTGAAACTCTAAAAGTACACATGTATTACAACTGTTAAATAAGTACAGCTTCATTCCTGTACTACTTTAGGTTCTGGAATTTTTCTTCTGGTTCCTCAGTGAGAAGTTCTTAATGAAACTTGTGAAGTAGCTCAGTAGACCTCAGCTTCAGTATTCTATGCCTCACCCTGGAACGGATGGCATAAAGTTCATAGATGAGCCAGAGAGAATGCAGAACTTCCTAATTTTATCCTGCTTGTGCTCTCTCTACCGAGAAAAACAACTACCAAGTGGAAATGCAGAAGAGCCACAGTTGATAGGTACTTGGGCTTGAGTTGCCTAAAAGCAGTACAATGAATGTGCTGTGGACAGCAAAGGTGAGAAAGAAAGGTTTGTGGGTCCAATGGCCTCAAGCATGGTGATGAGAAGGAAATTTTAAGATGAGGGGAACAGTGGGAGCAAGGACAGAGGCTGAAAGAGGAGAGTGTGTTAAGTTGTGTATGAGAGCCTAAAATCTAAAGCGCTTGGTTTGTGGAAGGCTGCAGTGTACAGCTGGAGCCCTAACTCCATATTGAGTCTTGATATAAGTTCAGGCTCCATTTTAAGTTCTTTAAGTTACTTTCCTAATGCCTGCAGACAATTAAACAAACAATGTGGCTATGCTTAGATAAGTCCCTGCAAGTCCAGGCTATGCTTAGGTAAATCCACCCAGGGAGGGATAGCTTGCTCTCAGGAAGAATGCGGTTGAAGGTAGACTAACTAGTATGCAGGAAGGTGCTTACACAAGGAAGTTCTCTGGCCATGTCCTTCTTACACAAAGAACTTGCCTGGACATGTCCTTAATGATTTACTGAAAACAGCCAATCAGGAGAACTTACTTTAGCTAGCCAATCAGAGTATTTTCACTGTTAGTACCTGATATTTCAATATTTAAACCTCTGACTGGTGAAACACTGTGGTGAGCGCCTCTTGACCCTGTGTTTCCCAATTCACAAATTTTCTCCCTTAATAAACTTCTTTGCCTGAACTTCAAACAGAATTTGAGTTTTTCTGCTCATTAACAGTGGGGAACGGAAAGATGTAAAGAGAAGGAAATGAAGGACAGGGAAGTGACCAAAGGGAGCACATTTCATAGTGGAAATCCTCAGAAATGCCAATTACATACTTGAATCAAATATTCATTTTCTCTCTTTCTCTAGATACTCTCATTACTAGGTGTCTTAGTTATCTAGTGCTGCTATAACAGAAATAGCACAAGTGGATGGCTTTAACAAACAGAAATTTATTCTCTCACAGTTTAGGAAGTTACAAGTCCGAATTCAGTGTGCCAGCTCTAGGGAAAGGCTTCCTCTCTCTGTCAGCTCTGGGAGAAGGTCCTTGTATACTTTCAACGTCTGTAGGTCCAGCGTTCCTTGGAGATCTCCATGTGTCTTGGCATCAATCTTCCCCTGGGTCTAGAAGGTTCTCAGCACAGCCATCCAAAGGACATGCTTCCCTCTCAGCTCTCCTTTCTTGGTAGTAGTGAGGTCCCTCTCCTCTCTGCGCATTTCTCTCTCCTTTTATCTTTTAAGATAAAAGGTATGACTCAAGCAAGGGTGTGACCTGAGTATGGGTATGACTTGAGTAAGGGTGCAAATAAAGACCCACCCCACACGAATCCTGCCGCATTAATATACAGAGGTTTAGGATTTACAACATATAAAATGGAGGATAATTATACAAGACCACGAAATGGAGGACAATTACATCAGATCATAAAATGGAGGACAATTACACAAATACTGGGAACCATGTCCCAGCCAAGTGGACACATATTTTTGGAAGACACAATTCAATTCATGACACTACATACAGGATACCTTAGAAAGAAATGAGTAATGATCTCTGTGGAGGGTAACTGGGTGGCTGGGAATCGGGTGAAAGGAGGCTTCACTTTTTACTGGATATTCTTTTGTACCTTTAAATTTTGTACCATACACATGTTAACATTCATACATAATTATATTTTCCCATTTATGTAATGAATAGAAGTGTACTGAAATATGACAACATGAACAGCCCTTTCCTAGGTATAGAAATTTAAAGACAAAAATCATAAATGTCTGCCTGGGAGTTGTGCAATCTGGAGGGAGGGACTAGTGTGCAAACCAGAAAGACAGATTGCTCAAATGAAGGGTGTGAAAAGTACAGTGGGAGCCAAGGAAGAAGGGATACAGGGTGGCTTAAAAGAAAACAAACCATCAAAAATGAGACTTCAAAGATGACTAGAAACACTCATAGAAGAGATAGCACGTGCAAAGGCACAGAACTATGTGCGTGTGTGTGTGTGAGAAAGGGAGAGAGAGAGAGATTCTAAGCAATCCACTATTGTCTTCAGAATGGTGGAGCAAGGAGAAGGATGAAGTAGGGACCAGAGAAAGAGGCAATAGCTATGTCAAGAGGACTTGTATAATAAGCCAAGTTTAATTTTGTGCCACAGACAAAGGGCAGTCACTCAGTTGTTCAGTAGGGGAATGACGAGACCAGATTTGTGCTTCATAAAAATCAAGAAACAGGGCTGGAGGAGAAGCAGAGAAGCCAATAAAAAGGCTGCAGGGAAGGGTTGAGGCCAGGGTTCTCACCTGATGCCCATGGGAACCACCTGGAAGCCTTCAAAGCAGTGACGCTCAGTCTTCATATAGCCAGTGTCAGGGCTTTGAACCCATTCATTCCGGTTTGAACCACTTCTGAGAATTTGCATTTCTAACAAGTTCCCAAGGGATGCTAATGCTGTTGGTTAGGGACCAATTCTCAGAACCATTAGCAAAGCAGTGGTTTTAAAAATGTATTATATATAAGAATTATGTATTATGTACAAGAATTATCTGGGGATCTTGTTAAAATGTAGATTATGATTCAGTATATCTGGGGTGGAAATGCAAACTCTCAGCAGAGGTTTGAACCAGAATGAACTGGTTTGAAGCCCTACCCAATGCCCCCTTTGTATAACACATCTTTTATAACACCGTTTTACTGTCCAGAAATGGAACTCACAGATATTGCAGATATTACAAGCTACCTACACACAATTGTAAAAAAGTAAAATCAATATAATACTAAAACCATTGCACAAAGAACACATAAATGTACTTCATGAAAAAAATATGCATTTTAATAGATAACCACTCAAACAGGATTACGATAAAGGGTAAACTGAAGCGACTGCCACAGCTACAAATAACTAATTTAACTGGGTTGGACTGGAGACTCAAATATCATGAGTAGTATTGCTGCTAATGATAAAGTCTTCTGAAACTACTGATAAAATTTAAAGACATATATATATACTGTTCCCTTGATTAACACATAGTTGGATACCTAGAAAATTCAGTGTATAGTAAAACTGAGCAAAAATGTTTTCTGGTTATATGTAAAACAGTATTTATATGTATTCGGCTTATTATGTTATTTATATCTTATATTTATACGTAAATCAGATATATTAAGTAATTCTGGTCTTGGATAATTATAAGGAGGTATTTCACTAACAGGAGTGTCTGGTGGGCCATTTCCTTCTTCACTGTGGAGAATATCCACAGAGTACTGAGACTGTAGCACCCCTAGCCATCACCCACTAAATGTCAGTGTTGTTGTTAGGTGTCATTGAGTCAATTCTTGACTCATAGTGACCCCATGTGACAGAGGAGAACCGCCCCATAGGGTTTTCCGGGCTGTAATCTTTATAGGAGCAGATCACCAGGTTGTTCTCTTGCAGAGCACCTGGGTGGTTCTGAACCACCAACCTTTCAGTATTACCCCCTAATCAAGGTGAAAACTACAAATACTCCCAATGGTTTCCAAAATGGCCCCAGGGTGTTGTACTGCTCCCATTGAGCATTAGTGTTTTAAAATGATCTCTGGCTTGGTCCCAGCCCAGAACCATTAAATCAGCTCTTTGTAAAAGCTGCCCAGGTGATTCTAACTCCAGCAGCAGAAGTATTGGTCTAAAGCAGCTTTTCCCAAAGTGTGGGATATATATTTGTCATGGCTTGAATTATGTCCCCTAAAAAATGTGTGTATTAATTTGGTTAGGCCATGATTCCCAGGATTCTGTGGTTGTCCTCCATTTTCTGATTGTAATTTTATGTTAAAGAGGATTACACTGGGATTGTAACACCCTGATCAGGTCACATCCCTGATCCAATGTAAAGGGAGTTTCTCTGGGGTGTGGCCTGTACCACCTTTTATCTCCTAAGAGATAAAAGGAAAGGGAAGCAAGCAGATGTTAGGGACCTCATACCACCAAGAAAGCAGTGCCTGGAACAAAGCCCATCCTTTGGACCTGAGGTTGCTGTGCTGAGATGTTTCCAGACTAAGGGAACACTGACACATTACAAGGACTTTTCTTCAGAGCCGACAGGGAGAGAAAGCCTTCCCCTGGAGCTGGTGCCCTGAATTTGGACTTCCAGCCTATGGGCTGTGAGAGAATAAACTTCTCTTTGTTGAAGCCATCCAACTGTGGTACTTCTGTTACAGCAGTGCTAGATGACCAAGACAACACACCAAAGATCATTTTAGGACATAGATGAGGCATTAAATAATATTTACATTATAAGAGTTATTCCCTTTTCCATTCTCTTCCAATACTTTTGAGAACGTTAAAGAGAAAGTCTCAGCTTCTCCTTTTTAAGACCTCTCTAACACTTGCTAGGAGTCGCTGGGTGGCTCAAGCAGCTAAGGCCTTGCCACTAACTGAGGAGGTTCGAATCCATCCAGAGGCGCCTGGGAAGATCTACTTCCAAAAGATCACAGCCACTGAAAATCCTAAGAAGTAGTTCTCCTCTGACACACGTGGGGTCGCCATGAGTCAGAACTGGCTTGAGGGCAACTGGTTTTTTAAACCCTTGCTAACATCCCTCCATGTACGCAAGAAGATACAGGCAGGATTTAGTAGTAATGCTGACTCGTTTTCATTTCATGTATTTTTACATTGATCTTCTGTTTATGGAAAATCATAAAGGCTTTCCACTTTCTGTAGTAATTCAAACAAATGAAGTACTTTAAATGAGTTGGCTGAAAGGAAAATACTGTCATTAAAAGTATTGGTGCCACGATGCTATGGCAAAATCAGACAAGTGGAGTAAGAAAGCTGCTTGGGGGGGCCCCCTGGGCTAGAGAAGGAATAGAAGAGGCTGCTGTTCTGGGGAACACCAAGTGGGCACCTGAATGGGCACTCACTGACTTCTACACTTCTGGCCTGGTTGGCTTTTCTGATGAAATGACAGGAAAGGGGAAGACCAGATACACCCACCGTCAGGGTTAACGGTAAAGAACAGGAGGTTGGGGGCTTCTTGCAACTACCTCAGAACCAGACAGACCAGGCTGAAGAGCTCCAATGTATGCTGAGTTTAGCCAAGACTTGACAAAACAAGCTATCATTTATTAAACACTTACTGTGCTGGGCGGAAACCCTGGTGGTGCAGTGGTTAAGAGCTATGTCTGCTAACCAAGAGGTCAGCAGTTCGAATCCACCGGGCACTCCTTGGAAACTCTATGGGGCAGTTCTACTCTGTCCTCTAGGGTCGCTGTGAGTTGGAATGACTCAGTGGCAACAGGTTTGGTGTGGTTTTTTTTTTTTTACTGTGTTGGGTGCTTTTTCTTTACAGTTTATTCCCTGTGAAACTGGTTGTTCAAGGTTGCACAGGTAGAGGCTGGTAGAGCTGGAATTCAAAATCAGGTAGGTTTGACTGGGAAGACCATCCCTTAGGAGCAGTACTAACTTACTGCCAGGTGGATCAGACCTGAGAAATGTGGCTTGAATGGCATTAAACGATTCATAGCCAACTGATCAGGTTCTAGAAGGAGGCTTTATATTAGGAACATGGCTTTGTCCACTTTCTCTCTCTCCCTGTCAACACACACAAACATACACTAGGTACCATCCTCTTCAGAATTTTCATCAGTGATGTGAAGGAAGGGTTGAAAGACATGTTTTACAGTTTCAGATGACACAAAATAGGAGGGATGTGTAATATTCTGATGGCTGAGCCAGGAATAAAAAAGACTGTCAGGTAGAAACAACTGGCTGAACCTAACAAAGGGAAATCTGATAACAAAATCTGGCACTTAGTTTCAATCAATTGTTCAAGATTAGGAAGATGTGGCATGGAGCAATTTGTGTAAAAGACACTCATGGATAATAGCTGAGGGCAAATTCTATGAGACTACCCACTAGAAATCAAAGGATACTATGGCAGACAAACTCTAAGGTGCCCCCATGATACCAGCCTCCTGGTGTTCACGTTCTTGTGTAATCTGGCCCTGTTAGTGTGGGTGGGCCCGGGACTTGCTTCTAGCCATATTGCAAAAGTGATGGTATGTCACTTCTGTGATTACATTACAATAGATATAAACCCCCATTTTGCTTTGAGGAAGCAAGCAACCACACTGGGAAGGCCATATGGCATGGACCTAAGGGTAGTCTGTGGCCAGTAGCTGGCAAGAAAGTAAGGCCCTCAGTCCAGTAGCCTGCAAGAAACCGAATGTTGCCAATAACCATGTCAGCCTAGAAGCAGATCCTTCCTCAGTTAAGCCTCAGATGAGACTGTAGCCCAGGTCACACCTTGATTGCAGCCTTGTGAGGCCCTGAAGAAGAGGACTCAGTGAATCCCTGCCCAGATCCTGATCCACAGAAATTGTAAGATAAGTGTGTGCTATTTTAAGCTACTATGTGTTTGGTAATATTGCTATGCAGCAATAAAACATTAATATAGATGCAGTCACTGAATCATACCATACACCACCTCAGACATATTGGGTTGTTGTGCCATAACCAGGGAATGTACACAAAGAGGGCCAAAAATAAGGTGATGTTCGATAAAATGTATTCAGAAAGGACGGAGGTCATGGCCCCACGTTCCATGAGGATGACGGTTCTGGGAATGTTTACCTTTGAAGAGAAGGAAAGAACGGGAGACATAACCACCAAGAGATAAAGTACTGCAATAGGGATGGAGGACTGCCTTATTTTGTGCTGAAGAAAACCAGAAACAAGCGTAAAATGTTAGTTTACAACAAAAAAGAGCAATCTAATGATGTAATACTACAGTAAAGCGTTTTGGTGATAAATTGAGATCATACAAATACACTTAGCTTTGTTTTCACTTGGCTGTAGTTATGATTTAAGGCATAGGGAAGGAGAAGTGAGTTGATAAGGAAAAGGGTATAAGAAGGAAGGCAGAGTAAGTTTGGATGAAGCTTTTCTTCCCCTTTTTCCATCCAGAGTATTATCGATGCTAATTATTTTGCAGGGAGCTAGCACAATTATATGCTGCTATCAGAATGTTTTCTAGTAGCGAGATAGGAAAGGTAGGTGCGCGTGTGTGTGCGTGCGTGTGTGTGTGCGCGCGCACATTTCCTGCCTTCCATCTCTCCCCAAGCTTAACTCAACTACCACTAGATAAGGGATCACAGCGTTCTGATTGTTGATTTTTGGCCATGGCATACAGGTTGGAAGTGGGATTAAAAAACTACTTTAAAATGCTGTGATTCTGGGTTGTGTTTTAAAATGCAGAGAACAGCAGTGAGGTTCTGTGGTGAACTCTGCCTCCGAAAGGCCAGCAGGGGGAGCCATTGAATCGAGAAAATGAAAAGTTGCCAGGGCTTCGGAAAGCTGCTTGAAGATTAAAACAGCGGTTCAGCTGAAAATGCTGGATTGAAGGAGACAGTGTTTCTAAAATATTATGCAGAGTTTTGAACACAGCAAAGGTTTAAATGAAGAGGAACCCAAATAAGTAAAGGCCAGCTCTTAGAGTTTTATTAAAAATGAGTTCAACTCACCTGTTTAGAAGGTAAAGGACTCAACCTTGGCTGAACACAGGAATCATCCCGGGAGCATTAAAACAATACTGATGACTAGGACCCACCCCAAGATTCTGATTTAACTGGTCTGAGGTGAAGCCCAGGTATGTGGGACTTTCTAAACCTCCCCGATGAGTCTAACGTCAGCCAGGGTCGGGAGCACTGACTGGTCCAATTTAGGCAATCTCTCTGAGTTCTCTCAGTTCAGTTAGATGGTTTACAGATTTTTTTAAAAAAAGGTCTTTGGCCAAGATCCAGAGGGCCACAAAAGATTTCAGTACATGAACGAACACTAGAGGAAAATTCAAAAATGCATTTGAAATTACTCCATAAAATGGTCTTAGCTTGCATAAGCTGGAAAATTCTGTAAAGAAAGCAGTTCATTGCAAATGTTTTCCCTCCAACTGTATTTTCATTCTTTTCCCTCTTTTTCCTCTTACTGTTTTCTATTTTCACTTCTGCAAAAACTCTTTTTCCCAATAACATAACATTTACAGGTTCCAGGGATTAGGACATGATATTTTGAGTGGCCTTTATTCAGCTTACTACAGAATAAAAAAACCATTTACAAAATATTATTTATAAGTGATACTCGGAAAGGATGTATACATACGTATATATATGAAATAAACAAAAGGCTGTGGCAACATGTCTACTGACAGCAATAACTTCCCATAAAATGTTTTACCGTTTGCATTTTTTGCACCCATTATTTCATACAAGTTGTGCGTTATCCCAATGAGACAGGACAATAGCTGCTACGTTGAAGATGAGAAAACCATAGCACAAAGAGGGGGCCTGCCTAGGAGCCTCAAGTAAACAGGAGCAGAACCAAGACACGATCCATATTTCAGACCCCTTGTCTGGACCCCTCCCCACCTCGTTACTCAGATGTATTCAGTGAAACATTGTTAATAGGCCTGTTATTTCATCTCAGTTGAATCCTAAAACTGCTTACATACCAAGGCCAGCAAAGGCTGACAGGCTACAACGGAGTGGTCGACCAGGCGACCTCACAGCTAAGTGTTGCCATGCTTCTGCTGACTTACCAGATGTAGTTGCGTTTCAAAGTCAAGGACTAACATTCATATATACCTATCCCGGCAAATGTAACAGAAGTGTTTATCCCTCAAACCAAAGAGAAAAGAAAGTATTATTTTTTCTTTCTTTGGACCAGGTGCACAGAATTTTGTTTTAATTCATGTGATAACCACCCATGAACTTGCAACCCCATACAAGCACAAGGTCATTTACAGCAGCCCACCTCTAACCCTGTGGCTCAGGCCTCATGCGATCTCCTGGCCTCCCCACCTGAAGGAAGCTCCGTCCTGAATCACTGTCATTAGTCTCTCCCTTTCCTTTTTATATAAATTATACTGTCCTCATAAAGATTATAAAAAGAGTATTTTTATTTTCGTTATTTTAAATTTTATATAAAAAGATATAATTCTGTAGGCTATCTTTGGTAATTTTTTTTTTTTTCACATAACATTCGGTGGCTGAGATTCATCCAACCCCTTGTGTGACTATTCCATGGTATGAATGGAATGTTATCTATTCACTCTAGCACTGATAACACCTGTGCTGTCTATAAGTTTATGCCCATGATTACCCATTGCCATTGAGTTGGTTCTGACTCATAGCGACCCTATAAGGACAGAGTACAACTACCCCATAGAGTTTCCAAGGAGTGCCTGGTAGGTTTGAACTGCGGACCTTTTTTTGGTTAGTAGCCGTAGCTCTTAACCACTACACCACCAGGGTTCCCCATCCATGATTACAGAAGGAAAACTGCATCATGTAAAAATGACAAGTTACAAGTGCAGCATGGACCTTATTATCTCTTTACCAAACATAAGTAAATAAGTAAATAAAACCAAACTCATTGACACTGAGAGTTGATTCCGACTCATAGTGATCCCACAGGACAGAAGAGAATCGCTCCACAGAGTTTCCCAGGCTGTAAATCTTTTTTTTTTTTTTTTTAATACTTTAGATGAAGGTTTATAGCTCAAACTAGTCTCTTATTAAACAATTAATACACATATTGTTTTGTGTCATTGGTTGTCAACCCCATATCATGTTAACATTCTCCCTTCTTGACCCTGGGTTCCCTATTACCAGCTTTCCTGTCTTTTCTTGCCTTCTTGTCCTCACCCCTAGGTTGGTGTGCCCATTTAGTCTCATTTTGTTTTATGGGCCTGTATAATCTTTGGCTGAAGGGTGAACCTCAGGAGTGACTTCATTACTGAGCTATAAGGGTGTCTGGGGGCCATACTCTTGGGGTTTCTCCAGTCTCTGTCAGACCAGTAAGTCTGTTTTTTGTGTGTGTGTGTGTGTGAGTTAGAAGTTTTGTTCTACATTTTTCTCTACTTCTGTCTGGGATCTTCTACTGTGATCCCTGTTAGGACAGTCTGTGGTGGTAGCTGGGCACCATCCAGTTGTGCTGGACTTAGTCTGGTGAAGTCTGTGGTAGTTGCTGTTCATTAGTCCTTTGTACTAATCTTTCCCTTGTGTCTTTGGTTTTCTTCATTCTCCCTTGCTCCAGGTGGGTGAGACCAGTGGAGTATGTTAGATGGCCACTTACAAGCTTTTAAGACGCCAGACGCTAGTCACCAGAGTACAATATAGAATATTTTCTTTATAAAATGTGTAATGCCACTTGAGCTAGATGTTCCCTGAGACCATGGTCCCCAGAGCCCTCCAGGCTGTAAATCTTTACGGAAGCAGACTGCCACATCTTTCTTCCTGGTAGAAGTTGGTAGGTTCAAATTGCCCACCTTTCAGTTAGCAGTTGGGCAGTTTAACCACTGTACCACCAGAGCTCCTTCATTATCCCCTTACCACTGTAAAATTCCATAATGCCTTTGGTGAGTAATGTCTGATATCTTAAAAGCCTGTGAGCAGCCATCTAAGATACTGCACTGGTCTCACCCCTTCAGAAAAAAAGAAAAATGAAGAAAACTAAAGATACAAGGGAAAGATTAGTCCAAAGGACTAATGGACCACAACTACCACAGCCTCTACCAGACTGAGTCCAGTACGACTAGATGGTGCCCGGCTACCACCACTGACTGTTCTAAGAGAGATCATAATAGAGGGTCCTGGACAGAGCTGGAGAAAAATGTAGAACAAAATTCTAATTCACAAAAATAGACCAGACTTACTGACCAGACTGGAGAAACCCCAAGAGTATGGCCCCTGGATACCCGTTTAGCTCAGGAATGAAGTCACTTCCGAGGTTCACCTTCAGCCAAAGATTAGACAGGCCCATAAAACAAAATAAGACTAACAGGGCACACCAGTCCGGGGGCAAGCACTAGAAGGCAGGAGAAGACAGGAAAGCTGGTGACTGGAACCCAAGGTTGAGAAGGCAGAGTGTAGACATGTCATGGGGTTGTTAACCAATGTCATAAAACAATATGTGTACTAACTCTTTAATGACAAGCTAGTTTTTTCCGTAAAAGTTCATCTAAGATACAATAAAAAAAAAATCCATAATGCAAGAATAAAGTAAACCCGGTGCCGTCGAGTCGATTCCGACTCATAGCGACCCCACAGGACAGAGTAGAACTGCCCCATAGAGTTTCCAAGGAGTGCCTGGTGGATTCGAACTGCCGACCCTGTGGTTCACAGCTGTAGCACGAATAAAGTATTGGTACCTAAAATCACCTAAAACGAAGTTGTGTTCCAATAGTTTGAGCGCTGTTAGGAACCAGCAATATATTTTTCCAAAGAAACAGTTCTCTACATAGTGATTAGTCCCCTGGCTGGTACATAAAAGATTGTTTAATTCATAATAAACCAAAAAAGCACGACAGAGCCAAACCACCCTGTACAAAAGCATTTCCAAAAGAAAATGCATCCACCGTGGAAAGCATAAAGTTCTTTCTACGGAAGCGGCCAGCCTGGAGCAGCTTCCAAGCCCAGGGAGATGTTGGGATGGAGGCCAAGAGTGGAAAGAGAGCTATGAATTGGAAGAAGTGACAAAAACTGTAGTGGAAGGGTGAGGGCTGGTTAAAAGTGAATGGTTTTCTTTGCATTTTTAGTGCCAGCCAAAGGGGAGCAACAACAGGGGGCAGGCAGGAGGCTGCCCTAGGGGGTTTCTTCCAAGCAGCAAGCTTGAATTTTCTTTCTCTTCTTCACTCCCTTTTTATCTCTTCCTTTCCTGGAGGTATCTACTTGCACTTAGGATGGGCCATATGAGAGGCAGAATATAGGCCTCAGTGAAGAAGTGAAGGGTATTAAGGGAAGCCCCCCATGCTGCAGCGGTGAGGGAAGGAGAGCGGAACAGAGCCTCGAGGTGCAGGGAGGTAACTAACGATTCGTAAAGGCCGTTACTATATTAGGAATATGTAGGCCAGGGCCTGCATACTGAAAGGAAATCCATACATTTACTTCTTCTAAAAAAAAGATGCTGTTATTTTTAGAGCTTGGAATAAGGTATGCAGACATGTGTGAGTTACAACTAAATCTCTGGTAAGTTTGCTGGCAGAAAGTGTTCAAAAATTTAGGTCAAAACAGTTCTATAGAATGTGATAAATTCACAATATTTTATTATAGTTTTTAGAAATGTGTACACATACTGTTTTGACATATACAGTTAACAATTTCAACATATTAGCATATTGTTACATATTTGTTCATTCGTTCAAAAAATGTTATCAAAGCCTATTTTTGCCAAGAACTGTGCTAGAAACTACAATATAAATATGGGAAAGACAGTGTCTCATGAAGGGTGATGGTCATCATGGGTTCCAGGTCCTCCAGGCTCCGTCATGCCTACTCCCAGTGAAGAACAGACCCCATCCCCAATGCAATGCTCAGCTGGCAATTGGCATGCAATCCCAGAGACTTTCACCTACAAGTCAGCCTCAGTGGGTCAAAAATTACTAAAATTTGTTACTCACAATCTAAATTTAGTAAGTTACTAGAGTTGAAAATGAGGCA
Organism: Elephas maximus indicus; assembly: GCF_024166365.1. Taxonomy (NCBI): domain Eukaryota; kingdom Metazoa; phylum Chordata; class Mammalia; order Proboscidea; family Elephantidae; genus Elephas; species Elephas maximus. Next base: position 61,060,898 of record NC_064826.1, on the reverse strand, counting down.
CTCTCCCAGGAAGTATGGCTGCTACTCAAGTCCTGACAACTTTGGAACACTTTGAAGGGCCACTGGCAAAGACAGTTGGGTTTCTGCAATTCTCCAGGCAACCCTGAGCATATCAGCAGTGTTACAAGGAGTTGGCTGTGACTTGCAATTACTGTTATTCTTCATTTTAAGTTATAAACTAGCCTCATCATCGCTAGCTTTGACTATCCTGAGCTATCTGGCTGACTTAACAGGATATTTTTAATGAATTTCTGCATCAATAGCATAGTCGGTGAATTATTTTCTAGTAAGTAGAAATTAAGATTGTTATGAATTGTGGATTATATATGAGTCAGCTAAGAGACTAATGCTAAAGCAGATACACACCTAGTTCCTCCCTACTTCTTAGTCACTGCATTTTCACACGCGTTACATGTTTTTTTTTGTTGTTGTTGTCAACTGAGCAACCCCCTCATGCATTATTTTCACAGGTGTGCCATGTGCGTTATATGTGGGCATGTTATTATGTGGATGGGTTATTTGTGAAAATAAATACGGTAGTCATTTTTAAACAATGACACTGCCACCTGCACAGTTAAATAAGAAAGGGTGCAGTAGGTTGTCCAAGAGATCTTTTGTCCGCCTAAATGTACCAAGAAAAGGAAAGTGAGAACCCATCCAAGGGAGCTCCAGGCAAGAATGATGCAAGCATGTAAATTATCATGCATCATGACAGATTGGAAAGAGGGTTGAAAATGCTTAGATAAAGGAATAGCTAATATTACTGAGGGGTTGGAGGGGGGCTTTAACATACATGAATATGAAATGGGGGCACCTGATTTGGGCAGAGATATACAGAAGGTGTCTGGAACACTTTGAGTGACTAGCCAAGTGTCACACAGATAACGGTGGCTGATGGAGGGAGGAGAGGACACGGTCTCTGGACTCTAGCAACAGTCCCATTACACCATGTCAAAAAGAGAATCTAAACACCTATGTTGACCTTTAAGGAGATTTTTCTTCTCATACGAAGGTCAACATGGAAGTTGGGCCAACAAAGGGTATATCTTCCTATTCTCCATCATACTTTTGTAAGTCCATCTGTTTTGTTACTTCCTGAAAAATTGTTTTTACTCTGGATTATCAACGTACCACAAAAACTGCCAAAATCGTTTATTATTTTCAGTAAAGGATAAAGTTCCCTCAAAAGTTTGGTAATCTAGACAGTTGACACAGTGTGGCCTCTTTACCCGGCAGAAACTGTCAGCAGCTCTCTTCCTCTGATCTCTCAGGAAGGTAGCATCTTATCATTCTCCCTGTGCTCCTGCTGACAGTTACAAGGGAGAAAGGACAGCCTCACAACACTGCCTGTCAACAACACAGGGGCAAAGGACCACTCCAACCAAAGTGGAAAGCCTTCTAATGACCATGCTCACTAAGAAGACAGGTAACATGGTCCTCTTAAAAAGCTCACCTAGATTTTTAATTTTCAGCCACCTTCATTTTGCTGTTTCTTATAATTAAAAGAGGATCTCTGTCAAGGTAGAGATCGAAGGTGGGCAGGCAATTTTTGAAAGATAAAAAATTAGAATTTTCACCAGTGGTGCTGCTGCTTAAGGGCCCTGAGGACTCATTCTTTTACAGCACATGCAATTAAATTCAAGAACAAAGGGAAGGCTCACTGTCTGTCTTCTCTTCCTACGTTGCTTTAGAAACAGCACACAAGTAGTTGGCTCAAATTCTTACTTTCCCAAGGTGATTCTCAGTAGATGTATTTTCAGACCACACTGTAATTCACAAAGAGTCACTGGCATCTTTCTTTCTCCTACTAAAACCAAAAAACAAACAAACAAACCCATTGCCGTCGAGTCAGTTCCGACTCATAGCGACCCTATAGGACAGAGTAGAACTGCCCCACAGAGTTTCCGAGGAGCACCTGGCAGATTCGAACTGCCGACCCTTTGGTTCACAGCCGTAGCACTTAACCACTACACCACCAGGGTTTCCTTTCTCCTACTAGTCTCGTCAAAAGGAGGCAAGAGCCACATGATCAAGGTCACCCAGAACCCGACTTCAGTCCAAGAACAATCACCATCATTTTCACTTTCTCATTCATGTACCATACCTGCACCAGTGCAATGTAACGAGAGTTAAGTCATAACACTCACTGTCCTCTACTAAGTTATTCACTGAGTAAGCCTTAACCCCCTCCTAGTTGGACTGACAAGCTACGTTTCCCCAAGATGCCCTTTAATAGTTATTTTTTTCTTTTTGGGCAACCCCCTGGTAGAAACCTATCTCTACCTTAATAGGCTCTTTTGTGGCTGACCTTGGAATTTAGATCTAAACAAAGTGGCAGGTACAACTGTGGTCTAGTGCAAGACAGTCCAATTTTGTTACGCTGTGTTCTTGATATTAAGTAGACTTTGGTTCTCTTATTAACATGTGTAACTAGATTAGAAACAAACAATTCAAATTTACATAAACCCTCCGACACCTGACCAAGAAGACCTCAACTATTTTTAAGTAATGTCATTGGTTCAAGGCAGGTAAACGAACAAAAAACCTAAAGACATATCTTCCAGATTCTTAAATTATTTAAAAATTATTCATCACTATTTGTATTTGAGGCCAGGCTGCACTGTGGAGTGAGAGGAGGGTAGAAACCTCTTGGTTCGGTATAAGAAATGTTAGCAGTTTCAAACTCTAGGATGGGGCGTGTGTGCCAGGTTCTTCTGAGGAGGTAGGTGGAGGTGCTACTAGAATCTAGTAAGAGGCGCTATTCTGCCACACTGCCAAGTGCTGCATGTGGGCTGCATGTGTTGATACATCACCTTGTTTAAACCTCACAACAATGCCTTCAGGTAGGTCATATTCCTTCACATTACAGATGAGAAGACTGAGACTTAGAGATGCTAAGGGACTTGACTAAGGTCTCACCAGCAACCTGAAGAGGCAGAACTTAAAAGCAGCTGTGTCTGTCTCCAAAGTCCACACTCCTTACTGTTTCTAGGTTCTAGGCTCAGCTCTGCAGCCTGTATTCTCCCTTCTGGAGTAGGTCTTCCACCTCCGCCTACTCACTTTTCTGATTGAGAGGCTACCACCACAACATCTGGGAGAGGGGGGAGAACCTACTACTAACATTATGAGTGAACTCTTTCCATTTCTTCCTTATCCCCTTGTCTTAGCCATCTAGTGCTGCCGTAACAGAGATGCCACAAGTGGATAGCTTTAACAAAGAGAAATTTATTTTCTCACAGTCTAGTAGGTTACAAGTCTAAATTCAGGGCATCAGCTCCAGGGGAAGGCTTTCTCTCTCTGTCAGCTCTGGTGGAAGGTCCTTGTCCTCAATCTTCCCCAGGTCAAGGAGCTTCTGAGGCGCAGGGACCCCGTATCCAAAGGATGCACTCTGCTCCTGGTGCTTTCTTGGTGATCTGAGGTCCCCAACTCTCTGCTTGCTTCCTTGCCTTTTATCTCTGAGAGATAAAAAGTGGTACAGGCCACACCCCAGGGAAACTCCCTTTACCTTGGATTAAGGAAGTGACCTGAATCAGGGTGGTGTTACAATCCTACCCTGATCCTTTTAATATAAAATTACAATCACAAAATGGAGGACAACCACACAATACTGGGAATCATGGCTTAACCAAGTTGATACACATATTTTTGGGGGGGACGTAATTGAATCCATGATACCCCTATAACTTCTGTTGTTTGCAATTCACCCTATATAGCTCTGAAGATCAACAGTCACATCATGTACTACAAGAAATTTCATCAAATAGATACTATTAATCAGTTAACTATACTTCTAGTGATTAAGAGAATGTCTACCAGACCTGGGTTTGAGTCCTGGTTCTGCCACTTACTCGCCAACTAGCTGATGAAATCAATCTATATTCATTCAAATTGCAACTTAAATATTTTGAACCCTATAATTTAACCTCTTTTATACTAGTTAAACTCCCTGTGCCTCAGTTTCCTCTTTGGTAAGATGGGGGTAACAAAGACTACCTATTTCATAGGGTTCTTGGTAAGAAGATAAATAAGGTAGTACATATGAAGTACTTAAAATACCACCTATCCCATCATCAACATCACGATGATAACCATCATCATTTTGGATGGATTGCTTAGCTTCTTATAGTCACACCTACCTTTTATGGGATATGAGATAATGACACTTCTTTCACAGTGTTGTTTAACGAGACAATGCACAAAAAAGTGCTTAGCAAAGTACTTAGTTCATTGCCAAAGCTCAATCAATATTAGCTAATGTTAGGACAGAGTAGAACTGCCCCATAGAGTTCTGAAGTCTCTGGAATCTTTATGGAAGCTGACTGCCCTTTCTCCTAAGGGGTGGCTGGTGGTTCAAACCACTGACCTTTGGTTAGCAGCTGCGCGCTTAACCACTATGCCACCAGGGCTCCTTAATAATAACAACAGTAGTAGTAATAATGATAATAATAAAAATAATCTGCCTATTCATCTATTCTGCTATTGTAAGACCTTCTTATTTAGAAATTTTTATGTCCTTTTGACCATTTAGCAACTCTGAGGAATCCAGTTCTGAGTCAAATGGTATGGACATTTAAAAATTCTTGCTAATTTATTCTGTAGAATCATTATATCAATTTATAATCCCTTCAGGAATATAAAAGTACTTACTTCATCTTGCCAAGAGTAGGAACTATCATTTTAGGAAATCTGCCCTGAGTGAGTATGTATCTTGCTGAACCAGCAAAAATCAACTTTATGTGAAAAGCACTGCCATCACTATCCCCACCAAAGGCCAAAATTCAATTTTATGGTACTATAATACAGAAAACAGATTTATGGGGTAGCAGAAACAGCAATGCATTTATTATGAAAAGCAGTAAATCATGCTTACTGATAAATGAACAACGCTTGATATGAACGTCCTATTCCACTGCACAATAAGATGGTGCTGGGATGTTGGAAATACATCATGATGTACGTTGTGTCCTCAATAGCACAAGGTAATCTATAAAAACCATAGTTCACATGCTCGGAACCAAAAAACAGGTGTTAGTACTTTCGAAGGATTCAGTTGTTTCATTAGATGAAAAATGTCTACTCCGAGGGTTTAAAATATTGATGCCCCAAAGAGTTCTTTCTTACTGCCATGAGGCATCAGTCTTAAAAGAGATCACAGTGAGAGGCTCCAGAGGCCAAAGAAGTAAGTTAAGAGGACATGGTTTCTCACTGCGTAGGAAATAATTCTTCTTGAGAGGCAATACATCAGTACACAAAGAACTTTTAAAAAAAATACCATGGAAACAAACTGCGTAGATTCATTCCAGTCATTTTCTTTTCATCTTAAAAAATGAAAAAAAGATTGCTTGTAAAACACACATTTGTGTGGCTTATAATAACAACACACCCATATTTGTGTTTATATAAATTTCAGTGCAACCTCTTATGATTTGAATAATCTATATTATAAACCCATTACCGTTGAGTTGATTCCAACTCATAGTGACCCTACAGGACAGAGTAGAACTGCCCCCTAGGTTTTCCAAAGTTGTAACCTTTACAGAAGCAGACTGCCACATCTTTCTTCCGAAGAGCAGCTGGTGAGTTTGAACCACTGACCTTTCAGTTAGCTGCCTAATGCTTAACCACTGAGGCACTATGGCTACTTAATCTATATTATAATCCATAAAATTTAAGCATATCTAGACTCAACCTGTAGTTGATGAGCTGACTCTGGATCAGTTAACCCCAATCAACTGGTGGTTGTCAATTATTTTCCAAAAACAAGTAATTAAGATCATTATGAACTGTGGGTTATATATGAATAAGCTAAGAGCATGTGAACAAGAATAAATAACTGAAGCCACTGGGTTTTGAGGTGGTTTGCTCTGCAGCATTAGCATGAATTAGGAAGAGGGGCCAGTCCTTTGGACTTCTAATCCAGGGATATAGCCTTCCACTTCACTCTGAGGCCTTACCAACAGTATTGCACAGCACTGACATTCTGGGAAAGAAAGTCACAGAGGAGGGTAGAATCACACAATGCTTTAATAATCCTTTTATTTGGCCAGAGTAGTATGTTCTGCAACCATTATGGTAAAAGCAGCTTTTAGGATAGAAGACATCAAAGATCACAATTATAACAAAACCAATACATAAATATGCACTTCTGAAATTAAGATATTACAAATATATATATATATATATATATATATATATATATACACACACACACCAGTATTAAAGGAAGAATGTAGGTGTGAATTGAGCCAGGAATTCAATAGCCAAGAAAGCCCAAGTCAATGAAGAACTAACAATGGTCAATCACCTACTTTCAACATCTGAAAAGACTAAAAAGATTTAAAATTTTTGTAGCCTAGAGCCTCTGAGCTATACTTTAAGACACAGTATTATGTTCATAATTCAATCAAAATTGAAAATAGATCAAAGCCAGATATATTTTGTAAAAAACACTGATGACGCAGTGGTTAAGTGCTTGACCATTAACTGAAAGGTCAGCGGTTCAAACCCACCAGCCACTCTTCGGGAGAAAGGTATGGCAGTCTGCTTCTGTAAGATTTACAGCCTTGGAAACCCTATGGGGCAGTTTTACTCTGTCTTACAGGGTTGCTATGAGTTGGAATTGACATGACAGGAGTGGGTTTTGGTTTTGGGTTTAAGGATACAGTAGGAGAGTCAATGCTTAATATTACGGACATGAAAGAACAAGTCTCATGAAGCTAATATTTGGATGGAGGTGTCTATTCACAAAGCCCAGCCAGCCCACAGAGGCTGAGGCAGACGATGCGAATGGAAGCCAGCCTAGAAGAGTGGCTGTTGCCTCTCTGCCCATGAGAACAACAAAGTGATGTTTACTTAGGGACACCTACTATATGCTCTCTCTACTAGAAACTCTCTCTGTATATATTATCTTCAACCGTTACAATGATCCTAACAAATCAGGTACTCTTATGTTCATGATATAGATAAAGCTCAGAGAAGTGAAGGTTGTTGTATGAGGACACCAGTAGCTGTTGAGCTGACTCCGAGTTATGGCGACCCCATGTGTGTCAGAGTAGCCCGGTGCTCCAAAGGGTTTTCAGTGGCTGATTTTTCAGAAGTAGATTGCCAGGACTTCTTTTCCGAGGTGCCTCTGGGTGAATTTGAATTTCCAACCTTTTGGTTGGTAACCTTTTATACCACCCAGGGACACCCGTACAAGGACAAACAGCTAATAAATGGAGGATAAGAAAACAGAATAGAGGTTCTCACCTCAAAGCCTATATTCTTTCTACATCATACTGCTAATCAGGTTTCACAACAAAGACGACTTTCTTTCATTTCTATTTCTTCTTGAGTCCTTCGTACTGAGGATTTAACATTAATCCAGTCTGTGTATATTCATTATTCATGTCATGAATTATATACAAATTCCCTCTGAAATATCACTATACCTATCCCTCTGTTTAGGATACACTGCCACATTTATGTGTCTACTGTTTGCTAGCACAACCTCTGGCTGATGCAAAGCCAATCTAATTTGGTTACATCCAAACCCTGAAATTGGATGAAGCTGGTTTAGTAGCAGCATTCTTTAGTTATGGAAATAATGTGGAAGCCTGGCAGACATTTGTACTCTGGTGACACCATTATTCAAAACACCCTGTTGTCACGCTGCACAGACTCACCTACTCATAGAACAAGAATAATAATACAATACTCGACTGCTGGCCTTTCTGAACAGAACTCTGTGAATGCAGAGCCCTTCCAAAAGCTCTGACACTCAACCATCACGAAGCACTGCCCATTTTTCCTGCTTATATCAAGCACAAACACGTATTTAGACATCTGAAGTAATCAATAATCACAATACTTGGGTTTCGAATATTGCCAAATAAAAATTCACAAGGGCAGGAGCTCTAACTTGCGGGCACTGATCGGCAGGTGGGGATTGGCTGTTGAGCTGCTTTTCTCATGGGCGGCTCTCTGCAGCTCCACATAGCAACCTCCTGTGTGACAGCAGCAAGGAGCTATTTATTTATTGATGGTTAATGCAGGCATTGCTCACGTTAGATCAGTATTTCACTTCTCAAAATACAATGTCCTGCATGGAAATGCTAACTGAAAGCCTATCTCCCATTACTTCAAATGAGAAACATGTCTGATATGCTACATGTAAGGAGACCTGGTGGAGCAACAATTATAGTAAGTGCTCGGCTGCTAATCGAAAGATCAGCTGTTTGAACCCACCCAGTGGCTCAGTGGAAGAAAGACTTGGCTATCTGCTCCTGTAAAGAGTACAGCCTAGAAAATCTTAGGGGGCAGTTCTACTCTGTGACATGGGGTTGCTATGAGTCAAAAACAGACTCAATGGCACCTAATACCAACATGTCAGGCCAAAATCCCTAATCCATTTCCCAAAATGTAATTTAAGTGTAATAATTTGTTCATACATAAGTAACCAACTATCACTTTAGGATGATCCTGCAAATCAAACAAATATTTTATGGACATTCGTATATATTTTTCACATACAAACACAGAACTCAGTCTTACCTATATCCCACAAAGAGATGTTCTACCGGGAAAAACTGTTAATTGAGAAGATCGGTTTTGCAGGATTATCTGCAATGACTGTGAGTAATGCTGAGGCCATCTGGCATATAGGATAAGTACAAACTGTGTGACCTGAATTGGGGGTAAAGGGTAATTAGAAAAGGAAGAGCTTCCTGAGGCTGCAGACCTCGCAGGGCCTTTTGCTGTCCCATTCAAGTGTGCATCATTGTAAATGGTCTGTTCACAGAGCAGGGCGAGTGGGTGCTCAGGTACTGCAACCTGAGCCACACTGTCTCCTCACACTTTCTGAGGGCATAACCCACACTGGGATTTAATACTCACATCTCAAACCAAACAAACCTCTACTACTAACAACACAAATGACCTGTATTGACAACTAACCTAGCTTAAAGACTATTAACTTAGGTAAGTTTGTCTAAAATGTTAGCTTCTTTAATGCACACGCACATCATCTCTACACTTGGTTAGTACTATTGATACCTCCACATCACATTTATCTTGGTGACAGTACATGGTCTTCTAATAAAGATGAGAAAAATCTGTGACCATTGTGTGTGATGGCACCTTTAATGCTGTAGAGCTGGTAACATTAATAAAAGTGTTGGAAACAGAATATGGGCTATAACATCACTCGAAACATGAGCTCATGTTTTGACTCCAAGAAAGAAAGTGAGAAATTCACATATTAACCTTATTTCTCTTCTGGGTTACCTTTGTGTTTCGGTTTTCCCATGTCTATAACAAAGTACTGAGTTGCAAAAGACAAAATCCTGGAAGATTAAGGAAGCAAAGGGAGCCAAAGAGTAGACAGCTTCATCTAAGCAAAAGGAAGTTTGTTCTGCAGTTAAATTATGCTCCCTTCTTGTCCCATCTCCAGCTCCCTTCCTACTAGGACTCTAAGTATTAAAACTTCGGTTCAGTTGAAGCATGACTTCAAATTTTAGCACCAGATTATAATGTACTGAAGGTGAAATCTGGTGACGAACCAGAAAAAAGACTAGAGATGTCACTTGGTGTCATGTTTTAAAGTTCCTGACAGCTAATAAAAATGTCATCAGTTCAAACACCAGAAGAGTTTGTGAGGTACTCTCAGCACATCTGTAACTATAAAATAAATAAAATTAGGCTACCTACATTGCAGTCCCATTTTCCAATTTTGAATACTTATTTCACTAGTCACACAGACTCATGCAGGGGTGGAAATGCTCTCTAGCATTCTCTCCTGTGCAGACCTAAGCCTTTTTAGAACTGAGTCTTAATTACAAGTTACCTCAAATTAATCCTGTTATATAAAATTTGTGATTATTATGGTCAGACACTAAGATTCTCCTAACTCAAAACCACCTTTTCTTACCTCAAGGCAAAGAAAAGAAAAGAAGTGGTGGGGGGGGGGGAGGGGAAGCACAAAAATAATGACACTGCATGGTCTGCGGAAACCTTTACCTTAAAAACCACTGGTAAATTGCCTGGATAGGAGCCTCCCTTTTAAACCATGCTGGAGTTATTTAAGTTCTATGTAGAAAATGGAAACCCTAGTGGCGTAGTGGTTACGTGCTACAGATGCTAAGATGTTGGCAGTTCAAATCTGCCAGGCGCTCCTTGGAAACTCTATGGGGCAGTTCTACTCTGTCCTATAGGGTCGCTATGAGTCAGAACTGACTCAAAGGCAGTGGGTTTATGTAGAAAATAACCTGGCAATTTCCTTTGATGATTTCTAGAATGTCTTTCTTTAAAACTTGACTCAATATGTGGGCTTAGAAAATTTTGAAAGCTTATAAAATTTTGTAATAAAGTAAAATAAAAACAAATTTTAATAACTGCTAGAAACAAGTAAACCTAACTAAAGAATAATCTACTTCCAGAAAACAGAACCCAAAGTAGAAAAACAGTGAGAAATAGGTTTGTTCAACTCCGGTGATACGGGCGCATCTGCCTCCCTAAAAAAGAGCGATTGGAAGCCTTGGTAAGACCTTCCTGAGGGAAGCACTGGGCAAGAACCCGGGAAGAGGAAAGGAAGAGAACAAAGGAATAAGGAAATTTGAGTTTTGCCTAATATGGTGAACTGTCTGTGTTTGGAAACTTTGACTTGTTGCCTCTCCCAGTGGCCCTGATCAATCAGGTTAGGTAATAAATAAGTAGTTTTATACCCATGTCATTTCTGTTATTAAGCAGCACTAGAAGAAGGCAAAACACAATCATACTGGTGCTCTGAGTGACTGGCCTGGGGTTAGAGCAATCCCTGAAGGTCCTCTCACAAATTCTCTCTTGTCCCGTGTTTCCTACTTACGGTCATACCTCCTCAATAAATTACGTATTTTTCTTTAGGTTACACGCTCTCCATTATTTGTATGTGGATCTGTGTAAGCTACTCCTTATGCTTACTCTTTGAGGTGTATTTACTATACAACTAGCAGCATGCTAGATGCTAGAGGAACATGAACAGTCACAACTTTCCCTTCCTGCCAAGATTACTAATAGAGAATGGATTTACCCTCCCTCCTCAAACAACTAAAACACCAGAGAAGATATATGAAATAATGGTTCTCAAGAACTTAAATAGCACACAGTGAAGGACAGCAATCTCTGAAAGACAGGAAACAAATGATTACTCCAACTTATTGCCTGGAGAAAATTCCCAGGTTGCGATGCAGGGGAAGTAAAGTCAAGCAGAACCTGGCAACCTCTCTGAGTTAAAGATGCATAACTGGGAGCCCAGGGAAGTCAAAGCTGCCAGAATTCAAAGCTAAGGATTAGAGAGGAGAAATCCACATAGAAAGAAAACTCTGAAGATCTACAAAAGATCCCTCTTGATTATTCAGTGAAGCACTGATCAGTGTGCACAGATTTGAGGAAACTATACTGGTGGAACAATGGTTAAACGCTCACCTGCTAATCAAAACATTGGTGGTTGGAGCCCAATAGCCACTCCGCAGGAGAAAGATGTAGCAGTCTGCCTTCCTTAAATATTACAGCCTTGGAAACCCTCTGGGGTAGTTCTACTCTATCCTGTAGCGTTGCTACGAGTCAGAATTGACTTGATGGCAATGCCTTTTTGTTTTTTTTCTTAACCCAAGGTTAGGAAAAGAACCACCCAAAAGGATTAGAAAGAATAGTGCCTAGAGCTCACGGAGAGCTGAGAATAGTGTCTGTTCCCAATAGCCAGAGCAGAAAATGTTCTAATTCACAGAGCATTGTTTAGAGTACTAGGTAGGACCTTGCTTCAGCAGTGGTGGAATATTTGCCCTAGACTAAATGTAGCTTGTGTCCTGCCTCTCAAAGCCTAACAGCAACACCCAAAAAGAACTTGACCATGTCACAGAACAAGCTGAAGAACAGTTTTAGGAATATAAAAATATCCACCCCGACAGAAAAAAAAAAAATCAAAATATAGAGCTGCTAATAAAAAAATTATGAGGCATGAAAAGAAGGAAAATAAAACCTAAAATGAGAAGAAAAATCATTCGAATCAATCAAGCAAAACTGATCCAGAAATGGGACAGATACTAGAATTTGTAGAAAAGGATATTGTCACTCAGGCATTCCATAAGTTCAAAAAGCTAGAGGAAAGAGTGCACATGTTAAGATGACAGAGATAAAAAACAAAAACAAAAACAAATTTCTAAAACTATAATACCAAAACCAAACCCGCTGCCATCGAGTTGGTTCCGACTCATACCAAAAACTATAATATATGATGAACAATATGCTGGATGGGACTAAGAACAGAATAAACATTGCAGAAGAAAAAATCAGTGAATTTGAAGATGTAACAACAGAAACTCTCCAAAATGAACCATAGGGAGCAAAAAAGACAGGGAAAAAGTGGACAGAGTGAGTCATGTAACAACCAATAAATCAGGTGGTCAAATTGACATGTAATTGGCATCCATCAAGGAGGAGAGCAGGAGTAAATGACAGGAAAAAAAAATGTAGATGTAATGTCCAAAAAATTTTCAAATTTGATGAAAACTATACACTGACATCCAAAGGTTTAATAAGCCCCAAGCAGAAAAACATGATGAAAAATACACCTAAACGCATCATAATTACTTAAAATTATACCAAGTTACTTAAAACTAATGATAATTCAAATATCTTAAAAGCAACCAGAGGAACAAAGATAAGTGACAGCAGATTTTTTTCTTTTTTTTTGGTCAAAAATGATGCAAGATGATAAGGTCATAAATCGTATGCTCATCTCAATCGGTGAGAAAAAAATTTGACAAAATCCATCATCCGTTCCTAATTAAAAACTCTCAGTAAACAAGGATTAGAAAGGAAGCTCCTCAACCTGATAAAGAGCATCTACGAAAACCTTAGAGCTAACGTTACATTTAATGATTAAAGCCTGACTGCTTTGTCCCTGAGACCGAGAGCAAGGCAAGGGTGTCCACTCTTACCATTTCTATTCAATATTGTGCTAGAGATTCACGACACAAGATCAATACACAAAATCAACTGTATTTTTATATACTAACCCAAAAAAAACCATTATATACCAGCAATGAACAATTAGAAATTTAAATTACAATGTGCCACTTACAATGGCTTGAAAAAATAAAGAAAACTTGCCAAAAGATGTTCAAGAAGACCTAAATAAATGGAGAGATAGATATTTCAAGATTACTAATAAGCTGATTATCTCCAAATTGATCTAAAAATTCTATATAATCCCATTCCAACAGGATTTTTGGCAGAAAATGACCAAGAGATTCTAAAACTCATATGGGAATGCAAAGGATCCAGAATAGCCAAAGAACTTTGAAAAAGAAGAACAAAGTTGAAGGACGAACACTACCTGCTTCCAAGACTCACTATAAAGCTACAATAATCGAGACAATGTGATATTGGCATCAGGATGGATCTGTCTAGAAATATACATATACGGTCCACTGATTTTCAATAATGTTGCAAAGGCAATTCAGTGAAGAAAGGATGTCTTTTTTAACAATTGGTGCTAGAACAACTGGATATCTATTAGCAAAAAGAAAAGGAAAGAAACTTTAATCTACTCATGGTACCATATACAAAAACTAACTAAAAATGGATCATAGACCTAAATTTAAAACTTAAAATTTCTAGAAGAAAATATAGAAGAAAGTCTTTGTGATCATGTGATAGGCAAAGATTTCTTTGGACTTCATCCAAATTATGTACTTCTGCTCTTCAAAAGAAACTGAATGAAAAGACTGGGAGAAAATATTTGTAAATCATATATCTAATGGAGTTCTCTAACCATAACACAGAAAGAACTTTTAAAACTCAACAATCAGAAAACAACTAAAATTTAAAAAAAAAAAAGAGCAAAAAATATGAATGCTTCACTAAAGATGTATGGCTGGCAAATAAGTACAGGAAAAGATGCCGAACATCATTAGTCACTAGAAAAATGCAAATTAAAACCACTGTGCAATATCAGAACACACATATCAAAATGTCTAAAATTAAAACGTTTGGTAAAGTAGAGGGTCAGTGAAAATGGCAGAAACCTTCCATGAGATGGATTGACACGATAATCACAACAATGATCTCAAACATAACAACAATCATGATGCGCAGTATTGAATATTTCACCCTGTTGTACATAAGGTTACCATGAGTCTGAGCCCACTCTCTGACAACTACAACACCACCACCACCAACAGCAATAAAATTAAAAAGACTGACAAAACTAAGGGTTGGCAAAGGTGTGGAGAAACCAGAACTGTCACCAACTGCTAGTTGGAATGTAAAATGGTATAATGACTTCGGAAAACAGTTTGGCAGCCATTTCACTCCTAGGTATTTACCCAAGGGAAAGGAAATATGTCAAAAACAACAAAACTGCAAATGATCAAAATGCCCAACAACAGGTAAACGGAGAAATAAATTGTGATACATCCATATAATGAATAACTCAGCAATAAAAAAAAAAAAAATGAACTACTGATACCAAGAACAACATGGATGAATCTCAAAATAGTTATGCTCATTGAAAGAAGTCAGGTCAAAAAAAAAAAAAAGGAGTACATGTCCTGTAGTTCCACTTATACAAAGTTTGAGAAAATGCAGATTAATTATAGTGACTGAAAGCAGATCAGTGGGGGAGGGGGGCAGAGGAGGGATAAAAGGATTAGAAAGAGTCACAAGAATTTTGGGATGATGTATATGTTCACTATCTTGATCGTGGTGACGGTTTTATGGGTGTACATGTCAAACATTTCAAATTGTACTCTTTAAACACACAATTTACAATATGTCAATTAAAATTTTTAATGAGACAACCTCAAAGAAGTGAAAATTCAGTGCAAAAATATAATGTAGTGCTTTTGTCCTAAGGTGATATTTCTAAAACTTTAGTTAAAACAGTGCCTGCTTTTATTAAACATAAAATTCTTATGCCCTCCTTTAACATTATTTAAAATCTCAGAAAAAATTATCTGGGCAGGAAAAAAAAAAAAACTTTCCAAATTGCAAATCCTTTTACCTTCACTTTGATATGTCTCAATCCACTTGAGATTATTTTAAAGGTTTGAAGGAGGAGCAAAATTAAAAACAACAAACAAACAAGGAACCTCAAATGCAGTCTGAATTTAAGAGTTTAGATTTGGCCCTTATTCTAAGCTTGGATCAAAAGCTACAATACCTATTTGGGTACCTGTTTGTCTCTTTTTCCTAACCTGTCTTTTTCTCACCCTTGATTATTCTGATTATCCCTTCAGCCACACTAAATTCATAATTTCAGGTGTCTAGCTGGCTTCACCTTGACTCAGCAGAGCTTTGTGAAAGTGTCAAACAGCAAATTCCTGAGTGGAATTACTGCAGCTAATGCCACCACCACTGTGCCTGTTTTCTGGCCTTCTCCCCACCCTAGTTCACGTTCTTGGTCTGCAAGGCTCTGGTGTGCCCAAATTGAGCAATCCCAGTCCTATAATAGGATAAAGAGGCTTAAGTCTTTTCTGGGGAGCTGCTACCACCCTTACACACGCTGGCCACAAGGCTGCAACTATTATGTGAAATATCTAACAAAAGGTATTATTTAAAGCAAAAAAAAGAAAATTAGAACTTAAAATTGTATTCACAAAAGGACTGCAACCACATAAAAATACTGGCAAATGGATAAAAATTAGAAGGACGTGTGTAAAAATGAAAATAAAATGGCTGTTGTTAGGGCAGTAGGATTAACTTTTTTTCTTTTCCAAACTTTACTGATGCTATATTGTCTTTATAGAAAAAAAGAAAACACAAAACCAGTTTATTGACAGCTGCTAGCTTGAAGGCTTTTTCATTCTATCCAGCTGAAATGAATCTGAGGCTTCTATTCATCTGGGAGAAAAGGAAAAATAACAAATTTATTTTGCTCCTATGGTGGGTGGTTATAGCTGGGGTGGATTTGTTTGACTGCCAATTACTGGTAACAGTTATCTGATTGTTATACGTTTATGAATGTGTCTAGCAGTGTTCTGTCTGGAAATGTATAAAAAAAAAAAAAGGATCATAATTTAATCCCCTATTCCACTGGATGAAGAAAACTGACCCAGGCCAATTTAATGATGTGGCCCACACTGCAGGACAAGCGGAGATTATAATAACTCCCAGGAATGTCTGGTTTGAATAGTGTCCTCAGGGAATGATGCTACTGTGGTAAATTACCTAAACTGGGTTTATTCTATCTCAGGAAAGCAAATCATAGACTGAACAAGAACAGTGACTCAAGTGCCAGCCAGCCCAGGCAGAGAGCAGCTTCTAGGAAGCAGTTAGTAAGCTGCAGGTGGCCTGCAAGGGCACAGTCATCACTGTTGCTGGAAGTGTAGGCTGTTCGAACATTTCTGGAGGATTGTTTGTCAAAATATATAAAAGTTTTCAAAATGCACCTAGCAGTCCTCTTCTAGAAACCTTTTCTGCAGAGACAGTGCATAATATGAGTCCACAAGGCCCTGGAGATGAACATGGATGCTATCAGGGCAGGCTCTTTCTTCTATGATCATAAAACTCTGGGAACAACCTAACTGTTCAGGACTAAAAAAAACTGTTCAGGACTAGGAGGGACAAATATGTAACACTCACATAATGGGTCATCACACAACTGTTCAAATAGAATGGAAGATTTACATGAAATGACTGGGAAAGAGGTCCATGACCACTGTTAGGGGAAAAAAGCAAGTTGAAAACAATGTTTATAACATCTGTTGGTGAAACATACACCATTCTCAAACACCTGATGTCTATGTGAATGACTGTACAGGCACAGAAGAAAGGATATGCCCTGAGTCGTTAATAAATGTTAACAGGGAACGGATCGCAGTGATGGCTGGCGAGAACTTTAACTTCTAAATTCACATGCTTTCAAAATATAGTGGAATTGTGACTCCTTTATATTTAGTAATTAAGGAAACACAACAAAATAAAATAAATCTAAGAGAAGTAGAAAAAGATATTGGTATAGAAAAGAAACGATAAGAAAACTCGGATACAATCAAATTTTTAAAAGGAAGTTTGATAATACAGGTGTTGGTAGTAAGAAATTCCTATGAGGGGAAATACATAATGTTTTTCTAAAAAAAACAAAACAAAACCAGCACCTGTTAAAATTAAGTGATTTTCTGCTACCCACATAAACTAGACAAAATACAAGTTTCTGGATAAAGGCGGACAGTGTAGCAGTTATTGTTATTAGGTGCTGTCAAGTCGATTTTCAACTCCATGTGACAGAACAGAATTGTCCCATAGGGCTTTCTAGCCTGTAATCTTTACGGGAGCAGACTGCCAGATCTTCCTCCAGCTGAGCCACTGGGTGGGTTTGAACCACCAACCTTTTGGTTAGCAGCCAAGTGCTTAACAAGATGGAATACTAAACAACAATGTAAGGAGGGAACCTTTGGAAAATGATAGTATCAACATTAATTAAGTTATATCTTTAAGAACTAAAGAGAGATATGGGAAAAAAGGAGGTAAAAAAAAAAAAATCCCTCCAAGTTCTTTTTCAGATTAAAACAGGCATGGCTATGCTAATTCTAAACAAGGCCAGCAGGCCCAAGCAGGCTGGGTTCCCAGCTGCCTGGCAGTCCAGGGCGCTGCCTGTCTGGATGGTCGGGCAGCGTCTGCCCACAGGACGGCTGACACACACATTTCGTAGCAGACTCGCCTGGGTGAGCCTGTAGCCATCACCGCCTTGAGGGTGGGAGGAGGACAAGACTGGGTGTCTTTATGAACCACTTCAGATCTTAAACCACAGCCGCCCACATTGCCATCTGTTTAGTGCCATGTGGACCCTAAAAGAAAAATCCGGTTTGGTCCTAAAAATGCTATTTGCCTCAACAAGTACTGTTTCCTATGGCTCTGCCTCAAAAGCCTCTGTTTTATATCACATCAATTAGAGATGCTAATTCCGTGTCAGAATGGAACAGCAACTGTAACCTGGAATGTGAAATTGTAAACCTTAAAATGTTGCCAAAATGTATCATTTTATCCAAGAGTAGCAAACTCATTTTTAAATTGCTTATGTTCCAAGGATCCCTGACCAAAAGTCAGTTGGGGTAGGGTTGTACTCTTGCTCGTCCTTTGACTCACAAAGTGTCAGATTGCTTTTTTTGTTTTGTTTTTTAATTTTACAATAAAATTATATGTATTCACATGTGATTTAAAAGAAAATAAAATCTTGGAAAGTTTTAATAAGTCCTTGAGTAGAAGTTAAGAACTGTTTCAGTTACCCATGGAATGATTCTCAGCTCCAAATGCATCCTTCATCGCCTGCTTGTGATACTGGAATATTTCTCTTTTGCCTGCAGGCACAATGTTAAATTTTGTCAGCAGATGGTGCTAGAGGGACCCTGGAAGAGGAAGGATCTTGACTTCATCCAGGAGCACGTAGCTCCCATCAGTGAGCTGAATATCCAATGGCATTTACCTTGTGGCTTTCGAGCCTTAGCCTGCCAGTGCCCATTGATTTCCTGCTTGCAATGCCTGGCCCATCAGCATTAGTCCACTGGCACCCCAGAGGGAGGCTTCCAGCTAGCTAGTGCTGGCCCGAAGCTCTATGCCACCTGCGGAGCAGCTCTGCTATGGGGCAGCCCAGTGAGCTTCTCCACATCCAGTGGGCTGCAACCACACCTTCTCCAGTGAGGTCGGAATCCCAAACTCAACAGGCATGTTGCAGACATGTTCAAGGTCTCCAGTGGTTTTCACAAAGCAGTTGTTAAATTTGTTGATGTGCAATTTATCAATTTTCTCTTGATGGTTCATGCTTTAGGTGTCCTGTCTAGAAGTTCAAGTTTTATGCTTACTTTTAGATCTATAATTAATCTAGAAGTAATTTTTGTATATAAGGTCTGAGGTCCTTTTGGGGGGGGGGCCTTGGCATATGAATATTCAACGTTCCAGCACCATTTGTTGAAAAGAATATCCTTTTCTCATTGAATTATCTTGGCACTTACGTCAAAAATCAATTGACCATGTATGTGTGGGTCTATTTCTGGACTCTTCTTTCTATTCCATTGATCTGTATATCCTTAAGCCAACAACACACTGTTTTGATTACTAAAATTTTTAAATTACGTAGTGGAGTACACCAACTTCGTTCCTGTTCTGTAAAATTGTTTTGACTATTGTAAGTCCTTTTGAATGTCCACAGAAATTTTAGTATCAGCTTGACAATTTCAAATTTAAAAAAAGAAAAATATCTGCTGGAATTTTTATTGGGATTGGAATGAATCTGTAGATAAATTTTGGGAAAATTGACAATACTGAGTTTTATAACTTATAAACCTGTTCTATCTCTCCATTTATGTCTTTAAAATTTTTTATCAGCAATGTTTTATAGTTTTCAGAGTACAAATGTTATTATTATTTTACTGACTCTATTCCTAAGTATCTCATAATATCTAAAAACAATTTCAACTTCCACTTGTTTGTAGCTAGTACCGGTAGTCCCTGACTTACCACGTATTGAAGTATGATGAACCATACTTACAACCTCCATTTTTGGGGTACATTTTATGGTTAGTAATATGTACTACATACAGTGTTGCAGCATGTAATTTCGTGTTATTATTGTTCTCATGTCAACCACCAAAGACAAAGATCAGATTTATAAAGATACTGGTAATAAAAAGCAATAATAATGAAAACTAAAAAAAAAAAAAAAGAGGTATCTGACTTATGTCAGAACCGATTTATAATGGAATCCCCTAGTAAGTTGGGGAGTCTTGAATGGGCAAATGCAAATGATTTTTGTATACTGCTCACTCTAGCAGTTTTGTAGCTTCCTTAGGATTTTCTACATGGCTGATGACATTGTCTGTGACTAAGGAGAGCTTTACTTCCTTGTTTCCAATCTTTATGCCTTTCATTTCTTTTGCCTTATTGCACTTCCTTCCAGTAAGATATTGAATAGGCATGGTGGGAGTGGCCATTTGTTTTCTTCCTGATTTTAGATTTAAAGCATTCAGAATTTCACCATTAAATTAGCTACAGGTTGTTAAAACACCCTATGGAGCAGTTTTACTCTGCGCTTGTGGGGTTGCCATGAGTCAGAAAGAAAAGGCTTGACGGCAACCTACAACAACAGGCTTTTCACAGATATTCATTATCAGGTTAAGAAAGTTTTTTACATTCCTTAGTTTGCTGAGAGTTTTGATCATGAATGGATGTTGAATTTCAATTTTTTCTTTCTCTATTGAGATGATCATGTTTTTGTTTGTTGTTGTTGCTGTTTATTCTGTTGATGTGTTGAATTACACTGATTTTCTAACGATGAACCAGCCTTGCATGCCTCGGGTGAACCCTGCTTGGTTATGATGCATTATCCTTTTTATACTGTTGGATTCAACTGGTCAAAATTTTGTTAAAGATTTTTTTTTTTCCAACACTTGAGGTATATGAGGTATATTAGTCTTTCATATTCTTTTCTTGTGACATCTTTGTCTGGTTTTCCTATCAGGGTGATGGTGGCATCACATAATTTGGAAAATGTTACTTCTTCCATTTTTCTGGAAGAGTTTTTGTAGAACTGGTATTATATCTTCCTCAAATGTTTAGTAAAATTCACTGGAGAAGCCCTGTGGACCTGCTGTTTTCTTTGTGGGAAGATTCTGAACTACGAATCCAATTTCTTTAATAAAGACTATTAATTCTCTGTATCTTCTTAGGTAAGCTTTGATAATTTCTATACGTCAAAGAATTTGTCCATTTCATCCCGTAGTCAAATTTACTGGCAGAAAGTTATTCATAATACACCTACTCCTCACTTATTGACTATCTCGTTATCCAACATTTCACATTTATAACAACAGTAAATAATCTACTATCTGGCTATTATCCATATTTAGGAAGAGGGAGCAGCCCTCCCCCAAGGAGTGAAGCTGGGCTGCACTGCCATGCACCCTCCGCTCCCTCCTGCAGGCTGGATGGCCTCTTGAGGCCACGGCTTCCAGACGGATACACAGACATCACTGAGCTAGTGGGCACCTGTTCTGGATTCCCAGCTTCTATGTGGCCTGAAGGCCCTGCAGTTCAAAATTGCTGTAGGGCGGAAAGGGAAGAAAGGGAGAGGCATTGGAGAGGATGTTTGAAAGAAATGTGTGAGTTTAATGACATCACAAAGTGAGCCGAACAGGGCCTGCAGCCTCCACCTCTGTGGGGCCGGGGGCACAGCCAGGTTCCTGGTGCCCTTGCAGGAAGCCCTGAGCCTCAGTGACTCCCCAGTCCCAGAGGGCAGAGCAGGGCTTGCTGGGGTGGGAGTGGAGCCCTGGAGGCAGATCCAAGAGGGAAGCTCTGACCAGCACTGTAGGAAGAGGGAGGTGAAGTGGTTAAGCCATGGGCCTTCCAGTCACACAGCTTTATCCAGCTTTGTCTCCTCTCAGCCTCCTTCTCTATAGAGGAATAATCCATAACTAGACTTCTCACAGTGATGAGCACATAAGTAAATCTTAGCTATTATTTCTGTGATCATATTTTCTAAATGAAAAAATCAGACAAATGGATGGTCTGGAAAAAAAAAAAAAACCCTCCATTTTAACATAATGCTGATTTTCACATAATGACCTAGTCTTTGGAACCTAACCATGTTGATAGGTGAGGAGTGGATATATTTCCTTATTATCCTTTTAACATCTTCAGAAACTAAAGTTTTGTCACCTTTTTCTTTCCCAATGCTATCAATTTGCATCGCCCCTTCTTTTCTTGATGATTTTGGCTGGATGTTTGTTTATTACTCTTAGTGATCATTTCAAAAAACCAGTTTTTGTTTTCACTGATGTCCTTCATTTCTTTTGTCTTCTTTCTGCTTGCTTTGAGCTTAATTTGCTTCTCTTTTTCTAGTTCTTATTATAGAAACCTAGACAATAAATTTGAAATATTTATTTTCTTCTAATATAAGCTTTAAATGCTAAATATTTCCCTCTAAGCACTACTTTAGCTGTGCACCACTCATTTTGATATGTTGTGTTTTGCAGAATTTGTTGGTTGTTGTCATTTTTAATCTAAAGTACAGTGCAAAGTCAGTTAAGAGGTGTTAAAGTGAATTACCATTACCCGACACTTCAAAATAATCATTCTGGGTGGCAGAATTTATTCACTGACCCACAATAACCATTCCCTACTCTCTCCATTTAAGGATCAACCCTCCTGGATTTTATCTGGGTATGTGGTAACCCAGCAAGCATATTTCCCAGGCTTATCATCTTTCCTGGCCATGTGCCAGGGTTCCAGACAGAGAGATATATGTGAAAGCTTGCAATTTCTAGGTCATGCCTTCAATCTCCTGGAGGCCTAGAATTCGATGTTGTGGTGGTGAGCCAACTTTAACTATGTGGATGATGGCACTATCCTAGGAGAAATACGAGCTACAGATAGAAGAAAATCAACACCCTGGATGACTTCATGGAACATCTACCAGTTTGTACCATACATGAGGGAGAAATACGACTTCTTTAAGACATGCTATTTTTTGTCTCCTTTAAAGTAACCAAGCCAATATAACTAATATATTTTGAATTCCATTTGAAAGTTTTAGGAGTATTTTCTAGGAGGAAAGGAGAGGTCAGATGGAGGTGAAATGAAGGGTACTGAGGTGACCAGATGAGACATAATGGTGACTTGGACTTGGTGGAGACTTGTGGATTAAATAAAAAACTATTTTAGAACTAGAACTAAGAAGACTAGCTGATAAATCTGATGCACAGAATGAGAAACGGGAAGAATTCAGAATGGCTCCTAAATCGCTGGTTTGAGCTACTGGGTGAGGGACAGTGCCAATTACTGGAATAAAAAGACTCAGGGAGGAACTGATTTGAGTAATTTTGTTTGCAATATCTCAAAAGCCATGATTCAGATGGATTACATCTGATACTCTTATTTCGCATCCAAGAAGATGGATTAATCGGAGCCAAGACACATGAGGCTGGAACTCAGCACTTACCACACTGTGTAATGATCTACTTCCTTTTCTTTCTGCCTGACCCAACTGTGAGGTCCTTGAAGGCACAGATCATGCCTTATTTATTTTTTACATCCTAGGTCCTAACACAGTACCCAATATAAAGCAGATATTGAAAAAATATTTGTACAATTAGTCCAGGAATCTTTAGTTTCAGTAAAAGGAAAATTCACAGTATAAGCTATGAAAAGTAAACAAATAAACAAATTGCTATGTGATTAAACAACATATGTCTAATACACAAATGATCAAAATAATGAAATAACTAAAGGAAATCAGGAGATGAGGTAAATATTTTAATGAGGCAATACAGGTTTTAATTTCTTTAATTAATAAATAAATGAAACCTCATGACATTAACTTAAAATGTATGAGAGACATAATAACTATTGTGTTGAAAAGTGAAAAATTTTGGAGACACCATAAATATCATCTGGTATAGTGGTTCTCATATGATGCTCCTCCCAGCCCTACAATTTCTTGGAGGCACACCGGGGCTACTGCAAGGTGGGGGGAGGTCAAGCAGGTGGATTTTGGCATCTTGGGATAAGTGGTGAGATTTCATTTCAAAAAAGAATTATACTACTAAAAAAAAAAAAACCTAAAAAAACTTTTTATCGTGCTTTACGTGGAAGTTTACACTTCAAGTTAGTTTCTCATACAAAAATTTATATACACATTGTTATGTGACCCTAGTTGCTCTCCCTATATGACAGCACATTCCTTTCTACCCCGGATTTCCCATGTCCATTAAACTAGCTCCTGTCCCTTTCTGTCTTTTCATCTCACCCCTGGAGAGGAGCTGCCCATTTAGTCTCATGTATCTACTTGAACTAAGAAGCACACTCTTTCCAAGTATCATTTTATGTCTTACACTCCAGTCTAATCTTTGTCTGAAGAGTTGGCTTTAGAAATGATTTTAGTTTAGGGCTAACAGAGAGTCCAGGGGCCATGTTTTCTAGGGTCCCTCCAGTCTCAGTCAGACCATTAAGTCTGGTCTTTTTACCAGAATTTGAGTTTGGCACACCACTTCCACTCTGTCAGGGACTCTCTGTTGTGTTCCCTGTCAGGGCAGTGATTGGTGGCAACCAGGCACCATCTAGTTCTCTGGCCTCAGGCTGATGGAGTTTCTGGTTTATGTGGCCCTTTCTATCTCTTGGGCTCATATTTTCCTTGTGTCTTTGGTGCTCTTTATTCTCCTTTGCTCCAGGTGGACTGGGACCAATTGATGGCCACTCACTAGCTTTTAAGATCCCAGACACCACTCACCAAAGTGGGATGCAGAACATTTCCTTAATAAACTTTATTATGCCCATTGACCTAGATGTCCCCTGAAACCACGATGCCCAGATTCCTGCCCCTGCTACTCTGTCCCTTTAAGTGTCTGATTATATTCAGGAAACTTCTTAGCTTTTGTTTCAGTCCAGTTGTGCTGACTTCCCCCGTACTGTGTTGTCCTTCCCCTCACCTAATTCTTGTCTACTACCTAGTTAGTGAATACCCCTCTCCCTCCCTCCCCAACCTCGTAACCATCAAAGAATGTTTTCTTCTGTGTTTAAATTCTTTCGAGTTCTTATGATACTGTTCTCGTATAATATTTGTCCTTTTGTGACTAATTTCACTCAGTATAATGCCGTCCAGATTCATCCATGTTATGTTTCGTGGATTCATCATGGCAGAGTATTCCATTGTGTGAATATGAAATAATTTGCTTATCCATTCGTCTGTTGATGGGCACCTAGGTCGTTTCCATCTTTTTGCTACTGCGAAAAGTGCTGCAATGAACATGGGTGTACATATATCTATTTGTGTGATGGCTCTCATTTCTCTAGGATATATTCCAAGAAGTGGGATGGCTGGATCATATGGTACTTCCATTTCTAGCTTTTTAAGCAAGTGCCAAATCGAGTTCCAAAGTGGCTATACCATTTTACATTCCCACCAGCAGTGTATAAGTGCTCCAGTCTCTCCACAACCTCTCCAACATTTATTTTGAGTTTTTTGGATTAATGCTAGCCTTGTTGGGGTGATATGATATCTCATTGCAGTTTTGAGATTTGCATTTCTCTAATGGCTAATGATCGTGAGCATTTCCTCATGTATCTGTTAGCCGCCTGAATGTCTTCTTTGTTGAAATGCCTGTTCATATCCATTGCCCATTTTTTAACTGGGTTATTTGTCTTTTTGTTGTTGAGGTTTTGTAGTATCTTGTAGATTTTAGAGATCAGGCCCTGATCAGATTTGTTGTAGCCGAAATTTTTTTCACAGTCTATAGGTTGTCTTTTTACTCTTTTGGTGAAGTCTTTTGATGAGCATAGTGTTTAATTTTTAGGAGCTGCCAGTCATCTAGTTTCTCTTCTGGTTTTTGTGCATTGTTAGTAATGTTTTGTATTCTGCTTATGCCATGCATTAGGGCTCCTAGCATGGTCCCTGTTTTTTCGTCCATGGT
This sequence comes from Elephas maximus indicus, assembly GCF_024166365.1. Classification (NCBI taxonomy): domain Eukaryota; kingdom Metazoa; phylum Chordata; class Mammalia; order Proboscidea; family Elephantidae; genus Elephas; species Elephas maximus. Next base: position 61,035,483 of record NC_064826.1, on the reverse strand, counting down.
CTTTATCAACTGAGATTTTATATTTAGGTCCTTGATCCATTTTCAGTTAGTTTTTGTACATGGTGTGAGGTATGGGTCTTGTTTCATTTAAAAAAAAAAAAAAAACTGGAATTTTTAAAATCTGTGGATACTCTAGCCTCATTCCATAGGTGGAAAAATTGAACACTGCATAGGAATGCCTACTTAGAAACAGACAAGACTAGAAGTCAGGTCTTCCAGCTCCTAGTCCACAGGCTATGAGCTAAATCTAAATTTTTAGATAAATCCCAGAATTTATCTAAAAAATTACTGACACACTTTCATAGTTACCATCTATTACCTCTTGGAATCCTAAGTTCCATAAAGTTTATTACAGATGGTTAGACTATAACACTTGTATTAGGCTTAAGCCCAGGATATGAAAAGAGTAATAGCTCTGAAAATGACAATTGGGTTTAATCTCTATTGGGTATGGTTATATGAGAAGAGGTTTATATAAGTAAAGTTAATGGCAGCAGCACAGGACATTCATGTACACCAACTATGAAACTCAAACACTGCTAGGAAGTGAATATACAAATGACTACAACACATTCTAATCTTTCTCCTGGGGTTTCAGGGGAATTAAATACTAATCAGAAATAAGGGGTAAAGTTATAAAACTAAAAAAAGAAAATTAAAAAAAAATTCTACAAACACATTTCCTAAGAAAGGAAAAAATAAAGAGCAGGGTCATTACCGAAGGTTCACTCATGCTATGTTTCCGTTATCACTGTGTTATATTTATCCAGCAAGTTAAGCTGCCGCACACCGTTGATAAAAATCTTTTCATTTGTCTTCTTTCTTTTCTGAGTGAATTTTTTTTTTTTCATCTTATCATCTGTCTTAGTTATCTGGTGCTGCTATAGCAGAAATACCATAAGTGGGTGGTTTTAACAAACAGAAATTTATTTTCTCACTGTTTAGGAGGCTAGAAGTCCAAATTCCGGGTGCTGGCTCTAGGGGAAGGCTTTCTCTCTCTGCCAGCTTTGGAGGAAGGTCCTTGTCTCTTCAGCTTCTACTTCCTGGTTCCTTGGAGATCTCCATGTGCTTGGCATCTATCTATCTTAACCCACTTCTGCTTCTAGCTTGTGTTTAATCTCTTTTCTATCCCAAATACACTAATTCTGTCTCATTCACATAACAAAGAAAAAACCATTCCCAAATCAGATTATAACCACAGGCACAGAGGACAGGATTTATGGAACATATTTTTGGGGAATACAATTCAATTCATAACATCATCTGCAAAGGACAGGTTGGTATCATCAAAGTTGTATACACTGAGTGTCAGTAGCAGGACTAAAAGTTCCTTTTTTCATTATTTTAGGTGGAACACACAGAACCATAGGAATAGGCTATCAGCACTGATATGTCTTTAAATTCTTACTCGGCTCCCTTAAGGAGAAAAGAAGGTAATTTATCTGTCACCAAGGCAATGTACTGTTCATCCACAATATTTAAAAGCATACTTCACTGGACTAAAATTTTGTCATCAATAGATGAACAAAGCAAAGGAAGCATTTCTAACAGAAAGGTGCTGAACAGCAACTTTAATTCATCCTGTTTAGTTTTCAAAAATTCTAAGACTAAAAAAAAAAATCAGTAACAACAATAACAAATAAAAACATATATTTGCCTGCAGATTTTTTTTTTATTTCCATTTGCATTTAGTTACATATTTCCTAAAACTGGTCTACCAGATTATTACAGTGAAGACCAAATATGAATAAAAAGATTTAGATATGCATTGATTTTTAGTACATAATCCTCTTAGTTAATATGCCGATCTCTTGATAGAGTTCCTCAGATCATGCAGAAGCATCCAGCATCATGCCCCTTTACGAACTGCCTTTCAAATTGTACTACATATGAAGAACTCACTGAGAATGTTTTCTTTTTTAAAGCTTTGGAAAAGAGCCTCTTAAAACAAATTCTTGTATTTTGTTTTTTTCTCTTCTACTTACTAAAATGTGTCCTAAATATAGTCACAGGCAGCCCTGAAGCATAAAAAGTCATTAACGAGCAGACGGGGATATATGAAGGGGCGGGGGGAAGTACCTTCTGTCTTTGCGGCAAGACCTTAGTGAACTCCTTATACCAAAGTGAATCTCAGCATTTTTTGGGTACCTGCAGGAGTAGCCATGTTCTCCTAATACTTTCTTGGATCCCCTCCCGGTGCCATACATATAAGCCTTGGCTCATGAGGCCTGGCTGACATCAAGTGGACACAATCTGGAACGAGCATGCACAGCAGGAAGTAAAGCACAGTTGTTTTTTAAGCAGGATCACACAAAATAAAATATTGAGCAGTGAAATAGAAGTAACCTATAGAACACTCACTGATTTATAGTTCTCTTTACTTTAAAATAACCAAAAAAAAAAAAAAAAAAACCCAGTTTGCCATCAAATCAATTCTGACTCATGGAAACCCCATGTGTGCAGAGTATACTGAACTCCACGGAGTTTTCAAGGCTGTGACCTTTCGGAAGCGGACTGCCAGGCCTTTCTTCCAAGATGCCTCTGGGTGAGTTCAAACCGCCAACCTTTTGGTTAGTGGTGGAGCACTTCACCATTTGTGCCACCCAGGGACTTGTTAATATAAGGTTTTGAATACCATACACAAATTATAGCTCTTAGCTATTTACTTTTCAATTGGCAAACATGAAATGTGTTTAATACTGAATTTTACCGTAAAGTAAAAGGTTCACTACTTTCTAGCAAAGTCACTGAGTTTTGTGTGGTAGACAGTAAGGTGTTGTGGCTCTTATCTTTTTCAAAGTGACGCTGACACAGTTCTGCACAAGAAAATCAATGTTCCCATTTCAACGAATTCATACCAACTTAAACACATAGGAAAAGGAATCATCAGCAATGTCCCCCAATCCTATTCCCTACCTCAAAAGTACTTCTGTTTTTTTTTTGATCCCATTACTATACTGTTAGCGCCTTTGCTTCAGAGTCTGGTATTGACTCATCTTTGCACCTCCCTGCCCCACCTACCACTGCTTCCGTTAATTTCTCAGGCAATAAATATTTTTATTGCTCAAGTGTCCGTTCTTTTCCATACAGTTGCTCACTTACAGAAAAAAATATAAAGTTCCTAAATGAGCAATCTTACTCTTGACTCAAAAGAGGAGAATGGATTTTACATACAGTATTTTGTCTCAGTCTGGGTATGGCATGTTTTCTTGTTTGCAAAAATTAAGTTTACTGTTTGGAATGATGAATGAAACCTGCATTACATTCATTTAAAATTCTTTTGCTAGAAAGAGGGTTATAATTTCATTAAAAGTTAATGCAGTTCCCATTTCACATCTAATTTGACATTGTGGGATCAGGAATATCAAAATTATGAAGCGAGCCATTCTATGTATTATCTAAGTTATTTATGTCTAAAAGGGATTTTCACTATAAGGAAAAAAATTAGTAAGGCACTGGCAATCAAATTTAGAGTTCCCTTCTGATTTTAGCTTCCTAATTCCCTCAGGGTGGCGTTTTCAGTACTAGAAAGAAAATTCAGTGAGAATTTCACCAAATTTCTTCAAAATAGAAATTCACTGAAGCCCACTGCCAGGCATTTCACAGGCACTTACACCTGCTGCGTGAACTGAATCACATCCCAAAAGTCAATAATTAGATTAAAATGTGCATACTCACTATTCTGTATGAGAAAGGAGCAATATTTCATCTTATCCAGAAAAAGATGAGATCCAAGAAATAAGCTTAAAATTATTCTCCAAAACAGGTTTTATTGACATCTCTTTAACTATTTACTTTTCACTTGGCAAACATGAAACATGTTTAATACTGAATTTTACCAAGAGCAAGTTGAACTTGAGTATCTGCTTAGGAATATATTCTTCAATTTGTTCTATTGAGTGTCAATAAAAGAAACTTTGCATCTGAATGTTAAATGTTATCCTCCATTAGGGATTTGCATATTATTAGACCAAGGAACTGCAAAAGAAGAAATACAGGAAAATATGAACTCACATCTATTTTTAAACAAATGAAAGAAGGAAAACCATGTTTAATTTTTTAACTGGCACTTAAAGGCATCCCCACAGTTTCCAAAAAGATGAGTTTTAAAAGGAACACAGAATCAGGTGGACACTTGAGACTGTGTTGGCATCTCCTGTCTGGAGGGGAGATGGGAGGGTAGAGAGGGTTAGAAACTGGAGGGAGGGAGCAGGCTGACTCATTATGGGGGAGAGTAAATGGGAGTATGTAGTAAGGTGTATATAGGCTTATGTGTGACAGACTGACTTGATTTGTAAACTTTCACTTAAAGCACAATAAAAAATTATTTAAAAAAAAAAGGAACACAGAGTTCAAGAAATGTCCTTGACCTCAGTAATAATTTTATCATCATGAACCAATCAATACTGAGTAGCGTCAGGGCGCACACTAATGCTTACTCCATGAAGTACTCTGCCCTCACCTCACACCCTGAGAATAATAAACTCCATTAGGGGAATAAGACCAAAAATAACTGTGGTGCAAGGCAGAAACTGAATGGACACAGCAGAGAGTTTAGAGTAAAGAAACCAAGAGGTTGAGAAGGAGAGAGAATTTCCACCTGGGGAATCAAAATTCACTAGAGGATGAAACATTTCAAATATTAGAAGGATGGACATCAGAAACAGAAGAAAGGAATTCCTGACAGGTGTAAAAGTACAGAGGTTTGAAAGCACAGGATGCAAGACTGAACTAATTCTCACATACTTACCAAAGACTGACCAACATTAAAGGTAAAGTATAACAAGACTGATATTTGCTCTCATACTGGAGAAGAATATATTCCTAAGCAGATACTCAAGTTCGCTGACAATTCAAAATGAACTGAATCCTGAGTTTGTACTAGGTGCTATACTAAGAAAAAATTCATTGAATGGTGCATTTAAAATAGACAGCTCTCAACACTTTTGCCAGTACAACTAAACATAAAAATAAAGAGATTTTTGGGAAGAATACAAAATGCTATAGTCTACACCCTACCTGGAAAATGTATGCCTGTCATTGTCAAAACAGACAAGTGAGTTAGAGGGTAAATTCAGCGCCAAGGTCAGATGATCTGTTACCTTGACTTAGGATGAAACTGTTCCCTAAAGGACATGTTCCAATGAGCTGGGTAGATGATTTTACATGATAAATTTTAATCAAACAGTCATAGATTTCGATCAAGAGATGTAATGTTGAGACATTGAGATGAATTTAGGATAGAATTTGTTTGGGGGAGGTATTTTTTTCTTGCAGGATGTTGGATAGGAGATGATACAAGGTCAGATTTTAAATGAACCCATGCCTCACAAAAGGATTCCCAGCTGGGACAGATTTATCCTTGAGGGTAAAGTCTTCCGAGGAATAAGAAATGGAAGACTGAAAAATCAGAGTGGGCAACAGAAGGCTAATCAAGTGATCATGCAAAATAAGAAGTTACAGTGCTGGGATGTGATGATCACAGGTCTTCATTTGCTTGTGTATACGATTCTAATCACAGTCATCTGATATTATTAAGTCAAAGGCATGTGAAAGAAAGCCTCAAATATACTCATTATAAGGGCAGGTCCGTCGAGGGCTATACCAAAAGCATATCAGTTAGAAACTTAGTCTGACAGAATATGATCTCTTTATTCTGGATGGTGTGTCTGCATTATCTAAGTTTTTAAGTGTTACCACACCAGACCAGAATTCAAAACCCACACAACATTTCAGGGAATCACACGTGTACTTCAGAATAGAGGTTCTTGACTAGAGGACTAATCGACCAAGGCCTGCTTATTTGTTATTCCAGGTCCATAGAGACACTGATTCACTGGGCCTAAGAAGGTGAATTTCGGAAAAAATTCCCAGGTTATTCTAATAAAAAAGAAGCAAAAACCAAAGCTGGTGCCATCGAGTCGATTCCGACTCATAGCGACCCTGTAGGACAGAGTAGAACTGCTCCATAGAGCTTCCAAGGAGCGCCTGGCAGATTCAAACTGCCGACCCTTTAGTTAGCAGCCATAGCACTTAACCACTACGCCACCAGGGTTTCTGGTTATTCTAATACACACTCCTAATTAAGAATGAGAACAAAACAAATAAATACAAAAAAAAAAAGAGTACTTTAGTGGAAGAGTTGGCAGATGTAGGATTTAGTCTCAGTTCTGGCATTTACTTAAGTATGTCTTCTTAGACATGTTCATGCCATCTCTGAAGATCAACTTCCTCATACGTAAAACAAGAATAATAGTGCCTGTGCTTTCTTCATCATAGGACCAAAAAAGATGTGTCAGTTATCTATTGCTGTGGAACAAGTTATCTAAAAATGTATTGGCTTTAAATAACAAATAATTATTATCTCACAGTCTCTGTAGGTCAAGATTCTGGGCACCACTTAGCTGGGTGCCTCTGACTCAGGGTCTCTCACAGGGCAGAAATTAAATATCAGTTATGGCTGTCATCTCCAATGAAAGCTCAAATGAGGGAAGATTCACTTCCAAGCTCACTTACATGGCTGCTGCCAAGCCTCAGGCCCTCACTGCTGTTGGCTGGAAATATCACTTCCTTGCCATGAGAGTCACTCCACAGAGCAGCTCCCAACATGGCAGCTAGCCTCCCTCAGAGTAAGCCAGTGAGAGAAAGAGAGAGAGAGATCAAGAAGGAAGTAGTAATCTCTTTGTAACCTAAAAATCTCAAAAGTAACAGCCCATTACTTTGCCATATCTTATTTATTAAAGGTAGTCATTAGATCCAGCCCACACTCAAAGTGAAGGGATTACATAAGGGCATACAAAACAGAAGTTAGGGATCATTGGGAACCATCTTAGATACTGCTGACCACAAGAGATAACACATGTGGTGTTCTGAGGAATAAAAGACTTATGTGTGGGAGCCCTCTGCAAATCAAATGAAAAAATTTAAGGCAAAATTTGAGTTATAAAAATCTAAACCTTATGGACAACATTCTGAGAATTTGCTAAGAAAGGTCACTACCTCCTCACTTACCTCAGAACTGTCACACTGCAGCAGTATTTCACCATCTCTTTCAGTCTGACACATCTGAGAACTTATTAATCCAAAAAGGAAGCAAAAGAGGGTGAGCTAATGAGGGACCTCATGACCCACCAAGTAACACTCTGTGACAATTCACACTTTTGTATTTATAGCATGGGACACAGTGTTATACAGCTGTAAGGAGTATGTGGAAAACCACAAAAAATTTAGGAGATGGATAAAGTTGTTTTTAGGATTTTTATTTGTTCCCAGCAAAGCTGTTTATTGCCTGGACTTGGTGATATGCCCTAACGAAAATTTACATGGTCAGTGTGTCAGTTTTAAAACATGGTCCCAGCATTTTTGATACTCCTCTCATAAAACTAGAGTCCACGTCCCCTCCCCTTGACTCTGGATAAGGGCTTCGGACTGCTTTGACGAACAGAGAGTCACTGCATGACTTCCGAGGCTAAGTTAGGAAAAACCATGCAGCTTCCATCTGGTACTTTTGGGACAGCCCCTCTTGGAACCCAGACGCCATGCTATGAAGAAACCCAAACTAGCAGTGGAGAGAGTACATGGAGAGACCCTAATACTCTATAAAGAGAAAGAACAAGATGCATGGCCCGCCCCCAACTGCTCTATCCCCCATTAGTTCCAGCACCAGCACCACCTGTCTACAACCACATGAGACCCCAAGTTTGAACTGTCTAGTCTAGCCCAGAAACCATAAAAGATAATAACATAAATGACTATTGCTGATTTAAGCCACTGGGTTTTGAGGTGGTCACATGACCACAGATAATTGGAATGGCCAGTAAGTAGTCATATACTGCCAGTAAAGTCAAGCACAAAGAAAATGGTAATATAAAACAGGTATATATTAGGTAAAAATAAGGTTCAAAACACTGAAGACAACTGCAGCACAGAAGTGAACTAAACAGCCTCCAAAAAAGCTACTGTAAAATCTGCTTCAACTGGGAGATATTTACAGATTGCATGGATATGCCTAAAGGCACTCATATCTTAGTAAGAAAGTAAATAAACTACTGCAAATCAGAGAACATGGAAATACAGCATTTCAATGCCTATAATAATGTGTCAGAATCAGCAAGATTAAAAAGTATGGTCAGCCAATTCCTTGCTCCTCATGTTGTATTATTGTTACAGATTATTTGGTACCACGACATTATTGCAAATATTATGTATTCCCCTAAATATCTGCCCCCATATGCACATCACTGTGCTAAGCCATACCTGCCACCCTTTCATTGAAGAATCATGCAGATCATGATTGCTTGAAATTCTTCCTCTACGATACTTATTTAGATCTTTCCCTCTTCCCTTCTTCTTAGTTTTCAGAAAAACTTTTCATCTACACTTTCAATGCGCCATCTCAATTATCCATCCTCTCTTGTCTGCTCCAATACCTTGATCCATCAAATCTATCTTTTTTATAACTTCAGTGACCTTTATCTTACAAACATCTTAGTCTTCATTATCCCAAAAATATTACAAAATGTATAAATATTGACAAATAAACATTCTTAACCTGGCATCCTAAGCTCTTCACTCACTCGATTCTCAAAGAATTTTCTATAATCAATGTTTCCTAATTCTTCCCTATCCACTAGATTTTTAAACCTGTTGTAACCTATCTTTAACTACTCAACACTCAACTATTTCCCTAAAGGTTACTGATGACTTTAATCACCAACCAGTGGTCTTTGCTCAGCACCATTCTCAACTAACTTGCTGTAGGATCTGATACCGCTGATAAATCTTTCCTCCTTGAAATTATTCTACTTTTGACTTTCAAAAAATGTGCTCTTCTGGCTCTCCTTGTTCTCTGGACATTACTTGTCTTTTTTCTCCTCTCAACCATCTTCTACCTGATCTCCCAAACAGGAACGTTTCCTACATTCTTCTGTCTACACCAACTCATGGTGAACTAGTCCAGAATGCCCAAATCTCTAGCTCTGGCAAAATTCCACTGGCAAGATGCACTCAGGTGTACTTCAAACTCTCTCTGCTGATTTATCCCATCTAATGTCTGAATAGCAACAAATAAAGGAACTTCAAGTTCCACACAAACCTAAGACTTCCCACATAAGACTGTAAAAAAAAAAAAAAAAAACTATACAAAGGAGGTCAAAATGACAAGAATATCATAGATTTCCTCAATGCACTGGGAAGAACAATCCTTAATTTAAGATATTCAAGCTTGAGAACTCTGATTTTAATATTACCATTAAGCACATACATGCTGTCTTTTCCTCAGCCAGAAATGCTGTCCCCTGATATCTGCATGTTTTGCACCCTCACTACCTTCATGCAATGAACAAGTATCAGTTTATAAGAGAGACCTTCCTAGACGACCTTTACACCAAATGTAAAATAGCATCTCTCATAGCACTACTGCTACATGACACATTATATATTTATTCACTTACTGTCTATCTTCCCTCTTTGAAATATATAAGTTCCATGACAGCAGGAACTGTGTTTTGTGCACTGCTGCCTCCCTAGAACACAAAAGAATATTTAGCCCAGAGTAAGAATGTTCTGTTGCACATAGGGTCACTATGAGTCAGAACTGACCTGACAGCACCTAACAAAAACAACAATGATAAGAATGTAATAAATATTTGCTGAAAAAATGAAGTTTAATGGGAAAATGAATACAAATGTTCTCTTTTCCATTTACAGAAAGTCTCTAATGCTGTAATGCAAGAATACTCAGGGCAAACAGTATTTGTTTCACCATATGAACTAATTCAAATTTTGTCTACTTAAACCAGTTAGCCTTCTAATAGCAGTTTCTTTGCAAATAGAAATGTGATTAGCTCTTTCATAGTGGAATATACCACCTTGTCTTTTTCTTAAGACAAATGACCCTACTAGAGTTTGCTGCCAACATTTCTATTAGCGTAGAAGCACAAAACTTTATTAGAGCATTTATCTAAAGTCTCCATATATCAGTCACTCAACTTTTCCTTCTCTAACATCTTCATTTTTACATCTCTTCAACATTTTTCTTCCACATGGATTTTTTAAAAATAGAATAGCAGTGGAATCTATTTTACACACAAAATAGTAATAAAAACAGAGCCAGAAGTGAAGAGCCTCGGACAATGCCTCCCCTTTCAAGCTACACTGTCCTTACCTCTAGCATTCCTGGGACATCAGGAAGAATCATCAGTCTCCTTTGAAAACCAATGAAACTAAATTTTCATAACTAAGCACAACATGTGTGGTCTGTGTCAACTTGTCCATTTTTCCAGCAGAAATGTCTTCTCTTCCTGTGGGCTAAAAGCATTTATTTACTGAGTGTGCTATGTACTAGGCAGAGTGAGGAATAAGCTGAGGAAACATACGAAAGGAAGGGCTCTGGACTTACAACGTTCCTGTCCCACCACTTAAACACACTGCATTGATCTATAATCTTCCTTGCGTGAGGGATCTTTTCTCCTTCTCTACTGCTCATGCCCCCCTTGACTTTTGTGTCACTGTACTGATTCTCTCCTGGTCTAGCACTCCCCGAACCATCCACACATATCAGGAGCATCCCTGAAGGTACAGGCAGTGGTCAACTGCATTTCCTCCATCTATCTTCCCATTATCTGAGAACTAGTGTAATTTGGGGACCATCCTTGCCTCCTTTCAATAGATGACCCCTTGATCTCCCTCTTTTCTTGATTCTGTTATATATGCATCGTGTACTGAACTTATCCCTGGGATCACCTGCTATCACATAAAGTCCAGTACCTTGAGCTCTCTTTCCTCCGTCCACTCGCACTCCTTTTCAACACACACATATTTTCAACATTACCAATCACTTAGTTTCCCAACCTTGAAACTTTTAAGTTATCTTCCATTCCTTTGTCTTCCTCGTCATTTATACCCCAGGTGTATCACAACAGTTTTGTAACACCATCCTTCTGCTCTGACTTTCTGGAAACTATTCAAATGTACCTGAGCCAACAGTATTTTTAAGACAAGCAGAGACTGTGTCTGTTAATTTATCACTACTTTTTTTTTTTCTAGGCACAGTGCCTGGCACAGGATTTGTTGTTGTTGTTGTTGTTAGGTGCTGTCCAGTTGGTTCTGACTCGTAACAACCCTACGTACAACAGAACGAAACACTGCCAGGTCCTGTGCCACCCTTGCAATTGTTGTTGTATTTGAGTCCACTGTTGCAGCCATTGTATCAATCCATCTCCTTGAGGATCTTCCTCTTTTTTGCTGATCTTCTACTTTACTAAGCATAATGTCTTTCTCCAGGGAATGGTTCCTCCTGATAACATGGCCAAAGTATGTGAGATGAAATCTCACCATTCTCACTTCCAAGGGGCACTCTGGCTATACTTCTTCCAAGACGGACTTGTTCATTCTCCTGGTAGTCCACAGTACAGTCAATATTTTTTGCCAACACCATAATTCAAAGGCATCAATTCTTCTTCTGTCTTCCTTATTCTTTACCCAGCTTTCACATGCATATGTGGCAACTAAAAATACCATGGCTTAACATGGAATAAAAAATAGACAACACTAGGAGCCCTAATACACAGCATAAACAGGATATAAAACATAAGTAATGATGTACAAACACCAGAAGAGAAACTAGATAACTGGGACTTCCTAAAAATCAAACACTTAAACTATGCTCATCAAAAGAGTAAAAAGATAACCTACAGACTGGGAAAAAAAATTTGGCTATGACATATCTGATCAGGGCTTAATCTCTAAAATCTAGAAGATGCTGCAAAACCTCAACAACGAAAAGATAAATAACCCAATTAAAAATGGGCAGAGGATATGAACAGGCACTTCATCAAAGAAGACATTCAGGCAGCTAACAGATACATGAGGAAATGCTCATGATCGTTAGCCATAAGAGAAATGCAAGTCAAAGCTACAATGAGATACCATCTTACCCCATTAAGGCTGGCATTAATCCAAAAAAAACACAAACTAATAAATGTTGGAGAGGTTGCGGAGAGACTGGAACACTTATACACTGCTGGCAGGAATGTAAAATGGTATAGCCACTTTGGAAATCGATTTGGCACTTCCTTAAAAAGCTAGAAATAGATGTACCATACGATCCAGAAATCCCACTCCTTGGAATATATCCTAGAGAAATAAGAGCCATCACAAGAATAGATATATGCACACCCATGTTCATTGCAGCACTATTCACAATAGAAAAAGATGGAAACAAGCTAGGTGCCCATCAACGGACGAATGGACAAACAAATCATGGTATATTCACACAATGGAATGTTATGCAACGATAAAGAACAATGATGAATCCACAAAACATCTCATAACATGGATGAATCTGGAAGGCATTATGCTGAGTGAAATTAGTCAGGAGCAAAAGGATAAACTTTGTATGATACCACTATTATAATGACTCAAGAAAAGGTTTAAACACAGAAGAAAACATTCTTTGAAGGTTATGAGGGTGGGAAGGGAGAGGTGAATTCACTAACTGGATGGCAGATAAGAATTATCTTAGATGAAGGGAAGGACAAAACACAATACAGGGGAAGTCAGCACAACTGGACTAAAACAAAAGCTAAGAAGTTTCTTGTACACAATCAAACACTTCAAGGGACAGAGTAGCAGGGATGGGGGTCTGGGGACCATGGTTTCAGGGGACATCTAGGTCATTGGCATAACAAAGTTTATTAAGAAAATATTCTGTATCCCACTTTGGTGAGTGGCGTCTGGGATCTTAAAAGCTTGTGAGTGGATATCTAAGATTCATCAATTGGTCCCAACTCACCTGGAGCAAAGGAGAATGAAGAACACCAAAGACGCAAGGAAAACATGAGCCAAAGAGACAAAAGGGCCACATAAACCAGAGACGCCATCAGTCTGAGGCCAGAAGAACTACAGGGTGCCTGGCTACCACCAATGACTATCCAGACAAGGAACACAGCAGAGAGTCCCTGATGAAGCAGTAGAAAGAAGACCAGACTTAATGGTCTGACTGAGACTACAGGAACCCCAGAAGACATGTCCCTGGGACTCTCTGTTAAACCAGAACTAAAACCGTTCCTGAAGCCAATTCTTCAGACCAAGACTAGACTGGAATATAGAACGTAAAATAATACTTGTTTAAGAGTGTGCTTCTTAGTTCAAGCAGATACTCGAGACTAAATGGGCAGCTTCTTTTCAGAGGTGGAATGAGAAGGCAGAAAGGGATAGTAGCTGGCTGAACGGACAAGAAAATACGGGGCGGAACCGGAGTGTCTGCTATCACACCATAGGGATTGCAACTAGGGTCACGTAACAATATGTGTATAAATTTTTATATGAGAAGCTAACTTGAGCTATAAACTTTCACCTAAAGCACATACACACACAAATACCATGGCTTGGGTCAGGTGCAAAGTGAGGACTAAGGATGAGAACCCACTGTCGTTGAGTCGATTCCGACCCACTGTGACCCTATAGGACAGAGTAGAACTGTCCCACAGGGTTTCTAAGAAGCAGCTAGTGGATTCAAACTACTAACCTTTTGGTTAGCAGCTCTTAACCACTGCACCACCAGGGTCCCAGGACGAAGGACGGCTGCCTCATAATCCTTGCTGAATGAATGAATAAACTAATGAGGTAAAAATATGGGATGTTTACTACAGCATAAAAACTGCAAGAATATTCCTTAGTAATAAGAGAAGATGTTAGTAAATTTTGGCACATTTATAGGATATTGTAGCATAATTAAAATATTTTCAAGTATATATTAATGGCTTGAAAATCATTTCCTACTTAATGAAAAAGAAGCTGGATAAAAAGCCATAAATGTTTTGTGAACTCATTTGTGAAAATACAAAAAAATGTTTAACACTGATTATCTCTGAGTGTTGATCTTTACTTTCAAACTGTTCTTAAATTTTCCTGTTTTACTTTTTTAAATTTGTGATAGTTAAGATTGTGTGTCAACTTGGCTGGGCCTGATTCTCAGTGTTTTGGCAGTTGTATAATGCTGTGATCACTACCCTGTGAAATCTGGTACGTGATCACTCCCTACAGGGTTACTATGAGTTGGAATTGGCTCAATGGCAACGGATTTTAGAGGGGCAAGATAATATTAAAATCATTTAGTTCAGCATTTCCCTTTACGGAGGCTAAAATGCAATTGCTGTATTGTGTGTTGTCTTTCCCTTCACATAAAATAGTATTTACATACTAACTAATTAGTGAAAACCTCTCTCCCTCCTTCCCTCCCCACTGTCGTAACCACCAAAGAATATTTTCTTCTCTGTTTAAACTATTTTTCGAGTTCTTATAATGTGGTCTTCTACAATATTTGTCCTTTTGCTACTAACTAATTTCACTCAGAATAATGCCTTCCAGATCCCTCCATGTCATGAAATGTTTCACGGTTTCATCATTGTTCTTTATTGATGCATAGTATTCCATTAGAAATGGAATACTATGAATACTATGCATTTCAGTTAGAAAAGGTGACTTGTTCAGGGAAACAAAGAACCTAAGATTAGAACCCAGTGGTTAATACTGGGAGTCCCTGGGTAGTACAAACTGTTAACAGCACTTGGCTACTAACCAAAAGGCTGGAGGTTCGAGTCCACCCAGGCGCATCTGGGAAGAACTGCCTAGTGATCTACTGCCAAAAAACCAGCCACTGAAAACTCTATGTAACACAGTCCTATTGACAACAAATGTATTTTTTTTTAATTTTATTTAACTCTTACAGTTCAGTATTTTAAATAATGTAGGATCTGTTATTATCTGCTCATTAATTCCTCAGCAATTGTTCATGATTCTGTTCTTAAAGATATGTCTTTCCTGTTCTAGTTGACTGTCACTGTCATTTTCTTCAGGGCAGACACAATGCACAGGATTCCTTTACACTTCCATTGTACCTAGTGCTGCAGAGTGAATGCTGGAGAAGTATGGCAGGCATGACCTGAAGCGAATCGAATAACACTAGTAATGATACAGATCCGTGATACCAATCTTCCATCTTAAAATTCTGGCTGATACATCTAGTTGGATGGTAATAACTACTGAAGGAGGTACTGTCAGCTTCCTCTAACACTGTACAAGGCTGCCCTAGCCAATCGTGAAATCTCAAGATTTCAGTTCAAGTAAGACACCGGAAACAGAGCCAGGATAGAGAAAGAAAGGCAGGAACTAGATCGTCAAGCTATGTCTCTACAGTCTGTAAAATCTGACTCAAAAGTCAGGCTGAATAGTAGCTTTCAAAGTTGCAAGTGGCTCTTTTCACATACACACAAACACACAAACATTTTAATTCTGAAGGACATATATACAGATGAATGACATAGATATTGATGAACAGAAAAAGCATTTTAACAACTGTACAATCAAATAATGTGCAATACGTTACCCAACAACCATTGGATGAAATTCTATTGCAAGTCAGAAGACCCTGGGAAAAAGGAGGTTCTCAGGGTCATCAACGTTCAAAGGCAGGGAGAACAAGGACAAGCATGAAAGACCGAATCCTGCCAGCCCCTCTGTCATGACTGCTATGCACTGGGCCATGAGCCACACAAACTCAGAAGCATCTGCCAAAGGTTTCAGACAGCTGTGCAAGCATTCTCTGCCATTTGTTCAGCTGTTTTGAAGAGCGATGCATATTCCCAAGGTTCAACCAAGTAGACTTCTTTTTCAACTCAGAACAATGTGATGAGAATATGAATTTTCTTATTAGTTCTGATTTTGTCACTTTGAATATATATTCACTGGGATGAATCCATCTATCGCTCATTTTTGTAACTAATAGAGGTGAAGAGAATATACCATGCCACATTAAAAAACTGGTAATGCTGAAGAAATGAAAATAAATCACTCTTTCAAGGTAAGAGCAGAGTTACTACTCAGAGAATTAGGTGCTCATTTACCCGGCAATTCAAAATGTCTTAAAAAAATGATTTGTCAAAATCCCATCGGCTTCTTTCCTTTCCTGCAATGAGCATCATAATTTCAAGGCAAATGATTTAATGTTGAAATCTTGGAATGTAGCATAGCCAGCTCAACTTGTATATATCAACACAGTTACTATGTTCCAGAAATGAATTCAATGGACTTGTTTAAAAAAAAAAAACTGCTCTCTTCCAAGAAAGCAGGGAAAGAGAAAAAAAAAAAAAAGGAAAGAAAAATTTCAAAAGAAAAATATAAAGGCTTTTACTGACTGATCGTTGTTGCGTTTCACATTCATTATAAAGGCTCAGTGTGGGGGAGTTAATTATATTAGTAAGCTATTAATTTTGTGCTTCAAAGTTATTAACCACCTTTTGGTATACAGTTCACAGGCGAATGAATGGACTTAATCTCTGTATTAAAATACAAAACAAACAAAATAATCCCATGTTTCATGACTTTTCAAAGTTGATTATCTCCTTGGCAAGGCTTTACCAGAAGGTAGATATATAACTGCTGCTTTAGTAAAGAGTCTCTGGCTGTTTATATTAGGAGCTTTCAAAGTGCATTTAATCACACTTTAATAGTCATTCCTTTTCAGGCCAGACATAAAAGGTCACCGAGGGAAAGCATTTTTTCCCAGTGATTCAACCATACAGGGTTTGTAAAATCTCGTCTTCCAATGATCACACATGTCCTGAGAGAGTTTACTTGTTTAATATGATACAGAGTTAGCATTTGAAAATTTAAACACTTCAGTAGAGAAATAAAATACTTAAGATGGTAACCATCTACTGTCAAAAGAAGTTTGTAGATTTCTTTTTTTGGTCATGTCTGAATTCTTTAGGGCAATATAATATCATTTAATCTTACAGCAGCAGTTTTACATAGACGATCTTTATCTCCTGATTATCAAAGGTTCTCTAAACTTGTAAAAAGCATTACACATGTGATATAATTACAGTAAATGAAAAAGTTATTACCATAAATCACGATGGTTATCTGCATTTAAGGGTATATGTGCTCTAACAATTTAGTATATCTTTATTCCAATGAGAAATTTACAATGATTTATTTCTCTGACTTATTAAAAGCCTAGTCATAGCTCAGAGGTCTCCAAATACCCATAAAATTAGGAAATTATAGCCATAAGATTAAGAAATAATAGCAAAAACTCCATCTAAGAAACAATCTAATAAGACATTACCTATTATGAAACAGTTAAGGATAAGGTATTTAAAATGAAAACTTTTAACTAAGCTTTGTCAGTAATCTATGCTTTCATGAAACTCATTTTTTGGCTTCACTGCTATATAACTATACTCATTGATATACTCATTTCCCTTCCTTTTAAATTCATGCTAAAATAACGTGTATGTGGAGATATTTCTGTCTGTATGATTCCCTTTTGAAGTTTTCTGATTTCAAACACAGCAATTTCATGATTTTAGCATAAGATAAATAAGTATTTCACAAAGTTACGTAATTACTGTTCAACAGGTATAAGAGAATGAAAGGTTAAGTGGAATCTCAAGTTTAGGCCATTGTTTTCAGAATATATTTCAACGTTATAATTACTATTATACTTTAGCTTTAACCAAATTAAAAAGATCAATATTTTGAGATATGTTTTCACATAAAAATATATTTGATACAAATTATGGCCCATTAAAATGATCTCTCCTGCTATTTTTCCGTGTCACCATAGGCTGAAAATTTAATTAGATTTTTAAGAAAATAATTGTAAAAAATTATATAAAATAATTGAGTGGAAATAAAAGTTTGAATAGAAAATGAGAAGAAAATATGTTACATTTGTGCTATGGGCCATAAAATATGAATACAGGAAGAGATATAATTTGTTTTGAGAAGGGAAAGCTCAATTTCAGAAGCGTCACTTCCTGCTAATATAATCTATAGATTCAGTGAAGGAAAAACATTTTCTTGGGAACAGAGGAAAGGAAATATTTCAAGTTTAAGTGAAGGTATGGATGTACAAGGGCAGTCAACAAATTTTGGAAAATTAAATTTTATTGAACTAAAAACTTTCAATTATAGTAATTATTTTTAACTAAAAGGGCAACTTTGCAAAATAATAGAGAAAAACTGTAAACAAATTATCAATACAGGGCTGGTTAAGTGAATAATGTCTCATCTATACAATGAAACTCTTTCAGGTCATGGTGATGAGTTTCTGGATATTCTGCAAGGAAAGGTGTTTGTTATGTATTGTAAAGGGAAAAAGGCAAGTTATAAAGTAGTTTTTAAAATATGATGTGATTATTTTTAACATATAAAGAAAAAATCTATGTAGAATATGCATCAAAATATTACTCGCTGTTTTCTTTCAGTAGCAGGGCAAGGTGATTTTCAGTGTTTGTACTTTTGGCATTGTGACTTTTTCATAATAAAGATATATTATTTTTGATAATCATAAGAAATTATTTTAACACTGTATTTTAACATGTGGGTTTTTATGGGTAATAAAAAACAAGCAAAATTGAAAGGCTGTGAATCAACTGGATTCTAGGAAAGGAAACCAACAGAACCAAATTTTGAGGAAGGTTTCCACAATGTTAGGGACTTTCCTGTTTATCCATCTAGTGTGACTATAGTGGGATGCTTTGGAATATTGGGTACTATATGGATGAGTCATGTGTGCCTTAACTTCCTAGTTTCCAGTCTTCTTTTCTTATCATTTTACTGTTGACTTAAAGGTAAGGCGAAGATGCGGTAGTGAGAGTCTTAAGTCATATCACTCTATCCTACTGCAGTCTTTATACTAAATATGAAAGCAATGCTTTAATGCTATAGTTGCATAATCTAAATGAATGATAAACCAAGAAGCACATCTCTTGACATCCCACCCCAGTGCCATCGACACAGCCATACTAAAATCTGCCCTAGCGATTTCATTTGGGAGATTTATTTTAAAAGAAAGGAAGTATGACAATATGATTAGCTGCTATAATGCATGTAATTTGAATCTTTTTAACAATACTATGTTTTTTTTTTTAATACTATGTTTAAAAAATAGTTTATATGAGTATGAGCTAATGTGGAAATTTTATTGAATAAAAATATTTTGCACAAAATAATGAATAAAAATAGTCTGCATAAAATAATTTAATAAAAATAATGATAATAACATATTTATGGAATATTTACCATGTTTTTTTTTAGCAGGCAAAGTGCTAAAAGCGCTTGATGTGATTAAGTCAATTCTTCAGCGAACTTGCTTATGAGGTAGATGCTATTATTATTCCATGAAGAAAGCAAGGCTCAGATAGCTAAATCCCTTGCCCAAGGCCACACAGCTAAAAAGTGACAGAGTGCGGTACTAATCCCAGACAATCTAATTTTGGAACACTTTTTTTTTTTTTTACTTTAAATAAGCATTTAATTTTAGACTAGTTTTAGATAAATCTATAAATAGAAAAATGACAAAAATACTATAGATAGTTTCTGTCTGTCCCTCACCCAGTTCCCCCACTACCCCACTACTGATATGTTACCAGGTACATCTCTGACAACTAAGGAGCCAACACTGGTACATTACTATTACTAAACTCCACACTTATTCGGGTTTCACCAATTTTTCCGTAACGTACATTTTCTATCCCAGCACTCCATCCTGAATACCACATTACATTTAGCTGCCATGTCTTCTTAGCCTCCTCTGGGCTGTGATGGTTTCTTAGACTTTTCTTGTATTTGATGACCTTGACGGTTTTGAGGGATCCTGGTCAGGTATTTTGCAGAATCTTCCTCAATTTGGGTTTCTGGGATGTCTGTCTCATGATTATACTGGGTTATGATTTTGGGAGGGAGACCACAGGGGTGACTTGCTGTGCTTATCACATCAAGTGTAAATGTTATCAACAGAATTTACCATTGATGATGTTAATCTCAATAATCTGCTCGAAGGAGCATTTGCCAGGTTTCTCCACTGCAAAGCTACTATCCCCCGTTTCACTTCCACCATTTTTCCATACTCTGCTTTTTGGAGGAAAGCTACCAAGTGCATCCCACACTCAAATGGGGTGGGGGGCAAAGGGGCAGTGGGAGGGAGTTAAGCTCTGCCTACTTGAAGTGGGGATATCTACATAAATTATTTGGAATTCTTTTGTCAGAGGCCTCATTTATAACCCATTACTCTACATTGCCTCTCACATTCTACCCTTTCCTATTATATTTCCATATTATTCATGTATAATAGTTTAAAAACAATTCTTATCTAATTTTTTGCTTTT
Source organism: Elephas maximus indicus (assembly GCF_024166365.1). Taxonomy (NCBI): domain Eukaryota; kingdom Metazoa; phylum Chordata; class Mammalia; order Proboscidea; family Elephantidae; genus Elephas; species Elephas maximus. The sequence continues at coordinate 61,015,306 of NC_064826.1, read as the reverse complement.
TCAAAGGTTTGAAACTGTCGGAGCTAAATGTGACAACAAATAAATTTGTCTTAAATTATTTCTCCACTGACCACTGCAGAATTTGTCACTGGGTGACTAATTATAAACCAATTCTTTTCAAAAGCACTATTTAAAGAATTTACCAGAAATATTCGTTCAAGTTGATCCTGAATGTCTTTCATTCCTGGAAAAGCAGCAACCCCTTGGATCATTTCTACAAAGATGCAGCCGACTCCCCTAAAGAGAGAAGAAAGGATCGTTACAAAAACTTCCATATATTCTGCTTAGAATATGAAATCTGGAATTAGAACACTCACTCCTACAGAGGAGAGGCCATGAGTAATATTCTTAATGAGACACCAAGAGCTGTACCACATATACCTAGACACATAAATCCACCTTGCAACTTTCCTTCTCACCCCCGTGCCCCCCCCACCTCCCCACCCCCCAGTCTACTGCCCTCAAAGGACTCTGAATATATACAAATATACTGGGGTCTGACAATAGTGGAACCCCATGAAATAGTGAACCTTGGTGGCTCTACCTTACCTACAGAATAACGTTGAAACTTCAGAGCCTGATACAGAAAGCCTCTGAGTCTTATTCTAACATACATTTTCATTTGTATTTCACGAAGTCATAATGTATCACACTCTCTACCTGTCTAAAAAAACCTGTTGCTCTCGAGTCAATTCCGACTCATAGCAACCCTACAGGACAGAGAATTGCCCCATAGGGTTTCCAAGGAGTGCCTGGTGGGCTCAAACTGCCAACTTTTTGGTTCACAATCATAGCTCTTAACCACTACACCACCAGGATTTCCCTCTACTGTCTAGTGGTTCTCAGTCCTCTCTTTGCATCATAACCACCTGGGGAGCTTTTAAAAGCTCCAAATGCCTTGACCACAGCTCCCAGAGATGCTTTTTTCAGTCAGTCTAGGCTGGAACCCAGGCCTTGACACTGGGCTGCTCAGGTGATTCTAATGAGCAGTTAACTGAGGATCACTGAACCAGACCCATCAACCCATGTACCAAGCATAAACTTACACAACTTGGCTCAATTACTCCACTACCTAGAATACCCTCCTGCTTCAGTTATGTGCTCTTACTATCTAAATCCAATTCAACCTCTATGATCCAGTTTAAATGTCATCTGCTCTGCAAAGACTTCCATGAACATTCCGATAGGCTATCTCCTTTTCAAGAACTTATTTATTAAGCCCTTATTCAATATATTAGCCCTGATGGTGCTGTGGTTAGAGCACTCGGCTGCTAACTGAAAGCCACTATGCAGAAGAGAGATGCAGCAGTCTGCTACCATAAAGATTTACAGCATTGGAAACCCTATAGCGCAGTCCTAGTCTGTCCTGTGGGGTCACTATGAGTCAAAATCAACTCAACCACAATGGGTATTCAATGTATTAGCCACCTACCATGCTCAACATCTTCTCCTATTTAGCCTGTCATGCTCACTGTTCCTAGCAAGGCTTACAGAGTGCCTTGCCTCCCAGGCTGCAGCAGCCTGGGCCTAACCCAACAGGAATAACCAATTCAGACTGGGCAGAAAGCAAATCAAATTCCTCTCCTAGGACTTTTGGTAGCAGTATGGAAAGAAACTGACACATGTGAATGAGATAAGACACATTAATGACAGAGAATTAGCATGAATGGCCATATATTCCAGCAGCTGAGGTCCTTGCCTTCCTGAGATCTGGATGTTCAGAAAATCCAGGGTTTTAGTTAGATACCTCTAACCTTCTGATAATGCTCCAGGATTAAACATATTGCTATTATACTACATAATTTCTACTTCATAATCTCTATCCAAACTAAACACCAATGGGATATTGAGTCAAGATGACTAAAAACAAATACTACTTCATGTCATAAAAAATAGTTTCATTTAACTAGAAAATTACTAATTTCAATTCAGTATTCTAGACACCTGGGTGTTAACACAAGCTGTTTTCATTTTAGATTTGAGAAACAACATAGGTATCAAAAGAATTATTTTATTAGCATGTTAAAATGTAATTATACACTTATAAATCCTGGGGGTTCAGATATTTGTTTAGAATTTCAATTTCGTGGTTTTCCAAACTTTTCTGCCATGAATTCTTTTTATAAAACTACTGGCCTACATTTCTATTATCTTCTAATTTAAGTTTTCATAAAATATCTTGGATCTTAAGGTGCTACCTGGACTTTCCTTCTTTTTACATTCAGAATATTCTCTCTATTCTCCACCACTTGGTTTTTTATAGTCTTTTTCTCCATAAGTTGCAACTCTGTGATGATCTTTAGCACAAACTACATTGTTCACACAGCTAAGCCAGCTGATGAGGTAACCACCACACTGTCAGAACTACCTACAGAAATTCTTTCATCACTACGTTTGTTTGATCTATAATATGATACTCAGGAGCATTTAAAATATAAATGCATGCTGCAATCCTATTCAGTTGGAATGAGATGATACAGCATTTGTATGGGCTCCTATAAGGGAGATAAACTTTTATTTCTAATGGATGGTTCCCAGAACATCGTCTTTTCAAAGATGCTTGAGGGTGTGCTAAAGAAGCTGAATTATATTTAAAAGACTTTTCAAAAGAGATATAAAGCAAAAGAAAATATAAAAGTAGAAATACAGAAAATAAACACATTCACGTAGCAAAATGCTTTATTACTGGAGCTGTCTTACTGCCAAACAACAATTAAAGTCCTTCTATTTACTATGAAAGGGACTGTTATGCACTGAATTGTGTCCCCCGAAAATGTGTGTCAACTTGGCTAGACCATGATTCCCAGTATTCTGTGGTTTTCTACCATTTTGTGATCTGATGTGATTATCCTATGTGTTGCAAATCCTAACCTCTATGATGTTAATAAGGCAGGGTTAGAGGCAGTTATGCTAATGAGGCAGGACTCAATCCACAGGATTAGGTTGTATTTTGAGTCAATCTCTTTGGAGATATAAAAGAGAATCCAGAAAGGAGAGGGACCTCCTACCAACCAGAATGAAGAACCAGGAGGTTCTGTGAACCCGGGGTCCCTACGCTGAGAAGCTCCTAGACCAGGGGAAGATTGATGACACGGACCTTCCCCCAGAGCTGACAGAGAAAGAAATCCTTCCCCCAGAGCTGGCACCTTGAATTTGGCCTTTTAGCCACCTAGATTGTGAGAGAATAAATTTCTTTTTGTTAAAGTCATCCACTTGTGGTACTTCTGTTATAGCAGCACTAGATAACTAAGAGCAAACCCTGGTGGTGTAGTGATTAAGTGCTATGGCTGCTAAGCAAAAAGTCAGCATTTCAGGTCCACCAGGTGCTCCTTGGAAACTCTGCGGGGCAGTTGCATCCTGTCCTATAAGGTTGCTATGAGTCGGCATCGACTCTACCGCAATGGTTAGGTAACTAAGACAGCTAGTGCTGTCTGCTTTCTTTTTTTTCTCTTTTTCCTTTGCTTTCTACTCTCTATTAGCTTCATGCTTCCTTTTGCTTACTGGGTTAAGGAGAATTCCCACAGTGGTTTCCTGAGAAAGAATTCATTCACTCAGGCACTGTAATGATATATAATCTTATTTCAGGAAATGCCTCCTTTACTTTGATACTTTTTTGTGGAATTTCAATAATTATATAATTCTCACTCAGTCTAAATATTTTGAGAATAAGACTTGGTCACCAAAGATTACAATGAAAGGTGTCTTAGGATACAGTGCATTTGAACTCTTATTTTAGAATCAGTTACCTGGTAGGGTAATATATAAAACAACCATCCATGCTCACCCATCTTTCAATTCCCCTGAATTCCAAATGTAATTTATGCTGCAGGTGTGTAAATTATTTTTATCACAATTTGAAACATTTCACGGAGAATTAGAAGTAGTAATTTTTTGTCAATATGAGCAGAGAAAGGTGTTTTTTGAGGCCTGAAATGCATACAATTTAGTTCTCTTTGTGAAAAAGAATATGAAACTATTAATAAGAACTGGATAAAAAATGAATTTAGAATGAGATAATAAATCAGAACAACCACACATTTTTAAAAGCTGACAAATAATATAAAATTAAAAAAATAACACAATGTATTTCTTAACTTTTTGACACACCTCTCTAATACTTTTTTTCTAGCTGCATAATCTTCTATTACCTCTTCATACAACAAGAATTTTATATCATTTTCTATAAAGAGAATAGAAAGATAATTCAGACTTTCATCCAGCACAATTATGATCTTTGTGGGTGTTTTTAAAAATTCTGATAGTTTAGAAAAGTTTTCAGCTTCATTTCTCATTATTGATTATGTCATGTAGTCATGTAAATTTTAGGATTATTGTCAATTTTGGATAACAGTCATTTTAATATATTCGGTATAATACAATATATTTTATTTTACATATTTCCAATGACTGGATACAAATGGAACACAGGGAGAAAATGTCTAGCTCAGTGTGAAGGGTGAGGGAGGACAGGTACACCTGAAACCTTAAACGGCTAGGAAACTTGAGTCTGATGGATAATGGGGTGGCGGCACTGGAGGGGAAGGGGGTGGGAATGAGACACTTCAGGTAGAAGAAGCTTCGGAAAGCCAAGTGCTGTCATGATGGCTCTGCATGGTAAATGGAAGAAAGGGTCAAAAAAAAAAAAAAAGTAACAGGTTTTATCCCTAGGCTAAAAGGTCTAGATCTTTTTCAGCTTTCCAATACTCATTATAGATGAAGCCCACCAGCTGGACATCCCCTCTACTCCACTCCCACCCCCCCATCTGTGGATTAAAGATTACAGGCTAATCAGGGTATAAAGTAGCTCTCAAGAAGGAGCAATTACAACCACTAGTTGTAAAAACTCATTTCATTCTTTCCCAGTCATGACATCATAATGGCATTCAAATGACTGAGACTAACAGTAATTGCATTGGGCAATTACCAAAATATTGCATTGGGCAAACCTGGCCAAAAGACCTCTTTAAAGTGTTGAAAAGCAAAGATGTCACTTTAAGGAAAAAGGTGCGCCTGATCCAAGCCATGGTATCTTCAACCTCCTCGTATGCATGCGAAAGCTGGATAATGAATAAGGAAGACCAAAGAAGAATTGATGCCATTGAATTACAGTGTTGGCGAACACAACTGAATACACCATGGACTGCTAGAAGAACAAACAAATGTCTTGGAAGAAGCAATGCCAGAATGCTCCTTAGAAGCAGGTATGGTGACACTTCATCGCACGTACATTGGACACGTTATCAGGAGGAATGAGTCCCTGGAGAAGGACATCATGCTTGATACACTAGAAGATCAGCATAAAAGAGGAAGACCCTCAATGAGATGGACTGACACAGTGTCTACAACAATGGGCTCAAGGATAGCAACGATAAGGAGGATGGTGCAGAGCCAAAGTGTTTCATTCTATTGTACACGGGGTTGCCATGAGTCGGAACTGACTCAACTGAGAAGTACATTGGGGGAAATAGAGTGATCTTTAAAAAAGGTGCTTGTATAAGTAGTTCTATAAGAGTTGATTGTCTTTTCAAAATAGATTTGATGAGTTGATATGCATAATGAGGGCTTGAAGAAGGAGGATTGATTTTTATGAACTTTTTAAAAGCTTTTGTTGTTTTCAGAAGACAGAGGAACCACGTCTGATTGTTTGGAAGTGCTTGCTGCCTTTTACTTTTATAAACATTAGGAAATTTCATCTGATAACTGAAATTTTATAAATATAACATTGCAGGGCTCTCTAGCAATTTCAGGGTATTTTCTTTCCTTCCTGTACCACGTACTACATTGGGGCCCCCATGATGATAAAAACAGAGGACGCAGATTTTTAAAAAAATTTTACACACACACACACACATATAAAACCAAAAAGAAAAAGAAAAACAAAATCCATTGCCATCAAGTAGATTCCTATTCATAGTGACCCTAGAGGACAGAGTAGAACTGCTTCACAGGCTTTCCAAGGCTGCCATCTTTATGGAAGCAGACTGCCACATCTTTCCCCAACAGCTGGTGGGCTTAAACTGCTGATCTTTCCATTAACAGCCGAGCACTTAACCACTGTGCCACTAGGACTCCACCAGGGTGTATACACACACACACACACACACACACACACACAGAATAATTTAAACAATTAAAAAAAAAATCAAGACTGGAGATTGGAGGGAGTGAGGGCCTCAAATATTAAGCCTCTTGCCTCACTCCCCATTTCCCTTCACGCCTCTCTCCACTGGATTCCCTCTGCCATACTGCTCTCCTGTCTCTTCCTAGAACATTACACTTTTTTCAATTTCAGGATCCTTGCATGTTGTTATGGGTTCATTTGTGTCCCCCCAAAAGATATGTTCAAATTTTAACCCCCCTACTCTGTCCTAGAGGGTCGCTATGAGTCGGAATCAACTTGAGGGCAGTGGGTTTTTTTTGGGGTTTACCTGGGAACGTGACCTTATTTGGTAATAGGGTCTTTGCAGATGTAAGAGTTAAGGTGAGGTCTTTAAGGTGGGCCCTAATTTCTTTTTGACTGATGTCCTTTTAAGAGGAGAAGAGACACACAGAGAAGAATGCCAGATGACCATGCAGACAGAGACTGGATGTCCGGTGCCACAAGTCAAGGAATACCTGATGCTACCAGAAGCTGGAAGAGACAAGGAAGGATCTTCCCCTAGAGCCTTCAAAGACAGCATGGCCCTGTCAACACCCTGAATTTGGTTGTCTAGCCTCCAGAACTCTGAGAAAATAAATGCTGTTTTAAGCCGTCCACTTGTGGTAATTTGTTAAGGCATCCCTAGGAAATGAATACACATCTGTTGTTGTCCTTCTGCCTGGAATGCACCTCTCTCACTCTGTGCTTGGATAACTGCTTCTCATTACTCAGGGGTCAGCTGATATGGCTCCTGTTAGAAAGGTCTTTCTGAGCCACCATATAAGGCAGGTTCCTCCTTGCTGCCTAGCCTTTTGCTGTCACCCTCCTTCCTCTAGTTTATTTCCTTTATAGCACTTAAAGAATGTTAACTTATCTTTGCTTTTGTGAGGGTAAGTCTCCCGTGGAATGGAAGGTCTAAGAGATTAGGGACAAGGTCATGGTCATCACCTTGGCCCTGGGCACAAAACTGTGTCAGGCACATAGTAAGGGCTCAATGATATTTGTTATACGAATGAATCAAGAGCAACACAATCTCTCCCCACCCCCGGCCTCAACTATGTGTAGTGACTCGTTTCCAAACAGTAGAGTATGCGATGGGGCAAGAAGGGAGGAAAATACCAACTTTACAATGAAGAAACAAGGCAAACACTACCTCAGTTACTGTTTAACATCGTCAGTGGTAAGTCATGTTGATAGCAGGTATCCTTGATATGAAGTGATGAGATACCTCCTCACCTCTGCAATCTTCCTCCCAAAAACCCAACTTTAGGGACATTCCACAAAATACCTCCAAACTGCTCACACCCCCCAAAACAAGGAAAGTCTGAGGAAGTGTCACAGCCCAAAAGAAGCTAGAAAGATATAACAAATAAATGTAATGTGGTATCCCAGATGGGCATATTAGGGAAAAATAGAAAAAGCATATTAAGGAAAAACTAGTGAAATCTAAATAAATTTGAAGATGGGTTGAAGGGTATATGGGAACTCTCCCTTATTTTTGCAATTTTTCTGTAAATCTAAAACTATTCTAAAATTTAAAGTTTTTTTTAAAAAGGCAAAATGAGGACGGACAGTATCTCTTTGGGACTTGTTATGGATTGAACTGTGTCCCCCTAAAATATGTGTTGTAAATACTAACTCCTATACTTGGTTATGGAGCCATGGTGGCACAGTGACTAAGATTGCAGCTGCTAACCAAAAGGTTGGCAGTTTGAATCCACCAGCTGCTCCTTGGAAACCCTATGTGGCAGTTCTACCCTGTACCATAGGGTCCCAATGAGTCGGAATCAAGTTGATGGCAAAGGGTTTGGTCTGGGTTTTTTTTATACCTGGTTATTCCATTTGTTATGTGAATGAAGCAGTATTACTGTAGGATACATCGTGAGTAAATTTCAGATATAAAAGAGCAGATTAAGGAATCAGAGATGTGGGACAAGAGATGCCAAGCCACATGAAGATCACCCAGGAGCAGAGACCACCACCTTCCTCCAGAGCTGACAGAGACAGAAAGCCTTCCCTTAGAGCCGCACCCTGAATTTGGACTTCTAGTCTCCTGTGAGAAAATTAATTTCTTTTTGTTAAAGCCACCCACTTGTATTTCTGTTACAGCAGCACTAGATAACTAAGATAGCACTGTATATAGATTTAGTCATTCCAAGCAGAAAAACCATGGCATCTTGAATTTCTTCTATATGCACAAAAAGAACTTCTGCGCATGCTGATAAACTTTTATATGCCCAGAGCCATCTAAAACTACAGGCTCAGAATGTGAAATGGCAGTTAAGCTGCAGCCTTAAATAACTTGGGCAGCAAGCTCATTAAATATTAATTAAGTTTGATGGGAAGGTATTTGAAAACTGATATACACACTCTTATGGCAAAGGAGTTCAAGATGAAAAATTTATCTAAACTATTAAATGAAGAGCAATGGTGAAGCTGGGGAGGGGAACTACAGAGAAAAAAATGGAACTCACAGGAAAGGGGCAAGAGCTCTTCTCCATTACGGTAGGGAAGAGGCAAGTTCAAAGTCACTTTTTTGGGAAGGCTTCCTGTTCTCCCAGACACGGTTCGGTCCTTGCAATGTGCTCTCCATGCGACTTCCTATAACTACAATTTATTTACTCACTTGTAAACGTACAGCTATCACTGCTTTCCTCAGAATGAGGAATCGAACTTTTAAAGAAAGTCCAAATGAGTTGCAGGCAGTATGGCAATATGGCACCTCTCTTAACCTGAATGAAACAGGGTTAGGTCATTAAAGTTACCAGCTAATATACATTGTGACACACCTGCTTATTAAAGTCCTGGTAGGATTTTATGGTGCAGAATAATTTTAGACGTTTCAACTAAAATTGGGATTAATAAGATCCATCAACACTCATACTTAAACAATAACTGCATTTGACACATCACATTTCAAGTGAAGTGTACTCAGTCATGGTCAATTTTCAAATAAAGATATTAGAGTTATGATATGCTAATTAACCTAATAAACATATGAACGAGCATAAAATAGGACCTAGAGGTTACTGTTTATCTAGCTGACATTAATCTGTGTTTGGTCTTAGCCAAACATATCAAAAATATTGTTCTCAGAGGCGGGGCCAAGATGGCGGACTAGGTAGATGCTACCTCGAATCGCTCTTGCAACAAAGACACGGAAAAACAAGTGAATCGATCACATACATAACAATCTACGAACCCTGAACAACAAACACAGATTTAGAGACGGAGAACGAACTAATACGGGGAAGCAGCGATTGTTTTCAGAGGCTGGAGCCAGCGTACCAGTCAGGTACGGCACAAGCACAGAGAGCTGTTCCACCCCCTTGAACTAACACCAGGAGGGGGCCCAGCCGGTTCACGCGGGCGGCGTGGCAATGCAGCCGGTGGGAGAAGTCCCCGGGAGGCAGTGCCTGGCCTTGAAACGGGGAGAGCAGCACCCCAGCCGGGGAACCGTCCCGCTGGGATTTGGACTGGACGCAGGCAGCTTCATTAACAACCGAATAGCCTAAGCCAGAGGGAGAACTCTGATAGGGATTTGACTGCATTTTTTTTTAGAGGATTTTCTGGAAAAACTAGTTTCCCAGTGATGGCTCGGAGACAACAATCCATATCAAACCACTTAAAGAAGCAGACCATGACAGCTTCTCCGACCCCCCAAACAAAAGAATCAAAATCTTTCCCAAATGAAGATACAATCCTGGAATTATCAGATACAGAACATAAAAAACTAATTTACAGAATGCTTCAAGACATCACAAATGAAATAAGGCAAACTGCAGAAAAAGCCAAGGAACACACTGATAAAACTGTTGAAGAACTCAAAAAGATTATTCAAGAACATAGTGGAAAAATTAATAAGTTGCAAGAATCCATAGAGAGGCAGCATGTAGAAATCCAAAAGATTAACAATAAAATTACAGAATTAGACAACGCAATAGGAAGTCAGAGGAGCAGACTCGAGCAATTAGAATGCAGACTGGGACATCTGGAGGACCAGGGAATCAACACCAACATAGCCGAAAAAAAAATCAGATAAAAGAATTAAAAAAAATGAAGAAACCCTAAGAATCATGTGGGACTTTATCAAGAAGGATAACCTGCAGGTGATTGGAGTCCCAGAACAGGGAGGGGGGACAGAAAACACAGAGAAAACAGTTGAAGAACTCCTGACACAAAACTTCCCTGACATCATGAAAAACGAAAGGATATCTATCCAAGATGCTCATCGAACCCCATTTAAGATTGATCCAAAAAGAAAAACACCAAGACATATTATCATCAAACTCACCAAAACAAAAGATAAACAGAAAATTTTAAAAGCAGCCAGGGAGAAAAGAAAGGTTTCCTTCAAGGGAGAATCAATAAGAATAAGTTCAGAGTACTCAGCAGAAACCATGCAGGCAAGAAGGGAATGGGACGACATATACAGAGCACTGATGGAGAAAAACTGCCAGCCAAGGATCGTATATCCAGCAAAACTCTCTCTGAAATATGAAGGTGAAATTAAGATATTTACAGATAAACACAAGTTTAGAGAATTTGCAAAAACCAAACCAAAGCTACAAGAAATACTAAAGGATACTGTTTGGTCAGAAAACCAATAATATCAGATACCAGCACAATACAAGGTCACAAAACAGAATGTCCTGATATCAACTCAAATAGGGTAATCACAAAAACAAACAAATTAAGATTAATTAAAATAATAATAATAATACACTTAACAGGGAATCATGGAAGTCAATAGGTAAAAGATCACAATAATCAAAAAGAGGGACTAAATACAGGAGGCATTGAACTGCCAGATGGAGAGTGATACAAGGCGATATAGAACGATACAAGTTAGGTTTTTACTTAGACAAATAGGGGTAAATAATAAGGTAACCACAAAAAGGTGTAACAACTCTATAACTCAAGATAAAAGCCAAGAAAAACGTAACGACTCAACTAACATAAAGTCAAACACTATGAAAATGTGGATCTCACAATTTACTAAGAAAAACGTCTCAGCACAAAAAAGTATGTGGAAAAATGAAATTGTCAACAACACACATAAAAAGGCATCAAAATGACAGCACTAAAAACTTATTTATCTATAATTACGCTCAATGTAAATGGACTAAATGCACCAATAAAGAGTCAGAGAGTCACAGACTGGATAAAGAAACACGATCCATTTATATGCTGCCTACAAGAGACACACCTTAGACTTAGAGACACAAACAAACTAAAACTCAAAGGATGGAAAAAAATATATCAAGCAAATAATAAGCAAAAAAGAAGAGGAGGAGCAATATTAATTTCTGACAAAATAGACTTTAGACTTAAATCCACCGCAAAGGATAAAGAAGGACACTATATAATGATAAAAGGGACAATTGATCAGGAAGACATAACCATATTAAATATTTATGCACCCAATGACAGGGCTGCAAGATACGTAAATCAAATTTTAACAGAATTGAAAAGTGAGATAGACACCTCCACAATTATAGTAGGAGACTTCAACACACCACTTTCGGAGAAGGACAGGACATCCAGTAAGAAGCTCAATAGAGACACGGAAGATCTACTTACAACAATCAACCAACTTGACCTCATTGACTTATACAGAACTCTCCACCCAACTGCTGCAAAGTATACTTTTTTTTCTAGTGCACATGGAACATTCTCTAGAATAGACCACATATTAGGTCATAAAACAAACCGTTGCAGAGTCCAAAACATTGAAATATTACAAAGCATCTTCTCAGACCACAAGGCAATAAAACTAGAAATCAATAACAGAAAAACTAGGGAAAAGAAATCAAATACTTGGAAAATGAACAATACCCTCCTGAAAAAAGACTGGGTTATAGAAGACATCAAGGAGGGAATAAGGAAATTCATAGAAAGCAACGAGAATGAAAATACTTCCTATCAAAACCTCTGGGACACAGCAAAAGCAGTGCTCAGAGGCCAATTTATATCGATAAATGCACACATACAAAAAGAAGAAAGAGCCAAAATCAGAGAACTGTCCCGACAACTTGAACAAATAGAAAGTGAGCAACAAAAGAATCCATCAGGCACCAGAAGAAAACAAATAATAAAAATTAGAGCTGAACTAAATGAATTAGAGAACAGAAAAACAATTGAAAGAATTAACAAAGCCAAAAGCTGGTTCTTTGAAAAAATTAACAAAATTGATAAACCATTGGCTAGACTGACTAAAGAAATATAGGAAAGGAAACAAATAACCCGAATAAGAAACGGGAAGGACCACATCACAACAGAACCAAATGAAATTAAAAGAATCATTTCAGATTACTACGAAAAATTGTACTCTAACAAATTTGAAAACCTAGAAGAAATGGATGAATTCCTGGAAAAACACTACCTACCTAAACTAACACATTCAGAAGTAGAACAACTAAATAGACCCATAACAAAAAAAGAGATTGAAACGGTAATCAAAAAACTTCGAACAAAAAAAAGCCCTGGCCCGGACGGCTTCACTGCAGAGTTCTACCAAACCTTCAGAGAAGACTTAACACCACTACTTCTGAAGGTATTCCAAAGCATAGTAAATGACGGAATACTACCCAACTCATTCTATGAAGCCACCATCTCCCTGATACCAAAACCAGGTAAAGACATTACAAAAAAAGAAAATTATAGACCTATATCCCTCATGAACATAGATGCAAAAATCCTCAACAAAATTCTAGCCAATAGAATCCAACAACACATCAAAAAAATAATTCACCATGATCAAGTGGGATTTATACCAGGTATGCAAGGCTGGTTTAATATCAGAAAAACCATTAATGTAATCCATCACATAAATAAAACAATAGACAAAAACCACATGATCTTATCAATTGATGCAGAAAAGGCATTTGACAAAGTCCAACACCCATTTATGATAAAAACTCTTACCAAAATAGGAATTGAAGGAAAATTCCTCAACATAATAAAGGGCATCTATGCAAAGCCAACAGCCAATATCACTCTAAATGGAGAGAACCTGAAAGCATTTCCCTTGAGAACGGGAACCAGACAAGGATGCCCTTTATCACCGCTCTTATTCAACATCGTACTTGAAGTCCTAGCCAGGGCAATTAGGCTAGACAAAGAAATAAAAGGTATCCGGATTGGCAAGGAGGAAGTAAAGTTATCACTATTTGCAGATGACATGATTATATATACAGAAAACCCTAAGGAATCCTGCAGAAAACTACTGAAACTAATAGAAGAGTTTGCCAGAGTCTCAGGTTATAAAATAAACATACAAAAATCACTTGGATTCCTCTACATCAACAAAAAGAACACCGAAGAGGAAATAACCAAATCAATACCATTCACAGTAGCCCCCAAGAAGATAAGATACTTAGGAATAAATCTTACCAAGGATGTAAAAGACCTATACAAAGAAAACTACAAAGCTCTACTACAAGAAATTCAAAAGGACATACTTAAGTGGAAAAACATACCTTGCTCATGGATAGGAAGACTTAACATAGTAAAAATGTCTATTCTACCAAAAGCCATCTATACATACAATGCACTTCCGATCCAAATTCCAATGTCATTTTTTAAAGTGTTGGAGAAACAAATCACCAACTTCATATGGAAGGGAAAGAAGCCTCGGATAAGTAAAGCATTACTGAAAAAGAAGAAGAAAGTGGGAGGCCTCACTCTACCTGATTTCAGAAGCTATTATACAGCCACAGTAATCAAAACAGCCTGGTACTGGTACAACAACAGGCACATAGACCAATGGAACAGAATTGAGAACCCAGATATAGATCCATCCACGTATGAGCAGCTGATATTTGACAAAGGACCAGAGTCAGTTAATTGGGGAAAAGATAGCCTTTTTAACAAATGGTGCTGGCATAACTGGATATCCATTTGCAAAAAAATGAAACAGGACCCATACCTTACACCATGCACAAAAACTAACTCCAAGTGGATCAAAGACCTAAACATAAAGACTAAAACGATAAAGATCATGGAAGAAAAAATAGGGACAACCCCAGGAGCCCTAATACGAGGCATAAACAGAATACAAAACATTACCAGAAATGATGAAGAGATACCCAGTAACTGGGAGCTCCTAAAAATCAAACACCTATGCTCATCTAAAGACTTCACCAAAAGAGTAAAAAGACCACCTACAGATTAAAAAAAAAATTTCAGCTACGACATCTTCGACCAGCGCCTGATCTCTAAAATCTACATGATTCTGTCAAAACTCAACCACAAAAAGACAAACAACCCAATCAAAAAGTGGGCAAAGGATATGAACACACATTTCACTAAAGAAGATATTCAGGCAGCCAAGAGATACATGAGAAAATGCTCTCGATCATTAGCCATTAGAGAAATGCAAATTAAAACTACGATGAGATTCCATCTCACTCCAACAAGGCTGGCATTAATCCAAAAAACACAAAATAATAAATGTTGGAGAGGCTGTGGAGAGATTGGAACTCTTATACACTGCTGGTGGGAATGTAAAATGGTACAACCACTTTGGAAATCTATGTGGCGTTATCTTAACAGTTAGAAATAGAACTACCATAGAATCCAGAAATCCCACTCCTCGGAATATACCCTAGAGATACAAGAGCCTTCACACAAACAGATATATGCACACCCATGTTTATTGCAGCTCTGTTTACAATAGCAAAAAAGAAGCAACCAAGGTGTCCATCAACGGATGAATGGGTAAATAAATTGTGGTATATTCACACAATGGAATACTACGCATCGATAAGGAACAGTGACGAATCTGTGAAACATTTCATAACATGGAGGAACCTGGAAGGCATTATGCTGAGTGAAATTAGTCAGAGGCAAAAGGACAAATATTGTATAAGACCACTATTATAAGATCTTGAGAAACAGTAAACCTGAGAAGAACACATACTTTTGTGGTTACGAGGTGGGGAGGGAGGGCGGGTGGGAGAGGGTTTTTTACTGAATAATCAGTAGACAAGAACTGCTTTAGGTGAAGGTCAGCTCAATTGGACTGGACCAAAAGCAAAGAAGTTTCCGGGATAAAATGAATGCTGCAAAGGTCAGCGGAGCAGGGGCAGGGGTCTGGGGAACATGGTTTGCGGGGACTTCTAAGTCAATTGGCAAAATAATTCTATTATGAAATCATTCTGCATTCCACTTTGAAATGTGGCGTCTGGGGTCTTAAATGCTAACAAGCGGCCATCTAAGATGCATCAATTGGTCTCAACCCACCTGGAGCAAAGGAAAATGAAGAACACCAAGGCCACATGACAACTAAGAGCCCAAGAGACAGAAAGGGCCACATGAACCAGAGACCTACATCACCCTGAGACCAGAAGAACTAGTTGGTGCCCGGCCACAATCGATGACTGCCCTGACAGGGAGCACAGCAGAGGACCCCTGAGGGAGCAGGAGATCAGTGGGATGCAGACCCCAAATTCTCATAAAAAGACCAAACTTAATGGTCTGACTGAGACTAGAGGAATCCCGGTGGCCATGGTCCCCAGACCTTCTGTTGGCACAGGACAGGAACCATCCCCGAAGAGAACTCATCAGACATGAAAGGGACTGGTCAGCGGGTGGGAGAGAGACGCTGATGAAGAGTGAGCTAATTATATCAGGTGTACACTTGAGATTGTGTTGGCAACTCTTGTCTGGAGGGGGGATGGGAGGATAGAGAGAGAGGGAAGCAGGCAAAATTCTCACAAAAGGAGAGACTGAAAGGGCTGACTCAAGAGGGGGAGAGCAAGTGGGAGTACGGAGTAAGATGTATGTAAACTTATATGTGACAGACTGATTGGATTTGTAAACGTTCACTTGAAGTTTAATAAAAGTTAATAAAAAAAAAAACATACTTGTTGGCACAAGAAACAGTCATGTTTAATATAACTTTTCTTAACTGGAAGAGAAAAATATAGAAATTGAAGGATCTTTTGCATCCATCTTCATAGAAGGTGTCGAATAAATAATTTTGGAAAATCAAAAAATATATATATATTGTTCTCCTTCTCTAATTCTCAGGGCAAAAGTTTGGTCCAGTTGCAGCAGACTTGTAGATACACTTTAATATTTTAAAATACAGTGCAATTAATAAACAAACAAGACAAATAAACTAACGAACCAAAAAAACTTCTTGAATTACAGCTTCTAACTTCATCCACTTATTAGCAAAGGCTTGAGATTCCTTAGGGTAGAGAACTTTAAGCAGAAGAGCGACAGTTTCACTCCCCAGTAGCAGCACTGACCCCACAGAGCCTGGGAAGAATCATCACCACCCAGGACACCTTGTACATTTGCGTATGTGCAGAGCGACAGTGACATCCCAACTTACACTGTCACCATGTGGGGAGACGTACCCCCTTCTCATACGTGCTTCCCGAACTGAAAGTTGTAAGAGGCCTCTATTCAAGGTCAGAGAATTATTTAGAGGCATTCAAACCATCTGCATTGTCAAAACATTTGGAAAGAGGGCTGGAGATAAAGACAGTGTCAAGCTGCTTTTGACAGGAGGAAAGCAGATGCACAGAGCCATAACTCACTGCAAGTTACTTCTGTTGCCTTTCTCCCTTTCAACATCATGCTGGCACCAGAAATTCCTTCAAAGCTAAACCAAAAAAAACCAAACCCACTGCCGTCGAGTTGGTTCTGACTCATAGCAACTCTGAAGGACAGAGCAGAATTGCCCCATAGAGCTTCCAAGAAGCACCTGGTGGATTAGCTGGTGACTTTAGTGACCTAACCCTGTTTCATTCAGGTTCAAAGAGGTGCCATATTGCCATACTGCCCCCAACTCATTTGGGCTTTCTTTAAAAGTTCAATTCCTCATTCTGAGGAAAGCAATGATAGCTGTACGTTTACAAGTGAGTAAATAAATTGTAGTTGCAGTAAGTCGCATGGTTAGCAGCCATAGCACTTAACCACTATGCCACCAGGGTTTCCTCAAAGCCTAAGTGTCCATCAAAAAAAGCAAGGCTTTTCACCCTTTAGTGTCTACGCCAATCACGTGAGGATATTGTTAGGTCTAGGTTAAGGCTTGAGCTTTTGTATTTCTAACAAGCTTCTGAGTGATGCCGATGCTACTGGTCTCAAGACCCGACACTGAGTACCTCTGTTTTTAAAGGAGATTTATAGTTTTGTTTAATTCTCTGGACACACACACACACACACACACACATGGTCCATCCAAAGGAATAACAAAGAAGCACTAGAGAAGTAAAGCATGTTAGATTAAATGCTAAACGCAATCTGAACTTAACACAAAGGGATGCAATAATAACTCAGGAAGGTTCCACGTTAATTAACCTAATAGGTAATTTTATTTAGCCACGGTTCACTGAAATGCATCATTATGTAGTTAAAGCTACCACTATTTGATTCTCCAAGCTAGCCATTTATTTATCTCACTTTTCTCTGATGGAATGTATATATTTGTAAACTAGACCAAAGAGTTTCATTCCCTAGGAGGTCAGCTTCTAAAAAATTTTAACAAAAAATTTTTTTGCTATAACCTGTGGGGAAAATTTATTACGCATACCAGACATAATCTTTTCATGTTGGTATTTGCAATATTTGAAAAGTGAAAGATTAAAAAATTACATTCCATATACCCTTGGTGAGTACTGAAGGAATCAAATTGATTAAACTGCCACTCATCATTTACCGTGGTTAGTGCTTCATTAGGCACAGATAGGCACAATGTATCTTAGTCAAATACTTCTATCAAGTACTTAGCTCTAAAGGAATGAGACAAAATAAAACAAAACCCTGCCTTTGGGGTAGAAGCCCATCTTAGAAAAAATTCAAAACAATAGCCTTTTTATTTAAGAAGGAAAGTTCAAGGTTTACTTTTGACTATGAAATAAAATTCTATCTCGAAGAAGTTGTACTTACAAATTAAGCATATTTATAACGGAAGAAAAATTAAACAAAAGAAAAGAATGAAATACAGGAAGCTGATGTTATTCAGCAGAGCCAAGGCCCAGGTGGCCAGGTGTGACTTGGCAGGGGGCACCAAGGAGGCCAGTTAAAGTCCCCTTATCAGCAACCACGTCTGCAATCAGACAATGGAGGAAGATCAAGAACCCAAATACCTTAGAGTACTGACAAGCATGAATGCTCCTTATAGTCCACTGATAATACTTGTTCAGACACTTTAAGTGGTAAATATATATATATATATATATATAAATATATATAAATATACATGTATAGGTTACATATACATATAAGAAGCCTTGGTGGTACAATGGTTAAGCACTTGGCTGCTATGGAAAAGGCTGGCAGTTCTAACCCACACAGCTAGTGGTTCCACAGAAGAAATACCTCCCATAAAGATTTCAGTCAAGAAAACCTTATGGGGTAGTTCTACTCTATCACACGGGGTCACTATGAGCCAGAATCAACTCAACAACACACAACAACAACATATATACATGTATTTTAGTATATACATACGTTTTTTTTTTATGTATATACACATACACACACACACTAAAAAAATATTTATTTTTACTCAGATCGTAAGGTTGTGCTTCTGTTTTCTTAGTTACCTGAGCCAGAATCTCAGAAATAATCTGAAACCCTTGTCATTCCCCTACTACACACAGCTAGTCATCAAGTTTTCACATTCTAATTATTCCACCATTTTGAACTCCAACCACTTTTCCCCTTCCCTTCCTTTTTTGTTCCACCTGTTTCAGAGACCCTATTTATCACTGGTGCCCAGAAATATCAGCTGTTTCGCCCCTTAGTGGTACCTTTCTCCATAAAATGGCCTATGTATCATTCAACTCCATTGTTGTTAGATGCCATGCAGTCAGTTCTGACTCAGAGCCACCCTGTGCACAACAGAAAGAAACGCTGCCCAGTCCTGTGCCATCCTCAAAATGAGCCCATTGTTGCAGCCAGCTGGGTCAATTCATCTCTTTAAGGGTCTTCCTCTCTTTTGCTGACTCTCTACCAAGAATGATCTCCTTCTCCATTGGCTGATCCCTCCTGATAACATGTCCAAAGTATATGAGACATAGTCTCACCACTCTTGCTTCTAAGGAGCATTCTGGTTGTACTTCTTCCAAGACAGATTTCTTCATTCTTCTGGTAGTTCATGGTATGTTCAATATTCTTTGCCAACACCACAATTCAAAGGCATCAATTCTTCTTCAGTCTTTCTTATTCGTCGTCTAGTTTTCATATGCATATGAAGCAACTGAAAACACCATGGCTTGAGTCAGGCATATCTTAGTCTCCAAGGTGACATCTTTGCTTCTTAACACTTTAAAGAGGTGTTATGCAGCCAATGTGCCCGATGCAATGCATCTTTTGATTTCTTGACTGCTGCTTCCATGGGTGTTGATTGTAGACCCAATTGAAAAAGATGGCTTTGATAAATCAAGCCGGGTAATTAGCACTTGGTAAAGCCTTTCCTGAGCCCACACTTCTGCTCAACAATCTACCAAAGCTGAATTTATCAGCTTCACTTCCGAGCAACCACTGTACTAACCGTATCCCTCTGTTACTGCTTGCCACACTGTTTTTCCCTCTGTGCTTAAGGACATGGATGGATCTTGCTCATCTTTGTAGCCTCGAGGCCTACGGCAGTGCCTGGTATGACACAATTGCTCAATAAATACCTAGATATCAATCAATCGATTGCATAAATGAGCCTCAGGAGCATAAACAAGAGATAGCACTAGAGAAAGGAATATGATTTAGAATTAATATTCTCATATCGAATTAAAAAATAAATTCAGAGATTTCATCAAAATATCTAAACTCTAACCTCATTTATAAGACACCATGAAGGAATTCCAGCAGTCTCCATGGAAACCTCTGGTTCAACAGTTTACTCATATGTGAAAATTTAGAGGCGGAAGGAACCTTAGAGGCGGAAGGAACCTTAGAGGCGGAAGGAACCTTAGAGGCGGAAGGAACCTTAGAGATAGAAGGAACCTTAGAGAATGCCTAAGACAATGCTTTGCCTTTTACCAGAAAGGGAACTGTATTACACGTTTAAATGTCTTAGTATCAGTCCCAGAACTATGTCTCCTGAATCCTGGGCTACCTCCCTGATTAGAGCAACACATCTTCATATGGTCAGCTTTGTCAGATTGAAAAAGAAAAAAAAAATAGGAATGGCAAGTTTGTTTTCTCTCCAGGTGACACAAGTGCTGGCAAGAATAAGATAAAACTGAAATTAAGTCTCCAGAATCAGAGATTTGGGCAGAGAACACAATGAAACTATCCTAGAAAAAAAACCAAAGTCTACTGCCGTTGCTAGGGCATTAAAAATGAGATGATTGTCAATGCTTACAAGTGCTTGAAAATTCAAAACAGGCTCCCATGGATAATGAAGACTCCAGAGAAAGAGTCTTAAAATAACAACCACAAGTTTTATGGATAAGCAGGAATATTCAGCCTGGCAACATCCAGAAACTAGTCACAATTAATACAAAAATGTAAATAGGGAAGGCTCTTACTGAGGACCACTGTAAGAAAAGAAAAATGTAAAACTCAAAATATTGCAATGAATGGCAGAGAAATATTGTTCCTTGTCCTATGGAACAATGAAGGCAGAGAGAAGTGACATGGATAAGTCAAATTTAAAACAGTGCCACAGAATGTATTTCTCAAGGAATAACTGTAGATCAGGCAGAGAAAGAAAAAAACTCAAGTGCATAAGCCTTGCCCATTTTTAATTTCTGTTCACATGACAGCTGATACAGAATGAGGAAGTCATATCTTAAGGTTTCCTGTTGCAAATATATTAACCCTCCCACAATCATCTGGGGAATTAGGGAAATTTTGTTCACAGGTAATTATCTTAAAGATCAGGGCAAATGATACATTCATCAAGCAACCTTTTTACAGTAACCATGTCTGGAATATCACCAAGAGAAATCACTGCCAAAAAATTTTGTGTAAATTACTCTCATATAAAAGGAGAATTCTGAACTTCAATACACAGTCTGTTAAATTGATATGTATTTAGTTCCAGCCATCAAATGGCATAGACGGACTTTGATGGACTGTGATTACAAATGCTGAAATGGGAGCCATTAAGATATATGACTGGTTGGCTGATATTTGACAGTAAAATATTTGATAACCATCTGATATCTTAGACAATAATTGCAAGGTTTAAAGGCAAAAACCTTCCCATTATAAATGTTCATTGTTTGTCTGTTTTGTTTTGTTTTTGGTGAAGTCTGTGGGCTCCTTGAGATATTCTCAAAGGCTTGCCCTGTGCTGTATGCAGAACACCCCCTGTGGCTGTGCAGACTGGACGCTGCATAAAGACTACGATACGAATGGTGCCCTCTGCAGTTGTGCCACGCACCAGCTCTAGGGGCTGCTACTTGAGGGCAGGTCTTTGCCACTCTTGTACTTCTGGGTGGTCTGTAAGGTTTTGCTGAATGAATGAAGAGATTCATTTTGCTTAAGGGAGATTCTTGTGAAAAGGGTGCTTCCCTGGGAGTCTAGAGGTAATAGTTTTTTCTGTGCCAACCAACCAGCTAGTGTTGGCAAAAGAACCAAGCACCTTTTGGTTTTCTTAGGTATAAAATGGCCACAAAACAGCAATAAAAACAAAATTATCAATTGATTTCACAGGGTTGCTAACATTCTGAAAAGGTTTCTAAATTGAACATGTTAGGATTAGATGTGACAAGTAGATGAAAAATTTATATAGTTGATATAATGAAGTTTTTTTTAATCTGGTGAGTTTCCATTAGGCTATGAATATATTCTGCTTTCAAAAGCAAATATGGTAAAAGCTAGCAATAGAAATCAAGCAAGAACCATTAGAATTATCAATCAGAAAGAATAAGAAAAGCCCTGCCAAGCTATACGGAAAATGCAATTATGCAAACATCCCTCTCTAGGATTCTACCTTTTCCACATGGAAACACAGAGAAATATAAAATGCCATAGTAAAAGCCGAACTACCCACATGTGTATAAGAACAGGAAGCTACTCCGATTCAATCATTAGTAGTTACTAAGAGTCTGCCACATACTATGAATAAGTGTTGTTTTATTTTTTACTGGAATTTATCAGGCTGTTTTTCAGCAACTGATAGGTTATTTTAGTTACGTTTGATTTTAACTCTTTTTCAACTATTGTTTTATTTTCTTTTTTTAAAAATGACATCTTTTACCAAAAAAGAATGAAAGAACACTACAATCGAAGAACAAAACTGAAAAACAGCAAATATAAAAGTTTACAGATTTTATGATATATATCTAAAACAATAAAAAGAAAGCTATTAGAACATTTAAATTATATGAATTCTTACAGCTGACTACCAGTAAATGAAAATGTCATTCTTCATTAAAATAGGCCCCAGATAATGCAGTGTGCTGAGGAATCCCCAAATCCCACCATATCACAAGTCCCACTTCCCTTCTTCAAGAGATTCCTGGGCCAGTATGCCATGCTACCTCCCTGATTGTCACAATATATCTTCATATGGTAAGCCTGATCAGATTAGAAAAGGAAAGAAAAAAAAAAAAGAACACAAGTTTCTTTTCTCTCCAAGTGACACAAAGTCTAGCAAGGATAATGATAAAACTGAAATCAGGTCTCCAAAATTGGAGATTTGGACAGAGAAGTAGATAGCCTAGTGCCTTTACTATTGCTTCACAAAGATGTTTGAAGGCTTCTAGTTTCTCTCTAGCAAGCCAGCCAGTCATACATCTTAGTGGCTCATATTTCAGCATTTCTAACCATAGTCCCTACCAAATTATGGATAATATTGAGAAGAATGGCAATTCCAGAACACTTAATTATGCTCATAAGGAATCTGTACATAGATCAAGAGGCAGTCGTTTGGACAGAACAAAGGGATACTACGTGGTTTAAAGCCAGGAAAGGTGTGTGTCAAGGTTTTATCCATTCACCAGACTTATTCTATCTGTATGCTGAGTGAATAATTCAAGAAGCTGGACTACATGAAGAAGAATAGGGCATCAGGATTGGAGGAAGACTCCTTAACAACCTGTGATACGCATATGGCACAATCTTGTTTGCTGAAAGCGAAGAGAACTTGAAGCACTTACTGATGAAGATCAAGGGCTACAGCTTTCAGTGTGGACTGCAACTCAACATAAAGAAAACAAAAATCCTCACAACTGGACCAGTAAGCAACATCACGATAAACGGAGAAAATACTGAAGTTGTCAAGGATTTCATTTTACTTGATCTACAATCAATACCCATGGAAACAGCAGCCAAGAAATCAAATGACGCATTGCACTGGGCAAATCTGCTGCAAAAAAACTCTTTAAAGTGTTAAAAAGCAAAGACGTCACTTTAAGGACTAAGGTGCGCCTGACCCAAGCCATGGTGTTTTCCATCACCTCATATGCATGCGAAAGCTGGACAATGAATAAGAAAGACTGAAGAAGAATTGACACCTTTGAATTATGGCGTTGGTGAAGAATACTGAATATACCACGCACTGCCAAAAGAACAAACAAATCTGTCTTGGAAGAAGTACAGCCAGAATGTTCCTTAGAGGCAAGGATGGCGAGACTTGTCTCACATACTTTGGGTATGTTATCAGGAGGGACCAGTCCCTGGAGAAGGACATCATGCTTGCTAAAGTGAGGGTCAGTGAAAAAGAGGAAGACCCTCAACAAGATGGACCGACAGTGTGGCTGCAAGAATGGGGTCAAGCATAACAATGATCGTGAGGATGGTACAATGTTGCGTTCTGTTGTACATAGGGTTGCTATGACTTGGAACTGACTTGATGGCACCTAAGAAGTTTCTCTCCAATCACATCTCTATTCAGTAATGTTTTTCCAGTTCACTTTCCACCTTTATTTGATTAGAATCTATCCTTTGGCTGGAGCATTTGGCTGGAGAGGAGAGTAGAAAACGTATCTGGAGGTAAATGGAGAATAACCAGTTCAGGGCCCACAACAGGAGAGGAGTAAAGGGAAATCCCAAAATGTCAGCTGTTTAGAAGTCAGACAGTTGAGAGAGAAGTTTCAAGGAAAATACTCAGGGAGAGAGAAGTCAGGAGAAAGAAATGTAACTGATATATTTGCTAGTGTGCTTGAGCATTTGGAAAATATTTTTTCATAGGTAATTGACAAATCTGTTCCACCAATAAATAATTAGCAACAGGAACAAAAAAAAAGTAATAAAAACCAGGCAATTATTACGTCTAGAGAAAGCAACAGGTTGTATAAGAAAGTATACATCGTCATGAACAACAGTTGCATAGTAACTTTTTAAAACGTGATTCTACATGGGGAGAAGGAAGTGAAGGGTTGGGGGGAGGTTGATGGAAGAAAGTTAAATCCTCACTACCATTGTAGCTTCTTAGTAGGTAATGTCTAAAACAGTAAATCAAGAAATAGCAAGACATAAGGAAACAGATATCCAAAGAAACTGCTCAACGAATTTAAAGTAGTTGCTTCCGGGAAATAGGATTAGAGGGTATTGGTGCAGTGGTTAAGAGCTCGGCTGCTAACCACAAGGTTGACAGTTCAAATCCACCAGCCACTCCTTGGAAACCCTATGGGGAAGTTCTATTCTGTCCTGTAGGGTTGCTATGAGTCGGAATCAATTAAATGGCAATAGGTTTAGTTTTGGTTTTGGCTTAAGGGTAAGGTAGAAGATCAGTGTTTTTGCTATTGTTATGTTGTGGTAGTTTTTAGGTATTGATCATACTTGCAATAGGTTTTATTGTCACATTTTTCTGATTAGGAAACCAAAGATAAGGTAGTTCAGGGATTTGGTCAGGTGAGGTCACATAGCTAATGAGGTGCAGAGAGGGAACCTAACCTAGGCTTTCAATCCATTTTTTACCACAGCATTGCCTCTCCTTTACCCCATAAAGTTCTGCTAGTGACATTTGTGGAGAATGGATTTCTATAGGATTAAATATACAACTTAACCCATAATAGGCACTTGGCTACACTCAATATTTAGTTCTAAACTTTGAACACTAATCTATAGATTTATAAATTAAAAAAAAAAAAAAGTAAAATGAAAATATCCTGGGCTAAAATTTCCCCATAATTCTCTAGACACAGAAGGTTTATTAATCCCCAAAAAGCAAACACAGTAGCTTCCATTTCTTTTCTATATCCCATGGCACCTTTGGATGCTATACCCCAGTAGAAATGCAATATATTTAGCTTGGCTACTATTTTTGCCATGTCTGCAGTCTTGTATTTCTTAAATAATTTCACATGTACCACCTCTTGATACTGTCATGAAACAGCAAGGCAGATGAGGTACACCTACTGTAATATTGTGAAACTTAGTTATTTGGGATCCGCTGTTAAAAAAAAAAAAAAAATCCCAAAACTAGTTTGGGTAGCCAATTACTTTGCCAACATACAATGTCTTATTTTATGTTATCATTCAGCTAATTGGTCTGTAGCAAATAACCAAAAATATTCATTGGAAACACACATATAATTTTCCTCACAAACACAATCAATGATAAACAATAATGGAATGCAAAAACCATAACCACACTAGACTTTGGAATGAAAATGAGAACTGCTTCCCCTCAGCACTCCAAAACCATCACTGAATTGAGCACTTTGGCAGCACTACTCTACAATGCCATAATAATCTAATGTTAGAGAATTGTACTTACAGAGATAATTCATTAATTAAAAAAAACTATCGCCATCGAGTTGATTCCAACTCACAGCAACCCTACAGAACAGAGTAGAACTGCCCCATAGGGCTTTCAAGGAGCATCTGGTGGATTCAAACTGCTGACTTTTTGGTTAGCAGCCGAAGCTCTTAACCACTACGCCACCAGGGTTTCCAGTTCATTAATGGGCAATGTAAAATGAGTTTTCAACAAGGAATTTGAGTTTGTAGCCAGCAGTTTTCAGGTGTGAATTAAGCACTCAAATGCATTACCTCTTTACTGACCACTAGTATTTAGCAAATTATTGCTCTGCTGCATTGAGAAAGGCGATTCCATGTCCCAGCTTAACCCCTGTTTTACACCTATTGTCCTGGCAGAATTACTAATAATTCTCAAAGGTGTCCTGCTATGAATGATAAACTATCTGGTCACATTGATTTTAGGTGCCTTCTGTAGTGGGGGTGGGCTGAGGAATGGGCTGCCACCATGAGCTCAGCCTCAGCCACCAGATCCCTTCTGACTGTCCTGGGCTCTTTTGTTATATTTCATTTCATTATCAGTGGCCATGCCAACAAGCCCTTAGGATAATGTATTATTTGAGCAGCTCTCCTGAACTCTTGAAGAGTTGTTAACTTTTGACAATGACCAATTCATATCCTCCTTGGTCTTTTGACCTGATTAATTAGAAAATGTGCAAACAGTCTTGACAGATGACTTTATGTAGCTTGTGAAATCAAACACATTCTTACTAGCATTCTTTTTAAAATAGACTCATTTTAAATAAGTAATGGCTGGGAATTGGGAAAATATATGCCAGCACAGATTTTGGTCTCATGAAAAACATGTTCAATCCAATGATTCCTGTCTTAGTTTGTTTCAAAGAAACTCTTCCTTGAATAAAACTACACAGTAGAATCTGTTAGAATATTGACATCCAGAAGAGAAAAGCAGTCAACAAGACCTCTGAGTGAGAGCGAAGGCCAACCACTCTCTTTTAAGCATGCAAAAGATCTAACATGGCATAGGACATAACCTAAATTACATACTAAAATTTTTACTCGTGTTTTAGAGTCTCTTTAGTAGCACAATAAAGGCAAATTTCTTATAAATCATCTTAAGAGATTATGCAATACGTTGTAAAGACAGAGTTTGAATGCAGGCTCTGTTATTTCCTATATGACCTTGAATATACTACTTAGTCTCTCTGGGTTTTGTTTTCTTCCTCTGTATCATGGTAAAATAGGTAAGTAATTAGAATGCTTTACACATGTCTATGGTTATTTGTTCCATAAAAGTACTTACTAGTGTCACTATTATTATGCGAGACTCAAATTTAAATTTTATGTCCTCATATAAAACACATTTATTATCGGGGGTGGTATGAAGTGCAGCTCATTTGTAATCATCTCTCTTGAAACCCGGTTAAATAAACCTGAGCCTTAACCCGTAACTAGTTGCCTTGGAGTCGACTTCAACTACTCAACCCCATGTCCGTCAGAGTAGAATTGTGTTCCACAGGGTTTTCAACGGCTGCTTTTTCAGAAGTAGACCACGAAGGCTTTCTTCTGAAGTGCCTCCGGGTGGACTAGAACCTCTAAACTTTTGGTTAGCAGCTGAGCACATTAACCATTTCAACCATCCAGGAACTCCACCTGAGTCCTAAGAAAACTTATTACATAAATGTCCCTTGATTCAGGAGAGAACATTAAAGATGGTGGCAGAACCCTGTATAGTGTCAATATGTATGATAATTAAGCTTATTTAATAAAAAGGAATGTTAAATGGCCTTATAATATCCAACAAATAGGTAATTTCTTTTCTGATATATGCAAAATCAATTTTGAGGAAGGCATTTTTCTATATATCAAGACTGGTATGATATTTTCTTTCTAACCACCCAGCTGCTACAACATTAAATAAATTTTAATCTTAAATCAGAGATGCAGTAGAGAAAAGGGGGATTTAATATGCAATCTCATTACATTTGACAGGCTTATTTATAAATGATTTTGCCCTGCACTTTGACAAGCATAGTTAATATGTTAATTAACTTTTAAAAAGACAGTGGAAGAAAGAGACTGACATCCTATCATTCTCTTTACTGTGCTGGAGGACACTGTAGTTAATAGCACAAGGTAGTGCTACTATATATTTTGGCCTCTCAAAAGCACTGTGATCTTGATGAGATAATTATTTACTAGTTATTGATAACTTTATCATCCTATGTTAAAAATTAGTCCCTGAAAATAATCCAAAGTGATCTGCTTTAGCAAACAAACGCAGTTTCAAACATATTTATAAGCTTCTATAAAATAAGGAGCCCTGGTGGCACAATGGTTAAGTGCTCCACTGTTAACCAAAAGGCTGGTGGTTCAAACCCACCAGCCACTCCATGGGAGAAAAGATCTAGTGATCTGCTCTTGTAAAGATACAAACTAGAAAACCCTATGGGGCAGTTCTACTCTGTCACATGGGGTCTCTATGAGTCAGAGTCAACTCCACAGCACACAACAACAACGTAAAGGGAATAAAAGGCTTATTTGGAGCATGACTTCAACAGCTAGAGGAGAGCCCCCTGGCAAAGAAGGAACTACATAGATAAGCTGCTTTTTGCATTAGCACTTCTCTGAACACAGTTTTCGGTACTTTGTAAGCCTTTTTAAAGAAGCTTAAAGATGATTTCCTAGGCCTTGACTTTCAAAGAGTTGTAAAATCCAAGAATTAAGAAAAGTTATACAAGAGGCAATGTGGAATTTGATTCCTCTGCTTAAACCCTCCCTTAAGGAGGGAGACAAACACTAGCTTTCTTGATGAATTCTCAAATAGCACAGTGCTTATTCACACACTGCCACGGTGCTGGAGACCTCAAGCAGTAAATCACAACGCGTCGAGCTCTGACTGCCATCACTTGATGACAACGTTAATCCATGTGTCTTCATTAATATTTTTATTGCCTGTGGCTATTTAAACAGAATACTGGAAAATGTAACACTGGGTAGGGATTATTAGTTTTTAGTTACCACACTACCACCCACCCCACAATGGTAAATGAACTGTAAAAATAGCCTGAAACCACTGCCACCTGCCTCCCTGCTATTGTCCATAGGTTAATATTTGCACTTTTCCTTGGTGCTGCTAAGCCATGACTCAATTACAGTCCCATTTCTAGGTCTTTGAATACCCAGCATTGATACCATTGATTATACAAAAGTCAGCACCCTGTGGACTTCTCCCTAACTGGAAAGATACATACATTTACCTGACTCACGGGATAATAACAAAATGGCTTGAAATGAAATCAAATTCAGAATGACAGGCATAGCACAGACATAACTCAGATTTTAGGGTTTGGAAGTAAAAAGCCAATAAGCATGGGAAGTAGCTCAAATATAACATATTTGTTTTTGGCAACGAATAATCTTGGCATATAGACAAAAGGGCATTTGGAGTCTACTATTTTCTATCAGTTTTCCTCCCTTCCGTTTAAGTAACAGTCATCTTCTTATGCTTCCATTATGCCTCCGTTCAAAGCAAACTGGCAGAATGAACCCAAGCTTTCTTCCTTAAGAGGAAATACGCCCGCATGCGCACGCACGCACACACACACACACAGAAGAAAAAAGGAGGTCGGGGGACAAGGCACAGACTAGAAATCAAATACTACACATCAGAAACACATTAGCAAATCACAGTCTATGTGGTTCTATGCGTTTTAAAGAGCACTTTTAAACGTTTGGAAAATATTAACCACTAGCGTATAAAAACAGCTTCTCCTGATTAGTGAGGGTACAGTCTTACTGAACTGCCAAGCACTGAGACAAAACTGGCTCCAAGCCACAAATGTTTTCAAACTATGTTTTATTAGTAGAGTCCTTAAAAGACCTCACTGAAAGACAACCTAGAATTTCTATACTCAAAAAATGGACAAAAACACCCATAACTCAAGAATATTACGTAATGATTATCTCTAAAGCCAACTTTCACCTCTAAGTCAGGAAGGTGAAAGTGGATGAGATAGCTAGTCACTGATACTCTAATGCATTCATTGATCTTTATTTACAGCCTTTTTTCCACTAAAATTAATGGTCTAAATTTCTATTTTGTCCATGCCCTTGCATAAACCAAATCCACTGCCATTGAGTCAATTCTGACTCATAGGAACCCCATAAGGTTTCCAAAGCTGTAAATCTCTACAGAAGCAGGCTGCCTCATCTTTTTCCCTCAGAGCCGCTGGTGGTTTTGAACCACCGACATTTTGGTTAGCAGCTGAGCTCTTAACCACTGTGCCACCAGGGCTCCTTTTTGGTTTGGCATGCTCTGGCATAGCCTTATGAAAAAAATCTAATTATGTAATCGACTGTCCAAAAGAAAGCCAGGAAATGTTTATGAAAAGATAGATTAGCTCAGCCCCTCAATGACAGGCCGTCATTTTTATTTTCAGTGTTTTAGAATATGGAATAAAATGGCATTAGATTTATTATAAGGCAACACAAAATTGACCGTAATAAATCTCAGGCTATTTGAGAACCCAGACTTTTTCATAGCTCTATGAAAATCTATGGATCTACACCCCATAAAAATAAATATACTCATGTATATACAAAATATTGCATATATTTTCAGTGGCTTTTCAGATCCTGAAACACCATCCTTAGGGAGGTGCTAGAACCTAAATTAAGAAAATCTACACTGTGCCCTACTTTGCAAGGAACTTGATTGTTTTCTCACCATAAAATTTTTGGATCAAAAACATCAGGGAAGAAGCCAGGCCTCATCATAGCCTAATTTACTAACAGCCAAGATAATTGAGGGTAGAGCACTGAAGTAAGCACACAGCAGTAAGACAAACAACACATGCTGTAATTTTATTGGGGTCATAAACATTATATGAACATGATGCTGAAATCTGCATATGGGGGCATAATCATTCAAGAAAGACAATTCCTGTTATAAAACAGCGATGTGCTGTGTGAACTGGTTTACTTTCAACATAACTGTGAGTCTAGAAAAGGGATTTTTCTATCAATAAAAGACATTTTCCATAGTCACTGGTAAGCCTTTTTTGAGTGCGAAAAATATACTGTTTCCTTATTTGATTATTTAATTTATATCACACTTGATTTGGAATGCAGCATAGCTTACCATTAATAATAATTACGTATTAAATCTTGCCAGTATTTAGGCCTGATAAAATAGATTTTTAAGCTTTGCTAAATTATATGAAAGTGAAACTATGCTGAAATTAACCACAATATTTAAAAAAAATAATTGTTTTATTCCATTTTGGATAATTGGTACCAACAGGTTTGAGGCATATACTGAGACCTAATCTAGTACTTAACCAGTGGCAGCAAAATAGACTACTTATCTGAGTTTTGTTGTGAATTTAACATGTTCCCTGCTACTTCCAATCTATACTGCTTCCTTGTTATAATAAAAGTGGTAATACGAGGTAACAAATTAAGAACCTTAGGGAGAAAAATCACAGGCCTGACAGTTGGAAAAATGTCTCTGCCCCTGTCCATCAAGAATCATTACCAGACACCATCTGCAAGGGAGACTCTGATTAGGGAACATTCCCAATCATGTTTTTAAAAATCCAAGACTATTGCCACACACAAGCAAACACTCCTGCGTCATTAATCTTCATTCAAGCTGTTAGGATGTTTGTTTAGGCTTGACCCAGACTAAGCACTACAGATAGATTAGCTCCCATTTCTCACCACATGTCAAGGCAGGTAGAATATTCTGTCGAGCCCAGGAGGACATCTGGAGGTCTGTACCACAAAGTAACCACTTCATTGGAGTATGTGTGGCTAGGGACGGATTTTGCTCTTGCAAGACCTGTGGGTTATATGAAACATAAAGAAGTTTAATGGGCATTAATCAAACAAGGGAATTTAGATTTGGATGTTCACATTTTAAAAGGTCAAACACAACATTGCAATACAGGAGCCTGAATGCAATAACAAGGTTAATAGAAAGGTTGGGAAAGCATATCGTGGTTTATCTGTTTCAAATGCATGGTGATAACCAATAAATCACTTACATTTCATAATAAAGCACTGCAGTCATGAATCTAATACAGGACCAGTAAACATATAATTTCATAAACTACAAGACATTACAAGGAAGCTTGGAAATCTCTTCAACTTTGTAAGACAGGGCTCATGGAACTCTAGTTCTGAGAGTTATTAAGCGTTATAAGAAAGAGTTTCAAAGTCAAATAACTTTGAGAAAAGATGGATTTAACATGATGGGTTTTAAGAAACTCTATGTACTAGGAGATTTCTGTGTCGTTCATTTTTCTAATGTGTGTTGGAAATCTCCAAGAAGAGAGTCTGATACTTTTCTCAAAGGTTTGTCTCAAAGCTTCTTGTAGTTCCACTGTTCTACAAAACACTCACTAGGAAATGTTTATCTGGGAGGCTCATATGAATGGTGCTAGGGGCTGTCAGGTCAGTTCCGACTCATAGCAACCCCATATACAACAGAACAAACGTTGCCTGGTCTTGCAACATCCTCACAATTGTTGCTTTGTTTGAGCCCATTGCTGCATATGAATAACACACAAAAAAATAATTTGCCAGTCAATAAATCTCATACATACAGTTGACGAAATAGTATACAACAAGTTAAAAGGTTCTCTAAGAAATTTTCAAGGTTGGGGAAAATGGTCACAATAATATAAGTGAAATAGTATATGCAGCTTATAGTCATACACACAGAAAAAAGATTAGCAGAAAATATATGATTTTTAAATGTCTTCAGTAGTTATCTCCAGAATATGGGATTATATATTTTTCTATTTACTAAATTTCTCCCAAGATTTTTCTAAGTTTTGTACAATGAATATGCATTTCTTTTAAAAATCACAAAATCCAGATTTTTTTTCACAAAAAAAAAAAAAAAAAAACCCGTGTGATATCTTTCCGAGTATATTCAGTACAGACAAGTGTAGTCTTATTTACTTACCACTGTAATGCTCAAAATACATAAATAATTTTTACAGTGAGCCTACCATGATTACACAGTCATTCTAATTTTATAATTATTTACATTTTTATGTAATATTTAGCAACATGACTTTTTTCTGTATATTAAACACTAAGCATTCCATTTTCTGTGTTATACGTAAATTTTAAAATTCATAGGACAGCTGGTGAGACAAAGAATTCCTAATTAATTCAACTACTGTTAGTCACTGGGTGTTTTTTCTACAACGCAGTTTTTATAATACTGCAAGGGCATATTATAAATTCGTTAACATTTACAAATATTCTGTATTAAAATGTACAAATTACCCATATGCACATATAACATGTATTGTTACCAATTTTTCTGCACATAGATGTTATAACTTTTTGATAATGGGTTTTTGTAATAACTTTATTCTTTTCTCTACAACATTTTATCCTACCTCAATTTAGGCACAAATGAACACTAGATAGGATAATCAGGAGAGCTGAGCGTCTCCAGATTTGGTAATCCCATCAAAGGGTCTGGTTTCTCAAACAACCATATTTCCACACAAGGATCAAAGAGCTAAGCACAAATCCTGAACTAGGGTCCGACTCGTTCCATATGTAATTGTCACGTCAGATGGAACACAAGAAACATTTAGGTTGACTCCTTGGTTTTCCTGAGGCTGTGTTGTCAGAAAAGAAAGCTACTCTAGAGGGACAGAAGAATAGAAAAATCTGAGATTTTCTTTGACAGCTCTGATGAGCAGGCTAGTTATAGATATTGTGACATTCTTAGTTTTAAAGGGAGAACAAGAACTCAAAATAACCTAGAAACAGTACAAATCAAAATACGTACATGTGATTTCAGGTCCATTATGTTCACTCAAGGAGCCCTGGTGGCAAAGCGTTTAAGCAGTACGTTGCTAAGCAAAAGGCTGGTGGTTCAAAACCGTCAATAGTTCAGTAGGAGAAAGATGCAGCAGTCTGCTTCCATAAAGACTGTACACCCTTGGAAACCCTATGGGGCAGCTGTAACCTGTTCTACAGAGTCGCTATGATTTGGAATTCAAGTCCATGGCAATGGATTGTTTGGTTATGTTCACTCTGACTGTGAATTTGCTCAACTGGTTATTAAATATTTCTGGAAAATATAAATAGAAAACGCTTTTCATCTATAAGATTCTCCTCCTTCCCACATATTTAGGTCGAGGATTGCCCAAGCTCCATTCCGATGGGGCACACACCTCCCAAAACAACAGGGAAAATGAGATTTTCAATATGTAACTGAGATTAAGTGTTAAGACTGAGTTTCCTAAAATGGCTTGCATGTACAAACATGATACAGGATGAATAATGCTACCATGTTTTTAAGGTACATTCTTCTGCATCACTTGAGAAAAAGTCTTTCATTATCATACTTCAATACAGTCAATTAAAACATTTGCTTGTGGACAGCATCCTGTATAT
The DNA here is from genome assembly GCF_024166365.1 of Elephas maximus indicus. Taxonomy (NCBI): domain Eukaryota; kingdom Metazoa; phylum Chordata; class Mammalia; order Proboscidea; family Elephantidae; genus Elephas; species Elephas maximus. The sequence goes on along the minus strand of NC_064826.1, from coordinate 60,981,099 downwards.
TGAGGAACAAAAGGTTTTCATCTTAAAACTGTATGTTTGGTTGAAAAGATAAATCCTAAATTTCTTCAGGGATGAAGCAAATTATTAAAACAAAAACTCAAAAACAAACAAACAAGTATACCTTGAAACCTGAATATGTAACTACTTTTTTTTCCCCAAATATTTTCAGCAAAACTCACACATCCAAACATGCTTACTCATGCAAAATTTATTAAACTGCATCTTCCAGCTGAAGGAAAACCATAGGACAGGATTAATTAGCACAGCATGTGTGAAAGCTTTCTTTCTCTGTTCCTTGTCAGTTGCTATGGTTACACTACAGGAAGAGAGTCACTACCTTTTAAAAAGGATGAAGCTCATGGATTATTATCAAAACTTCTTGTATTAATGTTTAGTTTGAATTAAAAGTCAAAAAGCTAACCAGATGAGTACAGGTTATCTGCATGCTGCTGCTCTGGCTGCTTACCTATGAAAGGCTGTATGTGCCTATGGGCAACTAAAAGGGCTCACCTAACAGCTCAATGTATCCAGCTTTAAGGTGTTACCCTTTCTAACTCATAAAGACCCCAGAGTAGAAAAATCCTGCTATTCAAGCCTTACTCCCAATGTCTCAAAAGTTGGGCAGCTCTGATACCAGAATAATGGAACCTTACATTTCCAGAGGAGTTAAGAAGCTTTATATTTAACCTATTCATAAGGTTTTCACTGGCCAATTTTTTCAGAAGTAGACCGTCAGGTCCTTTTTCCTAGTCTGTCTTACTCTGGAAGCTCTGCTGAAAGCTGTTCACCATGGGTGAGCCTGATGGTATTTGAAATACCGGCGGCATAGCTTTCGGCATCACAGCAACATGCAGGCCACCAGAGCACAACCAACTGACAGAGGTATGGTGGTACTGGTGAAGAACATTGAGCACATCGTGAACTGCCAGAAGAATGAGCAAGTCTGTCTTAGAAGAAGTACAGCCAGAGTGCACCTTGAAAGTGAGGATGGCAAGATTTCGTCTACTGCACTTTGAACATATTATCAGGAGGGAGCAGTCTCTGAAGAAATACATCATGCTTGGTAAGGTAGATGAAAAAGAGGAAGACCCTCAACAAGATGGACTGACACAGGGCATGGAACAATGGTCTCAAACATAACAATTGTGAGGATGGCACAAAACTGGGCAGTGTTTCATTCTGGGGTATACAGGGTCGCTGAGTCGAAATTGACTGGAGGGCACCTAACAATGTCAGTTTGTTTGAAGATTACAATTATAATATCCTTTCCTCTTCTTTGAATGAAGCATCTTTATTTTGTCTGTCCAGACTTCTACTTTAACAGACACTACTCTTTATACAATACCAAAATCCCTTAAAAGTGTTTTGAATACCATTTGCCAGTCATTACATTGAATGAAAGTAAGCTCTGAAAACAAATTCTAACAAAATGAGATTATTTTGCAATGGTTTTATTTAATTATCTCTAAATTTGTAAAGAAAATCATTTATGCCTAATTCCTTTCCATCCTAAAGGCTCAGAGTTTTTCCCCATCTTTTAGGTTAAAATAGTAGAAATAATAACATTTCAGTGTAGACATCCTAAAGAAGAAAATATTTAAATAATTAGCTTTCATTTCTAGGAAGACTTCTTTCTTTTTTACATAGAAGATAAAAACAATATACTTCTTTTGGATATATTTTAAGTAAAACTAAGAGACGTAGGAAGGCCAGTTATGCAGAATTACTTGGCTGCATAACATCTGAGAATACGCTTTTGTTGCTGGTTAGTAGCCTGCTTACTACTATCAGGAGGCTTGTGATATGGCAAAACTAATAAAATGACGGTGGTTCTTACACCAACGAGCTAGGTGTGTCTCCTTGATTAAGTCAAGAAGCTCTCTGGCCTTGGTTCTGCTGTGCGTAAAATGGCGGGGCTAGGTCAGTGGGTCAGCAAATCTGGGGACTGAGAGCTGATCACCTGGTTTGATAAAGAAATTCTGTTGAACACAGTCACATCGATTCATTTGCATATTGTCTAGGGCTCCTTTCACAATACAACAGCAGCACTGAGCAGCTGGTAGATAATAACCCTCAAGCCTAAATTATTTCTTACCTGGCCCTTACAGAAAAAGGTTGCTGATACCTGGGCCAGGCTAAGGAAACTTTAAGGTATATCCAAGCTCAGTGATCCAAAGAAAATATACCAAATCTTGCTCATTAAATGTATGAAGATCATATATGCCCAAGTTCTTAAAAAGCACTTCAAATAAGTAATTCCACCTCAATGATTCCATCACATCCCATCCACATTAGCAGAGAAAGCATAATCATTTTCAACAGTGTATATGCGAATATATCATTATTTTCATAGTTCACTGGCTTACATTTCATTTTCTAGTTTCTGCTTCTCAGTTAACGAAGCTCACAGTTATTACTCCAATGCTAGATAACAACGCAATGTAAAAAACGAATTCCATAACCTGACTAAATTGGCAATTTTGATGCATTTCCATATTCATGATGATTCATTTCTAATTTTTAAAAACATAAGGTAAAATACACTACATACGTTATAAGAATCTAATTTTTAAATCAAGACATAATACTCAGAAATATAAATCAATGTTTAGGCCGTTTTCACAGATATAAGTATTAATATAAACCGAAAACATTTTATTATTATGCACCTATTATGTGTGTTAAAGACAAAATATTTACAGAAATAATCACAACTACAATTAGTTAAGATAAGAATAATTATGATTTTATGCCAGATGTATGCTCTGCACTTGACAGGAAGGAAGCCAATGTATAAAGATAAAATTATTACATAATATTTGAAATGAAAATACATGCTCTCTTTAGTGTGTTAATTTGTTTAGCCAGATTTAAAAGAGGATGTGGAATAAGGAATATCATGGCTGATGTCTGATAGATCTTGGCTGAAAGCAGAGGATACCAGAACACTTAGTTGTACTTGTGAGGAACCTGTACACAGACCAAGAGGCAGTTGTATGAACAGAACAAGGGGAAACCACATAGTTTAAAGTCAGGTAAGGTGTGTGTCGGGGTTGTATCCTCTCACCATACTTATTCAATCTGTATACTGAGCAAATAATCCGAGAAGATAGACTATATGAAGAAGAATGCAAGCATCAGGGTTGGAGGAAGACTCATTAACAACCCGCGATATGCAGATAACACAACCCTGCTTGCTGAAAGTGAAGAGGACTTGAACCATTTATTGATGAAGATCAAAGATTACTGCCTTCAGTATGAATTGCAACTCAACATAAAGAAAACAATATCCTCACAACTGGACCAGTAAGCAACATCATGATAAACAGAGAAAAGACTGAAGTTGTCAAGGACTTCATCTTACTTGGATCCACAATCAACTCCCAAGGACGCAACAGTCAAGAAATTAAACGGCATATTGCATTGGACAAATCTGCTGTAAAAGACCTTTTTAAAGTGCTGAGAAGCAAAGATGTCACTTTGAGGGCCAAAGTACACCTGCCCCAAGCCATGGTATTTTCAATGGCCTCATATGCATGTAAAAGCTGGAAAATGAGTAAGGAAAACTGAAGAAGAAATGACATCTTTGAATTACGGTGTGGGTGAAGAATACTGAATATACTATGGACTGGCAGATGAACAAACAAATCTATCTTGGAAGAAGTACAGCCAGAATGCTCTTGAGATGCAAGGAGGGTAAGACTTCATCTTAGGCAATCTGGATATATTATGAGGAGGGATTAGTCCCTGGAGAAGGACATCATGCTTGGCAAAGTAGAGAGAGTGTCAGCAAAAAAGAGGAAGACCCTCAATGAGATGGACTGTCACAGTGGTGGCAACAACGGGCTCAAGAATAACTATTGTGAGGATGGTGCAGGATCGGGCAGTGTTTCGATCTGTTGCACATACAGCTGCTATAGTTGGAAGTGACTCGACAGCACCTAAGAAGAAAAAACATCCTTCTTAAACCACCTAAACATTTAAAAAATCCCTACTTGGTCTGTTATAGATAATATTACAATATGAAAATCAGTGACTATGCCAGTGCTTATAATACAGAGCAAAATTAATGAGAACTGATTGAGCAATTGTAATGTGTTAGGTACTGTTAGTCTGGTGAGACAGAAATAAAGGCATGAGGTTGAGGGAAGGTAGGCAGATGAGAAATGAAAGAAAAGAAAAGGAAAATACAAGCCGTTGTTTACTGGAAGGAGGTTCTAAAACTATGAGCAAACTAGGGAGGATGAGTGCTGTGGTCTACAGAGCTTCACTGAACAATCAGGCAAGAGCCCTCATGGAAATGAGGACTCTGATAAGGAAGTACAGCAAAGAAATGCTTAAGAACCTTTAAGCTGGGGTCTCGTTGTTGAAATGAGAACAGTTTTTATTGGTTAGTTGTTTATTTAAAAAACCCATTGCTGTCAAGATGATTCCGACTCACTCATAGTGACCCTACGGGACAGAACAGAACTGTTCCATAGGCTTTTCAAGGAGTGGTAGTGGATTCAAAATGCTGAACTTTTGGTTAGCAGCCGTAGCTCTTAACCACTGTGCCATCAGGGCGGTAGTCCCAGAAATGGAGCACTTAGGTAGAAGGCTGTGATACCTTGGAAAGTGACAGCTGGAAATGGAAACTGTTGAAAAATAAAAGATCTACTTATCTTACAGGACCCCCAGGCCCATTAATTTCAGATACCCCAAAACAGGGTGTGGTCAAAGCTAATCTGAAGGGATATAATACGTAATCCAGAAAGAAAAGCTTTTCTGAGATGACCTTACTAAAGTGAATTTTTAAGAAGTTCCAGGAGATAAAAATAGGCAATTATTGTCAAAATTGAACTAAGAGGTTTTTATCTTTTTATAACAGTAAATGCCCATCTGAATCAGTGCAAATTAATGAAGCAATTATTGAGACAATTCAAGGAAAAAAGGGTTTGGTCATATTGAATTATTGTAACAGTTTTTGTTTGTTTGTTTGTTTGTTTTAATGGCTGCTGCCCAATATTTTCTGAATTATCTTCACCTGGTTTTTTAGTTTTCTCTTGTTATCCTATTTGAGAGGCCAAGTTACATTTTTGGTTTCACCATTGTACTCAATACAGAATTCTTCAAATCTCCAAAAGGAGGTGCACTGAACATATTTGGGAATACATTAATTCCATGAAACACAATCACTTCAAAGAGTCACAGTGCTTTCAAGCTGGAAAGGATCTTAAGGTCTGTATCTTCTATGACATTATAATTCATTTTTAAAGGACAAAGAATTGAGGCTCAAAATTAGGTCCTCCTCTGGAAGGCTACAACTCTCTCTCAGTGGTTCCAGAACCAATACCTCTATGCTGCAAGGTGAGGGTGATAAAGCTCTCCAGTATTGCTCATCCTTAACCCTGCCCACAGTTTCACAAATAGTCCCTTCACCAAAACACCTCAATTGCCCCATTTGAGTTGTCCTTTGTTTCTTTCTAGAATCCCTGATACAATGAGCACACTTGACTCAGTATTTTTGCAAATTAAATGAGATAATGTATGCAAAATAATTACTAATACCTTGGCCTACAGTAATACTCCACCACCATTCTGTCAGCTTGTTCAACTGTGGTGGCTTTAGAGTTGCTATGCTGGTGGAAGTTATGCCATTGGTATTTCAAATACCAGCAGGGTCACCCATAGTGGACAGGTTTTAACAGAGCTCCTGGACTAAGACTAGGAAGAAAGGCCTGGTAATCTACTTCTGAAAATTAGTCCATGAAAACCCAATGGATCACAACGGAATATTGTCTGATATAATGCTGGAAGATGACACCCTACATTGAAAGGCACTCAAAATCCACAGTGTCTGCAACAATGGATTTGAGCATACCAATGCTTGTGAAAATGGTACAAGACTGGGCAACGTTTCTTCAGACTCCACCACCTGGAGCCAACTCAACGGCAACTAGCAACACAGTAACATTCAATACATTTTGGCAACTTGCACTGACACATCTAAATCACACTAACCGTACCGATACTGAACTCTTTGCTGCATTCTGGTATAAATGTTGAGTGCTCTGACTATTTATTGAGGTCGAGGGCAGAAGTTCTAGTACTGAGGCTGAGGATGAAAGGCAGAAGCCAAGATCTGAAATTGAAGCTTCCAGGAGCCTTAGATTTTCAGGAGGAGGGAACTTTCTGTTAGGAGTCTTGGGGTTGTGAAGCCTGGATTTCAGGTAGCATCTGCTGGACTACACTCAATTTGGGGAGCGAGAAGCCAGGCTTCGTCAGAGAGTGATGAGCAGGAGTTAAACAGAAAGGACTCTTCTTCCTGCACTGAGGATGGGCCTCTAAATCCTGAGTAGGAAAGGAAAAAAGAATGGTATAGTATCCCTGTGTTGCCCCGCTCTATCCTTCCCTAAACACCCATTCTGCAGAAAATCTTGCTGCAGATGATAGCCTGGTGTCAGCTACCTTGCAACAGCCTAAGAGAACAGCTTATTTTGCCTTTCGGCTGATGGTAATGGAGGTTGGAATGGTCATGGCAGTGGAAGATGCAAAGGAGGAACCAGGTGTGCTATAAGGGTCATCATTAGAGGCACTTCTACGGTGGTGCCAAGAGAACGAGGAGAGTGCAGGGGCATGAGACATCTGTTTCTTAACACACGGAAAACAGTCACGCAAATAACCAGGGTCCATGCCAAGGGACATGGACATCCTGCGAGGATCACTGTAAAGAAAGAAAGGCACAAAGACATCTGAGGGAAAGTATATCAAGCTGAGGGTGCAGCAAGTGCCAACACCCTGAGGACTGGAATGTCATCAGGTCTGGTGAGGGGCCCGTGAGGTGGAGTGTAGAGTGCTCTGGATGCCCACTGGTTTTGGCACACCCATGCCCCCACACATTCTCCTGGCATGCCCTTCTCTGCCACTTCCCATTTCTAATTCTAATTTCAACCATCCTCAAATTCTTGATTGATCCCCAAGACCAGAAGTCTTTCTCCCTGGTCTGAACTTCCAGAAGATTCAGCTGCGCTTTTGCGTTGAAGCCTAGCACTTAAAGCATCATAGTCACTGGAGAGGCCCTGTCTGATTCCTGAAAGCCCCTAGGGCCTGCGCCGGGCCTAGAATGAGTAATGAGTTCATTGAATTGGTTGGCTGAGCTGAACTTGGAAGTAGGTGGTTACGTTTTAGAAGCTTTAGAGAGTGATCAATGGCAACTTTTATTCCAGGTGTTTATCCTATACTTATACACACAGACTTATGCACATGGATATTCACTGTGGCACTGTTTGTAGCAAAATACTAAAAATAACCTCAAATTCTAATAGGGAACTAGCTAAACAAATTATGGTACAGCTAGCCAATGAGGCCATTAATCTATATGTACTAATATGGAACCAATTAAAATATGCTGTTAAAGCAAAATAAACAACCACGAGTCTGTCATGTACTGATTGTATGAAAAAGCATGTGGTTATATATGCATACTGTATCTCTGGGAAGAAAAAAAAAGAAAGAAAAACCTGGTAAAAGTAACTGCCTGTGAGGAAAACAACAAGGAAACGGGAGGGATAACTTAATCTTCATGTGACCGCCCTCCCCCGCCCCCCGCCTTTTGTGTTCTTTGAAATGTCTTTTAGCACTCATATTACCTACTGAAAAAAATAAAACAATTGTTTTTAAAAGAAAGCAAGGAAAAGGGTCAAATAATTCCTCGTGCAACCCTGTGCAGCCTCAGCATTGCCCCCAGGACTCCAGCTTAGTCCTTTATTGTGTTGTCCTAAAATAGTCATCCATTCTAAACGACAGGCTTGCCTGGTGTGGCAGAGAAACTGGTGGCTGGTAGCAGTGACTTAATGACTACGTGGAGCACGCCAAAATAAACTATTGTTTATATATCGTCACTGCCACAACCAAGTTGCCTTCTAAAATTCAGGCCTGTCTGTATAATAGCTAGTTTAGCTACAAAAGACCTGGGATAAACTTGCAGGAGCAGTGTGAATCATCAGCCAATTTTCCAGTTTAAAAAAAAAACAACAAAAAAACTTCCTTGAAGTGAAGCTTACTCGTAGTATAAAACTTATGACAGATTATAAAATTTATAACAGATTTCCCTAAAATGAATATGTCAAAACTGCCCATGAGCTATGATCGTTTTACCTTTTTACAATTTATACAATGAATGTTTCATTTACACATCTAATTTAACCACATGAAGCCATGCTGCTTTAGATAATCAAGGATTAACGGATATAAGAATATAGTTGGATAGATTTTGAGGAGTTCAAACTAAGAATGAGCAACCTGACTCCCTATTTATCCTCACTTGTCAGCAAACATCACACATGCTAAGTTTTAGAGGACCAAAAATGTTCCAAGGCAGAATTCCCAGAAGACTGCCATGGTTTTAAAAGACTTGTCAGGAGAAAAAATGGTAAACTCATCTTGTACTATACAACGGTCTTATCCTTTAAGAATTACAGACAGAAATATAACATCTAAAATGCATGTCCTAGTTCTTTAGGATATGTTAAATATGCCTGAAATATCCCCATCTTGTCAGTCCAAATAATTCGTTCTTTAAGGTATTTATCTTCTCCAATAAAGCTGTATTTGAAATCCTACAATGTAGCTGAAGACATTTTCATTTAGAAACTTCTTTCAAATCCAATTCGAGTTTCAGAATCATAAAATGCTCTCTATTTTGATAATTAAAAAAAAAATGATAGCCACCCCTTTATTGATCAGACTGTTTCTTTCATTAAATATTTCATTAAAGGTACAAATGAAGGAAGCTTTTTTACATTTGATATGTATGTCTGAAAATCAATTTACATTTAATACGTACAGCACCAATGGTTTACATTTGACTGCTACCCTAAAGGTTAGCAGTTCGAACTCACCCAGCAGTACTGCGAAGGTAAAGGCCTGGCAATCTGCTTCCGTTTGGATTACAGTCAAGAAAAACTCTATTGAGCAGTTCTACTCTTAACACATGGGGTCACCATGAGTCAGAATCAATTCTATGGCAATTTACAACAACAATACATATAGGTTAATTAATCTTGAAGTCACTGGATCGATTAATCTTGGAATCATGATTGCATATTAAAATTCAAAAGTACAAAATAGTAACTCTTGAGCACTAAATTATTCTAAATCTACTACCTGGCTTTTAAAAATGACATATCATCAAAAGCTGTGAACAAATACAGTATATATTTCTAAAAATAAATCTTCCAAACAAAGCAAAACAGACAAAAAAAAAAAATCTACGTTTTTGGAAGGATATCTTTTAAACTGTCAATCATTTTCTATAAACCTTTTTGTTTCAATTTTTGATGACTTTATACACTACTTCTAAGTCAAAAGATAAGCCATTTTATACAATACTTTTTCCAAAAATATTTCTCTGTGTTGATGTCATTTTTTTTTCAATATTACTATCATGAAGTCACAACTGACTACTTTCTATAACAAATGATAAGTCCATTCTTTGCCAAATGCGTGAAGTAGTAAGTTTGGGATGAACTCTTTACTAGATTCAAAAAAAAAAAAAAACCCTGTTGCCACCGAGTGGATTCTGACTCATAGTGACCCTACAGGACAGAGTAGAACTGTCCCATAGGGTTTCCAAGGAGCGCCTGGTGGATTTGAACTGCCGACCTTTTGGTTAGCAGCCATAGCTCTTAGCCAGTATGCCTCCAGGGTTTCCTTTTACCAGATTACAAGGTTTTAATCCAATTAAGGTTTGGTAAAGAGATCCAAGGAGCCCTGGTGGTACAATGGCTAAGTGCTCAGCTGCTAACAAAAAGGTTGAAGGTTTGAACCCACCAGCCACTCTGCAGGAGAAAGATGTGGCAGTGTGCCTTCCTTAAAGATTGTTGTTGTTGTTAGGTGTCGTTAAGTCGCTTCCAACTCATAGCGACCCTATGTACAGCAGAATGAAACACTGCCTGGTTCTGAACCATTCTCACAATCTTCGTTATGTTTCAGTCCATTGTTGCAGCCACTGTGTCAATCTATCTCCTTGAGGGTCTTCCTCTTTTTCACTGTCACTCCACTTTACCAAGCATGATGTCCTTCTCCAGGGACTGATCCCTCCTGATAACATGTTAAAAGTGTGTGAAACAAAGTCTTGCCATCCTCGCTTCTAAGGAGCATTCTGGCTGTACTTCTTCCAAAACAGATTTGCTTGTTTTTCTCGAAGTCCATGGTATATTCAATATTCTTTGCCAACACCATAATTCAAAGGTGTCGATTCTCCTTTGGTCTCCCTTAATCATTGCCCAGCTTTTGCACGCAGATGAGGCGATTGAAAACACCACAGCTTAGGTCGGGAGCACCTTAGTCTTCAAGGTGACATCTTTGCTTTTAAAAACTTTAACGAGGTCTTTGGCAGCAGATTTGCCCAATACAATGAGTCGTTGATTTCTTGAATGCTGCTTCCATGGCTGTAGATTGTGGATAGAAGTACAATGAAATCCTTGGCTACTTCAATATTTTTTTCCATTTACCATGATGTTTTTTTTTTTGTTTATTGGTCCACTTATGAGGATTTTTGTTTTCTTTATGTTGAGGTATAATCCATACTGAAGGCTGTAGTCTTTGATCTTCATCAGTAAGTGCTTCAAGTTCTCTTAGCTTTCAGCAAGCAAGGTTGTGTTATCTGCATGTTGTAGTTGTTAATGCGTCTTCCTCCAATCCTGATGTTGCATTCTTCTTCATAGTCCAGGTTCTCGGAGTATTTGCTCGGCATACAAATTGAATAAATATGGTGGAAGGATACAACCCTGATGCATACCTTTCCTGACTTAAAGATTACAGCCTTGGGAATCCTGTGGGGCAGTTCTACACTGTCCTATACAGTCGCCATGAACTGGAATCTACTCAATGGCAATAGGATTTGATTTGGTTTAAAGAGATTCCAAAGATTATAACATTAGCAATTTGGACTTTGGAGGAGAGAAGAGATGGATATGGCAAAGGATATGTTCAGAAAGTAGAACTCCAATGTGCAAAAGTACTCCAACCATGGTCTACATATGTGCTCAACCAGCCCAACAGGTGATATTCTTCCACAACAGCTCTCAAACCCTCAGGATTCAGTGGGGCTGTTCAAATGGTTATGATACACCCACAAAACAAAGGTGGACTGTTCAGTCAAAAAATCATGCCCTTTAATGTAGGAAATTAACTGTACTTCCCGGTATTACACAAAAAGCTTGTGAAAGAAGTCAATGTTTTATAAGTTGGCAATATGATTTAGGATCTTCAATTTACATTTTAGTTTTTAATACAAATATAAACTGCAAATTATTGTTTTTTTTCTTTTTGTTTTCATTATCCCTTCGCTACTATTAATGGGCTACTTTAACTTACTCTATTTGCACACGGCAGGCCTTTGGGGTACTGTATATATTGAATACTTTCAGAAATCATAACTTTCAAAAAGATAAGTGTACTAAATTTAAATATTACAAATTCTTTCCTTGAATTTACTTTTAAAAGTACACTTTCTGAAAATATTTTCTTCACCTTTCTTCTTCATATTATCTAGTTACAGTCATTAGAATAGTCAGATTAGGAAAGAATACAAAATCTCCATTCCAGATAAGGCTGGCAGTCACAGCAACTCTGTATTTATTGAGTTTCATCAGTTTTTCATGGGCCAAGCACAAGTTTACTTTGAAGTTGGCAAAAGTATTTTTAAGAACATGACCACAAATTGTGTCATACACAGCAGTGTTGTTAGGTGCCATCGGGTTGAATTCAACTCATAGTGATCCTATGTGGCAGAGGAGAACTGTACCACAGGGTTTTCTAGGGATGAGCCCTGGTGGTGTAGTGGTTAAGTGTTTAGCTGCTAACTGAAAGGTAGTGGTTCGAACCCACCAGCAGTAAAAAGATGTGGCAGTCTGCTTTCATAAAGATTTATAGCCTTGGAAACCCTATGGGGCAGTTCTACTCTGTCCTAAAGGATCACTGTGAGTCTAAATTGACTTGACAGCAAACAACAACAACAACAATTTTTATAGGAGCAGATTGCCAGGTCTTCTTCCTGCAGAGCCATTGGGTGGGTTTGAACTGCCAACCTTTCAGTCAGTAGCCGAGTGCTTAACTGTTGCACCACCAGGGCTCTATCTAACATATGGTAGAAAACATAATAAACTTACCTAAGAGAACAATTTTCGAAAAACATTTTAAAATATTTAAACCTGGAATTTAAAGCTTAAAGATCATTTCATCCACTTTTTTTTTAATTCAGAGAAAACAAAACTGCCCATTTAAGTGAATTTTTCAAGGTCAAACAGCTAATTAGTGACAAAGATGCCACACTACTGGTACTATGTTATTTTTACTAAATTTCACTGCTAAATGAGCCTGCCCCTCATTGCTACTTTCTCTGCACAAAGGAGGGACTTCCAGGGAAGACATGCATGTCCTAACTTTTCTGCCCCTGAGCCTTGACTGTTACCCTCCTCCCAGCCCAGAGGATTGGTAAACTAGCCCAGGACTTACTCCCTCAGTGGCCTCCCCCAGATCTGTCAAATGATAGAGAGGATGATTAACAGCCGGATGCAGGTACCTGGCTCTATGCCCTGCCATAGTCCTGCGGGTCTATCTGGGCGGGGAATGGACCTGGCCCAGAATCTGCCTGACTGACAACAAGTTCTAGATGAGCTGAGGTCAGAGGGACAGGAGCTGAACCCTTCTCACTTTCCAACTCTACCCCCTCAAGGCCGCCTCTGCACTGACTGCCTTTCCAGATGCGCCAGCCCCCACTGTAGAAAGGGCAAGGAGTAGATGGAAACGAGTCTGCCTAAAACAGCTTGCAGGCTAAACAGGAATAAAGCAAGTGAACTATCAGATCAGCAGATGTTTCAGAGCCATTTTGGGAAAAGGTAAGGGTAACCAAAAGAGTTGCCATCTGCTGCCATTGCGACCGTCACCTAACTGACATTTAATCGACTTTCTGGCTTTGCTATCCATATGTCCACCAGCATCTCCTCCTGTGGCTAAACAGTAAAAGCTCTTACCTCTGGCATGTTAGAAGTAGAGGGACTGCAAAATATTACCACTACCTAAACCAACCTACCTTTACTCACCCTGGGCCCTTTGTCCCAGAACCCTCAAAAAATTCTAAATGAAATTCAAAGGAAAAGACTTCTTTAAGTCCTTCCCTTTAATTCTCTCAGGCAAAAAGTGTGGTACTCTTTTCTGGGCTCTTATTATGTATAGAAGTCACTTGTCATAAAATATTATAGATAGTAGTATAAATTATTGGAAACCCTGGTAGCATAGTGGTTAAGAGCTATGTCTGCTAACCAAAAGGTCGGCAGTTCGAATCCACCAGGCACTCCTCATATGGGGCAGTTCTACTCTGTCCTAAAGGGTCGCTGTGAGTCGGAATCAACTCGAGGGCAACTGGTTAGTATAAATTATTAGTCTTCTTAGTGAACTCTTTGAGAACAACCAACAGACCTATAACAAAATAACTCCTTAAGCCTCTATTTCATTATCTGGAATAGGTGGGTTCTGTGAAGATTAAGTAATATATTACAGGCTAAGTGCTCAACACATGGCTGACACGAGCACCAGTCAATAAGGATTGCTTATTAACATCATCATTATCATCACTATCCATACCCTTTATAAATCTTTACACTATAACATAGTGCCTGACACACAGTAGATGCTCAGTTAACTGTTATTCTTTATGGGGTATCATATAATGCAGTATAAACACCATTAGATAATTTGACAATGCTTTTTATACTAACAGAGGTTGGCAGACTCTGAGGTTATTTCTATGACCTCCACCTCCTACTAGTGGTGCTTTTGTGCAATCCCCTCCTCCCTTTTGTGCGTGTATAACCAGTTACTTGCTTCTAACCAAATGAATGTGGCAAAGGTTACGGCTATCATTTCAGTGACGAAGGTCTATAATATTTAACCTTCATCTTGCTGTAGACCCTCTTTATTGCCTCCTTGATTTGCGTTTTGATGACACAAGCAGCTATGATGGAGAGGTCCAGATGACAAGGACCAACAGCCAGCTTAGAACTGAGGACCTCAGCCCAAAAGCACACAAGGAACTAAATTCTGCCAACAACCATATGAGTTTGGAAGCAGATGCTTCCCTGGTGAAGCCTTCAGATGAGGCGAGAAGGGAAGACCTGACTGACGCCTTGATTGTACCCTTGTGAGAGACCTTGAAGAAAAGGACCAAGCTAAGCCATGCTTAGAATGAAATTCCTGACTCACAAAAACTGTTAGATAATCAAAAAGAGCTATGAAAGTACCTCATAAACTCTAAAGGGCTGTTATTATTATTTAGAAATGACTGTGGCCGTGAATCAGTTTCATTTCCTAAAAGCAAGCTAATGTTAACTGCTTTAGATCAACACCTAGAATGCTTCCAAATGTTGAATTCAACATTCAAAAATACAGACGCTTTCCGACACTGAAGTATAGAAAGACCTATGCATCTTATACCAGGCAAAATGCTCATCCTTTGTGTCAATGTTGCACAACAGAGATGCCCACATTCCAATCAACAGCAGACGGGTCACACACACATTGGAAGTACAGAATCATTTCTCAAAAACTGAGAAGTAACTCAGGTTGCTACCCATAGCCAAGGCTGACAAAACAAAGCGTTGTATTATTTTTATTGATATGAAGGATACCCACCATAAAGTGTCTCATTTATGAATGTGCAAGAAATCTACATCCCACCATTATCTCAAATTATCCCATTTTGATGATCTAAGCATGCTTTTTCTTAAGGTTACAAGTGTAGTCCTTAATTCGTGCATATTTCCAGTTGTACAATTTTCCTCTTGTGTATTTACAGAATGGTCAAATGAACTTTGACATCAATCCAATGTCAGTAACAGTGCCTCGGAAGTCCCAGAAAACACGATATAATGATCCTATATGTTTTCTTATAAACTAATTTCACTGTTTTACAGAGTATCAAACCTCTAAAGACTGACAGAAATCAATATACCATTTTACATTTGGATTTCTGAGTTACCTGATAATCTGAAAGCAGTACCTGCAGCAAGACCCACTCCCAAGAGATTACCCACATTGATTCTGGACAGTAGAAGAACTCATTCTAGGTGAGGGCTTACTCTTTTATTGTTAATGAGCACAGTAAGGTATAATTTTATTTTTAGGACTGATTTTTCTTGTAACTCACAGGATTTTTCTGTCTCAAAGGTCTCTCTTAGTAAAAATGCTGGGAAAAAGCAGTCAGTCATTTCTGAGGAGAAAATGTATAACACCAATGGATTCTTGGCTAGCTACCAAAGTGTCCTCCCTCTTAAATGGATTAACACGAAGTAGAATTTTGGTCTCAAAGCATTTTTATCACAAGAATGATACATTTTTACTAACTTGTCCTTAGTGCTTATACCAGGGAAGCTAAATTGAAAAGTACTTTGATAAATATGCATCATGAAATATGAACTACAAGCAACAGAAAGGTGTTAACAATTATTTGTAGATAATTATTTTTAAAATCCAACCTGGCTCAGTAATTATCCTTCAAAAAGAGATGTACCTAATTCCATAAAATATACAAGATAAAGATTTAAGAATCAGAACATTTTTTAAAGGCTCATTAGTCTTCAGGGGTATCACTGTATAATACAATAAGCGACATTCAAAGCAGTGACTCCAAGGCTGTAAGGAAATCTTACATTAGGAGTGCAGAAACTGTGTCTCCTTGACTTATCACTGTATACACAGCTGACTTATCACTGTATACTCAGCTATTAGCACAACGGGCACATAGTATGTACTCATTAAAAGTCTGATGAACGAACCATGGAATTAAATTATACATCCTCTGTTCAGTAAGGCAAGAAGATATGTTATCCATCTCAGAAAAAAAAAAAAACAGATAATGGTTTGAACATCTAAAGGGTATTTCAAACACCAGAAGGGTGACCAATGATGGATAGGTTTCAATAGAACTTCCAGGCTACGACAGATTAGTAAGAAGGACCGGGCATTCTACTTCTGAAAAAATTGGCCAGTAGAAAGCCGTATAAATAAGTAGAGGTACACTGTCTGATATAGTGCTGAAAGATGAGCCCCTTAGGTTGGAAAGCACTCAAAATACAGCTGTGGAACAGCTGCCTCCTCAAAGTAGAATCAACCTTAATGATGTAGATGGAGTAAAGCTTTGGGGACTTTCATTTGCTAATGTGGCACGACTAAAAATGAGAAGAGTTGCAAACATCCATTAATAATTGAAACATGGAACGTACGAAGTATGAATCTAGGAAAACTGGAAGTCATCAAAAGTGAAATGGCAGGCATAAACATCAATATCCTAAGCATTACTGAGCTAAAATGGCCATTTTGAATCAATCATATAGCCTACTATTGCAGAAATGACAAATGGAAGAGCAATGGCATTACTTTCATCATCAAAAAGAACATTTCAAGAACTATCCTGAAATACAATGCTGTCAATGATAGGATAATATCCATACAACTGGAAGGAAGACCAGTTACTACGACTATTATTCAAATTTATACACCAAACACTTATGCCAAAGATGAGGAAACTGAACATTCTTACCAACTTCTGCAGTCTGAAACTGATTAAACATGCAATCAAGATGCATTGATAGTTATTGGTGATTGGAATGTAAAAGTTGGAAACAAAGAAGAAGGAACAGTAGATGGAAAATATCACCTTGGTGCAGAAATGACACCGGAGATCGTGTGATAGAATTTTGCAAGACCAATGACCTCTTCACTGCAAATACCTTTTTTCCACAACATAAATGGTGACTATATATGTGGACCTCACCAGATGGAATACACAGGAATCAAACTGATTACATCTGTAGAAAGAGACGATGGAAAAGCTCAGTATAATCAGTCGGAACAAGGCCAGGGGCTGACTGTGGAACAGACCATCAATTGCTCACATGCAAGTTCAAGCTGAAGCCAAAGAAAATTAGAACAAGTCCACAATAGCCAAAGTATGACCTTGAGTATAATCCACCTGAATTTAGAAACCTTATCAGAAATAAAATAGATTTGACTAATTAAACACTAATGACCAAAGACCAGGCAAGCTGTGGAATGACATTTAAGGACACCATATTTAAAGGAAGTAAGAGGTCATGGTTAAAAAGACAGTAAAGAAAGAAAAGACCAAAATGGATGTCAGAAGAGATTTTGCAGCTTGTTCCTGAACGTGGACTAACTAAAGCGAAAGGAAGAAATGAAGTAAAAGAGCTGAACAGAAGATTTCAAAGGGTAGCTCGAGAAGACAAAGTAGAGTATTATAAGAAATGTGCAGACTTGGAGTTAGAAAACGAAAACAGATGAACACACTCAGTATTTCTCGAGCTGAAAGAACTAAAGAAAAATTTCAAGCTTCGAGTTGCCATACTGAAGAATTCTACAGGGAAAATATTAAACAACACAGAAAACATCAAAAGAAGACGAAAGAAATACAGAGTCACTGTATCAAAAGAATTGGTTGACGTTCAGTCATTTCAGGAGGTAGCATATGATCTCAAACTGAAGGTACTGAAAGAAGAAATCCAAGCTACACTGAAGGCAATGGCATAAAAACAAGGCTCCAGGAATTGCTGGAATACCAGCTGAGATGCAAATGGATGCAACACTGGAAGCACTCACTCCTCTATGCCAGGAAATTTGGAAGACAGCTACCTGGCCAGTTGACTGGAAGAGATCCATTATTTGTGGCCATTCCAAAGAAAGGTGATCCAACAGAATGCAGAAATTATTGAATATCATTAATATCACACACAAGTATAGTTTTGCTGAAGATCATTCAAAAATGGTGGTAGCAGTACATCGACAGGGAACTGCCAGAAATTTAAGCCGGATTTAGAAGAGGACATGGAAGGAGGGATATCATTGCTGATGTCAGATGGGTCTTGGCTAAAAGGAGAGAACAACAGAAAGATGTTTACCTGTATTTTACTGATTATGCAAAGTCCTTTGACTGTGTGGATCATAACAAATTATGGATAACATTGAGAAGAACAGGAATTCCAGAACACTTAATTGTGTTCAGGAGGAACCTGTACATAGAACAAGGAGCAGTCTTATGAACAGAACAAAGGGTTACTGTGGGGTTTAAAATCAGGAAAGGTGTGTATCAGGGTTATGTCCTTTCACCATATTTATTCAAATCTGTATGCTGAGCAAATAATCTGACTATATGAAGAAGAATGTGGCATCAACATTGATGAACGCTCATTAACAACCTGTGATATGCAGATGACAAACTTCCTTGGTGAAAGCAAGGAGGACTTGAAGCACTTACTAATGAAGATCAAAGGCTATAGTCCTCAGTATGGATTATACCTCAACATAAAGAAAATAAAAATCCTCACAACTGGATCAATAAGCAACATCACGATAAACCAAGAAAAGATTGAAGTTGTTGAGGGATTTCATTTTACTTGGATCCACTATCAATGCCGATAGAAGTAGCAGTCAAGAAATCAAATGATGTATAGCATCAAGCAAATCTGCTGCAAAAGACCTTCTGTCGCTATGAGTCGGAATCGACTCGACGGCATTGGGTTTGGTTTGGTTTGGTTAAAGTGTTGAAAAGCAAAGGTGCCACTGTGAGCACTAAAGTGAGCTTGACATAAGCCATGGTGTTTTCAATCACCTCATACGCATGAAAAAGCTGCACAATGAGTAAGAAAGACAGAGTTGGTGCCTTTGAATTATGGTGTTGGTGAAGGATACTGGACTGCCAGAAGAATGAACAAATCTGTGTTGGAAGAAATACAACCAGAGTGCTTCTTGGAAGAGAGGATAGCAAGACTTCATCTCACGTACTTTGGACATGTTATCAGGAAGGATCAGTCCCTAGAGAAGGACATCATACTCGGTAAGGCAGAGTGGTAGTAAAAAAGAGGGATATCTTTGAGAAAATGGATTGACACAATGGACGCAATGATGGACTCCAACATAGCAACAATCATGAAGATGGCACAGAATCAGGCAGCGTTTCATTCTGTTGTATATAGGGTTGTTCTAAGTTGGAATCGACTTGATGGCACCTAACAACAATGACAAAGGGTGTTAATAATAAAAGTGGCATTTATATGGACTCTCTATAAACCAGGCACTGTTCTCAAATGATTTATAAGTATTAGTTTATTTAATTCTTCCAATGCCTTTGTGAGTCACACAGTATTATCACCATGCTGTTTTCAGATGGGTAAATTAAGGCAGAGAAAATTTTAAGAACTCATCCAAGAATACACAACGTGTAAGTAGCGGAGCCAGGATTCAAACTCAGGTAGTCTGGATATCTAATCTGCACCCTAACCATCCTGGGATTATTTTACTTTTCACAAGAATACATTTTCTTCTATGCAAAAAGCTTTGTCTTTCAGATTTATGTTTCTACTTCTTACATCTTTTACAGCTCCACCTGCCCTGGAGTTGTGTGCTGCTTACTTCCAATCATTGGAAAAAGTAAGATGTGAACAGAAAATTCCTCCCACTTAGAGCCAGCAAGGGTGTGTTTTCAGCTACTGCCCAGCACTGCTGAGTTGTAATGCGAACATTGTTAAAACCAATTCAGCCTTCATCACCCCACAGGGCTTTCTCACTCCTTTAATTTCTCCAAGGAATATAATTAAAAAGGGTGGTTCCTTCTAATTCATAAATTACCAAGGCTCCATTCAACTTTTATTTCCAACGAGGTTTCCTACAGGTTTTCTGTGAGAAACATTCTTTATAATGTTTCTTGCTGTTTCCTCAAGACTCACATTCCAGTTTCGGTGTTTAGTACTTATGAATCACATCTAGTATTCCAGGTTCTACCTTCCTGACAGGAAACTCGCTGTTCAGCTGACAAAGATCATCAGATCAGCAAGAGTTACAGTGAACTAGACTTCTGGTTAGCCCTCCTACCTTCTCAATCATTTGATAAGTTAGGCCTGTGTGCATATGTTAAATACGTTATTATGAGTCTGCTGGACACTACATTAGGGTTCTAGAGACATGGGTATTAATGATATTAATAACTTAATACTTTTTGATCACTTACTAAGTAACAAGCAAATTGTTAACTTATTTTCCATTTCTAAGCCAAAGAGTACACGTTTTTAAAATGAGGGGATTTTAACTAGCCTCTGAGGTTCCTTCCAATCCAGGGGTCGCTAAAATTTTAAGTAAAATTTTCCAAAAATGTGAACATAACATTTTTTAAATCCCGGAAGTTTTCCTCTTTTTTTTTTTTATATAATTATAACTGACCAATTTGTACTTTCCCCTCTTAGATTTGCTAACTTTATGCTGAAAAAGAAAACACTTTCCCAATGCCATGATTCTATCAACAACTGGATGACGACTTCAACAAAAACAATATATCCTGCTTCCAATTCTTTAAGCAAAATGCGACTATGGTAAAACCTGTGGAAGCTGGGACCTGTGTAAGGCAAAGCCCTGTCAGAGAAGGAAAATGCAAATATTTTCACTAATAGAGAGCAATAAAAAAGTGGTAAGACTGCACTCTGTCAAAGGTGGAAAACTTGCAAGACCCAGAAAAATAAGACAAGATACTCCCAAGTGATTTTAAGATACCCTAATAGTAATCCTAATGACAACATTTTAGAAACCATCACAAGCATATAGCCCTGAAAATTTCCAACTTTTTCCTTTCTTGTGGCCATGCCTCTTGATGTTCTGTTCTCACAATGGGCCACCCACTTTAGCCAACGAATGAACTCCTTTCATTCACTGCTCCCCATTCTGTGACTTCCAGACTGACTTTAAGTCCAGTTTCCACACTTAATATTAGCTGGTCATTGTCCCACACAGTAGATTTCTTTAGCTGACAACTTTACGCCAAAACTGGGATAAACTCTTCAATCTGTGTTTTATATCAGCACCCTTCATAATTGGAAACTGGAATGCCTAGTAACTACAAAGAGATGTCCTATTTCCAAAGTTTGAATTTTTGCAACAAGTTGTATTATTTTAGATATGTAAACCTGGTTATTCACATTAGGGTTATTTTTATAGTATGCGGTAAATAAACATAGACATGTATTTAAAACTCCTAAATAGCACAAGGAAACCTTGGTGGCAGAATGGTTAAGAGTTTGGTTGCTAACCAAGAGATCGGCAGTTCAAATCCACTAAGCGCTCCTTGAAAGCCCTATGGGGCAGCTCTACCCTGTTCTATAGGCTCGATATGAATTGGAATCGACCTGACGGCAAGAAGCACAAATCATTACGTCTCAATTGTTTTTTTGTTCCTATCTCTCCAGTGGAAGCCCTGGTGGTGTAGTGGTTAAGCGCTATGGCTGCTAACCAAAAGGTCAGCAGTTCGAATCCATCGAGCGCTCTGTGGAAACACTATGGGCAGTTCTACTCTGTCCTATAGGGTTGCCATGAGTCCGATTTGGCTGCAATGGTTTTCGTTTTTTTTTTTAGTCTCTCCAATACTCTCTTCTTTCATTAAAAAGAAAAAAGAAAAGTCCTAACTTTACCTATTTCAACAGAAGAAATGATTTAAGGTGAGAAGAAAACTTTGCAATATTAATATAAATATACAGAGCCCTGATGGTGCAGTAGTTAAATACTCAGCTGCTAACCGAAAGGTCTGTGATTTGAACCCACCGGCCACTCCTTGGGAGAAAGATGTAGCAGTCTACTTCTGTAAAGACTGTACCCTCGGAAACTCTATAAGGCACTTCTACTCTGTCCTATAGGGTCGCTATGAGTCAGAATTGACTCAATGGCAACACGGGACTATAAATATGTAATATTTCAAAAGGAAATAAATCAACACATAGGCATTAAAAAAAAAAAAAACCTGAAGCACAAAAGAAACCAAGCTAGTACTGAATTGATAGTGCTAAAGTGAGAAAAAAACTCAAACATTCCAATTTTTTAAAAGGATTTCTAACTTTAGAATTTACAGTATATCCCAGATTTCCCATAGTAGCCAGTTAGTTTTTCTTGCTTCCAGTAAAGACTGTAGAAAACATGTACATTAGACTACAATGACTCACTATCGTCCAAGATTCTTATATGTTATCAGATGTACTGACTACATGTTACTGGAGTCTGGTTTTAAAATGTGGCTTCTTGGAAGGTAAAGAGCAGGACATGGGGGAGGATCCATAAAGAAGGAACATTAGTGAATGGCTAAACTATAATCATTCTTTTATACTTATCTATATGTTTGGTTTTGGGTTTTTTATGTTAACAAACTCATGTTCCAGTGTTACTCACTGCTGCCTTGAAGAGTACGTGTGTGTTACATAATTCGAGGGTCCATTTCATTGCTATTCTTCCTACCCTAATCTATATTTCTTCTACTCTTGTTATCACAGTCAGCACTTAGGCTTTGAGCCATTCATACCCAGATCTTTTCTTAAGATACATGGTTATACTTCAATTCATATCCTACATCACTTACCTGATTTAAACAAACAAAACCAAACTCTGCAGTTGAGTTGATTCTGACTCATACCAATCCTGAAGGAGAGAGTGGAATTGCTCCATAGTGTTTCCATGCCAGCAAATCTTTATGGAAGCAGACTGCCACATCTTCCTCCCGAGGAGCGGCTAGTGGGTTCCAACTGCCCGTCGACCTTTTGGTTAGCAGCTGAGTGCTTTAAGAACAGCACTACCAGGGTTCCTATATCTGATTTACTGTCAACATTTATGCCTTCCTATTGTGTGGGAATAAAATATAATATTTTTACATATTGAAATCCCTGTTCTGCATTTAAAGATGTCTCCTTACCTCACTTAGGCATGATTTGCCTAATACTGAGCTCCTCTTTTCTGTGACGTTTCAAGCTTCTATTCTTAGCAAACTACCCTTATCCACGCTGCTTCAAACTGATTTATGGAGACTGCCCAGGGAGGTTTCTCAAAGATAAGAGATTTCTCATACAGTAGAACATGCCTATTAGTTGTAGCTCATATATACTCTTGTTCTCATTTCTGGTTTTTAAAAATTTATGTATTAAGCTATTCAACATGGCTGGTTACACCGACAACATAAAGGTTAAACACAATATGATTAAATTAAATATCATCATCACCACCATCATTATCCCTCCTGAAAGGGAAAAAAAAAAAAAGAACATTTATGGCAATGAGAGGGAAAATTTAAACCATTTAAATCAATTTAATTTAAATCAACAGAATTTAAATGATGAAGCTAAGTGAATTCAAAATCAGGGAAAAGACAATTTTAAATATCAGCATTCTTTTTCAGAAGGGTTACTACATCTTTAAAATAATGAGTCAAGGGGAAATAACTGCCTATTTCGCTTGTCAAATCAAAGTAATTTCTAACATCCAATCTTGATAATCTATTTGGTAGATTTTAAAGTATACACATTTTCACTTAGAATTTTAATGAGGTCTAGAGAAAAGAATGAAAAATCAGTCCTCTCTTTAGTTCACATTGTAACATCAATTATTGTAATATATTCTTTCAGCTTCCGGATCTACATGAAAGCAACTGCCTCAAGTTTACATTAAAATTACTTCTATATTAAACTGTTCAAAGGGTGTTTTAGAAGTGGAGTGATATCTTCTTGAGTAATAAAGGTGTTTTTTTGTTTGCTTTTGCTATTACAAAATATATTCTAAAACAAAGATACAGAAAAATTCTGGCCAACAGGCCATGACGAACGGACTTATTTCTAACTCTGAATTTCTGAGTTCAGTGGTGAATTCTGTATGCTTATGATTAAAAAAAAAAAAAGTTAAGGGCCTGTACCTTTGGGGCTAACAGGCTTTTAGATTTTATATTTATCAAACTGACAGACTCTACTCTGCATGTGAGCGAAGTTGATTTCTTTCTGTTTTCTACTCCCTACGTGAATGCTGAAAAGCGCATAACGAACCATGCACATGCCATGTCCTCTGCAGAGTCACATCTTTGGTGTGTTTCGTAAATTAATCTGAAATGTGATTTGCAACAACTTCCTTTCTCAAATCTAGACAAGGAACAGCCTGGAGGAAGAAACTACCAGCATTAAACCAAAAAAAAAAAAAAAAACAAAAAACCCACTGCCATCGAGTCAGTTACCGGCTCACAGTGACCCTATAGGACAGAGTAGAACTGCCCCATAGAGTTTCCAAGGAGCGCCTGGTAGATACCAACATTAGGAAGGTAATATTTTAGACCTTTGGTGGGAGAGAGACCTGTGTAATTTTACTTGATTAAAACCACAGAGCTGTTTAACTTGGTTCCGCATTAGGAAAGTCAGTAAAACAAGCCATGACCTTAAATGCTTATATTACAGAGATCCTGTGGTCTGTCTTTGCAGGCGCAAATTTATTCCAGCTGGTATTCAGTATAGCTAGGCCATGACCCTTAAAAATAGCAGAAGAATGCCTGAGAAATGTAAATGACACCAACATCATCTTGCAGGAATTACAGGAAACTGCAATTCAGGCTCATCAATTTTGTTCTAATCTCCATTGTATGGAAAAATACCTTTAAGTTTTCATAATATTATACTGCAAATGAACATTATTTTCAGTGAATTTATTTATGCATTTACTTGTCAAACCTCAATAATTTTCTTTTAATGTGATCTCAATGCACATCATAAATGCATGGCTCCTATCTAGAGGCTAGAATCAAAAATCAGATTCAAGGGAGGAGAAGGTAGAACACTGATTCCAGATTCAATAGACTGATTTTTACCCACCAAGAAATATCTGGTTATTAGGAAACTGGTTAATGATTTCAAAAATATACAACATAAAACTTAGCACTGAAAAGGACCTTAGAAAATATCTGTTTAATGCTCTTAGTTTTCAGATGAGAAGTTCAAGGCTCAGAGGGATTAAATGATTTCTTGAAATCACAAGCTAGTTATAAGTGGTGTCAGATCTCCTAATTCAATGTCTAATGCACTGTGCCCTCAACAACAGTAGCAGTAGACAAATCATTTAGGGTCTTCAGAGTGTGAAGTTCCTATCTTACACATCTTTTGTATGTACTTACATTTCCTCAGTGATGATTATTTTTGCAGCCTGACGTTATGAAAATAGTATATATTCAGTAGGTGTGTAAGGCCCGTATGTAAAAGCCTCACAGTTCCTGCACTATCCAAGGTCATCTAATTCCATCTACACTCTTGACTGTGTACAGACAGGAGAGCACCAATGAAGAGAATATTAATTTACTAACTGATAGTTTGCCAAAGCTAATCAAACACAAATCAGTATGTTCTGGTAGGTCTTAGTTTTCACTCAACTCAGTCACCCATATTGATGTATTCATTCAACCAATATTCACTGAGCCCGTCTGTTGCACCAAAAATAGTTCCAGTCATAGCACAGACCATAGGAAGAAAGACAGGCCAAGTCCCTGCTCTCACAGAATTCACAATCTAGTAGGGAAGACAAAAAATAAACAGATAAACAAACAGACAAAATAATTTCACTGCACTAAAAGTTCTATTGAAGAAGCTAATCTGGGTGACAGTAATGGGAAACGTTCTATTTTTGGAAAGGCGGCCTCTCTGAACAAGTGACATATGAACTATGACCTGCATGATGAGAAAGAGGCAGCCACCCAAGAAGCAGGGGGAAGAGCACTCCAGGAGCAGCCAAGTAAAAGGCTCCGATGTGGGAACAAATCTGGGGCTTGGCTGCAGCACAGTGTGGGAGAAGGAGCCAGGTGCTGGACAAACGGGCTGGATAAACCAAAAACCAAAACCCAGTGCCGTTGAGTCAATTCTGACTCATAGGTCGCTATGAGGCTGGATAAAGGTTTTGAAATACTTTTCCCCCAGATAATTTAAAGATGAGCCTTCTTTTAGAAAACGAGTGCACATAATTTTCATTATTTCATTATATACATATATATATATACAGGCGGGAGTTCTAGACAAACCTCTGCATTAGAAAAGCCATAGCGATTCTAAGTCATGTGTAATTTACTCATTCAAAGTGCATATGGTAAGTAAGGCTCAGGTAAGTGCTTAACTATGATTTTGCTTACAAAAAATAATAATTACAGTATCGGACCACCTAAGAGTTAGTGGATGGCACAAACGATTAAGTGCCTGACTACCAGCTTAGGTGCCTAACTACCAGCAGAAAAGTTGCTAGTTAGAACCCACCTAGAGGCATCTCAGAAGACAGGCTTGGTGATCTGCTTGCAAAAGGTCACAGCATTGAAAACCCTAAGGAGCAGTTCTCCTCTGCATATAAAGGGTCACCATGAGTCAGAATCGACTCAATGGCAACTAACAACAGATTTCAGAACTGTATTCTGTTTAAACCAAATGGTTCTACCAATATACCCTCATTCGATTTATCTTGTGCCCAGCGTGCAAAATCTCTGAAGTACTAAGGTGTTGACTTCACTCATTACTATTAAATTAGTCAAGTAACAAAATGTTCTTTAAATTATGTGAGCTATTTTTTTTTAATTGTGCTTGAGATGCAAGTTCACAAATTAGTTTCTCATTAAAAGATTAATACACGTACTCTTTTGCGACACTGGTTGCTGACCCTGCAATGTGTCAACACTCTCTCCTTCACCTCGGCTTCTCGATTTCCATTTGTCTAGCTTTCCTGTCCCTTCCTGCCTTCTCATCTTTGCTGGTATGTCTATTTAGTCTTGTACACATGGCTGAAGTTTGTGTGTTATTGTTTGTTTTATAGGCCTGTCTAATTTTTGGCTGAAAGATACACTTCAGAAGTGACTTCAGTACTGAGTTAAAAGAGGCCATAATCTTGAGGTTTCTCTAGTCTCTGTCAGACCAGTAAGTCTGGTCTTTTTTTGTGAGTTTGAATTTTGTTCTACATTTTTCTCCCACTCTGTCCAGGATCCTCTATTGTGATCCCTATCAGAGCAGTCAGCAGTGGTAGTTGAACACCATCTAGTTGTGCTAGACTCAGTCTGGTGGAGGCTGTGGTAGTTGTGGTCCATCAATTCTTTCGACTAATCTTTCCTCTGTGTCTCTGGTTTTCTTCAATTCTCCCTTCCTTGCTCCAGACAGGGTGGGACCAGTAGGCTTAACTTAGACGGCCATTCACAAGCTTTTAAGACCCCAGATGCTACTCACCAAAGTAGGATGTAGAACATTTTCTTTATAAACTATGCTATGCCAACTGAGATAGACATCCCCTGAAACCATAGTCCCCAGCCCTCAGTCCCTCAGGGAGTCCAGATATGTTTATGAAGCTTCCATGACTTTCTCTTTGTCAAGCTGTGCTGGCTTCCCCAGTATTGTGTAGGATCCTACCCTTCACCAAAGTTACCACCTATCTATTGTTAGACAACAAAGACTGTTTCTTTCTGTGTGTAAACCTTTTCATGAGTTTTTATAATAGTGTTCTCATACAGTACTTCTCCTTTTGTGATTGACTTATTTCACTCAGCATAATGCCCTCCAGATTCATCTATGTTGTCTGAGCTATTTTTTAGTCTTACTGGAATCTGTTTTCATAGAATGTGTTATATTTGCTATACACAGAACACAACATTTATATATATATCAAATGATGAACATTTTACTAGGTTAGGCATCCCTGTAAAGTAAAATATCTATGTGTGTAAATATAAAGACCCTGGCCCACCTGAGACTGAAGGATATGGATCACACATCTGAATCACAGCTTTGTAATCAGCTACCAGTGTTACCAAACCTGGGCAAGTTTCTTACCCTCTCTGACTCTCATGTCTCACTCAGCAATATAAGGATATGCCCACCTACCTTACTAGGTTGAAGAGACAACGGAGCAAGTATCTGGCAAACAGAATACAGAGCATTTAACATACAGGAACTCAAGTCATACAAGATTATATCTGTCTCTTTTAATCAAAATGTTATGGTATTGTTCACGTAAGAGAAAAGAAAAAGAAACCATTTCTAAAACTCTTCATATTACCTCATGTTTCTAATTGTTAGGCTACCTAGCTCTATCCTATTTCGACTGGTTAGCTTCTTTAAAACTTCCGTTGTGTGTCCTTCATCTCAGACACACACATGTACAAACACAGTAAATCACATTTAATTGCATATCTTAAATTAAAAGAAAAAACTAATGTACAATTAATTGGGGGAAACAGTTGGTGAATGAGTCTCCTTCATTTATACTCTGTGCACAGGAAGCACGCCAAGTGCATATTCCAAGATACAAGATTCAGTCCATGACACTGATAGGATGTATATGGGAACACCCTTTCTGCAGAGCATTCTCGTCTGAAGAAGCAAAATGCTTTAAGAAACTCAGCATGCCAATTGCAGGATATATCGCTTTCTCTACAAGGATATACAGGACTCTGAGTAATAGCAAACAATTAGAGCCACAATATTCATTGATAAGGTATTGAATACAGAGACTAGTATTGGGCAATTAATGAAAAAATCTAAGCTATTCTAAATGATTTTGTCATATTTAGTTACGTGAGAAAATGTTTATGAAATATTATGTGAAAAATGGTTACAAAATACTGTTTCTTTTTTTGAGATATATAACATGTTGTGAAAGAAGCAAGAAAAGAGAAAAAGGAGGAGGAGAAAGAAGAAAGATATTGCGGAAATACACAATAAAAATGGTAACATTTGTCACCGCTGAGTTGTTAATACTTTTTAAATTTTCCAATTTTCTAAAAACTGTAAGTTTTTAAATTACATTTCAATTTCTTTCTGAATATGACACATAAAATGTCAGTTTATCTATAATAATCTTTAAAATGAACTTACCTATTATAAAAAAAACTTCAACATAAAATTCAAAATTAATAAACAATTCTCAGTGAGCACTTACATACAGTCCCATTGTATGTCTGTCTACAGACAAAATCAACCTTATAAAAATGTATTTTATAAATATACAAAAAAAGTTCAATACAATGAAATGTCCAATACAATCACTGATTCCAACATATTCCTCTATAGAGTATTAACACACCATAAAAAAATTTACTGTAAATCCTTGTTAAATTATTGAGAGAGGAAAACTACATAATATATTTATATTAAAACCCATAACCTTGAATTTGAGGAACTATGAAACTTATTCTTTCCTTCATCCACCTGTCCTCCCATTATTTTCTATATTGTGATAAAAAGATTTTACATTTAGCCACCTGGTATGATTCTGATGCTAAAATCAGGCAATAAACAACATATACACACATATACATACACACACATAGATTCATCATTTTTACCAAACTAAATGAGGAGACGACAAATGACAAAGTTTGCCAATATATCAACAGTCATGCTAACTTTTGTTTTATTTCATTTTTAGAAAAAAAAATAATGTGCAAAACCTAACACTGTAGATTTATTCCAAAGGTATTCAACAGTCTACTAACCTTGAACAGATATAAATATTTTCTGCTCTCTTTTATTTATTGAGGAATAGGGTGGGAAAAGATAATCACATTTCAGCAAAAGTCCATGTCTCAACCTCAGACATCTTACGTCCCAAGGGTAATATTTTCATTCCAGTCCTAATAGAGCAAATTTCTAATCAGAATATATACTCAAAAATAATTGAGGCAATGCAATATCAGCACCTCAAGCTGCAAGCATTTCTCTGTGCTGGCAGTCAACGTGCTCTCTGGTATGGCAGAGAGCTAAAGCAATTCAAAAAAGTCAGACTTGATCAAGGAGGGTACAACTGTTTTGCCCCCTCTACTCACAGACAGGGTTTGGAGGAAAGCTTTTAAGCTGAAAGAGGCCAATGTTAAAACTTCTTTGAAGGAATGACTTATAATGGGGCCAGGTCAGGAGCCCCAGCTTTTAGAAAGTTTTCGAAAATTCTTGAAACGACAGTCACTCTGGAAAGGTTAACACTGGTCCTGGATTTTTAAGCTATTACAGTCTTAGGGAAGGAGTCCTGGCACTGCAGTGGGAAGCACTTGGCAGCTAACAGAAAGACCGGTGGTTCAAATCCACCAGCAGCAAAAAGATGTGGCTGTTGCTTCTCCAAAGATTACAGGCTTGGAAACCCTATGGGACAGCTCTACTCTATCCTAAAGGATCACTATAAGTCAGGATCGACTGGACAGCATTGCGTTTTTTTCAAGTAAAGCCTTAGGGCAACACATTCTGTTGAATATATTCTGTGATGCTCTGAAAAGTTCAGAGGCTTAAATTCAGGTTTCTTCAAATCTGGCAACAGAATGATAATTGTTGAAGCTGGGCGATGAGTGGTGGGGTATATTATACTACTTCTTCTGTTTCTGAGTATGCTTGCCATTTTCCTAATAAAATGTGGAATAATTACATTTCTTTCAATATAGTTTATGTTCAAAATTTTACTGGCCACTGAATTATATGCACAAAAATGGTAGAAATGGCAAGTGTTTTGTTATATATACTATCACAATGAAAAAGAAATACTGGCTTCTCCTTTGGCTATATATACACATACATACACATAAAATCTGACTTATGCTAATGATTATTTAAAATTAAGTTTGAAATTTGAAAATTCTACCAACCATTATGTTGAACTTAAAAAAAAAAAATTCTTTCACTTCAAAAAATAATTTACCATGGCTATGAAGACAGAGTAAGTGCACCTAAACAAACACAATGCCACCATCTGCCTGGCATTCTCACAGTGTGACAAAATAGACTGGTAATTAACTGCTTTCCTACCGAAATCTGCCAGCTTTAACTCCCCCGTGTCACTGATCAGAAGGTTCTGTGGTTTCAGGTCTCTGTGCAAAATATAACGCTGGTGGATGTAAGACAGCCCTCGCAGCAACTGAAATAAAAACAACTGAAAAAACAGGGAGACAAAAGTTAAAGTCTGAACACAGATAAATACTAGTTTCTTCATATAGTCTACCAAATACTTGTATTTAGTGAAAATGAGTACTTGTCATTAAATTTTCTATCAAATGACTTAAGTAGAATCTGTAACATAAGCATAAAAAACCAAAACCAAACCCAGTGCCGTCGAGTCGATTCCGACTCATAGCAACCCTATAAGACAGAGTAGAACTGCCCCATAGAGTTTCCAATGAGTGCCTGGCAGATTTGAACTGCCAACCCTTTGGTTAGCAGCCATAGCACTTAACCACTATGCCACAAGGGTTTCCAAATATAAGCATGTACATCCCTAACTCATTAAGATGTAAATCTTAGAACTTCTAACAATCTGCTATGTCAACTAAGACTTCTTCAGTCAGAGAGATCCAATCTGTGTTCTATAAGTTAGGCAAAATGTAAAGAATCAATTGTTTATAATATTCTATTTCTTCAGGCCTAAACTGTCATTTCACAGAGTGAAAAAAACCTATTCATAACATTATAAAGATAAACAGATTTGTTTATCAAGTTTATGTAAATGTACATATAACGCCATAAACATGGTATCCATGGATTTACCCATCAACATGTTTTAAGCAATGGAAAGATAAGATGATCTGAAATAATTAAAACAAAAACAGTCACATGGTCTAATTAATTCACCATTGTAATTACATTGCTTTTGCGCATATGGCCACAGAGATTAGGCTTTTGCCTAAAGACAGACATGCCCCTTCACTAATTACCGAGGAGATTCATCCTAAAGGGGAAGAGAAGTCAGAAAAAAGACAAACAGTAAAATCAAGAATTCAAGATCGATCAAGACTTTGGCAAGAAATAATTTAAGAAGTGACTGATGGCCTTCTCTGTGAAGTTTAACGTTGGATCATATAAAATGTTTCTATCTTGAAAACAGAAAAGCGTGATTTGCTGGGATTTCCCGTATTCTGCTTATTAAAAAGAGAATATGTTTAAAAATAATTTACTTGCCAAAATAATCTTATTTGACACAGTTTTTCCTAACAATCTCCTAAAACAAAAATGAAAACACATGTTCTTATTTTTAAGTGCCACCAACATGCTATTCTACATAACCAGCTAAAAAAAATTTTTCAGGGAAATTTTAAATGAGTTATTTGTCAAAGACTGATGGTATAGGAATATTCCAGAATATTCATACGGAAAAGACTGGCAACTGCTTGAAGGTCCTGGGAGCTGGCATTTCTGGAATATTTTCCAACTATCTAAAGATTATGAAAGTCAAACAAACTTTTTACAGAGAGCCTACCTTTGAAATAACAGTAAGATGACTTCATTTCAAAAGTTTGTGCATGATAATATTCTGTGGGGCACAGAAGGTCTAGATCATTATTTCTAGTACCTAAGTACCAAAAAGTAGAAGTCTGTTCTGTGTTAGCCTGGATTACAATACGGGCTCATGAAACTCAAGAAGTAAACCTCTCTAGACTTCTCCTTGTCACAACCCACTTGCACAGCAGATGGAATGACCTGAGTTGGAACTATCACTGGCAGCTTCTCTCCTCATTCGCTACTTCTATTACCCCTGCATCCTGAAGCCCAAAGCTTACAATTTCTATGAAAACCCATATTCTTTCACTTTAAAAGGGAGAAGGTGTGAGCAAATAAAGCCACTGCATGTTTTCAAATTATTTTTATTTTCCATTGAGACAAGAGGAATCCTGATGGCACAGTGGTTAAAGTACTTGACTGCTACCAGAAAGGTTGGTGGTTTGAACCTACCAGCTGCTCCTCAGGAGAAAAACGCGACAGCCCGCTTCCATAAAGATTTATGCCCTTGGAAACCCTATGGGGAAGTTCTACTCTGTTCCCTGGGTCGCTATAAGATGGCAGTGGGTTTGGTTTGGTTTTGGTATGTTTTCAAAACCTTTCTTAAAAAATTAAAAATACACAAACGCAGACTACACAGCAAATAAAATGAATTTCAGAAATAAACTGACTTTGAAAAACAAAACAGTTTGGCGTTGTGCAAGGCCTAACAGACTTGACAGAATGCCACTATTTAACTGCGATAATGCATTTTAATAATTTAACAAACACATGTGGCACTTATGCCAGCTGTTGTTCTACACATGATACAAATATTACCTCATTTAATTATATAACAATTTTAATGAGCTAAGTACCATCATTATCTCCATATTACTGATGAGAAAGCTGAACACAGTTTCTCAAAATCACACAGCAATTAAATAGCAGAGCCAGGACTCAAATCCAGGCAGCCTGACTACAAAATCCAGGTTAAAACATGCAAAGCACTTAGAACAACGTGCAGCCCATTGTAAGCACTCCAGTATTAGCTATGATATTGTTTATAGCATAACACCCAGAACTCACTGCCATCGAGTCGATTCCGACTCATAGCGACCCTATAGGACAGAGTAGAATATTGACTGTTTTTTTTATTATCACCCTTTCGCTGATTCCTCTTCCTAGTTTCCTTATCTCAATTAGTGGAAACACCATTGGCCCATTACCCAAGTCTGAAACACAGGGATCATCCTTATTTTCCCATTTTCTCTCAGGGCCTACCTGTAACCTTAACCATCAAGGCCTGCTGATTTCACCTCCTCATAATCCCTTTCATCTGTTCCCTTTTTACCATTCCTTCCATCCCAGCCCTCACTCCATCCTTCCTAGATCCTCCTCCCTGCTCACCTGGACTGCTGAATTAACCTCCAAGCTGTTCTTCCCCATCTCTTCATGTTCTCCTCCAGCTTGACCCTAGAAGACTATATGTAAATTGGATAATATCCTCCCCTGATGAAAATGCTTAAGTGGCTCACTCTAGCTGGCAGGATAAAACTGGGCATCTAATAACATGGCCCTCAAGGCCACTGAGCTGAGCCCTGACTCCAACAGTGTTCTCAGACATCATTACTCAACATTGCCTGACTCCAAGCAGCTTGACCCACCCCACACCCACAGTGGGCTGCTCTTCACCTCTGTACCTTTGTTCTTGCCTCTTCTCTGTCTAAACCAAAACACCCATTCCCATCAAGTCAATTCTGACTCATGGCAACCACGTGTGTGCAGAATTAGAACTGCACTCCATAAGCTGCGATTTTTCCGGCTTTTCTTCTGAGGCACCTTTAGGTGGGTTCATACCATCAGTCTTACAATCCAGCCTCCCTGGAGCCTTCCCTGACCACCTTCCCAGGCCTTCACCATTTCTACAGGTCTGTGTGAAGTACTCCTTCTCTGTCCTCTAGGGGCCGATTCTACATACATCACAGTGTGGTATTTTTCCTACCTCCCTTACACTGTATGCCTTAAACATCTTCATAGTCTGGGTACATAGTTGGTACCCACATGCCAGTAATATGAACTGAATCTGGATGGGTGCAGATAAAAAAATAAATAACAGAAAACTCTAGAATGGAATTCTCTGGAAGCTAGTGGCAGAAGTGGATAGATCAAGTAGTCCCAATGGGCTCTTCTCTTAACTAATTAGTGCAAATATATAATCCTCATGCTAATCCAGAAGCTATTCAAATAGTATATCACATTAAAGAAGATTAAGAAATCAATGTTAGAAAACGATGCAACTACACACTCCAATTATAATTGTATACATGACAAACTAAGCCCCAAACATGACAGTTCATAGCCCAAACAATAAAAATTGTTAGCTCTTTCAGCGACGCAGAAAGTTAAGTCAAAACAAATTTCCAAAGAATCAATTCATTCAGGATTTCTTAAGTGCCACCCATGTGCCAGGTGCAGGGTCATGCAAGAAGTATGCAAAGATGACTAAGATGTAAGAAGTGGTTCCTGGACTCGAGGAACCCAGTGCCTACTGGGAACAACAGACACATAACCGATCCCTGCCTCTTAAAGGGAGCTCTGCATTGTAACTGCACAAACTGAGTGGAAAGAAAGCACGGAGGAGAGAGAATTTAACCCAATGAAATACTAGAATTGATCTTGCCATTATACAAAGAGTAGCCTGTAAGAAGAGAATAAGTCATAGGAAACTTGCAACTCTGAGAACAATTTAGAACACAAAAAATTTTAATAGAAACCTGAGTTAAACATTTGCTCCTACAGCGGATTATTCAATAAGTAAGGTATGTACAGGCTTATGGTGAGCAAGGTATGCACAGGCTCGCTTGTGTTTACTAATTTGCAGGGCACAATTTCACATGGGTATCTGTTTAGACAACTGTACAGGCTCCAAATGAGCACAACTAATTGTTCTGAAATTCCCAATCTTCGCGATGTTATCCATAATTTGTTATGATCCACACAATCAAAATGCTTTTGCAGAGTCAGTAAAACACAGGTAAACATCTTTCTGGTATTCTCTGCTTGAAGCCAAGCCATCTGACTACAGCAATGATATCCCTCATTCCATGCCCTCTTCTGAATCCAGGCTCAATATCTTGCATTTATTACTCAGAAGAACTACTGGCACCTGCAGCGAGCCACAAGTTTTATACCTCCCTCACAGTCTTTGATGTGTGATGTGTCATCAGAGGTTGTTCATCCCAATATCTAAAGTTCTTAGCTTCCATGAATGGTCTGAAATAAATATAACTTTTAATATATGTGGTTCCACTTAATATAAGACCAAGCACAGTAAACATCCTGCAGTAGTATGAGATGTGGGTCAACTTCCTTAAAATGTGTAGGGTCTCTTAAGGCATAACCCAACGACAACCAGTTGCTGTTAAGTAGATTTCAACTCATGGCAACCCAAAAAAAACATCTCTAGTATTATTCAAGGTGAAAACCTGTATGAATCCATATTACGAATAACAGACATGGAAGGAACTCTACAAATCAAACAACTGTAATAACGGACATTTCTTGAGTACTTAACATAATGTTGCTGTTGTTCAGTGCCATCAATTCCTACTCATAGCGACCCTATAGAACAGAGGAGAACTGCCCCATAGGGTTTTCAAGGAACGGCTGGTGGATTCAAACTGCCCACTTTTGGTTAGCAGCCAAGCTTTTAACCAGTGCACCACCAGGGATGTTGTATTAACTGCTTTACAACCATTGTTGTTGTTGGGTGTCGTCTAGTTGGGTTCAACTCATAATGACCCTATGTACAACAGAACAAAACACAGCCTGATCCTATGTCATCCTCAAAATCGTTGCCATATTTGAGCCCATTGTTGCAGCCACTGTGTCAATCCCTTTCATCTTGGGTTTTCCTCTTTTTCACTAACCATCTATTTTACCCAGCATGATATCCTTCTCCAGAGGCTGATCCCTCTTGATAACATGTCCAGAGTATGAAACTAAACCTCACCATCCTCACTTTTAGGGAACATTCTGACTGTTCTTCTGGCAGTCCATAGTATATTCAATATTCTTTGCCAATATCATAATTCAAAGGCATCAATTCTGCTTGTCTTCCTTATTCACTGTCAAGCTTTCACATGCATATGAGGAGATTGAAAATACCATGGGTTGGGTCGGGGGCATTTAGTCCTCCAGGTGTTATCTTTGCTTTTAACACTTTAAAGAGGTCTCTGCAGCAGCCCAGTGAAGTATGTCATTTGCTTTCCTGACTTCTGCTTCTATGGCCATTGATTGTAGATCCAAGTAAAATGAAACCTTGACTTTAATATTTTCTCCCTTTACCATGTTGCTTATCAGTTTAGTTGTGAGGATTTTTGTTTTGCTTATGTTGAGATCTAATCTATACTCAAGTCTGTAGTCTTTGATCTTCATCAGTAAGTGCTTCAAGTTCTTTGCCTTCAGCAAGCCAGGTTGAGTCATCTGCATATCTTAGGCTGTTAATGAGTCTTCCTCCAATCCTGATGCCTCGTTCTTCTTCATACAGTCCAGCTTCTTGGATTATGTGATAGGCATACAGATGCAGTAAGTACGATGAAATGATACAACCCTGATACACACCTTTCCTGACTTTAAACCATGAACTATGGCCTTGTTTCGTTCAAACTACTGCCTCTTGGTCTACATACAGGTTCCACATGAGCACAATTAAGCATTCTGGAAATCCCATTCTTCTCAATGTTATCCATAATTTGTTATGATCCACACAGTCAGAACACCTTTGCATAGTCAAAAAAACAGAGGTAAACATCTTCCTGGTATTCTCTGATTTGAGCCAGGATCCCAGCAATGATATCCCTCGTCCACATCTTATTCTGAGTCCCACTTGAATTTCTGGCAGTTCCCCTGCTGATATTTGCTGAATTATTTTCAGCAAAATTTTACTTGTTTATGATATTAATGATATTGTTCAATAATTTCTGCATTCTGTTAGATCACCTGTCTTTGGAGTGGGCACAAATATGGATCTCTTCTAGTTGACTGTCCAGGTGGCCGTCTTCCAAATTTCTTGTTATAGACTAGTGATCACTTCCAGTACTGCATCTGTTTGTTGAAACATCTCAATTGGTATTCTGTCAATTCCTGTAGCCTTGTTTTTCACCATTGCTTTCAATGCAGCTTGGACTTCTTCCTTCAATAACATTGGTTCTTGTTCATATGCTATTTCCTGAAATAGCTGAACATCAACCAATTCTTTTTGATACAGTGACTCTGTGTATTCCTGCTTTCATCTTCTGATGCTTCTAGCAATGTTCAATATTTTGCCCATAGAATCCTTCAATATTGCAACTTAAGGCTTGAATTACAAACCCGTAGGGTGCAGAAATGTTAAATTAACTATATATTCAACTTTCTAGAACTGAAAAATAATTAGAAACTTTGAATCCCAAAAATATCTAATGAATGTCTAAATATTTTCTAACATGCACCACATTAGATGTGCAATATTAAGTCTACTTCAAATTTGTAAAAGCCAGAGTGATTCATCATGATTCATTTCATTTAGCTGAGTTTTGAGACAGCAAATGCAACATATAAAATCTAATTTTTAATAAATGTATATAATACACAACCAAGTAATTTCTGTTTTACAAAGCATCATTGATGTTTTACGTATGGACTTTTTAAAAAGATGATGTATGTTTTGTTATGGATATTTTCCCCATAACTAATAAAAGAAAGAATACTTAGAATTTTATACAGAGTTATAAAGGAGACAGAAATAAAACCCTAGCTATCTAATATTATGGTATAATTCACGTGTTACTTTGAACATATTTTATAATACTCAGTGTGCTAGTGGTATGGTAAAGAGACAAATATGCACACCAGGGCATCAAGTCACAGATGAAACTCCTCCTTCTGCTGTGTACTTCAAGTAGGCCCAACTTTTGGAAAATCTGAGTTGTAGGGAAGTTTGTCTTGCCTCTTTTCTGCTATGTTTGAGTTTTCCCATCTAACTTTCTGGTTCTTCGTTCTACTCCCTCAAGGTCCTGAGATACTTAACATGTTTCATTATTTCTACATCATATAATGACAATTTAATTTACATCCCCATTTAAATGTTAACATGCTATTCCTAAAAAATGATAACTTTCTAGAGAGGAATAACTCAAAATATGAGAGTTTCAGAAACCTGGGGAAGCTTCTTGGGAAATAACTTTTTGAACAGTTTTAAAATCCTTTCCGTGATCCTTGAGCTTACCAAGTAAGTCAGCCTTCCACTCTGTCCTCTCTTCCTGCCTCAATACAATGGTGGTTACAAAAACAAGCAGTTGTTCCATTTGTCTAAAGAGCAGGCAGATTGAAGCCATGGGATCTAGAGCTGGGAGACTTAAGAGGAGCCAACAGGCCTGTAAGACATTTGTGTTTTTTTCAAATTCTGTAAAAGAAGATCTAGTATAGCAAGTAGGTTTCCAAGTTATTGAAGTTTGTATATATAATGAAGAAAGTGGAGGGAGGGATGGAGGCCAAGAGTCTTCTCTTTAATAGAGTTGATTATCAGTCTAAAATTGTATTAGAAATAATTTCTACATGAGTGGGAACTCTTGGAGGCAAGGTGATCAAATTTCAGCTGTTGTATTTAATAGTTAATGAATACAATTTCCAAGAGAAAAACTGAAATAGTAGTTCCGAGGAATTCAAATAACAGTCTTCTTAGGACCTGTCATTGTCAAGTTTCTGTCTGTCAGTCTAATTCAGAATTATACAATTGACTTGACTAACACATGCTTTTTAAAAATAAAAAGAAATCACATGAGACACAAATTGGTGAAATGAGAGTCAGCACATTCTTTCTACTCAACTCCATTTGTGGATGTATGCTGTACTCCCCCAATTATTGCGGCATTCTTTTTTAAAACACACTTAAAAGGAATAAATATTCACAGTTTAAAATGGTTTTACTGACTAAAGTTATATCTTAGACACTACATCAACCGAATTTTCTTAATATCAACTGAGATAGCTAATGTAACTTAAGACAGAGAGAGGTGTAGACTGAAAAACTGACAAATATAATAAATTCTCAGCCAAGGGGTCTTGGAGAGAACACTTGTGCAAACTACACCAAAGGGAAAAATAAATTTCACATAGAATGTGGTATTTAAAGACATGTGAATTTAGATACAGATGAACAACAAACCTCTCTGTCTTCTCCAAGAGGTCTCTAGTAAGGGGAATTTATAGATTAATCAGGAAACCCCAATGAGATGGGATTGGCTGGTCATATGAAAGCTGCACCTGTCCCTGGTAGTTTGTGCATACTCTATTATTTAGGCTGATTGCCCTCCTGAGTCCTCATGTCATCTTGGAAAACATGCAAGTAAAAGGGTTATGTGCAGGATTCATCTTAAACTGGAGAGAGGTAATATGAATGGCTTGAAGCTTGAAGCCCAGGAAAGTGTGTTTCCCATCTTCCCGCTTTAACACCACAAGCTGGATACTTTCATCTTACAAGTAACATACTTCCAATGATTTACATTACATCATTCTTTGAGGTGATTTCTTTTCAATCTGGGTTGTAAAGCATCTCTAGGAAAGAGTCTGCTTTTTAATTAGCTGGCCTTGATTCCTTTGTCTGATCCAAATTGTTACCGGCAGATTAGCAGATGACACCAGCAATGCAAAAGGCATCTTCTAAATGACTGAACTCAGCTCCACATCTTAACCAGTAAATTCATCACTCAGATTCCCTCTGCATATCCAACGCAGTATGAACTGACACACTGAATTGCATTTTCTTTTATTTTTAATTCTTCACTTTCCAGATACAGAAAATCATTTTGGTATAACAAAAATAAGTCAAAAAGATTCAGAAGCTCAGACAGACACCTAGATCTGGTGTCAAATTTTTAAAGCACTCTTTAATGACTTCATGAAATAATCATACTTCTCAACATATAGAGTGAGGAAAGGCTGTATAATATTCACAGTAATGCATAGTAGGAAATCACTACCAGCTAAATGAGAGCTCTAATGTGGAATATGGAGAACATCAAGAGTCATCTGATTTTCCATCTGAACATTAGAAAGTCTCATTTAGAAATCAATTCTCAGTGCCATCTGTATAAGACAGTCTTAATTTGGCATAACATTATTCTGTCTGTTATACACCTGCTTGTTCTCTGGACTACGAATGAAAAATAGCAACTTTTCAAGCATAATAAACCTCAAATCCTTTTAATTAGTATATCTATTGAAATGTAAAATAAAAATCAGCTTTATGCCAATGGGACTTCAGATAGCTCAGAGAATCAGGTAGAGAAATCAAAATTACTTTGGTCATTTTCAATTATTCCCAAACAGTTCCATAAAAACTGGCAAATGTGTATTAGCAAGAAACCTTCTTAAAAAAGTCATTAAGATAACACGTAAGTGGAAGTACATTACATAAAGACGGAATGCAGGAAGATTCAATCCCATCATGGTAATAAGATTCAGATATCTAACATTTCGGAATATCAGCCACAGACAGCATCAATCTTTTTTTTTAATGAACCTTAATTTTCAGTCTCTCATGCATATCAATTTTTAAAGAACACATGAAAAACTAAACGCAGAGGCAATTTAGACAGTGATGGTCATATTTTAAAATTCAGTGGTCAATCTGTAAATCATTAAGATTTTTTAAATGGAGAGCTAACACAAGTTATGCATTCAAATCAAGTATGAGAGCCAAAACTCAATAGCAAATATTAACAAGTTTCTATATACCAACTATCATGTTAAAAAAAAATCAGTTGCTGTACCTTTAATCATCATAAATATTTATAACAAGGCCAATGTCTTCAGGCTTTTGGTTCAGATTTTAAATCACCCTCCAAGCAATTAACTGCTAAAATTACCCATTTGTCAAAAATTGATATTATGCTTACAAAGAATCCATTAGTTAATCTTGAGTATTACAGAATACCATATTGACAATGGACACACTCTGTAAGCAATTAAAATGGTAAAGTAATTCTAGAAATTTAGTTAACATTGACATTTTTCCTTATGAGTTTATTCCAGTGCTTACAAGCAATATATATTGCGAAAGATAAAACTTTAACAGATGTTTTGATGTGAATTAGTACAAAATGACCTTAGGGTATTCCATACTTTACTATGAAACCAAGAGCTGTGTGCTGTTCCATTTACTCTTCTTTTTTTTAATTTTTAAAAACCTTTTCCTTCATTCTTCAATTCTAACTGATCCCCACTAGGGAATAATCTCTTTAGTTCTTAAGCGCATGACATCTCATGTTTTATCATAAACAAGTTATATATAAAACATTTTTTAAAAGTCTGCTTTTGGAGTTAAAAACGTTTCTATATACCACCATGCGATGTAGTGACAGGAACTCTGGTGGCATAGCAGTTGCAAACTTGGCTGCTAACCAAGAGTTCAGCAGTTCAAATCCACCAGGCGCTCCTTGGAAACTCTATGGAGCAGTTCTACTCTGTCCTATAGGGTCGCTATGAGTCAGAATTGACAGCAGAGGGTTTCATTTTTGGCTTTTGATGTAGGGTGAACTAAGAGTTCAAATTACCAAACGTAGAAACAAAAGAATTAATCACTGTGCTTTCCTTCTGTTTACCATAATAAATATTCACTATTTATTACATTCTGATCATTCAATAATCTATGAAATATCCAGCCAAACACAGAGCTTTAAAGTTATTAAAAGGACATGTTCTTCTAAAGAAAATACCATATCTACCTGTTTTTCACATCTCCTTAAATTTACAGAGAACCATCAGTGTCTTATTTTAGCTCAGCTGTTTTTGTTTTCTTTTTTTAATTAACATCTAGCACAGCATTATGAACAGCTGTTAACTTAGTAAATATTAGTCTGATGTTCTTCATTGTGCATTCATAGATTTAAGTGACAATAAATATCATCACAAAAAAAAAAAACAGCATGTCAAAATATCAAGCAGAAATACCCGGAGGGCATCTGTCACTATGTCAGAGTCAGTCCTCCTTGAGAATAATTTCACCTGCAGTGCAGATCCTAACTGTAACCCTGGAGGGGTGCCTTGTCTCTAAGCAGACAAATGGTAAGGAAAAGTCAGTGCATAATTAGGTGAGTGGCCTCCCACAGAAACCCACATGGTAATAAGGGCCGTCTGCTTCCACGTACTGTAATTCCGATGCCAAAATACATGGAATCAACAAGCTGCATTCTATTTTTGAACCTCACAGAAGGTAAAACTATTATCTTCAGTATGAAAATGATGACAAATCTATGTGACTGAGTGCACGTAAAGCCACAACCAAGTTTATTATCTGAAGTATTAACCACGTAGTGTAAAAAAAACTGGACAAAAGAGTCAAGAACCCTTTCACAAGTTCCTTAATCTCACTGGTCCTGATCTTTCTTTCATATGAAATAAGGGGTCAGGGGAGAGGCCTAGAATGGATCACTGTTCTGAGATGCTGGTCCTGGAATGGGCTTGGCTACATCACAATCGCTTAAGGACAGGTAGTTTTTTTTTCTGTTAATTAGGTCACCATACAGTGTTCATATTATTATGATCATGTAAATGCTATTTACAGCTGAGGTATGAGGTTTACTATAACTCTTTTTCATTTTTTTTTTCCTGCATAACAATTTGTTTTTCTGGTGTTGGTAAGAATCTATTTTTTCCTTTGCTTAGTTTTCTCTCCTCCCATCTTATGAATCTGCACAAACACATTTGGTATTCTAGTATCAGTTTCATCTTCTTGAGGAAATCTCTCCTGGAGCCTTCTGATCTGCTCCAATCTGTACTGGTTGGTTGCTTTCCTAGCCTGATA
This sequence comes from Elephas maximus indicus, assembly GCF_024166365.1. NCBI lineage: Eukaryota > Metazoa > Chordata > Mammalia > Proboscidea > Elephantidae > Elephas > Elephas maximus. The sequence goes on along the minus strand of NC_064826.1, from coordinate 60,938,175 downwards.
CGTAACTGTCATCCTGGGATCCTCTTCACCATCATCCTGGGGGTTGTCCTTTACCTCTCTCCTATGGTGAACTATTACCTGTTCATCTTCTCTTCATTGGTTTATTCCCTGAGTTTTGGTAGAGTGAATCCTTGAATAGTTTCCTGGGAAAGCATGCAAATACACGAAATTTTCAACTCCTTGTACACCTGAAAATGATAATTTTACTCTCACGTTTCATTGATAGTTTGTCTTAGTACAGATCCAGAGCTGGAAATCATTTCTACGTTAGAACTTTCAAGTCTTTGCCCTGCTTGCCTTCTCCTTTCCATCACTGATATTGAAAAACCTAATGCCACTGTAATTCTTAATATTTCGTAGAAAACACTTCTTTCCTTTTGTAGATGTTTCTGTGAAGCCAGTGCTCTAAAACTTCACAACGATGAATGTTACTGTCATTTTTATTTCATTCGTTTTTCTGGACCTTAATAGACTTAATCTGGAAAGTCACATCCTTTAGATCCAGAAAACTGCAGTTTAGTGATACCTTTAGTGAGTCTCACTTCTGTATTTTCTACCATTATTCAGATATTGGATCCCCAGGACTGGTACTCTAACTTTTTGATACTTTCTTTTCCATTTTTCATCATCTTTATCTTTTTTGCTCTACTTTCCAGGAAATTTCTTCAATTTTATCTTCCGTCCTTAGCTAATGCTGTTGTTTAATTTCTGTGATCAAATTTTTAATTTCCAAAACCTCTTTTTTTGTTCACTAAATTCTACTCTTTAAAATAATATAACATTCTCATTTTATGGCTACAACATCTTCTTTACTTCTTGAAAAGTATTAACAATAGTCTGGAATTTATTTTGAAGTTTTCTTCACTATCTTTCCTTGACTAATCAATGCAAGCAACTTTGCTTCTTCCAAGTTACTAATTTGTCAACTGGGGTCTTTACTGTAGAGTTTGCCTGGACTCTTTAGGTCTATTCTCTTGGACTGATCAGATTCTCCACAGAAGGCTCTTCCATTCTTTTGTCTGAAGGCATTGGTTTGCCACTTGTATTCTGAAAAGCCCTGGGTCAGTCCCTATATCTTACCCTCTTCCCTCATACTCTACCCCTACAGTACCCCCACTGCCCTCTCCATCCCAGCCAACCTGCCCACACCTTATTCTAGAATGGCCCTTGCAAGTCCCCTCTCACCCTCACCTCCATCCCCTCCGCTCTATGATGGGACCCAGAAACAAGCAGTTTCGGCATAGGATGTACTCCAAGTTCACCTCTGTGCCACAGCATGCCTTGGAAAACTGCAGGCTGCAGAAGCACAAAAGGCCATAAAGATGGTGGTCTATGCACCCACCAGGCAAGAGAAAAGCCAGGCAGGCCCTGGGTGATAGAGAGGCCACCAGCTGGTCTTAAAGCAGTGCCCAAGACTCTCGGCCCTGATTCTGAGCAAAGCCTAATTTTAAATTTGATTGGGACTCTAGGAGGGGAGGAGAGTATTTGAACTGTGATGAACAGCTATGGGATGAAAGAAAAGCTTGGCGAAACTTAGCTGAGAACTACTGAACGACTGTTACAAGAAATGCAGCCTAGTTGCTGAAAAAAATCAAGACAATAATAAAACGAAAAAATAGCAACCCAGAGGGCAAACTCCTCGTGACCACTAGGAGATAAGGAAAAATAAAATGGAACAACAGAGGCAGAATTTACAGTTAAAATGCTACAAAAATCACCTATGATCCTGACCTGAAGGCAGAGAACACAGGAACAATCTGTGGGATGTGTTTTGTTTCACCAAAAAAATTTTCACCAACACTTGTTCATAACTAATGAAACATGGAGCGCTGGTAAGAAAACCAAACAAGGAAAACAAAAATCCAGTGATTACACAGCCCTTCGGAAAGGTTCAGCCAGTTCTTTAAACTCCATCCTACTGTTGAATTTGACAGTCTAGAAGTCAAAGTTAACTTGGAGTAGCTCTTAATTTCCACTAACAATGGTAGGTCCCTCCGCTCCTCAGAGCAAAAGGTTTCAAGTGGTAAACAAGAACAAGGATGTCAATTGTCCTGTTTGTTTTCAACCCTATGAAGAAAACACAAGGACACAATTTGTCTGAAAAATTTTCAATGTAAAAGAAAAAAAAAGAAATTAGGCTCATGTTATTATATTCATGTTTACAGGTAAACCTGAACATCGGCAAGAAAAAACAAGCCACTTCACTTGTTAATATTTCCTCACCAATTTGACTGTTTAAAAACTATTTACTTCAAGTGACACAGATTTTTAAGAAAACTGAAGTCAAAAAATTAAAGAAAAATTTGTCAAAAAAGAAAAACCCACAACAAGAGATATGAGAAATCAACAAAGACTATAACACCATACTGCTTCTATTATTTATTAAAAATCAATGTTTTGTGAGAGGTCATACATATCTTGTGAAGAGTTTTTTTTAATGTACAACATGTCTGCCATAAAAATTTTAATGATTAATGCCCTAAATATTAAAAAGCTCTTACAATAAAGAAAATCAACCCAACAGAAAAATTACAAATGGTCAAGAAACATGAAAAAGATGCCCAGTATCACTAGTGGTCAAGAAAACCACCAACTGAATAGACATTCCATGTTTACTTGTTACAACAGTAAAAGTTAAAATGATAAATTACAGTCAACGTTAGTTGGAGTAGAGGAAAACAGTCCTCTCATACATAGCTGATGGACTGTAAAGGACAATCTTTTGGGTAATGTTTCAGTCGAGTCATTAAAATTAAAATCATACCTCTTCCTTAAGGAAGGAATTCTATTAAATAGATATCCAAGAAAAAATAAAGCTTTTATGTTAATAATTACTGCAGAATCATTTATAATAGCAACATTCTGGAAAAACACAAAGGTCCATGAATAAACATTTGAAAAAACTGTGGTATATTCACACTACGGAATAATAATGTAATTATTAGAAAGATTGAGCTACACAGTTAAGTCTTGATTTAGAAAGATGTCCATGATATAAGTGAAAAAAAAAAACTAAGTTATATCATATTACATATATTATTTTTATAAACACATAGCATCATGTGTTCATATAGATTTCCAGAAGCAGAGGGGAGAGTATTAAAGAAAAAGTGTGCCATGTTGCAAAAAGTGGTGTTGATAATGAAGGGAATGATATGAAAACTAATAATTTAACTTCATAATAATTGGTTCTCAGAGTCATATAATGTAATCATTTGAATTACAAAATGTAAGCAAACCATTAAGCCTTCAGACACAATTTTCGTATCTTCTAACTACCCAATACATGCCAAAAAAGAGTCTCTTGTTTCAAGCTTAAAACTTGGGGACAAGTTCTCAAGATGCTTGCTAGGTCAAATCTTAGGAACACTTAGTTCTTTTGACAATAGTATTCAAATTTTGAGTGCAAGAAATGAAGGAGTAGTAGAATGTAAAACCATTTTTATCTGTTGTGAGTACAAGCGAAAAAATATACACTGGAGACTGACCATAACATTGTTCTGGAGGTCATAACAATGAATACTGAATACTGAAACGAGCTCGGTATTTCAGTATTGGGCTCCGTGCTAGAGCTATCTGAAATGTCCCTCTACAAAAATAGTATTAAAATAGGATCCCAGTGGATCTCACTCAATATTGATGCAATTTCTTCCACGAAGAAAAAAAAATAGGATAAGAAAAAAAAAATCCAATGAAAATGATGTTTAATGCTAAGAATGGTTTACAGCCAGTAAACTGAAGCAATGGCTATGGCTTACTTCTGTATTACTTCATTTTATAAAAGGATTAAAAACAAAAATAGTTATGGTAGATATGTTAGTCTTCAACTCAGAAAATGTGCACGATGAATGCTAACACTTAAAAAGATCTTTTCCTACCTTCACATTGTCTGGATGCAGCCCCCCAGGGTGCTTGTCCATGTACTGACATAAATCAGTGTGCTAGAAGAAAAAAGGAAAAATGTATTAACGTCCCTCTGGCTATAACATGATGAATCAATATTTTTCTACTTCAAAGTCACCATTACCTCTGAACAAAGCAAATATAAGAATAATGGGTAGATATCTCCGTGTACACAGTTGCATGTCCGCCTGCCCATTTTTAACTACAATTGAATCATTATCTTTACTTCTAGGCTCTGTTTTATGTTAAATATGTCTATGTATTAGAAGGCATACATGTCCATAATTTGTTAAAGAGTTTAATTTCTTCCTCATTGAATATATATTCCCATACATTAACCTAAAAAAGTTTTTTAAAGCAGAATTAACAAATCCAATTACAGTCCCATTATCTTTAATTTTTTAAGTGCAAATGGAAGTTATGATTATTTTATATGTGATGAAAAATTACAAATATGCCACAGTAATAAAATTAAGCATTTGGCTTATTTAAATTCTAATACCTACATTTTTGGGCAGTTCTACTCTGTCCTATAGGGTTGCTATGAGTCGGAATCGACTCGACGGCACTGGGTTTTTTTATATTCATAAATAATGATTTTTATGTTTCCAGAAGTTCTGAATATGTCTGAGTAAATATACTTTATAAATTAATAGCAATACTTCCAAAATTATAAATTAGGACAATGCATCCAGATATAAGTTAAACGGAATATCCCGAGATACCATCTTAGGATGTTATTCTTTTACATATACCATGCTCAATTTGACCATAATCGTGTATTTTCTTCTTCAAGCTTTTTCTGTTTATATTAAGCACTACATGGAATTTTCAAGAAATATGTAGAGTTGCTCTTCAAATTTTTCTTCTCTTATGAAGATACCGAAAGATTTGTAATACTGAAACATTTAGTCATTCTGCAAAATCCAGTAAACATGGGTAATTGTGTCCCATTATCAGGCTTGAGAAAACCCTGGTGGCATAGTGGTTAAGTGCTACGGCTGCTAACCAAGGGGTTCGAATCCGCCAGGCGCTCCTCAGAAACTCTATGGGGCTGTTCTACTCTGTCCTACAGGGTCGCTATGAGTCAGAATCAACTCGATGGCACTGGGTTTGGTTTTGGATTTTTGGTTTATCAGGTTTGAATCGTTGAAGGACTCCATACAAGTTTTATTTAAGAATCTTGCTTTAGCAAATGTGACAATAGTTCAAATTCATTCACTGAGTTTTATTGCATGACGGGTGATAACTGCTGAGGATACAGAGCATAATTTAGAATTTATTCATTCATTCTTCAAGGATCTCTTGAGCCCTTATTATGTTCCAGGCACTATACTCATCACTAAGGAGATGGAACTGAATGGAACAGATGCAATAGAAAACAGACACTCCAGTAGTACCAGTAGAGTACGTTGTATAATATTTTAAGACTGTACTGGGTAACGTTTGAAGATATAACAAGGGAACCTAATATGATCCAGAAACTTCAGCAAGCCTCAGGAAGAAATTACTTCTACGTATTAAGATAAGAGTAGAGGCTGAATGAAGTGATACATCCATTTAAAGGTGAAGAGAGAAAAGGGGACAGAATAAATGCTCTTAGATATATTCTGAGACAAAATTGCCTTTGTCTTAACCCACATCCAAGGTATTTACCTTCTAAAAGTCAAAGCGCCATAAGGGCAGAAACTATGTTTGATTTAGAAATTAATTGTATCTCTACTGTGAGACAAAATGTCAGACACAGAGAAGAAGAAACTAAATAAACACAGGTGTAAACATGTTTAGATATAGGATAGCTCCAAAAACATGACCCTAAAATATGATTATAATGCGTCCCATGGAGTTTTTCCTCAGTAACTATTTAAAAGTTTTATCTCATATATTTAAAAAATGGAAGAATATGTTCTGAACCCCCAAATGCCACTTCATAACTCCATATTATTGACTTTCTTATCATTTCAAATATGGACAATGTCTCCCTTGGAAAATATTTTTGAAGACCAGATAAGACACTACCTGTGAAAGTTCTCTTTACCTATAATGTAATACACAAAAATAAGGTATCATTTAAAATACTGCCTACTACACAATAAGAAATATAAGGGCAAGAACTGTACCTAATTTGTTCAATGCTTCACACACAACAAAAACAATAGGAAGTACAACCAATCATATCAATAATCACATATTCATGATGAGTTAAAATTTTTACTAAAAATATAAAGTCTCAAAATAGGTTAAAAAGCAAAGAAACAAAATCAAATACACACTGTTTACAAGAAAAAAAAACATAGAAAGCTTGAAAATAAAAAATATATATATTGATATTACATTTTATATTACATATTTCTATTTTGGAAAACCTGGTGGCATCGTGGTTAAGTGCTATGGCTGCTAACCAAAAGGTCAGCAGTTCGAATCCACCAGGCGCTCCCTGGAAACTCTATGGGGCAGTTCTACTCTGTTCTATAGGGTCGCTATGAGTCAGAATCGACAGCAATGGGTTTGGATTTTTTTTGGCTTTATTTCTGTTCTATGTTACTTATATTACAACTCGATGGCACTGGGTTTGGTGTTTTTGGGTTTATATTAAAAATGACTCAGAATCAACTAGATGGCAACAGGTTTGGTTTTATACTGAAAATACCAATAAAAAGAATCAGATATACCAATGTAAATATTAGACATACTAGAAAATTATTAAGTATTTTTGCACCTAATAACATGGCACAACAAAAGCTAAAATTGACAGAACTAAGAGAAACTGACAAATTAACAAGATCTTGAAGAGTTAAGCTAACTTCTTCCAGAAATCAACAGATCAAATTGGCAATAGAAAATAAGGCTATAAGGAATATGAAGAACGCAATTAAACACCACGTCTAATTTGTGCTCAATAAGCTCATGCTATGCATGCTTTTTAAATACAAATGGCATATTCACAAAATTCACAATGTATTAGACACAGAAGAAATCTGAACAATTTCCAGAAAGCAGAAGTCATACTCCCATGCCCTTCTCACAGCTAAATGACATTAAAAATTAATACTATATTTCATCAACTCTAAGACACACTATTCTTTTCATCTCCGACACTGAAATACATCTTATAATTACTATTAGCTGAGCAGTAGCTGGAATACAGTTGTCATTGCCTATGTTTGAGCAAACTTACTTGCTACTTTGATGGCATGACTGATCAACAAAAAACTTAAGGACCATCTGAGGAGAAAGATGGAAAGATGAACACTAACCTGTCATCTGGAAACCATTTATTGAAATTTTCAGGTAAGATAAACAAATAAGTAAAGGTACCAGAATTAAAACTTACACAGCTCCTTCAATAAGCATAAAATAAAAATTCTAAATGATAAGAAAGTACTGGATCACAACTTAGTTGAAAGCACTTCCTTGGTAGTTGTCTTAGTTATCTAGTGCTGCTATAACAGAAATATCACAAATGGATGGCTTTAACAACAAAAAATTTATTCTCTCACAGTCTAGTAGGCTACATCCAAATTCAGGGTGTCAGCTTCAGGGGAAGGCTTTCTCTGTTGGCTCTGGAGGGAGGTTTTTGTCATCAATCTTCCCCTGGACTAGGAGCTTCTCCTCGCAGGAACCCTGGGTCCAAAGGACACGCTCTGCTCCCAGCACTGCTTTCTTGGTGGTATGAGGTCCCACTCTCTGCTTGCTTCCCTTTCCTTTTATCTCTTGTAACATAAAAGGTGGTGCAGGCCACACTCCAGGGGAACTTCCTTTACATTGGATGTGACCTTAGTAAGGGTGTTACAATCCTACTCTAATCCTCTTTAACATAAAATTACAATCACAAAATGGAGGATAACCACACGATACTGGGAATCATGGCCTGATCAAGATGATACATATTTTGGGGGGACACAATTCAATCCATGACAGTAGTGTATAAAATTTTTCCTCCAGTTGATAGTGGCTAGAGTACAATGGAAATAGGAAGGAAAAGAAGGAAGAAAGGAAAGCAAAAGGATGGAGAGAAAGAGAAAATAAGAAAAGAAGCCAGAAAATCTATTTTCTAGGAAAATAAAAAAATATTTTAAAATATTTTGTAAAAATATTTAAATTTCTAAAAGAAAATTTAAATCATTTAAAAATTAATAAGAACATTATATTTCAAAGCAATGAAAGTGGTCACAGTATTATTCACAGGAAGATTCAGAGCTTTAAAGGCATTTACTGTAAGAATGACTGAAAATAAATAAAACAACCAGTAAACTCAAGTTAGAGAATATCAAACAATAAAAAGACTCAGAGTAAAGGGGTTCATGCATTTAATAATAGAAATTAATTAAATAGAAAAACTAGAAAACAACAGGATTGATCAATAAAACAAAAACTCACTTTTCTGAAAAGTCCAATAAAAGACAAATCTTCAGGAAGTCTGATTTTTTAAAACAACAAGGGTTTTGCCAAGATGCAATCAACATTAAGAATGATAAAATGGTATAACTTAAAATGTGGAGACTAAAAACATAAGAGAGTAACCCCATGAGACAGAGTAGAACTGCCCCATAGGTTTTTCTTGGCTGCAATCTTTACAAAAGCAGATCACCAGGTCTTTTTCCCACAGAGCCACTAGATGGGTTCGAACCACCAACCTTCAGGCTATCAGCTGAGTGCTTAACCATTGTACCACCAAGGCTCCCTATAAACATCATTAAACCAATAAATTGGATATCTAGATAAAATTGAAGATTGAAGTCAAGGATTTCATTTTACTTGGATCCACAATCAACAGCCACGGAAGCAGCAGTCAAGAAATCAAAAGACGCATTGCATCGGGCAAATCTGCTGCAAAGGACCTCTTCAAAGTGTTGAAGAGCAAAGATGTCACCCTGAAGACTAAGGTGCCCCTTGACCCAAGCCATGGTATTTTCAATCACATCATATGCATGTGAAAGCTGGACAATGAATAAGGAAGACCGAAGAATTGATGCCTTTGAATTGTGGTGTTGGTGAAGAATACTGAATATACCATCCACTGCCAAAGAACGAACAAATCTGTCTTAGAAGAAGTGGGGCCAGAATGCTCCTTAGAGGCAAGGATGGCGAGACTGCGTCTTACATACTTTGGACATGTTGTCAGGAAGGATCAGTCGCTGGAGAAGGACATCATGCTTGGCAGAGTACAGGGTCAGCGGAAAAGAGGAAGACCCTCAACAAGGTGCATTGAAACAGTGGCTGCAACAATGAGCTCAAGCATAACAACGATTGTGAGGATGGCGCAGGACTGGGCAGTGTTTCGTTCTGTTGTGCATAGGGTCCCTATGAGTCAGAACCAACTCGACGGCACCTAACAACAACAAGGTAAAATTTATGCTTTTTCTAAGAAAACATGCTATTAAATTAGATTCTGGAAGATGGGAATTGAAGAGCTATACCTAAAAAAGGCACCAAGTTCAGGCGGTTTTAATGGAAATACTCCAAATCTTCAAATAGCAGATATAAGTTACTTTATAGTACAGGAGCCCTGATGGCACAACGGTTAAGTGCTAGCGAACCAAAAAGGTCGAAAGGTCAGCAGTTCAAATCACTCAGTGGCTCTGAGGGAGCAAAGTCTGGTGATCTGCTCCCTTAAAGATTACAGCCGTGGGAAACCTTATGGGGCTGTTCTACTCTGTCCAATAAGGTTGCTATGAGCCGAAATCGACTGGATGACACCTAACAACCAAGCTGGAGGACAGATAGGCTACTCTACAAAGAAAAAGATAAGAAGTCTCCCACACCCTCTTTTAGGCTACAATGTCAAACAAGACAAACGGGAGGGAGAAAAAAGGGAGGGGAAGAACTAAACCAAACTCTCATATGATCATAAAAAAGCCAAACCCATTGCTGTCTAGTTGATTCTGACTAAAAATAATAGCAGTATATTATAAAAGATTAACATACCAAGACCAAACAAGGTTAATCCTAGGAATAAATAGTTTGACGTAAAAAGATCTATTACTGTGATCCTCTCAAATGAACAAATTAAAGAGTAGAATGGCGATGGGTATAAGAACTTTTGTGGTAGTATATTTCTGACATATATTTATTAACCGCTAATTCTGCAAAAACAAAGCAGAGTCCCTGCTCTTATGGAACTTACAGTCTGTGAATTTTATATACTTGTAAATTAAATTTTTTTTCTAAGAAAGGTAAAATAGTCAAGCTTTTTGTTTAACATAAAGAGAGAGAAAACATCAAGGTGGAAACAAATTCCTGGTCCTCAAGCGACACATGATGTCCTTCTGAGGACAAGATGTCCAATGACATCAATACCATGAATTACAGACAAGAGTTCTTCTCCAGAAATAAAATCTTGAAAAACTTAATATAGATTTTTCAAAGCTTTCAAATTTTAAAATCCATATTTCCTTAGGTGTATGGCATGAAAATGAGATGCACGTACGTGTGTGTGCACCCACACATATATCACATGCGTGCACACGTGGCTGTCACTAACTGTGTAACCTTGGGCAGGTGATGTAACCTCTGTATGTCAATATCCTAATCTTTATAGTAAGGATAATCCTAGTACCTATCTCATATGGTTACGGTAAAAATTAATGAGTTAATACCCATGAAAGCTTCAGAATATTGCCCAGGACATGGTACATGCTATAGATGATGATGAGGTGGTGATAATGAAAATGCTGATGAAGATGATGATTTCCTGTGATATGTTTAGGGCTAGAAGTCGGGAAAGACACTTGGGAGGACTGCAGTAAGAAACAAGAATGAAAGATACAGTTGGGAAACCGTAACTCTTAGGGGTGGCATTTCCTACTTACATATATGGTCTTCTTGTCTGTGTGCCCAGCCATTCTCATTCATGCTCTACTGCTCTCTACACACAACCAGTGAAAATATGTCTGCCAAATATACCATTAACCTCAGATGGCTCTGAGTACACAGTGGCAGGAATGAGAGGATCTCAGATGCAGGAAGGGGCAGGAGGTAGTACAAGCTATACAGTTTTCCCTTAGTAGTATTTTTCACAAACTTCTATTTTACCTAAGATAAATGCTGTTTCTTTCCCTTTTCTCTTTTTAATGCACAGTACTATGCCTGGAACTGCATTAAAAAAAAAATTTTTTTTTTTTAGACGTATCTATATTCCAAATTTCATTATGTCTTTTCTTTCTTTTTATTTCTCTCCTGAGTTCTAGTTATTATCTGGCCCTTATGATTTACACTGGTCCAGAATTACAGAACTTAACAATAATGCCAGAAGGTACTTTTTAGTCATTGCCTTTGTTAAACGTCAGCCTAGGTATCTAAGTTCTGAATAAAAGGTCCCTAAGCCACATGACCAGCCGGTCACTCTCCTCTGCTGAGATATTGAAAATCTCAGGTCCATCTGGCTTCATCCGCAGCTATTTCTTGTTCTAATACCAGAAGGAGCACCTATACACTGGATGCCAGGTAACTGTACATCAAACAAAACCACTGTTTCTCCTCCAATCTCCATCATGGTTCAGGCTTACATCTCCTCTTTCCCCACTACATTATGCCTCACTTCAGCTTCCCATATCACCCCTCTTTTTCACTCCATCACTACTGCCGTTCTTCATCGTAAAGCCATTAGAATCATTTGTGTCTGACAAGTTTGTACCTGAACGCCTAAGAACAGCACATCCAAGGAGTGGGTGGTTTTAAATGAAGCTTATCAAATGTGGCTAGAGTTATGACCAAGCCGAAGATGGAAGTGAAAACAGAAGGGACTCCAAAAGGCTCAATCCCTATACTCTACATTCCTCTCAAAATCAAGTTCCCTCTTCTTCATTATTGACTACCCAGCAAGTAGCTTTTATTTGGTTATTTACATAGGTGCAAGGGAGTTCCTAAGGAAAAGAATTTGAGGAAAGTATCTGAAATCATAGGAAGAAAGGTCTGGAGTCTACTTCCAAAAAATCAGCCAATGAAAACCCTGGGGATCGTAACAGTTCAACCCACAACTAATCAGGGGGATGGCCCAGGTCAGGGCAGCATTTGCTTCTGTTGCACATGGGGTTGAGGCTGACTCAATGGCAGCTAATAACAACAACGACATCTGAAATCATAACCCCCTAGAGGCTAAGTGTTCTCTATAAAAAAAGTCTGCCAACTAGGGAAGCCAGGACAACCTGTTCAAAAATAAAATAAATCAAAAGTTTGCAAGGTTTATAACTGGAGTTTCCCCATACTGATTTGATTTCTCTGTGAATGGATCAATTTAGAAAGCAGGAAAGAAATCTCCCTTTGTAAAAAGGCAAGACATGGGAAGACCACAGAAAATTAAAGAGTTTTTACTCATAAGCCCTTTCAGCACATTAGGGTCTGAGTTAATTTTAATTACATGTAGACCTGAGAACTACTGGACTAACATTAGTCATGTGCTGCACACAGCCATGACACTTAAAGGGAAAGACACAAAAGATAACAACAAATTATGAACATAATGCCATTTTTAAAATAGGCCTGAATGGAGAACAGTCCTTTAAGAGAGGACCAAGAGAGAAAGGTCAGCAGAAGAAACAGACGAGAAACAAGCTGGACTCTGACATTTCCCTCTCCATTCTTTATCCTTCATGAACTTAATCTTGAATCTGGAGAAAGATGTAATATCCCTTCACCTAAAGCCACTGGTGCTATGCGTGGTAAAAATGGTTAACACTCTTGGCTACTAACCTAAGAGTGGGAGGTTCAAGTCCACTCAAAGGTGCCCTACAAGAAAGGCCTGGCAACCTACTTCCAAAATATCGGTCACTGAAAACCCTATGGAGTACAATTTCTACTCTGACACTCATGGGGTCGCAATGAGTCAGAACCGAATTGGTGGCAACTGGTACTGGTAAAGCCACTGGTAAGAAGGCTGCCTGAAGTCCACAAGTTCATAGAACCTCTTAAACATGAAGTTCTGTCCATTTTCCAGGGCAGAAACAAGTACAAGTCAATTTTCAAGTAGGCTTGAGCATTTGGTATGTGCTTATGTTTCTCTTTAAGCTATTTATTATCCATGAAATAAGGTTTTCCAATTGTTAACCGCTCAAATGAGGAAACCTCCTATAAAGAGTAAGTCTGCTTTTGCATTAGCATCAACTTGAAGATTGGACTTTTCTCATTAAGCAGAAGTCCAAATAAAGTCCCTTCCCAAACACATGGGTTTGTTTCCATTCTCCTATAATATTAAGCATGGTGTCCACAATACTTGCCAGCTAATTTTGATGTTCTTTAGAAGCACTGCCAAAAAATGATGTTGAAAATAACACAGCCCTGTTTTTAGCATCTAGTCTAAGGAAATCTTTCTGTGGAGATGACCAAAAGAAATTCTTCTTTTGAAGTTTTATGTTAAACATAGCCTCTACATCCTTATAATTCCGCTCAATCTAGTTTTTCATTTTGACAACGAGTGGAAAATCAGTATATTCAGGCTTGGTATAGTTTTCATAACTTTTTTCAAATTGCTTCACAAAAATAATATAGGAAAATTATAGAAGATAACAAAGCCAAGTCTCAGTTTCTTTATCCTTAGTATGTTGGTGCCATGGGTTGAATTATGTCCCCCAAAAAACATGTGTATCAATTTGGCTGGGTCATGATTCCCAGTATTGTGTGGCTGTCTTCCATTTTGCAATTACGATTTTATGTTAAAGAGGATTAGGGTGAGATTGTATCATCCTTACGAAGGTCACATCCCTGATCCAACATAAAGGAAGTTTCCCTGGAGTGTAGCCTGCACCACCTTGTATCTTACAAGAGATAAAAGGAATGGGAAGCAAGCAGAGAATTGGGAACCTCATACTACCAAGAAAGCAGTGCTGGGAGTAGAGCATATCCTTTGGGCCCAGGGTCCCTGGGCAGAGGAGCTTCTAGTCCAAGGGAAGACTGACAAGATGGACCTTCCTCCAGAGCAGAGAGAGAAAGAAAGTCTTCCCCTGGAGCTGACGCCCTGAATTTGGACTTGTAGACTGTGAGAAAATAAATTTCTCTTTGTTAAAGCCACCCACTTGTGGTATTTCTGTTACAGCAGCACTAGATGACTAAGCAGTAGGCTTATTTTTTTTTTAATGTTGTTATTGGTTGCTGTCGAGGTGGTTTCAATTCATAGTGACCCTATGTATGGCAGAATGAAAAGCACCTGATCTTAAGGCATGTTCACAATCGGTGCTATGTTTGAGCCCATTGTTGCAGCCACTGTGTCAATCCATCTCATTGAGGGTCCTCCTTTTTTTTTGCTGACCCTCTGCTTTGCCAAGCATGATGTCCTTCTCCAGGGACTGGCACTTCCTGATAACACGTTCAAAGTACGTGAGATGAAGTCTCATCATCCTTGCTTTTAAGGAGCATTCTAGCTATATTTCTTCCTAAAACATACGTGTTTGTTCTGTGCTTTTATTTTGAAATTAAAGAAAACCTGATGTATAAAGCCGACATTTAAGTGGAAACATGTGATTTAAAAAAAAAAAAAAAAGATAGACTAGGTTATGAACTGATAACGTGTGAATGAGAGGCACAGTAATAAAGGGCCCTCTTTTCTCTGACTAGCCTTTGAAATAAGATTAACAAGCCCCCCCAGAAGTCTGATTTCACCTAGAGGTGCCTCAGATGAAAGGCTTGACGATCTGCTTCTGAAACACTAGCCACTGAAAACCCTGCAGAGCACAGTTCTACTCTGATACACATGGGGTCGCCAGGAGTTGGAATCTACTCAACGGCAACAGGTTTGGTGTTTTTTTAGTCCTTATCTAAGTTTGATTCTAGATAACTCAATCCCCTCCAGGTAAGCAACCCCCTATAAAGAACCTTTAAATATACTCTTGATGGCAAAAGACAATAACTGATTAAGAGATCAGAACTCAAGAAAATTTCTAATTTCCGAGGGACAAAGGCAATGATTCCTACCGTTTGGTGGTACCTCATATGCTACCAAAATTAATGACAAGGATGGTTAAGTGTTCGTATGGCCAAGGCACCTTTGTTACCACCGTCCCATGTCTGGAATACATCACACATCCCACATGCATTCTGACTAAAAGCACTCTTGAAGGGTATCTAAAAGTTATGAACTTTGGTAGAACTCAGTATCAGTTTAGTTGTTAATCTATTTCACCTGTAGCTCACTACACTCATCAAACTTATCACAGAATACTTACTGCTAGAAGCAAATGAAGAAAACTTATAGAAATACAGCCCTCCTCTCTTCTACAGCAATCAATGCCATTTTCTTCTAGATATAATTTCTGTATTAATCAGTCTAAATTGCTGTAAGAACTAAAGCACCAAACTACTGAGGAGTTAAGTTCAAACTGCTCTTATATCAAGTCCACCAGTTTAAACTGACTTTGAAATTGCATTTTTCCTGCGAAGCTTTATAGTATTCATCTATTTCATTCCTAAATCAGCCCAACACATGGGCGTTATTCATTTATAAGAAAAAAATAAAAGAAAAGAAACATTAACCAACTCTTTCATTAAAACAAAACTACAGGCATTTAGGATGCTTATTAGACAAAGTTTGTACACATGATATATCAAAGTGGTTCATTTTAAAAACAATGATTAAAAATAAAACTTATTTATTTATTTAATGTTATTTAGGCTTTATGCTAATACAATAATCTATGATCTTTAATGGCAATAACAAGATATTCATAAAAAATTTTTTTTATTCATAGGCAGTATAAAATGTTCTCTTTCCTCTGAAGTAAAAATTCTAATTGCAACTAAAATATTTGTGCCCCAAATTGCATCATAAGACTTGATAGGATAGTAGAGACAATATAATCTTCCCATCTATTCTATCATCACCCATTTAAAGATGTTATTCTCATACATGTCCCACTATTCCTGCACAAACTTATTTTGCATATTATAAAGATTATTTCCAGGTTATTTTATTTTTACTCAGTTTTAAGCCACTAAGGAAATGCTCGAAATTCTAGCAGTAACCACATACACACAATGGCTTATATTACATAAAAATCTTCCCATAGCAATCACAGTGCTGTAGTTTATTCCTAATTAAATTAGCCTTTTTTTTTTTTTTTTTAAACCATATAACCTATCTTCATCTTCCTCTTTGGTCATAATAAATCTATATGTAACTTAGCTGTCCCATAATTCTACCTAATAGGTTTCAGCTGTCAATTTTGAATTCAAAATGCATGGGCAGCCTGGGGCTGGTGACTGGAACAGGGAGCATTTCCAACCACATCTCAATCATGTAAAACCAGCAACCTGAAAGATCTCTTCCATTAAAACAAAAAACTTACTATTTGGCTTCTGGCAATGACATCACGGGCAGACAGATTGTATAGCTCTGCCAAAGCAGTAAGACTACTGCAAGCCATTCTTCTCTGATTAAAAAATGCAGACATTCATGCTTCAATAGTTCAAGTGTTTGAAGTAGTTTCAATATTGTAGGGGCTATAAATATATCTATCACACAACTTACATCAACTCAAGTTTTTACTTGTGTACAACTTATTAACAGCAATTACATTAATCAGCTACCCTTAATCAACCTGGTTTTTTAAAAAATGACAAAAAAGAAAGTAGTTGCTGAGGCTGCTTTAAAAAAAAAATATTGTAGGGACTAATTCTTAAACCAAAACACATATCTATACCAATCTATCATTCATTTTATAACATTTCTAGCAGGTATATATGATCTTCATTTTTTACACCAAGTTAATTCAACATATTATTTTTAGGTAGTTTCAAGAAATTTAGGGAAATATTCTAAAAGTGGAACATTATAATGCTATAGAACCATATGAAATTCAGACTTTAAAACAATGTGTAAAATGTGTTCCCTTGAAACAGAGGAGGAGAGGGCTACCCAGTATGGTATATATATCCTCTGGCAAACCATTCACAAGCTGAAACTATATAATAAACTTTAACAAAGCCAAATGCCACTTTAAAAAGATGGTCATACTATTTTAGAACCTGGTTCATTTTTTTGAAGAAAAAATAGCCAATCAGATATCAATAATTTTTAAAATAATATTTAACAAAGTAGGTCATGTAAAGTTTAACAGATTCAAAGCTTGAGTTGGAAGAGGAAAAAAGACATTGGAATAGTTGTCATGAATGTCTTCACTCTGAAAACACCTTTTGGAGATGCCCTGCTTGAAATACGAAAGGTCCTGAAATTAAGCGGGGAGGCAGCATGATGAGTGAGAAGAGGTGAAAACAGAGAACTAAAGAGGAAGAGAGGAAAGAAAGGGGAGAAGGGGAAGATAAAGGAATTAATGGTAGCCATCCTGCTTCCATAAAGATTTACACGTTGCTGTTGAGTCAATTCCGACTCACAGTGACCCTATAGGACAGATTAGAATTGCCCCATAGGGTTTCCAAGGAGAGGCTGGTGGATTCCGACTGTCGACCTTTTGGTGAGCAGCCAAGCTCTTAACCACTGTGCCCCCTACACCTTGGAAACCCTATGGGGCAGCTCTACCCTGTCCTATAGGGTCACTATGAGTTGGAATTGACTCAATGGCAATGGGTTTGGTTTGGGTAGGTTATCCTGGAATAACTTTTGCTGTCTACAAAATAGGAGGATAAACCAAAAAAACAAACTTGTTACTTACTGAATCGATTCTGACTCATAGCTACCCTATAGGACAGAGTAAAATAGAAGGATAAGGAAGTCCTTCTTTATAATCTTGGTTCCAAGGGGTAGAAGTAACCCAGGAACGGATTACCCAAGAAGCAAGGTATGCACAGGCTTAACTGTGCTTACTTACTTATCTGTAGTGTACAATTTCACATCTTTGAAAAATTGGTGAAATTGTGCACCTCAGATTAGTACACAAACACAATTAAGCCCCTGTGTGCCTTGCTTACTGTAGGTCTGTGCATACCTTGCTTACTGGTCAATCCATCCCTGGCAATACTCACATAGGGACTAACCAACCCAGACATGTAGTTCAGAAAACTCGACAAATTCTCCTGTAATGACCTTCAGATAGATGTTATTTTTAATTAAAATGATAGTAATTCTGCAACACATACTCAAAACAAAATCATTAACAATTATAATCTGTAAATTATGTCACCCCATCTTATCTGATACACCAACTAAATATATATATATATATATACATATATATATATATATATAAAATACACACGCACACATATATTTCAAACTCTTATAATGGGTTAGGTATTGCAAACCACATAAATACAAAAGTATTCACTATTAAGGAGCTTACTGCTGGCTAGGTGAAAATAAATGATAATCAAATAAATGTTAATATATTTGTTCCTCTTCTTACATAAAATTCATAACCTTACAACATTTGGCTCAGTAATAATGATTTCAGGAGGTTATTTCTAAAGAAGTAAAGAGGGCTCTATTAGAAGCAATGTTATTGAGATTTTACAATTCAAAATACTACCGTATTCTTAAATGTGGTCGTGAATGTCTGATTATTTACGGGGAAAGGGTTGTAGGCTACAGATTCCAAGACATGATAAATCAAAATCTCAAATTGGAGAGACAGTTTGAAAAATATTTATGTTACAAGTATAGAGCTCATCTAAAGCTTTCTGGCTGGTGAAAATATGCAAAATATAGAATGAAAAAGTGTTCAGAGAAAGTCTTGGAAAAAAGCAAAGTATATGACATGGTCGTTACATATGATTAAAAGGAAATTTATATTGCTACTTCTGTAGCACACCTCAAATGTAAGCAGTTTCAAGTAAAGTCTCTGCTTTTTAAATAACATTTTATTTTTTAATTATTTCAGTATAGTATATGAAACCCTTGCTGTTTGAGTACTGTCAAAAGTTCAAATGGCCTAGAAATTCAAAAGTATCTCTTTGTCATGATCTACACACAAAAGTCAAATTGATGACTTACCTGTCATAAAAAAATTTGCCAAAGATCAAATCATGACTCTTTTTCTTTTTGCTACTGCTGCTGTTGTCAGGTGCCGTCCAGTCAGTTCCGACTCATTGAGAGACCCTACGTACAACAGACTGAAACACTGCCAAGTCCTGAGCCATCCTCATAATCGTTGCTAGGCAATGCTACTAGTTTTGCTTAATCCATGGATAAAGAAAATGTGATTAATTCCTTGCTGTGGTTGGATATGAAGCTAAAGATACACTGGAAAAAGAACTTTTTTTCCCCTCAAGCGTTGTTGTGTGCTGTCAAGTTGATTCTGACCCATAGAGACCCTACAGGACAGAGTAGAACCACCCCACAGGGTTTCCAAAGCTGTAAATCTTTACAGAAGCACATTCCCTCATCTTCTCCCTCAGAGAGGCTGGTGGATTCCAACTGCCAATCTTTCGGTTAGCAGCTGAGTGCTTAACCATTGTGTCACCACTTGCAAACTTGCAGAGGTAATAACTTTCCCAGCAGCCTGACATATCTGTCAGATATAACTGATGTTCTGAATATGAATCCTTCAATTTCAAGAGGCAAACACTGTTATTTCTCTTCATAATATATTTTAAAAGCTTTTATGCCAAAGTCCAGCTATGTATTCAGTGAATCAGAGCTAAAACTATCCCTTCATTGTCTTGACCTGGTGCAAGTCAGACAGAAGGGCTCCTGCTCACAGGCTGTGAAGATTGACAAATCTCAAGTTCTGCAGGCAAGCGGCCAAAGAACCAGAGGTCAGACAAAGAGGACCCAGCTGCAGGACCCAGAACAAGCAAAAAGCCAGAATGTCTGCTTATGTTTGGACACAGGCCACACGTCCAACGAAACTGCCTTCTGACTGATTGGCTACTCACGGCAGACCCCATCATGGGAGTGACCACATATAAACACTGGAAATCATGGCCCAGCCAAGTTGACACACAATCTTAACCATCACACTTACTAAAGGGTCAAAATGTATTTATAAATTTATCATTCTGACTCTGTGTCACAGGTCGGGTTCTCCAGAAGGAGTCTGGGTTACAATATATTTACTAGGTAAAAGAATTACAATGTTTATTAGGTGAAAGAAAGAAGAGTGAAGCAAGATTGGACAAAGGACGTCAAACTGCAATGCAGGTCAAAAACACCTTGGCCAACCCCCACCAGTTGTCCTGCATTAGACGAAAATGGCCAGGCCTTTATTTTCCCACCCCGCCACAGTCACCAAATACAGATGTCCTGGGAAAGGCGTGACTTCATTCAAAATGAGTCTCTGTGGCTGAGAAAGATCATAGAGGAGCTCCAGCTGAAGGTACTTTGTAGACAATATTCTCTGTATCTGGACAGCAAGTCTATGAGGGGGAAATATCTGCAATATCTCTGTGTCAATCATATTCTGTAAGAGTGTTTTAATGATATCTAAAGAGACTCTTCAAACTGACACCTAAACTTTGAAAAAATGACTCTGTATTCTGTCACCACCCCCCACCTCCATGTTTGATGCACATACTCTATGGAAGTAACAAGATCAATTTGGCAAAGATTTATAGAGTATCCTCTGCAAATAGTACTGTAAGGGACACAAAATGAGAAGCCAGTTACTGCCCTCAAGGAGACTAGCTGCCCATCATTCTTACGCAGATGTCATGATGGTCACTGAGAGCTCCCTTTAAGCCCTTTACAAGACACCATTCAGTTCATGCTATTTTTAGTCAGGTGCAACCTGATAAACAAGGTTCCAGTCCTTTCCTTTCTTCTAATAAATACTCTGTTACTAATCATCTTCTCCCCAGTCCTCTTTCCTCTAGCATGGCAGGCTTTCTGTCTTGTTAGCTTTAGATATCTTTCCTCAATATACTTCTAAAAATTCTAGTTAGAGTACTCAACATTTCGGCTTTCCTAGCTGCATCTAACTTTCACATCCAGTGACAAGGGTAAATAAATAAAAGGGGGAAAAAGAGAAACAATTCAATCTTCTAACTGTCCCCTGGCAATGGCTAAAATGAAGCTTATAACTGAGATCCAAAGCTTTAAACTAAAGATAACATATTCAAGAAAAAAGAAAAACCCACAAGATGAAGAATTTTTACTTAGCAAATAGCTGCCATGACAAATTAGTTTTTCAGTTCCTAAATTATGAATTAGAAATGGAGCACGTGCATCTGTTGGGGATTTATAACTGAGCTTGTATCTGCCAGTGAAAATGGAGTAAATTACTCACTTGGAATTACATGTCAACTCATGTGAACACTGAAGTTCGTTTTCTAGAAGGTGGTCTTCAGTAATACATAGCAATCAAATACATAACAAAACTGCAAAATGAGTCATCTATATACTTTTAATAATTAAGTTTTAAAATGAGAACCTTTAACACTGTATACTTCCTTGTACATACACTTACATTTAAAACATGTTTTTAATATTCAAATGTATGTGTGTGTATTTCTGGAAACCCTGGTGGCGTAATGGTTAAGTACTATGGCTGTTAACCAAGAGGTTGGCAGTTTGAAGCTGCCAGGCACTCTATGGGCCAGTTCTCCTCTGTCCTATAGGGTCGCTATGAGTCAGAATCAACTCGAAAGCAGTGGGTTTGGTTTTTGGTTTTGTGTATGTATTTAGGCAGTGTAACAACATGCAAAAGCAAAATTAAATCATCGTAACGAAATACACACAACAAAAAAAGACTAACCAACCAATTAACAAGTCTAAGTATTTTTCATCAAGATAGGACATCCTAATCGAAGTACATTCACACTTTCAACGCTGCTTACATCCCTAAAATTGTACTGACTGGACAATAATCTGATAACAGTTATTTCAAATATCTTCACTCCCACTAGCCCTGTCACATTTGATAAAATCTGACAATTGATAAACAGCAAAGATTTTATAGACTTTTCAACCATTAATGTGAAAAAAATTATCTAATTACACACTGGTTTACACAATGACAAGCTCAAGCATTTGTTCGTATTTAAACTTACTAAAAATGGATGAGATTCCAAGGTAAAGATGGCAAACTGAACTTATGCATCGACTTTTACTCTCCTGAACTCCCACTCACCAAATTTGGAAGCTCCAAAACAGATGGTAGAAGTTTAACACAGCAAAACACAAGCAAACAAACAAAAATACAGTACAACCAAAAGGCTCAGGGATTGGCAGCACCAGAAAGTGGGAATGAACAGGTCTATATGTGGAATCTAAATTATGCAGGATTGGTTGAAAGTCTTTTAAATAGCAATTTAACCCCTAGAGCCACTCTTGTACTCTGTTACTACAAATAATTGTCTGTCCTCATCCCAGAGGGGGTAAAACAGAGGATGTCTCTACCCAGTTAGAAGTATGGGTATCATCCTGAGACAGGAGAATGAAGTAACTCAACTTTCAGAATATGGGCAACCAGGCCTCTATCCTCCAGTCAGAGGTTTAGAAGAATTTGCTTTGGGAATCTGACAACCCTTATCAAGCATTTCTCAGTAAAATGCTTGGTCAATTGATTCTACACTGAAATTCATGATGAACAAGCCACCCACCCCTGGAGCTTCTAATTAACTTGTTGGTGCACCACTTAAGTATAACCAGAAAGCCAAGACTCACCATTAGTTACAATAGGCAAAAACTGGAAACAATTAAAGTGTCTATCAACTAATGAGAGGATGAATAAAATGTAGTATATACATACAAGGAAACCCTGATGGCGTAGTGATTAAGTGCTGTGGTTGCTAACCAAAAGGTAAGCAGTTCAAATCTGCCAGGCGCTCCTTGGAAACTATATGGGGCAGTTCTACTCTGTCCTATAGGGTCACTATGAGTCAGAATTGACTGGACAGCAACAGGTTTTTTTAGGTTTATATACATACAGTGGAATGTTAATCAGCAATAAAAGGGAATGAAGTATTGATATATGCTAATATTTTACAATATTGATGAGCCCTGAAAATATGCTAGGTGAAAGAAGTCAGTCAGAAAAGGACACATAATATGATTCCATTTATATAAAATGTCCGAAAGAGGCAAGTCCATAGAGGGAGGAAGTAGATTAGTGATTGCAAAGGGCTGGGGGGATAGGGAATGAATGAGTGGCTGCTAATAGTTATGGGCTTCACTTAGGAGTGATAAACATGAACTAAAATTAGATAGCAGTGATGGTTGCACAACTCTTTGACTACAATATGTTAACCGCATCCCAATTCATCTGTTATAAATAACGACAACAAAAAAGAATGGCAGGACACAGTTTTCAGATTGAAAAGGTTCACGCAATGCAAATAAAGATACACTTTGGTCTCTTTTTTGCTTCATCATGAAAATTTCAGAACACTGGAAATAGAAATATTTTAACAGAAACACTGGAAAAAAGGCAACAATGAAGCAATTTCATTGAAATTTTAATGGAATAACTTCCAGCCAAGTATCTATACCTAGCCAAAATGTCAATCACGTGGGAGTGCAGAACAAAGATATTTTCAGAAATGCAATGTCGAAAAAAATCTTCTACACATCCTTTCCTAGGAAGCTATCACAAACTGTCTTCCCCAAAACAACAGGGAATGGACAGGAAAAGAGCTCTAACACAGGAGATAAGGGAAGGGTAGCCCAGGATTTCAGCAAAGGGAGATGAAACTGGCAGAGGATCAATAAAGACAGGCTAGGATGAATGACAGAAACAAAAAACAGAAAATTACAAACTCCAGGGAAACAAAAAATTGGACAGTGCAAAACAATCATAGGATACTTACTACATGTCTCTGCTACAACAACCATTTACATCCACACGATAAATGTTAAGCACTGAACTCTAATCCAACCAAGATGATAACATAACTATATTGAAAGGATGGGAGGGAGGTGGGGTAAGAAGGGTCTATTAGTTTGAAATATATAAAGATTAAAAAAATAAATTTAAGTTCCCATTTTCCATTGAAGGAAATCAATGAATGATGCCTAAAGATAAATAATCAAGGAATGACAATAAAAGAAAGTTTTATGAGAGATTCAGAGTATAATCTGAAAAAATTAAACAGTTGAAAGCTGAAGGTGAAAACTTGTTTTTTATAAGAAATTACAGAACTAACTGACTCTTGTTCGGTGGCGTTCATTCAATTTCAACTCACACCATGGATAATAATACAATCACATCAACAAAAATGAAAGATTTAAGTCTGGACTGGTTTAATATTCCTTTACAAAGCACAGATGCACATTAAACTAAAACATTATGTGGCTAAATATTCTTGGAATGCAAAAGTATATGTAAAAGTCGTAAGAAAGAATAAAAAGAAACACAGAATGATTACTAGAAGGGTACACATTTATCAAATTACTGATTCTGAAAATTGGTGAGGAGTGGAAGCCACTCCCTTTTATATGACATATAATAATGTATACTTTCTATCTTAAAGCTTAATTTCCTAATGATTTTTTTCTCCGATTACTTAATGACGTATTCAAATATAATGTGCAGGTAACTAGAATTACTGATCTCATCTTTATCCTAATCTTGGGCACTTTTATCAGAACAGCAGGTTTTTGTTTTGCTTTGTTTTTTTAACCTTAACTGGAACTTTTCTCTAATTTCTCCAGCTGAACATTGTTGTCAGTCTTATTATATTTTATATACCACTCCCCTGCCTCCTTTCACCTTCTGAAACATGCACAGTTTTTTCAATTATTATTTTCTTAAGAAGTATATGGCAATAATTCCAGTGAGAAAAAAACAAAATATGAAATAGTGTCTCTCTTCTCTAAAGAAATTATCTTTTTATTACTGCTCTTACCTTCCCTATTATTTCCCTCCATCAATAAAGCACTTTTATCATTCTATCCTTTATCCACTAAAGACCAAAGACCAGATGAGTTGTGGAATGATATCAAGGATATCATACATGAAGAAAGCAAAAGGTCATTAAAAAGACAGCAAAGAAAGGAAAAGCCAAAATGGATGTCAGAAGGAACTCTGAAACTTGTTCTTGAACATAGAACAGCTAAAGCGGATGGAAGAAATGATGACGTAAAAGAGCCAAACAGAAGATTTCAAAGGGCTGCTCAAGAAGACAAAGTAAAATATTATAATGAAATGTGCAAAGACCTGGAGTTAGAAAACAAAAAGGGAAGAATATGCTCAGCATTTCTCAAGCTGAAAGAACTGAAGAAAGAATTCATGCCTCAAGTTGTAATACTGAAGGATTCTACGGGCAAAATGTTGAATGACACAGGAAGCATCAAAAGAAGATGCATGGAATACAGAGTCACTGTACCAAAAGGAATTGGTCAATGTTCAAACATTTCAGGAGTTAGCATATGATCAAGAACCGATAGTACTGAAGGGAGAAGTTCAAGTTGCACTGACGGCATTAATGAAAAACAAGGCTCCAGGAACTAATGAAATACCAATTGAGATGTTTCAATCAATGGATGTAAAGATGTAAAGATGCCAAGAAATTTGGAAGACAGCTACTTGGCCAACCAACTGGAAGAGATCCATATTAGTGCCCATTCCAAAGAAAGCTGATCCAACAGAATGTGGAAATTATTGAACAACATCATTAATATCACACACAAGTAAAATTTTGCTAAAGATAATTAAAAAATGATTGTAGCAGTACATCCACAAGTAACCGCCAGAAACTCAAGCCATATTCAGAAGAGGACATGGAACAAGAGATGTCACTGCTGATGTCAGATAGCTCTTGGCTGAAAGCAGAAAATACCAAAAGGATGCTTACCTATGTTTTATTGACTATGCCAAGGCATTTGACTTCGTGGATCATAACAATTTACAGGTAACATTGTGAAAAATAGGAATTCCAGGACACTTATTTGTGCTCATGTGGAACCTGAACATAGACCGAGAGGCAGTCATTTAAACAAAACAAGGGGATACTGTGCGGTTTAAAATCAAGAAGGGTGTGCAAGAGGGTTGTATCCTTTCACCACACTTATTCAATCTTTGTACTGTGCAAATAATATAAGAAGCAGTACTATATAAAGAAGAAAGCAGCATCAAGATTAGAGGAAGACGCATTAACAGCCTGCGATATGCAGATGACATAACCTGCTGAAAGTGAGGAGAGTGTGAAGCACTTACTGATGAAGATCAAAGACTACATACAGCCTTCAGTATGGATTACACTTCAACATAAAGAAAACAAAAATCCTCACAACTGGACCAACAAGGAACATCATGAAAAACAGAAAATATTGAAATTGCCAAGAATTTCATTTAACTTGGATATACAGTCAAAGCCTATGGAACCAGCAGCCAAGAAATCAAACGCATTGCATTGGGCAAATACGCTGCAGAAGATCTCTTTGAAATGTTAAAAAGCAAAGATATCACTCTGAGCTTTAAAGTGCACCTGACTCAGGTCATGGTATTTTTAATCACCTCATATGCATGCGAAAGCTGGACAATGAATAAGAAAGACCAAAGAAGGATTTGCCTTTGAATTATGCTGTTGGCAAAGAATATCAGATATACCATGGTGTGCCAGAAGAACGAACAAATCTGTCTTGGAAGAAGTACAGCCAGAATGCTCCTTAGAAGCAAGGATGGCAAGAGTTCATCTCACATACTTTGGATATGTTATCAGGAGGGACCAGTCACTGGAGAAAGATACCATGCTCGGTGAAGTAGAGGGTCAGCAAAAAGGAGGAAGACCCTCAGTGAGATGGATTGACACAGTGGCTGCAACAATGGGCTCAAACATAGTAGTGACTGTGAGGATGGCACAGGACCAGGCAGTGTTTCATTCTATCGTACACAGGAACCAACTAGACAACACCTAACAAAACTACATCCTGTACGAATAACATATTTTATATCCCACCTTTCCCATTAAACTACATGTCTGTAGTCAAAATGAGGAAATTCCGTATGAAATTAAGAAAAAGAATTAAAATTAGAAAAAACACACAGAGGCATAGTATATTCTTGTGAAAATAGTGTGATCTATAGCAGGCCGTATTCATAACTGAGTTTTTCGGTGGATAATCAGGTAGTTACAATACCAACAGTTAGATATCAGATATGCTTCCATCTTAAGGAAACCCTGGTGGCATAGTGGTTAAGAGCTACGACTGCTACCCAAAAAGTTGGCAGTTCAAATCCACCAGGCGCTCCTTGGAAACTCTATGGGGCAGTTCTACTCTGTCTTATAGGGAGCTATGAGTCGGAATCAACTCGAAGGCAATGGGTTTGTTTTTTTTGTTTTTCCATCTTAAACCATGTGAATTAAAATAGTGGATTTTGATTAGTACTGCCCATCAAGGATGGCAACCATATGGAATAACACTGGAACACAGAAAAACTAGGTATCATGTAAAGAGAAAAAGTAAACTAAAATCTGAGCACCCAGCAAGATAGTGGAGGCAAAAAAAAAAAAACTGTTAAAAATGACTAAAAGAAACCATGATTCCTCATTAGATGACAAAAACTCATTAGGGAAAGAAAAGAAGCTAATTGGCTTTGTCCTATCAATTAGAAAAAATGAGAAGTTCATAACCAAGCACTGATTGAAAACTAGCTTGTTTCTTTTTTATTTGTTTAATTTCTCCTTATGGCTCAGAATTCTTTGGTCTCATGCTGCCTGCACATTCAGTCAGCCACTATGTTTACATCTGTTCAAATTCTGTACTTGGTTATGAACGACGACCTCCCACTCAGAGTACAGAACCATAGCATCATACTGTCTATCTAGTTCACCACATCTGAAACAAAATATCCCTAAAGTGTTTTCTCTAAAGTCCATGAGTCAAATTTTTCCATTATTTTTCCTATAACTTCCAATTATTTTCACTAAAATATAATTATGATCCAGCCCTAAGACACAGATCTGTTACAGCAACTTATAACTGAAATGGATCATGAGTTATCTATCTGCCCTAAAATCACAATCCTGAATAAGACTTCGCACTCTTTAAATGCAAAGTCTATATATTTGTATTTCTAGAACCTACACATAGTGCCTGGCAAAGAGAAAACAGTCAATATCTTCTGAAGGAAAAAAAAAGAAAATAAGAACAAGTGAACAAACAAACAACCAAAACAATCTGTGTTTCTGCTTCCAAAAATTTTGTCAAATACAGTAGCTTACACAACAGTTGGAAAAACCTGCGCAGACCTTTTCTATGTAAACTTGTGGTTATCTGAATTCGTACTCCACACATAGACGATATGACACAGCTACCAGATAGGGTTCATGGAGTATCTGACACCTTAGCCTCAACTGCAAAATGGAGGAGGAACCAACTTCATGGTTTCAGCTGGGACCCACATGACATACTATATCTAAAATCCATATTTCAATGCCATGCATACAGTATAGTTAGGAACCCTCCACTTAAATGCTTCATCTTCTACTTCATCTTCTACTTGAATACTTCTAGTGATAATGTGCTCACTTCAAGGCAATAAATTTAATTTACAGTTAACATAAAATATTTGGACATTCTTCCCAGGATTAAGTCAAAACCAGCCTCCCCAAAACTTTCACACTTGGCTCCCTCCTCCCATCTGGAATACATATATTACCTTTTCTCTCGTCTCCTGAATGTTTTATTTTTCCTGGATAAATATTCCTGGCACCCTTATGGGTCCATGTTGAACATTTTATTAGTCCTCCTCTGTGTGCAGTCTTGTTTGTCTCAGTTTCTGCCAAAACACAGCACCCCACACTGTCTATAGTGCTTGTAGATGAGGCAGGATAAGTTTGAGTACAGTGGGGTTCTCGGGTCTTTTGCTCAGGACTTGCATTAGCGTTTGTTGTGGTCATATTTCAGTGTTGGCTCATGCTGAGTCAAATATATTACTAACCTTTTTTACATGAACTGTTTTTGAGTTAACTTTCCTGGATTCTGTTTTCCTGTAGGTTGAGATGTTTTTGTCTGTTTTCTTAACCTATGCACGTCTTTACTTATCATCCCCAAGCATTTCACCTTATAGGTTAAGGCTTATCATTTCATCAGATTCTTCTTTGACCCTTGATTCTGTCACCCCAAGTGTTAATTATGGCTCCTAGCTATGACACACACACAAATAGGCCAGGCACATTATCACCAAATCTTCCTCTGAGTCATTAATAAAGATATCAAATAGGACAAGGTCAAGGACAATGCCCTCTAGTACATCCCTATAGACTTTTCTCCATGCTGATGTCAATACATTCATCAGTAGGCTTTGGGTAAAGTTGTTCAACCAGAGATAAACTGAAAAAAATAATAACCTTCTAACAATTGGCCTTCATTTCTATTGTTTATAAGGATTTCATGAAAGTCTCTGTCACAAGCTTTGCTGAAATTGAGAAATAATACCATTTCTTACATAAGGGGAATGAAGATTATTAGACCTTGAAGTCTACAGATCTACTTTTTAATTTCCCTAATGTTCTATATTAAGCTTCTCTGTCTATGGATTCAGAGGTTTGTTCTCCACCATCTTTTAAAAACCAGCACTCTATTTCCCATCCGAATTCTCAACAATTTCCCAAAAGCTTATAAACGATGGTTCCATCAATATACCACCTGTGCTTCTTTCCACACTCTGGTTGTAACTTATCTGGGACTTAATTCTAGTGGAGGTTTACAAGGTGTTTTGATTTTTTGGAGGAGAGGGAGAAAAGCAGGAAAGAGAAGGAAGTGTGCCTACATCTGAATGTACTCTCTATGCTGGGAAAATGCCCTGCTTTACGAACCTTGGTGGGAGGTCAGGCCCACCTGTCATAAAAGCCAAAAAGCCAGGCACTCTTTCTCAGGCTTCTGTATGGTCAAAACAGAGCATTTGACCTAGTCTCAGTCAACCAAACACAACCAATCCTGACAGAGTTAAGAACTAAGAAGTCAAATAAGCAGGGACAATGTAGACGCCATTCTGACATATCAGCAGAAGCAAAGACAGTCACGCAGGGCAGCTGGGCTGGTGGAGTCAGAGAAAATGTCTGGTGCCAATACTCCTAGAAGCAGCAGGTCTTCAGTGCACAGTTCCGTGGCATGATCTCATCTCTGGTTCTAGCTACCCAGCTTCACGCTGCTCCTGCTCATTTTTAAAGTTTTCCCAACAGTTCAGCCAGCTACGCAATAGCCTTGCGATAAACTTTTCTGATTAAATCAGTCAGGTACAATTTCTGTTACTTGCAGTGGAGAACCCTGGCTGGTTCTCCACTCATTCAGAGCAGCCAGATAATTTAAACCCTTTGACACAACTAGATGGTCTTTGACAATCCCTTTCTCTGAGGTCTGTCAGAATTACTTTAAAGTCAGATTTGTTTTAAATCATCTACTTGAAAGAGCATTTGCTTTGATAGAGAAAATAAGGGCAAAATTTGAGTTAAGTAGTTTTTTTTTTCTCTTAGTTATTTGCCTTAAGCAATAAAACTATTATCATATCTTATTCTTCCCACTCCAAATATCCCTCATTCTGCTTCCAAAACTTTTGTCAAATACAGTAAGTGTACACAACAATTGGAAAAACCTGGAAAGACCTTTTCTACGTAAACTCCAGACTCATATATCCAACTGCCTTGTGAAATCTCCACCTGCACGTATAATTCATTCATACAAAAAGTATTTGCTAAACCCACATTTGCTAAACATCTACTATACGCCAGGCATTCTGCTAGGCACTGGAGAGACAGCTCTGTGAAACTCACAGACTATATTGCTCGGAGTCTCAGATGAAATAGTTTCTGAGAACAAGGAAAATCTTTTTCCTTATTGACTGTTTCTTTTCAACATCCTTTGTTGTTTTTTTTTTTTTTTTTATCACTGTGACCATTAGTTTGGGAGTGTCCCAGTGTTGAGTCCATTTTCTATGTTCATTCACTCAACTGCAGTGTAACAAATTAACTAAGGCTCCAACAACTCAGCTCAGCTCCACATTAGATCTGTGAATTTGAAATGACCTTTTTTCTCCCCACCAAGATGGCTTCTTCAGTCATATGCCTGATACATTAGGATGGCTAGGCAAATTGCCTGACTGGGGTTATATGTCCAGGGCCCTCGTTCAGTTGTCTGCTGGGTTCCTCACTTCTCTTCCATGTAGTCTCAGGGTCTCTCCCTTTCCATGTGGCCTCTCCACATGGTTCCTCGAGCAGAATAACTGGATATTTAATGGCTGTTCACGGCTCCCAGGAGTTTAAAAATAGAATCTGTCAGGCCTTCTTAAGGGTAAGGTCCAGAATTGGAACAGCATCACTTCCACCACATTGCTTTATTGGTTAGATGCAGGGGCAAAGATTGCACAGTGATGTGAGCAACAAAAGGCATGGTTCACTGAGGGCCACCAATGTAATAATTACTACACATGGTGATCTAATCCAATCCTCTATTTTTAAATAATATATATAACCCAGATAATTTCTAAATCTCCAGCTCGGGTCTCTTTCCCAAACTCTAGACTCATATATCCAACTGCCTCGTGAAATCTCCAGCTGCATGTATAATATGCATCTTTGTTTAAAACTGAGTTCCATCTCTGCCCATACTGCTCCTCCTGCAGTACCCCCCATCTCTCCTCACAACAGCTCCACTAGTCTAGTGGTTCAGGCCAAAAACTTTGGGACCATCCTTGACTCCTCTTTGTCTCTCAAATCTCACATCAAATCCTATCAGCTCAACCTTGGGAGAGAAAAAAAAAAAAAAAAAACACTGCCATTGAGTTGGTTCCGACTCATAGGGACCCTATAGAACAAAGCAGATCTGCCCTATAGGGTTTCCAAGGTTGTAAATTGTTACAGAAACAGACTGTCACATTTTTCCCCCATGGAGCAGCTGGTGGGTTCAAGCTAGCGATCTTTCGGTTTGCAGCTGAGCACTGTAACCACTGCACCACTAGGGCTCCTTCAACCTTGGAAATACATCCAGAATCCTACCACTTCTGAGAACCTCCACTGCTGACATCATCTCATACCTAGATTACTACAATAGCCTTCTAATTGATCTCCCTGCTTCAGAACTTGGCCACTTTTAGTCTATTCTCAAGAAAGCACACACATATTTTCTCACTGGAAGGCAGAAAAAGATTCCACTGCCCTCAGGATAGTTTTATTCTGAAACCAGAATAATGATAGAGAGCCAGTTTTTGAGAGCAGATATGGTATAAAATCATGCAAATTAAAATATTCTTCATAGATTTAGATATCAAAATGTATGAGGCAGAAAAACCAAATTATGAGGCAAATTTTATGGCAGGGTAAAAACATGCAACATAATCAGCTTCTAGTCCTATATGCTAACATCACACATACCTGAGACCACCATATAAAACTTTATGAAGACAGTTAATACAGGCAGGCAGCAGAGTAAGTACGAAAGAACAGGGATTTAGGCACAGAAAACTTGGGCTAAAGTCTCATCTTCACCCTCTTAACTTAGCTGAGTGATTTTAGTAAATCTGCTATAAATTCTCAAAGTAATATTTTTCTCATTAGTAAAAACTGGATAACAATAATACACACACTGTCTACCTCAAAGTGACAAAGGCAGAATCTAATGGGATAACATTTGGAAGAGTACTTTGTAGAAAGTAAAGACCTACATATAATAAACTCTTTATATGTATTTGGAAACCCTGGTGGCGTAGTGGTTAAGTGCTATGGCTGCTAACTGAGGTCGGCAGTTCAAATCCGCCAGGTGCTCCTGGGAAACTCTATTGGATAGTTCTACTCTGTCCTATAGGGTCACTATGAGTTGGAATCGACTCGAAGGCAGTGGGTTTGGTTTGGTTTTATATGATTTTTTTTTTTTCTTCATGTGGAGTACAAGGTTTTTATTTTATATAATGTTTCACATTAGCTTGGAATATTTCACTAGTTTACTGCATTGCTCCTCAGAAAATCATGATTAGCTCTAAGTTTGTTCTTGCCTTTCTTCTTACACATAATTATTAAACGTGCAATGAGAAGTGCTATTACACATGTTTTACTCTCATGTAATTTAAAATAGAACAGAATAGTTATGAGCTTAACTATTACCAACATATATTTACATAATCATGTTCATTATTAATATTCTTATTTTCACTTATGGATCCTGTTATAAATTTTTCAGCGTTGTGTTAAATAACGTGATGTGGCACTTATTTGCCTTTGGCACACACACATACATACATACATGGCTTATCTTTCTGTTTAAGTACAAGAAAAATTTTGTTAGATTTTTTACAACTAAATATATTATGGGAGCCAATGATTCTGAGCTATTTTCTGTATTTCTCTTTCAAATCTTAAACTTATGAAGAAAAAGCAGATGGCATAAATAGTTAAGCACTGGGCTACTAACCAAAAGGTTGATAGTTTGAGTCCACCCAGAGGCACTTTGGAAGAAAGGCCTGGTGATCTACTTATGAAAGATCACAGTCTTTGAAAATCCCATGAATATGCAGGTGTATAGGCATATATGTTTTTCAGGTAGGTCCAGGTAAGTACATATGTATGCACAGATAGAAGTATCTATATGTACATGTACACACAGATATGTGTGTGCACGCAAATATATTCACTGAGGACACAGTTACAGATACTTCTCAGACATAAACAAACACCTTGCGAGAATAGTTTTCTGGGTTTGAAGGCTTTGTACCTTACTCTCATAGAACTCAGTCAACTGGCATCGCGAAGTTCATGTTCTACATCCTAATGAGGTGAGTAGTGTCTGGGGTTTTAACAGCTTGCAAGCATCTATTTAAGATACAATTACCGGTCTCTACTCATGCGGGGCAAAGAAGAAAGAAGGAAACCAAAGTCTCAGAGAAGCTAACAGCCCACACAAACCACAGCCTTATCTACCCTGAGTCTGGAACATGATGGTGCCCAGCTACCATTACTGACCATTCTGATTAGGGCCACAATAGAAGACCCTGCTACAATGGGAGGAAAACGTGGAACAAAACTCAAATTCTTAAGAAGTTCAGACTTAATGGACCAGTTGAGATTAGAGGACACCCTGAGACTATCGCCCTGAGATACTTTTTAAACCTTGAACCAAAACTATCCCCTAAGGTCACCTTTTAGTAAACTAACAGATTGTCACACAAAATAAAGGATATTATCCACGAGTTCAGTGCTCCATTAAATAGTCATCTACATGAGACCAAGAGGTCAACAAGCAAAGATGAGAAGATAAGGGGGCAGAGAAACTAGAGTTTTAGAAATGGAACAACCACAATGAAATTAAAGAGAATGCTGACACATGAAAAATGTAACTAGTACAGCTGAACAATTTGTGTAGAAATTGTCAAAATGGGAACCTAATTTGCTACGTAAAATTTCATCAAAAACTGTCAAAATGGGAACCTAATTTGCTACGTAAAATTTCATCAAAAACACAATAAATATTACTTAAAAGAAAAAGAAAAAAGCCCTATAGAGTACAGCTTTACTCTGAAACACACTGGGTCACCATGAATCAGAATTGACTCAATGGTAAATGGTTCTGTTTTCTATTTTTGTTTGTTTTTAAGAACAACTTTAGACCATTATGAACACAGATTCCTTTTCAAGCTAATTCAGCCATTCCTTGCTTAAAGATGCTCCTTTGCATTTGACAAAGGTTGGGGGAAAGCAATCCTCAAAATACCATGCATTGCAGGGGCCAACATGTTACATAATTGAGACATGAGCTACCAGGAGAGCACATTTTCCAGCATGTTCCCAGCCCTGCAGCTTCCAGATCATCATACGCACATGCTTTCAAAGAACATAAGAATCTAAACTTCAGAACCTTTCAGGAGCTTTTCATAATACTTAAGAGAAAGCCTGCCCTATCAATATCCTATTACGCACTGAGTCACTTTAATAATGACCTCGAAAATAATTTTCTGAAGTATTTTTTCACATCACTAAGTCTTCATCACTTATTACATTACTCTGGCCCTCAAAAGGCTTTTATGTAACCTAAAATGTCATTTGTGGGAATAATATAAAGCAGCTAGGCTTAGAGTGCTCTTTTAAAGAAAGGAACAGAATATATATATATATATATATATGTATGTATATATATGTATATGTATACACACATTATCATAAATATGAAGCTTTCACTTTATAGAACTGGGCTTACATATACCTCAAAAAGCACTTGAACTCTTAAATCTGAAATCAAAATGAAAAAAGCTAATAGGACCCAATGAATCTTAAATTTACACATTACTTTCCTTCTTCATATCTAAGGGGTTTAATGGGCATGGGATATTGCTTTTTCCTATACTGCTTAACATAATCTGTATCCTCCCTCAAAAAAAGGTACAATTAACTACATGGAACTTAGAAAAGAAATCAATGCTTTTTGGAAAAGAACATTTGAATTTGATGTCAATAATTCTGAAATATGCAGTATGCTTTTAATGGAAATATCATCATTAAGTTTAAGCAACTTTAGATCAAAATGTTTCATACAGATTTTAGGACTTGCAAAATAACAAAGTTCTGTGCTTGTGTACCATGTGTGTTTAAATAGGGAAACTACAGGGTGACAGTGTAACTTGTAAACATGTTTTGAAGACACAGAAAACTTCTTAATTTTAAATGGCTAGATTTTTGACCAGCTTACAAAAATTATCTGAACTATAAAGCCATTGAACTATACTTAGAAATGATGTAGTCTGAACTCAGGATTTTAAGTACAGGATAGCAAGGAAGAAGGAAGGTTTGTGGAAAGAAAGAAGAAGAACGTTTCCTTTCTCTCTTTTCACCAAAGGCTCAACCAAAGGAAAATTGTAAAAAGCAAACAGAAGATATAATATTTCAATTAGGATTCATGGTAAGACAGGCCTAAGGTTATCTTACTTGGAAAAAGACCTTGAAAAAGACAATCTTTCCAAATCTCAAGTATCTGCCCTGTACAGTGGTGATATTCATAGTCCTAAGAGGCTGATAAGAACATCAAACGTAACAATGCATGTAAACCACAGTGCCCCATCTAGAGTAAGTTTTCACAAACTCTAGGTGTTCATTTTTTGTACTGTGGTCATACTGGTCTTAAACACTCTTTCACCTCCCTTTCTGCATCCTTCACTCATCACTCCAAGCCCACAGTGCTGTCAAGGTACCCTATGTCCCTCACTTAGATCTCCTTTAAATCCTAACGTATTTCATGCTTCGAAATTACTATCATCCTTCCATTACTGTGTAACATGCAAGAAAAGAGTGGCGTTCATTTCAGTAAGATACTGTATGAAAAACAATCTGATTAAACTAATCCAAAAAAGTATATTATAATAGCCTTATATAACGCTCCAGCTAAAAACAACATTATATACATTCTATGCTTGTACACACAGATCATTCTCCAGGATAGACCACATGTTAGGTCACAAAGCAAGTCTTGATAAATTTAAAAACAGAAATCATACAAAGTATTTTCTCTGATCACAATGAAGTGAAGCTAGAAATCAGTAACAGAAAAAAAAAAAAAGGAAAATGCTCAAACATATGAAAATTAAATAACACACCATTAAATTACCAATGGGTAAAGGAAGTAATCAAAAGAGAAATCACAAATAAAAATGAAACCACATTATACCAAAAGAAAGATTTCAAATCAACAGCCTAACTCAACAACACTAGGAACTAGAATGAGAAGAGCAAATTAAGCCTAAATCTACCAGGAGAAAGGAAATAACAATGATCAGAGTAGAAATAAATAAAATTGAAAACAGAAAAACAATAGAGAATAAAACCAGAAGCTGGTTCTTTGAAAAGACCAAAAAAATTGACAAACCATGAGCTAGACTGGAAAAGCTACAAATAAGCAAAATAAAAAGTGAAAGAGGGGACATTACGACTGATCCAACAGAAATAAAGAGAATTTTGACAGAATATTATTAACAACTGTACCACAACAAACAGGATAACCTTGATGAAATGCACAATTTTTTAGAAGCATGCAACCTATACAAACTGACTCAAAAGGCAATTGAAAGTCTAAACAGATGCATAATGAGTGAAGACACAGGATCAGTGATCAAAAACCTCCCATCAAAAAAAAGTCCTGAAACAGATGACTTCACTGGGGAATTCTATCAAACATTTAGAGAAGAATTGACACCAATACTGTTTAAACTCTTCTAAAAGATAGAGAAGGAAGGAATACTTCTTAATTCATTCTATGAAGCAAACATAATCCCGATATCCAAACTAGACAAAGAAGCCATAAAAAGAAAATTACAGGGTAATGCTTCTTATGAATACAGATGCAAATATCCCCCCCCCAAAATACTAGTGAATAGAACTCAACAGCATATTAAAAGAATTACATACCATGACCAAATGATATTTATTCCAGAAATGCAGGGATGGTTCAACATTAGAAAATCAGTCAATATAATACACCACATCAATAGAACAAAGGAAAAAAACCACATGACCATCTTCATAAATGCAGGAAAGGCATTTGATAAAATCCAATGCCCTTTCTTCATGAAAACTCTAATGACGATTGGAATAGAACGGAAGTTCCTCAATATGGTTCAGGGCATATATGAAAAGTCAACACCAACATTATACTTAATGGAGAAAGACTAAGAGCTTTCCCCTTGAAATCAAACAAAACAAGGGTGCCCACTATCAGTACTTCTATTGAATGTTGTATTAGAAGTCTCAGCCAGAACAATAAGACAAAAAATTAAAAGGTATCCAGGTTGGACAATAAGAAATAAAATCATCTCTATTTCCAGGTGATACGATCCTATGTATAAAAAATCCCAAAGAGTTCAAAGAAAATTTCTAGAATAGAGAAATTTGGCAAAGTTGCAGAGTACGAGGTCAATAAACAAAAATCAGTTGGGTTTCTATACACCATCAAGGAGAAATGTGAAAGGGAAATTAGGGAAACAATTCCATTTACAACAGCATCTACGAGAATACAATACCTAGGAATAAATCTAACCAAGGACATGAAGGACTTAAACAATGAAAACTATAAAACACTGCTGAAAGGGATTAAAGAAGACTTAAATAAATGGAAAGATGTTCCATGTTCATGGACTGGAAGACTTAATATTGTTAAGATGTCAATACTACCAAAAGCAATGTATAGATTCAATGCAATCCCAATCAAAATCTCAACAGCCTTCTTTACAGAAATAGAAAAACCGATCTTCAATTTCATATGGAATGGCAAGAGGCCTCAAATACCTAAACAATGCTGAAAGAGAAAAACAAAGTAAGAGGGCTCACACTTCTTGATTTTAAAACATATTATACAGCTACAGTAATCAAAACAGCCTGGTACTGGTATAACAACAGACACATAGACCAATGGAATAGAAGGAACAGAACTGAAAGTCCAGAATTACACCCACACATCTATGGTCAACTGACTTTTGACAAGGGCAGTAAGTCCATTCAATGGGGAAAGAAGAGTCTCTTCAATAAATGGTTCTGAGAAAACTGTATTTCATATGCAGAAAAATGAAACAGGATCCATGCCTCACATCATACACAAAAACAAATTCAAAAATGGATTAAAGACCTAAATGTGCAAACTAAAACCAGAAAATTCTTAGAAGAACAAGCATGGGTGACACTTTCAGGCCTAGCTTTCAACAAAGGATTATCTAATATAACAAAAGTACAAAGTGAAAAAGACAAAATATATACATGGGACCTGACAAAAATTTAAAACTTCTGTTCACCAAAAGACTGCCAAAAAAGCAAAAAGACAAGCTATCAACCAAGGGAATATCTTAGAAAACCATATATCTGAGAATCTAATAACTAAAATTGATATAAAACTTCAACAATTTAACAACAAAAAGACATATAGCTCAATTATAAAATGGGCAAAGGACCTGAATACACATTTCACGAAAAAAGACATTCAAATGCCACCAAACACATGAAAAGATGCTCAGTCACTAGCCATCAGAGATATGCAAATCAAAACCACAATGAAATACCACTTCATTTTTGTTTTTTAGGGTGGCTAAGATAAAAAAAAAACCCTGAAAATAACAAACGTTGGTGAGGATGCGGGGAAACTGGAACCCTTACTCATTGCTGGTGGGAATGCAAAATGGTACAGCCATTGTGGAAAATAATGTGGCAGTTTCTTAAAAAAACTAAAAACAAAACTACTGTATGACCCAGCAGTTATACTCCTGGGTATGTACCCAAAAGACTTGAAAGCAGAGACTCAAACAGAAGCTCGTACACCAATGTTCACTGCAGAACTATTTACAACAGCCAAAAGGTAGAAACAACCTAAATGCCCATCAACAGATGAATGGATGAGCAAAATGTGGTACATACATACAATGGAATATAACACATCCAGTAAGAGAAGTGAAGTCTTGATACATGTACAATATGGATGGACCTGAAAGACATTATGCTGAGTGAAATTTAAAAAAACCCCACCGCAATTGAGTCGATTTAGACTCGTAACAACCCTAGTGCAGATTAGAATTGCCCCATAGGGTTTTCAAGGAGCGCCTGGTGGATTCGAACTGCCAACCTTTTGGTTAGCAGCCATAGCTCTTAACTACTATGCCACCACTGAAATAAGTCGATCACAAAATGACAAATATTGTATAATCTCACTTATATAAAAAGACAAAAAAGGCAAACGTATAGAGAACAAAGGTTATTAGTGGTAACGGGTGCAACAGAAGGAGAATGGGAGGCTACTGTTGATAGAAATATCACATTGATTAAGGGCATGGTTGCACAGCTGGTTATTTAATTGTTATTAATAAGCTGTATACCTATAGAAAGTTGAATTGGAAAAAGCTGTGTAACAGATATATTTACAACAAGGATAAATAAAAAAAAAAAGAGTAGCTACTGAGGCTGTTTATATACAACTGAAGTCCTCATGGGATTTGGTTTCTTGGTTTGGAGGTTTAGGGTCATTATTTCATGTGATATCCCAGTTAATCGCCTAATAAACTTTTTATGGCTTCTGTTCTACCTCCTAGTTTGCTGCATAACACTGGGTATCTTAAAAGCTTGCAAGCAGCCATCCAAGGCACAACAATTGGTTTCCATTCACCTGGAGCTGCAGCAGAAGAAGAAGAGTCAGGAATAGGAAGAGGATATGGACTGGGTGGCTAATCACCTCCACGAACAACTGTCTCCTTTGAAGAACTAGATGGTGGCTGGCTCTCATTACTGAACATTTTGATCAAAGATTCTACAGAAGAGTCCTAATCAAAGGAGCGGGTAAATGCAGAACAGAATTTCAAGTTCTAATAGACTCCAGGTTTCCTGGAACCATGAACACTGGATGAAACCCTGAAACTATTGCCCTGAGATAATCTTTAAAACTTAAACAAAAAATATCCCCTCAATTCTTCTTAAAACCAAAAAATATTTACCCCAACATTACTGACACTAATCACAAAAACAGAAAATAACAATTGTTGGAGAGCTTGTGGGGAGACTGAAACTCTTACACGCTGCTGGTGGGAATGCAAAACGGTACAACCATTTTGGAAAATGATGTGGCACTTCCTTAAAAAGCTAGAAATAGAAATACCATACAGTCTAGCAATCCCACTCTTAAGAATATATCCTAGAGAAACAAGAGCCGTCAAATGAATAGACATATGCACACCCATGTTCACTGCAGCATTATTCACAACAGTAAAAGGATGGAAACAATCTAAGGGTCCATCACCAGATGAATGGATAAACTATGGTACACAGACATAATAGAACACTAGGCAATAATAAAGAACAATGATGAATCTGCAAAGCATCTCACAACATGGATGTACCTGGAAGGCATTATGCTGAGTAAAATAGGTCAATCACAAAAGGACAACTGTATGAAACCACTGTCATGGATTGAATTGTGTCCCCCCCAAAATATCTGTCAACCTGGCTAGGTCATGATTCCCAGCACTGTATGATTATCTATCCTTCTGTCATCTGATGTGATTTCCCAGTGTTGTAAATCCTATCACCATAATGCAATGAGATGGATTAGGAGCAGTTATATTGATGAGACCTACAAGATTAGATAGTGTCTTAAGCCAATTTCTTTTGAGAGAAAAGCAAGCAGAGAGACATGGGGACCGAAAACCACCAAGAAAGTGCGTCAGGAAAAGAGCACATCCTTTGTACCTAGGGTTACTGTGCAGAGAAGCTTCTACTCCAGGGTATGAATGATGACGAGGACCTCTCTCCAGAGCCAACAGAGAGAGAAAGCCTTCCCCTGGAGCTGATGCCTTGAATTCGACTTCTAGCTTACTGGACTACAACAGAATAAACTTCTGTTTGTTAAAGCCACCAACTTGTAGTATTTCTGTTACAGCAGCACTAGATGACTAAGACAATCACTATCATAAAAACTTAAGAAAAGGTTTGCACACAGAAAGAAACAGTCTTTGATGGTGAAGCAGTGGGGAGGGAAAAACACTAACTAGACAATAAATAAGTGGTAATTTTGGTGAAGGAAAGACAATACACAATACTGGGGAAGCCAGCACAACTTGACCAAGGGACAGTCATAGAAACACACATCCAAACTCCCTGAGGGACCGAGTTTCTGGGCTGAGGGCTGGGGACCGTGGTCTCAGGGGATATCTAGCTCATTTGGCATGACAGAGTTTATAAAAAAAAGGTTCTACAACCGACTGTGGTGAGTAGCATCTAGGGCCTTTAAAGCTGCAAACAACCATCTAAGGCACGTCTACTACATCTATTACACATCCCAGCTGGGGCAAAGGAGAATGAAGAAAACCAAAGACACAAGGGAAACATCAGTCCAAAGAACTAATGCACCACAAATACCATGGCCTCTACCAGACTGAGCCCGGAACTAGATGGTGCCTGGCTAACACCACCAACCGCTCTGACAGGGATCACAATAGAGGGTCCCAGACAGAGCTGGAGAAAAATGGAGAACGAAATTCAAATTCACAAAAAGGAAAGACCAGGCTTGCTGATCTGACAGAGACTGGAGAAACTCCAAGAGTGTGGCCCCCAGACACCCTTTTAAACTCAGTACTGAAGTCACTCCCAAGGTTCACCCTTCAGCCAAAGATTAGACAGGTTTATCAAAAAAAGAAAAAAGAAATTGCCATCAAGTTGATTCCAACTCATAACGACCCTAGAGGACAGAACAGAATTGCCCCACAGGGTTTCCAAGGAGCACCTAATGAATTGAACGACTGACATTTTGGTTAGCAGCCAAACTCTTAACCACTATGCCACCAGACAGGTATATAGGGCAACCAATAACACATGTAAGGAATGTGCTTCATAGTTCAATCGTGTATGTGAGATTAAATGGGCTCACCAGCCCAAAAGCAAAGACAAGAAGGCAGGAAGGAGCAGAAAATCTGGATGAATGGAAACAGGGAACTTGGGATGAAGAGAAGGAGAGTATATACACATTGTAGCTTGGCAACCAATGTCACAAAACAATTTGTGTATTAACTGTTTAATAAGAAACTAATTTGCACTGTGAACTTTCACCTAAAGCACAACAAAGAAAAAACAGGAGGTGAGGCCAAGATGGTGGAGTAGTCAGATGCTTCTGGTGGTCTCTCTTATCACAAAGACCTGAAAAAACAAGAAAATGAATTATATATGACAATCTAGGAGCACTCAACATCAAAAGCAAAGTTGAGGACTAAGTGGCAGGGGGAGGGAGGGACGGTTCAGAAGCAGTGAGGAGTTGCCAGACCTGACCCAGTGGGAACCAGCACCCTGCAGTCCAGATCCGCTGGCACAACTGAGGTGAAACATGCAGTGGCGTTTGGGACACGTTTCCCACACTGGGAGTGACCAAGTGGTGAAGAGTTCACTTAGGCCTCCGGAATCAGTAAAAAGCGGCGTTCTCGGCATAAGATAAGTACTTATGTCTAATCTACCACAAGGACCAAAAAACACCCCTTTGGAAAAAACTTTCACATTTAACTGACTCCTCCCCACTCCGCACCGGGTCACAAAAAGGCTTCAGTGATAGCTGCTTTCCCTGGGCTAGAAGTAAGATCTGTCAGGAGCCCTGAGCCATCCTTCCAGCCTTGGAGAAGGAACAAATTAACAAAAGGGGAAAAAATAATCTGCTGGTTCCTTTAAGCTAGGAACTCATGGCAGAAACAGCTCCTTTGCCTAGGCACAGGAATAAGCAGTCCATGAGCTTTGAATGCCTTTCAGCCCTGAATAGCCCTGTGTGGGCCCATTTCAACAGCACAGGCCCTCATTAGCACAGCACAACAGCATATATACCTGAAGTCTAACTTCCACTGTTTCAGCAATGTGGTGGAGAGGCAGGTTCGTGACGTTTGACACCACTGCCTATTAAGCACGGTTCCTCACCTACCCACATCAGGGGCCTGAGGACTGGTGGCTTCACCCATGCCACCTGGCCACCCTCGACAGGGGTCCAAGGATAAGTGGTACCTCCCAGTCTTACAGCCAACAGCGTTGTGTGCCCAAAGTCTGGCTGCAAAACCTATCCACCTAGGCACTCTAGGGAACAGGGACATGCTTTCCTCACAGACATTCAGGGTGGTTGCCAGTCCCCTGCCTTACTCAGAGCTGACCCCCTACTGCAGCCAAACACCTGTGCCTACACCAATCACCCCTGTTCATCTAAGAGACTGTAGGTGAGAGCCTGCACCAAAGACTTGGTAATCGACTACCTAGACACCTGAGCTTAATCCATACAAAAATAGTAAACAGACTCCTGGGCTCATACACCTGGTAACAGCTGTAACCACCTGTTGACAGGACATTAGAGCTTCAAAGGTGCCAATAATCAAACTAGATCACTCGAGCAGCCTATTTGGGCATATCAAAACAGAACAAGAAGCTAGGACACGGTAAGCAAACATAAATAAATTCAATAACTTATTGATAGTTTAGAGACAACAATCAATATCAAATCACATAAAAAGGCAGACCACGATCGCTTCAGCAAGCTCCCAAAACAAAGGAAGAAAAAAAAACAATTTAGCTTAACTAGTAAAAAAATGTCTGCCTTGTACATTATGCTCTTTTAAGAACTATCTGTATGGGATCAAATTGACAACAGCAACTTGAAAGATTAGATAGAAGCCTTAGGGGGCAGTGAATTTATGATAATGGGAGAGGTACGGTTCAGAAAAATGATGGTGAGAATGGTTGCTCAACGGGAATAATGTTAACTAACGTCTCTACATGGTACATGTAGAAACTGCTGAATTGGTGAATATTTGGGTGTGTATCTTTTTTATCTTCTAAACAACAACAAGTTTTTTTAAATGTATATTAAAGGCCTCATTCTCCTTGAGATACCTGCATATTTGCAAAGAGTAAGTGAAAAACATGTAAG
The DNA here is from genome assembly GCF_024166365.1 of Elephas maximus indicus. NCBI lineage: Eukaryota > Metazoa > Chordata > Mammalia > Proboscidea > Elephantidae > Elephas > Elephas maximus. Next base: position 60,894,122 of record NC_064826.1, on the reverse strand, counting down.
AAAAATTAAAATTTTAAGCACTATCCAAAGAAGTTGTTTTTGTACTGGTCAAATTTCACAAAGGCAGGCTAATCCTGTCAAGGACTCTACTCCTTCCCCATCCTAACTGAGAAAAACTGAGAAGGCTCTCACAAAATATTCCTACATCCCAAAGCTCTTCTCTTCCCAAACTCTAATTGTGTGCATTTATTAAAAAGTCTTTTACTTCAAACAAACCAAATCTCAGGTGTAGCAGCAAAACTGTACTTAACCGGGGAGCAGGTGGGAGGGGAGTACTTAACCAGAGATTGTAAAAGGACAGGAGGTGAAGGCAAAAGAAAGAGAGAGAGAGAAAAAAAAAAAAAAATTCACAAAAACAAAACAAAAAGACCAGGCTTGCTGATCTGACAGAGCCTGGAGAAATGCCAAAAGTATGGCCCCTGGATACCCTTTTAACTCAGTAATGGAAGTCATTCCTGAGGTTCGCCCTTTAGCCAAAGATTAGACAAGTATATAGGGCCAAAAATAACACACGTGAGAGACATGCTTCATAGTTCAATCATGTATACAAGACTAATAGGCACACCAGCCAAAAGCAAAGAGGAGAAAGTAGAAAAGGACAGGAAAACTAGAGAAATGGATATAGGGAGCCTGGGGTAGAGAAGGGGAGAGTGTTGACACATCGTGGGGTTGGCATCAATGTCACAAAAAAAATTTGTGTATTAAATACTGGGGAGGCTAGCAAAACTTGTATAAGGCAAGGTCACGGAAGCTCCAAACCCAAAACCAAACCAAACCCAGCGCCGTTGAGTGAATTCCGACTCATAGCGACCCTACAGGATAGAGTAGAACTGCCCAATAGAGTTTCCAAGGAGTGCCTGGTGGATTTGAACTGCCGATCCTTTGGTTAAAAGCCATAGCACTTAACCACTATGCCACCAGGGTTTCCAAAAGCAACTGTTTTGGCCCCGTTTTGAACCAGGGACCTCTCACATGTGAGGTGAATGTGATAACCACTACACTACGGAAACCACGCTCCACAGACACATCCAAATTCCCTGAGGGACCAAATTGCTGGCTGGGCTGAGGGCTGTGGGGACCATGGTCTCAGAGAACACTAGCTCGATTAGTATAGTTGTATACAAAAAAATGTTCTACATTCTACTTTGGTGAGTAGCATCTGGGGTCTTAAAAGCCTGTGAACGGCCATCTAGGATACTCCACTGGTCTCACCCCTTCAAGAGCATGGAAGAATGAAGAAAACTAAAGACACAAAGGAAAGATTAGTCCAAAGGACTAATGGACCACACCTACCACGGCCTCCACCAGACTGAGTCCAGTACAGTTAGATGGTGCCCGGGTACCACCACTGACTGACAGGGATTATAACAGAGGGTCCTGGAAAAGCTGGAGAAAAACGTACAACCAAATTCTAACTCACAAAAAAAGACCAAACTTACTGGCCTGACAGAGACTGGAGAAACCCCAAGAGTATAGCCCCCAGACACCTTTTTAACTCAGTAGTAACGAAACTCAGTAGTAACGAAGTCACTCCCAAGGCTCACCCTTCAGCCAAAGATCAGACAGGCCGATAAAACAAAACAAGACTAAAGGGGCACAAAAGCCCGGAGGCAAGGACTAGAAGGCAGGAGGGACAGGAAAGCTGGTAATAGGGAATCCAAGGCCGAGAAAAGAGAATGCTGACATGTCGTGGGGCTGTTAACCAATGTCATAAAACAATATGCATACTAACTTGTTTAATGAGAAGCTAGTTTGTTCTGTAAACCTTCATCTAAAGCACAAACAAAAAAAAAATCATTTAAAAATTTTATGTATTAGCTGTTTAATGAGAAACTAATTTGCTCTGAAAACTTTCACCTAAATCACAATAAAAAAATAAAGAATGTAAAAAAAAAATTGCAAAGATTTAACAAATCCACCATCCTAACTGAAGATTTTAATATATATCTTTTAAGAGCTTATAGATGAAACAGTTAAGTATATAAAATATTTTTCAAATAAAAATTAAAAAGTTTATTTTAATAAAAAAAAGAAAGAAAAAGGTAGAATGGTGGACGGCAAAGAAACAGTGCGGAAGTAAAAAAAGGAGTGGAGAACTAAAGAGGCAGGGCAGTCTTAAACCATGAATGACAAAAGCTTGCCTCATTCTCTAAAAGAGTACACTATAATCTGTAAAAAAAAAAAAAAAAAAAAAATTTTTTTTTTTTTTTCATGTCCTAATTCCCCCCAGAGAAATTAGGAATGAAATGCTGGCAGTAGAAGACAGCATTAGCCAATGCCATGGTGTGGTTGATTTAAGATGCTATGGGATGTTTTCACAGGAATCAGGACTAGAGAAAATTTCACTATACACAAAGAAGAATGATTATATTTAAAAGTCGGTCTTAATGATTTAGCAAATATTGAAGGGCAATGAATTTCTTTCCTTTTATTTGGCAACTTCCATATAATATAAAACCATCAAATGATGGCTGGTCCAATATGCTTATTTTTAGGCATACAAATGGCTTATTTTTCTTTTAAACTTTGGAGGACATATTTTCACATTGTTTTTGTTTGTTTCTCTATCACTGTTAACTGATTTTAGGGCCCAAACTCTTTTTCTTCCTTTTAGTTTAATTATTTTTAAGGGTAGGGGCAAGGACATTTTTGAAATCTCTTTTCTAGAAAACATTATAAAAAGTCAAGTACATTAAGAAAAAGCTAGATTTATTCAAAATATATAAATAGACATACTATCAAAAATTCAAATTCTAAGCCAGCTGAACACATTATTGACTCCAAAATCATCGGTTAAACAAAAGAAATTATATTTGCATTGACGTGTGAATCTGCATCCATTCTTGGTAGCATGTAATATATGCAACTGCTCAGCTCTAGCTGTCCTTGTAGCCACATTACCATATCATTCAAATGTATGTACCATTTATATGTAAATAGACAAGATGAATGCCTTCTCCATAAAAAAAAGACAACAATTTTCAAATGGCAAAGACACAGGCAGACATTAGCAAGAGAAAAATGTTGCAAATATTCACTCTATTATACATTTTTAAGGAAATATAGAAAACTCAAATTTTCAAAAAACGTAGTGTGGTAATTACAAAATAGGATCTTAATACAGTCACAATACCAACAACCAACAGCTATTTTTCTCAATAAAAGTCTCCACCAATGTCATTTGTATCTTATAAATTACATGTTCTCAGATCCATCTGTGACAATTGGGAAGTTAATTATCATGGTCACATTTCACGACTCCACTGTTAAATGCTGAAGTGTTGCTACACAAATGCCATATGTTTTTCTAAGGGAAACGGAGAAAGATTAATTATGAGTTCAAGTCCAAGTCTTCTAGCAGTAATACTCTAAAACACATTAAGATCACTACACTGTGTGCTATGCAAATTGTAAAGTTTTAATTAATAGCTGAAATACCAACTGAGGGGAAAGACTATGAAGTCTAAATTTTAAGTAGCAGGCTTTCCTCCGCAAAATACATTCTAACAAGGATGCTTTTGAGAAACCAAACTACAAGTCCAAAGAAAAAACATTTTTATTATTGTGTGAACTTCCTTTGACAAAGTGATCACCATCATGATGTTTAATCCTACTTAATAAATCTAAAATTTACCGGGTATCCTAGTAACAAATAGGTCATAAGTAGCTAATACATCTGATGAAAATTCAACTTAGCATTTTTCTCAAATTTTTTTTAAAGATACATATCATCCAAGTATCTCTTACAGAGCCTTTATTTTCTACAGAATTGCAAGTCTAATGTACTGAAATTAAATAGTTACTTAAGGATAACCAAAAAAAAAAAAAAAAAACCCAGTTAGCAACCTAAAAATGGAACTCTTGATAGTCATCACATTAGGAAAGGAAGTTCACCCAACAATAAAAATGTTTTTTCTTTGGGCTTGTAAATTGGTTTCTCCAAAGCATCCTTAAGGACCTCTGGTGGAGCTGGGCTGCTAAATGAAAGCCATCCAGAGGCTCCTCGGAGAGAAAGACTTAGCTATCTGTCCCCACAAAGATTACAGCCGAGAAAACCCTATGAGGCGGTTCTACTGTCACATGGCTTGCTGAGTTGAAAACCAACTCACTGGCACCTAACAACAACAATAATGACAATACTAGAAGAATTTCATTAATACCTAAATAGCCTGAATTCTTATTTTACTTACCACATATTCAAACACAAGCGTCAGCGTTTCCTTGGTATGGATGATGTCATGAAGCAGCACTATGTTAGCATGTTTTAGTCCTTTTAACAGAGAGGCTGTAAAACAAAGTAGACATAGAGACAATTTATCACCGGTAACAACTAGTATGTTTCATTATCATTTTGGCACACTGTCAGATAAAAGATACCTACTCTCCCATATTCCAAGTCGATAACAAATCAGAATAAAGGGCAGAGAAAAAAGGTTTTCATTTAGATGAACTCTCCCTAATTATTTTACCTGTCATTTGTTATTAATCTCTAGTGAAATTCTATTATGGTCAGCATATTTTATGTAATTTCAATTCTTTTTAAATTTGTTAAAGTTTGTTTTATTATCTAGGATATGGTCTATATTGGTATATGATTATAGGTACCTGAAAAGAATTCTTTGTATTCTGCTGCTATTGGGTGGAGAGTTTTATAAATGTCAAGTAGATCCTGTTGGTTGATGGTTTCATTGAGTACTTCTTTATCCTTGATTATTTTCTGAATAGTGGTTCTATCCATTACTGAGAGACAGATGCTGACATCACTAACTTTAATTGTAGAGTTCTTGATTTCTCCTTTCAGTTCTGCCAGTTGTTGCTTCTTATATTTTGATGCTCTGTCATTTGCTGCATAAACATTTAAGATTACTATGTCTTCTTTGTGAATTGACCCTTCTATCAATGCATGACATCACTCTTTGTCCCTGGTAATTTTCTTAGCTCTTAAGTCTGCTTTATCTGCTATTAGTATAACCACTGCTGCTTTCTTTTGATTCGTGTTTGCATGGTATACCTTTTTTCATCCTTTCTTTTAACATGCCAATATCATTATATTTGAAGTGAGTTTCTTATAGACAGCATATAGTCAGGTCTTGTGCTTTGTTTTGGTTTTTATTTATTTTTAATCTATTTTTCCAATCCCTGACTTTCAATTGCTTGGTTGAGACCATTTATATTTATTGTAGACATTGATATGTCAGGTCACTTGTCAGTTGAACCTATTTTTCCTTGGGCACCTTATAATTTAATTTTCATTTCTGATTGATTTTATTTTTTCTTCTACCCCTACTCCAAGTTCAGTTAACTCTTGTTTCATTTTTTGGTCCATTCTTCTTAGAGTTTCTATTTCTAATTCAAAGTGTTTTCTGTTTCATATCCCAAAAAACTTAAATGGGAATATTTAATTCAGATTACAGTGTTGTATTACAATTTTGTTTAATTTTATGGAGTTTTTTGAATAAGGGTTTTTATCAGCTAAAATGCATTAATTCATATTTTCCGATTTTTTGCAGCAGTTTTATATGAATGTGGCCTGTTTTGTCCTAGTCCTATTCAGTTAATGAATTGGGTTCCTCTTGTCTTCTGTCAGTTCTGTTCTTTTCTATGCAGTTTTTATGACGGTGCTGGTGGGAAGAATTTGGGGTGTCTGGTTTCTTTTTAATCTCTACAAGATACTTAGTTTTCCCCTTTTATTTCCTTTTTTCCTGTCACTGCCATGCCTTCAAAGGATACGACCCTTTCTTTATATGTCTGAATCATCCCCAGAAGCAATGCTTTCCTATGGCTGTCAGCTCTGGTTCCATTCATTTTCAACCCCCTTTTCTGTAGCTAGTGCTATGAGCCACAATGAGTTCCAGTTTTCTCTTTCTGGAATGATTTTGTCTGAGCTTTGTCTATATACTCAGTGCTCATCTACTCTTATTTAGACCCTAGGTTTCTCTTAAGCTTCCCCTGCTCCACTCTGCAACCACAATTTTACTGATGTTCCCTAGTGCTGTTGAAGATTTGGTTCATGTATGGTTTTATTTCCTCTCCCTGTTGGACTTATGGCTTTGGCGGGGGGAGGGGGGGTGCTATGCTAACTTCATAGCACCCCCAAAGCTGTGGTTCAGAACACCAGCTACAGGAGATTCAAGAACAGGCAGCCAACATATATTGTTTTCTAAACCCCACCAAGCCAAAAACCAAACCCAGTGCTGTTGAGTCGATTCCAATGCATAGTGATCCTATAGGACAGAGTAGAACTGCCCCACAGAGTTTCCAAGGAGCACCTGGTGGATTTGAACTGCTGATCCTTTGGTTCGTAGCCATGGCACTTAACCACTACACCATTAAAAAAAAAAAAAATTAGGGACTACTAAACCCCATAGGAACAGGAATTATTTTTTTCCATTGATATATCTCCAGTTCCTAGATCAAGGCCTGATACACAGCAGGAACTCAATAAATTACTGAACATCATTCTTTTAGGTTCCTCAGAAGCATATGCATATATGTATGTATGTGTGTCTGTATATATATATACAAAAATACATATACATATGTACTGAGTCAGAATCAACTTGACGGCAATGTACACACACACACACACACACACACACACACACAATTTCTTGAAAGAGAAAAGTAGGTGTTGCTGCTACCTGGCAGCTTTCTAAATTTTGATCTATCTTCCTTTCAGTCTGAGACCAGCGGTAGCACCAAACCTCAGCTGATGCCAGACATTTTTAACTGAAGGCCCCTTGATATCTACCCTTCCGCTAATCCAGAGAAAATCAGCTATCAATATTGGCAATTTCAGATCTGTGCAAGAAACAGTTGGTTTAGAGGAAAAAAGGATAAGACACCCTCCTCCAATAATGAGACTTATTGTAATACTGCTCATTAACTAATTAAAAAAATAATATAGATTATTTAATATTTTCATTTTTATAAATACTACTACAAAGGATATAATGGGGCATTTAAATTTTTATCTCTTTAGGATTATTATATGAATTGTGGAATGTGAAATTACAGAGTACATGAACATAATTACAGGACATTTCTAATTAATTAAATTTGAGTGTTGATTTAGTCTTCTACCTTTCTAACTCCATGTAAGAAAAGAAGAATTGTGGAAGATGAGGGGGGGGAATGCACTATGGAAGTAATCCATCTTTCCTATCTCATAATCTAAAACCTTATTAAGTTAATCCATCAACAGTTTACATACTCATAACCACGAGTATTAAATTAAGGACAACTCTTCTTCATCCCTTAGTAAGAAACGAAAATGATCAGAATGATACCCCCTACAGCAATGACCATTCAGGTTGAATACTCAAAGAATAAAACCTCCCTCTATCTTTAAATTTTTTTTTTCTATCTTTATCATTTATTTTAGTAACACTGTATCTTCACTTTTGGCTTTTAGTTAAGAATCTACACAACTTGAAAAGAAAAATATTTTGCATGTGTTCTGTCAAGAACTTGTAATCATTCACTTACTCATCAAATATTTATTTAGAACCTACTGCAGGTACTGGTGCCCCTGGGCAAAATGTGAACCCTTGAAAAATAGTAATACTGCAAGAGAGCATATTTAAAAAGAAATTTACTCTTGCTTTTGAATACTTAAAAGAAAAAGCAAATCTAGATTATTTAATATTTCACTCAAATAAAGTGGTATTTTAGGTAAGTATTCCCCAGAGAAGGCAGAGATTAACCACGTAGACTCTTAGTTCTAGTATCACCTCAATGAACGCAGGCACCTTTTATTAAGGCTATTTGTTATTGATATAAATTTCAATTGACTCCAGGCAAGCCTACTGCAGGACAATATATGATATTCTTAATCTCATGATGAACTTTATGAACAAATATTTGGTCAAAAGAAGGCCATTCGGATTGAGAATTATTTGGTGTGGCTGTAACCAACACCAGCGCACATGTGCTACCCACCGATATTCTAATGCCACTGAAGACTAGGCTAACTATTGTGGGAATGCCTTTTCTTTTGTCCCACCTATATGTGCCGACTTCACACACTCAATACCTCATAGTAGAAATACCTACAAACTTATTTCATCTGAACTTTATAAATTAGCTTGAAGGTAATGAAGTAATTACAAAAATTACAATAACAATAAAATCACCGCATATGAAGTTCAAAAAAACAATCATTGCACAGAATTACTAGAGTTTAATATTGTGAATTTAAAAATCTTCCTCCTTTTAATAATTCAACTAGCACATCACCCTTAAACAAATAAGGCTTTAAATAGCTAGCTTTCAGCTATTGCTCATTTCGAAAAGGACACTCGCTCCAGCACTTGTCTTCTGAGGCAGACATCCTCTGGTAGCAGTATTTCCACCCACGACACAGTATTTGGAAATGAAGGCCACACCTAGCCTGTGCTCGGAGAAACATTTATGGGTGAAATAAACTACAGGCCTAATGAATATCATATTCTAAGAAAGGATAGTGACTTTGTGAGGCTTTTTCCCAATGTATTTTGTAACATTATTTGTAATTTTGTCCAATTTCATTTTTCAAGATATTCCCTCAGGTTGTCAAATCCAGTGATGATCCATCCTTATTGGTAAAACCCAGTATTGGGAACAACTCCAAAAAGGTATCAAAGCTTTCACCTCATTGTCACAGGACTTTTTTTTTCCCCCTTTTTCTCCATTATCACCTTTCTTCTCTCACTGCTTACACCTAAATTGTTTTTCATTTCTCAAGGTAATGTTTTCACACCCATCATTTCCTACCGTGTTTTTCCTATAATTTCAGTACAGTCGAATTTCAGGCATCATTCATCTTGGGGGGTAAAAAATTTCCTGATAGTGACTATATTATATAAAAATGTCATTTTCTCTGTTTTTGACTATTTCCACATGAAGCCTCAAAGCTTTCTCGTATCATTCTAGTAAGTTCCACATATCACAGATTATAGATTTCAGAATATATTTATATAAACATTTAAAACACACTGTCAGTTAAACAAATACCAGTATCTTGTCTGAAAGCAAGCTCTCTTTGAAATTAACAAATGAGTTCACATTTAGAAAAGGGGAAAGCCACTAATTTCAAGGCTGATGTCAGGAAAGAAATGGCATTAATGGGCAGAAGGTAGTCTTCAGTATCTACTTTTTTTTACCAACATCAGGGTATGTGACAGACCTCACTAACCTGGAGGCTGCCAGTGCAGCAGCCACTGGTCTCCGCAAGCAGCCAGTGCTATAGTTCCTGCTGTTACCAAGACAGTGTGCCCTGGGCTGCAAGTCAGTACAGCGATTAGCACCTACAAGTCCTAGAGCCAGTATATTTCCCTCTTCAAGACAGACCCTGTCAAAATAACACTCCACTTAATCTAATAATATCATAAATACACCATGTTATTTTTTTGATCATTAACATACAAAACAAATCCTGCAACACCGGCTTCAGTAATTCCAGCATGCTTGGTTTCCTCACAAATTTTAGGCAAACATATGGCAACATTTTAAATTCATTTCACTGGTGAGGTTTGAAAGGGTACAACTGTACATGATGTAAAAGACTTGTAACTAGGGTCGAGGATGAAAATTGTAACAATAGCTTTGGGGCTGTGATGTTGAAACAATAATAACACACTCTTGCTAATGAAGATAACTGGGCCTTTGACAAAGACAAAGTCCCAGTAGGACTGAGGGACACAGGGAGCCCTCCCTTAGTTTGGCAGCAGGATTCAGATATCTACATATCAGCCATATTCAAACCTTAGCCTCGCATATCAAGAATAAACATCTTAAGTTTCTGCTCCAAATTGGAAGAGAGAGATTTCATCAAAACTCCAATTCTATCACGATTAAAATAAATTTTGAGTGCACAGAGAAATTCAGGCTAACCTGTTGTTGTCAAGTCAATTCCAACTCATAGGGACCCTACAGGACAGAGGAGAGCTGCCCCATGGGGTTTCCAAGGGTGTGAATCTTTATGGAAGCAGACTGCCACATCTTTCTCCCGCGGAACACCTGGTGAGTTCGAACTGCTGACCTTGAGGTTAGCAACAAAGCGCTGAACCACTGCACCACCAGAGAGGTTCTCTAGGTCATTATTTGACATTCTATTAGAAAAGGAGAGATCAAAAATACACACAACCCATCCTCTCTCGTTTCCCGTTTAGCCTGGAAAGAAACAGTGCATTCACATTTTCCTTTCATCTTTTTTAGCCCGGTAGGATGCAGAAGAGGGACTGTTGCCAGTTTTGCAGAAGACAAGAATTACTACTTATTAAACCTAAAGAGTCCTTGAGTAGTTTAAATGGTTAAGTCCTTGACTGCCAGCTGAAAGACTGGTGGTTCAAACCCACCCAGAGGCACCTGTCATAGATTGAATTGCGTCCCCCAAAAATATCTGATTCCCAGCATTGTATGACCGTCTACCATTTTGTCATCTGAGGTGATTTCCCTACGTGTTGTAAATCCTACCACTATGATGTAATGAGATGGATTAGTGGCAGTTATATTGATGAGATTAGAAAGTAACTTAAGCCAATCTCTTTTGAAATATGGACCTCAAACCACCAAGAAAGCAGTGCTGGGAGAAGAGTGTGTCCTTTGGACCTGGGGTTCCTGTGCAGAGAAGCTCCCAGGCCAGGGGAAGACTGATGACAAGTACCTTTCTCCAGAGCGGAAAGAGAAAGCTTTCCCTTGGAGCCAGTGCCTTGAATTCAGACTTCTAGCCTACTAGACTATGACAGAATAAACTTCCCTTTGTTAAAGCCCTCCACTTGTGGTGTTTCTGTTATAGCAGCACTAGAAGACTAAGATAGCACCTTGGAGGACAGGCCTGGCAATCTCCTTCCAAAGGGTCACAGCCTTGAAAACCTATGGAACAGTTCTACTCTGCACACATGGGATGGCCATGAGTCAGAATTGGCTCAATGGCAACTAACAACAATAAAACCCAAAAAGTTAACTATATCTTAAGCTACAGTCATAACAAATTCTTATTTAAACCCACAGCTAGACAGTTCTAAGGGTGGGGAAATTCACTTTATACTACAAATAATGAAACTACTTACTTTCAAGTTTTAGCTCATTTATTTGCCAGTGAATTCTGAATATTTTCATAGCTAATATATTCTGAGTAGGGAAATCTTAAGGGAGAACTGAAAGCATGCAGGGAAAGGTACATTTGCTTTTTTAACTGTGTCAGTGATGGAGAGGTGGTTTAGCCCATCTAGTATGTACGGCAAGGACTGAAACGCACCTCCAGCTCAGTCGGTGCACTGTTCTGTAAGGTGTGCTGCCACATGTTCGACAACAATCATAAATGTTTTAGGTCTACTCAGTTCTGGACCTTCCCCTTAATTATATCTAATACTACATAGACACACATACATACACCCACACCCAGGACCATAAACTGATAAGTGAAAGACTCAGATTAAAAAATGAAATTGTATCACTGATCTCGTTTTTGCTTTTTATACTTTATGAACACATACATATACACAGTCCACTCTGTGTTATGGGGAAAGTTAACCTAAAACACAAGGTTAAACTAACACGTGGTACCAAAATGATGTCATGTGAACTTAATTTAGCTAAAATCACATTTCGGATTTAGAGATACATTTTTATTCACCAGATGTTTACCAAATGTGGAAAATTAATACAACAGGTTACGAACATTTTATAAATATCACATAAATTGTTTTCTATCAAAAAGCCTGCTGTTGTTTCTTAGCTGAGTTTTTCTATTTTGGGATGGGCAAAAATTCAATCCGTACTACATATTCTTCTTGCTTTCTCCCCCAATTTCCTCAACGTCACGGGCCTGAAATGTGGTGTTGGAAATTACAGACCCAAACATCCCTACTTGTCACCAATACCTGGTCACCCACCACTTGACTGGCAAGAGTGGTCAGTCTGGGGCTGTTTCCACATCACAGCCTCACGTGACCACGCCCATTGCTCGCTAAAGGCACTTCAAAGAACAAATGCCTTGAATAACACAGCTTACCCACATGGAACTGCCAGTATTTGACATTTTTAACCTACTAACACTTTTTTTTTTTTTTTTTAACACAGCCATTTCACATGGCTCAACCTAACAGAGTTTACCTGGTTCAAAGCAATTTTAACTTTTTCACAAACGCACTGTTACTCTTTACCACTGTTAATATTTAAACCAGTTAATCTGTTACCAAACGGCAAAGAAATGACTGCATAGAAAAAAAAAATAGGAAGAATCTATCAATCAAATTACGGTTGTAGCTGAGGCAAAGCATTACAGAAACAATTTAATTTTTTACAGGTGCCTTTCTGTATCATTTGCATTGTTCATGACAGAGATATATTACTTTTTATAATAAAAAATACATTTGAAAAAATTCTTTTTTACAAGTGGATTTGTTGAAGAGAACTAAAACAACACTATAAAATCAAACACATATGGATGTTTCATTACACAATTAATATGCCTGTAACAACTATAATAATGAAACACTGTAACTGCAGCATGTTTCTTCACTACTAATCCCTCTTCATTGGGGTATTGGTGTGAACACTTGAGCTCTGAGGGTTCCTTTTCCTCTCCTGGTACTCTGTAGGCTCTGCATCAGCCTCTAATTTGGTTTCATATCACACGCTAATCCAAGCTGTTGAAATGGTTTCTTGTCTAAATAGTTACTTCCCTGCATTAGAATTAATTTACTCACTACAAAACACTGTTAGTCTTAGCATTTCCAATCACTCAGAGTTCACCCTGTAAATGATACATCAACTGCCCATTAGTACTCCAGCTAATTTTGTTCCTATTTGCCACTGGAAAGATCCATGCAAATGCTGGTGCTACATAGATGCTAGAACTGTGGTTCTTCTCAAATTCAAACACCTTACTAGTAACTTCTGCTGAAACGAGACTTGCAAAGTAACGGGTGGGAGTGGTAGTGGCTACACTCGTGTGGTCTTTAGCCAGAAAAGAGACAATCTCTGGGCTGAAGGCTCCTGGAAGACTTGAAAATGGAAGTTATTATTTTTATTATCATTATTATTTCTGGTCTGGCTATAAAAACTAGATTTAAAAGCTGTGATCTGGTTGCATTGAAAAAGTATTGTTTTAACTATTTTACACTTTATTACACATGGGTTACATGTACAGTCAGCAAGAACACTACAAAGCACACAGTAAAAAGGGGCACATGGTTTGGCACCAAGCCCCTGATGTCTCCTAGTTAAGAAGAATAAACATTTACATCATACTAGCTATCACTGTTTGACTAGCCTTAAGTCAATCTACTCTTTACCCAAAAGTATGTGACTAGCCATTACCGTTTTCTTTTAAAGCCAAAGTATTTTCTTTGCCACAGCTGCCAAGTCCTAGTCCTTGGAGGTCTGCTCCTTGTAAGACACCAGTCAAGTGGAAGAACACTGTCAGACTCTTCCACAAAGCAAGGCAGTTTCGAGCATATTCTGAGACACAGCAGATTCCATCCCTCCCCCTTTTCTCAGGAGGTAGCCTCTTAAGTTCACAACAACAGGAGCCACAGACCACCACACAGTACTTCTCAAAGTGTGTTTCTCCAACCACCTACATCAAAAACTGATATAAATGAAGATTCACTGGGCCCTATCTCAAACCTACCAAATCTGTATCTATGATGGTGGGACTCAAAAATCATTAAATATATTTATTTAACATCTATTATGTACCAAGCAATAGATGCTGGGGATAAAGCAGGAATCGAACACAGACCAAAACAAGCTTATCCTCATGAAGCTTATAGTCTCTATTTTGACCAAACTTCCCATTCAATACTTATGCATCATAAAGTTTAAAAGTCACTAGGCAATGGCTTTGACATAGGGACAGGGGAGGTGGGATTATGATGTGTATGTATGGGGCAGAGGGGAGTTGCTTAACATTTCAGTTCATTCACTGTTCCAAAAGCAAAATAACAGAAACAGTCCATGACTTGCCTCATTCATCCAGGGTCTGTCTGTCTGTGTCTTTCTCACTCTCTCTCTCTCTCTCTCACACACACACACACACACACACACACACACACGACTGCCACTGGACAGATTCCACTGAAAGATATACAGTCTTGAGGTAGAAGGCAGAAGGGATTCTTCAGTCTGAAAATCTGATGGTATTTTTATGTATGAGGTTTTTTTTGTCCTATTCAGTTCAAACCCCCACCAAAATGTCAGCTCATAAATTTTTTAAATATGAATAAAATGTTGATAAGGTCATGATTGTGTGGCCTTTTCAATCCCAAAACCACTTCTAAAACCTGTGAAAGAGTATGATTTTATGTACTATGATTACAATAAGCACTGCGTCAGAACCAGTTCACGTGGGGCAGAGATACAATCAGCAGTCTGGAGATGCTGCCAACAGATTATGAGCACAGTAGAAAGTGAACTGAGAGATACAAAAAAACGAGTACAAATTTTGGTTGGGCTTAATTCCTACTCTAGAAAATGACCTGAATTGAAATTTCAAATATGTTACTTTTTCGTGTGACTGGATAACGAAGTCACTGCTATAAAAATGACAAATTACAGCATAATTCAGTGGAAAGGGCACAGTCCCAGAGCCTTGTATTTCTCCCTGAGTCAGTTAACCTTAAGGCAGTCATGTCAACCTCACCCCTACCTCGCTCACCATGAAACTCAGTAAACTGTCCCTGCATATGGGCAAGGCCTTAAAACTCTTTGTTTCTCCAACCACCAACATCGAAAACTGATATAAATGAAGATTCACTGGGCCCTATCTCAAACCTACCAAATCTGTATCATCTCAAATCTGTATCATCTCAGTCCTGAGTGAGCCCTGCATTTATGTTAAGGGCACTAACACACTGAGTTCTAACGTCCTCCTCCAAGAGGGGTGCCCTTCCTCTCTGTCCAGTAATGCTCACCCACTAACAACACAGTGCCTGGCTCACTCTAGCACCATTCAAATTTGAGGATTTTTCAGATATTTAATCTATGGATTAGGCCAGAGACTGCCCTCCAACCATATGGTGGCAAGGATAGGGTGAATCCCACCCTCTGCATGGTCTCATTTCTCTCCTGCTTTACATTATTATGGCTAATGCTGTAGTTTAAAGAGTCTACATTTAAAAATGCATAAAAGCTAGATACAAACACAAATACATATGAAGGGGAGAGTGACTCATCTCAATTGTTCCATATTCAGAAGCCTGTGATGATGATAATAAAACGGTTCACGCAAAATTGCATGGGTCAAAATGTTACTTAATGAGTTTGAGACAATCTCTTCCCAACCTTTTCTGAAAATGAGGACTTCTCAAATTTCCTTGACACTAGAGAATCCACTCAGGTACAAAATATTAATAATAATATAAATAACTGAAAATCTTTTTGTTTGAGTCTCATATTATCTCCTTCAGTCTTTCCTTATTCTTGAAAACTGACAACACCTTAAACCCGTTGCCATCAGGTTGATTCTGACTCATAGCAACCCTACAAGATGGAGTAGAACTGCCTCATAGAGTTTCCAAGGAGCACCTGGTGGGTTCAAACTGCTGACCACTTTGATTAGCAGCCGTAGCTCTTAACCACTACACCACCAGGGTTTCTAACAACACCTCAGAGGTGCCATATTTCAAGTTTAGCAAAGTACTGTGCAACTGCTTACAATAAAACATTTAAAAGTATAATCTACTACTATACGAGTATATACAAGTAATTTGTTCATTATATAGTTTGTTTCTATATTAAAAAGATGACTTCAGATTGCCATGTGCAACAAAGCAAAGAAACAAAAAGCCCAGCTATCCAAGAAAAAGACAAAGAGGAAGAAAATCAATTTCTCCACATCGATCTCAACTTCTCAAGAAATTTTCCATCTCTATCTCCACCACTGCCAGCCAGAGGGGTTGGGAAAATGTCCGACCATATATTCATGTAGGCAGAAAACTGACTCTTCAACTTTGAGCTTCACACTTTGTGAAGGTAGAGGGAATTTCACAGTGTCTCTGCAAGGGGCACTTGTGATTGCTGCTGACAACAGTTCCTGTTCATACAGCCTGCCTTTCCATATAGGACATGTAGCTCCCAAGAGCGAGGACAAACATCCATCAAATGTATTCAACCTTCTATTGGCCCATATTTCCAGTTCTAATAAAATTTAATCTTGCTTTATATATATTATACACTCACATACAGAAAACCTCAGCGCATTAAATACAATTGTGATTTGACTTATACAAGGGTGACTGATTGACCATGCACAAAATAAAATTAACCTCATAGACTTGTAAAGCTGAGTGTGACCTTCAAGAGCATCTAATCCAACTCTTCATTTTACAATTGAGGAAGCCAAAATACAGAATGGTTTGGCTATAGGTCTCAAACTCTGGCCTTCTGACTCCTAATACAGGGCAATTGTGTTTTTGTAATCAAAAGGAGCATTTTCTGCTTCTCGCTCTGTCTTAGTTTTCTTGTCTTGATTCCCAGTCTTTGGCTGTGGCTATGGTTTTCCTTTCATCTTCCTCTCTCTTCACGTGTTAAGGGCAGAAAATCCTGAGGCTAAGAATACTAGGAGAACATCAGATATAATTTATATACATTGAAAACTGTTCACTTGCAGCATCACCACCTGGACTAAAGGGGAAACTGCTATTCAAATTGGCTTTTCAAAACTGCCTTCATCTGATGAAGTCATTTCCCTTCTTAAAACCTTTCAATAGCTGCTTAACAGGGTTTACAAGAACCTGCACAATAGCGACCATGAAGTGAGCTCTTGCCTCAGCTCCCCCCACACTCCTTGCCATACACTAGACATCAACCATATGGTATGTCTCTCAGATCTCCAACTCACCCTGCTCTCAGACCTCTGAGACTCTGCCCCTTCTGTTCTCTCCCCAACACCCTCTGGGCCTCACCAATTCCTACCTTCTCTTCAGAGCTTAATTTAGCGATCACTTCCCCCAAGGTTCGAACTAGATGCATTTTCTCTTGTGCACCCCGTCACCATGTTATAATTATCTAATGACCTATTTCTACCTGCTTGTATCTCCCACTCATTCATTATTTTCACTTACTCTCACTGTGCTCATAGCATGCAATTCAGTACTAATAGAAGATAAGATGTTTATTAGATGCTGGCTGCATAAATGTATGCATGAAAGAGAAAAACAACATCCTTAAATGATCTTCCACAAGACTGCTGGTCCCGGCCTACCCCTGCTTGCTTAGAAGCACCACACCTCCTGGTACTGCACTCTGCTGTAGACAGACAGGTTATCTTGTTACAATTTATTTAATTCAGCTTGGATGTGATAATCAAAATAAATTCATTCTCATGTTTATAATAATTGACAGACATACTGGGGCTGTATATTTCACTGAATTTTAAAAAGAAGCTAAGGGATATCATATAGCATGTCATTAGGAGGTTTTCCTTTCATAGGTGGGTGAAATGCTGGATACTACAGCTATATTATTTTATAGCATTATTTTATTTCCACTAATATTGGCAGCACAGTAGTTAAGAGCTCAGCTGCCAACCAAAAAGTCAGCAGTTTGAATCCATCAGCCGTTCCTTGGAAATCCTATAAGGCAGTTCTACTCTGTCCTATAAGGCCGCTATACGGTTGTCATGAGTCAGAATCGACACAAGGACAATGGGTTAATATTTCAGATTATGGAAAGATGGTAAATGGTTTGCCTTGAAGCTACTATTTATTTCTAAAAATCTTACTTTTTTTAACTGAGAATAAATCCAAGAATTGTACCCAGAAAGAGATAAGCTTATAAAGAGTATCAAGAAGAAAAGGAAGAAGAGGTTCTAAATCATATGTGAGTTCACCGCAGTGCCAAATACAACCCACACACTGGTTAGCTTGGACTGTGCAATGTTTTAGAAGTGTATTAGGTATTTAAAGGTCAGACGATTTCACATAAGATGCAGACTTTCAGTTTTTCTAGAAAAATCAGAATCCTTGCCATTCTCTCAATTCATTATGCGGGCAAAGTTGTTTTGTGGTTGGAGCTACATGTTGTATGGTCGGAGCTACTGGCCAGTTCAAAATGGGTTTTATGGGTCCAACAAATCATGAAGCAAAGTAAGAAGAGGGACTAGAAGGAGAAAAAGGAAGAAACTCTTAATTTGGGAAGACTAGGCAGAAACAAAATTGCAACCGTTTTAAATTGTTCACCTCAAAGCCCCTACTAGGCCCATCAGGTGGAACAGAAACCCCTTAGTGCACGACTTGTTTTGTTTCAAGTCACTTGGAGGACTTTTAGTCCAACTGATATACCTCATATACCTTTTCAGATGAAAATACTGAGGTCTCATGAAATTGTCAAAGGTCGAAAACAACTTGGTACATCTCTTCCTCTCTCAGTCCTCAGATTCCCTGAATTCGTATTTAAGAACTGTAGGCATTAAATTTCTAATTTTCACACCCAAGGAAAATGCGAAATAAAGGAACAAAACAGAATAATGAATAACAACAGAAAGGCAGCGCCAAATTGAGCCAAGGGCCAAGTTTCCAATTCCCAGCCCCTGGTGCCAGACTGCTACGGATGAAACTGCAGAGATTAAAGTCTGAGAAAATGACTGGACAATGTGTATTGTATAATGGCCTGACGAACACCAACCCACCCACACAAATGGAACAGAGTGGAGAGAGGGGTATCACCGGAGAAGAAGCCTCCTACATGAAATTCACAGCAAATCAATCCAAATAAATATTTAATATTGACAAAGATGTGAGAAAGAAATACGCTCATAAACTATTAGAGGTCAGAGCGTTCTTGAGGAGGAAGGGTAATTCGTCAACATCTATTAAAACGTACAATTTTCCTCATACCCCTTGAACCAGCATTTCTCTTGGGAATTTATCCTTATAGACACAGTGGCATAAATACACAAAGACACATTACAAGGATGCTGGCTTCAGTGTTGTTAATAATCAGTGAAAGCCTAAAAAATAATCGAAAGTATCATTCACTGTAGTCTGGTTAAATAAAATATGGCACATTTATACAATGAAAACTTGTACAGTCCTTAAAGAGCATGTCATAGATCTATAAATACTAATACTGAAATGTGACTAAGATATGTTTAGTGGGGAAAAAACATCTAATTGAGAGCAGCATATTACTATTAAAAAAACAATAAGTAGGAGGAGTAGAAATACTCAAAACACTATGAACAGAGGTTACATTACCTCTGGTGAATGACAGAGAGGTCAGATGATGAGGTGGCGTTGGGGTAGGATATTAATTTTTACTCCTCTAGTAATAATAAAAAAAAGTAATAAAAGGCAGGCAAGAAAGAAAAGACCAAATGGGATGGCAGAAGAGACTTTGAAACTTGCTCTTGAACATACAGTAGCTAAAACTAATGGAAGGAATAATGAAGAAAAAGAGCTGAACAGAAGATTTCAAAGAACAACTCAAGAAGACAAAGTAAAGTATTATGATGAAACATGCAAAGACCTGGAGTTAGAAAACCAGAAGGGAAGAACACGCTGGGCATTTCTCAAGCTTAAAGAACTGAAGAAAAAATTCAAGCCTCAAGTTGTAATACTGAAGTATTCTATGGGCAAAATACCGAACTACACAGGAAGCATCAAAAGAAGATGGAAGGAATATACAGTGTCACTGTACAAAAAGAAGTGGCTGATGTTCAACCATTTCAGGAGGTAGCATATGATCAGGAATCGATGGTACTGAAGGAAGAAGTCCATGCTACGCTGAAGGCATTGGTGAAAAACAAGCCTCTGGGAACTGACAGAATACCAATTGAGATGTTTCAACAAACGGATGCCGCACTGGATGTGTTCACTTGACAATACCAAGAAATTTGGAAGACAGCTACCTGGCCAATCAACTGGAAGCAATCTGTACTGTGGCCATTCGAAAGAAAGTGTGATCCAACAGAATGCAGAAATTATCGTTAATATAACACGCAAGTAAAATTTTGCTGAAGATCATTCAAAAACATTTGCAGCAGTATATCAACAGGGAACCACCAGAAGTTCAAGCCAGATTCAGAAGAGGACATGGAACTAGGGATATCATTGCTGATGACAGATGGATCTTGGCTGAAAGCAGAGAATACCAGAAAGATGTTTACCTGTGTTTTATTGACTATGAAAAGGCATTCAACTCTGTGGATCATAACAATTTATGGGTAACACTGGGAAGAATGGGAAATTCAGAACACTTAATTGTGCTCATGAGGAACCTGTACAGAAACCATGAGGCAGTCGTTCCAACAAAACAAAGGAATACTGCGTGGTTTTAAAGTCAGGAAAGGTCTGCATCAGGGTTCTATGTTTTCACCATGCTTATTTAATCTGTATGCTAAGCAAATAATCTGAGAAACTGGACTATATGAAGACAACTGTGGTATCAGGATTGGTGAAAGACTAACAACCTACAATATGCAGATGACACAACCTTGCTTGCTATATGTGAAGAGGACTTTGAAGCACTTAGTAATGAAGATGAAAAACTACAGCCTTCAGTATGGATTCGATCTCAACACAAAGAAAACAAAAATGCTCATAACTGGACCAATAAGCAACATCATGATAAATGAAGAAAAGATTGAAATTGTCAAGCGTTTCATTTGACTTGGATCCACAGTCAACACTGATGGAAGCAGCAGTAAAGAAGTCATTTGCATTGGACTAATCTGCTGCAAAAGACCTCTCTGAAGTGTTAAAAGCAAAGATGTCACTTTGAGGACTAAGGTGCACCTGACCCAAGCCATGGTATTTTCAATCACCTCATATGCAATTGAAAACTGGACAATGAATAAGGAAGACTGAAAAAAAATCAATGCCTCTGAATTATGGTATTGGCAAAGAATAATAAACATACCATGGACTGCCAAAAGAATGAACACATCTGTCTCGGAAGAAGTACAGCCAGAACAATCCTTATAAGCAAGGATGGCGAGATTTCATCTCAAGTACTTTGGACACATTATTAGTAGGGACCAGTCCCTGGAGAAGGACATCATGCTTAGTAAAGTAGAGGGTCAGCAAAAGAGAGGAAGACCCTCAACAATATGGATTGACACACTGGCTGCAACAATAGGCTCAAACATAGCAATGACTGTGAGGATGGTGCAGGACCAGGCAGTGTTTCATTCTGTTATACCATAAGGTCGCCATGAGTCAGAACTGATTTGACGGTACCTAACAAAAACATAAAAGTAATATAAGCAAAAATCATACTACATTTAGGTCAACTACAACATGGACAAGCATCCAAGAATAACTTCATATTGCTTGGTATGAACTGGCTAGAGAAATGTATTGATAAGTACAATTACAAGCCCTGCATCCCTAAGCAAGATAAAGTAGCTGAACCAAAAATAAGTAAGTGTCCTTGTAACCCCCTCCACCCACACCCAAAAATCTTCTGACAGGATCTTGGGAGGAAAGAAGGCAATGAGAAAGAAGGCCCTGCTCACCACCCCCTACTCCCTTTTATATATAACAGCTTTGGCAGAAATGAACAAGCCAGAAAGGGTAAGCAGAGAGTGGAGGGGGAAGTGGCAGGGCCATGAGGTGTGTGTGTTGGTGGGGGGAAGTCTATACAAAGGCTGGGCCCCAGCATAGAAACACTGTGAGCCATTTTGGTTATTCAGGTAAGGCTCATTTCTTTCCTAATGAACCACCTCGTAAAACCAAGGCCAGCAATAGGCCAGACAGGGTGATCACACCCACAGCTGGCCACACCAATCTTCTGCCCAGATCAGGGACCTAAACTACCCAGACTAAGAGACTGATGCATTTTTATCTTTTTACTCCCCCACCCCACACACACACCAATAAATAATTTCTGTGTCGCTTTTAGGCACTTGAGATACTATTCAGCTTGATGGAAACATGAAGTGAATGACTTTTGGCAAACTGAGATGGCTGGGTACAAATATTACTAAAGGTGGTTGAGAGGGTGTTCAGTCACAGCACAGAGTGTGGCATCTAAACAAAGAATCTTATCTAGATTCTTCCTTTCAACAAATATCCTACACTCAAATGAGTAAGAGTACACAAATAACTTTACTACCTCAGAGCTGTATAAGTGCCACAAGAGAGTAACAACCAAAATACTATGAGGATGAAGTGGAGGGAGGGTAACTCCCAAGGCGGGTGAAGTGAGGAACCACATAACACAGGCACAGGCAGTATTTGAGCTGTGCTCTCGAAGAACGTATGCTATTGTCAGGTTAGCTGCCTTATGCCTTCACATCAGCTCCTATTCATAACGACCTTATTTACAAAAGAGCAAACTGTTGCCCAGTCCTGCCTCATCCTCACAATCGTTGCTATATTTTAGCCCATTCTTGTAGCCACTGTGTCAATCTATCTTATCAAGGGTCTCCCTCTTTTTTCCTTGACCCTGTATTTTGCCAGAAAAATGTGTGGATGAATCATAATGAGATGGGGTATCCTAAGCTCAAGGAACTTGAGTGCCAGGAAAGTAAAAGAAGGGTCATTAATGAGGAAACATTATGTAAGTTTTTTTGGCGAGAAGCAAAATATCTGAAGGGAAGGAATGGAAACAAGGTTGAAGAGAAAGGTGTGAGTCCTGACTAGTCAGATTCTTATGGAGTTTTTTTGGTTTTTTAGATACATAAAAAAGGGGAGGTTAAACAGAAACTGAGCTTCTAGACTATTAATCCAGCAGGAATACACAAAATGGATTGCTGTAGAAAAAGAGGAAGTCCTCTCACATAAAATAACCTACATGAATGTACTTTTCGAGAGACAACTTGACAAAACACCAATTAATGGTCAAAAGCTATCCTAGCTCAGTGACAGAACAGTGTCACCAAGGGGAAAAAACAAGTTTCATCTGTTTTTTCAGAAAAGTTTATACAGATGTTATATTAACTGAAATGAAAATGTACATGTCTAAGAAAAAGTTAACACTGAGTGGTGTCTGTTGCTTGTCACATGAATAATAAAATTTTCTTCAAGCCTTATATGAAGGTTCCTTGGGAAAATATTCAAACATGAGTGGCACCAGAAAAGAGAGCTAGCAACAATAATCTCTGTTTGTCTACGTACTGTACATTTGAAAATGGACATTTTTGTTTCTGCTAGTTTTAAATTACCATTTCATTTTTAAGGAAAATGGATTATAAGAGATATTTAAATAAGGGGCTTACTCAATTTTCTGAACAAAATATTCCCTCCAAAATAATGTCTTCATTAAATACTTTAAAAGAATCAAGAAGAAAACAAAACCTTTAGGACAACTGGGATAAAAACGCTGATGTTCAAAAATTTTTAAACAGATTTGCATAATGTAGAGTAACCTGTATCATTTAAATACACTCAAAACTATAGAAGATGAAGCTCAAAGAAATGATTTAATAGTTGCTTTTTTTTAATATAATGTTAAAGGAATTCATTCATTTGACAAATACTTACTATCTGAGAGGTACAGTGCTGAGCACTGGAGACTCGGAAGTGAACAAAAGACAAAAATAAGCAAAAATTCTGTCTTCATGATGTTTATATTCTGGTGGAGAGAAACAAGCAAAAAAAAAAAAAAAGGTAAAATTCATAGTTTGTTAGAGTGTGATAAGTGCTAAAGAGAAAAATAAAGGGCTTTCCTCCTTCATGTTTGAGGTTTCTCTCTTTCCTTTCTGGACCAATCCAGGGAGCACCTAGTCACTGGCAGCCATTTTGTGACTGCCTAAGAGCTACCATTTTAGAATGAACATTAAGGAGAGCACAGCACAGAGGTGGGAGGAGTACCATACAGTACCTGGAGCCCACCTTTTCTCTGGATACCTAATTACGTGAGATAATACATGTTCTTTTTTATTTAACCCATGAGTGAAGACTGTCTGTGACTTGCTGCTGAAATATCCTAATAAAATCTCAGCTAATGACACTGAGACATTCTTACCCATCAATTGTTGACTTTAGACAGGGTTAAGGTTATATGAACCACAGATCTGGGGCTTAGAACTGAAACCAGATCATTCCCACCATCTTTTTGCAAATATGAATATAAGCCAGAAAATACATAATTTCTATCTAGAAGTTCTGAGAAGATAATCTAGCTTCCTCCTTCATTTTAAAATAGAAGAAACCAAGCCCCAATATAAGAATTTAGAAGTTCTACCTCCTAACTCCAAGAGCTATGTTCTTTCCACCACCTGTCCTAGAACAATACAGTGTTAGCTGAAAGGAAGCTTACAGATCATTTAAGATAAACCTCTCATTTTGAACATTAAAAATTCTGTCAAAAAAAGTTTTTTGAGATTCTGGGAAGTTAAATTCCTTGACCAAAGTCAGGGTTTATCAAAAACAGATTTTGAATTCTTCTTTCCTAACTACAAATCCTAACTGTACTTCCACAGGCAGCCTCCCGGCAGGCTCCAACAGTAATTGCCTATGCAATTAGCTATTCAAGTGCTTTTCTAATATTTCAAAATCTTTCTGGCTGAACTTGTAGAGCTCATATCTGTTGCTAAGGGCACACCAAGGAGCAATGAGAATTGCTTTTTTTTTTTTTTTTATCCATTATATTTTAAATAACAAAACCGTAACTTGGCATTTCTGTAAAAATAGAGTGGAAACCCTTACCTTTTCCCCTGTAAAAATGTTCAAGATGCTATGTCAATAGAAGATGGTGCATGGGCTATATTTCAGTAGGAATTACAATACATTATATGCTTCATAGTCAAAAACTCCATTACTTGAAGAAGAAATAATGTAGGAACCAACCAGATTCATTCCAGTTTCTTTTGCATAGTACCTTTGCAAGGATTTTCCTCCCTCAAACAGGGAAGTGAACTTTGGCCTGAAAGTTCCCAAGACTGTTCCTGGCTCTCTTATGCACAAACAAAAGACCCAAATCCATGGCTGTAGAGTCAATTCTGACTCACAGCAACCCCACAGGACAGAGTAGAACTGCCCCACAGGGTTCTCAAGAAGCAGCTCATGGATTCAAACTGCTCTTAACCACTGTGCCACCAGGACTCTTACTGTCTTATGCACCAAAAAAAAACAAAAAACAAAAAACCGTTACCATTGAGTCAACGCAGACTCATATACAGGGGAACTCATTTCTAAAGAATTAGACCTCCACCCCAGGAAGCCTTGCCACAAGCCTAAGTCCAGAGGAATTTCATGGGCCCTGTCACAACCAGCATTAAGGAAATCAGAGCTTCAGGAATCACTTTCATGTCCACAATGCTTTTTTCCAAGGATTTGATTAGATACATTGTTTTTCTTAACAACTATTGTCCTTAAAATTCAGAGCTGTACAAATATGCCTCATACATACAAAGTTAACCTAGCGAGATAGAGACAGTTAATCTTCAATGCTTAATGCTGTCAATTAACTTTAATGAATAAAATAATCATCCTTAGTCAATTTTCTGATAAAGCTACAAAATTAATCTAAAAATAGCAAGATAAATCACTACTTTTAAAATCGAAACTGGTATTTCTCTCATTGTGACAAGTATATATGAGTTACATTAAACTGTAAGTATATACTTTTTGAAGGAAAAAAGAACGGAGCCTAAATGACAAGTGAGCCAAAACACTGGAACTAGAAGAGAAATAACATTATTCAGTGCAAAATATTTGGTTTATATCAAATTCATATGACCTCTAACCAAACATCACTTGCCCCTATTCTTAATGAAGATAAGAACTTAAGAAGGTATCACAATTTATCTCATCTACTTAAAACAAGTAAACTAAATAACTAACAGTAGAACAAACACTCTTTATGAGCACAATAATAATATCTTGGTCCTAGTAAAACCAAGTGGAAAAGTTTCCATCACTGTGCAAATTTCTCCAACACAAGCACCATGAACAAAAGGCTGCTTGATATCCCTGTGAAAGGCCTGTCATGCCTTTCTATTAGCCATAATCCAACTGCTAATCCCCCTAGCTCCATTTACTCTACTGGGGAGGCTGATGCCTGTTTATGTACAATGAAATACTGTAATTCCATCAGAAACTTTATATGTAAGGGCTGATGTAGTTCACGAAGTCTTGTAACAGAGGCAAGTCAGCAATAATGTCATTTACTCTGATTATGAAAATAAAATACACTCATTACAGCAAAGAAACAAGTTTATCAATTTCAAAAAAGTAAAAAGCAAATAACAAAGACCCATCATAATCCTACTGGTCAATAACTACCACTTGGTGTCTTTCCTTCAAGGTTTTTTTACTCGTATGCTATCGTGTACGTACGTACTTTGTGCGTGTGTGTGTGCGCCTTCTTACTTCACATTTTAATTTAAACAGACACAGTATCAATGAAAAAGTAAAAGAAAATCTCTTAGAATTTTCACAAATGAAGTGTTGGTTAAACCTTCCAATGGAGACCTGTTATAGTCCTTCAATATATGAGCTTGCATTTGGTAAGTGCTGTGATTCATCTTCTGTCACAAATATAAAACCTAATTGTTTGTTTGTAAACAGGGACAGCATCGAAATGCATGTGAATAAAAGAGAAGAAAGGATAAGGAGAAATGGCGCTGTGGATTATTTCTCACTTTAAATTCATACAACTCTTCCAGAGCTGCTGTGTTGTTTTACCTTAAAGTCACAACACAAATTTCCCAATTATGTCTTCAAGTCTCCTCCCACCAGCCATCCCCCAGCTAAGCAAAGGATGAGAAGGTCCACAGTTAAAAGACAAGAAATTATTTTAATTCCTGTTTTCCTTGCCTATCTAAGTCTTAAGATTAAGAGGTTTATCGTTAATTTTATAAATTAATTGGTTTTTCTGTTGGATATTCTTGGCAGACCACTAAAGCTTTAGGAACAAAAAACTAAAAAGTATTCATATGTTTTTATTTTTAAGGAGCATGAACTTTTCAAACTTTATGGCTCAACTGACAATAAGACTTGAGCTCTGCTCATCCCTTGATTCTGAAAATCACTCTGCCAATCTCCCATCAGGGATAACTGTGCCCGCTATCTTTTTCATCATTTAAAATAAAACAGGGCTTTGAAAAGAAGATAGCGAGTTGCTAAACTAGAAAAGATAGGAGAAAAAAGAAAATCTTAACTGGAAAGGCCAAGAGCTGCCAGTGACAGTGACAAGGTAATAAGACAGCCAGTACTTCTTAGAAGGAAAATAGAGGTAGCCTGTTCTCTGAGGTAAGTTATTTCTAGTTTCTCGTCCACCTATGTAAAGTTTAAATGATAATCAGCCTAAGTCTAAACCTTCATTATTTTTACATCCTTTCCATATGTCTACACAGTAGGCATACTATAAATGTTTGCTGCATTGAACTTAATATCCCAGTAAGCAAACCTGTATGTAATCACCATAATGCTAAGATACAATTTCAAAAAGGAAAACATTTCACTATTCACAAGTTTTGGGTAACATATACCACTTCAGTTCTCAATGAAAATCATACATAAAACTCTGCTATTTGAAATGTTACATTCCACTAAAACCAATGGATGATATACAGGAGAAGTGAAGCATAGCATTCAATGATGCCATATGGAAGAAGTCTGAAAAATGACCAAGAAATACACTTATTTGTTGTTTACATATAATATATTGTTTCTACAGGACCTTTCTAATACCCCTCAGGCACGAATTTGCCACTAGTTTCTAAATCTTGAGAAATACAGTACAGCAAGTAGAGACCATTAAAGTACTTTATCGCGTTACTTCTAGGGAAAAGAACAGATGGGAGTGGGAGGAAGTAAGCAAATAGGCTTCCCTGCTTTACAACCTTTGTCACAAGAAAGCTATCTTGCTGTGAATTCCAGCAAGACTGGAACAGCAAGACTGTTCATTATGGCTAATGAACTTCTCTGCAGGGAGGCAAGGGGCATAAGCATAGTGGGCAAATCACAGGCTTAGAACTCTGGAGACCGAAATACAGTCTCTGTTCTACGCTATTAGCTTTGCAACCCTTAGGTTGCAATTAACCTTTGGGCCTCAATTTATTTCCTCACGCCCTAAACATTTTTTTACCCAAACCGTTTACAAAACTTTCTCACTTGATTCCCAGCATATCCCTCACAGCTAAGAGAATTTTCATCAGAGTTATGTTCTGTAATGTACAGAAAGGAAACAACAGACATACTCTAAGTGCTTTTTCAAACAACACATGCTTTCCCCACCCCACTGTAATTCCGACGCGCAACCCACCCCTGCCTTGAAAATTACTGCACTAGAAGATGTCCAATATGCTTTCTGACACTAATGTTTTGAGAATCCATAAATCTAAGATTCATCCTACCTGGGCACTGTAAAACTCAGGCACATCCACAGACCTCAGAGCACAGTTGGAGCCCGTCCCTTCCTCTGAATGTGTCTGCCCAGCAGCCCCTCATCAGAGCAAACAGGAACCAAAAAAAGGCCTAATCTAGTAGCAAAAGTCAAAAAACAGGTTCTGCTGTGCTTCTGAAGCTACCTCTGATACTTTGGCCATGCTCCTCTGGGCCCAACATGCCTTTCTCTTCTATAAAGATGACACATCCAGCCTTCAACTATAAAGACCTACCCACTAAAAAAGACAACAAAAGGGGTTTTTATGGGAGCGCTAGAGGACCTTCTCTAGCTTCCTCTGTAATCTGTAACGGCTCTGCAATTATACTCAAACATACTGAGCATATCATTCTACTGTTTCAAATTTCACTTTATTCATGAATAATGCTAAAAAATACATTCTTTCTGCAGAAGTGGAACATATCCGGAAGCAAACTTTTTATGACGTAGAGACTTTCTCTCACATAAACTTTGCACTTGATCACAACATCCAGGCAAAGTCATTGCTGTTCAATCCAAAAGGTCCAGTTACTTCATTAAACTCTAGAAATGAGTCTTATTCTGGGGGCTCCAGGCAAGCACCACGTGTCCAAGAAACCCCAAAAATGTGTGCTCATTTTTATGATTTTGCATTTTCCTGAGGGAGGAGGATTGATTGCTTATGTCTGTTTTTTAAAGGGGTCTACCTGCTATTTTTTTTTTTTTACCTGCTATTTAGTGACTGCAAACAACATCTATTGGAGAAACATGACCAAAAAAAAAAAAAAATGCATAAACAAACAAATGAATAAACAAATCAATAAATTTGTGTGTGTGTGTGCATGCACGCACACGCGTCCATGTGCTTCTGGCACAGCTTTATAGGAAACGAGAGAGAGGCAGGAGGAGATATGGGAAACAGGCAGTAATAGTGGAAGTACTTGTAGAATGACAGTATCCTTTCACATTTATACAGTATTTTACTGTTAACACTTTGATTTTCATCATCATTGTCTTGTGTTCAGTCCTGCATATAGTAGGTGCATCTGTATTCATGGCTCTGCCATCCACTGCTCACATCAAGGGCAAATAATCATCTGTCATTTGACTTCCTTCAGCACTTATCTCTTTTCTCTGGAAAGTAAACGTCTTCCCTTTCTATTGGTTCATTCTCATCAAACATACTCTAGCATCATCTTAAAAAGTTCTCTCTTGACCTCAAGTTCTCCACCCACCACTGCCACTCTTAACATCATTTCTCAATTACTCTTCAGTGGGATGCCAATATTCACTAAACTCCTCACATCTTGCTTATTCCAGAAACCCAAAATCCCACTG
Source organism: Elephas maximus indicus (assembly GCF_024166365.1). Classification (NCBI taxonomy): domain Eukaryota; kingdom Metazoa; phylum Chordata; class Mammalia; order Proboscidea; family Elephantidae; genus Elephas; species Elephas maximus. The sequence goes on along the minus strand of NC_064826.1, from coordinate 60,864,542 downwards.
CCACTGAGTTGATTCCAACTCATAGCAACCCTATAGGACAGAGTAGAACTGCCCCCACAGGGTTTCCAAGGTTGTAAATCTTCACAGAAGCAGAGTACCTCATTTTTCTCCCACAGAGCAGCTGGTGGGTTCGAAATGCCAACCTTCTGGTTAGGTGTCCATTTCCTTCATCCTTTCTAATCATTATCTGTCTCTCTAAAACATCTGATAAATTTGGCTACTCCTTCTTGAATTCCCTTAATCTCTTGGTTATCTTGTCCTCCTAACTCACTTCTAAAACACCTTTGTTGCTTTCTCCTTCTCTCCTGACTGACAGCTAAACGCTGGATCTGCCCCAAGCCCTCTTCTCTGCCTATATGCGCTCTGTAGACTATCCCATCTGTTTCTGTGGCATTAAAACCATCTAATCACAGGTGAACTCGCAGTTTGTTTGTTTTTTCCCCTCTATCCTGGGCCTTTCCTTGAGCACCAGGTTTATACATCTACTGTCAAAAAGACATCTTCAATTGGATGACTGATAGACATCTCAATGTACCCTTGATTTTCCCAAATCTGCCCCCAAGCTTTTTACGCCACAGTGTACCACATTTCAGTAAATACTATACAAATAAAACAGAGGAGTTGGCTTTGATTCCTATTTTTCTCTCATTCCCTGGGCTAATCCAGCAGTAAATTCCATTAGTGTTACTTTCAAAAATACACTCAGGCTCCTTCACTCTTATCCACCTCCACACTTGTCTTAGTCATCTGTGTTGCTATAACAGAAACACCACAAATGGATGGCCTTAACAAAAAGAAATCTATTCTGTCACAGTCTATGAGGCTAGAAGTTCAAATTCAGGGTGCCAGCTCCAGGGGAAGGCTTTCTCTCTCTGTCAGCTCTGGGAGAAGGTCCTTGTTATCAATCTTCCCCAGTCAAGGAGCTTCTCAGCACAGGGACCCCAGATTCAAAGGACACACTATTCTCCTGCCTCTTGTTTCTTGGTGGCAGGAAGTCCCCCTGTCTCTATGTTCGTTTCTCTCTTTTATATCTCAGATGAGACTGACTTAAAACACAACCCAATCTTGTAGATTGAGTCCTGCCTCATTAACATAACTACAGCTAATCCTGCTTCATTAACATCATAGAGACAGAACTCTAAATACATGTGAAAATCACATCAGATGACAAAATGGTAGACGATCACACAATATTGGGAATCATGGCCTAGCCAAGTTGACACATATGTTGGGGGACACAGTTCAATCCATGACAACATTGTTACCCTAATTTATAATACCAATATCTTTATTCTCAGTTCATTAAAAATCCAAACACAAAGTGCCATACCACTCCCTTGCAAAGAAACAAGCAAACAAACCTCCAGTTGCTTCCTCATTGCATCCATAATTTTTCAAAAAATCAAAAAGCCTTTTACAAACAAGGCTCTACTTCAGCTGGTATCTGCCTGCCTCTCTAAACTCAAATCCTGCACTCCCCACTCTGTCTTTACATTCCAGCCTCAGTTGGTTTTTACGTTTCTTCAAATAAATGCTGATGTATTCACATTGTTTCAGCAATGTGAACTTATGTGATAATCATGGTTTTGTTCTCAGACAATAGCTATTAGCATTGTTAATCAATATAATATATTAATTATATATGCGGAAACCCCAGTGGCGTAGTGGTTAAGTGCTACAGCTGCTAACCAAGAGGTCAGCAGTTTGAATCCGCCAGGCACTCCTTGGGAACTCTACCGGGCAGTTCTACTCAGTCCTATAGTGTCGCTATGAGCCAGAATCGACTTGCCGGCAGTGGGTGGGTAATTTCATACGCTTAATGAGATACACGAAATAGAGCAACAATTTCCTCTAATTGAATTTGTCTTATTTTCAATCATTTACTTATAAAAGTCCTTACAATAAAGTTTCAGAAAGTCACTGACCTTGCTGATCATAAGAATAGAAGAGGGCAAACATCAAGGGCTAGTAATTGATGTCATCACCACCAAGGGGGGGTCTTTTAGTCACTGTCTGAGCAGTTTTCTAATAAGGCAATTGGGTATATTGGTTTAAATGGTTTTAAATTGTTCATAATTACATGAGAAATACTATGCAATATCCAAAGTTCAAATTCTTGAAGAAATTTGAAAGAAAGTACAAATCCCATTTACAAAAGGCTGTGGATTTTTTATGTTCATTTTCACAAAAAAAGACAAATGTAATCAAAATGCTTGGGTCTATTTTTAAGTCCCTCTTAAAAAATCTTATCAGCTTTGAGAAAGTAGAGGGTGGCGTATTAGGTACATAAATGGTATTTAGCATGACAAAATCTTTGAATTCTTACTAGTGGTTGATATACTAAAATAAACCTGACTATACCAGTCAAATGGAAACCCTGGTGACATAGTGGCTAAGCGCTACGGCTGCTAACCAAAGGGTCGGCAGTTCGAATCCACCAGGTGCTCTTTGGAAACTCTATGGGGCGGTTCTACTCTGTCCCATAGGGTTGCTATGAGTCGGAATCGACTCAACGGCACTGGGTTTGGTTTTTTTTTTTTTTATACCAGTCAAAGGATGCACTACACTGGGCAAATCTGTTGCAAAAGGCCTCTTTAAAGTGTTAAAAAAAGAAAAAAAAGCAAAGATGTCACCTTGAAGATTAAGGTGCACATGACCCAAACCATGGTATTTTCAACCACCACATACACATGCAAAAGCTGAGCAATGAATAAGGAAGGGGGAAGAAGAAGTGACTCCTTTAAATTATGGTGTGGGTGAAGAATACTGAATGTTCCACTGACTGCCAAAAGAAGGAACTAATCTGCCTTGGAGGAAATACAGCCAGAATACTCCTTAGAAGCAAGGGTGGTGAGACTTCGTTTTACATACTTTGGACATGTTATCAGGAAGGATCAATCCCTGCAGAAGGGCATCATGCTTGGTAGAGTAGAAACCAAAAAAAAAAAACCCAGTGCCACTGAGTCAATTCCAACTCATAGCGACCCTATAGGACAAAGTACAACTATCCTATAGAGTTTCCCAGGAGTGCCTGGCAGATTTGAACTGCCAACCCTTTGGTTAGCAGCCATAGCACTTAACCACTACACCACCAGGGTTTCCAGTAGAGTAGAAGGTCAGTGAAAAAGAGGAAGATCCTCAATGAAATGGATTGACACAGTGGCTCCGACAATGCACTCAAGCATAACAACGATTGTGAGGATGGAGCAGGACTGGGCGGTGTTTCATTCTGTGGTACGTAGGGTCGCTAGGAGTTGGAACCGACTTGACAGCACCTAATAACATCAGTCAGTCTATCTGGTTCTTTTCTATCCACACTCTCTAACTCAAAGTTACCTAACCACATGCTGTCTTATCTAGACTCCCCTCCATTCACATCAATCAATCAAACAAAAACTAAACTAATTACATTCATGCCATTCATGTTCATTTTCTAAATAGACACAACTCCTTCATAGCAGAAACTACACCTTATCATTGTTGTTTCCACCAAAGAAGTGGTTTTAAACATAAAAACACATCAAAATCCTTGAGAAACTTAAAAATCAAGATTCCTATACCTTGGCCTCAACGATTCTAATTCAGTATTCCTGGGGTATGCCCAGGAATCTGTGTTTTATAAATGTTCCCGATACTCCCCAAGGGATTCTGCTGTACAAGTATGTTCAGAAATCACTGCCCCAGAGCCCTTACATGGCATCCTTACCTTAGCCACTGTTGACTAATTGTCCCATAAATTTTAGAAACGAGCTGGCATCCACTTTCAGTCAATTTAATGGTCAGGAAGTGTTATTCCCATCTTTACAGAACATAAATGAGACTTAAAATGATGTGACAGTAAGTGGCAGAGCTGAAGTTGCACCCAGGCTTGGTGAATCTGAACCCCAAGGAAAAGGCAAGAGCAAATGGAGTCAAGAGCTAAGTACTGATGTGGCTGATGGCAAGGTGAGGCCTGGGGATGGGAGCAGATGGCTACTAAACCAAAAAACGAAACCCTCTGCCACTGAGTTGATTCTAACTCGCAGTGACCCTATAAGGCAGGGTAGAACTACCACATAGGGTTTCCAAGGAATGACTGGCGGATTTGAGCTGCTGACCTTTTGGTTAGCAGCCGATCTCTTAACCACTGCACCACTAAGGCCCCAGATGGCTACTAGCATGTGAAAAGATTGTACAGAGACCACTGACGGCTCTGTAAATGTTCACAAAGGCCCTAAGCTTTCTCATTTCCATTGATCCACCCTAGAGATTAAGACCCACTACTCTGAGTAACTTTCTCTAAAAGAAGTTCCTCAAAGCCAAGTCAAAATTGCCTCAATGGCAACAGGTTTGATTTTGTTTGTTTGTTTTTGTTTGTTTGTTTGTTTGTTTTCTTGACCTATGATCTTAGGTTAAAGTATTTTTTTCAAAACTGATCTCAGGCCCACACCTCCTCGAAACGATGCAGGGGAAATTGCTTTGTACGCTGCACAGCACCGTTCAAACGCAAGGGCTTATTCTGTCCTCAGTGCTTCTTCAATATTTTTCAACAGTCATTTTTTTCATCTTGGCTGATATTTAAAAAATTCAAACTTATTTAATGGATTTTCAGATGTATTGCCTTTAAATACACTTAGGCTCTTTTAAATACTAGATATTTTATTATAAATTACTCCATATGTAAAGTAGCTTTTATCAAATAAATGGCAATTTCTAATGTAAATTCCACGCTAAAGGGGACAAATTAGTAACTTCAAGTTTCCAAATAATTTTAAGTATTCCATTTTATTTTCAGCTTTGTACTTGTACCACTGATTTTACTTCTCAATTTCCATAACACAAAGATGTAGGACAAAAGGAAAACCAAATCAATCATGTACAGGCCCAAAGACAAGTGTTTTAATCAGGTTCTTTTAGGTGTAATTTACAGAATACTCCCTTAGCCATTCCATCACTGGGGAGGGGTGCAATAGCAAGGGAGATGAGGAACAAGGAAATTTAAAAACAGAAACTGAAATGTCTCACAGAGATATGAACCCAAATCAGTCCATAATTTATTCAATAATATTTATCGAGTGCTTGCTATCTGCCAAGCACTGGAGATATAGCCATAAACCAGATAGGCAAGGCCCCTTCTTTACTGGGCTTACATTCTAATGAGGGAACCATTCAGTCATTCATTTATTCAACAATTCATTCACTTATTCATCAAGTATTTGTTGAACACTTACTAGTGCCAGGAGCTCTTTTAGGTATCGGAAATACACAATAAACAAATCAATATTCAGGATAATGCCAGCTATTATTAAGTACCATGAATATAAATTAGCCAGTGAAGAGAACACAAAGTGATGGGATTAAGATTAAGGGTGAGTGTGTTTGGGCAGGTGGGGGATGTTAAATCAGAAAGATTGGTCAAGTGTATTCCCTGAATACACGGCAAGAAGGTGATCTTTGAGCAGAGATCTAATTGAAGCAAGGAAGATGACTATGCTAATATCTAAGAATAGAGAATTGCAGGAAGACGCATAGTAAATGAAAGGTCTTAAAACAGAACCTCATGTATGCTGTACAGTCAATGAACAACAAAGCCAATCTGGCTGAAGAAACATATAGGAGATGAGGTTGGAGCGAAGACAGGAACTAGAACATGTAGGTAAATAATTTAGAATGTTAATCTAGTATAAATGAAATCATTTGGACAGCTGATAGTGTTAGGATAATAATCTGGTGTATGTGTTAAAATCAAGCCAACTGTAACATGGAAGATCAACTGTAGGGGGGCAAGTGTGGAAGCCAAGAAGACCAGTCACAGGCTATTTAACAGCAGAGCCCATGCTAGCGATAATGACAGTCAAGGAAGTGGTAAGAAGTTTTGATATTCCAGATACATTCCTCAGGTAAGGCCAAGAGAATGTATTGATGGGCTAGATATGGGGCTAAGAGAAAGAGGAAAGTCAGTTCTAATAACCTAATCTAAAAATTGTGAAAAGTCTTTAGCTGTATTTGAAACTCCTTCTGTCACTTATAGCATACATTTGGATACAACATAAATTTCACACAAGAGCTCAAATACCTGAATTCTAATGAACATTATTTCTTTACCTTTCCTTAATAAGTATAATTCATAGTCATTGTCCAGGTGGTGAGTCATTCAACACGTAGATGCATTTCTCCATCAGAAATTGGGTCAGACTTTAGCTATAGACAGAGAGAAATGCACAGAATATAGAAAATTCAACAGTATTAGATTAAAATAGCTTTCAAAGTTCTCACCTAACGATACAGGAAAAGTATGAAAAAATACATAGAATTTAAGAAGTGAAGAGATCAGTTAAAGGAAGTTAACTGCATATTGATTTGGAGGATCACTGATTCGACTGAGACAAAGAATTACTTAAAAGATATGGAGTCTCCCAGTTGTGATCCTGACAATACAAAATGGCACAGCATGTCACTGGGTGGCTGAGGGAGAATTCCCCTGGATATCAGCGGCAGCCTTCCATCAGGTCTCAGTTCTGTGGCTGATAAGTTACCTAACTTACTGTACATAAAAAGCCTACTCTTCCTGGGATGGTACCTCTAAATCACCCTGGATGATAAAAACTCTGGGGATGTTTAATTTTAAATACAGATATAATGATTAAATCAATCCCACAGTATAAAAATTTGATGTTAAGCTTTAAAGAATCAATGCGTAATCATTTGGACAAGGTTCAATATTTAGTTTATAAAGTTTTTATTATCTGTAAGATAGTTTGATATATTAACAGATTATGCTTAGAGTTTCAGTGTAATTTATCTTAAAGTTGTGATTTTTAATTAAATTTTTATCATAGTGAAATATATATAACCAAACAGTTGCTATTTCAACCATTTTTATGTGTGCAATTCAGTGACATTAATTATATTCAGCATGTTATGCAACCATTAAACCTGTGATTTTAAATTGAAAGGAAAAAGAGAATATTACTAGGATCCTACCGAGGTTGGAAGGCTTAAGGTGAACTGTATTTATAAACATAGCTTTATTAGGTTAACACGAATAGTTTAAGTATTCTAGTAAGTTTTGGTTGTTCTATCAGGCATTCAAAACACTTAAAAAGAAGAGCAAATATATTAAATTTATAAATATGGTTTAAAAGTATTTACAGGAATTTAATTAACTGGGACTGATTAAGATTATTTAGTCCATACTCCTCCACATTGCTCTAAACTAACCAAGCAGGAAAACTTTCTTCCAGTACATCCTCAGTGTCCACTTGTTACTAGCATAAGACAGGCTGCTGTTTTCAAACTTTTGCAGACCACGTTTTAAATCTTTTTTTAATCAATCAGTTCCCCCATGCCTTCTAACGCCATAGGAATGGTGCATTCATCTTGATCCTTATCTATCTACTTAGTGTCTATGTACTCTCACTGCTAAATAAAAACAAATTAAACTTTTTTTTTTTACCTCACCCAACCTTGCCTTCCTACCCAGAAAACTGACATCCCAACAGAGATGGCCGACAGTGCCAGGTACACTCAGTTCTTCAAAAAAAAAAAATGAAGAAGCCAATGCTTTATTCAAGAATTGTCTCAAATCCATTCAAAGAAGAAACTAGTCCATGGAACTGATAGCCCACGCAAACCACAATCTCTTCAAACCTGAGACCAGAACTAGATGGTGCCTGGCTACCACTACCAACAATTCTGACCAGGGACACAACGGAAGGTCCCAGATAGAACGGGAGAAAAATGTAGGACAAAACTCAAATTCCTTAAAAAGGCCAGACCTACCAGACCAAAAGAGACTAGAGGAATTCTTGAGATTATTGCCCTATGATACCCTTTGAACTTGGAATTGAAGCTATTTCTGCAGGTCACATTTCAGCCAAATAATAGACTAGTTTATAAAATAAACAATACCACCCATGAGCAATGTGCTCCCTTAAACAATTAAGTGAGACCAAACGGTCAATAGTTACCCAAAAGCAAAGATGAGAAGAGAAGGGGGGAAGGGAAGCGAGAGCAATGGAAACAGAACAAACAGAGTGGAAATAATGTGAATGCTGATACATTGTAAAAATTATAACCAATGGCACAGAACAATCTGTATAAAAATTGTTAAAGGGGAACCTAATTTGCTGTGTAAACTTTCACCTAAAACACAATAAAATATTATTTAAGAAAAAAAAAAATGCATCCACTCAAATCCAGCAGACTAATACCCTACAAAGCTTTTCAGTTACAAAATTATAGCATTTAAGAGTCTTCCCTTAAGTTACTGGAGTTTGAACTCACAGTCACATACAATTCACTCCAACAGCTGGAATTAATTGGCATCCTTGTTCACTTTTTCTGGAAGGAATTCCTCCAGAAAAAAAAAGATAGCTATAATTGCAAAAGCAATCTCTTTACAGTTCTATCCAGAGGACTAATCCAGTCTTTCATTTAAACAATAAACTGCTAAGAGTTTTCAGTAACAGAGGCATAACTACCACACTGTATGCGGTCCTTTTTATGTTAATCTGCCTTCAAAGAATCCTTTCCAAAACATGAGTAATAATATTTTTAAACAATGATAAATTTCTGATGCAGAAACTCCGTCAATCAGAATTAGTCTGATTAGAAAAGCAGCTTATTAGAAACAATTAACATTTATTTCCAAATCCCTATCACCCAAATCATACTACCTAAAAATTCTCTAAGAATGATATTTAAAAAAAAAAAACTACATTTGTATATTGAACTATATGAAAATAAATATATATATAGTTATCCAAAGATTGTATACAAACATCTCTACTACACATACCACAGCAAGGCAGGTACCAGGGCAATGACTGTTATTTGTATGAAATCAATATTTTACTAGCTCTGAAGAAATCCCTCTACAAGTTTTTGAATTTAACTAAAAAAAATAATTATACTATGGCTTCAGTGGTTTCCATAAAGTATTTTACTTAAAGAGATGCTTTTACAAATGACTAAAATGTGGCCATTACATCTCATTTATACAAAACTTTTATTGGAAGGCCCTATGGAGTCTTTTCCAAATCTCGATTGCTAAATTGGAGTCATCCTCCATTAAATCAGCAATCTCCAGCCAAAGTCAGATGCTCACTTAAATATAAACATCATCACAGACCCACAGATGGCTACATTTCAGTCTGTGAACAGAATACAGTCTCAATCTCTTGGCCACACCGTGAAACTCAAAGTCTCTTTAGTTATGTACATAATCCTATTTTTTATGAATAGGCCTCAAGTGATTCAGATGTTAATTTGTCCATGAATTCTGAACTGAAGCCAAAATTTCAGCAGTGTAGGCTGTACAACTAAAGGTAACCTTTCATGATTTCCTGAGGAGAATTTAATTGCTTGTTTGAGCCAAGAAGGGCATAAACGGCAAATGTACCAAAACAACTTAATCAGCAAATACCTGAAATATTGCCAGCAAGGGGCAGTTCAACCCGTGTGACCATCTGACTCCAAGCAACTACTATCTCTTTCTACTATTATTATTATCATCATCACATTATTACTGTTGTTACTATTATTATCATCAATGCATCTATTGTTTACAGTATTAAAACTATTTTGTAGCACTTGGTAATTTCATACACCCAGTAGATGATTACAACAGTCCTGTGAAGCAAAATGGCAAAGTACATTATTTCTAGACCTTTAAAGATATTTTAAAGTAACGAAGGCTCAGTTCTCCTGAGTAACTTGTGCAGGGTCTCATGGCAACCAGCTCAACATCCCCATTCTGTCCACTGCACCACACTACCTTTTATTAATTATTACTCTGCTGAGATTTAAGAGAACAGAAGTAGAACTATTGATTCTTCACTGACTCACAGCTCCCCAGAGAGCAGTCACTGCCAAAACTATTTTGGTATTATCCCCTACAAGTATCAGGTAAACTCCTGTGATAATGCAGGCAGCTACAAGAGCTTGCACTCCTTCACTAACCTTGTGGCTCTGGGAAAATTACATCACTTCTCCCAGAGCTTTGGTTTTCTCACCTAATATGGTGATTTCAGAGCAAAGGACAGCCCTGCAGAAGGTGAAATCAGGGCCTTTGAAATGGATCATGTCAGGGGCCACTCAGGAGAACAAGGCAGATAATAACAGCCTGACCCCTTTGCTTCAGTTTATAACAACTATGAAGGCCCATCCCAACTCTGGAGCACTCTGTAGGATCAGCTGAGGCTATAGGTGCAACTTAACATCAGGTCAACTTCTCTATCTGCCCAACACTGCCTTCCTCACTTCTTACAGGTGTATCTCCTGAGAGTACTCCTCATTAAACTTGTAGGTAACTCTACCTGAATCTGTTTCCTGGGAACCTGACCAAAGACTCTGCTCAATAAGGCTTAATCTGGTGGCAGAATGCAGGGCAGAATAAAAGGAGGGTCGCGCAAGCCAGAGGGGCCCAGGAAGGAAATTAGTTTCAAGGACCTGCACTACTTTACATCTGAGAGAGGATAACAGCAATGGAGATGTAAAGGAATGGGTAAAAGTGGAAGCCATTTTGATGAAAACCCTACGAACGTTTTGACAGGTTACTTACAAGCATAGAGGAGTCTACATGAACCGGAACAATCTGAGAGACAGACTTCTTTCAGACAACAACAACAACAAAAAAGTTACCTTTGAAAGCAATGGGATAACTGGTCCAGCGCATTCAAGATACAGTCTGCCTTGGTCGTGCTGTGCTGAGGAGAGCAGTCAAGCCTAGAGACGTGTACTGGAAAATCGGCATGGAAAAGTGGCAGCTGGTATCACAAAAAGTAGATGAACTCTCAGGAGAAGGGGAAGGTCAAGACTGTGGATTTGTGGGATGCCCACAAGAAGCAGAAAGAGAAAACCTTCTTGAGAAGAAGGGGGGCTTCAAGGTTTCAGATTTAGCAAATAACAATACAGGACGCTCAGTAAAATATCACAGTCATACTGAAAAAGTATTTGTTGTTTGCATGAAATTAAAATTTAACTGGGCATCCTGTATCTTATCTAGCAACCCTAGGAACCTGGAATATAAAAAGGCAGAAAGAAATGTAGAAATGTGTGGTACAACAGAAACTAAGGGAGGGGACAATTCTTCAATGGGAGCAGCAAAGTATGTTCAATTACAACATGGTGTTAAGGATGATCAAAATTTTGAAAAGGTAATGAGTTTTGGCTAAGTGGAAGTCAGTGGCAACCTTTTTAAGTGAAACATTCTAATTTTATTTGAAAATTGTATATAAAATTAATTGATTCCTATGTTAGAATTAGTCTGTGTATGCTTTCTTAATTTGATTTCTGATTGAATTATTCTTTTAACAAAATTGTCTCAAAAGGGAGAATCCCATTGGCCTTCAAGAGAAAGTGCAAATGTTCAACATTAGAAATCCTCCTCTTCCTACTTCTGGAAAGTTAACATTCCTCACAAAACCAGACGTTCTCAAAAGACAGGTTTTCCACATTAATATATGTATTTTAAATCACCATTTAAAACCTTAAATGTTTTCTCTTGCTTTTCTAAAAGCTACAAATTGCTTTTAGGGATTCCATGAACTCAAAGGACCCACAGCAATTAAAAAGAAGACTGTTTCCTACATTTTTATTTCCATGGGGAGGGGGCGGGGGAGGATCTCTGGTCACCAGGGAAATGGGAAACACAAATTGCACTTATTACACATGAGTTATTTAAAGTAAGCATTTAATTTGCAGGAATGCATCGATGTATACATCCATATGCATATATCCAGAAAGGGCTGTATCCTGGAAATACCAGTATTAAAGAAAGCTTGCTAGATACCCTCTAGGACACATATGCATCGCAAATCATTTCAGTTGCTACCTAGTAAACAAAGAAAAATAAACATTCTTCAGAAGGTTAGAAAATCGCAGCTCTTGAGCATCATCTCAAATTTGCTTTTGCATTATGCTTCGTATCTGAAATACAAAAGGCCATACACTACCCTCCAATGACACATAAAGCTTCTACTAACAACTCCATGTGCAAACCAAAGCAATGCATCACTGGACTTAAGGATTTGCTTAGACGGTTTATGAAACCCAAAACCAATACACAGGTTTATCAAATCATTTAAATAATATGCCTACAAACTTCTCCGGTCATAATTTTACTCCAAGTACAGTAACATATATAGTAATATGGCAGGAAATGAAAAGTATGGGTAACAAAATATGTATTATATACATATACACACACTATATATATACATGCTATTTGTTTTAGGTGGGTTATAAGATTTTGTTTTTCTCAAAACATTTTAGATTGAATTTTTTATCACTCAATGCCAGTAATTTTTTTTTTTATTGTACTTTAGATGAAGCTTTACAGAGCAAACACATTTTTCACTAAACAATTAATACACATATTGTTTTGCGATACTGGTTGCCAACTCCTCGACGTGTCAACATTCTCCCCTTCTCGACCTCAGGTTCCGCATTACCAGCTTGCCTATCCCATCCTGCCTTCTCATCCCTGCCCCTGGGTTGGTGTGCCCATTTAGTCTCATGCCAGTAGTTTTTCCATCTCGTGCATAAACTTCAAAGTTGAGGGAAAACTATTCCTAACAAACTAAGTTTACTATCACTCCCCTGCTCAGAATATTTTTATAATTTTATTTTTAATAGCTTAGGGAAATCTGAAATTGTAAGAGCATGGGTTTGTTAACCAAGTAGTCTAATAATCTACTACTGAGAGAGAATCTCCTGGAAATGTAAGAATTATCTAGATTTATAGCTCTTCAGATTGTAATTAAATTTCAGAGGTCCTCAGCTCTGAAAACATTAAAGCATGCATTTGAAAAACAAAATTGTGTGATAAACAGCTTTACTTTCATATTTTTCAATTTTCAGTTTGATTTAGTTCCCTGAAAGAATGACACTTTAAACAATATTTTCTTTTGCACTAATTATTCCACCACGTGGTGTAACAATAAGTTCCACTATATTAACCACCTTATGAAATGCCTAGTATTTGGTTAATCTATTTTTCCAAGATTTAATTGGGTTATGGTTGAATCCCCGCCAGGCAAGTTTTGATTGCTTTCATGATTCAGCTAGAGAAGACTGTGTGGGTTAGGCTAAGAAAGGAAAATCTGAGCAAAGTTGGAGTACTGGTCTGCAGTTCTGGTCCAGTGAAGTAGTAAGCTACTTAATGGTTAACCCTGCCTCTGGGAACTAGTATACGTAGTGTTAAGAGCTGGGCTTTAGAGTTAGACGGGTCTAGTTTTGAATCCATCTGGCAATCAATTTTTTGGGTTTATAATATGCTGGTTAGAATAGGTAGGTGCTGGGAGTTACTGGTTCCTTTAACCACCAACAACCATCTGCAATAATCCAAAGGTATTAACGTTAAGAGGAGCAGAGGGAAAGACCTTACCCCAGATCCAAATAAACTCTGGGGAGGTCCTTGAGAAGGCAGAAATGTTTAACCGCTTCCCATAAGGCTTACAACCTGCTGGTTAGAATGGGTAGGTGGTGGGAGTTATTCATTCCCTTAACCACTGACAACCATCAGCAATAATCCATATGTACTAACATTAAGAGGGGTAGAGGAAAAGGCCAACTCCAGATCCAAATAACCTCTGGGGAGGTCCTTAAGAAAGCAGAAATGTTTAACCGCTTCCCGTAAGGTTTACAATCTTTATAGTTTAATTAAAAAAAAAAAAAAAAAAAAGGCACTCAGAAATCAACATCATAGGCAAACATTTATGAAACGACTATTGTGCATTTAGAACTTTTAAACGGTATTACCCAGGTCACCTTAAATAAGCAAACCCAGTAATTCTGCTGCTCATCATAGAAACTAGACCAAATCTCTGGCAAAAAAAAAAAAAAAAAACTCCAACAGAAAAATTAATCTGGTCTCTATCAATAAAATTTTATAATCATAACTACTTCTGTAAAACCAAGTCATCATCATTAACACTGACCCCTGCTGCTGGTTCCTGCCCACACCAGCCCTAAACTTCAGAACAGAAGGAAGGAGTATCAGCTCACAGATGATGGAACCACTGCCAAGTTCTTGCTTATTATTTCCTTTAATTCTTTTTCTTGGGTCCAGTTCAAATTGTTGGGGCTTTGGAAAAAATCCTATTATCAATTCTTATGATTATACCCAGGGACTTGACCCAGATGGCTTGTGTCCAAAATATATAAATGTCCTATATTAAAATTTCCTTTAACTTTCTACTTCTAATCTCTTCCCACAATATACTATCTGGTACATTTTTTTTCCCCCACATATGCTATTAATTTGCTTTAAAAAAAAATCTAAAATAGACATTATTTGAGTCTTTTGAAGTGTCCCAGCACATCCCAAATCATCAGAAGAGAAGGAAAAATATAGAGAAACCTGACTGATGTAATTTTTTGGCACTTCACTTCAAAGTCAAATTGAATCTGTGGTCAGAGCTCCCTCCATCTTATAGATGTGATTCACTGCCAGGTCTCTGGTCATCTTCTCCACAGTGATGACCCCCATGGCTTTCAATCCAAGCCTAAACAATCCTGATCTGGGTAATTCAAATCTACTGAATATTTCTCTCTAGTGCTCAGTTTATTCTTTTGTAAAAGTAAGGAACTAGATTATGTAATCACTAAAACTCTTCTCAGCTCTAAAATCTTACCACTCGTGATTTCTCCTGGGATAAATGACTTTTACAGAAAGTTCAGCATATGTAACAGCTCAATCACTTCGACCCTAAAACTGCTGCCACTTCTGACTGCCCTGTTTCTGTACATGGTTCTATCAGTTGCAAACTCATCCTGGCTTAAGACACATATCATTCCCGGCTCCTTATACTACACCCTCAAACTGGACACATTGTTTTGTTTCAATGTCTCGTCCTATCTCTTCTTTCCCAGGCTTCATGACACTTTCTTACAAATCCCTAGGCCTTCTGCTTTTCGCCTCATCAGTCATCTCAGATGTCCATGCTATATTAATAATCCAGCATGAACACTTAAATCCATGCTATAGAAACATACTACAGTAACAAAACAAAAATTCAATACAGGTCCTAGAAACTAAGAACAATACCCTACCCAGAATGTCTTTTTAGCAGAATAACAATGAGCACAAGAGTAGCAAATTATGATAACGAGAAAACATTTAAGAGCAACCCACACACCCAAATCCCTCTATACCAACCAAATTAGTGCATGTGGGGGGGGGGCGGGTAAATTAGTGGATGTGGGGGGGAGAGGGGGGTAGGGAGTGATACTTCCTTCCTCAGCCAGCTACCCTAGGAGGCATACCCTTCTCTATTCACATCTCCTTATTTGCATCCTGCCAATCTGCTAAGGCTCAGCCCAAATCCCATTTCTTCTATACCTGGTATCTCGTCTCCTCTTAACTTAGAAAATACTGTGGACCTTTTCATTTCTGTTCACAATCTGTTAAAACACTAACTAGAATCTGTATTAGTTCCATTTTGGTGGCAGTTGGGAAAGAGTTTGGATATGCCTTGTTTTGGTACTTGCTTCCTACCACAACCCTCAGAATTAACTTTATAAAATGAAGCATTCATTGTATGTCTCAGATGGACCACTCAGAGAATATTAAAAGGAGCTAGATATCATCTGTGCTCCAAGAAATTATGAATGGTTTACAACTGAACACAGCTAACTGTAATAGGAAGTATAATGTAGTAAGTGCTAAACAAGGAGTATATAAGACAAAAAATAACCAGGGACATTTCTTCCTCTAAGATGTAGCTTTTTCTGGCTGCTTCTACACTATGGAATCATAAAGTTCAACCTGTCAACTGTCACTTACAATCAGCTTCTTGACTGCATGAATTATACAAAGATTTTTTTTGCTTGTTATTCTACCTCACTGAACAAATAGTGTGTTGTGATTAAAGCTATTTGTTAAAAACCGAGAGAAATGAAACACAGCTTAAATAGGTTCTTTAGTGCAACCTTATAGGCTATCTCTTTCCTCTACCCAAGTGGTTACCAAAACCAAACCTACTGCTGTTGAGTTGATTCCGACTCACAGCAACCCTACAGGTCAGTGCAGAACTGCCCCACAGGGTTTCCAAGGCTATAAATCTTGACAGAAGCAGACTGCCACGTCTTTCTTCCACAGGGTAGCTCGTAGGTTCAAACTGCTGACCTTTTGGTTGGCAGCCAAGTGCTTTAACCACTGTGCCACCAGGGTTCCTTAACCAAGTGGTGATGCCAGGTCAATTCAGCATATGATGGGTGCTCCTACTCCTTGTTTTCTGCTATTCTGGAAGGATGAGGGTAAATTAAGACATCCCTGATGTCAACGTTGTGAGCTAGAGGACCTAATTTCTGACAGGTGAGTAGGAATGATGATTTTTTTTTTTAAGTGCTACAGTTAAACTTGACCTGTGTTTCCTGTAATGGCATGACAGGCTGGGTAGCATCAATAGGAAACAGTCAAAACCTTACTATCTGATTGCAACCTTGCTCAAGTGCCATCTCTTTAAAGGGTTAGACTTACCAACAGTTTCCATCTTACTCTTCCCCTCAATAAGCTTTCTTAATTGTAGTTCTATAATTCAATTGACAACACGCTTACCTTTCTCCACTAGTAAATTTTAAGATCTTTGAAGATGGGAGGTATTAGCTCTTTCATTCAACAAAATAAGTTTTATTTCTGATACTAAAAAGTAACATAAATTTACTCTAAAGAATTTTGAAGAAATAGATAAAGATTAAATCAATTGTGTTAACACATTGATTTTCTTCTTTTCTGGATAAATGTTTAAGTACAGATTTTAATAAAATTAAGAGAAAATTTAGTGGAAGTATAATTTACAAAACATATACCCACTGTACATACAAAATTAAATGACTTGTAGCAAATATATAGAGTTCTTCAATTATTACTATTTCATTTTTAAGTATTATAAGTCTAAGAATTCTTCATATCATACTAACATTACTCACTTCTTATAAAATAACTTTATCAAAGTATAACTTACCAAAACAAACAAACCCGTTGCCATCGAGTCAATGCTGACTCACAGCAACCCTCTGGGACAGAGTAGAACTGCCCCATAGGGTTTCTATGGCTGTAATCTTTACGGAAGCAGACTGCCACATCTTTCTCCCATGGAGTGTAGGGGGGGTTTGAACCTCCGACTTTTCAGTTAGTAGCTGAATGCTTAACCACTGCACCACACGGGGCTCCTTGTATAACTTAGACATAATGTCAAATTCACCTATTATAAGTATAAAATTCAACAAAACCACAATCCAGTGTGGGCAAATGTTCATCATACCATAGAGCTCCCTTCCAACAGCTTGTAGTCAATCCTCACTCCAAACTCAAGCCCCAGGCGAGCAATAATCTGTTTTCTGTCTTTATAGATTTGTCTCTTCTGAAATTTCACGTATATACAACCAGCATTATTTCACTTAGCATGCTGTTTGTGAGGCTGAACCATGTCATCACATGTTACTGGTAGTCAGTGCTTCTTATTTCTGAATACTAATCCACTGTATGGATATACCTCATTTTGGTTTTCAACAGATGATAAACATTTATATTTTTCCCTGTTTTGGGCAATTATGAATAATGAATGTTAGAAACATCCTTGCACATATCTTTGTGTGGACGTATGTTTTAATTTGTCTTGGGTAGATGATACCCAGAAGTAGAGTTGCTGGGCTGTATGATAATTTAATATCTAACTTTAAAAAAAATAACTGTCAAACTGTTTTCCAGAGTAGCTGCATATTGCATTCCAACCAACAATGTATGAAGAGGGTTCCAGTTACTCCATATTCTTACTAACACTTGGTGTTGTCAGTCTTTTTGATTATAGCCATCGTGTTGGATATGTAGTGATATTCATTGTGGTTTTAATTTGTATTTCTTTCAAGACTTATGAAATGACTGAGCTCATTTCACGAGTTTATTTGTCCTTGGTATACCTTCTTTGGTGAAATGTCTATTAAATTGCCCATTTTGAAATTTTCTTGCCTCCCCCTTTCAGTTATTATTCTCATATATACTGTATCTATATATGTTTTAAATTCAACCATATAGTGTTATAATTATTGCTTTATACAATCCTATGTCTTTTTACAAATTAAGCGAAAAAAAGAAAAAATATATTTATGGAGTCCATATTTACCATTTCTGGTGTTCATCTTTTTCCTCTGGAATTCAGTTACTATCTCTATTTCAGCCTGAAGGACTTCCTTTAGTATGTTTGTGAGACATACCTGGGAGCAGTGAATTCTCTCAGTCTTTGCTGACCTGGAAAGGTGTTGAGCCTTCATTTTTGTAGGATTTTTGTTGGGTACAGAATTCTTAGTTGACAGCCTTTTTGTTGTTCTGTTTTAAGCACTTTGAAAATGTCATTACATGACTTTCTTGCCTCTACTGGTTCTGAAGTGAGCTTTTAAACATAATTGTTCTCCTTATTTAATGAGTTATTTTCTGCAGTGCTTTCAAGATTTGCTCTCTGTCTTTGGTTTTCAACAGTTTGGAAATGGTGGGTATAGGTATAGATCTCTTTATGTTTCTCCTACCTACAGTTCATTCATCTTCAAATAATAAATTAATCTTACATTACTTCAAATTTAATAAGTTTTTGGCAATTTTTCTTCAAGGTTCCCTCCTTTCCTTCTCTCCTCTCCTGGAACTGTCAAATGCCTTTCCTGAAAGTGTGTTGCCAATATAAGAGATGTACCTTTTTCTTTTTTTTTTAATGAACACTCAAAAGTCTCCTAAGTTGCTATCTTCCTTAGACGTTCCTTAGACATTTGAGGTAATTTACTTCGGTCTAGAACTTGAGGATATATAAAACACTAAATCCTGTCAGTGGTCATGACATTGGTCATGGGTTGTCATTTATAATTTGTCATCATTCAACTATTTCTAGACAAAGACATAGCTCAGGCAGCAAAACAATGTAACAGCTTTTTGAAATATTGAGAAGTAACAAAGGTACAGCAAGAGGATGGATTTTTATAAAGCAACTTGTAGTACCTATGGTAATTAATATTATGACAAGCAGATGATATAGAGATTATGAATTCCCATCACTTTTTTAAAATTAGCTAAGAAATTCTGAAGGGAAGAATACATCATCTTTGGAAGAATTACTTCAGTTAAAAGACCCCAGCTACTAATAGTGTGACACAGGGCAATTTATTTAACTCTAGCCCTCAATTGCTTCACCTGTAATTTGGAGATATTGGTACCTATATACAACGAAGGATTATTTTGCGAATTAAGTGAGGTAACATTTTTTCAAAGTTAGCAAGGTGGGTAACGAAAAAGCCCATAGCGATTATAATCCAGTTATATAATGCTCTCAGACTAGAACTGCTTACATACCGAAACCATTCTAAAAGTGTCTTAAATGTAAGCTGAATTTATATTGTCAGTTACAAAACAGGACAAAAGGTAACAAAAAAATTTAAAGCAGCCAAGGAATCAGTTACTTGGTTAAAAAAAAAAGAAAAACTAAAAATAAAGACATGAAAAAGAAAATATGATTTTCATAGCTTTTAAAGTCACATGATCTAACAGAATGCAAATTTTTTTGTCGGTATCAACTGGCAGATACCCACCAAATTACTCAGACTTATAAAAAATAACAATTGTAGCAATTTACATAAGCTTGCTTAGAATCAAAGTCGACCCACAGATTTTTATCTTCCATTTATAAAATTTTGCCTGTCAATTGTAAAATGCTCTGAAGCAATTCATGTTAATTTTTGCAGTGACAGACAAAAAGGGTTATTATTAGATGGTTTAAGAGAAATATTTTTAATATAATAAATGTACATCACGTTATAGCATGTATGTAAGAACAGGGACAATACAATTACAGATCCTTTATCCAGGTAAAGATTCATGCTGGTACCGTTATTTTAATCACGAAGCTCCAAGATCAGTCCAACCCTTTCATTTCAAAGATGCGTAAACTGAAACTGGAATATGTTATGTGACCAGCTCATGATCACATAGCTTAGTGGCAAAGCCACAGTCAAGACTAAAACTTCCTGATTTCTGTAGGGTACTTTACCAACTTCATTCCTCTGCTTCTTGTTTCTGTTGTTGTT
This sequence comes from Elephas maximus indicus, assembly GCF_024166365.1. Classification (NCBI taxonomy): domain Eukaryota; kingdom Metazoa; phylum Chordata; class Mammalia; order Proboscidea; family Elephantidae; genus Elephas; species Elephas maximus. The sequence continues at coordinate 60,844,493 of NC_064826.1, read as the reverse complement.
AGCCAACGTCAAGTCGAACCATGACACGTGGTGACCTCCTGCACAACAGTATTGGACCGCTGTGATCCATGGGGTTTTAACTGGCTGATTTTCAGAAGTAGATTGCCAGCCCTTTCTTCCCTGTCCATCTTAGTCTTAAAAAAAGCTGAAATCTGTTCTGTATCATAGCAACATACAAGCCTCCACTGACAGACAAACTGTGGCTAAACTTGAGGTACACTGAACAGAAATTGATCCCAGATCTCCTGCACAGAAGGCGAGAATTCTACCATTGCTTCTCACTAGCCTAAAAAGAGTCTATGTACAATTTTGATCATATGAGATTTGGTCTCAATAGTAATGAAGCATTGTAGGGAAAAACAAAAAGGATTTGAAGTTCATTCACTCATTCATTCAGAATGTTGGGAGGGCCTGCTCTGTGCCAGGCATTGTTCCAGGCACTGGTTGGAAGATCCATGCTGAACTCCAGAACTGCCACTTAATTACTTGTGTGACTTTTGACAAAAATACCTTTAGACCTCAGGTTCTTTATTATTAAAATGAAAATTATAATATCAATTTTTCTCACAATGTTAAAGGATTAAAAGAGATCACCTATTTGAAAACCCCTAAGAAGGTGATCAATTTAGGTGCAACTGACTAAACAAATGCTACATGAAAGCCAGGTCATAACCTTAACATGCCTCAAATTGAACTCATTATCTTCCCCCACTAACCTCCTAAAACCAAAAAAACCAAACCCAGTGCCGTCAAGACGATTCTGACTCATAGCGACCCTATAGGACAGAGTAGAACTTCCCCATAGAGTTTCCAAGGAGCGCCTGGCAGATTCGAATGGCTAACCCTTTGGTTAGCAGCTGTAGCACTTAACCACTATGTCACCAGGGTTTCCATTAACCCCCTGCCCCTGCCAAATTCCCTTTCTTATTATAGGCTCCTCCTGATTAAAAAAAAAAAATTTTTACTCAGGCCCAAATCCTGGAGATCACCCTGAATATCTCCATCTCCATGAAGCACCATGTCCAGTCAAACACTAAGCCCTGCTAGGTCTCCATCTTAAGAGATTCCCAAACACATTTGTTTCCTTTCTCTCCCTACTGCCAAGGCCTTTCTTCATTTTTGCCTTAATTACTTCAATACCTTTTAGTCCCTCCAGACTAGCTACGTGACCTGAACTAAAAATAGGGAAATTCAATACAGCTTTATGCATCGAAGGGTGAGACATCCCCTACCCCTGTCTCTTACTCAGTTCCCCAGAATGTGGATAGCAAACTTAAACCCTCTGGGTAGAAGACTAAGTAGCCATCTGCCGTAGAAACTAAAGGATCCCCCCATGCAAAGACTCTCATTTACTGACATTTGAAGGACAATGATGAAAAACTGGGTAACCCATTCCCATTGCCCTACAGTGAACTCCACAACAAACATTCCCTACCCAAGTACCCAGAGCTTCCAGGCAGAATGTTAGTGCCTCACTTTTAAATATGAGATGACAAGAGCCCCAGACACCTGAAGGATGCCCCCAATAAGAAAAAGAACAAAACAGACAAGTAGATACAAGTAAATAGAAATAATACGCAAGAAAATTCAAAGGTACTATACCATCTATCCTCAAAAGGAGAAGATAACTATCTTCTTTTGGAAGATTTCCTTGAGTTTGCCATTGAAATCTTCTGCATTATTAATTTCTGCTAATATACTTTTTTATTTCCAGAAGATTGTCATTATTTCTTGATTATTTCTACTATATGGCCTCATGTTCATATTTAATGAATACCATATCCCAACAACCCTATGAGATTGGTAGTATTTTTATCCTCCTTTTACAGATGAAGAAACTGAGGCACAGATAGTTTAAATGACTCACTCAAAATCATATACTTAGTAGGGAATGGAGACCAGATTTGAATCCAGGCAATCAAACTTCAGAGCCCTGGTTTTTAATCACTAGAAAACTGTCTGGCCACCAATCCAATTTGTTAAATACATCTTAATGCTCAAACATGCAGCTTGAGTACCACAAGTTTAGGATTTAGAAGCCCCTGAACAAGATTATCTCTAAAGTCTGATTTAGCTCCTAAGATAACTCATTTAGGATTAATATACTTCATACAACCATGGCACAATTAGTGCCAATAAAATGACTGAATTCAGGAATGTCTACGCTGAGCACACAATTACAGAATCCTAAGAGTTAAAGACCCTTGAAAGATATCTTATTTAACCTGTCAACCACTGCATAGGGCCAGACGTTACATTAACATACGGCAAACCCTTACTAAAAATTCTGTTAATAAATGTACTTGTTAAGTTAGAAACTATTACAAGATAGTGAACAATGCAAAACACCAATAATTAATAAAATACAAACAGGAAACAAACGATTTCCTTCTATCCCCCTGCCCAGCACTATGCTCCAGTTGTGTTACAGAAGGAGCTTATGCCCTAGGAACCCCCTTCCCACCTGCGCCCACTCTGTCCACATAGCTTACAGAAGCCTTAGTACGAAAGATTCCAGCTCAGGTAGGAACGGAAGAGTGGAAGGCCTGATTGGTATGGCAGATTCCCTCTCTCAACTGAGGTGAGGAAGGTAATATGTATCTTGGTATCCAGACATTTGGAATAAAAAATCATCTTGTCAAAGAAAAGGTATTATTTCAACGGACAGAGTAGCACAGGCAGGGGTCTAGGGACCATGGTTTCAGGGGACATCTAGGTCAATTGGCTTAACAAAGTTTATTAGGAAAATATTCTGCATCCCGCTTTGGTGAATGGCGTCTGGGGTCTTAAAAGCTAGTAAGTGGCCATTTAGGATGCATCAATTGGTCCCAACCCACCTGGAGCAAAGGGGAATGAAAAACATCAAAGACACAAGGAAAACATTAGCCCAAGAGACAAAAGGGCCATGTAAACCAGAAACTTCATCAGCCTGAGACCAGAAAAAGTAGGTGGAGGAGGCGGAGCCAAGATGGCGGACAAGGCAGACGCTACCTCAGATCCCTCTTACAACAAAGACACGGAAAAACAAGTGAATCGATCACATACATAACAATCTACGAACCCTGAACAACAAACACAGATTTAGAGACGGAGAATGAACTAATACGGGGAAGCAGCGATTGTTTCCAGAGCCTGGAGCCAGCGTACCAGTCAGGTACGGCACAAGCACAGAGAGCGGCTCCACCCCCCTGAACTAACCCTGGGAGGGGGACCAGCCGGTTCCACGGGCGGCGTGGGATGGAGCCGGTAGGAGAAGTCCCCGGGAGGCAGTGACTGGTCTTGGAGCAGAAAGAGCAGCGTCCGAGCCGGGGAACCGTCCCGCAGGGATTTGGACTGGACGCAGGTACGGCATAAACACGGAGAGTTGCTCCACCCCCCTAAACTAACCCCGGGAAGGGGACCAGCTGGGTCGCGCGGGCGGCGTGGGACGCAGCCGGTAGGAGAAGTCCCTGAGAGACAGCGACTGGCATTGGAGCAGGGAGAACAGCGTCCCAGCCGGAACACTCGGTCACGGCACAAGCACGAGGACCTGCTCCACCTATCTGAACTAACCCCGGGAGGAGGCCCAACTAGTTCTCGGGGGCGGAACGGCCACGCGGCTGGAGGGACGAGAAGTCCCCCGGAGGCAGCGACTGATTTTGGAGTCGAGAGTGCACCGTCCCAGTAGGGGAGCCTTGATGCTGGGCGTGGGGCTGGAAGCGGAGGATCTGACCGTGACTCCAGCGGGCCAGACCCCCCGGGGGCAATCTCCACACAGCCAGCACACATAGGCGACGCGCCCCGCGGAAGTCTCAGATATAATAGTCATTCCAAGCAAGACAAGCAACTCTGGCTGTATTCTGAGGTGCTACTCTCCTATCTCTCTGTTCCCTCCCCCACCCTCCCCAGGCGGCTTCATTAACATCTGAATAGCCTGAGCCAGAGGGAGAACTCTGATAGGGATCTGACTGCATTTTTTTTTTAGCGGATTTTCTGGAAAAACTAGTTTCCCAGTGATGGCCCCGAGACAACAATCCATATCAAACCACTTAAAGAAGCAGACCATGACAGCTTCTCCAACTCCCCAAACAAAAGAATCAAAATCTTTCCCAAATGAAGATACAATCTTGGAATTATCAGATACAGAATATAAAAAACTAATTTACAGAATGCTTAATGATATCACAAATGAAATTAGGATAACTGCAGAAAAAGCCAAGGAACACACTGATAAAACTGTTGAAGAACTCAAAAAGATTATTCAAGAACATACCGGAAAAATTAATAAGTTGCAAGAATCCATACAGAGACAACATGTAGAAATCCAAAAGATTAACAATAAAATAACAGAATTAGACAACGCACTAGGAAGTCAGAGGAGCAGACTCGAGCAATTAGAATGCAGACTGGGACATCTGGAGGACCAGGGAATCGACACCAACATAGCTGAAAAAAAATCACATAAAAGAATTAAAAAAAATGAAGAAACCCTAAGAATTATGTGGGACTCTATCAAGAAGGATAACCTGCGGGTGATTGGAGTCCCAGAACAGGGAGGGGGGTCAGAAAACACAGAGAAAATAGTTGAAGAACTCCTGACACAAAACTTCCCTGACATCATGAAAGACGAAAGGATATCTATCCAAGATGCTCATAGAACCCCATTTAAGATTGATCCAAAAAGAAAAACACCAAGACATATTATCATCAAACTCACCAAAACCAAAGATAAACAGAAAATTTTAAAAGCAGCCAGGGAGAAAAGAAAGGTTTCCTTCAAAGGACAATCAGTAAGAATATATTCTGACTACTCAGCAGAAACCATGCACGCAAGAAGGGAATGGGACCACATACACAGAACACTGAAGGAGAAAAACTGCCAGCCAAGGATCATATATCCAGCAAAACTCTCTCTGAAATATGAAGGGGAAATTAAGATATTTACAGACAAACACAAGTTTAGAGAATTTGCAAAAACCAAACCAAAGCTACAAGAAATACTAAAGGATATTGTTTGGTCAGAGAACCAATAATATCAGATACCAGCACAACACAAGGTCACAAAACAGAACGTCCTGATATCAACTCAAATAGGGAAATCACAAAAACAAATTAAGATTAATTAAAAAAAAAAAATACACATAACAGGGAATCATGGAAGTCAATAGGTAAAAGATCACAATAATCAAAAAGAGGGACTAAATACAGGAGGCATTGAACTGCCATATGGAGAGTGATACAAAACGATATAGAACAATACAAGTTAGGTTTTTACTTAGAAAAATAGGGGTAAATAATAACGTAACCACAAAAAGGTGTAACAACTCTATAACTCAAGATAAAAGCCAAGAAAAACGTAACGACTCAACTAGCATAAAGTCAAACACTATGAAAATGAGGATCTCACAATTTACTAAGAAAAACGCCTCAGCACAAAAAAGTATGTGGAAAAATGAAATTGTCAACAACACACATAAAAAGGCATCAAAATGACAGCACTAAAAACTTATTTATCTATAATTACCCTGAATGTAAATGGACTAAATGCACCAATAAAGAGACAGAGAGTCACAGACTGGATAAAGAAACACAATCCATCTATATGCTGCCTACAAGAGACACACCTTAGACTTAGAGACACAAACAAACTAAAACTCAAAGGATGGAAAAAAGTATATCAAGCAAACAATAAGCAAAAAAGAAGAGGAGTAGCAATATTAATTTCTGACAAAATAGACTTTAGACTTAAATCCACCAAAAAGGATAAAGAAGGACACTATATAATGATAAAAGGGACAATTGATCAGGAAGACATAACCATATTAAATATTTATGCACCCAATGACAGGGCTGCAAGATACATAAATCAAATTTTAACAGAATTGAAAAGCGAGATAGATACCTCCACAATTATAGTAGGAGACTTCAACACACCACTTTCGGAGAAGGACAGGACATACAGTAAGAAGCTCAACAGAGACACGGAAGATCTAATTACAACAATCAACCAACTTGACCTCATTGACTTATACAGAACTCTCCACCCAACTGCTGCAAAATATACTTTTTTTTCTAGCGCACATGGAACATTCTCTAGAATAGACCACATATTAGGTCATAAAACAAACCTTTGCAGAGTCCAAAACATCGAAATATTACAAAGTATCTTCTCAGACCACAAGGCAATAAAACTAGAGATCAATAACAGAAAAACTAGGGAAAAGAAATCAAATACTTGGAAAATGAACAACACCCTTCTGAAAAAAGACTGGGTTATAGAAGACATTAAGGAAGGAATAAGGAAATTCATAGAAAGCAACGAGAATGAAAATACTTCCTATCAAAACCTCTGGGACACAGCAAAAGCAGTGCTCAGAGGCCAATTTATATCAATAAATGCACACATACAAAAAGAAGAAAGAGCCAAAAGCAGAGAACTGTCCCTACAACTTGAACAAATAGAAAGTGAGCAACAAAAGAATCCATCAGGCACCAGAAGAAAACAAATAATAAAAATTAGAGCTGAACTAAATGAATTAGAGAACAGAAAAACAATTGAAAGAATTAACAAAGCCAAAAGCTGGTTCTTTGAAAAAATTAACAAAATTGATAAACCATTGGCTAGACTGACTAAAGAAATACAGGAAAGGAAACAAATAACCTGAATAAGAAACGAGAAGGACCACATCACAACAGAACCAAATAAAATTAAAAGAATCATTTCAGATTATTATGAAAAATTGTACTCTAACAAATTTGAAAACCTAGAAGAAATGGATGAATTCCTGGAAAAACACTACCTACCTAAACTAACACATTCAGAAGTAGAACAACTAAATAGACCCATAACAAAAAAAGAGATTGAAACGGTAATCAAAAAACTCCCAACAAAAAAAAAGCCCTGGCCCGGACGGCTTCACTGCACAGTTCTACCAAACTTTCAGAGAAGAGTTAACACCACTACTACTAAAGGTATTCCAAAGCATAGAAAATGACGGAATACTACCCAACTCATTCTATGAAGCCACCATCTCCCTGATACCAAAACCAGGTAAAGACATTACAAAAAAAGAAAATTATAGACCTATATCCCTCATGAACATTGATGCAAAAATCCTCAACAAAATTCTAGCCAATAGAATCCAACAACACATCAAAAAAATAATTCACCCTGATCAACTGGGATTTATATCAGGTATGCAAGGCTGGTTTAATATCAGAAAAACCATTAATGTAATCCATCACATAAATAAAACAAAAGACAAAAACCACATGATCTTATCAATTGATGCAGAAAAGGCATTTGACAAAGTCCAACACCCATTTATGATAAAAACTCTAACCAAAATAGGAATTGAAGGAAAATTCCTCAACATAATAAAGGGCATCTATGCAAAGCCAACAGCCAATATCGCTCTAAATGGAGAGAACCTGAAAGCATTTCCCTTGAGAACGGGAACCAGACAAGGATGCCCTTTATCTCCGCTCTTATTCAACATCGTGTTGGAAGTCTTAGCCAGGGCAATTAGGCTAGACAAAGAAATAAAAGGTATCTGGATTGGCAAGGAAGAAGTAAAGTTATCACTATTTGCAGATGACATGATTATATACACAGAAAACCCTAAGGAATCCTCCAGAAAACTACTGAAACTAATAGAAGAGTTTGGCAGCGTCTCAGGTTATAAAATAAACATACAAAAATCACTTGGATTCCTCTACATCAACAAAAAGAACACTGAAGAGGAAATAACCAAATCAATACCATTCACAGTAGCCCCCAAGAAGATAAGATACTTAGGAATAAATCTTACCAAGGACGTAAAAGACCTATATAAAGAAAACTACAAAGCTCTACTACAAGAAATTCAAAAGGACATACTTAAGTGGAAAAACATACCCTGCTCATGGATAGGAAGAGTTAACATAGTAAAAATGTCTATTCTACCAAAAGCCATCTATACATTTAATGCACTTCCTATCCAAATTCCAATGTCATATTTTAAGGGGATAGAGAAACAAATCACGAATTTCATATGGAAGGGAAAGAACCCCCGGATAAGCAAAGCACTACTGAAAAATAAGAAGAAAGTGGGAGGCCTCACTCTACCTGACTTCAGAACCTATTATACAGCCACAGTAGTCAAAACAGCCTGGTATTGGTACAACAACAGACACATAGACCAATGGAACAGAATTGAGAACCCAGACATAGATCCATCCACGTATGAGCAGCTGATATTTGACAAAGGACCAGTGTCAATTAACTGGGGAAAAGATAGCCTTTTTAACAAATGGTGCTGGCATAACTGGATATCCCTTTGCAAAAAAATGAAACAGGACCCATACCTCACACCATGCACAAAAACTAACTCCAAGTGGATCAAAGACCTAAACATAAAGACTAAAACGATAAAGATTATGGAAGAAAAAATTGGGACAACCCTAGGAGCCCTAATACAAGGTATAAACAGAATACAAAACATTACCAAAAATGATGAAGAGAAACCCGATAACTGGGAGCTCCTAAAAATCAAACACCTATGCTCATCTAAAGACTTCTCCAAAAGAGTAAAAAGACCACCTACAGACTGGGAAAGAATTTTCAGCTATGACATCTCCGACCAGCGCCTGATCTCTAAAATCTACATGATTCTGTTAAAACTCAACCACAAAAAGACAAACAACCCAATCAAGAAGTGGGCAAAGGATATGAACACACATTTCACTAAAGAAGATATTCAGGCAGCCAACAGATACATGAGAAAATGCTCTCGATCATTAGCCATTAGAGAAATGCAAATTAGAACTACGATGAGATTCCATCTCACACCAGCAAGGCTGGCATTAATCCAAAAAACACAAAATAATCAATGTTGGAGAGGCTGCGGAGAGATTGGAACTCTCATACACTGCTGGTGGGAATGTAAAATGGTACAACCACTTTGGAAATCTATCTGGCGTTATCTTAAACAGTTAGAAATAGAACTACCATACAACCCAGAAATCCCACTCCTAGGAATATACCCTAGAGATACAAGAGCCTTCATACAAACAGATACATGCACACCCATGTTTATTGCAGCTCTGTTTACAATAGCAAAAAGTTGGAAGCAACCAAGGTGTCCATCAACGGATAAATGGGTAAATAAATTGTGGTATATTCACACAATGGAATACTACGCATCGATAAAGAACAGTGACGAATCTCTGAAACATTTCATAACATGGAGGAACCTGGAAGGCATTATGCTGAGCGAAATGAGTCAGAGGCAAAAGGACAAATATTGTATAAGACCACTATTATAAGATCTTGAGAAATAGTAAACCTGAGAAGAACACATACTTTTGTGGTTACGAGGGGGGGAAGGAGGGAGGGTGGGAGAGGGTTTTTTATTGATTAATCAGTAGATAAGAACTGCTTTAGGTGAAGGGAAAGACAACACTCAATACATGGAAGGTCAGCTCAATTGGAATGGACCAAAAGCAAAGAAGTTTCCGGGATAAAATGAATGCTTCAAAGGTCAGCAGAGCAAGTGCAGGGGTCTGGGGAACATGGTTTGCGGGGACTTCTAAGTCAATTGGCAAAATAATTCTATTATGAAATCATTCTGCATCCCACTATGAAATGTGGCGTCTGGGGTCTTAAATGCTAACAAGCGGCCATCTAAGATGCATCAATTGGTCTCAACCCACCTGGAGCAAAGGAAAATGAAGAACACCAAGGCCACACGACAACTAAGAGCCCAAGAGACAGAAAGGGCCACATGAACCAGAGACCTACATCATCCTGAGACCAGAAGAACTAGTTGGTGCCCGGCCACAATCGATGACTGCCCTGACAGAGAGCACAGCAGAGGACCCCTGAGGGAGCAGGAGATCAGTGGGATGCAGACCCCAAATTCTCATAAAAAGACCAAACTTGGTGCTTTGACTGAGACTGGAAGAATCCCGGCGGCCATGCTCCCCAGACCTTCAGGTGACACAGGACAGGAACCATCCCTGAAGACAACTCATCAGAAATGAAAGGGACTGGTCAGCGGGTGGGAGAGGGACGCTGATGAAGAGTGAGCTAATTATATCAGGTGGACACTTGAGATTGTGTTGGGGACTCTTGTCTGGAGGGGGGATGGGAGGATAGAGAGAGAGGGAAGCCAGCAAAATTGTCAAGAAAGGAGAGACTGAAAGGGCTGACTCAAGAGGGGGAGAGCAAGTGGGATTAGGGAGTGAGATGTATGTAAACTTATATGTGACAGACTGATTGGATTTGTAAATGTTCACTTGAAGCTTAATAAAAGTTATTTAAAAAAAAAAAAAAAGTAGGTGGTGCCCAGCTACCACCAATGACCGCCCTAACGGGGGACACAACACAGAGTCTCTGATGGAGCAAGAGAAAAGTGTGGGGTAAAGCTTAAATTCACGTGAAAAGACCAGACTTAATGGTTTGACTGAGACTGGAGGAGCCCCAGAAGACACAGTCCTCAGACTCTCTGTTAACCCAAAACTAAAACCACTCCCAAGGCCAACTCTTCAAAGATTAGACTGGACTATAAAACATAAGCATACTCCTGAAGAGTGTGCTTTTTTAGTTCAAGCAGATACATAAGACTGAATGGGTGGCTCCTATCCAGAGGTGGGAAGAGATGGCAGAAGGGGATGGGAGCTGGTTGAATGGATACAGGAAATGCGGGATAGAAAGGTGGAGTGTGCTGTCACATTACAGGAATTGTAATGAGAGTCACATAATAATATGTGTATAAATTTTTGTATGAGAAATTAACTTGAGCTGTAAACTTTCACCTAAAGCACAATAAAAAATAAAAAAGTAAAAAAGAAAAGATAGTATAAAGGAAATTTTGGCTCTATTTAACTGTAAAACCAGAAAAACCAAACCCATTGCCACTGAGTCAGTTCTGACTCACAGCGACCCTAGAGGACAGAGTAGAACTGCCCCATAGGGTTTCCAAGGAGCGCCTGGTGGATTCGAACTGCCAACCTTTTGGTTAGCAGCTGTAGCTCTGAACCACTACACCACCAAGGTTTTCTATTTGGCTGTAAGTGCTATATAGTTGTGCAACTGCGTATCTGAATTAAAAAAAAAAAAAAGTCTATGAGACAGCCTAGAATTCTAATTAAAATTTAAAATATTTTGCCTTTGAATAAATGTATCTGAACTCCTAACAACCAATTTACAAAATTGTGGAGCAGAGCTTTGTCATTTCACATTTACTAGCAGCTTTGGGGGCCTCCACTTTATCAGTTTTCCTTGCTTCTGGCCCCAGACTAACTACCAATGTCTCAATCACACTTGCTGCCTTGAAAGACTTCATCTATCTCTACACAAGCCACAGTTCATGAGTTGTTCAATTATCCAGGAGGGGTGGTGCTTTTCTTTAAACAAAAACAAAAGCAAATGAACAACAGAAACAAAAGACAGCCAACTTAGATCAATCAAAAACAACTCACCACCTCTGAAAAGGTAGCGGGGTGAACAGGTCTAAGACCCTGAATCTCCCCAAACTAACACCAAGAAAGCAAGCTAGAAATCATAGGATCATAGAATACTATATGATCCCACTTAGATGAAATATCTAGAATTGGCAAATGTATAGAGACCAAAGGTTATTTGTGGTTACCAAAGGTGGGAGGGAGGGGGAAGGGGGGGCCATTGACTAGGGGCACTGAGTTTCTATTAAGGTTGACAGAAACATTTTGAAATTGATAGTGGTGATATAGTTGAACAACAAGATGAATGTGATTCATGATACTGAATTGTACACATAAAAAAATGCTGAAATGGCAAAAGGTTTGTTATATATATATATTTGAACCACAATAAAAATAATAATAATTAAAAAAGATCAAAGTAAACAAACTCACCTTGGAGAAAGTTCACTCATTTTTTCATTATAAATATGTAATATGAATAAATAAGCTCAGCAAAAGGAAAACAGTATGATCAAAGCAACTATATGATACATTTTCTCCTAAGTTTTCCAAGATCCCAGTCCACTACAAATCTCTCCATGAAATAAAGAGGAAAACAAAAAACCAAACTCATTGCTGTTGACACCCAAATATGAAATGTAAAAGTGAAACTTGTATTAATTACTAATTGAACTGTAACTGAATTAAGTATCAAATCTAACATTCCATCTTCAAAACCAATTTCATCAGATAGCTATAAAGAAAAGAGATGTTATGCTTAAGAAAAAAACAACAAAAATAAATATAGGAGCTATAACATAAATAGAAAAATGTGATGAAGAAAGTCAAGTATCAGAGAAATACCAAATGTTTTAATGGCTCACTTAAAATCACTCTTATTTCTATTTCATAACTTTAGTAAGTTTATAAAAATAACTTCGATAACAGACAATTTATGTACTAGAGTTACTGCGTTATTGAAAATATTTTCACTATACAACTCAAACATAAGAATAAAAAAAATTATTAATTAACAATTAGTCATTTTGCAAGTAGTTTAACTATTTCCGAATATCTAAAATATTTTTTTTTAAAATAAGGGGTTGTCCTTTTTTTTTTAAACCCCCTTCTCGATTACTATCCAAATCTTCGCTCCTGTGTACCTTACTTTGGATTAGAAACTTAAAATGTTTCTCTAGAATTCTAATAGAATGAATAATGAAAAAAAAAATCATCTGAGGAATAAACCAAAGAAAAGTTTCGGTTTTCAATGAGCTTATTTTTCGGTACACAGAGAAAAGGTCGGGAAAGGGAGAGAGAGAAAAGGTGACTACAGCATTGGAATACTCAGACGTGTATTTAAAAGAATATACCCAAATGAAGAGTTCAATACTACACCTAAAAACCTGAAAAAAAAAAAAACCGCTGCCGTCGATTTCAACTCATAGCAACTCTATAATGGGTCCATTTTATTTCTTCTTTATGCTTTCTACTTCTCCTTAGCTACACTGCTGAACCAATTTTTCCTGTCCCTTTCTGGTCCTTCCTTGTCCTACAGGGATGCCCCTATCTTTATTGGAAAATGTGCCATTGCTTTTATAAGTGAACTTTTTCCCTACATCTTTTTCTAAAAAAATTCTCCTGTTTTACTTACCTTGAAAAAATGGTAGTAACAATCCTCTGCATGAAAAGGAAATGCAGCATACGTTCTTTTTTTCTTTTTTTTTCATTTTTATTGCGTTTTAAGTGAAAGTTTACAAATCAAGTCAGTCTCTCACACAAAAACCTATATACACCTTGCTACGTACTCCCAATTGCTCTCCCCCTAATGAGACAGCCCGCTGCCTCCCTCCACTCTCTCTTTTCGTGTCCATTTCACCAGCTTCTAACCCCCTCTACCCTCTTATCTCTCCTCCAGGGAGGAGATGCCAACCTGGTCCCAAGTGTTCCCCAATCCAAGAAGCTCACTCCCTACCAGCATCCCTCTCATCCCATTGTCCAGCCCAATCCCTGTCTGAAGAGGTGGCTTTGGGAATGGTTCCGGTCCTGGGCCAACAGAAGGTCTGGGGGCCATGACCACCGGGGTCCTTCTAGTCTCAGTCAGACCATTAAGTCTGGTCTTTTTACGAGAATCTGGGGTCTGCATCCCGCTGATCTCCTGCTCCCTCAGGGGTTCTCTGTTGTGTTCCCTGTCAGGGTAGGCATCGGTTGTAGCCAGGCACCATCTAGTTCTTCTGGTCTCAGGGTGATTAGTCTCTGGTTTATGTGGCCTTTTCTGTCTCTTGGGCTCATAATTACCTCGTGTCTTTGGTGTTCTTCATTCTCCTCTGGTCCAGGTGGGTTGAGACCAATTGATGCATCTTAGATGGCCACTTGTTAGCGTTTAAGACCACAGATGCCACTCTCCAAAGTGGAATGCAGAGTGTTTTCTTAATAGATTTTACTATGCCAATTGACTCAAATGTCCCCTGAAACCATGGTCCCCAACCCCCCACCCCTGCTACGCTGGCCTTCGAAGCATTCAGTGTATTCAAGAAGCTTCTTTGCTTCTGGTTTAGTCCAGTTGTGCTGACCTCACCTGTGTTGTTTGTTGTCTTTACCTAAAGTAGTTCTTATCTACTATTTAATTAGTGAATGCCCCTCTCCCATCCTCCCTCCCTCCCCCCTTTCGTAACCATCAAAGAATAGTGGTCTTACACGATATTTGTCCTTTGCAACTGACTAATTTCACTCAGCATAATGCCTTCCAGATGCCTCCATGTTATGAAATGTTTCACAGATTCATCACTGTTCTTTATTGAAGCACAGTATTCCATTGTGTGAACATACCATAATTTATTTATCCATTCATCCGTTGATGGGCACCTTGGTTGCTTCCATCTTTTTGCTATTGTAAACAGTGCTGCAATGAACATGTGTGTGCATATATCTGTTCGTGTAATGGCTCTTATTTCTCTAGGATATATTCTAAGGAGTGGGATTGCTGAATTGTATGGTAGTTCTATTTCTAGTTTTTTAAGGAAGCGCCAAACCGATTTCCAAAGTAGTTGTACCATTTAACACTCCCACCAGCAGTGTGTCAGTGTTCCAGTCTCCCCGCAACCTCTCCAACATTTATTATTTTGTGTTTTTTTGGATTAATGCCTGTTTTTTTTGTTGTTGTTGGAGTGAGATGGATATTTTTCTCCTTAAAATCTATCACAGTATAATGTAAGTGTGGGCTCTGGAAAGCAACTACCCAGGTTAAACTGTCAGCTCCACCACGCGCTAGCTGTGACCTTGAACAAGTAACTTCACCTCTCTATGCCTCACTTTCTTCACCTTGAAACAGACAGATCTTAGAGGGCTCTATGAGAATTAAACAAGACCAGGACCTGGCTGTGTACACATATTATGTAAGCAGACACTAAATACTGTCTATTGATACTATTTTTTTGTTTTTACTATTAGAGTATCCAGATTTCTATTTAAACTTCGCTTTCACCTAAGGAAGCAATCAGATATTTAGGAACTCATAAAAGGAAACAATTGGTTTCCTCACCTTCATTCTTGTCAGGGAACATTTCAGCCAAATTACTGGGGGCATCAAGAATATAATATCATACAGTAAAGGCATACACACATTGAGGTTGTTTTAAAGATGGGATATGCTATGGTATTTCATACACTTGATTTCAAACTTCTCCTTCATCTCCTAACCCCTTATCAGTAATACCACAAACCAAGATCATATTGTACAAGAACTGAAAATTAAAATAGAAAAGCTAGCCCTCAGCATTGGTACTTAAATTCTCTAAGGTGCCTTCAAGAGAATGAGTTTCAAAGCATCAGCAAATCTGAGAGGGCATATGTCTGGTTTTCTGAACTTGAATTAAGCTACTAAGCACTCTAGCTCAATAAGATAAAATCCAAAGTCCATCTTTGGACATAAATATAAGTACAATTAGGGTTGCTTAAAAGTATTTCCACTTTAGGGTAAAATTATGTATTAATACACAAATTCCGAGGTAAGCCGGGAAGTGGCAAGCAGCCACTTGAAAACTACTTTACTACGCACAGTGCTTT
Organism: Elephas maximus indicus; assembly: GCF_024166365.1. NCBI lineage: Eukaryota > Metazoa > Chordata > Mammalia > Proboscidea > Elephantidae > Elephas > Elephas maximus. The sequence continues at coordinate 60,829,025 of NC_064826.1, read as the reverse complement.
CCTAGTTTGAAATCTTCCTTCTGTTGACATTTTGTGAATGAGGAAATTAACCAAAACAACAGGAGAATGGCAACCTCAAATTCAAGTGCAGTTATCTCAGCTGAACCAGTCATGCAACTCTCTCATCAATGTAAAAATGTAAAAATGAACGTATCCCAAGTATCTCCTACCCACATCATAAATATGTCAAGTTCTACCACTAGGTACCAGAGGAGTTACTGTACGTGGATTTCTACAAGTATTAATAGCAAAAGATAAAAAAGCTGAGAAATAGTGATACCTTTCCTTCCACACCTAAGAAGCCGAAAAATAAGGCCATAAAAGGCAGAGATAAGAAGGCAAAAGAAGAACAAATACCCAAAACTGACCAACAGTTTAATTTTTCCTCTTACTAATAGGTCATTTATCTCTAGTTAAATTCACACATAAGTCGTTTTTTATTTGGAAAACACATAATGTCTCAAGAATTTTTTTTTTTTTTTTTATTAAGCTTCAAGTGAACATTGACCATTCCAATCAGTCTGTCACATGTAGGTTTACATACATCTTACTCCCTTCTCCCACTTGCTCTCCCCCTATTGAGTCAGCCCTTACAGTCTCTCGTTTCGTGCCAATTTTACCATCTTCCCTCTCTCTCTATCTTCCCATCCCCCCTCCAGTCAAGAGTTGCCAACACACTCTCCCGTGTCCACCTGATTTAATTAGCTCACTCTTCATCAGTATCTCTCTCCCCCCCACTGACCAGTCCTTTTCATACCTGATATTTGTCTTCGGGGTTGGTTCCTGTCCTGCGCCATCAGAAGTTCTGGGGAGCATTGTCTCTGGGATTCCTCTAGTCGCAATCATACCATTAGGTGTGGTCTTTTAATGAGAATTTGGGGTCTGTATCCCATTGGTCTCCTGCTCCCTCAGGAGTTGTCTGTTGTGCTCCCTGACAGGGCAGACATCGATTGTGGCCGGGCACCAACTAGTTCTTCTGGTCTCAGGATAATGTAGGTCTCTGGTTCAAGTGGCCCTTTCTGTCTCTTGGGTTCTTAGTTGTCGTGTGACCTTGGTGTTCTTCCTTTGCCTTTGCTCCAGGTGGGTTGAGACCAATTAATGTATTTTATATGGCCGCTTGTTGGCATTTAGGACCCCAGGCGCCACAATTCAAAGTGGGATGCAGTGTGTTTTCATAATAGAATTGTTTTGCCCATTGACTTAGAAGTCCCCTCAAACCAAGTTCCCCAGACCCCAGCCCCTGCTTCGCTGACCTTTGAAGCTTTCATTTTATCTCGGAAACCTCTTTACTTTTAATCCAGTCCAATTAGGCTGACCTTCCTTGTTTTGAGTGTTGTCTTTCCCTTCACCCAAAGCAGTTCCCATCTACAGATTGATCAATAAAAAGCCCTCTCCCTCCCTCCCTCCCTCCCTCCCCCCTTTGTAACCACATAAGTATGTGTTCTTCTCCGTTTTTTCTATTTCTCAAGATCTTATGATAGTGGTCTTATACAATATTTGTCCTCTTGCAACTGACTCATTTCGCTCAGCATAATGCCTTCCAGATTCCTCCATGTTATGAAATGTTTCAGAGATTCGTCACTGTTCTTTATCGATGCGTAGTATTCCATTGTGTGAATATACCACAATTTATTTACCCATTCGTCCGTTGATGGAAATCTTGGTTGCTTCCAGCTTTTTGCTATTGTAAACAGAGCTGCAATAAACATGGGTGTGCATATATCTGTTTGTGTGAAGGCTCTTGTATCTTTAGGGTATATTCCGAGGAGTGGGATTTCTGGGTTGTATGGTAGTTCTATTTCTAACTGTTTAAGATAACGCCAGATGGATTTCCAAAGTGGTTGTACCATTTTACAATCCCACCAGCAGTGTATGAGAGTTCCAATCTCTCCGCAGCCTCTCCAACATTTATTATTTTGTGTTTTTTGAATTAATGCCAGTCTAGTTGGTGTCAGATGGAATCTCATCGTAGTTTTAATTTGCATTTCTCTAATGGCTAATGATCGAGAGCATTTTCTCATGTATCTGTTGGCTGCCTGAATATCTTCCTTAGTGAAATGTGTGTTCATATCCTTTGCCCACTTCTTGATTGGGTTGTTTGTCTTATTGTGGTTGAGTTTTGACAGAGTCATGTAGATTTTAGAGATCAGGCGCTGGTCTGAGATGTCATAGCTGAATATTCTTTCCCAGTCTGTAGGTGGTCTTTTTACTCTTTTGGTGAAGTCTTTAGATGAGCATAGGTGTTTGATTTTTAGGAGCTCCCAGTTATCTGGTTTCTCTTCATCATTTTTGGTAATGTTTTGTATTCTGTTTATGCCCTGTATTAGAGCTCCTAGGGTAGATTCTATTTTTTCTTCCATGATTTTTATCGTTTTAGTCTTTATGTTTAGGTCTTTGATCCACTTGGAGTTAGTTTTTGTGCATGGTGTGAGGTATGGGTCCTGTTTCATTCTTTTGCAAATGGATATCCAGGTATGCCAGCACCATTTGTTAAAAAGACTATTATTTCCCCAATTGACTGACACTGGTCCTTTGTCAAATATCAGCTGCTCACACATGGATGGATTTATATCTGGATTCTCAATTCTGTTCCATTGGTCTATGTGCCTGTTGTTGTACCAGTACCAGGCTGTTTTGACTACTGTAGCTATATAATAGGTTCTGAAATCAGGTAGGGTGAGGTCTCCCACTTTCTTCTTCTTTTTCAGTAATGTTTTGCTTATCCGGGGGTTCTTTCCTTTCCATATGAAATTAGTGATTTGTTTCTCTATTCCCTTAAAGTATGACATTGGTATTTGGATTGGAAGTGCGTTATATGTATAAATGGCTTTTGGTAGAATAGACATTTTTTACTATGTTAAGTCTTCCTATCCATGAGCAGGGTATGTTTTTCCACTTAAGTATATCCTTTTGAATTTCTTGTAGTAGAGTTTTATAGTTTTCTTTGTATAGGTCTTTTACATGCTTGGTAAGATTTATTCCTAAGTATTTTATCTTCTTGGGGGCTACTGTGAATGGTATTGATTTGGTTATTTCCTCTTCGGTATTCTTTTTGTTGATGTAGAGGAATCCAAGTGATTTTTGTATGTTTATTTTATAACCTGAGACTCTGCCAAACTCTTCTATTAGTTTCAGTAGTTTTCTGGAGGATTTCTTAGGGTTTTCCATGTATACGATCATGTCATCTGCAAATAGTGATAGCTTTACTTCCTCCTTACCAATCTGGATACCCTTTATTTCTTTGTCTAGCCTAATTGCCCTGGCTAGGACTTCAAGTACGATGTTGAATAAGAGCGGTGATAAAGGGCATCCTTGTCTGGTTCCCTTTCTCAAGGGAAATGCTTTCAGGTTCTCTCCATTTAGAGTGATATTGGCTGTTGGCTTTGCATAGATGCCCTTTATTATGTTGAGGAATTTTCCTTCAATTCCTATTTTGGTTAGAGTTTTTATCATAAATGGGTGTTGAACTTTGTCAAATGCCTTTTCTGCATCTATTGATAAGATCATGTGGTTTTTATCTTTTGTTTCATTTATGTGATGGATTACATTAATGGTTTTTCTGATATTAAACCAGCCTTGCATACCTGGTATAAATCCCACTTGATCAGGGTGTATTATTTTTTTGATGTGTTGTTGGATTCTATTGGCTAGAATTTTGTTGAGGATTTTTGCATCTATGTTCATGAGGGATATAGGTCTAAAATTTTCTTTTTTTGTAATGTCTTTACCTGGTTTTGGTATCAGGGAGATGGTAGCTTCATAGAATGAGTTGGGTAGTATTCCGTCTTGTTCTATACTTTGAAATACCTTCAATAGTAATGGTGTTAAGTCTTCTCTGAAGGTTTGGTAGAACTCTGCAGTGAAGCCATCTGGGCCAGGACTTTTTTTTGTTGGGAGTTTTTTGATTACCGTTTCAATCTCTTTTTTTGTTATGGGTCTATTTAGTTGTTCTACTTCAAAAAAAAAAAAAAATTTTTTTTTTTTTGTTTTTTTTTACTTCTGAATGTGTTAGTTTAGGTAAGTAGTATTGTTCCAAGAATTTATCCATTTCTTCTAGGTTTTCAAATTTGTTACAGTACAATTTTATGTAGTAATCTGATATGATTCTTTTGATTTCATTTGGTTCTGTTGTGATGTGGTCCTTCTCGTTTCTTATTTGGGTTATTTGTTTCCTTTCCTGTTTTTCTTTAGTCAGTCTAGCCAGTGGTTTATCAATTTTGTTAATTTTTTCAAAGAACCAGCTTTTGGCTTTGTTAATTCTTTCAATTGTTTTTCTGTTCTCTAATTCATTTAGTTCAGCTCTAATTTTTATTATTTGTTTTCTTCGGGTGCCTGATGGATTCTTTTGTTGCTCACTTTCTATTTGTTCAAGTTGTAGGGACAGTTCTCTGATTTTGGCTCTTTCTTCTTTTTGTATGTGTGCATTTATCGATATAAATTGGCCTCTGAGCACTGCTTTTGCTGTGTCCCAGAGGTTTTGATAGGAAGTATTTTCATTCTCGTTGCTTTCTAAGAATTTCCTTATTCCCTCCTTGATGTCTTCTATAACCCAGTCTTTTTTCAGGAGGGTACTGTTCAGTTTCCAAGTATTTGATTTCTTTTCCCTAGTTTTTCTGTTATTGATTTCTAGCTTCATTGCCTTGTGGTCTGAGAAGATGCTTTGTAATATTTCGATGTTTTGGATTCTGGAAAGATTTGTTTTATGACCTAATATGTGGTCTATTCTAGAGAATGTTCCATGTGCGCTAGAAAAAAAAGTATGTTTTGCAGCAGTTGGGTGGAGAGTTCTGCATAAGTCAATGAGGTCAAGTTGGTTGATTGTTGTAAGTAGATCTTCCGTGTCTCTATTGAGCTTCTTACTGGATGTCCTGTCCTTCTCCGAAAGTGGTGTGTTGAAGTCTCCTACTATAAATGTGGAGGTGTCTATCTCACTTTTCAATTCTGTTAAAATTTGATTTATGTATCTTGCAGTCCTGTCATTAGGTGCGTAAATATTTAATATGGTTATGTCTTCCTGATCAATTGTCCCTTTTATCATTATATAGTGTCCTTCTTTATCCTTTGCGGTGGATTTAAGTCTAAAGTCTATTTTGTCAGAAATTAATATTGCTACTCCTCTTCTTTTTTGCTTATTGTTTGCTTGATATATTTTTTTCCATCCTTTGAGTTTTAGTTTGTTTGTGTCTCTAAGTCTAAGGTGTGTCTTTTGTAGGCAGCATATAGATGGATCGTGTTTTTTTATCCAGTCCGTGACTCTCTGTCTCTTTATTGGTGCATTTAGTCCATTTACATTCAGCGTAATTATAGATAAGTAAATTTTTAGTGCTGTCATTTTGATGCCTTTTCATGTGTGTTGTTGGCCATTTCATTTTTCCACATGCTTTTTTGTGCTGAGACGTTTTTCTTAGTAGCTTGTGAGATCCTCATTTTCTTAATGTTTAACTTTGTGTTTATTGAGTCGTTACGTTTTTCTTGGCTTTTTTCTTGGGTTATGGGATTGATATTCCTTTTTGTGGTTACCTTTTTATTTACCCCTATTTTTCTAAGTAAAAACCTAACTTGTATCCTTCTATTTCACCTTGTATTACTCTCCATCTGGCAGTTCAATGCCTCCTATATTTAGTCCCTCTTTTTGATTATTTTGATTGTTTATCTATTGATTTCCATGATTTCCTGTTGTGTGTATTATTTTGTTTATTTATTTATTTTTTAGAATTAGTCTTAATTTGTTTGTTTTTGTGCTTTCCCTATTTGAGTTGCATTTATATCAGGACGTTCTGTTTTGTGACCTTGTATTGTGCTGGTACCTGATATTATTGGTCATCCGGCCAAACAATCTCCTTTAGCATTTCTTGCAGTCTTGGTTTAGTTTTTGCAAATTCTCTAAACTTGTGTTTATCTGTAAATATCTTAATTTCTCCTTCATATTTCAGGGAGAGTTTTGCTGGATATATGATCCTTGGTTGGCAGTTTTTCTCCTTCAGTGCTCTGTATACGTCGTCCCATTGCCTTCTTGCCTGCATGGTTTCTGCTGAGTAGTCTGAACTTATTCTTATTGATTCTCCCTTGAAGGAAACCTTTCTTTTCTCCCTGGCTGCTTTTAAAATTTTCTGTTTGTCTTTGGTTTTGGCAAGTTTGATGATAATATGTCTTGGTGTTTTTCTTTTTGGATCAATCTTAAATGGGGTTCGATGAGCATCTTGGATAGATATCCTTTCGTCTTTCATGATGTCAGGGAAGTTTTGTGTCAGGAGTTCTTCAACTATTTTCTCTGTGTTTTCTGTCCCCCCTCCCTGTTCTGGGACTCCAATCACTCACAAGTTATCCTTCTTGGTAGAGTCCCACATGATTCTTAGGGTTTCTTCATTTTTTTTAATTCTTTTATCTGATTTTTTTTCAGCTATGTTGGTGTTGTTTCCCTGGTCCTCCAGAAGTCCCAGGCTACATTCTAATTGCTCGAGTCTGCTCCTCTGACTTTCTATTGCGTTGTCAAATTCTGTAATTTTATTGTTAATCTTTTGGATTTCTACATGCTGTCTCTCTATGGATTCTTGCAACTTGTTAATTTTTCCACTATGTTCTTGAATAATCTTTTTGAGTTCTTCAACAGTTTTATCAGTGTGTTCCTTGGCTTTTTCTGCATTTATCCTAATTTCATTTGTGATATCTTTAAGCATTCTGTAAATTAGTTTTTTATATTCTGTATCTGATAATTCCAGGATTGTATCTTCATTTGGGAAAGATTTTGATTCTTTTGTTTGGGGGGTTGGAGAAGCTGTCATGGTCTGTTTCTTTATGTGGTGTGATATGGACTGCTGTCTCCGAGCCATCACTGGGAAACTAGATTTTCCAAGTAGTCGGCTAAAAAAAAAAATGCAGTCAGATCCCTATCTGAATTCTCCCTCTGGCTCCAGGTATTCGGATGTTAATGGGGTCGCCTGGGGAGGGTGGGGGAGGGATCTGAGAGCTAGGAGTGTAGCACCACAGAATATAGAGCTGAACACCACGTTCACGCTCCGCCCCCGTTCGCCAAAATCCGGGCTGGACGGGTCCCTGGCTAGGACACTGCTTTCCTTGCTCGGAAACCAGTCACTTCCTCCTGGGGGCTTCCTCCGGTGTGCGGCACCACTCGTGGGCATTGGGTGGGCGTTTCCCGCACGAACGGGTGGGCCCGCCCCCGGGGTCTATTCAGGCGATTATAATTGGGTCCCGCGGTCACGCCCCGCCCGTGCGCGCACCCAAATCCCAGCAGGATGACTTCCGGGTTGAGACGCTGCTTTCCCCGTTCCGGAACCAGTCACTTCCTCCCGGGGACTTCTCCTTCCGGTGCGCCACACCTCTCGCATGAACTGGGTTGGCGTCACCTGCACGGCCAGGTGGGCCCGCCCCCTGGGTCAATTCAGGGTAATAAAAATGGACCCCACGCTCACGCCCCGCTCGTGCGCGTGCCCAAGTCCCAGCAGGACGGCACTCCGTCTGGGACGCTACTTTCCCCGCTTCGGGACCAATCACTTCCTTCCGGGGGCTTCTCCCTCCGGTGTGCCACACCTCTCGCGCAAACTGGGAGGGCGTCACTCGCAGGACCAGGTGGGCCCGCCCCCTAGGTCAATTCAGGGTAATAAAAATGGACCCCGCGCTCAAGCCCCGCCCGCGCGCGCGCGTGCCCAGATCCCAGCGGAATGGCTCCCCGTCTGGGATGCTGCTTTCCCTGCTTTGAGACCAGACACTTCCGGGGATTTCTCCCTCTGGTGTGCCGCGCCACACGCGCAGACTGGGTGTGCGTCCTCCCGCACGAACGTGTGGGCCCCGCCCTGGGGTCACTTTAGGGAAATATAGTTGGCCCCCCCTCCCCCGCTCGCGCCCCGTCGGCTTCTCGCCTAACTCCCGGCGGGACGGCACCCCAGCTGGGACGCTGTTCTCCCCCCTCCCAGATCAGTCACTGCCTCCTGGGTGCTTCTCCCTCTGGCTGCGCCTCTACGCCGCCCGCGCCAACCTGTTAGACTTCCTCCTGGGATGGGTTCGGGGGGGAAGGGGTGGGCCCCCTTTCTGTGCCGTCTGCCCCCCTGGGCTCTGCCCCAGATCGGGCTCCGAAGGTCACCTGCCTGGTGCGCTGGCTCCTGGTTCTGAAAACAGTCGCTGTCTGCCCGTATTTGTTCGTTTTCCGTCTCTAAGTCTGTGCTTGTTGTTCAGAGTTCGTAGATTGTTATGTATGTGATCGATTCCCTTGTTTTTCCGAGTCTTTGTTGCAAGAGGGATCCGCGGTAGCGTCCACCTAGTCCGCCATCTTGGCCCCGGGCAAGAATTTTTTTTTTAATGAAAATAGAATATCATTTTGTGATCATTCCCTCCAGCCTCAACAATCGTCTGACATTCCCTAACATCTAGAACATTCAAAATCTGACTGTAAAAACTCTTTGGGAAATCAAACCAATAATAGAGGCAGATATTTCCTAAGATTCAGCCCAATTATTTTCTGCAAGTACAGTTACTAGAACTGAAAGCCATCAGGTAGCTTACCTTTTTTTGTATGTAACAAAAAATGTCAGGATCAAAATCCACATTTCCAGGAAATAGTAAAGATCAGAGGAGAAATAAATGTAATACAAAACAGAAAAATAATACAAAGAATCAACAAGACTAGAAGTTGGTTCTTTGACTGGATCAAAAGAACTGACAAACCACTGGCCAAATTGACAAAGCAAAAAAATGAGAAGATTCAAATAACCAAAATAAGATAGATGGGTGACATTACAACAGAATCAACTGAGATAAAAAAAAGATCAGAACAGAATATTACAAAAAATTATTCTCCAACTGTCATGGACTGAATTATGTCCCTCCAAAAATGTGTGTATTAACTTGGTTAGGCCATGATTCCCAGGAGTCTGTGGTTGTCCTCCATTTTGTGATTGTAATTTTATGTGAAAGAGGATTAGGGTGGGATTGTAACACCCTTATCAGGTCACATCCCTGATCCGATGTAAAGGGAGTTTCCCTGGGGTGTGGCCTGCACCACCTTTTATCTCTCAAGAGATAAAAGGAAACGGAAGCTAGCAGAGAGTTGGGGACCTCATACCACCAAGAAAGCAGCACTGGGAGCAGAACGTGTCCTTTGGACCTGGGGTGCCTGCGCCTAAGAAGCTCCTTGACCGGGGAAAATTGATGACAAGGATCTTTCTCCAGAGCCAACAGAGAGAGAAAGGCTTCTCCTGGAGCCAGTGCCCTGAATTCAGACTTCTAGCCTACTAGACTGTGAGAGAATAAACTTGTCTTTACTGAGGCCATCCACTTGTGGTATTTCTGTTATAGTAGCACTAGTTGACTAAGACACTAATAAATTTGAAAACCTAGAAGGACAAATTCCTAGAAAAACACTACCTACATAAATTAACACAAATAGAGGCAGAAAATTTGAACAGACCCATAACAAAAGAAGAAATTGAAGATGTCCTTAAGAAAACTCACAACAACAACAAAAGATCTGGCCCAAACGGCTTCACTGGAGAATTCTACCAAATATTCAGAGAACAGTTGACAACAATTCTACTCAAACTATTCCAGAACATACAAAAGGAAGGAATATTCCCTAATTCATTCTACAAAGCCAGTACAAACCTGATACCAAAGCCAGGCAAAGACACCACTAAAAAAGAAAATTATAGGCCAATATCTCCCATGGATATGGATGCAAAAATTCTCAGCAAAATTCTAGCCAACAGAATTCAAAGGAATATCAAAAAAATGACACATCATGATCAAGTGGGATTCATACCAAGAATGCAAGAATGATTCAACAATAGAAAACCAATCAATATAATTCACCACATAAATAAAACAAAGGAAAAGAACTGCATGATTACCTCAATTGATGCAGAAAAGGCATTTGATAAAATCCAACACACTTTCCTGATTAAAACTCTCCGCAAAATAGGAATAGAAGGGAAATTCCTCAATAAAATTAAGGGCATAAATGCAAAACCAACAGTTAACATTATTCTCTACAGGGAAAGATTGAAAGCATTCCCCTTGTGAATGAGAACAAGACAGGGATGTCCTTTATCACCACTCTTATTCAATATTATACTGGAAGTCCTAACTACAGCAGCAAGAAAAGAAAGGAAAATGAATGGTATCCAAATTTCAAAGGGAGATGTAAAACTATCCTTGTTCACAGAAGACATGATCCTATACACAGAAAATCCCAGAAGCTGCACAAAAAAGTTACTGCAACTTAATGGAAGGATCCAGCAAAGTGACAGGGTATGAGATCAACGGACTAAAATCACCTGGGTTCCTCTATACTAACAAGGAGGACTCTGAAAAAGAAAACGGTACCATTTACAATAGCCTCAAAAAGGATAAAATACCTAGGAATAAACCTAATGGCGTAAAAGACTTATACAAGGAAAACTATAAAACACTAATTGCTAGAAACTAAAAGATATCCACATAAGTGGAAAAACATTCCATGCTCATGGAAGACTTACCATTGTGAAAATGTCAATACTACCAAAAGCAACCTACAGATATAATGCAATCCCAATCCAAATCCCAAAAACATTCTTTAATGAAACAGAAAAATTAATTTCCAACTTTATATGGAAAGGAAAGAGGCCTTGAATAGCTAAAGCAATACTGAAGAAGAACAAAGTAGGAGGCCTCACTCACTGATCTCAAAACTTACTACACAGCCATGGTAATCAAAATAGCCTGGTGCTGGTCCAATGACAGGTACATAGACCAATGGAATAGAATTGAGAACCCAGAAGTAAACATCTATCTACGAGCAGCTAGTCCTCAACGAAGGGTCAAAGTCCATTCAATGGGGAAGAAACAGTCTCTTTAATGAAAGGCTGTTTTTAAAACTGGATATCCATATGCAGAAAAATGAATCAGGATCCACACCTCACACTGTGCACAAAAACTAACTCAAAAATGGATCAAAGACCTAAATATTAAAGCTAAAACTATAAAGTTCCTGGAAGATAACATAGGGATAAAACTAGGGGACCTAATTTTCAGCATTAATAGTCTATCAAACACAACAAAAAATGCACGAATGACAGAAGACAAATTAGATAAGTGGGACCTCCTAAAAATTAAATACTCATGCTATCAAAAGACTTTACAAAGAGAGTAAAAAGAGAAACTACAGACTGGAAAAAATCTTTGGCAATGATATATTTGATAAGGGTTTAATCTCTAAAATATATAGAAAACTTCAACAACTCAACAATAAAAAGACAATCCAATCAAAAAATGGGCAAAGGACATGAGCAGACACTTCACCAAAGGGGACATTCAGGCGACCAACAAATAGATGAAAAGGTGCTCACAACCATTAGCCATTAAAACCAAAAGAAAGGTGCTGCCATCCAGTTGATTTCAACTCATAATGACCCTATAGGACAGAGAACTGCCCCACAGGATTTTTGAGGAGCTGATGGATTCGAACTCCCAAACTTTTGATTAGCAGCTGAGCTCTTAACCATTGTGCCACCAGGGCTCCATTACAGAGATACAAATCAAAACTACTATGACATACCATCTTACTCCTACAAAAATGGTAATGATTGAAAGAAAACAACAAATGCTGATGAGGTTGTGGGGAGAGTAGAACTTATACATCACTGACGGGATTGTAAAATGCTATGGAAAATGGTACGGTGCTTCCTCAAACAGCTAAAAATAGAAATACCTTATGATCCAGCAATCCGACCCCTAGGTACATATATCCAACAGATATTAGAGCAGTGAAACAAGCAGACACATGCTTGCCTATGTTCACTGCATTATTCACAATAGCAAAAAGATGGAAACAACCTAAGTGCTCTAGTTCTAGCATTTCTTTCTCTATCAATGAATGAATGGATAAGCAAATTGTGGTACATACATTAAAAGAAATACTATGCAACCATAAAGAATAATGAGTCTGTGAAACATAACATGGATGAATCTGGGGGATGTTATCCTGAGTGAAATAGGTCAATCACAAAAAGGGAAATATTGTATGGTCCCATTATTATAACAAGTCAAGAACAGATAAAAACATAGGAAACAAAGCTCTTCAATGGTTACCAGGGATAGGAAAGAGAGGGAAGGAGAATTGCTAGATAGTAGACACTTGTTACTGTTGGTGATGGGAAAGGCAATCCCAAATATGCATGAAGTCAGCATAACTTTGCCAAGATAAGACACAAAGAGGCACATGAGCAAAAGGGACAATTTCAGTAAATGCTATAAAATATACAACTTTGCAACAGTTAAAAACAACCAAAAACCATGTGCATAGTTACACAGGTAGCTATGGCTGCATATATCTGTAGAGGAAGTCATATGCAAGTAAATGTATGTATATGTTTAGGCGTATTTGTAGGCATATGTATATACATGTTTGTGCTGCATATATATCCACATACATAACAAACTACATACGGGGCACAGTTACGGAGGCTTCCTAGCCATATCCAAATAACTCATGGGATTGGTTTACAGGATCAAAGGGCTTGGGACCACACTCTTGGAGGACAACTTAGTCAACTGACATAACATAGTTCACAAAGGTAATGTTGTACATCCTAGTTTGGTGAGTAGTGTCTGGGGTCTTAAAAGCTTGCGAGTAGCTATCTAAGATACAACTATTGGTCTCTGCCCGTATAGAGAAAAAGAGAATGAAGGAAATCAAAGGCACAAAGAAGAAACTAATTCACGGAACTAACGGCCCACATGAACCACAGCCTCTTCTAACTTGAGACCAGAAGAACTAGATGGTGCCTGGCTACCACTACTGACTGTTCTGACAGGGACACAACAGAAATGTCTAAAACCCAAATCAACCACTACAAAAAGCCAGGATGACACTGTTTTTGAATCTAAGAATGTCTAGGTACAAGATCTAACTCCTTAGACAAGTCATCTACCCTCTTTGAGCCTCAATTCCATACCCATAATATAAATCTTATAAATACAAAGTTTATTAAAAAAAAAAAATACCCTTCAAAGATTCAATTATATATAACAGCCCTTTCAAAATCTGTGCAATCAGAAGCTATTTCTCTCTATGGCACAATTTTTGTACTCATTCAAGATCAAAATCATTGATATTTCTTTCTCCTTAATCATTTATGGAAACACTGGTGGTGTAGTGGTTAAGTGCTACAGCTGCTAACCAAAAGGCAGGCAGTTCGAATCCACCAAATGCTCCCTGGAAACCCTGTGAGTCGGAATTTACTTGACGGCAATGGGTCTGGTTTTTTAATTGGTTAATCATTTATAACCAATAATTCACCTTTTTTTTTTTTGTGAATTATTGGTTATAAATGATTAACCAATTAAATAATTCACCTTTTGTTTTTTGTGAATTATTGGTTATAAATGATTAACCAATTAAATAATTCACCTTTTGTTTTTTGTGAATTATTGGTTATAAATGATTAACCAATTAAATAATTCACCTTTTGTTTTTTGTGAATTATTGGTTATAAATGATTAACCAATTAAATAATTCACCTTTTGTTTTTTGTGAATTATTGGTTATAAATGATTAACCAATTAAATAATTCACCTTTTTTTTTGTGAATTATTGGTTATAAATGATTAGCCAATTAAATAATTCACCTTTTTTTTTGTGAATTATTGGTTATAAATGATTAACCAATTAAATAATTCACCTTTTTTTGTGAATTATTGGTTATAAATGATTAACCAATTAAATAATTCACCTTTTGTTTTTTGTGAATTATTGGTTATAAATGATTAACCAATTAAATAATTCACCTTTTTTTTTGTGAATTATTGGTTATAAATGATTAACCAATTAAATAATTCACCTTTTTTTGTGTGTGAATTATTGGTTATAAATGATTAACCAATTAAATAATTCACCTTTTTTTGTGTGTGAATTATTGGTTATAAATGATTAACCAATTAAAAAACCAGACCCGTTGCTGTCAAGTAAATTCCGACTCACAGGGTTTCCAGGGAGCATTTGGTGGATTCGAACTGCCTGCCTTTTGGTTAGCAGCTGTAGCACTTAACCACTACACCACCAGCGTTTCCATAAATGATTAAGGAGAAAGAAATATCAATGATTTTGATCTTGAATGAGTACAAAAATTGTGCCATAGAGAGAAATAGCTTCTGATTGCACAGATTTTGAAAGGGCTGTTATATATAATTGAATCTTTGAAGGGTATTTTTTTTTTTTTTTAATAAACTTTGTATTTATAAGATTTATATTATGGGTATGGAATTGAGGCTCAAAGAGGGTAGATGACTTGTCTAAGGAGTTAGATCTTGTACCTAGACATTCTTAGATTCAAAAACAGTGTCATCCTGGCTTTTTGTAGTGGTTGATTTGGGTTTTAGACATTTCTGTTGTGTCCCTGTCAGAACAGTCAGTAGTGGTAGCCAGGCACCATCTAGTTCTTCTGGTCTCAAGTTAGAAGAGGCTGTGGTTCATGTGGGCCGTTAGTTCCGTGAATTAGTTTCTTCTTTGTGCCTTTGATTTCCTTCATTCTCTTTTTCTCTATACGGGCAGAGACCAATAGTTGTATCTTAGATAGCTACTCGCAAGCTTTTAAGACCCCAGACACTACTCACCAAACTAGGATGTACAACATTACCTTTGTGAACTATGTTATGTCAGTTGACTAAGTTGTCCTCCAAGAGTGTGGTCCCAAGCCCTTTGATCTAGTTCTAGCATTTCTTTCTCTACCACATACTCATTTTTTTTGTTTTTTTCTTTTTTGTCATTTGCCTTCCAAAAAACCCAAGCCCTTGTTATTTCAAAACTAACACTAATTTGAATGACTGATTTATTGGCTTCCAGGTTCTTACTGGAAATCCTGGTGGTGTAGTGACTAAGAGCTACGACTGCTAACCAAAAGGCCGGCAGTTTGAACCCACTAGGTGGGACAGTTCTACTCCGTCCTATAGGGACACTGTGAGTTGGAATCGACTCAATGGCAATAGTAATGGGAGGTTCCTCCTTATGTAATCTATATCATAAGATCCATCTTCACATACATCCATCTCAAAAGTTGTTGCAGTTCTTCAATCTCAAACAAAAGTGTCCAGCATTCTAAGACACAACGGCAGTCCACAGACAGCTCCTAAGCTCAACTCAAGGCTTATTATGAAGTCGTGTTGCCAAGCAGACTAGCCACCAGTGTGCCAAGGATGAGCCCTGGACATCCATGGGGCCACCATTCACTACATTCTCTGCTCATCTGGTGACCTTGATACCCACCCCATAATGTGCCCAAGGGTCCAGCCTCATACCTTGTCAGTGTGAGCAGACAGATCACCAATAACTTCAATTTGATCCTACCTGTTTGTTCCCTTGAATCTCCCACTGATGGACCCACCTGTCACACTGGATCCCATGCCATTATGAGCTTGCTCTTAACCTTGAACCTGGGCTAGTGCCAACAGCAGGGTTAAACAGCAGGGTTAGGTTAGTTAATCTCAGTGCATACTACAAATGCTAGGAGGCATGTCTATTGCCCAGTTTCATATTTCTCCTGCTTCCCTGTTGGCCCAGCATCTCTAAGGTCCTCTCCTACTCCTTCACATCAGAGTCAACCATAATCTAATTCAACAGCTCTCTTAACCTTGCCTTCCTCCATACCTCAATAGGAACCCACTATTTCATCTCAGCTAATGATTTCCCATGCCGCCAAACCCAATGCGCTCTTTACATAACAAATATTTTATAAAACTGACCTTATGATTATGAAATGAAATTCATACATAAGACCTACACACACACATAATTCAAAAACTTAAGTATATGTGTGTGTATATGTATAGATATATATGCACACACATATGTATGTAACAAAAACACATTCTGACTCATAGTAACCCCATCTGACAGAGCAGAATTGCCCCAGGGGGTTTCCAAGGCTATAATCTTTACAGAAGCAGACTGCCATATCTTTTTCCCATGGAGTGGCTGGTGGGTTCGAACCACCGGCCTTTTGGTTAGCACCTGAGTGCTTAATCACTACACAAACTGGGCATCCTTGCAGATGACACAAACTTGTTTGCTGAGAGTGAAGAGGACTTGAAGGACCTAGTGATAAGGATCAAAGACTATGGCCTTTAGTGTAGATTGTACCTCAACATAAGGACAACAAAAATCCTCACAACTGGATCAATAAGCAATATCATGATAAATGGAGAAAACATTGAAGTTGTCAAGAATTTAATTTTACTTGGATCCACAATCAATGCTCATGGAAGCAGCAGTCAAAAAATCAAAAGACATATTGTATTGGGGAAATCTGCTACAAAAGACTGCTTTAAAGTGTTAAAAAGCAAAGACGTCACTTTGAGGACTAAAGCGTGCCTAATCCAAGACCTAGCATATTTAATCACCCATATGCATGCTAAAGCCGGACAATGAGTAAGGAAGACCAAAGGAGAACCGATGCCTTTGAATTATGGTGCTGGCAAAGAATACTGAATACACCATGGACTACCAGAAGAATGAACAAATCTGTCTTGGAAGAAGTACGTTCAGAATATTCCTCAGAAGGCAGGATAGTGAGACTTGGTCTCATGTACTTTGGACATGTTATCAGGACAGTTCAGTTCCTGGAGAAGGACATAATGCTTGGTAAAGTAGAGGGTCAGTGAAAAAGAGGAAGACCTTCAACAAGATGGACTGACACAGTGGCTGCAACAATGAGTTCAAATGTACCAATGATTGTGAAGATAGTGAAGGACTGGGCAGTGTTTTGTTCCATTGTACATAGGGTCACTGTAAGCTGGAACTGACTGGGTGGCACCTAACAACAACATACACCTACTTCTCACTTACTATCTCATTATCCAACATTGAACATTTACGAAAACAGTAAAAAATCTACTATTTCACTATTTTGCACGTTAACAACGTGCATCTGGCAGTAAATGCCAAGGCATAAGGTAACAATAACACTGGCTATGATAGTTAAGGTATGTTTCAACTTGGCTGGGCCATGATTCTCAGTGCTTTAGCAATTATGCAATGATGTAATTTCATAGTTATGTGATGATGTAGCCATCCTCCATTTTGTGATCTGATGTAGTCATCCTTCATTTTTGCATAACTCTGCTTTTCACATAATGACCTGGTCAGTATGTGAGAAGTGAGTGTATGTACATATATAACTTCAAATATAATATATCCATGTGTAACTAAAATACAAAAGAAATAAAAAAGAAAGTAATTTATAATAAAATCGTATGTTTTGCAATATAGTCAGCCACATCTACACTGAAAGACATAATGAAGAATGGTGTTCCCATCTATATACAGAATTAGCATGAATACAACCAATACAAACACAGACTGATCCTGTATTATGTTAGTAACTTAAATTACACAAGCAGTATCCATATCAGTTACGTAATTTTCCAGAGGTATGAAAAAGTTGTAGTAAAGTTTAAACAAACAAAACACAATTTTCCCTTGATTTACACTGTAGTAGTCTTCCTGGGGGAAAAAAAAAAGTTGTTTTTTTTTTTTTTGCTTTAGTCTTCCTGGTAGCATAGTGGTTAAGAACTTGGCTGCTAACCAAAAGGTCAGCAATTGGAATCCACCAGCCATTCCTTGGAAACCCTATGGGGCAGTTCTACTCTATCCTATATGGTTGCTATAAGCTGGAATCAACTCGACGGCAGTGGGCGTGTTTTTTTTTTGGTTTAGTACTCCTGGAAAATCTGGTTCATATTAAATCTGTACAGAGCATACTTTGTGTTTATCCGTGAGATAGCTGGGTTAGGCTCAGATGAATATAAAGAGATTTTTCACCTACATGAATGCCAATAGGACATTCAAAAGGCTTGTGGGGCATGAGACAATTATTCATTGTATTAGAGAAGGCGTTGGCAATTTTTCTCTGTAAAGGGCCAGACAGTAAATACTTTTGGTTTTGCAGGCCATCAGTACTCTGTGAAGGCAGCCAAAAACAACAGATAAATGAGTGGAGATGGCTGTGCTCTAAAAAAATTTTATTTACAAAAACAGGCAGCAGGTCCTGGGCTACAGTTGGCCAGCCTGTGAATTAGGGCATGTCGTGTATTACAGAATGCCCAGTTCTCATACCCTAAGTGACAGATGTGCTGTCCAATCACTATGATGAAAAAACACCTCCTATGCAGCAATTAGAAACCCTGGTGGTGCAGTGGCTAAGTGTTACAGCTTCTAACCAAAAGGTCAGCAGTTCGAATCCACAGGGTGCTCCTTGGAAACTTTATGGGGCAGTTCTACTCTGTCCTACAGAGTCACTATGAGTAGAAATCGACTCGATGGCAACGGGTTTGTTTTGTTTTGTTTTGTTTTAATGGAGCAATTACCACTCCACCTTTCCACCTTCAAACATTAAGAACTTCTACTCTGAACTATTTTCCTTCAGTGCACTTGGCAAAGACATAGAACTTTCTGATATTTGCAACTTTTCTGTATCAGTTTAGAACGCACCTTCCCCCTCAATCTACCCTTTCTTGTTTATTTATCTTATGACTAATTTAAGGCCCAGCTGACACCTTACCTCCCCCTTCACCAAAAGATGAATTTCTTTCTCTACCATATAGTCATTTTTTCTGTCATTATGTTTTATGGCCTTGATATGACAGCTCGTCTTATCCTTCAACTTATTACGTTCTATCTCCCACGTAGAAGACAAGTTCCTTGAGGACAGAGACTATACCTAATACCGTCTTATCTACAGAATCTGGCTAAATGACTTTCATTAAGTCACTCACAAATATTATAGTGATTACCATGATGGGTGCTGAGGATACAGCAGTGAACAACCAGACAAAGTCCTTATGCTTACTAAGATTATTACTAATAGGGAGGAGAGAAAATATTTCTCATTGCAATAAGAACTATAAATGAAATAAACAGAGTGGTGACATACCAAGTAAAGGAGGGAAACATGATGCTCAGATGTTATTTTAGAAATAGAAATATAGCCACAGGAAACTTCTCTAAAGAGGAGATATTTGAATTGACACCTGACATATGAGAAGGGAGGCAGGGAAGACCATTCCAGCCAGGGGAAAGAGCATGCGTAAAAAAAAAATCTTGAGACAGGAAATTCTATGGTATGTTTGAGAAAAAGTAGGTCATACTGAACTTGACAATGTTTTAAATAATTAGGGAAGTGAAATAATATGATTTAGGCTCTTAAAATGATTATACTGGTTAAAGAATGAAGAAGGGATAATTAGGGAAGGTAAGAGAACAGGGAGTCTAATTAAGAAGCCACTGTAGAAGCGCAAGCAAGAAGTGACAACACCCTGGCCCTGGGGGTTGCAGTAAAGAGACAGAAAATGGACAGATTTAAGATATATTTAAATGAAGTAACCAATAGGAATTGTTCATGGGCTAGGTTTACAGAGGGGAAGAAATAGGTGCTTCCATTACTAATATGAGGAGAAAATGGTTTAGGTTGCGGTGGGGGAACATGAGATCTATTTTGGGTGTATTATAACTGAGATGAATGTTATATATTAATTAATTTTCCATGTTGAACCAGCATTGCATTCCTAAAATAAACCTCAATTGCTTGTGATTTATTATCCATTTTATATAGTGCTGGATTCAAGAGGAGATGCCAAGAAGTCACACGGATATACAAGAACTGAGACAGAAACATTTTAGCTAAAGAGATACATGTGTAGGTCATCGGCTCATAGCTGTTTGATAAAGTCACCTACAAAAGACTTCTGATAAAGAAAAGAAGACTGTGCCTGTCCTAAAATTGCCTAGAAAAAAAGTGAAAAACCTTGCTACTTGGAAAAGCTGGTGTCACAAAAGAGAATGTTTCAACCATGTACAGTCTGCTAAAAGGTTGAGTAAAATAAAGACACGGAAGTGTCTATTGATCTGGCAATAGGGAAGTCACTGGTAAAGTTGGTAAGAACAATTTCATCTAAATAGGAAAAATGGAAATCAAACTGAAGTGAAATGAAAAGGAGAATGAGAGATGAGAAAGTGGAAGCAGAAAGGAGACTTCTTCAAAATATTAACTGTCAGTCATAATGATGGTTTAGTGGTAAATTCAGTAATACCATGATAATACTCTAATATTTATCTTGTTGTGATTCCTTCAATGCAAAAATAAACTGAAATCTTATGTCAAGATAATTTGTACTTTTAAAAATGTAGTAGAAGAAAAGTTACTGATACTGAAATTTCCAAAATGCTTATTAATAAGGTCCCACTAATAAAAGAAAATATTTTATTCTTTTGGAGCAGAGAAACTTTTCTAGGCAGCAAGTAACAGAGCAACAGATAGAGCAATCTTATTCCACAAAATCTAAAAACATATATAACAAACACCTACATTATAAAAGAAATTTTTAGAAATATGACAGAGTAGAAGAAAATATTGTAACATAAATGGCCCTAAAATATAGTGTCTATAAATCAATAATTAAGAAAAGCCAACATAAAAATATATAAAGGCTAGGAACAAACAAATAAGAAGAAATACAAATGACTAATAAGATAGCATAATCCCCCATTTTTATGGACTTCCCTTAAAAGTTAAGAACAAAGAATAATGTTAGATCAATGCTTCTAGGAGCTATGCAAATAAAATCAGACATACAAATTCCTAGATTACCTACTGATGCTGTCATCAACAATACACAGCACTTACCCCACATATGAGTATACAGAGCAGTAGTCTTATTTAACACGATGTATCACATGACTACAAGAGGTATTGCTTTTTAGATTTCAGTGTATGCATTCCAATGAGAGATAAAATCATGTAATTTTTAAACTCAGCAAATCCAGATGTGTATAATATTTATACAGCAAAAGGCACCATGTAACCACAAAGATAAGAATAAATGCCTACCTTCCCTGATAGCTGTGAAAGGTGTGCCTTCTTCTTCCTGCAGCCTGATCACCTTCAGGGCTACCAATTTCCCATTGACCCTGGAAGAAAACAAAGAAGAGAGAAGCAAATTAGTGAAAATATGTTCCTATTATGGTTTTAATTATCTTCTTTACAAATTATATTTTATATGCTTTCACACTGCAAATGTCAGAGACTCAATTACGCCATCAGAGCAAGATAAATTTCAGTAAGGTTGGGAATTCGACATCATAATAAATATTCACATTTTAAATATTCACACTTGCATAGTCCAAGATTTAACTGCAGTTTTCTATGATTCACTCTATGTTCCTTCCAGAATGAAACTAACCCAGTGCCGTAGAGTCGATTCCAGGAAACTAGAGCTTAAAAAAAAAAAAAATCAGCATGCTTCTCCAACTATTCTCAGATTAACTTAAAATCAAGCAATCAGGATAACTCTCTCTTGTTTCCCCAATACAGTGTTGTTCCTTCTTTATTTCATTTGCTGAAATGTCTTTGTCTTCCTGTCTTTAGTTTGAGGGCATTTGATCCCGAAGAACAAACACTTGACACTCAGTCCTCTCTCTCCTCTTTATCTTAAGATCACCCATTTCCCTTTGGTCCTCCTTTTTTTTTTTTCCCTAGAGTCTCCTAAATTTAGATTTGGTCTGGTTGGGTTTATATTATGAAAACAAAAGTTATGAATATTTTTCCATCATTAGACCTATCCAAAACAAATGGTTTTTCCAGGCATACTCTAAGTGTGTATCAGCTCTTATTAAATGTAAGATTATGCTATGGAGGTAACTGTTATTCAGAGTCAATTCTGTCAACAATCGAAGACATGACCATATTGGTCTTTTCCTTGAGTACTCTATTTTCTACCTTTGCTGGGCCTAGCAACATATTTTTTTCGGTCAGTTGATTAGTTTAATTAAAATAGGTTAAAAAAAAGCACACATTAAAAATCTAAAAGGTACAACATATTTGATAAAAAGTAAACGTCCCTGCCACATACTCTTTAACCATCCACCTCCGTTCTTTTGAGGTTACCACTAACCATTATTCATGTATACTTTTAGAAAATATATATATATTAAAACAAAAATGTTCTTATATCATGAGAGTACATTAAATATTGTTTTCACCACTGAAGAATATATTTTGGTGACTTACTTATAAATTTAATAATACCTATATTTTCAATTGCTTCATATGCATGCAAAAGCTGGACAATGAATAAGGAAGACCAAAGAAAAATTGATGCCTTTGAATAATGGTGTTGGAAAAGAATATTAAATACACCATGGACTGCTAGAAGAATAAACAAATCTGTCTTGGAGGAAGTATGTTCAGAACCTTCCTTAGAAGCGAGGATGGCGAGACTTCGTCTCACATCCTTTGGACTTGTTATCAGCACAGGCCAGTCCCTGGAGAAGGGCATCATGCTTGGTAAAGCAGAGAGTCAGCAAAAAAGAGGAAGACCCTCAGCGCGATGGGTGACACAGTGGCTGCAACAATGGGCTCAATCTGATTGGTCAAAAATGTGTCTTATTGTAATTTAATTGCTGCAAAAAGGCTTTTAGAGACTAAAGAACCAGCAAAGGAGAACTCACGTGGCCCAAAGAACCCAGTGCCTATATCTGAAATAATCTGAGTTTCTTTTTAAAAATTACATCTAATTGGACTATTTTTGCCCAAAAAACTGCCGCAGCCACAAAACCCGAAAGGCCAAGCAGCTGATCATGGCCCAGCTGTCTGAGGGCTTTCCTCATGGAACTGACTGTTGAAATACATTGGTTATAGCCACTGGATAAGGGCATCTGATTATATAACTTTACAATATGCCAGTTTCTTCAAAAGTAGGTGTTGTTTTATTATTTTTTCTTTTGTTTCAGCCGGGAGGAAAAGCCTGCTGCTTTTTGCTCTGCAACTCCTGTCTCCTGGGTTCATTACCTTGATTTTTCTAATCCTGATTGTGTTCTGGGTACCCAGGTGCACGCAAAAAATTAATATGCACATGGGGTTCAGCTGGAGCTGTACCTTGCACTCTTCACTTGTCCTTTAGGACTACAGGAGGCCTTTGGCAGGGCTGGAGGCTGAGACTCAGTCACTGCTGACATCTGCACGGATTTTTCGCAGCCCAGTTGAGCTCATCACTGGCTCCCCGAGGAGGCAGTAACTGATTCCAGGAACTGCTTGGAATTTTCCCTTCATTTACAGATATTTTCCCCTCACCCATAAAAACATACACATAAGCCTCTTCCCACAAAGCTTTTCCATCTCCCTTGCGAACGTTAACTTCTGTGTACCCTGAACTGCATTTTGGAAGGCAGGACCTCATGTTTCTGAAGGTATATACTTAAAACATGCTCTCAGACCACATAACTATAATTGCCCTGTAACACACTGAGAGAAGACAAACATAATTGAACCAACACTCTTTAAATAAACTAAAGATGGAATCCCTAGAAGTCATCTCATGGATTATCTAATTTGCATTATTTTCATCATGAAAAAAGCATATTTTTTACAAACATTTTATATCACAGCTGCTTATAAGAACACGTTCCAGTTTCACAGAATTGTGATTCTCAGGCATAATTCACCATGAATTCAATCTCCAAGTATTAGTTTCTTATGTCCACAAAAATCACAACAGTTAGTGGCATTGAGATTTTATGTAATACATTCACATGAAACTTAAAATTGACTTAAAATTCATTCTAGAATATAAGCTCCAGGAGGAAAGGGACACTTTTTTCTCTTCTATTCACTGATGTATGCTTAATGTCTGGACCCAGCTGACCCTAGAGAAGCCTCTCAAAATATTTCATTGAATATTGACACTGTTAAGATATGGGCATTTTGCTCCTTGTGTCTATAAAACTAAGTCATGAATAAAGTATATAAATTATTGGTTCCAAAAATTTCAGAAATTCCAAAATTATAAATCTTTCAACGTCTTATTTTCTGTTTCCTTTAAATATTTCATTTCCTTTGTTCAAATTAAAGATGTAGTTGCTTTGTTTTTGAAGCATGCAGATATAGCAGTTTCCATTTCTTTCAAGTTGTACAATTTATAGAATGCTTTATTAACCTTCTTGCACCCAACAGACATGTTTTACAACACTCACTATCTTTTAATAACCTGAGCACAGACCACTAATCAGCATCTCCCTCTTCTCCAATTGCTTCATTGGTTTCCCACTAAGAATCATATTGATTATCAAATTGCTCTTTTAACCTAAGAGTCGTCGTGACTTTCTCTTCTCTGAATTTCTTAATGTAGTTTTTCTCTACATGTCTAGACACTCTTCAACTACAAGATTCATCCTCAGTTTTTAAAGCCTAGTAAAATGTGAAGTCACTGGTTTCTTTCACCTTTGGAAAAGATAACTTTGGAAAAAATAACATTTTCCAAACATGAGTATGGGGACTGAAATAGGTGAAATATCAAAGTTACTAACTCATTAAAAAAAACTCAGTTTTTAAAGGCTTAAAAGAGGGTATCTATTATTCCATGAAAAAAAAAAAATACTGTATCTTCTATTTAGCTCGTGGGTTTAAGCTATTTTATCAAAGGTTCAAAGCACGTAATTCAAACACTGATTTGAGTAACTTAAAATGATTATAAATTTCATATTGAATCAATAAATTAGAGCTGTTTACAGGAAAACATTGAAGATTCTTCCTCTTTATCAAGTTGTATTAATTAAATCAAAGGCTAATGAAGAGGAGGCAATCAAGGCTTGATTGCCAATGCAGGTAAATAACGTGATAGGAAAATAAATTGTGCTACTATCACCACAGAATCTTTTACTGGAGATAATGTATTGCTAAATCTGCTCCCTACCTGCTCTATGTTGTACAGTGTGCAATTTTTAATTCAGTGATTCTTTGCTATTCTGTTCTGCTGCTCTCAGCCTCAGAAGAATGACCTTGGCCTGACTACGAGGCTTGCTTCATCCCTCTAACTAAGATTCCTGCCCAAGGATGACTGACTCAGTGTTCTAGTCTGCTCACACAGGACAAGCTGTCAAGTGCAGCATGAGGGAGAGCCGGGGGAATTTCCCTGAGTGGACTCATCCATACGCGGAGACACAAGGGGTGGGTGTGACTGGGCAGAGCCATGGTGAAGTGGGTTCAGGCTTTCAGGTGGATTCTAGCCACAAATCCAAATTCCTGCAATGCAGAAACTCTATCCCCAATTCTGTGTGCCTGAAATTTGTTAATAAAAAATTTTCTTGTGAGAGTGAAGCAAGGCCTAGGAGTTCAAATGAGGAACACAGCCTACTCATTTGTTCATCCATTAGTTCATGTATTCATTCAACATTGCGTGAAACCTATGAAGGAGAACTTTCCAGTTAGCTCAGGGTAAAACCTACAGTTTCAAAGAGAATTTCCTCATGGACAAACAATTCTCAAAGGAAAGCCTAAAGGTTTTCCATTCCATTAGTTACCTCAAATTAATAGGATAACTTAGTACAATAAAACAAAATCACAAATATTATCTAGGTCATCTTTGAAATAGTGTCCATGTGCTAACACCTAGAAGAAATTACGCCTAGAGAATAAAAAGGAAATTAAAGCAATATACCTAAAGAAATTTAATATACTCTGGGAAATTTAATATATTCTGCCTCTCTCTTCCATTTTGACTTTGTCTCAAGAGAAACTGGTAAGGAAAATAATACCAAGTGCAGGCAGATACAATGTTTTTTTTCCTTGCTGTCTTGGTACAGAAGCAAAAGAAGGAATTATAGATACTAGGGAAGGAATGACAAGAGCAAGCTGGAGTAAATAAAGGACAATATATGGGCTGAATTTATAATCTAGTCTAATTTATTAAAAATATTAGAGAGATTACATTAATAATGTTTCTTTTCTAAGTTCTTCTAAAGACACTAGTTAAAGTGCTGATTATACTGTATTACTTACACATTTCAAAACTTGAAGACTTAACTAAATCACTATGGCCTTGCTATTTTCATCTGAATTCAACTTTTTTAGATTATTCAGGTGTGAGAAATCATTCTAATACTATTTAACCTGTGCTATTAAAAAAAAAAATTTTTTTTTTTTTTATTCCAGAATAGTGTAACAGCTATTAGGGTGTGGCTAACAATGCAAAAAGTCTGAAGATTTAAAGCAATGAAATTACATAGAGCAAAAGGTATATTCAATCAACAATTACCTGTAAAACCAAATGACTGCTACAAAAGCATAATTTATCACCATCAAAGTGTTATCAAATGTACAAACTCATAATACTTTGAAATATAGTATCAGAATGACATATAATGGTCATGGGATAAAACATAATAGAATTATGCACACTGCAACAATTTTAAACCAGCCATCTTTTTTATCTTTCCAAAAATAAAATCTATTAACAAAGGATTTCAGTCTTATTTACCTTGCCAAAAGGTGAGGTGGTTAAGCACTTGACTGCTAACTGAAAGGTCAGCAGTTCAAACCCACAAGATGATCCATGGGAGAAAGATGTGGCAATCTGCTTCTGTAAAGATTACAGCCTTGGAAACTCCATGAGGCAGTTCTACTTTGTCCTATAGGGTCGCTATGAGTCCGAATCGACTCGAAGGCAAACAACAATATTGCCTTGCAAGTAGAAGTAACCTCAGTGATTATTCAGGCTCCTCAGTAGAAAAAAGATTCTTACTAACTTGACTGCCTATAAGTTATCTTTGTACTCTCACAGCCTGGAAAAAAGTAGAGCTTCAAAAGATGTTGGTAGAACTCAAACTCCTCGAAGATACCCCAAATTAGTTCCTCCTTATATTGAACCAAAATCTGCTTCCTGTAATTTTTACTTTGATTCAAGTTCCACATCCACAAAGGCTAAACTAAATTCTCTCTCACAAGCCTTTCATTTAATTAAGTTTTGATATCAACATCCCATCCTTCATTCAACAAATATTTACAGACTATGACCTGCCTGCTTCTGTGCGGGCTAGTCAAGGAGACAAAAAACACGTAACTACAAGGACAACCAAGACATGTCAAAGAGAATCAAAAGTCCCCCACTTGTCAACAGTGGGACACTTTGAGTAGCACTAAAAATAATAACAAATAAAAAATATCAATTATGTTTAAATCATAAGTTCATAATGATACTAAAAAATTTACTGGTCATATCTGGAGGATTCTATTCCGTCTCATTATTTTTAAATCTATAAGTAAATAGAATAAATCAAGCATTTATTTTCCCTCTCCTTATACAAATTACTTCAGTATAACCAAGTAGTTGATAATGAAGTTTCTCTTTATGGATGCACTGCCATGAAGAAGGAATGACAGAGTTTGAATATGACTGTTTTCCTAACCATAATCACTTAATGGATTATCAAAGACTGCTTAAAAAAAAAAAAAAAAAAACCTACCAGATATTATGTGCCTCCTAAAGAAAAGACCATCCCACGCTATGGAATAAATCCCATCTGAATCTGACCATGTCTGTATCTACTTATACCCTTTCAAGATCTAATTATTTTCTGCTTCAAATTTTTTGTTGATACCATGTGTTTTCATTAATGTAAGCATGCTGAATCATTGAGTGATGCTGATTTTTTGGTAAGTAGCATAGTTTTGTTTTGTTTTGTTTTTTTACCCCCACCAACAATCCTACCCTCAGAGTCCCAAGGGACATTTGTTGTACCACTAATTCTACACCCAGACAGCCCTAGAGTTCAGAGGGACATATGGTGTCCCAAAGAAAATTTTTCAAAATTTCTATGTTTCCTACCAAAACTGCACATGCCTCATACAACACCCTGTAGAAACAGTGATTAGCGCACACCCATTTTTCTCGTTTCGAACAGTTAAAAGGCCCCTGCCTTGCAGCAGCATGCACTGTCAATGGGAAAGCAGCTTCCCAATGAACCTGAGAGGCAGAAAAAGTGAATGGGTGACTGTGTATCCCAAAAGTCATGAAAGGGTTATTAAAAGACTTAAAGGTACATTTTAAGTAATGCCATTGGGATACAATTAGAAAAATTCAGGCTACAGGAAACTCTATAGGATAAATGACTGTTTTTTCACCAAGTAAATTCAAAGAAAAAAGAGATTCCAACTCACAACAACCTGTAAGACAAAGTAAACTGCCCCTGGACTAAAATCTTTACAGGAGCAGATAGCCAGGTTTTTATTTTCTGCAGAACAGCTAGTGGGTTCAAATGGCTAATCTTTCAGTTAGCAGCTGAGTACTTAACCATTGCCACCAGAGCGCCTTTGAAACAGATATACCTAACTGCAATTAAATGCAATATATAGACCTAATTTTATCTTGATTCAAACAAATTATATTTTAACAGCGACAATATATTTGCTATTAAAAATCTGTTACTTTTTTAAGATTTAAAAATGGTGTTCTGGTGATTTTTTTTTCAGAGTCCTTATCCTTTAAAGGATAAACGTACTATGAAATAATATGATGTTTGGGGTTTGTTTCAAAACAGTGGAGAAGGTATGTAGATGAAACAAGATTAGCCGTAAGTTGGCAGTGTTTGAAGTTAGGTGATGAATAAGTGGGAGGTTATTATAACTATTATTTTTCCTAATTATTTTCCATAGTGAGTTCTTCAAGTAAAAAAACAATAATAATTGGGATAAATGTAAATAAGGAAAATCACAGAGTGTTATGAAAGAGATAAAGAGGGAGAGCCATTTTAGATTTTATTCAGATCAGGCAATGATTCTCTGAAAAAGTGACATTTAAGCTGAGACAAATAAGATAAATGAGTAACTAATAAGCAAAGAACATTCCAGGGAGATGAAACAACCTTTACAAAATCCCAGAGGCAGAGAATGTGATGTGTTTAACAAAAATATAAGAAAGAAAGTATGGCTGGAACTAGCGGGAAGGGGAGATGCAGGAATAGAGAGAGGGACAAGAGCCAGATCATGGAGGTCTTTATGGGTCATAGGAAGGCCTGATAAGAAACCAATGAATAATCTTAATAAAGAGAATGGCATGATTCAAAGTATGCGTCTGCAGCTCACTCAGTATGGCATGGAGCATTGGGTGGAGGGGTACAACAGGGGGAAGAGGGAGGAAGGTCAGAAAACTGACTCAGTGGTCCAGGAGAAAGGTGGTGGCCATTCAGACAAGGGTATTAGTAAGAGCAATAGGAAAATGGAAAATATCTTCTGAAGACAGGTTCAATAGGCTGCCATGATAAATTAGGTTTTGAGTAGGGAAAGGTACAAAGGATGACTTCGAATTTTCTAACTCCAAATTTTCTGACTTGAAGCATCTAGGGATCATGGAGGTGTCATTTACTAAATTGAGAAAAACTGGAGAAGGGAGAAGTTTAAACAGAGAGTACCAAGAGTGCTGTTTGGGAAGAGTTTACTCTTGAAGTCTGAGACATCCAAGTGGAGACATAAAGGTGGCATTGGTATTTATCGGTCTGGATCTCTGTACAGAAATCTAGGCCAGGAATATAATTTTGTGAGTCACTTGGAGGACAGCAAGAGAAGTAATAACCTTAGGGGAGAGGCAATTTTCTGTTAAGGCAGAAGTAAAGAAAACAGGTAGAGACTTTGCTGACCAGAGAATGATGTTCTAGATCTAAAAGACACAGGGCAAGAGCATGAAGGATGGATGAAAGAAACAATATACGGGATATATTGAGAAAGATGGGGATTAGGTTTGAGAGATACGGGATGATAAGGGAGTTTTATACCTTGGATAGTGCCTGGGATATAGAGTGATGTGAGCCAGAGCCAGAGGAGATTCCATTCTGACAGTCTCTCGAAAGCAGGTGGCACAGGTGCCTCAAGTCCTGGCTGCTGATCAGCTTAGCTGCTTCTATCTGCATTAGACAAGGCATGCAAGGGAGATGGGGCTCCTCTGCAGCTATTTAGAGGATTAAATGTAGAGGTTCTCAACCCTGATTACAAATTAGAATCACCTGGGGAGCTTTAACACCCACTAATGCCTGGTCCCATCCTTGATTTAATTGCTGTGGGGTGGGGCCCTAGCATCTGCATTTTTTTTTAAACACCTCAAGTGATTCAAATATGCAAAGAGGGGTGAGAACCACTGTGAGGCCTTCAGGTTCCTACATGGCCTTCTCATTGCCTCTCTTCCTTTGTTTGGTCTCTCTAACATTAAAGTCTCCTTTTTACTATAAACATTCAAAATTTTTCAACCACTTTAAGTACCTCATGGTCTGTCTTAGTTATCTAGGGCTGCTATAATAGAAATACCACAGGTGGATGGCTTTAACAGAGAGAAGTTTATTCCCTCACAGTCTAGTAGGCACAAGCCCATTCAGGGTGTCGGCTTCAGGGGGAGGCTTTCTCTCTCTCTGTGTTGGCTCTGGAGGAAGTACTTGTCATCAATCTTCCCCTGGATTAAGAGCTTCTCCATGCAGGAACCCCAGGTCAAATGGACGTGCTCTGCTCCTGGCACTGCTTTCTCAATGGTATGAGGTCCCCCTTCTTTGCTTGCTTCCCCTTCCTTTTATCTCTTGTAAGATAAAAGGTGGTGCAGGCTACATCCCAGGGAAACTTTATGCTGGATCAGGGATGTGACCTGAGCAAGGGCGTTGCATCCCACCCTAATCTTCTTCAACATAATCTACACTTGTCTCATTAACCGTAGGCAGAAATTAGGCCTTAAACACATAGGAAAATTATATCAATCACAAAATGGAGGACAACCACACAGTACTGGAAATCATGGCCCAACCAAATTAATACACATATTTTGGGGGGACATAATTCAATCCATGACATGGTCTTAGTTGTAAATTTCTTGGTAAGTCTCAGCTGATTAATCCCCTTTGAAATGTCATTTCTGGGATGTACACAACACCAGATGTGGTCTGATAAGTGCTGAGTAAACTGGGATAGTTCAAAAACGGACCTTACACTAATGTGACTTAAGCGTGTGTTAGACTATAACAATCACAAAGCACTGTAAATTCACAGTGAGCTTGCTAACAACTAAAATCTTTGAGTTGTTTTTCATGGGCCCCATAATCACACCATCTCTAACCTGCCCTATGCCTAATAACTTACTTTTTAAACAAGGTTTCAGGAGTCTGATTTGTACCTGATAAAATCCAACTCATTAGAGGCAACCAATTGTTCATGCCTCTAAAGTCTACTTTAAATTCCACTCTGGTTTAGGACATGGGCAGATATGACCCACCCTATCTTTCTACATATCCTCATTCAAAGCATAAATGAAGACACTGAACAGAACCAGATCCAGGGCAGTGATCTTTGGCA
Organism: Elephas maximus indicus; assembly: GCF_024166365.1. Classification (NCBI taxonomy): domain Eukaryota; kingdom Metazoa; phylum Chordata; class Mammalia; order Proboscidea; family Elephantidae; genus Elephas; species Elephas maximus. The sequence goes on along the minus strand of NC_064826.1, from coordinate 60,797,892 downwards.
CCACACTCTTTACCCCATCTATCTCTTTGGGGACTGATCATCATTATCTTCTCCTTCCCCCTGTCTCCCTTACCTCCTGTATCCCTCTGCTTTCACTTCCAAATTCTGTGATCCAATCTTTCCTCACCGTGGCCACTCGGTCAGGCCTCAGCCCCTCTGTCGCAGACCACTGCACTGACCTTCTACCTGTACTGCTGGACAATTCAGGAAAGCAGCAAAGGCTAAGTGGTGAACAAATGACTTACTATCCAAAAAAAAAAAACCAAACCCAGTGCCCTCGAGTCGATTCCGACTCATAGCGACTCTATACTATCCAAAAGATGTTAAAAACTGCTTCTACTAGAAACCCTTCCGCTCCTGGGTACAGTTAATCTGTCTGTTATGAATCCAACACCAGCTACATCATATCATCCAAAGACCTTATCACCCTTCTCATCTATCAGAACATAATTGGTAACATTTACCAACATTTAACAATTGTTGTTGTTAGGTGCCATCAAGTCATTTTTAACTCATGGCAACCCTATGTACAACAGAACAAAACACTGCCCAGTCCTGTACCATCCTCACAATCCTTGTTGTGCTTAAGCCCATTGTCGTAACCACTGTGTCAATCCATCTTGTTGAGGGTCTTCCTTTTCTTCACTGACCGTCTACTTTACATGATGTCCTTCTCCAGGGACTGACCCCTCCTGACAACACGTCCAAAGTATGTGAGATGCAGTTTTGCCATCTTTGCTTCTAAAGAGTATTCTGGTTGTACTTCATCCAAGACAGATTTGTTTGTTCTTTTGGCAGGCCATGGTATATTCCATATACTTCGTCAACACCATAATTCAAAGGCATCAACTCTTCTTCCGTCTTCCTTATTCATCATTCACCTTTCACATGCATATACTATATCTACCAAAAACCCACTGCCTCTGAGTCAATTCCAACTAATAGCGACCCTATGGCCTCAGCAGAAATGCCTCACAGGGTTTTCAAGGAGCAGCTGGAGGATTCGAACTGCTGACTTTTTGGTTAGCAGCCAAGCTTTTAACCACTGCACCACCAGGGCTCCCTTAAAGCCAGAGTAGTCAGCTTAACAATCTGATCAGGGAAAGAAATTAAGGTTATTTGAGCATGACATAATTTATTATTAACTCCTTTGGATCACTATTTTGCCTTCTAATATCTCATAAATCATCTGAATGAACTGTCCTAAAATTTTCCACGAGGGGGTGGGTGAAAAGAGCATGCAGGGAAAGGTCACACCATTCCCCCAGCTCTAGTTCACAAATCCATCTTCTGTGAACATTTGGACATCTTAAGGCTACTAATGCCTCTCCCATTTTTCACAGTCCCTCAAAGGTGACGGAGATGGAACAATCTCAATTCCAAGATTCTTTAAAATTATGTGCAATAGTCATCTTTTCTCTTAAATCACAACTCCTTAGAGAACTACAATACTATTAAACTTCCTGAGATACTGAATAATTTAATTCACTCCTGTGAATATTTGACCTGCATTTTCATCCTTGAAGCTAACTCTCCTTGGCAGCAAAGGATGTAAACAAAATAAAAGGTGAGTAATTTTACTTGTTCTCTATCACCTTTCATTCCCAGTAGCATCTTTTATGTGTGAACTACAAACAGAGCTCATCCTTGGTCTCCAATACTACTCCTACCCCCTTCCTTACTGAACTGATGTTTGGTTTTGAGAGATTTTTATTATCCATTTAGATACATTAGCCTTCCACAATTTTAGGGCTGGGGATTGTACTTCTCAGGACCTTGAAGAGAACCTCCTAGATGCAAGGAAGTATCCTGGGTATAACCAGAAGTAATCTGTATAAAGCCCTTAAAGAGATTACCTGCTGAGAGAGAAGGTAAGACAGTATCAAGCAACTACAATACATGATGAACAACGGTAAGTTTGTAAAGATCAGTAAGACAAAGTTATCGAAGCCCAGGAAGGGAAGAGTTGCTAGCATATCAAGAGAAGGCAAAGCATAGAAAAGATGACGAGGATACCCCCAAATGTAAAGGTAGTTTGTTGCACATGCACCTCAAATTACTAGACAAGGGCTATGTTGACCTGATGGGATTACACGGTTTCATAAAAACTTAAGTAAAATGTAGCTTATTATGGGGAAACTTGAAACTTACTGCATTAATTAGTTCTACAACTTTTGTACATTTGTTTCTATAAACATGTAACACCTATATGCACTTATATGTACTAAAAACTAAGAATGGAGGGATGGTGTGAAGGCAAAGAACCACCAAATAGAAAAAAAGAAGTAGTAGTTGGGATTTTTGTTTTGTTTTGTTCTTGACTAAGCCCACTTTCAAGCACACTTGTCTGGGGAAACACATTACTGAAGACTCTGAAAAAGCTGTATTTTAAATTTCCAGAGAAATCAAATTCTCTCCTTCTGAGGTCAAGTTGCCACTTCAAATAGATTCTTATCTTCAGTAGCTCTTTCTTCCCATAGAAAATGCTCTAAAAAAGCAGAGGGAAGTAGTTATACTTCTTGATGATATTAACACTTTTCCCAGTCTCTGGATTACTTACTATTTTCCTGAAAATTCTTATATATTCTATCTCCTTTTTCCTGGTTATTTCCTGGTAATGGACTTTGCATAATTTTTGAACTTCTTCTACTTGTCTATATTTTCTAACAAGTATATAAGGGGAATGAATAAAATTTAGGTCAGAGTCACTCATTCAAAAAAATTTTTTTTAATGTCTGCACCATCAAAAACACAGTAAGCCCTTGTGTTTGAGCTGGGATTAAAGGAGAGGATAAAGTCTGATGTTTAACCTTATACCATTTCAAATTTCCAGATCTGTCTTAGATATCTAGTGGTGCTATAACAGAAACAGCACAAGCGGATGGCTCTAACAAAGGGAAATTTGTTCTCTCACAGTCTAGGAGGTTAGAAGTCTGAAATCAGGGCGTCAGCTCCAGGGAAAGGCTTTCTTGCTCTGTTGGTTCTGGGGGAGGGTCCTTGTCATCAATCTTCCCCTGGTCTAGGAGCTTCTCAGCACAGGGACCCTGGGTCCAAAGGACGTGTTCCCCTCCTGGTTCTTCATTCTTGGTGGCGTGAGGTCCCCCTCTTTTCTGTTCAATTCTCTCCTTTATATCTCAAAGGAGATTGACTCATGCACTATACAACCTAATCCTGTAGATTGAGTCCTGTCTTATTAACATTACTGCCTCTAATCCTGCCTCATTAACATCATAGAGGTTGGGATTTACAATACATAGGATAATTATATCTGATCATAAAATGGAGGACAACCACATGATAATGGGAATCATGGCCTAGCCAAGTTGACACACATTTTGGGGGGACAAAATCAATCCATAACAAGGTCCAAACATGTTTAAACCACCACATGCCCATGTCTCTAGCAGAGCCATAAATGCCCCCATTCCTCTAGTAGAAGCATAAATATATGTTCAACTGCCTAAGAGAGAAGCAATGCTCCCATTCTCAGGAAAAAAAAAAAATCCCCAGAGAGGTTAAACGAGGCACAGTGAAAAAGCACATCACTAATCCATCACAAAGTTTTAAGGAGTCCCCAAATACTCATTGCCAAGTAGTGTTCACCACAGAGATCTCAAATTTCCTATTCAAAAATAGCCATACAATATTAAATGAAGCTTGGAACAGCATGATAAAACAATTAAAGCAGCCCTGTTGAGTCATTAAGGCAGGGGTATTTGGAGTTCAGACTATTCTGAACCAATTCTAATAAAGATTAAAAAAAAATTTTTAAAGCCTGCAAGTTTGCGTTATAAGCATGAGAGCAAGCTAACGTGCTATGTGCTTTATTTATTTTGGTTTAACTGTGAAGGCTCTTAGAGACGGAACAAGAAAAATTATTATAAATACACGGGACTGACCAGAAGACTAGAAGACTTATATCAAGAGGATTATGGAGTGATTTTTATTTCCTCCAATAAAAATGTGTTACATTAATAATTATTTTTAAAAATGTTATTGTTACATATATTTAAAATGAAATTAGAAAATATCAGCCAAAGCCAAATTTATTTATTTTGATTTAAAAACCTTTTACAACAAAAAACTTTAGAGAACAATGCTATAATATCATGAATTACCTAAATCTAAAAGACTGCTCTCCTAAAAATAAAAGTGTCACTTAAAACCGATTGCTCATAGGAAGAGTTTCAAAGTAAAAAATTATTCAGTTAAATATAAAGTTGAAAAAAATCTACCTAGACATGTTGAAGATCAGGGTTTATACTAATTCATATATTATCAAAGAGCTGATTAGATAAAGAAAAGCCTTCTAAAAATGACTGGTATGATAAACTCAATGTTTTCAAAATCTAGCAATACAGTCAGAGTAAAAATAGTTAACCTGATTTGGAATGGAAATTACTTTATACACAGCTAGTAAGTTTAACATCAAGATAGTAGTCTTCAACCCAAAAACAGCCCAATTGTTGAATACCACTATTGTTGAAATACCTACAATGTGGCAGGCCCTAGGCCAAGTACCTCATTTACATTGTCTCATTTAATCCCTACAAGATCCCTATGAGACAGAAACTATTATTATCTCCACTTCATAAATAAAGAAATTGAGGCACAGGGTGGCTAAATAATTAGTTCTAAATCACACAACTAGGAAGTGGAGATCCACAACGTAGACGGAGAAGTCAGACTTCAAGGCCCACACACATACACCCTCTGTGGGGTAGCAATAATTAAAGCACAAACCACAGAAGAAAGGAGTGTAGTCCACACTCTCATATATGCCTCTTTCATGAGACCAAAAAAAAAAACCAAATCCATGGCCATCGAGTTGATTCCAACTCGTATCAACCCTGTAGGACAAAGTAGAAATGTCCCATAGGGTCTCCGGGACTGTACTCTTTACAGAAGTAGACTGCCACATCTTCTTCCCACGGAGCGGCTAGTGGGTTACAACTGCCAACCTTTTGGTTAGCAGCCAAGTGCTTAACCACTGTGCCATCAGGGATCGTGCCATTCATCAGAAGCAGTCTGCTTATCACAGTATTTCTTCTATCAGGCCCTCATGATCAAATGGCTTTCAAAAGCAGTGTCATTTACTCTTCCCAGTTCCTAACAATTTTTTTTTACAAATCTCAAATAAAAATATCGTAGAAATGACATTAATAATCATATTCTAATTAAAAAAGTAATACACTCTAATGGCAGAATAACTGGAAAACACAAAAAAATTTTAAATCAACAATAACCCTACTATTCAGAGATAAGTTCTTCAATATGTATAATATACCTTCTAGACTTTCTTTCTATAAATAGATTTTTTTTTTCCAAAACTGTCATGTACCCAACTTTATATTTGGTCATCTACTTTTTTGTTCTGGTTTACTAATATATCCTTTTACTGCACTGGGTGAAAGAACAGAACAGAAAGCCTCAAGCTCCCACCAACCACACACTTACCTTTGAAGAAAAATAGCCCCAGTACTTCTTTCTTTCATAAAGTTTCATGACACCTGCACTGGTTTATTAATGAAGATAACCCTGCCAGTGAAGCAATACAGGACTGATTAAGAAACCAGTATATGAGTCTGACAACTGCATGCGGACAGGACCTATGGGGCATGTGGCCTCTGCGTTGGCCTGGCTGGAATTCCTCCCAATGGGAGTGCTCTACACCCAGCGATGGAGAAAAACCAATCAAATCATCTCCAGAACCAACTCACTAGAAATTTTACTCTATGAATCCTCATACATAATCTTAGACTTGGAAGAACTGAGACCCACAGTAATCGAATGAACAGCTGGAAAAATAGCTTCCATGGCCTGGTTGCAAATCTCCAACCCCAAGGCCATCTGTCATGGTCTCTGCTTGCCACACTTAAGGAGCCTGATCAGAGCATTTCTGAACATTTCTCCCTATCATTATATAATTAACATTTATTAATTGAGCATCTATTAACAGCACTGTGGCAAGTGCTAAACAGTAACTTATATACACATGAGGGTGGAAAGAAGACAGGAAGTAAGGTAGCAACTTCATCATGCAAGAAGTCAAGAATTTTTCATCGTATCAGTGGGACTAGAGTGGGACCTTAAAGAATGAAGAGGATGTGGACACATGAAAAGAAAAAATAAATTACTTAAATACCAAGGGATCTGTCATAAACAAACACGCAAAAGTGAGGAAAAACTAAGCATATTTAAAGCGTAGTGAGCAGGAACTAGTGAAGCAATAGGGCATAGGGAAGAAAAGCAGATTTAAGGAGGATTTGGAGGCCAGGTTCACTACAAAATTGATCGAGTGTGGTAATTAGATATTTGATCTAGCTGGACATCAATGTTTTTATTACCTACTATATTTTTCCAGGGCAGTACTCTGAATGAAGATAATTAGAAGTTAGTGAAGTAAAAGCTAACATATCATCAATAATGTCCACCCGAAGGCGTTTAATATACATTTTTAATCCTGATCAATAAAGGTATATTAACTGAGGTTATTAACTACGCCTCACGACATAAACAGATTTAAAAAGACTATAAAATTAATGTTTATAAATATAAATTTAAAAAGACTAAAAAATTAATAAACTTCCAATGCTTTAATGCTCTAGTAATATATAACACACACACACACACACACAATAAAATAACTGGTGGCAAATCTTTAACATAGCTACAAAGAAATCAGAACACACAATTTGTTACATCCATCTATGCTACTTTCAGGGCCTTGCAAGCAATAACATGTGTCTTCATCACCATCAAATGGGGCATTAGAATCCCTTTTCACAACAGCACAATCTGTTCTGCTAGGTTCAATACTGCAAAATGAGGATAACTGACATGGTCTTAAACACAGTGCTATTTAGTACTGTTAAGCCTCAGCCACCAAATTTAGCTTCTAATAAATAATCTAATTTTTTTTCACGTGAGATGAAACAATTAAGCCACTCTGAGAAGAATTCAACTTATATGCCTTTTCCTTGCACTAAATGCCTTTCACGGTGTCTGTACTGCATGATGAATGAATGAAGTCAACAATCACAAACAAGGAATAAGCCAGTAAATAGCAATAAACAAGACAGATTCTATCAGTCTTCTCAGTTAAGAGAAAAATTAATGTAACTAAGAAATCGCAGAGTCAGTTTTCCTAAATGTCTCTCCTTTGTGTAGGTCAATCGTCTCTGTCATTAACTGATACAATTTTTCATTCAAGTTAGTAAGAAAGTTAGGATCTGAAAATAAAATTGAGAAAACAATATCATTTACAATAGCATCAAAAAAAAAGTATTTATGAATAAACTTTAACCAAGGAGGTGTAAGACTTGTACACTGAAAACTACAAAAGGCCTAAATAAATGGAAACACAACCTATGTTCATGGATTGGAAGACTCAGTATTGTTAAGATGGCAATACTATCTGTGATGGTTAGTTAGTTTTATGTGTCAGCTTAGCTAGGCTATAGTATCAAGTTATTTAATCAAACACTAATATAAGTGATGCTGTATTTTGTAGATGTGGTTAATATCTACAATCAGTAGGCTTTACATTAAGGATCTTTGATAATGTGACTGGGCCTCATCCAATCAGTTGAAGGCCTTAAGAACAAAAACTGAGGTTTCCCAAAAAAGAAGACATTCTTCCTCATGACTGCAGCATTAACTCTTAGTTTCCAGCCTCTGTTGACCTGCCCCATAGATTTCACACTTGCCAGCCACACAACTGCATGAGCCAATTCAATATTCTATTTCACTGAAGAACCCTGATTTATATACTACCCAAATCAATCTAAATGTCACCCCTATTAGAAACGGAAACATGAATTCTCAAATTTATATGAAATTACAAGTGACTACAAAGAGTTAAATCTACCTTGATAAATAACAAGTTGGAGGACTCACACTTTCCAATTTTAAAACTTACTACAAAGCTATAGTCATCAAGCTAGTATGGTTCTAGAACAAGGACAGAGATGTACATCAATAGAACAGAACTGAAAATTTGGGTCCACAAATAAACCCACGTGTTTGATTTTCAACAAGGGTGCCAAGATCATTCAGTAGTCTTTTCAACAAATGATGTTCGGACGACTGGATGTTCACATTTAGGAGAATGACCTCTATCTCATACTACATACAAAAATAAACTCAAAATGGATCAACAGCCTACATGAAGAGCTAACATTATAAAATTCATGAAGAAAACAGAGTAAATCTCCATGACCTTGTTTTTGACAATGGACTCTTAAAAATGACACCAAAAGCACAGGCAATAAAAGAAAAAAATGGACAGACTTCATCAAAATTAGAAACACTTATGCATCAAATGACACTATCAAGAAAGTAAAGAGACAAACTATAGAATGGGAGAAAATATTTGCCAATCATGTACCTGGTAAGGATATAGTACCCAGAATATATAAAGAACTTTTATAACTCAACAACAAAAGGATAAACAACTCAATTAAAAAATAGGCAAAGGACCTGAATAAACATTTCTCCAAAGAAAATATACAAATAGCTAATAAGCATATAAACAGATCAGATGTTCAACTTCATTAGCCACTGGAGAAATGCAAATCAAAACCACAGAGAACATTTCATTCCCACTAATATGGCTATTATCAAAAAAGATGAAAAATAACAAGTATTAGCAAGGATGAAGAGCCCTGGTGGCACACTGGTTAAGTGCTCAGCTGCTAACCAAAAGGTCAGTGATTCAAACCCACCAGTGTCCCATGGCAGAAAAATGTGGCAGTTTGCTTCCATAAAGATTTACAGCTTTAGAAACACTATGAGGCAGTTCTACTCTGTCCTGTTGGGTCAATATGAGTCGGAATCAACTTGACGGCAATGGGTTCATTGGTGGCAAGGATGTGGAAAAATCAAAACTCTCATACATTACTGGTAGCAATGTAAAATGGCACAGTTACTTTTGAAAATACTTTGCAGTTCTTCAAAATGTTAAATATAGAATTACCTAATGACTCAGCAATTCTACTCCTAGGCATATACCATAAAGAAATGAAAACAGGTACTCAAACAAATTCTTAAAAACAAATGCTCACAGCAGCAATACTCACAATAACCAAAAGGAAAAAAAATTAAACGTTCATTTACATTTAAAAGATTAACAGATGAACAGATAGGAAAATGTGATATATCTATACAATGAAATATTATTCAGCCATAAAAAGGAATAAAGTACAGATACATGCTACAACATAGATGAATCTGCATAAGATTATGCTAAGTAAAAGAAGCAAGACACAAAAGACCACATATTGTATGATTTGATTTTATGAAATGTCTAGAATAGGCAAATCAATAGAGACAAAAAGTAGATTAGCGGTTGCTAGGGGCTAGGCACAGGAAGAATGGGCAGTGATTGCTTAATAGGTACAGAGTTTCCTATCAGAGTGATAAAAATGTCTCAATAGGGGTGATGGTTGCACAATATTGCGAATGTACTAAATGCCATTGAATTGTATACTTTAAAATGGTTAATGGTTGATTTTATCTTCTGTGAATTTTACCTCCATTAAAAAAAAAATGTAGAGAAATAAAAGCAGACCATAAATAAATCCACAATTAATTTTACATCCTGCGTTTTTCTAAGGAAACAAAAAATGATTTCTAATGAAATGTCCAGAACAGACAAATCCAAGGAGACAGAAAGTAGATTAGTGGTTGCCAAGGGGTAGGGGGAGAAGGGGATTAGGAGTGAGTGCTAATGGGTTCAAGGCTTCACTTTAGGGTAATAGAGATGCCCTGGAATTAAACAGTGGTGATGGCTGCACAACAATGTGAATACACTAATAACCACTGAACTGTATACTTTAAAATAGATCAAACGGGGAATTTTATTATATGTAAATTTTATCTCATTTATGAAAAAATATCTACCTGAAGGAAAAAAAAAAATGAATGTTACAGTAGTAAAGTCCCTGGCTTCAGGGGCAACATATATTGGAAAAAACTCTATATTTGCTCTATTTTCACCCAAAATGAGTAATAAAAAGAACTGCCGTGACTCTTATCCAACTGAAAAAAAAAAAAACCAACTGAAGCAGATGGGAAATCATGAGTGTCATCCAAACGAAGAATTCTTCCATAACAGCACCTTACATACAGATTCTAGCCCAGCAGCTCGTGTAATATACTACCTTATAATGAGTTTTTTTTTAAATGAACAGTATATCATGAATTCAGTAAACTGAATACATATGTCTGAATCCTATGTCAAACCTCTACAGATAAGAGTTTAAATCACTGGTTAGTAATTTTCTACTATTGGTCTCTTTTCTAAGATTTCTTTATAATTTTTCCTTGTTAAAAAAAATGGACACTATTAAACTAATGTCCTGTGTCCATGGTAAAGAAATAATTTCACCTGGTTATAACACAGAGAACTATCTTTCCTTTTATTCTTTGTTTTTAAATACTCAAAATTTAAAAGAAAATATATCATTGTCTTCTTTTTACCGTGATCTTAAAAATCCAGACCACTAATTAGTCAACTGGACTCACAAACTGCAAATTTAAAAAAGTGAGAGAAGATGTAAGCATCTAACCATGGTGCTATAAAAACTCAGCAGTTTTCGAAGATAAGGAGAAAATATGATTTTTGTAGGATATTTGAAAAAAGAGAGAGCTCTAGTCATTTCAGGTAAATAGAATGGCTCCAGCTCTAAAGTATAGTAACAAGACTGACGGATGAGAACTTGAGACACCTAAGTTTCAGTCTAGTTCTGCTACCAATCAGGTGTGTAAACTTAGACACATCATTCAACCTGTCAACTCTGCTTTCTTCAGCTTCCAAGACAATCTCTGCAACCGCTGCATAAATAAATACATACACATGAAAAAGAAAACTGCCTCTAAGACTGTACACAGAAATCCTGCCTGACTTTCCAGTCTGCCAGTCTATCCTGCAAATTTCAGACCTGCCAACTTCTTCCGTGGTTTCATTTCTCTGGAGAACTCCGACTGATAAAGATTGTAGTATATTGGTATGTATATCAAGAGAAAGGTTTTAAAAAGTAGAAAGGGTAACAAATACACAGGCTTTTAAGTAGCTACCAATATTGTCTCTAAATAGAGACCTAGACCTTCAGGAATTGAATGTGTGATATTAGCATCACTTATATAACCACGTTTATTAGACAAAATCTTAAATACAGTTTTTCTCTCCAGGTCTTCTCAATTAAACAAGCCCTCCTTTTTTTTTACAGATAGGTAAAGGGTAAATTAGCTAACATCATATCAATTATCACAAGTTAAAGTCTTATCTGAGTTGCTGGAAATAAATACATACAAACAATATATGTGTGCCTACACAGGTACAAACATACAAGAAAGTGACTAAGAAAAGAGAACAAAGATCTTGAAGACATGGCAAGGCTTTCAGAAAACACAACCGGTACTGAGATAATTTTCTCCTCTTAACTCAATTTTGAACATTTGACTACATTCATAGCTAGTGCTGGAACATACTTTGGGTGGGAGAAAAACAGTGCTTAGCTTCTCGTTTACTCAAAAACTTATTTGAAAGAATTTTGTTTTTTGTAGTTCTTACTATAGCATTACTTATTCCTTTATTTGTAAGGCGGATAAAAAGGCTGTAAAGGTGCTGGTGGATCAGGATTTATATTTGCTGTATGAGTACAATCAAAAGGTAGTAGAAGAAATGGGTGCCATCAAGTCTTGGGCTGAGGTCCACAATGAGAACGCCACAACGGAATAGAAAACCTTATTCAAAATAAGTCTATCCAAAAGACAGGAAAGGGGAACAGTGCTCTATTTCAAGCAGACACCTACTTTATGGAAACCCACAAATCACTTCGTAAAATAATGAGGAAAAAACCATGGTCTCACTGTGGAGTTGGCCTGGAACAGTGGAGAATGTTGTCATTGTTGTTAGGTGTCATCGAGTCAGTTTCGACTCACAGCGACCCTATGTACCACAGAACAAGACACTGCTCGGTCCTGTGCCAACCTCACAATCATTGTTGCAGCCACTGTGTCAATCCATCATGTTGAAGGTGTTCCGCTTTTCCACTGACCCTGTATTTTACTAAGGATGATGTCCTTCTCCAGGGACTGATCCCTCCTGACAACATGTCCAAAGTATGTAAGACGCAGTCTCGCCATCCTTGCTTCTAAGGACCATTCTGGTTGTACTTCTTTCAAGACAGATTTCTTTGTTCTTTTGGCTATCCATGGTATACTCAATATTCTTTACCAACACCACAATTCAAAGGTATCAATTCTTCTTCGCTCTTCCTTATTCATTGTCCAGCTTTCACATGCATATGATGCGATTGAAAATATCATGGTTTGGACCAAGCACAACTTAGTTTTCAAGGTGACATCTTTGCTTTTCAACACTTTAAAGAGGTTGTTTGCAGCAGATCTGCCAAATGTAGATCTTGATTTCTTGACTGCTGCTTCCATGGGTATTGACTGTGGATCCAAGTAAAATGAAATCCTTGACAGCTTCAATCTTTTCTCCATTTATCAAGATGTTGCTTATTGGTCCAGTTGTGAGGAATTTTGTTTTCTTTATGTTGAGGTGCAATCCATACTGAAGGCTGCGGTCCTTGATCTTAATCATTAAGTGCTTCAAGTCCTCTTCACTTTCAGCAAGGTTGTATCATTGCATAACGAAGGTTGTTAATGAGTCTTCCTCCAATCCTGATGCCCCGTTCTTCTTCATACAGCCCAGCGTCTCAGATTATTTGCTCAGCATACAGACTGAATAGGTATGGTAAAAGGATACGATCCTGACACACACCTTTTCTGACTTTAAAACATGCAGTATTCCCTTGTTCTGTCTGAACAACTCCCTCTCCATCTATGTACAGGTTCCTCATGAGGACAATTCAGTGTCCTGGAATTTCCATTCTTTGTAATGTAATTCATAATATGTCATGATCCACATAGTCGAATACCTTTGCATAGTCAATAAAACACAGGTAAACACCCTTCTGGTACTCTCTGCTTTCAGCCAGGATTCAGCGGACATCAGCAATGATATCCCTGGTTCCACATCCTCTTCTGAAACCGGCCTGAATTTCTGGCAGTTCCCTGTTGATATACTGCTGCAGTTGCTTTTGAATGGCCTTCAGCAAAACTTTGCTTGCGTGTGATATTAATGATATTGTTCTACAATTTCTGCATTCAGTTGGATCACCCTTCTTGGGAATAGGCATAAATATGGATCTCTTCCAGTCGGTTTGCCAAGTAGCTGTCTTCCATATTTCTTGGCATAGACGAGTAAGCACTTCAGCACCACATCCGTTTGTTGAAACATCTCAATTGATACTCCGCTAATTCCTGGACCCTTGTTTTTCACCAGTGCCTTCAGTGCAGCTTGGACTTCTTCCTTCAGCAGCATCGGTTCCTGATCATGTGCTACCTCTTGAAATGATTGAACGTCAACCAATTCTTTTTGGTATAATGACTCTGCGTATTTCTTCCATCTTCTTTTGAAGCTTCCTGCATTATTTGATATTTTCCTCATAGAATCCTTCACTATTGCAACTCGAGGTTTGAATGTTTTTTTGTTCAGTTCTTTCAGCTTGAGAAACACTGAGTCTGTTCTTCCCTTTTGATTTTCTATTTCCAGCTCTTTGCACATGTCATTACTTCTTCTTCTCAAGCCACCCTCTGAAATCTTCTGCTCAGTTCTTTTACTTCATCATTTCTTCCTTTTGCTTTAGCTGCTCGACATTTGAGAGCAAGTTTCAGAGTCTCCTCTGATATCCATTTTGGTCTTTTCTTTCTTTCTTGTCTTTTCAATGACCTCTTGCTTTCTTCATGTAGATGTTCTTGATGTCATTCCACAATTCGTCTTGTCTTCAGTCATTAGTGTTCAATGCATCAAATCTATTCTTGAGATGCTCTCTAATTTCAGGTGGGATATTCTCAAGGTCATACTTTGGCTCTTGTGGACTTGTTCTGATTTTCTTCAGTTTCAACTTGAACTTGCATATCAGCAATTGATGGTCTGTTCCACAGTCAGCCCCTGGCCTTGTTCTGACTGATGATATTGAGCTTTTCCATCATCTCTTTCCACAGATGTAGTCGATCTGATTCCTGTGTATTCCACCTAGTAAGGTCCATGTGTATAGTCACCATTTATGTTAGTGGAAAAAAGTTATTTGCAATGAAGAAGTTGTTGATCTTGCAAATTCTATCATTCGATCTCCAGCATTGTTTCTATCACCAAGGCCACATTTTCCAACTACTGACCCTTCTTTGTTTCTAACTTTCCCATTCCAATCACCAGTAATTATCAGTGCGTCCTGACTGCATGTTCGCTCAATCTCAGACTGCAGAAGCTGATAAAAAATCTTCTATTTCTTCATCTTTGGCCTTAGTGCTTGGTGTGTAAATTTGAATAGCAGTCATATTAACTGGTGTTTCTTGTAGGCGTATGGATATATCCTATCACTGACAGCATTGTACTTCAGGGTAGGTCTTGAAATGTTCTTTTTGACAATGAATGTAACCCATTCCTCTTCAACTTGTCACTCCCGGCATTGTAGACCATATGACTGTCCAATTCAAAATGACCATTTCAGCTCACAAATGCCTAGGATGGAAACCCTGGTGGCATAGAGGTTAAGTGCTACAGCTGCTAACCAAAGGATCGGCAGTTCAAATCCACCTATGATATTGATGTTTATGCATTCCATTTCATTTTTGACGATTTCCAATACAAATGACAAATGACTAAAGAGAAATTACAATACTGGCACAGAGGGAAGATTTGAGTGAGAATCATAGGAAACATTCGTTATGCCCCCTTAGGGTTAATAATGAACAAGTAAGGGAAGGATAAGAATACTTTTTTAGAAATCAAATTTCTCATTTTTTTTTTTTTTTTAATAAAAAGAGATAATGATTAAGAACTCAGCTCTGAAGTTAAACTGACTAGATCTGAATCCTGGCCCTACCACTTAGCTGGGTAATCTTGGGCAAGTTACTCACCTTTTATAAGCCTCAGTTTCTTTATCTGTAAAATGGGGATGATAATCTTTTTCTAAAGCTTTTTAGGATTATTATAAGAAACAAAGGAAAAATAATAGTGGACACTGAATAAACATGCACTATTTTTTTTTTTTTTTAATAGAAAAGACCAGAGCTGCCCCATAGGGTTTCCAAGGAGTGGCTGGTGGATCTGAACTGCTGACCTTTTGGTTAGCAGCTGAGCTCTTAACCACAGTGCCACCAGGGCTCCAGAATGCTCCTTAGAGGGAAAGATGGTGAGACTTTGTCTCACATACTTCGGACATGTTACCAGGAGGGACCAGTCCCTGGAGAAGGACATCATGCTTCGTAAAGTAGAGGGTCAGCAAAAGAGACCCTCAATGAGATGGACTGACATAGTTGCTGCAACAATAGGCTCAACTATAACAATGACTGTGAGGATGGAAACGGACAGTGTTTCACTCTGTTGTACACAGGATCGCTGTGAGTTGGAACCAACTCAATGGCACCTAAAAATAGACGAAACAATGTTCTAAATACTCTACATGTATTCCTCAAAATAGTATGAAATCAAATCTATTTTACAGGTGAGTAAATGAGGCTTAACTCAGTGACTGGTGCATACTTAAAACCAAAACAAACAAACAAACTGACAAACCTGTTGCCTTCAAGTTGATTCTGACTCATAGTGACCCTGTAGGACAGAATAGAACTGCCAAAAGAGTTTCCAAGGAGTGGCTGGTGGATTTGAACTGCAAACCTTTTTGTTAGCAGACACCACCAGAGCTCCAGTACACACCGTGGGCTCAATAAAGGCTAGCTTTATTTTGTAACTTTAAATTACAGTGTGAAAAGTAGTATCAAGAAAGAGATGATTCACAAAAAAAACAGATGGTTTTTAAAAAATCACAACTAGTATCAATGAAGAAAAAGAGGCCAAGAGGACAACGTACTACACAGAGAATTCAGTGACATATTTGAATCTCAAAAGAGTAGGAATAAACAGAGAGATGAGACATGTAAGATGGATAATATTCTTACGGGTCCCAGATCTAAATGAGAAGAAACTCACAATAAAAAGAGGTATTTCAGAACAGAAAGAGGGAGACAAACCACCAGGTACAGATGGAATAAAGTTCAAGTGACAGAGAAAAGTTTTTCAAAGTTCTTTATCAAAAATACACTTCCAGTGTTTCCTTCATAATTCTCTTTCTACTGACTCCTTTGCCACAGCCTACATAAATACTCAATTCTTTTCAATTTAGCTTAAAACTAAAACAAGGCAAAACCTTTTTCTCCTTTCTTCTTGTTCTCCTTTTCTTCCCTTCCTCACTCCAAACAACAACTTGCAATTTGGCCTCTGTTTTTTCACTTCCCTTTATCTTTTCAACCTAAAGAAGAAATTAGGTCTCCATCCCCACCAACTCCCTGAATGTACTAAAAAATTTAATTGCCAAAATTTGATGGATTTTTTTCAGGGCTCATCTGATTTGACTTTTCTGATATTTGACATAATCATCCACACACTTGTGATATCTCTTCCTTTGTTGGTACTTCCCTGGTTTTCTTCCTACCTCTTTGGCAATCCCCCTCATGTCCTTTGGTCTTCTTTTGTTCATCTCTAAATATTGGCATTCTGTTATTGCACCTTTTCTCATTCACTCGGAGGTAAGATAAATTCGATTTTAATTAAATAATAATAATCATCATCTATGCTTTACTTTCTTTGGGCATAGTCCCAGGCACCCTCAGTTCTCCAGGGCTTAATGTTGAAACTTTCCCACGAGCATGAAGTATTAAAAAATAAGTGTCCTTCGTTTAACCTAGTCCATCACCTTCTCATTAGGAATTCAGCTTCCTTTGGGGTCCCCAATAGGCCTCGTTTGTAACATTTATTTGGTTTCTTAATATCTCAGTTTCCCTATTCTTTCTTCTAAGAGGTTTGATCAGACATACAACAAAAGCCATTGGTTCCTCTTGTGCTTTCTCAGGGGCCTTTTTCGTCTATCAGCCTGTGCTGGCTGCTAAACTACATCAGAATTCACTCTCTTGTCTCACCCATCAGGCCAATTAGGAATGAGTTCTATCTTATTCTCCAAAGAGTTAGGACAGGGCTTTCAACTATTAACCAAAGTTGCTAATGTTTACGATTGTCCCTCGGCTCAGACAATGCTACAGATCTGTACGAACACTGATTCAAATTCTGAAAACAGAGATAGTTAAAAATACAGCAATCCCAAAGAGACTATTCTAGAGACAGAATTATCTTTTAAATTTTCAAAGAATTTGTTTATACAAGAAAACGTATGTCCGTTGCCTTGGAAGCCTAGAAGGAAGGGAGCACATATTTACTCAGTAATCAAACATTAAGCATGAAAAATGCCTCATGCCTGAGATCTTTAAAATAATTTTTTTTCTGTCTGAAATTTTTCTAAACTCAGATATTTTTCTAGATAAAAGCCACTGGCTTTGTATTATCTTTTCCATTTTCAGATTCCACTGGCAAAGGTAGTTATCACTCTCCAGTACTTTAAGGGGAGGTAAAGAATAAGAGCCTAAAGTTGAACTTCCTTGCTAATCCAATCACACTTAGGAAAAGGTTTATATCAAGTCCCACTCACTCCATTCACAATGCCTTCCTTTTTTGACTCCGATCTTCCCAATATTAGCAGTCACTACGATACAATCCTGTACTTAACAACTCTATGCAATTTGAAGTCCTAGATTTTTCAGATGTATGCCATCTCTCCATTAGAATAATTGTTCCTAATGGTATAGTATATTTCTTTTGTAGGAGTCAGTACTAAATCGACTAAGCATTTGACTAAAACTCGTTGACTCTGCAACCAACTGGCTGTTAGCTGAAGTAACACTTGATTTCTTGAGAGTGCAAACATAGTCATTAAGTTTTGTTTCAAATTTCCAACTACTTGGGCCTATCATTTATGTTTTGAGTAGTAAAAGATCTGGATAGATCATCTGAATTTTAGACTGATCAGTTACTATTTCACAAAAATCGTAAAGTCTAGTCTTCACTCATTGCTGAGCAAGAGTATATTCTAATACATAAAGCTTGTTGACCTGCCATGAGAGTTTTAAATTAATCAGCAATTCTGCACTAAAGGTGAACTGACAATAACAAGCTACTCAACAATGCTCCTCCCCAAAATCACTGAAAGTAATGCTTCTAAATACTCAGTTGAATCTCATAACAAAACATTCTAATGTATACTTGAAAAGTTTTATTAAGTTTCCAGAAGAATATAACATTATATAAGTGATCATGTAAATTATCATCTAAACAAGCATACTAATAAGAATGAAAAGAAGCACTATTAATAATCACACAAAGGCAACAAGCACAAATCAGGGCTGTCCCAGGAAACCGGGACATAAGGTTCCCCTCTACACAAAGCAACATATACCTTCTCAAGAACACTGTAAGAAACATAATGAGGGCAATCCAAAAGGGAGTCATTAATAAGTGGTCAGAAGAGTAACTGAAAGAACTCAGTACAAACGTTAGGACAAAGATTTAATTCCCAAGAAATATAAAATTCAAATTCTCTTGCAGGGGTTTTAAAACATAGCACCAAAATTCTTTGAAACCCTTCTCATTGAGATGTGAAGTCTATTTCCCCTGCCCTTGAATGGGAGCTCTTTGACCATTTGATTGACAGAGTGGGTGAAAGGACACTGAGCCAGTTCTGAACCCAACCTTAAGAAATTGACAGCTTCCACTTCCTGTATCGTGGTAGTGCTGTTCAAGTCATCTAGATCCTTAGTGATTTTCTGCCAGCTCAATCTCTCAGTTGGAGCCCTGGTGTTACAGTGGTTAAGAGCTCAGCCACTAACCAAAAGGTCTGCAGTTCAAATCCACCACCTGCTCCATGGAAACTCTATGGGGCAGTTCTACTCTATCCTATAGGGTAACTACAAGTTGGAATTTACAATAACAAGTTTTTTGTTTGCTTGTTTGATTTTTCGATCTCTCAATTACTGACCAGAAGGTATTGAAGTTTCCAATTATAATAATGAATCTGTCTATTTATCCTTCTAGTTTTATCACTTTTTGATGTGTTGCTGTTAGGGGCTTCAACATTATGAACTATCATGTCTTAATGAAGAACAGACCCTTTAAAGATCTCAAGTTAACAGCCTAACTCGACATCTCCATGAACTAGAAAGAGAAGAGCAAACTAAGTCTAAACCTACCAGAAGAAAAACAAAATAACAAAGCTCAGAGCAGAAATAAATAAAATTGAAAACAGAAAAGCAATAGAATCGATTAACACCAAAAGTTGGTTCTTTGAAAAGATCAATAAAATTGAGAAAACCTTTAGCTAGACTGACAAAGAAAAGATGCAAATAATCAAAATAAAAAATGAAAGAGGGGACACTGCAACTGACTTTATAGAAATAAAGACAGTTATGATAGATTGTTATAAACAACTCTATGGCAACAAACTGGATAACCTAGACGAAATGGACAAATTCTTAAAAGCACACAACCTACACAAACTGACTCAAGATGAAAGAGAAAGTCTCAATAGACTCATAACAAGTGAAGAGGTAGAATCAGTGATCAACCCCCCCCCCCCCCCGCCAAAAAAAAAGTCCTGGCCGGATGGCTTCACTGTGGGATTATACCAAACATTTAGAGGAGAATTGACACCGACATTGTTTAAACTCTTCCAAAAGATAGAGAAGGAAGGGATACTCCCTACTACATTCTATGAACCAAACATAACCCTGATACTCAAACCAAAGACACCATAAAAAAAAAAAAAGAACTACAGGTCAATATCTCTTATGAATATAAATGCAAATATCATCAACAAAATATTAGCAAACAGAACCCAGTTGCATAGTAAAACAGTCAAACACCACAACCAAGTGAGATTTATTCCAGAGATGCAGGGATAGTTCAACATTTAAAAATCAATTGACATATTACGCCACATCGGTACAGCAAAGGAAAAGAACCACATGATCATCCCTATGGATGCAGGAAAAGCACCTGATAAAATCCAACATCCTTTCTTGATGAAAACCCTAAAGAAGACTGGCATAGGAGGAAAAGTCCTTAATGTAATTCAGGGTATTTATGAAAAGCCAACAGCAAACATTATATTTAATGGAGAAAGACAGAAAATGCCCCTTGATTTTGGAACAAAACAAGGGTGCTTGCTCTCACCACTTCAATTTAATACTGTACTAGAAGTCCCAGCCAAGGCAATAAGAGAAGAAAAAGAAATAAAAGGTATCCAGACTGGACAATAAGATGTAAAATTATCTCTATCCATTGATGATATGATCCTATGAATAGAAAATCCCAAAGAGTCCACAAGAAAACTTCTAGAGCTAATAGAGAAATTTAGCAAAGCAGCAGGGTACAAGGTCAATAAGCAAAAATCATTTGAGTTTCTATATACCAGTGATGAGAAATCTGAAAGGGAAATTAGGGAAACAATTCCATTTATAATAGCATCTAAAACAATAAAATACCGAGGAATGACTCTAACCAGGGACATGAAAGACTAATACAATGAAAACTATAAAAACACTGCTGAAAGAGATTATAAATAAATGGAAAGATGCTCCATGTTCTTGGATTGGAAGACTTAATATTGTTAAGTGTCAATACTACTTACAGTGATCTATAGATTCAATGCAATTCCAATCCAAATTCCAACAGCCTTCTTTACAGAAATAGAAAAACCAATCCTCAACTTTATATGGAATGGCAAGAGGCCCCAAACAGCTAAAACAATGTTGAAAGAGAAGAACAAAGTAGGAGAGCTCACAATTCCTGATTTTAAAACATATTATACAGCTACAGTAATCAAAACAGCCTGGTACTGGTATAAAAACAGACAAACAGACTAATGGAATAGAATTGAGTCTAGAAATAAATGTACCTATCTATGATCAACTGATTTTTGACAAGGGTGCTAAGCCCATTTGACAGAGAAAGAAGAGTCTCCTTAATAAATAATTGGTGCTGGGAGAACTGGATTTCCATATGCAGAAAAATGAAACAGGATCCATGCTTCACACTGCACAGAAAAACAAATTCAAAATGGATTACGAACCTAAATGTGCGAACTAAAACCAGGAGATTCCTAGAAGAAAAAGCAGGGGAAACACTGTCAGGCCTATTCAACAATGGATTATCTAATATAATAACAAAAGCATACACAGCAAAAGACAAAATAATTAAAATGGGGACCTCGTAAAAACTTAAAACTACTGTTGATCAAAAGACTTTACAAAAAAAGTGAAAAGACAAGCTTCCAAATGGGAGAATATCTTTGGAAACCATATATCTGACAAAAATCTAATAACCAAAATACATATAAAACTTCCACAATTGAACAACAAAAAGACAAATACCCCAATCATAAAACAGGCAAAGGACTTGAATAGACATTTCACCGAAGGAGACATTCAAATGGCCACCAAACACATTAAAAGATGCTCAGCTTCATTAGCCATCAGGGAGATACAGATCAAAACCACAATGAATACCATTTCACTCCCACTAGGATGGCTAAGATTTAAAAAAAAAAAAAAGCCCTGAAAATAACAAATGTTGGTGATGATGTGGGGAAATTGGAACACTTATCCACTGTTGATGGGAATGCAAAATGGTACAGCCATTGTGGAAAACAGTGTGCTGGTTCCCGAAAAAACTAAAAATAGAACTGCCATATGACCCAGCAATTCCACCCACAGGTACCTACCCAAAAGACTTGAAAGCAGAGACTCAAAAAGAGACTTGTACCCAATGTTGATTGCAGAACTATTCATAATAGCCAAAAGGCGGAAACAACCTAAATGCCCATCAACAGGTGAATGGATAAAGGAAATGTGGTACACACCTACAATGGAATAGTACTTAGCCAATATGAGAAATGAAGTCTTGATACATGCTACAGTATGGATGGAACTTGAAGACATTATGCTGAGCAAAATAAGCCAACCACAAAGGGATAAATATTTTATGATCTCACTTATATAAAAAGACAAGAAAAGACAGATGTATGGAGACCAAAGTTTATCAGTGGTTACCAGGGACAGAGGAGGAGAAATGGAGTTAATGGTAATGGAAAAACTGCACTGAGTAAGAATACTGCACAGCCAATTGTTTAATTGCTGTCAGTAAGTTGTACACCTGTAAAAAGTTGAACTTATAAAGGTTGTGTGACAGGTATATTTACAATGACAAAAAATAAGAGTAGCTGCTGAGGCTGCTTATGTACAACCAAACACCTCATGGGATACGGTTCTTTGGTTTAGAGGTTTAGGCGAAATTCAAGCTAAGTGGCCTAATAACATGTTTAGTGCTTCTGTTCTACTTCCTAGTTTACTGTATTATATTGGGGTCTTAAAAGCCTACAAGTGGCCATCCAAGGCAGAACAACTGATTTCTATTCACCTGGAACAACAAAAGAAGACAGTCAGGAGCAGGAAGAGGATATGGAATGTGTGGCTAACTGCCTCCATGAACAACTGCCTCCTCTGCCATGAGACCAGCAGAACTGAATGGTGCCTAGCTACCATTACCGAACATTTTGATCAAAGATTCCATAGAAGAATCCTCATCAAGAGGGGGGACATGCAGAACACAATTTTAAATTCTCATCGACTCTAGATTTTCTGGAGCATGAAAGGTGGATGAATCCCTGAAACTACTGAGAAAATCTTTACACCTTAAACCAAAAATATCCCCTGACATCATCTTAAAATCTCTGGAGCATGAAAGGTGGATGAATCCCTGAAACTACTGAGAAAATCTTTACACCTTAAACCAAAAATATCCCCTGACATCATCTTAAAATCAAACAATAGCTTAGCCTAAAAAAAAAAAATCCACTACCGTCAAGGAGGTTCTCATAGTGACCCTATAGGACAGAGTAGAACTGGCCCATAGGGTTTCCAAGGAGCAGCTAGTGGACTGCAACTGCTCACCTTTTGGTTAGCAGCTGTACACCTAACTACAGTGTACACCTAACTAGTAAAAAAGGCTGCCTTGAGCATTTTATGCTCTTTTGAGCATTACACTTTTTTAAGAACAATTTTTATGGGATCAAATTGACAAAAACAACTTGGAAGATTAGATAGGAACCTTAGGGGGCAGTGACTCTATGTTAATGAAGGAGGAACAACTCAGAAAAAGAGGGTGAGAGTGGTTGTAAAACTCGAGGAATGTAATCGGTGTCAAATTGTACACGTAGAATCTGTTGAATTGGTCTATGTTTTGCTGTGTATATTCTTAAAAATAACAAAATAAATAAAATTTAGGGAAAAAAAGAACAGACCCTTTATTGTTATGTAATGTCCTTCTTTATCCCTAATTATTCTGAAATCTCCTTTGTTTTAAATTAACATAGTTACTCCAGCCTTTTTTCAATTAGTGTTAGCATGGTATATCCTTCTTTACCCCTTTATTTTTCACTTCAGCCTTTATATTTAAAGTGGGTTTCATGTAGACAACATAGTTTGGTCTTGTTTTTTATCCGCTCAGAAATTCTGTCTTTTACTTGGTATATTTAGACCACTCGCATCCAAAGTGATTTTGATATAGTTACACTAATATCTATCATGCTTATAACTTTTCTATTCATTGTATTTGTTCTTTTTTTGTTTGCTTCTCTCTTTTTCTGCCTTCTCTGATTTTAATGCTTTGTATGTGACCGCATTTTATCTTCTCTTAGTATAACAATTATACTTTTTGAAATTTTGCAGTCATTGCCCTAAGGTTTATAATATACATTTTTAGCTAATCTAAATTCACTTTTGCATAACACTACACCACTTCACATGTAGTCCAGGTACCATATGACAGAGTATTCTGAATTCCAACTTTCCATCCATTGTGATATTTCTATCATTCATTTCACTCATACATATTCGATAATTACCCA
This sequence comes from Elephas maximus indicus, assembly GCF_024166365.1. Lineage (NCBI taxonomy): Eukaryota > Metazoa > Chordata > Mammalia > Proboscidea > Elephantidae > Elephas > Elephas maximus. Next base: position 60,773,968 of record NC_064826.1, on the reverse strand, counting down.
AAACATTGTTATAATTATCGCTTTAAATAAAAAGTTCTCTTTCAGATGAATTAAGAACAAGGATAATAAAAGATTTTATTTTACCATTATTTATTCCTTTATTAACTGTCTTCCTTTATGTAGATCCAAGTTTCTAACAACAAAAAGAAAACCAAACCCATTGCCACCAAGTCAATTCTGATTCATAGTGATCACCACTCCACCAGACTCCTTCTGACATATCTTTTAACATTTCTTGCAGGGCAAGTTTACTGGTGATGATCCCCTCAGGTGCTGTTTGTCTGAGGAAGTCTTTATTTCTCCTTTATTTCTGAAGGATAATTTTGCTGGATTTAGAATTCTAAATTGGTATTTTTGTTTTCATTCAACACTTTAAATATTTCACTAGCCTCTTCTTGTTTGCAGGGTTTCTGATGTGAAAGCCACTTTATTTCTTATCATTGTTCCTCTCATTTTTTTTTTTATAAGTAAGGTATATTTCTCCTCTGGCTTCATTCAAGATATTCTCTTTGTCCTTGATTTTCTGAAGTTTGAATATGATATACGTAGATGTGGGTTCTGGGTCTGTTTGTTCATCTGTGTTGGGTGGTTTTGTTTGTTTGTTTTGTATTTACCTACTCGGTATTCTCTGAGTTTCCTAGATCTTTAATTTGTTATCCGTCATTAATTTTGCAAAGTTTTCAGCCATTATTACTTCAGGTACTCCTTCCTCATTCTTTCTTCTTCTGAGATTTCAATTATGCGTGTTATACCTTTTGAAATTATCCCACAGTTCTTAAATATTCTGCTTTTATTATTATTATGTTTTCTTTGCATTTTAGTTTGGGAAGTTTATATTGATCTATCTTCTGGTGCGCTGATTGTTTCCTTAGCCGTTTTGAGTCTACTAATGAGTACATCAAAGCATTTTCATCCTGTTTCACGTTTCATTTTGTTTTTTACGTCTAGCATTTCCTTTTGATTCTTTCTTATAGTTTCTGTTTACATTACCCATCAATTCTTGCATGTTGTCTATTATTTTCCTTAGAGTTCTCCAAACTAATCACAGTAATTTTGAATACCATTCGATTACTCCAAAATCTGTGTCACATCAGAGTCTCGTTCTGATAACTGCTTTGTCTCTTCAGACTGTTTTTTCTTGCCTTTTGACATGCCCTCTACTTTTTGTTGAAAGGCAGACATGTTGATTCAGGTGATAGGAATTGAGGTAAATAGGTTTTTAAATGTGAAGATTTAGAAGCTGGGCGATATTTAATGTGTGCTATAGCTACAGGTGCCAGAGGCTTGGAATTCCTCTAAGGTCGTTGTTTTTGTCTCTCTTGACTTTGGGCTTCTCTAAGAACTTTTCCTCAGAGAGAGAGAGTTTGTGCTTTCACAGTTCTTCCAACTGCAATCCACTGTTATTACATTGGAACCCTATAGGCATGGTGGTAAAGAGTAGGGAACTGTGAGCATTCTATCATCTTCTGAGCAAATATCAATACTTTAAGTGGGCTCACAACTCTGGGTTGTGACCTTCACAAGTGTTTCTCCACTTGTATAGCTTTTTTTTCCTCCCAACCCCCATTTCCTTCTCTAGCTGTAGTATTCTCAATCAATTCCCTTGAAGCCCTGACAACTGTTTTTGTTCCCCACCCTCCCTCAGGAAAGACAGGAAGGCTGGAAAGGATTGTTGTTGTTGTTGTTGTCGTTAGGTGCCATCCAGTCAGTTCCGGTTCATAAGGACCGTATACACAACAGGACAAAACACTGCCCAGTTCTGCGCCATCTTCATAATCATTGTTAAGCTGGAGCCCATTGTTCCAGCCACTGTTTCAGTCCATCTCGTTGAGGGTCTTCCTCTTTTCTACAGACCCTCTACTTTACCAAGCATGATATCCTTCTCCAGGGAACGGTCTCTCCTGATAACATGTTCAAAGTATGTGAGACGAAGTCTCGTCATCATTGCTTCTAAGGAGGATTCTGGCTGTATTTCTTCCAAGACAGATTTGTTTGTTCTTTTGGCAGTCCATGGGTACATGCAATATTCTTCACCAACACCACAATTCAAAGGCATCATTTCTTCTTCAGTCTTTCTTATTCATTGTCCAGCTTTCACATGCACATGAGGTAACTGAAAACATCATAGCTTGGGGCAGGCACACCTTAGTCTTCAAGGTTACATCTTTGCTATTTAACACTTAATAGATAATCTTTTGCAGCAGATTTGCCCAAAACAATGTGTCGTTTGATTTCTCAACTGCTGCTTCCATGGGTGTTGACTGTGGATCCAAGTAAAATGAAATCCTTGACAACTTCAGCCTTTTCTGTTTATCATGACGTTGCTTATTGGTCCAGTTGTGAGGATTTTTGTTTTCTTTATGTTGAGGTGTAATCCATACTGAAGGCTGTAGGAAGGGTTAGAAATTTAGAGTGTTAGAAATTCCCTTCCACTAGCTGGTATAAGGATATGGCAAATTCTTTTCCCTAGAGAGTATTGTTGTTGTTGTTAGTAGCCATCAAGTCAATTCCAATTCATGGTGACCCCATATGTGCAGGGTAGAACTGCTCCACAGGATTTTCAAGGCTGTGACCTTTTAGAAGCAGACTGCTAGCCAAGCCTGTATTCCAAGGTGCCTCTGGGTATGTTCAAAGCTCCAACCTTCTGGCTAGTCATTGAGCACCTAACTATTTGCACCACCAGGGACTCCCCTAAAGAGTAGGCCTTTATTATGGAAAATGCTCTGGGTGTATTTTACAATGATTACTCTTCCCTCTTCACTGCCAGGGACACAAGGAAATATTTTCTGGATCTTCACTGTGAAAACTTAATGGAGTTCATGGAGGTAAAGCTCAAGAAAGTATGGGACATCCCTAAGACTGTGGCCCCTAGTCCATGACAGTGAGAATTCAGCAATTCACTAAAATTACCATTTAAGTGTTCCTACAGTTTATGGCTCCAGTGGCTTTCGCTCCAGGTAACAGATCTCAGCTGTGTCTATATGGATGCATCTGTCTCTTCAGATTGTGAGACGGTTGTTTGCTGGGAAGTTCTCTGATGAGTCGAAGACAAGCTGGTGCTTTTTGGTTTGTCAAGCTTTTTCTGGTTGTAAAAAATGTGAGTAACATCTTTCAAGCTCTTTACATGTCGGAGCTAAAATGAGAAGTCTCAATTTCTATGTCTTGGGATCTTCTCTCTGAGAACCTGGTTTTGTTCCCCACTATATTTCCACTGCCAGGTCCAGTACACAGAACACAGTAAGTGCTTAATAAATACTTCTAAAAGAATGAGCTATTTTAGATAGGCAGTGCCTCCATGCACTCCTTGTTCAGACCAAGGTTTCTCAATCTCGACACTATTGACATTTGAGATGAAAAATTTTTTGTTGTGGGAGGCTGTCCTATTCTTTATAGACTGTTTCACGACATCCCTGGCCTCTACCCACTAAATGCTTAGCCCCATGATGTAAAAACCATAAATGTATCAGAACTGCCAAATGTACCCTGAGGTGGGGGGGAAACAAAATCACCCCACTTGAGAACCAATGATTTAGGCCAGAAAGATGCTACCTCTTTAATCCTGGTTTAAACTAAAAGGGTGACTATAATACTGCGGTAACTCAAGCATGTGAAACCAATTTTATCACCGTATCCTTCCCCTGGTTCTTCTCAAAACCACTTAAACTGAACTATATGAGGAAGATTCTAGAAGCCTGGATTTGATGACTTTTAATCTTTTTAATAATTAAAAATTTCCACACTGATTCATTCAAAACATTCTTCCACTATCCAAAGAATGCTCCAGTCTCACCAGTTGGGCTTTGATGATATACGATCAAAATTTAAAAAAAAAAACAAGTGTCACCAGTTAATTTGAGGATTTCCTAATCAAATGATGAAAGAACTTCAATATTAAAAATGTGTAACAAAGGCCTATAAACTTAAACATTGTCTAATAGGAAAGTTATTTCTGTACAGTTTAGTCTAATAACTGAAAGCATGTCTCTTGCTTAAACAATATCCACATTCTCACTTTTGTGAAAAAGATTAGGCACTGTTTGTTTATCTAATGCAAGCTAAATGAAACCAGCTGTACCAATGAACCAGCCTCTCACGCCTGCATTCTTCCTCTAAAGTTAAGGCTGAACGTGCAATTTGAGTAGGCTTTCAGGTTTTTAAAAATAAAATTAGCAGATGTTGGTGGGTGGGAAATTATCTTCCTTGGACTAGGTAAGGATAAGAAGCCTACTTTTTCAACTTTCACCTACACAAAAGAACATCACACCTGAATATCCCAATTACTCCATTTACTATATCTGCTTTTTAAAAAAAATCAGTTTCTCCTATTGTAGTTTGTAATGCCATGCTTTATGCATTAAATTACAAAACTAACACTCTTATCATAAGATGCTGCCATTTTCATACTCTGTGACTAATAGTGTAGTTACAGGCTTGATCTCTGAAGTGGGCTGTGATAATAAGCTTTGGCCCACAGACCCAAAGTCTAAAAGAAATCAGAGCAGACCTAATGAGAAACAGAGGGTGGGCCTCAGGAGCATTCTGCGGCTGAGCTTGTAAAATGTATTCAAGTTTGCCTCTCTTTTTTTTTTATGAAGAGTTCCCATTTGTAGGTCCCTGGCTTAAGAGCTATGGCTGCTAACCATAAGGTTAGAAGTTCAAACGTACGAGGTGCTCCTTGGAAACTCCACGAGGCAGTTCGACTCTGTCCTACAAGGTCACTATGAGTCAGAATTGACTTGACAGCAGTAGGTTTGGTTTTTGGTCTTTGGCTGGTAAATGGTTAACATTGCTTAGCTGCTAATTGTAAAGTTGGAGGTTTGAATCTACCCAGAGGCACCCTGGAAGAAAGGCCTGGTGATCTACTTCCAAAAAATTAACCACTGAAAACACTATGGAGTATAGTTCTACTCTGACACACAGGGGGTCGCCATGAGTTGGAATCAACTTGATGGCAACTGGTTTTTAACCTCTCAAGACAATGGAAGTCAGCATGACTATCCAGGTGTCAAACTTCAAAGAACCAGAAGCCCAGCGTTTCCATCTGGGGATTTCTAACTTTTAGAAAGCAGAAAGAACCAATCTTTAATTTCACATACTCTGAAAAGGTGGTTAACTCCTGCTGCCTTTCTTCTTGCTGCTGCTTGTTTTAATTAACAGCATTTCTTCCTCGTATTTCTCCTGAGGCTTTGAAGAGCTCTTTGAAATGTATTTAGTATATCTCAGTCTTGGTTTGGCCTGGTCTCTCAATTTATAAGGTCGTTTAATTCAAGTTCAATTATTTAGCACAAATTGGCAAAATGAAATGCTAAAAGAAGATTGGCACTTTCAATCACATAAATCTCATGTTACATAAAGTTAGCAAATTTCTCCATTGTTCTTACTGACCTCTGAGATAACAATTTACAGCTGGCACAAACCAGTGTGGGCAGGCTTCTGTGTTTAGCAGGCTCCCATAGGAGTAAGGCTTTGGCATCTTCAGCTCAACAGGCCCAAGAATCAGGATCCTCTGTGAGACAACTTAGTCTGATTAAGTCCAATACTCTAGTTCCAGAGATGGAACAATAAGCAGGTTCTTCTCCCTCTAAGTGACACTTGAGGTATGAGAAAATCAAAAGCAAGCAGTTTCAGCTTCACAGCTCCTCTAGCTTTAGTAGGAGGGAAGGAAGAGGATTCTATCCCAGGTGAGAGGAAGGGTTCATAGCTTCTCACCAGGGTGCAAAACTCTAGAGGCAGGGGAAGGATTCAGGCATCTGGGGGCACTTGGGTGTATTCTTCCAGTGGATCCCAGTGTAATAAATTATAAAATACTAAAAATAAAAATGAAATAAAATAGCCAGGCATTCATAAGTGTCTACACACAAGCACCCCACCAATCCTTCCAAATTTTACTGCTTAAAGACAATCCCACTTTAAAATTCAAACACAACACTTTCGCCTAACGAAAATTTACACTGAAATCAGTTTGATTTTACTTTAAGGCTCTGAGATTTCAACAAATTTAATGGAGAGTCTGGTAACCAAAAGGTGAAAATCTCATTATGTTTACCTGCGGAACCATCCCCAAAAGGGAACTGTACCAAGGATGCCTAAGAATACATACGGTGGTGAAGGAGGGCCTGATTTAAACCACATGAGGCTGAGGCTTTTGAACTCTGTCAGCCACCACTGAAGAGAACACATCTAAAATACTTAACATCGTCTTCTCTTTTTACTTTTGAAATCCCACACCATTTTATCTAGGCCTTTCTTACAGCACTACATTCTAACCTAACATAGAATTATTTATGTATATGCAACGTCTCTCTTCAAGATTAAGTTTCCTGACCACAGAATCCACAAATGATTTATCTCTTTTTAACAGGAGTATAAAAACAACATTAAAAAAAAAAAAAACTCATCATTAGTTAATTAAACACCAAAAAAAAAAAAAAAATTAGCATGCCTCAACGTACAAAACTCCTGGCAAACCTGGGTAAAACGGTGATTTTAAAGTGCTTAAAAAAGACATTTTTAAATTGTCATAAATTTAGAAAATGCATTACACAATGCATAGTGTTTTTTTAAAAAAAGCTGTACTAAATGTTACAGGAGTAAAGTACAGAGAACATAATGAGGAAATCAAACCAGGAATAAGTAGTCAGAAGTGATGATAAATTGCTGCCTCCCCTCCACCCCCCCAATTATATAAACACACATACACAAAGTACAGAAAGAAGCTGGTGAGTACTGGTCAAAACAAAAACAACCAAGAATAAACCTCTATTCAAATACTTTTTTCAAAATAATGAAAGCTAATTTGTGAGTGTTTTGGGTTGACATTCTTCAGACACAAGCTCATTGCCAAGGAAGGAATTAGAGTATAGGAATCTCAGTAAATTTTGTCCCAACCCAAATATGAGACCCAAGAGAATTCGGAAGTAATGAAAATATTCCTCCTCAGGTTTCTAAACTTTGCTAATAGCAACTATACCAAAATCAAGAATTACACAAACCTCTTGATGGGGCAAATACTACTTGTTTATATTTTATTAAAAAGAACCATCAGATATAGGATGGCTTATATAAGTCATAGGTAGAAAAAGAATATTATCTTGAATGCAATGCCAAATTAGTGAGACTTAGAATTAATGAGCTTCATGGTAAAACCGAAACTTTAACCCAAAACCAAACCCACTGCTGTTGAGTAAATTCTGAGTCACAGCGACCCTGCCCCATAGAGTTTCCAAGGCTGTGATCTTTAGGAAAATAGGCTGCCAATCAACATATATATGTAAACTGCTGACAAAGTGACAAATCAGTGTGATCAACACAAATGCCAGGAGCTTTACGGCTAGATAATTACAGCTGTTCCTGGGGAGGATGCTAACGTTTAGAGATGGAAACACGGGTGCAGACATTTCTAGGAGAGTACTGAGGAGTACTAGCATGTCAATCCCAACATCATCTGGCTCTTTAAATTATGCAGGGCTTCAAGAGAAACAGCAAACCAACTCAGCTCTCAAGTCCTGTTAGACGGCACATAACTGCTGTTGTTCTGCCTGACCTTGCCACCTCAAAGCAAGCAGGTACGGGCAGCCTGTCATCTCTTAAAACAGGTGAGTGGGCAATGGCTTTCACATTCAGCTGAAGGAAATTTAATACCACATGTGACCAGCAGGCTTGAAATTGCTCAAGAAATGCTGACAAAATACATTTAGACCTGCTGGAGTGAAAACTATCTACTGTCCAAAACCATCATTCTCAAAAGATTGCAGGTACTTTCTTTCTTTGACTCAGGCATAATAAATGGAGAATCTTTCAACTATCTCCAAGGCTTTGATATAAATCTTAAAGTTAACATTTAATAGACTTACTAACTTACTTTTGGAAGAGATCAGCTGAGCACATCTTTTGGGGAAAGGCACTTCCCAAGTGCTGGGTTTATTTCCTTATAAAGAGATAGTAGGTTTGCTTCTGTTTGGTTCACAATTAAAACAAGTTACAGTATATGTGAGAACCATCTGGAATATATGGAAAGGATCAAATGTTCCCAAGCCCTTATCCTGTGGAAGCAGGTTTCAAGCCAGGCAGACATGAGCTGAAACCAAGCTTTGCCACTTACTACCCATGTGAACTTGAGCAAGTTTTTAAATCTCTCTAAGGACCAAGTTTCCTGGTTGGTCAAATGGGGGTGGTAATAATAGAACCTATCTTACAGGGTGTTGTGAAGCATAAAGAAAATGGAAGTACTGTACATTAGGCAAGTAATTGTTTAATACATTGTAGCTGTCATAATGATCATTAACACTAAATGTGCAAGTATTTTTTTATACAACAAAGTACTGCTGTTTTTCTTTAGGAAAAAATACGAAAACTTGGGAAACAACCCAGTTGTTGAAATTAGCTCAACCGTTTAGACATTCCATATTAGGAAAAAAAAAAAAAGGAAGTGTGCAGTTTTTTGAACAAAGTGACTTCTGAAAGATGGAGTAAAAGTTCAGTTTAAAAAGACATCAAGAATAGCCAATACACTTGGCTTTTTCAAATCAATACTCTTCTTCTTAACCAAACATTAAGCCTCCATGAGAAATTAACCACATCATTTACCTGGAAATGAATTCTCACTAGAGGGTTTCACATCCAGTGAGAGAAAAAGAAAAAAGCACTCAGGAAAAGGGGGTGTTGGACAGAAAACATGAACAGGACAAGCATGCAAAACCAATAGCAAAGAAAACCAACTCCACTGATTCTCATACTTGGTAAAAATTTTAAAAACCTCCATTGTACATCAAATGAAAATTACATAAATGTACTGTTACTTAGTATTAAGAAAGCAAATATATTTCATATGTGAAACACCTTTTGAAAAATGAACTTACTTGCTTTTCCCTTTGTAGACTGTAGCATAAGATCCTTCCCCTAGCTTTTCCAGTTTTTCGTATGAATCAGCTTTTCCAAATTTGGGACTTGTTGGCTAAAATGGGAGGAGAGGGTAAACAAAGCAGATTGAATTAAGCTAATCAACAATAAATACTCTGATTCTGCTGAGAATGTACACATTTTCTGTCACTGTTTCTATCTCATTTTTTACTCTGATTATAATGCTTATTTTTAAAAAACACAATAAACATCCAAGGTACAAAACTCAGAAAATACAAATCAACAGAACATAGAAGCTTAAATTTACCCATAATCTGGCCACAAAGAGCTATGGCTGCTAACCAAAAGGTCAGGAGTTCAAATCTACCAGCTGCTCCTTGAAAACCCTATAGGGCAGTTCTACTCTAGAAACCATTGTTAATATTTTGATATTTCTTCTTCCAGTGCTATCTGGATGCTGATGATTATTTTTTATAATATGGGATTACACTGTATGTATAATTTTGTAACCTGCTTTTTTTCCCCCACTCAATATACTACAAAATTTTTTGCATGTTATTGTATCATCTTCTAAATCAAGGGTCAGCAGACTCTGGCCAGCCAGCCAAATCCAAACCACCACCTGTTTTCTGACAGTTCATGAGCTAGAATGGTTCTTACTTGTTTAAATGGTTGGAGGTAAAAATGAAAAGAAGAAGAATTCTTCATGCCATGTGAAAAATACACGAAAATCCAATTTCAGTCCCCATAAAGTTTTACTGAAACACATTCATATCATTCATTTATGGATTATCTACGGCTTTCACACTACAACAACAGAGTTGTAGTTCCAACAGTGATCATCAGGGCCAAAAAGCTAAAATATTTACTGTTTCTTTTTTTTTTTTTCTGTTCAGAAAAAGTTTGCTGATCCCTATTGTAAATCATGACTGTATAATATTCAACTATATAAAGGTTCTCCTCCAATACTTTTTAATTATAATGTAAACAGATAATCAAAGACCTACCTTTCAGGTATTACTAATTAACACAAAAAAGAACTCCCATACCTATATGTAAACCATCCTTAAGGTTTACCTGCAACAAGGTTACTCTTCCTTAAGAAATGGTATACAGCGTGGTGAACAAGAAAGTGCTAAAGCTGAGTGGCCTCATCTCTCCTGCTGTGCCCAGCTCCCACTCCAACTTCAAACAGAGAGCAAGAAAAAGGGAGAATTGTTCTCCAGGGAGAGAACCATTTACCTTTTATTTCACTAGGAAATTATCTATTACTTTAATGATACTGTAAAAGGGTAAGAGCAAAATATATTTAAAAAGGATAACTGTATAAGGAATTAGTTCAAAACACAATAGAGTATCTGATAATAGTTGTAAATAGATATATAATAACTGAGGTTGAAAATGATTGTGTTCCTTCATAAATAACCAATTTTAAAAGCTTGGCAAAAGAACTGCTTGGAGAAAACACACAGAACACTATTCTTGAGCATGTGCTCTTATTCCACTTATGAAAAAACACACAACATATTGGCAATGAATCTAACTCCCACCACTTATAAGGATTCTAGCTGGCAGGTTGAATACATGCTTCTTACCTCCTTCCTACTCAAAATGCCATGTAGTAACTGAAGAGACATTTTTCAAAAATAATAAATCGAAATGAGGAATGGAACGTCCAATCAGAAATTTTGAGGAATTCAAAGACAGAAAATAATCAGGATCAAAACTGCAGAGTAAAGACTGGAGGAATCTAAAGCCCCACCAACATGTAGGAAGAAACTATTACAGGCAAGAGAAGCAGGAGCCTGTAGATAAACATAAGAGTAAGCAACACAGCTGAGCAAGTGGCATTCTACTGGTCAGGACAGACTGCAGATACTGATTAACTCCAAATGTAATAGTTTAATCATGTTTCTTAACTCTTAGGAGGTAATCCCAGAATAATATAAATAAGATGTACATATTCCAAACAAACTGATAAAGAGAAATTGGTGGCAGTGGGGGGAGTATAAGAAAGGTTAGAAGAGGGGAGATAGTAAGAAAGCATGATAAATAGGAAAAAAACAAACCATAAAATAAAAAGGAAAGATTAAGTCCAAATACATCAATGATTACATATCAATAAATGTAAATTTCACCTAGTAACAGAAAAGTTCTCAATTGGAAAGATAAAGGAAATCTAGCAATATGCTATCGAGAAGAGATATAACTCAAACAAAAGAGTGAATCGGAAAATATAACCAAAAAAGTGTTTTTTAAAAAGTGCATATAGCAATATTGATGCCAGGCGAGATAGAATTCACAAATAATAAATTAGGATATTCCATAAAATGAACATTAACCAATGTCATAGAACAATGTGTGCACTATTTGATGAGAAACTAGTTTGTTCTATAAACCTTCATCTGAAGTACAATTAAAAAATTAAAATTCATCAAGAAATCTAATAACCATAAACTACTAAGTATCAAATAACACAACTATAAAAAGTATAAAGCAACTGTTGGTAACAATAAAATGAGAAATTCTCAAATCTAACATACATAGCTCAACATCAACAGAGTAAGAAGATATCTAATAAGTAAAGCTATCTGAACTTGAGTATTAACATTTTAATCTAATATACTTAATATATATTCTTTACAGGTACATATTTAACATTCACACACACACACAAAAAAAGACCATAGATTAGGCCACAAAGAAAATCTCAACATTGAAAACATCAGAAACATTTCTAGTTATGTTTTCTGAATAGAATGCAATAAAATTAGAAAGTAAGAATAAAAAGGAAACTAATTTAGCCACTTGTGTTAAAAAGAAAATCAAAACTGAAAATACATAAATAAGTGTGTGGCAAGGAGGCCATTACATTTTAAGACTTGTGAGATGCAGCCAAATCAATACATAGAAGAAAATTCGGAAATATATGCATATACTAGAAAAGAAGAAAGGTTGAAAGTAATACGATTTAGACTCTTCAGCTAGAAAAGGAACAAAGACGCAGTAGAAAGGAATTCAGACAATGGCAGACGCTCCTGAGATATAAAGCAAAAATATTATAGACATGATAAACCAAGTGCTGTTTATAAAGCAGGTAATTCTCTGGCAAGTCTCATTAAAAAAGAGAGAGAGAACAAAATATATATTAGAAATATAAAAGAGAACATGACTCAATATAAAAACACAGATTTTTGTTGTTAATTAACCTGGAATACTAAGTAGAGATTTATACAAAGATATTTGAAAATTTAAAAGAAGTACATTAATATTTTATAAAAATATCAATTATCCAAATTGACTTAGTCAAACACACAAAAAAAATGAACACAAAAAATTTAAAAGATCTACACTTAAAAAAATACAACAGGCTTTTATGGATAACTTCTACTAAAATGTTTTTTAAAAGATAATTATTAAGTTGTGTAAGAGAAAATGTGGTAACTTCAATAAATCCTAAAAAAGAACTTGAAAAACTCAGTATCATATTGGGGGTTGGGGGTGGGAGGACCTCTAGAATCATGTAACCTGGAAACACAGGAAAAATTTCCTAATTTAAGAGAGATTATTTTAAAGAAACCTATAGCAAGCATCATATTTAATGGTGAAACATTTGACTCATTTTAAATTCAAGAACAAGACAAGGACACCCCTTAACCTCCACTATTTAGGAGTCATTAGTGTTACCTAGGAGCCCTGGTGGCGCAGTGGTTAAGAGCTTGGCTGCTAACCAAAAAAGGCCAGCAGTTCGAATCCACCAGCCACACCTTGGAAACCTTACGGGGCAGCTCTACTCTGTCCTGTAGGGTCACTATGAGTCAGAGTCAACTCAATGGCAAAGGATTTGGTTAGGTGGCACCTCACAACAACAAGCAAGCATTTAACTTGCTTTAGAAACTAACCTCTTCCATAAAATAAGAACCCATTATCTTGTTTAATTTTTACAGCAACAAATAAATCTCTATACATGTCTGAATGTTAGAGACTTAACTAATGTTACACAGACTTCAGAAAACAGATACACATTAAACTTTTCCACTATCCTCAATTCACCTCTAAAACTGGGTTATGTTAAAGGGCAGTGGTTGAGGACCTGACCATCTACATACTAACTTTGATGTTGTTGCTTCCTTAATTAAGAGCAGCTCACTCTGTGTAATGAAAAAGAACAGAACTAGTTGTGTGGGGTACTAAATGCTTCACAGAACTTAAAATCAGATGAGTACTCCAAAAATGTGTGTGTGTGTGTGTATATATATATATATATATCTCAGGTGGTAACTTGAAGGTCTACACTATTTTATGGGGTCGCTATTAGTCACAATCAACTCGATGGCAATGGGTAACTTGAAGCTATGCATACTGAGTGAGTTTAATCATGCAACTTATTTCTGCTACTCATTATTAATGCGCTGGAAAGTTGATTTCTGAGAGTTCCGAGTATTAATCCAATATATCTCCAAATAGTGATTAAACACTTGCATCAGAAGAATGACACTGATAAAAGCAGAGACAAGTGCTAGAAATTTTAATAAGTATTGCAAAAATGATTCCAGGGTCAAATACACAATCCGCACAGAGTTAGATAACATATTATCAGTCCATTTCTTAGCCAAAGTATCCTAAACAGAGATGGATTCCTCCCAAATCCCAGGATTACATATTGCTAATGTCATACTGAAATACAGAACAATAACAGAATTCTTGACTTCACAAACTCAGAGGTCCTAAAGCTGTACAACACTTTCAGTATTATCTACTCTAATAAAAATGTACAAATATGAAAACCTCCCAGAAAGACTGATTTGCCCAGGTATATAAACTCAGTTTTAACTGAATACTTTTTTTTCCTCAATGCAAAAACCATCTATTTAATCTGCTTTCACTTAGCACTCAGTATGCGGGGAAAAAAAATAGTGGTCAAGTTTTGCAATTAATGATGTTTTAAGCACACAATGGGATAATACTATGCAACAACAAAGAATAATGATGAATCCACCAAACATCTCACAACGTGGATGAATCTGGAGGGCATTATATTGAGTGAAATAAGTCAACCACAAAAGGACAAATATTGTATAAGACCATTATTACAAAAAGTCAAGAAAAGGTTTACACACAGAAAGAAACCTTCTTTGATGGTTACCAGGAATGGAAGGGAGAGGGAGGGAAAGTCACTAACTAGATTGTTTTTTGTTTTTTGTTTTAACTAGATTGTAGACATGTGTTAACTCTGGTGAAGGGAAAGCCAATACACAATAGAGGGAAAGTCACCACAACATGCCCAAGGCAAGGGAAGACACCAAGAGGTATCCAAGTACGAAAGGCAACTACAGTAAATACTGTAACACATACAATCCAGCAAGGTCTGAGAAGGCATATGGAAGTACATCCACGTGCATATATAGGTTTGGCTGTGGATATTTCTACATATATGTTTGCATATGCTGCAGGCATAGTCATATATATAATAGAGTACACGGGGGGAAGTCATGGAAACTTCCTAGACATAGCCAAACACCTCACAGGACTAAGTTACTGGGCTTGTAAGTCTAGGGATCATAGTTTCAAGGGGCATCTAGGTCAACTGGCATAACACAGTTCATAAAGACAATGTTCTACATCCTACTCTGGTAAGTAGCAAAGGATCTTAAAAGCTTGGGAGCAGCCATCTAAGATACAACTACTGGTCTCTTTCTGTCCAGTACAAAGGAAAGTGAAGAAAACCAGACTCAAGGAAGCAATTAGTCCAAAGGACTAATGGAACACATGAACCACAGCCTCCACTAGCCTGAGACCAGAAGAAATAGATGATGCCCAGCTACCACTATGGACAAACCTCTCTGAGCAGGATCACAAAAGAAGGTCAAGTTAGAGTGGGAAAAAATGTAGAACAAAATTCAAATCTATAAAAGAAGACCAAACTTATTGGTCTGATGGAGACTGGAGGAACCCCTGAGAATACGGCTTTTAGATACACTCCTAACTTGGAACTGAAACCTCTCCCGGAGATCACCTTTCACCCAAATAACAGACCAACCAAAATAACCCGTTGCTGTCAAGTCGATTCCTTTTCATAGTGACCCTACAGGACAGAGCAGAACTGTCCCATAGAGTTTTCAAGGAGCGGCTGTGGATTCAAACTGCTGATCTTTCCTGGCTAGCAGCTAAGCTCTTAACCACTGTGCCACCAGGCCACCAAAGTAATAGACAGGCCTATAAAATAAACCATAACACACGTGACGAAGGCGCTCCTTAGAACAATCATCTATATGAAACCAAAAGGACAACATCTGCCCAAAAGCAAAGATGAGAAGAAAGGAAGGAGCAGGACAAGCAAACAAATAGAAACAGGGAACTTAGGTGGTAATGGGGAGAGTACAGACAATCTCTATATAAATTACTGAATGGGAGACTAATTTGCTCTGTAAACCTTCATGTAAAGCACAATAAAAAGTTTCAAAAAAAAATGTTTTAAGAAAAGATCCTATCCAAATAACCATGGTGTGTGTGTGTGTGTGTGTGTGTGTAAATTCAAGTAATCTAAAAGAGAATGGAATGACAAAGCTATTTCAAAATTTAATATAGAAAGGAAGGAAGGAAAGAGGGAGGGAAGTAGGGAGGGAGAAAACAAGAAGAGGAATGGGGGTAAGAGTTAAACCATAGATTTCAATGAAGAGCTTTTGAGTACTTTAAGCATTTTTTTTTTTTAAGCATTACATTTATTTAGGACCATCTAATGTTTTTCTTCAAGAAATTTACATGATACAAACCACGTGGAGAGCTGAATCAAGTAAAATTTAATGGAAAATTACATTCAAAGTCGCCTGACTAGTCCTGTGTGGGTTATGTTCTCATGCATTTTTCATCACTGGGAAACAGCTTGTGAACGTCGCACTTTACCATCACCCTCCTGAGCCCAAGTTTTAAATAGAAATTTTAAACCCTATATTAATCTTCAGTAAAAAATGATCTTTAATGGGGAAAATATTGTGCTCACAGTTCCACTCTAAATTATTTAAAATCAGAATGGGAGGTCTGTATGTTTGCTTTTATGCTCCTTTAAGAAGGAATCCAATTGACTTTAAGCAGAAAAGCAACAGCAGAAAATTACCTCTTTACTCCTATTAGGAGATAAACAGCTAATGCATATTTAGAGCACGTGTAAGACACAGTCACCACCAAATTGGTAAGAGACTAGGAAGTCAGTATTTCTCTTGCTGGAAAGGCACAAATAATTTTCTACAAAGGTATTTCACTCTTCACAAGCTGCTTTACATAGCAGTCAATGTTAAAAAAAAAAAAAAAAAAAGGCCAATGTAATTGTTTTAAGACACACACCGTACTTAAACTTGCTGCTTGAATAAACTGAACTAAGGAAATTAGAAAAAACAATATTCTTTTTATAAAAACATACCCCAAGAAAAACTGAGCAAGAGAAAATGCTAATGGTACAAAGTAGTCTATTTATCTAATTAAATGGATTGGGATGTATTAATTGCTGGGGTTCAAGTATATCGCATTAACACTGAGATGGCAGAAAATTAATATCTTGCCACATCTGGGGGTAAAAGCAATCAATGTTGTTTGCTCAGTGAAACCAATATGTAGACATTGCGGAAATACACGGTAATTCACAGATCAATCATTCTGGCTCTATATAAAGGATCAAAACCATATAACTCAGTTATATCTGGGATAGGGAGCAGAAGTTTTTCTAGTCTACAAACAAACACACCTATGACATAGGTTATGTCTATGAGAAAGTCTTGATTTTGAGAGTTAGATTTCCATAAAGTCATCTCCTATTTTAAATATGCATAAATGTTCTGATCTGTAATTACTATGCATACAAACAAGGAATCCAAATGCCAAGTCTTTAAAGAAGCCAATAATAAAATCCTTCCTATCAAATGAACAAACTAAAAAAATCCAGAATGACAGATCCTTATTTGATAATTAAGGTTCAGGACTTTGGTTTACTTTTTTATTTTTTTCAACTTTATTAAATCACCAAATTTAAATAAAGATGCTCGATCAAACCAATATGTAGTGAACCCTAAACATTATCTTTGGTTCTTTGATGTCAGGTGCACGAACTGATGAAAACAGCTTTACGGGAAAGCTATAGTCTCTGGTTATCGCTCCCATACTTAGAAAGCACGCTTGAGATAGTACTTTAGGGAACTGAAAATATAAGAGCTAATCAGCAATTACTAACAGACACCAAGTGCATAGAGATGTGGAATTTAATGGCATAATGTTAATAATTTTTTTTTTTTTTTTAACAGAATAAAGGTACAGAGAACCTTCAATTGCCTGGACCAGTAAAGGGGAACATTATCATGGATAATGAAGAAGTGAAGCCAATCTTCCAGGGGAGCAGTGGGGCTTGCCACTTTGACATGAAGGGGGTGTTCCTGGCCCTGGATGGCCCCAGTCTACTGTTTGTGTAGTAGTAACAACAACTACCTGATACGGAGTGTTTACTATATGCCAGGTTTTCAGCTAAACACTTAATATACTTTTTTAAATTTAATCCCCATAAAGCCCCCATGAGGTTGGTTCTATTAGTGTCCTCATTTGAAGATGAAGAATTTAATGGTAACTAATCTAAGATCCTACAGTTAGTAGGAGAACTGGAATTCAAACCAAGTTGATCAGAATCAAGAGCCTATTTTCTTTACCACTGCTACACTGAATATATCTCTCATGAAGACCTAACTCCCACCCAAATGCATAAGATTAATTCTACTTAAGTCTGTCATCTACTGAAATTCCATTCTAGAAGCAGAGGCAGATTTTTGAACATTTTTATAAACTGCACAAGTTCCTCAGTACTCGCTGTAATGATATCATGATATGGCGATAAGAACATCCATATTTAGTTTCATACTGAATTCATCTAAAATTGATTTTAACCTGCATAAATTGCTGGGAGCTGGGATGTAAAATGGTCCAGCTACCTTGGAAAGCTGTTTGGTAGTTCCTTAAACAGTTAAACATAGATGGAAGGAAGTAAATTTGGAAGAATTTGAAATGTGTAGAGAACCTTAACCTGAACACAAACTTCTGAAAATATGTTATCTTTAAGCTCAGCTTAGGACAGTGCGACTCAATGAAATTCACTCTAAATTCGGCTAGCAAGACAGTCTCCTAGAGTAGTTTCAATAGTTCTAGCTATTAAAGAACACAGCTGGGTTTGGGGAAATAGTAAAAAAAGGGGAAGGTGAGGAAAGGTTTGTCCTGTCAGTGCCAGTATTAAACACTACTCTAGGACTAAAACAGGCACTCAAAAAATGTCTGAAACAAACAAACAAAATCTGCCAAACATCCCTTGAAATAAACTAATTTAAATAAAATCACATTCTTTATATTCCACCTGAATTTTTAAAGAGTGGCTGTCTTAAAAAAAAAAAATCAAGATGTGATCACTGAGGTCCAAGTATTCACTGTGCCTTGATTTCAATGATGGCTCATAACATATACAATGACCAGTACATATATAATTGAGGAGGCATGGCATTTTATAATAGTTTCTACCACAGTATTCCAAGGATTAAGAATAGCTAACCCGTTTTCCTCACTAAAATAGGGGCTGCAAAGCCACATTTCAGTGACTTTCTCCCTTCTTTTCAACCATAAACTTGCTGCCTATTCAAGACAAGTAATAAACTATTTTAGAATAAATAATAATAAAGACATTAATCTTGGTGGCCCTTAGGTAAAGGAAACTTTTTGGTGTTTATCAGCATTTTTCACATCATTTAAGGACCTTTAAGAATAACAAAATCTGTGTTCCTAAAACTCCCATGTCAGTGGATATGAGATGATCAGCCCATACACTGTTGCAGGAGATGTTAAATGGTGTTAGACAAGATGTGTCATCACGTCCATTTTCTGCCTAATGGGGAACCTTTTCACAAAAAGAGAGTAATAAAGTATCTCTTTCCATGACAACATGGGAGGGCGCGGGGGCAGGGGGGGACATAGCAGTAGCAGGCAGAAAGAATTCAGAATTAAAGAGAATATCATAGCATACAACTAAAAGGGAAAATAAATCATTTCCAGCTTGATAAGAAAAGAGCAAAGATATTTTTCCAAGGCATATCAAAGGGAAGCAAAAATTTCTAAAATTAAAAGAAAGCCATTTCCACACAAATATAAGTGCCTTAATATATAACAAAGACATATCAAGGTAGACCAGTAAAAGATAAGCCCAATACGAAACTCAGTAAGGAGGCTCTAAAGGAAGTTAACACAATAATGAGGAGACATAGAGAGGGTTTCCAATTAAACATGGTTGCTTGACCACATGTGTTTCTCTCTCCCCCTCACCAGAATATAAAAAATGATAGTAAAATTATAATTCACAAGGACAAATAGAATGAGTGAGAAAAAGCTGCAGACAGATACAAACAAAAATCTGCAGATGGGAGACAAAAAGATGAAAGGTTACTGACTAGGCCAAGTGAAGAAAGCTTGAAACTTAAATGACCAAAGAGATAAGCTAATAAGAAGTGAGTGAGTTCACAGTTCAGAATCCTAGAAACACTCAAGACCTGAAGGCAGGAGTTCAAGGTAGTGCTAAAAACAAAAGGACGAGCTGAGGGTTTATGGAGAAATTGGGCACCCCAGGCCCTTTCCCCCAGACACTACTAACCAGGTGTTTTCCTCTCCAATCTGGGCAGAGGCTTATTCTCTGAAGAAGCTGAAGCAGAGAGGCTCAGAACTAGGACACCCGGCACAGGTGGAATCAGGGTAAAGAGTCATACTGAATGGAAACAAATCAAGACAAAATCTGCATAGAGAACAGTGAAGCCCTCAGCCCCCTCTTGATCATCTCTTAGAATAAAGGCAGCTAGGCTTATATATACACTTAAAAATAGATTGGTAATTCTGCTTTGGGGAAACTAACTAACTAAGAAAAAAGATGTACAGTATTTTTGGTGACTACTCCAATGAAATGAGGCCTACCAGTTGACAAGCCTGCCCAGGCACAGACAGCTTCCAACCAGCTTTTTAGTACATTACTCAAAATATGAATTGAGACCCAACAGTTCTATCCAACAGATACAACACCCTCTCGAAAAATCTCAACAGGCAAGACAGAACACCAAAGCAAATCAACACATACAAGGAGCTCAAAGGAAACTCACAGATGATTCAAGCAGTACACACACACACATACAAACACACACACAACCCTAAAATTCCCCAAGCTACATTTAGTATCCTCAGAAACATATGAGAAGATAAATTATTCATGGAAAAAGAACAGGATGTTTTTTCAAAGAGAACATTCAAAGAATAAGAAAGAGCTCTTGGAAATAAAATATATAAAAGAACAAAATAAAAATTAAATTCAAGGGTTAAAAATTAAATTTAATAAAGATACCTATAAAGCAGAAAAAAAGTATGGAAAATAAAAGAGAAAAGAAAATTAGATGATCAAACCAGGAGAGATGGTATCCACCTAATAAAAGTTTCAAAAAATGAAACAGAGAAAACCAAAAGAACAAATTAACAAAGAAATAATACAAGAATATTTTCTCAAACTAAAGGAAATGAACTTTCAAACTGAAAGGACTCACTGGGTACCAAGAAAAAGGTCCACACAAAGGATAAAAAGAAAGCACTACAAGATTCCACAAATAAAAAAGCAGGTAACAGGGAATTCAAATTAGAGTAATCTAGGACTTTCAATAACAACATAGGAACCTAGAAAACAACAAATCAATGTCTTCAAAAATCATTTCCAAACCAGAGTCCAATAACCACTCAAGCATGAATAAAGACTTAAGTCATGTGTGCAAACTCCCCCTCACCCTCTCTCAGGAAGCTACTGGAGAGAGTGCTCCTGTAAAAGAATGAAATAAACCAAGAACAAGAAAGACAGGCACAGGTATACAACACAAAAGAGAAGGAAAAGGACATTCTCAGGGAAATGAAGGGAAGACTCCCAACGGCAGGCTTGGAGATGAGCCAGTCCAGGTTAGATCAGGACCACAAGGAACTGCCACAGCATTCTAAGTGGGTGAGAGGCAAACTGACAGATGACTTGATTCTGACTTGTTTCAGAGGATTTGTATAGTTTTGTCCAATAGTTTAGGTCCTGAATTTGTGATTGAAATTATACTAATGAGGGACAAAAGAGGAAGCAATTACAATTACGAAATCAAAAAATTGAGCAAGTAAAGAAATTTAATCATAATATACTATGTAGCTTGGCTATTAACAGTATTTACATCATCGTAAGGTTGTAAATACTGTATATTGATTTAAGCCAAAAAGATGGAGGTAGGAGAAATGTATGTGTTGATGGAGAATACAACATAGGAAGTCCTCTCTTGATGTATTTCTTTGGACTCAGTACACCGATAGTTACGTTTAGAGGCTTATTCAGATTCAGGTTTATTCTACTGGCTACACTACTTCATAGATAATTTTTGCATTCTTCCATCAGGACACGATAGCATCTAGCTGTCTCTCGTTTGGTGATGTTAGCAGCTATTGATAATTATTGCTATTTAAGCAATTAATTCATCAGGGCTTGCAAAAAAAAGGTGATTCATGTATTTATTATTCTGTTTTATTAGTTGGGATACTTCTAAAAGAGACATTTCTCCTCCTCAACACTGGGTTATCACAGGGTAAATTTCATAAAAGAATAGCAGAAAATTAAATACTTGTTCATTTGCTTTATTTACCAATTTTCAAAACTGATCGTTGTTTGTTCATATACAGGCTATTAGTCTTTATCTGTTATTTTATAATCTGCTACTGATGAAATTCTTTTATAGTTTGTAGTATTTCCACTGATTCTTTCGGATTTTCCAAACTTTTCATCATGCATCTAAAAACAGAGATAATTTTAACTCTTTCCGGCATGGTTTCAATATCTGCAGAGATGTTATTCTGCTCTTTGTTCTCTTTCTTCTCACAGTTTCACATGAGATTCAACGGTTCTTCTTTCTATTGCTTATTTATAAGTAAAATGAATTTTTTGGTAGTTTTATGAGAGAGAGGTGTGGCCAAATAGCTTCATGAAATAGAGTTCCCTTCTCTGTTTTCATGCAATGAAGGGCAGGGGTCAGCAATCTCCCATACTCTGAGATATTCTCATGTTTCCCTCTCCAACATTTCTTTCTGGACCTATTTCTTTCCTTTGCTCCTATTGAACCTGCCCTGCATAGAACTCTATTCTAGCATTTTCTATTCAGTGTAAGGCTTTGTCCTAGAAGGGTGCTTCGATTTGTCATTTTAAAGAAATCACAAGAAAAAGATGGTGTACCACTAAAATACCATTAGACCTTTCCATGGTCTCCTTCTACTCACCCATTCACGAGAGCCATCAAAGTCCCGTCCCATTTGCTGCTGGTATTCTCAGAATGGCCTACCAGCCACCCATGTGTACTCAATGGCAATTTTGGGGTTTTCTGGCTCTGAGAGTAGTCACGTATCCCTTTGCATTCTCCAACCTTCTTCCTGCACATTTTCTGATACCACATACTTCTTGAAACTGCCCCTGGTTTGTCCCCACCACTCTAATTTTGAGGCTCACAGAAATATGTTGTTACCTATATTTGCTGTAGATGTTATCTGTTGGTTTTTGTTTTGGTTACTCTAATTATATGAGGGGTTTCAAAATGGATGCCACTGCCATCCTCTCAGAATCCTCTCCTACTGGTCTTTTAAGCTATGTTCAACTATTACTTTAATAAAAATCAACATAAATCACATCACACAGATTAGTCTCAACTTTCCTTGATAAAGATTTTAATTAATTCACTATTAGAAATTAAGAATGAATATCATAATCCCACAGTTATCATTTATACTATGATGTATATTCTGGCTTTTAAAAAATAAGACTCCCCAGTAGCAGCAAGCACACTCGGCACCCAGATCTTGGTTTCTAAATACCATCCTCCAGCAACAGGAACCAGAACTCTTTGGAGAAACAGCTAATTCTATTGCTGGGTCAGGGAAAACAGAAAAAAAAAACCTCTGGGCATCTTGTAGGACCAGCAAGCAAGGAAGTGCTCATAAAACAAAAGAATGAGGGCATTTCAGAGAGACACAGGCATCAGCCTAAAAGAGCTCCCAATGGCCAAAGCAAGAACAACTTGAACAACAAAACGAATAATGCACCAGTGAGTTATAACTAGGAATGCCAAATAAAATACAGGACAGCCAGTTAAATTTAAATTTCAGATAAACACTGAATGCTTTTTTAATATGTCTCATTATGTCATGGGGAAGGACATCATGCTTGGTAGAGAGTCAGAGAAAAAGAGGAAAACCCTCAATGAGATGGATTGACAGTGGCTGCCAACAATGAGCTCATGTATAAAAATAATTGTGAGGATGGTGCAGGACCGGCCTGTGCTTCTTTCTGCTGTACACAGGGCCTCTATGAGTCAGAATTGACCCAACAGCACCTAACAACAACATGTCTCACTGCAGTATCTGAAAGTCAAATTTCTGTAGATCACATGTAGGTTGATGTATGTGTATATCCTATATAAAATAAGTTAACTGTATAGTAAAATATATATCATTCTCTTTGTACAGCAAGGGTTTAATCATTCTCAACAACTTTCTTTATTCTATACAGTACTAAATCTAAAAATTCTCCCAAAAATTAGTGACGTATCTGTGACCTAGGTGAACCCTACCTTACGATCACAGTCAGGATTATGGAGGTCAGTTGGGAAAAGCCAGATAATCAATTAATGTTACATTACTAATATTTATTTCACTTTCATTAACAAAGTGACACAAGATATATCCAGTGTCATACAGATTAATTAAAGTGTCAATATTCTTCTAGCACTCAACATTTCCTGCTCTGTTTCAGCCCTCATGAAATTTAAAATTTGTGATGTGGCATGTGGTTCTAACAAGATGATAGAATCAAATTCTCTGAGCATTCTCCTCATGGCTTTTAAACTCTTAGAGTATCTGTGTCAAAAAGTCATAAGTGTTACATTAAATCAGAAAAGTAGCTGATTTTAAAAGGTCAAAAGGTTTTTTACAATGTTATATGCAAGCCAGTCTCAGAAATGTAAGTTTCAGTAAAAAATTTTACAGCCAAAGGCAAGAATCAGACTCAAAACTGTATATTTCATAAGTTCAAAAGTCAAGAAATACCTTAGTTTATTTTGTTTAGAAGATTTCATTATGATGAAAAGAATTTCTCTTTAAGATGATCAGTTTCAATGTCTAGTACTTAAATTTTTTTTAATTTACATTGAAAGCAAAGAGCATAAGACAAGTGGACAAATATTGACATTTACTCTAAAACAAAATTGTGAATTTACCCAACTTCTAAACTATCCTTACTGTCTGAAAACACAGTAAAGTTCTCCAAGGATTTAAGATACCAAAGGACTTTCAATAATTAATTCCTTTAACTAAAAACAACTTGAAAAAATGTTTTTTCAAAAAAAGTTGAATCGTTTCTCATTTGCTTTCTGGGTGCTTACGAATACATAACCTGTGTGTAATGTGCTCTTTCTCTCTCTTCCAACACATTAAACCACCCTGAGAGATAATGCATAATAATGCACTGATAAAGCCACCTGCTGTCTTCCAGCACAGTGTGCCGATATTATAAGAGCCATACTCCGCTGCTGACCCAGGGATAGAGAAGAAGGCTCACTTACCGAGCTGGGGCTGGAGTGCCTTCGAACTTTAGGCGACTCTTTCCCAGAGGAGGAGGACTTAAAGTTAATGCAAGCATTGTTCTCAGAATGTACCCTCTTTACTTGATTAGCTGGCTTCTCAAATGGGTCGAAAGTACTCTGTGTCCTCTGAACTCTGACTTTTTTATCCTCAGGAATTGTGTCCAGGGGTTTGATCACTGAGTCCATTCCCTGGCAGTTCCGTGTAGACATCTTCGTGACACATATCTGGGAAAAAAAAAAAAAATTAAACTCGACTCTGTACTGAAACTTTAATATCACTAAACATGCTGATTTATTGCCAATTTCAATTTCAGAAAATACCCAAAAAAGTCCATATTCTAAAAGCTGTATCAGCTTAGTTTTGTTTTGTTTTTTAATTCCAAAGACAGTGGATGAAAAGGAATAATACCATAAAAGACAAACATTTCAAAACTGTGTTTACATCATTCAACTATTTGCTTTTGTACATCGCCAGTCATTCTCTTCTGCGCAGTCTGCCCGATTTTCTCATTTCAATTTATTAAGGTCTCTGTCTTTTTCTCCTTGTTTTCTACTTTATGTTCTAACTCTTTTTTTCTCCCTATACTGTTGAAGTTTTGTTGTCCTTATTAAGTAACTATAGCCTCTAGCTTGTCTGAAAGGCTACGTAACTTTATTATTCTCTCTAGAGAAAAGCTAGCCCTAAATGAAATTGCTTTGAGAATTATTTTTCTTCATATAAAAAGTTTCTACATGCCTATATGCTATCATAAAGAGACCTTGGGTGGTGCAAACAGTTAAGCATTTAACTATTAGCCAAAAGATCGGAGGTTCAAACCCACCCAGCGGCACCTCGGAATACAGGCCTGGAGATCTACTTCCAAAAGGTTACGGCCTTGAGAAACCTATGGAGCAGTTCTACTCTGCACACATGGAATCAACTCAGCGGCAACAAATAACAGCATATGCTATCAAAAGCAGAAATACAAATGATACTTAAGAAAATCTCATATTGTTAAAATAAAAATATTAAGTTTCAGTGTAATACATATAAAATGATTCCATATGGGGAATAAACGGATCTGTGTACATGGTTAAGGTATATAGCGAGATGGAGATACAGATATAGACATACATATAGATATCGGTACTGTATGAGCATAGGGAAAAGTATAGAAGAAAATATACCAACTGTTAACTTCGGACACCTGCTGCCATGTGGAACTGAAGGTCAAAGGGTAAGATTATGAATATTTTTATACAACTTTGTATTGATTGAACTGTATAAGAAACATGCTTTACTACGTAATTTTTTAAAAACACCACTAAAGTAGAAAAGTGGTTAAGCTGTTTGAAGTTACTGAAATGGTAAAAAGTTTTCATTATCTATCAAGTATCAAATCTATTAAGAGTACGTCTCAACTACTAATGCAGGTTCAATTCTACAAAAAAAACTAAAGTTATCTTTAAAAGACTCAAAGCAGAATCCCCTACTCACGATCAAATCTAACAATTTATCACAAATAGGTTGTTGTTGTTAGGCGGTATCAAGTCGGTTCTGACTCAGTGATCCTATGTAATAAACAACAAAACACTAATCAGTCCTGCTCCATCCTCACAATCATTGCTATGTTTGAGTCCATTGTTGCATCCACTGTGTTAAAACATCTCATTGAAGGTCTTCTTCTTTCTCAGTGACCTTCCACTTAACCATGCATGATGTCCTTCTCCAGGGACTGGTCCCTTCTGATAACATGTCTGAAGTACATAAGATGCAACTGGACTAAACCAAAAGCTAAGAAGTTTCCTGAATACGACCAAACACTTGGAGGGACAGATAGCAGGGATGGGGGTCTGGGGACCATGTTTTCTGGGGACATCTAGATCAACTGGCAAAACAAAGTTTATTAAGAAAATGCTCTGCATCCCACTTTGGTGAGTGGCGTCTGAGGTCTTAAAAGCTAGCGAGCAGCCATCTAGGATGCATCAATTGGTCCCAACCCACCTGAAGCAAAGAAGAATGAAGAACACCAAAGACACAAGGAAAATATTAGCCCAAGAGACAAAAGGGCCACATAAACCAGAGACTCCATCAGCATGAGACCAGAATAAGTAGACGGTGCCTGGCTACCACCACCGACTGCCCTGACAAGAAACACAACAGAGAGTCCCTGATGCAGCAGGAGGAAAGTGTGATGCAGAACTCAAATTCTAGTTAAAACAACAGAATTAATGATCCGACTTCAACTAAAGGGACCCCAGAAGACATGGCCCCTGGACTCTCTTTTAGCCCACAACTAAAACCATTCCCAAAGCCAACGCTTCAAACAAAGATGAGACTGGACTATAGGACATAAAATGATACTTGTGAAGAGTGTGCTTCCTGGCTTGGGTGGATACATGAGACTAAATGGGCAGCTACCATCCAGAGGTGAGATAAAAAGGAAGAGAGGGACAGGAGCTGATTGAATGGACACGGGAAATACAGGGTGGCAAGGAGGAGTGTCCTGTCACATTACAGGGAGAGCAACGGGGGTCACATAAAAATGTGTGTATGAAGTTTTTGTATGAGAAGCTAACTTGAACTGTAGACTTCCACTTAAAGCAAAATAAAAAAAGAAAATTCAAGGTTACCTGAGATAAAGTCTCATCATCCTCGCTTCTAAGGAGCATACTGAATGTACTTCTTCCAAGACAGGTTTGTTCATTCTTCTGACAGTCCACAGTATAGTCAATATTCTTTGCCAATACCATAATTCAAAGGGGTCAATTTCTTCTTCAATCTTCCTTATTCACTGTCCAGCTGCCGTGTACAAACTAAGTCATAAAAAATATCATGACTTGGGTCAGGCACACCCTACTCCTCAAACTGACACCTTGTCTTTTTCAGCAGATTTGCCGAATACAACAGGCCATTTGATTTCTTGATTGCTGCTTCCATTAGCGTTGACTGGGGATCCAAGTAAAATGAAATACTTGACAAATTCAATCTTTTCTCCATTTATTATGCTGTCGCTTATTTATCCATTTGTACAGATTTTTGTTTTCTTTATGTTGAGATGCAATACCTACCGAAATGCTTCAAGTCTTCTTCACTTTTAGCAAGCACAGTTGTGTCCTCTCCATATTGCAGATTGTTAATGAGTCTTCCTCCAAAGCTGATGCTACATTCTTCTTCATATTCTCCAGCTTCTTGGATTATTTCCTCAATGTATAGATTGAACATGTACGGTGAAAGGATACAACCCTGGCGCACACCTTTCCTGACTTTAAACCACACAGTATCCCCTTGTTCTGTTCAACGACAATCTCTTGGTCCACATTCAGGCTTCTCAAGAGCACAATAAAGTGTTCTGGAATTCCTATTATTTGCAACGTTATCCATAATTTGTTATGATCCACACAGTCAAGTGCCTTTGCATAGTCAATAAAACACAGGTAAACATCTTTCTGGTATTCTCTGCTTTCAGCCAAGTTCTGACATCAGTAATGACATCCCCACGTTCCACATCCTCTTCTGAATATGGCTTGACTTTTTGGCAGTTCCCTGCGGATGTACTGCTACAACTGCTTTTGAGTTATTTTCAGCAAAAGTTTACTTGCGTGTGATATTAATGATATTATTATTCAATAATTTCCACATTCCGTTGGATCACCTTTCTTTGGAATGGGCACAAATACAGATTTCTTCCAGTGGGTTGGCCAGGTAGCTGTCTTACAAATCTCCTAGCACAGACAAGCGAGCACTTAAAGTCTTGCATCTGTTTGTTGCAACACCTCAAATGGCACTCCATCAATTCCTGGAACCTTGTTTTTCACCAATACCTTCAGTGAAGCTTGGATTTCCTCCTTCAATACCACCAGTTCTTGGTCATATGCTACCTCCTGAAATGGTCGGATGGTGACCAATTCTTTTTGGTATAGTGACTCTGTATATTCCTTCCATCTTCTTTTGATGCATCTTGAGTCATTCAATCTTTTGCCTGTAGAATCCTTCCATATTGCAACTTTAGGATTGAATTTTTTTCAGTTCTTTCAGTTTAAGAAGTGCCAACTACGTTCTTCCCTTTTGGTTTTCTATCTCCACGTCTTTGCACATGTCATTATAATACTTTGTCTTCTCGAGCCCCTTTTGAAATCTTCTTTTCAGCTCTTTTACTTCATCATTTCTTCCTTTTACTTTAGCTACTAGACATTCAAAAGCAAGTTTCAGAGTCTCTTCTGATAACTGTTTTGGTCTTTTCTTTCTTTCCTACCTTTTTAATGACTTCTTGCCTTCTTCATTTAAAATGTCCTTGATATCATTCCACAAATTATCTGCTCTTTGGTCTTTAGTGTTCAACATGTCAAATCTATTCCTGACGTGGCTTCTAAGTTCAGGTGGGATATACTCAAGGTCATACATTGGCTCTCGTGGACTTGTACTAATTTTCTTCAGTTTCAAATTGAACTTGCATAGGAGCAACTGATGGTCTGTTCCACAGTTGGCCCCTAGCCTTGTTCTGACCGATAATACTGAACTTTTCCATTGTTTCTTTCCACAGGTGTAATCAATTTGATGTCTGTGTATTCCATCAGTTGAAGTCCACGTTTACAGTCACCATTTATGTTAATGAAAAAAGGTATTTGTGAGGCGGAGCCAAAACGGTGGAATAGACAGATGCTTCCACCTAGCCCTCTTTACAAAAAAGACCCAAAAAATAAGTGCAACAAGCATATTTGTTACAAGCTGGGAGCCCTGAACATCACAGGAAAGCTTAGACAACAAACTGAGGGGCAGCGGGAAGAAGAAATTGTTCAGAAGTGGAGAGGAGTTACCGGACCTGAATCGTGGGGAGCACTCAGGCACCATTCCTGGAGCAGCGGTGGTGGCAGGCTCATAGTAGCGCTCGGCTGCAGTTTCCACAGGAAGAAGCAGCCAGCCACACAGCCTACTCACACCTCTGGAACCTAAGGAGAACAGCACTCTTGGCAAAACTAAGTACTTGCGTATATTTTAATGTGCCCCCCCCCACCCCAAAGCGGCCTCAGCGGCTGAATTCCTGGGCCTGAGATAGACCCCAGTGAGCACCTACAGCCATCCTCCCAGCCTTGGAGAAGGAAAAAATATGCAATTGGGGGAAAAGATAATTTGCTAGATCCATAAAATGGGAAGCTCAGGACAGAAGCAGCTCCTGTCCAGGCATAAACCATCCATGGACTTTGAGCACCTTTCCCTTCTGCATGGACCTGTGTGGGCCTATTTTGGGAGAATAGGCCCTTGCTGGCAAACTCCAACCGTTTCAGCTGTGCGGTGAAGAAGTGCGTGTTTGAAGTTTCACATTGCTTTGCCTATTAAACAAGGTCCTCACCTACCCACATCAGGGACCTAAGGACTGGTAGCTCCACTCAGGTCACCCAGCCACCCACAACAGGGGCCCAAAGATAACTGGTACCTCCCAGTACTTACAACCAAAAGCTTTGGGTGCCCATGGTCCCTCTGCAGAGCCCACCCACCAGCACACTCTAGGGAATAGAGACGTGTTTTCCTCAGAGACATTTGGGGGTCAGTTCTCAGCCCCCTACCTTGTTCAGAGTGTGACCCCTTGATGAAATCAGATACCAGTACCTACACCAATCACCCCTGCCCCTCTAAGACTGTAGGACAGAGCCTGTACCACACACTTGATGATCAGCTACCTGGAAACCTGAGCTGAATTCATACAGGAAAACTGAATGGACTCCTAGACTGATATACCTGATAACAGCTCTAGCCAGCTGCGGACAGGACACCAGTGCTCCAAAGGTGAAAATAATCAAGCTACCTCACTTAAGTAACCCATAGGGGTATGCCAAAACAAAACAAAGGAAGAACCTACGACATAGTAAGCAAGCAAAAACTAATACCATAACTTATAGATGACTCGGAGACAACAGTCAATATCAAGTCACATAAAGAAACAGACCATGATCATCACCTCAACAGGCTCTCAAAACAAAGAATCCATGGATCTTCTAGATGAAAGCATATTTCTGGAATTACCAGATGCAGAATACAAAAATTTAATATACAAAACCCTTCAAGACATCAGGAAGGAAATGAGGCAATATGCAGAACAAGTCAAGGAACACACTGATAAAACAACTGAAGAAATTAGAAAGATTATTCAGGAACATAATGAAAAGTTTAATAAGCTGGAAAAATCCATAGACAGACAGCAATCAGAAATTCAGATTAACAATAAAATTACAGAATTAGATAACTCAATAGAAAGTCAGAGGGGCAGAATTGAGCAAGTAGAAGCTAGAATTTCTGAACTTGAAGATAAATCACTTCACACTAATATATTTGAAGAAAAATCAGATACAAGAATTTAAAAAAATGAAGACACCTTAAGAATCATGTGGGACTCTATCAAGAGAAATAACCTACAAGTGATTGAAGTACCAGAACAGGGAGGGATAACAGAAAATACAGAGAAAATTGTTGAAGATTTGTTGGCAGAAAACTTCCTGATATTATGAAAGATGAGAAGATATCTATCAAAGATGCTCATCGAACTTCACATAAGGCAGATCTTAAAAGAAAGTCACCAAGACATATTATAATCAAACTTGCCAGAACCAAAGATAAGGACAGAATTATAAGAGCAGCGAGGGATAAACGAAAAGTCAACTACAAAGGAGAGCCAATAAGAATAAGCTCTGACTACTCAGCAGAAACCATGCAGGTAAGCAGGCAATGGAATAACATATTTAAAAAATTGAAGGAAAAAAATTGCCTGCCAAGAATCATATATCCAGCAAAAATGTCTCTTAAATATGAAGGTGAAATTAAGACATTTCCAGATAAACACAGGTTTAGGGAATTCGTAAAAACCAAGCCAAAACTACAAGAAATACTAAAGGGAGTACTTTGGTTAGAAAATCAATGAGATCAGGTATCAACCCAAGACTAGAACACTTGGCAGAGCAACCAGAAGTCAACCCAGGCAGGGAAATCCAAAAAAACAAAGCAAGATTATTAAAAATAAAAAAGAAAGAAAGAAAGAAAAGCCCAAAACAGGGTAACAGTGATGTTATTATATAAAAGACGACATTAAAACAATAAAGGGGGACTAAGAAATGTAATCATACACCTTCCATATGGATACGGCAATACAAAGAAATAAAAATTAGTTTTAAATTTAGAAAAATAGGGGTAAATAATAAAGTAACCACAAAGGAGACAAACCATCCTACTTATCAAAATAAAATACAAGGGAAAAATACAGACTCAGCAGAAACGAAATCAACAACAACTATGAGGAAAGGACAACATATAAAGAAAATCTCAGCACATAAAATCAAGTGGGAAAAAGAAACTGTCAACAACACACAAAAAAAGACATCAAAATGATAGCATTAAATTCATACCTATCCATAATTACCCTGAATGTAAATCGACTAAATGCACCAATAAAGAGACAGAGAGTGGCAGAATGGATTAAAAAACAAGATCTGTCTACATGCTGCCTACAAGAGACACACCTTAGACTTAGAGACACAAACAAACTAAAACTCAAAGGATGGAACAAATATATCAAGCAAACAACAATCAAAAAAGAGCAGGAATGGCAGTATTAATTTTTGGCAAAATAGACTTTAAAGTTAAATCCATCAGAAAGGATAAGGAAGGACACTATATAATGATTAAGGGGACAATACGCCAAGAAGATATAACCATACTAAATATATATGCACCCAATGACAGGGCTGCAAGATACCTAAACTCTATCAGCATTGAAAAGTAAGACAGACAGCTCCACAATAATAGTAGGGAACTTCAACCTGCTTTCAGTGAAGGACAGGACATCCAGAAAGAAGCTCAATAAAGACACGGGAGATCTAAATGCCACAATCAACCAACTTGACCTCGTAGACATATACAGAACACTCCACGCAACAGCAACCAACTATACTTTCTTTTCTAGTGCCCATGGAACATTCTCTAGAATAGACCACATATTTGGTCATAAAGCAAGCCTTAGCAGAATCCAAAACATTGAAATATTTCAAAGCATCTTCTCTGACCATAAGGCCATAAAAGTGGAAATCAGTAACAAGAAAAGAAATCAAACACTTGGAAACTGAACAATACCCTGCTCAAAAAAGACTGGATTATAGAAGACATTAAGGATAGAATAAAGAAATTCAGAGAATCAAAACACTTCCTATCAGAAACTTTGGGTCACAGCAAAAGCGGTGCTCAGAGGCCAATTTATATCGATAAATGCACACATCCAAAAAGAAGAAAGGGCCAAAATCAAAGAATTATCTCTACAACTTGAGCAAATAGAAAGAGAGCAACAAAAGAAACCCACGGGCACCAGAAGAAAACAAACAATAAAAATTAGAGCTGAACTAAATGAAATAGAAAACAGAAAAACGATTGAAAGAATTAACAAGACCAAAAGCTGGTTTTTTGAAAAACAAAAAAATTGATAAACCACTGGCCAAAATGACAAAAGAAAAACAGGAGATGAAGCAAATAACCCAAATAAGAAATGAGAGGGGCAATATTACAATAGATCCAACTGAAATTAAAACAATCATATCAGATTACTATGAAAAATTGTACTCTAACAAATTTGAAAACCTAGAAGAAATGGATGAATTCCTAGAAACACACTACCTACCTAAACTAACACAAACAGAGGTAGAACAACTAAATAGACCCATAACAAAAGAAGAGATTGAAAAGGTAATCAAAAAACTCCCAACAAAAAAAAAAAAAAAAAAGCCCTGGTCCGGACGGCTACACTGCAGAGTTCTACCAAACTTTCAGAGAAGAGTTAACACCACTACTACTGAAGGTATTTCACAGCATAGAAAAGGACTGAATACTGCCAAACTCAGGGATATGAAGCCACCATATCGCTGATACCAAAACCAGGTAAAGACACCACAGGAAAAGAAAATTATAGACCTATATTCCTCGTGGATGTAGATGCAAAAATCCTCAACAAAATTCTAGCCAATAGAATTCAACAACATATCAAAAAAATAATTCACCATGACCAAGTGGGATTCATGCCAGGTATGCAGGGATGGTTCAATGCTAAAAAAACAACTAATGTAATCCACCACATAAATAAAAGACAAGAATCACGTGCTTTTATCAATTGATGCAGAAAAGGCATTTGACAAAGTTGAGCACCCATTCATGATAAAAACTCTCAGCAAAATAGGAATAGAAGGAAAATTCCTCAGCATAATAAAGAGCATTTATACAAAGCCAACAGCCAACATCACCCTAAATGGAGAGAGCCTGAAAGCATTCCCACTGAGATTGGGAACCAGGCAAGGATGCTCTTTATCACCACTCTTATTCAACATTGTGCTGGAAGTCCTAGCCAGAGCAATTAGGCTAGATAAAGAAATAAAGCGCATCCAGATTGGCAAGGAAGAAGTAAAAGTATCTCTATTTGCAGATGACATGATCTTATACACAGAAAACCCTAAGGAATCCTCCAGAGAACTACTGGAACTAATACAAGAGTTCGGCAGAGTACTGGGATACAAGATAAACATACAAAAATCAGTTGGATTCCTCTACACCAACAAAAAGAACATCGAAGAGGAAATCACCAAATCAGTGCCATTTACAGTAGCCCCCAGGAAGATAAAATACTTAGGAATAAATCTTACCAGAGATGTAAAAGACTTATACAAAGAAAACTACAGTACACTTCTGCAAGAAACCAAAAGAGACTTACATAAGCGGAAGAACATACCTTGCTCGTGTCTATTCTACCAAAAGCGATCTATACATTTAATGCAATTCCAATCCAAATCCCAATGACATTCTTTAATGAGATGGAGAAACAAATCACCATCATCATATGGAAGGGAAAAGAGGCCCCAGGTAAATAAGGCATTACTGAAAAAGAAGAACAAAGTGGGAGGCCTGACTTTATCTGATTTTAGAACCTATTATACCACCACAGTAGTCAAAACAGCCTGGTACTGGTACAACAATAGATACATGGACCAATGGAACAGAATTGAGAATCCAGACATAAATCCATCCACATATGAGCAGCTGATATTTGACAAAGGCCCCAAAACAGTTAAATGGGGGGAAAGACAGTCTTTTTAACAAATGGTGCTGGCATAACTGGATATCCATCTGCAAGAAAATGAAACAAGGCCCATACCTTGCTCCATGCACAAAAACAAGCTCAAAATGGATCGAAGACCTAAATATAAAATCTAAAACGATAAAGATCATGGAAGAAAAAATAGGGACAACATTAGGAGCCCTAATACATGGCATAAACAGTACATAAGACATAACGAATGTAGATGAAAAACTAGATAACTGGGAGCTCCTAGAAATCAAATATCTATACTCATCCAAAACTTCACCAAAAGAGTAAAAAGACTACCTATAGACTGGGAAAAAGTTTTTAGCTATGACATTTCTGATCAGCACCTGACCTCTAAAATCTACAATGATACTGCAAAAACTCAACTGCAAAAAGACAAATAACCCAATTTAAAAATGGGCAAAAGATATGAATAGACACTTCACTAAAGACATTCAGGTACATGAGGAAAAGTTCACGATCATTAGCCATTAGAGAAATGCACATCAAAACTACAATGAGATTTCATCTCACTCCAACAAGGCTGGCATTAATCCAAAAAACACAAAATAATAAATGTTGGAGAGGCTGTGGAGAGACTGGAACACTTATACACTGCTGGTGGGAATGACAAATGGTACAACCACTTTGGAAACTGATTTGGCGCTTCCTTAAAAAGCTAGAAATAGAACTACCCTAAGATCCAGCAATCCCACTCCTTGGAATATATCCTAGTGAAATAAGAGCCTTTACACAAGCAGATATATGCACACCCATGTTACTGCAGCACTGTTTACAACAGCAAAAACATGGAAGCAACCAAGGTGCCCATCAACGGATGAATGGATAAATAAATTATGGTATATTCAAACTATCGAATACTACGCATCGATAAAGAACAGTGAGGAATCTGTGAAACATTTCATAACATGGAGGAATCTGGAAGGCATTATGCTGAGTGAAATTAGTCAGTTGCAAAAGGACAAATATTGTATAAGACCACTATTATAAGAACTTGAGAAGTACTTTAAATGGAAAAGAAAACATTCTTTTGTGGTTACGAGAGGGGGGAGGGAGGGTGGGAAAGGAGCATTCACTAAGAGCTACTTTAGGTGAAGGGAAAGACAGCACACAATACAGGGGAGGTCAGCACAATTGGATTAAATCAAAAGCAAAGAAGTTTCCTGAATAAACTGAATGAAGGCCAGCAAGCGTAGCAGGGGCAGGGGTCTCAGGGCCATAGTTTCAGGGGACATCTAAGTCAATTGGCATAATAAAATCTATTAACAAAACATTCTGCATCCCACTTTGAAGAGTGGCGTCTGGGGTCTTAAACGCTAGCAAGCAGCCATCTAAGATGCATCAATTGGTCTCAACCCACCTGGAGCAAAGGAGAATGAAGAACACCAAGGACACAAGGTGATTATGAGCCCAAGAGACAGAAAGGGTCACATGAACCAGCAACTACATCATCCTGAAACCAGAAGAACTAGATGGTACCCGGCTACAACCCATGAAGGCCCTGACAAGGAACACAACAGAGAACCCCTGAGGGAGCAGGAGAGCAGTGGGATGCAGACCCCAAATTCTCATAAAAAGACCAGACTTAATGGTCTGACTGAGACTAGAAGGACCCCGGTGGTCATGGCCCCCGGACCTTGTGTTGCCCCAGGACAGGAACTATTCCCAAAGCCAACTCTTCAGACATGGATTGGACTGGACAATGGGTTGAAGAGGGATGCTGGTGAGGAGTGAGCTTCTTGGATCAGGTGGACACTTGAGACTATATTGGCATCTCTTGCTTGGAGGGGAGATGAGAAGGTAAAGGGGGTTAGAGGCTGGCGAAATGGACAATAAAAGAGAGAGTGGAGGAAGGGAGCGGGCTGTCTCATTGGGGGAGAGTAATTGGGTTTATGTAGCAAGGAAAAAAAAAAAAACATACCCACATTGGAAAGGAAAAAATAAAACTGACTGTATTTATAAAAGATATGATTGTCTATGTGGAAAAAGTCCAATTAAATTTACCAAAAAAGCCACTAGAATTAATAAATGAGTTTAACTAGGCTGTAGGATACAAGATCAACATGTAAAAATAATTTCCATTTCTGGATGCTAGCAACAAGCCATAAGAAATTTAAATTTTAAAAACACTATTTACAACAGCATCAAAAAATATAGAACATGTAGTGATAAATCTAATATACAGAAACTACAAAACATGGCTGAGAGAAATTAAGGGACACCTAAATAAATGGAGAGATGTATTATGTCCAAAAGAGCAATAAGAGAAACCTCAATGCTGTTAAAATGTCAGTTCTCCAAAAACTGATATATAGATTCAACACAATTCCAATGAAAATCCCACCAGATGTTTTTTGTTTGCAAAAATTGACAAAGTGATTCCAAAATTTATGCAGAAGCGCAAAAAGTTACCAAAAACAACTTTAGAAGACAGGAACAAAGTTAAAGAATCTACTCTACCTGATTTCAAGACTTATTATAAATAAGTTACAGCAATTAAGAGAGTGTAGTAGGGTTTGGTTTGGCTTTTTTTTTTTTTTTTTTAGTATTAGTTCCTAGACAAAGAGATCAATGGAAGAGGAAAGAGCCCAGAAAGAGAAGACACTTAGGCACATATATAGGTAGCTGATTTTCAGCGAAAGAACAAAAGTGATCCATACACAAAAAAGTCAAGTTCCATCTATACCTCATAGGTAAAAATTAACTAAAATGAACCTTATATCTAAATATAAAACATAAAACTATAAAATTTCTAGAGAAAAAAATTATGACTTTGGGATAGGCAAAGATTTCTTAGAACAGTTAAAGCACAATTCATAAAAGAACAAATTTATAAATTGGACTTCATCAGAATTAAGAAGTTTTGATCTTTGAAGGAATGAAAAAACAAATATTTGCAAACCAAGTACCTGAATAAGAAATGGTGTGTCCACATATATAAAGAATTCTCAAAACTCAATAATAACATTTAAAAACAGGCAAAGATCTACACAAACACTTCAAAAAGAGACATACCTTAAATATAAGAAAACAGGAAGTTTAAAAGTAAAAGGTTGAGCAAAGAAAACAACGGATCCCTGGTACAATGATAGCTTATCTAAGCCAGAGTCAAGACAGACATATTTTCGCTTCTTACACCCAGCTCCTGGCTTTACCCATTCCTAAATGAAAAGGAACTGTTGTCAATAACAAAAACATACTGTGTGTTAGACAAAGTTTATTGTAGGGTTTTTTTTGGGGGGGAGGGGGGAGTTAAATTAGGCATAAATACGGTTTCCACTGGCTAATTCTTTTTAGAAGTAGACCACTGGGTCCTTCTTCCTAGTCTGTGTTAGTATGGAAGCTCAGCTGAGACCTGTCTACCCTAAGTGACCCTGCTGATATTTGAATGCTGGTGGCACAGCTTCCAGCTTCCAGCATCACAGCAACATATACGCCACCACAGTACAGTAAACTGACAGACTACTTACTATCCATTAAATACTACGTGACTACTAGCATGACAATGCATTAAAAGTTTCCTGTACACTGTAACTCCATTTATTGATATAAAGCCATGAACAGGTCTTCCACACCAATTACACACAATGTGTGCTGGCCTCCACATTACCTGGGTTTGTGTGAATAATACCAGTATCAGCACCTGCTTTGTGCATGAGTTTTCTTTGTCCAGGAAAGTAATCTATACTTGAGTTTTCCACTTAGGGCAAAGTGACTGTTCTGAGAAAGTTTCAAGTTACCAATATTTGGGACAAGCTACTGGAATGTGATCTGGCCAGTTCTACTAACCACAAGCACGACAGAAAGCTGAATCTAGGCTCAAAATAAAGATATGGGGAATCAGTGTTGCTGACCTCACAACCTTGTCAGGGAACTTCCCTGTGAATGCTGAACAGAAGAAGGAGGGGTTAGATGAAGAGAACGATTCAGGCAAAATTAATAAGAACTGTGATTATTCTCCAGAAAGCAGTAATTTCTTGCAGCTCCTAGAATAGAATAGAATTATTGAGATACTCAAGCTGCATGAAGAGAGGACTGAGCAGACTGGGGTCCTACCAATGAAAGGATTCTAGGGGACAGGTTAGACACTGGTGCTGCTCCCCAGAACCCCAGTCTTCATTTCAATCCTTCTATCAACCTGTCAAAAATCCAAATAAACACTTTCCCTCCCCAAAGAGAATGTGCCTTTCTTCCCACAACAAAGTGCTACGGTCAATGCAGTAGAAGGTCGTGGTGAAAGGTGTAACTCATACTCTAACTAAAGGACAGAACCTTGATATGTCAAATAGAAAAAAAAAAAAAAAAAAATTCAGTAGGAACACACAACCTCAAAAAGATAGATTTTTTTTTCAACTACCACACAGTAGCCCTTTGATCCACTAACTTTCATGCAGACCCCTAGCCCAGATTTTGGTCAATGTTAAATAATTCTCCACTAAGAAGAAATAGGACCTTTTGGTAGGCAGCTGATTCCATGTCATGGAGACAGAGTCACAAAACAGCTGTGGAGCATCCCACCGTTACCAGAGAACTAGGATCCTTTCAAAATTATCAGTGATAGTGCTAGAAGGACAAAGGAATCTGCCTTAGTGGCTCTCACCGGCCAAACTATGATTACTTATTTGAGCACTAAAAGGAGAATAAAATTATAACTAAATGCAGCAAACTGTGTTTTGAAAGACCATGAGTCCATTATTATTCTCAAAAGAAAAAAATTAATATAGAGGGTAAATGTCAGTTGTAATAGAAAAAGAAAGAATATAACAGGATGGCTTTAACACAGGAATTGTGAGTAAGCCAAGTAGCAACAGAAAAAGTGGGAACTGTACCAAGAATAGGAGGAGCTGATGAGGGCCTGTGAAAAGAGTGTAGACAGAAGAGAAGCATAGCATATTCCAATGATAACAGACCAGGTCAGTGTAACACAGAAACAGTCGAAAGGGTATGGAACATTGCCTAAGCAATGTTTTACAAAGTGCACATCTGGTGGAGAGACAAGGTTCCAAAAACCTATTTGAAATCAATGTTAAAGTTGTGCTTTGAAAATTGGTTAATTTTTCATAACATAATGGAAACTTAATCCTTAAAAAGAAAACTCAGTTAACTGCTAATCAATGACTCAGATCTGAATTACTTTGGGAAAAGCAAGCAAGACCCCAACAGTCAACAACTCAGATACTGTAACACTGGCTGGCCCAAGAAGGCATTATTTTACTTGTGGCTTTTTAAAGATTATATAACCCCAGGACTATACAAACAAAATGTTATACTGAACCTCTAGAAGGTATCTAAATAAGTAGATCTATATATAACCCTTAGAAAGGAGCCCTACTGGGGAAACAATTGCTTTGGCAGTGCTTGGCAGGCAAAAGGTTGGCAGTTTGAACCCACCTAGTGGCTCCCCAGGCAAAAGATCTGATGATCTGCTTCCATAAAGATTACAGCCTATATAAGAACTGGAGAAATGGTTTAAACAGAGAAGAGGATATTCTTTGATGGTTGCAAGAGGGTGGAGTCAGGGAGGGAGGGAAAGGGGTGTTCACTAATTAGATAGTAGATAAGTTTTATTTTAGGTGAAGGGAAAGACAATACACAATACAGGAGAGGTCAACACAACTGGACTAAACCAGAAGCAAAGAAGTTTCCTGGATAAACTGAATGCTTTGAAGGCCAGCGTAGCAGGGACGGGGGTTTGAGGACCATGGTTTCAGGGGACATCTAAGTCAATTGGCATAATAAAATCTATTAAGAAGACATTCTGCATCCCACTTTGGAGAGTGGCATCTGAGGTCTTAGACACTAGCAAGCAGCCATCTAAGATGCATCAATGAGTCTCAACCCACCTGGATCAAAGAAGAATGAAGAACATCAAGGACACAAGGTAATTATGAGCCTAAGAGACAGGACCACATAAACCAGAGACTACATCAGCCTGAGACCAGAACAACTAGATGGTGCCCAGCCACAACCGATGAGTGCCCTGACAGGGTACACAACAGAGAACCCCTGAGGGAGCAGAAGAGCAGTGGGATGCAGACCCTAAATTCTCATAAAAAGACCAGACTTAATGGTCAGACTGGGACTAGAAGGACCCTGGAGGTCATGGTCCCCAGACCTTTTGTCAGCCCAAGACAGGAAGCACTGCCAAAGCCAACTCTTCAGACAGGGATTGGACTGGAATATGGAATGGAAAATGATACTGGTGAAGAATAAGCTTCCTGGATCAAGTAGACACATGAGACTATGTTGGCATCTCCTGTCTGGAGGGGAGATGAGAGGGAGATGAGATGGTAGCCAGAAGCTACCCACATTGTCATGAGGAGAGAGAATGGAGGGAAGAACCGTGCAATCTCATTAGAGGGAGAGCAATTAAGAGTGTATAGCAAGGTGTATGTAAATTTTTGTATAAGAGACTGACCTGATTGTAAACTTTCACTTGAAGCACAATAAAAATTAATTAAAAAAAAAAAAGATTACAGCCTAGAAAACCCTATGTGGTAGTTCTGCTCTGTCACACACGGTCACTGTGAGCTAAAATCGACCCAACAGCTCCAAACAACAACAATAAGCCTTGGAAGGTATAAATATAGAAGTAATAATAAAATTCATTAAACTCACCGTGTTATCAGCTTAAAACTGGATATAAGTAAGTACAGTAATATAATTTGTAATAATCATATGTGTGGATGTTTTCTTTGTTGTTTAAGGTGCCTGAAACATGTTAAAATAATCAGTCATACTAAATTAGTAATTGAAATTAAGGGACTTTAACTGAGTCTTTAATCAATGCATAAATAGACTGAGAAAAAATTGCTTTTCAAAATTACATTTGTTAGCTATACATATTTTTAAGGGCATGGGCACTTGGCCAAGTACAAAGGCCAGTAGTGGTAGATGATCCAGGCACAGAAGATGCTTGGACATTTCCGATGCCATCATCTCTCACTGCCCCTCACCCTGAAAAGCCTTCTTCCCATACCAAGCCATGGAGGTGCCACATCATGCAAGACTTGTCTCAAAAATCACCTTTGCCCAGAAGCCCTTGTTTATCAAATCCCACATCACTCAGACCACTCCTTTATTAAGAATTCACCTCAATGACTATGCATTTAGCCTGATCCAATATTTGGCATAACTTGGATTGTAGTTATTCTCTTTCAGTGATACTTTAATCACATCCTCTATAGGGCAAAGACTGTGTCTTCTATTCATTTTGTAGCCTTCAAGACAGCCTTGTTCTTCAAAATGGCCCCACAGAATTTCCAAGGAGCAGCTGGTAGATTCGAACTACAGGCCTTTTGGTTAGCAGCTGAGCTTTTAACCATTACGTCACTAGGGCTTCTCTCTGTTTGAAGGGTCTAGCAAAGGTCTGCTGATCCATGGAAAGTAAGGTATTCCACAAGTTAAAAATGTTTTCTTGATTCATGGAGCAAGAAGAAAACACTTTGGATACGTTTGTCCAAGGCCAGTCATAGTACATGACTATAGTATCAGCACCACCTGAAAACAAGACATTGAATTATTAATAAGAACTGAGGATCTGTTTTCTCCCTTTCTCCTTTTTTTTTCCACACTTCCTTGTTCCATTTATAAACTGAAGTGACAAAATCACATAAGCAATGTTGTCTCGTGGTATTCGAAAACAAATAAAAAGAAGAAATCATCACAAATGCCAAAATAAACATCTGTTCTTTTATTTCTTCCAATAAATTAATAGGACCTAGAAGTTCAAACAAGCTTAGAGATGTGCCCACACATCTGGGTCCTCATCTGAATCAGTTATTTTGGTTCACTCATTGTTAAAAGGGGTCTGTTCATTAACTGGCAGATTCAAAGATCAGTAAAAATTGTTAGACATTCAAGCAGTGTTAGAGGCTCCAAAAGTCACAGTTTGGCCTCTGATTTTAGCTTAAAATCCAGACAACTGTCAATGAATCTCACAGCTGTGGATTTGCAAGAGCACAACTTAATTCAGTTAAGGTTATTCAGTTAAGGTCGGCATTCATTTCAAATGAATTCAGTCAGGCTGGAAATTGTCCTTTTGAAACAACCATTTTCTGGTTATTGGCATTACTGGGTTTTGGGTGTGATCTTCTCTACTTCTTCACCCCACACTCTTAGTGAAGACAGAGACTGGGAAAAAAGTTGACAAAGACTCAGAGCTGACCCACAGCAAATATGCATTTTGCATCAGGCAGTAGCTAGTCAAGGTCTTCTAGCATTCACGAAAGGAACGTCCAGCACAGGTCCAATGCAAAAGCGTTATTGTTGTTAGGTGCCAACAAGTTGGTTCCAACTCCTAGTGACCCTATGGACAACAGAACGAAACACCGCCAGGTTCCGCACCATCCTCACAATTGTTGCTATGCTTGAGCCCATTGTTGCAGCCACTGTGACAATCCATCTCATTGAGGGTCTTCCTCTTTTTTGCTGACCCTCTACTTTACCAAGCATGATGTTCTTCCTCAGGGACCGATCCCTCCTGACAACATGTCCAAAGTATGTGAGACGCAGTTTCGCCATCCTGGCTTCCAAGGAGCATTCTGGTTGTACTTCCTCCATGACAGATTTGTTCGTTCTTTTGCCAGTCCACGGTATATTCAATATTCTTTGCCAACATCATGCTTCAAAGACGTCAATTCTTCTTCAGTTTTCTTTATTAACTGTCCAGCTTTCGCATGCATATCATGTGACTGAAAACACCACGGCATGGGTCAGGAGCACCTTAGTCTTTAAGGTGATATCTTTGCTTTTTAACACTTTAAAGAGATCTCTTGCTGCAGATTTGTCCAATGCAATGTGTCTTTTAACTTCTTAACTGCTGCTTCCATCGGTGTTGATTGTGGATCCAAGTAAAGTGAAATCCTTGACAACCTCAATCTTTTCTCCTGTTTATCATGATGTTGCTCATTGGTCCAGTTGCAAGGATTTTTGTTTTCTTTATGTTGAGGTGTAATCCATACTGAAGGCTGTGATCTTTGATCTTCATCATTAAGTGCTTCAAGTCCTCTTCACGTTCAGCAAGCAAGGTTGTGTCATCTGCATAATGCAGGTTGTGAATGAGTCTTCCTCCACTCCTGATGCCCTGTTCTTCTTCATACAGTCCAGCTTCCCAGATTATCTGCTCAGCATACAGATTGAATAGGTATGGTGAAAAGAATACAACCCTCACACGCACCTTTCCGGACTTTAAACCATGCAGTGTCCCCTTGTCCTGTTCAAACGACTGCCTCTTGATCCATGTACAGGTTCCTCATGAGCACAAAGCAAAAATCCTGACATCCAAACAACCTTTAATATTTGTCTTTTTTCCCTGGTCCATACCCCCTGTGAGGGCCTAATGGTTTTCTCCTTCCTGTTCAGTATCTTCTCTCAAAATCTCCCAATACAGAACTGTCATCAGTCATTTACAACTTGGGGGGCCCTTAAATCAGTACGTTAATGCACTTGGCTGCTAACTAAAAGGCTGGAGGTTTATGTCCACCCAAAGGTGCCTCAGACGAAAGTCCTGGTGATCTACTTCCAAAGAAATCAGCCACTGAAGACCCTCGGAGCACAGCTGTGCCCTGATACACACGGAGTCACCACGAGTCAGGATCACGGTAATCGCAACCGACTGACGAGCT
Organism: Elephas maximus indicus; assembly: GCF_024166365.1. Taxonomy (NCBI): domain Eukaryota; kingdom Metazoa; phylum Chordata; class Mammalia; order Proboscidea; family Elephantidae; genus Elephas; species Elephas maximus. The sequence continues at coordinate 60,729,682 of NC_064826.1, read as the reverse complement.
GACCTGTTCACACACAGAAGAATGTCAAAATGATGTGGCGGGGCAGCATCTGACCTCCTCTAACTTCATGAGGGGGAGAGAGCATCACCATCAGCATCAGCCCAAGGCTGATTCCTGTAAGCGGAGGTCAAACATACTTCCACCCTCCAACCATTTCACCAACTCTGACACAACCCATCCCACCCGTGGCACTTTCTACTTCTCTGCTGGGTTCAATCATTCACTGCAAATGGCCACACAGAACCCACAGACCGTACTCACAGTGATGGGATTTATTAGGGAAGTAATAGGTTATAATTCAGGGTACAATTCTTTGATCAAGGCACCCTCTTCTCAGTCATGCCCACAGGCAGGCCTCTCTCTGACCCTCGGCCCCTCAGCCCAAACTCTGCCCTTCTCGGGCAAGTATAACAAAACACTTTAGCTCTGCCAGTGAGTACCCGGAGGCACCCCACTTCAGGTGCCAGTGAGCTTCGGCCCAAGAGCACTTTCTTGTTGCATGGGCTGGGAAGCTCATTGTCCTGCCTCCTGCTGGTCACCTGGTTCTGCTGCCTCTGCTGCTGCCATTTCTCTGCCGCTGCTTCTCGCTGTCTTGCCGTCTCCAGAGTTTCAGCTCTCTCTGTCTCCTCAATATAAGAGGGTCTCAGCACAGGGTTCTCAGGTCCAAAGGAAATGTTCCACTCCTGTCTCTCCTTCTTGGTAGTAGTCAGGTCATCCATTCACCTCTGGAATGGCTCATTTTAAGCCTAGCAGGATGGCGAAACTAACCAATCCCCTTGTTAAGGTTCTATACATTACTACTACTACATGTTCTTCATTATGACAAAAGCAGTACTAACAGCTAAGGAACAAAAATAGCTGCCCTTAAATATTACAGAACTGCTCACAGTGGTGCATTTCACTTGCTAAATGTGAAAGCAATGACTGGGCCCTAAGACCGAATGCAGGCATTTGAGTCTTTTGAAAAGTACCACTGCAATGTATTATTCCTTATTGCAAAGGCACTATTTACTATTCACAAGCTTGAAAAGCAGGGAGCCAGTAACACATAGAAACAATGAATGGTATCAGGGAGAAAATGGCCACGGTGACTGAATGACACCATGTGTTTGTCAGTTTGTTGTACTTGGTGGCTTGCACGTTGCTGTGATGTTGCAACTTATGCCACCAGTATTTCAAATCCCAGCAAGGTCATCCATGGTGGATAGGTTTCAGCAGTGATTCCAGACTAGGAAGAAGGACATGGCGGTCTACTTATGAAAAAATTAGCCAGTACAAACCTTATGAATATCAGCAAAACATTGTCTGGTATATTTCCAGAAGATGAGCTCCTCAGGTTGGAAGGCACTCAAAATATAACTGGGGAAGAGCTGCCTCCTCAAAGTAGAGTCCACCTTAATGACATGGTTGGAGTCAAGCTTTCGGGACCTTAATTTGCAGATGTGGCATGACTCAAAATGAGAAGAAACAGCTGTAAACATCCATTAATAATCAGAACCTGGAAAGTACGAAGCATGATTCTAGAAAAATTGGAAGTCGTCAAAAATGAAACGGACTGCATAAAGATCAATATCCTAGGCATTAGTGAGCCGAAATGGACTGGTATTAGCCATTCTGAATCAGACAATCATATGCTCTACTATGACGGGAATGATAAGCTGAAGAGGAATGGCATTGTGTTCATCATCAAAAAGAACATTTCAAGATCTATCTTGAAGTACAACACTGACAGTGATAGCATAATATCCATACGCCTACAAGGAACATCAGTTAATATGACTATTATTCAAATGAATCCACCAACCACTAATGCCAAAGATGAGGAAATTAAAGATTTTTACCAACTTCTGTAGTCTGACATTAATCAGTCATGCAATGAAGGTGCATTGATAATTACTGGTGATTGGAATGAAAGTTGGAAAGAGAGAAGGATTGGTAGTTGGAAAACATGGCCTTGGTGACAGAAATGACACCAGAGATCCTATGATAGAATTGTGCAAGACCAATGACTTACTCACTGCAAATGACTTTTCTGAACAACATAAACGGTGACTACACACGTGGATTTCAACAGATGGAATACACAGGAACCAAACTGACTACATCTGTGGAAAGAGACAATGGTGAAGCTTGATATCATCAGTCAGAACGAGGCCAGGGCCTGACTGCAGAACACACCATCAATGCTTATATGCAAGTTCAAGGTGAAGCTGAAGAAAATTAGATTAAGTCTACGAGAGCCAAAATATGACCTTTAGTTTATCCCACCTGAATTTAGAGACCTTCTCAAGAATAGATTTGACTCATTGAACACTAATGATCGAAGATTAGATGAGTTGTGGAATGACATCAAGGACATCATACACTAAGAAAGCAAAAGGTCATTAAAAAGACAGGAAAGAAAGAAAAGAATAAAGTGGATGTCAGAGGAGACTCTGGAACTTGCTCTTGAACATAGAGTAGCTAAAGCAAATGGAAGAAATGATGAGGTACAGGGCTGAACAGGAGATTTCAAAGGGGGATTGAGAAGATAAAGTATTATAATAAAATGTGAAAAGACTTAGAGTTAGAAAACCAGAAGGGAAGAACACACTCAGCATTACTCAAGCTGAAAGAAGTAAAGAAAAAATTCAAACCTCGAATAGCAATCTTGAAGGATTCTATGGGAAATATATTGAACTTCACAGGAAGCATCAAAAGAAGATGGAAGAAATACACATTGTCACTGTACCAAAAAGAACTGATCAACGTTCAACCATTTCAGGAGGTAGCATACGATCAGGAACCGATAGTACTGAAGGAAGAAGTCCAAGCTGCACTGAATGGAATGTCAAAAAACAAGGCTCCAGGAACTGATGGAATACCGAGATGTTTCAGCAAACAGAGGCAGCGCTGGAAGGGCTCAATCATCTACGCAAAGAAATCTGAAAGACAGCTACCTGGCCAACCTATTGGAAGAGATCCATATTTATACCTACCCCCAACAAAGGCAATCCAACCAAACGCAGAAATTACTGAACAGTATCATTAATATCACACACAGTAAAATTTTGCTGAAGTTAATTCAAAAGTGGTTACAGTAGTGCATCAACAGGGAACTATCTGAAGTTCAAGCCAGATTCAGAAGAGGACACAGAACAAAGGATACCATTGCTGATGTCAGATAGATCCTGGTTGAAAACAGAGAATACCAGAAAGATGTTTACCTGTGTTTACTGGCTATGCAAAGGCATTTGAACTGTGAGGATCATAACAAATTATGGATAACATTGAGAAGAATGGGAATTCCATGCTCACCAGGAACAACTACATAGGCTAAGAACAATTGTTTGAACAAAACACGGGGACACTGCATGGTTTAAAGTCAAGAAAGGTGTGCGTCAGGGTTGTGTCATCTCACCATACCTATTCAATCTGTATGTTGAGCAAATAATCCGAGAAACTGGACTATATGAAAAACGTGGCATCACAACTGGAGGAAGACGTATTAACAACCTGCAATATGCAGATGACACAACCTTGCTTGCTGAAAGTGAAGAGGACTTGAAGCACTTACTGATGAAGATCAAAGACTGCAGCCTTCAGTGTGAATTACATTTCAACATAAAGAAAACACAAAAATTCTCACAAGTGGGCCAATAATCAACATCATGATAAATGGAGAAAAGACTGAAGTTGTCAATGATTTCATTTTATTTGGATCCACAATCAGCACCCATGCAAGCAGCAGTCAAGAAATCAAACGGCATATTGAAATGGAGCAATCTGCTGCAAAAGACCTTTCTGAAGTGTTGAAAATTAAAGATGTTACTTGGAGGACTAAGGTACACCTGACCCAAGTCATGGTATTTTCAGTCACCTCATATGAATATGAAAGCTGGACAATGAGTAGGGAAGACGTAAGAAGAACTGACACCTATGAATTATGATGTTAGTGAAGAATATTGAATATACCATGGACTGCCAGAAGAACAAACAAATCTGTCTTGGAAGAAGTACAGCCAGAATGTTCCTTAGAAGCAAGGATGGTGAGATTTCGTCTTAGGTACTTTGGACATGTTGGAAAAGGACATCATGCTTGGTAAAGTACAAGGTCAGTGAAAAAGAGGAAGATCCCCTATGAGATGAACTGATACAGTGGCTGCAACAACAGGCTCAAGCATAAAGATGATTGTGAGGATGGAGCAGGACTGGGCAGTGTTTGGTTTTGTTGTACAGAGGGTTGTTACGAGTCTTTACAGCTCTAATTATAAAATCTAGGCAGCAGTTTACAACTTGCAAATTATTTCAAGTAGGTCAACCTGATGCTAAGGCCAGACAAATAAATACTCTTCTTTGTGCTTCCTTTTAGGTTCTGTTTTCCCTTAGGGTTTTACCATTTAGAAAGAGGCAAATTGGTACACACCACGAGCACTTCTCCGTCTTCATGGATCTTCTTTAACTCTGAAGTTCTGGCATTGTTTCTTATTGAAGGTGCCCGAACATTTGGCTGAGGAATTATTTGTGTGCCACACGGCCCTACACATTTCAGGATGTTTGGCAAGCCTGTTCCTGCCTACAAAATGCCAGTCATGACCCTAAGTCACTGTCACAACCAAAACTGTCCCCACTAAGAACTACATCATTTTTAGATTATGCCTTATGATCTGTCACTTAAATATATGTTGTCTGATAATTTTAGCCACTCTGACATTTCTTTTCATGTGTTTGGTTTATTTAGCTGGGGTCGGTGGATAGCGTTTCTTCATTTTGCTTTGTTTCTCATGTGTTACGTTTCCGTGACCAAACTTTTAACATCCTGAGCACAGAAACCATACCCTCCACTTTTTCAGTGTACCCAAAGCACATCAGACTGTGCATGAAAATGGTATTCCGTTAATATTTACTCAATGATTGACTGTCTTTCTTCTTATAAGCCTTCCCCTTTAACTAAACACAGGCAATTTAAAAAATTATTCCTAAGAGAAACTACATAACAATAAGGCACCTTCTGAGTCAAGACCTTTTCCAAAGAAAAAGCTTTCAACCCACTGTTCCCACTCAAAATTCAATGTCTAATACTATATTTTAGTTCAAAAATTCTTATTTCTCTGTTGACTGGCTTTTTTGGAGTCTGACCTAATTTCATCAAATCCTGAATCCATCAGCTAATGGACACCATTGAATGGGGAACCCTTGAGGACATTACATTCCTTTATATACTGTTTCAGTGACTTGTAGTTTTGTTACAGCCCTTACTGAGCTTCAATAACTACCACCTACAGACTTGATAATTGTTTTGCTAATTTTATTACAAAATATTGAAGTGGTCTTCCCAGCAGCTTAAGCTTTAGTATACATTTTAAAATAATTTTATTTAGTTGCTTTCCCTTCTGTTATGATTAGACACTTGAGATTAAATATACAAAAGACACAGTTTTGCTTACAGGTTTATACAGATGCATATGTTTACCGACCCCTAGGTTCTTTATTCTGTCCAAATCATAATGATAAGTTTAACATAAGGTTTATTAACACTTAGACTAAGGGTGAGGAGCCCTGGTGCCACAACGAATGGTTAAGCACTTGGCTGCTAACTGAAAGGTTGATTCGAACCCACCAGATGCTCTGCAGAAGACAAATCCTGGTGTTCTGCTCCCATAAAGATTACAGCCTAGGAAACCCTATGCGGAAGTTCTACTGTGTCCTATGGGATCACTGCGAGTCAGAATAAACTCAATGGCACACAACAACATACTGAGGTTGAGGGCAATGGTGGTTCAGTAGTAAAATTCTCACCTCCTATGCGGGAGACCCAGTTTCGATTCCTGGGCAATGCACTTCATGGGCAGCCACCACCTGTCTATCAGGGGAGGCTTGTGTGTTGCTATGATGCTGAAAAGTTTCAGTGGAGCTTCCAGACTAAGACGGGCTAGGAAGAAAGGCCTGGCAACCTACTTCCAAAAATCAGCCAATGAAAATCTTATGGATCACAACAGTACGAACTGCAACCAATCAGGGATGGTGCAGGACCAGGCAGCAATTGTTCCATTTTGCACAGGGTCATCATAAGTCATGGCCAATTGGACGAAGCTAACAACAACATTAGTTAAGGGTAGAAGTACCATGTATATTATTGGTTGTGGACTAAATAGGTTTCCGAATGTAGTTATCTTTGGAGATCAGGATTTCACCTGTGATGTTCTTTAAGCCTTGCTGCCCCATCGTGGTCCCACTGAGACAGAATCTGCATTTTAACGACATCCCCAGGTGATCAATGCCCATCAAAGTTTGAGACACACTGCTCTAAACCATGTAATTGATAGATTCTACTATTATGGTCACTATTATGGTCAAATAAGAGAAGAAGATTGTAGGACAGGTCAAGGGTTTTAGAGGAAAAATTTGTCTCTAGGTACAATATGAATGCTAATCATGTTAGTATTCCTTGGGTATCATTTTTTTGCTCAAACTTTCCACCAAAGATCATGGTAATTTCATATGATTCTTTAGTATAACTTAGAGCTCTGATATAAAATTTCTCAATAATTTCCACATAATATACTTATGAATATTCAAAGTACTAGGACTGGAAGGGAATGTAGAATAGAGAAAAAAGAATATACATGGGTTATATCAGCATATGTGACATTACATTCCTGAACAGAAACTTACAGATTTACTTGTTTCTAATACAGAAACATTGTTTTGCCATTGGACACAGTATGTATAAAACATTAAGGAGAACTGAACCCAGAACCTTGCTTTGCTCTATATTTGCCAAGGCTTATGTGGTACCTTTGAAAAGGAAAATTAGAATAAAGTTGCTTCAGGATCCGGAAATGAAATTTAAAAGTGAATTTACATTTGTGAAAAGTACTATGTTTCCTAAAACAAGTACTCCCATGGGAAAGAAAGCACTTTGCTTCCATGGCATAAATGAACGTTTCCCACCCTGAGATTGGACAAAGGACATGAAGTCCTACGCCCATTCAGAACGACAAGGTGAAACTGCGGAAGTGCGGGTGAGACATCTTTCAGTTGCTGCTTCCACAAAAAACTTACTAAATATCCCCAAAAGGTCAAGGGGAGAAGGAAGAAGATACGCAAATTTCCTGACTCCCCTTGACATCGATACTTATATGCTAGTTAAAATTCCATCATGAAAAAAAAAAAAGACAGAGTTGGGGTAAAGCATTTATAGCACATCACCAAATGGGTAGACAGTATTGGAGGTGAAATATTAGAACTGACATCTATATTCTTCCCTATCCTCCTCCCATTTATAGCCAGACGGTTCAGAAATGGGGCACATGAAATGAGAATCCCCACACACAGCAAGGGAGTACCCTTGTACCGAGATTCCACAAAGCAAAAAGCCTATTCCAACCTACAAAATTCCCAGAGCTACAGTGGGGAAATGGAAGACCCATTCTCGAGGAGCAGAAATGAGCTACACAAAGTGGCTCACACTGCATGGCTAATTAGTTTCTTCATCAGGGTACTACTATTCCATTAAAGCTCTTATTCTAGAAAAGAAAAAAGTCTGTTCTACAAACAGGAATTCCCTTCCTCATAGAATTTATGGTTTTATATATAGATTTTTTTTTAATTTTGTCTTGAGTCCTCAGGACCTGAGTATATTTTCGAAGGACCCCACCCCATGCAAAGGTATATAATACCCTGGGGCAAGGGGGGCTGACTAATAATAACTACAACAATTCAAAAACGACTCGATGACATACAACAACCACCATGTCAGAAGCATGAGTAATTAAGAACTAATAAGCAGATCAGGCTAAATTCTGGTTCATAGACGTCTGAAATCAATAACACAGTCCAGGATGTTTCTACCTATACGCGCTTCATAAATATCCTAAAGATTAGAGAGGCTGTCATTTGTCTAAAGGCTGTGCAAATGATGGTTTCAGGTGTCTTCTGAATTCTGTTTTGTTTGTCTTCTGAGTTTCACTGCACTACCCTAGCTTCTTTGTACTAAACCAGGCTCAGTTCTTCCTTCATGTTTATGCCTTTCAAATATCTGTAGCTTGCTATGCTGTCCCTCATGTAAGATAAACCATCCAGAAGGTGCAATAACATTAAAAGCAGAAACTGAAAGGAAGACACTATTGGAGGTACTGTCTGATCCACCAGGATCTGAATTCTTTTTCCCCGGTAACCATATGAACAGCATTTAAACATAAGGATTATAAATATTTTTAAATTCCTTCCCTGAAGGAGAAATAAAATTGTTTACTATCTTCCTATCCTGAAACAGATGGCTATGTAAATAAATACAACTTACATCTCTTCACCTATAATAATCATCTTTTTAATAAAATTTAAATGTATTATTAATGTTTAGGTAATAATTTAGTCATTAATGTCAATAGAGATGTTAAAAAGTTTAAAATTTAATGTTTTCACTCTAATAAAATAAAATAAATCCAGGTGCAAACCCCACCAAAGAACTCAGAAAAATATAGGACATCAGTCAATGTAGGATTGACTTTTGAAGCTCAAAATTTTCAGAGAATCATATATGGGTCACTAACCACACAGAGCTTATGAAGAGAAACACAGTGAACAATGAACCTTTAGGGAGAAAACAGAAGTACCTTTCAATGCAGCTTTAACAACTGGTCCATCTACTGTAAAGAGCTAAATTTTCTGCAATAATAAATCTGACAGCAAACCATTAATATTAAGTCCTCACTGATCTCATAAAGACTGTCTCTGTAAACCTTCCCTAGGATGGAGAAAAGTCCATAGTGAATCCTAACTGAGATATCCAAGATGAATAGAGCAGAGCGGTGGGGTGCACATATCCTGCTGCTTCTCTGCCACCTGAAAACAAACCCCAGTGCTGCCAGAAGCATTTCACTGTCAACTTCTGTATTTTTAGCAAGACCTCGTTTAGCTCAGGAATACGCCACTGGGGCAAACATGTAGCAATTGCACAGGACAGTAAGTCTGTAGAACACACACCCTTCCAAAGCCTGCCAGATGATAAACAGAACACAAGAGCATTCTTATCCACTCAAACCCAGTAACACTAAGAAATTGTCATATATTTCAATAATGAAGCCAACTAGAGGAGGATTTTGGTCAAGATATAATGAAAGTTGATAGAAAAGAGATGGAGATTAGGATTTTTAGATGATGACTGCTAATATTTAGTGAAGTCTTATTACTAACAATTCCTATGAAAAATGCTTTTTAAATATGTTCTCATTTAATCCCTACAACAATCCCATTATGTGAGTACTATTTTTTATTATTATCTCCATTATAAAAATCATTATGTAAATTGAAGCACCCATGAGTTAAGCCACCTGTGCAAGGCCATGCAGACAGTAAGCAGAGGAGAGAGAGAGAGAGGAGCCAGGGTTTATTCCAGAACTCCTGACTACAAAGCTTGAGCTCTTGACCACCATGTGTTGTCTTCCTTACATTTCCCCTGAGATTTATATTCCAGGAGAAATAAGCAAAGGACAGATCTGACCTGCAGTGCTTCTTTCCATTCTCTCTTCAAATGATGCAAAAGAAAATCACTGTTAAAGCTGAGCCAATACTCACTCTGTGATTAATTTTTTCTGATCCATCCTTCTTCTTCCACTCCCCACACCCAAATTTCACATGCATTTGATTAATCTGATTTTGAGTCAAGCACATATCAAAAGTCAGGCCTCAACAGCAAAGTAGTTGGGGGGAGGGGGTGAAGAAGGAGGCAGACAGGAATAAGACTCATTGAGACGGACCGGGCCAACTGGGAAGATGGGATGACTCAAGTACCAGACATTGCCATGTTGAATCTGCATCCCCCTATATATGTTTGTGTGCCCTAGACGACGTGTTAAAGGCACTGATATAAACTGCTGACTGGCCCAGTCTAAGAATCATCAAATCAGTTGATGACCAATAAATGGACGGCTCTGGAGCCTTTAAATTTGGCTTTCTGAAAAGGATCCTGTATCAGAAAAATCACCTCAATTTAAGAGAAGCAGTATCAGGAAGAAATCCGAGAAAGAGAAAGCTATACTGTATTGACGAAGCTAGGCTTACCTCATCCAATGGAAAGCTGCTTAATATCAAGGTTACACCTGTTCCCATTCCTCTCTGGTTAGCTCAGGGGATAGCTGGGCTTTCTGGTTGTCTAGTGAAAGTAGCAGTGGTGAGTGAAGGGAACCCTGGAGGGGGTGAGTCTCGTTCTCCCACTGGTTAAATGTTGATAATGAGTAAATTAGATAATACGATCTCTTCTCAAGTACCTGCCAGTTCTAAGATTCTCTGATTCTGTAAGAGCACCTCAAAATGATCAGTCTCGGCTTATAAAGTTAGGTCAAGTAAGAGACTGGAGGCAGAGGGCGTGAAATTCAAATGTTATTAGTGACAAAAGCCACAGTCCAGCTTCCCGTTGAGTATTTCTGCTGATTGTTGCTCTCTATCGGCAAAGAATTAATGTGCTTAATCTGTGAAAATCTTAGTAGCCCAATTATCATGCTCAATTACCAGGCCAGATAAAGGTTCCACATATAATACAACCATAGACCTTTCCTTTGGTGCATGTCTACTCCTTAATCCTTGCCCCACCCTATAGGATTCCATTCTGAGTCTCTCCAAATTCTCTATTATGGTGTCCATATGGGAACTTGATTTAGTGACATCATATAATTAAGGGGGGAAAAAAACTACTGTCTTTTCCACAGAAAAATCAAGACATATAGTATTTGTTTCACAATTACTAAAACTGAAAAAAAAAAAAAAAATCTTGCCCCAAAATGTCTTCTTGGAATATTTTTAAGAGAAGTAGATTTTACGTTCCATGAGGACAGGGACCAGGTTTGCTCTTCTTACCACTGCTGCACAGTAGACTTTTCAAAAGTGTTTGTTCAGGAACTAAATGCTTAAAAGAAAGTAGATGAAGGTTTCTTCTAAGCAGAAAATATAGTATTTTAAGTGCATCAAACTTACTAAAAAAATTTACTAGCTGTAAGAAAGTATAATGAAGCAGAGTCCAGGGCAAAATAACCACTACTACTATTAGCTCCTTCAAGGAAGGGAGTACACTGATTGCACCCGTACTTCCTCCACAGCATGTCTTACAGTGTCTTACCCAAACCAAAGGCCCGTTGCCATCAAGTAAATTCCACCTCATAGCAACCCTATAGCACAGAGCAGAACTGCCTCACAGGATTTCCATGAAGCAGCTGGTGGATCAGCACTGTAAACCTTTTGGTTAACAGTGGAACTCTTAACCACTGAGCCACCAGGGCTCTGTCTTACACATAGTAGGTGGTTAATAAATGTTTGTAGAATGCAACAAATTGCATGATTATAAAATCCATGTCATATTGCTGTTACTATTCACCTATGCACAAATCATCCACTTTTTGCAAATGTACAATTCCTTTTGTCACAGGATGAAAAAATAAACCTCACAGTTTACACAAAGTGAAGGTAAAAATATAAATAGCTAGAACACATCACTCTCTTTTAGAAAAGGAAACAGCAGACACCGGGCACATCATCTAAATAGAAAAAAGTTAAAAAAAAAAAAAAGAGCAACTGAAGTCTGGAAAAGAATAGGTTATAGTTCATCTTCATTTTCTAGGGAATATTAAATGGTCAAAATAAAAGAAAATTTGAGCTCTCTTTGGAAAAAACTCAAAACATTCATTCCCAAAAATCAACGTCCAGCCTTTACAATAAATAGCTGAGTGCATACAGTAGCACATTTAAAGTTCCCTGAACCCCTCCAAATTTTTCAATTGAAGGGAACACTAACATTAAAATGTTATCAACATTTCTCTCAATTAGCCTATAATCAGGTATTCTTTCCTATGTCACAAAATTACACAGAACTGGCATGTGGCCAAGATGCTACAGCAACTTATTGAGGATTTTCCCTACTAATATTCACTATCTACACCGCTGCATTGTACATGCATTACTGAGTTAATTAAAGCATACGTAAGTAGCATATTTATTTTTAAAGCAAAAAAAAAAAAATATATCAAATGCTGACATGAGTAACATCCAGCACCTACCTAATAGATGGATCCTTATAAACTCACCAGGACCACACATTAGTCTCACTTTGAACAAGACTAAAACATGTCCTTCAACTTCAAACCCCACCAACACTGTGTGCTAATTAACAAAGGAAACAGAAATTCAACCTCTGCTGATGTCCAGGTTTCCGTTTCTATCACTTGATTTTTACCTTCTTCAAGAGCAGGTAAGCATCACTGGGGAGTAACCTGTCTGCTGCCCCAGTCCTTCATGAACGCAGGGGTTCTCCATTAGCATCCAAAAAGCTAAGTGTCCACTATTAGAGCCAGCACTTCAAGCAGAGCGGCATGAAGGATTATCACTTCTGTGCATGAAACCATAACCACTACAGGTGTAATGATGCAAAATACCGGCACCCTGACCTCTGCTAGGCAGCATACACTTAAAGCAGGTGCATTTCTGCACTCCAGAAGGGAAACGGGAGCAGAATGAGCAGCGAGGAAGCCCCAGATCCCTAATGTATTAGAGATGTTTTTCCACTCAGACCCAATCCAGCTAAATTCACAGACATCAGTTTACCCAGATGAAAAAAGTGGTCTCCGTCTTTCACTTGCTTCACTCAGAAGGCATTCAGCCAAACCTAGCCAGGCAAAACAATCCAAAAGATCTCTTTAAGCTATAGTAAATAAGACTAGTTTCAAAAGAAATAAGACTCAGCTGTGGCAAACAAGCACAGTCGTTAAACCTCTTCCTCATCTTATCACTGTTACCGGTGTTTACAAACTACAAGCAATAGCCTCGGGGAGCCTCAAGAGACTCTCCCTGGAGTAACCTCCCTTAATTTAAATACCCCCTTTCTCAATCTGTGGTGCTTTCGGCAGTTAAATAGAAGAGGGTGAGTAAAATGATGTGCATAAATGAATCCTTTTCAAGTTGTAAATGAGTGAGTCAGGAATCAGATGTGCAGAGATCCTCCAAATTAAAACCCCTGCTATAATAATTTTAAGCATGCTCCGTCTTACCGTTATGCTGTTGTCTCTCTCAGGCTCGATTCACCTGGAACTCTTTAAACATGTCTCTAGCAATGTGTTTGCACCAGGCCAGGCTCATACAGCAACTGAATTCACATCTTCCTGCACTAGCAAGCTGAAATGGTACGGCTGTACTACAACCAAGAAAGGGGGAAGCATAAGCAAAAAAAAAAAAAAAAAAAAAAAACCTCCAGAAATCACCCAAGAGAAGCTAATCTCTGTGGAATACAGCCAAAAACGGTTCAGAGGAACACAAAGGACATGCTAGCACTCGTTGTGAAGAGCTTAACAGTTCGATTCTTTTTCCCAGAAAAAAAAATCTATTTTTTTTTTTTTCTCCAAACACGATGGACTTGCCTGTGGAGTTCCCAGGAAGGCAGAGTACCCGGGCTCTGCAGCAGCATTGCAGCCAAAGTCACCGTGCATGTGCCGCCCGGGCAATTCACAACACACTGTCTCTTTAGAAAGATATTGATTTGCAATTCAGGGCAGCTTCAAAAGAAGACAGAATGGGAGCCAAACAGCTAATGGTGACTGCATAGGAGGAAAAACATTTAATCAAGAGGATGCATCTAATCATGCTCAATTCAATTTTTTAAAAGCACTGGAAGAAACCAGTAAGTGTCCTGAGTGACAACCCCATTAAACAATTATCTGAGGCCCTATAGAAGGCCACGTTTAGGCTACTATCAGTCATGCTGCAAAAGCCACTAAAATGGTTTAATGTCTATGTGCACCTATTTATCATTTGCAAACAAGACATAATGGGCAATCTAAAATAATCACGCAGCAGTAGATGAGAAGAAAAATGCCCAGGTGCAACACTTACAGAACCAAAGTGATCAAATACATAGTTATGAGCTTGTAGACTTCTCAGTGGGCTTAGAACTCATACCACCCTCGAAATAAAATACCAGCACAAACCAGATGTCACCATCCTTGGGCAAATCGTGCCAAGTCATGCCACATGATGCTGGGTAGCAAAGGAAAGATGCCAAACTGATATTCTCATAGCGACCCCTAAAGGAGAGTGGGTGATCTACAGTTTATATTTCTTTTAAAAGATCTCTCTGTTCTCAGAAAACAAAACCACAAAAGAGCAGAAATTAGATTAAGAAACAAGCCAACAACTGAGAAATACATTCATCGAGAAATAAGAAAGGCAGGCATGTAATCTGTCCTCATAAATATTCATTTCTTTAACAAGAGGAGGTAACTAGTGTGTCAATACTGAATGGCCAATATTCCCATAGCTCTTGAGATTAGGTGTACACTGATGACCAGGCTGGGTGCACATGAATTATCTCCACCTTCCCCCAGCCCTCGACTTGTAAATCCCCTCCACCTTCGTCATTTTGAACGATAACTGTGAAGATACTCAATTTTATTTCTTTCACAACACAAAATCTCATTCAAAATCTCACAAAAAGTTCCTTCAAACACAAACATTACCTACCAAAGCCAAGCGAGAAAGCTATCTCCTTAATATCTGAAAACCAGAATTATATGAACATCGTTTCTGCAGGGCGGACTTCATTGCAACGAGTCTTGCAAGAATTTGAGGTTTTGTTTATGATTGCTCATCCTTCCAGCCCACAAAGGCTCTCCTTTTGCAGAACCGACAGCACTTATTATTTGTATCATTTAGGATTTAATCACATGCCACCTCATAACACTCTCTTGTATCGTTGACATACTCCCTATTTTAACGTCCTTGAGAGACAGACAATATCAAATGCATCTTCTTTTTAATTCCCCCATAGTATGTAACATAAAGCTAGGCATCCGGTAAATACTTAAAAGAATTGATTAATTTCTCAACTTCATACTTTAGGGCTAAAGGTCGTTTTTACGTAATCTCTCCTCCCCTACCATTCAATGTTCTCTGAAAAAAATTTACGTTAGAAGTGTAACTTTAGTCACCTCATCTACGTAGTTCCAATATCTTTTTTTCTATAAATTTATCTCATAGGTACATGTACAGTGTTTGAGTTCACTAAGGTACCTATATATATACCAACAAACCTAGTTCTCTAAATTTCCTCCTTTATACTTTCATTTGTTAATTCAACAAACAGGTGCTGATGTGCTTATCAATGTGAAGACCCATACTCTCTGTATTTAAGGAAGTCGATGAGTAGTTAGAAACAAAGCAAGTGATCACAGTACACTTTCTTTCCTTGGATGGCTCAGAAAAGGCTTCCAACCAGGAGGAAGCTTAAAGCTGAGGCTTCCAGGCACTGCCCAGAAACGGAATGTCATCTGAGGAACAGAATGACAGGAGTGAAGACTCAGAGGCTTGAAAATGAAGCTATCTGAGGAACGAATCCAGGACACACAGTGGTGGCTGCTGTGAAGGCTGAGAAAAAGGTGGGCGAATGTCATGGCATAAAGAACCCCATAAGCGATGGTAAGAAGTTAGGAATTTTATCCTACAAGAGGTTGTCACTTAATCCTGTAAGGAAGGTACCAAAGGATGCAAGGCAGAAGAGTGACTGGATGGGATTTTTCATTTTACAGTGGGGCAATGGTGTAGAAGATGCATCAGAAGGTGAGGGATAAAAAAAAAAAAAGAGGTGGTAAAACCACTTGGGAGGCTAAGACAATAGTTCAGACAAGCAATGATGAGGCCTTGAACTAAGGCAATGGGGGTGGAAAGACAAAGGAGTTGAAAGGCATTCAGTATGACTTACTTGTTAAGTGATTAGACATGAGTTCTAGTGGAAAGAGAAAATCCAGCCACAACAATGAATTCTTTGACATAACCAGGTGAAAGGTAGGCTCATGAACGAAAGGAATAGGTATAAGAAGAATAAAAGTTTGGGAAGAAGGAGGAATTACGATGAATCCAATTTTTATCTCATTAAATTTTAGGTATTTTTGAGGCATCCAAGCAGCCCTAGTGGCACAGTCATTAAGCTGCTAACCGGAAGGCCAGCAGTTCAAATTCACCAGCCATGGTCCACAGGAGAAAGATGTGGCTGTTTGCTTCTGTAAAGATTACAGTTAAGAAACTCTATGGGGCAGTTCTACTCTGACCTATAGGGTCACTATGAGTCGGAATCGACTAGACAGCAACAATTTGTTTGCTTGCTTGTTTGTTTTGTTTTTTTGGGACTTCCAAGTGGACTGGTTAGGCAGACAACTAAATAAAGGGTCAGAAGCTTAAAAGAAAGCTCAAAGTTTGCATGTGTGTCTTAAGTCAGTCTTCTCTAGAAATAGCTGAGCCAGAATTTTTCTTCAGCTAATGTATTGAAGGCATGCTCTCAGAGAAAAGGAATGAGGATGTGGAAAAAGTCAAGGAAGAAGGATCTCAGGTGAAACAAGTGCACCCAACATTAATTAGCTCCTCTTGAAGCAGGAAGAAGAGTTTTTCACATCCATGTGCCCGGTCAGTCAGCAATCCAGGCCTGGAGAAGGTCAGCATCCATTTAGCCCAGATGCTATACTGACCAAGGGAATCTGAGCAGGGTACCCACAGCATCCAACACACTTTGCTTTGGCCACGCTGGACAATTTTTATTTTACTCAAAGTTGATTCCTCCCTCCGGAATCTTTGTCTTTGCTGCTCTCTCTGCCTAGAATGTTCTTCTCCAGGTAATTGCTTGGCCAACTCCTCATTGCTCAGTTGGTGCTCAAGCTTCACTTCCTCACAGTTCTTCCCTGACCTCACTCTTCTGTTATTGTTCTTCCCTCCCCAACCACTCCCTATCATATTCCACTGCTGTTTTTCCTCAACTATCTAGTTTACTTTATTTGTCTTCCTCCTCGACTAGAATGTAAACTGCTCTAGACCATGGACTTCTATTCATTTGTTCTGCTATCTTTCTCTAGCCCCTACAAAAGCACTCAGTATTTGTTGAATAAATAAACATTAGGATGTGTTGCTGATGACAGTAATATAAACAACTTGGTGGACTGGTAATAGGTGGAAATGTATGGGGAGCTTGAGAAATGTATGGGAAGAAAAAAACTGAATAAACAAATGTACACACCTATACAAGACATTTAGCCACAGAGCAGAGGTAAAAGATGGTGGCTGGAGGGCAGAGCTTCAGGAAGCTAGTCATTTTGTTGTTCTTGTTACACCGGATTCACGAGCTGTTAAGAATATCTTTATGAGGGGACAGTGAGATGTATTAGAAACCACACCATAGAAGAAAAATAAAAATAGAAGAAAAATAGTAGAGGTTAAAGTAAAGGCTCTATCTTCAAAGAAGAGAAGCAAAGAGTCTTTTGTAAAAATTTCATCTCAGTGGGTATAAAGGAAAAGATAAAAAGAAGACAGGCTGACAAAAAAAGCTAGAATCTGACTTCTACTTAGGTCATTTTTGCAAGTAAACAAAATTGATCCCTTGAAGCGCCTGCCTGTTATATGTAATTTTTAAAAATTCTAAAATTGTGTTATATACTCCTCCGACTTATTAAATAGAGTATAATAAACATAATTTAATCATTAATTGATGAGATCAATTATGAACATTAGTGACAGCCCTCAGGGCTTAACAGTGGATACAAAAGACTATTGGCTCCTAGTATCAATAACTCACATCTATGTGTTTCTCTGCTTCATTTTTATGGTTCTTTCTCTGTTGGTATCAGGTTTTCCTTCTTATGGCTTGAAATGTGCCTCCTCCTTATAACACTACCACACTTCTCAGTCTTACCACAAGCTCTTCAACATCCCTACAGTAGGCAATTAGATAATCAGGCTTACTAGAAGAGTGTATGAAGAAAAGACTGGTTTGAGTGAACAGGCTAGGTAAAAGCAGAACTACGAGCTTTCTCCTGCAGGAAAAATATATAGGTTTTACCCCCTAGGCTTTGCCATACTTCTCATCTATGCAGAAACCCTTGTTTCACGTCAAGCCACCTGATGCTATCTTAGACATATGAGATTGCCAAGCATCTGACCTTCATGTAAGCAGGCTCTCACAGACAGGCAGGGCCAAAAACAAACGAATCTAGAGAAAGAAGAAAAGGATGGAATAAAAGCTTTAAAAAAAAAAAAAGGGCTAGAAAACAAACATTTTGGTGAAAATTAGGAAAAGAGTAGGAATAAATAGAGGCTACTTTATACATATGAAACTAAATACAGTAAGTCATCTACTTTGTTAATTTCATTAAATCTTTAAAGTCTAAAGGAGGGAAATAGAAAAAAAATTAATTTCATTTTGAAAAGTGATAGAGAAAAGATAAAAAACTTCCCCAAAAGAAGTTAGTTTTCAAAGGATTATAATTCCACATAAACTGAGAAACTTTTGTTTGCCATAAACTTCTAAAGTGAGATGCTCATGGTATACAGTATATTTTAGTAAACAAAGGCCCTAATTTTTTTAGTAAATCCTAAAAGTTTTACCACTTAGTTCTTCTCCACTGATGCCATTCATGATTTACACGCCCATATATTTGCAGAAATGTTATTGACTTAACATACTTTCTCAAAACACTGAAATCCTGGAGGAGTTTGCACTGAATGTTTTGAAGCCATTTCTTAATCATAATACCAAAAAAAAAAAATCCATATAGCATTCATTGTGTTCCCTGAAAATATAGGATTTTTCTCTTATTATCATACAACTTTGAGTGTTTTCTGGGTTCTTGTGGGGAGGAAGCCTCAGAGTAATTTCACTAGTAAATACAGGTGATTCTATCACAACTACATGTATTTGTTCATGAAATGGTCATATGCATCATTAAAGAAAAAAGCCTAGATGTAAGGTCAGATACAAAATGGGTTGACATTTACATGGCCCAGGATGGTTTTTCCTATTCACATTCTAGCAGAAACACAACAGGATTTGTGTGTGAAATGGAGCAGAAGACCCAGGTATAAAAGTCATTTTATTATGGCCACATTCACAAAAGAAAAATGGTATCAGACAGCTCCTGATATGATCTGAGAAATGTGAATTAAATTATCAGACTTCAGTGGTAGACACACATCCTCAGGTAGCAGCAAGAAGAAAGGCAAAAGGCACTGAGAAAAGATGTGAGGGTTTTCTCTCTTCCTGATGTTAGGATACCAGCGAGGACAGAGGCGACAAATCTGTGACTATCAAAAAGCTTCCGAAGGAGGTAAGACTCATTTTTAAAAACTTACCTAATTCTGAGTTAACTATGAAAAGAAAAGAAAAAAAGTTTTCTAGCAAGCTTTATTACTTTTCCAAACTTTACCCCAGCTTTTTAAAATTTCACTTAGTTGGGAAATCATGAAAGTCCCAAAAGGAAGAAAACGTTCATAAAAAGCCTGTTAAACAGACATAGAGAAATAATTTTTTTTAACTACATTTGATATTTTTTAATCTAGAAAACTATGTCACGGATGTACACTATGTACTTTAAAATAATTTTTAAAAACTTATTAAATAATTGGCTTCCTTTGTCTCACTCTATACATCTAAAAAATAAAATATAGAAAAGAGGGCCATGGGGGAAAATGAGTAACAATGCTGTACATTCAAGAATAATATTCATGATAGTGAAAGAATAACCAACTGTAAAAACTCATATCTAAAACTGAAGTATGTTTCGGCTTTTGCCTTTCTAAGCTAACAATGGTACTAATTTAGATCATTCTGAAAGTACCTGTACATCACACTCAAAGAACACGAAGCAAACAAAATTAGGCATTTGTCTGAGGAAGAACATCATACGATCATATAACCAGTCCAATTTGGTGTAACAGAGGATCAGGTTCACAAAAAAAATGTGTAAGTAATAGAGAAATTAACAGTGCTTTAATTTTCTCCTACATTCCCTTTGTATCCCACACAACAATGAGAGCAGCTGTACTCAAACACTGGCTAAATTCTTTCTGCCATTTCTTCTGGGACATTTTTCTCAAATGATCATGAAAGTAGGGTAAGTTTCTGTTTCCAAGGAGTAGAACCAATTGTCCTGAATGATCAGCACACCTTTTCTCTTCTCTTGGGGAGTGGCTCCTCCCCTACTCCATCCACTGCAGTCTAGCGAAGGCTGCACCCTGTTGAGGATTAGGTGAGGGACCCAGCTTAGGCCAGGCTTTCTTCCCTGAGACTTTTCCAACCAGAGCTGGGTCTGTACCTCACCCCTCCATCCCTACTGGTAGCAAATCTGGGAAAGCATGAGCATAAAAGCTGCCAGTGGTGGTGTCTCTAGCCATGTAGGGCAGCTGGACTGAGATCCTAAAGCCACCAGATAAGAAGAGATGAAGGCAACCAGCACACAGCAATGACATCATCGAATTCCTGGTTCGAGCCTCTGGGGTCCTCAGCACTGCCTGCCTACCTGACTTTCCAAAGCGTGGTTGTTCAGCCCTTCTTTCTCTTTTGACACATTGTCCTTCCAATGGTTAAGTACTCAGCTGCTAAGCAAAAGATCTGTGGTTCAAACCCACCAGCTACTCTGCAAAAGAAAGATGTGGCAGTCTATTCTCATAAAGATTTACAGCCTTGGAAATCCTATGAGGCAATTCTTCTCTGTCCTATAGTGTTGCTATGAATTGGAATTGATTTGATGGCAATGGGTTTGTTTGTTTGTTTGTTTGTATCCTTCCAATAACCAATAAAACCAAACCCGTCGCCAATAAGTCGATTCCGACTCATAGCAACCCTACAGAACAGAGTAGAACTGCCCCATAGAGTTTCCAAACAGTGCCTGGTGGATTCAAACTGCAGACCTTTTGGTTAGCAGCCGTAGAACTTAACCACTACACCACCAGGGTTTCCACAGATCCCACATATTTCTTTAGCTAGCTCAAGTTGATTTTTAGTTCCTTGCAATCAAGAGACCTTGTAAACATGGGAATATATGTACAAAAAGGATGTGTGGCTACTGTGAACTACTAATACCAGAGTTGGTGCTAAGTAACTCACAAGATGTGATACTCTACGCCTAGGAGAAGGGCATTTAAGGTTCATTTTGACTAATGTCATAGTAGGAAAGTATGGGCTGAATTACCCATTGCCAAGTTGAGTTGATTCCAACTCATATGGACCTATAGGACAAAGTAGAACTGCTCCATAGGGTTTCCAAGGCTATAAGTTTTTACGAAAGCAGACTGCCACATCTTTCTCCTGTGGAGCGAGTGGTGAGTTCAAACTGCAGACCCTTCAGTTAGCAGCTGAGCACTTAACCGCTGCACTACCAGGGCTCCTTACAGGTTAAATAAACCAAAACCCCTTGCTGTCAAGTCAATTCCGACTCATATCGACCCTATAGGACAGAGTAGAACTGCCCCATAGAGTTTCCAAGGATTGCATGGTGGATTGAACTGCTAACGTTTTGGTTAGCAGCCATAGCTCTTAACCACAATGCCACCAGGGTTTCCTATGGGTTAAGGAGGGGGTTAAAGAGGGGGTCAAAATTTTGTACAAAGCTATTTCACACACCCAACTACATAACCTATTGCCATCGAGACCATTCCAACTCATAACTATCCTATAGGACAGAGCAGAACTGCCTCATAGGGTTTCCAAGACTATAATCTTTACAGAAACAGACTACCACATCTTTCTCCCCAGGAACAGCTGGTAGGTTTGAACCATCAACCTTTCGGATAGCAGCTAAGCATTTAACCACCATGCCACCAGGACTCCTGTGCGTGTGTGTATGTGTGTGTGTATTTATATGCATACCCACCAGTCGCTCCACAGGAGAAAAGACCCGACATTCTGATCCTTTAAAGATTTCAGCCTATGAAATCCTACGGGGCAATACTACTCTGTCCTCAGAATCGACTCAACAGCACATAGTGACATATACATATACATATAAATTAATATTTCTATAAATCTCTACTAAGCTGAGTATCACATATATGTTAGAAATGTGTGTGTTTCTTCTTAGAATTTATAGAGAAATTGTGCCACTGCCATAAGCCATGGAGCATTAGCTATTAATCAGTTATATGTTTTTTTTAGGAGGCCTGAATACTGGGACTACTTGGTTTAACCAGGTACCCCAGCTGCTATGGTGGCACATACTCAAACTGTAGGCACAGTATCCAAAAGGAAATAAACTGACTAGCCTTGCAGATACCGCCTATAAATTGTTGGTAAATATCACCACCCATAAGTAGCTAAGAAGTCATAGAAATTATGAAAGTGAAATCATTTGTTGCACCAACCCTGGGCTTTAAGGACTCCTGGCCATGAAGGAAAGAGGGTTATTAAAAATTAAAGAAGTAACAGCAAGGGGATTTTGGAAAGAGCCACAAAAATACACTAGGGACTTGCAGAGTATGTAAAGAAAGCGCTAAGAAGACATTATAAAGCAACTATGTTTTCTGTGTTTCATGACTGAAGGATTTTTTTTTAATGTTCTATTCATTTACCAACCATTTATTGAGCTTTGTGTTAAGCACTATAGGGGGTACAAAGATGAATGGGACACAATGGCTGCTCTCACAGACACTTATA
Organism: Elephas maximus indicus; assembly: GCF_024166365.1. Classification (NCBI taxonomy): domain Eukaryota; kingdom Metazoa; phylum Chordata; class Mammalia; order Proboscidea; family Elephantidae; genus Elephas; species Elephas maximus. The sequence goes on along the minus strand of NC_064826.1, from coordinate 60,707,256 downwards.
CAAAAAAATATAATACAAGAAATAATTACCATAGAAGAGGTAAAAGAAAATACTATAGGAGTTCAGAGTGAATGAGGCCTCAGAATGACGGATCAAGCAGAACTGGCAGATTTTCACTTTAGGGAATCAAAGTCTGAATACTAGAGCCACAGAGAATTCAACAGTAGTTTAAAAAAAAAAAATTTTTTTTTTTAAAAAAGACTATTATGTCCAAAGACTAGCAATGATCATTCTTAGTACGAGAACTGTTATCTATATCTGGATATAATTTGATAATTTAACAAAGAATCTTTGTAATATTATAGGAACACTGCCTAGAAGAGCTGAACAATTGCTGTGGCTCGGACCCTCGTGAACAATGGTTCTTTTCTCCCCTCTGGTGGAGGATCGTTTGGATGAACTCCAGGGCCTGCAAGTACACCACCTGCCCATATGGTTCAAAGATGTGTTTTTTCCTAGTTGCCCTGGACACAGCTAGACAACCAAACTCTTTTCCATATTCCTTAAGGAAAATTTAGTTTTGGGAATTGTTGCTTCAGCTAATCATGGGGAACTTGGAGACTCACCTGTACCTCACTATTTCTCTCCCCAGTATGGAATCTATGTCAGGGAAGATGAGGTTTTATTAGAAGCCCTGGTGTCACAATGGTTAAGCACTTGGGTGCTAACCAAAAGGTTGGTAGTTCAAAAGAAGAAAGATACAGCAGTCTGCTTCTGTAACGTTTACAGCCTTTGAAACCCTATGGGGGCAGCTCTACTCTGTCCTATAGGAGTCAGAATCGACTCCATTGTTATGGGTGGTTACAAGTAGTGATGGTGTTTTATTACTCACAATACCAAAGCCAAATCAACTAACTAAATTTTTTTAATTATTGCCTGAAGCACTTAAGAGTCTAATTCCCACCATAATCACTATTTCTCCTAATGATTCAAAGAAGATTCACTTCACAGAAAACCCGGTGTAATTTCCTGACTGAGCCCATCACAACCAGCTCCTTCTGTGGGCAAGTGGTGGCTAGAGCACCAGCACGGCTGCCCACTCTCAAGGAACCAAAAAACGCCGCGAATCCACCTTGGTTCAGGTATTTCAGTGGTGGCTAGAGCACCAGCACGGCTGCCCACTCTCAAGGAACCAAAAAACGCCGCGAATCCACCTTGGTTCAGGTATTTCCTTTCACGCGCACCAAGATTCTTTTCAATGCAGAACTTTAGAGGGAAAAAATAGGCTCAGTCACAGATGAAACCATATAAAAGGGTACACTGAAGTGTTAATTTAAATATAAGTTCAGACACAGAAGAGCAAGATGGAGAACATGAGCTCAAGAATCGGACAAACCTGGGTTCCCGATCCAGGCCTTGTGCCAGATACCTAACTTCTCTAAATCTTAGTTTCCTCAAATATAAAATACATATAATAATAGTTCTTATACCTCAGAGGGTCGTTGTGAGGCCAGTGATATACCTAATATTTATTTAGGAATGACCAGACACTAAGCTTTTTGGCACCACAGACACCCCTTTATCCTGGGGTTCGTGCTTCTGCATGAGGTCTAGTACCGGTCTTGGTTCTCTTGGCTCAGCTCAGCCCAGGTACTTCCTTTTACACTACCCACAGGCTGCCATTTTTTCATTTTCTCAGTCACTCCTTAGGTCCCTCAGTTCCTACTGATCCTTCTCCTACGTTGCTTTTGCACAATTTCATGAATTTCAAGCACTGTTTTAGCATTTTTTATCAGCCATTACCCCACAGTCCTTCTTGGTATTTCCCTCGACTAAAGGTAGGAGCTATTTATAGAACGCTAAGCGTTTTAATGAGAAAGTATAGGTCTCTCGCTCTCTTTCTCACTATCATATATCCCCACTGTAATTACAAAGTTGCAGGTTATGAGTCAACAGAGCTGAAAACTCATGGTTACATAATGAAACTTCAAATCCAGGGTTTATTGATCAGATTAGAATGATGACAAGAGATTTTACCACCATCAGGACACAGAAAGGAAATTTAGTGAGTAACTATTAAAAGACGAGAGGGGAACTTTACATTTACCAACAGGAACATCAGACACCCACATATTGACAGCTGACTGCCACTTGAAGCTCTGGACAAAGGAAGATTAACAAAAAAAAACTTATCATGAGTCCATTTTGCCAGTAACAACCAAATAACTTTTCATACAAACAATTCTAAATTGGCAGGAACACATTTCTAAAAAAAAAATGTGGGAGTGTTTTAAGATAATTGCTGCCAATCAGGAAGCAGGACTCTGTCTTCTGAGACTGCACTAAACAAAATGTTCTATCTCATCAAAGAAGGAAGAAAATTCTGAGGCATCAGCTTTCAAAACATACACAAATAATGGCTTTCTTAATAAAATGTGGTGAGTGATCTACGATGGTATCTTTGCAGAAGCCTCATCTACCCACATATGTCAAATCTCAATCAAAAGAAGCCACCACATTCAGCTCTTTCTCTCACTTACCAAAGCATTTTATCTCTATGTGCAAGCAGCATAAAGTACTGCAACGAAGAAACTATATTTTAATAGTACGAAAATTTACAATAATTGTTCTACTACCACTGCAATTAGGTTGAAATTACCATGAGAACATAAACACTAATAAAAGGTAATTAGTGTTACAGCAGTATATACAAGCACAGGTGAAAACCTCACCACCATAGGACTCAGCCAACGTCATCTTCTCCAGGATATTCCCCATAAACACTGGAAGGACTCAGTAAGAGATGCACAGAATCGTGTGGGCGATTAACTTTAACTAAAATTAACCCTATCTGATCAAGTAGCAAGTGTCAGCTCACTTTCTACACGTTTTTAATTTTTTTTAACAATTGGCATGCCCAGGCAGCACTTCTTCTTAACTAGAAAATAATTAATCTGGAAAAATGATTGATTCAACTTCATTTAAATATTCTAAAAAGAATTATAATACAACTTTCACCAAATTTGCTTTAGACAGAAAAAATACCTGTTCCCATCGAGTCAATTCTGAATCATAGAAACCCTATAGGACAGAGTAGAACTGCCCCATAGGGTTTCCAAGGAGCGGTTGGTGGATTCGAACGGCCAGTCTTTTGGTTAGCCACCTGGGCTCTCAACCACTGCACCACCAGGGCTCCTCATACATAGAGGTCCTCTCTAAAATTTTTATTCCCAAATGACTTGGGGGTTTATAGAAAATATCTCATAGGGCAGCTCAGCTTAGTATCAGTTAAAAGACATCATATCACATCTGAAAAGTTAAGGGAAAAAAGAACATTGTGAATGCTCTGAAATCTGATACCTCATAAAAAGGATTTAGCACCATAGAGAATTAATAAGCTCCATCACTGTCAATGAAAATCTCATGTTTACACACACACACACACACACACACACACACACCCGTTGACTTGGAGTGGATTCCAAATCATACAGCGACCCTATAGGACAGAGGAGAACTGCCCCATAGGGTTTCCAAAGAGTGGCTAGTGGATTCAAACTGCCAATCTTTTGGTTAGCAGCTGTAGCTTTTAACCACTGTGCCACCAGGGCTCCCTCATGTTTATAGGGACTGCAAATATTAGTACTAATGATTTCTCCACAGCATGTCTATTTTTTGTTTAACAAAAAATGGGGGGAGGGGAATAAGATTATAGTTACTTCCAAAGTTATCTTCTACTTTAAATTTTTCTTGATCCCTCAACCCCTTCCAACTACAGCTCCATTTCTGTTACCCTTTATACCAAAATTCCTCAAAAATATTAGTTGATCCCAACTGTCTCCACCTCCTCACCTCCCATTCGCTCTTGAAGCCATTTCAATCAAGCTTTTGTCCTCTCCTCTCTACTCCACTAAAAGTAAGCAATGCCTCACCAATGCCAATTCCAGTAGGCAATTTCCAGACCTCATCTGGACTTCTCAGCAGCATCTGGACACACTGGACCACCACCACCCCCCTTCCTATAACTCTTTCTTCACTTGGACTCCAGACACCACACACTCCTAGTTTTCCTCCTAGCTCATGGCTTGGCCCTCTCAGTCTCCTTTGCTGGACTCCTCCTTTCCTAACCTCTAAAGACTAAAGCGTCCCGGGGCTAGAACCCTGGACCTCCCCTCATCTCTGTCTCCACAGATGATATCTATGGTTTAAATACCATCAATACACTGAGGGTTCCAAAATTTTTATCCCCAGGTCCTACATTTCCCTCAACCCTAGACTCATATATCCAACTACTTATTTGACAACTCCTTTCAAATATCTATCGGTTACCTCAAATTTCTCAAGTCTAAAACTGAATTTTTGATCCCATAACTTTCCGACTCTTCTGGCTCCCCACCTCAATAAATGATTCTACTATTAACTTACTCAATTTCTCTGGTCAAAAACTTAGGAATCCTTGATTGTTCTCTGATATTCTACACCAATCCAACAGCTAGTTCTCTTGACTATATTTTCAGAACATATTCCAAATCCAACCATTTCTCAGCCCTCGGCTATTTCCATCCTAGTTCAAGTCACCATCATACCTTACCTGGATGCTTACAACAGTCTCCTATCTGGTCTTTCTGCTGCCACTCTCCTACTTTCGTCCCACCCCCAGTGATCCTTTCAAAAGTATCACTGTCCTGCTCAAAACTTCTAACAGCCTCTAAGTGAGAATAAAACGCTATATACTAACCATGCAAGTAAGGGGCTACTTCTCTGACCTTCTCATCATGGTCCTGATTTTCACTAGCCACCCTGGTCTCCTTTCTGTTTCTGTAGACTATCAGACCCTGTATACTTCAAGGCCTTTGCACATTCGCACCCTCTTCCTGAAACTCTCTTCCCCCAGATACACCCATGGTTTGCTCCCTCCCTTCATCCAGATCTACACTCAAATATTGCCTCAGAAATACGTTCCCTGACCATTTGTATCAACACCCTCACCCCATCTCTCTTTCCCCTTTCCTTGCTTTGGTTGACATTCCTTGCACTTCTGCCTGATGTTATATTATGTATCTGCTTATTATCTGCCTATCATCCCAACTAGAGTAAAATGTCCATGATGGCAGGGACTTCGTCTATCTCGCTCAGTCTTAAACCCCCAGGGCCAAAAACAGTGCCTAGCAAAGAGTAGGTGCTCTGTAAATCTTTGTTGAATGAATATGTGAATAAATGGTTTCTACACTCTTGCCCATTACTAAGGCAAAGAATATGTATTTCAATTGTTTATTACTTTAATACATATGGTATAATGCCAAAAGGAACCATTAAATGCTTTTCAGGTTTATAAGTTTTAGAAGCTCATAACATTAGGGAGTTTCTAGTTTTTTTTTTTAGGCAGAAACAGCAGCATGGGCAAAAAGTCAAGGTAAGAAATACTATATTTTTGGAAGTATAGTTCCGCACAAGAAAGATGGGGAAAGTTGGGGAGAAGGAGGCAGAATTGGTGAAAGATGAGGCTTGGGATAAGCAGACAGGAGACAACCATGAAGGGTCTTGTGTGACAGCCTGAGTTTTGAATGTTATCTGGCAGGCAACGGTGAGTTGTTGAAAAGCCGTAAGCAGGGAAAGAATAATCAGAATTTCATTTGGGAAAGTTATTCTGGTCACATAAGATTATATAACCCACATAAACTTGTCAGTTCTTAGTTGAAGTAGCAACTTAGGTGCTCCAGATCTGCAGGGAGATAAGACAAACAAGTATAAAATCTTAAATGATTATTTAACCCCTTATCGTTCATACCTAAAAAAGTATTCCTAGCTTCTTGCTCACAAATCTTTAACTGATGAACTATCTCATTAAAATATTTTCTCAGCATGTTCCAATCCAAACATTTTCAACCAATTAGCTCTTCAACAACACTTACATGACAGTCTTTAATTACTGCACAGTGATGCCTGCGTCTGTATCATGAATCAATTACTTATTACATTAAATGTTACTACTACACTGGGTAGTGAAATATTCAACAAGAAAATTCAATTATGGTTATTTTAATTAGTAAAAAACTGTCATCTAATTATTCAGATGCCAAAACAAACTAGAGTTTATACAATATAAATGTCAAATTAAAGTAAGAGAGTTCAGTTGGTCTACTAGACAAGAGACACATAAAAAGTCTTGTCTTTCTAAGCTTAAAAATGTAGGTTTGATTTTAATATCCACTAAGGTAAAGAAAAGGAGCCCTGGCAGCACAGTGGTTAAGTCACTCAGCTGCTAACCAAAAGGTCTGCAGTTCAAACCCACCAGCCATTCCACGGGAGAAAGACGTGGCAGTCTTTTTCCTTGGAAACCCCATGCGGCAATTCTATTCTGTCCCATACGATCACTATGAGTCTGATTCGACACAAAAGCACTGGGTTTGGTTTTGGTACATGTACAGAAGCTTAATATAGAATGCACAGTTAACACTAAGTTTCTTTTCTAATCAAATTATTTTCAATGAAAGTCAAATGGGTTTGTTTTAACTGATATTTTAAATCATTATTTGCCTTCTATTTCTCTTGGCTTCCTTTGCTTCCTTAGTATTTATAACATAATCATTACTTTTCCTTCTTACCTTAGAGCTTATTCTGAACGCCGCATTTGGCAGCTACGCCATCTTTGATTGCTTCACAAAAACATACACTGAACACCTACTACATGTCAGGCACAATGTCAAGCATAGAAGGTGCAAGAATGAAAAAGATAAGATCTTCATCCTCAAGTAGTTCTTGAAGACAGCAAGCCAGTATTCCTTCCTTTCTTCCTGCTGGGCATGTAAAATGGTGTGGAGTATACTTTTAATTTATATGACCCATCTATGGCTGTTTTTATCTCCTTAAGCAAGTAACTTAATGACATACTTGTCCTTCCTCAATGATCTTTCTTGTAATAAATGTAGTTTCTTACATTTATTACAACTTCATACAAGTCTATTTTAAAAAGCAAAACAAGTCAGATAAATAATGTACAATATCCGAACCGTCTCAAACAAACTTTTCTCCACTCAGTAAGCAAGCTTACAGTTAATGCCAAATCAGAGAGGATCTAGAAAGAGAATCACTAAAAAGAATGAACAACAGCAGAGGACCTGAAGAACATCCAAATGGATGTTCTCTCACTGGCACCTCTTCAGAAGTGTCTGGGATGACAATGAATTGACTCTAGGGTCAAAGAAGCAACACAGCACAGTTATTCTGTAGCACAAACAAGTTCAATTTCTGCCCTCCGGATACACTTTCCTAGTAAGCCTTTCCTGGATGTCTTGAATTATGTTCATATGTTTGGTGAAGGTAGAACTTATAAGTGATGAACCTGGATATCTGGCTGAATGAGATATCTAAGCAAGATGTTAAAGGGGCCATGTGGTGTCTCCTTGCCACTTACAGTAAATTGCAATAGGAAAGAGATGGATGTAAAAGTGAACTGCCCAAAATGAAAACATTAAATATTTTGAAAATTCTGTTGTACAAACTAAGAACACATGTCCTAGAATGTCCACCAAGGATGTAGCTACACAATCTTTTGTTAAAGAGATTTAGCCTATGGATGGGTCTAACCAACTACACAGCAGAAAACCTACATCTTAGACTGATGGGGAGAATGAAAGAATGAAAAGAAACAGCACTGTCTGCCTCTTTAAATTCTAGAGACAGGAAACAGGTCAAAGGAGCTACATCTGTTATACCCTGGAGCAGCTCACAAATCAGCAGAACTGTTGGAAGAACCAAAAGAAGTAGGGCATTCTCAGTTTCAAAGGGTGGGCCATGATCTCCTGGATCTCAAAGGGTGGGTCCACAGCCTCCTAGGTTTCAAAGAGTCAGATCTTTGCCAACTCGGTTCGAGTCTGTGTGTGAAGTGTGGGGCTACAGTCAAGGAATGCCAGGGAAATGGGGCGACCACAAAAAGCTTAGGAGGCAGGGCTGCCATGCCCAAAGGGCAGAAGAATGGGGCCTGCCAGGGTTGAATGGGTGGAGTCACTACTCAGACGGACTAGGAGAATGGAGTTGTCTAAAGCCAGGGGAGCAGAGTTGCCATTCCAGAGCGCCTGAAAGGCAGAGCTGAAGCCCAGGGCCAAAGGGACTCCACTCAGAATCCAAGGGACATGGCTAACAGCAGAGTCGGAAAGGTGGGACCATGGTCCAGATGGTCTCAGAGAACAGAGGATTATTTTCAAGACTTGCGAGCTAATGTAATTTTTGTTCTGCTGGGTTTTGAACTTGCTTGGCCTGTTATCCCTTCTTTCCCTCCTATTTTTCCCATTTGTAATGGGAATATCTTCCTCATACCGGTTCCAGCATTGTACTTTGGAAACAAACAACCTGTATTCTAAATTTCACAAGTTTACAGATGAAGATGAATTTTGCCACAGGATGGAATATGTCTAACGTCTCACCCATATTTGATTTAGATGATTCAGGAGATGAGATTTTGGGCTTGGAGTTGATTTAAGACTTTTGAGATCATGTGATGAGGTGAATGTGTTTTACATGTGGTAAGGACATGAATTTTTAGGGGCCAAAGGCTAGAACATTACGGATTGAATTGTTGTTGTTGTAGCTAGGTGCCACCAAGTCAGTTCCGACCCACAGCAACCCTATATACAGCAGAATGAAACACTACCCAGCTCTGCACCATCTTCACAATCATTGTTATGTTTGAGTCCATTGTTGAAGCCACCACGTCAATCGAATGATGCTCCCAAAAAAATACATGTTGTAAATCCTCACCTCTATGCCTGAGGTCATAATTCCATTTGGGAACGAGTTGTATTTGTTAGGTTAATGAAGCCAGATTAGTGCAGGGTGTACCTTGAGTCAATCACTTTTGAGATATAAAAGAGATTAAACAAGGGAGCAAAGGAGAAATGGGTTAAGACAGGTGTGAAGACACATGGAGATCTCCAAGGAACCAGGAAGCAAAAGCTGAAGAGAGGACCTTCCTCCCAAGCCGACAAGGAGAAAAATTCATCCCCTAGAGCCAGTGCTCTAAATTCGGCCTTCCAGGCTTCTAAATTGGGAGAAGATAAATTTTTGTTTGTTAAAGCCACCCACTTGTGGTATTTCTGTTACAGCAGCACTGGATTACTAAGACAGACATCAACATTAATATTTACATTCCACAGAAAGTAGACACATTGTAAATACCTTTGGGAAGAATACGCAGAGAAACAATTTCGAAATGGAAAAAAATATATATACAAAGTCTGAAATACTTCCTAGAACATCATGAAAAAGAAATCTGGCTTTTCACACACAGGCTAAACAAATTACTCTTTTGTTCATGTGCCTCACGTTTTTAGGCACCTTTTCCTAGTACACCTCACAAGCTACTGGGTCCTGCTGGCGAAATACTTCTCTCTGGAGAGGGTTTAAAAAAAAGCAGGATAGAAGAAATGCCCTGAATTTAAAGCAGTTATTCTTTCTCATCATAAGAGCACAGTGACCTCTATGAAAAACATAATGAAAAATGCAAGTCAATGCTATAAAGCAGAAAATGAAACCTAGGTTTCTGTCTACCAAGATATAAGATCTGTAACTTTAGAGTTCACACAGCTAAAACAAAGAAGATATAAAATAATCCTATGCAGGTAGAAACTTCTCCTGAGAGTGTTATCTCTCAGCAGAGACCCAGACATTACTGGGGAGTCAGTTCTCATTAGGAGCCTTCTTCCAAAAACTTCCCTATTGTCAACAGAGACATATAGTTGGTGGAGTCAAAATAAAAGAAAAAACAACTAGTACAGCCTATGTTTCTGGCCCACAATAAATTCAGAAAGTATTTAAATAGAAAGGGCACCGAACTTAGATTCAGAAAGAATATGTCCAGTCTAATTCTGCTAATTCATGGGTTTTCCCATAAACACTTATCAACTTGACTAAAGTGCTGTATGATCGTGAGGAGGGGGGTCTAAAGATTATTGTCTCTCCTTCAAAAAACTGACTGATGCAGCAATAATGAGTGCTCAGTAGCTGACTTCATGATCTAGGATGTAGCAAGGAAACATAACCACTGTTCCCTTCCTCCAAGACTGGGAATGGTAGCCTAAAAAGCTGAAATCTAAGGAGAGAATCTCTTCCCACAACTATAAGAAAGATCAGGAAGGAGGGTACATGCTTCACGCCCAGCCTGAAGAAAATGGGCTTTATCCTGAAAGCTATGGGTAGCAATAAAAGGGATTTCGCAGAGAGGGGTATGGTCACGCTTGAGTTTTAGAAAGATCACTGGCAGGAACTTTGAAGATGAATTTTAGTGGTATAAAAAGAAAAAAAATTGCCGTCAATTCTGACCCATAGTGACCCTAAAGAACAGAGTAGAACTGCCCCATAGGGTCTCCAAGGCTGTAATCTTTACAGAAGCCGACTGGCACATCTTTCTCCCATACAGCGGATGGTGGGATTGAACTGCTGACCTTCAAGTTAAGAGCCGAGCGCTTAACCACTGTGCCACCGGGACTCCTTCTTAAGAGATACAGAAGGCATCGATGAAGCCAAACAAGACACTATTATAATCGTATATGTGAAAGGCGACAGGAACAGAAAAAGAATTTGAGAAATACTTAGCGCACGAAATCAACAAGATGAGGCTGTGCAGGAGAGGAAGATGCCTCTGTGACAATGATGACTGCAACTACTGCTACTTATACTAACATGAACTGAGAGCACCACTGTGTCAGTCATGGTACTGAATACTTGTATTCTCTCATTTAATCCTACTGACTGACTATCCTAGGAGGTGAGTACTATTATTTTCTCATTTTACATACAGGAAAACCGAAACTTAGAGAGGTTAAGTAGTATGTCCCAGGCCACATGATAAGTGGGGGAGCCAGGATTCAAGCCTGCATCTATTGATGCCAAAGTCTACAGGCCAAAATTTTTCCTAAGCTCCCGGCGTCTCAGGATTCTGGTGTGGGTGACTGGAAATCACTATTTACCTAAAACCATGGAAGCAGCAGTAAAGAAATCAAACAATCCATTGCACTGGGCAAATGTGCTATAAAAGACATCTTTAAAGTGTTAAAAAGCAAAGATATCACTTTGAGGACTAAGGTGCGCCTGACCCAAGTTAAGGTGTTTTCAATCGCCTCACATGCACGTGAAAGCTGGACAATGAACAAGGAAGACTGAAGAAGAATTGATGCCTTTGAATTATGGTGTTCGTGAAGAATACTGAACATACCATGGACTGCCAGAAAAATGAACAAATCTGTCTTGGAAGTACAGCCAGAGTGCGCCTTAGAAGTGAGGATGGCGAAACTTCATCTCACATACTTTGGACCTATTATCAGGAGGGACCAATCACTGGAGAAGGACAACACACTTGGTTAAATAGAGGGTCAGCGAAAAAGAGGAAGATCCTCAGCGAGATGGATGCCTACTGGCTGCAACACAGTGACTCCAACAATGGGCTCAAACATGGCAACGATTTTGAGGATGGTGCAGGACTGAGCAGTATTTTGTTCAGTTCTACATAGGGTCAGTACAAGTCAGAGCTGAGTTGATGGCACCTAACACCACCACCTAGTTCATATAATAAGAAACTTAATTCTGTACCATTTGTCATATTCTGGTTTCTAAGAGTATCTTGATGGCACAATCCCTCACAGTTATCTTAGTCTCTCCTGCACATAGCACATGGTGGGTGCCATGCTGGCTTTCCCAGTTGAGGTCTGTGGACTTGAAGCTGTAGCTGTTCTTTTACTAAATGGTGTAGAGTGTTCTAGAAGGCACACTTCATAGCCTATGAGGCTTTTCATCTTTCTACAAGATGATATAGAATTCTGGGTAATTCTGCGTATTTATCTATAGATCTACCAGTGTGGGAAGGACCCAAGCATGAAGCATTCTGGCACACTCTAATGTTTATATGCACATATTAGGCCTTCACAAGGAGAAAAAACAGACACTCCAAGTTGAAGGCATGAAGATTTATTTCATCTCAAGTGCCCTCGATTCCACTTTCTCTCAGTCATACAGTGGATGGTTACCAAAGTGTTGGTAAGGAACTAAAACGGAGGCTGGCGTAATCCTGTACCAGGGAAATCTGCTAGACTTTGATTAATAACAGATACGTTCAAGACATCTGCGTTGTTACACCTCCTGCCTTGGTGTCACGCTTAGCTACAAATGAAAACAAACAAAAAAACCTCATTGCAATTGAGTCAATTCTGAGTGATATCTCCCAGGTTAGTGCCAAAGCAGATTGGTCTGTGTCTGCTTTTGAGATATCTAAAGAGCCTTAACTACACGACAGGGGGTCCTGGCTCCATGACCGTTACCTGAAATCTAGGAAAACTCCTGCTCAATATTCCTACTTTCAGAGCGCAATAGCTAACCAGCTTAGGGCAGGTTCATATTTTCCTTTTTTAGCATCTTTAAATGTGTAATTTGATAAGGTTTTTAATTTGCTGCTTTTATTGTACCAGCACCAACACAGCCAATATTTCTCTCTGTCATATAGACTTCTATTTTATTTAGAACCTTATAGTTACTCCACAAACCTTTTCATGTCTATTATAGTTCAGATAAAGACTGAAACATATAACATGGTTATGATGGAACACAGCAGTAATTCTGGTATGAGTAACTATTTTAAGTATAGTGGCCAAGATCATGGACTCTGGAGCCAGACTGCCCAGGTTCACATCATGACTCTACCACTTATGAGCTGAGTGATTCTGAACAAGTTCCTTACCCTTTCTGAGAACGTGGGGATAATATCACCACCGTCAGAGGATTGTCGTAAGAATTAATCTTTATAAAGCACTTCAAACAGTGCCTTGCACATAGTATACACCATATATTTATTTATTACAAAAGTAAAAATAATCCTGGCTAAACTCTGAGTTTTTGCCAATGCACTAAACAGTGAGGTGGAAAAACCAATTACAATGTACTCAAAATCTAATTAACCTTCAAATAAAATGTCTTATACATGTATACATATGAAAAATATGCTCCAGTTAGAAAACTGTGCTTTTATATAAATGCCTTATTCCCTGATAAAGATATAGAGATTTTTAAAAATGCTAAATCTATATAATGTTTAGAAAACAAACACGTGGAGGAGTCGGTCTATTCTTGAGAAGACTACAAATAAGCGGACAGCCTTAGTTACCCTGTCTGAGAAAACAGAAAATAGCTCTTGTACATTTTCACTTACCTATCTCAATTTGTTTAGTCACATGAAAACTAACGATTTAAACTTATTCTTGAAAAGTAACCAGGTAGTAATTCATCACTGAAAACTTTTATGGAAAAGTTCTACATCAGATACAAAAATACACAGATATCAAACCTAGAAACTATAAAGTCAGAGTGGTTTTTTTTATTTTAAAATCCATTTTTAGTAATAGAATCCATCAAAAATTATTGTGGTCAGCAAGAACCACACAGCTATTTTTCAAGAGGCCCACATCTCTAAAGCAGGCATAAAGCAGTGAAAGGAAGGTAGTAACAGAAAGAAAAATGTGCCTGAGGGGCATATGTTACTATTCTTTGGACTTTTTTGTTCTTCTTTACTTTTTTTTATCTTTTTAAGATAATCTAGGTTAAAGGGATGTGATTATATATTTTGAAGATCTAAAAATGCAAAGATCTTCTTTAATCACAGTAAATTCTATTCACTATATTTCTATACAAGGTTTCATTGAACATTGAATTCTGTGTTCCACTGCATATTGTAGTTTCATATCCACACACAGCACCATCATTTAAAAAGAGCTTTTAAAACATTTTATACCCAGCCTTGTTCCAGAAATGATTTTAAGATTACAATATACTTACAATATATCAAGATAAAATAAAAATCTAAATAGCTAAATGGAACATCTGGTTAAACATGGGAGATTAACCACTCAGCCCCTTTATCTCCTCCTCTCAGAATGCACGCCAGTAAAGGAATAAAAAGGATGTAAACCCACCGGGACAAAGAGAAAGGTAGAAATATTTCAAACCATGGTGGCAAAGTAATTGCTGGAATGGCAGAGCAGAGAAAGCTACTAGTTATGTGCCTGTCAGTGGGATACCCAGACAGGCCAGGTAAACCAAGGACAGAGAGTGAGGAGTAGAACTAAAAACAGAAGAGCTATTGGAGCAATTGAAACCTCCAGGGTTCCCACTCCGACTCGATGTAGCCAGGCCATTCTCTGGACAAACTGACCTCTAGAGAATTAAGGATCACACTTCTCATCAAGGGAAAGTAGGCTGAGAATCAGGACTACACTGAGAGACTGAGTGAAAATTTGCAAACTGAACAACAGTCAGACCCTCAAATCCACTCCCTGATCTGCTGCCACACACAGGGGTCAACTTCCCCAAGAAAAGACCAGAAGAGTCTCTTCTGGAAAAACTGAGCCTCTCTAAGAAAAAGTCCTCACATACTGACATTTTTGATGTCCCTAATAAAGCAACTTGCTTGCCACTTTATCACCCCATAGCTAAAAAAAAAAAAAAGCAACCTACTAATAAGCCTTACACACAGCGAGAACTGCTAATCCTTACGTCAGGCCTCATGCTTAAAAAGCACTAGATAGTGAATAACCACCATATATTTAAGAAAAACCGCCGATATATAAGAGCAACATAAAAAATAAACAGGAAAGAAAAATATTAATTTTACAAAAAAAAAAAAATGAACCTATAATATTCCCCAGAGAATCATTTAAGTAGAGGAAAACAAATAGAACTTTGATTAATATCTTCAGAAAGAGAAGATATCACATATATGTAAAATACAAAGAGAGCACTATGTGAAAGAAAATATCAGCAAAAAAGATTACTGACATTAAAAATATGACAAATGAAGATTTAAATCAAGAAATTAGAAAGCTAAATCAAGGGAATATCCTAGAAAGTAGAAACAAAAGACCAAAGGATTAGAAATGCAAGTGAACAAATAAGAGTATTAGAATACCCAATATCTGTTGCTGTCAAGTAGATTCCAACTCACAGCGACCCTATAACCAAAAAACCAAACCCATTGCCGTGGAGTCAATTCTGACTCATAGCGACCCTATAGGACAGAGTAGAACTGCCCCATAAAGTTTCCAAGGAGTGCCTCATGGATCTGAACTGCCAACCTCTTGGTCAGCAGCAGAGCTCTTAACCACTGCGCCATCAGGGCTCCAGCAGAATATCAATACAGTAGATCTAAAATCTAACTAACAAGACTTTGAGAGAGTATAAGGAAAAACTGAAGAAAGGTGACTAGCAAAGTAGTAATAAAACGAGAAAAATTTTCAGAATCAAAAGACAAAAGTCTCCAGGTTCATCCCAGAACTAAAGGTCACAAATCTTCAAAGTGCCCACCAAATACTCAGGCCTATGAACAAAAATAAAGAGACATATTAAAAGGTAAATTATTATGAAACTTGACCATCCTAGAATAATATAAAAAAGATCCCAAGAGCTTCCAAAGAAAAAAATTAAAAACACATAACACATTAGCAATTAGAATAGCAAGGCCTTCTCAAAAGTAAAAATTGAATCTAGAAAACAACAGAGCAAGGATTTTAAAATTCTGTGGGAAAAATATATTTCCAACCTAGAATTCTATACCCAGCCAAACTACTCTTCAAGTGTAAAAGTAGAAATAAAGACAGCTTCAGCCATGAAAGTATCATAAACTTAATCTCCCATATTCTTTTCCTTAGGAAGTATGGAAGGATGTGTTTAAGAAGGCATACACAAGGCACAGGACATTGATTCAGGCAATCTAACACGACAGAGCACTGAAGGAAGCCCTAGGATAATGGCAGTTCTTCAGGCCTAAGGAATAAGCCATCCCAACTAGAGCTGGGGAAGTTGGAACTATAAGACAGAAGTCTCCAAATGCATTTAATCACTTGAAAGATTGTTAGCACATCTGGGGGGAAAACAGTACAAAAATAAGCAGTAGGGAAAAAGAGTATTAATTATCAACTTAACTTGAAACAAAAAACTGTACAAGCCCTGAGAGTATGGCCCCTGGACACCCTTCTAACTCAGTGCTGAAGTCACTCCTGAGGTCCTTCAGCCAAAGATTAGACAGGTCCATAAAACAAAACGAGACTAAATGGACACACCAACCCAGGAACAGGTCAGGAGGCAGGAGGGGGCAGGAAAGCTGGTAATGGGGAACCCAAGGTCAAGAAGGGGAAAGTTTTGACATGGCACAGGGCTGGCAACCAATGTCACAAAACAATATGTATATTAATTGTTTAATGAGAAACTAATTTGCTCTGTAAACCTTCATCTAAAGCACAATAAAAAAAATAAGTTGTACAAGAAAGAAAATATATCACAGTATACCATTTCACAGGGAAATGAATACTGATTACATAGTCTTCACAACAAAAATACACACTACTGATTTAAATAAGCTTTGTGATATAACCTTAGAGTACCTGAAAAACAACAAAAAAGAAGAAAATAATAAAAATGTTAATGTCATTGTCTAATAGATTAGAGTTAGCATATGGAGCTGCCCGGAAAACAGGAACCTGCTTTTTTTTTTTTACAATCACCCATTTAGTATGATATGACATTTTAAAGCTCGATGCATGTGTTTGTTAGAAAAAAATCAGCATGAGAAAATTCAAAAGAAAAGCATTTCACATTTACTAGACAACATATTCAACTATAAGCTTATGAATAAAGCTTAAAAAAAAAGTCATTACCTCAAGACAGCATAACTAATCCTAGTATGGGTAATGAACAAAAATGTGTGGCAAGGATTTCACTAAAGATGACACAATATAATTAAAGAATATCCCTTTTAAGCAAATAACAATAATATGTATCATTCACTTAAAAAGTATTCCTTGGGAGGAAATAAATTTTTAATATATAATCTCCATTTTCAGAGAATTAAAAAGATATTAAATGCCTAATAACGGTTCCTGCTGATCGCTGCCTCCCTTGGCCTGGTAAACTCCAAAAAAAAAAAAACAAACCTGTTGCCATTGAGTTGACTCCAACTCATAGCAACCTTATAAGTCAGGGTAGAAGTGCCCCATAGGGTTTCCAAGGAGCGCCTGGTAGATTCGAACTGCTGACCTTTTGGTTAGCAGCCATAGCTCTTAACCACTACACCACAAGGGGTGGAAACCCTGGCCTGGTAGGTAAGAGTATTCACAGTGCTAGTCAGTCCTGCGGCAGGAGGCAGAGGAGAAGGGGTCAGCCCTTATCCCAAGCACAGTCTCTACCAGGCTGAGCACTAATGCACTCTCATTAGTCCATATCATTAGTCTACTGATGAGTAAAAGACCTAACTTGGCACATGAAAGGCTTTGGCTTATCAACGTACAATGTGACAAAGCAGAGGTTGTATAAAAGTCAATGTAGAAAAATTGACAACTCCTGCAAGAATAAATTTCCTGAGTGACTTATAAGCTACTTTCTGAGTTAATATGAAAACAGAATTCCAAAAATATAAGCAATTGCAGCATTGTTTTGGAATAAGCATACAGCTATCCAATGTAGATAATACTTGAATGATAGGTCCCTAAAAGACAGATAATACATATTGGAATGTTTAAGTTTGGGCATATTTGCCTAAGAACCAAAGCAATAAAATATACGCTCTTGGCTTATATAAAGATAAGAGGCAAGCCAGAAAATGAGTTCCCAAATATTTGTTATATTGACTGTATCTTTAAAGCAATCGCAAATGTAAAATGCATACTTGACTATACCATATCTCATCTTCCTTTATTTTTTATACTTTTCCATTTAATATGCATGTGTTATTGAACTATACATAGAAACCTGAACCTTTCCTCTCAAACTCAGCACATTTGAAATAAAACTGCTGATCTTCCTCCCCTCAACCCTGGAACCTACTACCCATTCAGGCCTAAAGCCTTGATGACTCTAATTTGATATCCAATCTATTACCAAATCCTGTTGGCTCTACCATCAAAATAAATTAAGAATGCAATCATTTCTCAATATCTCCAGGACAGCCACTCTACTTGGATGGTGGTCAGATTCATCACTATCTCTTATTTTATTGCAAGAGCCTCCTCCAAGTAGTCTCCTGCCACTGCCCTTGCTTTCCTATCATCTTTCCTCAGCATAGCTGAAAGAGTGTTCCCCTTAAAATGGAAGCCAATTACATCACTCTGCTCAAAACCTTCCAATGATTTCACATCTCATTTGGTGCAAAAGCCAGTTTTACAGCAGTATACAAGGTCTTATACAATCAGGCTTACATTTCTGACCGCATTCCTACTACTACTTCCCTTGCAGACTCTGTTCTACTCAGAACGGCCTTCTTGCTGCTCCCTCTACCGGAAACACTCTTCCCCCACGCATCCAGGTGGTTTACTTCCTCACCACCTCCAAGTCTGGTCAAAAGTCACTGTTTCTATTACATGTTCCCTAACTATACCAATTAAAATTACAAATTTTCCTATCCCCTCTGTTGCTTTATTTTTTTTTCCATACCACTTACCACCACCATCCAAACAAATTTTACCTATTTGTTTATTCCCTGCCTCCCTTCACAGTTTAGTTCCATGGCAATGCAGGGATTTTTGTCTGGTTTACTGTTGTATTCTTAAAGCTAAGCTAAACACATACTACGTGTTCAATAAATATTTGTTGAATGAAAATGATTTCTGTCTAAAATCAAATCACATTTGATCAGAGAGTACATTCTAAAGTTTTTAAAAAGTACATCAAGTAATTATTACTGTGAGTAAAAGTAAATTAGAAAAATCACAATACAGGGCACATTGAAGAATTAAATGTAACCAAGGAAACATTTGTTAACTTTGTAATTAAACTTAGAGTTTTGTTGTTGTTGTTGTTTGCTTGTTTTACCTTGCAATTGTCTGTAATTCTAAAGCAATCTTAGTCAAAAAGAACCCTTACAAGTATATTTTCTAATACATGTTTTTGATGCTCTTAATATATCTTTTTGATGCTCTTAAAATATCTTGGTGCAAAAATCCTTTGATCATAACTGTGTGGAAAGCCTTATGGATTTGGTAATACATCAAATTTTTTAATTCTGTGTTAATTTCATTTTAAAGTAATGTATGTCATTACTCATAAAATGACACACAGCTAAAGGACTCCTTATTCTGTAGCTAAAGAACGCCATCTGGCTCAATGTGAGAGAAACCACACTATTATGTTAAACACTGTTATAAATGCAGAATTTAGTGTTTCTAAAGGAACTCACTCCTAAAATGAAATGAACTAAGTTGTGGTATTTTATTTAATTCATTTAAATAAAATTTCTAAATAAAATTAAATGGCATAGTGAAACAAATTCTTCATCATCATAATACTGGATACAGTTCTATGTACTTTACGTGTATTGTCATATTTAATCTGCACAACAATCCTTTGAAGTGTGCAGGTACTACCGTTATTCCCATTTTACAATGCAGAAACTAGGGCACTGAAAAGATAAGCGACTTGCTGGGACTCCTAGTAGAGCTCACATGTCTGCTTTTCAGAGCATGAGATACAGGCCAGACTGAGACTTGTCTTACAAGGTTTATGGTCTAAAGACATAGGCCTTCATTTTTGGTGGTATGTTACTTTATAAAAAATTAAAGGACCAGGAGAAATGGTCAGATTATTCTAATGTAGTTTCATATGTATCCACAAGAAAGCTCGTAACTTTAAAAAAAAAAAAAATTTTTTTTTTTTTCAGCAAAAACTAAAAATGTTGTCTTAAGCTTCAAACAAGTAGTTAGATCACATAATATGCCTCTTCAATCATGGAATCCTGAGATCATATAAAAATTTTTCTCAAAGAAGACCAAAAATCTGACTTCCCATTGGATCACTAAAGCATTATACGCAAGTAATTTGCAACTTATTGGCAAATTTAATATCAGCAACTTATTTCACTCATTCAGCAGAACCTACCTAAGGAAGGATTTGAATTATGTTTCGTGTCTTCAACATTTTAGCGCAAACTCCATAGATTTTCAAACACAATTTTGACGTCAAAATTTCCTGAGTAATGGAACTCTGTTTATGTTGGTCTTTCTCCATCGTTTGAGTGGGTCTGTCTGTCCCACCAACGAAAACACCGCTTTGCTACCCTGCCCCAAAGGGACAAACTTCTAGACAACAACTAAGCTACTCCGTGTTATCCGTTTCCCCTAGAGGCCAGAATGGGAAGATCTGAATAGTAAAAAAGTTTTCAGTCTTTTCTTCTTCCATTGTTGCTGTTGTTAGTTGCTGTGGAATTGATTCCGACTCACGGAGACCCCATGAGTAGAAATGTACTCCATAGGCTTTTCAAGGCTATGATCTTTCAAAAGTAGACTGCCAGGCCTGTGTCTGAGGTATCTCTGGGTCAGTTAGAACCACCAACCTTTTGGGTGGTAGTTGAACACTTAACGGTTTGCACCACCCAGGGACTCCACTCCTTTTGCCCTAGAGGAGACCATGTATTCACAGATCAAAACTCAATTAATTAAATACTGTAATTTTCATTCATGCATACCCTTTCTCCTTAATCCCGCTCCTCCATTCTCTGTCATTTCTTTCCCAACAACTTAAACTGATTCTCTGCCCACACCCAGCAATCCTGAATATTCCCTCAGTCCATATATAAAAAATAAAAAAAAACATAATCCTGATGAGAACAGATCAAAATTAAGGTAGTGTTTAACCTGTACTAAGTAAAAAAGAAAACAGTAAATTTTGAGGTTAAATTAACCATCATCCTCTATGGCTCCTGAAAGTAGCGTAAGTCCCATTAAGAACTCCATCAGTTTTTCTACCTTTTCAACCACATTTAGCCACATGTGCTTCCTCTTGAGCACCAATTCAAGACAATTATATAAATAATTCGAGTCTTCATATTGGCCCTATATTTTAACTGCCTATTCATTTGTCTGAAAACTGGGGGCTGAGGGTGGAAGAATGTAGAAGGCAGAGTTTAAGCTCCAGAAGGTGAACCTGGAAGGGCAAGGGACTGGTGTACCTTGTTTATTGACTGCTACAACCCAACCCTGAACACAATGTCTGGTAGATTTTAGGAATACAGTAACTTTGGTGGATGGGACAAAGAGAGGGATATGGGAAGGGAAAAAGAGAAGAGAGAAAAGGAAAGGGAAGGACTTTGCAGTTTTATTATGGCTGGTGGGATGGTGAAGTAAGACAATCACACTGTAAACATTGTTTCTGTTTTGGAAACTGTCTCTGAAGTCAAGCACTGACTACACTGCTGTAGATTAAATTTAAGTCCCCTGTTTTAGAACACTGTCTCACTGGGTCACTTTAACAGTTTTTATTACATTACAATAATACACTTCTAATATCTTTCTTATTTGCAATATTTCATGGGCCGTGTTTTCTGGTTTACTTTTGAAATAATCTGTTAGTAGCAGTCTTGTGGTTAACAGCTGTTACTGTCATTGCCCATGAATTATTGAGCTGGTGCTTTAACACACATTGTTATTTCATTCCTCTGTGTTCTACAAACAAAGAAAAACTTTTTTTATGAAGCAGAAATTATTAAACAGATTTTTTAATCACGTAATTTAAGTATTAATGGCATGTACAGAAGGCTAATTAAGAGATAAATCTTAAAAAAAACACAAGTCTTCAGATTGTCAGTTTTTTTGTTTTTTTAATGTGATCATGAGAGGGCATGCTATTTCCATTTTGTTTCCATTCCTTATTTAGCTTCTAAAGTGTCATTGCTGACTTCCATTAGAAATGTGAATTCACTGGTCTATGACTGATCCCAAGTACCAAAGCCAGATATTGGATATTTACAGAAATCTTTGAAGCAATAATTTTATTCAGTTCATTTTAGATGCAGGAAAGGGTCATAGGAACGTGTCATATATGCCCATCCTGGCTGCTCTGTGATTACCACACTCAACCTTCATTTCTTGAACTTCCCTCCTAATACTTTCTTAAGGCCTGAACTTTTTCCTTTATACTTTGCCATTCTAATATTGTTGGTATTGATTCAAGTGACATTAAGAAAAGAAAAATCATAATTCTAAGTCACATTTCTCCACTGTCAAATCTGGTGGCTTAAATCAATTATTTATTGGCTGTCTTTTCTGTCCTTAGGATAGTTATCATTGCTTTTAGCTGCAGCAATTGTCCCTATTTGTTTTAGGTCATCAGCAATAGATGACACTATTCCACAATTTTATTTTTCAAGCTAGCTCAGACATTGCTTTTATAATCCAGGTTTTCTTCATAACTAATGATGCCTTTACTTTTCAAATCCCTTTGGAAGAAGTTTAATTTTAAAGGTAAAATGCTATGCTTTAGTTAACTGCCTAAATCCTTCCTTTGGAGGACTGTTACCCTAAGTCACCTAAAAATCTTCTGCCTAGTTATCAAGACCCTCCAAAAACCTAGCACATTCCTCCCTCATTTCCCCATCCCGTTACTCGCTTAGTCCTTAATATGCATCTATGTCAGTTCTTGCTCACACCCATAATTATTTCTACTTTCTGTACCTCTGCTACCATCTTTTCCTCTTGCCCAAAAAAACTCTTCCTTTTCCACCTTTTACACAACCAAAACCCTGCTCACAGCAGCCCTATGCACAACACCTTCTAAATTAAGCTTTTTTCCTCATAAATGTTGTTTTAATTAGCCTCCCTCAACCCAAAATTCCAGTAGTCCAGGACTTCTTTATACCCAGCATGGTTTCCAGACCAGCCCTGAATAGATCCTTAACACTGGTTGATAAATGTCGAAGATGATTTTTTTAATAATATATTTATTGAGATACAATTCACAAACCAGAAGATGATTTTTTAGGTTTAAAAAAAAAGAACACATTTCACTATTCTAGACTCCTTTAAAACTTCCTACTTCTTCTGTTTATATGGGGTTTTGCTGTCCACCCAGATCATGTGTTACGAAATACTGAAGGCCTTTTAAAATAAATTCTCTCTTTTGTCCCAATGTGGATTGTCTGATCTAGTCACAAGTTAAAACTTCTAAATTACATAAGTCACAGCTGCTGCTTTGTTGCTGCTAAAAAAAAAAAAAAAATTCATTCATCATTAGCTCATGCATTCACATACTAGTAGCAGTCAAGATGAATGGGTTTTTAAGTCTTTCTTCCTCCCTGGTCTTTTTGTTCACCAACAATTTGGTATTTGGTTACAGTGTTTCATCTTCTCTTGTTTACATAATATAAAGAAACCACATTAAAACCACATTACCCACTTAAAATTCACTTTAAGCACATTAGAATGCTTACCATATGGAAAAATGTAATTGAAGGCTGTCTTAGTTATCCAGAGCTGCTATATTAGAAATACCACAAGTGAATGGCTTTAACAAACAGAAGTTTATTCTCTCAGAGTCTAGGAGGCTAGAAGTCTGAATTCAGGGCACTAGCCCCAGGGGAAGGCTTTCTCTCTCTGTTGACTCTGGGGGAAGGTCCTTGTCGTCAACCTTCCCTGGGTCAGGAGTTTCTCAGTGCAGGGACCCTGGATCCAAAGGACACACTCTGCTCCCAGCTCTTCTTTCTTGGTGGTAGGAGGTCCCTTTCCTCTCTAGTCACTTCTCTCTTTTATATCTCAAAAAAGAATGACTCAAAATACAATCTAATCTTGTAGATTGTGTCCTGCCTCTTGTAGGCTGTGTCTTGCCTCATTAACATAATTGCTTCTAATCATGCCTCATTAACATCATAGAGGCATGATTTACAAAAGATAGGATAATTATATCAGATCACAAAATGGAGGACAACCACACAATTCTGGGAATCATGTCCTACCCAAGTTGATACACCTTTTTTTTGGGGGGGGGCCATAATTCAGTCCATAACTAAGATAAAATAACATTCCATTGCCTCTCTCAACAAATCCCTATCCCAGTAATAATATCCACTAGTCACAATTGTGATGTAGCTTTTTCCCCAAACTTCTTTCAGAAAATAATGACAGAAACACTCATATCTCACCCTGTGGACTCCATTTAATTTTTGGTTAATTCATTTATTTCACAATATTCACCAGTATCTATGTAAGGAGATCCTTTTCTTTTAAAAGAAATGTTAGATCTCAGTTTTTAATTAAGACAAAGGTATCTGTCAGATGGACAGAGCTAGATGATGAACCAGTTAACAGGTTTTACATTTTAAAATTTTAGAAACTGGCCAGTCTGACAATACACTTTTCTTACAGGCTATGTCTTCCAGGAGCATCTTAATGAAATAAATATATATATATTATATAATTCATTTTTCACAAGTTAATTCTTCAAATTCATTCACATTAGAACATGCTTGACATTTTGATCAGTAAGTCAAAGGCCATTGAAAATAATAATAGTCCAAGACACCTTTTCCCTGAATTAAACACATTTTCGAAAGGCATTTTAAATCTTACCTAACTGGAAAGAGAAGGCAAAATATAGAAATGAAATGACTGAATATTTGGAAACTAAAGAAAATCAATGGGGGGAAAAAAACTAGAACAAGAAAATTTAGTAGAATACCCACTATACTCATTGCCTTCGAGTCGAATCTAACTCACAGCGACCATATGGATGGAGCAGAACTGCCCCATAGGGTTTCCAAGGAGTGGCTGGTGGATTTGAATTCCCAGTCTCTCGATTGGCAGCCATAGCTCTTAATCACTGTGCCACCAGGCCTCTTTTCAGTAAGATAGCCTGTAAAAATCTAATAAAAAAATAATAGCAACTGACACTTGTTGAGAACTATGCACTAATTTCTTTTACAATACTCTCTCATTTAATCTCTAAACCACCTCTATGAGACAGCTACAACTATTATCTTACTTTAAAGATGAGAAAGTAACTCGCCAAGGTCACAGATTATATATTATAGTTTCTTGAAATTAATATACTGAATGCAACAGCTTTCTTAAATGCCAAATATTAATACAAGCAAAAAATATAGTTGAATAAAAAGCTCAGTCAAAACATCAAAAAAAGAAAACATAAAGTATCAGGGTTAAGTATCTTTTAAAAAATCAGTGCCCCATAAAGAAAATTAGAAAATACAAATAAGAAACAAAGAATTGAAGAGATAACTTGTTTTTGAGCAGAAAGACTTCAATTTTATAAAGATACCAATTCTCCCTAAATTAATTCCTAAATTCAATGCTATACTAATCAAAATCTGAATAGGAAAAATTTTTTTAATATAGTCTAAGATTTACTGAAAGAATAAATGTATTATCATGCTTCAATAATTAAAAGAGGATGATCCTGGCACAGGAAAAGAAAGACAAATCAGTGTAATATCATCTATATTATGACCAAAGTATATATTGAAAATTTACATAACAGTGGCACTTCAAAGTAGAGGGGAAAAGATAGATTATTCAATAAATGCTATTGAGACAACAGGAAAGCAGTTTGAAAGAAAAGATGGGAGTCTCTACTCAATCATTATACATAAAATAAATTTTTGATCTAAAATGTAAATGTAAGTATTATAATGATCTATCAGAAGAAAATACAGGTAAATATTTTCCTCCCATTATTACGTAAGAAACCTTTATAAACATGATCCCAACACTAGAAATAGGATTGATGGATTTGATTCCCTGAAAATGAAAAACCTACACAGGAAAAAATAACTTATGTATATATATATTTGAAAGGAAGATGACAACCTGGTGAAAAAATTATTTGCAAAATATATGAAAAGCAAGATTATTTTCCCTAGTTATGCTCATAAAAAATAGCAAGGAAAAGATAAGTTGGCAATGAATAGGAGCAGACTATTCACACACAGACAAACACACAAGCAATGGCCAATAAGCATTTGAAAAGAAGGATAACCTCACTAGAGCCCAGAGTAATGTGAATTAAAAGCTAAGTTTTCACCATATTAATTTAGACAAAGACTAAGAAGATCCAGAAATTGCAGTGTGGGACTCCCATAAAATTAACTAGGCACAATCTTTCTGGAAAGCAGTTTGGCAATTTCCATCAAAATACAACTTTACATTACTTAGAAATCCTCTCAATATATTCTGAAGGCGCTAATACATGGAAAAATGATATACATAACTATACCTGATTTATACAGATATAAGCCACGTCTGGACTTTAATTGGAAACCCTGGTGGCGTAGTGGTTAAGTGCTATGGCTGCTAACCAAAGGGCTGGCAGTTCAAATCCGCCAGGCACTCCTTGGAAATTCCATGGGGCAGTTCTACTCTGCCCTGTAGGGTCACTATGAGTCGGAATCGCCTCTACGGCACTGGGTGGGTTTGGACTTTAATCGCAGGAAAAATAAAAGAATTTAATTGTCTATCACTAGCAAATCAGCTAAAAAACTTCTGATGTATCACGATTTCTCCTCAAAAATGATGAGGGATTTATTGGCTTTAAATGATGCCCACGACATTTCTGATGATCTCTAAACAGCAGATCTTTAACTACTATAACCAAAAAAAAACCAAACCCAGTGCCATCGAGTCGATTCTGACTCATAGCGACCCTACAGGACAGAGGAGAGCTGCCCCATAGAGTTTCCAAGGAGCGCCTGGCGGATTCGAACTGCCGGCCCTTTCTTTGGTTAGCGGCCGTAGCACTTAACCACTACGCCACCAGGGTTTCCAATTACATTATTATATACAATGGAATTCATCCCCCCACCAAAGCAGGAGTACAAATAATGGGTTCAAAATGAAAAAAACATAAGTGTAAATTAATGGGTTCAAAAGAAAAAAGACAGGTGAGACATCTAGGCCAAAACTTTTGAGGGGAAAAAAATGAGAGGAAAAACTTCTAAAATCTGCCCGTTAAAAAATACAGAAAACCAGATGCGCAAGATGCTTAATGAGAAAGGAGATACAAGCACAGTCCAGAAAAACTAAAATATTTTAACAGATTACTATAACTACAAACAACCCCACATTCTACTGAGTAGGTTTGATCTGTGAGTTCATGCCAATAATAAATGAATAAGAAAACAAAGGAATGAGGAGAAGGGAGGGCTCCTGCTTCGAAAAGAAAGCTAACTGCTCCCTGATAAATGTGGGGAGAAAATCAGTACTTTGCAACTATCACAGTAAAGATTGGTTCAGGCAAGGCTCGTCAACGGGTGCTACATCTAGGGAGAGAATTTCAGATGAGGACCAAGATATCTGTACGCAACTAAAATGCTTCCCACGGATTGCCTATTAGAAACTGGAGAACACCTTGACTGGATAATCAAAATTAATGTCAACACTGAGGGACAGATGGACACCATTGTGCCTCCAGATGTGATGCCCCCAAAAATACACATCAGTTATATAATGGTCTGGCTGGGAATGCAAAACCTGAATCTAGACAATAGGAAGCCTCATACAAACATAACATGAGGGGCATTCCATCAAAAAAAAAAGTATACTCTTTAAAAATGTCAATGTCATAAAAGACATATGAAAGCTGAAGAAATGCCCAGATTGCGCTGCTGTTGTTGTTGTTGTGTGCCACTGAGTCAATCCCAACTCGTAGTGACCCTATAGGACAAAGTAAAACTGCCCCATAGGGTTTCCTAGGCTGTAATCTTTACAGGAGCCAGTCACCAGGTCTCTTCTGCCACAGAGCCACTGATGGGTTTGAACCAACAACCTTTTGGTTAGCAGCCAAGTACTTAACCATTGAGCCACCGGGGCTCCTGTTCCAGATTAAAGGAAACTAAAAAAAGCACCTGACAACTAAATGCAATATGTGATTCTAGACATGCTTCTGCAATGGAGGGGGAAAAAATGACATAAAAAGATATCATTGGATCAACTGGCAAAATTGAAAAGTGGGCCATAGATTTTACAGAAAGTATTGTATCTGTGGTAAGTGCACTTAAGAATTGATAACTATACTGTGGTAATATAAGAGAATATTTTTATTCTTAGGAAATATGTATATCTTATATGCAACTTACTCTCAAATAGTTCAGAAAAAGATTGTGTGTGAGTATCTATAGAGACAGAGAACAAATAATATTATAAATAAAGGATACTTTAATATTTGTACTACTCTTAAAACTTTTCTGTAAGTTTGTTATTTCAAATAAAAACTTAGCTTGCTTCTACAGAAGGGAGTCTTCTTTTAGACATTTATACAGTCTCTCTAAACACATTTTTATTACTCTGTTTTCTAAAAATTACTAATTATGAAAATGCAAACTTTATTTGGGACCTATATCTGAATTGGAGCCCTGGTGACCCAGCAGTTAAAGCGTTAGGCTGCTAACCAAAAGATCGGCAGTTCAAATCCACCAGCTGCTCCTTGGAAACCCTGTGGGGCAGTGCTACTCTGTCCTATAGGGTTGCTCTGAGTGAGAATCGACTCAACTGCAATGGGTTTGGTTTTTTGATTTATAACTGAATTCCACCATCCATCAGTCAGTTTGTTATACTGTGGTGGCTTGTGTGTTGCTGTGATGCTGGAAGCTATGCCACCAGTATTCCAAATACTATCAGGGTCACCCTGGGGGACAAGTTTAAGCAAAGCATGTAGTCTAGGAAAGACTAGGAAGAAAGACCTGGCAATCTACTTCCAAAGTTCAGCCAGTGAAAGACCAATAGATCACAACAGAATACTGTTCAACTCACTTGCTTTAGACACATCATCAGGAAGGATCAGTAGCTTGAGGCAGACAGCATGTTTGGTGAAGTAGAGGGCCCATGAGGGAGACCTTCACTAAGATGGACTTGCACAAGAACTTCAACAATGGACTTGAACATACCGGCAATGGTGAGGATGATGTAGGACTGGGCAACGTTTCATTCTTGATGTTGTATTTAAGGTCTCCATGAGTCAGAGTCAACTCGACCGCAGCTATCTATATATGTCTATATCTATTTATATATGAATTATTAAAAATAACAAATTAATGAGACTCAAATATAACCTCAGTATACAAAGACAGGTAAAGAAATATAGAATGTAACATAATAATTAATCACTATTAATGCCATGGATAATACCACCAGTAAATGAGCACAGCAAGTGTTATTTAAAGTGGCGGTTCACAGAAAAATTGTAAAACATGCCTTAAACTTTTTATTTAACTCATAAATGGACATTCATTCAAGTATCTTTTGAAGTGAATGAAGGCTTTTTCTTTGACAACGGTCCAGGAATTCTGTTTTCTTTTTTTATTTTCACATTAACCATAACCATAAAGCATCATCTACAAATTCCAGTTTCAGGTTTCATAAATGGAGGATTTAAAGACACTTGGGCTAATTTTTTTCACTGGGCTAAAGCCTTCTAAATGTGTACCATTTAGAGTTGTCTCTCCCACACCTTATTCCATAGGGGAAAAAAAAACGTTTAGTAGCATGCCTGTATCAAATATTTCAATGCATTTAACTTTTCATAGAAACAACCATTCTTTATGCATTTATATTTTATTATTTTATTGTTACATAATTATGTCATTACAAAAACAAATATGAAGAGAGCAGCAATGCCCGGGCATCCTTGAGGGTAGCTGATCCATCAGGGACACTCAGGGTGCACTGAGCCTCGCCAGGCAGCTTGTTCTCAGAGAGAATGGAGAGCACCTGTTAATCCCACACGCCTGCTAAGTGGAGGTCAGTAACAGAATGTCTACTAGATACCCAAATGAAATCACCTCTACCAAGTTTGTAATGAAAATATTTGTTTCAAACAAGTGTTGTAAGCACTTCTTGAATGGCTCTCTCAGAAGTGGGCAGGGATTAAAGTGACATTTGATCAGGTTGACAGACAGCCTCAATTTAAGCGCTTCCCTCTTTTCTTACAGGCCAAATGTGAGAGAACAAGAAATACCTGGTGCCAGATAATACACAATAGTTTGAAATTTGTGCCCCAAGTAGTCAAGTCTTAAATAAAATATTTCATTAAAAAAATAAAAAACAGAAATATACAAATCAAAAGGGAGTAACAGAAGAACACAGGGCAAGGGGGGAGAGCTTTTCACTGTATGTTGACACTCTGACCTCAATCCTCTCCTGCAAAATAAATCACAGCTTCCATACTTTGCAACACATACATTACTCCACAATGCACTTTTGTCACTTCAAAAAAATCCATAAAAGAAACTGTTTCATTTTTCAACAGAATTGCTGGAAAAGATGTTCATTATATAAAAGGGATGTTCTAAAGTATACCCAGGTATGGCCAAACTCTGGTCTGCTCCACATGGCTTTAAACCACAAAATATTAAACAAATATAAATGAGTACTTTGGTCAGCTAATTTACGATCACAATCATGTGTTCATTAGAAACAGGCCACTAAAAAAAATGCCAACGCTTTGGGGTAACCTGAGCAGCTGATCTGCATTATGTATTATGCACATCTGATACATGATGACAAGATGCTCAACTTAATGTACCATCTTAAGTTATGAAGTACCCGCAGAAGGAACTTGGTGAATCTGCCCAAAAGATTTCCAACATATATCACAGTGTCTTTGGGAGCAAGACAAATAGAAATTCATTCTGTCTGACCCCAGGGTCTCATCTGGCTTCTTCTGCATCAAGATTTTAAATTTATCACTCATGCCATATTTTATCTCTCCAATAATTGAAGAACTAGTGTTCTTCCACCCACATTATTTCATATATGCAGAAATTTACCTGTAGTAAATTCAGTGAACTAACATGACCTCTGAATATTTTTAATCAGATATCAGAAAATACATTTGGTGATACAATAAAAATCAACTTCACTTCAAGAAGTTTGTCATAAATTCTAAGGCAGATATAAACTCATGTCCTTCTAACTGTCATTAGCCAAACAAAAATTTTACAATATAAAGGAATTCAGATGTTATACCAGACTCCTACCTTAATAATGCAGACATTATCATCTCATTTAGTCTACAAATTACCATAAAGATTTTAAATGAATATACACACACATACACACACACACACACACACACACACACTATTAGGTCACTATGAGTCAGAAATGACTCAATGGCAATGGATTTATATATACACACACACATATATACATAAAGGTAAAAAACATTTTTTTTTTACATACACACATATAAAATGGTATAATACCAATACCATAACCCCCTCATACTTGATTGCACAGAATCATTTTTATCGCATCTAAAGCACCAGGAGAAAAGTAATGAAGACGATGGCCTCTGAGAGCCACAGCACATTTCTGATCTGTAGACATCCACCCTCAGGACTTTGAGACAGACTCTTCAGCAGCCTGAGGTAGCTATGAATCTACAGCAAGAAAGCAGGAGGAGGGGGAGTCATTCTTTCTTAAAAATGAGGAACCCAAAGATTTATACAGTAAATCATACAACGCAGCTGCACTTACTCCAGCAAAAATGGATTGATTTGTGAAAAAGAAAACTACCTTCTCTGATTTAATAAAACTACTGGGATCAGTCGACAGCTTTCTTGCATAGCCACAAAGTACAGAGTATTTCAAGAGATTAAAAAAAAATTATATCACTAGTATTTCTCCATTGTTTGCAATATTATTCATAATTCTCTTTTAAAATAAACTACTTTGAGGACTGGTGTATTTAAAGGTGTATTTAAAGGAAAACATGATAAATAATTTGACATATTCATTTCTTTAACTAGAGACAGTTTCTATTAGAGGCTATTAAAGAGACAATATATTATCTACCTTAATAAATCATTAGTAATATTATAAAACACAAATAGAAATGCTTTAAAGTATCAGAAAAAAATTAATAAGTTGTAAAATGTTGTGCTTGAATATATAACTCAGATTATTTCATTAACTCAAGTTGCAATCAGCTAACACATTTTAAACTGATCACACAATATTATCTCTAAACTAGGTTTTTTTAAGAATTATTGTCAACTCTACAATTCTTCTGAATATATTTCCTTTGGAGACAATTATATATAGGTGAATAATTATTCTCTCTTTTTTTTTTTCTCTCAAATAGAGTCTGTGGTCTTCTTTTAAGGATGCCGATTACGTTGTGTTTTGCATTGGCAGCATCAAAAAAAAAAAAAGACATAAGCAGAGCCCAATTCATGTCTGATGAATGAATCAAAGAACAGACTGATGTACAATGAACCAATGATGACTTCTGGGTTTACATAAAAGTAACCCTGCTCTATGCACTTATGTAACCCTTCCTCATTAAATCCCATACCTTTAAAAGGAAGAAAGTGATGTTATGCACTGTGGGCTTCTCAGACATCTGAATAACCAGTTGCCCCAAAACTGAAAAGGCTTAAAAAATGGCATATTAAAAAGAGAAATTAATCCTATCCTTCAGTTCATTTCAATAAACCCTGGTGATAAAAAATGAATAAGCATGAACATTGCCCTCAGGACATCCACAGTCTAACGGGGGAGACATCGCTGTTGTTAGTTACTGTCAGAGATGGCTCCCAATCATAACGAGCTTATGTATAATAGAACAAAGCGGTCCTTCGCCACCTTCGTAATTGTTAGTATGTTTGAGTCCATTGTTCCGGCTACTGTGTCAATCCATCTCATTCATTGTTTCCCTTAGTTTCAATGACCCTCTCCTTTACCAATCATGATGTCCTTTTCTAGCAACTGGTCTTCCCTGATGATCTGTCCAAAGCAATTGAGACAAAGTCTCACCATCTTCCTTCTAAGGAGCTTTCTGGTTGTACTGTTTCTAAGACTTCTGGCACTCCATGGCATATTCAATATTTTTTACCAACACCACAGTTAAGATGCATTACTTCTTCTGTCTTCCTTTTTCATTGCCTAGTTTTCACATGCATATGAAGTGACCGAAAAGACCATGGCTTGGGTCAGGCGCACCTTAGTTATTAAAATAACATAAACTTACATAGACATAAACAAAAACAAATAAGAATACAAGCAGTAATTCATCCCTTGGTTCTTGCTATTATTCTTCTCCTCTAAAGCTCTGGGTTAGGTTTATTCATTCAAGCACCAATTGCAATGAGTGTGAAGGTTCTAAGCAACCAATACCTTGCCTTCACCACAAGCACTGGCCAAGGGTGCCAGGCAAACCACTTCTCCTCTCTCCTCCTCTCCTGGTCCCTCTGCTCAGCCCTGTAGATCCATCCAAACAATCATCCAACGCCATAGCTGCACTTGATATTTGGGATATAAGTGGCTTCCTTTAAAGCCCCTATGTCATATGCTTCTAATAGCAGTCTTCTCCACCAATGGCTACGGCTTCCTCCACTTCACTCTTATCATTCAAACTGAACAAATATTTACACTGAGTCACAGCCTCTCTGGCCTAACTGTTGACTCTTCTAAAGAGGCACCACCATGGTCTAGCTGTTTGCCAGCCACACAGCTGGCACTGCTGGGCAACCTCCTAATCCATTCCCCTGGCAGCTTAAAGAAACAAAGCGCCCTGGAGTGGGGCACTAATACATCAACCACAGAGGCCTGACATTCATAACACTTGCCCCGCCTCCCCCTTCCATGGACAAAGGGATAAGATTCACAAATGTCACTAAAACGGAAAAATCAAGTCATCTTAAGCACCAACCAGATGAAACAGGCTTGATTATACATGCATCAGGGCGCAGCTGGTAGACCTTCCTCCTCCTATTCACAAGGAGAAAGAACAGCTTCCAGGGAAATATTATGTATTCTTCCCGTCACTTCAAAAAGACAAAGTGATTTGGTGTTTTCTCCTTTAATGAAAACATACAAGAAACCACAGTGAAATGACCACCAGGTTAAGTTTCTGGAACTGAAATCATGATTTTACGAACTTCACTCTATTTCCTTTAAATAAGCGAATAACCAACAGCCAACAATACGATAAAGATGGTGTGAAAATGACGACAGGGCTTTGGCAGCATAATTTTAAGGCACCTTTGTCTGGAAAAAATATATAAAACTAGTCTGAAATTGACTACTCCAAGCAACTCAAGTTTCACAGTAGATTTTATAGGAACCCGTAAATTTACAGGGAAAATTGGCAAGTAGGTGACTGACAAGAAATTATATTTCAGGGATCATCATTTAAGCTGCAACTCTGACTGCTTAAATAAGATTACAAACCACAGAGCTCACCATTTATAGCACAATGCTCTTAGCAGGTATTTGTCTATGTGTCTATAACGACAAGTGGGCCCAGAGACATCTTTTCTTACTTGCTTCTAAAATAAACAATGATGCGTCAAATTTAGAATTACATTCCAAAATGTTTGCTGAAATTTCAAAATGCTCTACGTCAAAGTGAATATTTTAAAACATGTAATCTTTTACCTACACACACTGTTACTTCTCTTTATTCTTCATAGTGTTGGAAACTCTGAGCTCAAAAACCTTGATATACAATGGAATAAATGTGTGAATGGTACAGCAAGGCTAGTCACTTTAGTTATATTTGTGGCCCTGTCCTTTCTTATCAGAAAGCCTTGAAACATTTAGGACTCATTCTGGACATACACATGCTAACCATGACCCGCCTCCTACCACTCTACCCACATTCCTTCCACCCAGCCCCACCTCCCTGTCCCTTGTACAAGCACACCAGGGCCCTTGCGGTGGCTGCTCCCTCTGCCAGAAACCACCTTCCCCACAACATCCCTCCAGCTTCTTCATGACTCAGGCCTTCCCTTCCTAAATCAGTTTCTCAGTGAGTCCCTCCTTGACCATCCCATCAACAGTTTCTTATCTCCCTTCCCTGCTTTATTTTTTCTCCTTAGCAATCATTGCTAACATTCTATATATATTTTATATTTTGCTAATTGTTTATCTCTCCTCAACTGAAATGTAAGCTCTATGAGGGCAGGGATTTGGGTCTGTTTTACTCACTACCGTATCGTTGTTTTGTTAGGTGCCATTCAGTCAATTTTTGACTCATAGCGACCCTATGTGACACAGCAGAACTGTCCCATAGGGTTTCCTAGGCTATAATCTTCACAGCAGCAGATTGCCAGGTCTTTTTCCTGTGGAGCTGCTGGGTGTATTCAAACTGCCAATGTTTCAGTTAAGAGTCAAGCACTTAACCATTGTGCCACCAGGGCTCCATATTACCAGTGACTAAAAAAGTGTCACCACCACCATTGTCAGTTTATCATACTGTAGTGGACTGCATGTTGCTATGAGGTTGGAAGCTAGGTCACCAGTATTTCAAATACCAGCAGACTCATCCATGGTGGATAGATTTGAATGGCACTTCTAGATTAAGCAAGACTAGGAAGAAAGGCCTGGCAATCTACTTCTGGGAAGTAGCCAATGAAAACCCTATGGCTCACAACAGAATATTGTACACTACAGCACTGGAAGATGAACTCCCTAGGCTGGAGTCCACTCCAAATATAAAGTGGCCACAACAATAGACTTGAACATACCAATGATCATGAAGATGGCACAGAACTGGGCAATGTTTCATTTTGTTGTATAAGAGGTCACCATGAGGAGTTCTGGTGGTGCAGTGGTTAACAGCTCAATTGCTATCCAAAAGATCAGCAGTTCGAATCCACCTGCTTTTCCTTGGAAACCCTATGAGGCCGAAGTTCTACTCTGTCCTTTAGGGCCACTAAGAGTCGAAATCAACTCGACGGTGACGGGTTTGGTTTGGTTTTGGTTTTGGTTTGAGGTCACCGTGAGTCAGAGTCGATGTGAGAGCAACTACCAACAACAACAGAGTACCAAGCATATAGTAGGTGCTCAGTAAATATTTCCTGAATTAATGAATGAACCTACCCCAAGATTGTTCTCAGGCTGGTCTCCAGTTTGCCTTCTTGATGAGCTGTAAAGTTTGCTAACTCCAGCTTGGGTGATTTTGCCTAGCCAAAAGTTCCTAATAGAGTCTCACCTTCTATCCTTTCCTCTTACTTCTAGTTTCCTTCTTCATTCCTGTATTCATTATTACAGGTCTTTTTTAAACAGTACTGTTAGTGCAAACCACCTGAAACCATTGTGCAAGTAAGCAGAAAGTGAAGACATCAGTAAGTAATTCAAAATCATGGCCGCCATGGCCTGTTTTCTCTCTCTTAGTTTTGCATGATTTTGTAATCTCTGAATCACATTATTATAAGCTCACTGTGAGGTGGCCGGATAAACTGATGTGGAAAACAGCCCATTTGTATTTCTGTTTGCATTTATACAAAAGAGAACAGATTACGCCCATAGACTGAATCGGTTCTATTTCTGAGGGTAATTCAAGAAGGTGCTGTTTAAAAGTTAAGCATATAAATCCTTTAATAGAATCATAGTTGGCTGGTTATTTTATAGAGCATGTCCCTTCCTATCCACTTTATGATACCCGAAATTAACCACTGAGACTTTGCTAGCATTTGCCAAAGTTATATTTAAATAAAAAGTCCAATTCTATGCCAACTTTTTTTTCAAAGGTTTTTCTTCGAAACTTAAAAGCAGACATTTAAATAGATTAAAATAGTTTAAAATTTTTTGAAAAAAATGAGTACGGGGTCAGACTAGCCATACCAGACACTGGAATGTATTATATGGTTACAATTTTTTAAAAAGCACAGTTTGGCACAAGAATATACAAGCAGACAAATGGAAAATAATACCCCAAGGGGGGAAAAAAATTCCTACTATATAGAAAAGGTTAATGTATGAAAAAGGAAGGCCAACTGAGCAGGATTTTAGGTTCTCTGATCCTCAAAATCATCCCCAAAGGTAAACCATTTCAACACTAATCAGACCCATGGAGTAGATAAGCCAGTACAAAGTCCCCCTATGTTTACCATAGTCAAACCACCACCGAATAACGGAGAACTAGTCAATAATCAGGCCTGCTAACACTATTTGTGGAGGGAGGTAGTCTATTTAAATCTTCCTTTACACCATATGTCAAAATATATTCTTGATGGGCAGGGCTGGGCCTGGCTCCACCTTCAGGCTGGACTAGGATGTCCCTCTCCATTAGGGAAGGAGATGTGAGAGAAGCACCTGGCTTGGTCAAACAGTCACACCGAGGGTGTGGGAGAAGGCAGAGCTCCCTGGGTGGTGGCAAGTGTGTGACAGTAGTTTTCGCTCCTTATTTTTAAAACTGCCTCCACAAAACTGTTTCGGAAAAAGATGTTTGCACAAACCATAATTACGTATTTTATAAAATGTCTTAGATCTCTGAAAAGAGAATCCTCCCTAAAATGTCTATGACAGTTTAAATTTTTTTTACCTTTCCATTTCCAAGCATAATTATGGATGCAAATTAAATTGCTGGGTTTGGTCTATATCTCATTTCTCTTCTCTGCAGAAATCAATCTTTTCCTACTCTTCAAGAAGACTGTGTGGCCCCACCTTTCCTAACGATCATCCTTTCTCTAGCTATGGCTGTCCTCTCTCTAATTCAATGTGGCTTGCTCAGGCTTTTAAACTTCCAACCCAAGCTTGGACAATCCAACCAGTGGTCACCAACCAGATATCCATCCAACTCGGCCCAGATTCTCCCTAAGGATCCTACCCACATTCCAGTAACTAATACATGGGTTGTTTTAAAGGATATGTTTTCTCCTTGTTAAACATAACCATACTCTTCAAAAATACTTTTCCCTCCTTTGAAGCAGCCTTTTCAGAAGACTCATTCATAACTTCTGTGCAATTTTATATCCCATTCATTATGAACAATAGACCATTTCACTATGGAACTAGGGTCCAACACAGACAGCTTAGTTAAATGCCCAAACGTCAAATAATGTTTCTATAACAATATATTCATCCCAATGCAATCAGCACTATTGAACATTCTATAAAAGCAGTAAATGGTGCCTATGTGGAGCAACAAACAAGATGTTAATTCAGTGTATTAGACCCTTAGTATCTATGTAAAAATAAACTTTAACCTTTGATATAATTCAATGGATGTTAGAATACTCAATACTTAAAAAGCACATAAATCATAATATTCTGTTATTTCATCGGTCAATAAGTAGTAACCATAAAAGCAAAGAACGGCTATGTTGCACAACAAATAAGGCGTAGTATTTAAAGTGCTGTGATTTATAGAAGACGGATTTGTAGTTACGCGCGTGTGCATTTTTTTCAGTATAACAATGGGCATCAGATTGATTATCAGGTTGAAGTCAGAAGACCACAATTCTAAAGAAAGTCTTGTTAATGGGCATAATCTACTGCCCCCTACCCACATCACCCCAAATAACATACAAAATAAGAAAATAGGGTCTTGCTATCCAAATGAAACTTCAAGACAAGTCATCTCAACACAAACAGGCTTCCCCTTCTAAATCTGTCCCACGTAAAGATTCTAGAGCTTCACTGCAAAGGACCAAACATTAGCATCGAACTTTGCCTTAAAAAAAAAAAAAAACTTTATTCATTTACTCACATCTTAACATTTTCAGACATACTCCCGATAACCTTTTTCAAAGCTACAGTGAGTGTATATAACCTTCTTATTATGGAGGCTGTAGAGGGTAGAAGATGATGCCTCAGTGAAGAAGACCAAACAAAAAAAATAACTCATCTCTTGGAAGGTAGGAAAAAAGAATCTGTGAGTTCCAACAATTTCTTGAGCTCAAATTCACCCAGTCTTGAATGCTGGAAAAAGGTGTGCTGATGGTCTGCACAAGGACCACAACTTCCTGCCAGATCTAACACATGCAGGGAGCACCATCCGGATGAAAAATGGCACCCATCCCACCCATCCAGCCATTCCAGTGGAGTGTGGGTACCAAGCTCAGAAAAACGAAAACATCCAGCTGTCAATTTGCTAAACAGACTCATCTGCATAAAAACCTCCTTTATTCTTTATTTTTTTTCCTCAAAAGTTTTCCTGTAAAACTTCACCAGGTTTTGGTTCTTAAGGGTTTTTTTCCCTTAAAACACCAGCCTCGATTACGACAAGATATGAAACTGCAGAAAGACTGCACCAAGGGTAAGGAAACCAAGATTATAATGCCAGCCCTGTTATGTGACTCTGGACACATTTTGTAGCCTACCTAGGCTACAATTTTTTATCTGTGAAATGAATGAGCTGGACTAAATGATTCCAAGTCTACACAGTTTACATCAGCTTAAAACAAACTACTACACTGGGCCTTTACCTCAAAAATATACTAAAATAAAACTGCCCGGAAACCTTAATGTCATTTCCCAGGCTACTAATATTTTGATACTGCTATAGTTAGTTCTTGCCTCCTTTTCATGGCTATGAGAAAAAAAAGCCTTTGTATGGGCCATCTGATGGTCATCCATGACTGGTAAAGCATAACAGCACATCTACGAAGTAATGGAAATGAGGCTGAAATGGAAAAATCAATTTCATTGTTTACAAAAAGAATTAGTGAATGCCAATTCATCTTTCAACCAGGAATTACTTGTTCTGATGACTTTTTCCTGATATTTCAGCTTCTAATCCCTCCCAACAGTTACCTACTTCTTTGTGCTCTCAATCTCATACAGGTGTCTAGTCTTGCATTTGTCATGTATTTATTGTTTCTGTGTCATTTATTCCATCAATGTTCTTACATCAAAACCCTTCTATGTCCTTATGCATTCTGGAACTATGTCTATGAAAGAGTCACAAATCTTTTAGCCTCGAGCCTAAAAATACATATATCTGAAATATCCAGAAGTCAGTCTAGTTTCAGGCAAAGACAGATTCAGTTGTTCAAATGAAAGTTAAGAATCTATCTCTTGTCATCTCTCAGTTCATTTCTCTTCACATTGGCTTTATACACTGGCAGATAACCCCCCTTTATGATGGTCATACAACAGTATTTCCAGGCTACGCCCGGTGTGTTGGTTTTTTCTCCCACTAATTGCAGGTTATCTCCCTCATGACCTTTTTTGGGTCCGTATTCAACCCTGAACCAATTGCTGTGGCTCAGGAGATATGATCCTCATTGGCCAAGTTGGTGGGAGTGTGTGTTGCAAGACTGGCCTATAGACAGAGAGTATGGGAGAAGGATTCTACAAAGAACAAACTAAGTCCCTTTCCCAGAAGAATAAAAAGTATAGGCAAGGAAGGCAAAAACAACAGATGGCCACTACAACCTGGCTGTTTGCTTAATTAAATGCAATTACATTTGTAATAGAGACTTTGTCCTCTCATAGACTCTGATTGTATTACTCTCTACTGCACAAATAGATTCTGATAATGTATCATGGCTGAAGACAAAGGAGTTGCGGTGGAAGGGAGCACAAATGGGTGAATGCAAAGAGTGAATAGCTATCTTTCTAGATTACTCTGAAAGTTGAAGCTAAAATTCTACTTTTAAGAGTGTGGGCCCTACCTCATACCATATATAAAAATAAACTCAAAAATAATCCAAGCACTAAGAGCCAACATTATATAACTCCTGGAAGAAAACAGATGTAAATCTGCATTACTTTGGATTAGGTAGTGGTTTCTTAGGTATGTCACCAAAATCACAAGCAACAAAATAAATAAATAAAACAGATAAACTGGGTATCTTCAAAAGTAAAAACTCCTGTGCTTCAAAGGATACCATCAAGAAAATAAAAAGGGAGGCGGAGCCAAGATGGCGGACTAGGCAGACGCTACCTCGGATCCCTCTTACAACAAAGACACGGAAAAACAAGTGAATCGATCACATACATAACAATCTACGAACCCTGGACAACAAACACAGATTTAGAGACGGAGAATGAACTAATACGGGGAAGCAGCGATTGTTTCAAGAGCCTGGAGCCAGCGTACCAGTCAGGTACGGCACAAGCACAGAGACCTGCTCCACCCCCCTGAACTAACCCCGGGAGGGGGACTAGCCGGTTCCACGGGCGGCGTGGGACGCAGCCGTTAGGAGAAGTCCCTGGGAGGCAGTGACTGATCTTGGAGCAGAAAGAGCACCATCCGAGCCAGGGAACCGTCCCGCAGGGATTTGGACTGCACGCAGGCGGCTTCATTAACATCTGAATAGCCTGAGCCAGAGGGAGAAGTCTGATAGGGATCTGACTGCTGTTTTTTTTTAGCGGATTTTCTGGAAAAACTAGTTTCCCAGTGATGGCTCGGAGACAACAATCCATATCAAACCACTTAAAGAAGCAGACCGTGACAGCTTCTCCAACCCCCCAAACAAAAGAATCAAAATCTTTCCCAAATGAAGATACAATTTTGGAATTATCAGATACAGAATATAAAAAACTAATTTACAGAATGCTTAATGATATCACAAATGAAATTAGGATATCTGCAGAAAAAGCCAAGGAACACACTGATAAAACTGTTGAAGAACTCAAAAAGATTATTCAAGAACATACTGGAAAAATTAATAAGTTGCAAGAATCCATAGAGAGACAACATGTAGAAATCCAAAAGATTAACAATAAAATCACAGAATTAGACAACACACTAGGAAGTCAGAGGAGCAGACTCGAGCAATTAGAATGTAGACTGGGACATCTGGAGGACCAGGGAATCAACACCAACATAGCTGAAAAAAAATCAGATAAAAGAATTAAAAAAAATGAAGAAACCCTAAGAATTATGTGGGACTCTATCAAGAAGGATAACCTGCGGGTGATTGGAGTCCCAGAACAGGGAGGGGGGACAGAAAACACAGAGAAAATAGTTGAAGAACTTCTGACAGAAAACTTCCCTGACATCATGAAAGACGAAAGGATATCTATCCAAGATGCTCATCGAACCCCATTTAAGATTGATACAAAAAGAAAAACACCAAGACATATTATCATCAAACTCACCAAAACCAAAGATAAACAGAAAATTTTAAAAGCAGCCAGGGAGAAAAGAAAGGTTTCCTTCAAGGGAGAATCAGTAAGAATATGTTCTGACTACTCAGCAGAAACCATGCAGGCAAGAAGGGAATGGGACCACATATACAGAACACTGAAGGAGAAAAACTGCCAACCAAGGATCATATATCCAGCAAAACTCTCTCTGAAATATGAAGGCGAAATTAAGATATTTACAGACAAACACAAGTTTAGAGAATTTGCAAACACCAAACCAAAGCTACAAGAAATACTAAAGGATATTGTTTGGTCAGAGAACCAATAATATCAGATATCAGCACAATACAAGGTCACAAAACAGAACGTCCTGATATCAACTCAAATAGGGAAATCACAAAAACAAACAAATTAAGATTAATTAAAAAAAAAAAATACACATAACAGGGAATCATGGAAGTCAATAGGTAAAAGATCACAATAATCAAAAAGAGGGACTAAATACAGGAGGCATTGAACTGCCATATGGAGAGTGATACAAGGCGATATAGAACAATACAAGTTAGGTTTTTACTTAGAAAAATAGGGGTATATAATGAGGTAACCACAAAAAGGTATAACAACTCTATAACTCAAGACAAAAACCAAGAAAAACGTAACGACTCAACTAACATAAAGTCAAACACTATGAAAGTGAGGATCTCACAATTTACTAAGAAAAACGCCTCAGCACAAAAAAGTATGTGGAAAAATGAAATTGTCAACAACACACATAAAAAGGCATCAAAATGACAGCACTAAAAACTTATTTATCTATAATTACCCTGAATGTAAATGGACTAAATGCACCAATAAAGAGACAGAGAGTCACAGACTGGATAAAGAAACACGATCCATCTATATGCTGCCTACAAGAGACACACCTTAGACTTAGAGACACAAACAAACTAAAACTCAAAGGATGGAAAAAAGTATATCAAGCAAACAATAAGCAAAAAAGAAGAGGAGTAGCAATATTAATTTCTGACAAAATAGACTTTAGACTTAAATCCGCCACAAAGGATAAAGAAGGACACTATATAATGATAAAAGGGACAATTGATCAGGAAGACATAACCATATTAAATATTTACGCACCCAATGACAGGGCTGCAAGATATATAAATCAAATTTTAACAGAACTGAAAAGCGAGATAGATACCTCCACAATTATAGTAGGAGACTTCAACACACCACTTTCGGAGAAGGACAGGACATCCAGTAAGAAGCTCAATAGAGACACGGAAGATCTAATTACAACAATCAACCAACTTGACCTCATTGACTTATACAGAACTCTCCACCCAACTGCTGCAAAATATACTTTTTTTTTCTAGCGCACATGGAACATTCTCTAGAATAGACCACATATTAGGTCATAAAACAAACCTTTGCAGAGTCCAAAACATCGAAATATTACAAAGTATCTTCTCAGACCACAAGGCAATAAAACTAGAGATCAATAACAGAAAAACGAGGGAAAAGAAATCAAATACTTGGAAAATGAACAATACCCTCCTGAAAAAAGACTGGGTTATAGAAGACATCAAGGAGGGAATAAGGAAATTCATAGAAAGCAACGAGAATGAAAATACTTCCTATCAAAACCTCTGGGACACAGCAAAAGCAGTGCTCAGAGGTCAATTTATATCAATAAATGCACACATACAAAAAGAAGAAAGAGCCAAAATCAGAGAACTGTCCCTACAACTTGAACAAATAGAAAGTGAGCAACAAAAGAATCCATCAGGCACCAGAAGAAAACAAATAATAAAAATTAGAGCTGAACTAAATGAATTAGAGAACAGAAAAACAATCGAAAGAATTAACAAAGCCAAAAGCTGGTTCTTTGAAAAAATTAACAAAATTGATAAACCATTGGCTAGACTGACTAAAGAAATACAGGAAAGGAAACAAATAACCCGAATAAGAAATGAGAAGGACCACATCACAACAGAACCAAATGAAATCAAAAGAATCATTTCAGATTATTATGAAAAATTGTACTCTAACAAATTTGAAAACCTAGAAGAAATGGATGAATTCCTGGAAAAACACTACGTACCTAAACTAACACATTCAGAAGTAGAACAACTAAATAGACCCATAACAAAAAAAGAGATTGAAACGGTAATCAAAAAACTCCCAACAAAAAAAAGTCCTGGCCCGGACGGCTTCACTGCAGAGTTCTACCAAATTTTCAGAGAAGAGTTAACACCACTACTACTAAAGGTATTCCAAAGCATAGAAAATGACGGAATACTACCCAACTCATTCTATGAAGCCACCATCTCCCTGATACCAAAACCAGGTAAAGACATTACAAAAAAAGAAAATTATAGACCTATATCCCTCATGAACATTGATGCAAAAATCCTCAACAAAATTCTAGCCAATAGAATCCAACGACACATCAAAAAAATAATTCACCCTGATCAAGTGGGATTTATACCAGGTATGCAAGGCTGGTTTAATATCAGAAAAACCATTAATGTAATCCATCACATAAATAAAACAAAAGACAAAAACCACATGATCTTATCAATTGATGCAGAAAAGGCATTTGACAAAGTCCAACACCCATTCATGATAAAAACTCTTACCAAAATAGGAATTGAAGGAAAATTCCTCAACATAATAAAGGGCATCTATGCAAAGCCAACAGCCAATATCACTCTAAATGGAGAGAACCTGAAAGCATTTCCCTTGAGAACGGGAACCAGACAAGGATGCCCTTTATCACCGCTCTTATTCAACATCGTGTTGGAAGTCTTAGCCAGGGCAATCAGGCTAGACAAAGAAATAAAAGGTATCCGGATTGGCAAGGAAGAAGTAAAGTTATCACTATTTGCAGATGACATGATTATATACACAGAAAACCCTAAGGAATCCTCCAGAAAACTACTGA
Source organism: Elephas maximus indicus (assembly GCF_024166365.1). Classification (NCBI taxonomy): domain Eukaryota; kingdom Metazoa; phylum Chordata; class Mammalia; order Proboscidea; family Elephantidae; genus Elephas; species Elephas maximus. Next base: position 60,662,802 of record NC_064826.1, on the reverse strand, counting down.
AACTAATAGAAGAGTTTGGCAGAGTCTCAGGTTATAAAATAAACATACAAAAATCACTTGGATTCCTCTACATCAACAAAAAGAACACCGAAGAGGAAATAACCAAATCAATACCATTCACAGTAGCCCCCAAGAAGATAAGATACTTAGGAATAAATCTTACCAAGGATGTAAAAGACCTATACAAAGAAAACTACAAAGCTCTACTACAAGAAATTCAAAAGGACATACTTAAGTGGAAAAACATACCTTGCTCATGGATAGGAAGACTTAACATAGTAAAAATGTCTATTCTACCAAAAGCCATCTATACATTTAACGCACTTCCGATCCAAATTCCAATGTCATATTTTAAGGGGATAGAGAAACAAATCACCAATTTCATATGGAAGGGAAAGAAGCCCCGGATAAGCAAAGCACTACTGAAAAAGAAGAAGAAAGTGGGAGGCCTCACTTTACCTGACTTCAGAACCTATTATACAGCCACAGTAGTCAAAACAGCCTGGTATTGGTACAACAACAGACACATAGACCAATGGAACAGAATTGAGAACCCAGACATAGATCCATCCACGTATGAGCAGCTGATATTTGACAAAGGACCAGTGTCAATTAACTGGGGAAAAGACAGCCTTTTTAACAAATGGTGCTGGCATAACTGGATATCCATTTGCAAAAAAATGAAACAGGACCCATACCTCACACCATGCACAAAAACTAACTCCAAGTGGATCAAAGACCTAAACATAAAGACTAAAACGATAAAGATCATGGAAGAAAAAATTGGGACAACCCTAGGAGCCCTAATACAAGGTATAAACAGAATACAAAACATTACCAAAAATGATGAAGAGAAACCCGATAACTGGGAGCTCCTAAAAATCAAACACCTATGCTCATCTAAAGACTTCACCAAAAGAGTAAAAAGACCACCTACAGATTGGGAAAGAATTTTCAGCTATGACATCTCCGACCAGCGCCTGATCTCTAAAATCTACATGATTCTGTCAAAACTCAACCACAAAAAGACAAACAACCCAATCAAGAAGTGGGCAAAGGATATGAACACACATTTCTCTAAAGAAGATATTCAGGCAGCCAACAGATACATGAGAAAATGCTCTCGATCATTAGCCATTAGAGAAATGCAAATTAAAACTACGATGAGATTCCATTTCACACCAGCAAGGCTGGCATTAATCCAAAAAACACAAAAGAATAAATGTTGGAGAGGCTGCGGAGAGATTGGAACTCTCATACACTGCTGGTGGGAATGTAAAATGGTACAACCACTTTGGAAATCTATCTGGCGTTATCTTAAACAGTTAGAAATAGAACTACCATACAACCCAGAAATCCCACTCCTCGGAATATACCCTAGAGATACAAGAGCCTTCATACAAACAGATATATGCACACCCATGTTTATTGCAGCTCTGTTTACAATAGCAAAAAGTTGGAAGCAACCAAGGTGTCCATCAACGGATGAATGGGTAAATAAATTGTGGTATATTCACACAATGGAATACTACGCATCGATAAAGAACAGTGACGAATCTCTGAAACATTTCATAACATGGAGGAACCTGGAAGGCATTATGCTGAGCGAAATGAGTCAGAGGCAAAAGGACAAATATTGTATAAGACCACTATTATAAGATCTTGAGAAATAGTAAACCTGAGAAGAACACATACTTTTGTGGTTATGAGGGGGGTAGGGAGGGAGGGTGGGAGAGGGTTTTTTATTGATTAATCAGTAGATAAGAACTGCTTTAGGTGAAGGGAAAGACAACACTCAATACATGGAAGGTCAGCTCAATTGGACTGGACCAAAAGCAAAGAAGTTTCCGGGATAAAATGAATGCTTCAAAGCTCAGCGGAGCAAGTGCGGGGGTCTGGGGAACATGGTTTGCGGGGACTTCTAAGTCAATTGGCAAAATAATTCTATTATGAAATCATTCTGCATCCCACTTTGAAATGTGGCGTCTGGGGTCTTAAATGCTAACAAGCAGCCATCTAAGATGCATCAATTGGTCTCAACCCACCTGGAGCAAAGGAAAATGAAGAACACCAAGCCCACATGACAACTAAGAGCCCAAGAGACAGAAAGGGCCACATGAACCAGAGACCTACATCATCCTGAGACCAGAAGAACTAGTTGGTGCCCGGCCACAATCGATGACTGCCCTGACAGGGAGCTCAGCAGAGGACCCCTGAGGGAGCAGGCGAGCAGTGGGATGCAGACCCCAAATTCTCATAAGAAGACCAAACTTAATGGTCTGACTGAGACTGGAGGAATCCCGGCGGTCATGCTCTCCAGACCTTCTGTTGACACAGGACAGGAACCATCCCTGAAGACAACTCATCAGACATGAAAGGGACTGGTCAGCGGGTGGGAGAGAGACGCTGATGAAGAGTGAGCTAATTATATCAGGTGTACACTTGAGATTGTGTTGGCAACTCTTGTCTGGAGGGGGGATGGGAGGATAGAGAGAGAGGGAAGCCGGCAAAATTGTCAAGAAAGGAGAGACTGAAAGGGCTGACTCAAGACGGGGAGAGTAAGTGGGAGTAGGGAGTGAGATGTATGTAAACTTATATGTGACAGACTGATTGGATTTGTAAACGTTCACTTGAAGCTTAATAAAAGTTATTATAAAAAAAAAAAAAAGAAAGAAAATAAAAAGACAGAGGCGGGGCCAAGATGGCGGACTAGGTGGACGCTACCACGGATCCCTCTTGCAACAAACACTCGGAAAAACAAGTGAATCGATCACATACATAACAATCTACGAACTCTGAACAACAAACACAAACTTAGAAACGGAAAACGAACAAATACGGGCAGACAGCAACCGTTTCCAGAACTAGGAGCCAGTGTACCAAGCAGGTGACCTTCGGAGCCCGATCTGGGGCAGAGCCCAGGGGGGCAGACGGCACAGACAAGGGGCCCAGCCCTATCCCCCCGAACCCATCCCGGGAGGGAGTCTAGCTGGTTGGCGCGGGCGGCGTAGCGGCACAGCCGGAGGGAGAAGCACCTGGGAGGCAGTGACAGATCTTGGAGCGGGGAGAGCAGCGTCCCATCCGGGGAGCCGTCCCACTGGGAGTTTGGCAGGAAGCGGGCGTGGCGTGAGCGGGGGGATCAGCTATATTTCCCTAAAGCGACCCCGGGGGGGGGCCCACACGTTCGTGCGGGGGACGCCCATCCTGTTCGCGCGTGCGGCGCGGCGCACCGGAGGGAGAAGTCCCCGGAAGTGACTGGTCTTGGAGCGGGGAGAGCAGCGTCCCAGCCAGGGAGCCGTCCCGCTGGGATTTTGGCGAATGCAGGGGGGTGTGAGCGCGGGAATCAGTTATATTCCCCTGAACTGACCCAGGGGGCAGGCCCACCTGGTCGTGCCGGTGACGCCCACCCAGTTCGCGCCAGCGGTGCAGCGCACCGGAGGGAGAAGTCCCGAGGAGGAAGTGACTGGTCTCGGAGTGGGAAGAGTAGCGTCCCAGCCGGGGAGCCGTCCCGCCGGGATTTTGGAGGACGGGGGTGGAGCGTGAACGCGGGGATCAGCTCTATATTCTGTGGTGCTACACTCCTAGCTCTCTGATCCCTCCCCCACCCTCCCCAGGCGGCTCCATTAACATCCGAATACCCTGAGCCAGAGGGAGAATTCAGATAGGGATTTGACTGCATTTTTTTATAGCTGATTACCTGGAAAATCTAGTTTCCCAGTGATGGCTCGGAGACAGCAGTCCATATCAAACCACATAAAGAAACAGACCATGACAGCTTCTCCAGCCCCCCAAACAAAAGAATCAAAATCTTTCCCAAATGAAGATACAATCCTGGAATTATCAGATACAGAATATAAAAAACTAATTTACAGAATGCTTAAAGATATCACAAATGAAATTAGGATAACTGCAGAAAAAGCCAAGGAACACACTGATAAAACTGTTGAAGAACTCAAAAAGATTATTCAAGAACATACTGGAAAAATTAATAAGTTGCAAGAATCCATAGAGAGACAACATGTAGAAATCCAAAAGATTAACAATAAAATTACAGAATTTGACAATGCAATAGAAAGTCAGAGGAGCAGACTCGAGCAATTAGAATGTAGACTGGGACTTCTGGAGAACCAGGGAATCAACACCAACATAGCTGAAAAAAAATCAGATAAAAGAATTTAAAAAAATGAAGAAACCCTAAGAATCATGTGAGACTCTATCAAGAAGGATAACTTGCGAGTGATTGGAGTCCCAGAACAGGGAGGGGGGACAGAAAACACAGAGAAAATAGTTGAAGAACTCCTGACACAAAACTTCCCTGACATCATGAAAGACGAAAGGATATCTATCCAAGATGCTCATCGAACCCCATTTAAGATTGATCCAAAAAGAAAAACACCAAGACATATTATCATCAAACTTGCCAAAACCAAAGACAAACAGAAAATTTTAAAAGCAGCCAGGGAGAAAAGAAAGGTTTCCTTCAAGGGAGAATCAATAAGAATAAGTTCAGACTACTCAGCAGAAACCATGCAGGCAAGAAGGCAATGGGAAGACGTATACAGAGCACTGAAGGAGAAAAACTGCCAACCAAGGATCATATATCCAGCAAAACTCTCTCTGAAATATGAAGGAGAAATTAAGATATTTACAGATAAACACAAGTTTAGAGAATTTGCAAAAACTAAACCAAGACTGCAAGAAATCCTAAAGGAGATTGTTTGGCCTGATGACCAATAATATCAGGTACCAGAACAATACAAGGTCACAAAACAGAACGTCCTGATATAAACGCAACTCAAATAGGGAAAGCACAAAAACAAACAAATTAAGATTAATTCTAAAAAATAAATAAACAAAATAATACACATAACAGGAAATCATGGAAATCAATAGATAAACGATCACAATAATCAAAAAGAGGGACTAAATACAGGAGGCATTGAACTGCCAGATGGAGAGTAATACAAGGCAATATAGAACGATACAAGTTAGGTTTTTACTTAGAAAAATAGGGGTAAATAATAAGGTAACCACAAAAAGGAATATCAATTCCATAACTCAAGAAAAAAGCCAAGAAAAACGTAACGACTCAACAAACATAAAGTTAACCATTATGAAAATGAGGATCTCACAAGCTGCTAAGAAAAACGTCTCAGCACAAAAAAGCATGTGGAAAAATGAAATAGCCAACAACACACATGAAAAGGCATCAAAATGACAGCACTAAAAACTTATTTATCTATAATTACGCTGAATGTAAATGGACTAAATGCACCAATAAAGAGACAGAGAGTCACAGACTGGATAAAGAAACACGATCCATCTATATGCTGCCTACAAGAGACACATCTTAGACTTAGAGACACAAACAAACTAAAACTCAAAGGATGGAAAAAAATATATCAAGCAAATAATAAGCAAAAAAGAAGAGAGTAGCAATAGTAATTTCTGACAAAATAGACTTTAGACTTAAATCCACCACAAAGGATAAAGAAGGACACTATATAATGATAAAAGGGACAATTGATCAGGAAGACATAACCATATTAAATATTTACGCACCCAATGACAGGGCTGCAAGGTACATAAATCAAATTTTAACAGAATTGAAAAGTGAGATAGACACCTCCACATTTATAGTAGGAGACTTCAACACACCACTTTCGGAGAAGGACAGGACATCCAGTAAGAAGCTCAATAGACACACCGAAGACCTACTTACAACAATCAACCAACTTGACCTCATTGACTTATACAGAACTCTCCACCCAACTGCTGCAAAATATACTTTCTTTTCTAGTGCACATGGAACATTCTCTAGAATAGACCACATATTAGGTCAGAAAACAAATCTTTGCAGAATCCAAAACATCGAAATATTACAAAGCATCTTCTCAGACCACAAGGCAATAAAAATAGAAATCAATAACAGAAAAACTAGGGAAAAGAAATCAAATACTTGGAAACTGAACAGTACCCTCCTGAAAAAAGACTGGGTTATAGAAGACATCAAGGAGGGAATAAGGAAATTCTTAGAAAGCAACGAGAATGAAAATACTTCCTATCAAAACCTCTGGGACACAGCAAAAGCAGTGCTCAGAGGCCAATTTATATTGATAAATGCACACATACAAAAAGAAGAAAGAGCCCAAATCAGAGAACTGTCCCCACAACTTGAACAAATAGAAAGTGAGAAACAAAAGAACCCATCAGGCACCAGAAGAAAACAAATAATAAAAATTAGAGCTGAACTAAATGAATTAGAGAGCAGAAAAACAATTGAAAGAATTAACAAAGCCAAAAGCTGGTTCTTTGAAAAAATTAACAAAATTGATAAACCATTGGCTAGACTGACTAAAGAAAAACAGGAAAGGAAACAAATAACCCGAACAAGAAACGAGAAGGACCACATCACAACAGAACCAAATGAAATTAAAAGAATCATTTCAGATTACTACGAAAAATTGTACTCTAACAAATTTGAAAACCTAGAAGAAATGGATAAATTCTTGGAAAAATACTACCTACCTAAACTAACACATTCAGAAGTAGAACAACTAAATAGACCCATAACAAAAAAAGAGATTGAAACGGTAATCAAAAAACTTCCAACAAAAAAAAGTCCTGGCCCGGACGGCTTCACTGCAGAGTTCTACCAAACCTTCAGAGAAGACTTAACACCATTACTACTGAAGGTATTTCAAAGCATAGAACAAGACGGAATACTACCCAACTCATTCTATGAAGCTACCATCTCCCTGATACCAAAACCAGGTAAAGACATTACAAAAAAAGAAAATTTTAGACCTATATCCCTCATGAACATAGATGCAAAAATCCTCAACAAAATCCTAGCCAATAGAATCCAACAACACATCAAAAAAATAATTCACCCTGATCAAGTGGGATTTATACCAGGTATGCAAGGCTGGTTTAATATCAGAAAAACCATTAATGTAATCCATCACATAAATAAAAGATAAAAACCACATGATCTTATCAATAGATGCAGAAAAGGCATTTGACAAAGTTCAACACCTATTTATGATAAAAACTCTTACCAAAATAGGAATTGAAGGAAAATTCCTCAACATAATAAAGGGCATCTATGCAAAGCCAACAGCCAATATCACTCTAAATGGAGAGAACCTGAAAGCATTTCCCTTGAGAACGGGAACCAGACAAGGATGCCCTTTATCACTGCTCTTATTCAACATCGTACTTGAAGTCCTAGCCAGGGCAATTAGGCTAGACAAAGAAATAAAGGGTATCCAGATTGGCAAGGAGGAAGTAAAGCTATCACTATTTGCAGATGACATGATTGTATACATGGAAAACCCTAAGGAATCCTCCAGAAAACTACTAAAACTAATAGAAGAGTTTGGAAGAGTCTCAGGTTATAAAATAAACATACAAAAATCACTTGGATTCCTCTACATCAACAAAAAGAATACCGAAGAGGAAATAACCAAATCAATACCATTCACAGTAGCCCCCAAGAAGATAAAATACTTAGGAATAAATCTTACCAAGGATGTAAAAGACCTATACAAAGAAAACTATAAAACTCTGCTATAAGAAATTCAAAAGGACATACTTAAGTGGAAAAACATACCCTGCTCATGGATAGGAAGACTTAACATAGTAAAAAATGTCTATTCTACCAAAAGCCATCTATACATATAATGCACTTCCAATCCAAATACCAATGTCATATTTTAAGGGGATAGAGAAACAAATCACTAATTTCATATGGAAGGGAAAGAACCCCCGGATAAGCAAAGCATTACTGAAAAAGAAGAAGAAAGTGGGAGGCCTCACTCTACCTGATTTCAGAACCTATTATACAGCTACAGTAGTCAAAACAGCCTGGTACTGGTACAACAACAGGCACATAGACCAATGGAACAGAATTGAGAACCCAGATATAAATCCATCCACATATGAGCAGCTGATATTTGACAAAGGACCAGTGTCAGTCAATTGGGGAAAAGATAGTCTTTTTAACAAATGGTGCTGGCATAACTGGATATCCATTTGCAAAAGAATGAAACAGGACCCATACCTCACACCATGCACAAAAACTAACTCCAAGTGGATCAACGACCTAAACATAAAGACTAAAACGATAAAGATCATGGAAGAAAAAATAGGGACAACCCCAGGAGCCCTAATACAGGGCATAAACAGAATACAAAACATTACCAAAAATGATGAAGAGAAACCAGATAACTGGGAGCTCCTAAAAATCAAACACCTATGCTCATCTAAAGACTTCACCAAACGAGTAAAAAGACCACCTACAGACTGGGAAAGAATATTCAGCTATGACATCTCAGACCAGTGCCTGATCTCTAAAATCTAGATGATTCTGTCAAAACTCAACCACAAAAAGACAAACAACCCAATCAAGAAGTGGGCAAAGGATATGAACACACATTTCACTAACGAAGATATTCAGGCAGCCAACAGATACATGAGAAAATGCTCCCGATCATTAGCCATTAGAGAAATGCAAATTAAAACTACGATGAGATTCCATCTCACACCAACTAGACTGGCATTAATCCAAAAAACACAAAATAATAAATGTTGGAGAGGCTGCGGAGAGATTGGAACTCTCATACACTGCTGGTGGAATTGTAAAATGGTACAACCACTTTGGAAATCCATCTGGCGTTATCTTAAACAGTTAGAAATAGAACTACCATACAACCCAGAAATCCCACTCCTCGGAATATACCCTAGAGATACAAGAGCCTTCACACAAACAGATATATGCACACCCATGTTTACTGCAGCTCTGTTTAGAATAGCAAAAAGCTGGAAGCAACCAAGATGTCCGTCAACGGATGAATGGGTAAATAAATTGTGGTATATTCACACAATGGAATACTACGCATCGATAAAGAACAGTGACGAATCTCTGAAACATTTCATAACATGGAGGAATCTGGAAGGCATTATGCTGAGCGAAATGAGTCAGAGGCAAAAGGACAGATATTGTATAAGACCACTATTATAAGATCTTGAGAAATAGAAAGAACAGAGAAGAACACATACTTTTGTGGTTACAAAGGGGGGAGGGAGGGAGGGAGGGAGAGGGCTTTTTATTGATCAATCAGTAGATAAGAACTGCTTTGGGTGAAGGGAAAGACAACACTCAATACAAGGAAGGTCAGCCTAATTGGACTGGACTAAAAGCAAAGAGGTTTCTGGGATAAAATGAAAGCTTCAAAGGTCAGCGGAGCAGGGGCTGGGGTCTGGGGAACTTGGTTTGAGGGGACTTCTAAGTCAATGGGCAAAATAATTCTATTATGAAAACATTCTGCATCCCACTTTGAATTGTGGCGCCTGGGGTCCTAAATGCCAACAAGCGGCCATCTAAGATACATCAATTGGTCTCAACCCACCTGGAGCAAAGGCAAAGGAAGAACACCAAGGTCACACGACAACTAAGAACCCAAGAGACAGAAAGGGCCACATGAACCAGAGACCTACATTATCCTGAGACCAGAAGAACTAGTTGGTGCCCAGCCACAATCGATGTCTGCCCTGTCAGGGACCACAACAGACAACTCCTGAGGGAGCAGGAGACCAATGGGATACAGACCCCAAATTCTCATAAAAAGACCATACCTAATGGTATGACTGCGACTAGAGGAATCCCAGAGACAATGCTCCCCAGAACTTCTGATGGCACAGGACAGGAACCATCCCCGAAGACAAATCATCAGGCATGAAAAGGACTGGGCAGTGGGGGGGAGAGAGATGCTGATGAAGAGTGAGCTAATTAAATCAGGTGGACACTGGAGAGTGTGTTGGCAACTCTTGACTGGAGGGGGGATGGGAAGATAGAGAGAGAGGGAAGATGGCAAAATTGGCACGAAACGAGAGACTGAAAGGGCTGACTCAATAGGGGGAGAGCAAGTGAGAGAAGGGAGTAAGATGTATGTAAACCTACATGTGACAGACTGATTGGAATGGTAAATGTTCACTTGAAGCTTAATAAAAATTAATTAAAAAAAGAAAAGAAAAAGACAATCCACAGAATGGGAGAAAATATTTGTATTTCATATATCTGATAACAGACTTGTCACGAATATAAAGAATTCTTACAACTCAACCATAAAAAGATAAATAATCCAATTTAAAAACAGGCAAAGATATGAATAGACATCTCTCTAAAGACATAAGCACGTCAAAAGATGTTCAACATCACCGGTCATTAAAGAAATGCAAATCAAAAACACAATAAGATACCACTTCACACCCAGTCCGGAATCAAAAAGACAGAGGATAATAGACATTGGTAAGGATGTGGAGAAATCGGAACCCCCAAACATTGTTGCTGGGAATGTAAAATGGTACGGCTGCTTTGAATAACAGTTTGGCAGTTCTTCAAAGAGTTACCAAAACCATATGACCCAGCAATTCCACTCTTAGGATTATACTCAGAAGAAATTGAAATCTACATCCATACAAAAACTTATACAGGTTGTTCCTGACTTACGAGGGGGTTCTGTTCCAAGGACTAGGTCATAAGTCAGTCTTGACATAAGTTAAATGCTGTATTTTTTTTTTTTTTTTTTAGTTTTCATTATTATTGCTTTTTATGATGAGAATCTTTATAAATCCAATCTTTATTTGTCCTTGGGGTGTGGCACGAGAACGGTAACATTAGCAAATTATGTGCTGCTACATCTCGGAATCGACTCAACGGCACTGGGTTTGGTTTTTTTTTTTTTTGGTTACATTGTATGTAGTATATATTACTAATGATAAGATGTACAAAAATTTAAAAAATGGACATCATAACTCGAATATGTTGTAGGTCGGGGACTAGCATACATGAATGCTCACAGCAGCTCTATTCACAATAGCCAAAAGATAGGAACAATCCAAACGTCCATCAACTGATGTCTGAAAAAATAAAATGAAGTATATCCATACAACAGAATATTGTCAGTAAAAAGGAGGTACTGATACTTGCTAAAACATGGATAAATCTTGGGAAAAATTATGTTACGTGTAAGAAGCCAAACACGAAAGGTCACATAGTATCCAAAATAGGCAAATCCATGTTATTGTTTTTGCTTTTGTTGTGTGCCATCAAGTCAATTCTGACACAGTCATCCTGGAGAAAGAGCAGAACTGCCCCATAGAGTTTCCTAGGCTGTAATCTTTACAGGAGCAGATCACTAGGTCTTTTCTCCCATGAAGCCATTGGTGGGTTTGAATCGCCAACCCTTTGGTTAGCACAGCCAAGTGCTTTAACCACTACACCACCAGGGCTCCTTGGCATAGCTACAGAGACAGAAATTAGTAATTGCCAGGGGCTGGGCGAAGGAGGGAATGAAGAGTGACTACAAATGGGTATGGAGCTTCTTTTTTGAGGTGATGAAAATATTCTGGAATTCCATAGTGGTGACAGTTGCATAACTCTGTGAACAGACCAAAAACCACAGAACTGCACACTTTAAAAGAAAAAAATCCATGGTATGTAAATTATATCTCAATAAAAAAACTTTGAATGTGGATGGGTATTAGATACTATCAAGGAATTATTGTAATTCTGATAGATGCAGTTGAGATAATATAAGAAAACATCCCCTTTTGTGAAGATGCACCTTACAGTGTGTTAAGAGTGAAATGTCCTGTTGTCTTGGATATGCTTTAAAATTGTTCAGCAGAAAAGCAGAGGATGTGAGAAGGAAAGAACACGATGAAATCATAATAACTGTTGAATTTGGGTTACAGGTATACATGTGTTCAGCATATTCTTCTCTTTTGTGTTTGAAATTTTTCAAATAAAAAAATTGTTAAAAGGTATCAGGAAACAAAATTTGCATTTCTTGTGATTGGACCATGTGGCAATTAGACCAGCCATGGCTTTAAATAGTCTCCACTAATAATTACATAAAAATTGAAATACTGAAAGCAAGTTGTAGAATCCAGTCAAAGAAACAGACAAACTCTGTCCAGTATTTCCATTACTTCTAGGATAGTCCTTCCTAAAATATTTCCTCTTAGTACCCAAAACCATGTTTTAAGGCAACATTTTCCCTATCTACGTTTTGTTAAACAGACACTCCTCAAGATATTAATAGATGTTCTCACACAAACTGCTCCATTGTCACATGTATTTGAGAAACACTGGGAGAAACAAAGTTGATGTGTTTACTACTTCAAATTTACTATACCGAATTTCTGGGTATGGAGCTCTGGTGACACAACGGTTAAGTGCTCGGCTGCCAACCAAAAGGTTAGTGGTTCAAACCTACCCAGTTGTTCCACAGGAACTAGACCTGGTGATTTACTTCGATTTAGATTACAGCCACTCTGTCACACTGGGGTCGCCATGACTGGAAATCGACTTGACAACACCAGCTAACAACAATTTCTGAGTATTTACTAATTCTCAAAGCCCCTGATATGCTCATGTGCACTGTGATTCATCCAAAAGGGCTATACTATGCCTTATTTGGGAAACTCATGTGAATCCCTCTGTATCTACAACGTATCAGTTAACCTCATGAAATGCTTGATGGAGAACTTTAGGTTTTACAATCCTGGCAGAACATCAGAATCACTTCCAGACCCTGAGACAAATATAGTTTTTGTCTGTTTTTTGAGATCTGTCCTGAACCAGGATTTATGAAAAGCTGGCTTAGAGGTAAGGAAGTTTCTGCTTAAGAAGAGATATTTGAGGTACATCTGGAAATAAGAGAAACTAACCAGCCAATATACCTCAAGCACAGCCCCCAGTCGTCTGTCAGTGGAGGCCTGTGTGTTGTTGTGATGCTGAGCAGGTTTCAGCAGAGCTTCCAGACTAAGATGGACTGAGAAGAAAGACCTGGTGATCTGCTTCTGAAAATCAGCCACTGGAAACTCTGTGGATCATGACAGTCTGATCCACAACTGATCATGAAGATGGCATAGGACCACGCAGTGTTTCATTCCACTGTGCATGGGGTCACCATGAGTCAGGGACCAACTTGATGGCGGCTAACAATAACAACAACCAGGCAATGTAGTATTCAAAGCAAAGGTATAGTAGGTGCAGGGATGAGAAAGCAAGGGCCCATGAAGCAGCTGGGAACTCACCCAAGCCTTCTGTTACTAGAAAGTGAGAAGCACGTGAGGGAGGAAGCTGGGAGAAGATGAGGCTGGAGGGGCAGGCAGGGGCCAGGCAGGAAAGACTTTGTCAGGCTACTGGGTTTGAAGTGTGAACAATGTAATGCCGCTGAAGAACCAAACAGAAGAGTGATGTGGTCAAACTTGCATTCCTTTCTGGTGTCCCAAAATAGATAACACATCTACCCCAAGCATGGTGATTTGCTATGGATAAGGCACATATTCAGATCAGAAGTGATCTACTAAACGAAATGGCTTTCCTGTCCACCTTTGTTATTATTCAAACTTCAGTGAAGGTATATTTCACTCATGCAACACAATTCCTCCAACTAGCTCCACTATTGGCTGCAAATGCAACAATTTTTAAACCTGTGATTCTCCTATATTGTGTACACTGCAAAGTATCTCTCCAAAATCCCTTTTTCTTCCCTGATGCTTAGATTTCTAGACAGAAGAGAAAGCTTCCAGGATGTGCTGTCACTTGAAAGAACTTCCCTTCATTACTTAAAAGCTACTCCATGGTCATTTCCCATGCTGTACTTTCGATTATCGACCCTGACTGCAAATGAGGTTAAAAAATGTCCCCTAGCTGCCTGGCAAGGAATTTGTTAGTATAATTGGTTTGTTTGACATCCACCATGCTCTTCAAAAAAATTTTTTAATTAGCTGCAAACATTTAAATATCTAGTGATTTTACATAAAAATCTGGATTTCTTGAGTAACTTGATATCTTGGAAGATTTGACAACACATAGCTTGGACTCTGGTAGGACACAATTAGCTGGAGATGAAATTAACTGTCCTCCCCACCCTACCACACACACTCCACCCCCTAAGATGAGCCTTCCAAGTACACCAAGCATCCCACCCTGCACTTTACTCATTTACATTCATGTAATAGGGATTGCGACACCTGGTTTTATTTTTATTACATGAGGATTACACTTATTATTGTCTGGGTGGTACAAATGGTTGACACTCAACTACTAACCTAAAGGTTGGCAGTTTGAACCCACCCAGTCACACCTTGGAAGAAAGATTATAGCCAAGACAACCCTACGGAGCAACTCTACTCTGTAACACAAGGAGTCACCATGAGTTGGAATCAACTCAATGGTAATATAATATACTTATTATAGAGGGTTATACTTTAAAGTTTATCCAAAAATGTTTAAGCAATTTGACAAACTAAATACATAAAATAGGATAATTAACAATAAAAACAACACCCACCAATTAAAGGAACAAGAAAATAGATTTTCCAGGCATCTGGTAAACATCAGTTACTGCAGACAAATCCGGATCTTGCCTAAGTAAAATATTTCAAGTTATTTTTCCTTGAGTGAAAATTGTAGCATTCCAAGACAGGACCGAGCTGTTCACCAACTGAGATATAAAAGAATTTTCCCGCTAATGGTAGATTCCCTTCAACTAGCTTTGCCCTTCAGATTTTTACAAGCTCTCTCAAGCACAGAGCAGAGTTCATATTGCTACGATCTTGCTTATGGGTCATCAATCTGATCCATATAGGTAATGTCTCATAGAAGATAAAGGACAAAAATCCTTTATGACTGACAAACTTTATCAAAACGTATTAAAAACATATTAAGTTCTACCAGCTCTTCCTGTATCTACTTCAGTCTTAGTCATCAATCCTTCTCTCAAAAAGAAAAAAAGAAAACGTTTACACTAATGTGAGTATAACAAAAACACTAATGTGAGTATAGCTTTCATAATACCATCAAGTTGTGGTGGGGGGGAAGGGACTTGAAGGAACTATTTGCTTGTGCTTTTTCCTTTAAAAGGGTGACTGTCTAACCATGATAACCCACCACTATCATTATTAGATAAATGTCTACAGCCAAATAAAGGCATCTAAAATTTCATCTAATTAAATATGGAGTTGTCTACTTCCTAATGGAGTCAGAACATAAGAGTTGCCCCTACTTGTAGTCTTCTATTTTCTAGGAAGATGCTTTTTCCTTCCCTTGCTTTACCTCACACTGGAGCTCAAACACTGTGCTCCAAGGGGCTACACTTGCAGTAGATGTCAGAGAGCTGCAGGAAAATGTCGAAGATCCTCGGAGTTTAGTGACACATAAAGTTTGGAAAAATAAATTATTATAGTCCTTGCAAAAGTAAACAATGATAAAAAAAAAAAAAGTACATTCATTTTGACCTATTTTCACAGTTCATCACATGTTGAACAGTTTTTTCTTTTTTTTACTCTTATGATCATCATGATTAGTTTCAGTGTTAACACAATTTAGCCATTTTTTTGTTGACTCTAACCCTTCCTTCGCCATTCCTTCATTCGCGGGCTATTTTTCCCTACTCTCCACTAGATTATCAACTTCCCAAGGGCAAAAACCAAGTTTTCCTCATTCATCACTCTATTCTCAGAACCTAGCACAGTACTTGCCATAGAAGATGCAATAAATATGGAATGAATAAATGCTTCTTAAATATTAAGGACAACATAATTTGTAAGCAACACTTAAAGAAAACAATCAACTTAGTAACGTTTTTAAGCAAATTAAAAGATGAAAAATGTAAAATTCAATTACGAAAAATGTATTAGAAAATATTGCATTTTAAAAGCTTCCAAATTGATGGCGTAAACAATCTTCACTGGCTTCAGAGTCTATAACTGCAAACAAAACTCAGGATTTTTACAAAGCGATTGCTAGCCTTCAGAGGAAAGGTGCTATAAAATGCAAGCATTACCAAGAAGCTCTTGAACCATGAAAACAAAAGGAAATTTGTTTTTGTTTTATGAAAGTTAACGGTGGGCTGAAGGCTGCGATGAATTTTGATAGTAACATTCTGAAAAGAGCAGTGTGACCATAAACTATATGGAGACATTTCGCTAATAACAATGCAATGCTTGGAAATGTTTCTAGTTTCTTGCAATGTAAGGACAGAGACAAAGGAATAATGGCTTCTCCTCAGAGATCAGACACAGAAACCACTAACACAAAGGTACTGAGATTCAAGAAAAAAAAATCTGAATAATGTAGATTCTGAACATACAGCCGGGAGAAGCCCCCACGTCTTGGTCACTGAAATGGACTCATCCATCAACAGTTCCTTACCACATGCTAGTGCGGGTTCTAAAATAAGTACAAATCTTAACATTTTTTTCTCAAGAAACCCTGAATTTTGTCAGAGAGATGAAATGAATACACAATAATTGTACTGATGAAAGATGAAGCAACAATTCCAGGCAATAAATATAAAGTGAAGAAAAGTCAACACATTAAGGCTATGCAGATGTGTTTATACGGAGAGAAATTTATGAAAGTTGGAGAGTGGTATGCAGGCTTCATAGAGAAAATGGAGCCCTGGCGTCACAGTGGTTAAGAGCTTGGCTGCTAACCAAAAGGTCAGCAGTTCAAATCCACCAGATGCTCCTTGGAAACCCTACAGGGCAGTTCTACTCTGTCCCATAGGGTTGCTATGAGTCAGAATCGACTCAACAGCAACGAGTTTGGTTTTTTTGGTTTATAAAGGAAACAGAACTGCACTCAGTGGTGGGGTGGGGGCATTCCATTCCATCCAAAGGGGGCAAAAACTGCCTCCCACCTGTGTGCTAAGGTTGGGTTTCAAATCCATTTCCTATAACCTTCCCAGTAAGGTGTATATTCATACCCCCACTTTACAGATGAGCAAACTGAAGAGATCAACTGAGCTCTCTTCAGGTCACACAGCTAGACAGTGGAAGAGCCTGGATTCAAACCCATGATTCTCTGGTGCCAAAGACTGTGCCCTTTTCATACTCAATATGAGCAAGGGTCACAAGATGATGACCGTTTAAACTTTTCCAGGAATACCTTATCTCTTTCTTATACAAGGGCTTAAAAAAAATTAAAAGGCAGCTTTCAACACATAATCCTAATAACAAATGGTTGCAGAGCACCTGCTGCGCACCAAGCACTGTTGCAAGCCCTCTGCAAGTACTAGCTCATGGCATCCTCGCATTCTGTGAGGAACGTACTACTGAGAGCATGATTTTACAAATTAAGAATCTAAAGCATAGAGGGGTTAACTACCCATGGTCACTCCTCTAGAAAGTGACAGAGCCTTTTTATAAACATCATTCCACACCATGCCAATAAAGTGCTCGAATGAAAATCATCCTGATACATAGAGGTTTTCCTTAAAGGCACCAGGCAAGACTCTAACTTCCCCAGGGGCATCTGACTAGGGAGAGAATGGGACAGCCAAGCAGGACTTGTATTTCACTGGCAGTGTGATCTAGTGCTAGTTTGTGTTCTGCCACCTGTCAGCTCTGTGACCTCGCACAAGTTACTTGGCTTCTCAGAGCCTCAGCTCTGTCACCTGTAAAATAAGGAGCCCATGATAAATGATACCAGAATTTCTTCCAGTTGTAAACACCAGTGGCTTACATTCATAGAGCGATACTCATAACTACCAACTATACGGAAAAAGAAACCTGGGAATGTGCAATAAGCAATAAAATTTGTTGATGAGTAAATATGAGCTCATAATAATCTGTTTGTACAAAATATACGATTCTGGTTCCAGTCACCCCAAAGGTAATAGAGTTACTTTTTTTTAATTTCTCTAAGTTAGGATCGCAATCTTAAAGTATTCCTCAAAATACCTACAAATTGTTTAAAATAAATAACTCTTTGTCCTGAGCGAAGTAACCTCACAGGGCTAAGTGCCAATTTTCATATTCTTTTGTTGAAACACAATTTTGTTTTTCTTTCCTGGAAGTAGTCTGACTCCTGCCAGACAGAGCTCTAGCAAGCAGCACACTGTGAATCTTTCTGTAATGCAGGGCAGTGCTTAAACTGCTCCTAGGGCAGCTATTGTAAAAAAACAAAAAAGCTGCTGTAAAAGCCAGCACAGAGAGCCGGAACCCCAGCCAGCCTCGCTGTATTAAACATGGCAGCCTACCGCACACAAGCATGGACACATTTATAACCTCCAGACCTTCAAGTGACAAGAGAAGGATCAATCCCAGCAACAGCGGCTATAAAGACACAAAACCAAAACCAAAAACCAAACCATTGCTGTCGAGCTGATTCCAACTCATAGTGACCCTGAAGAACAGAGTAGAACTGCCCCTAAGGGCTGCCTGCTGGATTCAAACTGCCGATCTTTTGGTTAGCAGCCGTAGCTCTTAACCACTACGCCACTAGGGTTTCCATAATGACACAAGCCAGCCTTAATGTGAAGAATGCTAAGTCGCCAGCACACAAGGGTAAGAAATCCCTTAAACCAGTCACCAGATGACTTACGGTGAGTGATAAGGCATGTCATAACCACCTGGGCGATAACAGAGAGAATTTGGGTTAATGCCACCAGACACAGAAGACTCGTGATTAAATATAAGGGTTATAGGAGTGTTTGCAGTTCAAGACCCTGTTCAGTTAAAGCTCCAATTTCACCAATGAGATCAAAAGAACTTATAACAACAGGTTCTAAGAACTTGATTAAGAGCCACATTCAGTGCCAGGACCTCCATTAGCAGCTGAGCAGGGTATGTACTGTACGAGCTCAGAGGTGCAGCCCACATAAACCGTGTATGAATTGTGTCCCCTGGAGGTGTGCTCTGCAGTGGCCCTAGTCAGCTCTCCGTAAGACAGCAATGAAGCTACAAAAGAACACGAGTAGTCGTGGGTAACTTTTTGCCAATGCAAAGTTTGCAATGGGGTTTTTATTATTACTTTGGCTTAAGTAGGCCTCATCAAGCCAATCTCAACCTCTCAAACGTTTTCACAGGAATCCTGTAGCAGGCATGGAATTAAATGCCTGTGCATGTTCAGCGTCTGTGATGGGCCCCACCACCACTGATTAGACCAGGCAGAGGTGGACAGCTGAGAAGCAGGGCCACTCAGCTTCATTCACCAGTGATTTGGAAACCTGATACAACGATTCTAGTTTGTCTCTGAAAATCTTGACCTGAGAGGGCCTGAACAGAACTGGGACTGCCCCAGGTTTGACCCATGTGCACCCAGAGCCAGAGAAAGGCAGTCCACAATGAGGACAGAGGACAAGAAGGGAGGGGAAATGAGGCAGACATTCAGAGGGGGAAGCTAATCAGGGAATGCAGTCTCTGAAAGAAGGACAGTATTATCACATTTCCTCATGGATTTCCAGGTCTGGGATTAAACAAAGTGGGAAGGGAACACAGCTTAATAGTCTTTCCCAATGTTAGGTAACCAGAGACCCAATTTTTATGAAGCATCCACTTGCATCACACAGCACATCTTTAACCCAACTTAGGAAACAATGGTCTAACTTAAGAGTCAAATATGGCCCATTTGGTTCAAAGTCTGAACTAGAGAGCATGTGATGTAAACTTCTATTATTTTTCAGTTGTTTGAAGAGATTCAAATTGGTTTTAAGAAGTCCACTGGATTGCCTACGGTTTTTAAACAGCAAACTAGGCAGAAAACTGCACCTACCTATACTAAAATTGTTTGTATATTATGTATCTATAAATGTTATTTTACATGCTACTGTGCAGGATTATTGACACCAGAAAGTTCCTTATATCTCCCCACTGCACTTAGCACAGTGCCAGGAATATAATAATAGGTAGCACTTAATCAGCACTTATCAGGTACGAAGCATGAATCCAAGTATCTTGTGTGTATTAATATTCAATCCTCACGACAATGCTAAGAGGAGGCAAGATTATTATTCCCATCTTACAGAAGAAGAAACTGAGGCTCAGAGAAGTTAACCAACTTCATCAGCTCACTTAGAAAGTAAATGGCAAAGCCTAAATTTGAACTCTGGGAGTTTGACACCAGAATCTATGTTCCTAAACATCACACTACTTACTCTGTCTCAATACTCTATGTGCTCAACAAATGTTGAGTCTTTCATTAAAGAAGTACTTTAACCACTGTGGTTGCTGTTGAGTCGATCCCGACTCAGGGCCACCCCACTAGTTAAGCACAGAACTACTAACCAAAAGGCTGGCGGTTCAAACTCATCCAGAGCCACCTCAGAAGTATGGCCTGATGATCTGCTTCCAAAAGGTCACAGCCTTGAAAACCCTATGGAGCAGTTCTGCTCTGCACACATGGCGTCACCATGACTTTAACCATTATCTTCTCCCAAATAGGTCAAACATTTATTTTATGTCATTTATGTCACTGATTTCCTTAGAAAATCTTCTCTAAACTTTAAACTCAATCCCTGTCCATTTCCTAATTAGTCGAGTTGAAATCAAAAAGGTTTTGCCTGATGTAAAGAATTCATGCAAAAGATTTATGTATACACATACACTATGTACATATATACACATGCACACGCGATTGTGTGTGTAAACCAAAAACCCATTGCCGTCGAGTCTATTCCAACTCACAGCAACCCTGTAAGACAGTAAAACTGCCCCGTAGGGTTCCCAAGGAGTAGGTGGTGGATTTGAACTGCCAACTTTTTGGTTAGCAGCTGATCTTTTAACCACCGTACCACCAGTGTTCTGTGTGTGTGTATATATGTATATCTACACATACATATATGCATATGTGCATAAATATATATATATATAAATACTCCTCAGCTCCAGGATTCTACCCCCTCCAAGGACCCCAACTACTGAACTCTTTCCAAACTACCTGGAACTTTCCCACAACCTTTTGTGCCATTCTGGGAGCCCTTTCTTCACTTCTGCCCTATATTATTGTTTGCATACACTCCTTGAAGACAAGAGCAATATTATACAGTTTTACATCCTCCTTATCATCTAGCACAGAGGGATATCTCGATATCACAGGAAATATCCAGATAAAATAGGGAAATGAGGAAAATATCACAAGTGTAGGCATTTTTATCCTAGGGTTTTTTGTTTTGTTTTTTGAAAACCCTGGTGGTGTAGTAGTTAAGACCTACGTCTGCTAACCAAAAGGTCGGCAGTTCAAATCCACCAGGTGCTCCTTGGAGGCTGTATTGGGCAGTTCTACTCTGTCCTACAGGGTCGCTATGAGTCGGAATCAGCTCGACGGCAATGGGTTCAATGGGTATACTGCAATTTAGGGTAATATCTTTGTAGGCCAAATACATCGTATCCCTATTTTAATTAGATTATTTCTGGCAACATTTACAGAATTAAATGATGTGTATTTTTATGTAATAGTTTCACACTTCCGTCATTTCAGCAAGAAAAATGTATTTATTGAACAGAAATGCTACGCTGCCTTAAAATTTTGCTGTTTCTTGCAGACAGATCAGCAGGGAGGCATGTAGTCCAACCCTTTGGGTCTGAATGTAATAAAAAGGCCTCGGAAAATTCCATAAACTAAAAGTGACTATTGTCTTATTTTGGGTTCATAAAATTTCCCACCAGATATCTTTAATACCTACTCAAAAGTGCAGTGCAGTGAATTACTTCTTATGGCCCTTCTAGCCATAGTTTTCACAACTCCCACCAAATGACCTGGTAGGACTATGCAAATGAAGTACTTGTGGCCCACCCTTGTGGAGGTAAGACCACGCAAATAAAATATATAAAACCCTGATGTGGGAATGGAAACCCAGATGGCATAGTGGTTAACTGCTATGGCTCCTAACCAAAAGGTCAGCAGTTTGAATCCACCAGGCGCTCCTTGGAAACTCTAGGGGGCAGTTCTATTCTGTTCTATAGGGTCGCTATGAGTCAGAATCGACTTGATGGAAGGTTTGGTTTTTTGGGTTTAATGTGGGAATTGGTCAGTTTTGCGATCCCACTAGGCTTAAAGAGAGACACAGAGAGAGGGGAAAAGAGAGGAGCTGTAACACGGAAGACAGAGACAGCATGGCAGCAGAACCTGGACAGAGAAGGACTGTGACACCAAAGAAGGCAAGAAGCAGTACCAGAGAAATGGCGGCAGCAGAGGCAGCAGAACCAGGAGACCAGCAGGAGATGGCTCAGTGGGCTTCCCGGCCCACAGAGTGAGAAAGCTGAGTGCCTTGGGGCATAAGGCTCACTGGCAGAGTGGAGTGCCTCCAGGCACTTAGCAGCAGAGCTAAAAGAGCTTTGTAACACTTGTCGGAGCAAGGTAGAGGCCTGGCCAGGGGGCCGAGGGCCAGACAGAGACCTCTTACAAGTACAGCAAAGAGGATGTCCTGATCAAAGAATACCAAAACGAAACCAAACCCAGCGCTGTGGAGTCGATTCTGACTCATAGCGACCCTATAGGACAGAGTAGAACTGCCCCATAGAGTTTCCAAGGAATGCCTGGCAGATTCGAACTGCCGGCCTTTTGGTAAGCAGCTGTAGCACTTAACCACTATGCCACCAGGGTTTCCGATCAAAGAATAGTATCCTAAATATTTCCTGATCCTGAATTATAGCCTGTTACTTCTCTAATAAACCCCATAACCGTGAATATGGTCTGTGAATTCTCTGTGGTCACTGCAACGAATTATCAAACCCAAAAGAGAAGTAGTGAGCGCCACGGGAGGGCCAGTTGGTGTCAGAATTGGTAAAGATATAAGAGAGAGGTAGTATATCTGATTCTGCCTCATAGAAATCAGTCTTGGGCTGTTGATCTTGATTCTCCTTCCCCCTTGTGATATTTGAGAAGGTCAGACACCCCGCCACATCATTTTTACACGCAGGCTTTTATTTCAACTGATATTCTACCAGCAATCTGTGGACTCCTGCTACCCACATTACATTGGGAATGACACTTATACAAGCAATGACCATCTACATTTTTCCAAACAAAAGTATGAAGACATAAGACTGTTATACATTAAAAAAGTCTGACAGTACGTGCAGAAACCCCAAAACAAGCA
Organism: Elephas maximus indicus; assembly: GCF_024166365.1. Taxonomy (NCBI): domain Eukaryota; kingdom Metazoa; phylum Chordata; class Mammalia; order Proboscidea; family Elephantidae; genus Elephas; species Elephas maximus. The sequence continues at coordinate 60,639,901 of NC_064826.1, read as the reverse complement.
TTATTAAAAAAATAAAATAAAATAAGGTTTAACCTAGAACTAAAGGACAGTACAGATACATTGTTGTTCTTCAATTCTTGCTATCTTGAATTTATACTCCAAAGTCCTTATCACAGTTAATCTGAGCTGTTGAAAAAAGCACTTGCAAAAATATAAAGCTATGGTAATCTCGTGTTACTACAAAATGGAAAGAAGAATTAAATAAATGAGAGACTACAATCTCTGAAATCAACCAATGTTTGTGACATTAATTTCTCATGTATAAATTATATTTTTTAGAAAATAGTTTTAATATCTATTTTCTGCAATCATTTCAGTCCACAATTTATGCAGTTGATGTCAACAAAAGGAGGTTTCAATGAGCAGAGTTGTGCTGTATTTCAGCTGAAGTCATTTTATATGAAACAGACTGGCTTCTCCATGATTATTATTTGTGTGTGTACATGTGTTTTATACGAATATACACATATTTTTCAAAACTTCTTGTTTATGATTTTTATGAGTAATTAAAAGAAATTAGAAAGCCATTCCTCAAGGTTTCTCACTTTTACTATCACCCTAGATGCTCTGAACTACATGGAGAATTCTTCAGACTGGAGTGCTTCCATGAAGCACGTGCAACCAGATCAAGAAGCTCTAAGTGCTCTTTAGAAACATGATGGAGAAGCACCTGTCCACTTTAACTTAGGTTAGGGAAGATTTTCTTGGCCACTGTGTACAGAAGCAGTTAGATTCAGACACGAAAATAATAATGGATCCAAACCTATGATCGAATACTGAATAATAATTAGAATATTTCCCACCGCAACTCAAATATTTTCACATTCAAGATACATTACCCTGAACAATGAGCCAAATGGAGTCCCTGGAAGAAAAGGGTGAGCCTTTAGCTTTAGCGTGAGTGCATTTTGCTTACTTTACTCCAAGCGGAATGCCCAGTAATTATGCCTGGAAGCTGCAAAGCACCTTCCCCTAGGGAGCTGTAAGTGCTTTAAAAACATGGGCTAAACTACCTTTATAAAATCCCTAGGCAGCAGAGAGGCTTGATACTCTCTAAGACACAAAAAAGTTGAAGTTATTTTCCTAAGGATACAGGCTCAGAGGATTTATGTATTCTGGCCCAACATCCACATACACTGAACCATAAGAGTTAAGCAGACCACTGGAAGCTCTAAGGGTGTTTCAGCATGAGTCGACTCTCAACAAAGTTTGGCAAAATCCCAGGATGTCAGTCCATTGGCAGAATTATTGGTGGCCACAAGAAGTCTTGAAAGAATGGATCTTTGCTTATTCAGAGGCAACCAATAACCACATTAACATCCCAAAAGTGTGTTCATATTTTAGACACACATTTGTGATGTGTTTCGTTTCTTAATCTGAAACAAAAGTCATCAGGTAAATTGCTCATACAAAATTATAAAATAGAGAAGTATTTTATACTTCTGTCAGATAGTCTGTATTTCAACTCTGATTCTCAAGTTGTACACAAGTATGTGATTAATTAAGCCTAAGTGTGTCTGGCAAGGAAGCCAGTATCTGCCCTTGGCGCTGACTAGCTCAAAGAAACCCCTTTTCAGATTAGAGACCGAACTCTGCCTATGAGAATGGGTAGTTTACTCCAGAAATACTTCCTTTTCCTGTTTTACCTTTTGATGTCATGTTCTTGCCTTAGTGCTTGTCTAATCATCCAAGCCATTATAACAGAGCAAGAACCGAGCACTGGCAGAGACTCAAGCTACATTTTTCCTGGCTGTTAAAAAAACCTCATAGACCCTCTCAAACGCCACATACATCTTAAATCCTGGGACAACGGTCAAGAATTTTATTTGATGGAGCAACTTTTATGGTGAGATTACATAGCTAGTGAACACGAGAGTTGTAAAAACCAAACTTCCAACTTATCATTTTAATTAAAAAAAAAAAAAAACTTTAACCAGCCCCTCCCCACCCCCACCCTTAGTGTTGTTTTAGTAAACTAAACAAAGAAAAATGAGTTTTTGCAAAATTCTGCTCAGGGAACAAAACAGCTGCTAACCAATAGGTCAGCAGTTGGAATCCACCACGTACTCCTTGGAAATCTTATGGGGCAGTTTTACCCCATCTTATAGGGTCACTATGAGTCAGGATTGACTCAATGGCAAAGGGTTTTAATAGAAAGAATAAGCAACCAATTCCTGAATTGCTCACTGCATTTCACATTTAGTAATCAACTAATTTCATGTGCTAGGTTCTCTCTTCAGTCTCTCCACTTCTCAAGTACATTACAATAATTTCCAATACGATTAAGCAAACTTTTTTTTTTTACTGTGCTTTAACTGAAAGTTTACAGAGCAAATCAATTTCTCATTAAACAATAAATACACATATTGTTTCATGACATTGGTTGCAACTCTGCGACATCTCAACATTCTCCCCTTCTCAACCTCGGGTTCCCCATTTCCATTTGTTCAGCTTTTCTGTCCCCTCCTACCTTCTCGTCCTTTCCACTGGGCTGGTGTACCCATTTAGTCTCGTGTATATGGTTGAACTACATGTGTTATTGTTTGTTTTACAGACTTCTGTATCTTTCGATGAAAGCTGAACCTTGGGAGCCACTTCAATACTGAGTTAAAAGGGTGTCCGGGGGCCATAATCTCAGGGCAATTAATCAAATTTTAACTTATAAATTCCTTGCGGGAAGGGATCATACCTTAGCTATTTTTTATCCTCTACACTGAGCAACTGAGCATAAGGAGCCCTGGTGGTGCAGTGGTTAAGCACTTAGCTACTAACTGAAAGGCTGGCAGTTTGAACCCACCAGCTACTTCACGGGAAAAAGATGTGGCAGTCCACTACCATAAAGAGTACGGCCTTGGAAACTCCATGGGGCAGTTCTACTCTGTCCTGTAGGGTCTCTATGAGTCGTTATTAACTCGACAGTAATGGGTTTTATGCTGAACATATTGAGAAAGGAAGGAAGGCAGAAAGGGAGGGAATAAGCAAGGGATTCTTTACAAAAATTTCCCCCATCAGTCAGGGTCTCAGTAGGAAACTCGTGACACACTCAAATTGGGTATGATACATTCAAATTGAGTTTGATCAACAAACAACTTTTATTAACTAGTAAAAAATTTGTGCCTTGAGCATTAAGAACAATCTATATGGGATCAAACTGACAACGGCAACTTGAAAGATTAGGTAGGAACCTTAGGGGGCAGTGAATTTATGTTAATGCGGGAGGAACAACTCAGAAAAGGAGGGTGAGAATGGTCACGCAACTCGAAGAACGTAATGTCACTGAATTGTACGTGCAGAAACTGTTGAATTGGTGTATGTTTTACTGTGTACATTCTCAACAACAACAAAATAAAATTAAAAAATAATAACTTTTAAAGCTGTCCTAGGAGGCACAAGAGATGGGAGTGATTCCTGGAATTCCAACAAAGAGAGAAAGAGCATGAGCGAGCCATATGACGCTAACAGGGGATCCAATGGAGAGGAGCTGGGGCAATAAGCACGAACATGATTCTCCACCTGCCCTCAAAATCCCCTGAGTTAAATCCATCTGAAAGCCAAAGAGCTAGGGTGTTTGCTGGTATAATAATCCACACAGGTCAGCCACCCAGGGCACAGTGCAGGATGGAAAGGAATCTCAGGGAGCAAATGACAGATAACCAGCACATCTCAAAACACACATACATGAATGCAATCTCCACTTCTACCTATCATTGTCTTTAGATTCAGGCCTACCTGGGGTTTAAGTTCTAACTTCTATCACTTTGTAGATGTGTGTCCTTGGGCAAGTGATTTAACCTCTAAGCGTTAGATTCATCAGTTACCAAACAGGTGTTATTAACAGTAATTACTGCAGAGTTGTAAAGGTTAAACGAGACAACGTAAGTGTTTAGTGCTTGTATACAGGAAGCACCGCTATAATATGCACCACAATGCACGCTTAAAAACTGTTTATACCACATCATCTTACACTTATTTTGGTTCCTTAGCTAGGTAATGTATATATTCATCTCTCTAGGTAGATATTAAAGTCTTTTAAGACTGGCAAGAGCCAGGTCATTTTGCTCTTTTGCTATCCCCCAATGCACCTACCTGATACAGTGCTGTGTAAACAGAACACCAAAATAAATGTTTACTAAAGAAACACACAGCAATCCCTCTAGTAAAGCAGGAAGGCTTAGCTGATTTATTAACCTGCAGAACAGAAGCACCATTAATGAAATCACTAGCTGTTTTCCTCTGGACTATAAAATGCTCATTTGGTTCATAACTTGATATAATTATGCTTCCCCATACAGGCATTCTCCTTACATAAAATTCAAGCAATTCAGCAGGTACCCTGAATTTTTCAAAGTGCTTTTCAGCAAGTGCTTTGAATTTTAATATAGACAAATCATGAATTACTCCCAACTGGAGAGAATAAGAAAAGGTGGGAACTGGGGTTTGAGAATATAAAAGAAAAATAAAGCAGATGGCAGAGCAGGAGTAAAAGTCTTCGAAAAAATACAGGAAGATGAGGGAAAGGAGGTGCAGGTCCTGGGCAGTGTCTGCGGAGGGAGATCATTAGGAAAGATGGAGAAGAGGCTCAACCAGCAGGTGCTCAGGCAGGACCTGGCAGAGCCAAGGAAAGACCCTGTATACCCCTTTGTACTAGGAAATGGATGGGAGAAGTCCTTCAGTTAAATAGATTAAAGGAAACTACATCTCAGGCATCCCAGATAACCTGTATCTCTGGGACCACTATGGACCAAGAAAGCAGGATCCTAGAAGTCTGCTCCATGAGGCCAGATTCATGATATGAAGTCAACTACTATGAATATTAAAAGTAAGCAAAAACTGAACATTCGGACAAAGGATCGCATGGAGAAGAACAGTGGCACCTTGGTATGAATATCATCTTGCAAGAAAGAAAAATTATCTTATAAACATGTCACTGTAATTACGAGAGACGGTGTTCACAGAAACTTCAGTAACTGTTTCAGTCAGTTGGAAAGCAGAAACCTCAGACGTTAGGTATTTTAAATGGCAGGGATTCAACACAGGAAATTGACTACACAGACATTGAAAGGCCGAATAAGGAAAAAGGGGACACAGAGGCAACCCAAACTGCTACAAGCAGCTACCAACCTTAGGGCTGAAGAAACAACAGGGAAGAGGTGGGGTTACTAGAACCTGACTGCTCAAAGGAGAAATTGTTATAGTCTCTGAAGGGGGAAAAGGGTATAGTATAACTGATACTTGGACCTCATTTAGGGTCATAGCAAGGTTGGTGTTGAAAGTCCCTAAAGAAACTACAGGCTAGAGGTATAATAGCTGGCCTCTACCACAGAGGAACGCTGACACAAGTGGAAAACAGCAAAGTCCTTTCTCCCCCTTTCCTCCTACATGTCAGTCTTCCGCCAATGCCTCCTACTGCCAGAAACTAACAGGAATCCAGCTGGCAAGGGGATCTGGGAAATACAGTTTGCAGAGCTCCAGCCCCAGCCTCACAAAACAAAGTATAAAATGGTGGGCTTGAAGCTGAGACCAAAAGTAAATAGCCAGCACAGTTTGATCACCATATTTTCCCTGTTAGGTTTCAAGTTCCTTGACTCAGAACTCTCCCATATGGGTTTTCCAGGAACGAAACCCTCTTGCTTGAAAAGTACTGTCATGAAACTTTTCTGGCTAAGGATAAAGGTGGAATACTATACTAGAACTCCTTTCCTCTGTTAGGATTAGAAATCTATTTTGTATTTATTTGTGCCAGCCGTTTCATAGGATATGGCATAAAGAAATGCTTTTAAAATTGAAAACTCTGCCCAAATCCATCAATTTCTTCCAGCAAAAGAAAATTAATACAAAGATTCCAAGCATTTCCAAACTCTGTCTAAATATCTCCTAGTGCTCCTACGCAAAGAGTTAGCTTCTGTGTTGGGATGAGACTTTCAGGCGCTGGGAGGAGTGAGTGTACTCTATTTTGCAGGTGGGAGGGATGTGAATCCGTGGGGCCCAGACGGGAGCGGATCTCCAAGAAAGGTCCGAAATGATCCCCACCTCCCAGTATTCACACTCTTGTTCAGTCTCCTCCCACACTGAATAGGGTTGACCTGTGTCAACAACGGGATATTGCAGAAATGATGATGTGTGACTTCAGATGATAAGCCACAAGAGACACTGCAGCTTCCATGTTGCTTTCTCTTGGATTACTCACTCTGGGAGAAGGCAGTAGCTCAGCCCTGAGGACACTCAAGCAGCCCTATATAGAGGTCCACATGGCAAGGAACTAAGGCCTTCTGGCAATAGTCATGTAAGTGAGCCTTAGTGGAAGCAGATCCTCCAGGCCCAGTCAAGCCTTCAGATGACTACAGCTCCAGACAACATCTTGACTGCAACCTCTGAGACACCCAGAGACAGAACCACCACTCCAAAATTCCTGAGGCACAGAAACTCTGTGAGATAATAAGTGCTTATCACTGTTTCAAAGCACTAACTTTTGAGGTAACTTACTAAAAAAAAAAAAAAAAAAGTACTATGCAATAATAAAAACTAGTTAACTAATATTTCCTCAAAGAGCCCTCCTTGGTTATATTCTGTCATTCAAATGGATAAGATTCACTGAAAACACACTGATCCTGGCCCCTGGTTTGGGTCTGAAAGAATCTTCTAGCTTCGTAAATATGGTTTATTTAAAGAGTACAGCTGCTTCCACCCTATCTATTCAACTACTCTCTGAATGTATATTGAGTTTTCTGTCAACTGAAGCCAGAGGAGGAATTAGAAGCCCATGGTTCTGAGTCCCTGAATACTGGAAGCATTCAGGCAAATGATCAAAGACTGAGTCGCAAAGGTCCACTTGCCCGTGTATAAAGACAAAAATCCTGTAAACAACCTAAATGTTCACCTGTAGGAAAATGGGTAGAGAAATTACAGTACATCTATACAAAGAACAGCATGTAACCTATAAAAAGAATGAGGTAGGTCAATATAGGTGCTGATATGAAACACCTTCCAACATATATTGTTAGGTAGAAAAATAAGATATGCCTCATTAGTATATTAAAAAAAAAAAACTGTAAATGTTCAGAAGGAGTTTTTAAATACTGTTGATGACATTATCTCTGAGGAGGGGTACTAGAGACGTGGAAGCAAGAAGACAACTTTTTATTGTATGCTCTTTTGTACTGCATGCATACATTCTACTTTTCATTTTTTTAAAGGAAAAAGCTTAATGGGAAAAAAAGAACACGAGAAAAATTAAAGGCTAAGTTATAGCTACTTTTCAACTAATTAATACTGCAGTCTATCAAAACACCCAGGGTCTGGCTTTGCGCTTAAGGCACTCACAAGCACATTCAACCGTTAAAAATCATCTCTAGGAGAAAAAAGGTCCCTCACACCGTCAGTGTGCCTGTCACTAATTAGGGAGCAAGAGCTTTCACTGCCATTTTTATGCAAACCACTAACTCAACGATTATAGGCATCTGGGAGATGAACATCTTCCTGCCCCAAGCTTTGTGAATCATGAAATGCTTAGGCAAACAGTGGCAAGGTTAAGGAAATAAAAAGAAGTCAGCATTCATTTCACTAACTGGTAGGAATCACCCAGAGTACACACTGCTGTCAAAAAGGTGGCTGGTCTTACCCACTGGTCCCACCCATAAATGTCAGCTGTGATTTTCTTCTCCTGTTGACCAAACCCTTTCTGAGACTAAGTGAGCGCTTCCCAGATCAGTGATCTGCTTAAAAGAAGTCTAGTAAGTGGCTGTTAATTATTCTCAGTGTGTGTGACCATAGAAAGGAAATTAAGCTAGAACAACATGCTTTTAAAAAGAACATTTCTTTTTCTCCTTTGTTCAACATGTTAAAGACTAGTGCTTTATGTCTTGAAATGGGCTTGTATTTATTTGGTAACAGAAGGTTAGGGTATTTTTGTTCATGTAACTATAAATAAATCATAGCTGTCTCAAAGCATTCATTTTAAGTGTTATCACATGTGTTATAATCTATTTTAAAAAAGGAAGAAAATACCTAGAGTTTTCTTCTATAAATTATATAAGAAATACCATCAGAGACTAGACGGAAAACACCCAAACAAGCTTACCAAAACCTTTTAAGTTATCCATACGCTCAGGTTCCTTTTAAATGAAAACATGGCAAATGTTCAGATTTTTAAAACTGCTTTTAAGATATAGGAAAAGTCTTAAAAAGAGCCTGTCTCTTTATGTATTTTCATCATTTTAGATTGTTTAAAATCATTTTTTAATAATTACAAACAAAATTCATTTGTAAACTGATACACTGTAAGCCAAGCATTTGTCCAAAGTTAGTTTTCTATAATCAAAATATTAATGCCCGGGAAATATGAGGACATATGGAGAAAATGCCAAGTTGCCCAAAGCAATGATATGCAGAAAACCTTCTATCTATAATAATTTGTGGGGTTATATATAAACATGCTGAAAAAAAATCACATTTAATTCTTAATTAATTCCCACACCTCTGTAGAATGTACGTGCTACAAGAGGAGGGCCCTCATCCATTCTGCCACATGGTAGGTATTTAATAAAACTTGTTGACTGAATAAATATGACTCTGTGTGTGCATATATATGTCAGTTCTAATGTAAGCTGAATACCTAATTTTCTTTGTTTTCATTATTATTGCCTTTTATTATTATCAGCATCTTTATAAATTTGATATTTGTCTTTGGGAGTTGGAAATATTACATCTGAAAATGGTAACATCAGCAAATTATGCTTTGCAACACTGTATGTAGCTCATATTACTAACCATAAGATGTACAAAAAAAAATAGTCATAAGTGGAACAAGGCCACAACAGCCAAAGTACGACCTTGAGTATATGCCACCTGAATTTAGATATCTCACGAATAGATTTGACACACTGAACATTAATGACCAAAGACCAGACTACTTGTGGGATGATATCAAGGACATTACACATGAAGAAACCAAAAGGTCATTAAAAAGACAACAAAGAAAGAAAAGACCAAAAAGGATGTCAGAAAAGACTCTGAAACTTGCTCTTGAACATTGAGCAGCTAAAGCAAAAAGAAGAAATTATAAAGTAAAAGAACTGAAATTTTCAAAGGACGACTCAAGAAGACAAAGTATTACAATGAAATGTACAAAGAACTGGAGTTAGAAAACCAAAAGGAAAAACCGCTCTCAGCATTTCTCAAGCTGAAAGAACTGAAGAAAAACTTCAAGCCTCATGCTGCAATACTGAAAGATTCTAGGGGCAAAATACTGAACGAAGCAGGAAGCCTCAAAAGAAGATGGAAGGAATAAACAGAGTCACTGCACCAAAAAGAACTGGTTGACGTTCAACTACTTTAGGAGGTAGCATATGATCAAGGATCGATGGTGCTGAAGGAAGAAGTTCAAGCTGCACTGAAGCCATTGGCAGGAAACAAGGCTTTTTTTCCACAATACCAATTGAGGTGTTTCAACAAACAGGTGCAGTGCAGGAACCAACCACTGATCTATGCCAAGGAATTTGAAAGAGAGTTACCTGTTCAACTGGCTGGAAGAGATCCATATTTGTGCCCATTCCAAAGAAAACTGATCCAACAGAATGTGGAAATTATTGAACAATATCACAGGCAAGTAAAATTTTGTTGAAGATAATTCAAAAATGATTGCAGCAGTACACTGACAGGAAACAGAAATTCAAGCTGGACTCAGAAGAGGATATGGAGGGAAGGGTATCATTGCTGATATCAGATGGAACTTGGCTGAAAGCAGAAAATACCACAAATATGTTTACTTACCTGTGCTTTATTGACCATGCAAAGGCATTTATTTGGCTCTGTGGATCATAACGAGTTATGAATAACTTTGTGAAGAACAGGAATTCCAGAACACTTCACTGTGGTCATAAGGAACCTGTACTTAGACTAAGAAGCATTCATTCGAACAGAACAAGAGGATACTGTGTGGTTTAAAGTCACCAAAGGTGTGCATCAGTGTTGTATCCTTTCACCATACATATTTTATCCATATACTGAGTAAATAACCCGAGAAGCTGGACTATATGAAGAAGACTGTGGCACCAGGATTGGAGGAAGACTCATTAACAACCTGTGATATACAGATGACACAACCTTGCTTGGTGAAAGAGAGGAGGACTTGAAGCACTTACTGATGAAGATCAAAGACTACAGCCTTCAGTTTGGATTACACCTCACCATAAAGAAACAAAACTCCTCACTACTGGACCAATAAGTGACATCATGATAAACAGAGAAAATACTGAAGTTATCAAGGATTTCGTTTTACTTGGATCCATAATCAACACCCATGGAAGCAGAAGTCGAGAAAGCAAATGAAGTATTGCATTAGGCAACTCTGCTGCAAAAGACCTCTTTGAAGTGTTAAAAAGCAAAAATACCACTTTGAAGACTAAGGTGTGCCTGACCCAAGCCATAATATTTTCTATTGCCTCATATGCACGCGAATGCTAGACAATGAATAAGGAAGACTGAAGAAGATGGTTTTGGCAAAGACTACTGAATGTACTACGGACTCCCAGAAGAATGAACAAATCTGTTTTGGAAGAAGTAGAGCCAGAATGCTCCTTAGAAGGGAGGATGGCAAGACTTCCTCTCACATACTTTGGACATGTTATCAGGAGGGACCAGTCCCTGGAGAAGGATATCATGCTTGGTAAAGTAGAGGGTCAGCAAAAAATGAGAAGACCCTCAGCAAGGCGGACTGACACAGTGGCTGCGAGGATAGGCTCAAACACAACAAGGACTGTGAGGATGGCGGAGGACCAGGCAGTGTTCCGTTCTGTTTTACACAGGGCCACTATGAGCTGGAACCAAATCAGCACCTAACAATATAACAATGAAAGGCTTATACAAAGGCCAGCCCCACGGAGGTGAAAGGGGACCTCACTACCATCAAGAAGAGTCTGGACATAAAAGGACAAATATTACATAAGACCACTATCATAAAAACCCCAGAAAAGGTTTACGCACAGGAAGAAACAACCTTTGATGGTTACGAGGGTGGGGAGGGGTGGGAATGGGAAAACACTAACTAGATAGTAGATAAGTGGTAACTCTGGTGAAAGGTAAGACAATACACAATACTGGGGAAGTCAGTAGAACTTGGCCAAGGCAAAGTCATAGAAGCTTCACAGACACGCCCAAACTCCCTGAGAGACCAAGTTACTGGGCTGAGGGCTGGGGACCACAGTCTCAGGAAACATCTAGCTCAACTGGCATAATATAGTTCATAAAGAAAAGGTTATACATCCGACTGCTGTGAGTAGTATCTGGGGTCTTAAAATCCTCCAAGCAATCATCTAAGATACATCTACTGATCCCATCCCAACTAGAACAAAAAAGAAAGAAGAAAACCAAAGATACAAGGGAAATATTAGTCCAAAGGACTAACGGATCACAACTACCACAACCTCCGCCAGACAGAGCCCAAAACAATTAGATGGTGCCTGGCTACCACTACCAACTGCTCTGACAGGGATCACAGAAGAGGGTCCCAGACAGAGCTGGAGAAAAATGCAGAACAAAATTCAAATTTACAAAAAAAAAAAGACCAGATTTGCAGGTCTGACAGAGACTGGAGAAATTCTAAGAGTATGGCCCTTGGACACTCTTTTAACTCAGTACTGACATCACTCCTGAAGTTCACCCTTTAGCCAAAGATTAGACAGGTCTCTAGGGCAAATAATAATACACAAGGAACATGCTTCATAGCTCAATGATGTATACGACAGTAAATGGGCACACCAGCCCAAAAGCAAAGACGAGAAGGCAGGAAGGGACAGGAAAACTGGGTGAATGGACAGGGAACCGGGGTGAAGAAGGGGAAGCAACCAAAGTCATAAAATAATTTGTGTATTGTTTAATGAGAAACTAATTTGCTCTGTAAACTTTCACCTAAAGCACAACTAAAAAAGAATAGCCAGGAGCAGAGTGTATCCTTTGGACCAAGGACCTGGGGTCCCTGCACTGACAACCTCCTAGACCCAGAAGAAAGCTATTACCCTGAAAATGGATCAAGATGGTGGGAGACAGTGATGGTGGGCTTGTCAGTCCATGAAGCAAGAGCTGAGAGCCTGCAGGCAGGCAGCTTGCCAGTAGAGCTTAAAGAGTTGTTAATGCTGTGCAGGGAAAGAGAAGGCTGAGAGTGCCCCGTGCACGGGTTGTACACCTCCCACCTTAGGCAGCATGGGCCTGGGTACCATGCTGGTAAGGGAGCCCTGTAGGCTGGGGTAGTGAGGCAGAAGCCAGTAATAGAGGCCAGCAAGACCCAGAAGCCTTGGGTACCCTGCATGCCTCCCACCCCACCCCTAATAGCTTGGTGGTAGCCAGAGACAGTGGTGATGTGAAGCCAGCATCTGACATCTGATCTGAACCACGGTGCCCCTGCCCAGCAACATAACAGATAGGGGAATTTGGGGAAGGGTAAACTATAAGCAGTACTCTTTTCAAGAATCTGTTATTATTGTTCACCATTTGCATTCTATAAATAATAATAATGGCTTTCACTTTGGCAACACTGAGTAAATGTTTTGTACGTCCAGCTCAATCACAGATTAATGTAATTTCCGTGGAATGGTTGATACCAGTGGATGTAGGTGCCTCATTCCTAGTAGCCTTACGGCTGCCTGGAAGTTTGAGGTACAGCCTGCCTGCAGATAGACAGGCAATGCATATATATAGTATGCAACTTGCTTTTTCCACTTAATATATTTTAGAAATCACTCCAACATCAGTATATACAGAGCCTTCCTGATTTTTTAATGCCTTTTTTTTTTTTTTTTATAGTATTCTAACATGTTATTGTGCCTCTATTGTCAGAATTTGGAGCTCTGGTGGCTTAGTAGTTTAAGAGCTACAGCTGCTAACCAAAAGGTCTGCAGTTCAAACACACCAGCCGCTCCCCGAAAACCCTATGGGGTAGTTCTACTCTGTCCTATATGGTTGCTATGAGTCAGAATTGACTCGATGACAGTGGGATCGGTTTTCAAGTTTTGGTTAGAATTTAATTTCCAATCTTTTGTTATTAAGAGCAATAGCGTGCATGCTTCATGTTCTAAGAACTGTGACTATGTAACAAATGACCCTGAAACTTGGTACTTAAAACAACAATCATTTGTCATTTCTTATGATTTCTGTGGGTCAGAAAATCAGGAGTGGCTGGGCAAAGAGGTTCTGGCTCAGGGCTTCTCATGAGATTACAGTCAGAGACTAGCTGGGCAGAGATCATCTCAAAATACACAACTTTTTCACTCTCCTATGTTGCTCCTAGGAACACTCAAACAGCCAGGATCTAAAACATTTGGGGCTCCTCAGGCATCTCTCTAAGTGGTCTCTCCACATGGTCTCTCCAGCTTGGTGGTATCAGGGTAGCTGGATATCTTCCACGGCATCTCAGGGCTCCAAATGTGCACAATCCTGAGAGACAGAGCTAGGTGGAAGCTGTATTACCCTTTATAACCTAGCCTCAGAAGTCATGACCAGTTCTAAAGAGACGAGGCACAGGCTCCACCCCTTGATGCAGAAGTGTAAATGTCAAAATGGAAGATGAGCATGTGGGTAGGAAGATACTTGTGCAGCCATCTTCAGAAAATACAATCAGCCACACTCCCATTACCCACATATGGGAGTTTATCAGTTGGATAAATTCCTGGAACCCGAATTACTGGATCAAAGAGTCTGTACATTTGTAATTTTAATAAATATTACCAATTTGTACTCCTACTAGCAATAAAATACATAAGAAAATCTATTTGCCCACACCTTAATCTATACAACATGTTATCAATTTTTTCTGATCTTTGCCAGTCTAACTAGATGTAAATGGTATTTTAGTAGAGTTTTTATTTTCTCTTATCCTGAGTAAGGCTTGTCATCCTGTCATATGCCTGGGAACCACTTTTATTTCTTCTTGCTAGGGGAAGTATCTGTCCATATCCCTTTGCCCATTATTCTCCTGGGTTGTTGGTCTTTTCTTTATGGTTTGTAAATATTCTTTATATATTAAAAAAATGAGTTGCAAGTTGCAAATACCTTGCCCAATGTGTACTGTGAGTCTTCATCTTTCCTCTACTATGAGGTCACAAGTATGAATACCTACCCAGAAACCAGGCAGGTAACAAAATAAGTAAAGAGGGCTGAAAGGCAACAGGGAATGGTAGGAACTCTTACAACTGGAGAGTGAACAGATGATCAAGAAAACCTAAAAATCCAGAATTTTAAAATGATGTCTACTGTAGGCAATTAATTCTAATTTCAAAATGAATAAAAAATATCACTTTATGAGCCTTCAAAAAACAAAGTGCCACAGCAACCGTTGTTCAACAGGAACAAAGGTAGGCAATGGGTGAAAGACTTAGAAGGGAGCCCTTAATGGCTTGCTCATTCGTGCTATTAGCAAAAACAGAAACCTTAACCAAAACCTTTAGGAAAAAAAGGAGGAGGGAAAGGATCCCATTGGTGAGGCTGGATTTAATTCATTTAGAGTGGTAAGAAAAATACATAAATATATAGGATTGAACAAATGGTGGAAATGTCAAGGGAAGTCGGCAAGCCAAACCTGGGTCCTTCACAAGAACTGCTAACTGCTGACCCAACTACCTACCTACCCCTGATGGTACTATCCACAGGGTTTGCTGTCTTCACTCCCTCCTGTACCAGCATCACCAGCACCTTGCCCAAGGATAGGAACCACCACGGTAGCCAGGCCCACTCCAACTGACTGCCAATATCGGGGAAGGGAGACAGGAGAGCCCAAATTCTACTTCTCAGGTTCGATCACCAGCAACTGAAAATGAAAATCTATAAGCTCCCCCCCCTTCCCCTCCCCAAAAAAGTAAATGTGGTAATTAGGTTTCTAAAAATATTCCTGGGTGCAATACTGACACATGAGATACATTACAAATTAAATACACCTTTGGGGGCCAATTCAAGAACCTAACAGCCACTCTGCGCTCCACTTCCCATACCGGTGTCCATGAAACATTACTCCACAGCATATGACTAGGAATGCCCCTAACTTGTGTGCCCTGAGAAACAGAGGTAAACTTAAACAGATTTCTTCACTGCAGGAATTCTCAGAGCATTGACTATTAAATGTTGTTAGGAGCTCTCGAGTCGATTCTGACTCATAGCAATCCCATGTGACAGAGCAGAACTGTCCCATAGGGTTCCCTAGGCTGTAATCTTTAATGGAGCAGGTCACCAGGTCTTCTGCAGATCAGCTGGGTGGGTTTGAGATGCCAACCTTCTGGTTAGCAACAAGCACTTAACTGTTGTACCACCAGAGCTCCTTACTTAATGTGCATCCAGTAAGAAAAGGATGTAAGTTTCTCAAACATATTTGAGCTAGAAACACTTTGTAATCTACATGAGGTTTTTTTTTTTTCCTCAAAATATGCAGATGAACTCTATGAAGTTGTTTCATCAAATTGTACACGAACTTAACAGGGATCCACAGATTCACCTTCCCAGTATTGAAGCCTGAAGCAAGTTACTTAATCATCAGATTCACCTCCTATGAAATAGAAATAAAGATATGACTTAACTTACACCTTGCTGAAAGGAAATCTAAAACTGATATATGTTAAGCAATCAATAATTATTATTATCATTATTATTGCTCTTCTATCTGATTTCCATCCTCTCACTCTTTAACATCTACTATACTGTGGAAAGACTAAAAATTCAGACTGTTGAGAAGTGTATAGGTTTGTCAACTTACTGCTGCCACAGACCCACAAAGAGTAAGGTTATTTGTCTGGCTCTTTAGGTCAATGGAATAAACCTACCCTGAGAAGACAGGCAAGTAAAGAGACAACTGTCCTTTGGCTTCCTGACTCAGTTATCGGAGTGTGCTGAGCGTTCAGCATCATTACAATGGAGTGGTCAGACATGGGAAGGGCTTGGGTGTGGAATTATGAACCCTATACACATTCTGCATCACCCCTGGTGGCACAATGGTTAAAGCATCTAGCTGCTAACCAAGAGGTCAGTGATTCAAACCCACCAGCCGCTCCACTAGAGAAAGATGTGGCAGTCTGTTTCCATGACGATTACAGCCTTGAAAACCCTATGGGGCAGTTCTACTCTGTCCTATAGGGTCACTATGAGTCGGAATTGCCTTGAGAGCAGTGGGTTTATACACATTTTACAACTCTTCTCATCACTTAGCGGGGAAACCATTCTTAGAAATAAGATTTAGCTAGTGTAAAAAAACACCAGTGAAATCCATAATTTTACGAATGAAGATGTTTCTATATGGTGCACGTCAACACAAATAATCATAGCCCTATGTAACCAGAATGTTTAAGTTCAGTATGACAACTAAAACAAAAGGTCAAAAAGCAGGCTAGGGGGAAATGTTTGTCTTAACATTACTACTACTGTATGGAATGCTTTGTATAGAATGCAAAGAACTCAAGCCTAATGACAAGAATGAGGAGAGAGAGAAAGGAAGGAAGAGAGGGAGGAAGGCAGGAAGGGAAGGAGGGACAAAGAGAGACAAGAAAGCGAGAGAGAGAGAAAGAAAACCTGCATGTACTAATGAGTAAATGGAAAATGAACCACATTTTCCACATTTGAAGAGTTCCACAACTCTTCAGCCTGAGGGAAACTCTGGAATTCCTTACCCACATCACAGTGTCTGATAGGCTGCATCCAGAATTCTCTCCTTGCTCCTTATTTTTCCTCCAGGGAAAGGCCTAATCATCTCTCAAGCTACACACATACATCACGTCTTCTCCTATCCCGGCCACATCCTCCAGGCTCCATGTTACGGGCAGAATCGTGTCCTTCAAAAAGTTATGTTAAGTCCTAACCCCTGTGTCTTAGCTAAAATGGAAATACCACAAGTGGATGGCTTTAACAAAGAGAAATTCATTCTCTCACAGTCCAGTAGGCTAGAAGTCGGAATTCAGGGTGCCGGCTTCAGGGGAAGGCTTTCTTTCTCTGTTGCCTCTGGAGGGAGGTCCTTGTTCTCAGTCTTCCTTTGGTCTGGGAGCATCTCAGCACATGAACCTCAGGTCCAAAGGATACACTCTACTTTCTTGGTGGTATGAGGTCCCCCCTCTCTGCTCGCTTCCTTTCCTTTTTAATCTCTTGAGAGAAAAAAAGGTGATGCAGACCACACCCTAGGGAAACTCCTCTAACATTGGATCAGGGATGTGGCCTGAGTAAGGGTGTTACGATCCCACCCTAATCCTCTTTAACATAAAATTACAATCACAAACTGGAGGACAACCACACAATACTGGGAATCATGGCCTAACCAAGTTGACAAATACTTTTGGGTGACACAATTCAATCCATGATACCCTGGTACCTGTGAATGTGACCTTATCTGGAAATAGAGTCTTTCCAGGGGTAATTAGTTAACATGGGGACACACTGGAGTACGGTAGGCCCTACTATGACTGTTTCCTTATAAGAAGAGAAGAGACACAAAGACAGGGAGACACAGGGGTAAAACAGCCAGACACGGGGTAAGACAGCCATATAAAGACAGACGCAGAGATTGGGGTTATACTGCCACAAACCAAGGAACATCTGGGGCTACAAAAACCTGGAAGAGACAGTGAGAGATTTTTCCCTAGAGCCTTCATAGAGAGGATGGCCCTGTCAACATCCTGAATTTGGACTTCTAGCCTCCAGAACTGAGAGAGAATAAATTTCTGTTGTAAGTCACCAAGTTCGTGGTAATTTGTTGTACCAGTCCTAGGAAACTAACACACTCCTCCTGAAACGCCTTTTTATGTTTTGACTGAAACCCTCATTTTACCTCTGTAATTATTTCCCCGTGACATGTGGAATTTCTTGACTGCACACACTAAGGCTTTCTCATCTTTGTATCTCCAGTATCTAGCACAAGGCCTGACAAAGACTGGTTGTTCAGTAAACATCTGCTGAATACATAAAATACTTCTTCATTCATGAGGCAGTAAGAAGAAGAAGAAACAAACGCACGTTTAAAACATTTGGTTAGGTAGTCAAAGAAATACAATGTAAAACAACTTTTACTACGGTGGGTGTTAGGGACTGAACTGTGCCCCCAAAAAACATGTGTCAACTTGGCTAGGCCATGATTCCCAGTATTGTGTTATCCAACATTTTTGTGATCTGATGTGATTACCCTATGTGCTATACATCGTACGTAACTTCTGTGATAGTAATGGGAAACCCTGGTGGCGTAGCAGTTAAGAGTTCTGCTGCTAACCAAAAGGTCTGCTGTTTGAATCCACCAGGTGCTCCTTGGAAACCCTTCAGGGGCAGTTCTTCTCTGTCAATAGGGTTTCCATGAGTCGGAGTTGACTCAACAGCAATGGGTTGGGTATGATGTTAATGAGGCAGGATGAGAGGCAGTTATGTTAATGAGGCAGGACTCAATCTACAAGATCAAGTTGTACCTTCAGTCAATCTCTTTTGAAGAGGTACCTCATACCACCAAGAAAGAAGAGCACGTTCTTTGGACCCAGGGTCCCTACACTGAGAAACTCCTAGACCCAAGGAAAAATTGATGACAACAAGGACCTTCCCCCAGAGCCAACAGAGAGAGAGCCTTCCCCTGGAGCTGGAACCCTGAATTTGGACTTCCAGTCTCTTAGACTGTAAGAGAATAAATTTCTGTTTGTTAAAGCCACTCACTTGTGGTATTTCTGTTATAGCAGCACTCGATAGCTAAGACAGAATTTGGTACTGAGCGTGGGGCAACATTGTGTACTTAACAAAACTAAGTAAAATTTTGTTTTGTATGACAAAAATTAGTTCAACCCTTCAAAAAAAACATGGTGATACCTATTAAAAATCACAGCAATCTGCTCATTCCAGTTAGCTAGAATTTTGTCAAAATGAAATAGTCAGAAGAAAACAACTAACAGATATTTTCATTATTTAGAATGTCAATATTATGAATTGAATTGTGTCCCCCAAAAATATGTTGTAAATCCTAACCTCTATGCCTGTGGTTATAATTCCATTTGAGTGTAGCGCGTATCTTGAGTCAATCTCTTTTGAGATTAAAAAAAAAAAAAAAAGATTAAACAAGCGAGCAGAGCAGAGATGGGGGAAAAGAGATGCCAAGCCAGATGAAGACTGCCCAGGAGCAGAAGCTCAGAAGAGACAAAGACCTTCCTCTAGAACCCAGAGAGAAAGAAAGCCTTCTCGTAGAGCCAGCACCCTGAATTTGGACCTCTAGACTCCTAAACTGTGAGAAAATAAATTTCTGTTTGCCAAAACCACGCATTTGTGGTATTTCTGTTGTAGTGGCACTACAGGACAAAGACAACCAAAATATGAGAAAATACTTACATAAGAAAAGAATGATTGAAACATACTGCATCAACTCAATGCCATATTTACACAACGGATTAAAACTGATCATTTAAGACTGCAGAAACATAATTTTTTTTTTTTTAAGGTAACATCTGGTATAGTTCATATGTTTAAGGAATGCAAAGTATGTCTTTTCTGGCATATTGCAAACACTGACATTTTAAAAATAAAACTATTGTACTGTCGTCCCTTGGTATTCGTGGGGGATCAGTTCCAGGATCCCTGCAGTTATCAAAATCCAAGGATGCTCAACTTCCTTCTATAAAACGGCATAGTATTTGTATATAACCTACACACATCCTCCTGTAGAGTTTAAATCATCTCTAGATTACTTATCATACCTAACATAATGTAAACGTTATGTAAATAGTTGTTTCATCACAACTGAAGACTGGCTCTGGAAAGTAGCCTTTCTGTTCTATGAGTTTCTTGAGCTCTTCTGGGAACGCTGATCCTGCCTGGGCACCAGCAGATGCCGATTCTCCCATGATCTTGAAGTTCCCGAGGCTGTACCCCTCCCTAGCCTCAAACTCCTTCCTCTCGCTCGCCTCAAACATGTCATGCTTAGCCTCCAGAGGATTGCTTTGACCACTTAATTGCTTTTCGGGAGCCACTTTTCCACAGAAACAAAAGGTGCACACAGCACAAGGAGCGAATGAATGAGATGCGAGGTGAATGATGCTGGAGAGAGACTGAGGACCTGTGAAATGGCGGGAGGCTGCAACGGGGGATGCCTACGTATCACCTCATTCGCGCGGATTCAGTGTAGTGCTCGACGCACAGGCAAACTGAAGTTTTGTTTTTTGGAACTTCCCCCCCCCCCCCAAATATTTTCGATCTTCAGTTGGGTGAATTCGCTGATGTGGAATCCATGGATATGGGGGGTCGACGATAGATTTTAAACAGCTTTGTTGAGGTATAATTTACACAGCATTCAATGTACCCATTTATAGTGTACAATTCTATGGCTTTTAGTATATCCACATGGTTATACAATCATCATCACAATCAATTTTAGAATATTTGCATTACCCCAAAAAGAAACCTCATATCCCTTAATCACCCAACTCCATCCTTCCTCCCCCCTACTCCTACTCCTAGTCCTAGACAACCATTAATCTACTTTCTGTATCTACAGATTTGCCTATTTTGGACATTTCAGATAAATGGAATCATACAATATATAGTCTTTTTTGACTGGCTTTGTTCACTCAGCATAATGTTTTCAAGGTTCATCCGTGTTGTAGCAAGTATCAGTACTTCATTTCTTTTTACTTACAAATACTCTTCCATTGTATAAATATACCACATTTTACTTATTCATTCATCAGTTGATGGATATTTGAGTTGTTTTTATTTTTTGGATATTATAAATAATGCTT
This sequence comes from Elephas maximus indicus, assembly GCF_024166365.1. Lineage (NCBI taxonomy): Eukaryota > Metazoa > Chordata > Mammalia > Proboscidea > Elephantidae > Elephas > Elephas maximus. The sequence continues at coordinate 60,619,184 of NC_064826.1, read as the reverse complement.
CCCATGAACACTTGTGTAAAATTTCTACGTGGACATATGTTTTCATTTCTCTGAGATATACACCTACAACTTCTGGATATGGTAACCGTTTATTCATTTGATTAATTTCCAGACTACTTTACCTTCCCAGTGTATGAGGCTTCTGATTTTTCCACATCTTTGGCAACATTTGTTATTATCTGACTTGTTTTTATTAAAAAAAATGGTGGGTATAAAATGACATCTCATTGTGGTTTTAATTTGCATTTCCCTGATTGCTAATGGTGTTGCATATCTTTTCACAATATTTTGGCCATTTGTATATCTTCTTTGGAGAAATGCCTATTCAGATCCCTTGTTCATTTTTTAATTGGGTTATTTGTCTTTTTATTATTGCATTGTAATCATTCTTCATATATTCTGTATACTAGTCTCTTACCAGATATATGATTTCCAAAAAATTTTTGACATTATTCTTTTAAATGTATCCAAAAAAAGAAAACTAAATACCATGGTGACTTCATTCCCACCATAATCCACGTAAAATATGTATGAACAAGTACTATGAATTTTACATCATACCCTTTTCTCCTTGAAATATTTCATTCTTCTTCTCTTTCAGAAATTCACCCTAATATATTTATGCCTGAAAGTCTTTTACTGATGTACACAAACCCTATCATACTTCTCTGCAACAGAACAATCCATATATACTTTGAAATTTATAATGCCTTTGATTTCCTGTGACCACAAAACTCTTAAGCTGTAATATTTGTCTTCTAGATTCATTTATTGTTATAATTATTAGTAGTACACAAGAAGCGTAATATTTACTTTAATAGTTATTAAACATAACTAATAAATTTTATTGGTAAAAAAAGAAAAAAACTTCTTTTTTTTTTTTGTAATGCACTGCTTAATGAGATGGATGAGTAGAGGATGGTTGATGGGACCCTAAGATTTTCTGACATGAAACTATGAAATGAGCTCTTTGTTGGATGATCAGAGCTTTTAAAACCTTGGGTCAATACGCCATGGTAAGAGTACGGATATGGGAGAATGTTTTTTGTAAACTAGAAGAAGGCTATGGTGGGAAGAAAGATGGAGAAGCAGATTTTGCATGTTTCCCAGATCACAGGTGTGTTTTCAGGCACATCAATTTTCAGATAGAATACATAAGAAGCTGAGGATCAGAAAATAGATTCCCTTAAAACCATCCAGGGTCCACATACCTCTTGGAGTAAGTGTTTCCCAGTTGGAAGACATCTGATTTAGAGGACCTCAGGGATGATTACATTCCGTTGGATGATTCTGCATAATGTACACCTGTTACACTGCACAAAGTCTCTCTTCTCGCTTTGCTAATACCTCTTTTTACACAGGGTAGAGACAGTGTGTTAGGTGCAGAATGAGTTTTTTTGTTTTAATATTTCATAATAAAATGGGATCGAAGAAGTCAAAACAATACAAATAAGGTTTTTGTTAAGCAGTTGGTAAGAACAGATCCAAATGCTGATTTTATAACATTTTATACCTTTTATTCTAAAAGTTTGGTAGCTTCAAATCACTTGCCACCCTAGTCAGTGATATACAAATAAGCCTGAAAGAGCTACTTTGAAAATCAAACTTACACTTGACATGATCTTATGACTAAATTAATATTGCTTACACTCATCTAAATGTCACTTTGACAAACTAAATGTTTGTCTTCATGACATCTCCCCCTAGGCATATGGTGCTCCTATTACCTCCAGTGTTACCTCTGTAGCAGGAGACGTCTCATTATTTTCAAAATATTGATAATTTACAAGGTCTCTCTTTTGTCATGATTTATAATTGCTCATAATATTGAGGGTAAAAATTCCTGCACAGATGTTATCCAGTGTCTTATGTGGTTTTTTTTTTTTTTAATTATCGTTAATTTCAAAGAACTGCCATGATCCAAATTTTAAATGAAAGTGTTACCTTATAAAGTATAACACAAAAAGGTTGTTAGTCTAAAGTTTATAATGGTAACCTTGGGGGACTCAGAGAAATGTTACAAAAATGAAATCATGAAAGGATATAAATTCATAATATTCAACAATTCCATTCAACAAAGCCCACTACCCAAAACCCACTGCAAGCATTTATTAAAAACCTACCTTACATAAGCCCCTGTGACAGGAATTGTGGAGGATAAACATGTTTCAGCCCTTGAAAAAAATTCTATCACCAAATTAGCATCACAAAATCCACAAGAATCTGCATATTACAGGAGACTCTCGTATGATCCAAATATCCCCAAACTTAGATTGTAATAACTCAAAAATATTCTTTAGAGAATTGACCATCTATAAAATCAGTCACACTCAAATATTTCTCCCTATCTGTGCTCCCCACCTTCAGTGCCATGAAAATTCAAACAAATCAACTACAAATCCTGCAAAATAGACAATATTTCATGAGGTTTCACATGATTTCTGAAAACCGCTTAAATCTTATACAAGATGACATAAAATGAGGATCTTTAGGATTCTCTTTATAATCAGCAATTGAATATGAGAAAAAAGTCTATGGTTCTATAGACACATTAAAAGATAGTGAAATAAATATCAAATATTAAAAACATCCCCTGGAAGAATTAAAAAATAGGACCCTCTGCATAATTATGCTTAAACACAATATATCATAAAGCTGTCCAAAAATTTATTGCAAAAAAAACCTTAATTCATTTTTTGTTCTAAGAAATAGCATGTCATCGTAAAAAATAAATAACCTTATTTTTATGATTATTATTTTCCAAAAGATTAAATCCCAGTCAAACCTTATGTACATAATAACCATGAAATGTCTTTAAGTGGATTGACCTCTAGTGACCTTTTCTCAGTGACTGCTACTCTTGAGCTTCCTATATCCTCCTAATTCCAATTAATGAGCAACTTTCTTGCCAGATTTAAGCATACTTGAATTATTTGTGCTGGAAGGGGCTTTCTACTGTGAAAACCACTTCCATTTCCCCTCAACTCAGTCCCATGAGCCTCTGTTGGCATCAACTGTATACAACTCTTTGGCCTTTGGTCTTTAACATTCAACCCAAGGTGGCTGTTAAATGAGACACAGAAATTTCCCAGTCCATGAGTCTTGATAGATTTTGTTATTAAATACTCTGGAATAAACACCATGTAATAAAAATAATAAACATGTGATTATTAAAAAGTCCTTAGAGTAGTGGCCCCTGGTCGAAGATTCTTGACTTCTTCCTAGAAAGCTAAAACATACTGTTATTCATTGGAAGAACTTGAAGTTATAACACATTAAGATTGGCTCCTAACACCACCACCCCTCAACACACCACTCCACTTCATACCTCAGCATTAGCCATATCCCTTCCTCCAAAACGGCCTGTCTTCCCAAACGGAAACCAACTGAAGCAGAACACTGGGTCTCAGGTGGGCAGTTTGCCTTTCTGAGGTGCTCCAGGCAAGGGGATGCCAAGTAAGCTAGGACATTCTACCACATGTTCAGCCATTCATGAAACATTTATTATAAATAATCACCAATAATAATGTAGATCATCTACTAAATTCAGAGGAGTTAAATGAGCACCTGAGAGAAATATGCCAACAGAAAGCAGGAATCTTTGATTCCAATCTGCTTATAGGAGAATAGAGGCTCTCAACCTCATCAGACCAGTGCCACCTTTTGACAGCCAATGTTTGTAACCCACTCTTTGGTATCCTGAAATGAAGTCCCTAGATAGTGTGTACATACACATAAACACACAGTATAAAGCCTAAACTGTAATTAAAAAGACAAAATAAACGGAAAGCAATTTTTATTGTCTTTATAATGCATGCATATTTCAAGATGTAAATAATTAAGCATGACTACACTAAATGATCTAATGATGTAGCAAGATGCTTACAACTACTTTTATAAATTTGGATTTAAAAGAAGTTAAAAAAGTTTATCCTATTTTCAACATATTTATTGGCTATACTGAAATAGGACCAATTGTGTATGTGATCTGAATTCATGTTTTGGGATATGTTATCCTACAATTAGTTTTTCTAACCAAGTAAGTCTCTGTAGATATTCATTAATTATGGGCAAAGACATGAGACACAAACTCATGCCTTTTTTCTAGGCCACTTTGATGGGAAAATAATTGCTAGTACAGTGCAATGCCTTTTCAAGATAGAAGAAAAGTTACCGTATAGATCTGTGCTGACCAATATGGTGGCCACTAGTCACATGTGGGAAACCCTGGTGGTGCAATGGTTAAGTGCTATGGCTGCTAACTAAGGGGTCAGCAGTATGAATCCACCAGATGCCCTCTGGAAACTCTGTGGGGCAGCTCTACAGGGTCGCTATCAGTCAGAATCAACTCAACGACAATGGGGTTTTTTTTTGTTGTTGTTGTTTTAGTCATATGTGAATTACATATTTGAATTACTGTGTTGCCGAAGAATGTTGAATATACTACAGACTGCCAGAAGAATGCACAAATCTGTCTTGGAAGAAGTACAGCCACAACACTCCTTAGAAATGAGGATGGCAAGACCTTGTCTCACGTACTTTTGACATGTTATCAGGAGGGGCCAGTCCTTGGAGAAGGAACATCATGCTTGGTAAAGTAGAGGGTCAGCAAAAGAGAGGAAGACCCTCAAGGAGATGGATTAACACACTGGATGCAACAATGGGCTCAAGCATAGCAATGACTGTAAGGATGGCTCAGGACCGGGCAGTGTTTTACACAGGATCACTATGAGTCAGAACCGACTGGATGGCATCTAACAACAGCAGCCACATGTGGCTACTGAACACCTGAAATATAAGTATATAAATAGATACTGGATTTTAAAGAGACTTAGTACAGAAAAAAAAAAGGAAAATATCTCATCAATAAATTTTATATTGATGACATTTTCAGATGATAGTATTCTGGGTAAACTTGGTTAAATAAAACATATTATAATTCAGGTCACCTGTTTCTTTACTTTTCTTAATATGGCTACCAGAAATTTTTAATTATGTGTGGTTTGCACTGTATTTCTTTTGGACAGTGCTGGCCTAGAAATTGATTGGAATTATATATGCATCAACCTTGAGTTAAAAAATTAGATACATGGATAGATAAATCCTAAAACCTTGAGAAAAACCACACATATACATACTAAGTTTGCCCAAAATATTATCAGCAGTAGCATTCAGCAGTCGATCTTTTCACTTTAACATCTGCTGAATGAGAGCCCTTTCTGAAAAGTTCTGCCTGGGGGTCCCTAAATTTACATCCAAAGTACAGGGAAACATCAAGTATTTAATAAATATAAAGCTGAGAGAGGAGCTGATTCAAACTGAAGTGCAATCGCGGAGATTAAGAGTTCTCTCAGAGTCCTGGAATGTAAAGGAGTAGAAAAGATAAACAAATTCCATTGACAATAGCCAATAATTTCCTGGCCTAAGCTATTCAAATAACTAAACTTTCCCATCCCTAAGTAAAATGGGGAAGGTAAACCATAATCTCAATATTTGCAATACAGTCCGAAAAGGAACAATGTGGAAAACACAGCCAGAGGTTGACTATATTAATTTATAGAGGTACAACTATAAATTAAAGTTAACACACTGTTCTTCTTCCACAGTATAAGTAAAAAAAAAAAAAAAGAAAAAAAATCTACAGACTTAAAAACTAGGTTCACAAATCTTTTTTTTTTTTTTTTAATAGCAAAACCTTCGCCTTACAGGTGTGAAAACAGCATCCCCAACATTGGAAAATGGCAGTGGGTCAGAATTAGTTTGGGAATGAGACTATGCATACGAAATAAGCAAAGTAGCTCAAGCCATCTCCAATCTGGGCAGATTCCTCTCATTCCTGGCCCCGGGAACAATCCCATCACTTAGGAAATCTGGATCTCTGCCAAGGAGCTGCTTCTGCAGCCTGCTGGGGGATGGGAGAGAGGATGGAAATGTCTGGGCAGCTGGCTTTTATCACAAAGCCTTCTCTCTTCTTCGAAAGGCTTACAATGAATATCCTAGACATGATATAACACATTATTTTAAGCGATTAATGCAGCAAAAAAAAAATCTCATTTTTAAGAAAAATGTCCAAGGTGTAAGAAGCCAATAACTACATGATAGGAATCTGATGCAAATTTTAAATTTATGTTCTAATGATTTTTAAATTTCTCTATTAGTCCTTACCCTCAACACATCTATATAGAAGAGAGAGAAATTAACACATCGAGAGGTTAATATAGGCACCAGGTACTTCCCTACGTTATCCCATTTAAAAACAACTAACTCTTAATAGGGAACTTACTGTGAGCCATTCACTGTTCTAAGGGCTTCGTGTGTGCTATACTAAAACTCATGTGATTCTAAAGACCCTATGAGGTAGGTATTATTATAATTCCTGCGTGAGATAAGGAAACCGAGGCACAGAGTGGTTAAGTATCACACAGCCAAGAAGGGCTGGAGCCAGGACATGACTGCAGGTGTACAGTGGGCAACTGAGCTCTAGTGCCCTAACTTCTCACCCAATCAACAAAAACTGCCTCTCAGCTTTCTCTCTTGGGGAGGGGCGGGCAGTTTAAGCAGTTTTCTGTTCAAGGTAACAAAGTACTAAATGGTGGAGCAGAAAAGTTTTCACCAAACCTTTGTCCCAGTTTGTAATGCTGTGTCAGAAGTATCTTATTTTCTCCTTATTTTCAAGGGGACGGTTGCTAGCCACTTACTTTTCTTTCTTTCCTCTTGGTCAAACTGCCAATATTTCTACCGTTGTTTGAGCTCTTGGCTCTTGAAGCATTTAAGACTACAAAACGGGATTTATACTTTCCACAGCTATGTAACTAAGTATTCAGGTCTGTAAATCTGTCAGGGAACATGGAAAATAATACGCTTCCATTTGAATGAACAAATTAGTGATTTTTTTTCCTCTTTCATAATGCTTGTCAAGAATATTGTAATATTCAGGATATAACTTTCATTTTGAAATCAACATTACTAGTGTTACCAGGTCACCAAACCAAACCAAACTCACTGCTGTTGAGTCGATTCCAACTCATAGTGACCCTGTAAGACTGAGTACAACTGCCCCATAGGGTTTCCAAGGAACAGCTGATGGATTTCAACTGCCAACATTTTGGTTAGCAACCGGAGCTCCTGACCACTGTGCCATCAGTTCACACACCTTCCTAAATCCTGACTCCCTCAGGTGAAGCAGAATAAAGGGGTGGGTGGAGCTGGGGGGCAGGATACCAGTTTCCAGACACAGCTTCGCTATGAGAACAGAAAATTGTAGCCTGGGGCTTGGCACTCACCTCCTCTGAATGGCAATCTCATCTACAAAACAGAGATGAAACTATTTAACCACTACTTCACACGGTTGTTGCAACAATTCACTGAAATAACACCTGAAAGTGTTTTGTAGACTCTGAAGCCCTTTAAATGTTACAAATGTGCAACTATACTCTTGCCTGACATTAGCCCACATGAGAAAGGGTTTCAGGGCCTCTTACAATGACAACACGGGAGAAAAACATGGCGGTCTGCTTCGTAAAGATTTACAGCCTTGGAAACCCTATGGGGCAGTTCTACTCTGTCCTATAATGTCCAATGAGTCAGAATCAACTTGATGGCAGTGGATTTGGTTTTTGGTTTTGGATGACGACAAAGAGCAGACAGCAGCAGTCTGTCCTTCTAATCTCACACGCCTAGTAATTCAACCTTCCAGATGACATTATCAATGGATTTTAAGGTTGAGAAGCTATGTTTTTATGCAGCAATGAGTTAATAAGCACTGATTTAAATAAAAAGTTTGAGAAACCTCCAGGAAGGTACTATTACAATCACAACTCTAAACCTAATCAAGTCTCCCAGGATGTCTGAGGACACTCAGTGCGAGCTTTGCTAAACTTTCTGATCAAATAAGATGGTAAAAACTGTACCTAAAAATCACTTTAAAATGAATTGACATCCATAATTCATAGGTGTTCTACTTTCTTTTAATAAACTGAAAAAAGAAATTAAGAAACCAAACCCAGTTCCATGAAATTCAATGTTCAGAAAGCTTCAGATTTTCCTTTTCAGATGTGTTCTTTTCTTCCTTGTTCTACACTAACCATGCCAGTAACCCAGGCTGGTATTAAATCCACTGGATACTATATCAGCTCTACCAAAGAGAGGCATATGTGGAGACTAGCCCTTTAAAGAGAAGAGCAAAATAACTAAAGACCTTTACATTCAACTACAGAAACAGCTGCCCGCCTCCTAAAATAAAAGATGTCTAATTATTGGTATTCATGTGGTCAGACTATAGCCTCAGAAGGGCAGATCCACTCTTTCAGTTCACAGCAGAAATCCTTTTAAGCCATTTGACATCGTGTACTATGCAGCTTCAAACCCAACATTTGTCATGGTTAGTGGGGGGAAAAAAATCACATGGTCATAAACTCTAGAAAGAAAGAAATTAAAGAAGACATAAAGAAAGATGACAAAAATTTTTAAATAAAGAAAGAAAGCTTTTTTAAAATGATAGCACAAGAAAGGCAGTAAGCTGACAAATGGCTAACTCCTCTAATAACAGCACCATGAATACTCATTACACAAAAGTCATAAATAGAATGAAGGAAAGCCAGAGAATGCAGACAGGGCAAAAATGCAGAAAGCTTGAAAAAAAAAAAAAAAAAATGCAGCCCTAGACAATACTATTTAAGTTAGGGTCCCTGGGTGGAAACTTTGATCTAAGATAAGATAGGGCAGTAAAGAAGGAATTTCCTTACACAAGGGTAAATAAATAAACAGTATAAACTACCCAGACTGACAGGAAGAGCTTTCAGTAAAAATACAATCAGGGTACTCATTGCTTAGGATGTCTGGAATAAAAATGACACATCTTTCCAATGACTAATGAGGTAGCACGTATTGCCCCATCTTCCCATACCCCCACTCCTCACTTAGAAAAAAGAGGAGATAAAAATCCAAGGCACTTATGTACAACCTCAAATGTTTAATTTTTATATATCTTGGGAAATAGGAAGAAAAATCAAAGATGCAAATAGAATGACCTCAAAACATTTTGGAATTACAGTTTGGTTTTCCCCCAATTCGAAGCTGGGGACTTCTGGGAAAGGTTACTACACTGGATCAACAGTTTTTCTAGGCGTTAGTTTCATCATAAGTACAGAAAACCCATAAAACCAAGCTGATGATATACATATCCACTGAGCACAAACACTACCATACAAGTTGTCAGTGATTTTTTTTTTTTAATGCACAAATTCTGAATTGTTGTTTCCAAACAGATTGTTGTTGTTAGGTGCCATCAAATCATTTCCGACTCACGGCAACCCTATATACAAAAGAAGGAAACACTGCCCAGTGCTGCACCATTCTCACAATCGTTGCTGTTTGTGCCCATTGTTGCAGCCACTTTATCAACCCATTTCATTGAGAGTCTCCCTCTTTTTCGCTGACCCTCTACTTTACCAGGCATAATGTCCTTCTCCAGGGACTGGTCCCTCCTGAAAACATATCCAAAGTATGTGAAACAAAGGCTCGTCATCCTTGCTTCTAAGGAGCATTCTGGCTGTACTTCTTCCAACACAGACTTGTTCATATCTTCTGGCAGTCCATGGTATGTATATTCAATATCCTTTACCAACACCATAATTCAAATGCATCAGTTCTTCTATGGTCTTGCTTACTTATTTATCCAGCTTGTGTATGCATGTGAGGTGACTGAAAATATCATGGTGTCTTAGTTATCTAGTACTGCAATAACAGAAATACCACAAGCGGACGGCTTTAACAAACAGAAATTTATTTTCTCACAGCTCAGGAGGCCAAAAGTCCAAATTCAGGGTGCCAGCTTTAGGGGAAGGCTTTCTCTCTTGTCAACTCTGAAAGAAGATCCTTGTCTCTTCTGAGCTTCAGCTCCTAGACAATCCTCATGTGGCTTGGCATCTATCTTACTCCATATCTCTCTTGTTAGTTTGTGTTTTTTCTCTTTTTATCTCAAAAGAGATTAACTCAAGATACACCTTTTGCTAATCCTGCCATATTAACGCAACAAAGACAACCCATTTCCAAATGGGATTATAACCACAAATGTTGTGGTTGTTGTTACTGTGTGCTCTGCAGTCCAGTAGAGCTCTGACTCATAAGGACCCTATAGGACAGAGTAGAGTTTGCCCCAAAGAGTAGCTGATGGGCTTGAACTGCTGACTTTTTGGTTAACAGCCAAGCTCTTAACCATTACGCCACCAGGGCTCCATAACCACAGGCAGAGAGGTTAGGATTTACAACATATGTTTTGCGGCGACATAATTCAATCCGTAACACATGGCTTGGGCAGGAGCACCTCAGTCCTCAGGCTAAATAATTGACAATTCACAACATCTCATTTGTACTTTTTAATTAGATAAGAAAGTATCCTTAAGGCAAATGCCACAGGATTAATAGAACTACTCTAAGCAGGAAAATCAATTGGTTTGCTGCACCTTCATTTCGTACTTTGTTTCTCAATTAGGCGCACAATCACAGGCTACCCTAATACACTTATAGCATTAATTTGCAACTTAAAAGTCACACAATTCCACAGTTAAGTGTAAGGACATCTCAATGTTTCTGTTCAAAGACCAACAATCCAGCAGATCCCTTCCAGATGCTGCTTTAGGGTACTGTCTGGGTCACCCCAGCTCTGCTGCTGTGACTCCGGGCTGGTTAAGATGCTTAACTACCATGAACCTTAGTTTCTCCATCTGTAAAATTAGAAACATTAACATCTACGTTGCCAGTTATCAGGAAGATTTTTAAAAATCCACATAAGAAAATAACATTTCATGGCAGAATCTACTTCTCTCAGGTTATAGTACTGAGGTCCCTAGTTTCTTAAATAAATAAATAACATTTCAGATAGTTCTCATCCCCATCAATAAACAACTGGTGAATTCCCATGGCATTCTAAAAACAGAGAGAGACAGACAGACAAAAAGAAAGTCTTATGTCTGAGTCAAGAAATCAAACTCTTCATAAGGCCACTAAAATGTTACCTGTGTATTCTTTCATTTACTCATTTATTCAGCACCTCCTAGGTGCAAAGCACTATGCTGAACAAATGAGGCATTAAAGAGGTAGAAATGCTGCTCTCTGTCCTCAGGAACTTTACACAATTGTAGGGGAAATAAGAGGTGATTTTTTTTTAAGATGCAAATATCTGCTCAGACAACAAGTTCCAGGATCTCAACAATAAAAGCCTATAAAGGGAAAACATCCTGATGGAGAGAATCACCCAATTCCTCAACACATGGGCACAGGACACAGGGGGCGTGGGAATACTGGGCTTCCCCTGTCAAGACCATGACCATGTTCCTGTACAAATGTCGGTAACCAAGAAAGAGAACGAAGCAGATGTCATCAAGGGAGCCTACCAGCAAGGTAACAACCAGAAGTGGGAAAGCACAGGAAGGCTCTGCCTCTCTCCTGGGGTAATCAACATCTTTCTGGAAATCCCTATCACTATATGCACAGTGTAGACATGACATATGCAAATGTTGTTTTCTTCTAAAACATTGGTGAAGAGCTACAACAAAGGCAGAACTCCTGACTGTCTTCTAAGATGTAAAATCCCACCCCCAGAAAACCAGCTAGCAAGCAAACCTCACCACTGGATATTCCTTTCTGCCAGATCCAGTCAGCACATGGTCATGGCAAGGCTACCTGGGGAAAAGAGGGCAGAGGGACAGTGGTGGGAATAAGCCTAGATTTGGACTTCACAACCTCAGTTTCCCCATCTTCAAAATGGGGGTGGGTTCCTAAAATTAGACCATTGGTTGTCCCATGATAAAGCCAGTCAGGCATTATGTGGCCCTCATCTTGTGCCTCACAGATGTGAGAGCTCACAAGGAAAGAAGGATGACATAAAAGTCATGTTCCACACCCCACTAAGCATGAGGAGTGCTATGAGTGGCACAATAGAGCCCTTGAAGTGGGGACTGGGGAGATATATTTAAAGGTGAAGAAAAATGGCATCTACTGAGTTCCTGCTATGCACAAAGATCTATGTTAAAGGGTTTAGAAGCTTTATCTTATTAATCCTCACAAGGATAACTTTGCCAGGTAGAGATTATTATCTTTGTTATATTGTTGTTGTTAGGTGTCCTGAAGTTGGTTCCAACTCATAGCAACCCTATGTACAACAGAACAAAACACTGCCCAGTCCTGCACATACAGATAAGGAAAAGGAAGCTCCGATGAGAGGTCACATACATTGTGTTTTAAAGGGGAAGGGACCTAGCTGGAAAACGGATGAGCATGATTCCAAAGATCATCCACCCATCACCCTGCTTCAGAAGGAACTCAAGGTGGAGAAGCACTGCTTCACGGCTGCCTGAAGGCTCAATATCCAAAACTACGAAGTGTTACAACCAAAGACAGCAGCGTTGCTGCCTCCGATAGGCCAATGGCAATCAATCACCTCAATAAATAAAAAACAAAATACCCAACCCAAACAAGAAAAAAAACCCACTGCCATCAAATCAACTCTGACTCATGGCAACCCCTTGTGTTACAGGGTAGAAATGCTCCATAGGGTTTTGGCTATAATCTTTACAGAAGCAAATAGGCAGACCTGTCCTCTCAGGTGTGGATGGGTGGGTTTGAACCACCAACCTTTAGGTTAGTAGTCCAGAGTAAACCATTTGCACCACCCAGGGACCTTTGCCAAACAGGCCAACTGCTTAATCATTAATTTCTGCTGACACCTCTCTGCCTCACTGATCTTTGACAATTCCCACCCTCTGTACAGTTTCCCGAAATGATGGTACTTGCCCCATTAAAAATTTATAAATATTTCTTGGGATTCTGAGTAAACAAAAATATCATGTGCTATTTGCAACCTCACGTGCAACACACTCCTGGCTTTCATTACAGGAGCATTTAATACGCAAACTTTTAAAAACAAAGGTTTTTAAATGTCAAGAAGATAAATACTTAAAAAGCAGGTATCTTTTTTTTACACCATAAATTAAAATTTTTCTCAAAAAAGTCCTCAAATAATCAAACACAATTGGCAGTTCTCTAACATACCAAAAACGAAACCCATTGCCCTTGAGTGGCTCCTAACTCCTAGCAGCCCTAAAGGACAGAGTAGAACTGCACCACTGGGTTTCCAAGGCTGTCGCTCTGAGTAGGAATTGACTCGACAGCAATGGGTTTGACTTTTTTTTTTTTTAATCTTTACAGGAGCAGACTGCCACATCTTTCTCCCATGGTGCAGCTGGTGGGTTCAAACCACTGAGCTTTCGGTTAGCAGCCAAGCACTTAACCACAGTGCCACCAGGGCTCCTTCAAAGAAAAAGAACAGCTTTGATTTAGAAAGCTGCAAGAGTCAAGAGAAAGAAAAAACATAAAACTGCTTCATGGAATACTGGAAAGAAGATGAAAAAAGTCACTGTTTGCAGCTGACTTGATTAAAAAAAAAAAAAATTTTTTTTTTTTTTTTACATACCTAAAAACTCAAAGGAAATCTCTGAGAAATTGTTGGAACCAGTAGAGTTTGGTGAAGTAGCAAAATATAAAATAAGCATATAAAATTCAAGAGGAACAGAAAAAATAAAAATTGATTGTCATTCTTAATTAGCAATCAATTTTAAAAAGATGTCTAGAAATAATATTAATGACAAATGAAAAGAGTAAGTCACAAAGATTAAGAAAGCTACAATACTTTACAGAGACCTTTATTAAAAAGAAAACATGAGTTGAGAAATAGTGGGATAGGCCACGTTCTTGTATAAAAAAGAAACCTATAAACTGAAAAGAATATTCTTTTAAAAATAACAAAATATAATCTTTGAGTTTCCAGGCTGTAGCTTTAATCAAATTTCTAGTTTTCTTAAACACTTCATGTGTCAAAAAAAAAAAAAAAAAAAAACACCCTGTTACCGTTGAGTCGATTCCGACTCATAGCGACCCTGTAGGGCAGAGTAAAACTGCCCCATAGGGTTTCCGAGGAGCATCTGGTGTATTCGAACTGCCAACCTTTTGGTTAGCACCCATAGCACTTAACACCATGCCACCAGGGTTTCCTTCCTGTGTCAACAAGACTATTAAAGTTTAAAAGTACTAGGAATGTTATAAATATCATTCAATCAAGATTGAGCATTAGACACAGAGAAACATGAAAAAAGTTGACTTTGCTTCATTTCTTTCCCTTCCTTCACTCTCAGTGTAATTTGAAGGAAAAAGAAATAGATGCTACAACTGAGATTAGCACATCATACTTAGCCTCAGGCTTCAGAGGTGAAGTGCTCAAATGGCAGTGGAAACTCCTTAGAGGCTCTCACATGTAACTTAAATGCTTCCCAAACAAACAGCAGGAAGGGCTGGCAAATAGACGCATTTTAAAAGTAAGTATTAACTTAAGGAGCTTGGTGACTGGAAAACTGACTCTGCTATCTTAAGATTTTCACATCCCTGCTCTTTCTCATCAAAAGAGAAAGAAAAGAAAATACTAATAAGGCACGAATTCTCTACCTCAGAGCCCAACCGGTACCGAAGAAGAATCTGAGATCATTCATTCTTTTTGTGTATGTCCTCAAAACTTCCCAGTCAACCGCTGGTGCAAACAGAAGACACAGTAAATCAAACAATACACGTGCCAGAACTACTCTGTAAAATCAGCGGGGTGCGTAAGGAAGTCCAATTCTTTTTTTAGGGGCATAATTCTACTTTCTAATTGCAGGATAGGGGCCAATCGTTATAAAACATCTGCATCTCCTGCCTACTGTTTTCCCCTTCTTCTTCCCTGGCCTTCAAGTAGACAGTAGAGGATCACAGTCCTGCATCAGAAGAGTATTACCTCTGTCACAGTGGAAGCATAGCACAAGCAGCCAATAAGTCACTAAATTCACTGGAATCCTGTACGTCAGTGTTCGCTGCTGCATTATCTACAATCGCTAAAGGAACACTATTCAGCCCTAAAGAGAAATGAAGTTCTGACAAATGTTACAACATGGATGGACCTTGAAAGCATTATGCTGGGAGAAATAAGTTAGATACATTGTATGACCCCACTTATACAAAATAGCTAGAGTAGGCAAATGCAAACAAAATTTATCAATGGTTACCAGGGTTTAGGCATGAGGGATAGAATGGGGAGTTACTACTTAAGTGGTATTTAGTTTCTATTTTATTGTTGTTGTTGTTAGCTGCTGTTGACTCAGGCCCCCAAACCATTGTCACCCATTGGTTTTTCACTGGCTGATTTTTGGAAGTAGACCATCAGGCCTTTCTTCTCAGCCTGTCTTTGTCTGGAAGCTCTGCTGAAACCTGTTCTGCACCACAGCAACACAAAAGCGTCCACTGACAGGTGGTGGCTTCACATGAGATGCACTGGCCAGGAATAGAAATCAAGTCTCCCATGTGGAAGGTGAGAATTCTACCACTGAACCCACCAATGCCCCCTCTGCTTAGGGGAAGTAAAAACATTTGAAAATGGATAGTGGTGATAGCTGTGCAACTTGGTGAATATAATTAATGTCCCTGAATTGTACACTTAAAAATGGTTTTAAAAAAAAATCGTTAAGAGGGCAAATGTTCTGTTATGTATATATTTTGCCACAAAAAAAAATTACTGGAATCAGTGTCTGGGAAATGAAAGAGCTCAGGGGAAAAAGGGACACGTGACTAGCAGCTGAACCATCAGGACAAGATAGAGCTAACTATCCCCACCAAGTGAGCCCTGGTGGTCCAGCGGTTAGGAGCCACAGCTGTCAACCAGAAGTTCAGCAGTTCAACTCTACCAGCCACTCCTTGGAAACCCCATGGGGCAGTTCTACTCTGCCCTACAGGGTGGCTATGCATCAGAATCGACAACTGCAACAGGTTATCCCCACCAAGACTAAGCAGTTTCAGAAAAAAAGGGAAGAAGAAAATTCCATGAGATTTGAAGCACAGATAAAAGGGCTAGCGGAGGGCAGAGAAAAAAACTGATCCATTTCTTTCCGTACTCCTCTCTCAGCACCCACCCTCCCAACCAAAAAAAAAAGGATAACGAAGTGCTCAATACCTCTCACATGACCACCTGTAAACAGTAAGCTGTAAATAGTAAAAAGATATGCCTGCTTCTTCCATATTTTTAACTTTCACAAAGATTTCTGTTGTCACAATTTGAAACAAAAATGAAGCTAGAGTCACTTCACATGCACAAATTAATAATCTAAGGGTACATATTCCGAAAGAAAAAGAATGAATTTATTATCTGACGTTTTCTGTTCAATATTAACCACTTTGCCTTGTTCAATGAAGGTAATTTACACCTAATGAAAAATGTTCTGACATGCTGTTTTCTGAACACGCCAGTTAAAGCACATACCAACATCACTCTCATAATGCCTCCCAGCTTGAGACCGTCTGTAGGCAGACTGGTGATCTGTGGGGCCTCAACCAGCATTTAACCTTCCATAACCTTCACTGTCTGCAGAGCCCGAAGGTTCAGCTCTAATTTTTAATCACACAATTAGTACTAGAAGGATCACGCTTATATCTCACCAAAGAATTCCATTCAATCCTCACCCAAATCCAGATTAAAATAATAAAAGCATAGTTGTACCAGAAGCATGAAACTCACATCTAAAATGTAAGGAGTAATTTAGAAAAGGACCTTCATTCATCTCACACTAACCAAACAGGCAAGTTCCTTTTGGCAAATCATTTAACTCTCCCTGGGACTCACTTTCTGCAAAATGGGTGTAACTTGGCTGAAAAATTACACAGACCTATTGCAGGCATCTTTTAGGTTCACTAACTGTTATACCTTAGCAGTAAAAAACCACTCATGTTAGAATTACTACCGAATTCCAGTTGCAAGAGCTTTAGGGGTCCTTTCCCTGTCTATAGAATGTACCTCACACTCAGAGTACCTGCTTCCTTAAAGGTAGCCTAGTAAAATGTTAAGCACACATAATTTGGAATCAGTGAAACTAGGCCAGAATCCTGAATTGAAGTACTTTCTAGCTGAGAGACTCTGAGTAACTGACAATTTCAATGAACCTCAATTTCCATTATTATTCTTTTGTTTTATTTATTTTTTTTTTCAGATGTTTCCACATGAAGAGGACACCTATGTTTTACAAAGCTGAGATGATATTCTATATTCACTTTTTTTTCCATTTAATACTGATTTTTATCTCTGTTTTATGCTGTTTTGGCATTGTATATATTTTCTATAATGGGCATAATTATTTTCTTATTAGCAAAAAATACAAAATTATTCACTGAAAAATATGCCAAGTGTGGTAAAAAGAAAAATTCTAATACTGAAAAAAATCCAGAGTGAATTCAACATGTCTGACTGTATTACCCAAAACAGTATTCAAACAAACAAAACAAGTACTTATAAAACAATATAATAAGGAAAATAAAAGGAATCCTGATGATAGTAAAAGTGAGTCATTCAAAATTGTGGTCATCCAATTAACATCAGTCATATGTGTTTTAAGATTTTTATCTTCTAATAACTATAGTGAAATTACTAATGTATGTCAGCAAAGTGCTTTTTTTTTTAACCTTTTATGGCTAAAGCACCTTTTTCTTGCACATGTAACACGTCATTTAGATAAAGTAATGCAAACCTCTTGGGGAAAGTTCTAAGCTCAATTAGGGTATCTGGGGATAGGCCATATGTTACCAAGCCTTTCGCACACCTGAACCCCAATATCTAATGAATCAAGGATGCTCATTTATAAAATCAAATAGTGTTCCTTTTAAAAGAAGAGAACCAAGCACTATAGCAGTACACTCTCTGTCATGTTCACTTGAAGACAGTATAAAGAGACCTACAGGGCTGATGATTTAAAATAAATGAGCACCTATAACACAAAAGAATTTATAATACATGCCCTGAATGACTGCTACTAATACACAGTTCTCTCTCTTCAGGCTTAAAAAAAAAAAAAATCATTAAAACTCAAAAAATAATCGTGAACTGCTCCTACTCATTTTTATCTGTTGTAGAATGATGGTCATAAACAACGCGAAAAAATTTCTATATCGTCGTTTTAGTTTTTCCTTTGGCTATAAAATCTGGAATATCAGTGAGATACTAACAAATAGGCAACTATATAACTAAGACCATTATTTTCTGAACCAAAAATCAGAATGTACGATCTGAAATCAAGAGCTATTCCAAAAACTTCAGGCCTCACGTGACTGTACTAATAATCTTCGTCAGCTCCTAAGAGTTCAGTAATAGATATTTTAGAAGAGTGGTTCTCAGTTATTTCCATCATCCCAACACACTTGAGGGATATGACAAAAACTAAAACCAAACTCATTGCTGTCGAGTCAATTGCAACTCATAACGACCCTATAGAACAGAGCAGAACTGCCCCACAGGGTTTCCAAGACTATAATCTTTAAGGAAGCCGACTGCCACATCTTTCTCCCTCAGAGCGGCTGGTGAGTTCAAACCATTGACTTTTTGGTTAGCAGTCAAGCGCATTAACCACTGCATCACCAGGGCTCCCTGAGGGACATACATACTCCAAAAAATAACTCTGGCTAACTACAGCAACAGTATTCTCAAAATGTTGATTTTCTTTCTTTCCTTTATTTTTTTTTTGGGGGGGGGCGGGAAGGGGAGGTGGAAGGAACCTGCACCAAAATCTTCAGAAAGTATTTAGAAAACTCTCACCCTCCACCTGCACAACAGCCCAATCACTGTTTTATAAGAAGATGCAATTTCCTTTTTTGAAAAGCCTTTAAAAGAGAACAAATAATGGTCTGAGACAACTAAGCTACAGTTACAGTCCTGACCTAAGGCAAGGAAAAGGCTAGAGGAACATCAGTTCAGTTTGCTTCCACCAAGACATATGTCACGGGTGATAATTTCATGCTTGGCACATTTTCATGGGCCAACCCCGGAATATGCCAAATTGCTCATACTCTAACTGCAAGGAAGCCCCTTTCTTTCCCATTCAAAATATATCCAAACACAATTGAAGGACTGACATCCAATCTGCTCTTGTCTTAGTTGTCTAGTGCTGCTATAACAGAAATACCACAAGTGGATGGCTTTAACAAACAGAAATTTATTTTCTCAAAGTCTAGAAGAACAGAAGTCCAAATTCCAGGCACCAGCTCCGGGGGAATGCCTTCTCTCTCTGTCAGTTCTGGGGGAAGTTCCTTGTCATCAATCTTCCCCTGCTCTAGTAGCTTCTGAATGCAGGGACCCCGACTCCAAAGGATACGCTCTACTCCCGGCACTTCTTTCTTGGTGGCATAAGGTCCTTTGCCTCTCTGATCAATTCTTTTATATCTCAAAAGAGACTGACTCAAGATACAACCTAATCCTGTAGGCTTAGTCCTGCTTCATTAACATAATAAAAAAAATTTTTTTTTTTTTTACATAACTGCCTCTAATCTTACCTCATTAACATCACAGAGGTTAGGATTTACAACACATAAGATCATCACATCAGATCACAAACTGGTGGACAACCACAGAATACTGGAAATCATGGCCTAGACAAGTTGACATACATTTTTGGGGGATACAATTCAATCCATAACATCCCACCCTTTAGCCCCCCAACATTCATGTCCTTGCCACATGTAAAAACATTCACCTCATCATATTATTCCAAAAGTCTTAAATCAATTCCAAATCCAAATTCCAAAAATTCCTCTTCATCTGTGAAATCAAGACTACAAGCTATCTGCTTCCAAAGTACAATGGTTGAGAAGCACAAGATAGACATTTTCATTACAAACGAGAGAAATCAAAGGGAAAGAAAGGATAATAGGCACCAAGCAAGTCAGCAGAACACATTACATTAGTTCTCAAGGCTTGAAAATAATCCTCCGTCCTGTGAGACCATTTAGGCAATAGCCTGGCCCTCCAGATTTTAGGTGCTGGCCACATTCTCCCGATCCTGGGTGAAGGCCCCTCGGCCCTGGGCTTCAACTCTGCCTTCCAGGCTGACTGGAATGGCAACTCCACTCCCCTGGCTATGGAGTCCCATTCTCCTAATCCGTCTGAGTGGCAACCCCATCCCCTCGGCCCTGGCAGGCCTCACTCTTCTATTCCTTGGACATGGCAGCACCGTCCCCTCAGCTTTAGGCAGTAGACCCAAACCCATCCTGCTGCCAGTTGGCACTTGTGAAAGGCAACCCCACACTTCAGAACCCAGCTGGTGCATATCTGACTCTTTGAAACCTAGGAGCTATGGGCTCACCCAGCGGGCCATGATTCCACCCCTTGAGACCTGAGACGTCTTGGCCATATCCTTCGAGACCAAGGCAACTCTGCTTTCTGTGCTCCTTGTCTCTTCAGCTTCTGCTTCCTGGTTCCTTGGCCTCTTGGGCCTCTTGGGCCAGCCAGGCCTCTGCCCTACTTGGACAAGTGTTCCAAAGCTCTTTAACTCTACACAATTTAACCCACAACAGCTCTATTTTTTTTTAAAGGGAATTATTTGCATGCTTTAATATTTCAGCTGATCAAAACACAGAGTGGTAACATCAGTGTTTGAGATCTGCTATGAGCCGAAATCAACTTTACGGCACCTAACAATGACAACAATGACTAGAATGGTAATTCCCAAATTCTGAATATAAAGATATCTTCTAAACATCAGGCTTTACAGACAGCTCACTCTAGGGTATCTACGTACAGATTAAGAAAACACACATGAACACGTAGAGTTGGAGTCTCCATACTTCACCAGGTTCTCTGTCCAAGTCCAAGCCTCTGTCAATACTTGTATGATTTGACAGGCTCAAAAAATGTAATTTTATTACCAAAAAGTCAAATAAGTACCTTACTTCATGTATTTTAGGCTGGGGACACAATTACATGTTGAAAACATTTTTCTCCACTCCATTTTAACTACAGGATCATAATAGCTATAAATTTTTTTCAACACATTCCTTACCCATACATATAAGGATTAACATCATAGAATTTAAATTAGGTACTTAAAATATGAAAAACTTTTTTGTGCAAAGAAAATTAGCACATAATTGTTTAACTGCAAGACAATGTAATACATGGCACTGCCATACTGTCGGGTCATAAATAAATACATAAATAAATAAGAAAACTCCCAGCTTATATGCTTAAAAGAATAGTAACTAAATAATAAGTAGAATTTAAAAACTGAATATTCAAAGAATAACTGGAACCAACTTTATATACTGAAAATAAAACAGATTCAGTGGGTAAAGTGAGTATTACTTCAATCATTGTCTTTAAATGGTGAAAAAGTTCCTTTAAGAAACCCAATACAGTGACATGTCTTGAAGAAATTAAACTTGCAAACTTGAGAATAAACTGCTGATTTCAATTTGTTAATTGTGCCTTTTGTAAATTTTATGCCTTAGCATAAGAAAATAAGAAGAGTTAAGTCTATTGTGGACTACAAAAATTTTTTAATAAATGTATCAGAAAAGGATAATTTTAAAAGGTATGTCTAACATATTGAACTAAAGGTCATGACACTCCAGATCAAGGGTAGACCATGGACTCTGGCTCTTTTCAGGAAACACTGACTCCCTGGCTTACCTGATTTTAGTTATCTTTATGGCTCCTAGGCTGAGAAACCATCTCAATGGTAATCACACAATTTAAGGATTTACAGATTATAAACCAGTGGCTCAAATTTCAGTCAAAAGAAAAATGGGCATAATGTACTCCCTGTAGCTAGGCCCATTTTGTACTTGTTGAAGCCAACTGTAAGTAGTTAGGCAGTACAGAGAGGCTTCCTGCCAGAGGCCAGCTTTCTACAAATGATTTCAAAAATGCAAATCAGAGCACTACCTAGGACTTTCCCTAACAGACTAGCAGGCTGGCCGTCAGAAGAAGCAGTACACACCAACAGAAATAGGACATACTCATGCTTAAAATTTCTGTAACATTCTGCTTTTTGAGAATCAGGAATATGAAAGTAACTAATTCTCCCAAATCTCATACATTATGCATTTTGTGATATGCCCTTCCTCTCAGAATTTTTACAGCACTACCCAGACATTCAAGCCCCCGTATGGGGCTAGACATAATTATGGTAATTATGTCTACCATAATTAGGGAGATGGTAAATGTAATCAAACATTTATAGAAAGGAAGAGCTGAAGTATAGAAAGTTTTATGCATCTCAAAATTTAAACCAAATTTCCAATGATAGAATTAGAAGAAAGTGAGGTTCTTTTTCAATAATCCAAAACGTTAAGTTTTAAACATAATGATTTGCCACATTACTGGCATAATCAGAGTAAGAGAGAAGTCTGTAAATTTCTAGTACTCCTGCACAGTATGAATTCATATAATCCCAGGTTTGTAGACATGACCATGGTAACAATAAAAAAGGATAGAAAGTAATGTAAAATCTTGCTATAAGAGAGAAATTAACTTTTTGCCCAGGCCCAACACTGCAAGACTCTAGGAGCTGGCCAATCCATAAATACTAGGAGCACTGAATTCTGTGAGGCTGACTAGATTGAGAGAGCCAGGCCTAGCACCAGACATAAAGTAGATGGTCAATAAACACGTGATGCATCAATCTTTGAAGAAGGGAGTATCATGACAAGAGTGATGTTTGGGAAGGCTAGAGTAGAGAAGTCAGAGATGGAAAAGTGAAAGTGGTTACTGAGATGAAATGATTGAAAGTGACTGTCTCAGTTATCTAGTGTTGCCATAACAGAAACACCACAACTGGATGGCTTTAACAGAAAGAAATTTATTTTCTCACAGTCTAGTAGGTTTTTTCTTAGTAGGTTACAAGTCCAGATTCAGGGCATTAGCTCCAGGGGAAGGCTTTCTCTCTCTGTTAGCTCTGGAGGAAGGATTCCCCTGCTTGAGGAGTTTCTCAGGAGCAGGAACCCCGTGTCCAAGGGACGCACTCTGCTCCTGATGCTGCTTTCTTGGTGGTATGAGGTCCCCCGTCTCTCTGCTTGCTTCTATCTTTTATATCTCAAGAGACTGCCTCAAGACACAATCCAATCCTGTAGTTTGAGTCCTGCCTCACGAACACAACTGCTGCCCATCCTCCCTCATTAACATCATAGAGGCAGGGTTTATAACATACAGGAAAATCACATAATACCGAGAATCATGGCCCAGACCAACTGATACACATATTTTGGGGGGGACATAATTTAATCCATGACAGTAATGAAGTCCTGAACTGAGGTGGTGGCAGCTGGAATAATAATGAAGGGACTAAACTAAGAGGCTACTATATGAAAGGAGGCCCTAGATGATACAAATAGTTAATGCACTCAGCTGCTAACCAAAAAATTGGAAGTTCAAGCCCATCCTGAGGTATCTCAGAAGACAGACCTGGTGATGGTGATCTACTTCCAAAAACATCACCCTCTGAAAACCCTATGGAGTGCAGTTCTACTTTGACAGACTTGGGATCGCCATGAGTCGGAATCACCTCAACAGCAACTGGTTTTTGTTGCTACGTGATAAGGATGGAAAGGTAGGCAGGAGACAGATCATAAAATGCCTTGAAAGCGAAGCTAGGCACGTGGACTTAAACGTGGATCTGATGGAAAGTTTCAAGAGTATTAAGCAGAAGAGTAATGTGATTTGTATTTCAGATCCATCACTGCCGGAATGCGAGGCAAGCTGTAGGCAGGAAAGCCAGTTAGAAGGCATTCAGGCAAGAGATGATGAAGCTCAATGTGTGCCTTAGCAGGGAGAATGGAAATAATGGAAGGGAAAACAAGAACACATCAATGCTTAGACGTGGGGTTTGGAGAGGTTTAGAATCACATCGCGTATTTACCATAAAAAAATCACGTGGGGAGAAAATTCTCAACAAAAATCCTAGGTAACAGAATTCAGCAGCATATCAAAAAAAAATACATCATGATCAAGTGGAATTTGTATTAGATAGACAAGGATGGTTCAGCATTAGAAAAATCAATGTAATTCACCACATAAATAAAACAAAGGAAATGAATCCTATGATCATCTCAATCGACACAGAAAAATTCATTTGATAAAATCCAACACTCTTTCCTAATAAAAGCTCTCAGCAAAATAGGAATAGAAAGGAAATTCCTCAACTTCATTAAGGGCATATATGCAAAACCAACAGCCAACATTATCCTCAACGGAGAAAGCCTAAAATCATTCCCCTGGAGACCAGGACTGAGACACAGATACCCTTTATCACCACTCTTATTCAATATTGTACTGGAAGTCCTAGCCAGAATAATAGGGCAAGAAAGGAAAATAAAGGGTATCCAAATTGGAAAGGAAGAAGTAAAACTGTCTTTGTTCACAGATAACATAGTCCTTCACACAGAAAATCCCGAAGCCTCCACAAGGAAGTTACCGGAATAGAAGGATTCACCAAAGTAGCAGGGTACAAGATCAACAACAAAAATCAGTTGGGTTCCTCTAGACTAACAAGGAGGATTTCCAAAAAGGAAATTAGGAAAACAATATCATTTACAATAGCCCCCCCAAAAATAAAATACCTAGAAACAAACCTTACCCGGGATGTAGAAGACTTACACAATGAAAACTATAAATCACTACTGTAAGAAACTAAAAGAGATCTACATAAACGGAAAAATATCCTATGTTCCTGGATTGGAAGACTTAACATTGTGAAAATGTCAATACTACCCAAATTGATCTATGGGTATAATGTAATCCCAATCCATATCCTAACAACATTTATTAATGAAATGGAAAAAACTAATCTCTCACTTTATATGGAAACGAAAGAGGTCCCAAATAGCTAAAGCATTACTGAAGAAGAAAAAAGTAGAAGGCCTCACACTTCCGATCTCAAAACTTACCATATGGCCTCGGTAACCAAAACAACCTGGTACTGGTTCAATGACAGACACACAAACCAATGGACTAGAATTATTGTTGTTGTTGCTATTGGTAGGTCCCATCGAGTCAGTTCGGACTCACAGCGACCCTATGCACAACAGAACAAAACACTGCTCGTCCTGCTCCATTCTTACAATCATTATGCTTGAGGCCATTGTTGCAGCCCTTGTGTCAGTCTACCTGGTTGAGGATCTTCCTCTTTTCCGCTGACCCTGTACCTTACCCAGCATTACGTCCTTCTCCAGGGACTGATTCCTCCTGACAACATGACCAAAGTATGTAAGATGCAGTCTCACCATTCTTGCTTCCAAGGAGCATTCTGGTTGTACTTCTTCCAAGACATACTTGTTCGTTCTTTTGGCAGTGGATGGTATATTCAATATTCTTCACCAACACCACAATTCAAAGGCGTCGATTCTTCTTCAGTCTTCTTTATTTGTTGTCCGGCTTTCACATGCATATGATGCAATTGAAAATACCATGGCTTGAGTCAGGCGCACCTTAGTCTTCAAGGTGACATCTTTGCTCTTCAACACTTTAAATAGGTCCTTTGCAAAAGATTTGCCCAATGCAATGAGTCGTTTGATTTCTTGACTGCTGCTTCCGTGGGTGCTGATTGTGGATCCAAGTAAAATGAAATCGTTCACAACTTCAATCTTTTCTCCATTTATCCTGATGGTGCTTACTGGTCCAGTTGTGAGGATTTTTGTTGTCTTTATGTTGAGGTGTAATCCATACTGAAGGCTGTGATCTTTGATCTTCATCAGTAAGTGCTTCAAGTCCTCTTCACTTTCAGCAAGCAAGGCTGTGTCATCTGTGTAATGCAGGTTGTTAATGAGTCTTCCTTCAATCCTGATGCCCCGTTCTTCTTCATATAGTCCAGCTTCTTGGATTAGTTGCTCAGCATACAGACTGAAAAGGTATGGTGAAAGAATACAACCCTGACGCACACCTTTCCTGACTTTAAATCAATCAGTATCCCCTTGCTCTGTCCGAACAACTGCCTCTTGATCTATGTAAAGGTTCCTCGTTAGCATGATTAAGTGTTCTGGAATTCCCATTCTTCGCAGTGTTATCCATAGTTTGTTATGATCCACACAGTCAAATGCCTTTGCATAATCAATAAAACACAGGTAAACATCCTGCTGGTACACTCTACTTCCAGCCAGGATCCACCTCACATCAGCAATGATATCCCTAGTTCCACATCCTCTTCTGAATCCAGCCTGAATTTCTGACAGTTCCCTGTCAATATACCACTGCAGCCGCTTTTGAATGATCTTCAGCAAAATTTTGCTTGCATGTGATATTAATGATATTGTTTCATAATTTCCACATTCCACTGGATCACCTTTCTTAGGAATAGGCATAAATACTGATCTCTTCCACTTGGTTGGCCAGGAGGTTGTCTTCCATATTTCTTGGCGTAGATGAGTGAGCACTTCCAGCGCTGCATCCATTTGTTGAAACATCTCAATTGATATTCCATCAATTCCTGGAGCCTTGTTTTTTGCCAATGCCTTCAGTACAGCTTGGACTTCTTCCTTCAGTATGGTCAGCTCCTGATCATATGCTACCTCTTGAAACGGCTGAACATCAACAAATCTTTTTAGTATAATGACTCTGTGTATTCCTTCCGTCTTCTTTTGATGCTTTCTTCATCGTTTAGTATTTTCCCCATAGAATCCTTCACTGTTGCAACTCAAGGCTTGAACCTTTTCTTCAGTTCTTTCAGCTTGAGAAACGCCAAGCATGTTCTTCCTTTTTGGTTTTCTATCTCCAGCTCTTTGCACATGCCATTAAAATACTTTGTCTTCTTGAGCCGCCTTTTGAAATCTTCTGTTCAGTTCTTTTACTTCATTATTTCTTCCTTTTGCTTTTGCTTTAGCTGCTTGACGTTCGAAAGCAAGTTTCAGAGTCTCTTTTGACTTCCATCTTGGTCTCTTCTTTCTTTCCTGTCTTTTCAATGACCTCTTGCTCTCTTTATGTATGCTGTCCTTGATGTCATTACACAACTCGTCTGGTCTTCAGTCATTAGTGTTCAATGCATCAAATCTTTTCTTAAGATGATCTCTAAATTCAGGTGGGATATACTCAAGGTCATATTTTGGCTCTTGTGGACCTGCTCTGATTTTCTTCAGTTTCAACTTGAACTTGCATATACGCAACTGAAGGTCTGTTCCACAGTCGGCCCCTGGCCTTGTTCTGACTGATGATACTGAGCTTTTCCATTGTCTCTTTCCACAGATGTAGTCAATTTGATCCCTGTGTGTTCCGTCTGGTCCATGTGTACAGTCACCATTTATGCTGATCAAAAAAAGGTATCTGCAATGAAGAAGTCGTTGGTCTTGCAAAATTCTATCGTTCAATCTCCAGCATCATTTCTATCACCAAGGCCGTATTTTCCAACTACCGATCCTTCTTCGTTTCTAACTTTCACATTCCAATCACCAGTAATTATCAATGCATTCTGACTGCATGTTCTATCAATTTCAGAATGCAGAAGCTGATAAAAATCTTCAATTTCTTCATTTTTGGCCTTAGTGGTTGGTGCATAAATTTGAATAATAGTAGTATTAACTGGTCTTCCTTGCAGGCACATATATATTATCCTATCACTGACAGCGCTGTAGTTCAGGGTAGATCTCAAAATGTTCTTTTTGGCAGTGAATGCAACACCATTCCTCTTCAAGTCTGTCATTCCCAGAACAGTAGACTGTATGATCGTCAGATTCAAAATGGCCAGTACCAGTCCATTTCAGTTCACTAATGCCTAAGATACCAATCTTCAAGCAATCCATTTCATTTTTGACAACTTCCAATTTTCCTTGATTTATATTGGGTACATTCAACATTCTGATTATTAATGGATGGTTGCAGCTCTTTCTTCTCATTTTGAGTCATGCCACATGAGCAAATGAAGGTCCCAAAAGCTTGACTCCATCCACATCCTTAAGGTCGACTCCGCTTTGAGGAGGCAGCTCTTCCTCAGTCATCTTTTGAGTGCCTTCCAACCTGGGGGGTTCATCTTCCGGCACTATATCAGACAGTGTTCCGCTGCTATTCATAAGGTTTTCACTGGCTAATTCTTTTCAGAAATAGACTGCTGGGTCCTTCTTCCTAGTCAGTCTTAGTCTGGAAGCTCAGCTGAAACCTGTTCTCCATGGGTGACCCTGCTGGCATCTGAATATTGGTGGCATAGCTTCCAGCATCACAGAAACACCAAGTCCCCACAGTACAACAAAGTGACAGACACATGGGGGAACTAGACTGAGAACCCAGAAATAAATTCATCCATCTGTGGATATCTGGTCTTCAACAAAGGGTCAAAGTCCATTCAATGGAGAAGAAATAGTATCTTTAATAAATGATGCTGGCAAAACTCGATAGTGATTTGCAGAAAAATAAACAGAAGCCACACCATGCACAAAACTAACTCAAAATGGATCAAAGACCTAAATGTTCAAGCTAAAATTATAAAGTTCCTGGAAGATAACATAGGGACAAAGCTAGAGGAGCTAATTTTCAGCATAAATAGGTTATCAAACACAACTAAAAACACACAAATGACAAAAGATAAATTAGATAACTGGAACCTCCTAAAAATTAAATACTTATGCTCATTAAAATACTTTAACAAGAGAGCAAAAAGAGAACCTACAGACTGGGAAAAAAATCTTGGCAATGACATCTGATAGGGGTCTGATCTCTGAAACATATAGAAACCTTCAACAACAAAAAGACAAACAATCCAATCAAAAAAATGGGCAAAGGACATGAACAGACACTTCACCAAAGAGGACATTCAGGCAGCCAACAAATACATGAAAAATGCTTGTGATCATTAATCATTAAAAACTCACTGCTGTCAAGTCGATTCCTACTCATAGCAACCCTATAGGACAGAGTAGAACTGCCCCATAGAGTTTCCAAGGAGCGCCTGGTGGATTTGAACTGCCAACCTTTTGGTTAGAGAGATGCAAATTAAAACTACAATGAGACACCATCTTACCCCCGTAAAAATGGCAATGATCAAAAAAACCGAAAGCAACAAATGCTGGCCAGGTTGTAGGCAGACTGAAACTTTTACATTGCTGGTGGGATTATAAAATGGTACAACCAGTAGGGAAAACACTATGGCACTTCCTTGACAAGATAGAAACAATTACCATATGATCCAGCAATCCCACTGCTAGGTATACAGCCAAGAGATATAAAAGCAGTGACCCAAACAGACATATGCACACCTGTGTTCATTGCAGCATTATTCTCAACGGCAAAAAGATGGAAGCAACCTAACTGCCCACCAACAGATGAATGGATAAACAAACTGTGGTACATACATACAATGGAATATTACACAACTATAAAGAACAATGATGATTCCTCAAAACATCTTATAACATGGATGAATCTGCAGGACATTATGCTGAATGAAATAAGTCAATCACAAAAGGACAAATACTGTACGATCCCACTACTATGTACACTCAAAAAGCAATGTTCTTTGATGGTTACCGGGGATGGGAAGGAGAGGTAGGAGGAAACACTTTCTAGATAGTAGACACATGTTATTTTTGGTGATGGGAAAGGCAATACCAAGTATGGATGAAGTCAGCACAACCTGACCAAGATAAATTAAGACACTAAGAAGCACACAAGAACAAGGGACAATTTTGGAAAATGCTATAACATACACAATTTTGCAACAGCAGTTTCAACAACCAAAAAATACGTGTACGGATATGTAGGTAAATATGTATGCATACAGATGTACAGGAAGGTATATGTAAGTAAATTTCACACGCATGTATAGGCACATGTATATACAATGTTTATGTGTGCTTCATGCATATCCATATATAACAAAGCACATAGAAGGCACAGTTACAGAGCCTTCCTAGATGTATCCAAGCAACTCGTGGGATTGGTTTACTGGGTTAGAAGGCTCAGAATCATCGGGAGACAACTTAGCCAACTGACATACCATCATTTATAAAGATAACCTTCTACATCCTAGTTTAGTGAGTAGTCTCTGGGGAGTGGCCATCTAAGATACAACTATTGATCTCCACTAGTATGGTGCAAAAGAGAATGAAGGAAATCAAAGACTCAAAGAAGAAACTAGTCCACACAACTGATAGCCCTCAAGAACCACAGCCTCTTCTAACTAGATGGTGCCCAGCTACCACTAACATTCTGACCAGGGACACAACAGAGGGTCCCAGATAGAATGGGAGAAAAATGTAGAACAGAATTCAAATTTCTAAAAAAAGGCCAGACCTACTGGACAGATAGAGACTGGAGGAAACCCTGAGACTACTGTCCTAAGATACCCTTCAAACTTGGAACTGAAGCTATTTCTGGTGGTCATCTTTCAGCCAAATAATAGATCAGCTTATAAAATAAACAATATCAACCACGAGTAACGTATTTCCTTAAAAAATCAACTATATGAGGCCAAATGATGAATATTTACCCAATAGGAAACATGAGAAGGCAAGGAGTGGAAGGGAAGCTAGAGCAATGGATAAAAGAACAAACAGGATGGAAATGATGAGAATGCTGACATGTTATGAAAACTGTAACCAACGTCACGAAACAATCTGTATAAAAACTGGTCAATGAGAACCTAATTTGGTGTGTAAACTTTCACCTAAAAACACAATAAAATACTACTAAAAAATTTTTTTAAATCATACAGTTGGTGGAACCAATTGCTTAGATAGAGAAGAAAGGAATAGGGACTAGGTTTGAGGAAAAGGAATTAATAATATTTTGTGTGTACTGAGATTGAGGTGATGTGAGACTTGCAGGCAGCAATGTCTATTAGGCAGCTGGCTATCTGGGTATGGAGTTCAGAAAAGAAAACTGAGTCAGCCACACTGATGTGAGTATAATAAGATAGTAGCCAAAAGCAAGAGGTAAACGAACTTCTCAAGGAAAGGATGAGAGACAGAAAAAAATGATCACAAAAGACAGAGGGCTTCAGTTATGATGGGGGAGATGTGAGCATGTTTAAATCCCGTGGCAAAAAAAAAAAAAAAAAAAAAAAAACCCAAAAAAGGAAAAGATAGAAAATATAGAAAGAAAAGAAATCAGTTACACAAGCTTCTAGAGTAGAAATGAGAAGAAGGAACTGAGAGGGACACATCTTCCTCAGAGACTGGAAAGAAGGGAGTAAAGCTGGAGAAAATGAAGATAGTGTGAGGTCAGGGTGTTGACAAGGAGTTGATGTCTAACTAATACTGTAGTACTAAGCATCCAAGAAGTTGGAGGGAAAGCCATCTGTGAAAGGAGGGACAGGTGGATTCGGCTAGTTAGAAGGTTTGAGGGGGATGGGAAAGGTTTCAGCAGGAAATAGACCAGCGACATCATGAAGGATTGTGCAGTTGCCCTGAGGTCCAGCTAAAGCCGGAGATGATAAATTTATTTACAGAGTGATTTTCTCAAGCAGCTCTTGGCAGCTGCTGCGTAAGAGAGGAGACGATGCCAGGTCAAAATCGAGGGCTGGCAGAGTAGATTACAAGAGAAGTACAAAGGGTAGCCCCACTGAGGATACCAGCAAGAGAGTGATGTATCACGAGTGAACAGAGAAGGGACAAAGAAGGGAGGATGGACCGTGGCTGGGAGAATGGAATGGAGCAGGCAGAGGAAGGGTCTAGAAACTGGAAGCCAGCAAAGAAGAGATACAGGAAGTAAAGAAGAAAAGAGAGAGCAAAAAAGGAAAGACTGTTACTGGGATTTAGTATTTTAGATTTGGGACCATCTCAGTGAAATGATCCAATTCCTACAGAAAATGAATATGTGTGAAGCCAGTGGCATCACTAGGGGGGTACAGGGACTACAGACCACACTGGGTGACACTGCCAGAAGGGGTGACACCAAAATGACTGCCTATAAAATTTCTGTGTAGTGTTTCAGCAGAAAGTTATTATTTTTTTATAAAAATGTCCCTGTAGTTAGGTATAACAAAAAAAATTTTTTTCCTAAGTCCAGCTTGCATGTATCAATATACCTACAAGGCTAAAACTCTATGCTAATTTACTTTTGAACCTTCTAATGCACTCTGGTCAGAGCTGTCATTATTACCCAATTACAATGAGGCTTGGAATCATGTGGTTTTGTCTGCACGCACTACAAGCACGCGATGTTGTTTTTGTTGCTGCTGGTGTTTCGATATGGTCTGGTACAGGAGGAGGTCCATGGCGGGGAGGGGTGACGCCATCCCTAGTGGTGCCACTGGGTGAAGCCACTAGGAGATAAGAAAGTCAAGGAACTCTGATTCTACCTTACTGTGTACAATGTATACTGAGGCTGCCCATGATGATGGAGAAAAGACAATCTGCTTCCACACGTCTACCAGCCTCAATGAATAGGACAGAATGACCAGGAATGTCCCCAAATTACATCTGTACCTAACCCCTAGACTTTCGTTCTCATAAAAATCTCTGCTGTATTTATCATTTCGGGTATTATGGGAATATCTCTATATAAAATAACAAAGAGGGGACCAAAAGCAAAGAAGTTTCCAGGATAAACTGAATGCTTCAAAGGTCAACGGAGCAAGGGCGGGGGTTTGGGGACCATGGTTTAAGGGGACTTCTAAGTCAATTGGCATAATAAACTCTATTATGAAAACATTCTGCATCCCACTTTAAAGTGTGGCGTCTGGGGTCTTAAATGCTAACAAGCGGCCATCTGAGATGCATCAATTGGTCTCAACCCACCTGGATCAAAGGAGAATGAAGAACACCAAGGACACACGATAACTAAGAGCCCAAGAGACAGAAAGGGCCACATGAACCAGAGAACTACATCATCCTGAGACCAGAAGAACTAGTTGGTGCCCGGCCACAACCGATGACTGCCCTGACAGGGAGTACAACAGAGAACCCCTGAGGGAGCAGGAGATCAGTGGGATGCAGACCCCAAATTCTCACAAAAAGACCATACTTAATGGTCTGACTGAGACTAGAGGAATCCTGGCGGTCATCGTCCCCAAACCTTCTGTTGGCCCAGGACAGGAACCATTCCCGAAGACAACTCATCAGACATGAAAGGGATTGGACAGTGGGTAAGAGAGAGATGCTGATGAAGAGTGAGCTATTTGTATCAGGTGGACACTTGAGACTGTGTTGGCATCTCCTGTCTGGAGGGGGGATGGAAGGATAGAGAGAGTTGGAAGCTGGCAAAATTGTCACGAAAGGAGAGACTGGAAGGGCTGACTCATTAGGGGGAGAGCAAGTGGGAGTATGGAGTAAGGTGTATATAAACTTATATGCGACAGTTTGACTTGATTTGTAAACGTTCACTTGAAGCTCAATAAAAGTTAATAAAAAATAAATAAATAAAATAACAAAGAGGGACAGGGACTAGAAGATGAGATTCATGTACACTGTCCTCACCCATCTCACAGAATTAATAAGTACACAGTAAGCAGGTTAACCTGTTAGAATGTATTTGGAGCACTTACTGATCAGATGTAAAAAATTTATGTGCTCTTACACAATTTTCCTAGGATCAAAAAGTAATGCTGGAAAATGCCAAAGTAAATGCTGGTTCAAACATGAAATAATTGACCAGAGCACAGAACGAGCGGGAAACTCATGAACAATCACCCATTTTTCCCCCCCAAATAACGTGCTTAAGTGTCTGGATTACATACCACGTACAAATGAAACTCTCTGCATTTCAAAGATTTATCCCAATCCCTAAAATTTTTACGGTTCTCATCAAAGAGCCAAGTATAGTCAACATTTCGTTCCGGCCACTCATCTGAGCTAAATAATAGAGGCATGAAGCAGAACTAAAACTACAATTTAAACTTCTAATTTATGCAGGAGGACAATTTACGAGTTGCTGTGGTTTTAGCCATTTCCTACTACTTCTATACACACATATTTACACTTGATTGGAGCCTTCTGCTTCCAAAGTTCAAAATTTTTTAGTTATGGTAATTTTACATTGGTGGAAACTATTTTCTAACTTGTATATTTTAGGCACCATTGTAATTTTTTAAAAAATAGAATTCAAAAATTCAACTGAAGCCTTAAGCGTAGCTACTGCTCACAAAATCACTATCCCAGGAAGAAAGAGACCACTCAAGGGACATGGTGTGGGCATTTACTGGGGACAATAGACTAGAAAGACACTTGGAAAGTTCTGCAATAGCATCGCAGATATGAAGTTCACGCTTACTAGAGACTGTCATCACAATGTCACCAAAACCACCGTGTCCATTAAAAACTATGACATAAAATAACAATCTTCTTTCACCTTTCATTCCACCTTAATCAACTATTAATCCAACCATTATGTATTTAGCGCCTCATTTCAGCACCTCAACTCTGTACCAAACCCTGAGATTCAAAGATCAAGAAGTTGTGTGGAAAAAAACTAAAACCAGTAAGATTTTACTTGGGATACCCTTACAAATAACGAGTCCATCCTGAAACCACAGCACATAAAATGACTGATACCTGAATTAGAACCCCGATACACTACAAATGAAGGGCAAAATGATCGTTCACAGTCTCCTCTCCAGAGACGATGGGCTTCAACAAAATTCCATACAGTCTGCCTATCGCTGGTGGTGCAGTGGTTAAGCACTCAGCTGCTAACCAAAAGATCAGCAGCAGTTCAAACCCACCAGCTGCTCCACAGGAGAAAGAAGTGGCAGTCTGCTTCCATAAAGATTTACAGCCTTGGAAACGCTGTGGGGCAGTTCTACCCTACCACACAGGGTCACCCTGAGTCAGAACTGACTTAACAGTAACGGGTTTGGCCCTCAGCAGTTAAATTCTAAACTGCCTCATTCTCCTTCTATAACAAGCATTAGCCCACAGTTCCTGAATATACTTTCAGGCTGGTTTGAAAAGTAAAAGTCATGGTATTTCAGTCTATTTAAGAACAAGTAAGTAAATGTATCTATCAAAGAGGCCTCTATTTTTTTTTTTTTTTCCCTCTGTTCAAGGTCAAACACCACACCCTAGAGGAAACATGTGCACAAATCAGGGAGTAGCAACTAAACTCCAGCTTCAGGCACCCTCTGTAGGAGGCCACTCCTTGAGACAAGGAGCCCTCCAGTTCATAAATAAGGGGAGAGTTGCCATATCTTACTGCAGATCTAAGAAGCTGACCCAGCCCCCAAGTTTCAAAACTCAAACCTGAATTGAATTCCAAAGGACTGGAGACTCCAACTCCTGAAGAGGAAAAATGGAAGACCAAGAGTTCAAGAAGCCTTCTACCACTATAATCTGAAGATGATCACAGGAGAACTCAGTTGCTTCCTGTCTACGTAACCACTAATCTGATGCCCTTTTCCAGTCTTGGTGCAATTGTAATTTTATGCTGGTTGTTATGTTGGTCAGAATGCTGCATGCAGAGCTAGAAAGCAACTTGAATATCATAATACAACTGATTTATTTTACAAATAAAAAAATTGATGACTTGGTAATTTAAATGACTTGCCCAAATACCTAGGAAGTAGCAAATGAGACTCTTCATTGCTAACACTTCATTCACTGCTTTCTCTACTCGTCTGGGACAGATATTTGCTCATCAACAGATTATTTATTGACTGTTAACCATGTACAAGACACCCCAAGGATTACACAAAGATGAATGCAGTCATCCCCTCAAAGAATCTAAAAACTGCTGGGTTTTAGACAATATTTTCACAGTTTCATTACACAAATCGTTACACAAAGACTTACATGAAATTTTAGAGAAATATCTGAAACTATCTCTCCTTATGGCACCAATTCTTCATTCTAAACTGAATTCTTCCACCTTCCTTATAGCCCATCCACTACAGAAGGAGGGTGTCATGGTGAGAGCATCGATGATGATGACAATGATACTACCAATGACAAGACACTGACCGCATGCCAGTCACACTTGTGGAACTTTTACATATATTAGGTTGTTTAATCCTCTCAACTACCTTAAGAGAGAGAGGCTATTATAATTTCTATTTTACAAAAGGCAGAGAAACAGTAAGTCAATTGCCCAGCTAGTGGGTGGTCAAGTTAGGGTTTATACCCAGGCATGACTTCTCTATCACTATTTCCCAGGCTTCTGGCCCTGAAGTTGGCCCCAGATTAGTTGGACATTCATTACCTGGCTCCTCTGGACTTCGATTTCTTCATCTGTGAAATGACGGGATGAGCTATATCATGTCGACAGCATCTTCCAGTTCTAGCACTCTGTGATTCACTAATTTGAGGTATAAGTAGTCCCCCACTTAATGACAGGGTTCCGTTCCGACGACTCCATCATAAGTCGGTTCTGACATAAGTCAAATGCCTCATTTTTTTTTTTTCCATTATTATTGCCATAGCCTGTTACACAGCCGTGTTTTGACAGTAAATCATAACACTGAACAGCTGGAGTGACTATCTGAGAATGATAACATTAGCAAATTATGCACTGCAACACTGTATGCAGTACATATTACTGACGATTGACGTTCTGGTGGTGCAGTGGTTAAGAGCTCGGCTCCTAACCAAAAGGCTGGCTATTCAAATCCACCAGCCACTCCTTGGAAACCTTATGGGGCAGTTCTACTGTGTCCTATCAGGTCGATAAGAGTCAGAATTAACTCAGTGGTAATGGTTTGGTTTTTTTGGTTTATTACTAATGATAAGATGTACAAAAAAAAAAAAAACTAGACAGTTGTAAGCATGCCTCCTTATAATTCAGATACATTGTATGTTGGAGACCACCTGTATTTAACCAATCTCTTGTGATGCAGAGTAAGGAAAACACTTAGTAGAAGCTCAGGATGGCCTATGACTATGCAGAGGTTTCAGGGGAGTGAGTTGAAGATTTTATATATACGCCCTTAACCTTTACCTAGGTTCCAGGCTCAGAAATATTTAAAACTAATGGCAGAGCCACATAACAGAACAACATACAATCATTAATAATGGCGTTTAAACAAAAAAAGAAGTTTTAAAATTTTTAGTGATGCTTCAGAGGAGCTTGCACTAACACGGGGAAATATCACGTTACGGGTTTAAAAAAAAAAGCAGGAAGCAGTATGTGAACCACGTTATTCAAAACATGCGGAAAGAAACAGGAACATTCAACAGTGGTTGTATCTGGATAACAGAATTGCGGAGGCTTTTCTTTCTCTTTTTCCTTATTTTTTTTGGTTGTAAGCTTAAGTTACCAGGATAATTAGAGAGGAGACCTTTCTTTACAAAGAGAGAAAAGGTGCCCAATGTCCTCAGACTGATTCCCCGAGAAGAAAATACTCTCCTGGAAACATCTCAGTAACAGTACGGCGGAAATTCCAGAAATACAGGTTTGAAGAAAATCACCATTATTACCTACTATAGATGGGAAGGGAAATCCTGGTAGTATAGTAGTTAAGAGTCCAGCTGCTAACCAAAAGGTTGGCAGTTTGAATCCACTATGCACTCCTTGGAAACACTACGGGCAGTTCTACACCATCATATAGGGTCGCTGAGTCGAAATCGACTCAACGGCAAGGGGTTTTTTTTTTTTAGTACAGATGGGGAAGAAAAGATTCCTCTATTGTTTCAGGTCTAAAATAACTAAGTTTTAGAGGTTGTTACAGGAATGCTGGCAGGAGAGCTTGTTTTGGAGGCCAGGGACAAGCAGCTTTGTAGAGCTCAGCCCGGGAAAAAAGAACAGGTGCAGCAGAGGAAGCAGCAGACTGTGAAAGCCAAACGACGCAGGCCCATCCAGAAATCCCGGCCTGGAGCGGGTTCTCCTCGAATGGCCCTGCTGCGCACCATGGCCAGAAAGCCACACGGCCAAGGGGACTTCCCATGAGCACAAATGCCCTCCCCTCACTGCAGCACCACAGCAAAGGGAGGACAGGTAGCATATGTCACAGAATCTGCAACTGTTAATACAAATAAAACAGCCACAAGCAAACTGGCCTATGCTTTTATGCAGCCTGGAGGGTAAGCACAATGTGTAGACACATTTTTGTTCAAACATAAACCCACTACACACACACACAAACACACACACATACACACGGCTCATGTACATATTAACAGATCAATTACTGTGGCTTCGAATGGTTACAATGAAACACTTCACTCTGCAGCATCCTTGAGAACTTTTGTAAACACACACATATTTTTTCTAATGAGTCCCACTTATACTACAAAAAAACACAGGAAAGGGTACAATTCAAAAATCATGTTCAGGACGCTATTCATTACACATAAACCCTCTGCCTTACCTGAGCAGGCTTCTTTGCTACTTTGTGGCAAGAAGATAAAGGCGTATCTGATATACAAAGAATAGGAAAACTAGAACAGGAAAAGTCAGCCTCTCCTTTGGGAGACTGACAATGTGTGGCATCAACACCGCATCACAACACCACCTCAAACCCTGATTCAGTTGAGGTCTGCAAGGAAGCCTTTATACCCAGCTTACTGACAACTCCGGGCTTGCCTAAAGCACACGCATATCGCCTTGGACTTCTCCAGCACTAACACCACCAAGAACCAACAACACAAAGGTCGTGTGTGTCTTTTAATTTGCTTATTAATTTAAAGAGACATACTTCTATTGACTGCTATCAGAATTCATTTATAAGATTATTTAAAATTTGAAAATAATACAGTGAAACTAAAAAAAAAAACCCTAAAAAAAAACCTTTTTTTCTTCTGTTTCTAAGTGTGAAGTCGGCACCAATTGACTTTACCTGCAGTAATTAAACACCTCTAACATTTTTTTTTTTAACATTAGATAAAGAAATTTAACCTACCTCATCAAAGGTGGTGTCCTCTTTCTTCAAAGCTACAAAACAAAAAGGGAAAGGAAAGTTACTACGAAACATCTCAAAGAATCTAAATCCTAGAAAACAAAGCAGTTTGGTGTTTGCATTTCAGAAAGCAAAACTGTACCCCAACGTGAATAACAACGTTATGATACAAATACGAGAACTGCAAATAAGACAGAGAATTGCACAGCATGCATCTTTGTGAAACACTTTTCATAAATATGTACATGGGACAATCCTCCCAAGTATGGGGAAAAAGTACGCACATCTTTCTCCTATCTCTTCTTCAGGAGAAAAGTGTTTTAATGAAGTGTAACAGAATCACAAAGCAATCTTTTGAAAGAAATTTCCCTTAAACTCCTGGTTTTTGAGCACATATCATCACGGGTATTGTATAAATCTCCCCAACCAATTGTTAGAATGACACCCACTCTACATAGTGCCCTGAACAACTTTTTCATACTGCGCAAAGCTGAAGTACAGCAGTATAAGACCAAGTGTGTAAAAGAAGGATTGTAGAGTAAAGACATTACTTCAAACAATATTCTCAACATGATAAA
Organism: Elephas maximus indicus; assembly: GCF_024166365.1. NCBI lineage: Eukaryota > Metazoa > Chordata > Mammalia > Proboscidea > Elephantidae > Elephas > Elephas maximus. Next base: position 60,580,033 of record NC_064826.1, on the reverse strand, counting down.
TTTTATAACAGAACATAGTACAAAGAAAACCATGTGGTTGTTATGGAAGTGGTTGTAGTATGCCATTCAGTCAATTACAACTCATAGCAAACCTACAGGACAGAGTAGAACTGCCCCATAGGGTTTCCAAGGAGCAGCTGGTGGATTCAAACTGCTGACCTTTTAGTTAGCAGTTGAGCTCAACCACTACACCACCAGGGCTCCAAGAATATCTAGTAGGAGCCAGCAAATACTTTAAATATATTTGAAACATGCGTATCTTGAGAACTAGAATTTTATTGAAGATAAAGAAGCATTTATGTATAGTCTGCAAACATCTAGTTCCTTAAATCCTACTTGCTTAAATGGTTCATATTAAGGAGAATGCACAAAGTAGCTAATTTAACTAGAACCACCAGTTGGAGAAATGTTTCAAATTTACAGAATTATATTTTACAGGTATATATTGGACTATACCGGACAGTTCTATTCTGGATGGAAGCTATTACTTTGGAAAGCTATGATCTGACAAAAGTAGTGGAAAGCAAATTATTTTGGCAATTAAGCTCTGAGAGAACTAATGTGCTTAGACTTAAGCTATCACATCAAAGCTGTCATGGATTGAATTATGTCCCCCCCAAATATGTGTCAACTTGCTGATTCCCAGTATTGTGTGGTTGTCCTCCATTTTGTGACCATTATTTTATGCTAAAGAAGATTAGGGCGGTATTGTAACACCCTTACTAAGGTCATATCCCTGATCCAATGCTAAGGGAGTTTCCCTGGAGTGTAACCTGCACCACCTTTTCTCTCTCAAAGAGATAAAAAGCAAAAGGAAGGGAGCAGATGGGGGGACCTCATACCACCAAGAAAGCAGTGCCCAGGAGCAGAGTGAATCCTTTGGGCCCAGGGTTCCTGCGAGGAGAAGCTCCTAGTCTGGGGCAAGATTGCCAAGAAGGACCTTTCTTCAGAGCCAACAGAGAGAGAAAGCCTTCCCTTGGAGCTGATGCCCTGAATTTGGACATCTAGACTATAAGACTGTGAGAAAATAAATTTCTCTTTGTTAAAGCCATCCACTTGTGGTATTTCTGTTACAACAGCACTAGATGAGTAACACAAAAGTTTATAATACATAGTCTAGCAATCTTGAAAAGGTTATTTTCTTTGTTTCATACTGTAAATCTGTCATTTTAAGGGAATCAAGAAGGATATGGTTGTGGTCATGAGTTAAGGGAGGTGAGGGGAAGGCAAGGGAGATAAAATGTTCCCGAAAACTGAATACAGAGTCTTTCCCTTTTGCTTAAGAAACTGATCTATGATAGATTTCTTCACTTCTTTATCAGAAAGCAATTTCTTCTGAACAGAAAATGAAAAGACAGTCCTTTGTCCCCAACTCAAATGGCTTATCTTACACTCAATTACTTGCACATATTTTATTTACATTATTTATAACTTACATTAAATACAAAATAACCCATTTTGATAAAAAAAGACTCTAAGACTTTAGATGATTTCTCATGGCTACATGTTCACTAGAATTTAAAGTTTCTATTCTAGAAGGCTTCCTTTAAATAGTCAACAATGTTACTAAACTATACTCCACAATCCCTTACCCAAGGCACATCCTTTACTTAACATTTTTAACCAGTAACTCCGTTATAAAATATTAGTGATCTACATAAATATAGACAAGTTACTCCATCTGAAAAACTTTTTTTTAATAAGTAATGATTATCTGATTGATTTCAAATACAAAGTTACACATTAGCAAATTACCGTACAGCCTCTCATAGCTGGTTCATTTAACAAAGATTAATGGAACGCATACTATGTGACTGCCAGGTAAGATGCAAAGCTTGCCATCTGTAGCACAAACTTTTAGATATATTTTCTTTATTCTGGATGTCATAAAAGTTCTAGAAATTTAGTCATGTTTTCTTAAATAAAATATTCCAGCAAGAGTGACAGCTGATACTCCCTCTTAGGGAACCGCAAACATGGAATGCAGGCCCTCAGGTTGATAGATCGTGACAGCAGAAAGCTAGAACGTCTTCAACACTCAGACTGAACTAGTTCCTTCTAGGCCCCTACCTACCAATTGCCATCAAGTCAATTCTAAGTCATGGTGACCCCATTTGTGTCAGAGTAGAACTGTGCTGCATAGGATTTTCAGTGTTTGATTTTTTAAGAAGCAGACTGCCAGGGCTTTCTTCCGAGGTACCTCTGGGTAGGCCCAAACCACCAACCTTTCTGTTAGTGCAAACATGTTAACCATTTGCACTACCCAGCGACTCCTTTAGCCCCCAAATTCTGCCAATTCCTCAAACATTCTGGATAAAGAGGTGAGTCTGTAGGTGGAAAGAGGAGGAGAAAAAAGAAGAGGAAATCACAGGTGTATTTTGAAAGATGTGAGGATCAGGAAGCCAGATTCAGTCTCCTGCATACTACTCTCAGCCCCAGAATACCATACCAGTGTATGTTTTAAGATCAAGAAGCCCATCTTCACTGAAACTCTCCATTTCCAGGTTGACACCTTACATAGTTTCTTCTAAACACTGAATCCTTGCCTGGAATAGCAGTTAATAGTGACAACAAAGACCAATTAAAGGTGTCTTTGTCAGATACTTATCAGATCATTGATGAATAAATCCTGACCTAAACAAGCACACAACATCTAGTTACTGATTACATCCCCTGTCATTAATCATTCATGTAAATATAAACCCACAGTTGTCTTCAATGATATCATGGAATAACAAACATATTACATTACTCTGTATTAACAAAGGGTAATATATTAAACCATTTATGATAATCATTCCATTCAGTCTTCTGGTGAGAGCGAGCAGTGCCGGCTCTACATTCTCCAACAGCAAACTGCACTAACCTCCGTGGTAGAATTTGTAACTCTGTATTGTCATTGCTCATTGTTTTGCCTGTCTTCCTCTAAAGTCCTTGGGGTCAAGGATTAGTTTCACTGGTCATGGTATCTGAGTACCAGCACAGTGTCTGGCACATAGGAAGTACTCAGTAATTATTTGCTGAATTATTGAGTTTTACTTAACTGGTGAAAGAACAGTATCTTATATTTTTGAGACACACTAACATTTTGGCATATGAAAACCATAGCTGTTCTGTCTTATGAATGGATCATAGATAAAAATTTCATTTCAAACTAAAATCTTTTGGAAATGCACTGGATAAAGGATATGAAACAATAGTTGAGCTTTGTGCCTAAACCACCTGTAACTCTTTTCTGACAGAACGAATCCATCAGATGACAACTAGAATCTAGAATTACACACTTGCAGCGTAAGAGAACAAATGTAAAAATTCAGTGTAACCACAGCATCTCCCTTTTATTCAGTTCTCTCACAAACTATGTCCTTGAAAGAAATAGTATGCATGGGGTTCACCTCAAGTATCACAGAGTATAAATGCCCTTTCTCTAGAAAATAAATCAAATAAATGTGAAAAAATGCATTCAAATGAATGTGAAGAAATGTCAGTTTGACCTTAATCGTACACAGGATATTACAGAAAGCTTTTCCCCTCCTAACTATCTTTGAAAAATAAAAAGGAAACAAGAAGGGAAAAGAAGAAATGGATGTGAATGTATTTAAATGACTAACAATTAAGTTCCCATTTGCCTGTATATTCAACTAAATTTTAAAAAACGAACATGTGTGAGACAACAATTTAAAAAAAAAAAAAAAAAACCTGTTGCCATCAAGTCAATTATGACTCAAAGTGACCCTATAGGAGAGAAGAACCGCTCCACAGGGTTTCCAAGGAGCAGCTGGTGGATTCGAACTGCTGGCTTTTTGGTTGGGAGCCGAACTCTTAACCACCAAACTGCCAGTAATTCCTAAATAAGTGACCACACTGATGCTATTTGGCAGAAAGCCATAAATAGTCACTACTGAAATCAATGGGTGACTTTAAAATTCAATTACACCAGTCTTATAAAAGAACCATGGTTGTATTATAGTCATTCCCTGGCAGATGTTGTAAATTAGAATGCTGTGGCTTGAAAGCCAATGTGTTTTATTAGTCCTTTTATAATGTAGTAATCTCAGATCAGCTGTATTTGGGATGGGGATCAACAGGATCTTTCACTTTTGGATAAATTAAACATTAACATGTATACTTTCTTCTATTTAGAATTATTATTAATAAACATTGATTGGATACCACATATTTTTAAAGATTGTCCTCATTTTCTGTAGGTGAGTAATTTTTAATGGCTGAACAATGATACTGTACATTTCATCACGAAACAAACTATACTTCTGAAACATATCAAAAAGCAAAATAAAGCAGTATGTTTATTTCAATAGCCATCTTAGATTGGTTAGAGAAGACAAGTACATTGAGATGTCCGATTATTCAATGGGAATAAAGCATTTCACTTTGATCTCCCCATGAAGTACCAATGAAAAAAGGAAAATATGGGAGAAATGGAGAAATTGGAAGGAATAATAATAGGCTCCAGTACTGATCTTCAACATGTGACAGATACTGGACTAGACAGTTTATGCATTGTATCTGATTCAGTCTTTACAACAACCTTATGAATATTAACAGATGAGGACCCTGGGGCTTAAGGAAATTCTCCAAGTTACCCAAGGCACAGAGCAAGCAAGGAAAACAGGGTTCAAACCCAGACTTGCCTAACTCCAGAACCCATCCTGTTTCCACGCTGGCCATACTCTTGTCTCCAACCTGTAAGATCAGCTACCTCAGTATGATGTAATCCCTAATAATGACAACAATAATATACTGTGAAGGTTTATTGAGTCCTTATTATATCACAAAGAGCATCATATGTATTATTTCCCTAAGTGCAAAGACTTAGTTGTACATGAAAAACTGAAGTTCAGAGCAGTTGAGGGACTTGTCCAGGGTCACTCAACTAAGAGTAGCAACACCTAGAACCCCCAGGCCAGACGCACAACGGGCACCCTTAATCCATGCACTATATAATCCCATAGTAAAGCCTTAATTCAACAGCCTCCAGTGCCTTAAAAATCCTGAAATAATCAGAATTATTTCACTGCTTTTGATTTTACAAATAAAATATGAAATAGCAATAAAATAAATAAATAACAGAGATTTATTTTCCTGTAATGAATGTCCTGGAGTTGGTATACAATCATAGTCACTTAGAACTTCTGTATCTTCTTTTAGAGTGCTCCACAATGATATCTGCTACTCAGAATCGTTACTGAATTCTGCAATTCATTACTGCAGTTTCCTACTGACCCTCCATCAATAAAGAAATAATCAGTCATGTTCACTGCACTGTACACCGCTTCCTAAAGACAGGAAGGAAAATCTCCTAGGAGGTCTTAGAAGACATTTTAACAAGCATTGGAATCAAAGGGAGTTTCACATCACTAAATCTCAGTAAGCTAGAAAATTCAATTAACCATAATTCTCCATTTGCCAGCCCTGCAGTTAATCCAAATTTTACTGATTGTTGATTAAAACTCTGGAATTATTTAAACATAAGGAATTTTTATATTAATGTCTTTGGTTTCTTACTGAGACTCAATTGCAATGAATTATTTAACACAAAACTGGAGGGGCTCCAACAGAGTCATTAGCATTAGTAAATACACAGTTAATGTCTTTTAGAACAGGAGCCTAATGGACTCCAGGATCTGCATATGTGATGGTTTGGGTTGGTGGCTAAAACATCCTACTTAATAATGTACACCAGCTCAACACCTTGCTCTCTCCCACTTCTTGGCTGCAAACTTCATTTGAATTTAGGAACTCCCCACATGTATTCCTGACTCTGAAGAGTGAAACTACAAATATCCAACACATGCCATAAATAAAACCAGGACTAAGTATTGGGTACACACCATAACTTTACAGTATCTTGGAAAAGATTTGGTTTACCAATACAAAATTTTAAATTAAAAGACAAAGAAAGCTCGCCTAAATTTTGATGCTTTTTCTCACTTGATGAAAGTTTGCATAATTTAAGGTGCACTTATAAAATGATTTTTAAAAGAATGGATGGAAGGATGACTATAATATTCATCTGCACTTTTAACAGCCCAGGGTTTTATTTTGTTTTAAGGTATTAAGCACATTTACACTTAATTTCCATTAACACCTTCATTAACATGGATGGCATGTTAAACAAGTGAAACAAAGGCTAGAAGGCTCTTAGAGTCTCTAAGGGGTTATTTTTCATGCTCCTATGATTTTCTTGCTGAGCACAGTTACCTGTGTAAATAAAAGTTATGACAGTAAAGAAGGCGCTACCTCTTATTGTTAAATGGGGTTTTCTATGGTCAACACTCGAAATCTAACAAACCCATTCCACGTGACACCGTTGTCACCCTGTTATAGCCTGTGACATGGATTTATTCTTAAATGTCCTAAAATTTCTAGGTCGGTTTTTATTGGTTGATTGGTTGGTTTAAAGACAATAGCCCCCGTTGTTGTTAGGTGCAGTCGAGTTGGGTCGACTCATAGCGACCCCATGTACAGCAGAACCAAACAACGCCCGTCCCACAATCGTTGCCATGTTTGAGCCCATTGTTGCAGCCACTGTGTCAATCCACCTTGTTGAGGGGCTTCCTCTTTTTCACTAACCCTCTACTTTACCAAGCACGATGTCCTTCTCCAGGGACCAGTCCTTCCTCATAACATGTCCAAAGTACTTAAGGCAAGTCTCGCCACCCTCGCTTCTAAGGAGCATTCTGGCTCTACGTCTTCCAAGACAGATTTGTTTGTCCCTGAGCTCTCGTAAATGGAAGAAGTTCGGGAGACTTATTCCCAAATGTCCAGACAACTCTACAGCGCGTTCTCTAGAGCAATGGGAAGATTCAAAGACCACAGGACTAACATCCCAATTTCGCTTTCTAGGACCCAGAGTACTGAACAAAAGGTCCCAAGATATCTATCCCACTTCCCTTTGGGTTGGATGTGCTAGACAATACCAAGGCACAACTCAACGTTTCACCAATTTCCAAAGCTAAATTATTGACACTCTATACCAAACCCTGCGCGTAAAAAATACAAGTGACCCAGGAGGCGGCGCAGCCCCGGGAGCGGTGGGGGCCAGGGCGTCCCTTCGCTGATCCCCCGCGGGCGCGAAAGTCCGAGCGCTAGGGGCTGAAAGGCGGAACCCAAATTGTAGACTAGAAATTGTCCATAAATGAACGCCCAGGTCCTAGGGAAAAAGGTGTCGCTCCTTAACGCGTCGCCGCCCTCCCCCAGGTCCCGGGCACTGTCCCCTCCTACCCGCCTGTGCAGTGCAGCACAGCGCACCCCACGACAGCTCCGGGTGACCGCTGCATTGCTAGTGCCTGGAGCGTGGCAGGGCTCTGGGCCGAGGGGAGCCGGCGACGGGGGCGTCGAGCGGGGGAGCCTGGGGCAGAGCGCTACTCACCAATGCGGCTGAAACTCTCCGACAAAGTTCTCCGCAACTTCTTCATCTTGCCGATCTTCTCGGCCGGCTGCGGCTCAATAAGGTCGCACATCTGGGCGACGCGGGGCCGGGGCAACTTCCCTAAACTGGTCCAGAGTAGAGCGCAGACAACGGCGAGGGCGCGCGGCACAGGGAAGGCGGCGCCTCCTCCTCCTCCACCTCCTCCTCGGGCCGGGAGGCGACGCGCACGGCTCGGAGACGAACCGCCGGCGGGCAGGCTCCGCTCGGGCCTGGGCCCCGGCAAGGCGGGCGGGCCGGGGCGTTCTACGTGGTGCCGGGGGCGGCTGCGCTCGCCGCCGCCGTGGTGGCCCCGCGCCGCGCCGCCGCCGCCCGGCTCATTTTCCCTCCTTTGTAACTGAGAGAAGCGCGGCTGGCGGCTGGCGACCAGCAGGGGGGGCGGCGCGGCCGGAGGCGAGGGCGGGGGCGAGACGGGGACAAGGTGCGGTAGTAGGGGTCGCCGACCGCGCAGAGCTCGGGCCGAGCGGGGCGGGGAGAAGTTCTCAGCCTCGAGTTGCGGGCGCTTAAGAGAAAGAACCGCAACGCGGAATCGCCGCCCCCACCGTCCTCAGCGCCCCTCCCGCCGCCGCCCCGCCTACTCCTTGCCGGAGGCCCGGGGCGCGGGACCCCGGCGAGACCTCGGCTACCCGCGCGGTGCCCGCGTCCTCTGCGGCCCTCCCGGCCAGGCTCGAGCCCAGACGGCGCCCCCTCTCGGCTACCCTCGCTCCTCTCCCGGCCCTGCCTGCCCCGCCCCGCCCGCGCTCTCAGGGGCCCGGGCCGGCGGAGGGAAGAGGCTGGGCCGGGAGCGGGCCGCCTCTCGGGGGCTGGGGGCGGGGGGATCCACTGAAGGGGGAAAAGGGCTGAGTCCACTGCCGTGAACGGGTGCTAAAAGGGCGCCGAGTTGGGTGGAGGGCGGCTGCTACCACTGCCCCCCAGGATGGAGAGGATGGCGGTAAGGTCTCCGGAACGCGCTTGGGTTTGAGAGTGACTTTTTTATTTTTTCCCCAATCTTGCCGAGGAAGCTGTGAAGTGAAACATTCAAAGGGAAAGGTGGGCTCGTTTTTTTGAGGGTCGAGTGCAGAAGTGGAAGCTCCAGCTGTAACCCGCTGGAAGGCAGGACCCCTCATTCCTAGCTCTGGTTCCCTCATTCCTAGCTCTGGCTGTGGGCGACAGAAAGGAAGGTGGATCTAAATGATTTCCGATATGAATACCCAGTTATGCAGTGAAGAGCAAACCGAAATCCTTGATTATTTCTTTCTCATTTTTACAATATATTTCTGAATTGTAAGACTTAGAGGCCAAAAGGAGCCCTGGTGACGCAGTGGTCAAGCGCTTGGCTGCTAACCGAAAAATCAGAGGTTCGAACCCACCAGCCGCTCTGCGAGAGGAAGATAGGGCAGTCTTTGGCAGTCAGCGTCCCTAAAAATTATAGCCTTGGAAACCCTGTGCGGCCGTTCTACTCTCCTATACGGTTGCTTTGTGTCGAAATCTATTCCATGGCAATGGGTATAGAGGCCAAAAAGATTTTGCCTTCCTTTTCCCTCACCTCCAAAAAAAAAAAAACTTTAAAAAGGAGTGAGGGCTTTTTAAATCCCAGGATAAACAGTTCAGGCAGCAAACCCACATAGTCTTCATTCTACTGAAACTTGGTGCAGCAAACGCTCTCTCCAGGGAAGAGAGAAGGAAGATGGGGGAGGGCCAGAATGTGTTGGTTTGGGGCCAGCAAACTCTTATGAATAGAAATGTTAGCAATCTTGAGTCATCTGGCTGCGTAAGTAGTAAGAGCTTGTGAGAGTGACAATACTGTCTGGGTTAAAGGAAGTTTTGGGGAGTTTATGTTTGGTTAAAAGATTTCTATCTTAAAAAAAAAAAAAAACTAGCCCCCTAAAAAAAAAAAAATTCCTTAAATTGGGAGGTAGGACACTTTTTGTTCTACCCTGCTCTGAGCACATTGTAGAGTCTAAATGGATTGTAGCTGATAAAAGACAGGAAGTTAAGCCAAGAGGGGAACAGAGGAGGGTGGGGAATTCTTCAGCAAAGTGGGCCGGAACTAAAGTACAAGGATGTTTGGTCCCGGTGGCCATATCTGGCTGGATATTACAGACAGCCCCAAGTGTGGTCTCATACAGGAAAGAGTTTGACTTTTACCACTTCCTCAGGTTAGTTAGGGAGAAAGTTATCAGCAGTGGTGAATGAAATCACCAAGCAACCAGTCAAAACACTGATGGGTTCTACAAGTCAACAAAGGCGAAGAAATACTCATTTTAATAAAATTTGACTGTTATATGTATGTGGCGATGCTGTTATTCACTCTGACAATGACTGTTTTAAAGATGCTTTTATTAAATATGGAAATCCTGGTGGTGTGGTGGTTAAGAGCTATGGCTGCTAACCAAAAGGTTGGCAGTTCAGATCCACCGGGCACTCTTTGGAAACTCTATGGGGCAGTTCTCTTCTGTCCTGTAGGGTCACTAATGAATTCAAATCAACTCATCGACAACAGGTTTATTAAATATATCCTTGCTTTACCTCACCAGTATTTCTGACTTTAAAGAAAAAAAAAGGTAACTTCTGTTTAAATAAATTATGGCATATGCACACAAAGGTATAGTATGCAACTATTTTAAAAAATGAGATAAATCTATATGTATTAATATATAAATATATCTAGGATATAGTAAGTGAAGAGACATGGTCAATATTATCCCATTTGTAGAAAAAGATACACATAGGTATGATTCTGTATGTATGGAAAATTTCTGGGGGAAAAAAACTGTTATAAGTGGGTACCCAGAATAGACAGAACGTTTCATTTTATACCTTTAAGTACAGTTTGAATGTTTTACCCAAAGAATATATTACTTTATAATAATAATAACAATATTCAGACATCAAAACACTTGTGTTTCCTTCTTCCCTGACCCCCTCCAAAACTCCAGCTCCTCCACCTCCAAAAAAATCTTCACCTAAATACAACAGCCCCCACGTGTCTGTCTCTTTTTCGTACTGTGGGGGCTTGGGTGTTGCTGTGATGCTGGAAGCTGTGCCACCGCTGTTCAGATACCAGCAGGGTCACCCATGGCAGTGGGTAACATTGTGAAGAATGGGAATTTCAGAACACTTAATCGTGCTCATGAGGAACCTGTACATAGATCCAGAGGCAATTGTTCAGACAGAACAAGGGGATACTGTGTGGTTTAAAGTCAGGAAAGGTGTGTGTCAGGGTTGTGTCCTTTCACCATACCTATTCAATCTGTATGCTGAGCAAATAATCCGAGAAGCTGGACTATATGCAGAAGAACGGGGCATCAGGATTGGAGGAAGACTCATTAACTACCTGTGATATGCAGATGACACAAACTTGCTTGCTGAAAGCGAAGAGGACTTGAAGCACTTAACTGAAGAAGATCACAGACCACAGCCTTCAGTGTAGATTACACACTCCACATAAAGAAAACAAAAATCTTCACAACTGGACCAATAAGTAACATCATGATAAACAGAGAAAAGATTGAAGTTGTCAAGGATTTCATTTTACTTGGATCCATAATCAACAGCCATGGAAGCTGCAGTCAAGATATCAAAGACACATTGCACTGGGCAAATCTGCTCCAAAGGGACCTCTTTAAAGTGTTGAAAAGCAAAGATATCACCTTGAAGACTAACATGTGCCTGACCCAAGCCATGGTGTTTTCAATCGCATCGCATGCATGAGAAAGGTGGACAATGAAGAAGGAAGACCAACCGAAGAAGAATTGATGTCTTTGGTTGTGGTGCTGGTGAAGAATATTGAATATACCATGGACTGCCAGAAGAACAAACACATTTGTCTTGGGAGAAGTACAACCAGAATGCGCCTTAGAAGCAAGGGTAGCGAAACTGCGTCTTTCATACTTTGGACATGTTGTAAGGAGGATTCAGTCCTTGAAGAAGGACATCATGCTTGGTAAAGTACAGGGTCAGCAGAAAAGAGGAAGACCCTCAATGAAATGGATTAACATAATGCCTGCAACAAAGGGCTCAAGCATAACAACGATTGTGAGCATGGCACAGGACTGGACAGTGTTCCATTCTGTGGTACATAGGCTCACTGTGAGTTGGAACTGACTTGAGGGCACCTACCAACAACAACAACAATTACAACAGTGTACTTGGCAGGAGAAACAGTTGTTAGCCATGGACCAAATAAATCTCAGTAATTAAGAATAATCAACTTAGCATTATATATGCTTTTTCTTGTGTACATATCAAGATAGCTAATTTTGCAAGCAACTGAGATACAAAGAAAAAAAAAATCCCAACTGGATGCTTATATTTACACACTTTTCAAAATTCAACTCTTTGTGTAGTTATTTGTTTCACATTTGCCTACATCTTAGATTGTAAGTTCCCTGAGAGCAGGATCCCTGAGATAGAAAAGGCACAGTACCTATTTCATATTTCATAGTGGATGTAAATTAAATGCTTGTCAAATGAATATAAAATGGATTGCTGCCACTGATAATTGATGTATCGTCCCTTCAAACAAGATGATTCTCCAGCATCTATGTGCCATGTGTATTTTCAGTGGGGGGATGGATCTATGCCAGTTCTCCATCTGAACTTCTGGTTCACAAGGTTATAGTTTTGGCTGCCCTGACTTAAAGGTGCAGCATCTGAATACAAACAGATAAGCTTACCTGGGGACTGAACCCAGAATAGTTGACTTTAACCAAGTTCATCAGTTAAAGCATGTACATGCATTAGGCCTAGAGTATTAGCAACAGTGGCTGGGAACCCAGGACCCATGGGTTCTAGTCCCTGCTCTATCACTAACTGTTGTGTGGCCTTGAACAAGTAAGTCATTTACCCACTTATCTATAAAATGAGGAGCTTGAACTAGATAACCTCTAAGATCATCTATAGCTGCAAGTTGAACAGTGAAATTGCCCGTTTTGCAGCTTATACACTGAAAGGCATATATGTCAATGAAGAATAATTCATAGACACATAAAATAGACAAAGATCCCTTGACAAAAAGTATATAAAATTTATTTTACGTTATTTCCAGTCATACATAAATTATGCTTTTTTTATCCATATAAGAGTACCAGGCTAATATGCTGGTAGTAGTTTTTAAGGGAGAGAATCCTATTAATCCAAATAAGGTGAAATGTAGGAGATTTAATTAGAATCCAAAGTGCCATCAAAAGCAGACGCAGATTTGCTGACCTGAAACAGTATGAAAAGATGCTATCAGAGAACAAAATCCACAAAACATGAATGTCAGGGACGTGGAAAATAGGGTTGGAAGTGAAGTTAAAAAGAGGAAAGACATATTTATTAGTGTAAAATTTTAGAATTTAGCCAAAACATAGATAGTTAAACATTAAGACATACAGCCCGATGTAATTATTGAAGTGGTGGAAATTTACATAATGAAATATCCTCTTAGAACTCTAAACATTCACCATAGTTAATTATTTTTAGGATCAAATATTATTCTCCTTTGGTGATCACATCCAGGAACTGAAGTAACATGAGGTTAAGTGACATACCAAGTTCCCAGTGAGTCATCAGTGAATTTGGTACATGGAATACAAAACTCTTGTCACTGACTTTTACGTTCCAACTGTTGGACAGTGTCCAGTCTTAAAGGTTCCTTTTTTTTTTTTTTTTTTTTGGCACAGAGCAAATTGAAATGAGAAAGGGGAGGAAAATGAATGGTTGAGGAAACTAGTTTCATGAATGGAGGCTTCCCCATCTCTCATCCTCTCCCCATCAGCCCTGTCCACTGCCACCTCCCCCCTCCCCCCCAAAAAAAAACCTGTTGCTGGGGAGTAGATTCTGACTCACAGCGAGCCTATAGCACAAAGTAGAACTGCCCCATAAAGTTTCCAAGGAGCAGTTGGTGGATTTGAACTGCCGACCTTTTGGTTAGCGGCTGAGCTCTTAACCACTGCCCCACCAGGGCTCCATCCACTGCCCAGTCACCCCTTATTTGGATCCTTTTCACACTTACAGAAATAGCCCCCTGCTGACACAAACTTCCAGGTGCCCTCAGTAATGACGCCTACATTTGTGTGACAATTTTCGACATTTTTTCCATCATATATTTCAAAAAACCTAGAGACCTGAGTAAATTGATCTACTTGCAGATGACCGTAGGAAAAGTAAAGAAGTTGCGAAAACATCCAAATGATGTCAAGCATAAATTAGCTCAGAATAGTTTTGAAGAAAATAAACTAGTAGGTCAAAGCATGCCCTAAAATTCTGGTAAATTCCCTGGTCCAATGAGACCACACTTAAATATTATATTGGCATATCATTCATGTTATTCACCAAGCTATATAATTTGTACTGTAGGAGTTTTTATGAAAAAATATCCACCACAATATCTAAGATGAAACTAACTCCCTTAGTTATAATCTGTTAGTGTTACTTATATATATGGTATAGATGTGCCATTAACAAAGGATCCTCGTTTACGATTGTCGTAAAATTCAACGTATTATGCTGCATTCATCAGAATTAAGCTTCAGGAGCCACATCTGTAACTGAATTCAAGACACGGATGTGAAGTTGGTCAGAAGCTAATCCTTTAGTGAACTAAAACCTTATTTATGCCTTTTGGTCAGCCTAGACAAGTCCTGTTAGGAGCAATTAAGTGCAGAAATGCAGTGCTTCTATCAAAAACATTCCAGTCATTCCTCCCAAGGCCCTTGACAGTTCATCTGCATTCATATGTCTGTTCTTATCAAGTAGTTACAAGCCAGAAAAAGTATCCAGAGGATAATTATACTGATGCTGTCATCTCACATATCACATTCCCTAGCTAAAATGATTTACTATTTGTAATTTAAAAATGTAACTACAGTGTTTTATGGTTTTATAACAGGCTGTAAATTGATGATCTCATTTTATTTTTAAACCATACTACTCCAAGAGACATTATCATCATCACTATGTTATGCAGGGAATAGTTTTAGAGATGCCAAGAGACCATCTCCAAGATCACCACACAGGTCCCAGTTTTAGATTAAAACATACTTTTGGCTACCTAAAAGTTTTCTTTTATAAAGTATTTCTGTAGCATGATATATGTCATTTTCTTTTTCCTTTGATATACTTTAGGTAAGGAGCCCCAGTGGCACGATAGTTAAGTGCTCAGCTGCTAACCAAAAGGTCCGTAATTTGAACCCACCAGTAGCTCCGCAGGAAAAAAGACCTGGCGATCTGTTCCCATTAAGATTACAGCCTAGGAAACCCTCTGGGGCAGTTCTACTCTGTCATCTGTGGTCACTATGAGTCGGAATTGACTCTATGGCACCCAACAACACAACAACATAACTTAGGTATAATTGTTGTTGTCATTATTATATAGAAAGAACCTATTCTGAGGCTGAGAGTTCAAGGAACTGGCCAAATTCAAACAGGTTAACAGATGGATCAGAACTAAATCCCAGCCCTGTATTTCTGCCTTTTTCCTATCTCACAGAGAACAAGTTAAAAGTGGGGTATCAAAAAATGTACAATTGACTTTGAAAAAGAGGATCCTTTCTCCTCTGATTGGTGGTTGTAAATGAACTAAACATTTTAAAACCATCATGTGTTGAACCACTACTACATGATAGGCACTCAGAAACGTCACCTCTAATCTCACCGTCATGCTGTGAGGTGTATTATCCTATTTTACTGATGAGAAAACTAAGGCTTAAAACCACTTTCCTGATTAACAAGTGTAGAAGTTACAGCAGAAGTACAAAATCACAATTTTGCAAACCTCAATGTACTAATTGATTGAGGCAAATAAATCACTGGATGTAAAGTTGTTAGATAACGTGTATTCATATAGTAATAATCCTCCAAGGATTATATTTTACAGTGGAGAGATTGGCTATTAGGCCCTTACCCAAGTGACCAAACATAGCTTCACCAAGAGGAGACAACCTGAAACCATGTACTCCCTTCTGTAAAACAATAACAGATACCCATAAAAAAAAAAAAAAAAAAAAATACCACCTGTTATATTCTTGCCAAAAAAAAAAAAATGTTTATCAGACAAACTCAAAATGTGAGACCTTCTAAAGACTACTGACCCAGGTTTTTCAAAATACTTCCTGTTATGAAAAACAAAACAAAAAAGCAGGGGATTGTTCTAGAATAAAACAGATTGATGAGACATAGCAACCAGAATTTAAGCATGAACATCAACTGAATCCTGTTTTCAAAAATAAAATAAAGTCACACAGTAATAAAATGTATTTTGGAGAATGTGAAATTTAAATATCAACCACATATTAGAGATATTATTAAAGTTTATTTTCTTATGTGTGACAATAGTATTTATGGATAAAATGTCATGATTTAAATTCCATTCAAATAGTTCATCTATACATATATATCGAGTATATCTAATAGTTCAACTACACACATCTGTTCTATATATAGATACATATACACATATATATGATTTTAGTACTTACATATGTATGCATATATATTTATAGAGAGAGGGAGAGAGAGAGAGGTATAGATATGTATATGTAGAGAAAGAGAATAGCAATTGTTAAAAATTGGTGGATCCAGGGGAAGATTATATGAGTGTCCATAGTAGTATTCTTTGAATTTTCTGTAGTTCTTTAAATTTTTAAAAGAAAAAAGGCAAAATGAAATAAAACAACTTGGTCAATTAGGTTCTAAAGCTGGTATTAGGTGCATATTTTCGATCCACGTTAACTCACCACCTCCACATATGAGAGAAATAATATGAAGTCCTAGGAAAATGTAAAAAGTACTAAAGTCATGAATGGATTAATAAAAGGCAGCTTGGTCATAATTACTCTTTAGTCCAGTATTCCTCACCTATGGAAATACATCATATCAGAATTACTTATGCAACATTTTCAAAGGTCACTCTGGAACATGCTAGGCAGAGTCTGAAGGGACAGGAGGAGGAAGAGGCAGGTGTAAATTGAAAAGACTTCTGAGGTGAGAGTTACCTCCACCAGTGAGAATTGCTAATTTTATTCCTTAAATTACAACATGGGGGTAGTTACTGAAGAAATCAGATACAGAGGACAACACAGAGATAAACATGGAGTGCGAAGGACCACGGGGTTGGAGAGGTAACATCCTAGGTGTGTTTCATGAAACCCAAGAAAACAGGGTTAGAAGTCAAAATCTATTAGTTCTTAGTTCTAGAACCTTCTCTTAAGACCTGTGTATTATTACCAGTTCTCTGCTTCCTCATCAGTAAAGTGGAGATGGACAATTATCCTGGCCCTACCGTCTACAAATTTAGGGGATCCTTATCTCCTTTTTTCAATTTGGAGGTACATAATTACAAGCCAAGAAAACACTGATAGGCAGATATAGTTGAGCAGAAAGGATTGGGGGAATCAGCTTCTACTGCTATATTCTTTTTTCTTATCATAAGCAAGTAATTCCATTTGTCTTCATTTGTTTATTCATCAAATAGATATTGAGCACTTACTGTGGTAAGTGCTGGAGGTAATGGCAGTGAATGAGATGGGCTGTAGTCACATTCTTTGCCTTCACACAGCTTATAGTCTAATGGGAGAAAATTATATTGAAATCACCATTTATCACAAAGGGTGAAACACTTTAAAATAAGAGAAAGACTGGGTGCTATGGTTGCCCCATAGTAGGGAGATTTAACCCTAGTCTGAGGACAAGGAAAGTCCTCTCTGAGCGATCAGCAAATAAACTGAGACCTGAAGATCCGTAGAGGTCAATAAGGTGGTAAGCAGAAATTCAAAACAGAAGGAATTAGCATTTGTGCAGGCCAGATGGCAAGAGGGAGAACGTGGTGCATTCAAGAAATTGAAAAGCAGCTGAGGTATAGAGTGGACATGAGATGAAGCTGGCAAATTTGGCAGGAGACAAAGGTAGACACTTTAATAATCCTGTAGTAAAGATTGTATATACTTTAACTCCTGTTAGAAATGTCAGACAGTGCTCAGAGTAGTTTCCGTTCCACATGAAAACTCACTAAAGTTATAGTAAATGGGTGTTTTAGAAGTAGTAAGTCCACAGGCACGTAGAAAATGGAAGACGGAACAGCAGCAACTCAGTTTTGGAAGTCAGAAAAATGGTCGCTGAATAGTAACTGACTTGTCAGTCCCAAGAAAGGTGAATTCTAAGCTAATAGTTGGCAAGGCTGAAAGGCAACCTGCTGAAAGGCAACCTACTGAAAGTTTATGGTTGAATGTTGAGACCCTGCTAGACTTCTTCCCTCACTTTCTTCCCATAGTTCTAGCCACTGGATCACTCTACAGTGAAACCTATAGTTGACAGGCCCAACCATATAAAATTGTGTTTCCAAAAAACTTTTAGGACCTCCAGACAGTCGATGGAACATTCAAATAGGAAAGGTAGAAGCCAAAATAAGGTAACATAAGAAAACAACTAGGAAGAAACAAAGACTACACGGGAGGAAAGAAATGCCCTTTTATTAATAGTATCTTCAAAAATTTAAGGGTAATGAGATATTATAACATATTGCAGCCATTAACCAAGAACTGGATGCTATAGTTTGTTTTTCTTTTTAACAAAATAGCATCCAAAGGACCCAAAAAATGAAGTCTTGGATATTAAAAATATCGTAGTATAAAAGAAAACTTCAAGTTCAAGTTTAAAATATAAAGTCAAAGGAATCTTCCAGAAATTACAGCAGAAAGATAAAGCGATGGAGAAAGAATAAGAGAAAAAAAGATAAGAAAATAACAGACTAACCCAGGAAGGTCAAAATCTGAATAATAGGAGTTCCAAAAAGAGAGAACAGAGAAAATAAAATGGAGGAAATTATCAAAGAAACAATAATAGAGTGCTAGAATGCAGAGCTATTTTAGATCATTTGACCAAGAAGGCCTTCCTGAGATGACATTTTAGCAGAAACTTGAATGAATTAAGGATTGAACCAGGAGAAGAGGCATTCAAAGCAGAGGGAGGAGGAAGTGCCATCACCCATAAGCTTGATTTAGCATACAAGAAAGCCTAAGGCTGGGGTGGAATAAGTGAGGCCTTGAAGTTGGTAAGGGAGTTAATGGGCTGTATCATGTATAGTCTTATAGGTAAGAGTTTAGCTGTTGTTCTAGGTGTGATGAGAAGACTTTGGAAGGTTTTGAGTAAGGCATTAACAAATTCTGACTCATACTAGTTTGTGACAGAGCCCAATCTTTCAGTTCTGTGATCCATTATTTTTTCCATTATTCTCTAGAATTTGGCTGTTCTGTGGCTACTAAGCATTTGAAATGCAGCCAGTCCAAATTGAGATATGTCGTAAGTGTAAAATGCACACTGGATTTTAAAGACTTAGTACAAACAAAAGTATGTGATACATCTCGTTAACAATTTTTATATTCACTACATGCTGTAATGATACTATTTTAGATACAAAATAAAATATAATATTCAAAATTAATTTCACCTGTGTCTTTTTCCTTTTTTTTAGTGTAACTACTTGAAAATTTTGAATTACATATGTGACTCACCTTACATTTCTATTGGACAGCGCTGGTCTAGACAACTTCCCTTCTGCTCTCATCTTCAGAATGCTACGAAGACAAATGAAATATCTTGTGTAAGGCTTTTTGAGTTTTCTTAAGGAAACACGTTATGTAACAACAGATAAATTATTGAGGATGATAGTCAGCCAAAATCTGTACTGTTCTCTACCAGCCAAAGATGATGTTACTGACTGGATCGTGGTTTTGTGTTGTTTTTCCTATGGTGGTGATGAGTTTGCACAAAGTCATCTGTAATATTTCTCTCCCCAGCCACTCCACCCACTCCCTGGGCTCCCTTATGACAAAAACAGCATGTTTTTCAAATACCTGGCCCAGGTTAAGAATGCAGTTCTCTAGCTATGGAAACTTTTTTCTCTGTGCAAAGCACTTGGTCCCGTATACACTGAACCTTAGCCTATTTAACATGATATTCCAATTATCTACTCAAGCAAGCAAATTCTAAATGTCAGTAATTATATGTATAGTCATAATTATAGAATATTCTTAGTTCTCTTATTTTACTTCTAAATATGGTCATTTAGAATGTGCTTATAGTGAAAAAATTTCAACACATGCTCTGGCCAAGGAATTTGTTTTTCTTTGTGAATTTATAACTATGGAAAGTTGGTAGTGCTGCAAATTAAAGCATATTTTGATTTACACATGGCAACATTTTTAAGAATATAATTACAAGACATTAAAATTATTGGGGACAATATATTACTCTATCCTAGGCCTTGAATATCAGTCAGAAAACTAAAGCAACAGATGGAGCTTCCCTCATCTTTCCCTACTCACTGCTGCTCCCACTTTGTCCTTTTCCCTTGTTACTGGAGATGACAGGCCTTCACTCTATATTTTTAGCCTCTATTCTGGTTCCAAAGCAGTTGACTGCTAACCAAAAGTTTTGCAGTTTGAATCCCCCAGCCACTTCACAGGAGAAAGATGTGGCAGTCTGCTTCCATAAAGATTATAGCCTTGGAAACTCTATAGGCCAGTTCTACTCTATCCTGTAGGGTTCTATGAGTCTTGACTCAACAGTAACAGCAACGGGTTTGGTTGTTTTAGTTTTTTTGTACTCTGGCTCCAGTCTCCTTCCTCCTCAAGGCCTTCATGGCTTCACTTAAACCTTCTCTCTCCTACATATCAATGTCTTCTGCTCTGCTGCATCACTTCCATCACCATATAAGCAACTTTAGAATATCCCATCTTTAAACAAGCAAGTAAGCACACAAACACCTCTCTTGCCCCATATTTCCCTAGGTCTACAGTTTTTCTGCTCTTGACAACAAAAGCATTCAAAAGAGTTGCTTATGACACTATTTCCCTTTTTTTTTTTAAACCTCCCAAACATTCTTCAACAGAATACAATTAGATTTCCTTCCCCCGAAAATTGCTCTTGTAAAAATCAAGCTAAGACTTCATGGGACCAAATCCAAAAGACTTTTCTGTCCTCATCTTACAGTGATCTCGAAGTACATGGTATAATTGGTCACTCCCTCCTTGAAACCCTCTTCTCTTGACTGTCTTGATAGTAAGCTCCGGTTTTCCACCAATTGGCTACTCATTGTCAATCTCCAGCCTAACTCTTTTCTTCTACCCAACCTCTAATATTGGGGATGCTGTGAATTCTTCAGCCCTTTTTTCTTAATCTCCCCTCTCCCTAGGTGATTGCAATAATTCTCATGACTTTAAATGTCAGCTAGATGCTGATAATTCCCAAAAGTCTATCTCCAGACTAGACTTCTCGTCTAAGCTCCAGGTTCATATAAACATGTATAGTTGAATCTCAACTATATGTCTCAAACTTAGCATGTCCAAAAATGAAATATTGTTCTACTCATCCCTTATAAAAAAGAAGGAGAAGAAGACAAGAAGAGGGAGGAGAGAAGGAGAAGGGAAGGAAAGAAGGAGCAGCAGGAGGAGGAGTAGAAGAAGAAACAACTAGTATGTGTCTCTGTTCTAGCCAAAAGTCTAGTCTCAGCTCTCCAAATTTAACCATATTGAATTCATCAGCAAGCCATGTCTAGCCTATATATTTCAAACCCTTCACCTTCAAACCCTGCCACCATTTTAGAAGGAGACATTATTATCTCTCACCTGGACTGCAATGTCCTCCAAAGTGACCAACCTCCCTGCTTCTGCTTTTGTACTTGCTCAGTTCATTTTCAGAACAATCAAAGTAATCTTTTAAAACCATAAATCAGTTAATGTAACTCCCCTATTTAAGCTGTTTGATGGTTCAAGAATATCCCATTGCACTTTGAATGAAACCCAAACACCTGACCATCTCACAGGGCTCTGTATGATTTGACCCTTGCCTATCTTGTGCTGGGTCTCATCTTCTGCTGCCCTCACCCCTGCCCCTCCCCCGTACTTTTTTCCCCATCTTGGGGCCTTTATATTTAGAATGCTTTTCTGCTTCCAAACTCCTCCCCCATTTGAATGACAAGCTCCTTTTCAACCTTCAGGTCTTAGTTCAAAAGTCACCTTACAGATGCCTTGACATCTGTACCCAGAGTACCCATTTCAAAGCAACCCCATCCTTTTATTTTTTCACAAGACTATGTTTGCTTCCTTTCTAGTATTTGCTACAATTCTAACCACATATTTGTGTATCCTAATTTGCTTTCTTGACTCTCAGTGCCCACCTTCCCCATACTTACCAACTTCCAAATAAGAGGACTGCTATAGTGGCTGGCATAAAACACTGGGCTCCTCCTTTCTCCCTTCTCTTGGAAGCCAGCTTAACTGGAGTGTGCCTCTGTCTGCATGCCTTTGTGGGGAGTTCCACAAGAACAGACCTGTGTTGGTTCAGCACTGCCTGTGGCTAGGTGAGAGGTCCAGTTCAGGCCTGAAATATTAGGAGCCTAATGGAAACCCTGGTGGCATAGTGGTTATCAGCTACAGCTGCTAACCAAGAGATAGGCAGTTCAAATCTGCCAGGCACTCCTTGGAAACTCTACGGGGCAGTTCTACTCTGTCCTATAGGGTCACTATGAGTCAGAATCGACTTGATGGCAGTAGGTTTGGTTTTTTTTTATTGGGGTAATACAACTGAATCATGTCCCCAGCAGCTCTACTGGTAGAACACTAACATTTTGATCTTGATTTTGATTGCTTCAGAAATCAGGGAGAGAAAATAGAGGTGCGATGTATTGCCTTCTATAAACACTAACATCTTTTTCATGATGTTAAGTGAGGTACTTCTAGGGTAGTGGCTTTTCATCATTTTAAACAACAGTATTCTCCCTACAAACCATGTAGGTGTGAGTCCCGATATATAAAAAATAACAGTAAAATAAAAGTGGAGATGTTCAGATTATTGTGGGTGATTATATCAATTACCCCTTTTATGTAGCAAATAAAAGGAAACTAAACTCAAACTGACAATAAGGAAAATTCATTGGTTTATATAACAGAATATTTATTAGGGGATTTACCTGGATCAGGTAGAGACTGACATAGAGCTGAAATGACCAGTTTTTTGGTTTTTTTTCCTTTCTCACCACTTCTTGGTTGTGCTTCATCCGTGTTGGATCTATTTTTTAAGTAAGCTCTGCCTTATGTTTGCAAGATGGCTACAAGAGGATTCTGGGGCTGTATCTTCCTCATTCACATCCAGCAGGAAAGAAGGCATCTCTGCAGGTAGCATCTGCCAAAATATATTTTTTTTAACATTTACTTGCCTCTTAAAGCATGGGCAAAATCTCTTGGGTTGAGTCGCTTATGTGCTAACCTCGAATCAATCAATTTCTACAGACTACTGATTGGCCTACATACACTGATTGGCCTAAATCAACCAGGTCATGCTCCAAGATCAAAGCCACGTGATGAAGAATGGGCTGGGGACAGGAGTACTCTTACGTGAGAAGTGAAGAATAAATGCTGAACATAGCCAACCAATGCCCCTGCAAGCCTGAAAGGCCTGAATCCCAACATGCTGATACACCATGTGAAGCCCCTCAATACAGAGTCAGCCTCTTATAATTTTGCCACGAGTCAGAGTCCACCGGATGGCAACTGGGTTGATTTTTTTCCCCCTCTGTCTTTGACAGTATTTGTGATCTTTCTTTTTTCTAATTAGATTGGCAAGAATAGTTAAACTTTGCACACAATGCTGTCTTACCTACAAGGCCCAAAGAAGCTTTCTGCAGAGCTTTAATTTTAAGAAAATATGTACTAAAGATGAAAAAAAAAAAAAAAAGACATCCCACATGACAGATATAAAACACTAGTCACAACTTTTATCAACAGAACCAGAGTGCTAAAGTACCAAATGAACTAAGGCTGGAAAAAACAAATGCTAGAGGCCAGAGGTATTTAAACTGGGATACATGAAGTTGTTGTTGTTAGCTGCCCAGTGTTACTACGTGATAAATGAGACCAGATTATTTCAAATGAATCTGTTTCCAAACACTGGTGTCATAGTGGTCAAGAGCTACGGCTGCTAACCTAAAGGTTGACAGTTCGAATCCACCAGGCCTTCCTACTATAGAGTTGCTGAGTTGAAATTGACTCCACTCAATGAGTTTTTGGTTTTTGGTCTGTTTTCAATGGATCAAACCAAGAAAGTTCCTATTCTCAAAAGATAGGCCTATTTCTCCTTTCCTATCAACCCTGAACAATCACTTTCTTCCACCTAATAAAAGAAAGGCATGCCTCACACCCATTCCAAAGCTATTAAAGCATCACCTAGGATGTAAAACCTCTAGGGCATCCAAGATAAAAGAAGTGAATGACTCTAACAATGGAGTAATTAAACTAATTGCAAGTCAGATGAATTCCAATTGTCTGCTCTCAACAAAACTGAAGGACATCTAAACAAGTTATCAGATGAGAGATCACTAAAAATAATCTTGATGATAGATTACCATGTAATTTCTGGTATATTACTGAGGAAGAATTCAAAAAGTTGAGATTCATTGCTTTAACAAAGCTCCATTTCCATTCATTTATTTAGGTGAACGGTTTCTTGGCACCTACATCTATCAAAACATAGTATTATGTTATGTTTATCCCTGGATACATGGAGCTTTACCCATCTCATTAAGAACCACAATTCCAAGATAATTTTACATTTTCTGTTTAGTAATTATTTATCAATATTTTAAATATATGTTGTTTTGAGAAATTGTGTAGAATTTCTTAATACTTAGGGCTTTATGGTCACAGGAAATTTAAAAATTATTTCCACTTACTTAAAAATTTTTTGCAGAAAAGTATATTATTCATGAGATATTTTAATGTATAAGATATGGTAGGAAATTGAGACAGGCCGCAGCCGGAACTAAGCCACCTTTTCCACTCCATCATGGCCCCAGTGCCACTGTGCTGACCTGATGATGTCAACGTCATTACAGGAGCTGTCCACCAATCCTGATGGACCATGCCCCTGAACATGCCTTGAACACTGCGTGAAGAAGAGCCCACTCCTGCTCTGTTTTCTCCCCATATATAACCCCTGTGCCTGCTGATCAAAGAACTGTCTTGGCGACATGGATCCCGGTGTGCTCCTTTGCTTGGCCAACCAAATCAAGTTTTTCTTCTTTCACTTTCACCAGACTTGGGCCTCAGTGTCTCACCGAGCCAGACCTTGAGGTCTGGTAACATATTTTGGCGAGCCAGCCAGGAGCTCCATTTGGTGTTCGGGGCATGCTGGTCCCGACCTGACAAGGACCTCAGCAGCCAGCAACCAAACCACTTATTCTGTCTGGGCCCCTCTTTGAGCTCTGGGTCGATGCAATCTGAACCAAATGGCGACTCTGTAAAGTGGGGGAAGAATCAGCAATAATCAGGTAAGCACTATTTCTGGTGGATTTGAATCCTACGGGGCCCATGAGGTGGTCCATGGTAGATAGGACTACAGCCCTGCATCTGGTGGGCACCCCTCTGGGTTGAGGGGACATCCTTCTGTCTGAGTGCACCTGGAACCGGTGTTCTTTGTCTGTCTGTCTGTCTGTCTGTCTTCATGCGAGTGTACACGAGTAAGAACATGGGTAATACTAAAAACATTCCGAGTATTCACCCTTAGGGTGTATTTTAAAGAATTTGGATAAATTCAGCTATGATCCCATGAAAAAGAAGAAATTAATTTTCTTACGTAATACTGCTTGGCCCCAGTATTGTCTAGGGGACAAAGAAAGACGGTCAGTGAACAGATCACTGGACAGCAACACCATCCTTCAGCTAGATTTATATAGCAGAAGAAATGGTAAGTGGGATGAAAAACATTATGTGGAAGCCTTCATGTCATTGTATAATGATAAGGAAACTCAGAAAAAGCCCACCGTGCTGCCGCCAGTGCTAGTGGCAGATGACTCTTTCAACCCCCTAGGGCCGCCACGGGCCTCCTCCACCTTACCCTCCTCTTTTTACTCCTGCCTCAGCTGCTGCAGCATCCCCCAGCAGTGTGCACAGCTCTCCTCCTGGACCTGCGGGGAGCAGGAGAGCGGCAGACAGGGTAGGGAAGAGTGGGCCGGAAGGGAGGGGTGGGAAGTGCACTCCAGCCCCCTTCTCAGCAACCGTACCTTCCCAGAGCCTGGGGGACAGGGTGGAGAACTGAACAGGAAAGCAGGGCCAACCAAATGTCCTGGAATCTTCCCCTGTCACCACCACACACGACAGGGGGAGATACCCTATCAAGGGACAAATATGGCCCAGGGTGCAACAGAACCAGGACAGTGCCAACAGGGAAGGCCAGCCTGCAGCCAGTAACCCCTCCACCAAACCCCAGAGGTCGATGGGTGCCTGGGTCGGGTTCATGCTCCCCTTAGTACAGCGGACCTGACAGCGGACCTGATTAACTCGAAGAATTACACCCTGAGGTATTGTGAGGACCTGAGAAAAATGTATGAACTGTTTACTACCATCTTTAACTCTTTTGATCCCACATGGGCAGCCTGTCAATCTCTCTTAAACACCCTCCTCTCCCCAGAGGAGAGGCGGATGGTCCTAGACAGGGCCCAAGAGGAAGCCCAGAGACAGTATGACGCTCAGCTGACTGAAGATGCAGTTGATGACATCTTCCACCTTTGAGACCTCTGCTGGGATCACAATCACACAGTGGAGGATGGCATGCTCACCTGTTATCAGGACTGTCTCTTAGTGGGTCTTAGAAATGGAATACTTAAGCTCTTAAATTGGAATAAGGTATATGAGATTAAACAGCATAAAGATGAGGATTCTTCAGCTTTCCTTGAAAGGATTTATAGTCTTTAGACAATACACTGATCAGGATCCAGAGGACCCAGCAAATGCTTGGATGATCAATAGTATTTTTATAGGACAATGTGCCCCGGACATTGGGAAAAAACTTCGTAAGATAGATGGGGCAGTAACTACGAGTATCGGATACCTAGTCGAGACGGCATTCAAGGCCTATAACAACAGGGAAGACAAAGAAAGCACCAGGTTGCCCTACTAGCAGCAGCAGTACAGGCTAGGCCCCACAAAAGAAGACCTGTGGGCCCTGGAAGGGCCCAACCCTGGCTCCCACTAGGAAAGAACCAGTGTGCATATTGTAAGGAAAAGGACCGCTGAAAAACAGAGTGTCCCAAGAAAAAGATCAGGCAATAAACGAGTAACTCAAATGCCAGCCCTCATTCTGCACGAAGACTCTGACTAGGATGGACAGAGGGCAGTACCTCCACCTGAACCTCTGGTTATAATGAATGTGGAGGGAAAAATCTACTCAATTTTTAGCTGATACTAGAGCTATACTCTCGGTCCTCATCAAACCAGTCGGACCTCTGTCCAGACATCAGATACCAGTAGTTGGGGTAGCGGATAAGGAAGACACCCACCCATTTCTTCAGCTCCTTATCTGCTCCCTACCCAGCAAAGTGAGAACTCTGACTCACTCTTTCCTGGATATGCCCCATTGCCCTCAGGCCATTGTTGGGCTGAGATTTATTAAATTTTAGAACTCCTTGAGGCAGTGTAACTCCTCACTGCTCTGGCCGTGGTACACTGAAAGGAACATCAGCAAGGACATACAACAATGGCCCAGGGCAATTGAAGGGTCGACTTCGAGGCCAAACTGTCGGCAAGAACAATGACCCCAGTGGTAGTTGCTGCCCTCTTTCCACACCCTAGCTTGCCACAAGCCACGGAAGACCCTGGTTCCAGTGAAAAAGACCTTTATGTGGCCGAGCGGTGGCAGCTCCAGAAAAAAGATAAGTGGTTCTGCACAAGAGATGGGAGGCTATTCATCCCACAATGCAGGATTCCTGGCATCCTAAAGCACCTACACAAGGCCACCCACTACAGGTGGGAAGCGATGTATGATTGGGTAATGAGACACTTTGTCAGCCAGAATTTGTAGGCCATTATCAGAGACGTTACTAGACAATGTGTCACCTGTCAGAAAAACATCACCAAGACCTTCTTGGCCGTGCCAGGGGGAACCCAGTACCAAGGATATATTCCAGGAGAAGACTGGCAGATAGACTTCACTGAGAGGCTCCAGGTAATTACAAGTATCTGCTGCTGTTTGTAGACACCTTTTCCAATTGGGTTGAAGCATTTCCCTGCAGGACTGAAAAAGCCATGGAAGTTGCCAAAAGACTGCTGGAAGACATCATCCCCAGGCTTGGCCTTCTCCAAACCACTGGGAGTGACAATGGAGCACACTTTACTGCTGAGGTTATACAAATTGTAGCCCAACAGCTGGGGATTAAGTGGTGTCTTCACAGCACATGGAGACCCCAATTCAGTGGAAAAGTAGAAAGTATGAATCAGACTATTAAAACCCATCTGGCCAAATTTTGCCAGGAGACCAAATTTACTTGGGTTAAGGCCCTTCCTTGGCTCCGTTCAGGATTAGAGTTGCACCTTGAACCAAATTTAAGGTAAGCCCCTTTGAGCTTATGTACAGGCATCTGTAACTTTTGGGAGGACTTAAATACTTTAGCTACTGAAAACACTCTGGAGACTGAGAACATGCATGAGCAAGGCCAGCTCACTATTAAACAATATTTGTGTTCTGTGGTGGGGGTGCCTAACTCTCTTCACGGGTATGAGACGTGGCAGATTCTTCCAAAACTCAAAGTCCCTCTCCATGTTTTGAAGCCTGGTAGCCAGATGTATGTCAAGGCCTGGAATGCCACAGACCTGGCAGAAAAGTAGAAAGGACCTTTTGAAGTGCTGATGTCAACCCCCACTGCAGTCAAGATGGCCGGAAAGGGCGTGTGGATCCACCACTCTCGCACCAAATGGGCTCCCACTCCCGATATCGATCAACAAACCCTGCAAAACAGTAAGAATTGGCAAGACAGTGATAATTAGGAGACAGCCTTTAGAGCATTTAAGGTGATTGTCTAAGAGGAAACAGACAACGTAGACAATTGTGCCAGTTGATTGTCATCCCCTGATGGCTGTGCAGGTTGTTTTAGCATTATTGGTAGCTATTTTCTGGCTTGTATGACCCGGTGCTTGTTTCCTGCTGGGCTCAATGACTGTCAACTAGCTCTGTTCATAACTCTGTTCATGCTTTGGGCTGTGTGTGCTGCCACCCACATATCCTGTTTGTTTATTTCCTATGTCTCCTTGAGGGAGAGGCAAGACCTCAGATCACAAGATAACTATCTCCTAAGTACCTCGAATGCTCTCCACTTAGAAGATTCCTGGGTCTGCTTAACCCCCCACCCCACCAGAACTAAAGACGATGTAGAAGCAGTCCCAGTCATCAATTACACCCAAATACCGCCACCGACTAAAAATACCACCAGATTCCCCATGGGCCTATCTTTCACCCACTCTCATATATGAGATTAACATTTCCTGGTTGAGAACCAAACCTACTCTGTCTGTTCACAACCCATTGACCAAGAGTTTAATTCCTCTAATTACAATAAGGACTTTGTCCAACAGACTATCCGGAGTCTCACTGACTCCAATGCTAAAACCCCAGACAACTGGAATGAGACTACTTGTATCCAAACTAATCTGACCAAGCAAATCTGGTGCACAGTGGCACCAACCAAGGGAAGATATCGAGGAATTTCCCAAGAACTTTTTATTTGCTCTCTAACTTTTGCTTGCCCTACCACATGGAGCTTACAACCCCAGGCATACTCCATCAAGAGAATATCAAAGCCCCGCATGCAGAGTATACCAACCCGAACCTTATTTTCCCCAAACTTGCAGAGCAACACTTGGCTTCAGCAAGCTAACACCACCCTCAGAAACTGCACCATCATTGAATCTTTATGTGCCCCCAGTGGATATGTCTGGATCTGTGGATCCGCATCATACCCAAATAGATGCAGCCCAGCTTATCACCATCCAAGCTATGGATGGGCAATTCCTTGCATTGACCCTGTCACTACCACTGATCAATGTTCCCTAGGATTTTTTCCCCGTCAGGCACCAGTGTCCAAATATACAAGGCCTCCAACCGAAACTCAAGTTAAAGACAAAAGAGAATACTAGGTTTAATTCTGGCTAGGGCAGGTGCGGTAATAGGGCTCCTGGTCCCCTGTCTGTTGTGAAGCCACTCTCCATAATCTGTCTTTGTCCAGAGAAAATACTGCACAGTCCACTGCTGGAGCCATCGAAGATCAACAAAGAGCCTTGACTCCCTAGAGAGGGCAGTCTTAGACCATCATATTGGTCTGGACTACCTGCTAGCTGAACGGAGGTGTCTGTGTAGTAGTCAATACCTCTTGCTGCACTTATGTCAACACCTCAGGAGAGGTGGAAATAAATGTGAAAAAGATTTACGAAAAAGCTAAATGGCTACACAAGCTCAACCAAGGCCCAGCCTCACAGACTATCTGGGATGCAGTAAAGGCTGCAATCCCGAGCTTAACATGGTTTTTTCCCCTTCTAGGACTCTTGATTGCAGTTATCCTGCTGCTTGTATTTGGGCCTTGTATGTTTAACCTTTTAGTAAAGCTTGTGCTTGTCAGGCTCCAGAAGTTCCATCTACAGATGATGCTACAACAGGGATGTTGCCCTATCTCCCCCAAATTGGTTACAGCCAGAGTCCAGTTTTACGCCAGTGCCCCTAGCCAGCATGAAGTAGTTACAGAATGACCTCTGGCCCATGTCCCCATCTGGCCCAGGATTTGGACCTTATATGGGATCCAAATCCTGAAAATAAAAGGGAGAGTGAGATGGACAGCTGCCACATGGCAGCTGGATGTAGCTAAGTCACCATTTTCCCTCCGTCATGACCCCAGTGCAATCGCACCAACTCCGTGACACCGGCATCACTACAGGAGCTGTCCACTAATCCTGATGGACAATACCCCTGAACATGCCCTGAAGAAAAGCCCACTCCCACTCTGTTTCCTCCCTGTATATAAACCCCTGTGCCTGCCGATTGAGGAGTCATCTTGGCAACACAGATCTCAGTGTGCTCCTTTGTTTGGCCAACCAAATAAAGTTTTTCTTCCTCGCTTTCACCCAACTCGTGCCTCAGTGTTGTGCCAAGCAAGACCTGGAGATCTGGTAACAAAGTGCCAACCAAGAACAATATACCCAGCAAAACTGTCTCTCAGATGAAACTAGGGCATTTCCAGATAAACAGAAATTAAGGGAATTTGTAAAAACCCAGACCAACCTTAAAAGAAATATTAAAGGAAGTCCTTCAGACAGAGAAACACCAACAGACAACAACCTGAGATTAATAAGACACATGACAGCATCATCCAGATACCAACCAAGATAAAGAATTCTCAAAAATAAAATAAAGCTACAAGACTGAGAAAAGAGAACCAGAGATGTCAACCTGTAAACAATGATAACCTCAAAATAAAAAGAGAGAATAAATGGTATCGTTACAGAACTTCCATATGGAGTGGAAGTAAAGGCAATATCAAGATATAACAGACCGTTTTAACCTTAGGAAGATAAAGGTAAATTTCAGGGTAACCACAAAGAAGATTAATAAATCTGCTCACCAAAATCAAAAAGAAAAAAACCATAAAGACTCAGTAAACAAAATCAACAATAATGAAGGAAATGAAAAGAAATTCCATAAACAAAAAGAACTCAGTACAGAAAAGTAAGCAGAAGAAACCATCAACACACACACACAAAACACAACAAAATGACAGCAGTTAATCTATACCTATTGATAATCACACTGAATATAAATGGGTTAAATGCAAGAGACAGCAACAGAGTGGATTAAAAAAAGAAAGGCCCATCAATATGTTGTCTACAAGAGACACACCTTAGACGCAAAGACATAAAAAAGCTAAAAATCAAAGAATGGAAAAAATATATATCAAGCAATCAGTAACCAAAAAAGACCAGGACTGTCAGTATTAATCTCTGATAAAATAGGCTTTAAGGCAAAATCCACCAAAAAAAAAAAAAAAGCAAGGTAGGCAATTATATAATGATTAAAGGTTCGGTTCACCAAGAGGATGTAACCATAATAAATATTTACTCACCCAGTTACAGAGCTCCAAAATACATAAATTCTAACAGCATTGAAAACAGAAATAGACAGTTCCACAATAATAGTAGGAGACTTTAACACACCATTTTCAATGAAAGAACAACTAGAAAGAAACTCAACAAAGATACAGATCTAAACATCACAATCAACCAACTTGACCACTACTCCACCAACAGCAACACAGTACACATTCTTCTCCAATGCACATGGATCGTTCTCCAGAATAGACCATATTTTAGGCCACAAAGCAAGCCTCAATAGATTAAAAAATATCAAAATAGTACAAAGTATCTTGTCTATAAAATTAGAAATCAATAACAGGAATAACAGGAAAAAAAAAAAAGACAAATATATGAAAACTGAATAACACCTTGCTTAAAAACCACTGGGTAATAGTTGACATTAAAAACAAAGTTTAAAAACTCTGAGAATCAAACAAGAATGAAAGCACAAAATACCAAAACCTTTGGGACACAGAAAAAAATGGTACTCAGAGGTCAATTTATACCAATAAACACACACATCAAAAAAGAAGAACGGGCCAAAATTCATGCCTTAAACCTACAACTCGAGCAAAAAAAAAAAAAAAAAAAAAGAGCAGCAAAAGCAGCCCACAGCCACCAGAAGAAAGGAAATAATAAGGATTAAAGCAGAAATAAAAGAATCAGAAAACAGAAAAAAACAATCAAAGAATAAGACTAGAAGTTGGCTCTTTGAAAAGAACAATAAAATCAACAAACCACTGGTGAAACAGACAAAGAAAAAGAATGAAAAGATGCAAATAACCAAAATACAAAATGAGTGACATCACAACAGAACCAAAAGACATAAAAAGGATCATAAGGGAATATTATAAAAAATTGTAGTCCAAAAAATTTGAACACCTAGAAGAAATAAACAAGTTTCTAAAAATGCACTACCTACCTAAACAAATACAAATTAAAGTAGAAAATTTGAACATTCCCACTATAAGAGAAGAAACTAAAGAGGTCGTTAAAAAAAAAAAAAAAGCCCTGGCCCAGACAACTTCACTGAGAATTCTACCCAAACATTTATAGAAGAGTTGACAGCAACACTACTCAAACTGCTCCAGAACATAGAAAAGGAAGGAATACTCCTACAATCATTCTATGAAGCCAGTATAACCCTGACACCAAAGCCAGCCAAAGACACCACTAAAAAAGAAAATTACAGACCAATTTCCCTCATGAATATAAATGCAAAAATTCTCAACAAAATTCCACAGCATATAAAAAAAAAATCACAACCAAGTGGCCTTCATCCCAGATATGCAAGGATGGTTCAACTTTAGAAAATCAATCAATGTAATCCACCACATAAATAAAACAAGTGACAAGAATCATATGATCATCTCAATCTATGCATAAAAGGCATTTGATAAAGTCCAGAACCCATTCTGGACAAAAACTCTGAGCAAAATCAGAATAGAAGGGAAATTCTTCAATATAATTAAGGGCATATATACAAAACCAACAGCCAACATTATTCTCAACGGTGAGAGACTGAAAGCATTCCTTTGAGAATGGGAACCAGACAAGGATGCACTTTATCACTACTCTTAGTCAATATTGTCCTGGAAGTCCTAGCTAGGGCAATAAGGCAAGAAAAGGAAATAAAGCACATACATATTGGTAAGAAAGAACTAAAACTGTCCCTATTTGAAGATGACATGATCATATACATGGAAAATCCCAGAGACTTCACAAGGAAACTACTGGAACTAATAGGAAGATTCAACAAAGCCGCAGGGTACGAGATCAACACACAAAAATTGGTTGAATCCTCTACACGAACAAAGAGAACTCTGAAAACGAAATCAGGAAAACAATACCATTTACAATAACCCTCAAAAAGATAAAATACTTAGGAATAAATCTAACTAGGGAAGTAAAAGATTTATACAAAGAAACTACAAAACACTACTGCAAGAAACCAAAAGAGACCCACATAAATGGAAAAACATACCATGCTAATGGAGAGGAAGACTTAACATTGTGAAAATGTCAATATTACCAAAAGCAATCTACAAATATAATGCAATCTGGGTCCAAATTCCAACAGCATTCTTCAGTGAGATGGAAAAACTAATCACCAACTATATATGGAAAGGAAAGAGGCCCTGGATAAGCAAAGCATTATTGAAGAAAACAAAGCAGGAGACTTCACAGTCCTCGATCTTAGAACCTACTATACAGTCATAGTAGTGAAAACAGCCTGGTACTGGTACAAAGACAGACACATAGACCAATGGAACAGAATTGAAAGCTCAGAAGTAAATCCATCCACCTATGGACAGATGATCTTTGACAAAGGGTAGAAGTCCATTAAGTGGGGGAGAGGGTCTCTTCAACAAGTGGTACTAACAAAACTGGATATCCGTTTACAGAAAATTGAAACAGGATTCATATCTCACACCAGACACAAAAACTAACTCAAAATGGATCAAAGACCTAAATGTAAAACCTGAAACTATAAAGATCATAGAAGAAAAAATAGGGACAACACTAACCAAAACCAAACCAAACCCATGGCCATTGATCCACCCTATAGGACAGAGTAGAACTGCCCCATAGGGTTTCCAAGGAACACCTGATGGATTCGAACTGCTAACCTTTTTGTTAGCAGCCATAGCACTTAACCACTACACCACCACAGTTTCTGGGACAACACTAGGGCCCCTAATATATGTCATAAATAGAATGCACAAACATCAGAAAAGAAACTAGATAACTAAGATCTCCTAAAAATTAAACACTTAACACTCATCGAAACACTTTTCAAAAAGAGTAAAAAGACAACCTAAAGACTGGGGAAAAAATTATTGGCTACGACATATCTGACAAGGGTCTAATTTCTAAAATTTATAGAAAATTTTGAGACCTCAACAACAAAAAGACAAACAATCCAATCAAAAAATGGGCAAAGGACATGAACAGACTTTTCAACAAAGAAGACATTCCAGCAGCTAACAAACACATGAAGAGATGCTCACGATCATTAGCCATTAGAGAGATGCAAATCAAAACTACAATGACATAACATCTCTCCCCGGCAATAATGGCACTGATCAAGAAAACGACAAATGCTGGTGAGGCTGTGGGGAGATTAAAACTCTCACACACTGCTGGTTTGAATGCAAAATGGTACGAGCACTTTGAAAAATGGTATGGCACTGCCTTAAAAAGATAGAAATAGAATTACCATATGATTCAGCAATCCCACTTCTAGGTATATATCCTAGAGAATTAAGAGCTGTAACATAAATAGTCATATGCATATCCAGGTTTGTTGCAGATTATTCACAATAGCAAAAAGATGGAAACAACCTAAATGCCCATCTACGAATGAATGGATAAACAAACCATGGTACATACACACAATGGAATACTACTCAACAATAAAGAATAACAATGAATCTGCAAAACATCTCACAATAAGGATGAATCTGAAGGCCATTATGCTGAGTGAAATCAGTCAGTTACAAAATGACAAATATTGTATGATACCACTACCATAAAATGTCAAGAATGAGCTTACGCACAGAAAGAAAGATTCTTTTATAGTTACCTGGAACGGGAGGGTGAGGGCGGGGGGCAGGAATCTTTAGCTATATAGTCAAAACCAAAACCAAACCCCTTGCCGTTGAGTTGATTCCTACTCATAGCAACCCTACAGGACAGAGTAGAACTGCCCCATATGGTTTCTAAGGAGTGCCTGGTGGATTTGAACCACCGACCTTTTGGTTAACAGCCGTAGCTCTTAACCACTACACTACCAGGGTTTCCAACTACATATAAATGTTAATCACAGTGAAGGCAAAGGCAATATGCAATATGGGGGAAGTCAGCAAGAATAAAGGGCAACTACAGTAGATGCTATAATATATGCAATCCTGCAACAACAGTAACAACACACAATAATAAGTGAGCAGATACATAGACTAATATTATGCTAAATAGGTGAGGGAGGTCATACAGGAGTACACCCACTGTCATGGATTGAATTGTGTCCCCAAAAATATGTGTATCAATTTGGCTAGGCCATGATTCCCAGTATTCTGTGATTGCCCACCATTTTGTCATCTGAAGTGATTTTCCTGGGTATGGTAAATCCTACCTCTGTGATGTTAATGAGATCAGATTAGCAGTAGTTATGTTAATGAGGCAGGACTCAATCTATAAGACTAGATTGTGTCTTAAGCCAATCTCTTTTGAGATATAAAAGAGAGAAACGAGCAGAGAGACATGGAAACTTCTTACCATCAAGGAAGAAGGACCGGAAGCATAGTGCATCCTTTGGACCCATGGTCCCTGCACTGAGAAGCTCATCCACCATGGAAGATTGATAACAAGGACTTTTCTCTAGAGCTGACAGAGACAGAAAGCCTTCCCCTGGAGGCGACGCCCTAAACTTGGACTTGTAGCCTGTTAAACTGTGAAAGGATAAACTCCTGTTTGTTAAAGCCATCCACTTGTGGTATTTCTGTTATAGCAGCATTAGAATAATAAAGAACCCATGTACATATATAGGTATGGTTGTGGATATTTCTACATATATAACTTATAAATTCTGCATGTACAATTATACATATAATAGAGCACATAGGGGGCGCAGTTATAGAAACTACTTAGACATCAGGACTGAACTACTGGACTTGAAGGCTAAGGACCAGAGTCTAGGGGAACATCTAGGTCAATTGGCAAGGTACAATCCATAAAGATAATGTTCTACATCCTAGCATGGTTGGTAATGTCTGGGGTCTTAAAAGCTTGTGAATGGTCATCTAAGAAGCAACTATTGGTCTCTTCCTGCCTGGAGCAAAAGAGAATGAAGAAACCAAAGACTCAAGGAAGCAATTAGTCCACAGAACTAATGGCCCACATGAATCACAACCTACTCTAACCTGAGACCAGAAGAACTAGATGGTGCCAACCACTCTGACCAGGATCACAATAGAAGGTCCCAGTTAGAATGGGTAAAAAGTGTGGAACAAAATTCAAATTTCTAAAAAAAAAAAAAGACCAGACTTACTGGTCTGAAAGAGACTGGAGGAACTCCTGAGACTATTGCCCTAAGACAACCTTCTAAATTGAAACTGAAGACACTCCCAGAGGCCACCGTCCAGCCAAATAATCAGGCTATAAAATAAACAATAACACCTGTGAAGAATGTGCTTCTTAGAACACTCAACTATACAAGACCAAAAGGGCAACATTTGCCCAAAACCAAAGATAAGAAGGAGGGGAGGGACAGGGAAACTGGACTAACGGAAACCGGAGGAAATGGAAAGAGTGCTGACACATTGCAGGGATTGCAACCAATGTCACAGAACAATTTGTGTAAGAATCAATGATTGAAAAACTAATTTGCTATGTAAACTTTTACCTAAATCACAATAAAATGTTAAAAAATAAATAAATAAAAAGATGAGAATCCAAGGGGCAGGGAAACTAGATTATCAGAAACAGAGCAACCAAAATGAAAATAATAAGACTGTTTATGCATTGTGAAGAATGTAACCAATGTCACTAAACAATTTGTGTAGAAATTATTGAATGGAAACCTAAACTGCTATGTGAACTTTACCAAAAGCACAATAAAATATTGTTTAAAAAAAAAAAGAGTTGACTCTGAATTATAGCAACCCCATGTGTTTCAGAGTAAAACTACAGTCCATAGAGTTCTCAATGGCTGTGATCTTTTGGAAATAGGTCACTAGGCTTTTTTCCAAGGCATCGCTGTGTCGATTCGATCTGCCAGCCTTTTGGTTCGTAGCCAAGTGCCTAACCATTTGTGCCACCACGGACTCCTGGGAAAGCACCACCCATCAAAAATTGTGGCTTTTGTTGGAGGAGTGCAGCCACTGTCGATCAGAGCCAGCCACATAATTTGACAGGCCGTGAGCAAAATGAAAAAAGCAAGAAAGAAGTTGGGTTAAAGGTGCTAAAATATAAAGCTTTCTCTTTTTCTCAACTTGGCATGTTGGGGTTTTTTTGTTTTTGTTATTTAATGCTTTCTAGCACTATTTGCTCCATAAATTATTCACACAAATTTTACTCTTCACTTTTATATTGTGCAATGTCAGTTTTAAATATAAGAGCATTATACAATTGGTATTTTATAGTTTGTGTTACATGTATATTTTGTTCTTACCAAAACGGTGGAAACACTGCACAAAACTAACTCACCTGTCTTTATTTTGCTTCTTGATAAACACACACTGTACCAACATGTTCTGCCTTTCGCTTACTGATGAATAAGAATGGACTGAAAGGAAAAGGAATTATGGCTGCCTTACCTTTTCCTTTCTTTCTACAGCATCATTTTCAGTGTAAGTGGTTAGCTAATACAGGGAAGTAACATGAACAAGAAAGGGTATGATAGAATTCCTTGGTCATTCATGTTTCAGAGAATGCCATCGCCTTTTTTCTGAATTTGAAACAAGTTTTGGATTCAAATAGAAAGCGTGGCATGTCAGGGCTTAATCAGCTGTAGATGTAACATGCTTACCTTGTACTCACTTTGAGTCTCACTGAACTCCCTTGCTTCGTGTGTGCACGGGAATTCTATGATCATGGAGCATCAGAAATGCCGTGAATGGGACAACCAGGAAAGGCAAATATACATACATACATACACACGGCATGTACCTCCTCTGCTCACACACATGCTGCATTGTCCCATCAGACTTCACTTTACAAAACACATGTTCAAAGATAAAGTCTTAAGAATTCCAGGACTGTGACAGCAAAGCATTAAACCAAATGTGGGGCCCTCTGTGACTGCACAGGTTGCCTGCCTATGAAGCTGGCTCTGTTGCCAACTCATGGCCAGACATGGAGGGAACCAGGGGAATCAATGCTCTTTCTTCCAGTCCTCTCCTCTCTTGCATGTGCCCCCAATGGTGGACCCCAACCAGTGACCTGTTGGCAAAAGAGCCAGGGACACAGTCCAGAGAAGGTAGCCTCCTGGGCTAGACCAGGGGAAAGAAGGGTAGGGAGTAGATCTGGAAAGTGAACAGAACATCCAGCACAGGCTGCTAACCTCAAAGTCTCTTTCCGATAAATTCCATTCCTTTGTAATGTATCAGCTAGAATCACAAGGGACAG
Organism: Elephas maximus indicus; assembly: GCF_024166365.1. Taxonomy (NCBI): domain Eukaryota; kingdom Metazoa; phylum Chordata; class Mammalia; order Proboscidea; family Elephantidae; genus Elephas; species Elephas maximus. The sequence goes on along the minus strand of NC_064826.1, from coordinate 60,541,549 downwards.
GCAGGCCCCCGAGAGGCTCCAGACGTTTTTTTTGTAAAGCCTGATGTTTATGTGATTTTGTGAGCACTCTACAAAAATATATATATATATATATATATACAAATTAGGGGTGAAACTCATTTGTTTAGAATGAGAAAGGAAATTATAGTAAAACTGGATCCTGGGAGGTTCAGGTCCCTTTCCTTTTGTGGTCTTTAGCAAATTTATCAGAAATGCCTGTACAGATATGCTTCCTCATTGCACCTTGGCTTCCCCTGCCCACCTAGAATGCTCTACACCTAGAAGCAACTCCCACCACCACAGGGGCCCTGGGAAGTGAGGGGTCCTGAAGCTGAAGTAACTGGAGCAGCAAGCATTCCCTAACAAGGTAAAAGGGTGGGGGAGGGGAGTGTCCTTGAGCAGTGATGTGACCTCTTCTTCTGCCAGGCACACCAAAGACAATGAGCCACAGTGTTAGACTCTGATTCTTCACTGTAGTCGGAAAATTCCACCGAATTTCAGGCACATTATATAAGGAACTAGAGAGGCAGTCAGTAGTCATGGTGCTTCTTTGTGTCCTTGATTTCTTATCTATCCCTTGCACTGCTTGTTTGCTTGGTGGAACAAGCCAAAGGCAATGTCACCTTAGGAGAGAGACATTATTCTCACCCACCTTCAAATACTAACCAGACTGTGCTCTGGCCTAGTCAACAGGTTTCTCTATAGACATAAAATACTACTAGGTTTTCCTTATAGCTGCGGAGGCAACAGCGGAGGCAGTTTAGATTCAGAAAAGAGAAGGAACAGGACAGTTAGATGGAAGAGCTGCCCTGGATGGGGTTCCATGGTGGGGCTTAGGATGGCCAATATATGGAAGAAATGTGGACAAGGGCAAAAGAAAGAAATGATGGGCATATGTAGGGAAGTGGCAAGATGCTAAAGAAAGATTTCAAACATTGCCTAAGGCCCTTATGTCAGTAAACTCACTATTCGCATTTTATAAGTATGGGGGAAACTGCTGATACCTGAATTAAGAACTTGTGCTTAACATAAGAGCATTTGATCTAAATGAGATAGAAGAGAGAAGAAGTCTTGCAAGCAGCTCTACTGGAGAAAGACCTGGCGATCTGCTCCTATAAATATTATAGCCTACAAAACCTTATGAGGCAGTTCTACTCTGTCACATGGGGTTACTGTAAGTTGAAATTGACTCTACGACACTAATAACGACAGTGCTTGAGAGAAGGAATCCAACTCTTTACCTTATTCTTCAAAAGCTCTGCTATAGAGAAAGAAGAGCTATAGAGAAAGTCTAAATACCTACAATGTGGAAGTGTTCTTGGAATTGGGTAATGGGTAGATGCTGGAAGAATTTTAAGGTACCTAATAGTGAAAACCTAGATTGCCTTTAAGAGACTATTGGTAGAATTATAGACATCCAAGGCAATTCTGGTGAGAGCTCAGAAAGAAGCGAGAAAAGTTATAGAGAAAGTCTGTATTGTCTTAGAAAATATATATGGCACCATGGACAGAATGTTGCTAGACGTGTGGACGTTAAATGTGCTGCTGGTGAGGCTTTAAAAGAAAACGATGAACATGTGATTGGACAGTGGAGGAAGGGCGGTGCTTTTTATCCAGTGGCAAAGAGCTTGTCTGAATTATGTTCCAATGTTTGGAGGAAGGTAGAAATTATAAGTGATGAACTTGGATATTTGGCTGAGGATATTTCTAAGTAAGATCTTCAAGGGAATATGTAGTTTCTTCTTGCCACTTATAGCAAAATGTGAGAGAAAAGAGACGGACTTAAAAATGAACTGTGCAAAATGAAGAAAAAAAACCTTAAAGATTTGCAAAGTTCTGTGTACAAATTCTGTGCTCTAGAATTTTCACCAAGGACATGGCTACACAATATTTTGTTAAAAAGATTAAGCCTGTGACTGATGGAGCAAACCAACTACCACAGCAGAAAACCCACCAGCTTAGACTAAAAGGGATAGAGAGAGGATGGAAGGAAAGAACACTGTCTGCCTCTTGGGAATTCTACTGGCAGGAAACAGGCCAAAGCAGCTGCAGGTGTTGTCCTCTGAGAAAATAATAGGACCACCTCCAGAAAAGTTTGAAGATCAGCAGAACTATTTGAAGAAGCAAGGGAAGCAGGGCTGACTCACTTTCAAAATGTGGAGCCATGACCTCCTAGGTTTCAAAGGTTGGAGCCATAGCCTCCAAGGTTTCAAAGAGTCAGATCTTCACCAATTTGGTTCCAGAGTGTGGGGCTGCCCTTCCTGTATGCTCAGAGGATGGGGCTGCCACACAAAGCTGAGGGGGAGGGGCAGTCATGCCCAAGGGGCAGAAGAACAAGGATGCTGGGGCCAAGGGGGTGGTGTTGCCACTCAGATGGACTAAGAGAATGGGGCCACCCAAAACCGAGGGAGCAGAGTTGTGGGCCTTGAAGGTGGGGCTGAAGTCCAGGGCTAAGGGGTTTTTAGCCAGAATTCAGAGAGCACGGCCAACACCCAGAGTCTGGAGAATGGGGCCATTGCCCAAAGGTCTCAGAGAACAGGACTATTTCCAAACTCTTAGAGTTAATGTAGTTTGTTCTGCTGGGTTTTAGACCTGCTTGGTGCCTGTTATCCCTTCTTTCCCTCAGATTTCTCACATTTGTAATGGAAATGTCCACCTTGTGCCTATTCTACTGTTGTACTTTGGAAGCAGATAATTTGTATTCTATATTTCACAGGTTCACAGATTAAGAAGACTTTTACCCCAAGATAGAACACACCTAAAGTCTCACCCATATTAGATTTTGATGATTTAGAAGACAAGATTTTGGACTTGGAGTTGATTTAAGGTTTCGGGGATGATGTGATGGGGTGAATGTGTTTTGAATGTGGGAAGGACATGAATTTTGGGGGGCTGACAGGTGGAATGCTATGGGCTGAATTGTGTCCGCTCCAAAATATGTGTTTAAATCCTAATCCCTATACCTGTGGTTATAATCCCATTTAGGAATGAGTTTTCTTTGTTATATTAAATCCATATCAATTTGTATTAAATCAATTACTTTTGAGATATAAAAAGAGCAGATTAGGACAGAGGAGCAAGAAGAGATGGGAGAAGATCACCAAGGAGCAAAAGAATAAAGTCCTTCCCCCAGAACTGACAGAGAAAGAAAGTCTTCCCCTAGAATGTGTCATGGATTGAATTGTGTCCTCCCAAAATATGTGTCAACTTGGTTAGGCCATGATTCCCAGTACTGTGTGGTTGTCCTCCATTTTGTGATTGTAATTTTATGTTAAATAGGATTAGGGTGGGATTGTAATACTCTTACTAAGGTCACATCCCTAATCCAACGTAAAGGGAGTTTCCTGGGGATGTGGCCTGCACCACCTTTTATCTCTCAAGACATAAAAAAGGAAAGGGAAGCCAGCAGAGAGGGGGGACCTCATACCACCAAGAGAACAGTGCCGGGAGCGGAGCCCGTCCTTTGAACCGAGGGTCCTTGCGTGGAGAAGCCTCTAGTCCAGGGGAACATTGATGAGAAGGCTGACAGAAAATACCTTTGCCTGAAGCTAACGCCTTGAATTTGTACATTTAGCCTACTTTAAAACTGTGAGGAAATAAGTTTCTCTTTGTTAAAGCCATCCACTTGCAGTATTCCTGTTACAGTAGCACTAGATAACTAAAACAAGCAGGCACCCTGAATTTGGACTTCTAGTCTCCTAAACTGTAAGAAAATAAACAAATTTCTGTTTGTTACAGCCACCCACTTGTGGTATTTCTGTTATAGCAGCACTAGATAACTAAGACAGGGGCTTACCTCATAGTGTCATGTGAGAATTAAATAAGTTAATACTTACAAAGCACTTAAATAGTTCTTGGTACACAATTAACACTCAATAAAAGTGAGAAATTATTATTATAAAAATGCCTCCAAATGATAACATTTAAAATATTTGAGCATTATTTAAAGCTGTAAAACTTCCACAATAGATGAGTCTGATTCATTTTTACTGTCCAAATTTTACAAAAATTATCATTTTGGATGGATTTTTTCATCCTTAATCTCTATCCAAAGATAAGTATTGTGAAATTTTTATAAACAAAACACATTCATGTACGAACTTTTCTTACCAAAAGACCAAGGTACATTTTACCTTTTATACCTTGTAGGTAAACTGATCTATTCCATTATCCCCAAATGTCAAGGAAAGGTTTAGGTTTTGTTTTGTTTTGTTTTGTTTTTAACCTCGGCCAATTTATATACAGGCATTCCTCAGGTTGCATAGAATGAGATCAGTTCCTAACTGTGCCATTAAGTCTTTAAGCTGAATTTGCAGGTAAGTCGGAAAAGGTGCATACAGTACTTACTGAGCCTTACTTTCATGCAAGAAGAGGCTGGAAGCCTTTTCAATGATTTAAAAGCTGCACCTGCAGCAAGTGAAGGTGATTGTGACGAAGAATTTGTTGCGACTAGGGGTTGGTTCTATCATTTCAAAGTGAGGGCAAATTTATGTAACGTTAAAGGGCAAGTATGAGTTGTCTGAAAGTTTGTAACCCGGGGACTGCCTGTACTAACATAAGGAGATTAGATGGAATCCCAGGTCTCATTGAGCAAATAGCTAGGTGGGGTACTTTCTTCATTAAAGTTTGATTAAATTAGGTATTTTAGAAAATGTTAGGAGACATTGTCATCAGTCTGGTTTGCTTCTAGAGGTGAAGTTGAAATAAAATAGTAAGAATCAGCTGTCTGGATCCCTGTGCAACTCTGAACAAGCACATTATGTAACTTCCCAGAGTTCCGTGTCCTCATCCATGAAAGAATTGTGGGGCGAGGGTTGTCCAGCCTAATCTCTAAGGTTCTTGTGAGGATACAAAAAAGGAAAAAAAAAATGTTGTTATAAAAACTGAAAAACTAAAGAACTCTATTAATTAAAAAAGAATTTACTAAAATAACTTTCTTCTTACCCAATTTCTTTTCTGCATGTGATTCAAAAGCAGGTAGACTGGCTATCTGGCAGGTGCAACCGTCCTGAATTAGTCCCATTCTCGCTTATCTGAAGTGCTCTCATCAGCATCTGTAAGACAAAAATCATGACTGATTATCAACTGGAGTTCTTTAGTGTTGGTTGTAACAGGGCCTGGTCAATAGTAGGTACTCAATAAATGATTATTGAATCAATTTAGAAGTGCCATAATTTAAAACATTTGACAAGATTCCACTCCCATAGCTGTTTAAAGTCAAAATGATGACTAAACCAACTCAGTTACCCAGAGCATAGCGATAAATGCTCTTCTGGCAGAATTAACAATTGTGGTGACTGTCTGGCAGGGATGCCCAGCGTTTATATAAAAAGAAGGGTGCAAGGTAAAATTTAAAATTTGAAGATGGCATTAAACACTTCATTGTAATATATCACAGCATAATATTCAGCAAATAATGCACGTGGATTTCGTAAGCTCTGTGAGTAACCAGAGCATTTGCGATGTGCACGGCACAGAACAGTGAATGGTGGTGGGGCGGGGGGGTATAAGGAAGAGAGAAATAATCTTAATTGATATACTCAAGACCTAGAAAAGGGTTGAAGAGTCATTGTAAATTCAAGATACCAGCAAATGCCGACGACAATCAGGAAGAAGGTTGGGAAGAATAAAGAAGATTCCTTCTTTATCATTATTATATTTTGCTCTCTTTTGGACAGCTTTATTGAGATATAATTCACAACCATACAATTCGCCAATTTAACGTGTACAACTAACTGACTTTTAGTATAGTGCAGAGCTGTGCATCCATCACGACAATCAATTTTAGAACATTTCATTAGCCCAAGAAGGTGCTCCATACCTCCTTGCTGTCACCTCCCAACCTCTGCAATGCCCCCTTCCTTTGTCCTAGGCAACCACTAATCAATCTACTTTCTGTCCCTACAGATTTGTAAATTCTGGACATTTCATAGGAGCCCTGGTGGAAAAGTGGTTAAAGTGCTCATCTGATAACCAAAAGGTCGGTGGTTCGAATCTACCAGCTGCTCTGCAGGAGAAAAATGTGGCAGTCTACTTCCATGAGGATTTACAGCCTTGGAAACCCCATGGGGCAGCTCTACTCTGTCCTGTGGGGTTACTGTGAGTCAGAATTGACTCGACAACAATGGCTTATTTCACTTAGCATAATGTTTTCAAAGTATCTATGTTGTAGCATGTATCAGTATTTCATTTTTTTATTGCTGAATAATATTTTATTGTAAGGGTATACCACATTTTATTTATTCATTTAACAATTGAGGGACACTTGGGTTGTCTCCACGTTTTGACTGTTATGAATAATGCTGCTATGAACATTTGTGTATAAGTGTTTGTGTGGGCACATTTTTTGAGTCTTTTGGATATATACCTAGGAGTAGAATTGCTAGATCATATGGTAACTCTATGTTTACCTTTTTGCATAATTGCTAGACTGTTTTCCAAAGTAACTGCCCATTTTACATTCCCACCGGCAGTAGATGAGGGTTCCAATTTCAATACATTCTCATCAATATGTGTAATTGGCTGATTTTTTGCTTATAGCCATCCTAGTGGGTGTAAGGAGCCCTGGTGGGCAAAGTGGAAGTGGTACCTCATTGTGATTTTGAATTGCGCTTATCTGATGGCTGTGTCTGCTTCACAAAAGTCAACCATGCAAGGTGTGGATTTAAATAACTAGGACTAGATGCTCTTCACCAGTATAAAAACACCCAAAGAAAATAACCCATCTCTCAAGCACACTCTTCCCTCACCATATACTGTACTGTCACTCAGAGAAGCATTCCATTCCTGCTGATGGACAGAATATTGGTTGATTCCATCCATTTTTTTATAATTTATACTTCGTTTTAAAAATCAAAGTGAAAGCATACATATGGTTTACAGAAACAGATATGGTTTCAAAATGTATTCTGAGAAATAGCAATCTCCCACCTCCACATTCTCCCACCCATTTACCACTCCTTAGATACAACCATCCTTTTTTATTTTTAAAGTCATATCATCAGAGGCTATCTTCTACCGTCTCTCTCTCTCCAACATTTGTCTCAATACTTTTATAACTATTTTTTCTCCTTTTTAAAATTTTATTAACAGTATTACTGAGATATAATTATGTACTATACAATTAACCTATGTAAAGTGTACATTGCACCTTGTGTATTCACAAGTTTGTGCAATTATCACTACCATCGACTTCTAGAACATTTTCATCACGCCTAAAAAAAATCCCTGCACCCATTAGCAGTCACTCCTCATGCAATTCCTTCCCACCCTTGCAAACCACTAATTTACTTTCTGTCTCTATAAGTTTACCTATTTTGGATATTTCACACACACAATAAATGGAATCATACAATATGTGTTTTTTTTTATGACTGTCTTATTTCATTTAGCATAATATTTTCAAGGTTAATCCTTGTTGTAGCATGAATCAGTGTTACATTTCTTTTTATTGCTCAGTAACATTCCATTGTATGGCTATACCAGGTATTACTTATCCTTTCATCCATTGATAGACCTTTAAGTTGTTTTTACTTTCTCACTATTATGAATAATGCTGCTATGAACATTTGTGTACAAGCTTTTGTGTGAGCATATGTTTTCATTTCTCTTAGGTGTACATCTAAGGAGCGACATGGCTGGGTCACATCGTAACTCTGTGTTTAACTTTCTTTTTTCTTTTTTTTAATGAGATATAATTTACATATCATAAAATTTACCATTTTAAAGTGTGCAATTTAGTGGGTTTTAGTATATTAGCAAGGTTATGTAAGTATCACCATCTAATTCCAGAAGATTTTATTTGTATTTTTTGTTTATTTTGCTTTAAGCGAAAGTTTACAAATCAAGTCAGTTTCTCATACAAAAACTTATACACACCTTGCTATGTTCTCCTAGCTGCTCTCCCCGTAATGAGATAGCACACTCCTCCTCTCCACCCTGTGTTCCCCATGTCCATTCAACCAGCTCCTGTCCCCCTCTACCTTCTTGTCTTGCCTCCAGACAGGTAATTCCAGAAGATGTTGACCACCCCATACCATCAGCACACACTCCACATTTCTCCGTCTCCCCAGCTCCTGGCAGCCACTAATCTCTTCCCTGTACTATGGATTTGCATATTCTGGACTATGTTAAACTTTCTGAGGAAGAAAAGAGGATTCTTACACTGTTGTCTATTAACCACTTCATTTCTGAAGCATAAATCATTTGATTATACACACACACCTATTTCTTTTGTCATCACTGCCACAGTCACTTTCCCATACTCTTAGCACAGCTTTGTACCTGTTAAAATACAAAACTAGGGAAAAATATTGGCAACATACAGCAAAGTATTATTATACTTAACAGAGAGAGGGGTTTACTGATCAATAAGAAATACATCATCTTCCCAGTAATCATATAATTACAACTAAACCAAGATAATTTTTTGAATTGAAAAGATTCTTTTCAAAAGTGGATTTAAACACTGTAATACCCAGTATTGCTAACGGTGTAAGAAAACAGGCACTCTCATATTCTGTCGGTTACAGTTTAAAGTGGTATAATATTTCTTAAGGCCAATTTAGTCAAAAGTATAAAAAAATCTTTAAAATATACATACTCCTTGTTACAGAAATTCCATCTTAATGAATTCATTCTAAATAAATAATCTTAGGAGCACCTAAAGCTATAGGTATAGGTTCGTTCATTATCTCATTGTTATTTATAATAACAGGCAACAGGAAACGATCTAAATATTATTTAAAATGAGGTAAGTTAGTTCACTTACCAAACAGCCATATATGATCAAGTATCATGCTACAGTTAGAGAAAATATTTGGTGACAGGAAAATGTTCATGATTCTTGGTTAAGGGAAAAAAACAAAACAAAAACTGACTAGAAAGCAATATTGACTATTATCCTAATACAGTGAAACCTGTGAGCGCTGGAACTCAACAGGACTGCCTTGTCTTTCCGGGTTTCGCAAGTTTTTCATCTTTGATGGGGGGCAGTCTGACCACTTCTCTATTACTTGTTTTAGTGGAAAATATTTGAGTTTTTCTTCTTTGATAGGTTCTGGCCTTACACAGGTTCCAGCTTTTGCAGGTAGTCCCTGACTTACAATGTATTCAAGTTATGTTGAACTGCACTCGAGACCTACATTTTTTTTTCCTACCTCCCAATACAACAGCTCTGATTCAGCCTATGGGTCAAGGTGCAATCACTACTTTCAAGGCATACTATCTACTGACTACATTTGCTCAGGCAATAGTTGCAATAGATGGAAGTACAGTAACATGAAATTTCTAGAAGATTTATATTCTTCAGTGTATCCAGAACATGTCATCTTCCTGGGAGGCAGTTATGGGAAAACATAGGCAGGGGATTTTGAAAACATTTCTGAGTTATGTGAACACACTCTAAACATTTGATCAGGATAATATCATGAAGGAGATTGGTGGAAAAATCTCCCATATGGTGAGAAGGCTGAAATTTAGAACTAACCAAAAAAACCCAAACCCGTTGCCGTCCAGTCAATTCCAACTCATAGCGGCCTTATAAGATGGAGTAGAACTGCTCCATGGAGTTTCCAAGGAGTGCCTGGTAGATTCAAACTGATGACCTTTGGGTTAGCAGCTGTAGCTTTTAACCACTAAGCCACCAGGGCTTTAGAACCAGATATCACCAGTGTGGGACGGCATATAGCTCATGAGGAAGGGGAAATGACAAATCAGGATTTAATGGATTTTGAAGAGGAAAGAAATGCTGAAGAAGAAATAAGTAATGAGGAAGAGGAAGCAGAGAAGTTTCACAGTGAAAGGATTAGCTGCATTTTTTTCTGAACTAAATCAAGAGCTTCAGTTGCTTGAAAACAAGAACTGAATGCTGATCACTTTGCTAAAGTCGATAGGCAGAATCAGGAAGCAGAGAGATGTTTCTGCAAAATATATGAAGAAAAAAAAGGAAAGGACCATACAGATAACTCTAACTTTCTGACTAGAAATGCCTTCCCCAATCCCAAGGATAATCCAGATGATCCAGAACCTTCCACAAGTGAAGTTATTATCGCGATTGACAAAATGCCAACTTTGTCCAACTCTTCTTCATCGTCGGAGTATATTTTTATAATTTGTGTATTTTTATGTATGTATTAAAATATATCTGTAAGTTTATATGTGTTTCCAACCCTCACAGACAAAGATTGGATTTACAAAGATACTGATAATAAAAGGCAATAATAATGAAAAATAAAAAGAGGCATTCGACTTATGTTAGAAAAGACTTAAAATGGAGTAGTCAGAACAGAACTCCTCTGGGGACTACCTGTATAAAAATTTGGTGTTATGCATAGAAAAGAAAGCTCACAAAACTTTTATGAAATTTATCTCTAGGTGAGAGAACTTGGGATGGTTTTTGCATTGTTGTTGTTAGGTTCTGTCGAGTAGATTTCAACTGATAGCAATCCTATGTGACAGAGTGGAACTGCCCCATTGGGTTTTCTAGGCTGTCATCCTTACAGGAGCAGATACCAAGTCTTTCCCCAGCTGAGTCGCTTTCCGGTAACAGACAAGCACTTAACCATTGCATTACCAGGTCTCTCTAATTTTTGTATAAAAATAAACCAAACCTAACCCATTGCCTTCAAGTTGATCCAGACTCATAGTGACCCTAAAGGACAGGGTAGCACTGCCCCATAGAGCTTCCAAGGAGTGTCTGGTGGATTTGAACTGCTAACTTTTTGGTTAGCAGATGTAGCTCTTAGCCACTACACCACCAGGGTTTCCATATAGGTACTACGAAAGTCAGGGTCATAGCTCAGATATGTAGAAATATTATTTATTGCTCTAAACTGAGTGAAACTTACTATGAGATTCCATTTCCGATGACAGCAAAAACATTTAATCTTGATAATTACAGGTAGCTTAGTCACTTGCAGCATAAAATTGAATACCTTTTGGTTAATAGACCCAGTCAGAGTTGGCTTACTATTTTATCACTTCAAAGTTTGATATCTGTCCTGATTTCTCAAGGTTTCTTCCCTTTCCCTGCCCCTCTTCTCAGGATCTCTGGGGAGGAGTAGTTTTCATAATATAATGGCACTGAGGGAGGGCCTCTGGCTCCTGGTCCTTCCTTGCTGGCTCCTGCTGACGCTAGTTGAGGGACAGCTTGCCAGCCTGTCTTCACTGCATATGCCCTTTGAGTGTCTGAGGCAACGTGACTTCTGCTGTCTTCACTGTTAAGGCCCTGTGGTTATTCTACTTGCCCCACCAGGGGACCCTCTTCCCTACTCTATCACTCCACCACGTCCTTGACTTGCTTCATCTCAGCCCTCTTGGGGAGGTTGGTTTTCCTCTGCCACCTAGTTCCCAGTTCTGGCTGATTGCCTTGCAGTGACTCCTGGCAGGACACTGGCTCAATCCTCAGCACCCCAACCCCAGCATGTGGGAACTTTCGTATCTTCTCTTTGCCTTTTGCAGACTTGAAGGAACTAGAATGGGAAGGGGTGGGAGAGGTGAGACTCTCCAGCCTCTCTCTTTGCTGAAGGATGAGACACTGACAATTCTACTCTGCTTAGGCTGTCCTGTGCTGCCTTAGGCTCTCTGCATGGCATTCTCTTAGAATCCCAAATGGAAGGAAGACAAGCCCCCAGGGCCGATGGATGCCAGAAAGAACTCTGGTAGTCTCCATTCTCTTCCTCACAGCTTTTTTTTTTTTTTTTTTAACTTTTATTGAGCTTCAAGTGAGTGTTTACAAATCAAGTCAGACTGTCACATATAAGTTTATATACACCTTACTCCATACTCCCACTTGCTCTCCCCCTAATGAGTCAGCCCTTCCAGTCTCTCCTTTCGTGACAATTTTGCCAGCTTCCAACTCTCCCTATCCTCCCCTCCCCCCTCCAGACAGGAGATGCCAACACAGTCTCAAGTGTCCACCTGATACAAATAGCTCACTCTTCATCAGCATCTCTCTCCTACCCACTGTCCAGTCCCTTCCATGTCTGATGAGTTGTCTTCGGGAATGGTTCCTGTCCTGGGCCAACAGAAGGTTTGGGGACCATGACCGCCAGGATTCCTCTAGTCTCAGTCAGACCATTAAGTACGGTCTTTTTCCTCACAGCTTTTAAGGAGGAGAGAAGATGGGGAGTAAACCCTACTGAAATAATCACTCCTCTTTTGTCCTCTCTTTACTCCTTCTCCTCCTCCTGCCTCTCCTCCTCTTTCCCCTCCCTCCCCTACACCCCCCCTCCAGGCCCCAGTTTCTCCCCTCCCCTTCCTCTCACCTCCTCACCTCCTCCCAGCCAGGGGCTGATATAATCTTCTTCCTGAATGTACCAAAATTGTGCCCACACTCTCACCTCATACTCACTCCCCATTGGGAATAAGTAAAAGCTCTAGGTTTGTTACTCATGGGGATCCATCCATAAATTCTTTTTTTCTCAGCAAACCCTGCCTGCTGCAAATTAAAGCCTGACTTTTTAGGTTATCATTGCTGTTTTTAAAAGATTTATTTTGAAAGTTAAAACTAAGCAATGCTGTTTTCTTTTTAGTGGAATACATACTTTTTGAGGAACAGGAAATATCTGAGTGACAGTGGGTGCAGAGCTGCAGTACAATAAAAAAAAAAATTTTTTTCTTTTTTAAAGCTTATCTTAAAAAACACAGTGAGTTTTTTAAATTTTTTTTTTAATTTGAAAAACATGATCTTGCTATTTCATTAAGCTAGATTTTCTAGATTTTCAATAATGACTCTGTATTACTTTGGTGCTTGGGTTATCTGAGTATGTTTGAAATTTTCCCAGTTCTCCATCTTATTATAGTTCCCCAGTCCCTATCACCTCACGTCTAAACTCCTCTCTGCTTTTTAATATTTCATAATCTGCCACAGAGCCACCTAACCAGGCTTCTCTCCCACTGGTCCCAGTACATATCTCTTTTCCAGTCAGGGCAGTCTCCCAGTACTTATAAAAAAAATTATAGCTGAGCCAAAAAGAGGCATGTTAATCACGAGTCTAGCGGCAAGAAAAGAAGCCACAGCATGAGCCAACACGTGGAGCAAAAGGAGGAGGAAGAGTGGGAGGTGGATGAGGCTAAAGAGCTATCCAAGGGTCTGTGTTGGAGAGCTGTGCCCACGATGCCGGGAAGCATGGATTTTATGTGATGTAGTAATGTTTCTATTTACCTTTCAGAAGCATTACTCTGGAGGAAGTGTGGAATAGGAAAAACTGGATAAGGATATGCTTGAAGCCAGGAAGATGAGTTAGAAGTTTATTGCAAAAGATGAGGCAACCTGCACTAAGGCAATTGTATCCAGGATGAAGAAGAAAGAGTGATTCTATGAGAGAGGTTCTAGGTGGTTGGGTAGAATATGGGGTGGAAGACGAAGGGAATGGTCTAGAGTGACATGCAGGGTTTTGGCTGCAATGCCTGTGTGACTGGTAGTGTCAGTCACAACATGTGGAATGTATGAGGAAAAGTGGATTTGAGAAGAAAAACAATTCAGTTTTGGTCATATTGAGTTTGAAGTGGCTGTGGGTCACCCAGATGGAGACAGAAGTCTGAAGTTTTGGGAAGCAGTCAGGGCTCAAGGTACAGATTTGGAAGACATCTGCATAGAGGTGATGGATGAAGCTACAGGGCTTATAAGTGAGACAAGATTATGGTCCAGGGAAGAGAGTCCTAAGGGTCATTTATTATTAAGAAGCCACAAGAGTGGCTATAAATTTTCTCCAAAAAACTCTGGCATATTACAAGACAAATATCATAAAACCTGTGAAAGAGGAAGGGCTTCATTTTTAACTTTGTCAAAATGTAGTTCCTGAACAGCACTAAGGCTTCAGGGAGGGAAATGAAGTATGATGAACCCCTTATGTACTTTTTCACCATCATATTGGCCAAAGGGAAGAGTTGAGGAAGGCTGGCCATCTTTTTGTAATCAGGATGGATGGATGGATGGATGGATGGATGGATGGATGGATGGATGGATGGATGGATGGATGGATGGATGGATGGATGGATGGATGGATGGATGGATGGATGGATGGATGGATGATGGATGATGGATGGATGGATGATGGATGGATGGATTGATGGGTTGGAAGAATATATTGAAGGCAGGAAGAAATTGCTGCTGAAAACATGAAAATATGCAACTGTCTCTGGAAAAGTTACTCTCTTAAGAATTTACAGTTAATTACTTAAGTGCTGGGACACAGAATAAGATGACAACACTTATTAGTAGCTGCTGCAAGACTATTTCTTAATTTTCACTGTGAATTCCATTAAATTTGGAAAGAAATAAGCTAATGGTACCAGTTCCTTCTTATACAAGGGGCACTGACAGAGTGCTGACAGAGAGGGGGAAACAATGATTTCTGGTCACAACCCAAGGTCCCATATTATTTAATTTAATATTGGCCAGGTTGTTTAACCTCTTGGCCAATTTTGCTGCCTCTCCTTTCCAAAAAAAGGAGGGGGCATAATTTTAATTTTAATTCGCATTTATGTTTGAAGATTAAAAGATGAGCATTTTATATTTATATAAATATATGTTATATAAAATATAATAAACACGTCCAACTCAGAAACATTTGTTTTGATTGAAATTTTAAAATAATTAAATGTGTCCCTTTATTTTCACACTTTTCCTCTGTATTTGTAATAGTTGACCTACGGAATTACTTTTAAAAGGTTATCCCTACCATATTGTTTTAAGTATTCCATCAATATTGTATTAAGCTGCCCTCTGGTGGTTTTTAATTTAGTAAATATCTTTAACAATCTCGATATCTGATGTGTAGTATATTTAAGATCTTGTAGTTTGTTTAATACTATATTAATTCTTACTTTCTACTTATTTGACAGGGCCTTTGAGTTATGTTCATTTAATAATAATGGACACTGTCTAATATCCGGAGGAGGGAAAGATAATTAGCAAATTCATGAAGCAGGGATTGTATGTCTACGGTAACAAATCACTGCTATTCGCATAGTTTCTTTTAGTTATTAGAGTACAGAACTGATTGATAATGGGCTTCAGTCAGAATGTACAGAATATAGCAACCAAATACACCTGAAAATTAAAGTATGTTTATGTAGTGACGCTCCCTGGTGACTTTATTAAAAACTCTCACATCAAACAAAACCATATAATTAGCTTTCAATAAATGTGTAAAAATATCCTCATTAATGAATTGGCTAAATGTTTGTTGCTGCTCCAACTAATTTGAAATACAGAACTATCTTTTAACCTCCTACCAAGACATAAGCATGATATGCTTGTTGAAAACAGATAATTCTCTTCAAGCCAGTTTCTTTTCTTTTGATAATAAAATGGAAACCGTCAATCACTGCTGTTTTATTTTGCTGAACTTTCTCCAGTGTAACCATAAATTCAGGGGAAGGAGATACACATTATTTGAGATTATCGAGATTTTTGAGATTCAAATGCTTTATTTAGGCATTTGAGTATCTGTACCTGCTGTGTGTCTAACTCCGTGTGGCTTGCACTCTGAAAATTAAGACCATTCCGTAAAACAAGTTCCAAATACATCTTGAGCTATTACATCATCACAGGAATTAGTGTTTAAGAAAATAAAAGTGCTTCAATAATTCAGGAAAGAATTGAGAGCTTTGTTAGCTGCAGGGCGGGGGATAAAATCTTCGTAGAGGAAATGGCGCTTGAACTCGGCTGTGATAGACTGATAGGATTTTCATGCAAGGAGTGAAATGTTGAAGACATTTCAGATGGGAAAGTGAAGATGAACACAAATATGTAAGGGAATCGTGTTGGTGAAAGCACTGAGGGAATTTAGCTTGAAAATCAGTCATTTTCTAAAATAAATTTAGAGTATATTATAATTATGTATGTTAAAATCTGACACAGTGGCTGCAACGATGGGCTCGAGCTTGGCAATGATTGTGAGGATGGTGCAGGACTGGCCAGTGTTTTGCTTTGTTGTATGTAGGGTTGCTATGAGTTGGAACCAACTTAATGCCACTTAACAACAACAAACTAAATCTGCAGCTATGTTTAGCAAAATTCAGGAGGTTTGTAGTAAAAGCAGTTTTATCTAAGTAGACAACACAACCAGCTACTCACCACTACCACTGAGTGATTGACCACTATCAGTACTTGAGTTAGTAGGATGAATGGACCAATAGTTATAACAGAGGCTAAATACAGTTATTACATTATTTTAAGCTATTAATTTTTTTTTTAATTGAAATATCATCTACATGGAGGGGAATGAACAGCGCTTAGGTATACAGTTGAACTGGTTTTGACAAAACTGACACACATATTTCAATTTTGATACCCACGTAATCTAGAATATTATACCATGGCATTAATTTCCCTTAGCCCCTTTCCAGTCATTCCCCCGAGCTTCACCACCCCCTCAAGCAACTACTGTTCAGATTTCTGTAACTACAGATTAGTTTTGTCTATTTTTTTTTTATTTATGTTTTTATAATAGTGGTCTCATACAGTACTTGTCCTTTTCTGATTGACTTACTTCAGTCAGCATGATGCCCTCCAGATTCATCTGGGTCGCGAGATGTTTTGCAGACTTGTCACTGCTCTTTACCATTGCATAGTATTCTGTTGTATGTATGTACCATAGTTTGTTCATCCATTCATCTGTTGATGGGCACTTAGGTTGTTTCCATCTTTTCACTGTTGTGAATAAAGCCACAATGAACATGGGTATGCATATGACTATTCGTATGATGGCTATTTCTCTAGGATATATTCCTAGGAGTGGGATTGCAGGATCATATGGTATTTCTATTTCTAGCTTTTTAAGGAAGCACCATACCATTTTCCAAAATGGTTGTATCATTTTGCATGCCCACCAGCAGTACATAAGAGTTCCAATCTCTCTGCAGCCTCTCCAACATTTGTTATTTTCTGTTTTTTTGGTTCGTGCCAGTAAGGTAGGGGTGAGATGGTATCTCATAGTAGTTTTGATTTGCGTTTCTCTATGGCTAGTGATTGTGAGCATTTCCTCATGTGTCTGCTAGCTGCCCAAATGTCTTGTTTGGTGAACCATCTGTTCATATCCTTTGCCCATTTTTTAATTGGATTATTTGTATTTTTATTGTAGAGGTGTTGGATTTTCCTGTAGATTTTAGAGGTTAGACCTTTGTCGGATTTGTCATAACGAATTTTTTTTCCCCAATATGTAGGTCCTCTTTTCACTCTTTTCGTGAAGACTTTTGATGAGCATAAGTGTTTAATTTTTAGAAAATCCCAGTTATCTAGGTTGTCTTCTGGTGTTTGTGTATTGTTAATTACAGTTTGTGTCCTGTTTAGTCTGTATATTAGGGCTCCTAGTGTTGACCCTGTTTTTTCTTGTGTGATCTTTAGTTTGTGGTTTTATATTTAGGTCTTTGATCCATTTTAATTAGTTTTTGTGTGTGGTGTGAGGAATGGGTCTTGTTTCATTTTTTTACAGATGGACATCCAGTTTTACCAGCACCATTTGTTAAAAAGACTGTTTTTCTCCATTTGATGGACTTTGGGCCATTGTCAAAGGTCAGGTGGCCATTGGTAGAAGGATTTACATCTGGATTCCCTATTCTGTTCCATTAGTCAAAACGTGTCTGTTGTTATACCAGTACCAGGCTGTTTTGACTACTGTAGCTGTATAGTAGGTTCTGAGGTCAGGTAGTGTGAGGCCTCCTACTCTGTTCTTCTTTTTTAATAATGCTTTACTTATCCAAAAAAAAAATTTTTTTTTTTTTTTTACTTATCCAGGGCCTCTTTCCTTTCCATATAAAGTTGATGATTAATTTTTCCATCTCTTTAAAGAATGTTGTTGGTATTTCGATCGAGATTGCACTGTATTTGTATATTGTCTTTGGTAGAATTGACATTTTCACAATGTTGAGTCTCTCTATCCATGAGCATGGTATGTTTTTCCATTTATGTAGGTCTCGTTTGATTTCTCGCAGTAGTGTTTCATAGTTTTCTTTATATAGATCCTTTATGTCCCTGGTTAGATTTATTCCTAAGTTTTTTTTCCTTCTTCAGGGGATATTATAAATGGTATTGCTTTCTTGATTTCCTTTTTGTTGTTCTCTTTATTGGTATATAAGAATCCAACTGATTTTTGTATGTTTATCTTGTATCTACTACTCTCCTAAATCTTTCTATTAGTTCCAGTAGTTTTCTTGTGGAGTCTTTAGGGTTCTCTATGCGTTACTATTAAACTATAGTTTTACTTCTTCTTTACCAATTTGGGTACCCTTAATTTCTTTTTCTTGCCTTATTGCTCTAGCTAGGACTTCCAGCACAATGATAAATAGGAGTGATGATGAAGGGCATCCTTGTCTTGTTCCCATTCTCAGGGGGAATGTTTGCAGCCTCTCTTTGTTGAGAATGATGTTGCTTGTTGGTTTTGTATAGATAACGTTTATTATGTTGAGGAATTTCCCTTCTATTTCTATTTTATTGAGAGTTTTTATCAGGAATGGATGTTGGGCTTCATTGAAAGACTTTTCCGCATCAATTGAAATGATCTTGTGATTCTTCTCTTTTGTTTTGTGTGGTGGATTATCTTGATTGATTTTCTAATGTTGAACCATCCTTGCATACCTGGTATAAGTCCCACTTGGTCATGGTGTATTATTTTTTTTATATGGTACTGAATTCTATTGGCTAGAGTTTTACTGAGAATTTTTGCATTCATATTCATGGAAGATATTGGTCTGTAATTTTTTTTGTGTGTGTGATGTTTTTGCCTAATTTTTGTACCAGGGATATGCTGGCTTCATAGAATGAATTTGGAAGTATCACTTCCTTTTCTATGTTCTGAAATAGTTTGAGTAGTACTGGTGCAAGTTCTTCTCTGAACGTTTGGTAGAATTCTCCAGTGAAGCCATCTGGGCCAGAACTTTTTATTGTTGAAAGGTTGTTTTTTTTTTTTTCCTTCACCTTTTCACTCTCTTCTCTTGTTATGGGTCTGTTCAGATTGTTGACTTCAGTTTGTGTTAGTTTAGGTAGGTGGTATGTTTCTAGAAATTTGTCCATTTCCTCTAGGTTTTCAAATTTGTTGGAGTACAGTTTTTCACTGTACACTGTTATGATCCTTTTTATTTCAATTGAGTCTGTTGCAATACCCCTCAGGTCATTTCTTATTTGGGCTATTTGCTTCCTCTCCTGTTTTTCTTTTGTCAATTTGCCAATGATTTGTTAATTTTGCTGATCCTTTCAAAGAACCAGCTTTTAGTTTTGTTAGTTCTTTCTATTGCTTTTCTATTCTCTATTTCATTTATTTCTACTCTGATCTTTCTTCTGGTGGCTGTGGGTTTCTTCTTTTGCTGTTCTCTTTCTATTTGTTCAAGTTGTAGGGCTAATATTTTGATTTTGTCCCTTTTTTTTTTTTATGAGTGCATCCATTGCTATAAATTGACCTCTTGGATCTGCCTTTGCTGTGTCCCAAAGATTTTGGTGTTTTCATTTTCATTTGATTCCGGAAAATTTTTTAGTCCATCTTTGATGTCGACTGTTACCCTGTGGTTTTTATGCAAGGTGTTATACGGTTTCCATGTATTTGATTTTTTTCTTGCTCTTCCTGTTATTAATTTCTACTTTTATAATGCTGTGATCAGAGATGATGTTTTATATTATTTCAATGTTTTGGATTTTGTTGAGGGTTGTTTTGTGGCCTAAGACGGAGTCTATTGTACAGAATATTCCATGTGCATTGGAAAAGAATGTATACTTTGCTGTTGTTGAGTGGAGTGTTCTATATATATTTATGAGGTCAAGATGGTTGATTGTGGCCTTTAGATCGTCTCTATCTTTGCTGAGTTTCTTTTTAGATGTTCTGTCCTTTACCAAGAATGGTGTATTGAAACTCCTACTATTGTTGTGAAACTGTCATTTTCTCTTTTCAGTGTTGTTAGAGTTTGTTCTATGTATTTTGGAGCCCTGTTGTTGGGGTCATAGATATATATCATGGTTATGTCATCATGGTGCATTTTCCCTTTAATCATTGTATAGTGTTCCTTCTTGTCTTTTATGATGGATTTTGCCTTAAAGCCTATTTTATCTGAGATTAGTATTGCCATTCCTGCTCTTTTTTGGTTGCTGTTTGCTTGATATATTTTTTTCCATCCTTTGATTTTTAATATATTTATGTCTTTGTATCAGAGGTGTGTCTCTTGTAGACATCACATCGATGGGTCTTTTTTTTTTTAATCTCTTCTCTCACTCTGTCGCTTTACAGGTGCATTTAAACCATTCACATTCAGTGTGATTATCGATAGGTGTGAATTTATTGCTGTCATTTTGTAGTGCCTTTTTTTTTTTTTTTGTGCTAAGATGTTCTTTGTTCCTCTTACTCTCCTGTGCTGAGTTTCTTTCATTTGTGTGATTTTTTTAGTCTCTTTTGTTATTGTAGATCTTGTGTTTACTGAGAACTTATGGTTTTCTTCTTGATTTTGATGAGTAAGTTTGTTAACTTTCTTTGTGGTTACCTTGAAATTTAACTCTTCCTAAGTTTGAGCTAGTCTTTTATTACTTGATATCACCTTGACTTCCTCTCCATTTGAAAGTTCTATACAACAATATAAAATGCTTCATGAATTTGTGTATCATCCTTGTACAGGGGTTTTGCTAATCTTCTTTGTAT
Organism: Elephas maximus indicus; assembly: GCF_024166365.1. Classification (NCBI taxonomy): domain Eukaryota; kingdom Metazoa; phylum Chordata; class Mammalia; order Proboscidea; family Elephantidae; genus Elephas; species Elephas maximus. The sequence goes on along the minus strand of NC_064826.1, from coordinate 60,520,925 downwards.
CGTTCCAATTTTAGTATATGTGCTGCCGGTGAGCATGCTAAGTTCTGTTTGAAGGCAGGTAATTTTTGTTTGCAGGGTTGGGGGCTAGGAAACCTTCAGTGGATCTTTTGACTATGCAAAGATAAAGTCAAAATCTTTTCTAGTTTGAAGGGTTTTAAAAACTCCAAGAGGCTAAACTGCAAATGATACACTAGGTTGGGAAAGGTTTTAGACCATGGTGTAAGGGGGAAACTGGATTTTTTTCCCTGTCTCTGTTCCTCAGATGAGATGGGAATTTGTATTCAGGGTAGGCAGGAATTTGGAGGAAGGCATAAATATGGGGTAGAACGCAGGGATGGAGGGTAAGGGAGATCAACTACATCTTAGCAGCATGTCAAGGAATAAAGTCAAAGCTCAGAGCTGAGCTCCCCTTGGGAAGTGAACTCCTGAAGCACTTGTATCCACTGGCTGCCCTTCTGCAAGGTGTTTACATTCTCTGGACCTGAGTCTTTGGTTGCTGTTAGTGGCAAGGCTAAGCTATACCCAGTATTGCTTTAGATCATTAAGAGAGCAAGAAAGGCTGCCTTCCTGCTAGGAGTGAATCTGGAAGGGAAGGAAGCAGAAACATGCAAAATAGCCTAAAGGGTAAATTGAAAAATTTTGCAAGTGGAATGCGAACCACAGAGAGAATACCAAGTGTTTGGTTTAGATGTAACATTATATTCCAAATAGATGTGAAGCACCATGTATTTATTGTTAGAATTTCTGGGTTTTCAAGAAAGAAATTCAGATCAAGTGAAGGATTAATTAATTAGGCAAAGGGTAGGAATACATACAAGATTAAATTCTTTTTTTTTTTTTTTTAAATCAGTTTGAAAAGATGAAGGCTAAGTGGGGGTATGACAGTAATTCTACAGCATAAAAGTTGTATTCAATAGGGGTGAATTTGGAATTTTCTGATTTACATAAGATCATCTAAACACCATTTCTTAAACTTTAACATTCAGAGAAATAACCTGAATAATAGGGTGAAATGTAGATTCTAATTTGGTAAAACTGGGAGGGGACCTGAGAGTCTTATTTTTAACAAGCTCTAGAACAATGATTATCAAAGTGTGTTCTTTGGACTAACAGCATCAATATCATTTGGGAATGGGTTAGAATGCAAATTGTTAGGCTCTGGGTTTAAAAGGAGGAACTGGTGGATTTGAACTGCCCACCTTTTGGTTAGCAGCCAAATTCTTAACCACTCCACCACCAGCGTTCCACTTCAGAGCTACTATATTGGAAGCTCTAGAGGTGGGGCCCAGCAATCTGTGATTTTTTTTTCAGGTGATCCTGATCTACATTCAAGTTTTAGAACGACTGTTCTAGCGTCGCACTGTTGATAGCCACTACTCACATGTAGCCATTTTAGTTATAAAAAGTTCAGTAAAATTAAAAATTTACTTGTTCATTCACACTCAGGGGCAGATTAACCAGTAAGCAAGGGCTTACAGTAAGCAAGGTAAACACAGGCTTACTTGTGTTTACTTACTAATTTTCACAAGGGTTTCGCCACATCTTTGAATGTGTGACTCACGCAAGCCACATTTCAAATACTCAGTAGCCACATGGGACTAGTGGCTACTTTATTGGCCAGCACAGATACAGAACATTTCCAACATTGCAAGAAGCTCTATTGGACAGTGCTGCTCTACAGCACTTGTTCCTAATCCTAGCTTCCCATTAGAATCACCTTGTGACACTTTTTTTTTTTTTAAGTACTGTTGCCTGGGCCCCCCAAGGCCAATTGAGTCAGTCTCTGGGGGTGAGACCTACACCATCAAAAGATCCCACTGTGCTGAATTCTTGCCTCAGGTTATGAAGATTGTAAGCAGCAGGAGAAAAGTGGGAATGTGAGGTTGGGGAGATAATCCTATCTACTGCAGTTTCAAGGGATGGGAGATGGGTTTTTGAAATCCTACTTTGGAACTTTGAATGTTTTACCTCCATAAACTCCTCCTTCCGTGCTGTGATACAGTCATGAAACAGAAACAGTTTCTTCCCTCAATAGTTTATAATCTAGCTTGGAAGTCAGTCCCCAAATAAGTAATCACAATAAGGGGAGCAAGAGTTATGATATGAGATGTGCTATGTGTGTTAGAAGAAGCCCTGGTGGCACAGTGGTTAAGTGCTCAGCTGCTACCTAAAAGGTCAGCTGTTCAAACCCACCAGCTGCTTCACAGGAGAAAGATGTGGCAGTCTGCTTCTGTAAAGATTTACAGCCTTGGAAGCCCTATGGGGCAGTTTTACTGTGTCCTACAGGGTCTTCATGAGTTGGAATTGACTCAGTGGCAATAGGTTTTTGGCTCTGGTATTGTTGCCAGTGCCTCTACGTCTTCAGTTAGATAAGGTTCTTTCCTCTCACTGGTCAAGAATGAGCAGGTAAGGCACGGAGAGTTTTCTACACAAAGTTTTATTGAAGAGGCAAGCGGAGACGAAGAGGGCCTAGGCAATGCTTACCCCCGTCTCACAGAACAAAGGATTTGCATGGATTTTAAAAATTCTTGAGCAGGAAAAAGATTCATGTTTATTCAGAGGCATAGGCGGGATTTTCCAGCAAGTAGCCCATTTAGGGCAGGGATAGGTTAACTAAGGTGCGGCACAGCTGCTTTCTAAGATGGCTCCTGTCCTGGAGGCTTCCGGGATTCGTAGCAGGACTTATGGAGTGTTGTGCCTGCGCAGTCTCTCGCTCGCTGAGTTTGATTCCCCAGCTGCAACTGCAGCCCCTCACTGCCCCTGGTGGAAGGTCACACAGCAGTCACAGGTGGAGGTTCTGCGCATGTCCCTGGGGCTGGTTTCATCCGGCTGCTTCTGAAAGACAACTTTAAGGAAGTTTCCGGGCTGTTTTCTGATATCCTGCCCCATTGTTCTGGGGAATGGCTTTGTTTCTGCACCCTGGCCCATTTCCTGTTACTTCACTAATTTGTTTATGTGAATTGCAGATTTGGGGGCCTCTCTGTTCCCTGTCTTAGAATGTGCTTTAGAAGCCCATAGCAGAGATCTTTAAAGATCAGGAAAAATCTCTCTGGACAAGGGACATCGAAGTAGAGACCAGAAAGATGAATCAGAGTTGTTTTTTTTTTTAAATTGTACTTTAGATGAAGGTTTATAGAGCAAACTAGCTTCTCATTAAACAATTAATACACATACTATTTTGTGGTGTTGGTTGCCAATCCCACGACATGACAACATTCTCCCTTTTTCGACCTTCCGTTCTTCATTACTAACTTTCCTGTCCCCTCCTGCCCTCTAGTCCTTGCCCCGGGCCAGTATGCCCATTTAGTCTCGTTTTGTTTTATGGGCCTGTCTTATCTTTGGCTGAAGGGTGAACCTCATGAGTGACTTCATTACTGAGCTAAAAGAGTGTCCAGGTGCCATACTCTCAGGGTTTATCCAGGCTCTGTCGCACCACTAAATCTGGTCTTTTTGCATGTGTGTGAGTTAGAATTTTGTTCCACATTTTACTCTGGCTTTGTCCAGGACCCTCTATTGTGATCCCTGTCAGAGCAGTCTGTGGTGGTAGCCAGGCACCATCTAGTTGTGCTGGACTCAATCTGGTGGAGGTTGTGGTACTTGTGGTCCATTAGTCCTTTGGACTAATCTTGCCCTTGTATCTTTGGTTTTCTTCATTCTTTCGTGCTCCAGCCAGGGTGACACTAGTGGAATATCTTAGATGGCCGCTCACAAGATTTTAAGATCCCAGACGCTACTGACCGAAATAGAATGTAGAATATTTTCTTTATAAATTATGTTACACCAATTGAGCAAGATGTTCCCCAAGACCATATTCCCACAGGCCTCAACCCAGTAATTTGGCCCCTCAGGGAGTTTGGCTGTATCTATGGAGCTTCCATGACCTTGCCTTGGACAAGTTGTGCTGGCTTCCCCAGTATTGTGTACTGTCTTACCCTTCACCAAAGTTACCACTTATCTATTGTCTATTTAATGTTTTTCCATCCCTACTCCCTCCCTCCCTCATAATCATCAAAGATTGTAAGCAAACCTTTTCATGAGTTTTTATAGTAGTAGTCTTATACAATATTTGTCCTTTCATGATTGTCTTATTTCACTCAGCATAATGTCCTTCAGATTCATCTATGTTGTGAGATGCTTCGCAGATTCATCATTGTTCTTTATCATTGTGTAGTATTCTGTTGTGTGTACATACCATAGTTTGTTTATCCATTCATTTGTTGATGAGCACCTAGGTTGTTTCCATCTTTTTGCTATTGTGTAAATAGAAGTTTTTCAGGAGAAGAGGAGGGGCGGGAAGTTTTCCAGACAAATGAAACAATACGTGCAAAAGCCCAAAAGCAAGAGAGATTATGATGAGCTCAAGAAAAGGAGTGAAGTTTGCAATGGTTGTAGTGTATGATACATAAGAGATGGCTGGAGAGTTTTTCAGGGACCAGATCACTCAGGGCCTTATAAATAAGGTGACCTTGCATCCCATTTTTCCAGACAGTCTCAGTTTACACACCTGTCCCTTAATAATTATTAATAGCACTCACTTTCACTCTCAAAAGTGCCCCATTAGACAATAACTTAAATGTCACACTACCTGTAAGCTCTGATATACAACTTTGACTTTATCCTGGGGGCAACAAGAAGATATTGAAGAATTTTAAGCAGGGAACTGACATTTTCTAAGTGTTATAGTGTCTTTTGGAATGATCCCTCAGGCTGCAGAGAGAATGAGCTTGTAGTAACTGTTTTGCAGACCAGTTAGAAGGCTGTTACAGTTATCCAGGTAAAAGACAACTCTCCTGGGCCAGAATTGTGGGATTGTGAATGGAGAGAAGTGGATAGAACTGTAAACTATTTAGAAAGTAGAACAGATAACAATTGGGTACAGGAGTCAGGTTGAATATTCTAGTTGGGGAAAAATGGCCAGGTATTAGTATCATTTATTATTATACATAAAGAAGAGGAGGATTAAGTGAGTGGGTGTGGGATGTTAATGATAAGTTTAGTTCTATATTTGCTGAGTTTGAGGGGAGTTGTTATATATATGTCTGAAGCTCAGGAAGAAGCTAGGGATATCAATTCAGGATTCTTTAGGAAGTGACATTGCCCCACTAGAGTGTGTAGAGCAGGAAGCTCAGACAACCTGGAGCTGAATCCTGAGAGGCACAAGTTTTTAGGGCAGAGTAAAAAGAGTCTCCAGAGGGTAATGCAAAATGGTACAGTCACTGTGGGAAAGAGTTTGGCGGTTCCTCAAAAAGTTAAACATAGAACTACCATACGACCCAGCAATCTCAATCCTAGGTATATTCCCAAGAGTCTTGAAAGCAGGGACTCAAACAGATACCTGAGCACCAATGTTTATTGTAGCATTATTCACAATATCCCAAAGATGGAAACAACCTAAGTGTCCATTAACAGATGAATGGATAAATAAAATGTGATATATCCATACAATGAAATATTTATTCAGCCATAAAGAGAAATGAAGCCCTGATTCATGCTACAACATGGATGAACCTTGAAAACATTACATTGAGTGAAATGAGTCATACATGAAAGGACAAGTATTGTATGACCCCACTTATATGAAATATCTAGAATAGGCAACTGCATACAGACAAAATTTATTAGTGGTTACCAGGGGCTGGGGGGGAGGAGAGAATGGGAGTTATTGTTCAAAGGGCACTGAGTTTCTGTTTGGGGCAATGTAAAACTTTTGCAGATGGATGGTGGTGAGTGATGGTAGTACAACATGGTGAAAGTAATTAATGCAGGGGTGGTGCTTACCTTGCTTACCAGATCACCTGTAGTGAAATTTTTCATTACAGATTAGTAAGTAAGCACAAGTAAGCCCATGGTTACCTTGCTTACTGGGTCATCCACCTCCATCAAGGACTGTAAATTTAAAAAGAGGCTTTGATTCTGTTGGAAGGTGCTATGGGGATGGGAGAGAGAAAGGTGCCAGCCATACTTAAAACAGAATCTTTGATGTGGTGAAAAGAAATGTGAAATTGTTCACTATGGACAATCTGGTAAGTAAGGTAAGCACAATGCCTGTTGGATAATCTGCCCCTGAATTAAGGTCATTAAATTGTACACCTAAAAGTGATTAAGATGGCAAACTTTTTGTTATATATTTCACCACTCTTAAAAAAAAAAAAAAAGAGCCTGCAAAGGAAAGGAAATGGAATGGTCTGAAAGATAGGAGGAAACAGGGGAATCTGGTATATCAGAAACGAAGGAAGGAAAACATGTTTGAGAAGGACAGTTGGTTAACAGTATTAACTAATAAAGAAATGTCAAGTAAGATATGGTCTGGAAATTCCCAGTGGATTTAATAGTCTGCATGGTTTTGAAGATGTTGGTGAGAGAACTTTCTGTGGAATTGATAGGAGTAAAGCCTACACACCAGTGAAATTAGGAGGCAGATGAAATGGAAGAGAAATGAAGACAGTAAATGTAGATACTTCAAGAAGTTTTTTACTCTAAAAAACCAAAAACAATTGCCATCGATTTGACTGTGACTCATGATAAACCCATATGTGACAGAGTAGAACTGTACTCCATTGGTTTTCAATGGCTAATTTTTTGAAAGTAGATTGCCTGCCTTTTCTTCGTGAGCCTCCAATCCTTACGTTAGCAACCAAGGTGCATTAACTGTTTGCAACACCCAGTAACTTACTGTGAAGAGGTGGGGAGAAATGGGGAGTAGCTAGAAGGGAGATTGGAATTGAAGGGCTTTTTTTTCTTTTTTTTTTAAAATAGTGTCCCCCTCTCCCATGTTTAATTGCTGATTAGAAGGAGCAAATAGAGAAGATTTGAAGATGTGGGGAAAGAGAGAAGCAGGTGGGAAGGATCTAGAGCAATAATGAAGGTTATATTAGACATCTTTGCTATATAACAAACCACCCTAAAATTTAGTGGCTTAAAAGAGCAAACATTTATTATCTCACAATTTCTGTGGATCAGGAACCACGGCTTAGCTTAAACGGGTACATTTGCCTCAAAGTCTGTCATGAGGTTGCAGTCATGCCATCTGCTTCAGCTATTATCTCTTCTGAAGGCTCATCTAGGGGGGAGGATCTGCTTCTAAGCTTGCGTTGTGGTTGTTGTCAGCTTTCAGTTCCTCACAGGTTGTTGGACTGAGAGCCTCAATTTCTTTCTGGGTGTCAACTAGAAGCCACCCTTGGTACCTGAACCTCTCCATAGAGCTACCCACAACATAGGAACTAGCTTCCTTCAAAGTAAGTGAGAGAGCAAGAGAGAGCTAGAGAATGACCAAGGCAGAAGCCACAGTCTTTTTGTAATCTAACCTTGGAAGTGACATCTCATTACTTTTGCTGTATTCTGTTCATTAGAAGTGAGTCACAAAGTCCAAGCACATTCAAAAGGTGGGCATTACACAAAGACATGAATCCCAGGAGGCAAAGATCACTGTGAGCCATCTTAGAGGCTGTCTACCCAAAAGAGATAGTAAATATAAACGGGATACCTGTTCTATGGTAATAGAAAGAAAGGGGCAAGAGTTGGATTTGGATTAGAGTAGTTTTTTACAATTAGAGTGTGAAATAAAAAGAGAACCTTTCAGGTGACTCTGTCTTCTACATGTCGTAAGTAAGATATATAGTCTTTCTCTGAGGGTAAGGAGAGAATTAAGGTGATTGGAGTTTTTTTTAATTATTTATTTATTCTTTTTTAATTAAAAAAATTTTTTTTATTGTGCTTTAGGTGAAAGTTTACAGCTCGTTTTGTGACCCTAGTTGCCTTCCCTATAATGTGACAGCACACTCCCCCTTTCCACCTTGCCTTTCCCGTGTCCATTCAACCAGTTCCTCTCCCTTTCTGCCTTCTCATCTCACCTCTGGACAGAGGTTGCCCATTTAGTCTTGTGTATCTACTCGAACTAAGAAGCACACTCTAATCTTTGTCTGAAGATTTGGCTTTGAGAACAGTTTCAGTTTTGGGTTGACAGAGAGTCCAGGGGCCATGTGTTCTGGGGATCCTCTAGTCTCAGTCAGACCATTAAATCTGGTCTTTTTACATGAATTTGAGTTCTGCATCCCACTTTTCTCCTGGTCCATCAGGGATTCTCTGTTGTGTTCCCTGTCAGGGTGGTCATTGGTGGTAGCTGGGCACCATCTAGTTCTTCTGGTCTCAGGCTGATGAAGTCTCTGGTTTATGTGGACTTTTTGTCTCTTGGGCTAATATTTTCCTGGTGTTTTGGTGTTCTTCATTCTCCTTTGCTAAGGTGATTGGAGTTTTGATGGCAGAGAAGTGGAGAGTGGAGTGAAGGTAGTGGAGAAGGTTTGAAACAATCATTGTGAGAAAGAGAGAGGTAAGTCAGAAAATGGATAATAGGCTAAAAATATTGTTGGCCCAGCTGAAGGGGGTATCCATAAATTTATAGTGAAATCAATATGCCCAATACAGCAGTTTTTCTCCAACAGCACTTGGTAATAGGCAAGAAGTTTTCCATGGCTTGGAATCTAGACTTTCTGGAGCCATGAAAAATGGATGAACCCCTGAAATTATTGCCCTGAGATAATCTTTAAACAGTAAACCAAAAATATCCCCTGAAGTCATCTTGAAACCAAAAAATAGTTTAGCTTAACTAGTAACAAAGTCTGCCTTGAGCATTATGCTCTTTTAAGAACTATCTATACAGGATCAAATTGACATCAGCAACTCTAAAGATTAATGTCTTAGTCATTTAGTGCTGCTATAACAGAAATACTGCAAGTGGATGACTTTAACAAAGAGGAATTTATTTCCTTACAGTAAAGTAGGCTAAAAGTCCAAATTCAGGGCATCAGCTCCAGGGGAAGGCTTTCTCCCTCTGTTGGTCTTCTCATCAATCTTCTCCCAGACTAAGAGCTTCTCCTTGCAGGGATCCTGGATCCAAAAGACATGCTCTGCTGCTGGCACAGCTTTCTTGGTGGTATGAAGTCCCCCCTCTCTGCTTGCTTTCCTTCCCTTTTTATCTCTTGAGAGATTAAAGGTGGTGTAGAACACACCCCAGAGAAACTCCCTTTACATTGGATCCGGGTTGCAACCTGGGCAAGAGTGTTAAACAATCCCACCATAATCCTCTTTATCATAAAATTACAATCACGAAACAGATGACAACCACACAATACTGGGAATTGTGGCCTAACCAAGTTGACATATATTTTGGGGGGACACAATTCAATCCATGATAATTAGATAGGCACCTTAGGGGGTAGTGAGTTTAGGGTAATGAGGGAGGAACAACTCAGAAAAGGAGAATGGCTGCACAACTTGAAAAATGTAATCAATGCCATTGAGTTGAACATGAACAAACTGTTGAATTGTTGTATTTCTGTTGTGTATATTCTCAAGAACAACAAAATGTATTTAGGAAAAAAAAACCATAAACCAAAAAAAAAAGTTCTCCATGGCTACTTCCTAATCATTGCCTATTGCCCATTTGGGAAAATTGCTAAAGATTTATATAACCATAAAATTTAACAAAATAGCTGCCAGTTTCAGAGTCTAAAAAAGGAACCTGTTATACAGAAAGTTTCATTAGCCAAATAATTCAGATCAGGTTAGCACAAAATAGGTCAGACTGCTAAGTTACATGCCATAAAGTTTTCTCTTTAGCTTCCTTCACTGAATTCATGCTTGCTTGATTCTTTGGCTATGAAACTCTCTATATCAGAGGTTCCTTTTTTAGACTCTGAAAATTGCAGTGATTTTATTAAATTTTAACAAATAAATAAATAATCAACCACGACTTATCTATCAGTTTGTCATACCGTGGTGGCTTATGTGTTGCTGTGATGCTGGAAGATATGCCACCAATATTTCAAATACCAGCAGGGTCACCCATGGTGGAAAAGTTTCAGCAGAGCTTCCAGAAAAGATAGACAAGAGGCGGAGCCAAGATGGCCAAATAGACAGACGCTTCCAGCGAGCCCTCTTTATAATAAAGACCCGAAAAAACAAGTGAAACGAGTATATTTGTGACAAGCTGAGAGCCCTGATGTTCAAAGGCAAGCTTAGAAAATGAACTGAGGGGCAAGGGGAGGAAGAGACCATTAAGAAGCGGAGAGGACTTACCAGACCTGAATCATGGGTAGCCCTCAGACACCATTCCTGGAGTGGCTGTGGTGGCAGGTTGGTACTGGCATTTAGCCGCAGTTTCCTCCGGGAGTAGCAGCCAGCCACACAGCCAACTTACACCTCTGGAACCTGAGGAGAACAGCGCTCTCAGTAAAAGATAAGTGCTTGCGTATATTTTACTGTGCACCCCCCACCCCCAAGCCAGCTTCAGCAGCTGAATTCCCTGAGCCTGAAATAGGCACTACTGAGCACCTAGAGCCATCCTCCCGGCCTTGGGGAAGAAAAAATTTTGCAATTTGGGGAAAAGATAATTTGCCAGCTCCACTCATCAGGGGAGCTCAGGACAGAAGCGGCTGCTGTCCAGGCATAAACCTTCCGTGGACTTTGAGCACATTTCCCTTCTGCATGGACCTGTGTGGGCCTATTTTGGGAGAATAGGCCCTTGTTGGCAGACTCCAACCATTTCAGCTGTGCAGTGGAGAGGTGGGTATTTGATGTTTGACATTCCTTTGCCTATTAAACAAGGTCCTCACCTACCCACATCAGGGACCTAAGGACTGGTAGCTCCTCTCAGTTCACCCAGCCACCCGCGACAGAGGTCCAAAGATAACTGGTACCTCCCAATCCTTACAACCAAAAACTTTGGGTGCCCATGGTCTGTCCGCAGAACCCACCCACATCCACGCTCTGGGGAACAGGGACACGCTTTCCTCAGAGACACTCAGGGGTCAGGTCTCAGCCTCCTGCCTTGTTCAGAGTGTGACCCCCTGCTGCAAACAGATACCGGTACCTACACCAATCACCCCTGCCCCTCTAAGACTGTAAGACAGAGCCTGTACCACACACTTGATATCAGCTACCTGGAAACCTGAGCTGAATTCATACAAGAAAACTGAATGGACTCTTAGACTGATATACCCGATAACAGCTCTAGCCAGCTGGGGACAGGACACCAGAGCTCCAAAGGTGAAAATAATCAAGTTAGCTCACTCAAGCAACCCATAGGGGTATACCAAAACAAAACAAAGCAAGAAGCTATGACACAGTAAGCAAGCATAAACTAAGCAAGCATAAACTAACACAATAACCTATAGATGGCTCGGAGACAAAAGTCAATATCAAGTCACATAAAGAAACAGACCATGATCAACTCAACAGGCTCTCAAAACAAATAACCCAGGGATCTTCTAGAAGAAAGTTCATTTCTGGAATTACCAGAGCCAGAATACAAAACTTTAATATACAAAACCCTTCAAGACATCAGGAAGGAAATGAGGTAATATGCAGAACGAGCCAAGGAACACACAGATAAAGCAACTGAAGAAATTAGAAAGATTATTCAGGAACATAATGAAAAGTTTAATAAGCTGGAAAAATCCATAGACAGACAGCAATCAGAAATTCAGTAGATTAACAATAAAATTAAGGAAGTAGACAACTCAATAGAAAGTCAGTGGAGCAGAATTGAGCAAGTAGAAGCTAGAACTTCTGAACTCAAAGATAAATCACTTGGCACTAATATATTTGAAGAAAAATCAGATAAAAGAATTTCAAAAGATGAAGAAACCTTAAGAATCATGTGGGACTCTATCAAGAGAAATAACCAATGAGTGATTGGAGTACCAGAAAGGGAGGGATAACAGAAAATACAGAGAGAGTTATTGGAGATTTGTTGGCAGAAAACTTCCCTGATATTGTGAAAGATGTGAAGATATCGATCCAAGATGCTCATCGAACTCCACATAAGGTAGATGTTAAAAGAAAGTCACCAGGACGTATTACAATCAAACTTGCCAAAACCAAACATAAAGAGAGAATTATAAGAGCAGCAAGGGATAAATGAAAAGTCACCTACAAAGGAGAGCCAATAAGAATAAGCTCAGACTACTCAGCAGAAACTATGCAGCGAAGAAGACAATAGGATGACATATTTAAAAAATTGAAGGAAAAAAACTGCCTACCAAGAAGAATATATCCAGCAAAACGGTCTCTTAAATATGAAGGTGAAATTAAGACATTTCCAGATAAACACAGGTTTAGGGAATTCGTAAAAACCAAACCAAAACTACAGGAAATACTGAAGGGAGTTCTTTGGTTAGGAAATCAATAATATCAGGTATCAACCCAAGACTAGAACACTGGGCAGAGCAACCAGACGTCAACCCAGACAGGGAAATCCAAAAAAACAAAGCAAGATTATTAAAAAAAAAAAAAAAAAAAAAGCTCAAAACAGGGTAATAGCGATGTTATTGTATAAAAGAAGACAACACTAAAATAATAAAGGGGGACTAAGAAATGTAATCATACACCTTGCATATGGAGAGGAAGATATGGCAATACAAAGAAATAAAAGTTAGGTTTAAACTTAGAAAAATAATAAGGTAACTACAAAGGAGACAAACTATCCTACTAAAAAAAAAAATACAAGAAAAAAATAGGGACTGAGCAGAAACAAAATCAACAACAACAAATATGAGGAAAGGACAATATACAATCTACTCAGCACATAAAGTGGGAAAAAGAAACTGTCAATACACAAAAAAAAGACATCAAAATGATACCACTAAATTCATACCTATCCAGAATGGATTAAAAAACAAGATCTGTCTATATGCTGCCTACGAAGGACACACATTAGACTTAGAGACACAAACAAACTAAAACTCAAAGGATGGAAAAAAATATATCAAGCAAACAACAATCAAAAAAGAGCAGGAGTGGCAATATTAATTTCTGACAAAATAGATTTTAAAGTTAAATCCACCAGAAAGGATAAGGAAGGACACTATAAAATGATTAAAGTGAAAATACACCAAGAAGATATAACCATATTAAATATTTATGCACCCAATGACAGGGCTGCAAGATACATAAAACAAACTCTATCAGCATTGAAAAGTGAGATAGACAGCTCCAAAATAATAGTAGGGGACTTCAACACACCACTTTCGGTGAAGGATAGGACATCCAGAAAGAAGCTCAATAAAGACACAGAGATCTAAATGCCACAACCAACCAACTTGACCTCGTAGAAATTTACAGAATACTACACCCAACACCGACCAAGTATACTTTCTTTTCCAGTGCACATGGAACATTCTCTAGAATAGACCACATATTAGGTCATAAAGCAAGCCTTAGCAGAATTGAAAACACTGAAGTATTACAAAGCATCTTCTCTGACCATAAGGCCATAAAAGTGGAAATCAATAACAGGAAAAGCAGGGAAAAGAAATCAAACACTTGGAAACTGAACAATACCCTGCTCAAAAAAGACTGGATTATAGAAGACATTAAGGATGGAATAAAGAAATTCATAGAATCAATGAGAATGAAAACACTTCCTATCAGAACCTTTGCAACACAGCAAAAGTGGTGCTCAGAGGCCAATTTATATCAACAAATGCACACATGCAAAACGAAGAAAGGGCCAAAAATCAAAGAATTATCCCTACAACTTGAACAAATAGAGAGCAACAAAAGAAATCCTCAGACACCAGAAGAAAACAAATAATAAAAATTAGAGCAGAACTAAATGAAACAGGAAACAGAAAAACAATTGAAAGAATTACCAAGACCAAAAACTGATTTTTTGAAAAAAATCAACAAAATTGATAAGCCACTGGCCAAACTAACAAAAGAAAAACAGGAGAGGAACCAAATAACCCGAATAAGAAATGAGATGGGCAATGTTACCACAGACCCAACTGTAATTAAAAGAATCGTATCAGATTACTATGAAAAATTAAATTTGAAAACCTAGAAGAAATGGATGAATTCCTAGAAACACGCTACCTACCTAAACTAACACAAACAGAGGTAGAACAACTAAATAGACCCATAACAAAAGAAGAGATTGAAAAGGTAATCAAAAAACTCCCAACAAAAAAAAGCCCTGGTCCGGATGGCTTCACTGCAGAGTTCTACCAAACTTTCAGAGAAGAGTTAACACCACTACTACTGAAGGTATTTCACAGCATAGAAAAGGACAGAATACTGCCAAACTCATTCTATGAAGCCACCATATCTGTGATACCAAAACCAGGTAAAGACACCCCAAGAAAAGAAAATTATAGACCTATATCCCTCATAAACGTAGATGCAAAAATCCTCAACAAAATTCTAGCCAATAGAATTCAACAACATATCAAAAAAATAATTCATCATGACCAAGTGGGATTCATACCAGGTATGCAGGGATGGTTCAACATTAGAAAAACAATCTCCATCACATAAATAAAACAAAAGACAAGAATCACATGATTTTATCAATTGATGCAGAAAAGGCATTTGACAAAGTTCAGCACTCATTCATGATAAAAACTCTCAGCAAAATAGGAATAGAAGGAAAATTACTCAGCATAATAAAGGGCATTTATACCAAGCCAACAGCCAACATCACCCTAAATGGAGAGAGCCTGAAAGCATTCCCACTGAGATCGGGAACCAGGCAAGGATGCCTTTTATCACCACTTTTATTCAACATTGTGTTGGAGGTCCTAGAGAGAGCAATTAGGCTAGATAGAGAAATAAAGGGCATCCAGACTGGCAATGAAGAAGTGAAAGTATCTCTATTTGCCAAAAAAAAAAAAAAAAAACCAGTGCCATCGAGTCAATTCCAACTCATAGCGACCCTATAGGACAGGATAGAACTGCCCCACAGTGTTTCCAAAGAGCACCTGGCAGATTTGAACTGCCAACCTTTTGGTTAGCAGCCATAACACTTAACAAGTACACACAGATGACATGATTTTATATGCAGAAAACCCTAAGGAATCCTCGAGAAAACTACTGAAACTAATAGAAGAGTTCAACAGAGTATCAGGATACAAGATAAACATACAAAAATCAGTTGGATTCCTCTACACCAACAAAAAGAATATCGAAGAAGAAATCACCAAATCAATGCCATTTACAGTAGCCCCCAAGAAGATAAAATACTTAGGAATAAATCTTACCAGAGATGTAAAAGATTTATACAAAGAAAACTGCAGTACACTTCTGCAAGAAACCAAGAGACTTACATAAGTGGAAAAACATACCTTGCTCATGGATAGGAAGACATAACATTACAAAAAATGTCTATTCTACCAAAAGCGATCTATACAAAAACATAAAAATGCAATTCCGATCCAAATCCCAACGACATTCTTTAATGAGATGGAGAAACAAATCACCAACTTCATATGGAAGGGAAAGAGGCCCTGGATAAATAAGGCATTACTGAAAAGAAGAACAAAGCGGGAGGCCTTACTTTATCTGATTTTAGAACCTATTATACCGCCACAGTAGTCAAAACAGCCTGGTACTGGTACAACAACAGATACATAGACCAATGGAACAGAATTGAGAATCCAGACATAAATCCATCCACATATGAGCACTTGATATTTGACAAAGGCCCCAAAACAGTTAAATGGGGAAAAGACAGTCTTTTTAATAAATGGTGCTGGCATAACTGGATATCCATCTGCAAAAAAATGAAACAAGGCCCATACCTTACTCCATGCACAAAAACAAGCTCAAAATGGATCAAAGACCTAAGCATAACATCTAAAATGATAAAGATCATGGAATAAAAAATAGAGACAATGTTAGGAGCCCTAATATATGGGATAAACAGTATACAAAACATTATTAAGAATGCAGAAGAAAAACTAGATAACTAGGAGCTCCTAAAAATCAAACACCTATGCTCATCCAAAGACTTCACCAAAAGAGTTAAAAGACTACCTACAGACCATGAAAAAGTTTTTAGCTATGACATTTTCTATCAGCGCCTGATCTCTAAAATCTACATGATATTGCAAAAACCCAACTACAAAAAGACAAATAACCCAATTAAAAAATGGGTGAAAGATATGAATAGACACTTCACTAAAGAAGACATTCCGGTAGCTAGCAGATACATAAGGAAATGTTCATGATCATTAGCCATTAGAGAAATGCAGATCAAAACTACAATGAGATTTCATCTCACTGCAACAAGGCTGGGATTAATCCAAAAAACACAAAATAATAAATGTTGGAGAGGCTGTGGAGAGATTGGAACACTTCTACACTGCTGGTGGGAATGTCAAATGGTACAACCACTTTGGAAATCGATTTGGCACTTCCTTAAAAAGCTAGAAGTAGAACTACCATAGGATCCAGCAATCCCACTCCTCGGAATATATCCTAGAGAAATGAGTCTTTACACGAACAGATATATGCACACCCATGTTTACTGTAGCACTGTTTACAATAGCAAAAGCATGGAACCAACCAAGGTGTCCATCAATGGATGAATGGATAAATAAATTATGGTATATTAACGCAATGGAATACTATGGATCCATAAAGAACAGTGAGGAATCTGTGAAACGTTTCATAACATGGAGGAACCTGGAAGGCATTATGCTGAGTGAAATCAGTCAGTTGCAAAAGGACAAATATTGCATACGGCCACTATTATAAGAACTTGAGAAATAGTTTAAACTGAGAAGAAAACATTCTTTTGTGGTTACAAGAGGCGGGAGGGAGGGAGGGTGGGAGAGGGGTATTCACTAATTAGATAGTAGATAAGAACTACTTTAGGTGAAGGGAATGACAACACACAATACAGGGGAGGTCAGCACAATTGGACTAAACCAAAAGCAAAGAAGTTTCCTGAATAAACTGAATAATTCGAAGGCCAGTGTAGCAGGGGCAGGGGTCTGGGGACCATGGTTTCAGAGGACATCTAAGTCAATTGGCATAATAAAATCTATTAACAAAACATTCTGCATCCCACTTTGAAGAGTGGCATCTGGGGTCTTAAATGCTAGCAAGTGGCCATGTAAGATGCATCAATTGGTCTCAACACACCTGGATCAAAGGAGAATGAAGAACACCAAGGACACAAGGTAATTATAAGCCCAAGAGACAGAAAGGGCCACATGAACCAGAGACTACATCATCCTGAGACCAGAAGAACTAGATGGTGCCTGGCTACAACTGATGCCTGCCCTGACAGGGAACACAACAGAGATCCCCTGAGGGAGCAGGAGAGCAGTGGGATGCAGACCCCAAATTCTCATAAAAAGACCAGACTTAATGGTCTGCATGAGACTGGAAGGACCCCGGTGGTCATGGCCCCCGGACCTTCTGTTGGCCCAGGACAGGAACCATTCCCGAAGCCAACTCTTCAGACATGGATTGGACTGGACAAGGGGTTGGAGAGGGATGCTGGTGAGGAGTAAGCTTCTTGGATCAGGTGGACACTTGAGACTATGTTGGCATCTCCTGCCTGGGGGGGAGATAAGAGGGTAGAGGGGGTTAGAAGCTGGCGAAATGGACACGAAAAGAGCGAGTGGAGGGAGAGAGTGGGCTGTCTCATTAGCGGGAGAGTAATTGGGAATATGTAGCAAGGTGTGAGAGACTGACTTGATTTGTAAACTTTCACTTAAAGTACAATAAAAATTATTTAAAAAAAAAATCCCCCCCTCCCCCAAAAAAAAACAAGGTACAAGGACCTGGAGGTTTATTTCTGAAAAACTGGGCAGTGAAACTTTATGAATAGCACCAGAACATTGATATAGTGCCAGAAGATGAGCCCCTCAGGTAGGAAGGCACTGAAAATACAACCGAGGAAGAGCTGCCTCCTCAAAGTAGAGTCCACCTTAATGATGTGGATGGAGTAAAGCTTTCGGAACCTTCACTTGCTGGTGTGGCACGTCAAAAAATGAGAAGAATCAGCTGCAAGCATCCATTATTATTAAGCAGAACCTGGAATGTATGAAGTATGAATCTAGGAAAACTGGATGTTGTTAAAAATGCAATGGAACACATAAAGATTGATATCTTAGGCATTAGTGAGCTGAAATGGACTAGTATTAGTCATTTTGAATCAAACAATCATGTAGTCTACTAAGCTGGGAATGGCAAATTGAAGAGGAATGGCATCGCATTAATCATCAAAAAGAACATTTCAAGATCCATCCTGAAATACAATGTTGTCAGTGATAGGATAATATCCATAAGCCTATAAGGAAGACCAGTTAATATGATTACTATTCAAATTTATGCACCAACCACCAATGCCAAAGTTGAAGAAATTGAAGATTTATACCAATTTCTGCCCTCTAAAATTGATCAAACACAATCAAGATGCATTGATAGTTGCTGGTGAATGGAACACAAAAGCTGGAAACAAGAACAGTCCATAGTTGGAAAACATGGACTTGGTGATAGAAACAATGACGGAAATCCTATGATAGAATTTTGCAAGACCAAGGACTTCTACATCACCTTTTTCAACGACATAAAAGGTGACTATACACGTGGACCTCACCAGATGGAATACACAGGAATCAAATTGACTACATCTGTGGAAAGAGAAAATGGAGAAGCTCAGTGTCATCAGTCAGAACAAGGCCAGGGGCCAGCTGCAGAACAGACCATCAATTGCTCATATGCAAGTTCAAGTTGATGCTGCAGAAAATTAGAACAAGTCCATGGGAGCCAAAATACAACCTTGAGTATATCCCACCTGAATTTGGAGACCATCTTAAGAATAGATTTGATGCATTAAACACTGAATGACAGAAGTCCAGATGAGTTGTGAGATGACATCAAGGACATTATACAAGAAGAAAGCAAAAAGTCATTGAAAAGGCAGGAAAGAAAGAAAAGATCAAAATGAATATCAGAAGAGACAATGAAACTAGCTCTTGAACATAGAGTAGCTAAAGCAAATGGAGGAAATAATGAAGTGAAAAAGCTGAGCAGAAGATTTCAAAAGGGGATTGAGAAGACAAGCAAAGTATTATACTGAAATGTACAGACCTGGAGTTAGAAAACCAAAAAGGAAGAACATGCTTAGCATTCCTAGAGCTAAAAGAACTGAAGAAAAAATCCAACCCTTCAGTTGCAATTTCAAAGGATTCTATGGGCAAAATATTGAAAGATGCAGGAAGCATCAAAAGCAGATGGATGGAGGAATACACAGAGTGACTGCACCAGAAAGAACTGGTTGATGTTCAATCATTTCAGGAGGTAGCATAAGATCAAGAACCAATGGTCCTGAAGGAAGAAGTCCAAGCTGCCCTGGAGGCATTGGTGAAAAACAAGGCTTTGGGAATTGATGGAATTCCAATTGATATGTTTCAACAAACGCATGAAGTACTGGAGGTGCTCACTTGTGTATGCCAAGAAATTTGCAAGGCAGCTACTTGGCCAACTGACTGGAAGAGATCTATACTGGTCCCCATTGCAAAGAAAGGTGATCCAACAGAATGCATATATTATTGAACAATATCATTATTATCACATGCAAGTAAAATTTTGCTGAAGATAATTCAAAAACAGTTGAAGCAGCACATTGATAGGGAACTAACAGAAAGTCAAGCCAGATTTAGAAGAGGATGTGGAACGAGGGATATCATTGCTGATGTTAGATGGATCTTGGTTGAAAACAGAATACCAGAAAGATGTTTACCTGTTTTATTAAGTATGTAAAGCCATTTAACTGTGTGGATCCTAATAACTTATAGATAACACTGGGAACATGGGAATTCCAGAACACTTGATCATGCTCATGAGGAACCAGTACATAGACCAAGAGGCAGTCATTTGAACAGGAAAAGGGGATACTGTGTGACTTTTAAATCAGGAGAGGTGTGCATCAGGGTTGTATTATTTCACCATACTGGATTCAATTTGTATGCTCAGCAAATAATCCAAGAAACTGAACAATATGAAGGAGAACAAGGCATTAGGATTAAAGGAAGACTCATTAACAGTCTGCGATATACAGATGACACAACCTTGCTTGCTGAAGTGAAAAGAACTTGAAGCACTAACTAATGAAGATCAAACAGTACAGCCTTCAGTATGGACTACATATTAACATAAAGAAAACAAAAAAATCCTCACAACTGAACCAACAAACAACAGTATGATAAATGCAGAAAAGATTGAAGTTGTCAAGGATTTCATTTTACTTGAATCCACAACCAACGCCCATGGAAGCAGCGATCAAGAAATCAAAAGATGCACTGCAATGGGCAAATCTGATACAAATGTCCTCTTTAAAGTGTTGCAAAGCAAATGTGTTACTTTGAGGACTAAGGTGCACCTGGCCTAAGCCATGATATTTTCAATTGTCTCATATGCATGTGAAAGCTTAGCAATGAATAAGGAAGACTGAAGAAGAATTGATGCCTTTGAATTGTGCTATTGGCAAAGAATATTGAACATACCTTGGACTGCCAGAATGAACAAGCTTGTCTTGGAAGAGGTACAGCCAGAGTGCCCCTTGGAAGCAAGGATGGTGAGATTTCATCTCATATACTTTGGATGTGTTTTCAGGAGGGATCTGGAGAAGGATATCATGCTGGTGAGGTAGAGGGTCAGCAAAAAAGAGCAAGACCCTCAATAAGATGGATTGACACACTGGCTGCAATGATGGGCTCAAGAATAGCAACAATTGTGAGGATGATGCAGGGCCAGGCTGTGTTTTGTTCTGTTGTACAAAGGGTCGCTATGAGTCGGAACCTAACAACAACAAATGTAATCAAACCAATCAACCACAGGAGAGAGTTAGAAGTTTCCCATTGATTATTTTGGAAGAGATTGTCTTATGAAAAGTTCTTAAAATGAATTCTTTACACTCATTTACTCCACCTTCTGAGTAAAACCTAATTAACTTTGCTTTTGATACTTTCATTTCCAACATTTAAAACTTTCCCCTATCCCAAAAAGAATGAGATAGCTAACCTCGACTGAAGACCTGGCCAACTTTGAGGGAATTGATGGCACTCTTCTGTCGGCTCTGACCAGATGAGCTAATCACTGTGCGAGCTGCCTGGATGATGCTTGCCCACTGCAGTGGAGGGAAGGCCCTGACAAAAAAACTGGACTAACACGCAATACTGTCTCCCAGCCCTGTATGTATGTATTGTTGGATTGGGAAGATGAAGCTATTCAGACACTGTAGCCTGACTTCACCCAGTTCTGCCTCACCTATTTCTTTATAGTGACACAGCCTAGTGAACACGGCCGTTCAAAGATTGGAACATAAAAAGGCAATTTAATGCAAAAAGAGATTAAATTTTACTACCCTCAAGACACCTTAAAGCCAAGGTACAAACATGAAGAATATAAGCAGTTAGATTTCTCCATAATTGATATTTTCTAAAAGAAGGATTTGAAGGATAAAGAAACAAGGAAATTTAGGATTAATCAATAAAAGAGTGGTTGATAACATTGGTTCTGATAGGGTAGGACATGAAGGCAGGAGGGGCTGAGAGATGTGGAAAGAGCAGAATTGTTGCTGGGTAATCGTGGAAACTCTCTGGGGGCAGTTCTACTCCGTCCTATAGGGTCACTATTAGTTGAAATTGACAGCAATGGGTTTAGGTTGTGCTGATAAATGCAGATCAGATGTGCTGAGAGTGATTAAACCACTCTTGTTTGCATACTGCCAGATTGCTTTTCTGAAAACTCATAACCAGTTACGCACTTAACAGAAGTTTATGAAAATGCTCATCTCACCACAGTTTCATCAGTATTAGGATATTAAATCCTTTTTTAATTTTATGGGACAAAGGTGGTATCCAGTTTTAATGTAGATCTCTTCCAATTACCGATGAAGTTAAACTTTTTCTGTTTCTGTTTCCTTTCCTTTTTCTTTTCTATTGGGGGCAGTTACTGTATTTGTAAAGATTTTTTGAAAATTTTTAGAAAACTTTGTAGCAAATTTATTCATATTCCTTCCACCCCTGCCCCCCTTTCGCTAGTCTTGTCACTTGGCTGTTTCTACCTAAGTTCCTTCATTGGTTGCAAGGTTTTTTGTTCTTTTGTGTGTGTGTTTTGTTTTGTTTGTGTGTGTGTTTTGAGTCTTGATATCATAATTAGTTCCATAGGATCAATTTATAAATCAGTAGGATAGAAAGCAGATCAGTTAGAGCTTTTGGGTTGAAAGCAACAGGAACCAACTCTGGTAAACTTATTAAGGAAAATGGAATTTCACCAGAACTTATAGAATCTATGTGAATCTGTGGAGGACTAGGCTTAGTGGTCAGAGCACCAGAGTAAAAAAAAAAATTAGCCAAGTTCTATCTCCTAGTGCCATCTGGTTATTGAGTAGAAGGATTTGGTCAAAGAGTCTTCAAAGGCCCAGTTCTCATCTATAGTAGGAGACTTGTTGTTGGGTGGCGTCAAATTGATTTCAACTCACAGATCCCAACTGACAGCGTAGAATTTCCCCGTAGGGTTTTCTAGGCCATAATCTTCTTCTTCTTTTTTTAATATTTTATTGTGTTTTTGGTGAAAGTGCACACAGCAAAATTAGGTTCCCATTTAACAATTTCTATACATATTGTTCAGTAATATCAGTTACATTTTCCACATTGTGTCAACATGCTCATTATTTCCATTTTGGTTGCTCTGTTTCCATTAATCTAGCTTACCTGCCCCCTCCCCCAATCTTTGCTTTAGGGTAAATAATGACTGTTTGATCTCTTATAGATTTTTTTATTATTTTTAAAGAAGCACAGTACTCATGGCTGACATTGTTTATTTTATGAGCCAATCTGTTATTTAGCTGAAAGGTGACCTCTAGGAGTAGTTTTCCAGTTCAAAGTTTAAAGGGTATCTCAGAGTGATATGGAGCACTGATAGCACAGTGGTTAAGAACTTGGCTGCTAACCAAAAAAAGGTCAGCAGTTTGAATCTACCAGCTGCTCCTTGGAAACCCTATGGGGTAGTTCTACCCAAGTCAGTTAGACTTGACGGCAATGGCTCTTTTCTCTCTCTTCAGAGTGATTGTCTCAGGGGGTTTCTCTAGTCTCCACCATTACATTAAGTCTGGCCTTTTTTTTTTTTTTAAGAATTTGAGTGTTGTTCTACAATT
This sequence comes from Elephas maximus indicus, assembly GCF_024166365.1. NCBI lineage: Eukaryota > Metazoa > Chordata > Mammalia > Proboscidea > Elephantidae > Elephas > Elephas maximus. Next base: position 60,497,974 of record NC_064826.1, on the reverse strand, counting down.
TTCTCCCATGCTATCCAGGACCACCTATTGTGACCCTGGTCAAAACGGTCAGTAGTGGTAGCTGGCACCATCTAGTTCTTCCAGTCTCAGGATAGATAAGGCTGTGGTTTGTGTAGGCTCTTAGTTCTGTAGACTAGTTTCTTCTTTGACTCTTTGATTTCCTTCTTTCTCTTTTGCTCCAAATGAGTAGGGATCAATAGTTATATCTTAGATGGCTGCTTGCAAGCTTTTAAGACCCCAGATATTACTTACAAAACTAGGATGTAGAACACAAACTCTATGGACTATGTTGTGGCAATTGACCAAGTTATTCTATGAGATTATGGTCCTAAGTCTTCAAACCCAGTAAACCAATCCTGCAAGGTGTTTGGTTATATCTGGGAAGTATCCTTGACTGTGTCCCTTATGTGCTTTATTAAAAATATGTGCAGCACACACAAACATGTATATGCATATGCTTACAGATACACTCATAAATACACACATATATACACACATACCTTCCTATACACATATATGCATACATATCTACCTGTGTAACCAGTCATGTATTTTTTTGGTTGTTACTGCTGTTGTTACAAAATTGTATATCTTACAGCATTTACCAATAATGTCTCTTATTCTCGTGTACTTCTTAGTGTCATCAGGTTGTGCACACTTTACATTCGGTATTGCCTTTCCCATCACCAAAAATAACAAGTGTCTACTGTCTAGACAGTGATCCCTCCCCCCCTCTCCCATCCCTGATAACCATCAAAGAAAGAACATTGATTTCTGTACGTATACCTATTTTTGTCTTGTTATAAAAGTGAGATCACATGTTTGTCCTTTTTTGATTGACTTATTTCACTCAGCATAATGTCCTCTAGATTCATCCACGTTACATTTCACAAACTCATCATTATTCTTTATAGCTATATAATATTCCATTGTATGTATACACCACATTTTGTTTATCCAGTATCCACTGATGGGCACTTAGGTTGTTTCCATCTTCTTGCTTTTGTGATAGACTATAATCTTTACAGGAGCAGATTGCCAGGTCTTTCTCCCGCAGAGCTACTAGGTGGGTTTAAACTGCCAACCTTTCAGCTTAACCCTTGCAGCATAAGGATTCCTTTTAGTGGGGGGAGATGTACCTGAATTTACCATTTTACCAAAAGTATTTTTAAAGCAGAAGAAGTAATTTCCCAAAGGAAACTGGCGTGCTGTTAAGAAGGAGTAATAATGTTGGGGGGCCAAAGACCAAACATCTCTAGGCAAAATTTAGCAGTCTCAAACTAACTTTCACAGACCTTGATTACAGAAAGAACAAACTTTGGGAGTCCCAGTTTAGTGTTTTCTTTTTTTTTTTTAATACTATAAGTATTTTATGAACCATCACTTAGAAACCTATCCAGGAAACATATAATAGAAATGAATTTCCCTATTAAAGTTTTATGAGGTCATCTGACCTTCATGGCTTTCAGAACCACTAGTAAATGACTACTGTTGTTTGGGATGCTTTGTGTGCATTTATAATATTATAGAGGAACGTCTAATTGCTAGAAAACTTTACGATACTTTTGGTAGCAATTTCTATGTGTGAAGCCTTTTCTATGAGGACAATTTCTTTAAAAGAATGTTTTTCTAAAAAAAATAGAAGGGTTTAGAGGTTTGGCAAGCCCACCAGTAACTTTCAGCTGCTTTTATATGTATACCTTCCTTTGTGGTTACACACTTAAAATATCAATGTATTTTATCAAGCAACTGTAGTGCTGACATTTTGCCCACTAGCTATTACGGCAATGACTTTCCAGTGAGAAAAGGCAACAAGACCTGGTTTTCTGAATTGCTGGTTGAAAGCAGTTCCTCCTTGGCAAGTAAGTGGGCATTATAAATAGAAAAGTCACTTTGAAAAGAAACTAAAACCTGAATTTATAAGCAATTTAGGATAAAAAGAAAAGGAATAAGAAAGTGATTCATGTGCTCCATAACACAAGGGATTAAAATCCAAACCTAAAAGCTTTGGGGAACACAGGCAGCTTCTTTCTATTTTCCCTCACTCTGGACTTTCTGTCTCTGTGCATCTCCATTTTTTCCATCTCTTTCTTTATGTCAGCCTTTGCTGTTTCTGCATATAGTGCGTGTCTTAGTTTCCTAGTGCTACCACAACAAAATGTCACAAAGTGGGTAGCTCTAAAAAACAGAAACTTATTGTTTCACAATTTTGGAGGTAGAAGGCTGAATTCATGGCATTGGGAAGGCCAAGTTCTCTCTGTCCACTCTAGGGAAGATTCTTCCTTGTGTCTTCCAGCTTCAGGTAGCCATGGGTATTCACTGGCTTGCAGATGCATCTTCACATGGCGTTTCCTTCTGTCTTCCCCCTGTGTGACTCTGTTTCCATGTCTGTTTTCCCGTTTTATGAGACACCACTCAGAAGTGATTAGAATTAGTACAACCTAGGGTTGCTATGAGTAGGAATTGACTTGACAGCACACAACAACAACAGCAAAACATCTTCAAAGAAAAACCCTATTTCCAAAAATGTCACATTCACAGGTACAGGGGTTAGGACTTCAACATATCTTTTTGGAAGACATAATTCAATCCATAACAGTGCTCTTTTCTCACTTACTACACTATGTAGAGTTATTGCCTGTTTGTGGTCTCTGTTCCCATTAATTGTCCCCTAATATCCATTCAATTTTCTCATATGCATGCAAAAGCTGAACAATGAATAAGGAAGACCGAAGAAGAATTGAAGTCTTTGAATTACAGTGTTGGCGAGGAATATTGACTATACCATGGATTGACAGAAGAACAAACAAATCTGTCTTAGAAGAGGTACAGCCAGAGCGCTCCTTAGAAGCGAGAATGGAGAGACTTCATCTCACATACTTTGAACATGTTATTAGGAGGGATCAGTCCCTGGAGAAGTACATCATGATTGCTAAAGTAGAGGGTCAGTGAAAAAGAGGAAGACCCTCGAGGAGATGGATTGACACAGTGGCTGCAATAATGGGCTCAAACATAGCAAAGATTGTGAGGATAGTGTAGGACCAGGCAGTGTTTTGTTCTGTTGTGCATGGGGTTACTACAAGTCGGAAACAACTTGACGGCACCTAACTTGCCTATTTTCCACAGTAAACCATTTTTTAGCTAGGACTATGACTACTTTGAGAAAGACTACATTTTTCAGGCTTCCTTGTAGCCAGCTGTGCATTTGTGACTCTCTTTTCACCAAAGAGATGAACAGAAATGATAAGTGAAACTTGTAGGTCATGACCTTAAAAGAAGTATGCATTTCCCTTCCCTCTTTCCTGCTGGGTTGTGATGTGGAGCAGATGGTGAGACCTGGAGTAGCTACCCTGTACCCAGAGAGGAAACCAGTGCTAGGAAAGCACAGCCATCCTGTAGGCCTGGGCTCTCCACCTCAGGACTCTCATGTGGGAGAGAAACAAAATTCCATCTCTTCTACTCTGGGTCTCTTTGTCATAGAGGCTTAGGCAGTACTCTAAATAAAATAACCCTTTCATTATTTGAACTTTTATGAAGGTGGGTGGGGAATATTTCCTTTTCCCAGTCTTTAGAACAGCACATATTAAACCAAACCAAACCCACGGCCATTGAGGCAATTTTGACTATTCATAGAGACTCTATAGGACAGAGTAGAACTGCCCCATAGGGTTTCAAAAGAGTAGCTGAGGGATTTGAACAGTTGACCTTTTAGTTAACAGCCAAACTGTTAATCACTTTGCCACCAGGGCTCCCAGCACATATTAAAATTTTTTTTTTTTTTTTAATATGTGCTGGGAGCCCTGGTGGCAAAGTGATTAACAGTTTGGCTGATAGGGACATTTTTATAGAAGTTTGTTTTGTTTTTTAATAAAAGAAAGACTGAGGAATTAGTCATGGTTAGCAAAAATGGGCAGATAGAAAATGTTTCTTTTCTCTGACTCAAGGACAACTTCAGTTTGTGCTAGAATCACTTAGATATAAAAAAAAAAAAAATAGAGACCTTTAAAACCAAGAGATAACATCCAGTATCTTCAAGCTTGCTGACTGAGTCAGTAAAAGCTTTAACAATTGATTTAAAATCTAATTACTGCTGAAAATCGGGAGAAAGATCTTTACTTTAAAATTCCAAGAACATTGCAAATTGTACCACTTGCATCATCCACAGTAAAATAGTTGTTTCGAATATTTTTTTTTATGTACCAGAGCAGTATATTCTTGTTCAAATAACTGCAGAATTTCAAGATGTGCTCAGACCACAAAAAAGATCACTCTTAATATTTTCTTTAGCCTAAAGCTCAATGAGCTGAAAATCTATGACTATACACAAGTTAGAATATAAGTATGTGTCTTGTTGTTGTTAGGTACCATTGAGTTGGTTCCAACTCATAGCAACCCTATGTAAAGCACAACGAAACACTGCCTGGTCCTGCGCCATCCTCACAATCATTGTTATGCTTGAGCCCATTGTTGCAGTCAAGGTGTCAATCCATCTTGTCAAGGGTCTTCCTCTTTTTCACTGACCCTCTACTCTACCAAGCATATATCCTTCCCCAGGGACTGATCCCTCCTGATAACATGCCCAAAGTATGTGAGATGTAGCCTCATCACCCTTGCTTCTAAGGAGCATTCTGGCTGTACTTATTTCAAGACAGATTTGTTCGTTCTTTTGGCAGTACATGGTATATTCAATATTTTTTGCCTACACCACTATTCAAAGGTGTCAATTCTTCAGTCTTCCTTATTCATCGTCCGGCTTTTGCATGCATTTGAGGCAATTAAAAACACCATGGCTTGGGCCGGGCAAACCTTAGTCTTTAAGGTGACATCTTTGCTTTTCAACACTTTAAAGAGATCTTTTTCAGCAGACTTGCCCAATGCAATGAGTTTTTTGATTTCTTGACTGCTGCTTCCACGGGTGTTGATTGGGGATCCAAGTAAAATGAAATCTTTGACAACTTCAATCTTTTCTCCATTTATCATGATGTTTATTGGTCTAGTTGTGAAGAGTTTTGTTTTCTTTATGTTGACATGTAATTCATACTTAGGGCTGTGGTCTTTGATTTTCATCAGTAGGTGCTTCAAGTTCTCTTCACTTTCAGCAAGCAAGGTTGTGTCATCTGCATATTGCAGGTTGTTCATGAGTCTTCCTCCAGTCCTGATGCCCCATTCTTCTTCGTATAGTCCTGTTTCTTGGATTATTTGCTCAGCAGACTGGTATGGTGAAAGGACACAAACCTGACTCACACCGTTCTTGACTTTAAACCATGCAGTATCCCCTTGTTCTGTCTGAACAACTGCCTGTTAGTGTACAGGTTCCTCATGAGCACAACTAAGTGTTCTGGAATTCCCATTCTTCGCAATGTTATCCATAATTTGTTATGATCCACACAGTTGAATGCCTTTGCATAGTCAATAAAACACAGGTAAAAATCTTCTTTATTTTCTGCTTTCAGCTATGGTTCATCTGACATCAACATTGATCTCCCTTGTTCCACGTCCTCTTCTGAATCTGGCTTGAATTTCTGGTAGTTCCCTGCCAATGTACTACACCAACCACAATGGAATGACTTGTGTGTGATATTAATGATATTGTTTGATAATTTCCACATTTTGTTGGATCACTTGTCTTTGGAATGGGTACAAATATGGATATCTTCCAGTTGGTTGGCCAAGTAACTACCTTCCAAATTTCTTGGCATAGACGAGTGAGCGCCTCCAGTGTTGCATCTGTTTGTTGAAACATTTCAATTGGTATTCTCTCGATTCCTGAAGCCTTGTTTTTTTGCGATTCCCTTCAGTGCAGCTTGGACCTCTTTCTTCAGCATCATCGGTTCTTGATCATATGCTACCTCCTGAAGTGGTTGACCTTCGACCAATTCTTTTTGGTATAATGACTCTGCATATTCTTTCCATCTTCTTTTGATTTTTCTTGCGTTTTTAAATATTTTTCCCACAGAATCCAAGAGAAGCTGGAACCAGGAACTGAAAGCTTTCAAGATCCTTGGCTGTACCTCTTGCTCTGTGTATGTGAGAGTCTCTCTCTAGGCCATTTTGGTCTCTCATCTCTGCTCCTTTGTACATTGGCTTCATTTCCCAACCCCCTCTTCCTTTCTACCTCTCTGTAGGACAGTTTTTACTGCTTTTGTATCACATGGTCAAATGGTCATCCCCCCAAAATAGTCCTTAGTGTCCAGGTTCAAGCAACCAGACCAGACTGACTAGAAGTCCCTAGGTTCTAATTCCAAATCTTATGATTGGCTGCAGGCAAACATCTTACAATCATGAGGGTAGAAGTTAAAAATGGTAAGTGCCATAAAAAATAAAGTATTGCTAACATTCAGACTTGAGAGAGATTATTTGTGGCCAAATTTATTGGAAAAAAAATATCACTTAAGATAGAAAGTGAAGAGTTGGTTAGTTTCCATAACTAGAATAAATTCAACACACACAGAAGAGAACAGAGCCAAACCCAGAAATGGAGAAAACTGGGTTATGGTTTCATCATATGAGTCTCCACATAAGCCACACCTAAAGCCAACACAATCCTTGGACTTTCCAAGTCTATGAATAATTCATTCATTTTTTTTTTTTTTGCTGAAGCCAACAAGGAGAAAAGAACAATTTATCTTTAACATTTTGCTTGATTTTATATTTTTAAAATATTTAGAACATGGTATTCAAGCTTCCACTTGTTCTTTTGCTCTGGGACCTGCAGGTCAAAACTGCTACAGTTGCATATTTTGGGTTTAAATTTAATCAAGCAAGAGCGAGAACCCATCCTAGTACTTTAAGATAAAGTCCTGAGAGTTTCTCTGATTGGGTCATTATAGGTTATGTACCCACCTCTGAACCAATTACTGAGGAAGTAGGCTATTTTGGGTCCTCAGTCCCATCCCCTATGACTTAGAATGGAGGTCCACCCAGCCTACCTAGTCTAAAATGGGGGAAGGATAGATCCCACAAAAAAGTTGGGACTGATGCCAGAAGAAAAAGGAATGAATTTTTAAGTTAAGAGGCTGTTTTGGTTTGATTTGTATCTGTTCAAGTCCTAAAACCTGGTACCTGTGAGTATAACCTTATTTGGAAATAGTGTCTTTGTAGACAATTAGTTAACTTGAGGTCATACCAGAGAATGGTAGGCACTAATCTGTCTGGTGTCCTTATTAGAAGAGAAGAGACAGAGAGGAGAGAGGAAGAGGGAGGCAGAGATTAGATTTATGCTGACACAAACCAACTGATGCCTGAGGCTACCAGAAGCTGTAAGAGACAAGGAAGGATCTTGCCCTAGATCTTTCAGAAAGAACATGGCCCTGCTGGCAACTGGCATTTGGATTTCTAGCCTCCAGAACTATGAGAGAATAAATTTCTGTTGTTTTAAGCTACCCGGTTTGTGATACTTTGTTATGGCAGCCCTAGGAAATTAATACAGAGACCAGATATAGTCCTAGAAAATTCTGTCTGGAACTCAGTTCAATGACATTGACGGCTTGTTTTATAAGGTGGCCTGGCAGAACTTGGGTTATCCTAGGGGGAGAGGAGCCACTATTAGGTAAGGAAGGCAAGACTACAGACAGGGCAACTGTGCTAGAAACTGTATCCATGGACAAGCCAACCCAAGGTAAGTGGGGCAAAAAAGATGCTAAACTCAGAAGCTGCCCAGGGATCCTGGGCTCCACCCTGGCACAGCAAAGGCTCGAGGCTTGTCAGAAGCAGATACTCAAGGGAACAGTCCAGGGATCCATGCCTGGTATGATGAGTTAATTCTAAAAACCATGCAGATAGGCTGAGGAACTTATGACTGGACAGAAATGATGGGGAATTGCGCCTGTGGGTAGAGGGCATTTGTGGAAAATGCAAAGGCAGAGGAAATGAGGCAGGAGAGTGAAAACAGAGGCTTGCTTTCCTTAACATTATTTCCAAAGAGAAGGAAAAAAAAAAAAAAAAAGCTGGTCACTTGACTGATGTTTGCAATGTTAGAGCCATTATGACCCAAAGAGAGTTGATATACTTTTTTAAAAGGATTAGGTGAGAACATTATCACTGTTAAAATTTCCAAATAATGTTTATATTTGTCCTACCCCAATTCATAAAATTTTAGGCCCTTTATAAATAGGCGAAAGCATTCAATTTATCACTGTTATATGGATGTGGAAACTAAGGTACAAGTTAATTTAAGGCATGAGTTGGAGGATTTACTTTCCACCCTTTCCCACCACTGTCCCTACCACTTGCTTCTCTTTCTCTAGGGTTTCTGGAGTGATGTTTACATTTACATAGGCTTAATTTTTTGGCTATAACTTTGTGCTTTTTGAAAGAAATGAAAGCATAATACCTTGTATATTGTAGAGACTTGTCAAATATCTGAGTTATATGGGAGAAAGTAAAATAGCTTATACTAATTTGCTAATTTACGTTCTATTGATTCATGGAAATTTGGGCCTAGAAAAAATTCTGAGAGCGCTCTTGTCTATCTTGGCTCTTTTTGACAGAGAAGAATACTGTCTCGGAGGGTAATTAACTGCCTCATGGGGACCTGTCAAACAAAGGTATTGGGTTAATAGGAAATATTCTAGGGTTCCTGAAAATCACTGCTTCCTACTCTGTCTACACATAAGGCTGGATTTAAATGGATCAAGACTAAAGAAGCTTCCTTTTATATCAATAACTTGAAAATATTAATAGTTGTTTCTAAAATAGAAAAAAAAATCATTTGGGAGAACTTTTACTTCACAGTCTTCTCATAGGTGGGATAAGACCTTGGAAATCATAGCTTAAAATCCCATTTGATGCAAGAATCTTCTTTAGTCCCATTTTGCCTTGAAAACAAGTAACAGTAAACTATTTAAAGTATTAAAAAACAAAGATGTCACTTTGAGGACTAAGGTGTGCCTGGCCCAAGCCATGGTATTTTCAGTCACCTCATATGCGTGCAGAAGCTGGACAATGAATAAGGAAGACCAAAGAAGAATTGACATATTTGAATTATGGTGTTGGCAAAGAATATTGACTATCCTTGGACTCCCAGAAGAATGAACAAATCTGTCTTGGAAGAAGTACAGCCAGAATGCTCCTTAAAAGCGAGGATGGTGAGACTCTGTCTCACGTACTTTGGACATGTTATCAGGCAGGACCAGTCCCTGGAGAAGGACATTGTCTTACTTATCTAGTGCTACTATAACAGAAATACCACAACTGGATGGCTTGAACAAACGGAAATGTATTCTGTCACAGTCTAGGAGGCTAGAAGTCCAAATTCAGGGCACCAGCTCCCAGGGAAGGCCTTCTCTCTCTGTCTGTTCTGGGGGAAGGTCCTTATCATCAATCTTTCACTAGTCTAGGAGTTTCAGAGCAGGAACACTGGGTCCAAAGGATGCACTGTGTTCCCAGCACTCCTTTCTTGGTGGTATGAGGTCACCCTCTCTGATCAATTCTCTCTTTTATATCTCAAAACAGATGATGTTCATCTCCAGGAACTGGACCCCCCTGATAACATGTCCGAAGTACATAAGATGAAGTCTTGCCATCCTCCCTTCTAAGGAGTATTCTGGCTGTACTTCTTCCAAGACAGATTTGTTCATTCTTCTGGGAGTCCAAGGATAGTCAATATTCTTTGCCAAAACCATAATTCAAATGCATCAAGTCTTCTTTGGTCTTCCTTATTCATTGTCCAGCTTTCAAATATATATGAAGTGATTGAAAATACCATGGCTTGGGTCAGGCACACCTTAGTTCTCAAAGTGACATCTTTGCTTTTCAACACTTTAAAGTGGTCTTTTGCAGAAGATTTGCCCAATGCAATGCATCATTTGATTTCTTGACTGCCAATTCAATGGGCATTGATTGTGGATCCAAGTAAAATGAAATCCTTGACAACTTCACTTTTTTCTTCTTCTATCATAATGTTGCTTATTGGTCCAGTTGTAAGTATTTTCGTTTTCTTTATGTTGACACGTGATCCATACTGAAGGCTGTAGTCTTTTATATTCATCAGTAAGTGCTTCAAGTCCTCTTCACTTTCAGCAAGCAAGGTTGTGTCATCTGCATATCAAAGGTTGCTAATGAGTCTTCTTCCAATCCTGATGCCACATTCTTCTTCATATAGTCCAGGTTCTCAGATTATGTGCTCAGCATACAGACTGAATAAATATGGTGAAAGGATTTAACCCTGACCCACACCTTTCCTGATTTTAAACCACACAGTATCACCTTGTTCTGTTTAAACCACTGCCTCTTGGTCTATGTACAGCTTTCACATGTGCACAATTAAGTGTTCTGGAACCCTCATTCTTCAAAATATTATCCATAATTTGTTATGATCCACACAATCGAATGCATGGTCTTTAAAACACGGGTAAACATCTTTCTGGTATTCTCTGCTTTCAGTCATGATCCATCTGACATCAGCAATGATATCCCTCATTCCATGTCTTCTTCTAAATCTGGCTTGAATTTCTGACAGTTCCCTGTCAATTCACAGATGCAATCATATTTGAATTATCTTCAGCTAAATTTTACTTTTGTGTGATATTAATGATGTTGTTTGATAATTTCTGCATTCTCTTGGATCACCATTCTTTGGAATGGGCACAAATACGGATCTCTTTCAGTCGGTTGGACAGGTAGCTGCCTTCCAAATTACTTGGTATGGACAAGTGAACACTTTCAGTGTTGCGTTCATTTGTTGAAACATCTCATCTGGTATTCCATCAATTCCTGGAGCCTTGCTTTTCACCAAAGCCTTCCGTGCAGCTTGGACTTCTTCCTTCAATACCATTGGTTCTTGATAACACGTTACTTTCTGAAATGATTGAACATTGACCAATTCTCCTTTGTACAGTGACTCCGTGTATTCCTTCCATCTTCTTTTGATGCTTTCTGCGTCCTTGAATATTTTTTCTATAGAATCCTTCAGTGTTGCAACTCAAAGCTTGAATTTTTTCTTCAGTTCTTTCAGCTTGAAAAATGCAATTGATGTCTGAATTATGGTGTTGATGAAGAATATTGAATACACTATGAAATGTCACAAGAACGAACCAATCTGTCTTGGAAGGAGTACAGCCAGAATGCTCCTTAAAAGCGAGGATGGCAAGACTTCATCTCACATACTTTGGATATGTTATCAGGAGGGATCGGTCCCTGAAGAAGGACATCATACTTGGTGGAGGGACATAGAAAGAGGGTAAGATCCTCAAAGAGATGAATTGACATAGTGGCTAAACGATGGGTTCAAACATAACAAGGATTGTGAGGATGGCACAGGAACGTGCAGTGTTTTGTTCTGTTGTACATACGGTCGCTATGAGTTGGAACCAACTTGACTGCACCTAACAACAACACTGTAGTTTGCATTTTCAAGTAGTTGGTATAACAGAATCATGCAGTATATTCTTTTTGGTGGCATCCTTTACATAATTATTTTGAGATTCACCCATGTTGTGTATACAATAATATGTTCCACTTTATTTCTAAGTAGTATTCCATTGTATGAGTATACCATAATTTGTTTATCCATTCTCCTATTGATAGACATTTGAGTTGTTTCTGTTTGGGGTTATGACAAAGTTGCTATGAACAGTCATGTAAAAGTCTTTGTATGGACATATGTATTCATTTTTCTTGTGTAAACATTTAGGAGTAGAATGGCTGGGTTTTATGGTAGGTATATTTAAGTTTTTAGGAAACTGTTAAATAATTTTTCAAAATGGTTAAGCCACTTTACATTGTTTACATCTGTGTGTGAAAATTATAGTTTCTCCACATCCTTACCAACACGTGGTTTGGTCAGGTTTTTTTTAAGCCATTCTGGTGAGTATTCAGAAGACCTTTAGTGGTGCAGTGGTTAAAGTACTTGGCTGCTAACCGAAAGGCTGGCAGTTGGAACCCACCAGCTGCTCTGTGGGAGAAAGAGGTGGCAGTCTGCTTCTGTAAAGAATGACAGACTTAGAAGCCTATGGGGCATTTATACTCTGTCCTTTCTATAGGGTTGCTATGAGTTGGAAGCTATTCAACGGCAATGGGTTTGGGGTTTTAGTGAGTGTGTTGGAGCCCTGGTGGTGCAGTGGTTAACCACTAGGCTGTTAACCAATAGGTCAGCAGTTGGAACCCACCAACTGCTCTGGGAGAGATGTGACAGTCTGCTTCCATAAAGATTTACAATCTCAACTTTGGAAACCCCATGGGCCAGTTCCACTCTGTGTTATAGGGTCACTGTGAGTAGGAATCAACTCGATGGCAACGGGTTTGTTTTTTTTTTATAGGCTAGAAAAGTAAGTTTATGCAAGAGGACATGGAAATATCCTATTAGTCACAATCTGTATCTATACCAAGTGATGTCCAAAAGCATTATGTTATACTATTTTTGTATGCAAGGTTGTTATTACAGTAATTTTAAACAACCTATAATGCTTTGTGGAGCCCTGGTTGCTAACCAAAAAAGGCTGGCAGTTCAAATCCACCAGCCACTCCTTGGAAACCCTTTGGGGCAGTTCTACTCTGTCCTGCAGGGTCGCTATGAGTCAGAATTGACTCAACAGCAACGGGTATAATGCTTCACATACAGAAAGCCCTCAAATATTGTTAATTAGGAATAAACACTGGATACAAAACCATTCCTCAAAATGGGATCTGATTCCTTAAGTGTTTATAGTATTTGATTTCCAGATAGCTAGAAGATGGCCTTCAATAAATTTCTTATATGCTTTGGGATTTTCACAGTGATGAACCAAGTAAATCTTTAGGCTTGAAATCACTGGAAGAATTTGAACCAAATAAAAAGGTAATTAAAAGTAAACCTGTCCATAACTTTAAAACCACATATTGATTTTTCTGGTTGAATGATGGACAGTAAAGAAAGAATTTTCCTCCAAAACTGTTCAGTATCACTGAAAGGGAAGTATTTTCTGGAACAACAAACTCTTTATTGAATGATTTTAAGCAAATTCAAAGGAAAAGCTGGATCTTTCATCTCAAAGAGAAACAGCTTCCTAAGAGGCAAAAGTGGTGTGCGTCAAGTCTTAGCTCCACTTCTTAAAACCATTTTACTGGTCAGTTCATTTGCCTTGGCTGGTGTACTTTTTTTAAATGCTTACCTATGATTTAGAAGTCAAGTGCCTATCTTTTGCCTTATTCTAGAAAATTAGAAAATCATCATTTTCTTGAAGTAATATGTCAAGATCACAAATAAATTAGTGTCAGAGTTGGCCTAGGTCTCCTAACTCTACAACTTGGTGTCCTATTCTAAGCATACCTCTTGATCTCTTGAAGTAAAATATAAAGAAGCTTGGGTAATTGGTATGAAGTTTAACCTAGCAACTGATATTAAATTGGTAATTTTTGGCCTCTCACCAGATTGTAGCTTCCTAATATGAAAAACACGCAAAAAATTGGTTAAAATGGTGATTCTCTCTGGGTTTAGGCTCCTTTCTAACTTCACTTTGTTCCCCCTCTCCAAAGCTAAGCTTTCCTGGAGCCATTGTTGCTTCAGCATTATCTATGCAACTCAAGGGCTTTCAGAAACTCAACAAGGTACAGAAGATGTCCCTGAGGAAGAATCAAATGTGATAGTACAACGTGGGAAGTGATGTTTTTGGCCAAATTGGTTCTAGGTTTCTGGAAGAGTCTTAGAAAGAAGTAATCAGACTCAGTCTTAATTTATATGTTGTTTATTTTAAATTCCAACATGAATAGAATGGGCTCAGAAGTATAAATAAAAATCATAGTACATAAAATTTCAGTACTTCAAGGGCTGCCAGCATTTCCAAATGATTGATTTTCTCCTAAAATAGTCACCATGGAAAGCTCTAGGCCTTTTCAACAACTGCCCTAACCATTTTGGATTTTTCTTTCCAAATTGCTATTACAGTCATTTGGACCCCTCCTTTCCCTCCTTCCTTTTTCATTTTTCCTTTCCCATGCACACACCAAGTTCTTTGTAGCTCATCCTTGTCTTTGATCGAAAATTGATTATCTAAAACAATCAGTTACTTGTTCATCACATATGGCTATGAATGATTTTCTGCTATTTCAAAAATTAAATCTTTGTCCCCATTTTCCATCCATCCTTAAAGAATGATTAAACTACCACCATTGAAGATGTATACATTTTAAACATTCTGCAGATCATTTTTAAAAAGTTCAAAAGAAGAGGTCCAAAGACATTTTAAGTAATATTAGCAGCACTGAAATAAGTGAATAATTTCCAGTGGTGAAAACTCTCAAGGAGGAAAATTAATTTTGATACTTCATTTTAGTACATTTGTTAAAAGATGAGTCAGATTAAATTATAGCTATATATATATATATATATATATACATACACACTATACTTGTGCGTGTATGATCTTGAAATCTCTTGAATATCTTTAAAAAGATAGCTAAAATTGAAAGACAGCAGCAAAGGAAAAAGCAGCTTATAAAATGCCAAGGGAGGAAACATCTTCCAGAAAAACATAAATGTAAAACAGATGTGACAGGCTCCCTGCATAACTTTACCCAGCAAAGCAGTAATATTTAGGAATGAAAGTATGAAAAAGCAGTAGCATTTCAATACTTTCTTAACACATTTAAGGCTCTGGCCCCATAGTCAACATGTCAGGAATCTAAAAACCTTCAAGAGCCTTTTGTTTTTCTAATAATCAATTCCAATATGTATTTTACTCTATTATTTTAATTATGACATTTTAGTAGCAAGTTTAACTACATCAACTTTCAATTTTACATCTTACTGCTATACCCATAAACACTGCATTTACATTTTATCTAGATGTTTCATTTTGTTACATACTACTGAAAATTCAGTAATTAAAAATGCACTAACCTTTTGCTCCTAAAGCATGTACACAGCCACTCTTTAATAATTTAAAGAGCTTTCTATAATGATGAAGTCATATCATTGAGCTCAATAGGAAAATATTAATATTATTAAACATAACTCAAATTATTTACTGTGGAAATCAGTCATCCTGGAGCAAGAGAAATAAATTCTAACTGCTCAAAATATTTTGCTTTTTTTTTAAGTCAATGGATATTTCTTAAGTCGTAGTGACAGGTTTTTCCCTCTTTTGTTGGAGTACATGACAGCTATTCATATACTGGAGCAGGTGCAAAACATAAATGCTCTGCTATTAAAGTCAAGAATGTCAGCATTCCGTGTGTAATGATGGGCAGACCTCCATCATCTTTGCATAAGAGATCTCCTGGGAAAGCTATCACCAGACCTTATTACTACACTATCAATTTACTCTCATCTCAAATCATTATTCTTCAAAGGCAGCCAGCTGAGTTGCACTTTACTTTTTTTAGAGTTACTAATAGGTGATGAAGGAAAAAAAAGTAAAATAGGGCATAGAGAACAAGGTTATTAATATCATTTAGCATAAAATGACTGCAAAATCACTAGAGTGTGCATTTTGGAATTATGATATAACAATTTAATTGGTAAATCTGGCTATATAAAATATTATCTGACTGAGAAAAAAAAATCCAGCCAGTGAATGATTTTTGTAAATAAAGAATTATCATAGATTCTAAAATGAATTAAGGCCAGTTATGAAGAAATTAACAGAAAGAATTCTGTTTTAATTATAATAAAAATTCTTACTAAGGTTTATTTTATTATTTCCCTTGGCATTTATTTATAGAAGCCCTTTTTCAGATGATTTTTTCAGATGATTATAAATCAAGAGCCATACTCAAGTTGTGTAGTAATTAAAGGATGATTTTTCACAATTTATTGAAGGTGACATGACATTCTATGGAAAATAACACAGACTATATACTGAATTGTTTTGAACTAAGAAGCTAAATTGGAATTTGTTATGGTGGAAAGAGAAAAAAATGAAACTCCCCCAAATGCATCAATTAATGAGATTTTGAAAGGTATGAGAAAATGGCTGTGTGTAGAGAATTAACAAAATGGATACAGTCTTAGCATTCTAAAAGTTAGCATGTTTTTGAGATGCGAATCCCTTTAATAAAAAATAAGATGTATGATATTTAAGTCTGGCAATGGTAAACTTATTTATAGTCAATCAAATACTCCCTCTGGTTATTCTTCCTAATTTTTCTACATATAAACACTCCACCTCTCTCTAGAATTATGAGACAAGTTTAACAAAGCTTGAATACCCTGGGTCCCATCTAACTGTTCACTTTCTCTTAGAGCCAGCCCATTATCTTTCCAACTAAAGAATGAGGCTGATTGGATTCACATGGCGTATATAAGCACCAAGAAAGGAAATAAACTATCACGCACACAACAATAATAAAATAAAGACAAACCGAGAGTTCTGTAAGACATATTCCTTTGACAGCGAAGATCAGCATCCACTGTTAGTGATGGCAAACTCCAGGATACGAGCTAAGTTGGAAAGAAACAACTTGAGACAGAGAGATGAGAGCCTCAGTTAACTAGATGGCCTATTACTTCATGGGGAGAAGCCAGGAAGTTCTTGGATTCAGGTGGAACAAAGAGGTTACTTATTTCTGCATTGCTGTTTCAGTTCTTTAACCAAAGTCAAATTTTCTGCCTAAGTTAGAAATCAATTTTTGATGCAATGCAAGATCTATCTTGCTGAAGTTACAGCAACCTCAACTTAGATAAATTTTGTTTTTCTTTTATCGATTTTACTTGAGTCATATAATGAATTGGAGAGTGTTATATCTGTGCCATGAAAGTCTGATAACACCTACCAGTAAAACGATTTATGCTGATGCTTACATTGTGGGAAGACTTTTCTTTTTTTCTTAAATAAAGTATTTTCATACAATTAATGCACCCACTTTAAGTTTACAGTTCACTGAATTTTGACAAATGATACCCCAGTGTAACCACCATCACAATCAAGACAGAACATTTTCATCACCCCAAAAAGTTTCCTCAGACCTTTTAAAGTCAACTCCTCCCCCTATCCCCAGCATCAGGCAACTTGCTTTCTGTAATTATAGATTACTTTCCTTTGGTCTAAAATACCACATAAATGGAATCATAAAGTGTGTACTTTTTGGAGCTTGGCTTCCTTCCTCAGCATGATGTATTTGAGAGATTCTCCAGGATGTTGCACTTATTCAGTAGTGTTATTTTTTCCCCTGAGGTAAATTTCATTGTATAGATATACTATAATGTGTTTCTCCATTCTTTGTTGGAAGGTTTAAGCTAAGAATATAATTTATTTGATGATTATAGGACTACTCAGGCTTTCTATTTTTTCTTGAATTAATTTTAGTAGGCTATATTTTCCTAGAAATTTTTTATTTGGTCTGTTTTCAAATTTATTGGTTGAAAATTATTCATAGAATTTTCTTCTTATCTGATAAATGTCTGCTGTATTTTTTGTTTTAGCTCCCTTTTCATTTCTAGTATTCTTCATTTGGGCTTTTTCTCTCTTTTACTTGCCAGCATTTGCTGGTTTTACCAATCTGTTCAAAGATCAAACTTTTAGCTTTGTTGTTCCTCTCTACTGAATCTCTACTATCAAATTCATTCATTTCTATTCTTAACTTCATTATATACTTCCTGCTATTTTGGAAGAATTATACTGTTATTCTTTTACTATCTTCCTAAGCTGCATGCCAAGCTTCATGATTTCCAGCTTTTTTCTTTTCAAATATAAACATTTGAGGCTATTCCATACCAGAAAACCAAACCCGTTGCCGTCGAGTCAATTCCGACTCATAGCAACCCTACAGGACAGAGTAGAACTGCCCTATAGAGTTTCCAAGGAGCGCTTGGTGGATTCGAACTACCGACCCTTTGGTTAGCAGCCATAGCTCTTAACGACTATACCACCAGGGTGTCTCTTGAGGCTATTAATTTCTCTCAAGTACTGCTTTTTCTGCATTCCACAAAGTTTTTATGTATACAATATAACTTTTTTTTTAATGTGCTTTATGTGAAAGTTTACAGCTCAAGTTGATTCCTCATACTCTTTGTACATATATTGTTATGTGACCCTAGTTGCAATCCCTATAATGTGACAGCACACTCACTCACTTCACCCTGGGTTTTCTGTATCTATTTAACCAGCTCCTGTCACTTTCTGCCCTCTCATCCTGCCTCCAAACAGAAGCTGCCCATTTAGTCTCATATATCTACTTGAACTAAGAAGCACACTCTTCATTAAGTATTATTTTATGTTTTATAGTCTAGTCTAATCTTACTCTGAAGAGTTGGCTTTGGGAATGCTTTTAGTTCTGGGTTAACAGAGAGTCCGGGGGCCATGTCTTCTGGCGTTCCTGTAGTCTCAGTCAGACCATTAAGTCTGGTCTTTTTACGTGAATTTGAGTTCTGCACCACACTTTTCTCTTGCTCTGACAGATGGGCACCTAGGTTGTTTTCATCTTTTTGCTATTGTGAACAGTGCAGCAATGAATATAGGTATGCATATATCTATTCATGTGACAGTTCTTATTTCTCTAGGGTATAGTCCAAGGAGTGGGATTGCTGGATCGTATGGTACTTCTATTTCTAGCTTTTTAAGGAAGTGCCAAATCGATTCCACAGTGGTTGTACCATTTTACATTCTGACCAGCAGTGTATAAGTGTTCCAGTCTCTCCACAACCTCTCCAACATTTATTATTTTGTGTTTTTTGGATTAATGCTAGCCTTGTTTGGGTGAGATGGTATCTCATTGTAGTTTTGATTTGCATTTCTCTAATGGAAACCCTGGCGGTGTAGTGGTTAAGAACTACAGCTGCTAACCAGAAGGTCAGCAGTTCAAATCCACCAGGCACTCCTTGAAAACCCTATGTGGGCAGTTCTACTCTGTCCTATAGGGTCACTATAAGTCAGAACTGATTCGATGGCAATGGGTTTGGTTTTTTGTTTGGTAATGGCTAATGATCGTGAGCACATCCTCATGTATCTGTTAGCTTCCTAAATGTCTTCTTTGGTTAAGTGCCTGTTCATATCATTTGCCCATTTTTTAATTGGGTTGTTTGTCTTTTCGTTGTTGAGGTTTTGCAGTGTCTTGTAGATTTTAAACATTAGACCCTGATCAGATATGTCATAGCGAAAAACTTTTTCCCAGTCTGTAGGTAATCTTTTTACTCTTTTGGTGAAGTCTTTGGATGAGCATAAGTGTTTGATTTTTAAGAGCTCCCAGTTATCTAGTTTCTCTTCTGGCATTTGTGTATTGTTAGTTATGTTTTGTATTCTGTTTATACCATGTATTAGGGCTCCTAGCATTGTCTTTAATTTTTCTTCCATGATCTTTATCATTTTAGATTTTATATTTAGGTCTTTGATCCATTTTAAGTTAGTTTTTGTACACGGTGTGAGGTATGGGTCTTGTTTCATTTTTTTGCAGGTGGATAACCAGTTATGCCAGTGCCATTTGTTAAAGAGACTGTCTTTTCCCCATTTAACGGACTTTGGGCCTTTGTCAAATACCAGCTGTTCACAGGTGGATGAATTTACGTCCAGATTCTCAATTCAGTTGCATTGGTCTATGTATCTGTTGTTGTACCAGTACCAGGCTGTTTTGACTACTATGGCGGTATAATAGGTTCTAAAATCAGGTAGTGTGAGGCCTCTCACTTTGTTCTTCTTCTTCAGTAATGCTTTACTTATTCCGGACCTCTTCCCTTTCCATATGAAGTTGGTGATTTGCTTCTCCATCTCATTAAAAAATGTCGTTGGAATTTGGATCAAGATTGCATTGTATTTGTAGATAGCTTTGGGTAGAATTAATATTTTCTCAATGTTGCTTCCTTCACGTCCTGTCACCAGGTGGTTAGAGCTGCTACTAGGTATGTAGGCCCAGGAGTCTGTTTACTTTTCTTATGTGTATTCAGCTCAGGTGTCCAGGTCATTGGTTACTGAGTGTGTGGTGCAGGCTCTCACCTACAGACCTAGATGGGCAGGGCTATGTAGGGGTGATTGGAGAAGGCACAGGTATCTGGCTGCAATAGGAATTTATGTGCTGAGCAATGTAGGGGGCTGACGGCTGCCCCTGATTGTCTGGATGGAAGGTATATGCCCTAGAATGTGTAGGTGGGTGGGTTTTGCAGCCAAACTTTGGGCACCCAATGCTGTTGGCTGTAAGGACTGGGAGGCACCACTTATTCTCAGACCCCTCTGTTGGGTGGCTAGGTGGACTAGGCCCCTCATATGGGTAGGTGAGGACCCTGCCTAATGGGTAGGACAGTGTCAAATGTCATGAAACTACCACTCCCCCTTAGCCATTGCAGTTGAAAATAGGCTTCAGATATATACCCTGTTGTACTTTGCTAAAGAGGGACTATGCTGTTGAAATGGGCCCATGCAGGTCTAGGCAGGGGTAAAAGGCATTCAAAGCCGGCGGACCCTTTATCCCTGTGCCTAGGCAAAGGGGCTGTGCCTGCCCTGAGGTCCCTGCTTAGGGGAGCTGGCAGATTATCTTTTCCTTTTTGCTAATTTGTTCCCTCTCTAATGCTGGGAGAATGGCTCGGGATATGCGATGGGTCCCACTTCCGGCCCAAGGGGCACAGTCACTGAAGCCAGATGGAGAACAGAGCACAGTGGGGAGGAACTGGATAAATGAGAGAGAGGTACTTCCCAGAGGAGGAAGGGCTTTTTTTGATCCCGTGTGGTAGGTTAGATGCTTGTACTTAACTTTTGCAGATCTAGCATCATTTTCCCCTGGTTCTACAGGCTTGCACAGACTCTCCGCTGCTTGGTTTCTCCGGGTGTGAAAGATGTGTCCTGAGTGCTACTGTTTGCCTCAGCCTGCACGCACTGGCCAAACCAGGCTTCAGGGTGCCGGCCAGGTCAGGTCTGGCAAATCTTTGCTGCTTCTGAAATGTGTCTCTCTCTCCCCATGGTGCTCAGTCCGACTCCTCAACTTTGTCTTTGATGTTCAGGGCTCCTAGAATTGTCATATGTAATCAATTCACTTATTTTTTCAGGTCTTTGTTGTAAGAGGGACCACAGGAAGAATCTGACTACTCTGCCATCTTGGCCCTGCCTCCCAATAAAACATTTTTATTACCATTTGCTCTAAGTATTCTTAAATTTCCCATCATGATTTTTTATTGACCCCATATGTAATCCAGAAGTGTGTTATTTCCTTTCTTTTATAGGACACCACTCATATTGGATTGGGACCCATCTTGCTCTACTATGACCTCTTGTTAATTGATAACATCTTCAAAGGCCCTATTTCCAAACAAGGTCACATTCACACATACTAAAGGTTAGGATGTCAACATAAATTTTTTGGGGGGGGTACAATTCAATCCATAATAACTGGTGTGCTATCCTGCATTCTAGCTCTGGTATTTCCAACCTCGATACTTTGGGGGAAAATTTCTGATATATTCGGAATCAAGCTTCATTTACCCCCATTATGATGGTAGATCATATTCTTCACAATTTTTAATATCACTTACCTTCTCAGTTCAATTGAAGCCACATTAGTTTTATATCAAAATGTTTCAAGTAGGAACAATATCAAATATATGGTTATATCTTCTTTTCCAAAATTTTGTCTAATATGTGCAAGTTTAAGAAAATTGGTGAAACACACTTATTATTGAATATACCATAACATTACTGAATTTTAATGAAGAAACTCTTTCATTTTGAAACAAGTATATAAAAAAAAAAAAAGTATAGCACAGTTTTATTCTATTGAAAAAAAAATTCTCCAATGTTTTTCTGAAATGTGTAAAAAGTCTTTACCTCTTTTATTTGGGAAATAAAAATATCCACATATATAAAAATATATTATCATCAGTTCATTCAAAACGTCAACACACATTCTAATAATTCCAACTATTACCTCAAATTTACCATTTTAGGGAACATTCTGAATAGTGGACCTTTTTTTAAAATGAGAAATGTAAGCAAAATTAGAATTAGACTATTTATCTATTGTCTGATAACACTGAAGACAAAATAGCAATGTCTGACACAGTTATAGGGTAAAGGCTCTGATCCTTATTTCATATATAAACTTGCACTTCAAGTACTTGAACATTTTATATTTATACACTTTAATTTATGTTCAAAGGGAAGAATACTAAAATTATGGGACTAGCTAGGAAGGATATTTTTCAATTACTTTTTTAACTAACCATAAAATTTTATTTAAAGAGTTTTTTCAACTCTTATGATCTCAAAGTACTGCACAAGTCATAATGTAAAAGTAATGAAATACTACACAGAAATGTTCAATAGAACTTAACATTTTAACTTCAGGGAATTTGGAAGTTCATTCATTCTCAAAGAGGCTGTAAGGATGATTAAACTCCTGAAAGAAACCAGGAAGAAAAAGGACACAGTCATTATTAGAGATGTAACACAAGGCATCATGTTCAGACTAGAAAGCTGAAGTTTAAGGTCCATTACATAAATTTTTACCAACTCAGCCCATCCCTTGAAAAGCTGTATATGAGTAATAATGATTATCAACTCAAATTAGTCACACACACACTGAGGTAAACTGGAAATAAAAAGCCTCTCAATTACCTAACCTAGCATAAATGATATATCTCCTTCTGCAGACATGAAAGGGAATGAGTTAAATGTTCGCGGAGGATAGCATTTACCCACCCTGCACTAAGGTCAGAAAGATCACCCAGCACAAATATTCCCAGAAAGGGCTCAATTTGGCAGTAAAGAAACCACCTATTCCAAAGGTCACCACGTCAGCTTAACTTTTTATCTGCTATGAGAAAAATTCTGTCAATTTCTATCACTGTAAAGCAGCAGCTGTTCTGTAGAATGATACCCCCCAAAGTAGAATAATTTCTGGTGTTCTCCAATGCAAATCCTCCTCTTCATCAGACTGTCTCTTTCTTGTCTCCCCGATACGGTTCTTAGTCACAACCCCATATCCTTGCTCTTTTGTCATATATGTCTAACTCCAATTTCTTCTCTACATTTCACATAGACTTAAGCCCAGCTGAAATCACACCCTCTTAGTCAAGTTTTTTAGCAATCCAAACTCTTTATAACAGCCTATAAATCCCTGTATAATCTGATCCCTTTGTACGGTTTCAATTCCACCCCGAACTCACCCCAGCCACAGTGAACTTCTTCCAGTTTCTCCAACACATCAAGCTTTGTTTTGCCTCAGAGCCTCCTCCTGGTACATTCCTTCCCCTACTCTTCTTCTGGCCAACTTTTTATCATATTTCAGGTTTTAGCTTAAATTCTACTCTCTATGAGGCTTTCCCTACATATCTCAAGTAGGTTCCCCATGCCTATTTTTCCCAATTTCTGTTCCCTTCTTTTTTTTCCCAGTAGTGTCACAATTCAATTTTTAATTATTTTCCTGCCTCCTCATTTTTATTGAGGCTCTACTAGAATACAAGCTCCCTGAGGGCAAGAATCACCATCTGTTTTGTTGGTGTTGTATCCCCAATGCCTGGCACAAAATAAAAACTCAGTAAATGAATCAACCCCTTTCAATCCTGATCTATCATTTTCTAACCTCCTTGGTTAATATAGGATCCAGAGCAAAATGAACTCATCATTTATTCAATTTTGTGATTATTATTCAAGTCAGCATGTATACCTACTATACGCTAGGAACTGTGAAGTGCTGAAATAGCAGCAATTATTTATTGAGTGTTTATTATGAGCTAGGCACTGTTCTAAGTGCTTTACATATGTTATTTCATTGCATCACCACCACAAGCGTGTGAACAAGTTACTATTTTTATCCCCATTTTTCAGATGAGGAAACTGAGACATAGGGAGGATAATAATATGTCTGAGCTCTCAGAAACAATAACTGGTAGAGCTGGGATTCTGCATACTAGTGAATTAAACAAAATTTCTACCTTAAGGTAAGAACTAGGAAAGAAGCGGAAATAAATTGCACAGGAAATTCAAGAGGAAAGAGATGGTATCTGCTTTAAGGAAAGCAAGAACATTTGTTTGTAAGTGGAATTTAAAATGAGGTTAGGGTTTTGACAAGTGTCTTAGGCTGAGTTCTCTAGAGAAGCATGAAGTACCTATAGAAAAAGAGAGATATCAAAGAAATGGCTCACACGGTTGAAGAGGCTGGGAAGTCCAAAATCCATTGGTCAGGCTGGAGGCTTCTCCTGACTCACATGACTGCAGGGGCTGGCAAACCCAAGATTCAAACCTTGGAGGCTGGCAAATCCTAAGATTATCAGGCAAGCTGCTAGCTCAAGCCCAAAGAACCAGAGGTCAGATAACAAGAGCCAGCAGCAGGATCCAGAGTGAGCAAAAGACAGCAAGTTTTACCAGAAAGCCCACCTATATTGAATTCAGACCACACCCTCAAGGAAGCTCCTTTTCAATTGATTGGTTACTCATAGCAGATTCCATCATGGAGGTGATCACATTATATCAGATCTCATCATAGAGGTGATTATGTTATACAATTGCCAAAATACATCATAACTGCCAAACCACTGAGAATCATGGCTGAGCCAAGTTGACACACAACCTTAATGATCATAGTCCACCCCTTCTCAACTTGGCACCTCTACACATCTCCTTAAACGATACATAATCTCTGAATAAAGACAGTTATAAAGTCGTACCTATGCTTAACATGATATAACACGCAGACAACCAAAAATGCACTAGCCCTGATTGCATCTTATAAAACAAAAATATTTGATGCACACATACAAGGAAAAATACTCATAACTGTTACAGTCCTTGTTTCTGCAACTGATCATGTGTTTGTAACTGGTATTTAGAACTACCTTTTTCCACCACCCATTCTGTATTCCCTTTGACCTCAGCAAGCACCTCAGCTGGTTGTGGTCCTTTGCCTGGTGGGGTGGCCCAAACTTTCATTCCTGAAGGGTCTGGGCCATTAGTAGTCATGTCAGAATTGGGTTGCTGTAGTTCTCCGTTGACTTTAATCACAGAACATGGTAGTACTAAGAGACACCCTAAGGAATCTCCTGCATTCCAGACATACTCTTCTTTAACTCCATTATGTAATATCAGTCCGATTTCTTCTTGGCAATCAGGGTCAATCACACCAGACAATATGGTAACTCCCTTCTTTGCCTGTTGATACAAAGGCATAAGGAGCTCAAAGTGGCCAGGTGGCATTCTTAACTTCCAGTTCAATAGAATCAGTGATGTGTCTCCAGATGGGAGTATTCCTGCTTTTGGAACTAAGACCTCTAGACCTGCAGAACATAAGGTGTGGGGACAGAAGGCAAAAATCTTGCAAGTGGGCCACTAGGGGTAACAGTGAGTGGCGCCACTCCTATTTCCACCTCTTGATTCCTGGACCCATGAATCCTGGCTATGGGAGAAAGAACACCACATATTGGACACTGGTTTAGAGCATATACAGCCTCCTCGAGAACATTGCCCCAGTCCTGCAAGGTATTGCCACCTAGTTGGTGTTGTGTCTTTAGAAAGCCATTCCATTGTTCTATCAAGCCAGCTGCTTCAGGATGATGGGAAACATGGTAAGACCAGTGAATTCCATGAGAATGGGTTCATTGCCACACTTCATTTGCTGTGAAGTAAGTCCACTGATCCGAAGCAATGCTGTGTGGGATATCATGATGGTGGATAAGGCATTCTGTAAGTCCACAGATGGTAGTTTTAGCAAAAGCATTGCATGCAGGGAGGGCAAATCCATATCCAGAGTAAATGTCTATTCCAGTACGAACAAAATGTTGCCCTTTCCATGATGGAAGCAGTCCTATTTAGTCTACCTGCCACCAGGTTGCTGGCTGATCACCTCGAGCGATGGTGCTATATCAGGGACTCAGTATTGGTCTCTGCTGCTGGCAGACTGGGCACTCAGCAGTGGCTGCAGCCAAGTCGGCCTTGGTGAGTGGAAATACATGTTGCTCAGCCCATGCATAACATCCATCCCTACTACTATGGCCACCTTGCTCATGAGCCCATTGGGCAACGAGAGGAGTGGCTGGGGAAAGAGGATGACTAGTTTCCATAGAACATGTAATCCTACCCACTTGATTGTTAAAATCTTCCTCTACTGAGGTCATGCTTTGATGAGCATTCACATGAGACACAAATACCTTCACTTCTTTGGTCCATTCAGAGTGGTCTATCTACATACCTCCTTCCCACACTTCCTTGTCTCCAGTTGTCCAGTCATGTTCCTCCTAAGTCCCTGACCATCCACCCAAACCATTGGCCACAGCCCATGAATCAGTATACAATCACACATCTCGCCATTTCTGCTTCCAAGCAAAGTGAACAACCAGGTGCACTGCTCAAAGTTCTGCTCATTGGGAGGATTTTCCTTCACCACTGTCCTTCAAGAAGGTCCCAGAAAAGGGCTATAAAGTGCTGCTGCTGTCCACTTTTGACTGGTGCCTGAATATTGTGCAGAATCATCTGTAAACCAGCATGAGTTTTCTTTTCCTTAGTCAACTGATCACGAGGAACTCCCTATGAGGCCATAGGTGCAAACTGGGATGTGGAAGGTAATGTGGCTGAAGTGGAGACCGTGGGCATTTGGACCACTTCTTCAAGCAACTTACTTGTGCCTTCGAGCCCTGCTTGGGCCCAATCTCATATATACCACTTCCATTTAATGATGGAGTGCTGCTGCGCACGTCCAACTCTATAGCTCTATGAATCAGAAAACACCGATTTCATGACGGGCAGCCCAGGCTGCATGGTGAGTTGGTGGTCCATGGTTACGTGTTCAGCATCTACTAAAGCCCAGTAACAAGCCAAAAGCTGTTTCTCAAAAGGAAAGTAGTTATCTGCAGAGGATAGCAGGGCTTTGCTCCAAAGTCTGCACTGTGATTCACCAGTAGGGGCCTGCCAAAGACTCCAAACAACATT
Source organism: Elephas maximus indicus (assembly GCF_024166365.1). NCBI lineage: Eukaryota > Metazoa > Chordata > Mammalia > Proboscidea > Elephantidae > Elephas > Elephas maximus. The sequence goes on along the minus strand of NC_064826.1, from coordinate 60,471,221 downwards.
TCTATTTGCCACTGACATTACAAGTACCATTGGATCAGCCACATCATATGGCGCAAGTGGCAGAGCACTTGAAGGCACCTGAACCTGTTACAGAGCCTTCTCTTGATCTAGGTCCCACTCAAAACTAATAGCTTTTCAAGTCACTTGATAAATAGGCTGGAATAGGACACCCAAATGAGGGATACAACACCTCCTAAATCAAAAGAGGCCCACTAGGCACTGTGTCTGCTTTTTAGTTGTGTAAGTGGCCAGATGCAATAACTTTTAATTCACTTTGAAGGAATATCTCAATATGCACCACACCACTGAACCCCTAGAAATTTCACTAACGTGGGAAAAAAAAAATATGTTGCCATCGAGTCAATTCCAACTCATAGCGACCCTACAGGATAGAGTAGAACTGACCTATAGAGTCTCCTAGGAGTTCTTGGTGGATTTGAACTGCTGACCTTTTGGTTAGCAGCTGTAGCTCTTTACCATTACACCACCAGGGTTTCCAGGCGTCTGAATTTTTGTCAGATTAATTTCTCACCCTCTAGCACACAAATGTCTGTCAGTGTCACGAATTGAATTGCATTCCCCAAAAATATGTGTCAACTTGGTTAGGCCATGATTCCCAGTATTGTGTGGTTGTCCTCCATTTTGTGATTTTTCTATGTGTTATAAATCATAATCTCTGACTGTGGATAAAGGTTAGTGTGGGAGGTAACACCCTTGCTCAAGTCACATCCCTGATCCAATGTAAAGGGAGTTTCCCTGGGGTCTGGTCTACATCGCCTTTTATCTTAGAAGAGATAAAAGGAAACAGAAGCAAGCAGAGAGTTGGGGCCCTCATACCACCAAGAAAGCAGTGCCAGGAGCAGAGTATGTCCTTTGGATCCAGGGCTCCTGCATGGAGAAGCTCTTAGTCTGAGGGAAGATTAATGACAAAGACCTTCCTCCAGAGCCAGCGAGAGAGAGAGAAAGCCTTCCTCTGGAGCTGACACCCTTCTAGCCTACTAGGCTGTGAGAAAATAAATTTCTCTTTATTAAAGCCATTCACTTGTGGTATTTCTGTTACAGCAGCACTAGATGACTAAGACAGTGTGGTGTCTTGTGTGTTGCTGTGATGCTGGAAGCTATGCCACCACTATTACATATACCAGCAAGGTCACCCTCACCCATGGAGGACAGCTTTCAGTGGAGATTTCAAATTAAGACAGACTAGGAAGAAGGACCTGAAGGCCTACTTCTGAAAAAATTGTCCAGCAAAAACCTCATGAATAGCAGCAGAACATTGTCTGATATAGTGCCAGAAGATGACCCCCCAGGTTGGAAGTCACTCAAAATACGACTGAGGAATAGCTGCCTCCTTGAAGTAGAGTTGACTTTAATGATGTGGATGGAGTCAAGCTTTCAGGACCTTCATTTGGTGAGGTGGTATGACTCAAAATGAGAAGAAACAGCTGCAAGCATTCATTAATAATTGGAACATGGAATGTATGAAATATAAATATAGGGAAATTGAAAGTCGCCAAAATGAAATGGGCCACATAAAGATCAATATCCTATGCATTAGTGAGCTGAAATGAACTGGTATTGGCCATTTTGAATTGAACAATCATATGTTCTACTATTCTGGGAATGACAAACTAAAGAGAATTGTATTGTGTTTTGTCCTTCCCTTCACCAGAGTTGACCCTTGACTACTATCTAGTTGGTGATTTCCCCTATCTCTCCCTCCCCACCCTCATAACCATCAAAGAATACTTTGTTCTGTGGTTGAAGCTTTTTTTGAGTTCTTATAATAGTGGTCTCATACAATATTTGAGTTGAAGTAATTGCTCCTTATCGAGAGAAAAAAAAAAAAAAAAAAGCTACTTAAGTTTCTCCAGTCAAGAACTTTGATTTTAGAAGGCCACAGGTAAGGGACATAAAAAGTAAATGCTGAGTTGGATTATTCACTGAGGAGAATTCATGGTAACCACATTAACAAAATTTTAGATGTAGTCTCCACTGTTCTATATTAATGTAGTATGTTGCTCTTGTTGTTAGGTGCCGATGAGTCCGACTCATAGAGATGCTTTGTACAACAGAACAAAACACTGCCCAGTCCTGTGCTTTCCTCATAACTTTCAATTGTCTTCACACATTCCACTATTCCCATTAGAAAATTTATCTAAATTTCCAAATAACTAAAAACACACACTACTAAAACTTATATTTGGAAATAGCTATTAAAGGTGTGCGTATGATTTTCCCTTATTTACCCTATTGAATGCACTTTTTTTTTTCATTAATTGACTCTTAAGAGCCTAGCATTCATTTTCTTTACTAATCTGTTGTTGTGTGCCTTTGAGTTGGTTCCGACTCATAGTAATCCTATAGGACAGAGTAAAACTGTCCCCACAGGGAAAACTGTTTTGCAACAGAATAATGAGGAATCATTTGCCTCACGTTTTCTTTTTTACTTGATTGTGTTTGATAACTAGGTATCAAGAAATACAGAATTTAGAATTTTAAGAGTACCTTAAAAAGCATCTACATACCCATGTTCATTGAAGCATTATTCATAATAGCAAAAAGGTATAAATAACCTAAGTGTTCATGAACCAATGACTGGATAAACAAATTATGGTACATACACACAATGGAATACTATGCAACAATAAAGAAAAATGATGAATCTTCGAAACATCTCCCAACATGGATAAATCTGGAGAGTGTTATGCTGAATGAAATAAATCAATCACAAAGAGACAGATATTGTATGAAACCACTATTATACAGGTAAGGTTTATACACACATAAAAATAAACTTTGATGGTAACAAGGGAGGGCAGGGGTGGGAGGGGAAATCACTAACTCGATAGTAGACAAGTTGACTTTGGTGAAGGCAAATACAATGGACAATATAGGGTGTGTCAGCACAACTTGACCAAGGCAAAGTCATAGATGCTTCCTAGACACATCCATATACCTTGAGGGAAGGAGTTACTGGGGCTGAGGGCTGGGGTCCACGGTCTTGGGGGACATTTAGGTCAACTGGCATAACATAGTTCATAAAGAAAATGTTCTACATCCTACTTTCATGAGAAGCATCTGAGGTCTTAAAAGCTTGTGAGTGGCCATCTAAGACACATCTATTGGGCCCATCCCTTCCAGAGCAAAGGAAAATGAAGAAAACCAAGATACAAGGAAAATACTAGTCCAAAGAACTAATGAACCACAGCCTCCACCAGCCTGATCCCAGAAGAATTAGATGGTGTCCAGTTTCTACCACTGACCACTCTGACTTGGATAACAATAAAGGGTCTCAAACAGAATGGGAGAAAAATGTAGAACAAAATTCAAATTCATAACAAACTATCAGACTTGCTGGTCTGATGGAGACTGGAGGAGCCCCTGAGAAAATGGCCCCAAACACACTCAGAACTGAAGTGTGATGGTTAAGATTGTGTGTCAACTCGGCTGGGTAATGACTCTCAGTGTTCTGGCAGTCGTATAATGTTTGATCACTTCCCTGTTGAGATCTGATATGTGATTACCCCCATGATGGGATTTGCTGTGAGTAGCCAATCATTTGAAAGGAAGTTTTCTTGGGCATGTGGCCTACACTGAATATAAGTGAGCAGTCTGGCAAGGCTCAGAGGCTTTTTGCTCATGCTAGATCCTGCAGCTGGCTCCTGTTCCTCTGATCTCTGTTTCTTGTGACTTGAGCTAGCAGCTTACCCGCAGTCTTGTCTGCTGATCTTGGGATTCATCAATCTTCATAGCCTATGAGCTAGACTGCTGCTTTCTGATTTGTCAATCTTGGGTTCACCAGCCCCTGTGACTATGTGAACCAGGAACAGCTTCTATCCTGACCCACAGACTTGGGATGTTCCAGCCTCTACAACTCTGTGAGCCATTTCCTTGACATAAATCTCTCTCTCTATATTTATACACTTTACTGGTTTTGCTTCTCTAGAAAACCCAGCCTAAGACATGAAGTCACACCCAAAGTCCACCTTACAGCCAAAGATTAGACAGGCCTATAAAAGAAACAATAACAAAGTAAGGAAAGTGCTTCTTAGTTCAATCAAGTATAGAAGACCAAATGGGCAACACCTGCCCAAAAGAAAGTCGAGAAGGCAGGAAGGGACAGGAAAAGTGGACGAATACACGGAACCTGTGGTGTAAAGGAAAAGGGGGAGACTGCTGACACTTTGTGGGGATTGCCAATAACATCACAAAACAATTCATATATAAATTTCTGAATGAGAAACTAATTTGCACTGTAAACTTTCACCTAAAGCACAATAATAAATAAATAAATGCAAAAAAAAGAAGTATCTAAGCGCAGAGGCCAACTTAAGCACAGTATTCTCCACTCCCTCCGCCCAGGGTAGATATTGCTAACAGATCATAGTGCTCGTTCCCATGGAGCCTGGGCATTGCTCAGATTCCTTCTCCACAGGATGCTCCAGGAAGCCACTACTTTATAAGATAAAATATTTACTGTGTATGACTCTTCTCCTACTATATAAAATGTATACTGCAATGCAAGGCTCTTTGGAAAGCTATAATCTATTTTTAACTACCGAAGTACCCACTATTTAGCAAAGTGCTTTTTGGTACCTTGAAACATATCCTAACAGTTTAAAAGCAGTACTGCAGTTTACAAAAAGTACTACGTGCATGAACAAGTTTCGCCTGAGTCCTCCTGACCCCCAGTCCTATACCTCTCCCCTGACAGCACTACGTGTCCTGGCTCACTTACCCTGTGAATTGCTCCTCCAGCTTCTTAAGAGACACCATAACCTCCTCCCACACTCTAGATTAAGGCTATCCTGAAAGATCCTTTTCAGCCTTCTGTTGTTCCCACTACACTCTCCACACTGACACTCACCCACACCCATGGCTTCATCTTGACTGTTTCCTCATTAGGTCTCCAGCCCAAACTTCCTCAGTTCCAGACCCACAACCCCACCTCCTGCTCGGACTTTCTATATGCATGTCTTGCTATCACCACCAATTCAACACATCCAGAATTGAAACCATCACTCTCCACACTAAAACTTCCTTGCCCTTCCTCCAGTGTTCCTTCTTTATATTAACAGCATCACTATATCCAATCACTCAAGCTGGAAACCTTGTAGTCACCTTCAGCTCCTCCTTTTCATTCCCTACTTCTAAATGCTCACCAGGGATTCCCAATTCTAACTCTTAAATGCCATTCAAGTCTGTCTCTTCCTCTCAATTCCCAGTGCCACACCCCAGTTTGGGCTTTCATCAGTGCTCACTTTAATGCTTGGCAATTTCCTATCTTCCTGCCTGAAACTCCCCTCACTAAACCTTCCACTCATCCCACCTTCCTGTCCTCCTCAATAATGCCAACAAGATATATTTCCTCACAGATGTGATTTGTTATCTCCCACCCTCCCTAAAAAAAAAAAAAAAAAAAAAAAACCTCCATATTTCTTCAAAATAAAGCCAATGTCTCCCACCACATTACCTTTAAAATAAACTCCAAATTTCTAAGTGTGGATTTCAAGGCTCTCCACAAATAAGGGCTAGGTGTTCTTTCTTCACATAGCATCGTGATTTAAAATTCAGACTCTGGAGTCAGACTGCCAAGCTTTGTGACATTGAGCAAGGCCACTACACAGGTTAGTGTAAGCTGAACTCCTCATCCCCCAAAACACACACATCATGCATCTGACTGAGGGGTAAGCAGGAATGGAAGCGTATCCCACGATCTGCTTGGCTATCAAGCTGTGTGCTCTAGCACAGAGCTGCTACAGGCTCAAAGAAAGGGGTGCCATTTTCTGTTTCACATAAAGGCAATAAGAGGGTGCTATTTTCTTGTCTGTAAAGTGGGGGTAATACTAAGACTTACTGCATTGGTTTGTTGTGAGGATTCAATGAAACCTGTAAAAAACCCTCAGAACAATTTGAGGCACATGATAAGTACTCAATAAGTATTAGCTGCTAATTCCTCACTTTTACTCTTCCTGTTCCTTACACTTTAAATAAATAGCATTTATTTACTATTATTCCTGTAGAATCTGTGCTTTTTTTTACCTTCGGGCCTTTTATTTCTTATTATGCTTCCTTTCTTGAAAGTTCCCTCTCCTCCTAGCAGCTCCAGTCTGGGTCTGTTGATGACCTGTTTGTTCTTCAAGCTCAGTTTACGTCATTTAAGCCTTACTTTTTTTTTGTTCCCTACATATATGAGTTCTGTATACTTGAACTTAACTCTGGGGCACTTACCAACCTCTACTGTGAAACTTAAAAAAAAAAAAAAATTTTTTTTTTAACTTAACTCTGGGGCACTTACCAACCTCTACTGTGAAACTTACCATAGCATATTTTGTACTATCCATACCTATTCTTATCTCAAGGTCTTATCTTCCTATAAATTTTTAAGTTTCTTAAGGGTAGGCACCCTGTAAGTTTCCTCTCTATGTTTCCACAGTACCTGCAGAACTACAATGACATAACAGGTTTGTAACAGGTAATAACAGAATCATTTATTATTATTATTATTACTATGTGCTGGGTGCCGTGCAAATGCTTTCCATACAGCATTTGAGCTACTTCTCACACAACTTTTGTAGTATTAGTTCCTTTTTAGATAGGGAGAGTTAAGTAGTATAACTAACTTGCTTAGTGTGAAACAGCTAAGAAGTGGTGGGGCAGAGGTTAGAACCCAGACCTTGCTGGCTCAGAGATGGAGCTCTTTCTAATTCATGACGGTATCTTGCCTGGCAACTTGCCCTACTTGAGAGCTACCGTTTATTGATTACATATTATGTTTCAGGAGCTTTTCCTATGTTATTTCTAAGCTTCCCTGCAAAGTGATTATTATTATCCCCATTGTACAGATGAGAAAATCAAGGCTCAGAGAGGTTAAGATCTTGTAACTAGTAAATTCTGAGGTAACTTTTAAGTCCAACTCCAAAACCCACACAAACAAAGCTCCTTTCACATTTTAGGAAAAGTCCGTTGAGGGAAAACAGTTATTGTCTTCGCCACTATTATTATTACTCATAGGGCATTGTTTATGTGGTTCTGTTTCATTTAGATACTCTTTTGACAGAAATCATCACTAGGTACACTTACAGAAGAAATGTTATTCCTACATTATATTTTGGTCAACTTTTGTCTTCATATATTGAGTATTTAATCTTAACTATTACAACTAACTTGGGAAAAAATGCTGGTTTTCCCAAGAACTTGAGTAATTTTTACATAAAAATAATCTTAATATTAAAAAGATAAAAATAGCTGATATAAACAATTGCTTATATAAACACTAGGTTAGGAATATATTGAGGGATCCATATTTATTACTTATCATTACTAATTTTGCCAGATTATTAAGCTTCACCTGGTACTTCTATTGTACTCAAATTATGCAGAGGTTAAGAGAAAATACTATACCTGAAGAAATAAGTAGGTGCTGATATGAATATCAAAATGAAACGTGAACTAAATGCCATGCACAAAGAGTAGAGGAAAAACAAAAAAAAGGAAAATGCAGGATCAGAATTAACCATTAGATTTTGAAAGAATATAATTTTGAAAAGGTGAAATTTTCAGAATTATTTTACTGGAAATTAGTCTGACTTATAAGAAAACAGGACTTAATACCACACTGACATGTATGCAGCAACTGCTAAGATAATTAAAAGATTCTTAAAGCATAAATATTATTTAAACTTACATGACATCATTATTCGAATTTGCCAGTGCCCACTATTTGATTGGAAAAAAAAACCCTATTGGTTTTGAGAGTTAAAAATGTACAAGTAAAAATAGAAAAAAAAATTAATGAAAATAAAATCTTTAAAAGCAAAGAAATAACTCCGAAAGAGTAGCCTTCGTTATGAAAGCACTAGTTTCTAGGGCTCCCAGAGGGTTCTAAGTAGAGTTAGAGACACTTGCAATGCATTATAAATGTGTAATTACCATTTAAATGGAGGGAGAAAAGCTGGTGAGTGAAATGAGAAAAAGGCATTTTCATACTGCCAACCAGAAGCTGGCATTTCAGGCAATGATCATCTAATCTGCAAGTCAGGTTAACAAAGCTATTGTCATTCTGCCACTCACCTTCACCCTTTTAAGTGGCGCTCTCCTCTACCAGAAAGAAACTGCAGGTTAAGTCGTTCTCCGTAATTTTCAGTCACAATTTGCTCTAGCATGCTTAATATATAATTTAACAGCACATGTTTACCAAAAGACAGCCAAGAGGCATACTTTCTCTTAATTCTTATTTTCTCAATTATTTGGGCACCCGAATTATAAAATTAAAAATTCGGAGTAAATTTCTATTGTTGGCAACTCACCTATAGTCCAATAATGTCCCTGTTTCTGGATTTAGCAGGGCAGCTTGGATGCAGAGAATATTGCTTCATTTCAAAAAAGCATTTAACGATCTCTTCAAATGAGCTTAAAATTTATCATGGAAGATTTCAAAACTCTGGAGATGTATTAAATTTATTCTTACTGGATAACTGCATAATAAAACATAGAGGGTATATTATTTATTAAGCAGCACACAAACTAAGTGAAAATACCCCTGTGCCTGTTCCATGTGTCTCCCAGAAGTCTTTTTGGGTTACTGCTACATTTCTTATCATGAGATTAGCTCCTTATGATGTTTTCAGCAAAACCATTTGGATTTATCAGGGTGACATATGTTGGCTGGATTAATAGCTGCTTCTATCTCAAAAAACTGAGTACTTCTGATGTAAGAACATAAATGTAAAGCATGAAAAAAATAGTAAATCATGAAAAGAAAGGCTACATGTACATAATCAACCTGGTGACAAAAGTGATGGTATTAACGATTACATATTATCTACTTTATCCTTGCTTTCCATTTGTATCTTCTTTTGGCTATTTTATTTTATTTATTTATTTTAATTGTTATAAGTCTATTCAAGCTAGGCAATCACTGGCTAGCCATTCCATAGTCTTTTTCTAAACCAAGGGTCCACAAACTATAGTATGCAACCAAATCTGGTCCCCTGTATGTTTTTGTAAATAAAGTGTTATTGAAACACACTCATGAACATTCACTTATATATTGTCTATCACTGCTTTCACACTACAACAGCAAAGACCCTATGGCACCCAAACCCTAAGATATTTACTATCTGACCCTTGAGAGAAAAAGTTTGCCAATCCCTGATCAAACTATTTCATCTCTTATTGTTCTAGGTGGAAATTATACTCTCTGGTCACAACCTTCTACTTCTTCTATATTTGTCCCATTAGATCTGCTTTTTTCTATTTTACCAAGATATCTGTTTTTTAATCACCTTCTTTTTCTAGTAAATCCACTATCTTCTGTGTACATATTTTTCTTTTCTCAGTTACCACCTCAGTCAATTCCATTACAAAATTTATTTAATCTGAATATAAGAGTGGTCACGTGTGGCCCTGTATCTGCATTGGGTTAATCCAAAGAAAGATCAATTCAATAACAATGAAAAGATATAACTGAAAAAAATTTAGTTACTTAGGCTCTAAAGAAACTGTTAAAGGGGTGAGGAGGATTATGCTGTTCCACTCTGTCCTATAGGGTTGCTATGAGTCAGAATCAACTCAACAGCAATGGGGTTTTTTGGCTTTCATTGACAAGAAGCAGAATGGTACATTGGGAAAGGCAAGCTCCAGACTTTGAAACCAGAGTGCCTAGGTTTAAATTCTGTCTCTACCTTCTAACGCGTATATGATTGGAACAAGTTACTTAAACTTTTCTGAAAATTTTAGCAATAATATCATTCATAGAGTTCTTTGTAGATTTGTTGTTAATACAGTCAAAGCACTAGTAGCTATCACCATCATCATTATTATTTTATTATTATTTGTAGTAGACATCATTGGTGGCCTGCCTAAATCCCCTTTACCACACTCATGCTCCCAAACCCTATATACAATGAGTATTGTCTACTAACGGCTTACAGATACCTCTCTTCTTGGACAATTGCCCTTGAGTGGATGGAGACCACCTTGCCCATGAGGTTATTTTCACTCTGCCAATGACTGACTGACATGAGTTTTCAAACAGTGGGCACCTTTGCCTCAAGTCAGGGATGTAGTATTTTATTTTTTTGCCCAGGGATGCCCATGGTTTGGGTCAAGTATAGGCTTTAGCTAAGACCACATCACCACATCCTTGCTTGGCTCTTGCCCCTTACCTACCCTGAGTCCCTCACTCCTTCGCAAGATTTTCCTGAAGAGCAGACACTCAAAAAATCATGATCCAATAAATTCCCCCTTTCATTAAACTAGTTTTAGTTGTATATCTGTCATTTGCCACAAAAAGATTTGACTAATACTTGTCTAAGTCTAAAAAGTCTTCAAAGAGCAGCTCTTATCATTGCCCAGGGGAACAGCATCCCTAAATTGGTAATGCATAATTTAAGGAAAATTACATGGATTTTTTCTTGTAGCTAAGGAATATGACCCATATAAATACAAAGCCATGCCAACTTCAGACTTTTAAGAGTGTGACAACTGAGAAACCAACTAAAAGACTTTGGGGTGATAGTATTGCTCCATGGGAAAATTAGAGTACTCATTTTAGGGTAGAACTCTATTCTAATAAGCTTATATGGATAAAAAAAAAAAAAGTGGCTATTTTAATAAGCAAATTCCATTGAAATGAAAATATTCAGGAAGGAGGTAGGTACATAATAATGTTTAGTGGTTTGTTAATGTCTTAGTCTTCCAGTGTTGCTATAACAGAAGTACCATAAGTGGATGGCTTCAACAAAGAGAAATTTATCCTCTCACAGTCTACTAGGCTACAAGTCTAAATTCAGGACATCACTTCCAGGGGAAGGCTTTCTCTCTCTGCTGGCTCTAGAGGAAGGTCCTTGTCATCAATCTTCCCCTAGACTAGGAGCTTCTCCACACAGGAACCTTGGGTCCAAAGGACATGCTCTTCTCCCGGCACTGCTTTCTTGGTGGTATGAAGTTCTCCACTCTCTGCTTACTTCCCTTCCCTTTTTATCTCTTGAGAGATAAAAGTTGGTGCAGGCCACACCCCAGGGAAACTCCCTTCACATTGGATCAGGGATGAGACCTGGGTAAGGGTGTTAGAATTCCATCCTAATCCTCTTTAAAATAAAAGCACAATCACAAAATGGAGGACAACCAAGCAATACTGGGAACCACGACCTAACCAAGTTGAGACATATTTGGGGGGACACAATTCAATCCATGACGGTTAACATTGTATAAAACAAATGGATTAATGTAATACTGGCAGAGAAGTAGATAAGGAGTGTCATTATACACAGGTGGATTATAATGTAATGGGTGTTGAGACGATAAAAAGAAAATTCACTAGGTATTTTTGCGCAAAAGCACATAAGATACTGCGGAGGTTACACAGATGTATAAAGCACTGTTTTTACTTTCTAAAGGGTTAGAACTTAATTGGCAAGTAAAACGTGTGCATTTTCAAAAAAAGTAAATCTGTAAAAGGAAGAATATTATAATTTCAAATAGAGTGGAACAGGTACCAAGTGTAATAGGAGTTCAGAAGATAAAGTACTCACTTCTACTTGGAATAACAATATAAGATTTCTTTCAACGAATAGGCAGAATTTGGCCTGGGCCTGGAAGAATAGGTAAAAAAGAGGAGGGCCTTAGATACGGAAGCTATGGCAGAATTCCATCTGTTGTGGGAGGAGTGAAAATCTCATGTGGTGGAGTTTTGTGAATTAATTTGTAAAGGTAAATTTCTCTGACTGTGATGGGTTTTGAATGTCAAACTAAAGAATCTGTATTTTATTTTAACAATAGGAATTCCTACTAAATTATTTTGAGTAAAAAGGTAACACGGTGAAAGTGCCATTTTAAGACAATGAATAAGGCATCAGGAGGGAGAGGAGGGATTGGGGGTAGGAAGTCTATGACTGCTACGGTCAGAAGAAAAGAATGGAAGGATTGATAGGACTTGGTGAAACACATATGGAAAAAGGAAGACAAAGGAGACAAAGATTTTTAAAATTATGAATTTGGAAAAATATTACCAGAAATAAAGAAGTCAAGAAAATTAGCTTCACAGGGGAAAGTAAAATGATAAATTTAGATACAGAAATTTTTAGCTTGAGGTAATGGAAAACTATCCAGGTAGAAATGTCAATCAATCAATTGTGGATGTGACCATCAGACCCAGAGGACTGTTAGGTCTAAGGATGTGAATTTGGGTTTCCTTTATGTGCAGCTTAAAGTGATTGACTGCTAACCGAAAGGTTGGCAATTTGGACCACCAGTGGCTCTGTGGGACAAAGATATGGTAGTCTGCTTCCACAGAGATTTACAACCTTGGAAACCCTATTGGGTCACTATGAGTCAGGATCGACTTGATGGCAGTGAGTCTGGCTTTTGGTTTTTACGCGCAGGTAATTGTGGAGGTAATGTTGGTGGCTGAGATACCACAGAGGTGAAAGTACATTATTAAGAAATGCCCTTATTTAGGGTGTAAGAGAAAGAGAAGTTGGTGAAGGAGACAAGACTGGTGAGGGGAGAAGTAACATCAAGTGGATCACCAGGGAAGGAGGAAGTTCCCAGGAGTGAGTAACTGACTTGAAAAGGCTATTGTGTTCGATTATAGTCTTTTGTAACCTCTAAATCAGTTCACTAAGAATTAAGTCAGAATGTGTGATAAGAAAGCAGAGGTAGAATTTTACTACCTTTAGTTTTTTACCAGAGCCCTCAGCTGCTAACCAAAAGATTGGCAGTTCGAATCCACCAGCCACTCCTTGGAAACCCTGTGGGGCAGTTCTACTCTGTCCTATGAGTCAAAATCCACTCAAGGGCAATGGGTTTTTGTTTTAATTTTTAGTACTTTAGTACCTTAAATACTTCAATTTTAAGTACTTAGTACTTAATTTACTTAGCATTTTACTTAGTGCTTTAGTATCTTATGTACTTTAGTTCTTTACTACCTTAACTATTTTATCTACTCGAGAGAAACATGAAGAAGTTTTAATTTTTTCAATTTTGTCTGAACTAAGAAAGGAAAAAGCCAATGCAGTAGACTGAATTTATCATTGAGAGAATAAAGAAATGAGAAAGATTCTGAGTTTGTGACTGCGCATATATTTTTTAGTGTAATACATGCATTGAGGTATAGATTAAGAGATTATTAGCCTTGGAAATGAGAAGAGGCTTCTTGGTGAGAAAGAGAGTAGAAAAGACACTGAATTGGTTAAGAAGAAAAAGGAGGGAATTTGAACCAGACAGATAACCCTAAGTATCACAAAGAAAATCAAACTCCAGAAAGATCATGCCAACAGCAGGTAAAATGTTGGAAATAGTTGCCATGAAGAATAATCCATGGCACTGGTTCTCCCACTTTTTTTTCGACAGAGAGACTCTTGGACAGATGATAATCACATGGTCATTGGCACATTCAGATTCAAACCCATGGCCGTGCCCACCCTGCCCCCTTCTAGTACCCTAACACACACACACACACACACACACGCACACTTTCATACTTTCTCAGATAAAGTAAATATCTGTTATGGATTGAATTGTGTCCCCTCAAAAGATATGTTGAAGTCCTAACCTCTGTACTTGTGAATGTGACCTTGTTTGGAAATAGAGTCTGGCTCAGAAAATATTATCACCGTAAATTAACAAGGTTGTACCATAGTAGGGTGAGTCCTAATCCTTTCTGAGTGATGTCTTATATAAGAAAGGTCACAGAGACAGAATCACACAGGGGAAGGTGTCATGTGAAGATAAATTCACAAGCAGCAAAAGAAAGCCAAGAATTGCCAGCAGCCACTAGAAGCTAGGAGAGACACATGGAACAGTTCCTCTCTCAGAACTCTGAGAAGGAATCGACATAGCCGATACCTTGATTTGGACTTTTAGGCTCCAGAACTGTGAGACAATAAATTTCTGTTCTTTGAAGCCACCTACTTTTTGATATTTTGTTATTGCAGCCCTAAGAAACTAAGACAGTATCTAAGCAGGCATCTTTGTGGGATGTGAGGTGTGGCATTTGTCAACACACTTAACAAAACATATGAGTAATGGGCATTCCCTATGAAGTGTGCAATAGATAAAACTATGCTGTGGGAGATACAAAAATCCCAGTGGGCTTGCTGTAACTTCATTTCTTCCTCTCTCAACCAATAATCCATATCAGGATTCAATAAGTTAGAAAGATGTGATTATGGGGAAAATCTAAAATCTACTCTTTTTTTTTTTTTAAGTCAGCTTCGAAGTTCAGTCTTGTAACTCTTATCAGCAAATAAAATTACTTATGAGAAATCTCACCATTGTGACACCATGATGGAAAACTATTGTCCCTGGGATTAAACAGTGATGCATAATATGACCTTTGAACAGCAATGAAAGCTCAGGTGAAGAATCTTTAACCTTTCTTAGTTGGCATTGTTTTTTAAATTTTATTTTTAATGGAAGAAAAGATGACAACAAAAGTATGTTTTTTAATATACTACATTTATGAGTTGTATGTATGTGTGTTGGGGGATAATTTAGGAGGATAACATTGGAGCCACTATTCCCTGTCCTTCCATGTGACCCAGCTGGAGCTGAACTCACAAGGACTCACAGGACCCACAAAAAACAAAAAACCATTGCCATCAAGGACACATCAGCTGGGCCCTGAGGTATAAAGACAATACCTAGGACAATCTTGGAAAACATCTTTTAGGGAAGCTTTCACATAAACTAACCAAACAGAGCACAAAAGACCTGCATACTTTCCACTCTTATCCTTTTCTATTAGCATTTAGTAAAAAGTAAGATTTGTTAGACCAGTAAAGACCCTCCTGACTGACTTTACTGAAACCTGTACCAATGATTATTAACAAAAACAATTCAAGATGTAGAATCATGGTGATTTGGCAGTTTTTAGCCAATCTGTGAAATGGTGAAGCTCTCAATGATTTTACCCATTTATGGGGTTACTGGGTAATGTTAGTATATATTGATACTTCTGTAACGTTCCTCAGACTCAGACAGACTTGGCTCTGGCAGCATGCTTATCCGTTTTCCCACTTTTGCCTATTCTGTAATACTCCTTGGACTCAGACAGACAAGGCTCTGGTAGCATGCTTGTCCATTTCCCATTTTTCCCTTTTGGAACATATGCCAAATAAAATCTTTCTTTTTGCTTTACTCTAACTTCATGGTGATTTTAGCGTAGTGCAGGGGGTAGTTTTGTAAATGGGTTGCTTTTTATTGATCCCCTTGTTCGGTGAAAATATTTTCTAACTCTCGGAAGGCAAATCCTATACTACTGAATCACAAGGAAATGTTCCCAGTAGAATCTGAGGAAGGTTTCTTACAGTTAAGGATAACCATATAATTTTTCATTCAAACTGGAATATTTCTGAGAATGAAAAGGAGTGGTATAAATAATTTTACCAGGTCAATGCGCATAAACTGAGATACGTGGAGGGTAGGGGATTTTTTTTTCCAAAGGATGACACCCTAGGTCTATGTTGGTCATGTGGAATTATCTCTTAGTTCTGGGAACATTTATTAAATTATACTCAAATGCTTGGTGTTATGGAATTGTTTCTCCCAAAAATATGTATTGAAGCCTGGCCCCTGTGGATGTGATCCTGTTAGGAAATAGCGTTTTTCTTTCACTGTGTTAATGAGCTCATACCAATGTAGGGTAGGTCCTGGATCTAATCAATTCTGAGTTATAAAAAGAGCAGAAAACACACAGAAACACATATAGAGGAAGACAGATGGTGGAGACAGATGCTTCTATAAGCCCAGGAATGCCAAGGATTGCTTGCAGCTACTAAAAGGTGAAATAGGTAAACAAGGACCTCCTCCCCCTACAACCATGCCCTGAATTCAGACTTCTAGCCTTCTGAACTGTGAGAAAAGAAATTTCTGTTCTTTAAAGTCACCCACTTGTGCTATTTTTTGTTATGGCAGCACTAGGTTACTAAGACACACATGTCCCCAGAATTCCCATAATGTCTGTGTTTGGAAATTTTGTAAGATACAATTCTCTACCTTATTATATTATAGAGTGTATCAAATACAATTTAATCTTCTTCTAATAAATGGAGTTAATTCATTAGTTATTGAGTGCTTGTCGCATTCTGGGAAATGTGTGAGGTGTTAGGGATGCAAAAGTGCATTAAACACAGACCCTGACCTCAGGGAACAGAGAAGGGAGGAGAGTTGAACTTGTAAACAGTGTGTATAATACAAGTTACTATTTAAAAATGTACACATTCAAGATCCAAAACAGAAATATAGGTATATTCTTCTTCCTCTAAGAGGGAAAGGTAGTAGGTAAGGTTGGGTAGGAATGCCAATAACTTCATCAGCTTGAGGATGTGAAGGCTATACCTAGAGCCTCTATTTTTATCTATAAAATAAGAGACAAAGTCATTTGTTGAGGTTGAGGGGTTATGAGAAAATATTAGAATTTAAGAATGGTAAAGTTTTGGAATTGCTGCTGTGGAAATTTTTAGGAAATATTGCTAACTAAAGGCACACAATGAATAATTTTGGGGCCCAAAATGGTTGAAGACAGACCTTATTTGCCTCTTAATGGACAATTCAGCATGAAGTATTCCTGCCAAAAAATTAAATCTGAATCTGATCAAGCTTCCATATCTAAGTACTAGTTTACAGGAACAGAAGGGGAAAGAATGAACAGAGAACCATGATAAAGCACATCATGGGGATGACCAGTAAAATCCAAAATGTGTGAAATCCAACAAGACAAATATCCAGTTGTGATTTCTGCAACAAATAAGTTGTGATGAAGAAAGAAAAAGAGGAGAAGGACCATATAGATTAAAAGAGACTTGAATATATCAGCCAATTGCAATGTATGGACCTTATTAGGGCTCCAATTAAAATAAACTTAAAAAAAATTATGAAATAAGATAAATGTGATTACTCTCTGAATGCTTGATGATATTAAGAAGCTATTGTTCATTTTTAGGAAGATAATGGTATTGTAATATTTTAAAGTCATTAACTTTTAGAGGTATATACTGAAACACAGATAAAATGATATGGTACCTATATCATTATTTTGGTCCAAAATAATCCACTTTGGGGCATATAAAAAATGAAGTTGCCCAAGATGAATCTTGGGGAGTATAAAGTTTCATTATACTGTCTTATCTAATTTCATGTGTTTGAAAATATCCACTGTAGAACATTCAAAAAGACATGGAAGAATATTCCGCTCAAGTGAACAGCCACGAGAGTTCACAAGAAGGAAATGAGTCCATAGGAGAGGAACGATAATCTGAATGAAAAATGATGGGGTTAAAGAACTGGAGGATAGTCTTACCGAGGCCAAAGAGTAGGTACGGTGTGAGTAAAGGAATGAGACTTTAACAGCCATTGTACACTGTGATAGGGCGCAGGGTAGAAATAATTTCTTAACATAAAGGGTTGAGGAAGTCAGGACACTTTGATACAAAGTATGTCCGGGTCGTCACTGCAGCTGTGGAAAGCACTTCAGGCAATGGCAGGAGTTGGATGGAGAAGTCCGTGAGGCAGGAGCTCAGGTCCTCAATAAAGCAGAGGAGTGAAGTGAAGGAAGATAAAAAAAAAAGGGGGCAGAAAGTAGTAAGTCTGGGTCACTATGACAAGTATCAATTACTAGAGTGTGTCCTTTCTTAATAGTGATTTCTGTGTCTATGCCTTTGGTATTGTCAGTTCTCCAGTCAATATTGGTTATAATAGAATGATTTTGTAAGGGTTGTTACAAAGCTCTCTGTGGCACAAAGTAACACCATTTCCCTCATTATTTACAGGATTTCTGCTTTCTTTCAAATCTGAAATGAATAATGATGTCAAACTTCTAATCATCAAAGAAGGAAACCTGAGTTGCATTGTGGTTAAGGAATGCTGTGTCATCCTTTCTAAGCTTTAGGGATTAGAAGTGGTAAGGAAATTTTCACTGCCTCTCAAAAAGGCTTGTCTTTTCCTTTATTTATAAAAAAAAAACTTCAGTATAATTTTTTTTTTTAAGCAAAGAATTGTTTTCTTTTTGAAGTACAGTTTTCCAGGAGGAAGTGCCCATTTATACTAAATCATTTCCCTTGTTTATTTCTATATCCTCAAACAATGGTTTGGAATACAGAAATACATTTTAATAACTGTTATTAGTCATTGTTGTTGTTAAAAAATTGTGTAAAACAAAGTTTAGTGTATCTTTTAGACTGCAACAGGAAATTGTATGACTTTATAACATTCCCCATACGATTTCCTCATACTTCATTATCTTCTATGGAGGAGTAGCACATGCTACAAGAAAAAAAAAATTATGTAAAAAAGTGTAAATCCAAAGCCAATTTATTGCTCAATTTTATATAAAACTCCATTTCATTTAGTCATTCCTGTTTCAAGCCTTACTCATCCATGCCGCAGCATTTTACTTATGCTCATATATATAGACACTTTTTTCATCGGTACTATTTAAGTCCTAATTCTGTCTTTATCTCTTCCTGTTACCTGGAAAATGTGAAATGGCATCTGTCATGGATTGAATTGTGTCCCCCAAAAATCTGTGTATCAATTTGGCTAGGCCATGATTCCCAGTATTGTGTGACTGTCCACCATTTTGTCATCTGATGTGGTTTTCCTACGTGTTGTAAATCCTGTCACTATGATGTTAATGAGATGAATTAGCAGCAGTTTTGTTGATGAGATCTGCAAGATTAGATTTTGTCTTAAGTCAATCTCTTTGGAGATATAAAAGAGAGAAACAAGCAGAGAGACGGGGGACCTCATACCAGCAAGAAAGCAGCACTGGGAGCAGAGGTCCTTCGGAACCAGGATCCCTGTGCCTGAAAAGTTCCTAGACCAGGGGAAATGGATGACAAGGACCTTCCTCCAAAGCCAGCAGAGAGAAAGCCTTCCCCTGGAGCTGACACCCTGAATTTGAACTTCTAGCCTACTAGACTGTGAGAAAATAAACTTCTGTTTGTTGAAGCCATCCACTTGTGGTATTTCTGTTATAACAGCACTGGATAACTAAGACAGTGAAGCCTCCGCCAAGACCTCCCCCCCCGCCCCCACCCCGGCTCGCTGCTGTTCCCCGCCCCCCTCGCAGCCCACCAAACCACAGCTTCTAACTCGGGTTTGGCCCAACCATGCTGTGGCCCTAACCACAGTTTGAATTTGGTGCCAGAGTCCTGTGCATGAGGGAGCCAAGATTTTGGTACATACACAGGACCTGAAGAGCTGTGTCCTCAATCTGCCCTTGGACCTGAACATCACCAACACGGTTCAACATGCCAATACCCAAATGTGGACATGGGAGGGCTAGGGGCAGAGAATCCCAGGCACTAAACGCAACCCTCAGATGCCACTGGAAATAAAAAGCTCCCCAACCCCCTCAGACAGGGAGCCTGTGGCCTTATGGTCGCTAGACCCCGTGTTGCTCCTTGTCTGCACAGACAATAAATTTCCACTTTCTGTTTGCCTTGTAACTGGTGGTATGGCCTCCATCTTATTTAGATCAGCTAATGGGACAGAACAAGAACACTCGTTCAGTTACAACAGCATCATCCAACTTTGATTAGCCAAATAATGTCCAAAAACAACTGACAAAAAACAATAAGGAAAAACAAACTGGCAACATCACTGAATATTTAAAACATCATTCTTTAAAATACTCCTTTAATAACTTTTTTTGCTATTCAGCATAGTTTTGCCAATATATTTCTAGTTAAATAATTAACCAGGATATAAAAAATACGTATTTTAAAAATCATTATTTTTCAAAAACCCTCCCCAATTCTGTTTTGCTACAAAACTTTAAAAACTTTTCCCAAGACAGGGTTTTCAGTCTTCTTGCTTTATGAAAAAATAAACAGTATGATTATTATTATTTGAAAGTTCTACAGTGAAAAATATGAGTTTGGAAAAAAGCATCTTGATGACTCGTTTTGTTACTCCAACATCTCCACAAAGTAAATAGGGCCTGGAATTAATACTAAGGAGCCCTGGTGGCACAGTGTTTAAAGTGCTCGGCTGCTAACTGAAAGGTCAGTGGTTTGGACCCACCAGCCGCTGTGCAGGAGAAAGATGTGGCAGTCTGCTTCTGTAAAGATTACAGCTTTGGAAACACTACAGGACAGCTCTACTCTGTCCTATAGGGTCACTATGAGTCAGAATCAACTCAGTGGCAGTGGGTTTGGTTTTGGATTTAAAAAATAAAGTCACTCTATTATTTATCATGGGGACAGAGTCCACAGGCTCTGCGGGAAAGGTTAGGCCTTTCTACTTAATCCCACATTGATTGGATGTAGATCTGACTTGGCTCGGAAAAAAATTCATAACCTGGTTTTTCAAATTAAGTCCTATTGAATATTATTTCCTTTTACTCAAAAAGTATCCTTGAAGCATCCAAGGGAAAGTTAAGTGGAAGAAAAGGCAAGGTAAATAGGAAAGAGTCTACTGTTTCAGTTATGTCCAGGACAATTGGCCTCAGGCTTGCGATGGCTTGGTCGCCTCTGGTGGCAGGAGCAGGGAAACAAAAGGCACGTGATTTGGCCACTACTTTCCAAGATCTACTTGCCTTCCCCCTTCTTTAAATAAAGTTTTTATTCTGGAATAACCTTAGATTTATAGAAAAGTTTCAAATATTATACAGAGAGTTCTGGTACACCCCTGTGGGGTAAAGAGTTTAAATATTACCCAGAGAATTTGGTCTTTGTCCTTCGTTTCTGAGAGACTACCTCTAAAATCTTGGAATTTCCCCAGTGATTGACTTATTTGATGAGGCCTCTAGACCACACCTGAGGGTGTATGCTAACATGGTGTCTCTTGGGTGGGGGCTGTCAATGCTGAAACACCAACAAGTGGTAACAGCTGACCTCAGGGGGAAAGGAGAATGATTCAAGCTCCATGAGCTTCCTGGTCAGTGATAAACTTTGAGACACAGAAACTCTGTGTTCAGAACCCTTCCAGCCCTTGACCTATGGATCTCTTCATTTGTATCCTTTTTTGCTATAATAAAGCTATAATCATAAGTATAGCACTTTTCTAAGTTCTATGAGTCATTCTAGGGAATTATCAATCCTGAGGGAGTAGAAGAAGCCAGCAGGTCAGGAATGAGGGGGAGACCTAGGGACTCCAAGCTTATGACTAACATCCTGAGGTAGTAGTGAAAAAAAAAAAAACAAATTTGTAGCCAGCAGGTCAGAAGTGAGAGTATCGTGGGGAATCCCAAGATTACGGCTGGCATCTGAACTCCTGGGGAGACTTGGCAGTCTAAAGGGCTATGTCCTAAAACTTGTGAGGTTTGACCTAGCCCTAGGTGGTTAGGATCAGAAGAAGAACTGCTGCATGTGCAGCTGGTCTCGGAACAGAAGGAAATAGAATTAATATTGAACTGAATTGAATTGATCTTGTCACATTTGGTGTCAAAGAAGTGGGATTTAACTATCCTTGCAATCCCTCATCCAGTTTCCCCATTGCTAAATCTTACATTACCAGGTACATTTATTGAAACGAAGAAATGAATATTGGCACACTACTTTTAACTGAGCTCCAGATTTTACCAGTTTTTATATTAATGTCTTTTTTTCTATTCCAGGCTCACATTCAGGATACCACATTATATTTATTTGTCATGTCTCCTTAATGTCCTCTGGTCTGTGCCAGTTGCTCAGTTTTTCCTTGTTTTTCATGACCTTGGAAGTTTTGAGGGGTATTGGTCAGATATTTTGTAGATGTCCCTCAGTTGAGGTTTGTCCTGCAAAGCGTAAAAAACTCATACTCTGTTAAAACAAAAGCAAAGGATTTTATTGAGAGCAAGATTCAGTTTAAATTGGGTACATGCAGAGTTCACAAAGTAAGCTATGCACTCCAAGAAGTTATAGGCATCCAGCCAATATTTATATTATTAAACCAGGAACTAACAACAAAATATTCTGATTGGCTTATTAGTGATTTGTAAAAGTCAAACGTGCATTAACAAATGTGGAGGCTTTACAATGAATGGTGAATACAGCATATGTGGGTTTACATGATTGGTTTAAAGAGGCTTTGTGGATTAGTTACTACTTAGTGATATGTGTGCTTTGTTGATTAGTTACTGCTTGGTGATATGTGGGCTTTGTTAATCAGTTACCACCTGGTGGCCATAGGGAGTTCACAGAGAGGTCACAAAGCAATCACAGGACATTCTTTTCGCTAGCATAGCTTTCTTGTACACTGTGGTTCCTGGGAATGGCTTGGTTACAAAGAAAAGATTTTCTTAGATACTCGATTAAGTCTGCTTAACGTTTAACTTAGAGAACAGCAAGCTTTTCCAAAATGAGGCTTAATTTCAGACTCAGAGGCAGCTATTCTTTAGTTAAATCAAGCACCCCAGAAATTTAAATTTTAGGATCCTCTATCTCATTCTCCCCTTTTGATCAAGAAATTTTATGAAAATTCTTTGATTGCTCTTGAAAATTATGTATCCTCTTCACCTTGCATTAACTTAGGGTCTCATCTTCAGGGCATAGTGGTAGCCAATCTTATAGCCTTGCTGTTGTTCTTATTAGCTACTGCCAAGCTAATTCCAATCATAGTGACCCTATGTTAGTTAACATTAAAGCTCTTAAAAATTCTCATAAATTAACCCATTAAACTTTTATGTTGCTGCAAGTAAGAATTTTGACTATACCAAATAAATTCTCTTTTAATAAGCCTTTTTAATTTCTTGTCTTTGTTACATATCCCTTATGGTACAACCTTTAAGTGGCAAAAATGAGCACACTTATTATTAAACCTAAATATCAGGATATCCTTTTTTTCCTGTGGCATAAAAAGCAAGAGCCTATAAACTTCAATTATAACAAATATGTATTAGCTCAATTTGATATCAGTAAGTAATTCAAACAGGTTTGCTTTTAAGATTTGCTTTCAAGTTTGACATAAACATAAAAACTACTGTCAAAACAAATTTATTTTCATCAAATCCTGGGAATATTAAAACTAATTTAATAAATGCTTATTTATCATTAAACCAATCAGAGTAAGTTCTTTAAAGAAATATTATAATCTAATTTAATACCACCCAGAGGTAGGAAATTATTATATTTTTATAACCCTATCTTCTACAGAATAGGATGCAGCACTGGAAGGGCTCACTTGTCTGTGCCAAGCAATTTGGAAGACAGCTACCTGGCCAACCTACTGGAAGAGATCCATGTTTATGCCTATTCCCATGATAGGTGATCCAACCGAATGTGGAAATTATCAAACAATATCGTTAATAACACATGCAAGTAAAATTTTGCTGAAGATCATTCAAAAACGGCTGCAGCAGTACATCGACAGAGAACTGCCAGAAATTCAAGCCAAATTCAGAAGAGGACATGGAACCAGGGATATCATTGCTGATGTCAGATGGATCCTGGCTGAAAGCAGAGACAACCAGAACCATGATTACCTGTGTTTTATTGACTATGCAAAGGCATTCAACTGTGTGGATCATAACAAATTATGGATAACACTGTGAAGAATGGAAATTTCAGAACTCCTAACTGTGCTCATGAGGAACCTGTACACGGATCAAGAGGCAGTTGTTCGAACAGAACAAAGGAATACTGTGTGGTTTAAAGTCAGGAAAGATATGTGTCAGGGTTGTATCCTTTCGCCAATAACTGGACCAATAAGCAACACCATGATAAACAGAGAAAAGATTGAAGTTGTCAAGGATTTCATTTTACTTGGATTCACAATCAACACCCATGAAAGTAGCAGTCAAGAAATCAAAAGACGCATTGCATTGGGCAAATCTGCTGCAAAAGAACTCTTTAAAGTGTTCAAAAGCAAAGATGTCACTTTGAGGACTAGGGTGCATCTGACCCAAGCTACGGTGTTTTCAATTGCCTCACATGAATGTGAAAGCTGGACAATGAATAAGGAAGACCGAAAAAGAATAGATGCCTTTGAATTATGGTGTTCATGAAGAATACTGTATATATACCATGGACTGCCAGGAGAACAAACAAATCTATCTCAGAAGAAGTACAATCAGAATGCTCCTTAGAAGCAAGGATGGCAAGACTATGTCTTACATACTTTGGACATGTCATCAGGAAGGATCAGTCCCTGGCAAAGGAAAGCATGCCTGGTAAAGCACAGAGTCAGTGGAAAAGAGGAAGACCCTCAATGAGATGGATTGACACAGTGGCTGCAACAATGGGCTGGAGCATAACAATGATTATGAGCGTTGCACAGGACTGGGCAATGTTTTGTTCTGTGGTACATAGGGTCCCTATGAGTCAGAACCAACTTAATGGCACCTAACAACAACAACCAATTAAAATAAATGATCTATTATGTTTAGTGCCTTTTTTTTTTCCTAAGTTTACCAATTTTTATCAAATTTTCTCAAAGTACCCAGGTGCAAAAAGCACTTTTCCTTGGAAGAGAAAAGAGCCAAGAATTTAAGCAGCCCAATGAAAAACATCAGCCATGGTCTTCAATTTGATACAAGACTCAGACATAATATTCTAGACTAGAGGCAAGATCTCAGAACAAAACAGAGCACCAGTCTATGAGGCCAGCTGAAAAACCAGGCTTATACAAGACCACACAACATAAGCAACTTAGTTTCTTAGCATCAAATAAAAATTCCTCAGAGGAAGAGAAGACAATGCAGAATGGAAGAAAAACAAGTAGATAGAAACTCAGTATTTCTAAAGTTATCACTGCAATTCTAAATTACTTCTAGTATACTTAGCTTATAGTGTTTTTTTGCTTTTTTTTTTTTGGACAAAAGCCCCAAACCAGTGTCTTAGTAGGGGGAAAATCCAGGCTCATCTATCAAGGATGTCAAGAATAGGTTGAAACTTTGGTCTTCAGGAGTCAAATAAGATCCCTGGCAGAGAGTCTGCCACAGGGTTTGGTTAGTATTTTGCTTCACGAGGCACCTTTAAGGATTCTGGGATTCCTTTGTAACAACCATACAAAATCTGGTTTCATTCTTTCTGAACCTAATTAATTTTGCTGCCTAGAAACCTAGTCTTTCTAACTGAAAAGTACTTAAAAGTGGTATGTTAATTATGTACTGCTGCTATAAAAGAAATATCACAAATGGATGGCTTTAACAAAGAGAAATTTATTCTCTTACAGTCTAGGAGGCTAGAAGTCCAAATTCAGGATGCCAACTACAGGGAAAGTTTTCCTTCTCTGTCGGCTCTGGCCAAAGGTCCTTGTGATTAATCTTCTTCTGGTCTAGGACCTTCTCAGCACAGGGACTACAAGTCCAAAGGACACACTCTCCTCCTGGTTCTTCATTCTTGGTGGTAGGAGGTCCCTCTCCTTTCTGATCAACTCTCTATTTTATATCTCAAAAGAGACTGACTTAAGGTACAGCCTAATCCTGTAGATTAAGTCCTGCCTCATTAATATAACTACCTCTAATTCTGCCTCACTAATATCATAGAGATTAGGATTTACGACACATAAGATAATCACATCAGATCACAAAATGGTGGACAACCATACAATACTGGGAATCATGGCCTAGCCAAGTTGATACACATTTTGAGGAGACACAATTCAATCTATAACATGTAGCTACTGATTTAACAAAGTGTTGTGAGTTTAAACAAAAATCCAAATATGAACAATCAAAAATAGGATCTAACTGAGGTGATATAATTCAGAAGCCCTTAGATTCTGATTCACTGTGTAGAGAACTCAGTATGTTTAAGTCAAATGCTAAATTCCCCTTAGTAAGTACATGCCAGCAGTCAATTGGCACTCCCCATTTTACTAAGTAACCTATACATACAGAAAACTGGGAGCTGTACTATATCAACAGATGGAATCCTTATGTGCACTGAACCTGAATGTACACTAAAACCTTGATGTGCCCAAAACCTTAATATGTACACAAGAGGGCAAAATGAGCAGTGAATCCCAAGCAAGACTACTTTGAGTCACTCTTTAAGGAAAGGCAAGCAAAAGGGAGAAATTGAGAGTGGTTTTTTCACTGACCAGTAGATGGCTGTGAATACACACAGAAAAGATTTGAAGAGATAAACAGAAAAAAAAAGAAATGAAATCAACAATAAAATCTCAAGGAACTCAATGTAAAGAGAATGGAGTGCAGATTTAGAGACACGACCTCCAAGAGTCTGAGGAGGAAGTGAGCCAAAGGCTCTGCCAGCCAGGCTCATGTTCTCAATTGTCCCAGGGTTGTGGAAGGCAGTGGGTCTTCCATATCCCACTTTTGACACCAAGA